>NC_045598.1:51629407-54029407 GCF_009762305.2 Zalophus californianus
TTCTAAGCATAATGTTAGACACAACAGATTGAACATTAGGCTGATGCCCCTTCCTTCAAACTTCCAAAGTTAAAAGTTTAGATCCTTGTCTGAATGAAAAAAAAAGGCAGTGAAATTCATATTAATAATCACTGATTATTAAACTCTGCATTATTGCCTTATACTCACTTCTTAGAAGCCACTTGAAAAAGAGTATGCCAGGCCTTAAAGAGAATTACCTCCGCTCTGTCACAACTGACTCTCTCTACCAGAGCCATTTCTTTTTTTCTTTTTTTAAGATTTTATTTATTTATTTGAGAGAGAGAGAATGAGAGAAAGAGCACAAGAGGTGGGGAGGGTCAGAGGGAGAAGCAGACTCCCTGCTGAGCAAGGAGTCTGATGCAGGACTCAATCCTGGGACTCCAGGATCATGACCTGAGCCGAAGGCAGTCGCTTAACCAACTGAGCCACACAGACGCCCCTACCAGAGCATTTCTTTTTGCAAGTTCCAAATTCCTATCAGAGGAATTACAGAGGAGATAATAAACAAGACTCCACATGGATGCACAGATAAAACCGATCTGATTCCATTTCCTGGAAGTCCTTGAACAAGCCCTAGATTCACAGTCTCCTATATTAGCTTGTCTACCTAACATTTCCACTTAGATGTCTCAATCTTAACTGTCCCAAATAAAACTCTTCATTGTTGCCCTTCCTAAACTTGCTTCTCCTCTAGTCATCCTCATATCATTAAGTGGCACCACCACCTACCCAGTTACCCAAACCAAAAAAAAAAAATAGAAGTCATCCTGGATTTTCTTCCTCTCTCACAATTCCCCTCCAATTCAACATGAAATTCTGCAGGCTCTACCCCTTATATTCCAAATATATTCTCTCCTTCTCTAATCTAACCCAAGTCAACATCATTTCTCACCTGCATTACTACAAGGAACCTCAGCTTCATGTTTCCATTATTTCTCCACAGAGATTTCTTTTTAATGAAATCATCCACCTATATGAAAAAGCAAAAAAGTAATGAATACCCATATATCAATCATCCAACTTTAAAAAAAAAGATTTATTTATTTTAGAGAAAGAGAGAGAGAGCACGAGCAGGAGGGGCATCAGGAGAAGGAGAAAGAATCTCAAGTAGACTCTGCACTGAGCATGGAGCACGTCCCAAGGCTCGATCCCATAACCCTGAGATCACAAGAGTTGGACATTTAACTGACTGTACCACCCAGGTGCCTCACAACCACCCAACTTTTAAAAATATTAACATTTTGTCACATTTCATTCAGCGTTTTTTCCTTTAAGAAATAAAATATAACTGAAGGACCTATGTACTCATCCCCACTTCCCCAGTTCCCTCATCATTACTCCCACTGCAGAGAGAATAACTGCCCTGGAATTTTGTGAATTTAGTGATTTCATTTCCATGGATGAGATTTTATTTTTATTAAATGTTTAAATTCATGCATATCCCTCCTAGGGTTGGGTTCAACTGCATGTAGTAGAAAACTCTAATAACAATGGTTTAAAGAGAAATGAGAATTTATTTTTCTCACATGACTGAGAGACTTGGAGTGAGTACTTGAGGCATAAAGTTGGTTTGGTGTCAAGGCTAAATTCTTTGTGATTCTCTTGGTTTTCCCCTAATGGCTACAATATAGTTGCTCCAGATTCAATCATTGTGACCCGTTTCCAGGCAAGGGAAAGAAGAAAAAGCCAATGACAAAAGAGCCCATCAGCTGAATTTTTTCTCCTTTTAGGAATCTTTCCCAAGAGCCCTACACAACTTCCTTTTACATTCTATTTTTCAGAACCATGTCAAAATCCATTTAGCTGCAAGAGAAGCTCAAAAATGTAGTTTTTCACATGGATGCCTTCTCACAATAAAAGCAGGGTGCTGCTATTATGAAAGAAGGGGACACTAAGTATTGAGTAGGCAACTAGCTGTCTTTTCTACAATATGTATTCTTAATATACTGATATGAAGGCTTTTAAATTTTATATAAATCATACATAAATGAAATCATATTGTGTTACTTTATACAATTAGCTTTTTTTGCTCAACGTCATATTTTTTAATTCACCTATATTGATATAATAACCAATGCATTCATTCCCATTACTCTAAAATATTGTCTTTATGAATATACCACAATTTAACCCATCTTCTATTGATGTAAATTAGGTTGTTTTAAGTTTTTCAATGTATAGTCTCTTATATGTCTCCTTCAGGGTAAACATAAATCAAATTTCACTTCTTCCTTCTTAAAATCCTCCAATGGTTTCCCATTACAGTGAAATAAAATTTAACCTTCTTTCCATATAACATCCTATATGAGCCAGTCCTCACTGACTTCCCCAATCCCATATAGTTCTACTCTCCCTCTTTTTCATTCTGCTCCATACATACTGGTTTGTTTTTTGTTTTGTTTGTTTTGTTTTGTTTTGTTTTGTTTTCCATTACTACTAAGTCAACCACTTTCCTTCCTCAGGGTCAGGGGCTGAACAAGGTTTTTTTTTGTTTTTGTCTTTGTTTTTAAGGATTTTATTTATTTATTAGAGGGAGGGAGAGAGAGAGCTCCACAGGCTTCCCGCGGAGCAGGGAGCCCTACACTGGGCTCGATCCCAGGACTCTGGGATCGTGACCTGAGCTGAGAGTAGACACTTAACCCATTGAGCCACCCAGGTGCCCCCTGATCAAGGTTTTGTAGGGCCTAAAGTTATTCAACTTAGATACAATGATATAAAATTAAGTGCAAGCATTAGAAGGGATGGAGGCAAGTGAGATGATCTGAGACTTAAGTGTCATTTATCTTCATGGAAAATCCACCTCTGCTCAGGGTCTCTGAAATTCTATTCTTTCTGCTCAAAATGTTATTGCCCAGGATATTCTTCCCAGGGTCCATTTAATTATTCAGGTCTATGACAGAGACAGCCAGTCCTCCAATATCCATTCTCCCCTTCTGCCATAGTAATAGAATTTTTAGCTGAGTACATGATTACTCAAGTAAAACCTACATTTTGTAGTAGGCAACTAGTTGTGGCCCTGAGACTATGTTCTGACCAATGGTATTTGAGGAAAATGATGTGCCCAATTTGGGGATGATTTCCTTGAAGGGGATTCGTACTTACAGAGAGATTTCCTCCTTCCTCCCCCTCTCCCTTTCCCATTAGCTAGAGTGTGGACCTAATGGT
Source organism: Zalophus californianus (assembly GCF_009762305.2). Classification (NCBI taxonomy): domain Eukaryota; kingdom Metazoa; phylum Chordata; class Mammalia; order Carnivora; family Otariidae; genus Zalophus; species Zalophus californianus. The sequence continues at coordinate 51,632,594 of NC_045598.1, forward strand.
TTGCCAGCATGGACCATATGGATGACACTCAAGAGTTGGTAGAGGGGCACCTGGCTGGTTCAGTTGGTACAGCATATGACTCTTGATCTCTGGGTTGTGGGTTTTGAGCCCCATGTTGGGTGTAGAGATTAGATAAAATAAAATCTTTAAGAACAATGACAACAACAAGAAAAGAAATGGTAGAGCAACAGGATAGGAAGACTATAGGCCCCAGACAACTTGGTGAAGGGAAACTACCAAAAAACTTGGTGAAAAAAAAATTATCTATTATGTTTTAAATCTCTGTTACGTTTGAGTCTCTGTCACATTCAGTCAAATCTATATCCAATACATGGTCTTGGTTCAAATATCATTTCCTTACCAAGCCTTCTCTGACTGCCCCATCTAAAGCAGCTCCCCCCTCATATATACCAAGTCATTCTCTATCACATCAGCCTTATTTCCTTCAGTGAATTTATCATCACCTGAAAATACTGTGTTTATTTTTTTACTTCCTATCTTTCCCCACTAAAAAATTAATTTTATGTAGGCAGGGCCCCTATCTGCCTTGGTAACTGTTTTATACCCTGTGCCTAGAAGGGTGCCTGGTATATAATAAGTACTCAATTATTAGATGAATACACAAAAGAATGAATCAACAAAAAATAAACTAATTAGTTTCCACTAGACATAGCTGTGTGAAGGCAGGGATAACATCTGTTTGCTTATTGTCACATCACCAGGAACTAACTGACCAATCAATTTTTGTAAAATGAATGAATCCACTGACAAATAAATAAATAAGGATGAATACATTCTGGAGGTGCCTGGCTGGCTGGGTAAGTAGAGCATGTGACTTGATCTTGGGATTGTGAATTTAATCCTCACGTTGGGAGTAGAGCTTATGTAAAAAAAAATATATTCTCTTTAAAAAAGAAAAGAATGAATACATTCTCAAAGTAATATTGCTTCTGAAATAAGTCAATAGTAAAAGCTTAATCATGAATATAATTTCATTTTTATAATATGTTTCAAAATCTAGCTTCCTGGGGAAATCATTTGTTCATTAGGGAATAAGAAAAATAGCAGTATTCTTATAGATACTAAATAGGAACTGTTGAAAGAAGCTTAACTTTCACAAAAAGTTGATGTGATTAATTTAAAATATAAGTACCAATAACGTTAACTGACATTTATTAAGGGTTTACTGTATGCCAGGCACTGTGCTAAATGGTTCCTCTATTATCTCATTTAATCCTCATACAATCCTATGAGTACATAATAAAGGTCAATGATCCCTTTTTGAATCACTTGAGGGCCAAATATCTTTTGGCATTCAGAACTTTTCCAAAAATTAATAGTGTATCGCTTCTCGGCCTTTTGGCTAAGATCAAGTGCAAAAATTAATAGTGTACATATGCTACAGGTAGCACCCCTACCAGATTAAGTTAGATTCTTCCTGAGTTCAGATCAGGACAGGTTTTCCTGGGAAATGAATTATAAAAACCTTTGATTTTCAGAGATTTGGGATTTCAGAATTACAAACAAAAAATTGTTTGTATAATCATCCCAGAGGTATAGATGAAGAAACTAAAACTAAAGAACTTGTCTAAAGTGGGGTGCCTGGCTGGCTCAGTAAATAGAGAAGGTGACTCTTGATTTGGGGGCTGTGAGTTCAAGCCCCATGTTGAGTATAGAGATTACGTAAAAATAAAATCTTTAAAAAAAAAAGAAAAAAAAAAACTTGTCCAAGGCCACAGAGATAATTAGGAGCAGACAATTTGGTTGAAATTTTACCATGCTTCATCATTTTACTATAGTACCTGAAAAACTTAAGGCATTCATTCTGAATCATAGGAGATGTTTTGTCTAAGGGGGACAACCCTGCTTTGCAGAGGAGATTTCACATCAGGGTGTGGAATAAACTAACTAATCCTTAAAGTGTTTTCTCATCCTAAAAGTCCACAATCCTCTGAAAACATATATCTCTCTTGCGCTTAGTTCATAGGCCACATTTGTACATAGCTTATTGTGGTGTACATAAAAATGGCATTTGCTTCATCCACTTACTTAACAAATGTGGTTTGAACATGCAGCATTTGCTAAGCATGTAAAAAGATGTGAAGACTTATTGTACATAGTCTGTGATCTCAAAGAATCTGTAATCCAATTGAAGAACAAGACATAAAAACAGAAAGAGTTAAATGGTCATACAAACAGGACTAAATGAGAAAAACTACAGGTATGAGACAGAGAGTACACACCACTGGAGATCAGAGAAAGAGAAATCACTATGGGCTAATGGAATCAGGGAAGGCTTCGTGGAAAAGATGAAGCTGGGCCTCAAGGGATGGGAAGGATTTATATGGTTATAGAAAAGAGGGGTGGCATTTCAGGTATAGGCTGTGACCCACATGTATATATCATCTAGTAAAAGGTTACATTTACAGTCAGCATATGCAAATTATTTTTAGAGACTTTATTCTTAAATGGATGCATGTATAAGAGCAAATAGTAGACACTCTCAAATGTGTCTTTTAGTATACATACATTATAAAGAACCCTCATATAAGCAGTTTTACACACCATAACAAAAGTTGTTTTGACCATTTTCAACCAGGTAGTATTCCAAGAGCTTCTGCAGTAAAAGAATCAGCCCTAAAATCAATCAGCTACCTAAGAAACAAAAGCTGCCTCTAGGACAGGATATTCAAGTGAACTCTCTAGGAGAGACTACCTCCTCCACTATTCAGTAACATATCTTGAAGCACTGGATTGATTTATGTTTCCAGTGTCCTCTAAGATTCCATAACTTTAGGGCATCTACATAAATAAGTCTTGTGACAAATACATACTACTGAATAAGTATAATATAACCAGTAATATCACATGCATGTATAAATATGCTGATAGAGCTAATATTTATGTATGAAGAGAAATGATACCAAGATTTCACCCTAAATTTAAAAGCAAATTGTCACTTTTCAGTACACTCTCTAAAAAAAGCTCTCAAATCTCTGCATTATTCATTTTTAATAAATTGCTAAAAGGACTTTAAGCCCAGAAATTATTTCTTTTTGCCTGCAAAAAAAAAATCCTGTTTAAATAGAATGGTACACATTTTGAAATTAATATGTTGAGTCACACCACTTGGGTACATACTAAAAGAATCAGCAGAACCAAACGGTGAGCTTGGTAGTATCCCTTGGATTATCCTAAGGGTGATACAATTCTGCTTTCCCTGCTTTAGCAGGGCCAAAATAAGATGTGGTTCCAAAGGAACCCAGTCCATTTCTTGATGAGTTCATGACATTTCAAATCAATACCTTCATATTTGCTACTCCAGAGTTTAACAGTGATTGAATACCAGTAACATGCATGAAGTCAGAACATCCTCCTTTCTACTTTAAATCTCAAACTACATTTTTCTTTTTTTGGAGCCTATCTGTTCTGGTTCTGTCATTCATTCCCTAGAACACTCTGAAATGCTTCTTTTTATGTTTTAAAGTAGATATTCAATATTCTGATTAATATACCAATAGCAGAGGATAACACATGCCTTTATAGTATCTGTATAGAGAATGCAAACTAGCGCAGCCACTCTGGAAGATAGTATGGAGGTTCCTCAAAAAGTTAAAATAGAACTACCCTATGATCCAGCAATTTCACTACTATGTATTTGCCCAAATACAAAATACAAAAATACTAATTCAAGGGGATACATGCATCCTGATGTTTATAGCAGCATTATCCACAATAGCCAAATTATGGAAATAGCCCAGGTACCCATCAGCTGATGAATGGATAAAGAAGATGTGGTATATATACACAATGGAATATTACTCAGCCATCAGTAAGAATGAAATCTTGCCGTTTGTGACGACATGGATGGTGCTAGAGTATTACGCTAAGTGAAATAAGTCAGAGAAAGACAAATACCATATGATTTTACTCACATGTGGAATTTAAGAAGCAAAACAAATCAGCAAAGGGAAAAAAAGAAAAAAGAGACTGGCAAAGCAAGAAACAAGACTGTTAACTATGGAGAACAAACTGCTGGTGACCAGAGGGGAGGGGTGTGGGGGAATTGGTGAACGTGATGGGGGTTAAAGAGAGCACTTGCAGTGATGAGCACTGGCTATTGTATGGAAGTGCTGCATCACCCTATTGTACACCTGAGACTAATATTATACTGCATGTTAACTAACTGGAATTTAAATAAAAACTTTAGAAAATAGTATATGTATAGAATAACATTTTAAAGATTACTCAATGATTTTTGTTCTTGGAATTGCTTTATTCTTCTACCATTAAAATGAAATCTTGATACTAAAACTTATGTATTCAAGGGAAACCAAAATCCAGAAAGCAAAGTCAAGTTGTCTTTGGAAAAAAAAAAAAAATCTCTTAAATCTCTGACAGAAACGGTTATCTGGAAAAGCCTACAAATGTTTCATTTTATTTTGTTGGTATGGTTGTTTATTTGGTTTTTGTAAAAGAGAGGAAGTTTTCTTTTAAAAAGTAGGAGTATGAAGTTCTTAAAGTATAAACTCCATATTGAAACAACAGATTTGGGAAAAAAGACATAATGATAGGGGATCTATGTTTGAAAGTTGGGCTGAAGAAAGATTTGAGGATGGAAAGGAGAGCAATGAAGTTAGCCACTGATGTGAGTCTCTGAGAGGGAGCTGGCACTCTAGTTCCCCTAGGCTCTGCTCCTCATGAGATTACAATAAAAATCTCAGATAGGTTTGGGTTATTCTAAGAACAGAGATCTGCACTTTGCTTCCTGGGCAAAGTCCAGAAAGACAGCAACTGTCATAAAGAAAACCATAGTACCTGAAGTATAAAGCAACAATTCAGCAGAAATTCAACAAGGTGTAGGAAGAAAGAACTTGGGACACTTCTCCAAATCTTCCTTGACCCCAGAAGTGGCTGCAAGAAGGCCAGTTGAACTGAAGGACAAGAAGGTACCATAGGTATGAACTGTACAATCTGGAAGTCATAATAGAGCCATAGACACTGAAGCAGATGCAACAGTGACTAATGAATAGCAGAGACAAAAGATCATCATAGACCAGATTTGTCCTTCTCCTCAGACCACAGCAAATTTAAACTCTGAAGAGCTTAGATGTTGCCATAGGGAAGGGTGGAACCCTAAATTTGGTTAAGTACACATTTGAAATAGTCGCTATATAATTAGTGGCAAAAAGGAACAATTAGGAAAGAACTTCCAAAACTCCCACCACCATGTACACCATGCTACTTACCTCCATACCCATATAATCTACTTCCCTTCAACTACTGTGGAGAATATTTATGCTTCTCTCTAAAGTCTAGTTCTCCATGCATTGGATCCTATCATCTCGCATCTATTCAAGAACAATGTTCCTCTTTTTCTTTTTTAAGGTTTTATTTATTTATTTATTTATTATTTATTTATTCATTTATTTATTTATTTAGAGGGAGAGAGTGCATGCTGGGGGAGGTGCAGAGCGGGAGGAGGAGGGAAAGAATCTCAAGCCGACTCCGAGCTGAGCATGGTCCACGCTGGGCTAGATCCCACAACCCTGAGACGATGACCTGGGCTGAAACCAAGAGTCACATGCTTCACAGACTGAACCACCCAGGTGTCCCAGCAACAGTCTCTTCTTTCTTCTGTATCATCAATTTTTCATTCTTTTCAAGGTCATTTCCATCAGCAAATAAATCTGCTATACTAACTTTTGTCTTTAAAAAAAGCCCTCTCGATGAATGAAATATGTGCATAGCACTATAACATTACCCCACAGCTTTTTTTTTTTTTCTTTTACTAATTACAAAGTGGAGAAAGAACTTCATAATGGAGAAATCTGGCAGTCACCATTTTAACTATGAGATCAAATTTAGCATCATTACAGTGGACAACTAACATTATGTGCCTCCTGATGGAATATAATGTGAAGCCCACAATGTAACTTAAGATATTCTTGCCAAAAATGTTTTACCTGAATTTCATTAAGCCTCTAAGACCTAATTTCCAGTTAACAGGATACATAGGTGAAAAAGAAACAAGCTAAACTATACCATGAACAATTAGAAAAATCCAGAATATGAGATATTCCATAGGACAACTGACGTGAACTTTCAAAAAATAAAATTCATTTTTAAAAAAATACAGGAGGACTTTTCTATTAATCAGTACTAAGGAGACATAAAAACATGCAGCATGTGAACTTTGGCTTCCAGATTTTAAAAATATATAAAAGATTTTTTGAGACTATTGGGAGAATGTGAATATGACTGGATATTAGATCATGTGGAATCATTATTAATTTTCTTGGGATATGAAAGCTGAAGTATTTATGGGTAAAATGTCATGAGATTGGCAACTTGGTTTCAAATGCTTCAATAACCCACTTAGAGAAAGCAGAGAAAGATAACAAAAACTGGTGACTCTAGGTGAAGAATATGTAGTTGTTCATTGTATAATTCTTCCAAATTTTCTGTAAGTTTGAAATTTTCTAAAGTAAAAATTTCTTTTTAAAAGCCTCTGTTGACAGCATATCTCTTTTGAAATAACTAATGCTCCATTTCTCTATTCCCCTTGGAAATTTCCTTGGAAAGAGTTGTATACTCAAAGTTTCCATTTCCTCTCTTTCTAACCTTTCTTGAATTTAGGTTAACTCCCTAAATAGGCTAACTCCCCACCTCTTCACCAAAAAAGATCTTGGCAAAGTCACCAATGACTTTCACACAGACAAATCCAATGATCTGTTTTGTTCTCATCCTATTCAACCTACTAGCAGTGTTTGACAAACTTGATCAGTCCTTCTCTTAAAATATTTTTTTACTTAATTCTAAGACACCATGCTTTCTTGATTTTCCCCCTCTGCACTGACTGCTCCTTCTAGCCTCCTTTGGTAGATCCACCTCATCTCCCTAATATCTAACACTGCAGTCTCCTAAGGTTCAGACCTGAGACCTCATCCTTGTCTAGACTCCTTCTCTAGATAATGTCACATAATCTCTGGTGTTTAAACACCATCTATATATACTACCTGGACTTCTACCCTGAACTTCTATGTTCTTACACCAAGTGCCTATTTGACATCTCAGTTTGAATGTCTAATAGGCATTCCATACTTAGTTGAACTCCTGAAAGGTCCCTGCCCCAATTGCCATGAACATGTTTCTCTCACACCTCTTCCTTATCTCAGTAAATGGCAACTCCACTCTTCCAGTTGCTCAAGCCAAAACGTTGGACTCACCATTTGACTCATCTCTTTTTCTCCCCTTACTAATTCTTCAACAAATCTTGTCAGTTCCATCCTAAAAATCGACCTTGGATATTACACTACTCACTATCACCATTATCATGACCATCATCCAAGCCTCCACTTATTTAGCCAATTGTAGTAGCCTTCTAAATGGTCTAATTTTGCCTCCTATGTTTTATCATACAAAAAGCAACCAAAGTCAATCTTTTGATGGTAACATAACTCACATTCTATTATCTCCCTGCTCAAAACCTTCCAATGGCTTCCCATGTCATTCAGGAAAATCCACTGTTCCTACTGAAAGAAATTAAAGAAAACCTAAAGAAATGGAAAGATAGCCTTACTTTATCAGGGTGTCCATTCTCCCCAAATTTATCTATAGATTTAATTCAATCCTTATAAAAATTCCAGTTGGCCTTTTTATAGAAGTTGACAAGCTAATCTAAAATTCAAAAGGGGGTCTCCTGGGTGGAACAGTTGGTTAAACATCCGATTCTTGGTTTAGGCTCAGGTCTGATCTCAGAGTCATGAGATCGAGCCCTGCCTTTGTCCCTGCCTAGCTCGGAGTCTGCTTCAGAATCTCTCTCACTCTCCTTCTGCCTCTCCTGCTCTTGCTCTCCCTCTCTCTTCTCTCTCTCAAATAAATAAATAAATATTTTTTAAAATTAATAAATAAAATAATATTTAAAAGGAAATGGCATTTCAAGGAACTCAGAATAGTCAAAACAATCTTGAGAAGAAAGGAACAAAGTTGGAGTAATCACTAGGACTGTACCGGCATAAGGATAAACATCTAGATGAATGGAACAAAATGAGATTCTAGAAATAAATCTATGGTCAATTGACTTTTGGAGAGGGTAACAAAATAATTTAGTGCAGAAAGAATAGTCTTTTCAACAGTCCTGGAATAACTGGACCCTTACCTTATACCACATAAAAAAATGAACTCAAAATGAACCATAGACCTAATTGTAGGAAATAAAACTTGTTGAAGAAAACATAGGCATAAATTTTCATGACTTTGGAGCAGGTCCTGGTTTCTTAGATAATGCCAAAAGTGCCAAGTGAAAAAGGAAAAAATATATAATTTTACATTTCATCAAAATTAAAATTTTTTTTAATTTTTATATTTTTAAATTTTAATTCCAGTATAGTTAACAGAGTGCTATATTAGTTTCAGATGTACAATATAGTGATTCAACAATTCTATACATTACTCAGCGCTCATTGTGATAAGTGTACTCTTAATCCCCTTCACCTATTTCACCCCCCACACACACCTCCCCTGTGGTAACCATCAGTTTGTTCTCTATAGTTAAGAATGTGGGTTTTTTTCGTTTGTCTCTTTTGTTTGTTCCTTTGTTTTGTTTTTTGAATTCCACGTATGAGTGAAGTCATGTGATATTTGTCTTTCTCTGACTGACTTATTTCACTTAACCTTATACTCTCTGGATCCATCCATGTCGTTGCAAATGGCAAGATTTCATTCTTTCTTATGGTTGAGTGATAGTCCATTGTACGTATTTACCACTTCTTCTTTACCCATTCATCTATCAGTGGACACTTGCGCTGCTTCCATAGTTTGCCTATTGTAAGGAATGCTACAGTAAACATAGGGGTGCATATATCTTTTCAAATTAGTGTCTTTGTATTCTTTGGGTAAATGTTCAGTAGTGCAATTATTAGATCATATGGGAAGTTCTATTTTTAATTTTTTGAGGATGTCCATACTGTTTTCCACAGTGGCTGCACCAGTTTGCATTCCCCACCCCACCCCCGCCCCCGCCCAGCGCCTAAGGGTTCCTTTTTCTCCACATCCTCGCCAACACTTGTTTCTTATGCTTTTGATTTTAACCATTCTGACAGGTGTGAGGTGATATCTCATTGTGGTTTTGATTTGCAGTTCCCTGGTGATGAGTGACGTTGAGCGTCTTTTCATGTGTCTGTTGGCCATCTATATGTCTGCTTTGAAGAAAGGTCTGTTCATGTCTTCTGCCCATTTTTAAATTGGATTATTTGTTTTTTTGGTGTTGAGTTGTATAAGTTCTTTATATATTTTGGACACTAACCCTTTATTGGATATGTCATTTGCAAATATCTTCTCCCATTCGCTAGGTTGTCTTTTAGTTTTATTGATTGTTTCCTTTGCTGTGCAGAAGCTTTTAATTTTGACATAGTCCCAATTAGTTTATTTTTTTATTTAAATTCAGTTAGCCAACATATAGTAGTACCTCATTAGTTTCAGATGTAGTGTTCAATAATTTATCAGTTGTGTATAGTCCCAATAGTTTATTTTTGCTTTTGTTTCCTTTGCTTCAGGAGACAGATCTAGAAAAATGTTGCTATGGCTGATTCAGAGAAATTACTGCCTGCGCTCTCTTCTAGGATTTCTATGGTTTCAGGTCTCACATTTAGGTCCTTAATCCTTTTTGAGTTTATTTTTGTGTATGGTGTAAGAAAGTGGTCCAGTTTCATTCTTTTGCATGTAGCTGTCCAGTTTTCCCAACACCATTTGTTGAAGAGACTGTCTTTTTCCCACTGCATATTCTTGCCTCCTGCGTTGAAGATTGGTTGACCATACAATCGTAGGTTTATTTCTGGGCTCCCTATCCTGTTCCATTGATCTTTGTGTCTATTTTTGTGCCAGTACCATACTGTTTTGACCACTATAGCTTTGTAGCATATCTTGAAGTCTGGGATTGTGATACCTTCAGTTTTATTCTTCCTTTGCAAGATTGCTCTGGCTATTTGGGGTCTTTGTGGTTCCATACAAATTTTAAGAATATTTGTTCTAGTTCTGTGAAAAATGCTGTTGGTATTTTGATAGGGATTGCATTAGACCTGTAGATTGCTTTGAGTAGTACAGACATTTTAACAATATTTGTTCTTCCAAGCCATGAGCATGGAATATCTTTCCATTTGTTTGAGTCATATTCAATTTCTTTTTTTGTTATGTTTTTGTTTTATTTTATTTTTTTAAGATTTTATTTATTTATTTGACAGAGAGAGAGAGCGACAGCAGGAACACAAGCAGGGGGAGTGGGAGAGGGAGAAGCAGGCTTCCCGCTGAGCAGGGTGCCCCATGCGGGGCTCCATCCCAGCACCCTGGGATCATGACCCGAGCCGAAGGCAGATGCTTAACGACTGAGCCATCCAGGTGCTCCAAGTTTTTATTTTAATTCTATATTGTTAACTTAGAGTGTTATATTAGTTTTACGTGTATGATATAGTGATTCAGCACTTCCATACATCACCCAGTGCTCATCACAAGTTCACTCTTTAATCCCCATCACCTATTTCACCCGGCCCCCAGCCCCCTCCCCTCCAGAACCCTCAGTTTGTTTCCTATGATTAAGAGTCTCTTATTGGTTTGTCTCTCCCTCTCTGATTTTTGTCAGTGAATGATTTTTTAAAAGTACTGTTGGATTCAGTTTGCTGATATTTTGTTGAGGGTTGTATCTATGTTCAGCAGAGATAGTGGTCTGTAGTTCTCTTTTTTTGTAGTGTCTTTATCAGATTTGGTATCAGGATAATGCTGGCCTCAGAGAATGAATTTGGAATATTTCCTTCCTCTTTTATTTTTTGGAATAATTTGAGAGGAATAGGTATTTAGAGCCTGTGTTTTTGATGACAGCATTGAGCTACTTCTCTCAGCTTTCAACTCTGGAGCATCCAACCTCCATACTTCTAATTATGTAAGATAATTAAGGTCTTTATTGCTTAAGTCACTTTTAATGGAGTATTCTGACCGATTTCACATAGAAATCACTTGTCTAATAGCTACCATGCAAAAATGAATTTTTGCATTTATGCTTAGAGGTTAACAGCATCTCAATTAATTCTCACAAGTACCTTAAAGAGAGTATTACTATCCCCACTGAATAGATGAGGAAACAAAGACTCAGGGAGATTCAATAAATTTCTGAAGGTCACATAGCTAGTATGTGACAGAGCCAGAATTCTAATGTGCGATTAGACCTATTCCTTATATTTGAAGTTTCTTGAATGTCAAAGACAGTTTTGTTGTGATAGGTTTGCTGGTTGAATTTTGTATAGAGACTGGCAGGTATAATGGATAGGCATTTCTCTTACAGTGCGAGTTTGCACAATACAAGTAGGATACGGGGAGGTAGAGTAATTAGAGAACATGATTTGTATTACATGCAGCTGTTGGCTATATATCAGTTGCAGGAGAAAGGTTGTTATTCACGCAGCATTGAGAACACATGCATGTTTGTTTTGAATTGCTGGCTGTTCATTTGACAACTTATTCTTGTGGTTCTTTTTTGGCAGTTATGAACTGTGCTATTTATTTTGATTCTGTACTTTAAAAATACCAACTTATTAAAAATTTCTGCCTTGTTTATCATTTGATAATAATGGGTCTAAAATCTCAGTCATTTTTATATAGTCTTATATACTACTTAGGATTTGCTAAAGATGATTTGATCACCTAATTTTCACCTCAAAACTAGAATATACTCATGCATTATAAATTCCTTTTTTCTCCCTTGTTACTAGGAACCTGAAACCCTGCAAACCTTCTTTTCCCCCATTGCTTTTACAATCAGCTTTATTTTTAAAATTAAAAAAAATTAAGTTATAATTGACATTATATTAGTTTCAAGTGTACCTGTAATGATTTGATGTTTGTATATATTGTAAAATGTTCACCACAATAAGTCCAGTTAACAACCATCACCATACATAGTTACAATTTTTTTTCTTCTGATGAGACTTTTCAAGATTCACTCTCCTAGCTACTTTAAAATACCCCATACAGTATTATTACCATGGTCACCCTGCTATATATTACTTTCCTATGACTTATTCATTTTATAAGTGAAAACTTATACTTTTTGACTCCCTTTGAAATAGATGAAAGTGGTCAAAAAGTATAATCACTTCTTAAATAACAGTTTTACAGAATGCAAATATTGTATAATTATAGTAGAGAAGCTATACGTTAGGAAAAATACACATCAACAACAGGAGGAAAAAGGCTTCATTCTTGTGAAAACCATGGAAGAGTCTTTTAGAAATCTTTCTGAAAGTCACGAGGTTCAGAGATACAGTAAAAACCTTACTCTAGTTTTAAGTAAGGAACTTTAAAACAAGTTCTAGTTTTTTGGTAAAAAAAGATTGCCATGGTTTTGGAGGCTCCTAAAGAAAAATCTTGTGTTCTTATCAGAGTCAAGGGAATATAACATTTTAAAAACATTTTCAAAGGGAAGAATTTTCATGCTTTCCTTTTAAGACATTAATAAATAAACCTAAGTGAATGAGAACCTCTCAAACCTAAGTGAATGAGAACCTCTCAATTTGTATAATTAAAGATGTGTACTTCTCAGGGCACCTGGATGGCTCAGTTGGTTGAATGTCTGACCCTTGGTTTCTGCTGGGGTCATGATCTCATGGGTTGTAGGGTCGAGCCCTGCATCAGGCTCCACCATCTGTGGGGAATCTGCTGGGGAGTCTCTCCCTCTGCCCTTCTTCCCCCCCCAACACACCACACACACTCTCTCTCTCTCTGTGTAGTATAGGTAACTCTTAAAAAAAAATCAGGTAGTCTAATCTTTTAAAAATAAAAAAATAATAAAGCTGTGTATTTCTCTTAAAATAGTGAATAAAATTATGAAAGCCAAAGCACCCTTAGTCATGCCTGGTCCCCTTGGCTTGTGTTTCTATATTATATATGTGCATCCCAGCAAATCTAGTACTCTGGATGGAAAACACTGAATACAATGTATCAACAGGCGATCTGGAGGACTTTGTTTGGATCCCAATGAGGACAGTAACTAGTAGTGGAGAGGGTGCAGGGATGATAGATAGTTGCCTGTGGATTGTGATGGGGATGGTAAGAACAGGACTTCTATTTTCCTGGGGTAGGCGCCGTGAAATGTTATGATTGCTGTCAGCATGTTGGGTTCACCATCATCACAACCCGAAAGTGTTTTGTGGAATAAAAGAAAAGGGAGCTATAGTGTCTCCTAGGTAATTTTATCCAGGAAAAAAATGTTATTCATTCAACTTTCAATATAGTTTCAATATAGATCCTGGAGCAACTCAGGGGTTAGGAGCATCCTCCCCCCAGGGCAGTTAGAAATCTGTAGATAACTTTTGACTCTCCAAAAATTTAACTACTAGAAGCCTACTATTAACTGGATGCCTCACTGATAATATAATCATTGATTAACACATATTTTGTATGTTATATTTATTATATACTATATACAATAAGCTAGAGAAAAGAAAATGTTTGAAAATCATAAGAGAATACTGTACTGTATTTATTGAAAAAAAATCCACATATAAGTGGACCTACACAGTTCAAACCTGTGTTGTACGAGGAAGAAAGAACTGTATTTATTTTTGACCCCAAACATTCAATGGCATCCCTAGCCAACCAGTTTTGTCCTCAGTTCTTTAGCCTGGGAATAATGTGAAATGCCTCAATGCATGATCCTCCTCAACATTTAGAATTTTGCTGAATCTCTTGTTCAAGGTCTAAATTGTACTTTACCCAGCCTTAGCCACTTCTTTTTGTGCTTTGTAGTTTCCAGCATTCCTGTATGTCATAGTGCAAGAGAGTATGTGAATAATCAAAATGATGATTATAATAGAGAGATGGGAAAGAAATGAGGAGGAAAAAGCATGAGATTTTAGGGGTTTTTAATATGATGACTAGCACAGAGAGACTTACTGTCCTATCATTTCTTTTTTTCTTTTTTTAAAAGATTTTATTTATTTATTTGACAGAGGGAGAGACAGCGAGAGAGGGAACACAAGCAGGGGGAGTGGGAGAGGGAGAAGCAGGCATCCCACCGAGCAGGGAGCCTGATTGCGGGGCTCGATCCCAGGACCCCAGGATCACGATCTGAGCCGAAGGCAGACACTTAATGACTGAGCCACCCAGGCGCCCCTGTCCTATCATTTCTTAAGTACAATGCCTAGTCTACTGCCTATCATATAGTAAGTGTTCAAAAAATACTGGTTTGGGTCTACTCACTTATATAGCTTTTTATAATTTACATGATGTCCTTTAATTCTTAACTAACCCTGTGAGGAGGCCAGAACACGTGGTATTATCTTCATTTTTTTGGATGAGGAAACAGAATCTCAAAGAGATTATGCAACTTCCCCAGGTCACTCAGCAAGGAAGTGGTTGTGTTTAGGATTTCATTGAATTCTCCCACTAAAGTAGACATCAGATAAATAAATTAAAGAACATCTAGTTAGCCAATAAGCATTGCTATATGTTATCATTATTCCTTGAGCTTATCCATAGTTTATCTCCATTAATTCAAGAAAAATTTATGGAGTACCTAATATATGCCAACCACTATTTTGGGCACTGAGTATACAACAGTGAACAAAACAGACAAAAATCACAGTCTTCTCAGAATTTCCATTATTGTTTATTGAGATATAATTGCCTGCTGATTTGCTTTGTTACTAAAATGAGATGGTTATTGTAGTAATTTAATAAAAAATGTGCAGCTACTATGTACAAGGTACTGTGATATGTGCTGAGAAAAAATAGTGATAAGCAAAAACAGGCACAAACCTTGCTCTTATGGAGCTTATGGTTCATTGGAAGAGATAGCTAATAATTTTTTTTAAAGATTTTATTTATTTATTTGACAGAGAGAGAGCACAAGTAGGCAGGGTGGCAGGCAGAGGGAGAGGGAGAAACAGGCTCTCCACTGAGCAGGGAGCCTGATGCGGGACTCGATCCCAGGATCCTAGGACCATGACCCGAGCCAAAGGCAGACACCTAACCAACTGAGCCACCCAGGCACCCCGGAGATAGCTAATAATTAAATAATGAGTGCTCAGTGCTGAGGAGATGTTCATGGTACTATGAGAATATATAAAGGGGGGTTTGACCAAGTAAGAGAGGACAGGCAAGGCATTCCTTCAAAAGTGATGACTGAGTTAAGATAAATAAGAGTTAACTAGGGGCGCCTGGGTGGCTCAGATGGTTAGGCATCTGTCTTCGGCTCAGGTTATGATCTCAGGGTCCTGGGATCGAGCCCCACATCGGGCTCCCTGCTTGGCGAGGAGCCTGCTTCTCCCTCTCCCTCTACTGTTCCCCCTGCTTGTGCTCTCTCGCTTACTCTGTCAAATAAATAAATAAATAAAATCTTAGAAAAAAAATAAGAGTTAACTACATGAAAAGGCAGAGGGAAGAGCATGTTGTAGGTAGGACAGTGGCACTTACAAAGAAGCTAAAAGAAGGTGATGTGGTTGAAGTAAAGAGAGGAAAGGGATTGATAAGCCTTGAGAAGTAGGTAGGACCAGATCATGTGGGCTCTTACAGGTCTCATTAAAAATTTCAGTTTTATTTTTAGAACATTCAGAAGTCACTGAAGTGTTTTAAGCATGAGGAGTAACAGGACCAGATTTGGGTTTGAAAAGATCACAGTTACAGGACGCCTGGGTGGCTCAGTTGGTTAAGCGTCTGCCTTTGGCTCAGGTCATGATCCCAGGGTCCTGGGATTGAGTCCCACATCAGACTCCTCGCTCAGAGGGGAGCCTGCTTCTCCCTCTGCCTGTGGCTCTCCCTGCTTGTGCTCTCTCTCTCTCTCTCTCTCTCTCTCTCTGGTAAATAAATAAATAAATAAATAAATAAGATCTTTAAAAAAAAAAGATCACAGTTACAACAAGTGTCCAGAGTGGAATGTGGGTAATCTAGTTAGCAGGTTATGGTAGTAGTCTACACAAGAGATGATGAAATGATGCCATCTTGGACCCAGGAAGATGGAGACAATGGATGGATTCAAGGTAAAATGAGAGGATTCAGGGGCACGTGGCTAGCTCTGTCAGTGGAGCATGCAACTCTTGATCTTGGGATTGTGGGTTTGAGCCCCACATTGGGTATAGAGATTACTTAAAAATAAAATCTTTTTAAAAAATGACAGGATTCAGTGTTGGTTTGAATATGGGCAGTGATGGAAAGGATGTGTCAGGGATGACTTCCTTGAAGTTGAAGCTGAATCTTGTTCAATCAAGTATTTCTAGCTCCTAGCACAGTGTTTGGCACATAGTTGGTACTGCTAGTAGAATTGGGACTAGAATGAAGTCACGTGACTACCAGTGTACCTTATTATTCTTCCCCTACTATTAGAGTTTCACACTTTGTGGTTTTAGGTCACTTAGGTGAAACAAGGTACTCATTATTGCATTGGTGGATGACCAGAGATAAGAACCAGAATTGACAATCACAGTGGGAGGAGAGAGGAAATGGAATTATGAAAGATATTTTCTGTTGGGCATTAGGTTGCTTTTTAGTAAAAGAGGCCATTTCTGCAGTATTTAGGGGGTAACATATTTAATTTAGAAAAATTATTTTTTTAAAGATTTTTTTTATTTGACGGAGAGAGACACAGCGGGAGAGCAAACACAAGCAGGGGGAGTGGGAGAGGGAGAAGCAGGCTCTCCACTGAGCAGGGAGCCTGATGCAGGACTTGATCCCAGGACCCTGGGTTCATGACCTGAGCCAAAGGCAGATGCTTAACAATTGAGCCACCCAGGAGCCCCTAATTTAGAAAAATTATTGTTGACCACAGGAACGGGTGTTTGCATTTTCAAATGGCTTTCATTTAAACTGCCATTTTGAGCATCATAAATACTTTAAGTGAGGGATAGGGCAAGGATTGTTACCTCTCATTTATAATAGAAGAAATTATAGCTTGGAGAGATTTCATGTCTAGTGCCAGGAGTGGAACTTGTATCCGTATCTTTGAACTCCAAGTTCAATGTGCTTTTCATTAGGCTATACTCAGTGTGTACAGATTCTTACACTTTTGGTGGGATTGAATATGGAAGTAAATTATTACAGGAGTATTAAGAATAAGTTGTTGAGGGGCACCTGGGTGGCTCAGTCATTAAGTGTCTGCCTTTGGCTCAGGTCATGAACCCAGGGTCCTGCGATCAAGCCCCGCATCAGGCTCCCTGCTCAGTGGGAAGGCTGCTTCTCCCTCTCCCACTCCCCCTGCTTGTGTTCCCTCTCTTGCTGTGTCTCACTCTGTCAAATAAATAAATAAATAAATAAATAAATAAATAAATAAATAAAATATATTAAAAAAAGAATAAGTTGTTGAAATTTTAATGAGTCTGTAAGATCTAGTGATTATGATCATATACTTGTGAAATCATGTATTTGGTTTTTTAAAAAGATTTATTTATTTTAGAAAGAGAAAGAGGCACACAACCAGGGAGGAGGGGCAGAGGGAGAGGGAGAGAATCGCAAGCAGACTCCCTGCTGAGCATGGAGCCCAGCATAGGGCTGATCCCATGACCCCAAGATCATGA
Source organism: Zalophus californianus (assembly GCF_009762305.2). Classification (NCBI taxonomy): domain Eukaryota; kingdom Metazoa; phylum Chordata; class Mammalia; order Carnivora; family Otariidae; genus Zalophus; species Zalophus californianus. The sequence continues at coordinate 51,650,149 of NC_045598.1, forward strand.
CCTGAGCCAAAATCAAGAGGCAATTGCCCAATCGACTGAGCCACCCTAGGCACCCCTGAAATCATATACTTGTATTCACCTTAGATTTGCTTTGGATTTTCAGAGATACCAGTTGATTCTCCCAAACAGAGCATATTTAATGGTATGTTATGAGTAAATCAGCTTTTCAAACAGCCTCTTGCAGAACAGATTATTTGGTTCTCATTCAAAGATTTTTGAATCAGAAATCCTCTTCTAAGCCGATATAACTGTCAAGTGAAAGGACTAAGGAAGACAGTAGGAACAGGATACAAAAGGATCTTTGGCAGGTTTTCAACTTCCCCAGGCAGTACTCTACCTTGCCATTGCCTTTTCCCCTTCTCCAAATGAAGTTTCTATCAGACTGACCTTTCCCCAGGTCAAGGCTCTCTGCTGTTCCCAGCATCTGCTGTCTTCCTGGACTGGTAGGGATTGGAAGGCTATAGATATATTGTGATGAATTGGGCCCGTGTGTTGGCAACTCAATGTGCTGCCACCAAGAGATCCACACGTTTTAATTATGGGCTTAGTTTTTTAGGCTTTGGACTTATAGCATCTTCGTGTATCCCTGGTTTGCACATTTAGGGATGTGTTCTCATCTCAGTTTGTGAGAATTTATGTGCACAATTCCCATTAGCATTAACGGGAGTTGCATATATAAATTGCTAAACGTCAAAATGAGAATATACCCTTTAGTGTGAAGGATGAATTAACCACATCTCTCTTTTTATCTCTTCTTACTAGGTGATCTTCAGAATTTCTTTGGCAAATTTTTGACCATCTGATAGTTGGTTTGTGGTGTAAGTCCTAAATATTGCACAAAATCATTTTATTTTGCCAGTTTTATAAAAATGATTTTCAGTATATGCATGGAATATTTATGTGCTTATTTTGGGAGATTCTACAAATACCTTATTAAAGCTAATTGTTTTATTATTTAAAATGTTAAAACATCATAAAATATACTAAAACTATTAATAATCACCAATGAATGTGCTTTCATTCCTTTAACTAACATTTACTGAATTGCTACTATGTGTCAGGTACTGTGCTAAGCTCTGGAAAAACTAAGAGACACAATGTCTTTCTTAGTGAAGAAGACAGATATAAAAACAGTGACTATAGTTAATAAAAATATGTTGTATATTTGAAAGTTGCTAAGAGAGTAGATCTTAAAAGTTCTCACCACAAGAAAAAAGATTTTGTAACTATGTATGGTAATGATGTTAACTAGACTTATTGTTGTGCTTGTTTTACAATATGTACCAATAGGGAATCATATTGTAGGCCTGAAACTAATATGTTATATGTCAATTATTTCAATAAAAAAATTAAAAACAACAATAAGCTTTACAATAGAAAGCTATTAAAAAGAGTAAGTGCAAAGAATCTTGAGAATAATGAGGAGAGAGAGAAGGTTTGGAGGAAATGGGAAAGGCTTCACATAGGATATGCTATTTGAAATGGGTCTTGAAGACTGAATAGAAATTCTCCAGGCTCAGAAGTTGGGACAGGTCATAGAAGGGTAGAGACATTCTAAGTAGAAGAAAGTGAATATTCAAAGACTAAATGAGGAATATATTGTAGCAGGTATAGAAAACTTTTGAAGGGAACCAGAAAGAGATGAGCCTAGAAAGGAGGATAAGATTAGATTAAGAAAAGTTTCCTTAAGAACTATATTCACTGGGAGCAGTTGAAATTTTTAAGAAAAAGAGTTATGGGAATGTCATATATTTTAAAAAGTTTATTCTGGGAGGAGAGCAAAGAATGGATTGGCATGGGAAGAGGTGGTTTAGCTGAAGTAATTGGGAGACCATTAACTCAAGATCAGAATGATTTGTTCTTTGGCATATGTATATATGGCTTTTAGGGGCACCTGGGTGGCTCGGTTGTTAAGTGTCTGCCTTCGGCTCAGGTCATGATACTGGGGTCCTGGGATCGAGCCCCGTGTCGGGCTCCCTGCTCAGCAGGAGGCCTACTTCTCCCTCTCCCACTCCCCCTGCTTGTGTTCCCTCTCTCGCTGTCTCTCTCTGTAAAATAAATTAATAAAATAAATTAATAAAATCTTTAAAAAAATGAAGGTAAAATTGACATAAAATGCACATATTTAAGGTGTAAAATTTGATAAATTTTGACATATGTATATACCTGTGAAACCACCATTACAACCAATGTTATGAATACATCTGTCACCCCCAACAGTTTCCTTCTACCCGTTTATAATTCATCCCTTTTGGGCCCCTTGTCTTGCTGTATCCCTGTCCTAGGCAACCACCCCTGTGCTTCCTATCGCTATAGATTAGTTAGCATTTTCTAGAATTTTATAAGTGGAGTCATATGGTATGTACTTTTTTTGGTCTGTCATTTTTCACTCAGCATAATTATTTTGAGATTCATCTATTCTGCTATTGTATCAACAGTTTCTTTGTATTGCTGAGTAGTGTTCTATTGTATGGATGTACCATAATTGGTTTATCCATTCACCCGCTGGTGAGCATTTTGGTTGTTTCCAGTTTTGAGCTGTTGCTGATAAAGCTACTATGGACATTAGTATACAAGTCTTGTCATTTCTCTTGGGTGAATACCTAGAAGTGCAAAGCCTAGGTCATACGGTAGGTGTATGTTTAACTTTTTAAGAAATTGGAAAACTGTTTTCTAAAGGGTTTATACAGGGTGCCTGGGTGGCTCAGTTTTTTAAGTGTCTGTCTTCAGCTCAGGTCATGATCCCAGGGTCCTGGGATTAAGTCCTGCATCGGGCTCCCTGCTGAGCAGGGACTGCTTCTCTCTCTCCCTCTGCCCCTCCCCACTGCTTGTGCACTCTCTCTCTCTCAAATAAATAAATAAAATCTTTTATTTATTTTTTAAAGATTTTCTTTATTTATTTGACAGAGAGAGAGACAGCAAGAGAGGGAACACAGCAAGGGGAGTGGGAGAGGGAGAAGCAGGCTTCCCACGGAGCAGGGAGCCCGATGCGGGGCTCGATCCATGACCCTGGGATCATGATCTGAGCTGAAGCCAGACACTTAACGACTGAGCCACCCAGGTGCCCTAAATAAAATCTTTTTAAAAAGGGTTTATACAATTTACATTCCTGCCAATAGTGTGTGAGAGTTCTGGTTTTTCCACATCTCAACAAGACCTGTTATGATCAGTCTTTTCATGTTAGCCATTTTAATAGGTGTCTAGTGGTTTTCACTGTGATAGTAATTTGTATTTCTGTAATTATCAGTGATGTGGCGCATGTTTTCATGTGTGCTATGGGCTGAGTTTTGTCCTCTCAAAATTCATATGTTCAAGTCCTAACGCCCAAACATCTCAGAATGTAACCATATTTGGAGACAAAATCTTTAAAGAGACAATTAAATTAAATGAGGTAATTAGAATGTGGCTCTAATCCAACATGACTGGTGTCCCCATAAGAAGAGGAAGAGACATCAGACCTCTTGACAGGTTTGTTGATATTGGACTTTCAGCCTCTGGAACTGTAAGAAATAAATTTCTGTTGCTTAAGCCCCATTCTGAGGACTTTGTTATGGCAGCCTTAGCAAACTAATACGATATACTTATTTGCTATCTGTATATCTTCTTTGGTAAAACATCTGTTCGACTCTTTTTTTTTTTTTAAGATTTCATTTACCCATTTGACACAGAGAGAGAGAGCACAAGCAGGGGGAGTGGCATAGGGAGAGAGAGAAGCAGGCTCCCTGCCAAGCAAGGAGCCTGACATGGAACTTGATCCCAGGACCCTGGGATCATGACCTGAGCTGAAGGCAGATGCTTAACTGACTAAGCCAACCAGGCATCCCAAATTTTTTTATTGGTTGAACCATAAGTGTCTTTTACATACTTTGGCAACAAGCCTTTTATCAGATATGTGATTTGCAAATATTTTCTCCCATTCTGTGAGTTGTCTTTTTTACTTTCTTGATGGTATTCTTGGAAGAACAAAACAAAATTTTTTTAAATAGAGAGAGGACTCAAATAAACAAAATAAAAAAGTAAAGAGGAGAAATAACAACAGACACCACAGAAATAAAGGCTTTAAGGGAATATTATGAAAAATGATATGCTGATGAATCAGACAACCTAGAAGAAAGGATAAATTCCTAAAAACATATAGCCTATCAAAATTGAATCAGAAAGAATAGAAAATTTGAACAGACTGATTACAAGCAATGAAATTGAATCAATAAAACAAAACAAAACAAAACAAAAAACTCCCAACAAACAAAAGTCCAGGACCAGATGGCTTCACAGGTGAATTGTACCAAACATTTATTTAAAAAAATTTTTTTAAGATTTTATTTTTAAGTAATCTCTACATCCAATGTGGGGCTCGAACCTACAACCCTGAGATCAAGACTCACACTCCACTGACTGAGCCAGCCAGGTGGCCCTGTATTCTGCCAAACAATTAAAGAAGACTTAATATCTATTCTTCAACTATTCCAAAAAATAGAAGCAGAAAGAAATGTTCCAAATTAATTCTATGAGGCCAGCATTACACTGATACCAAAATCAGATAAAGACACTACAAGAAAAGAGGACAGACCAATACCTCTGATGAAAATAGATGCAAAAACCCTCAACAAAATATTAGCAAACTGAATCCAACAATACTTAAAAAAAAATCATTCACCACAATCAAGTGGGATTTATTCCTGGGATGCAAGGGTGGTTCAATAATTGACAGTGTGATACATCACATCAGCAAGAGAAAGGATAAAAACCATATGATCATTTCATTAGGTGAACAAAAAGCATTTGACAAAGTACAACATCCATTCATGATAAAAACCCTCAACAAAGTAGGTTTAGAGGGAACATACCTCAATGTAATAAAGACCATATATGAGGACGACTGGGTGGCTCAGTTGGTTGGGCAACTGCCTTCAGCTCGGGTCATGATCCTGGAGCCCCAGGATCGAGGCCCGCATCGGGCTCCCTGCTCGGCAGGGAGTCTGCTTCTCCCTCTGACCCTGTTCTCTCTTGTGCTATCTCTCATTCTCTCTCTCTCAAATAAATAAATAAATAATCTAAAAAAAAAGACCATATATGAAAAATCAACAGCTAACATCATATTCAATGGGGAAAAACTGAGAGCTTCTCCCCTACGATCAGGAACAAGACAAAGATGTCCATTCTCATCACTTTTATTCAACATAGTACTGGAGTCCTAGCCACAGCAGTCAGAAGATACGAGGCATCTAAACTGGTAAGGAAGAAGTAAAACTTCACTATTTGCAAATGACATGATACTACATATAGAAAAACCTTAATTAAAGACTCTACCAAAAAATGACTGGAACTGATGAATGAATTCAGTAAGCTCACAGGATACAAAATCAATATACAGAACTGTATTGCATTTCTATACATAAATAATGGAGTAGCAGAAAGAGAGATTAAGAAAACAATCCCATTTACAATTGCACCAAAAATAATAAAATACCTAGGAATAAACTTAACTAAGGAGGTGAAAGACTTGTACTCTGAAAACTATAAAACACTGATGAAAAAAATTAAAGATGGCACAGGCACTACTGGGTATTTACACAGAATACAAAAACTATTTCAAAGTGCTACATGCACACATATCCTTACAGCAGCATTATTTACAATATTACAATAGCCAAGATATAGAAGAAACTTAAGTGTCCATCAATACATGAATGGATAAAGATGTGAGAGATATATATATATATATATATATATATATATATATATATATATATCACATTATTCAGCCAGAAAAAAGAATTAAATCTTGCCATTTGCAATGACATGGACAGCACTGAAGAGTATAATGCTAAGTGAAGTAAGTCAGTCAGAGAAAGACAAATACCATATGATTTCACTCATATGTGGAATTTAAGAAGCAAAACAAATGAGCAAAGGGGGGGAAAAAGAGAGAGACAAACCAAGAAACAGACTCTGAACTAGAGAACAAACTGAGGGTTTCTGGAGGGGAGGGGGAATGGGGGGATGGGTGAAATAGGTGATGGGAATTAAGGAGTGCACTTGTGATGAGCTTTGGGTGATGTATGGAAGTGCTGAATCACTATATCACACACCTAAAACTAATATAACACTCTAAGTTAACTAAATGGAATTAAAATAAAAACTTAACAAAAAAAAAGAAATTGAATATGACTCAAACAAATGGAAAGATATTCCATGCTCATGGCTTGGAAGAACAAATATTGTTAAAATGTCTGTACTACTCAAAGCAATCTACAGGTCTAATGCAATCCCTATCAAAATACCAACAGCATTTTTCACAGAACTAGAACAAATATTCTTAAAATTTGTATGGAACCACAAAGACCCCAAATAGCCAGAGCAATCTTGCAAAGGAAGAATAAAACTGAAGGTATCACAATCCCAGACTTCAAGATATGCTACAAAGCTATAGTGGTCAAAACAGTATGGTACTGGCACAAAAATAGACACAAAGATCAATGGAACAGGATAGGGAGCCCAGAAATAAACCTACGATTATATGGTCAACCAATCTTCAACGCAGGAGGCAAGAATATGCAGTGGGAAAAAGACAGTCTCTTCAACAAATGGTGTTGGGAAAACTGGACAGCTACATGCAAAAGAATGAAACTGGACCACTTTCTTACACCATACACAAAAATAAACTCAAAAAGGATTAAGGACCTAAATGTGAGACCTGAAACCATAGAAATCCTAGAAGAGAGCGCAGGCAGTAATTTCTCTGAATCAGCCATAGCAACATTTTTCTAGATCTGTCTCCTGAAGCAAAGGAAACAAAAGCAAAAATAAACTATTGGGACTATACACAACTGATAAATTATTGAACACTACATCTGAAACTAATGAGGTACTACTATATGTTGGCTAACTGAATTTAAATAAAAAAATAAACTAATTGGGACTATGTCAAAATTAAAAGCTTCTGCACAGCAAAGGAAACAATCAATAAAACTAAAAGACAACCTAGCGAATGGGAGAAGATATTTGCAAATGACATATCCAATAAAGGGTTAGTGTCCAAAATATATAAAGAACTTATACAACTCAACACCAAAAAAACAAATAATCCAATTTAAAAATGGGCAGAAGACATGAACAGACCTTTCTTCAAAGCAGACATATAGATGGCCAACAGACACATGAAAAGACGCTCAACGTCACTCATCACCAGGGAACTGCAAATCAAAACCACAATGAGATATCACCTCACACCTGTCAGAATGGTTAAAATCAAAAGCATAAGAAACAAGTGTTGGCGAGGATGTGGAGAAAAAGGAACCCTTAGGCGCTGGGCGGGGGCGGGGGTGGGGTGGGGAATGCAAACTGGTGCAGCCACTGTGGAAAACAGTATGGACATCCTCAAAAAATTAAAAATAGAACTTCCCATATGATCTAATAATTGCACTACTGAACATTTACCCAAAGAATACAAAGACACTAATTTGAAAAGATATATGCACCCCTATGTTTATTGTAGCATTCCTTACAATAGGCAAACTATGGAAGCAGCGCAAGTGTCCACTGATAGATGAATGGGTAAAGAAGAAGTGGTAAATACGTACAATGGACTATCACTCAACCATAAGAAAGAATGAAATCTTGCCATTTGCAACGACATGGATGGATCCAGAGAGTATAAGGTTAAGTGAAATAAGTCAGTCAGAGAAAGACAAATATCACATGACTTCACTCATACGTGGAATTCAAAAAACAAAACAAAGGAACAAACAAAAGAGACAAACGAAAAAAACCCACATTCTTAACTATAGAGAACAAACTGATGGTTACCACAGGGGAGGTGTGTGTGGGGGGGGTGAAATAGGTGAAGGGGATTAAGAGTACACTTATCACAATGAGCGCTGAGTAATGTATAGAATTGTTGAATCACTATATTGTACATCTGAAACTAATATAGCACTCTGTTAACTATACTGGAATTAAAAAAACAAACAAACAAACACACACACAGGCTCTATTTTTCTGCTCTTCACTTTCCTTGGTCCTCATGCTTAGTCACATTATAGAGATGTCACAGTTCCAAATATAACATCCTCACACCACTGTTCCAAGCAGAAAAGAAAGGGATAAAGGCTTTCTCATCAAGCCCTTTCATTTTATCTAAGAAGAAAAATAGGCATTCCCTTACAACCCATTGGTTAAAATGAGTCACAGCCATTCCAAGCTGCAAATCAACTAGAAAGCAAGAATATAGAATGAGGGTACAAGATAGGCAATATCCATCGCTACCATGGTGGAAACTTCACAATCTCAAAAACGTGGCTTCCTTGGTCAACACGTAGGAAACAAGCACCTGCATTTCTTATATCTGCAATGAAATAGTTTGAACCTAAAAGTGAACTCCTCTCAGAGCTGATTGGCCAAAACTAGTTCCATGGCACTGCCCAATTACAAGGGGAGCTGAGAAATGTAGCTTTCCATATGCTCAGAAAACAACATTGGTCAATGTGGTAATGGCTACTACACCATCCATGCAGCTTTTCTTTTCTCTAAGTTCAACATATTCTTTTTCAGAATACTGGCTTTAAAAAAAATAGACTTTATTTTTTAGAGCACTTTTAGGTTCACATCAAAATTGAGACGAAAGTAGACAGAGTTTCCATATACCTGCTGCCCTCCCACACTCACAGCCTCTCCAAAACTATCAACATCTCCCCTCAGAGTGATATGTTGTTACATTTGATGAACCTACACTGACATATGATCACCAGAGTTCATAGTTTACATGAGGGTTCACTCTTGCTGTTGTACATTCTATGTGTTTGGACAAATCTATAAAGGCATTATATCCACCATTACAGTATCATACAGAATAGTTTCATTGTCGTAAGAGTCCTCTTTGTTCTGCCTGTTTATCCCTGCCAACCCCCTATCTTCCAGCAGCCACTGGTTCTTTTACTGTTCCCATAGTTTTGCCTTTATCAGAATGTCATATAGTTGGAATCATACAGTAAGTATAATTTTTCAGATTGGTTTCTTTCACTTTTTTTTTTAAGATTTTATTTTTTTGGCAGAGAGAGACACAGAGAGAGAGGGAACACAAGCAGGGGGAGTGGGAGAGGGAGAAGCAGGCTTCCCGTGGAGCAGGGAGCCCAATGCGGGGCTCCATCCCAGGACCCTGGGATCATGACCTGAGCCGAAGGCAGCCGCTTAACGACTGAGCCACCCAGGCGCCCCTCTTTCACTTAATATACATTCAAGTTTCCTCCACATTTTTCCTGGGCTTGATATCTCATTTCTTTTTTAGCATTGACTAACATTGCATTGTCTGGATGTACCACAGTTTATTTAACTATTCACCTACTGAAAGACATGTTGCTTCCAGGTTTGGCAGTTATGAATAAAGCAAAAAACATCCATGTGCAGGATTTTGTGTAAACATAAGTTTTCAACTCCTCTGGATAAATACCAACGAGTAATATTGCTGGATCATATGGTAAGAATATGTTTAAATTTGTAAGAAACTGTCTTCCAAAGTGGCTCTACCATTTTGCATGCCCATGAGGAATCAAAAATTTTGCGGCTCCATATCTTCATCAGCATTTGTTATTGTCAGTGTTTTGGATTTTAGCCATTCAAATAGGTGTGTAGTAGTATCTCATTGTTTTAATTTGCATTTCTCTGGGCACCTGGGTGGCTCAGTCATTAAGCTTCTTCTGCCTTTGGCACAGGTCATGATCCCAGGGTCCTGGGATCAAGCCCCACATCGGGCTCCCTGCTCAGCGGGAAGCCTTCTTCTCCCTCTCCCATTCCCCCTGCTTGTGTTCCCTCTCTCGCTGTGTCTCTCTCTGTCAAATAAATAAATAAAATCTTTAAAAATAATAATAATTTGCATTTTTCTGATGACATATGTGGCGCATCCTTTCATATGCTTATTTGCCATCTCTATCTCTCTAGTGAGGTGTCTTCTGCTCATTTTTTAATTGGGTTGTTCATTTTCTTTTTTTTAAAAAAAGATTTTGTTTATTTATTTGACAGAGAGAGAGACAGTGAGAGAGGGAACACAAGCGGGGGGGGGGGGGGAGGGGAGGAAGGCTTCCCGCGGAGCAGGGAGCCTGATGTGGGGGCTGGATCCCAGGACCCTGGGATCATGACCTGAGCCAAAGGCAGATGCTTAAAGACTGAGCCACCCAGGCACCCCTCATTTTCTTATTGTTAAAATTGAAGAATTTTTTGGTATATTTTAGTAACAGTCCTTTATCAAATCTGTTGTTTGCAAATATTTCCTCCTTACTCTGGCTTGTCTTCTCATTCTCTTGACAGTCTCTTTTGCAGACCAGAAGTTTTTAAATTTTAATGAAGTCCAGCTCATCAGTTGTTTCTTTCGTGGATCATGCCTTTAGTGTTGTATCTAATGAGTCATCACCATACCCAAAGTCATCTATACTTTATCCTATATTATCTTCTAGGAGTTTTATAGTTTTGCATTCCATTTAGGTCTGTGATCCATTTTCAGTTAATTTTTGTGAAGGGTGTAAGTTCTGCATCTAGATTCTTTTTTTTTTTTGTATGTAGATGTCCAGTTTTTCCAGTATCATTTGTTGAAAAGGCTATCTTTGCTCCACTGTATTGCCTTTGCTCTTTTGTCAAAGACCAACTGACATATTTATGTGGGTCTATTTATGGGCTCTCTATTCTGTTTCATTGGTCTATTTCCTTATTTTTTTCACAAGTATCACCTTGTCTAGATTACTGTAGTTTTATAGTAAGTCTTGAAGTTGGGTAGTATTAGTTATTTGACTTTGTTCTCCTTCAATATTGTGTTGGCTATTCTGGGTCTTTTGTCGGTCCATACAAACTATAAGATCAGTTTGTCAATATCCACAAAATAACTTGCTGAGATTTTTATTGGGATTGCATCGATTGTATAAATTCAGTTAGGAAGAACTGACACCTTGACATGTTGATCAAGTCTTCCTATCCATGAACATGGAATACTGCTCCATTTATTCTTTGATTTTTTTATCAGAGATTTTTTTTAAGAACAATAAATCACATTTTTATTGTGAAATATTTCAAACATATGGAAAAGTGCACAGAATAATAAAACCCATATACCCTAAATATTCTTATTTATACATATTTACCTGAATTATTTTTCTTTTTCTTAATTCTTTTTTTCCTGTTTTGTTTTTATCATCCTAACCATTTTTAAGTGTAAAGTTCAGTAATATTAAATATATTCATGTTATGAAACAAATCTCCAGAACTTTTTCATTTGTAAATCTGAAACTCCATTTTATTAAACAATAACTCTCTCTTTCCTCCTTCTCCCAGCCCCTGGTAACACAATTCTACTTTCTGTTTCTATGAATTTGACAACTTTAGATACCTCATACAAGTAGAATCATACAATATTGGTCTTTTTTGACCAATATTACACTTAACATAATGGGCTTAAGGTTCATCCATGTTATAGCATGTGACAGGATTTCCTTCCTTTTTAAAGCTGAATAGTATTCCATTTATTTCTCCATTCATTCACTGATAGACATTTAGGTTGCATCCCATCTCTTGTCTATTATGAGTAGTGTTGCTGTGAACATGGGCATGCAAATTTCTCTGAGGCCCTGCTTTCTTATGTGTCTAGAAATTGCTGGATCATATGGTAGTTCTGTTTTTAACTGTTTTTAGGAACTTCCATACTGTTTTCCATAATGGCTGCACCATTTTAGAATCCCACCAAAAAGGCACAAGGGTTCCAATTTCTTCTCCATATCCTTGTCAACACTATTTTCTGGTATGGTGTGTGTGTGTGTGTGTGTGTGTGTGTATTTACAGTAGACATCCTAATGAGTGTGAAGTGATATCTCATTGCAGTTTTTTTTTTGTGTACAATACTTTTTTTCCAGTTTTACTGAGAAACAATTTACATACATCACTGTATAAGTTTAAGGTGTGCAGCATAATCATTTGATTTACATATATTTTTAAATAATTACCACAATAGGTTAACATCCATCATCTTATATGTACACAATAAAAAGAAAAGAAAAATTTTCTCTTTGTGATGAGAAATGTTAGGATCTACTCTATTAACAACTTTCTTTTTTATCAGACAGCAGTGTTAACTATAGTCATCATGTTGTACACTGCATCCTAGTGCTTATTTACCTTATAACTGGAAGTTTGTAGCTTTTGGCCACCTTCCTCCAATCCTTCTCTCACCCCCACTCCCCACCCCCTACTCCCATCTTTGATAACCACAAGTCTGATCTCTTTTAACTCAAAAAGATATCTGCACTCTCACTCTCATGTTCATAGCAGCATTATTTACAATAGTTAAGACACAGTAACAACCTAAATGTCCCACTGTTGAATGACTGGATAAAGAAGTTATACACACACACACACACACACACACACACACACACACACACACACACACCATATATAATGAAATATTATTCAGTCATTTGCAAATATTTTCTCCCATTCCATAGGTTGCCTTCCTCACTCTGTTGAATGATGCACAAAAGGTTTTAAGTTTTATGTAGTTCCATTTGTTTATATTTGTTTTTGTTGCCTGTGTACTTGGTGTTATAGTCAAGAAATCACTGCCAAGTACAATGTTACAAAGCTTTTTCCCTATGTTTTTTTCTAGGAGTTTTGTCATTTGGGGTTTTATGTTTAGGTCTTTAATCCATTTTGAATTAATAATTGGATATGGTATAAGACAAAAGCCCAACTGCATTCTTTTGCACGTGGATATCCAATTTTTCAGACACCATTTGTTGAAAAGACTGCCTTTTCCCCATTGAGTGGTCTTAGCACTCTTGTTGAAGATCATCTGACCATATATATGAGGATTTCTTTCTGGGCTCTCAATTCTATTCCATTGGTCTATTTTTCTGTCTTTATTCTAGTATGGCACTGTTTTGATTACTTTTGTTTTGGCTTTATAATATGTTTTGAAATCAGGAAATGTGAGTCCTCCAACTTCATTCTTTTTCAAAATTGTTTTGGCTATTCGGGGTCCCTCAAGATCCCAAATGTATTTTAGGATGAATTTTTCTATGTCTGCAAAAAAAATGCTGTTCGGATTTTGATTTGAATTGCATTGAATCTGTAGATAGCTTTGGGTGGTATGGACATCTTAGCAATAGTAAGTCTCCCAATCCATGAACATGGGATGTTTTTCCATTCATTGGTCTTTAATTTTTTTCAGCAATGTTTTGTAGTTTTCAGTGTACAAGTCTTTCACCTCTTTGGTTAGGTTTGTTCCTAAGTACATTATTCTCTTTGATCATATTGTAAATGGAATTATTTTTCTTAATTTCCCTTTTGATTATTTGTTAGTGTATAGAAATGCAACTGATTTTTGTGTTCTGATTTTGTCTCCTACAATTTTGCTGAATTCATGTATTCTACTTTCATCAGAGTTTTATAATTTCCCTTATATAGATCTTGTACCTATTTTGTTAATCATTTTTTGCACAATGATCTTACTTCAATTTGGCTTCTATTCTCCCTTTTATTCATTTTTTAAAGATTTAATTAATTTATTTATTTGAGAGAGAGAGAGAGTGGGGAATGGGCAAAGAGAAAGAGAGAAGGACAAGGAGACTCCCTGCTGAGCATGGAGTCTAACTTGACTAGGGGCTTGATCCCCGGACCTGGAGATCAGGACCTGAGCCAAAATCAAATGCTTAACCTACTAAGCCACCCAGGCACCCTTATTCTTCCTTTTATTTTTTAAATCATTATAAACATATTTCTTTTACAACCTCTTTCAAACTGTTCTATTATTTCTAGTTCTTAGGGTGTTAATTCTGTTGATTGCATCTGCTGACTCTCCCTCAGAAAGGTTTTCTTTCTTTTTGTGGTTTGTAATGTTTTTCTATTCCATTCTCAGAGGAGTTTATTCATTCTATAGTAGTCATAGTTGCTCTGGATTGTGAGAGCAAGGAAGATGCATATTTTCAAGCTTGTTTTTGCAAACATATTTCTCCCAGTGGTATCAGTGGCTCTGGACTATTTCTTGGATTATGAATCCTACATCATGCAGGTAGAATAAATCTGGGTACCACACATACAGATAACATAAGCTTAAGATTTTAATTTCCTAGATAGATGGCAGATGGGTCAGAGAGTGTTTTTCTAGCCCATGAATATATGAACTTCTAAGTTCTAGGGTCTGAACAGGGGCATCAATTCCAGCTTTCCCCCCTTGTGTAGGCCTGTTAGTCAAAACCTCTTACATCTATGTGGGCATTAAGAACCCAACCCTTGTTCATAACTCTGATAAGCCTGTGAAAGTCAACCTTCTCCATATGAGCAATGAGGCCAGCAGTGCCACTGGTGCACAGGCACTGAAATCTCACTCACTGCCATTTCATCTACACAGAGTCACTTATGTGGCCTGATTTGAAGGCTTCAGAGCAACAGCACAGCCCAAAGCATCTTCCCCAATCAGGGACCTAAAATTCTACTACTAAAGATTAATTCCTGTGGGATAAGCATTGCCCTCTTCTCTTTACATAGATACTATTCTAAACAGACTTGTATTGGTGACAGTACCTCTGGGGACATTTTTCAGAATGATGTTGGCACACATATACTCAAATATATTGTCCCCATCTGTACTCATTTGTTTGATAAAATCAATAAATTCACATATCAGTGTAAATGACAGAAGAAGCATTTTACAAATTATCAAGACATGAGCAAAAAGAACTGTTTTTTAACAAAATTAAAATAATCATTGTTCCTTAAGAGGGAGATAGTATACATTTCTTGGTTTTTGCCTGTATAGCAACCCTTCCTCCTATATTTTTGGTTTCAGAATTCTTCTTTTCTGAGATAACCCATTCATGTATTTTGGGTAGAATGATGTTGGCGGGGTCCAGGCCTGGACTAAGGTCCAGGCCTGGCCAAATAGTGTGACCCACTCCACTGGCCTCATTTGGCCCATGAATGGGCTTTTCTGCTAGAGCTACTAAGGAAGATGGTTACTTTCAGTGAGGTTTGATAAAGTAGGAGGATTTTAGTCTGTGGTTGCCTGCTACCATTTTTGCTCCCACATGGAGAGAACTTGGTGAAGAATGACACAGGAGAGACAATTAAGCCAAGAAATGGAAAGAAAATGCAATAGAGACCACTGTGTGTTTACTAAAACCTGTTCCTCTTATCTCTGATCACAGATTATATTTCTCTGTCTCCCTTGCAGATGATTATAGCTATGTGACTGAACTATGGCCAGTGGCAGTGATCCTCTATGGTCTCCCCAAATTCCACCCTTATCTGTTGGCTAGATGTAGAGTCCAGCATTGGTCTCAGATGCCCTAGAAGTAGCAGACTAGAAGATGAAATGGGCTTTAAGTCCTAAATTATCACATGGAAGGCTACCTGTGGGACATGCTCATTAAAACTATTATGTGTACAGAAATACACTTCTGTTGTGTTGAGCTACTGAAATTTGGGTGTTGTTTATAACAGCATTTAGCCTACCCCGATTAACAGAGAAATACAGAGCCCTAGTGACCTTGTTTGAATCCATAGAGCCATCTAGGCTTGAAGCTAGCTACTCCTCTGGGAAAGCCTTTTGCTTAAACTGGTTTGAATTGGGTTTCAGTTTCTTGCAATGAAAACACTTCTGACTAACACAGGAGGAAATATGTAAAAAAAAATCAATAATACCTTATTATAAACTGAGTTACTTACAAAATCATTTTGCTTTCTAAGAAGAACTAGAACAATATTAAATTCTAAGTACCTGAGAGTGCTTCAAGTATTTCTTGGCTTCTATAGGCCAGAAAAATTTTCCTCTAACTCAGATAATGATTTTAAATAATAGTTACATTGTAAGGGTGCCTGGCTGACTCAGTTGGTTGAGCATGGGACCCTTGATCTCAGGGTCATGAGTTCAAGTGCCCCACTGGGGGTAGAGTTTACTTAAAAAAAAGTTACATTGTTAGATGATGGGGATTTAGTAGTACACTTATTGTGATGAGCACCAGGGGCTCTATGGAAGTGCTGAATCACGATATTGTACACCTGAACGTAATATTACTCTATATATTAACCAACTGGAATTAAAATAAAAACTTTAAAAAATACTTACATTGTTAATTGTTGAAATAATATGCAATAGACTTTTTCTCTTCAATAATTAATATATAATATTCCAGTCATAATTTATCACCAAGACAGGTCAGTATGTGAGAATGCAAAGATAAACCAGGCCTCATAAATTTTTGCCTTTAGATCAGAAAGTAAGAAACAAAAAGGAGTTAGAGATCATCTTATCTAACTCTTTCATTCTACAGATGAGAACATTATGGTCCAGAGAGGTGAAAGTATTTTTCCAAGTTTACACAGTAAGCAGCAGACAGCAAAACCAAAGTTAGAACTCAGATATTCTATAAAAGAGAGGAAGAGAATGAAAGTACAGGAGAGAGTGGGCATCACTGATAAAGCAAGGAACCTAAGGTAGGAGGAGGAAATGAGATCTAGGACACAAATAAAGGAATAATCCTTAGATTTAAGGATATCCCTTACATTCAAACTAGAAGAAAAGGGTGGGTATGAATACAGATTAGCTTTTAGGGGGTCTAAGGAAGTTGCGATCACCATAAATATTGTTTATTGATTTATCACATTGTCTACCTGATCTCCATTAAGAAGAGGACTGTGTAAATATGAAGTATGGTCTCTTGAAAGGGTGAGGGCATCACGTAGCCCGAAAGAGAGGGCCACAGGCAAAATCCCAGAGTTGTGGACAATGAATTTTGCGAACTCCACAGCTTAGCTGAGGCCCACTCCCAATAACAAAAAGTCCAGGAATTAAAATTATGCCAAGAAAACTTTAAAACTATGCAAATGGACAGATTGACCCAGCACATGAGAATGGGGTTTATAGAGTAAATGTGTCCCTTGGGATGAAATGGGGAGGGTACTATAAACAGAGACAAGTCCTACCAACAGCCAGACAGCTGGTAACAAAGGCCAGGCTGCACAAAGGTCTTTCTGGCTTCCCTTTTACACA
Organism: Zalophus californianus; assembly: GCF_009762305.2. Lineage (NCBI taxonomy): Eukaryota > Metazoa > Chordata > Mammalia > Carnivora > Otariidae > Zalophus > Zalophus californianus. The sequence continues at coordinate 51,667,175 of NC_045598.1, forward strand.
GGAGTAAGAAAACCATACATCTCTGTTGGGTGTGAGAGCGATCTGGCTACATCTGTCATTCCATTGATTGCCAGGCTGGCTTCATTAGTTCTGGCTGGTTAGGCTAGGGTCCCCTTTCTCTCTTACCTTTCCACATGCATCTCTTCTCAAGCTGCATGCTCTGTCAAAGAGCGCATGCTTCTCTAGTAGGGTGGATCATTTTTCAGAGAAGAGTATACTTATTATCAGAGAATAACCCAACTTCATTCAAGAGCCCCTAAATAATCTCTTAGTTCTAACTTTTTTTTCCCACTCTGAAGGATTATCTCCAGTGCCAACAGTACCCAGAGTGACTAAGGTCTCACAGAAGAAGAGGTTTTAGCTCTGGAATGAAAGATTCAATAAGGAGAATCCAAAGACTTTCACACTTTCATCTAGAATAAAAAGTCCAAACAATTAAGGACATGGTACAAACAACTGTTATGAGGACATTGACATTGTAGGATGTCCTGACCTTTGTGCCTCTTCTGCATATATGATGGGGAGGAAACACAACATCATGGGCTTTAAAATCATTACATTGTGTCCCAGATCCTCTTGTCTTCATACTTCCCTGACTTCAGTTACCATCGACGCTATACTAATGATTTCCTGTCTAGAACTCATTCCAGAACTCTTGATCCTCATACCCACCCACATATAAGACTACTACTTTAGTATCCCATAAGCTCAAAAAATATTTATTTGGCATCTACTAAGTGCTAAGTAATGTCCCAATATGAACTCCTGAAAGGAGAACTGGACGAAACCTTGGGGCTTACACCAGCATTTCAATTGGACTGAAGTTGGACGCATCCACAGAGTGTCAGGTACTATCCCAAGCATATTTACCTCTGTATCTCATTTAATCATCACACTAGTCCAATAAAATAAGAATCACTTAAAAGGTGAGAAAACAGGTATATAAAATAGATGTTTCCAAAATTTTTAGGTTTCAAAGACATTTCAAAAAATATTAGGAGGAGTTACACAGGATTACTATTTGTTTTGTTTTTGGCAAAGAGGAACACTGAAAAAATCATTTACTCTAATTTCATAAAAGATAGACTATATTACATGGGGGAAACTTAAATGCAAATTACTAAGAAGCCAATCTGAAAAGACTACATACTGTATGATCCCAACTATATGCACATTCTGGAAGAGGTAAAATTACAGAGATAGTAAAAAGATTAGTGGTTGCAGGGAGGGGAGGAGAGAAAGGATGAATAGATGGAGCACAGAGGATTTTCAGGGCAATGAAACTACTCTGTATGATACTAATGGTGGATATATATCATTATACATTTGTCCAAACCACAGAATGTAAAGACCAAGAGTGAAATTTAATGTAAACTATGGACTTTGGGTGATAATGATGTATCAGTATAGGTTAATCAATTGTAACAAATGTATCACTCTGGTGGGGGATGTTAATAATGGGAGAGGCCATGCAAGTTGGGGAGCAGGGATATGTGGGAAATCTTTGTACCTTCCTCTTAATTTTGCTATGAACCTAAAATTGTTGTTGAAGAGTTTTCTTTAAAAAGAAAAGTTCCATTTAAAGCTACATCTGTCATTCCATTGATTGCCAGGCTGGCTTCATTAGTTCTGGCTGGTTAGGCTAGGGTCTCCTTTCTCTCTTACCTTTCCACATGCATCTCTTCTCAAGCTGCATGCTCTGTCAAAGAGGGCATGCTTGTCTAGTAGGGTGGATCATTCTTCAGAGAAGAGTATACTTATTATCAGAGAATAACCCAACTTCATTCAAGAGCCCCTAAATAATCTCTTAGTTCTAACTTTTTTTATATATATAAAAATTACATACTATATATATATATATATATATATGTAAAAGAACATAAACAGTCCTTTCGATTCTATAAATTTAGCTCTATGGAAAATTTGTATTGTCCTTTCTTTTCTCCTTTTGCTGACAACCAATAAAAGCCTTGTCGCAGGCCCCAAATTTGGGGACCACTCATTTGAGTTACTTGCTCAGGGCTCCCGGATTAAGTGATAAGTAGCTCTAAGGACTTCCTGGTATTTGCATAAAGAGCCAGGTTACATCTCTCTTCTCCCACCATCTTCCAGATGCCCTATGTTAGGCAAATTAAATTATGTTGCCTTTCCTTAAAAGATGTAAAACAGAGCAGCTCAGGCTTTACCTTAGGGGAGCTTTAACTCATTCAGTGGGGTTGCTTTATATTAAGAAAGAAAGAATGATCATCTGTGGCCTTTTCAGAAAAAAACTAACTTTTGGAATATTCCTGTTTCTTCAGAGATAGAATAATAATTTCTGGAGAAAATATCATTTTGTCATAACCATATTTTGTGAAGCTTGTAAGTTTATTCACAGTATTATCAGAATAAATCAGAAATTAGTGGGCCAGGGCTTGAAATTTTAGTTTCAAGTAAAGTTTCAGAGTAAACACAGTAATAATTTTCAAATTATAAACTAATGAAATCTTCAATTTGTCAGAAACAATAAAAATTCATCTTATATGTACTTTCTAATATTGAAAGAAACAGATTTTTTTAACTATAACTAAATTTGTAAATTAAACACTACCCACTATCCCCTGATACCTAGAAGTCCTTAAAAAAGTCAAATAATACTGCTTGCTAGACCAAGTCTATTGGACTCTAGGATCATTAACATTAAAAATATATAATTTAGTATTTGGAGTGACAGGTATATTATGCAATTAATTTTTTGGTAATAAAATATCATTCAGTGAAGAAAGCAAGGCCAAAATCAGCAATCAAGGTGAAATAGATAGAAAGGCAGAAAGAAAACTGTAAGTAGTGATGTAATTAACATATTTGGAGTTGTGATTACTTTGATGATTATATTACATTTTTGGTCAAGTTAAAACACCTTAGAAAGGTTTAGGTTTAATCAAATGAAATTTTTATTTTTGTAGGTCAAAAAATGATCAAATATCACAATTTCATATGGTTCAAGCTAATATCTCACAGTCCTCATTATATTTTAATCAGGTTTTTGGAAAACAAAGTGTTCTTTTTTATGCAGGAAAATTACTGGGTCCTGTAACTTGGCTTTTGCCAGATATCGCAAGGGAATCAATTAACAGAACTAGGAATATAACCTAATAGAATATGAATTATTAATTATGCTAACTCGATGGCACTCATTGAGCACCTACCACATGGCAGGCAAAGTTGTGGAAGCGTGTGTATGTGTGTGGGGCAGGGTGGGGCTTGGGGTGGGAGGGGGAGCATGCTTTATAGCGATTTGGACATGTGAAGCTTGCCAAGCAAACAGGTTTTTTTGTTTTGTTTTTGGGTGTTTTTTTTTTAAAGATTTTATTTACTTATTTGTCTCAGAGAGAGAGAGAGAGAGTGAGCAAGCACAAGCAGGGGGAGCGGCAGGCAGAGGGAGAAGCAGGCGCCTCACTGAACAAGGAGCCCAATGCGGGACTCGATCTCAGGACCCAGGAATCATGACCTGAGCCGAAGGCAGATGCTTAACCGACTGAGCCACCCCGGGCGTTCCCCAAGCAGACAATTTGACTTAAGAAAGGCACAGGGAAAGATATAAAACTACCTCTTTCTGGCTTTTACTTCTATTGTCAAAGTGAAATATTTGTTTTCTGTTATAAACAGAAACTGGTTAATGAAAACTTGCTAACTTAATCAAGTTAATATATGAATTCCCCAGCAAAGCCAGGCTTAGCCAGTAGTTTCCTATGCCAATATCAACAACCAAAGCACTTTCTGTCAAGGACTTTAACTGAGTGAAGTTTCATGAACTGACAATGTGGCAAAATATTAGGTTTAATAATAAATCTGCTAATTCTTCTTCCCTGCCTGTCTTGTTCAACATTACATTCCCAAATTCTGGCAAATAATAAGCCCTCAATAAATATTTGTTGAATGAACTAATTAGCTGATGTTGGGTCCTTGATTACAGCATAATGATTCCTGCCAGGTAAAATAAGTTCACCATGTTTATTTATTATACATAAACTTTTTAACAAATAGTGCAAGTCACCAGAAATTCATCAACTCTAACATCTTCCCCTACCAAATAACACCATTACCTCTTAATCAGATATTTTTAAGAATTAAATCCATGTAAAGTATTAAATTAACAAGCATTAGCAAATTATTTTAAATATTTAAATAGTCTTTCATTGAAACATCCTAATTTGTATGTATATCTTTTATATTAGAAATATAATCAGAGCTATGTGTATACAAAAACTGTTTCCTTTTATTGCCTACAATATAGTACTATGTGGCTACTTCATAAAATTGCTGTAAGAATTAATGAGTTATACAAAAAAGGAATTTTAAGTACAAAGGACCCTATTTCTAAGTGAAAATATTATTATAACAATTCTACCTCCTCATCCAGTTATAATACATAAAAATCATTTTATACGGCTACTTGTATATCAACTTGCAAATAGTATGATTAAAAAATGTTTTAATCTATATTTTAGGCAAAAAAGGAAATCTAATTTTAACATGTTATCAAATGACTGAAAATAAAAGCACTGTCAATTTAAGTATTTCAACTGCCAGGGTTCTATAGACCAGATAATAATTTTAAATAATAGTTACATTGTTAATTGTTGAAATAATATATAATAGTCTTTTTTTCTCCTCAATCATTAAAATCTTATATAATATTCCAATAAAAATTTATCACTAAGACAGATATTTTTCTAAGTAATGTATCACCAAACCACATTTTGTTTCTGGTGTCATCTGCTGAAATCAATCCATGTTATAAAATGATATAGTAGCTAAAAACTTGATAAACTTTGGAATGAAGTTCACTGACATGATACTAAAAATAGACCCCTTTTAATTTTTTCAACAAATTTAATATGAACATGGTGATAGAAATACATTAGGATAATAGAAATTCACCCTACATTAGTTTTTAATGAATCTTAGATATCACAATTCTTTCATATTCCAAATTTTAATTAGTCTTCAAAAATAATAACCACCATCTCTTGAACAGTTACAACATGCACAATACTGTGCTAAGCACTTTATATGCTTTACTTCACAAAATCCTCACAACAACCTTATGCAGTACTATACATATTAATTAGTGTCCCCATTTTATAGAAATGGAAACTGAGACTCAGAGAGTTAAGATATTTGTTGTGAACATAAGAACCAGGATTTGAATACCTCACGTCTACCTCACTACAAACCCCATAGTCTTAACCAACCATCCAATTCTAAGAAAACAACGTCCTAAATATAGAGAAATGGAAGTCAACAAAGTTGAAATACAAAGTTAGGCTAGATATGAAAAAAAGACATTACTGATTGCTAAAGAAAGGAGGAACATAAACTACACTAGGAGTCTCAAGAATATATTTACAAAATAAGTGAGACAGATGAATTTTCATTTTTAATAAATCCATTTCTTTTGGCAATATTTTTTATGTTATGTTAATCACCATACATTGTATCGATGACTGCAGAGAATAGTCCTTTTCAGAGTTTCCTGATGAACATGTTTTTCACTCTAGACTTAAAAGTCAATGTCTTTTAATCATCATGTTTTCACACCTGTGTAGTGGTTTCATTAAATAATGTACATACTTTTTTTAAGCACTTGTTAACAATTTATCAAATATTCATGAGGAAATAAGGTATACCTTCCTAAGCTTTACACCATCATTTCTCCTCCACAAGAAATTAAGTTATTTTCACATGATCAAAAAAATTCATGACACACAATTAAAAACAAGAGTCACATTTTATAAGGCAGCAATTACATTCATGTGGTACCAGTGTAATTGAAAGACAGAAGACATTTCATTCGTTAGTAATACAGAATTTCTTCCAGTGGGTTTCCTAGAGCTCATTAGATATTCCCTGGCTGATTCTCCTAAGTAATTAGATTTTAACAGGATTTTCAACAGATCAGAGCAATCTCTGTGGGTGCCAATAGAAGAGTCCCCCTCTGGCCTTACCAGCAGGGCAGAGCAGATAACATCCAGACTGGGAGTTAATAGGACAATTACTGGCCTCTTTTAAATGAGTTACATTAATGCACTTAAGCTAAATGGTTCTGCATATGATTAAATATTAACATCTGCAAAATATGAAAGCATGATATGCAATCAAGTTTTGTTGTTTTAATTTCCCCGAAGAAAGACTTCAACTGTTTATATAAATAGCTTTAAATACTATGTATTAAACACTTTAAGGATATACTATTAGAAAGCCAGAAACTATTCTTCTCACTTAAGAGTCCTAAAATATACAGACTTTTAGGATGACACTTCTGGCTATGGTGGAGTAACTAAAAAAATAGACAAATATATGAAATAGTAGTTTTCAGACACTGGACAACAGGCAGTGCAGGACAATGATCCCTGAGAGAAGGGGAAATAAAAGAAGCTGTCTCCCTGAGTTGAGAGACAGAGTTGAGAATTTGGGGAAGCCAAGGTGGCTAGAATTCACAGGACAGAGTACCCAGGAGGAGAGAGTACTAGGGTACCGAGGAAGAGATCTGTAGATCTGCAGAGGGTACCCTTCAGGTCTCATACTGAGTGTTGATGAGCACATACATAAGAGGAAACTATTCAAGGCTGAAAAAAGAACCACTGGAAAAGAGCAGGTGGAACAATTGTCAGAGCTCACACAGGGCTAGGAATATTCTCACAGCCAGAGCTAAAAACAAAACAGAACAAACACCTTATAATACATAGGCAACAGGTAGAGAACCCAGAAGGACATTGTCTCAGGAGTAGGGGCAAATTAGCTCTAGACTTAAAGTTGCTCTGGTGCCACTTAACAAAACTTAAAGGCAAATTGCAAAAGGATCAACCTATTTCCAAGTTATCTGAATGCCCAGAACAATGCTCAATAATATTTATAGGAATACAAAAGAATCAAACACTTAAACAACATAAATTTCACAATGTCTAACAACCAAATTCATTAAGTCATGAAAAGAGCATGGAAGATACAAAAATGACCAAAATCAAATTTCTAAAGATGAAAAATACACTGGATAGGATTAAGAGTAGTTTGACATTGCAGACTGAAAAGAAAAAAAAATGGACAGTGAGATGTGGGACAACTTCAAGCAGCTTGATACATGAGTAATTGAAGTCCTAGGAGAAGACAGGGAAGAAGGGACAAGAAAAACTATTTGAAGAAATAATAACCAAAACGTTTCCAATTTTGATGGAAATTATATACCCCCTAAAAATGAAGCTATACCAAGGTTCATCATAAATCAAGTAGCCTAAAATATACTTTTAAATGCTTTGAAGATACATTTTAAATGTCTCTAACAGAAACCAAAATATATTGGTCCAGACCTGATCCAAAGTCAGTCTCATGTTTGGTTCCTATAACACTGGCTCAGAAGATTTTGTAAGAGTAATTTTCAATCTAATGCAAATAGTCAATTTTGTCACTAAGGATGAGAAATATTTCAGAATTTTATAATGAATTTTATTCTTTATTTACATTTATAAAGAAATGTTTCCTTCCTTTCCTCAGCTGCCTTTAAGGTGCTGGGTCCTGCCCAGGAAGCTAAGGCCCATTGGGAGTAAGGCTCTCCTCTTTATCTGCACCACCAGCACCTCGCCTGTCAGTGCCTGCTCAGCACACACCTGCACCATGGCCTCTATCTTGGAGCTCACCCACATCTACTCAGCCCTCATCCTGCAGGATGATGAAGTACCGGGCACAGAGACTAAGATCAATGCCCTCATTAAAGCAGCCAGTATAAATGTTGAACCTTTCTGGCCAGGGTTGTTTGCAAAGGCCCTGGCCAATGTGAACATCAGGAGGCTCATCTGCAATGTAGGGACTGGTGGACCTGCCCCAGCAGGAGGTCCTGCTCCACCCACCACTGCTGCCCCAGCTGAGAAGAAAGTGGAAGCCAAGAAAGAAGAATCAGAGGAGTCTGAGGATGACACGGGCTTTGGACTTTTTGACTAAACTTCTTCTGTAATCTGTTAATAAAAAGCTGAACTCTTAAACTAAAAATAAATGGGGGCATCTGGGCGGCTCATCCTGTTGAGCAGTGAACTCTTGGTTTCCACTCAGAGCATGATCTAAGGGTTGTAAGATCCAGCGGTCATGGAGCTCCAGGCTTGAGGGGAGTCAGCTTAGAAAATCCCTCTCCCCACTCTCTCTCTCAAATAAGAAATAAACCTTTAAATAAAATAAAAATAAATGTTTCCTATTCTCATTATCATTATAAGGTTACTTAACTTTATACTCCAAAACATTACCATAAAATATCAAATTAGGCCCCAGCAAGTGCAGAGGCAGGAGCCTGAACCAGACAAATAAGTGCTGGTAAGCACTGCCTCTGTCTTTTAATTGACTTTTATTCACTGGGATAAAATAGGGCACAGTAAGAGAATCTTCCCACTTACCAGGTCCTGACAAAATCACCATGACCTTCGTGTCAAATTCAGGCCTTCATGATCCAGAGAGAAATGGGGCCTGTGTGCACAGAGGTTCCTTACAAAGAGATGATAACCAGCTGTAACTTTTTCTTCCAAGAGAATCAAGCTAGAGGCTTAGGTTAGATCAGGAGGAAAAACTTCCTTGACATTAGGATGGATTAAAAACACAAACAGCAGAATGTTTCTTGAAGTTGTAAACTTCAAGTTCTATTCTGACTATGTAATATGGATATATTTCCAATAAATATGACATACACCTGACCTATCTTTTCTCTAAGTCCAGGAACACTTGGTTGGTTGAAATGATACTTGAATTGTCTAGGCTGAGCCACAAGCTCCACTACTAACTCTCAAACAGCAAAGCTTGGTGCATGTCTGCAGGCCCCAAAATGTGGTAATATTCAGATAGCCTTTTTTTTTTTAAATCAGATAGCCTTTTTGTGTTGAATTTTACCTCTCTGTTTCTATTTGTTCGTCCACAAGTTTATTTCTGTAATTTTTTTCTCCCTCATGGAATTTTCAAATGTCTGTGTCTTACTTTATGTACTCGAAGTATTCCAGAGATTTTAGGTTGAAATAGAACTTTTTTTTAATTTTAATTACACCTTAAGGGAATTTGGAAAACTTGTTATCTAAAAGAATTCTTTGGGGCGCCTTAGATGGTTAAGCATCTGCCTTCAGCTCAGGTCATGATCTCCAGCCCCACGGCAGGCTCCCAGCTGAGCAGGGCGTCTGCTTCTCTCTCTCTACCTCTACCTCTCCCCCTGCTTGTGTGCTCTCTGTCTGCCTCTCTCTCAAATGAATAAATAAAATCTTTAAAAAAATAAAATAATTATTTGAGTGTATTGATCATTTTCTGAACTTTTTGTCTAAATCTGATTTTTATACATCAAATTTACTTAACACTAGGTACACAAAAATAAAGATCTCACAAAGATACATAGAGAGAACAAGTCAATCAATTTTAGAAAATGTGTTGAATCAACCTGAGGAAAGAGATTATATTAGTCATACTGAGACCCACAGGAAAACCAGCATTTGCAAAGACATCAAAGAAATCAAACAATTGGCCTAAATGAATTATAATGGACTCCAGTTTCCCTTTTCTTACCCCTTTCGTGAGATTTTCCAGGCCTGTTTTACACAATGAACTTGAAATATTTTGGTAGTAAGCATATTTATGGTTGGTCCAGTGGACATTTAAGTATGTTCTACTAAAATAGAGCATTGATGTAAGAAAAGACAAGGGTAATACACGTGAAAGAGGACAAAGGGTAATACTCCTGTGGCTAACTGCATGATTTTTGAAGTACCAGAAAGCAGAACTAAAATCTATGAGTTGAAGTTGCAGGAAGATAAATTAGGCCCAATATAACACTAAACTTTCTAACTTTCTAACTTCCTAAACTTTCTAGAGATCAAAGATCAAGTGTCCTATCACTCTAAGTGTGCAAACATTGACTGGCCATTTGGCAGGGATTTCATAGACTGAATTCGAGTGTTGTGTAGGAGATTAGATTAAACAACATTTAAAGGCCTAATCTTTTAAGTTTTTCTAAACATTCAGGTGACCTAATTCTATGATCCTAAATGCTTTGGTGTTCATACTAGGAATTTCCTTTGCCTTAATTTCTCCATAGGATGACTCTAATGCTTGTCTCTTTATTGTATATAAGAAATATTGGATTATAAGGAGACCTAAGGTAGTTCTGGTTCTATCACTAATTTGTTGGGTAACTTTGAACAAATCATTTTTATTTCTTGGTTTTGGTTTTGTCGTCTGCAAGTGTGGCCTGGGGGCTCTAAACACATGTCCCCAGAGTTCATTCTACTTTATAGACTTTGATTTCCCAAGTCTCTGAATCTTACCTGTATATCATCCTAAAGACTTGCTAGAATAACCAGCCAAAATTCTGTTTTTGGCATTCAGAAAAATGTAATATCTCTGACATTATAATTCCATGTTGTTGATGTGGAAAATTGTAGTCAAAACTGACCTTTAGGCACTTGATAGAATGAGCACTGGGTGTTATAGGCAACTGATGAATCACTAAATTCTACCTCTGAAACTAAAAACAAACAAAACAAAACAAAAAAACAAAAATAACCGACTTCTACCTGTTTGCTTCAACCATACCCATTCATAGTGGCCAATCATAAAGAAAGGCCCTTGAAATTTTTCTAGTTATCAATGAATGACTTTCACACACCAGCTCCAACCCTCAACTTGCAGATTGTATTACCAAACAGTTTTACATCTCTGATAAGAATCATATTGCTCCTGCTCCCAAAGTAACTCTGTGCTACAATCCTAAGAAAGAGCAAGTAAGGGGAGCCTGGTTGGCTCAGTTGTTAAGCGTCTGACTTCGGCTCAGGTCATGATCCCAGGGTCCTGGGATCAAGCCCCACATTGGGGTCCCTGCTCAGGGGGGAAGCCTGCTTCTCCCTCTCCAACTCCCCCTGCTTGTGTTCCCTCTCTCTGTCAAATAAATAAATAAAATCTTTTAAAAAAGAAAGAGCAAGTAAATGAGCTCAGAGTTTAAATTAAATTTTTTTGCCATTACAATATTTAAAAATATTAGTTGTAACATTTACTGCTGCTTCTAAAATAAATATAGAGAGAATATTACCAAGAGATGTGTTAAATGAATCACTCCGAGAAATATGCCAAATACAGAACAGAAAAATGACTAATTCTTTTCTTACAGCAACTCATCAAAATTGACTGTCTAGTCATTTGCATACCCCTAACTCTAAGCTAAATTCAGAAGCAATCTCATTAAAATGAGAAAACTCACCCACCAGCTTAAAATACTCTGTCCAGTGTTGACATTATGATATTCCTTTGCAGTACAATTTGAGATGGGTCTTTACAGATTTCTTCTCTTAATCTTTCATTCATTTGATCCAAAAACTCTCCTTCAAAAACAATCAAAATAAAATTTAACTCTTATTTCCTGCCATAGGATTGGTTGGTTGTGAAATCTAGTTGCTGAATGTTTGATGTCATTATGGAAAAATTGACATTTCTTATGTGCAATGCTTACTTCATGCTGTTCTCTACCTCCAGAAGATGTTTTCTTTTCCTTTTTCTTTTTTTTTTAAGTAAGCTCTACACCCAATGTGGGGCTTGAACTCACAACCCTGAGATCAAGAGCTGCATGCTCCACTGACTGAGCCAGCCAGGCACCCTCAAAAGATATTTTCTTAAAGGGGTGAGACCGCCAACATAACTTACCTTTCCTATCTACCATCCAGAAATATTCAGGTAAGAAAAAAAGAACTATGGATGGCTAAATAACAAGAAAAACCTACCCTCAGTAACTATTAGATTCAGAAATAAATTAAAATAATGGTGTTTGTATGGCACGTTAAACACTTTAGAATTAATGCCTATGATTTTACTTTGATGTACTGTTAACCTTTTAAGGTTACATAGGCATGAACTCCCATTCATAGGAAGGGAAAATGAAACAGAAATCACTTGCCTGGTCACACAATGAGCTTGCTGTGGACTGAATTGTGCCTCACCCCCTAATTCATATTGAAGCCCTAACCCCCAGTGTGACTGCATTTAGAAACAGAGCCTATAAGAAAGTAATTAAGGGTTAAAGGAAGTCATAAGGATGGGTCCCAGATATGAAAGGATTAGTATTCTTACAAGGAGAGCACTCACTTACTGTCTCCAAATGCACACAAAGAAGAGGTTAGGTGAGGATATGGCAAGATGGCAGCTGCCTACAAGCCAGAAGAGTCCTCACCAGAAACCAACCATGCTGAAACTCTAATCTGGGATTTCTAGCCTCCTGATCTACAAGAAAATAAGTGTCTGTTGTTTAAACTACTCTATCTGTAGTATTTTGTTATGGTAGCCCAAACTAAGAGCTAATGACCATGAAACTTCTCCTAGAACCAAAGCCTTTTGACTCTTTGTCTTGTGCTATGTCAGCATAGCAGAGTGGTCAGCAGTGAAGTACTGAGAATGATCATTCAATTCCCAAGCAATTCTCCCTGTACTTGTAATTGTGACCACCCCGAAAGCTGCTATGTCTTCACCTTCCATCAAATAACAGATATATTGTTGTCATGAAGATACTCCTTAGAGGGGAAAATGGAAGCATCATCAGAAATGTGGATTTCTCTCTAGCAATAAACTTTTCTGTTCTTTAAAAAAAAAAAAAAACTACACTTGTTATTGGGGAATGATTTTCTCATGTTTAATGTTTCCTTCCTATGAAAAGAGCTAGGCCCTCTCTCCACCACCATTCAAACCTAACTGGTACATTTTGCAAAGAATAACTAGGCATGCTCCAATTGGCTCAACTCTTTTTTTCTCTTTAGATGAGCTTGTCCTGCAAAAGCACAAATTCTTTGCTCTTCCATGTTAAAAATCTCACTTCAGCAGTCCTTCCATATAAAGAAGCCCAGGACCTAGTAAATAAGTATACCTGAAGTCAGGATATTGTTAGAAAATTTAGCTCCCACACTAAGCCAACTTAGCCAACTTTATTATCAGTAATAAAGGTGATATTTTGGCTCCAGTGTTTAATCTTAAATTTTTAAGTTTTCTCGAATTATTCAGAAACAGAAAAAGCAGTGTGTTATTTAATGCAAGTCCTTTCAGAGACCACCAGCATAACTGCAGGACAAACCTTTGTATTCTATTATCTCTACCATTTGAAAGGCCAGGAGAAAACATGTACCTTAATGGAGGTGGAATTATCCTTGCAATGACTGCAGTAAATGTTTGTTGAAGGGGAAAAAAATGGAAAGAGAAGATATACCATATATACCCAGTTTTAATGGAAAGCCTATTTCTGCCATATACATTAGAGAAATTGTTCAAGAACAGTTCATCCATGTGAAAATATTAGCACTGTAATTCTGCCAAGGTCAGTAAGACCTAGTGATTTGCTGAGATATCACCTTCATTTCACCAGGTAAATAAAGGTTCCTTTTTCAGTATGTCCTATCCAAGAAGGTACTCCATAGCTACAGTTAAATTATGAATACAGCACATATGTTCCATACCATATCATTTACGGCACAATTTAGCATAGACATAATGCTTTGTAACAAACTACAATACCATTCACAAAATGCATTTAAATAGCATAATTTAGTTCATTAAATTCAGTCATTTACAGTAAATCAAAATCATCACAGGAATTGAAGAGAGTACACAGTTGTTTGTTTGAATAGTTAAGCTAGGTAAGTCAATTTCTTTTTGAAGGTCAAGGACAGAGTTGTTTCCACTTTCTGTTATAAAAAAGATACAGCTGGTGTCAAAAGATAATTTAATGTCACCTCAAAATGATCAACCCTCTTTTTTTTCTCCCCTCTGTCTCTCTCTCTCCTGGTTGCATACCATATCACTGCCACTCCTGAAATATATCCAACTCCCGAAAACATTTTATGTACTACTTAACTAGAATGAAACTGCAGACTTTACAAAATCTCAAATGCACAAATTTCTTCAAATTTTTACCAAACTATGTATATTTGGCCCTGAGAAAGGTTCAAACACTAGATCACGGTACATGTAATCATCCATTTATCTGTTTTTCATACCATATTGTAAGTCCCGGGTGGGTAGGATCCTAGTCAGCCATACTTAGATTCCTACAACCTAGCACAGTGTTTGTTGATTGTAAATTCCTTGAAAGCAAGGATTGGTTCTTTATTAGTGTTATTCCTTATGGGCCTTACCTTAATGCTTCACACATACTCAGTAAATATTTGTTGATTTAAAAATCTTTTTGGGGGTGGGACGCCTGGGTGGCTCAGTTGGTTTAAGCGACTGCCTTCGGCTCAGGTCATGATCCTGGAGTCCCAGGATCGAGTCCCACATCGGGCTCCCCACTCAGCAGGGAGTCTGCTTCTCCCTCTGACCCTCCCCCCTCTCATGTACTCTCTCTCTCTCATTCTCTCAAATAAATCAATCTTAAAAAAAACAAAACAAAACAAAAAAATCTTTTTGGGGGTGCCTCGCTGGCTCAGTCAGTAGAGCATGTGACTCCTGATCTCAGGGTCATGAGTTCAAGCCCTATGTTGGGCAGAGAGAATACTTTAAAAAATAAAAATAAATAAATAAATAAAAATCTTTTTGGAGGGGCTTACTTCAAGATATATTTTGTAAGCACACAAATTCAGTATATTTTTATTGTCTAAGTAAAGCAGTGCCTAGAATTACAAAGACTAAGAAAAGACAGCCTTCAGAATTTAACACAAATTATTTGACCTCATCTCATTGTTTCACTGTCCATAAGAACCATAGCAGAACCATAATCCACATGGACATGATTATGTCTTCACCTTACATAAGTCTTTTTCTTAGCCTTTGCCTGAAATGCTTTCACCACAGACTCAGTAATAATCAACAGTATGAGGATTTAAGCCCTGGTACAGCTGCTTTAAAGCCAACACTATCTAGGCAGCATTCATACACTCAGCATTTATCCAGACATTTGACAACTTTATGTGTGCTTTGCACTAGGCACTGTTAAATGCAGAGGATATAGACTCGAGACCTGAACTCTGTTTTCAAGCTGCTTAAAATCTAGTTGGGCGCACTGTCAACAGTGCAGTGTCTAAGGTAAGCACAAAGTACTCAGAAAAAGAGCACGATATCCCAATAATAAGGTATCAATTCCCTTTACTTGGCACTACCCATCCATATAAAGAACTGATTTCCATTCTCAGCACATTTTGAGAGGGCCAATGATACACTGGAGGAAGTCTAAAAGAGAGCTGTCAGGTGGAAGGATTGCCTTCTCACATTTCCTCCCCTCAGGTTACCTCTTCCCTTCCTTAAAGAGGAAGGAGAATGGGAAAGACTGTTGGAAACTCAAGGGGAAATGTTTTCTTTTTTTTTTTTAATTGAAAGTAACTGTTCTTGGGGTGCCTGGGTGGCTCAGTCATTAAGCATCTGTCTTCAGCTCAGGTCATGGGTCCTGGGATCGAGCCCCACATTGGGCTCCCTGCTCCGCAGGAAGCCTGCTTCTCCCTCTCCCACTCCCCTTGCTTGTGTTCCCTCTCTCGCTGTGTCTCTCTCTGTCAAATAAATAAATAAAATCTTTAAACAAAAAAAAAGAGAAAGTAACTGTTCTTGAAAGTATCTGAGTATTGCTGGGGTGAGTATTTCTGGTTTGAGGAACCATGTCCAAGTCCATTACCATGAACAGTCTCTTAATTTTATTAGCCCCCTATGTTGAGAGTATCAGCAGCTCCACAGAACCCAAGCAATAAAAGTACAAACTCCTGGGCGCCTGGATGGCTCAGTCGTTGGGCGTCTGCCTTCGGCTCAGGTCATGATCCCGGGGTCCTGGAGTCAAGTCCCGCATCGGGCTCCCTGCTCTGCGGGAAACCTGCTTCTCCCTCTCCCACTCCCTCTGCTTGTATTCCTGCTCTTGCTATGTCTCTGTCAAATAAATAAATAAAACCTTTAAAAATAAAATAAAATAAAATAAAATAAAATAAATAAAAGTACAAACTCCTTAGGCTGCATTAAAGACCTCGGTCATCCGGCTTCAGTCTTGTCCCTCTTTGTAAAAGAGACTATAAACATTTCCCCCTCTTCTATTAGTAATAAAAATTTTAGCTGGAGGGGCGCCTGGGTGGCTTAGTTGTTAAGCGTCTGCCTTCGGCTCAGGTTATGGTCCCAGTGTCCTGGGATGGAGCCTCGCATCTCCCTGCTCGGCGGGAAGCCTGCTTCTCTCTCTCCCTCTCCCACTCCCCCTGCTTGTGTTCCCTCTCTCGCTGTGTCTCCCTCTGTCAAAAAAAATAAAATGAAATCTTAAAAAAAATTTTTTTTAGCTGGAAACAAGCCCATCCAGAAAAAAAGATGATGTTTCCCAGTTTCCCCTACAGCTAGGTGTAGCCATGTGACTAAATTTAGGCTAATGGTATGCAAGTGGAAATACCATGTTGCAACTTCTGGGAACCTTAAGAGACAAAGAATACCTACTCATCCTGCTGACTGGGACATGAATGTCATGACTAAAGTTTCATCCTGATTTCATGACAAGGGCCACACCCTAGGGATGGTGAACTGGTAGGAAGTGGGTCCTTGATGACTTTGTGGAACAGAGTCAACATACCAGTCCTGGATTGCCCACCTCCAGGTTTTTTAACTGAAGGGGATATTATTTTCTATCTTATTTTAGCCACTAAATTCAGCCACTGTTGGCAGACTCTGTTATTTGCAACCTCCCTTTCCCCCAGATCCTCCCCTAGTAGCCAGCTATAAGCCAGGAACTGTGCTAGGTCTCCAAAACATTATCTTATTGAATCCTCACAAATACTCTACTAGGTAGCTACTATTAGTTCTATTTTACAGAAGAAGAAACAGACTTAGAAAGATGAATCTATTTGCTAAGAAGAAGTCAGGTTTTTGAGCCCAGGCAGATTGTCCACAGAGGCTATGCTCTTAATCTCTACACTATATTACCTGCCTTAGACTGAACTACTTTCCCTATTCCATGTCTTTACTCATATTCTTCCTTTGGCACCTAAAATGACTTTCTGACTTCCTGATGTCCTTCCCTTTCCAAATGCCCCCTTCCAAATGAAGACTCTGATGCAGAATAGAAATAAATCCCTCCTCCAATGAGTCCATTGTACTTGGACTATGCCTCTACTACATTACTTCGGATATCCTGCCTTGCAATCTCATTAGTTGTGTTATGTACCAGTTTTCCTCAATATATTTTAGGTTCCTTGAGGACAAGAAACATATTTGTTCTTGCATTTCCCACAGCACCTAACAGTAAAATTCAATTAATGTTATTTGAATTGCTAAAAAAAGTTCATTGAAAGATACGAGTTTTTGACTATCTTATAAATGAAAGACAAGTAGTGAGATGTAGTCCTAAATAATTGAAACTCTATCCAATAGAACACTGTCCAATAGAACTTTCCAGAATGATGGAAATATTCTATACCTATGCTATCCAAAACAGTAGCCACAGTATGTGGCACTTGAACTGTATGTGGTGCTTCACTGTATGAAGCACTCGAAACATGGCTAGTACAACTGAGGAAATAAAAATCTTTATTTCATTTAATTTTAATAATTTAAATGTAAACAGTCATATGTGAATAATGGCTACCATATTGGATGCTGTAGCTCTAAAGACTGTATTGAAGCTTTAGAAAACAGCTCCATCATGTTCTATATAGAATGAGTGCTCAGTAAATGTTTGCTATAGGACTTGGAATTAGATTGAGGTGAATAACAATCTAAGTACACATAATCTATGTAGATTTAAAAATAAGAGACTGAAAAAGAGAGAAACTTCAAGAAATTCAAGGACAACATGGAAAAAGATGAAGTTGAAGCATCGTCAACCAAAAAACACCAAAGATCATCATTTGCAGCAGAAGAGAACCCTCAACTCATTTTGTCCTTGCTCAAGCAGAGTCTGAAAGAGGTATATCAAGATGAGCAATTATATGATGTATAAACCCAGTTTAATAAAGGCTGGGCTGGCACCCATTTATCCAGCGGACACTGAGGTTTCTCATGCTGTCTTTAAAGAAACTGTAAAAGACTGGGGTGGTCTCACTAGGCTGAAAAGAATAAGTCCAGATCACTCTATTTAACAATGATTCATCTTAAATTCCATTTTTTATTTGGTGGGAAAATGACAGAAACTCACTCACTTTTGGTTACAGCAGTTCAGAGCAAAAAACTTCTAGCTATACTCTCAAGACAAAACCTAAATTTTAGGCCCCTTTGGAATTTTTCATTCTTGCTTTTACCCCACTGAGATGGAACACTAAAGAATGCAGTTAGGGACCCACGCTGCTAAGTGAGCTCCTCCCAGCCTGGCCATTCTGAGTGTGACCTTTCACCAGGTCCCTGGCATAAGACAGTGTCGTCTCCTGGAGTAAAGCCAGAATGTAAGATGAAAAGCCACATGTGGAGCATGACGCAAGGGAAACAATCATGACTCTCATATTGAGAGCCAGAAAGAAATTTGAGGTCTTATGCACACTAGTTCCTAAGCTTGGATGTTTTACTCAGCATAATAACTCCTTTAACATTTTATTTTTTTGGGATTTCCAGCCACAGAAGAATGAGCATACCAGCAATCAAACTTTAGGTATGCCACTCTGCACTACCCAGAGAGGGGTCCACATGGTGTGGTCCTCGGTTCTCAGAATAACTTAAGGGAAACTTTTACAATATCCAGAGCCCTTGAGGTCCTACAGATGAAGGAGGAGGATGTCCTCAAATTCTTTGCAGCAGGAACCCACTTACATAGCACCAACCTTGATTTCCAAATGGAACAGTACATCTACAAAAGTTGAAGTGATGGCATCTACATCTTAAATCTGAAGGGGACCTGGGAGAAACTTCTGCTGATGGCTTGTGCCATTGTTACCATTGAAAACCTGGTTGAGGGGCACCTGGGTGGCTCAGTTGGTTAAGCTTCTGCCTTCGGCTCAGGTCATGATCCCAGGATCCTGGGATTGAGCCCCACATCGGGCTCCCTGCTCAGCGGGAAGCCTGCTTCTCCCTCTCCCTCTGCCTGCTCTTCTTGGGCTTGTGCTCTCTCTCTGTCTCTCTCTCTCTCTCAAATAAATAAATAAATAAAATCTTGAAAGAAAGAAAGAAAGAAAGAAAGAAAGAAAGAAAGAAAGAAAGAAAGAAAGAAAGAAAGAAAGAAAGAAAGAAAGAAAGAAAGAAAAAGAAAACCTGGTTGATGTCAGTGTCATGTCCTCCAAGAATACTGGCCAGTGGGCTGTCCCGAATTTGCTGCTGCCCCTGGAGCCACTCCTCCTGCTGGCTACTTCACTCTCAGAATCTTCACTAACCAGATCCAGGCAGCCCGCCAGGAGCCACATCTCCTGGTGGCTCCTGATCCTGGGGCTGACCACCAGCCTCCCACAGAGGCATCTTAGGTT
The DNA here is from genome assembly GCF_009762305.2 of Zalophus californianus. Classification (NCBI taxonomy): domain Eukaryota; kingdom Metazoa; phylum Chordata; class Mammalia; order Carnivora; family Otariidae; genus Zalophus; species Zalophus californianus. The sequence continues at coordinate 51,686,539 of NC_045598.1, forward strand.
AACCTGCCAACCACTGCTCAATGTAACAGACTCTCCTCTGTGCTATGTGGACTCTGTCATCTTCGCAACAACAGGAGAGTTCAGTGGGTCTAACGTGCTATGTGATGACTGGGGAAGTTCTGTGCATGTGTGCCACCTTCCCTCATGGACACCCAGGGGAGCTCATGCCCGATCCATTTCGACAGAGACCCTCAAGAGATTGAAAAGGAAGAGCAGGCTGCTGCTGAAAAGGCCACGACAGAGGAGGAATTTCCCGGTGAATGACTGCTCCAGCCCAAGTAGACGGCTTGAGTTGACGGCTACCAAGCCCGGGTGGCAGACAGGCCTGAAAGCACGCAGGTGGCCTCTGTGCCTCTCCAACAGTCCCCTACTGAAGACCAGAGCCCCTGGCCTGCCACTGAAGACTGCTCTGCAGCTCCCATTGCTCAGGCCACTGAATGGGTAAGAACAACACCGAGTGGTTTTCAGCTGTTCTTCCACAGGCTCTAAAACAGAACATGGAAATAGGGTTCCTGGGTAGCTTAGTTGGTAAAACATCACACTCTTAATCTCAGGGTCATGAGGTCAAGTCCCACATTGGGTGTGGAGCCTACTTAAAAAAATGTAAAAAAAAATAAATAAAAATAAAACAGAACATGGAAATAAGGTGGATAGAAAATATACATCAGAAAGAAAAATATATATATATACACATCAGGGGCACCTGGGTGGCCCAGTTGGTTAAGCGTCTGCTTTCACCTCAGGTCATGGTTCCAGGGTCCCGGGATCTAGCTCCACGTCTGGCTCCCTGCTCAACGGGAAGCCTGCTTCTCCCACTCCCTCTGCTGCTCCCCCTGCTTGTACTCTCTCTCTCTCTCTGTCAAATAAAATCTTAAAAAAAAAAAAGAAAAGAAAATATACATCAGTTTCTTAAAAACAAACAACAACTTTTGAGTGTAAAATGTTTTTACTGTTCAACTCAATGGCCCATTTGGTTCAAAAATATTTTTGTAGTTCCTACCATGTGATGGCATGGGACATGTTCCTACCATGTGATCGCTAAGTGCTGAGAGCACAAAGAGGAATACAATGACATATATGACAAATATTGGGACTTTCTATAACAATGCCTATGGAGGACAGATATTTTTAAAATCACTCTCATGCTTTTACATACTCTATTGTAGTTGTTTCAATAGCCTTTGTGAAATTGGTATTATTTTCCCTGGTTTTCAAATGAAGAGGTTGCAACCCAACGTGATTAAACATCCTGCTTATTTGCACAACTTGTAATTGCCATACTCAGATCCAAATCCAGGTCTATCTAAATCCAAAATGTGTGCCCTTCTCACCAGGCTACTCTCTTCCCCTCTCCACTACCAGACACAACTGAAAGACCATATACTCAAAGAGTAGCCCCCAAAATAATATCAAATCTCTTTAGGGCCTATAACAGCTCAGTCTCTCACCCGTCGAAGTAACTGCTACTAATAATAACAATGTCTTATTGAATGTGTACTACAGCCAAGCGTTTATCATACTTTACCTCCAGCATCGCACTTATCCTATAAGGCAGATATTACTAACATTATCATTCTCACCTGACAAATAAAGGACACTGAGGCCCAGGGAAAGTAATTGAGTTGGGCAAGGCCATACAAATATTAAAGGAAAAAATTAATGTATCAAAACTAGACCCGGTTAGGGGCACCTGGTTCGCTTAGTTGTTAAGCGTCTGCCTTCGGCTCAGGTCATGATCCCAGGGTCCTGGGATCGAGCCCCACATCGGGCTCCCTGCTCAGCAGAGCCTGCTTCTCCCTCTCCAGCTCCCCCCTGCTTGTGTTCCCTGTCTCGCTCTCTCCTTCTGTCAAATAAATAAATAAAATCTTAAAAAAAAAAAAAATACATGCCTGAGAAAGAACAAGCCAACCAGATTCCAAGTTAGAGACTGGAAGGCTCCATAAGCAACAGGAGAGTATCAAAGTCCTCCAATAAATAAGATATGGATTATCACTGCTGAAAGTGGTGAGAAGCACAGAGATCTGGATCCAATAAATCTGATTTTGAATCCTGACTCTGTCATTTACTATGCATGTGATTTTAAGCGAGTCATTTCAATCTCTTTGAACCTTACTGTTGTTTTTGTATCTGCCAATGTGAATTATTCAACTTGCTAATGGGAAGTGTTTTGCAAAAATAATTGACAGGGTTTTTGGGGTTCTTTTGTTTTGGTTTGAGTTTTTTTGTTTTGTTTTGTTTTGTTTTTAGAGAGAGAGAGTGCATGCACACGAACGGAGGGGCAGAGGGAGAGGGAAGGAGAATCCCAAGCAGGTTCCCGCCCCATGCAGGGCTCATCTCACAACCCTGAGATCATGACCTGAGCCAACAAAATCAAGAATCGGACGCTTAGCTGACTGAGCCACCCTGGCATCCCAAAAAGAACTGACAGTTTTAAGAACACACATTACGCCAGGACCTGAACTAGATTGGGATGTTGTGATAAGATTGAGAAAGTATTACATGTAAAACCCCCTTAACACTAACAAGAACCATGAGATACTATTGTTAATAGTACCCCTTATTATAGAGAATGAAATTAAGGTATGGAGAAGTGAAATCCTTTGCCCAAGGTCTCATGACCAATAAGTGGTAGAGCTATGACTTGAAACCAGGAACCTGGCTCTAGAGACTGACTCTAGACACCTCCCTATACTGCGTTGCTCTGGAAAGCCAGGGAACAGAAGCAGGAGTAGGACTGAAAAAGGTAAAGCTGGGAGCTGGCACTCAAGTTGAAGCTAAGAAGCCTGGAGAAAAATGACTAGCCTAGAGTAATAAGTGTCAAGCAAAGCACTGGACTAAAACCAAGTAGGAAGGCAGCAAGTTGGGGGTCACAAATACCACAGGTAAGACAAGGTGAGAAGTCAAAGGATCAGCCAATAAGAAATAGAAGAACCCAAAGGAAAAAAATGGGAAAAGACAGAAGAAAAATACTAATAGATAATAAATATATGGAGATGTCTATACCAAGTTGTCAATGGGGAAGGTATTGTGAGTGGGCATAGGGAGTGTGCTATATGAAAAAAAAAACAGCTTTTCTTATGTCTCAATATTATTTAACCCTGATCAAGGACCAGTGTTGCTTTTCCAACTTTAAAATTAATAAAAATAAGAATGTTAAAATACATCACAAAACAAAAAAATTCGGTGGATCTAGATGGAAGGGCAAGGTAGAAAAAGTGAAAACCCAATTAAATTGGCTTGGAAAAATACTGGAAAAAAACCTGGAAAAAATAAAGGCATTAAAAAAAACAAAAAAAAATTATTAGCAAGATCTAATGCTCTTGATTGGCCATGACTGAGTCACCCAGCCTATTACTAATGGAACTTACATGGGAAAGAGACAGTTCTCCAAAAGACATTTGGGTAGCTTTCAGAAATAATGAGGAGCAGAAAAAATTAATATCTATTGAGGATAAAGTAAAAAATTTTAAAACAAACTAATAGCAAAACACCAAATAAGGAAACATTTTTATGTATTCTTTTGAGTGGGCAAGTTAGCAATATCTATTTAAAATTCAAATGCACTTTCTTTTTGCCCAATTGTATTTCAAGAAATTTATCCTACAGATAAATCTACCAGTGCACAAAGATGTTATTTAAAGGATGATCATTGAGGCATTGACTGTAATGGCAAAACATTTTCCATTAATATGGAAGTTGTTAAATTTTGATACATTCATAGACATGAATTTTTTAATGAGGTAGATCTATATGTTCTGGTATGGGAAATTGTTAAGAGAACAAAGCAAATTGCAAGAAAATAGGTAAATATGATCCTGCTTGTGTAAATACATAAAAATATCTTGAAGAATTTTTTTTTAGATGTGTAACACTGTTTATTGCTGGGAAAGAAGTAGAAGGGAGTTAGGAGTGGCAGGAAGAAAACACTTTTCAATTTATATCCTGTGGAATTTTAATTTGTTTTTCTGAGTACTCACAGTTTTTACTACTTTTAAAAGTCTGAAAAAAAAAAGTTAGTCTAAAAAACACCTGTTTATTGACTATTAACATGACTGACAATTTGCACCATTGGTTCTAAAGAACTAAAACATTTTGTTTATATGTGAAGAAATTTATTAAATGGGATCTCACCATGAGATTCTACATACTTCCAAAAAATAGGCAAATCTTGTTAAGAAGCAATATAATATTTTCATGCTAATCTAGCAAATTATCTGGGCTACTGAGTCAACTTGGTTCATTTATTTACTTTATTTATCGGTCAGACCAGCCCATCACAGAATTTTGCCACTATAAATTGGCCCCTGGACTGACTCATTCAGGCAGGCAGCAACTCCATCAAACCCAATAATTAATTGGGCAGTCCTCCTCCATATGTCACTATGACTATTCATTAAAGCAATGCATATGGCTCTTACCTACATGTGTTAGCTTTTTGCTTTTATTCACGGTTCAACAAATTTATGAAACTCAAATCCAGCAGAAAAAAGAAAAATTAGTATAGAAGCTGACAGTTTAAAATTAGAAAAGAAAAACTAAAATTGAGAAGAGATGTCATTAACAGTAGAATTCATGACACAGCAAACATCTGTTGATTGCCTTCTGTGTGCAAGGTACAAGGTTAGACTCTGGAAACTTGAAGAGATATATAAGACCTTGTCCATGCCCACAGTATTACCTTTTATTTGAGAAGATAGCATATGTATTGAAAAGAATAACTAATGTACAAGGTTATCACTGGCAAGTGTCATATATTTCTATTTATCAAGATTCCCATTTAAGATGTACAAAGCATCTTAGGAGTCATGAATAAGTGAAGTATATCATATTGTATACAGTATATATAGTATAAGAACTACACTAAACTTAAAGTATTATTATGAATTGAATATATTCCCCCAAAATTCATATGCTTAAATCCTAAACCTCCAATGTAATTGTATAAAGCCCTCATGAATAGGATTGGTTCCCTCAGAAGAAAAGACACAAGAGCTTGCTCCATCTCTCTGCTCTTTACCCCATGTGAGGTATAATGAGAAGCTGTCAGTCTGCAACCCAGCAGAGAGCCCTCACCAGACCCTGACCTTGCTGGCACCCTGATCTTGGACTTCCAGCCTCAAGAACTGTGAGAAATAAATTTCTGTTGTTTATAGGCCACTCTGTCTAAGGTACTTTGTGATAGCAGCCCAAAATGACTAAGATAAGTTAAAGACACCATTTTAGGGGCACCTGGGTGGCTTAGTTGGTTAAGTGTTTGCCTTTGGCTCGGGTCATGATCCCAGGGTCCTGGGATCGAGCCCCACAAAATTGGGCTGCCTGCTCAGTGGGGAGCCTGCTTCTCCCTCTCCCTCTGCCTGCTGCTCTCCCTGCTTGTGCTCTCTCTCTCTCTACCAAATAAATAAATAAAATCTTAAAAAAAGACACCATTTTATAAAATAAGAAATGAAGATTATTGAATTGATAATGCTTTAATAATAATTAGATATTCAAAATATAATTTCCATATGATTTAATAATATGCACAAGAAGTACAAAACCAAAATACTGATTTAGAGGAGACCCTTAAATTGCTACTGTGAGTGACATAAGATATGATAATCATAACCATAACCAAGATTTACCTAGTATTTACTATGTGTCAGGTACTGTTCTAAGTTATATATAAGTACATACTTCAAGCTCACAATTCTATGATGCAGGTAATTTATTATTCCTACTTTACAGATGAGAAAACTGAGGTACTGAGAAGTTAAGTAATTTGCCCAAGATAAGGGGCACCTGGGTGGCTCAGTCAATTAAGCATCTGCCTTCAGCTCTAGTCATGATCCCAGGGTCCTGGGATTGAGCCCCATGTCAGGCTCCTTGCTCAGTGGGGAGCCTGCTTCTCTCTCTCCCTCTGTCTGCCGCTCTGCCTACTTGTGCTCTCTCTTTCTCTCTATGAATAAATAAATAAAATCTTTTTTCTCCCCAAACAAAAATATGTTTATTTTTTTAACTTTTTCTTATTATGTTGTATTAATCACCATACATTACATCATTAATTTTTGAAGTAGTGTTCCATGATTCATTGTTTGCATATAACACCCAGTGCTCCATGCAGTACATGCCCTCTTTAATACCCATCAAAATCTTAAAAAAAAATTTGCCCAAGATAAGTGTCAGGGCCACATTTCCAAAGCAGGCAGTCTTTCTCCAGAGTCTATGCCCATGTAGTGAGTATATAATATATATTCTCTAAATTATCATTTTGTTCACATTTTTTAAAAGCTTTTATTTATTTATTTGAGAGAGAGAGCATGTGTGGATAGAGAGAGGGAGAAGCAGACTCCCCACTGAGGAGGGAGCCCGATGTGATGTGGGCCTCCATCCCAGGACCCTAAGATCGTGACCTGAGCTGAAGGCAGATGCTAAACCGACTGAGTCACCAAGTCACCCCTTTTTTGTTCACATTTCTAGGGAGAAAATACAAGGCAAAGAATGGTAAAGATATTATTCTTCTACTGTGGGATTCTGCAATTCCTTTGTGGCCTCAAGCCATGCCTTGTACATCATGGACAATCAACAAATACCTGTCCTATGAATGGTTGAGCTCTAGGCTGAGAGAACAGTATTTGTGACCCATATTACCCACTTGTCTTCACAACTCCTGACCACATTACTTTTCCCTAGTATTCCCTTGTATTTTCTCTAGTATTCTCTAGTTGTTCTCTTCGCCAAGTTCCAAGCAAGAAGCAGAGTGTCTGAAGTAGAAAGTTATGTAATAGAGCACAGCACTGGTCTGGGAATGAAACCTGACACTTTTTATTTATACAACCTTGACAAGTCGCTTCACTCCTCTTGGAAATGAATGTTCATATTTGTCGAATATAAGAGTTGGATTAGATGACTGATTTTCAAAGCTCAGAAGGAAGGAAGAAGGGGAAGCATATGAACAGGTGAGACATCTTCGGCTTCAAGGAGAATAGCTCCCCCCAAACCTGTTTTACATATTAAGTATATGAGATTTTGTTTAAATAAAGGAAGCCTTTATTTAAAAATAAGGAAGCCTTCGAGCCTTTACAAAGTTTGAAGAAAAACGGATTTGATCAAATTCTTAAGTACTGTCTCATTTCAAATATTCTATCACTCTTGACTGCACAGGCATACTCCAATACGTCAGGCGATTTGTCCTAACCTGTTCAAGAGATATTTTAACTGAATCTTAGAATTCTTTCCATCATTACAGTTCTGGATCTAGCCTTTAAAAAAAAAGAAATTGATTTTTTCCCCTCCACTCACATTTATCAGTCCATTTTTTGGATGCTCTTCTTGCCACATCCTTAAATAAGTAAATAGTGTAACTGTGGTAATTGCCTGACCTGCAAAGTGTATAGCACTTCAAGGTTAATGCTCCTGGCACAAGATTTTTGCTACAAACAGCAGAATTCCTCTAAACCTTTGCTGAGGCATCGGTTCAATAATAAGAGAAAATCATGCCATGTATTGAATTACTCAAAAGAGAATTATCAGAGAATCCCCTGATGGTCTAACTATGGCTAAAATGTACTCCAAAAAGAACTGGTCTTAAAGAACTTCAGGAAAGACCTTCACCAGAGATATAGTAGAAAATCCAAAACTTAAACAATAACAACAACCTATATATTCAAGAATTGGTATAATCCTACCCCCAATGTTGTGCTAATTCTCTAGGTTTAATTTAAAATCCTGAACTTCCTTTCACATGAATGGAGATACCAGTAAGCCCATCCATTCTCTGAAATTCCTTTAGTCAGTTTTCATTAAGGACTGTCAAATATATACATCATTTAGGGCTTTTAAATCTAAAGTTTATTGAAGATATATTACATATGGTTTAATATTTCAGTTCAGCAATGTCCATCAGCAATAAGCATTACTCCAAGAGTGGGATTAATTAAATATTCTACCATACACAGTGATCCAAATAGCAAAGAAAAATCCTGGGCACTTAGCCCAGATTCCCCACCCTCTCTTATGGTGTGGCTCATCTCTCTCTCAGATAAACTAGACAACCAAAAAATCTTCCATCATTATTAGTGAATGTGTAGATGTGAAACAAATGATCAAATTCCTCCAGCAGGTCGCCTAACAAATTTTTAAGTAGAAAAAATTGCACAAAATCAAACTGCTTCATAAAAAAAGTTATTTTTAAAACCAAGAAGAAATGTAGTTGTCAGAAATAAAAAGTAACTCTCCATGGTAATCAGCAGTTTTCCTCTGACCTGAATTTACCACTCCTCCAATGACAGGCTGGTGGACAGTGCCTTTCTATAATTATAAATCTGTCTTTGTTATGTTATAAAGCTTTAAAGTATTTCAATTTTGCATATTTACACTGAATATGAATCTCAGCTCCACAAAAACCAAGAGATTCAGAGCAAACTCATGGCCTTGGTCCCACAAAAGTTCCTGGTTTTACATTCACCAGTAAAACTGATGATACCCCAACCTTGAATCTTAGCTTTAGGTCTTAATGTCTTGGTTTTCAAAATCTTAATCCATCTGAATGGTGAGGAGGTGGGAGGAGCTCCACGCAAAGTATTTACAAAGGGTCTCACTCATCAGACATTTCCTCTCACAGCTCCCAGCAGCAGCTACTTGGGGACATAGGAGGTGTGTCACAATCAAAAATAACCTAGAAATAACTGTCATCACTGAATCTGCATTGCTGGGACACAACGTACCTTAAGTCTTCTGTCAAATAACCCTCTTGGTTCAATGAGGAGACTGTTTATTAATAAAGTAAAAACCTTTGACGCTAGAGCTGCTGACGAAAGGAACAAAAAGCAAAGGAGTGGTAGCAGCAGCATGTTTATGTAGTCTAAATAGTTACACAATTTTATCTTTCCAATAAATTTGTAAGGTGGTTATGGCATTAGTATTAAGTCCCTTGATCTTATGTGAACTTCAGAATCCTCATTTTTTTTAAAGATTTTATTTATTTGACAGAGAGAGACACAGCGAGAGAGGCAACACAAGCAGGGGGAGAGGGAGAGGGAGAAGCAGGCCTCCGGCCAAGCAGGAAGCCCCATTCGCGGCTCGATCCCAGGAGACTGGGATCATGACCCGAGTCAAAGGTGGATGCTTAACGACTGAGCCACCCAGCACCCTCAGAATCCTCATTTTTTTAAAAGATTTTATTTATTCATTTGAGACACAGAGATACAGAGAGAGAGAGCATGAGCAGGGGGAGAGGCAGAGGGAGAGGGAAAAGCATGCTTCCTGCCAAGCCAGGAGCCCCATGTGGGGCTCGATCCCAGGACCCCGGGATCAGGACCTGAGCTGAAGGCAGACGCTTAACCATCTGAGCCACCCAGGTGCCCCAGAATCCTCATTTTTAAATGGGGATATATTTTACAGAGTTGCTGTCAGGCTAGAACAAAATAACGTGTAAAGTACTTGGTACAGAGTACTCAATAAAAGGTGGCCTGGGTTTGTTTTTTTTTTTTAATTATTATCACTCCTACAAACAGAGGAAACATTGCTTAGAGAAAGCAACCAGGCCAAGGGCATTTAATGGAATAGACTTTATTGAGTACCTGAATAGGGCCGTTAATATGAAAATTCATGAAACCCCATCCCTGCCTTCTCTCTAGGAACTCACACTCACTCTTAGTAAGAAAGCAAACAAGCTCTAGAACCAAGTGTTCTTTTTACTCCGTTCTGATGCAAATCCAGAAAAGAAAAAAAAAAGAGGTAGACTGTGAAGCCCATGTCAACTATTTCTTAGATAAAAAACCTTCTGCCTATGCAGGTTTGTTTTACTGTGGTAAGGGTACTCTAACTCAATGTGCCCTCCCTAACTTACCTCCCCTCCATTATCAGGAATTTCTGAATAGTGGGAATTTCCTCCTCTGAAGGGAGAACTCCTTGCTTTTATGTAACACTGTACCATTGACTAAAAACACTTTCACCTATACTAATTTAATCTAACTAGCTTAATTTTCCCTAAATCCTGTGAGGTATGAATTGGTAAAATCATTTTAGAGTAGAAGAAATTGAGACACAGCTATGAGTGTCATAATCTAGACTAGAACTAGATCAGTAGCCTCATACTAGTTTAATTACTAGTTTAAAGCCTCCCCACTAAACTACACTGAACCTATGTTAAAATACTTTGCACTCTCACCTAGATTTCCTTCTATTTTCTCTGAGCCTCTGTGACACACTCTAACTCTCCTAAGGGTCCAATACTGAACCTTGTATTTGAGGAATTCCCCCAGGCAATATGTTTATTCAATAATCCATGCAACATAATATAATATCACCTTTTCAAGTAAGGCTATGACTTTTACATAGGCTAGATCCATAAAGAGAGATGGAGAATGATACTTTGCATTTGTTTAGCAGTCTTTCAAAGTGCTTTCGTATATATTATTCAGAGAGGAAGAATGAAATTTGAATTTAAGAGAAGAAAGGATGTTAGAGATTCTCAAATCCAGTGTTTCTTAACCTTCTTTGGGTCACCTGCCTATTTGAGAATCTGACAAAAGCTACAGACCTCCTACCCAGAAAGATGTACAAAGGAACATATACACATATATCTACATAGTTTCAAAGGGATTCTTGGACTGCCCCAGGTTAAGAAGTGCTCTAATTTGTAACTCAATTTACAAATGAGGAAGCTATTATTTAATCATGACAGCATCCCTATGAGGAGGCAGAGTAAGTATTATTCATTTTCCAGATCTGGAAACAAGGTCCAGGGAGGTTTCAAGACTTGCCCAAAGTCTTATAGCTAGTTAACAACAAGCAGTAGCAGAACCCAGGACTCTGAACAGTTTAGTTATTCTTCTAGATCACATCACCTTCCCACTGCACTATGCTGGAACTTCTTCACCATAAGAAAGCCTCTTTCTATAGCCAATAGTTTATTTTACCCTTCATAACACACATAATTCTTGACTTCCAATGAAAAAGCTCTAAATAAAAAAAATTGTTCTCTTCACAATTGTAACTCATTTCTTAGAGATTTCCAAAAGGTTTTAGTCACTAACATATTTAATGTGTTAGTCACAGCTAACACATTAAATATTGAAGTCTAGAAATTAGAACTGTAAACAACTCTGTAATTTCTACATTGGTGGTTAAATACCAATCTGGTCGATTTCCCCATTTAGCAGCAAACATACCTGAATCCAAGCAAAGAAGGCAAATATGTTAACACTTCTCTTGGAAGGATGCAGAAAAGAAGTATTGGCACATTAGAATTACATCTAGCACATAGAGGGCTTACTAAATATTTGTTAAATGAACAAATAGGTTTACCAATAAATACCACTGAGTTTTCAAAATATTTTGTTTCCACTTTCAAAAATTATATATAAACTAAGAAAACACTCAAATACAGTACTTTTTGGTTAAGGTCTAAGTTAAACCCTCAAGAGTATATTCAATACTAAACTATACATAAGAACAAATATTTTTTTTAAATGTTTACTCACGTTTTACCAAAACAGTCTCTGTTATTAAGGTAATGGTTCTGATTGATTTTATTATAATTTATTCATTCTCTCATAATAATAAATATATGTAAAATATTATTGGGAAGAAAATATCTCAGATACATATAAAATATTTAGATATGCCAAAGATACAATAACATTTATGATGAATGTTAAATTTTTGCAAGAATATGATTATTATTAACATTTAATTTAACTTCATTTAATAGCAGGCTATCTTTCTACTCTCAAGATTTCCATATCTGAGGAGCAGTCTTTATTTGTAAGCCAAAAGCTTCCAGAATATATACTAGGATGCTAAGCATTTTGGTATTTAAGAAGAATGAAAGATGCTGTGTTTTAGCTTTGCTTATTTATGCTAGCTTTAATAGACTTTGAGTCTGAATTTTAATGTTTCATTATCATAGTTTTTTGTGATAACTGGATAGATTAAGAATTTTCTACAAAACAAATGCTTAATAAGGCAATAAACCTGTTGAAGGAATAAATTGCTTTTAGGATATCTATACTACAGAAAAGGTATTGTACCCACTCTACCTAGTGATTAGGTTTATATTGCAATGTGACTCATAAGACTCACTGTACTGAATAAAAATTTAGGCAATTAGTGATCTTATTTCTTAGGAAGAACTGCTTGCTATCGTATATTAACACAGATCTCGCTCAATTAAAATTGCTCACAGTCAGCAAAAATAATTTCTGCACTGTAATGAAATAATGAAATAATTATATGCAAGGGAGGACTTGTGATCTTTTTAATTATTCTATTTTTCATTTTTAAAAGGGCTATTTGAAAACGTACTCTTATAATTGATTGCTATAAATCAGTCAAACGCATTCTAAGGATCATAAATATTCTAACTTTTAAAAGACAAAGAAATGCTAAATATTCAATGGAATACTTCAATATTCAGAAAATTTAATCTGGGGGGAAAGGATAGACTGCTCTTTGGAAAATAAAAAAGTAAATTTGTTGTCCCGTGAAAAATGAAATATCTTGAATGTCAGTAACAGAAATGGAATTAACAAGAGATCTTTTTATTGTTTTTTAAGGTCATTAGGCTGTGAATTCTATAATTATGGAAATTGTCAGTCCAGTTCTGTAAGAATGTTTGCTCCCATCCATAAGGTAGTGGAATGTTCAATCAGTCTCTCTCGTGGGAAAGTTAGGTCATAACTGTAAGTGTACCAGCAAAATTGAATTAAGCAAAGAGATTTCATTAGTATTTATAGCCAGAAGGCATCTGTAAAAGTACAGGGCAAAGAAGTTATGTGGAAGTCAAAGGAGAAAAAAAAATGGGTTTCCAGTGACAAAGGCGAATCTGAAAGAGATATAAGTGTATAATGAATAAGAGCTATTGAACACTACTGCAAAGAGGGAGTTGCAAAGATGTCAAATATTGATTTTCTTCTGTATGCCTTTGGACTACATATGTAATTGTTTGGATTTGCTGTCTTCATGGTACAACAATATTTGTTGTCGAAGGTTAAAAAGCATGATGTGAAATAAACTAAAAACTAAGAAACATGTTGGAGAATTATAATAATCCTCCACTCAGTATCTCATTGAGATTTTTCTTACAAAAGAACATTTTTAATGAAGAAAAATGCTACTTTTCAACAGAACACCAGATCCTTATTATTAATTATGTTAATTGAGAATTATTTGATTGACTTTCAGTCTCATTTTAAATTAAACTAGGTTCTCTACTTCCTTATTTTATTGAATGGATCTTCTTAAACCATATATCTAATTTCGAAAGTACAGTTAACCATACTTATTTATTCAGTATGATTATAATTAATTCAGTTAAAGCTAAACTGATAATAAAAATCTGGTGTCACCACTTTAAAAGAAATATTTTCTATAGTATTTTCCTTTTCACTACAGAAATTCCAGAAAGAGAACTTCTGCATTTTAAAGTCTATATAAGTATATATATTTAATAACAAATTGCAAACTCAATCAAATTAATAATCAAGCTAGTACAGTCACTAAACAAATACTATTTTCTATTGTTTTCAAGGGTTATTTCCCCCTGACTATTCCAGTCTGAACAAAGAATGTTAATAATTATAAAGCACTTTTTAACTAACATACTCTTTTTAAAAACATGTTCTTTTTAAATAACAGACTCACTTGTTTTTTTTAATCTGATTTAATTATTTATTAGGACCTTGACTCACATTTATGAATATTACCTTGTTCTCTTTCCTACCTCAGGAAGTTTAAAAACAGCAAAACTCACCAGGTGAATTTTATTGCACTTAAAACTACAATGACCACAAACTGAAAAGAGAAAGGAAAAAAAAAAGTATGAGATGTTTTAAGCATTAGAGGCAGACAGGAATACAAATAAAGGAACAGTATAATATCCAGCAGAAGCCTATCATTTTACCAGTGCAGAAAATACTAGAGAGGAAAAATCTGCAGAGAAGACAATTTCTGCAGCACAAACAAGTTTCACATTTTATTTTCAATGTCTCACTTTTAACATTACTAAATATTTAATAGCAAAGTAAAACAGAGTGACAGCGTTGAGTCTATATGAAATCCAAAATGTTTTTTTCGCAGGGCTTTGGAAGCATGTAGGACGCAAAGGAGGTAATCCCAGCAGTAATGGCAGCTCCTCTCCGAGGTAAATACTTGTCAGGAACAAAACGTAATTCAATTGCACTCTTCTTTTCTGAAAAGGTTGCTTGTGGAATATCCATCATAAAGTCATTTCTGTTTCTTAAGAGCTATTAGTGCCTGGCCCCTTGGCTTCATTAAGACACTCTTTTTCAATATATTTTCTTATTTTAGACTTCATCCCACTTCTCAGCTACACAGTGCACATTGCAATTTCCCGGCTACCAAGGGAGCTGTCAGCCACGCCCCCCAATGACTGACATGCAAGGACAAGGCAGCAATGGAGACGAAGGCGGATTTGTTGGCACTAAGTCGGAAACATTTCTTAAACCCTAGAGGTTGAAAGGGAGTTTGGCCAAGCCTCTGAGACAGAGTGCTAGATCATTTAGCTGACACTAACATTTCCATGCTCCCCATTAGGAGGGCATCAGTCTCCAGGCCCGTTAATCTCACCCAATGTTCTGGTGGAGCTAAAGAAGCTAGAAGTTTTGAGAGTCCCTGCCGCCAAACCTCAATGTTGCCTAAGCAAGCATTAAGAGATTATGGTAATAATAGGTGTGCTTACACCAAATAAAAGGTTTCATTAATCAAGCCATATTGAGATAAACCTGTCACTGGACGGAGAAGACTAGAAATCAAATACTGTGAAAGTTCTGACAGATTGTTAAATAGAAACCCTTTAAAATAGAATTTAATTTACTGTGATATTATAGATATTTATGCATCAATAGGCAAGTGCAGATTGAGTTCAGAGGTCGGCTCTGGTATTTGAAAAATAAAAGCACAGGATGAAACAAAAGGTGACAGTTACCTTTGTCTGAAATTAGGGTTCATTAGACTAAATGGGAAGGTTCTAACTGATTCATGTAGGGAACTGAAGCACAGCATGAGATGTGGTGTGCAATATTGGATAACAGGCAAATCCAATTAAGGGATCTTCATTCTGCTAAAGACTTGTCTACAAACTTAAAAAAAAAAAAAAAATCCCACAGCCAGCCATGGAGTGGTCCAGGTGGTTGTCTGTGGTGACCCTCTCTCACACCACAGCAGGTAAATATATTCCCTTCCCAGCATCATGGTTAGGAATGTTAGATTTGGGAGTCAGACAGACCTCAGTTCAAATCACACTTCTGCTATTTACTAGCTGTATGACCTCTGGCAAATGACCATCTTTTAGCCTCAATATCCTAATCAGTAAAACAGATACTACCAGCAACCACCTTATAGGGCTGTTGTGAGGACTGAGATCAGGTTTGCAAAGCACTTCGTACAGTGGCTAGCAGTGTGCAACAAACCATAGTTATTAATTCTCCCATTTCCTTCTTTCTTTCTCTCCCTCTTCACTTCTTCCAGTCTCTTTCTTTTTATCTTTTGGCCCCTCTTCCCTTTTTCTTTTATCCCCACCTGTCCCACAGTACCAACCACCAGCACCAGCAGCACCTCTAGGCATTGTGCACCCCCTTTGGATCAAAGAGGCTGCTGACCTCTGGTTTGCAGGCAGAGCTCAAAATGAAGATATGAAAGACCTGTTCATTCATACTGCCTCATTCATGAAACAATGTTGGAAGTTTCCTTGGCTCTCTAGTGTCTGCAACTTGCTTGTTCATACTGAGAGAAGTAAGTTCCAGATTCTACAAGTTTTTTCTGTTTTTTTTTTTTTGAAGTAGGCTCCATGCTGAGTGGAGCCCAACATGGAGGTTGAACTCACGACCCTGAGATCAAGACCCAGTCAAGAGTTGGAGACCCAACCTATTGAGCCATCCAGGCACCCCAGATCCCCAGATTCTACCAAACTGATCCACAGGTGCAATCTTTCCTTAAAGTCAAATTAAAACTGCCACAAATTTCTTACTGACTGGTGGCTAAAAATATATGTGACAAATCACTAAGAAGATTTGCTTAAGAAAATTTTTTAAGAATCCCATACCCTAAATGTTTTATTCTTACAGTTTGACATGTATTTCAATCTCCTAATTCATGTTCCCAACACTTCTCTCTTTCCTGGGTTTTGTTTTGTAGTTACAGTTTTCTTTTTCTTAGTGTCTCTATCCCGTTCCATTTATCCTGGTTGGAAGAAAAAGCAAGTTCTTAAAAGTGTGAATAATATCTCAATGAATAATGGTCATAGAAAGGGTCTCTGTAGAAAAACAGATAGCACCTTACCCATATATGAAAGATAATAGGCAGGCAGCATACAATCTTGTTACTACAACTCCCAGGTGTCTAGAAAACAGACAAGACAGATTCAAAATGCCAGGAAGTGGCTGTACCCCTTTGAGAAAGTCATTTGTCTTCCCTGAACTCCCAAGCTGGGTTAGGTGCACCTCCTCTACATCTACCTGTTCCCTTTGAAGCCTGTATCAGAACTCTTCCCACACTATTGAAATTATCTTCCCCACCACTAACCTATAAGCTATTCATGAGCAAGATATCTTATTTATTTCTGTGTCCCCTGGCCAGCAGTGGTGTTCTTGACAAATGTTTGCTAAATTAATAAAAAATATTCGCATCCAGGCCTGAGTTAAAATATCCATCGAAACCCCTTCCACATTTATTAATTGAAAATGGCATAATTGACCTGCATGTAAAGATAAAATGATTCAGACCACTTGAAATGATTTAATATTAAAACAAGAGTTGGGGCACCTGGGTGTCTCAGTCAGTTAAGTGTCCGACTCTTGATTTCAGCTCAGGTCATGATCTCAGGGTTGTGAGATCAAGCCCCACATTGGGCTCTGTGCTCAGCATGGAGTCTGCTTAAGATTCTCTTCATCTGCTACCCCCCCTTAATCTCTCTTTCACTTTTTCTCTCTCTCGCTCTCTTGCTCTCTTAAATAAATAAATAAAATCTTAGAAAGCAAATAAACAAAAAACCAAAGAGCTGTCAGAAAACTTCTCTTTATTTTTATTTTGTTTTTTAAGATTTTATTTATTTGACAGAGAGAGACACAGTGAGAGAGGGAACACAAGCAGGGGGAATGGGAGAGGGAGAAGCAGGCTTCCCACAGAGCAGGGAGCCCGATGTGGGGCTCGATCCCAGGACCCTGGGATCATGACCTGAGCTGAAGGCAGATGCTTAACAACTGAGCCACCCAGGCACCCAGAAAACTTCCCTTTAAAAAAAAGTGTCCTCAAACCATAACTCTTTTGAATTTGTTGGTGTCACTTTAGACTTAGTCTTTACCTGTATTTTAATAGAACCATAGTTCAAAGAGAAATGGAAAAAGAAAAAAGTATGCTTCAATTTTTAGTGACCACCATTCCTCCAACATAAATCACTTGACTTTTCGATTCCTGTTTCCTATGTCATAAAACGAAAATACTGATAGAGGCCAGGGATAGATACAGTGTTTGTTTCTAAGGGTCAAATCTCATTATAAAAAATCTACATTTATTGTTATTATTATTGTTTTTTAAATTGAGAATATTCAACTTTTGTTTTGTGAATTGTATAGCTATCCACTGCTGTGTAACATATCCCCCAAATTTAGAAACTCAAAACAGCAAGCATTTATTATTTTACACAGTTTTGGGGGTCAGGAATCTGAGTGTGACTAAGCTAAGTGGCTCTGCTGCAGGATCTCTCAATGCAGTCCAACAATCAGCGCTGCAGCCTTCTGAAACTTTGACCAGAGCTAGGGGACCCATTTCCAAAATGGCTCACTCACTTGTCTATTAGCAAAAAGCTGGTTTTCCTCACTGGTTATTGGTGGAAGGCCTTTGTTCCTTGCCATGTGGACCTCTCATAGAGCTGTCTGAGTATTTTCATGAGCTCACAGCTGCCTTCCCCAGAGTGAAAGATGCAAGAGAGTACAAGGCAGAAAGAAGCCACAATGTCTTCTATGAGGAAGTGACATACCATTATTTCTGTCATATTCTATTGGTCACACAAACCAATGCTGATATAATGTTAGGAGGAGACTATACAAGGCCATGATTACCAGGAGGCAAGGGATCACTGGAGACCATCTTGGAGCCTGGTTACCACGCCAAAAAAATATTAATATCCATGCCAATGGAGCAGAGAAGAAATCATTCTTAGTTGATTAGGGGGTGGAAAGCCAGAGTCAAAATGACTTCCTCAGCACTGAGATTAAAGCGTACTGAGCCAGTTCAAATAACAATTAATTAATTAAGTAGATGAACTTGTTGGAGTTCTGATTCCTTATTTCTGTGGTTTTTTATATCCACAACTTTTCACTGTATCACTTATTCCCTGGATTCAACAAAAGCAAATTTACCTTCCCCAACTTTACCTATAACTACAACACTTGGGGTGAGGGAAAAATCATATTTCTCTTAAGCAACAGACATCAACAAACAAGACATAAAATAAACCCACGCTTATGAATATAGGAGCTAAAGGACACAAACTGAATATTCAGTAGGCAGCACTTAATTTTATTATACTAGTTCTTTTCAACATCTCAGCTGGTTGCACAAGGATCATATCCAACTAGATTCTCTGAGTCTCAGCTGAAAAGTATGAAAGTCTGAATCCCAGCAGGTTTGACAAACCTTTTTCCATCAAATGATAACTCCCCACCAAAAAGATAATTTTCCTAATATCCTACTTCCTATAACCTGCCAGGTGGAAAAGAAAACTGGGAATTGAGGGGGGCCTGGCTGGCTCAGTCAGTACGGCATGCGACTCTTGATCTCGGGGTTGTAAGTTCCAGTCCTATGTTGGGTGTAGAGATTACTTAAAAATAAAATCTTAAAAAAAAAGAAAAGAAAAGAAAACTGGAAATTGTGATGTGAGTTCTAGCCCCAGCTATCATTAACTTGCTGTGATTTCTAGCATGTCACATCTCTGCTCTTCAACTTTAAAGAGCCAGGATTGGATCAAAAGAACTCTTCCGAGACAGAAGTAATCCTATAATTCTAATTCATCTGTGCTTTCAGATAAACCCAGTTTGCTTATCCTTATCTACTGTCATTTGTGACCCTGATTGCATTGATTTCTTACTACATTGTATCAGAAAACAATAGGACAAGGGCTATATCTGAATTTATATTAGGTTTCTGTCTACCACTAGCCCCTCTTTCCCAAAAATACTGCTAGAAAATACCCTGTAATATTGACTGAGGGAAGCTCAGCAGGAATGAAAATACTCAGCCAGTAAGGTAAAACTATTCTGTGACCAATGGAACCAAATTGGAGATAAATTTAGGTACACAGATATAAAAACCGATTTTTAAAAAATGGTTTTAACAAAAAATGATTGCTTGTAGACTGAGACAGGAAGATGTCTTTCCCCAAAGGACTCACTCCTCACAAAGTCTGGCAGCATGATGAAAGGCAGAGGAGTATGATTCCATGGCAGTAGAGGAAATGATACTCTCATCAGCTGGCAACCAATTTTCCTCAGAGGAGGTACAGACACAGCTAAGTCAGGCCAAAAGTTATGAATGTCCCTGAATTCCCACGGGAAAAGACTGTAGTGCAAAGAAAGGAGTTTCATCTCCTGAGCCTAGACAAGCCTGAACAAGAAAGGGAAACCCTTTAGCAATTTCCGGACAAAGAAAGAAAGGAAGAAAAAGCAAGAAAATGAGGGAAAGAAATAAAGGTAAGGAAGAGAAAGGGTACAGAAAGAAAACAATAGGAAAATACAAGAATGAAAGTAAAGAGAGGGGAAAAATTGTCTAGGACTAGAAACTTATCAAGGAAGCCCTGATAGTCTTGTTCAATAAGGTACCCCTAACACATACCACAGTTCCTGGTATAGAACAAGTGTTTGGTATATGCTGAAGGAATTAAAGAATGAAGATAAAGGAATAAAAGCAGTTTTGAAAAAGACAGGATATTCATTTGTTTCCAGCTGAGTACTAACTGCAGACAAAAATCTCAGCACTGAACAATAGATGTGAGGGAAGGAGAAAAGGTAGATGGATCAGTACAAACCTATTACCCCTCTGGAACAAAAGGAAAGAAAACACATGTCCTACTGCTACATACCCTGTCATTTTTTTCAAATTTTCTTCTAATATTAATAATCCCTATCAGTTACACACCTTGTAGATATTTTAGGATCATGTTAAAAAAAGAAAACCAGTAACATTTTTATTTATATACCAGTTCGAAAATGTTTTGATGTTCCTAAAAAAAAAAAAAAGAGAAGAAAAATAGTACTTTGTTTGGACATAGACATCTGTATCATTTCTTAGAGTTCTACCAATATTTCATTATTAAAATAAAATTGTCAAGAAAAAGCAATTAAGTAAAAAGCAGCACTTAAAGGTTTTCTAGGATTTTAATCCTTCTGCAGAATAAGTTACTTGTTTATAAATTTGGTCATTTGGTTTAAACAGTGACACAAGATCAAACTCCATTACAGTTCACTCAGCTCATACAGCTCAGTTCATTCCCCTTCTACAGATTATTTTAGATCTTGGTCTAACACAACTATCCCTTTAGGACCAGTCGGATTGCCATAGTAATTGCTCAGTGACCACAGTTGTTGCAACTTTGACACAGGAATGACCACAGTTCTAGGTCAGCTTTCATTTCACCGAGAAATGAAGACACATTAACAAAAGTGGGACTACACACACACACAGACTGCATCACAAACACAATGTCTACTACAGAGAGGAAGCAAAAAGAACAGCACTACTTCAATTTTACATAAAAACTCAGATCAAAAATACTATTTTTTTCCTCCATCATTCCTCTTTTTTAAGAACATGAAAGAGATCACTCCCACACAGCATTTTAATCAGATATGTCTTTGTTTAAATGAATTACATTCCTAAGTAGAAATAATCAAACCAGATAGCCTGTTAATAATCCATGCAATGTTTTTCAAAGTTCCTATCTTCTGGTAAATAAATATTTTAGAACAAGACTGAGAGATTATATTTTTCTTAATAAAATGAATTTCAAATGATCTAATTTTATGTAAGCTTAAAATGTGATGATTTTTGATAGAGAAACTTATCAACATGTTTATAAAATAAGGTACATTATAAGGATTGAAATTTATCTGTAAATGTAAATGTAAAATGAAAAAAAGACACATTTCAAGTGAATCAGGCATCAAATATCGATAAAAACTGTTCCATGCCTCACCCACATTCTAAGCAGAGCAGGATCAAAGTGAAATGAGACACTCAAGGATGTAAAATGCCAGATAGAATAATACTCAATTGCTAAGTTTTGTGTGTTCACATCTTATCGAAAAGGGAGCTAACTTTAAAATAGGCCAACATTACATTCTAAAAGGTCAAAATATTAATTTTTAAATTTATTTTAGTAATTTTCCTTATGCAGATTTGGGTTCTTATCTAGAGCTTGTCAATCAGGATTAATTAGTAATTATAACTGGGGCGCCTGGCCAGCTCAGTTGGTAGAACATGTAACTCTTCATCTGGAGTCCTAAGTTCAAGTTCCACATTGGCCAGAGAGCTTCCTTAAGAAAAAGAAAAAGGTGGGGCCCTGGCTGGCTCAGTCAATGCAGCACAGGGCTCTTGATCTCTGGGTCATGAGTTCGAGCCCCACTTCCATAATGGGCACTATGCTAAGCACTTTATTACATTATCTCATGTAATCCTAAAAACCCTATGAGGTAAATAAATTACTTTCCCCACATTACTGGTGAGGAAACTGGGACTTCTGACAATACGGTGATTTAAGATAATGAAAACAAGCTGTCCACTACAAAGACCTAGAAATGATGGAAGAAATAAACATTATTTTAAAAGTACAAAAAAAAAATAAAAGTACAACTGAGGGCGCCTGGGTGGCTCAGTCGGTTAAGCGTCTGCCTTCAGCTCAGGTCATGATCCCAGGGTCCTGGGATCGAGCCCCACGTCGGGCTCCCTGCTCTGGGGTAAGCCTGCTTCTCCCTCACCCACCCCCCCGCCACCACTTGTGTTCCCTCTCTTGCTATGTCTCTCTCTGTCAAATAAATAAATAAAATCTTTTTTTTTAGAATTTTATTTATTTATTTGACAGAGACACAGTGAGAGAGGGAACATGAGCAGGGGGAGGTGCAGAGGGCGAAAGAGGCTTCCCGCTGAGCAAGAAGCCTGATGTGGGACCCGATCCCAGGACCCTGGGATCATGACCTGAGCCGAAGGCAGACGCTTAATGACTGAGCCACCCAGGCGCCCCAATAAATAAAATCTTAAAAAAAAGAAAGAAAGAAAGTTTAGAACAAGGAAATCTATAGAGACAGAAAGTAATGTAGTGCTTACTTAAGGCTTGGGGATGGGAGAGAGAGGGACAGGGAGTGATAGCTAAGGAAGATAAGTTTCTTCCTCAGATGATGAAAATATTCTAAAACTGTGGTACTAGTTGCACATAACTGTGAACACACTAAAAACTGTTAAATTGTACACCTTAAGTAAGTGAATTGTATTGATGTGAATTATATCTCAATAAAGCTGTTTTTTAAAAAATGAAGACAAAATAAAGACTTTTCCAAACATACAAAACCTGAAAGAATTAATCACCAGCAAGCCTGCATTGCAAGAACTATTAAGGAATGTCTTTTAGGAGGCGCCTGGGTGGCTCAGTCGGTTGAGCATCTGATTTCAGCTCAGGTCGTGATCTCAGGGTCCTGGGATGGAGCCCTGTGGCAGGTTCTGCAGTGGGGAGTCTGCTTGGCCCTCTGCCCCCTCCCCCTACCCTGCTCCTGCTCTTTCTCTCTCCAATAAATAAATAAAATCTTTAAAAAAAAAAAAAAGGAATGTCTTTTAGGGAAAAGGAAATGACACCAGATAAAAATATGGGCCTACTCAAAAAAGTAAAGAGCACTAGAAATGGTAACTATGTGAGTAAATAGATGCATTTCTGTCTCGTTTAAATCTCATTAAAATATAAACAAATATAATAACAGTGTAGTATGGGATATATATCTTGTAAAAGTAAAATGTATGACAACAACACAAAGGCTGAGAAGAGAGAAATAGAAATATACTATTATAAGATGTTTATACTATATATGTAGTACAATGTCATTTGAATGTAAACTGTGATAAAGATGAATATTATAAACTCTAAATCAAACACTAAAATAACAAAAAGTTATAACTAATAGCCAACAAAGCAGATACAACAGAATCATAAAAAATAATCAATCCAAACGAAGGGAGAAAAGGGGTGCCTGGCTGGCTCAGTTGGTAGAAAAGGCAACTCTTAATCTCAGGGTCATGTGTTCAAGCCCTACATTGGGCATACATACTACTTAAAAATATTAAATTAAAATTTAAAAAAAAGAGACAGGGGTGCCTGGGTGGCTCAGTTGTTAAGCGTCTGCCTTTGGCTCAGGTCATGATCCCAGGGTCCTGGGATCGAGCCCCCGCATCGAACTCCCTGCTCAGCGGGGAGCCTGCTTCTCCCTCTCCCACTCCCCCGCTTGTGTTCCTGCTCTCGCTGTCTATGTCAAATAAATAAATAAAATCTTTAAAAAATAAATAAATAAAAATTTAAAAAGAGACAGAAAAGGGGGAAAAGGAGAACAAAGAAAGATTGCACAAATGGCAAATGACAAATTTAAACCTAACAATCATCAATAACCACATTAAATGTCAAACATTTAACTAAAACAACGGCAACAACACCAGGTATTAGATTACAAAGCAAACTCTAATAAATACCCAAGAATCTGAAGCTTCTGATAGGAAGAAACTGAAATTTCAGAGAGTTTAAGTAATTTTTCCCGAACATACAATTAGTAGGTAGTGCACAGTTAACTCCATGACTGGTCTTTATTAATAACCAGAAATAATTATTTAGTAATTATACCACCTCTATTAAAAGTTTAATTTAAAATTTAAAAAACTTATTCCCTGTAATATAATACAGTTATTCCTTCTATATTGTATCTGACATTCAACCTCTCTATGTAGACATTCCTAGAATAGAAGCATTCTACTTCACTAGGAAGCTGTAATTTGAAATATGGGTAATTTTAATGGGCTGTATAAGCATGCAAGACAGAAAATCATATGGATAAAAAACAGGGCAAAGAAGCAGGATTATGGGAAGGTAGGCTGGGTCCATATCAATAACAGTTTATTCATGGGAAAGAGGTGGAATGTAGACGATTATTAGGGAAATGACATGTTTTAGAAAGAATAATATGATTGAAATAAGAAATATAGATCCTTTCAAAATACTGCTTACAAACTACATCATTGTATCTAAATTGTCTTTCATTTGTTTTTGAGATGAACCTCTCATGACAGCATGGAGATAAGTATATATACATGAAACCATTCCTCACTCTTGTGTTTATATTGATATAATGTTTCTGTCAGATGCTGTATTTGGCCTCAGAATCTTTCTCAACACAACTCTCCTAGCATCTATGATCAACTGACCCAACTTTTTGCAGGCCCTGGCATTGTAAAAGAGAATGAGATTTGGAATTAGATATACAGCACCAGTTCTACTGCCTACTTAGCTATGTAATTGTAAACAAGATACTGGGTATCCCTAAGCACTGGTATAAAATGGCACTGATGACATTTACCTTCCAGGATTATACAAAATAATATAATCAGTACCTGACCTGAGTGGCTATTTAATGTTAATCTTCCTTTCAACCATATAGCTATTCAAACTAGTACATAGTATGGGTCCAGCATTTTTATATGCTCTTCAATAACTATAAATAACCCCCAATTTAAGGAATACGTGGCAGGCAGGTATCTCAGGGCAGCGTACGAAGTCAGTATCTCCTTCAAGTCTGCTCAGATGTCACCTTTCAGGTTAGCCCTGGCAATTCTAACAATATTTAAAATTGTACCAGTTGTCTTACTCCCAGCACTCCTGATCCCTTTACCTTGTTCCTCCCCCTTCCCTTTTTTTTTTTTTTGCCTTGAACATTTATTACCTTCTAAGGTAATATTTGTTACATCTTTTATTGCCTTGATAGAAAGTAAGCTCCACTAGAATTATTATCTTTCTCTGTTTCACTGACATACCCCCAGCACCTAAAACAGTGCCTGGTTTGTGACAAGTGCTCTATAAAGATTTTTCAATTATTTATCTCAAAGAATAATACACACTTAAGATGAGGTTTATCATTAACAAGAGTAGATATAAATTCATATTTCTAAAACTTTCTATTGACAATTTAAAGTTTTTTGGCCAAATTCTTGTCAGCTCTAATTAGATGATCATTGCAGTTTTTATTTTGTAATGTGCTAGATAAAAGTTCTAATTAGATCATCATTATTTTTATCTTGTAATGTGGCTAAGAAAGACCTCTACTAGTAGGGGAGAAATGTCGGTTCTATCATTTTATCATTAGTAAATCTTTAAACTGAAGTTTCCTCACATGAATTTTTTTCAAGCTTACATTATATGTACAATTTGTAAGGTTATTTTACTTTCCTATGTAACATAATCTACAAATTCACTTAACCCAGCAAATGCTAACCGCAATAACCTCACAGAAAATTGGAAGCAAACAAAAAAAAAAAGGTCCCTGGAAGCCCTCTCTATTCAATTCCTATTCTCTCAGAAAGCTTCATCCACCTTAGTGATACCTTCCTCCACTTAGAAGACTACAGTTTTAAGTAACCAAAGCAAAGAAAGAACAATATTTTTCTCCTTGATGTTGAGAAAAACAGCAAATCTGGGTACCTTCCCCACACCATATCACAGACTATTATTAGGTTTTTGTGCCAGAGTAAAGGTGAATTGCATGAATATCCTGTTTAGTATTGGAAAGGGGGATGGGTTGCATTCCTGAAATAGGTGTGCAAACTAAATCAGTCTATATGTAGTTGTTTTAGCATAGCCCCTGTGGAGTTGCTTTGTAAGTCAGCAATTGTTCTCTTCAAATCCCCTGAAGTCACTACATCCCTTAGGTAACAGCAGTTATCTTCTGCTACCTTTCCTACAACTAGGTCAATCCTGAAAGATTTCAGTGATGTTTAGAAGGCCCTTCATAATGTCAAAAGCCTCCACCAATCCTTAAAGGACTCCTGGCTATTCCTGATTCTTCCCTCCACCTTTCACTTGAAGACACCTCAAGCTGCTTTAAAATGCATTTTAATAGCCAGTATGACACCCTTCCTTTGTTACTTCATCACAAAGTACTATTCACGTATATCTTTTGTCAGCCATTATGGATTTGCTGGAACACAGGATAAATGGCAGAGAGACCACCATTGCAAAATGCACCCAACTCAGGAGAGCAGGATAAAGAGCTCTAAGGATGAGAGCAGTTGGCCAGAGTTCAGATATTCTGAGAGCTCAATGGTCAAAAGTACACGACAGCTCATCAAAAATGGGGGTGGGGGAAGGGCAGAATACATACTTAAATTTCAGTAACATGCATTATATTTATGTGCAAAATATTTCAGAGACAGAAATCTAGAAAAGCAGTGTTGCTTAAAGCTATTCTTCTCTTTTCAGATGAATGCTGTCTTTCTGAGAGATCATTATGGGAGATTATATGTTTATTTTCAAACGGTCAAAACATTTTTAGAATCCTGTTTGGAAAGGCCTTTGCAGACTAAAGCACATTCTTTTGATCATCCCTAAGGATGAGAAATGTCAATATTTGAAGCTGGCTTTTATATTAGACAATAATCTCCAAAAGTGACTTATAGAAAAGTGGATAATCAACCCAGTACTAATTAGGAGCCAAAGTTAGACGTGAGTGTAAAGTAATGGGACTGATTTTCTTCTTATGGTTATCTATAACATCTCATTAATTGTATATCAATACTTCATAATCATTTTGGAGTATTTCATAGAAGAGAACTTGAAAATGATGAGTAATAACATGAATAAAAGGTAGAGGAAAAAGAAAAAAAAACAAAGCATTTAAATTACAATATTCATTATTTACAATGATCAAAAAACCATTACCAATAGCTGCTTATTATCAGCTATTATTATACCCATTTTAAGGATCTCTTTGTTTGGCCCAAAATAATAAGCAAGATTTAAAATATGTACATACACATACTCATACATGCACATATATATATAGGATAATGAAATTTTTGTTATTCTTTTTTTTTTAAGATTTTATTTATCTATTTGAGAGAGAGAGCAAAAGCAGGGGGAGCTGCAGAGGGAGATGAAAAAGCAGGCTCCCCATGGAGCAGGGAGCCTGATGCAGGGCTCAATCCCAGGGACCCCGGGATCATGACCCAAGCCCAAGGCAGACACTTAAATAACTGACAGTGCCACCCAGGCGCCCCAAGTTTTGTTATTCTTTAGAGAAATATATTTAAAGTTTTGAAAATATATAATTGATTTCATTAGTGTTCTATCTTACAGCTGGCCTTAAGTACTTAAGTATAATTCTATTATGTACAAGACTAATGCTCTTTTTTGGTATGCCATCTCCAAGTGAGTTTATTTTCCCATTCCCATAACATCAGTCCACATTCAACCTGGTTTGATATTGATAAATGTTAAAACTTTGGTATAAAAGACAAAAGAGAAGTATTTTCAATATATATTTTTTTAAACCTCTAAATATTTTACATATTAGAACACAACCCCTAGGAACCCTGATTTGGGAATAGGGTTTACTTATCAATTGTTATGTAAAAGTTAAGATTTTTTTTCAAAATATTTTCTTTGAAGAAGATATTTTAAGTCATTAAGTAATATATAAAACTAATATTTGGTTGACGATATTGCTCTGATTTTACAAGGTTAAAATGTATTGAGGTTTTTTTTTTAGTTCTCTAGGAAACAGCTTTATTAATTGACTAAAAGTCCTTTCTCTTTTGTCTTCTTAGTGTTTAAAACCAGAATCTTCAAATTAAGATCAGAAAGAATAATCTTCAGATAGTAATCACAATTATTGAAATATATTAAGCTTGAGAGAACTGGGACATTGGTGGATACAGCAAATGCTTCACCACAATGTACTTTACCGTGCTTCAATTAAGATTTTTTTTCAAGCTATATCATTCAATAAAGTCACTCAGAATAAAATATACCAATATTGTACCTTACCTTTCTAGTAAACCCCTCTTTTCTAAGAAATCTGTCTTTATAGCATCTTGAACCTCACTCCATATATTTTTATGTTTTAACTATAATTGATATGAGTGCATCCTGAAGTTATTATAAATGCTTTTTAAATTGGTGTAGGTTTTAGCTTCTCGCTTCCAGATTTTAACAAAAGACACCATCACCACCCACCCACCCCCATCCTCCTCACCCAGTTAGTAAGGACAGACAGCCTTATAAACTGCCTGCTTACACTGCCTTGTGAATTGACCACACTTAACCACAAATTTAAATACCTCCAATCATCTTTTAACTTCCAAACTGAGATATCTTGTTTAAAAAAAATAAAGGGGGGAAATTTCAAATACCCCCATGGTTCTATACAAAGCTTTCTGCCTAAAAGAGCTTTAAACATAATTTTGCATAATAGTGTTTTCTTAATTGCCATTTTTATTGTTTTATTTGTGCAGCATCTTTCTTCTGAGCTTTTTTCCATCACTGTTCATCGTCACTGATACCTTAATAGGTAGGGGATAGGGGACAGAATTACCATTTTCCCTTTTACAGACAGAGAAACAGAAATAGTTTTAGAAACAAGATCACTCATTAAGATAGCAAGAGAACAAGACTGGATTCTTAGTCCGGATGCAATGCTCTTTTAACTACCTCTCTAATTCTTTAGGTCTCCATATTATTTGTTAATAAATTTAACAAATTTATTAACTGAGAAAGTCAAGACCAACAGCTCTGGCTAGAACTACAGATAATTTCCTGCAGAGTACTATGAACTTCAATCCTACTGCATAACACATCCAAACTATTTTAGTCCTGGATGTCTCCCAAGGGTCTGGTGACAATCATATCAAATTGAGGATCCACAGTGCAGTAAGGACCATGATAAACACACATGCACTCATCTATACTTGGAATTTTTAATAAGATTTTTGCCTTTTCTCAACTTCCTAATGTTTAAATCCTACTTATCCTTTCAAAACCATGAGCAAAAGCTACCTCCTTCAGGAAGTCTCTCTTAATCCTCCTGCTCCCCTTCCCCTTAATCCCTCAGGGCTAAAAGGAATCTCTTTCTCTTCTGAATTCCCAAGAGTACTTTATTGGTATCTTTTATCCCACTTAACACATTTTACTTTATAATGTAATATTTTATGTATCTTAACTCTGCTATTAGTCTGCAAGTCCATCAAGTCAGGATCCATAGTAGTAAAGACTTCAATACATGCTTTCTAAAAGCCAATCAATGTATTATAGGGATAGATAATACAGGAATAAAGGTAAAATGCTGGGCATTTCCAAATGGGAAATTACCAAAGAAACTACATGCACTCCTTTTTTTTTTTTAAGATTTTATTTACTTATTTGACAGAGAGAGAGAGATAGTGAGAGCAGGAACACAGGCAGGGGGAGTGGGAGAGAGAGAAGCAGGCTTCCCACCGAGCAGGGAGCCCAATGCAGGGCCCGATCCCAGGACCCCTGGGATCATGACCTGAGCCAAAGGCAGACGCTTAACGACTGAGCCACCCAGGGACCCCTACATGCACTCTAGCAAAGGCATTAGAGGACTGGATAATAGTAAAGGGATACACAATAGTTAACGTAATACATGCTAATTAATTAGATACTTAAATTTCATTTGATGCAATGGGTTTACCAAGCATTCCAGTTAAGAATCTCATTAGCAATCAGGTTATCAGAAGGACTGATCTGAAAATGGCTATCCTTTTGCATATGTAACAAAATTCAAACTCCTTTCCATGGCTAACAAGACCCTGCATACTCTGGCCCCAGGCCAACCTCTCCAACTACATTCCCTGTTCCTCTGCTATACAAAGTTCATGTCCAACTACCCAAGCTCTTTTTTGCCTGGGGCTTTTGCCTCCAGCCATTCTGCTACCTGGAATACAGTGTTTTCACCCTCCTTACCACCTACCAACTACCTCATGCTCTTAGACTGGCTCCCCATCCTTCAGATATTAGCTCAACAGACCCATCAGGCATTTTTACCTTAAAATAAGTCACTGTAGGCTTCCCAGCCATTATTCCCTATTGTAACACTCTTATTTTTTCCTTTATCACATTTTATATTTTTTGTTTCTTAGCTTGTCTATTACCTGTCTGTTCCATCAGATCCTATGACATGAGAGCAAGGACTACACCTATAGTTACCAATGTAGACCTAATACCTTGTGTATATATAGTAGGGTCTCAATTCATTTGCTTAAAGGAATAATGAAAAAATGAAAATTGATTTAAAAATGAAATCAATGAAAATCAATGAAAAAAATTTAAAACTGAAGTGCATAGTGGCACCTCACAAGCTCAGTGGGTAGAGTGTGCGACTCTTAACCTCAGGGTTGTGAGGTCAAGCCCCATGTTGGCCATGAAGCCTACTTAATAAATAAATAAACAAGTAAATAAATAAATAAAATAAAAATAAAACTGAAGTATATAAGTTGACTTTAGTGTCTTAATAATCTTCAACCTCAAATACTGTAAACTAAAAGCAGTGGACCTGGGTTCAAACTCATTTAACTGCATAGGACCTGTGCAGGCTTGGGCAATTTACTTAAGTTCTCTAAATCTTAATTTCTTCAAAAAGAAAAAGGACTAAAAATAGTATCTACTTCTCAGAAATGTGAAAACTGAATGACAGAGAACTGAATATTTCTCCCTCCCCTTAGCTATTAAGCACTCAATAAATGCTTGATATTATCATGCATATTAGAATTTCTTTTCTCTCCCATTGGTTATTAGTTCTTTCCCTGGCATCATTTGCCTCACTTAAAGCAACACTTTTATGTTAATTAGGTTATGTTTTACTTTTTTTTTTAGTTTTGTAAACAACTTTATTAAGGTATAATTTACATGCATAAACTACACTGAGGTTGTCTTTCAGATGACATCTTGGCCCAAAGAATCTTCTAGAAAATGTGACAAGGAATGCTGATCAGCAACATTGTATATAACCATCCATGCTATGTGAATACAGGTGTGTCCCAGTTGGGAAATTCTTTAAGAATTACTATGTTTAAATTTATTGAACAAATATTTCATGGGCACCAGCTTGTATCAGGCAGTGTTCTAGGGATCAGGAACATATCAGTGAATAAAATGGTCAAAAATCCCTGCTTTCCTGTAGTTGATATTCTAGTATTATTTCCTATAATACAAAAGGATTTATGAATTTTAGGAAATTTGTGAATTTTTTCAAGAAGAGATTCTTTTAAATAGCCATTCACAGTAGTTAAAAAGCCAGGCTATAGACTCATCTATCATAAGAAGTGAGTACATCTCTAATAAAGGCCACCTCTACAATAGGTTTAAAGTGTCCCCAGCAGGATCTGGTAGTCATACCCAAGTTATAGCTGTTTCATTCCTTTGCAGGCTATTCTATGAGACAATTCCTGGCTGCAACTTTTCTACTTCTGAAGCTAGCAATGACAAAAATCAGCTGTCCACCTTTCAAATCTATGAAGTCTCAGGTCTGAATATAACGGGAGGAAATAAATACTTAGGGAAAAACTTGGAAGATGGTAAAAAGGAAGGAAGGAGGTTTCACTTGGCTTCAGAATTCCAGCAAGTCAAAAAGAAAGTGCTTGTTCAATTCTGTTATTTCTCTAGAGTCTGGATAGTGTTTTATCAAACTGTTGGTTGCAACTCATTAGTGGGCCATGAAATCAATTCTGTGGGTCGTGACTAGCATTTTTTTCCCCAGAATAGGAAAAAAAAAATCATAGTACGACACACGGTGTGAATCTTGTTCTATGAAACGTGGGTCTCACATATGTGTCTTGTGACATGTATTTATATAACCAATCTTATATTTCTTATCATGAGCCAAAGGTAAAATACCATAGAACCTTCACATGTCCAGGAGTAAAGGGGGGAGGCTCACTCATAGGTGCAAAAGAAAGAATAAGCTGAGTTTTATGAATCAAATGAAGTCCAATATTAAAACTTTGCCAAAATGTTAATCGGCTTACAGATTTTAATTTAAGCCTCTGAGGGGACAGTGAAGAGAAGCATTATGACCATATGCACTCACTTTTAATTCAGAAAATTGATGATCATTTAAAACAAACCTTTTTTTTAAACCTCTCTCTATAAGACATAAAATGTTGTATTTGGAAATAAAACTGAGGATATACTGAATTTATCTTTAGGTTCAACTCCTAGCCTTAAAGTACTGTAATCGCCATTAAGATTTAGCAATCCAAGATCCTCTGTCCCCTCCCTGAGAGTGTTGATCCTTCCTTCCTTTGTCAGATAACATGTGAATACCTATGGCAGATATTAGCTGTATGGTAAAACAAAAAAAGTAAAGCAAAACAAAACAAAACAAAAATGTTCTTTCCTAACAGTTGGTAAATTCTGGTTTCCCAACTGAGGTTTTAATTCTTGGCTGAAAATTATTTGTAGTGCCATATAAATATTATTTTGAAATAGGAGCCCTTATATCAGGAAAGTCATTTCTTAGGATATTAATTCACACCCTTTGAATGTTATTTATTTACATGACTTTAAAAGCAATTAAGACATTTAGGGAGCACATTAAATCCCAGATTAATGTGCATTTTTCTCTTGGACTATCTATCATTCAAAGGCTTACCCATACCCTTTTCCACCCAGGGAGATAAATGTTTCAGAACCAGAGAGGCATATTTCCTTTCTGTCTGTTTCCTTAGAATTCATTTAAACATGCATATTGAAATTTCCTGTCATGCAATATTTTAGAAAGATTCCCCAAATATATACAGCATGCAGACTGTAAATATTGAATGACAAGATTGCTACCAAGTTTTCTTCCTTAGGCAAACAATACCACAGTCAAAATCCCCTATATAAACAATTCCAGTCAGTATGTAAATTAGATTAACATAATAAAAGAGTAAGTATAGCTGTTTTCCTCTAAGTCTTTTAAATAAATAGGAGTGAATATTCAAAAACTGTAAATGCCCTGGGGGCAACAGGGCTTTTGTCAGTTATCAATACTGATCTATAAGAAGACAAGAGGACTGTTAGTTTCCAAACTAAGTATCACTTTCTCTAAACAACACCCAAATCAGAGCACAAAGAAAACACTTTCCTCTCCAAGGCAGTGTTCAAAAATTTTTGAATTCCTAAGTAATCCCAACAAGTTACAGACTGATAAAACTACCAGAGACAGAAAATTTCATGGCTTTTTTGAGCCCAATTTCTTTTTTTTTAAGATTTTATTTATTCATTTATTTACTTGAGAGAGAGAGAGAGAGAGGGAAACAGCATGAGAGGGGATAGGGTCAGAGGGAGAAGGAGGCTCCCCGCTGAGCCAGGAGCCCGATGTGGGACTCGATCTCAGGACTCCAGGATCATGATCTGAGCCGAAGAAGGTAGTTGCTTAACCAACTGAGCCACCCAGGTGCCCGAGCCCAATTTCTTATTCCTAAAAAGGAAAGATACATGTCAAAATTAAATATGACTCTCTAAACAACTGCAAAATCAGGACGCTAAATGTAAAGTTCTAAACTAATACACAAAGATTCATTTCCTTAGGCTTCACAGAACTCTCTCTAGGCCATGATTTGGTATAAAATATTCTACAAAAAAAAGATAAATATCAGAGGTAGCTGCCACCCTTTGAGCAGCCTCACAAATGGGGGTGGGTGAGAGGGTCTAGAACTGAAATTTTCCTCCTGTTTAGCTACCTAAGGATGGCAAAGTAATCAAGTCTCCGGGGAACCAGTTAATTTAATAGGGTGGAACTAGTCAGAGAGATTAAAATCTTGATCTTATTTTAAACGTTCAAGGTTTTACCTCCTTTGTTTTAAAGGAAAATTAACTCTTAAATATTGATTATTTTAAAGTTACAGTATTGGCTACCATGAGAATTAGAAGCCTTAACCACAGTTTTCTATTCATATATCTATATAAGTAAATATCTGAACTCCAATAGCTTAATACTGAGAGCTAGCAAATTTTCTTTTATAAGAGTTCCTTTCACTCCCACATAGTGGTTAAAGCATAGAATTTGGAATCATATAAACTTGAGCTGGAGGCTATTTTTTTAGCTGTATGACCATAAGCAAGTTGCTTAATCTATCAATTAAAAAATGGGAATATTAATCAGTATATACTAGACAGGGTTGTAATGGATATTGAGTAAAACAATGCATAAAAATAAGTGGAAGCTCAAAGTAAGACGGAAAAGAAGTTACCTACACAGGAGGAAGAAAGGGGAAGGAAAAAGAGGATGAGGAAAAGAGAATGGGAAAGAATTGGAGAAAGAAAGAGGTAGGGGCACAGGAAAGCAGGGAAGGGAAAAAAAAGCAGAAAGAGAGAGATCCATAATTATAATAAATTTCTTTGTAAAGTACACATACTGTCCTTGGCAAACACATAAGCACATAACCCTGTTTGTGTCTCATTCTCCACCATTTTTCTCCAGCCTTCACCTCAGCAATCAGCCCCCAAAACACAAACAAATAAATAAATAAACAAAAAACCACACAGTCATGCTAACTGGATTTCACTTTAAATTCACGACTACAACTAGCAACTGGTTTAAAAATAAAGGAAAATTTTCTTTTCTGGCATTGATTAATTCAGTTGCTCAATCACATAACAAAGAACCTAAGTGCTTTCCATCTTTTTCCTCTGCTAGCCTCAAGGCCAAAAGATGACAACGGCAAGTATGATACGCAGACCTACCAATGTCTATAGCAGAAGAGGAACTCTTTCTTCCCTGGAAATCTTTGTTAGCAAAGAAAACCTTTCCTAGAAACCCCTGAACAACCTTACCCTTCTTTCTCACTGGACAAAATGGTATCACTTGACCATGTTTTCATCAGTCTCTGGCAAAGTGAATGAAAACATGATAGCTGGATTAAATCAATCAAGTTTCACCCCCCTGGGGCTGGAATGGGATTCATTTTCATTAATACACATAGCTATAAGGATGGCAAGAGATACCTGCAGAATTATATTGGCAGAAGAGAATTAGAATGGCAGAAACCTCACCAGATTGGACAAAAAGGGACATAAACAGTACAAAATGAAAAGAGGTGTTTGGATCTTCTAATTTCCACAAGCAAGAAGCAGGCTAAGAAAACTACTTAGCTGCAAACATGTACTATCTTTCATGAGAAAGGATGATTTGGAGGAGGGAAATAACCCAGAAGGTGGAGACAAGATCACGGAGACTTGTTCTTAGGCACTGAGCCCTAATCAAGGAATGCCAACCTGTGCCTAACTGGATTTCAGAATTGCCATTGAACCAGTTACTCTTGTGTGACTCCCCTATTCCCCCTTTCTGAATAAGAGTGTCTGTATAGCAATAATCCTATGCCTATCCTACCATTATATGTTGGGTGTGTGCAAAGGAAGATAATTTGTCTCTTTAGTTCATAGGTCTTCAGATCAAGAGGAACTGTACTCAAGGAGCTGTACTTTTGGAACTACATCTGAGAAGTCTCACCTACACCTGAACTTGATTTATACGATGAGATTCTGAACTTTGAGGTGATGCTGTAATGAAATGAGACTTTTAGGAACCTTGGGAGGAAGTGAGTACATTTTGTATGCAGGAGCAACATGAATCATAGGGGACCACAGAGTTGATTGTGGTAGCCAGCCCCCAAGATGGCCCCCAATCATCTGCACCTTCTGGTATTCATATCCTTATATAGTGCACTCCTACATTGTATTGGGTTGTTCTGTGTGACCAACAGACTCAGCAGAAGTGATAGCGTGTGATGAGGGTAGGTCATAAAAGACATTGTGGCTTCTGCCTTGCTTTCTCTCTTACTCTGGGGAGCCACCTGCCATGTCATGAGGACATTTAAGTACTCTTATGGAGAGGCCTACATGGCAAGGAACTGAGCCCTCATGTAAACAGCCATGTGAGTGAGCCCTAATCAAGTCTTCAGATGAATGTAGCCCCAGTCAACAGCTTGTCTGCAGGGTCATGGGAGATACTGAGCAAGAACCACAAAGCTATACCCCGTCTGAATTCCTGATCCAAACAAACTATGAGAAAATAAGTATTTGTTATTATAAGCTGCTAAACTTGAGATAAGGCAGTAATAGATAATAATTAGAGGTAGTTATTATAAATTCTATATCCATTTTTTCCTAAGACTGCCTGTTCTGAGACACTCTTAAGTAAATCAGTCAACAAAAAAGTACTGGAAGGGTGTCTGGCTGGCTCAGTTGGTAGAGCAAGTGACTCTTGTTCTTGGGGTCATGAGTTTGAGCCCCACCTTAGGCAAAGAGTTTATTTTTTTTTTAATTTTATTTATTTATTTGACAGAGAGACACAGCGAGAGAGAGACACAAGCAGGGGGAGTGGGAGAGGGAGAAACAGGCTTCCCGCAGAGCAGGGAGCCTGATGAGGGGCTCGATTCCAGGACCCTGGGATCATGACCTGAGCCAAAGGCAGATGCTTAACAACTGAGCCACTCAGGCGCCCCAAAGAGTTTACTTCAAAAATTTTTTTAACTTAATTTTAAAAGTACTATGGACCGTTTTAAAAGAAACTAACACAAATGGTTGACAAAAATCTTCTCTTTCCACAAAAGAGCAAAATATCAAAGTAATGATTAGACATTAAAAATCTCTGTCTGGGGGCACCTGGGTGGCTCAGTCGTTAATCGTCTGCCTTCGGCTCAGGCGATGATCGCAGGGTCCTGGGATTGAGCCCCGCATTGGGCTCCCTGCTCAGCGGGAAGCCTGCTTCTCCCTCTCCTGCTTCCCCTGCTTGTGTTCCTTCTCTCGCTGTGTCTCTCTCTGTCAAGTAAATAAATAAAAAATCTTAAAAAAAAAAAACAACTCTGTTCTCTTTCATCTTCCATTATTCAAATGATTAATATTAAAAGTATAGAAGTATTGGGGCGCCTGGGT
The DNA here is from genome assembly GCF_009762305.2 of Zalophus californianus. Taxonomy (NCBI): domain Eukaryota; kingdom Metazoa; phylum Chordata; class Mammalia; order Carnivora; family Otariidae; genus Zalophus; species Zalophus californianus. Next base: position 51,723,485 of record NC_045598.1, read on the forward strand.
GGTTCAGTTGGTTGAGCTTCTGACTCTTGATTTCAGCTAGGGTCATGATCTCAGGATTGTGGCATCGAGCCCTGTGCCAGGCTCCACGCTCAGTGCAGAGTCTGCTTGTCTCTCTCCCTCTGCTCCTCCCCCACCCTCTCCACTTGTGCACCCTCTCTCTAAAATAAATAAGTAAATACATAAATAAAATCTTTTTAAAAAGTATATAGGTATTTAATCAATATGTCCCATTGAAAGTTTAATTCAGTTGTGAGTGCCAGTGAGAAAGTTATTGGAGATGAGGAAGGAATGGAAGGAGCAGGTGAAAAGAAAGATGATATTATAGAATAGTACAATGTAGTGGTTAAGAGCATGAGCTCTGAAGCCACACTGCATTGGTTCAAATTCTGGTTGAGTAACCTTCCTCGTTTATAAAATAGGAATAATTATAGCCCCTCCCTCATAAGACTGTTGTAAGGATTAAAAACATGTAAATTGCATATGAGAGTGTGTAGCACATAGCAAGTGCTTAATAAATCACTTTCATTATCCTGGGAATGTGGATGGGATGAGAATGTATAGACATATTCACAAAGAAGATTCAGTCATAGTCTTACTTGGCAGGTTATGCTGCTTCAGTTTCCCTTCAGAACACTTCAGGAGAGCATAAGAGGAGCCCTGAACCAACTGGGAGGCAAAACTATATTAAGTGGCACCTATGTTTGTTTGCAGCACTTTTTTATCCATCAGTAGAAAACCTGATGGGCAGCTTGACTATGCTCCAGGTGTTGAAAATTATGTCTACTCTGTACAGAGTGACCAAATAATTTATTATCCAAACTGGGACACTTCTGAAACAAAAGAGGCCCTAGATATATTTGAAAAGTAGGCTTAAACTGGAACCATTCCAGTCAAGCAGCAATGGACAGCAATGGACAGTCACAGTGGTGACTGTGGCACAAGTTCATAGAAAGAGGCAATATGCATGCCTTAGTGAGATCAAATAATAGCATTTTGCTACTATGCACAAAAATGAAGAAATGGTGTCTACTCTTGATAACTGTCCTGAAAGAATTTGAAAAACCAATCTACTTATATTGAAATAATTCCTATCAGAGATGGCCAAACCCTTATAATAATATCTATTTAACAATTACCCCACAGGGGTGCCTGGGTGGCTCAGTTGTTTGAGTGTCTGGCTCTTGGTTTCAGCTCAGGCCATGGTCTCAGGGTCATAAGATCGAGCTCCACATCAGGCTCCATGCTCAGTGCGGAGTCTGCTTGAGATTCTCTCTCCCTCTGCCTCTCCCCCTCATGCTCTCTCTCTCTCTCAAATAAATAAATAAATAAAATCTTTTTTTAAAAAGTTACCCATAATAAAAATACACCTCAGAAACACTTGACCTTGTTGACTACACTTACCTTCTCAAAAATCCCTCTTGCTTGCTTTCTAAGATGGCACTTCCTCCCAATTTATGCTCTGTTATTTCACCCTTCATTTATGGGTTCTTCTTCCTTCTCCCATCTCTGATATTCCCTTGGCCTTTTTCTTATCCCACACATTCCCATTTGCTTTGCTGAGCTTACACACTCTCATTGCTTGAACTATCACACTTGAATGCTGATGACTCCCAAATCTTTATTTGTAGTCTTGACTTCTCTTTTAGGCTCTAGACCTGAGGTGTCCAATACCATAAACATTAGCCACATGTGGCTACGGAGAACCTGAAATGTGGCTAGCTGAAACTGAGATGTCCATAAAGATAAAATACATACCATATTTCAAAGACTTAGAAAAAAATGAATGGAAAAAATCTCAAAAATTTTCATATACATGTTGAAATGACAAAATTTTTAGGAATATTAGGCTAAATAAAATGTATCATTAAAATCAATGTATCTGTTTCTGTTTACTTTTTTAAATGTAGTTATTAAACATTTAAAAGTACATGCATGGCTCACATTTATAGCTCACACCATATATCTGTTAGACAGCACTGCTCTCCTACTAATTATCTCTACTCAGAAATTCCACCAGCACCTCTAACTCAGTATATGCAAAACTAAACTCATCTTCTCCTTTCAGTCATTTTCCACACTGATGAGAGAGTGATATTGCTAAAACACATGTCCAGTCATATCACTTCCCAGGATGCTCAAAATTCTACAATAGTCACTTTCAGGATAAAGATTATAATAATCTAAGCCTCTCAATCTCTACCTTCAAGGGCTTACAATGTCTGCCTCTCTTATTCTTACAACTAAACTGAAAATTCCTAGAAGGCTGGGACTATGTCTTTCAATCAGAAAACAGGAAAAGGCGTTTCAAAGACATGACTCATTAAAAAAAATTTTTTTAAGTATGTGTTAAACCTGTTCTAAGTGTTTTGGGTATATTTAATCCTTACAACCACAAAGAAGGTATTATTATCCTCATTTGACAGATGAGGAAATAAGGTATAAAAGTCTAAGGAATTTGCTCAAAGTCACACAACTGGTATATAATGGAGTTCATGGTGTGTCCTGAGAATAGTATACAGTCTCATGGAGCTGGAGCATGGAGTACAAATGGAACTGGAAAGTGAGTTGGAGACAGATCATGGCACACCTAAAATACTTTCCTAAAGAGTTAGATTTTCTTCTATAAACAATGAGATTTTTGATCAGAAAGTGACTGTCATGCTCTGATATTTAAGGAGACAATGGGTAGTCATGTGGATGACTGAGGAGCAAGAGACTAGAGAATGTTCCTCCATCTATATTCTCCCAAAATTTCCTCCAGATACCCAAATTTCCTATTTAGGAGTTTCCATGAACTCCTTCTTCTTTATTAATCAGACACTTAGTCCTACCAATTTTACCTCCTAACTCCTTCTCCAGTTCATCCCCTCTCTCCAGTCCCACTGCCAATTATTTGAGCCACATCTTCATCACTTTTGAAATAACTGAAATAGCCTGTTTACTACCTCCAGTCTTACTCCCTCTAGTATATCCTTCACATGCCCCTAAAAGCTTGTTCCAACATTTTACTCTGATCATGCCAATCGTAAAGTTGAAACCCGTCAGTGACTCCTTATCACCTTTAGGCTCTTTCACACAATATTCAGGAATCTTCATGATTTCACTCCTGTCTAGCTCTCTAGTATCAACTCCAGTCACTCTCCCCCCTCCTACTTCAGTCATATTAAACTATACGCTGTTCCTTACGTCCCCTTTGTGTCTTTGCTCATGCTGTGTTATCTGCCTAGAACTCCGTTCCTCTTTTTAGCCACCTCACAGCAATTACCATTATTCAAGACAGCTCAAGCATTATTTCCTTTGGGAAACCTTCCTACACACTCGTTTTTTCCAGGCAGAGTTAGGTATGTCTACTCTGCACTCCTGTAACATTCTACAAGTATTTATAATTCATCACACTATATTTTAACTGTGGATTTTCTTGAATAAGTCACCCATCAGAGTAGGGCTGTGCCTTACGGATTCCTTCATTTAGCCAATCTATATTGAGCATCACTTCCCCCTCCCCACCTTCACCACCACCCCCAACCTTCACCCCACTCTCCACCTATTTGTTCAGCTGGAGGCCAGGGATATAATAGTGAACGCAACAGATGAAAATTCCTGAACTTGGGCGCCTGGGTGGCTCAGTTGGTTGAGCGACTGCCTTCGGCTTGGGTCATGATCCCAAAGTCCCGGGATCGAGTCCCACATCGGACTCCCTGCTCAGCAGGGAGTCTGCTTCTCCCTCTGACCCTCTTCCCTCTCGTGCTCTCTGTCTCTCATTCTCTCTCTCTCAAAAAAAAATAAAATCTTTAAAAAAAAAAAGAAAAAAAGAAAATTCCTGAACTTGTGGACTTAACATTGTAAAAGTGGAGCCTACCTCATTTACCCCTGTAGTTCCAGTGCCTCGCCCTTGATGAATTAATATGATAAGGTTAGAAAAGTAGATGGGCCTATCAGCCAGTTTTTTCAATAGTCTCTCCCCGTCAGGCTCTTCGGTTGGATCTTCTTTTATCTACGTTCCCTTGTAAATTTCTCCCACGTGTTAGTCAAAGCACTTCTTTGTAATCTAAAATGGGTCCTATTGGATGTAGACCAAATTTCTTTTTTTTTTTTTTTAAAGATTTTATGTGTTTATTTGTCAGAGAGAGAGTGAGAGAGAACAAGCAGGGGGAATGGCAGGCAGAGGGAGAAGCAGGCTCCCTGCTGAGCAAGAAGCCCCATGAGGGACTCATCCCAGGTACCTGGGATCATGACCTGAGCGGGAGGCAGATGCTTAACCAACTGAGCCACCGAGGCATCCCATAGACCAAATTTCTAAGCAAAGTTCTATTTTTATTCTATACCTTCTTCCCTCTTCCTGTTTCCTTGTCACACTCTATTCCCCATTTCCCTTGAGACCAAGTACCCTTTATCCAAATACAGTATCAAGTACCCACTATCTAGAAGTACCGTTAGGCATCTTAGTACTTTGTTTTCCCAAAGTGTCCCAGGTTCTAATTTACTCTTTCCTAATTGTACCCAATGCCCCTGACATTAGAACTAGCTGGTCAGTAATATCTTCTGTATTGGAAAACTTCATATTTTCTCATTTCCCACCCACTGGGACCTCTTAAGTGCTCTGTCTACCTCTATCACAGTACTTAAATCACCCTGGAAACTTGAATTTAATTATTTTCCTCCCTAGCACTTTCCAGAGTCTAGAACTGTTCAATATAGTATTATCAAATGAGTAAATGAATATATGTACATTCATTTATACGGTTAAATACAGTTAACCCTTGAACAATGCTAGGATTAGGAGCACCCACCCCTAAGCAGTTGAAAATTTGGGAATAACTTCTGACATACCCAAAACTTAACTACTAATAGTCTACTGTTGACAAGAAGCCTTACCAATAATGTAAACAATTAACACATTTTGTATATGTATTATATACTATATTCTTACAGTAAAGTAAGCTAGAAAAAGGAAAATGTTATTAAGAAAATCATAAGGAAGGGGTGCCTGGGTGACTCAGCTGGTTAGGTGTCGGTCTTCAACTCAGGCTCCAGTAGCGATCCCAGGATCCTGGGATCCCCTTGTCGGCTGCTCAGCGGGGAGTCTGCTTTTCCCACTCCCTCTGCCCCACCGGCCCTGCTCATGGTCTCTCGCTCGCTCTCTCAAATAAATAAACCTTTTAAAAAATCATAAGGAAGAGAAAATACATTTATAGTACTGTACTCTATGGAAAAAAACCCTGCCTATTAGAGGACCTGTACAATTCAAACCGTGTTGCTCAAGGGTCAACTGTGAATCCTCTCCCCCTGAATTCACCTGTATGACTTCCATCCTTCTACACATTGTAGGGAGACCTACAGAAAGAGGCTACCAGAAATACCCACTTTGGACCAAAGGTTAAGAAAGTTCTTTCTTTAAAAGTGTTAGAAGGAGAATTTAAATTTTAACAGTATGTTTCCATATCCCAAGTCATGTCACATCTGAATGTGTACCTTTGGTATGTGGCTTTAGCATTGTTTGTAAATTCAGTTTGGCATGAGTAAAGTATGTATTAGAATGGTGTTTCTATGTGTTATCTAAGTGGGTCCTTTCCCCACGAAGTAACTAATTCAATGTCATGGTGTTCTTGAGATTTTGTCAAGGAAAGACAGGGCTGGAACTGAGCCAACATACTACTCAAATTTAGGTACCCTATTGAGTCTGTGTTTGGGAGTAGGGAGGAGAGGGGATTTCTGCATGAATACAAAAAAATCATAAACTTTTTGAAGGGCAGAGTTGTAAGAGGTCTTCCAGGTCACCAAGATACTCTGGGCCGTGCATAAGAAGGAAGTGGACCCGATACTCCCTGCAGAGAATCCTCCCCTAGGGACTGGCTAGTTCGCCATACTCCCCTCCCCACACAAGACTGCCCCTCTCCTGGTGTGCAGGCCAGCGCGGTAGCGACTGCTCCTAGAACCAGCCCTCTCAACCTCTCCTCTCTTAGCCAAACTCCAGAGATGTCAAAGATTCTTAGGCAGGGGTTTTCCAATCTGCCCCTGAGGGCCCGCCCCTGAGGCAAGGCGGGCGGGCCCAGGCTGCGATGTAGAGAATTCGATGTCCGAGCGACCTCCTCGGAGGAGTGGATCGAGTTAAATATAACCGCGCGAATGGAATGGCGCTAAAAATAAGGCAACAGCTGGCGCGTCCACAGCCCTGTGCCGGGAAGGGCGGGGGCCCGAGTGGTCCTGCGCCTGAAGGCCGCTCCTGAACCAGGGACGGGAGGCACTGCGCCGGAAGACCAACCCTGAACCAGGGACGGGTCCTGCGCCGGAAGGCCAGCGATGTGGGCACGAGCTGCTCTGGGCCCGAGACGCCTCTACCTGAGAGCGTCCCAGGGACTGGACCCGGGGCCGCTTGGTGGCCTGAGGGAAAACTTTACTAAGGAATCAGACCCCGGGCGAACTTGCCTGGACGTGACAAGGTGGAAAGGCTGGCGCTGAGCTCATGCCCGCCCCGCCGCCAGAGGGAGCTGACTGCGAGAGGAGGAGGCCGAGGCGTCGCCCGAGATGGAGGGTCAGGGGCACCTGTGGTGGGCGGCCCCGCGCGCGCATACACAGGACTCCCGCGGCTAGCGGCGCTCGGCCTTTGCGCTCCGCACTTTCCCACAAGCCCCTTCCGGCGCGCGTTCCCTCGGCCCTGCGCGCCCGCCCGCGTCAGCGCCCCAACCATCAAGGCAACAATTGAAACGTTTCCAAAGCGGGCTATTTATTTGCTCCCAATAAATCGATCGGCCGTGATTAAGAAATCGATGTGGCCTGGGTGGGCAAGTCGCTCGCGGGGAGAGAAAGGTGCTACCGCCCTGCGCCCGCGGGAAGGCCGCGGGCGGGCGCGGGCCTGGGAGAGGCGTGTCCCGCCCGGACCACACCCGAGGGCTGGTCACCTGGGCGCGCGGGCCCCGGCAGGCCGCGTTCCCTAGGGCGGCGAGGGGCGCGCGCGCCCGCCGCCTGCTTTCCTCGGCCCCTGTTGCCTTTCAGTCTGGCGCGCTGGGCGGGCAGTGGCCTCCAGCGGCCGCAGCGCCGCTCCGAAGCTTTTGTTGCTCCTCGGCGGGCTGAATGGGGGTTTTGTAAAGTGGGACAGATAAAAATGAGCAGCAGCATATTGTTTGACAGAATGATCCCATATGATGAAGTGTCGGCTCCAAAGGGGGTGAAAATGGTGAATTCCTAAAAACCCAGCCCTCGGCTCCTCCGCAAGCTGCCGGTAGCCTGGAGGGACCCAGCCGTCAGCCGGGCCTGGCCGCATCGCTCCAAACCGTGTCGGAAAGACTAGAGCTTTCAATGCCAAGTCATTTTTAAGCCCCGATCCTGCCCAGGACCTTTCTCCTCGTGGATGAAAAGAACAATTTTCGAGAGAAAGGCTCGTTTTGATTAAATCTGACATGCTGCTGATAACTCCATGCTAATGTGAAATAATTAACATAATAGCCATAATTAAAAGCACGCTAACAATGCCATAAATTTATCACACAATTTTACTAGCTTTCTGCCCCTAACTGCTCTCTCATCGTTAATTAAACGTGTTGCCTTTTACAGAATGGATGTTTATACATTTCCAATATAAATAAATTCGAAACCATCCTCTCTCTCCTTCTCCTCCTTTCTCTTCGTTTTTTCGCCATTTATAAAGACTTGTTGGCGTGGGTCCTGAGTGGCGGACACCTTGAAAGTAAATGAAGATTTTAAGATGAAAATCCAAACAAGAACGTTAAATTAGCCCTTTTTTTTTCACCGCGAGGAGATCTGGAGACATATACAAGGTTGGTGGGAAGTGCGTTTAAAATCCCACCCACTTGGAAATAGAAATAATCTGGGTGGGTTGAGGACCTGGGTATCATCTCGGCCAGTCCCACCTTCCTCGGTGGTGGCCATCCAGGTAAAGGCTGATAATAGTTTAATAAATCTATTAAGATCGTCGAGAAGGAGCCGACTTTGGTTCTTGGGGGTGGGGGCGGGAGGGGAGAGAAAGGAGGGGTATTTTCCAAATGCGCTCTACCTACGTTTCGTTCCCTCTGCAATAGAGGGAGGCTGCTCTCGGTGGGGGATGCTCCCCTCACTGTGCAGAACCTGGTCCCATCTCCCGGATTATAAGAAAAGTGCACCCGCGCACGGGCATGAGGATTTTGTCTCACTTCGGGCCAACGATTTATCCAAGCCATTGGCATATACTCTGACTTAAAGGAGGAGGAAGAAGGCACTTGGGTTCGCTTGGGCCTGGCGAGGGGTAGGTGGGCCATTCCTGCCTCCCACACACTCTGCCCGTGCCCCCTCCCCCCGTGCTAACCACCTAAGAACCCAAATTGAGTTGTAATTAACTTCCTCTTCTCCGTCATAAATTGTTCCATCCACTTCTCCCCCACCCCCATCTCACCCCCCAGAACACATTAAATCGCCTCTACCCCAAGACGTCTCAATTTCCTTCTTATCGATCCGGACTCCACTTTTCTTGTTTCCTGTTGCTAGAAACTCCGGTCCCCTCCACCACCACCCCGCCCTCGACGGCGGCTCCCGTCCGGGTGGCTGCCCCACCTGGGTACCACGGACTCCGCCGGCCCCAGGGGAAACAGAGGGAGACTTATTTCCTTCTCCTTTGGCTGAAACGTTTCAAACTTTTGAACAGGTGAGACAGCTGGGTGCCATCTTCTTTAAATCCCTACAGGGAAGTTTGCTTGTTGTGACCCAAGTAGTTACTCTCACTTGTAATAATCTTGTGTGTACTCCTCTTTCTTTCCATCTCCCCCAGTAACCCTCTGCGACCCAGAATATATTTATCCACATATCTCCATCCCCCAATATTTCCATTCCCTCTATCACATTTTTCTTTCCCCCACTAATGTGTCACTTTCTCTCTGTAGCTGTCTCGCCTCTTCAGTCTCGCTCTGTCCTGAAGCTTGGCAGTATCTGACGATTTGTGGGCTCTTAGCTGCAAACTGCAATTACGGGGCAAACAAGATTTACTTAGCCCAAAATCTAGTCAGCGTAGGGCAGGTTCCTGCACCGCTACGGGCTCCCGCCCTTCCGCCTGGGCGGCGTCCCGCAGCGGGAACTGCGGGAACCTTCCGGCCTCCCACCTGGGCCGCCACTTTGCCTCCTTCCGGGCCCCGGGAGGTTGCGCTGGTGGCACTGTCCGCCCGGAAGCGGGAGAACGGTGGCGGGTTCCCCACTCGAGAGTGATCGCGGGAAAATCCGCTGCCTCCGCTGGAAATCGAGATTAAGCCGTTGGCCGGCGCGGTCGACGGACGGCGGTGCCGCAGCCAGTAGGTCCTGCAACGTCTCATCATTTAGCTAATCGAGTCGAAAAGTTTCTGTAAGGGCCAGACCCAGCATCAGATGGTAACACTGATTGAACAAGAGATTAGCACAATAGATCTCTAACCGAGGGGAAGCGTTGCTTTTCACGCTACGCGCCGTAATTAATGGTATGAATCAATTAATTTGACTTTTATTGTGTCGAATGAAAAAAGCGCAACAAATGGAACTGGCGGCTGGGAGTTGTTCACCCCCCCCACCCCTTCCTCCAGGGAGATTCCACTGAGACACCGGGGAATGGACGGATCAGGCTAGGTCTTGGCCGAGGGAGGGCGAGGCAGCGACCAGCAGCGCCGAGGGAGTCCTGAGAGCCAGCCCTGGCTGGCAGCAGAATCGAAATTAGGCTGATTTGGAGGCTACTTTAAGAAAACTACCGAGAGCAGCCCTTGGAGCCGCTACACTCCCGCGCGCGTGTGCGCGCGCGCGCGCGCGCGCGCACACACACACACACACACACACACACACACACACACACACGGCACGCGGCCACGCGGGTCCAGCCTCTTGGGCTGCGATAGGGCTGGCGGTCCGCGCCTCGCACTGCACCTGGACAACTGAAACTGTGCAAAAGTAATTTCTGAATTTTAAATTTCGGGTTCTTTTTTTGTCCTTCCAACCTTCCTTTTTAAAGTATTGGGTTGCTCGGAGAGTTGCAGCCTCGACCTCTGCAGCCGGGTGCAGTGGTGGGCTACCAGCTCGAGCCGCTCGGGTCGGTTTCGCGGAGGTCTAGATGGCATCGCAAACGGTTCGGACCTGCGGGGCCACAAAAAGGTGCAGCTGCGGAAATCAACTCAGAGATGCATTTTAGGGTCAGGTACAACAGGGGATCGTTTAGATACAAAAAAAAAAAAAAAAACTTTGGAGTTTCGCGGGTGTCTCTGGATGGAGTAACTGCCACCTTCCCCCACCCCCACTCCATCCCCGGCACAAACCAGAACTTTCTGCGAAATGGAGATCCAATGGGCTAGTGTTATATCCAGGAAATTACCTAATGGAGATGAAAGTCAATCTGTGTGTCTCACTGGCTATAATGAAGTAAGTTTACGGATTTTTGTTTTCCTAGGCCAAGGATTGAGGGAATCGTAGGTGAGAGAGACACAGACTGGAGGGTATCAGAAGCACCACTGTCCACCAAGAATTAAATCGGTGTCTTAGCGTCTTCTGTAAATATTTCACCAACTATTTCCTCTCGGACGTCTCCCCTTGTTCTCCTTCCTCTGGTGAGGCCGCCATTCTCCTCCCAAGACTCAGCAGACAGACAGGGCTTGGGTTCAAGGAGCCCGCCACACCCGGCAGGCGCTTGCATCTTCCTTTCAGGCGGCCTAAAACTTCAGGAGGAGAGAGGTGGCGCATCGCGGACTCACCGGGTCAGGAGCACTATTCCGAGGTGCGAGGTCCAAGCGCACCGGCAATGCCACGCACCCGTGGTTGGTTTGCGATCCCCCACCCCCAATCCCAGTTAAATCCCCATAGCCTTTCCTACCACCAGTAATTTTACTCGCCAAGGAAACTCGAATGTGTACTAGCCGCATCCTCGCCTCCTCCACCCGCTCTGCTACTGGTTTCCGCGGAAGTTAAATCTTGGAGGATTTACCTAAGCCTTAAGAGGAAAGAATCCACGTTAGTTAGCAGCGACGGCGACCCTAGCACCCGCACACCCGAGGCCGCCCCTCGCTCCCAAGAGGCTGGGCCCCGCGGCCCGGGAAGCCACCTCGCTATCTCCCGGCGTTGTTCTGCCGTCCCAGCCCGAGAGCAGCGTCTAACGTAGAGGCCCGGAAGCCTCCTCTCCGCGCCACTCGACTTACCCAGGCCGCTGACTCCCGGCTCCTTCCCCAGCGCCTCATTTCCGACTTTTTCACATGCTAAGTCGTTTAACAACTCCCAGCAGCTAGTTACGGCCTCTTTATTTATAGGTTCACTGTTATTTTACGTCGTTTTTATTTCTCTCGGCAACTATTCTAATAGATTAATCAATAACTATTTTGTGACCTTCGGGAACCCCAGCTGATGCTGTTGTGGCCGCGCGGGGTGTGTGTGTGGGGAAATATATATATATAACACGCCCACATCGAGCGGGGAAAGCCAAGGCAGGACCCGGGTGGTTTGGCTTAGGGGGAAAAGGATACTTATCCCCTCAGTAGGTGTCTCCGCCTAAAGAGCACTGAGGCAGAAGGGGGTCAACTCTAATTAGCAAAACGGAGCCGGGTGCGCAGCCCTTACTCGAGAGCTAAAAAGAATCAAACCCAAAAAACAAAACAGAGACTACTTTTTCTTAAAAAAAAAAAATGGAATGGGAATCTCGTTCTACGTTGCCCAGTCCCAGCCAAAAGAGTGTTGGCAAAGGGGGGAAGGGGGAAGGGAGAGGGAGCAGGGAGGGCAGGGCAGCGAGAGCTGCCGGGTCCCGCGGACGCTCCCAGGCCCACGCCCTCACTCGCTCACACCCACCCTCCAGCACTCACACCCATAGGCTCCCTCGACCCCCGCGCGGGGCTCCAGCCTAGGCTGGGGTCCCGGGGCGGGCCAGGACGCCCTCGGAGCCCGCGGGATGCTGGCGCACCGTGCGGCGCTGAGTTGCGTGTCCCTCGTCCCTTTGTTGACAATTCCCTGAACCAACTTGAGTTTGGCCGGCTCCGCGGCGGCCCTGACGTCACGCGCGGTCACGTGGCCCCGCCTCCCGCTGGATCTTTAAGTAGAAAGTAATCTATCAGGCCAGTCCTTAAAACGGGACTTTCGACTACGGGGGCTCGGCGTCCCTGACACTCCCCCTCCCCCCCGTTGCCCCTGCCCGCGCCCTCCGGAGCTGCTCCGCGCCCGGCGTCCCGCGCCCGTCTGCACCGCTCTTGCTCTCCACGCCCGGGCCAGAGGCCGAGGAAGGCGGGCGAAGTAAGGGGGCGCGGCGTGGAGAAGCCGCCGTGGCCCGGAGCGGCATCGAGCGCCTAGTACCGAGCGCCAGGGACAGCAGGAGTTTGAGGAGCGCGGCCGCGGGGGGCGGACGGCAGCGCCCACGCCGCGCGATGCCGGGCTGCCGAGTGTGAGCCAAGCCGGGAGGGCCCCGAACCATCTACGTCCCCCTACCCTCTCCCAGTCTCCCATCTTTCGCGAGCACCCAAATCCCCTTCCCCCGAGCTCGGCGACAGCCCCTGACAACTCCCATCGCCCGCCGCTCCTTCCCCGCCGCCGCCACCAACCCCGAGGAGGGATGACCCTCTCCGGCGGCGGCAGCGCCAGCGACATGTCCGGCCAGACGGTGCTGACGGCCGAGGACGTGGACATCGATGTGGTGGGCGAGGGCGACGACGGGCTGGAGGAGAAGGACAGCGACGCGGGCTGCGATAGCCCCGTGGGGCCGCCAGACCTGCGCCTGGACGAGGCGGACGAGGTGACGCCGGCGGCACCCCACCATGGGCAGCCTCAGCCGCCGCACCAACAGCCCCTGGCATTGCCCAAAGAGGCGACTGGAGCCGGCGCTGGGCCAGGGGGCGAGGCGGGCGCTTCCGAAGCTGACGGCTGCAAGGGCGGCGTTGGCGGCGAGGAGGGCGGCGGGAGCGGCGGCGGGCCCGGCTCGGGCAGTGGTGCAGCGGGAGGCCTGGCTCCCAGTAAGCCCAAGAACAGCCTGGTGAAGCCGCCCTACTCGTACATCGCGCTTATCACTATGGCTATCCTGCAGAGCCCGCAGAAGAAGCTGACCCTGAGCGGCATCTGCGAGTTCATTAGCAACCGCTTCCCCTACTACCGGGAGAAGTTCCCCGCCTGGCAGAACAGTATCCGCCACAACCTTTCGCTCAACGACTGCTTTGTCAAGATCCCCCGCGAGCCGGGCAACCCGGGCAAGGGCAACTACTGGACCCTGGACCCGCAGTCCGAGGACATGTTCGACAACGGCAGCTTCCTGCGGCGCCGGAAACGCTTCAAGCGCCACCAGCAGGAGCACCTGCGCGAGCAGACGGCGCTCATGATGCAGAGCTTCGGCGCTTACAGCCTGGCCGCGGCGGCTGGCGCCGCGGGGCCCTACGGCCGCCCCTACGGCCTGCACCCCGCGGCCGCGGCCGGCGCCTACTCTCACCCGGCTGCCGCGGCAGCCGCGGCGGCGGCGGCGGCGCTCCAATACCCCTACGCGTTGCCGCCCGTGGCACCCGTGCTGCCGCCTGCCGTGCCGCTGCTGCCCTCGGGCGAGCTGGGCCGCAAAGCGGCCGCCTTTGGCTCACAGCTCGGCCCGGGCCTGCAGCTGCAGCTCAACAGCCTGGGCGCCGCCGCGGCCGCCGCGGGCACGGCGGGCGCCGCGGGCACCACCGCGTCGCTGATCAAGTCCGAGCCGAGCGCGCGGCCGTCGTTCAGCATCGAAAACATCATCGGCGGGGGCCCCGCGGCGCCTGGGGGCTCGGCAGCGGGCGCTGGGGGCGCCGGGGTAACTGGGGGCACTGGGGGCGGTGGGGGCGGCAGCGCGGCGCAGTCCTTTCTACGGCCGCCCGGGACCGTGCAGTCCGCGGCGCTCATGGCCACGCACCAGCCGCTATCGCTGAGTCGGACGACGGCCACCATCGCGCCCATCCTGAGCGTGCCGCTCTCTGGACAGTTCCTGCAGCCCGCAGCCTCGGCCGCCGCTGCTGCCGCAGCTGCAGCGCAAGCAAAGTGGCCCGCTCAATAGGGACGCGCCGATGGCCGGGACCGAGGGCCGGGTGGCGACCTGGGGCGGCGGCTGCACTTCTAGTTTACGCGCCCCGCCCCGGGCCCGGCCCCCCTGCGCAATCCCGGATTCTGCCTCTCCTCCCCCCCGACCCCTCAACACCGACCTTCGGCGGCCTCCACCCCCTCGCGCACACCTAGGCTGGCGGAGCAAACTCTCACCGCACGCCCGCCGGGAATAGCTTTCCGTACAGGTAAAACTGAAAACCGAATTTTCCAAAAATGTACCCCGACGGCTCCTGCTCTCAGTACCGTGGGTATGGGAGGGAAATTCTTTGTACATATTTGTATAAAAATTACTGACTTTCCTTTTGGGGTTCTTATTTTTTTAAGAAAAAACAAATTCAGTAGATTTAGAGCTCTGAACTTTCATTTTTTTTGAAGGTTCACTCTCCGCAGTTTTATGTGAGAAAAAAATGTATAGAGACGTTGGGAGATTTTAAATATAAAAATTTTTCGAAAGGCGAAAAGTGTCATTCTATTATAAAAGTCTGTTTATATATGAATGAATATATATGGTATTCTAAATGTTATCCCATCGTGTTGTACACAACTTTGTAAATAAATTTTTAAAATGTTCACCCTAGTGTTTTATTTAGATGTCTGAGGTAAACGACAGTATTTTAAAATTGTATTCGTATTTTATCTTTACTAGAAATTCGAGGAGTTTCAAGTATGACCCTTTCAAACTTAGCTATGCATAATTTGAATGGAAGAAAAATTTAATTGGAGAAAGGAGAGAATATGCCTAATTTAAATCGTATTAATATTTTTCTTTTAGTTTTCACATAAATTTGGGATATGGGTGATGATCTCGTTCATACCAATCCATTAAGTCTGACCAGATATTTCTATAGATAAAATAAGCTGCCATTTAAAAAAACCAACCTAAATCTAAACAACAGTACAATCTTTTAATATTTTTTTAATACCAGACTTTTGTCTTCCATATGAGTTCTTGGTCATTTCAATTATCCTTTCAAAAGAATGTAAATTACAAACATCCCCCATTTTAGCATTTAAATCTTAAATTTTTGAAATTATTTCTTTTCATTCCTTAAGTGGCAGTGGTAAATAAACACAGTTAATTTTTTTTAATGTATGTTATGGCAGTTTAATTTTTGCAGTGGAACTGTATTATCTCTATTAACCTGATCAATAAGACATAGTTCTTATCTTTCATAATATTTTCAAATAAGATATTTCTTTTCTATGGCAATAATAAATCCACAACATAATTTTGATTTCTGAAGGATTCCTATGAACGCCTCCTCCCCTCAACCCGCAGTGTTTTGGAAGGCCAAGGAATAGTGGCCTTTAACACCCTTTTAAAAACAGGTGCACATCACCCCTCCCCTTTATTCCCCTCTTTTTATAAACTTTAAAAAACAAACCATAGTCTAGGTTAGTGGGAAATGAGAGATCATAGGGCAGGAATGGGGAGATGTCCTCGTAGATTATTTTTAATATGCATTTCAGCTGTTGCAACCTTAAAAGTATTAAGGTAGAAATAAAACATCTAGACGCAGAAGGCCGTTTCCCATTCACCAACATATCCTCAAATGGCATCAATTCTAATTATTTTGTAATTAATTTAGCTGTTACAAGTACTTTTGCGAAATCGCTTTTTAAATCTGGAACCGGTAGCCGTGCTGTCAGTTCGGCCCTATGCGCGTCCTGCTTGCAAAACAGGGCCAGTCCATGTCGGTGGCGTCCACCTCGGCTCTTGGTCCTGGAGATGCCTTCCGGCTTCGGATTCGACCCTTATTTCTCTGCTGTCGGCGTGGGCTAGGGAGTCGCTTTGAAAGAGAAGTCCTCGAAAATACCGAATCTGTTTTCCTGGTAAACAGTAAACATTATTGTGTCCTGAGTAAACATTCCTCCTGGATCACGGTCCTAAAATAAAACAAGCTGCCGGGGGTGAGGTAGTTTAACTTGATAAACAAGAACCTGATAATCAACCGCGGCGGAGAGGCGCAACAGTAACCTTCACGGAGAAGAGATTATGGACCACACAGTCTCCGGGCGTGTCCCTTCTAATCTCCTTTTACAAGGAAAACTAAACGGATCTAAATTTGTTTGTGTGTTGCAGCTATAAAAGTAACAAGTTGTTTCACAGTTGTGTCTGGCTAATCGGTTTTTACACAAACAGCAAATGGTACATGATTTGTGCAAACACATAGAGGTTATTTCTAATTTTAGCTGACACCCCTGGGAAAAGGGAAAGGCAGGGCTTCTTGAATTCACTTTTAGCCTCAAGAAGCTGCTGATCCAAGGCTTCTAAATGACATTGGATAACAGAGGCCTCATTCCATCCCTGATCCTTTGTTACTTATAAAATTACTCGCTCATATTTCCACGCATAGCAGCAATACCGGCCGAGCCTGAGCCCGCAGCTTGACACTCGGCCACAAGCCGCCGCTTGAGATCCGCAGGGCTTTTTCCAGCGATGCATTAGGCAGCAGGGAGTAGAGAAGGAGGGATCCGCCGGCAACTTTCCTTCTAGTCACTTCTCAACCTTGAACTAGAGCCTGGAGATGGTCCCTTTCCTTTATTTCTTGGAGAATAGGAGACTCCCAGATCCAGATCCCAAACCGGACAGCGGCTGTTTAAAGTGCTGGCAGACGTCTTGGAGATAGACCTGGCTGTACCCCTTTGAAAAGCTGTTTTTGGTTTATGCTTGTTAAACCACGAAGGTTTAGAGCAGAAGGGAAAATGCAAATATATACAATGAACTCAAACATTTGGTTGGGGGGGGTGGTTTGAAACCCACATTCGATATGAACGCGGGCACCAGCGACGAAAGACACTGAAATCCCCTTTTACATTGAGATTTAAAGGCAACACGACTGATACCGCTTTTTATTCCACTTAGGCAGATTTATTTGTAATAAAAAAAGGGAGCGGGTTGATTTTTATGGGGGAGAATTTTAGCTTTCAGCTACACACGAATTTAAACTGGTTTCCACCTCCTCTAGCGCTCATTTCTAGAAAGTCAATCCAGTTCCGAGGTCTGTAGTCCTTAGAACTTCCCCAGGACTGAGTCCCGGAGTGGGGCCCGCGCACGGAGTTCCTCCGGGAATGGCTGAATCGGGAGGTCCCGGGAAATAACGAATCTAGACTAGATCAAGATGCTTGCACGGACTATGATGGGCTCTCGCTGCGATGGCGGATGTGGCCTGTAGGGGGCGACGAGCAGATGGAAAACTTAACGGGTTTTGTCTCCCAGCGTCCAGCCCCAGCCCTCGGAGACCTCTCCTTGTCTCGAAGTCTCTGAACACCCTGACGCCCTTGTTCATCCTCCGGGCCTGGGACATCCAGGTAGAATCTTGGAGAAGCTACTTCCTCGGCCTGTCTCCTGAAAGGGCCAGAGTCCCGAGGGAAGTTTGTCTTAAAGATTGGGAAGCAATAAAGTTTAGTGATGAGGAGACATCTACTTGGTTGCAATTAAGAGTTATATTTGAGGTTATTTATTTTACATGGTTTATAGGAAGAGTCTTGGCAGTGAGGGGAACATGAAAGGTTAATGGGTGGGGGGGTGCGTTTCAACGTGGGTTCCTTGAAGAACTGTCCCAAGAGAATGTGGTCTGAAACCCAGTTCCAAAGCCATGAGTCCATCGGACCCTACTAGTGGCAAACTGCAGCATGAATTAGTAAATGTTCTCTCTGGGGCGGGGGTTGTTGGAAGAAGATTCTCAGGGTGTCCAGGCCTAGTCATGAGGGAGTGGGGTGCCTATTTTATGGGAGGGGATGATAGGAAGCAATGGAATGAGAGAGGCCTTGCAGAAGGGGTTTCAATCAGGGATAAGGCATTTTGTGACTGTGACCTTGGACAAGCTGCTTGGTTTCTTTGAGTCTCTCCATTTCTTTACTCTACAATGAGAATGAGGAGTCCATTTGATGTTTGGGCTTGCAGGATTAGGTGAGTTGGTGTCAGTGAAAAATGTTTTATAAACTGTAAGGAGCTAAGGGAATGTAAGGAGTTTACTTGGTATTTTTAATGGCTTCTGGACAGAGACACAACTCTCTTCCAAACACCAACAGTATTTGCTTTGGTTTTGAAAAACTCAATTTTAGGTGTGAAAAGTGGGTTTTTCTAAGAGGGGTTGCAGAACCTATTCCAGTCCCCTGCTACCTGGAAGGATGGAGCAAAAGAGGATAATCAGAATGGGCTTTTAAAAGGTAGAGTCTCCTGGTTTTGAGTCCTTCTGCCATGCCTTGGGCCTGAGGAGAAGCCCTCAGGCCAGCTGCAGAGGCCTAGTGTGTTTCTTTTTGGCTGACTGGTCCACTTTGCTGTTTGCCCCTTTGCTTCCACCATCTTAGGCAAGTGGGGAAACAGGAGCTCTTTGCTGACAGATGCCCATTAGCGCAAGACATGGGCTCCGGAGTGAATTAAAGGTAACCAGATCCTAAACTCATGTAAAAGACCACCTTCCCTTTACTTCCCCCCAACAGTTGGCAGAGTTACAACCAGAGCCAACTTCTCTCTTAACCATCACCACCCGTTCCCCTTACCCTCTTAGGAATGTACAGGCCATTCTTTGCTCCCCAGGAGCAAGGGCAGCCAAGGACAGTGGGTGCACAGAACAAGATTTGAAAAGAAATGTTGCAAAATCAGCCATGAAGTGGTAAGAAAGCATTGACATCTTATTTTTTAATTTCCCGAGGGGGTGTCTTACATCAGAATTTCTCAAAATAAGAATTACATTAATCCCCTTCCCTATTTTAATATAAAACCCGTATCCAAGCCCTTCTTTTCCAGATGACGTTGTGTTTATGCACACAGCTTCTTCCCATCAGTGGCAAGGTGGGGAGGAAGAGGGAATACCTTCATTCCCTTGCCTGAGCCGCCCCCCCCCCCCCGCCCCTGGGCTGAATTTCAGAGGTATTTTCAGAAAACAAAACAAAACAAAACAAAAAACAGTCCTCCAGAACACCCTCCCCTCTTTTCACATAGCCTCAGAAAGTTCTGTGACTTCCCCAAGGTAACTCAGCAGCCCAAGTGTAAGCTATGGAAATACTCAAAGGATGAAAAAGTGTTCTCTACCTAGGAAGGATGTTCACTTGAGGAAAGGAAAAAGCGAACCATGGGGCAAGGAAGGTTGGGAAGAGTAGAGAAAAGAAAAAAGACAAACACAGAGAATCGCTGGGCGGAGTGGGATCAGCTCCGGGAAGACCGAAGACCTAGACCCTGGGGCGTTTCCCAGGACCTGAAGCCCGTTCCGCCCCAACTGGCTGGAGCACTGTGCTCTGGGCCGTTCTGCGGAGACCGACGGCTAGATTTCCTTTTTGCCGAGTGATTTGGGAGGGGAAGAAAGAAGGCGGGAACTCCAGGCCCGCACCTCCCCTTACCCCGCAGGTCAGCGGCCCACCCACAGCGCTCCGGTGTCTGCAGTCGGTCCCCGTGTCGGCTTCCCCACACCCTTCCTACTCTGGGTCCACTTTTGCGCAAGCCACGAGGGCTCGGCCTGCGGGACTCCGGCTCCCCCTGTCTGAAGGGAGGGAAGAAGAGAATTTAAATGAATTAGGGAGAAAACCCATCCGTAAAAGGTACCCGCTGCGGGGGTGGGGGCAGCGAGGGGCGCGGTGGGGACTCTCCTCCCCGCCCTCTCCCGCGGCGCCCCACTTGCAGGCGCTTAGGGAAGCTCGCGACAAGAAACAAGTCCCCGCCGGTTGAACCTGGGCGGCCTGGCAGCCCCAGTCTGGGATCTCAGGGAAACGAAGAATAAGTTTACTACGTTCTAGTTAGGCTACAGCCCTGGCGAGTCTTAAAAGGAGGGTGGGTCGTGAGGACTGCGAGTGTCGCCAACCCGGGGCCTGTTCGGCCGGCCGCCAATGAGCCGCAAGGTCTCCTTTCGGCCGTCCCGGACCCTGGCCGCTCCCTGTTCAGCGGACTCAGCATTTGGGAATGCTCCTTCCCGGGATCTGGCAACAGGGGCTGCAGTGCGCCTTTTTTGAAGAGGGGATTTGCTTCTTTTCCTCCCTCCATCCCTTCTTCCACTCTCTCCTCTCGACACATGGTAAGCGAGA
Organism: Zalophus californianus; assembly: GCF_009762305.2. Taxonomy (NCBI): domain Eukaryota; kingdom Metazoa; phylum Chordata; class Mammalia; order Carnivora; family Otariidae; genus Zalophus; species Zalophus californianus. The sequence goes on from NC_045598.1 coordinate 51,743,522, forward strand.
CTCAGTTTTCTCCCAAAGATCAACAACACATTTTGCCCGTTACCCTTTTCTGCAAGGGGCGTGCGCGTGGCATCGCAGAGAGCTTTGCGGTCAGCGCCAGAGCAACCCCAAAGCCTAAATGTTCTCTTTGCTCTCAAGCTCCACGTGGGAGGCAGCGCCTCCTCCGGGAAGCCTTATGGAACCTAGCAGCCCAGGTTAGTTGCACCTCGTTGGGTCCCACTGTGCCAACTAATGAACCGCTGTCATTGATGCCTTGGGAGTTTCTTACTAACATTGCCTAGCGCAAAACGGACAACTAAAATGATTTGTCTAGCAAGTAACAAGCGAGGACCATGGGCATGAGGATGAGGAAGGCTGTTAATTGATGAAATCAGGTCTTTCTCAAGAGTTTGGGGGATTGTTTAATTCCCATTCCTTTTTGCCATTCCCCTTCTTTATGATAATGCTTTTGTAAACACCATGTTAAATATTTTATTTTTAAAAGATTTTATTTATTTAATTGACACAGAGAGAGAGAGAATATGAGAGGGAACACAAGCAGGGGGAGTGGGAGAGGGAGAAGCAGGCTTCCTGCTGAGCAGGGAGCCCAATGATCCCAGAACCTTGGGATCATGATCTGAGTGGAAGGCAGTCGCTTAACCAACTGAGCCACCCAGGTGCCCCATGTTAAATATTTTAAATGAAGGAATTTTAAAAATATTTATTAGAGGTCTAAAAGGTGTGAGACATGTCAGGTTCATAATATAATTTGATTTTCTGGAATGTTTTCTCTGCCTTCTCCTACCCGAAATACCATAAGACAGTTCTACCTCCAAACTAATGGGGAAACCCCCTCTAGAGTACTTCAAGAGGACTCAAGCCTCACCAAACATTCATTGCTCTTAGGGACATCTTTATCTGCTACACTTTCTTTTATAGAACTTGTTTATTTCTTTAGTAAAATGTAGAGGATTTGAGAGTTGTTTGCTTAGATTTTAATATTAAAGATGACCATGTAAGATGATCATATGTATTTTTTAAAGATTTTATTTATTTATTTGTCAGAGAGAGAGAGACAGAGTGCACAAGCAGGGGGAGCGGCAGACAGAGGGAGAGGAAGAAGGAGGCTTCCCTCTGAGCAAGGAACTCCATGTGGGGCTCAATCCCAGGACCCGGGGATCATGACCTGAGCCAAAGGCAGATGTTTAACTGACTGAGCCACCCAGGCGTCCCATAAGATGATCTTTTTTTTTTTTAATCTAGAAACATTTACTGTGGTTTGGCTTTTACATTAAAACTACTGATTGTGGGGAAAATTGAGCAAAAGCTAAAGCTTTGAGAAAGCATCAGCGTTCTGTATTCAGTATATGTGTTCCAGGGCTGTCCAGAAGCCTTGTTCTGAGACCCACTTGGAGAGCCTCTAGTTATCACCTCTCCTAGGATTGGGTTCAGACAATACTGGTAAAAGTCTTGTGGGATGGTTTTAGAATTTCATGTTCTTTATTTTAACCAGAAAAAAGAAGCATTTAAAAAAATTAAACAAATCATTTAACTTCTCTTTCATTGCTGTAACCATTGGCATAATAGTTATTTCTTAAGCTGTCATTCATCCCAACCTTCACCATATGAAACTAGATATCTTCTCGGAAAAATATTCATGTGGATTCTACTATTTAATAAAAAGAAGAAGGAAGGAAAATCCTAGATTATTTGGCTATTGTCCTCCAGCTGGGATCAAGATAACATGCTCTTTAAATTTTTAAATTTTTTTTAAGATTTTTTTTTAAAGATTTTATTTATTTATTTGACAGAGAGAGACACAGCGAGAGAGGGAACACAAGCAGGGGGAGTGGGAGAGGGAAAAGCAGGCTTCCCGCAGAGCAGGGAGCCCGATGTGGGGCTCGATCTCAGAACCCTGGGATCATGACCTGAGCCGAAGGCAGACACTTAACGACTAAGTCACCCAGGCGCCCCGATAACAAGCTCTTTAGTTTTATACACTCAATGCAATTTTTTTTTGCAAATTTATATCTAGTTTGTGTGGTCCCTATTGATTTAGTCTTTATATAGCCCAGTTAGCTTCTTCCTCTGCCATTGTTACAGATTATACCAGTAAGCCATCTCTCAAATTCTACCATCTTGCAAATGTAAATGTTGGTTACAAGAGCAAGGTGGTATCAAGATCAGCACAAATTAATCACAACCACTGAGAAACATCTGCTTTATTGATGGTACTTCAACAGCATCACCTTTCCACATACATCAGGAATTATGACTTTATGATAAAGTTGCTCTTGTTGCTAGAGGGAATCAAGTGCAAGTATTAATAGATTGGGTTAAAAGACAAGACTAATTCCTAGTCCTAGGCCTTGACATTGAACTTGGAAGTATCTGGTGGACTCTATATTTGCCCATGTAAAAATTACTATTGAAAACTTAGCTGAGAGAAAGAGAGGAGTATAGTAGTATAACTATCATTTCAGATTTTTAGCCAACAGATCTTTTTGAGTACGGTTTGAAAAATTTAGAGATTTTTTTTTAAAACCTTAATTTCACTTTTGTCTTGGCTTAAGGTATCTTTTTTTCCAAGACATCTGTCATTCAAACCTCCAGCAGTTTAATAACTCCTTTATTGATATTGATAGTGTATATTGTAGTTTAAGGTAAGAGACTAAGTCACCCCTCTCTACCACCACCATCCATGTGGCCCCATGAATAAATTGAAGGCCACCTCCGTAGGATACTGAGAGTGAATGCACCTTCCACTTTGGGAACCATCATTCTAGTACAGTATATTCAATATACATACTTAATGGATTACATTTATTGCTTTTAAATATTCTTACATAGATGGGATGAAGTGTGAGGAAAAACTTTATTAAATTTTGAGAGCTAAAAACTTACTGTGTATGAGATAGCTATACTGTATTTTCAAAATCCATTCCCTTGCTAAGGAGGGTTTATTATTTGAGGTGCAGAATGATATTCGGGAAAGAGTATGAGCTATGGATCTAATAGTCCTGGGTCAAGTCCTGGCTCTGCTCCTTCCTAAATATAATTTTCATCAGAGTTATTTAGTCTGTCTGAATCTCAGTTTTCTTATCTATAAAATGGGGATCATAATGTGAAGGTTTATTATGATAATGTATTTGGAGTGCCTAAAAATGGTGGCTATTATCACTTTACAGTTTTGCTGATTTTATAGCAGTCATATTTTCATAGGGCTACCTTTATTTTTTTCTTTGATATCATATACCAATAGTTGTCACATTTCATATTTAAAAATGAATTTGCTGATACCACTGTCCCTTCCATCTGTTTGAGCGAGGTATCATTTTTGTGTTCTCACAACTTAACAAATGTGAAACAATTTACTCTGTAGTGCCAGCCACTTGGTAAATCACTTTTTCACTTTCAGGGTATTTTTCAGTCTTGTGGATGAGAGGTCTTGACAATAGTCATTAAAGATATGATAGCACTTTCACAAGAACAAGGACATGTGCCTTATGTCTTTGCTGAGCTCTGGTCTAGGTGGACTAATTTTAACATTTTTCTAGATCTGCAATAAGATTTCACTAGGAGAAGTCACTGTCTGCCTAGATTGGCTCTGATCAGGCAAACATCTAATTTTGAGCTTGCAAAGATCACCTCAGTTATTCTATCTGGTTAATGGGAGGATGTGATATCATATATTTAAAGGAAGATGTGATAGAAATCAGATTGATTGGGGTTTGCTGCCTGGTGATTTTGACTAAGTCACTTTAAACCTCAAATTATGATAATTTAGTTGAGACATATGTCTATTTAGCTTATTCAAATTAAAGCAAACATCACTTTTTTTTTAAAAGATTTTATTTATTTGTCAGAGAGAGAGAGCACAAGCAGGGGGAGGGGCAGAGGCAGAGGGAGAAGCAGGCTTCCCACTGAGCAGGGAGCCCAATGGGGGACTTGATCCCAGGACTCTGGGACCATGACCTGAGCCGAAGGCAGACGCCGAACCAACTGAGCCACCCAAGCATCCCTAAAGCAAACATCACTTAAAAAGTATGAGAAAGAGAGAGAAAGAGAGAATGAAAAACCATTGAAATGTGAAGCTGCCTTTAATTCTCTTCAGTGGACATGGGATACAGGGAAATATGCAAGGATGATGTGAAGTTGCTGTTTCCAGTTAGTCATTTCCCTTTTGTATTTTTTTAACTTTTTAAAAGATTTTTATTTATTCATTTGAGAGGGAGAGAGAGAGGCAGAGAGAGCAAAACAGAGGGAGAGGGAGAAGCAGACTCCCCACTGAGCTGGGAGCCAAAAGTGGGGCTCTATCCCAGGACCCAGAGATCACGAGACCCTGAGCCGAAGGGAGATGCTTAACCACCTGAGCCATCTAGGCGCCCTTTAAAAATTTTTTTTGAAAGATCTTATTTATTTATTTGACAGAGAAAGAGCAGAATCAGCGGGAGTGGCAGGTGGAGGGAGAGGGAGAAGCAGGCTCCAGGGATCATGACCTGAGCCAAAGGCAGACGCTCAACTGATTGAGCCACACAGGCACCTCTCCCTTATGTATTTTATAATGTGAGCATCTTGCTACAGAAAATGGATGGGATCTCAGTGTTTAAATATACTTTCCTTATATTTTTGTGCAACATGGCCCCTAAATGCAAGCTAGTTATTACATCTAGAGTTCAACCAAAAAGACATCAACCTGTTCTAACAATGGAGAAAAAGCTATTAGATCAATGGAGAGATGGTAGGCTTGTATATAGTTAAGGGCCACTTGAAGGGATTTTGTGACTAATTTTTATTATATTTGATTTTTTACCTTACATGTTACTTTATATTCTAACTCCTGCACAAAATGCAATTTCCATTGTAATATCTGCCTGACCAGGGTTGTTCTGGGAATCAAATGAGATAATATACGTTAAAGTGCTCTGCAAAATTCACAGTGCTATAAAATGTGAAATGTTTCTGTACTCTGGACAAGACTTGGCCGGCCATTTAAATGTTTTTATTCTGTGTTTTCACACAGAAAGTGAACTGTAGCTGTGTACAGAACAACAATCACAACAATAATAATGACAGAAGCTAAGAAGATTGATTAATTGACCACTTATGACATGCCAGGAAATGTGTTTAGCACTTTAAGTGGATTATCTAAATTAGATTGGGAAGAGTTCTTCCACTTAGATTTCTATACTACAAGCCCCCCTACTGGTATCTCAGTTTCAAATATTACATATACTTTCTGGGAAACCTCCATATTACTCCTGTGTGTAGCCAGTATTTTCTCTTCTGATACAGCTGAATTTTTAAAAAGATTTTATTTATTTATTTATTTATTTATTTATTTATTTATTTATTTATTTGAGAGAGAGAGAGAGAGAGAGAGAAATGAGCAGGAGGAGGAGCACAGGGAGTAAGACAAGCAGACTCCCTGCTAAGCATGGAACCCGACTTGGGTCTCAATCCCACTACCCCAAGATCATGATCTGAGCTGAAATTAAGAGTCGACACTCAAGGAACTGAGCCACCCAGGTGCCCCTGATACAGCTGAATTTAATAACTAAGAAGGGCTAGATGTGAAAATACTTATTTCCTACTATTTACATGGGGAGGAATTTTCATTTGAGGACTTGTGAACTTTTACCTCTTTTTTTTTCTTAAGATTTTATTTTTTAGAGAGAGAGTGCACACAAGCATAAGCAGGGGGAAGGGCAGAGGGAGAGGGAGAGAATCTCAAGCCAACTTCAAGCTGAGCATGGAGCCCGGTGCAGGGGTTGATCTTATGACCCGGAGATCATGACCTGAGCCGAAACCAAGAGTCTGACACCTAACCGACTGAGCCACCCAGGCGCCCCGAACTTTTACCTCTTATTCACTCCTCTCCTGAGGGAGGGAGGAAGACTTATCTGATTAGTGAGTTTAGAAGAAGAGCTAAGCATTTGTGGATCAGCCACCCCTGCACATTTTGGATTTGCCTGCTCTCAGAGAGGTCACATTAAGGTTTTCAGCTTCTGTCATACCATGATCTTAGCAAAACATGGTCTTACTTGTGATTGAGGCCTGCAGCTGTTTGGTGCTCCCAAAGACTAGGTAAATCTAACTAGTTCAGCAACTGTCAGCAAGTTCACTTAGTTGCACATCACTTAATTTAGATTTCATTAGAAATAAAACTAATATTTCTTGTCTCTGACTCCTGTGTCTACTTCTCAGATGGTTCTACATTTAGGTGGGAAAGAGAAAAGTTATAAATGAACTACTTAAAACCCTACAAGAGACAGTATAAGAGAGTGGTTAAGAGCACAGGTGTGGAAATGAATTTACCTAATTTCAAATTTGGGTTCTGTCACTTTTCAGCTGTGTTACTGTATGCAGGTTACTTAAATTCTCTGTGCCTTAGTTACCTTATCTGTAAAATGGGGGCAATAATAGAACTTACCCTCATAGTGAGAAGATGAAATGAATTAATACATGTAAAATGCTTAGAACAGTCCTGGGTATATCAGCACTCAATAAAAGTTAGCTTTTCTTATTATTATATTAACAGTAATAGCCCAAGGATACAATCTAAATATTTGCACAAATAATTTGCATTCAGCTTTTAACTTGCCTCCTTAAATAATGTTGATTCAGGGGTGCCTGGGTGGCTCAGTCGTTAGGCCTTCGGCTCAGGTCATGATCCTGGGGTCCTGGGATTGAGCTCCGTGTGGGTCTCCCTGCTTGGCGGGAAGCCTGCTTCTCCCTCTCCGACTCCCTCTGCTTGTGTTCCCTCTGTCAAATAAATTTAAAAAAAAATCTTAATAAAAATGTTGATTGACTGATTATCAGCACAGGGGCCTTCTACTGCTCCATTCTCTGTGCTAACTATGGTAATTTAATCTTTTTCCTCCCCCTTGCCACAATCCATAGAAATGGGACTCACAGTGACATCCCTTAGGGACACTTTTAGACTTCTTCTTTGAGGTCTTCAAGCTAGTCCACTGTGCTTGTTCTTATTTCACAGCCCCATAGCACTTTGCCTATCGTGTACAATTTCACAATTAAATGTGTGTTATCATATGGAATGGGATGCTGAATAGGACAGAATTTTTTTAAAGAAAAGCACCTCAGTGTTTCTTCTTCGGGTACAAATATGTTACAGTAATATTTGGGGAAGCATGTTTAACGTTTTATCATGGAGAATTTCAAACATACAGAAAAGTTGAAAGAATTTTTTTTAAAAGGTTAAAAAATTTTTTTTTAAGTAATCTATAAACTCACAACCCCAGGATCAAGAGTCACATACTCTATCAATTGAGTCAGCCAGATGCCCCCAAAAGTTGAAAGAATTTTACAAGCACCTGTATGCTCACCATCCTACCATTAACATTTAAAAAATTTTTTTAAAAGATTTTATTTTTTAAGTAATCTCTACACCCAACATGGGGCTCAAACTCACAACCCTGGGATCAAGAGTTGCCTGCTCAACCTACTGAGCTAGCCAGGCGCCCCTACCATTAACATTTTTTTTTTTAAAACATATATATTGCCAGCCATTGTTGTATTTATTTATTTATTTATTTACTTATTTATTTTTTAAAGATTTTATTTATTTATTTGACAGAGAGAGAGAGGGAACACAAGCAGGGAGAGTAGAGAGGGAGAAGCAGGCTTCCCGTCAAGCAGGGAGCCCGATGCAGGGCTCGATCCCAGGACCCCGGGATCATGACCTGAGCCGAAGGCAGACGCTTAACGACTGAGCCACCCAGGCGCCCCCCTACCATTAACATTTTAATACACTTGCTCTATCACAGAATTTCCAGCCAGTCATCCTTTCATCTAGCCATCATCCCATCTTACTTTTCTGGTGCATTTCAAAATAGTGTTGCAGCAATATTTTGAAATGCTAACCTTTGCTTCTTTCTTTGGAATTCCTGCAACTCCTCTCTTTCCTGTCTAAGACAGAAGTGTGGCCGAGTGAAGGGCTTTGGAGCCTGGCAGCTAGGGCTTGAAATCCAGCTTTGCCACTTACTAGCCATGTGAGCCCACATAACTTTACTGTTACTTAGTGTCCTCACCTATAAAAGAGGTAATAGTAGTACCTACCTTATGAAGTTGTGAAAATGCATGTGAAGTGCTTACAATAGTGGGTGCCCTGCAGACACTTGTAGAGTAGTAACTTGTGTTAGGAAATTTATACACATTAACAAAGGATTTAATTCTCACCACAACCCCATGAAGTAGTACCATTATTATAAAATGTAGTGTATATTTGCTATTATTATTTGTTATAGCAGAAATTCACAGAGAAAAATCGCTGCTTAGTTTTTTTTTAAGATTTTATTTTATTTTTGATTTTTGATTTATTTATTTATTTATTTTTAAAGATTTTATTTATTTATTTGACACACAGAGAGAGCGAGAGAGAGAGAGAGAGAGAGGGAGAGAGCACGAGCAGGGGGAGCGGCAGACAGAGGGAGAAGCAGGCTTCCTGCATGAGCAGGGAGCCCGACGTGGGGCTCGATCCCAGGACCCTGGGACCATGGCCTGAGCTGAAGGCAGCGGTCTAACCAACTGAGCCACCCAGGCGCCCCTTATTTTTGATTTTTTAAAGTAGGCTCCATGCCCAGCACAGAGCCCAAGGTGGGCCTTGAACTCATGACCCTGAGATTGAGAGCTGAGCTGAGATCAAGAGTCAGACACTTAACCCACCAGGCACCCCTAAAGATTTTGTTTTTAAGTAAACTTTACACCGAACATGAGGTTCAAACTCACAACCCCAAGATCAAGAGTCAGATGCTCTACCAACTGAGCCAGCCAGGCACTCCTCTGTTTAGTTCTTGAGTTTTATTTTTATTCTTTTAAAAATTTTATTTAATTATCTGTCAGAGAGAGAGAGAACACACAAGCAGGGGGAGAGGCAAGCAGAGGAAGAAGCAGGCTGCCCTCTGAGCAAGGAGCTGTGGGACTCGATCCGAGGGTCCCAGGATCATGACCTGAGCCAAAGGCAGATGCTTAATGACTGAGCCACCGAGGCATCCCAGTTCTTGAGTTTTAAAACAAATATTTTGAAGTTCATGGCAAAAATAATGCCACGGGAAGGAAGCTCTCTGAAAGAAACTGGGCTCCTTTCTTGTCAAAACCTATATACCCAAGGAAAAAGTTTATGTCATTAACAATTCCTTTTGGAAGAACAGATAAAGAGTCTCACCTGGCCAAATTATGTAAAATTTCCCAGTCATGGGGAGAAGAGAGGAGAAACAACCAGGGAGAAGCTGATGAGGGTAATTCCTAGAGTTGGGGTAAATATCCTTCTGGATGGATTTGGGGATTGGACAGCAGAGGAGAATTGTGCTTCCTACAAATATTTTTTGGACTCTTGCGATGCAATCTTTGTGTGTGTGTATGTGTGTGTGTGTGTGTGTGTGTGTGTGTGTGTGTATGTGGTGAGAGCACTTAAGATTTACTCTCTTAGCAAGTTTAAAGTATACAATGCAGTATTAACTATAATCACCATGCTGCAAGTTAGATCCCCAGCATGTATTCATCTTACAACTCAAAGTTTGTATCCTTTACCAATATTTCTCCATTTCCTCCCACCCTCCTCCAGTCCTGGCAACCATTTTACTCTCTGCTGCTATTACTAGTTTGAGTTTTTTAGGTTCCACATATAAACAGGATCATATAGTATTTGTCTTTCTATGTCTAGCTTATTTCACTTAGCATGACATCCTTTAGTGTGATACTATGATTTATAATAAGAAATACATATTTTGGTCTTCTTTTTTTTTTTAATCCCGTCTCTTCCTCCAGTCCAAACTAGACCATCATCTACTGCCTCAGGAAAGGGAAACTATAAGAAACAAAATAAGTTAAATTTTTGGATTTTAAGCACCAAAAACCAAAGACATAGCAAAACAAAGAAACAAAAAATATCTTTGGATGAGTACAATTGTTTCTGGTTCCAGAGGAGATACACATTTTCTGGACTGGAAGAGAGGGATAGTCCCAGGCAAACTGGGACAGTTGGTAATCCTAGTTTGTTGGGGAGGTTATTCTGCTTCCAATTATAATTTGGTATTTACAAAACAAATTGTGTTGTTAGGATATGTTAAGGACTTTAAATTCAGTATTCTACTAATAGAGGCAAAGCTTGGCAATATTTCAGTGTTCTCATTATATATGACATAAGTAGATAGCTGGAACTCCCCAAAGTTTTAGGAGGGATGCTTTTTTCATGCATTACTGTCTTGAGTTGGCTGTAATGTTCATTTGCTTCCATTTTTTGAAAGTTTTTATTTATTCATTCATTTAAGTAATCTCTATACCCAACATGGGGCTTGAACTCATGACCCCGAGATCAAGAGTTTCATGGTCAAGGCGCCTGGGTGGCTCAGTTGGTTAAGTGACTGCCTTTGGCTCTGGTCATGATCCCGGAGTCCCAGAATCGAGTCCTCCATTGGGTTCCCTGCTCAGCAGAGAGTCTGCTTCTCCCTCTGACCCTAACCCCTCTTGTGCTCTCTCTCTCTCAAATAAATAAATAAAAATCTTAAAAAAAGAAAGAGTTGCGGGCGCCTGGGTGGCTCAGTTGGTTAAGCGACTGCCTTCGGCTCGGGTCGTGATCCTGGAGTCCCGGGATCCCACATCGGGCTCCCTGCTCAGCGGGGAGTCTGCTTTTCCCTCTGACCCTCTTCCCTCTCGTGCTCTCTATCTCTCATTCTCTCTCTCAAATAAATAAATAAAATCTTTAAAAAAAAAAAGAAAGAGTTGCATGGTCTTCCAGATGAGCCAGACACCCCCAATTGCTTCTATTTTTGCATTTCAATGTAAAATTATTCTAAACAGTTTACATGAATAAGCTGTATAAAATATATGTTATTTTCCAATTGTTTTATCTAACCCTGTTTATTTGCTACAGGAAATCGGAAATAACTATAATAAATATAAGTAATATGGAGCTGTGGTTCAGAACACAGTCTTGGGAGCCAGACTCTGGGTTTGAATCCTAGCCTTGCCCCTTACTAGCTGTGTGATATTGGACAAGTTCCAGTTCTTCACCTACAAAATAGGAATTAAAATAGTATCTACCTAATAAGGTGGTGTGAGGATGAAATTAATTAATACATGTAAGGTGCTTATAATAGTGTCTGGCACAAATAGGCACTCAAGAATTATTAGGTGGTTTGCAAGTTCTTTTGCCCTACTAATGAAAACTCAAGAGTTTATCCATAGTTCACTCTTTTTTTTTTAAAGATTTTATTTATTTATTTGAGATAGAGAGTGAGAGAGAGAGAGAGAGCACAAGTAGGGGGTAGAGGGAGAGGGAGAAGCAGGCTTCCCGCTGAGCAAGAAATCTGATGCAGGACTTGATCCCAGGACACTGGGACCATGACCAGAGCTGAAGGCAGTTGTTTGACTGAGCCACCCAGGCACCCCCATAGTTCATTATTTTCATAATTAAGGCTTCACAAAGAGTTGGGGAGGTAGGTTAATATTTTCTGAGATGAAACATTGTTTCTTCCCTAACTTTTAATAGGACTGTTCTGTGGACTGAATTGTGTCCCCCCAAAAATTCATATGTTGAAGTCCACCCGCAACGTGACTATATTTGGAGATAGGGTCTTTAGGATATAAAGTTAAATGAGGTGATAGGGGTGGGGTACTAGCCAAATAGGACTGATGACCTTGTAAGAAGAGGAAGAGACAACAGAGATTCACTTTGTGCCCCTCTCCCAGCCCCCGCCACACACACACACACACACACACACACACACACACACACACACACACACACGAGGAAAGGTCATTTGAGGACACAGAATGTAGCCATCTACAAACCCAGAAGAAAGTTCTCACCAGGAACTTACCCTGCCGGACCCTGATCTGGGACTTCTAGCCACCGGTGCTGTGAAAAAACAAATTTATGTTGTTTAAGCTACCCAGCCTGTGGTATTTTGTTATAGCAACCCAAGCAGGGTAAGACAGATTGTTAATTAATGAGTACTGAAGACTGAGGGAAACCCTTAGAGTTGCAATAATTTGCCAAAGAATGGGCACCATCACCCAGTTTTCTTACCCCATCCTGCCCTACACAAAGCTGCCTAATGACTGAGCAGAATGATGAAGTAGAAGGAAGACCTGCTCCATTGGCGCAACCCTGCCCCTCATCAACTGAGTGATTTGGGTCAAGTCTTTTTTTTTTTTAACTATTTATTTGAGAGAGAGACAGACAGAGCAAGAGAGAGAGCATGAGCAGGGAAGAGAGGGAGAAGCAGGCTCTCTGCTGAGTAGGGAGCCTGACACGGGGCTTGATCCCAGGATCCTGGGATCATGACCTGAGCTGCAGGCAGACACTTAACCAACTGAGCCACCCAGGTGCCCGGGATGACCAAGATTTTTGTGGCAGGAAAGGAACAATATGATCAGAGAGAGTCAGGCTGCCATGGAAACACCAAGGCAGGATACCTAGCCAGAACTTTAGTGAGCAGAGGTAGGTCAGAGGAAGACTTCTGGGCAGGCAGGGACATCGAAGGAGAAATAAAAACGATGAGTGTGAGTTAGCCATGTGAATGGGGGTGGTGTAAGGGTTGGTACACATGAGAGAGGGTAGAAAGGAAAGAATATAAGAAGGAAGAACAACTGCTCAAACGCAAAACAGTATGGTGCTTTCAGGGAATTCAGTATAACCAAAGCATACAAAACACTTTCCCAAACACAATCTCATTTAATACATGTTAAATCTTTCACAATGAAAGCAATGTACCAGTTAGAATGTGTTCAGCTGCAAGGAAATGAAAACATGACTAATGGTGACTTAAGCAATGAAGATGTTTAATTATCTGGAGGTAACCAGTCAGGGCAGGTACTGTGATTCTTTTTTTTTTTTTTAAGATTTTATTTATTTATTTGATACAGAGAGAGAGACAGCGAGAGAGGGAACACAGCAGGGGGAGTGGGAGAGGGAGAAGCAGGCTTCCTGCTGAGCAGGAAGCCTGATGTGGGGCTCGATCCCAGGACCCTGGGATCATGACCTGAGCCGAAGGCAGACACTTAACGACTGAGCCACCCAGGCACCCCTGGTACTGTGATTCTATAATGTCATCAAGCATCTAGGCTCTTCCCATCTTTCTCTTTCACCATCCTCAGCTTTTGGTCATTATTTTTTTTTAAAGATTTTATTTATTTATTTGAGAGAGAGAGAATGAGAGATAGAGAGCACGAGAAGGAAGAGGGTCAGAGGGAGAAGCAGACTTCCTGCTGAGCAGGGAGCCTGATGTGGGACTCGATCCCGGGACTCCAGGATCATGACCTGAGCCGAAGGCAGTCGCTTAACCAACTGAGCCACCCAGGCGCCCAGCTTTTGGTCATTATGAGTATTAGTTTTGGTAGAAAGAATAAAGCCCCCCCCCAAGATATTCATATCTGAATACTTAGAACCTATGAATATATTAACTTCTCTTATAAAGGGACTTTGTAGATTTAGCTTAGAATCTTGGGATGGGGAGATTACCCTGGTTTATTCAAGTGGGACTACTGTAATCATGGGGTCCCTATAAGAGGGAGGCAGGAGAGTTAGAAAGAAACGTGTTGATGGAAGCAGAGAAATGATGGAATCAGAGAAACAGATTTGAAGATGTGCTGCTGGTTTTAAAGATGGAGAAAGGAGTCATGATTCAAGGATGAAGTCAGGCTTTAAAAGCTGGAGAAGTTCTGACCTTCAGAACTGTAATACAATGAATATGTTTTTTAAGCCATTAAGTTTGTAGTAATTTGCCAATAGAAAATTAATACATCACCCATGGTTGCAAGATGGCTGTCAGAGCTCCAGGTATTACTTTCATATTTAATGCAGGGAGAAAAGGTAGGGGATAAAAGAGCAGAGCATGCTGCATCTATCCCTTTTGTCAGGAAAGAAAAAACTTTCACAAGCACCCTACCAGCTGACTTCCCTGTATACATCATTGACTAGAACTTGGGCAAAGTGGCCACTTCTAGCTATAAGGGAGAGTAGGAAGGTAACTCACTTTCCAGTCTCTCTCTTTTTTTAAAATTATTTATTTATTTGACAGAGAGAGACAGCAAGAGAGGGAACACAAGCAGGGGGAGTGGGAGAGGGAGAAGCAGGCTCATGACCTGAGCCAAAGGCATACGCTTAACGACTGAGCCACCCAGGTGCCCCATCAGTCTCACTTGTTTTGTAGATGGGTTCAATTCATTATTAATGAAAGCATAAGAGGTTATGCTGAGGTATAGGACCTGGGACTATGCACTGAAGGTTCCTTTTATCTGGGAGAAAGGGCCCTGAGAAAGTCTCGGTCCTATGTGCTGGGTATCATTCATCTTCAGCAGCCTGGAGGCAGAATGATAAGGTGCCCCAGAAACTGTGCTTCTCATAATTGGGGGTTCAGGTATTTTTGGGAAGTGAAAATGGAAAGCATTTAAGAGTCTTTGGTGGGGAATGCTGGTATATGCTTTGAACCAGAGTCATAGGAGGTTTGTATTCTCTATAAGCCAATTCCTCCTGTCAGGCATTTGTGGAGAAGGTGAAGCCTGCTCCAAAACTATAGGAAGTGAAAGCTGAAAAATTACAGCCATAAGAAGGGCTCTAGAGAGCACAAAAGAAGGTGAGAACTGGAGTGGGGAAGGGAAAAAATGAAATCAAGTATCCTTTTAGGGATGTAATGCAGAGAAAGGTAGGCATTATTTTTTATCAGCATTTACCTGTTTGATAGCTCTCTTTTTTTTTAAAGAGTTTATTTATTTATTTGAGAGAAAGAATGAGAGGGAGCACATGAGAGGGGGGAGGGTCAGAGGGAGAAGCAGACTCCCTGCTGAGCAGGGAGCCCGATGCGGGACTCGATCCCGAGACTCCAGGATCATGACCTGAGCTGAAGGCAGTCACTTAACCAACTGAGCCACCCAGGCACCCGTTTGATAGCTCTCTTATCAGGGGGCAGCCTTCTCTCAGTAAGAGGCCATGGAGATTGGTGATCATAGTCAAAAAAGCTTGGGTAGACTCCTTGGCATAGGATAGATATCTGGGCAAGGGATATGACAATTATAGCTTTTGGTAAAAGTTCATAAGCCTGCTTTAGTGTACCAAGAGGAACACACAGCACTGAGAAAAACACAGCGTGACTCTGGCAGGGAGACAAAAGCTGTAACAAAAACTAAGTTGCCTTCAGTAGGGATCACACTCACTGGCATTGGCTGGACTATAGGATTTCCCCTGCTAGTTCTGGCTGTTAAATAGAAGTTTGTTGGAGTCTCCACATATCTGAGTGGGGGAGCACCATCCTTGATCCTCACTCCTCCCTCCTATAGATGCATTACGTATGCATAGATACATATGTGCAAAGATGATCATTGTATCAATCTTTGTAAATAACAAAAAAAGCAGAAATCATCTAAATGTCCATTTGAAGGGGACTGCTTAAAAAAATTATGGTATATCCATATAATGGAATGCTCTGAGGCCCTGTATATGGCTGATGTAGAGTAAATTACATATTATATTAAGAGAATCAAGCAAGACACAGAGCAGTGGGTATAATATGCTCCCATTGTGATGCCTGTTGTCTCTGTGGATGGGGACTGAAGTTTTTGGAAGGAAGACATAGTTTTTGCTTGTTCTGAAAAAAATTTTTTTTTACCAGATGTATTATGCCAGTTATCTGTTGCTATATAACAAATCACCTCAAAACTTAGTGACTAAACAGCTATTTTATTTGGTTACAATTCTCAAGTTCAGCAATTAGAGCTGGGCTCAGCTGGGAATTCTCCTGGTCTTCTTTTGGTCATGTGGTTGCAGTCCTCTGGTGACTGGACAAGAGCTGGATGATTTAAGATAAACTCACTGGTGTCTGGCTACTAATGCTGGCTGTCATCAGAGACATCTGTCTCCAGCAGGTTAGCCTCAGCTTCTTAATACAATGTCTATGTTCAAAGAGCAGGAGCTGAAGCCATAAGCCTTTCTGAAGCTCAGACTCCCAGAGGAACTCACATAACACTTCTGTTGCATTTTGCTAGTCAAAGAAAGTCACAAGGCTAGCCTGGATTCATGGACTGAAGAAGTAGACTCCACTGCTTACTGGGAGGAGCTGCAAAGAATTTGTGGCCATTTTTAACTTAACACATTCACACATTACTTTTTCAAATAAAAGGTTACTTAAATAAAATAATGCTATTTGTAATAAATTCATAGGATTTTAAGAATTGGGTGAGGGGTGCCTGGCTGGCTCAGTCGGAAGAGCACGTGACTCTTGATCTTGGGGTTGTAAGTTCGAGCCCCACATTAGGGCTAGAGAGTAGTTAAAAAATCTTTTTAAAAAAGGCTTTAAAATAATTGAGTGAAACCTTGGGAGATTATCTTATATAAAACCCTCTAATTTTATTTATTTATTTATTTAAAGATTTTATTTATTTATTTGACAGAGAGAGACACAGCCAGAGAGGGAACACAAGCAGGGGTAGTGGGAGAGGGAGAAGCAGGCTTCCCGTGGAGCAGGGAGCCTGATGGGGGCTCGATTCTAGGACCCTGGGATCATGACCTGAGCCAAAGGCAGACGCTTAACCGATGGAGCCACCCAGGCGCCCCTAAAACCCTCTAATTTTATAGGAAGGACACTGAGGTCAGAAAGGTAAAGTGTTTTGGGTAAGGTAATTCAGTGGTAGCATCAGGATAGAACCAGGTCTTCTGACTTCCAGTCTTGTGCTCTTAATTGTACAGTAAGATTTCCTTTTGCCAGCAAAGCTTATTAGTGATCTTTAATTAAGAGAATGTGATAACTTTGTAGCCCTATTGCTCTCATAGTTAAGAATGTTAAAGGTTACATCTCAACCAAATGAAGGAAAAGACTAAAGAAAGAATCCAAGCAATTCTGAGAAAAGTAAAATGGGAATTTGAATTATCTTGGTTATCCAGTCTCAGTGCTTTTCTTTTTTTCTTTCTTTCTTTTTCTTTTTCTTTTTTTCTTTCTTTCTTTCTTTCTTTCTTTCTTTCTTTCTTTCTTTCTTTCTTTCTTTCTTTCTTTCTTTCTTTCTTTCTTTCTTTCTTTCTTTCTTTCTTTCTTTCTTTCCTTTCTTTCTTTCTTTCTTTCTTTCTTCTTTCTTTCTTCTTTCTTTTCTTTCTTTCTCTTTCTTTCTTTCTCTTTCTTTCTTTCCTTCCTTTCTTTCTTTCTTTCTTTCTTCTTTCTTTCTTTCTTTCTTTCTTTCTTTCTTTCTTTCTTTCTTTCTTTCTTTCTTCTTTCTTTCTTTCTTTTCTTTCTTTCTTTCTTTCTTTCTTTCTTTCTTTCTTTCTTTCTTTCTTTCTTTCTTTCTTTCTTTCTTTCTTTCTTTCCTTCCTTCCTTCCTTCCTTCCTTTCTTCTTTCTTTCTTTCTTTCTTTCTTTCTTTCTTTCTTTCTTTCTTTCTTTATTTCTTTCTTTCTTTCTTTCTTTCTTTCTTTCCTTTCTTTCTTTCTTTTTATTCTTTCGAAACCTAGCCTTAGTGTATCCGTGGAATAACTAATTTACCAAGTCATAAATGACTTGGTTAAAATTGCTTTATAAAATGTTCAAATGGCTCTAGATGATGTTTCTTTTTGGGATATTTTAAAAACCAAATGTACTGTTAAGTATATTCAAATTACCTTGTTGATCCCGCTAGGAAGTTAGGAGTGCTTTAACAGCTCTCCTTAGTCTTTAATTAATATAGTCTTATTAATTGGTTGGCTAATTAATATTTAAATTAATCCAGCAAATGTTTATTGTGACCCCACGAGTCACAATACAAGTCAGTCACTCTCCTAAGAAGCTTAACATCTATGGGCACTTGGGTGGCTTAGTTGGTTAAACAACAGACTCTTGATTTCAGCTCAGGTCACGGTCTTGGGGTGAGATCAAGCCCCAAGTTGGACTCTGTGCTGCTAGCATGGGGCCTGCTTAAGATTCTCTCTCCCTCTACCCGCTCACCACCCCCTCTTTTGAAGAACTCTTGAAGAATGATAACAATCATGCCAACTGGGCAGATCAAGGTAAAGCTGTATCATTATTTGTGGCAGAATGTAAGAAGAAATAAAAGAGACTTTTTTTAAAAAAGATTTTATTTATTTATTTGAGAGAGAGAGATTGAGAGAATGAGTGGGAGAAGCAGACTCCCTGCTGAGCAGGGAGCCCAATGCAGGACTCGATCCCAGAACCCTGGGATCATGATGTGAGCAGAAGGCAGATGCTTAACCGACTGAGCCACCCAGGTGCCCTAAAAGAGACTTCTATATTTAGAGTAACTAACAGGATTTCCTCACATAAAGTTAAAGTTGGGGAATTTAAAAGGTTTAAATGCAGGGCATCTGGGTGGCTCAGTTGTTAAGTGTCTGCCTTTGGCTCAGGTCACGATCCCAGTACCCTGGGATTGAGCCCTGAGTCGGGCAACCGCTGGGCGGGAGGACTGCTTCTCCCACTCCACTCCCCCTGCTTGTGTTCCCTCTCTTGCTGTCTCTGTCAAATAAATAAATAAAATCTATAAAAAAATAAAAGGTTTAAATGCTTAGGATATATGTCTAGGCTATTGAGAATCCTCAGGACAGACAGTCTTTTTCCCTCCTTAAGGGGGTCTTTTTGGTACATAAAGTTCTAAATTGAAGAATACCTTTAATTACTACTATGCATGGATATTTGGATTACTCTACCAAACAATTAAAATCAAAGTTCTGTTCTGCCAAGTAAGCAAAAGCAGGTAAGTAGCTCTTCTAACACAATTCTCCTTTAAGAGACTTACTTCTTTTTGGGTTTGCTAACACAGTACAACAGATTATAAACTCTGATGAAAGCAAGGGAGATATAGGAAGATAATTTCTTAATTTTTATGTCTTTAATTTTTAAAGATTTTATTTCTTTGAGAGAGAGAGAGAATGAGAAGAGAGAGCATGAGAGGGGGGAGGATCAGAGGGAGGAGCAGGACCCCCCCCCCCCCCCCCCGCGAAGCAGGGAGCCTGATATGGGACTCGATCCCGGGACTCCAGGATCATGACCTGAGCCAAAGGCAGTCGCTTAACCGACTGAGCCACCCAGGGGCCCCTATATCTTTAATTTTTAAATTAAAGATTTTATTTCATGTTCATTCACTGATATTTTCTTTTATGTTCAAAACACCTAAGTAAAAAGGTAAACTGAGGCAGAAGTTCCCTAAACAACAACATCAAAATGCTGAAGTTGGCTCATAATGCAGTGAGAATGAATGGTAAAATATCTATCCTGTTCATTAGAATATAAGCCCATAAGCCGCTCCTTTCAGAGCCTTGAAATCCTGTGAACAAGACAACTTGATGTAAGGATGGAGTTTTAACCAGCTATTGTTGCTTTTTTGGTTTAAACAAGATTATCAATCCCATTTTATGAGTGCCTGTTATTTTTCAAAGTCTGGTCACCTTATGATAAGCAGGTGCTAATGGAGCACAGGATATATATCACTGGATAAATATGAACATTGTATTTTTCTTGAGGGACAACACCTATTCTTGGGACTTTTATTGAGTTACATTTTACTAGTCCTAAAATATTTAGAGTTATGTACTTAAAAGATACAGAGCATAGGCATTACATCCACAGAAAGTATTTTAGTCAGTGAATGTTCAATGTAGCAGGTAGAGATGAACTTAGCATGTCTTGTAGACTGAACTGGGAACAGACTCTTCAGCCATAAAATGCACTTAACAGTCTATTTAATAGTGGCGAGGTCCTTGAAAATGCAATATCCATGCTAATCTTCCCTTTTTCTAAATCACAGATGAAAAATAGGTCAGTTAGGTAGAGCCTTCTCTTTCTATTTAAAGTGTGACATTTAATCTATTTAAACAACTACCAAAACTTTATTAATTCATTGTAAGATAAGCATGCTGAGAAAGTAGAGAACATTAAGACACAAGGTTTTCCAAAATTTGATCTGGATGTCTTAGATCTCAGGACCCAATACAATTTCTACTTGGGGGTTTCAATCAAATCAGTAACACGAAGGAAGGACCAGAAAAGAAGCAACCCAGAAAAGAATGCAATTAAATCTCTCACTGTGAAATGGCTTAAAGGAACCGAGTACTTTAAAAAAGAGGCAAAAATTAGAAAAGGAACCTCTAGAAAAAGGTTTTCCACCTCCCTGATGCCTTTAGGGAAAATTCCTTTGGAAAGAAGTAAACACAAACAGAAAGCTTCCAGCAGGTAACAAACCAAGGAGTCAAATTAGGGCTTAATGTAACTAGATACCAGCTTTGGTGCATTTCTTTTAAACTACCACGTTCTGCAGAATTCTTTGGAAAGGAAAATGCAGGGTATGTGATAAATTGTAATTGCATTTCACTGGGGTCTATTTTGGAGAATGACTGTTCACACTTTTCTTCTCTAGTCCCTCTCATTTATTTGAATAGGATTTAATACTCTCTGGCCCCACCCTCCCTATCAGCCCAAATTTATACCTAGGGTAATGCAATAGTTTCAATCTTTCCCAAGAACAATTATAAAGAATAAGAGCTCCAGTATTTGAAATGTAAACAATGATACTCCAATAGAATTTTGGGTAAGGGTTTTAGAAAAAACTCTTTTTGTTGTTTTTTATTTTTTCTTATGCATTCTTGGGTTGCAAATTTGGGTGCCATAATTTAAGGAAGATGTTTTCCTCCTCCTAGCTCCCTTCTCCAGATCCTGAAAGTAATCCTGGAGGAGAAAGGGTACCTAGAGGTTATTTCTCCTACTTAACTGACTACTGTGGATTCAACAGTAGTCTTATTCCAGAAAACTAACTCCATCAATTATAGAAAATAACTTTTTATAGAGTTTTTTCCAAACCTGTCTTCCCTGCATATCCAGGAAGGATTATTTTCCTTCACACCATCAAAGCACCTAGGTTCTTCCTTTATTTTACAAGAATCATTCAGGTGATATGTAGTAGCTACTATTATTGGGCACATGTGGTATCTCATTTAGATTTTTTAATCCATGTTCCCAGGGGCAGAGTGCTGCTATTGACAGTATCTGCCACCTCCCTTCTCATTAAAACCAAACCCCAAACCCACTGTAAAACAAAACGGTGATAAAAAAAAAATCACATCTTATATATTTTGTGTCTTACCCCTCTCCTCAGCTCTCTTTTTTAGTTTGGCAATCTTTTTAAAAAATTGGTGAGCCAAAGCAAAAAATCGAGTAGGAAGCAAAGGCTTTATGTTGTGACTTACCCTGTTTCTCTGGTATGGACTTTCATCCTTTACTATAAATAAAAATTTATGTAAAAATCTGACTTTAAATCTTGATGTATTTACTGTAAAATTTACAAGTTGGAACCTCCTACCATCTTGATTTATATGATTTTAAGATGGAGTTCTTACCATTTCCCTCAGGGAGACTTTTTGGTTTGAATAGTTCTTACTGGCAGGTTGCCTTCTTTATATTTAGCCCAAATTTTCATTTTCAAAGACCGTTTTAGATAAGTAGCATGATAGCTCTAGCCAATGGATCTGTGTGCCACATAATAGAGTGTGACAATCCACTCAGTTGTGAAAGACACTGGAGATAAAGTAATAAAGTAGCATTTGTGTTATCACAGTGGCTTTACAAATCTAGTTAAACACTGACCCAACAGTGTTACTCATTATTGGAAATTATAGATGTTTATAATTCTCCAAAATATGTTATGTCACATATTTAAATTTAAATTCAAAATCCTGGGCTGAGAGAGATACAGATTTGCAACACTCCTTGGAGGTTTGGGGACCATGAACCAATGAATACATTACATTGCCACATTAAATAACTCTTTTTTTCTGTAAAGATATAAGCACCATACTCCATTTTAATAACAGAGTTTTAAAATCTTATGATTTTAAAGAACTTAGACTTCTATACCAAATTATATCTGTAGACCTTTATAGATTTATATGTTTTATTTACATCTCAATATAAATAAAGATATAGAAATATGAACTTCTTAGAATTGTTCCTAGATTCTGTTACAATAACAGTGTTTGAGCTATGTGGCAGAAACATGTATTATTTCTCTTAGGTCCATATCAACTAAATTATTTTATATGTATGATTATGTATATACAGTTGAAAAATTTGTATTTTTATGAGAATAATTCCAAGTGCCATCTGAAACTGACAATAAAAATAACAATGATCTATTATCCCTTGGGCTGTATATAATACTGGTCTATAAACTCCTTAAAAGAAAGCTGTTTATTCAATAAATATTTGTTGAATGAGTATATCCATAAGTAATTAAAATTAACTTGATTAGCTTCATTTAAGCAATAAAGAAATTTAAATCACTCTATTCACAGTAGATAACGATGCAGTTAAGGTTGAATCTACTTTGGTCCCTTCAAACATGAGGTGAGTTTCTCAAGTCTCAAAAGCAATTAGTCTCATCTATAAGGCTGTTTGGTGGTTTGAAACAAGGGTGACTCTGTGTGTTTATGTGTGTGTATGTGTGTGTGTGTGTGTGTGTGTGTGTGTAAAAACTATCTGGATACCCAGTGGAATAATTTGTATAACAGAAGCAGAATAACTGATTCTTTATTTGTCAGTTTTCAAAATAATAAGTGGTTTACTAGCTTCATCCATTGATGATTTTTTTTAATATTATTATGAGCTCATGGGAAATGTGACAATTTCACAGACAATTCAAATTTGATGTGTTTCAGTCCATTGGTTATTATGCTTAATGATGCCCAGTATGTCCCATCTATGACCAGTGGGAGTCTCTTCAAGTTGGCTCCTGAGACTTTTTGACATTGGCTGTAGTTTTTGATAGTTTCCTTGATAGTATAACAAAATGTTCCAGATTTTTGTATATTTCTTTTTTTTTTAAAGATTTTATTTATTTATCTGAGAGAGAGAGAATGAGAGATAGAGAGCATGAGAGGGAAGAGGGTCAGAGGGAGAAGCAGACTCCCTGCTGAGCAGGGATCCCAATGCGGGACTTGATCCCGGGACTCCAGGATCATGACCTGAGCCGAAGGCAGTCGCTTAACCAACTGAGCCACCCAGGCGCCCCAGATTTTTGTATATTTCTTTAACAGACTTGTAGTTAGCTATTTCGCTGAGGATCCCTCATTCCTTTTAGTAGGATTGAATTTCAAGACACAATCTGTGTGCTAAGGATGCTCATTATTATTACCTTGGTCTTTGTTTTTAGTCCTTTCAGTAAAAAAAGCTAGGCAATATGTTTTGTTTCCTCCCTCCCTTTCTTTCTTCTTCTCTTACCCCCTCTTTTTCTTTCCCTTCCATAATTCAATAAAATAAATCATGAGTTTATACTGATACTTAACTTCCATCTTACATCTTTAATTCATTTTTCACACCAAGAATCCTGATGTCAAAACACCAGCATGATAAAATTTGAATATCACATAAATCTTCACATTCTTTACCCCACTTTACACATAACAGTAGTTTTAGAATGACAACACTAATCCTAATACCAACAACACAATTACTAACAACAATTATTTTATTTTTTTAAACAGATCTTTTTCCTTAGGGTATACAGCAGTTAGGGATTTACTGTCAAATTACCATGTTTTAAAGTCACTTGGAAGAGTTATTTTCTGTGTAGTTGAGCCACACCTGGACACACATTACAGTTTTGTTTCATTTTATTTCTGATTTTTAGGGATTTCTTTTTTCCATTTAGTTTTGTTTTATAATTAACTTTGAAAGTTCATAATCTTACTAAGGACAGTCTTCATGTCAATGTTTTGGCATTTTTCTGTATGCCATCTCTACGCTTCTGAACTTCTTTTATACAGACCCGAAAATGAATCAGAGTAAGATCCACGTTTAATCACAGTTCTGACATTTATTTGCTGTATCTCTTATAGAAATTACAGTGTCTCAAACCAGCATTTCCCGTACGTGTTTCATGGGCCACTCTGTAAGATGGGAAGTGGGAGGTAGGGTGGGGTGTGAGGATAGGATACCATGGTCAAATAGGTCTGAAAATTCCATATTCTCTTGGAGAATCGTGATGTATATAACACATAAAAGGCTCTGAAAAGACCTGGAGTGAGGAATCCTTTTTTCATTAGTATAACCCATTGTTTTCAAACTTATTTATCTCTGCATTAAGAGACTTTTTTTTTTTTTTTTTACAATACATATTTCACTGAATGAGAGTTCTATGGAGCCTACTTTGGGAAATGTTGCTCTCAAGTTTTCTTGTACGTCAGAAAGGGATAATAATACCTGTTCTACCATTCTCTGAGTTATTGTCTGGATCAAGTGAATTAGATATGAAAGATTTTTAATATATAAAAGAGGCTACTATTTTACTAACGGCTCTAATCAAACTTGGAAATGTGGGGGTTAACTCTAACTCTATGCTACTTAGGTGGACTTATTCCTTGGAGAGGGCAAGGGTATAATGGAACTTGGAGATTGCAAAATAAAGAAAAATGACATACAAGGATCAAATTAAGATGTACAGAATGGTAAAATGATTCTATTTCAAAGAACAGCTATGACCAGATGAATGATTTTCACCTAGACTCAGGGAAGCCCTGGGCTTGAGATAGAAAAGGGCTTGTTTTCTTAGTGGGGAAGTAATCTAGGAAGGAGCGAGAAACTACCATTAAAGTATGATTTGTGTGAGGAAGTTTGTCTAGTGCTTTGAGTATTGACAGTACCTTTCATAAGGTATATATCAGTTTATTAGGGCTGCCATACAAAATACCACAGATTAGATGACTTAAACAACAAAAATTTATTTTCTCACACTTCTGGAGGCCAAAAGTCCAAGATCAAGGTGTCAACAAGGTTGATTTCTTCTGAAACCTCTTTCCTTGGCTGTAGATGGTCATCTTCTCCCTGTGTCTTCACATGGTCTCTCTGTGTATGGGCATGTCTGTGACCAAATTTCCTTTTCTTATGAGGAGACCAGTCAGATATGACTACGGCTTACCCTAATGACCTCATTCAAAATGCATTTACTCTGTTATGTACAGGTACTGGGCTTTCAGAGATGATAGTATCTACTAGAGGGAAAGAGCAGGATGTAGGATGTAGATGTACTGGTAGGGCAGTTCAGCTATGAATCAGAGGCTCTGAAGTCCCTTCTGCTATTTATTCAATGAACATTTTATTTATTTATTTATTTATTTAAGATTTAATTTATTTATTTGACAGAGAGAGACACAGCTAGAGAGGGAACACAAGCAGGGGAAGTGGGAGAGGGAGAAGCAGGCTTCCCGCCGAGCAGGGAGCCTGATGTGGGGCTGGATCCCAGGACCCTGGGATCATGACCTGAGCCGAAGGCAGACGCTTAACGACTGAGCCACCCAGGCGCCCCTCAATGAACATTTTAAGTACCAACTGTGTTCTTCATACTCCGCCAGAAGCTAGGCAGAAAGGAGAGAGGCTTATACCAATTACATCATTTGAAGATGTATATTTCTCACATATTAATATTTCTGAAATTATATGTTTCACAGTCATAACTAGTTTAAATGGGAACCTTCTTACTTAGTGGTACATAAAATAATGGTGCTTCCTACAATTGATAGAGTCAATAAGATTCAACAAAGCATGATTTTTAGTCTGCCAAACATGGTTCTTGTCCACAAGATGCTTAGTTGTATCTTGCAATGTCCTGGATTTCCTCCTATGCTTGTAACCATGTAATATCCTTCATTAGCTTGTATTTTTCCTTCTGACCTTAAATATGGGTTTACTGAAGTATGGTTGTCTATTCTTCCACTGTACTGTCTCTCTCATTCTTTAGCCAAATGAAAGACTTTCATATCTCTATCTTCAACTCTCATTTTTTTCTAGGCTCTGATTCATAATTGGTACCTGAAGATCATTGACTTGTCCTGCTGTCACCTCAAACTCAATACAATGCATTGCCTTTCCCTCTAAGCCAGCTTCTCCCTAAGCTTACCTGATCTTTCAGATCTTCTAGTAATTCAGACTTGAAAGCTTGGTAGCCTTCCTTGATTTTACCCTCTCCTTTGTTTCACTTCTTCTATATATATACTGTTACCAGGACCTGCC
The DNA here is from genome assembly GCF_009762305.2 of Zalophus californianus. Taxonomy (NCBI): domain Eukaryota; kingdom Metazoa; phylum Chordata; class Mammalia; order Carnivora; family Otariidae; genus Zalophus; species Zalophus californianus. The sequence goes on from NC_045598.1 coordinate 51,769,488, forward strand.
CATTCTTCGTTGCATTGAATTTTTCTTTTCCAGTTCCACTATTACCATCTCAGACCAGGCCTTTGTCTAATCATGCATGGACTACTAGAATGATTTCTAGCTCTTCTTCTGATTCATCTTATCCATTATCACCACTTTAAGTTTTCTCTAACACTGTACTGTACACTCGAATCCCTGCTAAAAGTCATTTATGGGCTCCTTACTGATCATTGAATAAATTCCAAAGACCACAGCCACCATATTCAAGGCTCTCCACAATTATTCCTTTCCAGCTTCATCACCGACCCTCTGAACTGGAGATGTTCTGCACTTTTCAGCTGCCACAATTTTGACTTGAACCATTTTCCTTTGCCTGGAGTCCTACTCCCATCCTCCAGGCTTTCCTTCAAAGCTCAGCTGACTGCTCCAGGGAAAGCATTCCCTGATAGTTTTTAATTTACAGTTTTCATTTCTTCTCTGAACTCCTACACTACTTAATGCATATACCAATAATCTGACATTTAGCATGTGCTCCCTTCTATTGCTTTCTATCCTTTTATGCATGAAAATGTCTTTCCATTGAGAAATCTCTTGAGGGCAGGGACTTGGCCATATTTCTCCATATTTCTAGTACTGACAGTCTTTTATTTTTATTTATTCTTTTTTTTTAAGGATTTTATTTATTTGAAAGAGAGATAGCAAGAGAGAGCACGAGCAGAGGGTAGAGGGAGAATCAGGCTCCCTACTGAGAAGGAAGCCCTAGGTGGGGTCCCATCCCAGAACACTGGGATCATGACCTGAGATGAAGGCAGACGTTTAACCAACTGAGCCACCCAGGCGCCCCTCGACAGTCTTTTAAATACAGAATAAAGTTTTAGATGTGGAAGTTTACATAGACCTATCACTCATTTCACAGATGAAGAAAAATAGATCTAGAGAGTTGTGCAGACCCACTCAATACACAGCCATAGTCAAATATTTGCCGGTATTTATAGATTATAAATCAGAGGGGTTGGCTTATAGAGAATGGCAGGATTCAGCAGAGAGGAATGTGTGCATTCACTGAACAAAGGAGGCAAGGTAGTTATTTTGGGCAAGTTTGGGAATAGGTGATCCAAGCTGCCTGACCGGAAAGGTGTAGCGGCTACTTGAGGGCAGGGCTGTTCTTTTGTATAACCCACAGGCTCAAAAATGGTTGGACGTTTAATGTTTCTTACACGAAGTGACTTACCAGCCTTAATACATTCTTCTTCGCAGGCATGTGGCTTGAAGAAAGTGAAGCAGGTTGGCTTTCTGGCTCCTTGAGGGCACAGGCACAGAGGAAGACCCGCTGCCCGGTGGTGAGGATTAGCCAAGGGCTCTCCACTCTGTGAAGGGAGCCAGGACCCGCCCCTGGCAGGAATCCGTGGACTAAGCAGCCGTTCAGGACTTGGCCATCATCCCGGGAAAGAAGAGCAAGGGGCTTTCCACCTGCCCCAAGCCTAACCCGGGGTGGGAGGCCTCTCGCGTTCCAGCCGCCGCTGCTCCGCCTCCTAAGCCGGCCACCTCCTCTCCGCGCCTTTTCCCGGCCCCTCCCCTCACGTTCCACGGGCTCGCTCCCGCGCTCGGCGCGCGCGCACGCGGAAGCGGAAGGCGGAGGGAAGCGCTCCGCCGCGGGGGCGAGCGCGCAGGCGCCTTCTTGGGATATCTGTGGGCGCGACTCGTAACGTTCCGCGGGCGGTGGGGTAAGAGGCCGGGATCTTGGGGCGTCTGGGCTGCGGGGCCAGGGTGCGGAGGGGAGGGGGACTTGCGACGCGGAGCGATCCCGCGCGCAGGTCGCAGCCCGGCTCCAGGTCCTGCTCCTCTCAGAGGGGCTGCTGGCGAGGCCTCCCCGGGTCAGCCTGCTGGCTCGCTTGGGGGTCAGGTGACGGGGCGTGCTGATGGTGGTGGGACCCCTTGGCTTGGCAGCGGCCTTCCTTGGCTCCTTTGACGCCCTTGTTCCTCCGGTCTTGAGGGTCTGGCCCGCTGGAGAAAGGGAGGAGAAACGTTAGGACGGCCCCTTTTGCCAGACGTGCTCCTCGGGGATAGCCGCACTCCCTGGGTGTTGTGTCCACCTTGGGGGAAGACCTCTCAGACTAAAAAGAACAAATTTCGGCCCTGGAAGTGAACTGCTGAGGTTTTATTTTATTTTTGTTTTTGATCGAAATGTCGCTGAGGTTTTGTTTTATTTTTGCTTTTGATCGAAATCTAATCTTAGGGCAAAGTAGGACGGAAAACTTACTGCCACATGCGTAAAGACTTCGTGTCGTGTGGATGGTTAGAAAGTTACTGTGCTTTGCAGATGGAAAAAGTAATAAAGCACCCTTGCTACTGTTCAAGAGATCCGTTAAGTCTCATAATATCTTTGGCCACAGAGGACTTGGTAAAATTAGGTACCTCCCCTCTTCGTACACAGGAAGATCTCCATTCAGCAAATATTTTATGAGTACCTGCTTTTTGCATCATTGTTCTAAGTGCAGGGAACAGAGCTAGGGGCTAAGACGAGAGGATCCTTGCTTGCACGGAACTTACATTGTAGTTGTCAAATAAATGTAATATTTAAAAAAATTAATTTCCTTTTATGCTTTTTTATTGGAATATAACATGTGCAATAAAATACAGCAATCATAAGTTGTAACTTGCTGATTTATTGTAAAGTAAACTCATCTTTTAACCACCACTCAAATCAAGAAACAACATTTGGGGCACCTGGATGGCCCAGTTAGTTAAGCGAGGGACTCTTGATCAGGTCATGATCTCAGGGTGGTGAGTTCAAACCTAACGTGGGGTTCCTTACTGGGCGTGGAGCCTGCTTTGAGATTCTCGCGCTCGCTCTCTCCCTCTTCCTCTGCCCCTCCCACAATCCCTCCTTTGAAACAACAAAACAACAACAAAAATACAGAATGTTCTCACCTTCGTCTCAGAAAGACCTCCCTGGAGACCTCTCCCAATCACCATCCTCTCTTTTCTCCCCAAAGGTAACCTTTTTATTGATAATCTAACCATAGATTAGTTTTGTCTATTTATGAGCCTTTCATAAATGGAACCATTTAATATGTATTCTTTGGTGTCTAGTGTCTAGCCTATTTTTTTTTTTTTTTTTGAGATTTTGTTTATGTCGGAGAGAGATTGAGTGCACAAGCAGGGAGAATGTCAAGGAGAAGCAGGCTCCCCCCTGAGCAAGGAGCCCATGCGGGACTTGATCCCATGACCCTGGGATCATGACCTGAGCCAAAGGCAGAGGCTTAACTGACTGAGCCACCCAGGTGTGCCAAAGTGAATGAATTTTAATTTTTCCTCTTACCTTGCCTCTGTGATAGAAGTTCTAGTGAATAGTAAAATGATAAAAAATGGATGTGGTAACAGGGAGGAAACGGCATTTATATAATCCAAATGTGAATAATATGTTTACATAGCCTTATTTACTGCTTTGAGTCATTCTGCCTAATTTAGATGCTAGACTTCATTAGTTCTAGAGTTGACTCTTGCTATATTTATTAATTTATTTTTTTGTTTTTTAAAGATTTTATTCATTTATTCATGAGAGAGAGAGAGACAGAGCGAGGCAGAGGGAGAGGGAGAAGCTCTGCAGGAAGCCTGATGAGGGGCTAGATCCCAGGACCCCCAGACCACAGACCCAAGCGGAAGGCAGATGCTTAACCAACTGAACCACCCAGGCTCCCCCCCTTGCTATATTTAAATAAGAGAATAATTTTTGTCACTATATTGTATACTTGAAACTGATGTAATACTGCATGTTAACTACTGGAATTAAAATAAAAAGCAATAAAAAAATAAAACTAATATACTTACATTCTTAAAAAATTTTTTTTTACTCAGTAGGTGGAATGTACCAATTTTCCCCTAGTTTATTCAGTTGACTTATTGTATTTTTCTGGTTATTTTAAAAGTATATCCTGTGGTTAAAATGGCCCATAATTTCTCAAAGCTTTTTTACTTTTAAACCATTCCAACCCAAGGAAAAAACTGAAAAAAATGAAACATGTAAATGGTTAATTGCATCTTACTGCGTTTTTCTCTTAAGAATTGGGGTTACTGGGGTGCCTGGGTGGTTCAGTCGGTTAAGCGTCTGTCTTCCGCTCAGGTCATGATCCCAGGGTCCTGGGATTGAGCCCTGCCTGGGGCTCCCTGCTCAGCGGGGAGCCTGCTTTTCCCTCTCCCTCTGCCTGCCTCTACCCCTGCTTGTGCTCTCTGTGTCAAATAAATAAATAAAATCTTTAAAAAAAAAAAAAAGAATGGGGTTATTACTTGATTCTTGTAAAGGTTCATTCTCTTAAGATGGAAAGATGGTGTGGTTAGTGAAAGTATATTTTGGAAGAAAAGAAGTAAAAATTAAACTACATAAATTAGTGGAAGACTTTCTCAAACTAAATAGAAAGGTAAAATTCCTCTTTCTCTCTGTACCAAAGATAAATCATTTCTTTGTTAACTTTTGTAGTTTTACTTTTACATGTAGATAAACATGCTTTAGATGGAATTGACTCTTCTACTATCTATATATATCTGTTGCTTTTCTTCATTCAGGATTGTTCCCTTGTAAGAAAGATCCTTACCACACCTTTAGATATTGAGTCCTATTTAATAGGGAGAGCTACCTTTTGAGGTATATTTCCCAACTGAGGACTAGGGAATAAAGAACTTAAAACTACACACTTTTCCTCCTTTTCAACACCCCCAATTCTCCATCTTCCTGGTTGGTTTAATGAGTTCTTTGTTATACTGTGCTCAGCTAACTCTTGGTCTTTCTTTTTCTATTTTTTTTTTCCTCTCCAGGCTACTTCTTCATAGACATAAATGTCAGTATTTAACTGGAAACGAAGCATCACTTAAAATTCTCTCAAACTCCTAATCCCAAAGAATTGATAACCTTTCTCTGATGAAGAAGTGACTGACTACATGTTAAAAGTATTCTGGCACTGGTCCTGTTTTTTTCTCTCCTTAGAATTGAAGAAAAAATATGGAGAAATGGTATTTGATGGCAATTGTGGTCCTATTAGGACTAACAGTACGGTGGACAGTTTCTCTTAATTCTTACTCAGGTAACACATCTTTACTGTTTAAAAGATGGGTAAATATTCCTTTGAATAGTTTCCTCCCCCTTCCCCTCCCCCCCCCTCCTTTTTGTAATAATTTATAGATATCTGACTGGGACAGAGAAGAATTTGAGGCTTTATTGGTATAGTCAAGAAAATACACTTAAACACTGAATTCTAGTAAAAATAATATGTGTAAGAGCTAAATAGAAGCATAGAGTTTATGACATGAGAAAACAAAAATGTATTCTAATGGGGAAGATGACAAGTTGAGAAATGATTACTCATGGAAGAAAGAACTGAGGTATTACCTCAAGGTGGGAGTGGAATCCAAAGGCTTTTGTTTGTTTGTTTAGGGTAGAGAAGCCATGTCACTAGACTAAAGGGAAGAGACTAGTGGAGACTAAGACTGGGAATGATGTGAGAGAAAGGGAGGGAGAATTGACGGTATTTGGTCCTGGACAGGGGATAGGATTAGATTTCACCCTGTGAGTATTTATTTAGCACTGCTCATGTTCCAGGCAATGTGCTAGGTGCTAAAATACATGAATATCCAGTACTGAAAGGGTCCACATTTTAGTAGGTGAGTGGTCATAGGACAATGTGATTATTGTGACTAGAAGTGTTTGTAAAGTACAAAGGTAACATAGAGAAGTGAATGACCAGGTTACATTAGAGAAAACTTTTCAGAGAAGATGATGTTTGAGGTCAAGGTTTGAAGGATGAGTTGGAATTTGCGAGACAAATGAAATGGGGAACATGTACAAAAACCTGGCAGAATGAGAGCATGGTTTTAAGTAGTCAGTATTGTTGTAGCATAAAAAGAAGGAATAAAAAAATGGGGAGGGAGCAGCTCGAGATTTAGCTATAAAATTCGCTTGGCAAATTACTTGTGTTTTAGAAAAATAACTTTCATTGTAATGAAAAAGGATTGTAGGAAGCAGGTTGGAGGTAAAGAGAATCATAATAATAGAAGTATGAGCTACTATTTTAAGTATTCATCATATGCTAGACACTGAGCCTTTTCTTTTACTTACGACTACTGATGATAGGTATTGTCTCTAATTTACAAATGGAAAATGAGACAACTGATAAATGACACCTGGGATTCAAATATAGTTGTGTTTTATTCCAAAATCCGTGCTTTTAGGACACTACTCTGTGGCTTCTGAGAAAAAGTCAAACCAAGCCAGCTAAAAGATGGATAAATGAATTTGAGGAATAGTGAGGAAGTAAAATAACTTGGATGCAGCAGTAGACTTGGGTTCAAATCTTAGTTTTTTTCCCTTGTTAGCTGCCGGATCTTAGAGTAGTTGCTTAATCTCCTGTACAAAGGTTACCTTTTCTGCAAAGTGGGAATATTAATATGTATTTTAACAGGGTTGTGGGGATTGCCTGAGATAATATGTATGAACCGTACTTTCTTTTTTTTAAAGCATTTATTTATTTTTAAAGATTTTATTTATTTATCTGAGAGAAAGAGTGAGTGAGAGAGAGAGAGAGAGAGAGCATGAGCAGGGTGGAGGGGCGGGGGGGGGGGGCGGATAGAGAAGCAGACTTCCTGCTGAGCAGGGAGCCCAACATGGGGCTCAATCCTAGGAACCCAGGATCGTGACCTGAACTGAAGGCAGATGCTTAACCGACTGAGCCACCCAGGTGCCCTATTTTTCTTTTTCAAAGATTTTATTCACTTATTAGGGAGAGAGAGCAGAGAAAGAGAGAGAGAATGAGTGGGGGAGGTGGGGAGCAGCAGAGGGAGAGAGAGAAGCAGGCTCTCTGCTGAGCAGGGAGCCCTATTTGGGGCTGGATCCCATGACCCTGGGATCATGACCTGAGCCAAAGGCAGCTGCTTAACCGACTGAGCCAAGCAGATGCCCAACGTATTTTCTTTTCTAGTAGTGTAGGAATATAATCAGCATATCAATGGTTCACAACTATTATCTTGTTTGATCCTTACATCAGATCATTTAACCCCAAAATGTTTATTGAGTGTCTTCTGTGCAGCAAAAATATCTTACTGGTGATCAAGTCCTTCAGTCTGGCTTTCAGGATGACCAAGACTAATAAATGGTATCTTCCTATCATATTGTGATTTATAAGAAATATGTATTTGGTCTCTGTCCTCCTTCTGGCACAGCCCCTAGGAACCCTTGGGATTTTCTAAGTGAAAGTGATAAAGTTGTCTTTTGTTATGGTAATGCTGGCTTTTGGATCCACCTAAGGATGGGGACTGGTTGCCAGGAAAACCAAACTGCATCATTTGAGGGTTGGAGCTTTCAGTCCTACCTTCTGATTTCCAGGGAGGGGAGAGAGGCTGGAGGTTGAATCAATCACCAGTGGCCAATGTTTTAATCAAGTATGCTTTTGTAATAAAGCCTTCATAAAAACCCAAAAGTAGGATGGGGTTGGTGAACACATGGAGATTCAGAGGGAATGGAAGCTCAGTGCCTTTTCCCCACACCTTGCCCTATACATCTCTTCCATCTGGCTGTTCTGAGTTACATCCTTTTATAATAAATTGGTAACCTAGTAAGTAAATGTTTACCTGAGTTCTGAGAGCTGCTCTAGCAAAGGACGAAAGGAGGAGGTTGTGGGAACATCTGATCTATAGCCAGTTGGTCAGAAGTGCAGGTTGCCGTCTAGACTTGCGATTGGCATCCAGAGCTGGAGGGGTTTGTTGGAACCTCCAGCTGATACCTAGTTGGTCAGAATCTGGGCTTGTGACTGGCCTCTGCCCTGGAGGGAGGGGGCAGTCTTATAGTATTGAACCCATAACCTGTGTAATCTGATGGTGTCTCTGGGCAGATAGTGTCAAAATTGAGTTGAATTGTAGGATATGGAGTTTGTGTCTGAGAATTGCTTGTTGGATGTGAGGGAAATCCCCCTATCCCCCATTGTAATTGGGTTCCTGAATCACCCTTTCACTTCCCTAGAGATGTTCAGAGTCAGGTGGGTAGGTCAGACTTGTAAATATGTACTACATTAAAATATAGTGTGCTATAAACCAAGAAGACTGGGAACACAAAAGACTTGTAGTTCAGACAAGAAAGGCTTAGAGTATCCCATTAACGATAACATGTTTGTTCTGAAAGGAGTGTGGGGAGGATTTACTAGGCAGATAAAGAAGAGAGGAGAGTGTTCCAGTGATGGGAAATAGCATGAAGAAAGGCCAAGAGTTCTTTGTGGTATGTTGAGGATGTAAGTGTGACTGGAATACAGGGTGCATGGTTAAGGTGGAGCAGTAGATGATTATGTAGGAATAAACTGGGCCAGATTGTGAGCCAAAGTAACGTGTGAGGGTTTTATCTTTTGGCCAGTGGAGGTTTTTAAGCAGGGACTTTACATGATCAAGTATATTGTTTAAGAAGACAAATATGGAGGCAGCGTGGAGTTTGGATTAGAACAAGGAGAGGCTGGTGGTAGCAAGACTACACGGACAGCATGTATGTGCCCTAGCCTTACTTCAATTTATGACACTTATTTGAAGTGTTGTTGCATAAAGCTGGTTGCAGTGGTCTAGGCAAGGGATGATGAGGCTTGTCTAAGTTACTAAATTTGAGAGCCGCATTGAGTAAAAATCAACAAAATGTAACGACGAATTGTATATGGGGATAAATAAGGAAGAGTTTGACAGTGAGTCTGGTTTCTAGTTCAGAGATACTGAGACTGGAAAACAGCAGATTTAGTGGGGAAGGTAATGAATGAATTCCATTTTGGGTATGGTAAGGTTCAGGTGCATTTTAGTCATATAAAGAAGGTTGAATTTTGAGACATGGAATTTGCCTGGGGGCGCAAGAACACGTAAATCCATCTTCAGCTGGTCACAGAGAACAACAGGGTAGGCCCTAGCTTCATACTTCGGTGCAGCTCTGTGATGAACGAGGCTGGGCCAACTGCGGGGAATCCTTTTTACCTGGCTAAAACCAAAGTAGCAGGTCCTATTTCAGTTTCTCTCTTAAGCTCACACTCAACCTGAGATCTTAAAAAGAAAGTGCAGGAAATGAACCAGAAAACATTAGTGGCAATTCCTAGAGCAAATTTTATCTCAGTCATCCATTCTAAGCTTTTTTAGAATTGAGGCTGTTCCCAAGGGGGAGGGTCCCTGTTACCCCACATACTTCACAACTTTTAGTGGTGTTGAAACTTTTGCCACTCTGGGGTGTGTGAAATGATGTTTTGTTGTGGTTTTAATTTGAATTTACTTCATTATTGAAAGCTTAAGCATATTTTCATCTTTACTGGCCATTTATATTTCCTTTTCTAGGATATTTGCTATGTCATTTCTATATTTCATTTGATTTTTTTTCTTATATATTCTGTATTTTGGGGTTTTTTTCTCAAGTGTTCCATATTCTGGAAGCTAACCTTTGTACAATTGTAAATATCTTCTCCCAGTTTATGGATTATCTTTTCACATCTTAAGATGTCTTTTTTTTTTTTTAAGTTTGTTTATGTATGTATGTATGTATGTAATCTCTATACCCAATGTGTGGCTTGAACTTGAGACCCTAAAATCAAGAGTCGCATGCTTTTCGACTGAGCTAGCCAGGGGCCCCACATCTTCAGGTGTCTTGATGAACAGGATAAAATAGTGAAATTTATTAATCATTTTCCTTTATAATTTGTGCTTTTTGTATCTTTAAGAAATTCTTCCCTACTCCAAGTCACAAAGGTATTTTCCTAAGATTTTCTTCTAAAAGTTTTATGATTTGTTTCTCCTACTTAAGTCCTTCTTAAAATTGAATTTTATATATAACATGTGAGATAAGGATTTATTTTAAATTTTTTTCACATGGGTAATCAGTTGTTTCAATCCATTTATTGAATAGTGTATTTTACCCCACTAATCTGCGTTATCAGCTCTATCTCAGGTTTTCATATATGCATGGGTCTTTTTCTGATTGTTCATTCTGATCAATTGGTCCACTACTGCTATGTCTTACTATTATAATTTTATAGTAAGGCTTGATATATTGTGAGGCAAATTCTCCTACCTGATATTTCCACTTCAGGGATGTTTTAGGTATTGTGGGCTTTGCTCATTCATATTGCAGTAGGCAGAATTTATAAAATGGCTCCCCAAAGATGTCCTGCCCTATTCCCCAAAACTGTGAAAACGATATCTCACTCAAGAGTGATTGTTATGTTCTATGGCACAGTTGACTTTAAAATAGGGAGATTGTGTTGGATTATCCACGGTTGCTCAGTGCAATCACAGGAGCCCTTAGAAGCAGAGAACTTTTTTAGCTGGCAGCGGAAAGGGACTCCAGAGAGATTCAAAACATAAGGGCCTGAGGTTGTTGTTGGTTTGACAGTGGAAGGAAGGGCCATGTCTGGAGGAACACAAGTGGCCTCTGGCTGGCTGCAGACGGAGAGTAGCTCCCAGCTGACAGTCAGCAAGGAAATGGGACCTCAGGCTGTGGCAGCAAGGCACTGAATTGTGCCAATAGCCTGAATGAGCTTGGAAGTGGATTCCTTCCCTGGGCCTCCAGATAAGAGTTCAGATTGGTTGCCTTCTTATTTTGGCCTTGTGAGACCCTGAGCAAAGAATCAAGTTAAACCCATTCAGACTTCTGACCTACAGAATTGTGAGATGTTTTAAGCTGCTAAATTTGTAATAATTGTTATGTAGCAATAGAAAGCTAATACACCTAATACACACATATATGCCATTTATTATTTATTTATTTATTTAAAGATTTTTATTTATTTCAGACAACGCATGCGTGAGAGACAGCATGAGTGGGGGGGTGGAAGGGAGAAGCAGATTCCCCACTGTGCAGGGGGCCTCGATGTGGGGCTTAATCCCGGGACCGTGGGATCACAACCTGAGCTGAAGGCAGATGCTTAATTGACTGGGCCATCCAGGTACCCACATATATGCCTTTAAAAAAAAATCATCTGTCTCATATGGCAGTCAAGATTGAATGGGGGAGTACAGGGAAAAACCAGAAGAATTTCTGCAACTCAGAAGTAACCTTGTCAACAATGAAATCTTGTTTTACTCCAAAGTAAAAAAAAAAAAAAAATCAGATTGTTAAAGTCCTAAGAAAAACCCTGTTGGGATTTTGATTGAAATTACATTATTCTATACCTTTGAGTAATTTGGGGGGAATTGGCAATCATTATTACACTGGGACCCCCCTTTATTTATTTATTTATTTGACAGAGAGAGACACAGCGAGAGAGGGAACACAAGCAGGGGGAGTGTGAGAGGGAGAAGCAGGCTTCCCGTGGAGTGGGGAGCCCGATGCGGGGCTCGATCCCAGAACACTGGGATCATGACCTGAGCCGAAGGCAGACGCTTAATGACTGAGCCACCGAGGCGCCCCCCCTTTTTTCTTTTTTAAGATTTTTTATTTATTCATTTGAGAGAGAGAAAGTGAGCAAATAAGAGCATGAGCAGCGGGGAGGGGCAGAGGGAGAGGGAGAAGCAAACTCCCTTGAGCAAGGGCCCAATGTGAGACTCAGTCCCCGGACCCAGGATCATGACCTGAGCTGAAGGCAGACACTTAACCAACTGAGCCACCCAGGCGCCCCTCTGTGTTCTGTTGTGATTATGCTTTGCCTCTTGAATTATTCAGAAGCACGTTTAAAATTTTTAAAATATTTAGGCTTTAAAAATGATTTTTTGACATTTTTAAAATTTAATTACATGGTAGAAAGAGAATCTTTCTGTATGGTACATGTTCTTTGAAATGTATTGAGACTTGGCATTCTATATGATCAGTTTTTATAAATGTTCTATGTGTGCCTGAAAAATATATGTTCTCCAGCTTAATATTCTGCATGTATCCATTAACTCAGTATTATTGTTTTGATGTTAGTTTTTTATATCCTTACTTATTTTTGCCTAATTAAACTACCAGTTGAGAGAGATGCAATTTCTCTTTGTAGTTTTGTCAATTTTTGTTTGTATACTTTGTATCTATATTATTAGGTGATGTAGAATTTTTTTCCTTGTGACTTGAATTTCATGACATTACTGTTGTGTCCCTGTTTATTTACAGTAATGCTATTATCTTAAAGTCCATTTCCTCTAGAATTAATAAAGCTTCACTAGTTTTGTTTAGATTAATTTTTTCTTGATACATCTTTTTCTATCCTTTTACTCTGTACCTCTGAATCCCTGTGACTTAGACCTGACTAACCGGTTCCCCATCCTAATTCTACTTTCTCCTGATGGTTTGGAAGTTATGCTTTATTTTGTTCTTTCAGGGCATGGTGTGGAGATTTTCATATACCTGTTTAACTTAACAAAGTCTAAAATTAATATTTCTGTTCTCCTTCTGAACAATGCAAGGGCCATGAGATGCTTTAACTCTAGTTACAAATCTCACCCCTGCTATTAAGATGTTATTATTGCCTAAGATTAATCACTGTGTTATACAATTAATATTTACTTAGTTTTACCCTCATGTTTATCATTTTCTGTGCTTAACCTTCCTTTTTACATATTGCATCTTCTTTTGAGATTTTTTTTTTCTTCCTGAAGTACATCTTTGGGAGGTTTTTTGTTTGTTTTTATTTTTTAATTAAATTATTTTTTTAAAATTTAAATTCAACTAATTAACGTACAATGTATTATTTGTTTCAGGAGTACATGTCTGTGATTCATCAGTCTTACATAATACCCAGTGCTCATTACAACACATACACTCCCCAATGTCCATCACCCAGCCACCCCATCCCTCCCAACCCCCTCCACTCCAGCAACCCTCAGTTTGTTTCCTAAGACTAAGAGTGTCTCTTATGGTTTGTCTCCCTCTCTGGTTTCATCTTGTTTCATTTTTTTCCTCTCTTTCCCTATGATCCTCTGCCTTGTTTCTTAAATTCCACATATCAGTGAGATCATATGATAATTGTCTTTCTCTGATTGACTTATTTTGCTTAGCATAATGTTTTTGTTTTTGTTTTTGATTTTTAAGTAGTCTCCATGCCCAGCACTGAGCCCAGTGTGGGACTTGAACTCATGACGATGAGATCAAGACCTGAGCCGAGATCAAGAGTTGGACACTCAACTGACTGAGCCACTCAAGTGCCCCAAATCTTTGGGAGGTTTTTAAAATTTTTTTTTTAATTAGAAAACAATTTTTTTAAGTAGGCTCATTCCCAGTGTGGGGCTTGCACTCAGAACCCTGAGATCAGGAGTTATATGCTCTATCGACAGAGTCAAATGGGCACCCTGTGGGAGGTTTTTTTTTCAGTTAGAGCCTATTGGTAGCTTAGTTTTTTATCTGAAAATGCCTTTATTTTGCTCTAGGTCCTAACATTTTACTGGGTGGAATTCTGTGTTGACAATTATTTTCTCTTAATATTTTGAAAATCTCATTTCATTGTCTTTTAGTTTCTGTTGCTATGTTCAGACCATCAACTGTCATTTCAGTTGTTATTTCTTTGTAGGTAATTTGTCTTTTCTCTCTTGCTGCAATTTCACTATGATGTATCGAAGTGTGAATATTAAAAAATTTATCCTCAGGATATTCTGGGATTTCTGAGTCTAATGAATGAATAACCTTCTGTCTGTTCTTGAAACTGCTCAGCTACTGTCTCTTCTCATTCTGTTTCCTCTTTGTAAAACTCTGGTTAGATAATATGTTAGATCTTTGGTCTTTTATTAATTCACCACATAGGGGTAGGGTACTCATGCCAAAGGCAGGTGATATAGCAGAAAATAAAACAGACAATAATCTTTTCATCTCTTTGAGTCTATATTTTCAGTTCTCTCTTCAAGTATTTCATCTCCCTCATTTCTATTTTCCTTGTGCAGCTCTGATTATAGGTATATTGGGTCCTTTCATCCTATCCTTATGTCTCATAATCTCCTATATTCCGTCTCATGGCTTCTTCATACTGCTTTTTTTTTTTTATAATCATAAGATCTATCTTCCTTTTCATTACTTTTCTTTTTAGTTGTGTTTAATCTGTTTTTTAACTAGTGATTGAGTTTTTACAATTTTAGTTACTGTATTTTTTTATTTCCAAAAGTTCTGTTTGTTTCCTTTTCAAATCATCTTCATCATTTCTGATTGTCTCTTGTTCCTTCAACATATTCTCAGTGTCTTCTTTTTTTTTTTTCCAGTGTCTTCTTTTATATCTTTAAACATATTAGCCATACTTATTTTATATTCCCTCTCAGAAAATACTAATACCTACAATTTGATTTCCTGGTTTGTTGCTTCTGTGGACTCTAGCTCATGGTATTTTGTTTGTGGGTTTAGTGATTTTTTTAAAATTGTGAGCTCAAGTTACTTGGAACTTTTATCTGTGAGAATTTTTTGAGGCCCAAGTTTACTGTGTATTTCTCCAGAGGATTTAGGTTGCCTCTTGCTAGGCACTTTGGGCACTATTAAAGTCAAACTAAATTCTCATCTTAAGGTTTCTTTGGCTGTAATTCTTTTTTTTTTTTTTTTTAAAGATTTTGTTTATTTTTTGAAACAGAGAGAGAGAGAGACATGAGAGGGAACACAAGCAGGGGGAGTGGGAGAGGGAGAAGCAGGCTTCCTGCTGAGCAGGGAGCCCGATTCGGGACTTGATCCCAGGACCCTGGGATCATGACCTGAGCCCAAGGCAGACACTTAACGACTGAGCCACCCAGGCACCCTGGAGGTGTTTTTCTGACCTAAGTCTGCCATGTTGCCGGAAACTGGTCACATCTGTATTTTTTTTTTAATTTTTTAAAAGATTTTATTTATTTGAAAGAGAGCGAGAGAGAGAGCACAGGTGGGGTGAAGGGCAGAGGGAGAAGCAGACTCTCTCCTGAGCAGGGAGCCTGATGCTGGGCTCAATCCCAGGACGCCGGGATCATGACTTGAGCCAAAGGCAGATGCTTAGCTAACTGAGCCACCCAGGTGCCCCTCATCTGTATTTTTAGAACTTCCCCATGTTACTCTTATCTTTAGAAAATGTTGATACAGATGATGGTTAAAGCCACAGGATTGGGGGCATTTATATTGCAAGAAGAAAACAGATTTAACCACTGATCACTTTCACAGAGAAGGGGAATGATTAAAGGAGGCTCAGAAGAGGGTGCCTGAGTGGCTCAGTCAGTTGGGCGGCTGCCTTTGGCTTGGGTCGCAATCCTGGGGTCCTGGGATCGAGTCCGACATCGGGCTCCCTGCTGGGCGGGGAGTCTGCTTCTCCCTCTGACCCTCCCCCATCTCATGCTCTCTCTATCTCATTCTCTCTCTCAAATGAATAAATCAAATATTTAAAAAAAAAAAGGAGGCTTAGAAGAAACCATGAAGAGGGAGGATTAGAGCCTGGAAGCCAGGATATTAG
Source organism: Zalophus californianus (assembly GCF_009762305.2). Classification (NCBI taxonomy): domain Eukaryota; kingdom Metazoa; phylum Chordata; class Mammalia; order Carnivora; family Otariidae; genus Zalophus; species Zalophus californianus. Next base: position 51,784,820 of record NC_045598.1, read on the forward strand.
AGAAATTTAAAGAAATAAGGACTGGCCTACAGTGTCAAGTTCTAGACTGTCAAGTAGGGTGAAAATTAAGAATAGACAAAAGATCTCTAAGGAGGCCATTGTGAGCCTCTTAATTATCAGACTATAATGAATTGAGAACTAAATGAGAGTTAACAAGAGGGCATAGCGACTCTTAGAAGTTTGTGAATGGAAGGAGGGAGTTGGTTTGGTAGCAGGAATGGGGTAAGGAGGTCAGAAGAAAAGCCCCATCAAAAGTTGTTATGTAAAATATGTAATTTATGTTACCTTTGCTTTCAACCTATAACTGGTCTATTGGATGGTCATCTCCTCTTCTTCATTCAGCATTATTTTATAACTGATCATTATGTTGTTCTTAAAGTTTTCCTTTAGTCTTCTAATTTTGATAGATATATTTTCTTTGAACTTTTCATGTTGGGGTGAAGTAGAAAAGAACTAAAGGTATAGAGTAGAATAACATAATTTAAGGAATCACACTATTTCAGTATTACTGGCATATGTAATCAAATGCTTAATGGGAACTGAGTAGAGGACTACAAGCATATGTGACACTTTTCTATCCTGTGGCCTACATACATTATTTACTCTAACATTTCTCTCCTAAAGTCTGCGTTTACTCAGTTACTTACTTTATCTGCAAAGTAGGACTCCTGCTTATTTTAAACTTTACTCTTAAATTGTCCCATAAGAAAGTCAACAGGGTTATTTCTGGATTATTGTATAGGAAAAGTATTGTTATTATACAGTAGTAGAATATTTGTAGACATCTCTTATAGGTGGTTATTATGTTTTTGTCATTTTTCAAATGAGAAGAATAAAGTGCTAAGCACTATGAAAAATTGTGATTCTGTCAGTTCTTAACCCTATCATAAAAAATACAACATTTTTAGCACTTGTAAAGAACTTCTCTATCATAGGAGGCTGGCAGAATTAAAGAATGACATCTGTGATTCTGCTGAGATTTTTTTCTCTTAATTAAAATACCTTTTTTGTTATAATTTCTTTTTAACATGCTTATTTTAATTTGCTTTTCATTTATCTTGTTTTAAGATTGTAATTAGGAAGCACTCAAGTGAGGAAGCTCAGGTTAGCTTGCTTAGTATTAATCCATTATTTTTCCTTTGGAAATGCATATATTGTATAGACAAACTACTTATGTGTATTGTAATTTAAATTTTTCTAAAATGTGTACCCCTTACATATTTACATTATACCCCTAACTTAAATGCTGCTCATGTAATTGATTTTTACAGACCTAAAAATATTGAATAAATATTGCTTGTTATTTTTATTTACTTAATTAAAAAATATTTATTTGAGAGGGCAGGAGAGAGAGAGAGCGCGAGCGACCGCGTGGGCATGTGCTCGCAGGACCTGGGGGAGGGAGAAGCAGACTCCCCGCTGAGCAAGGAGCCCCAGGTCGATCCCAGGATGTTGGGATCAGGACCTGAGCCAAAGGCAGATGTTGAACCACTCTTAACAGACTGAGCTATGCAGGCACCCCTGCTTGTTACTTTTAAACAAGCTTTGGGGAGGAAATAAATTCTTTTTTGGGGGGGTATTCATGTTTTAGTAATCTCTTCACCCATCATGGAGCTTGAACTCACAGCCCTGAGATCGAGTCTCATGCTTTACCAACTGAGCCAACCAGGAGCCCCAGGGAGGAAACAAATTCTAATTTTAGTATTGATTGTTTCTTATGTCTTATAGAGATTCATGGTTTCTCTATAGTTGTTGAGCAAATAGTAATACTTGAACCAAGGAAAGTTATTTTATTCTAATACTCTTTTCCCCGCAAAGTTTTATTGGCTGTTTAGAAGGGATAAGCCATAGAGAATCTTTTTTTATTTTTTATTTTTTGCAACATATCAATCATTGTTAAAGTATGACTGTATTCTATTTAATTAGTTAGTTTTGGGGCACCTGGGTGGCTCAGTCAGTTAGGCATCTGACTCTCGGTTTTAGCTCAGGTCGTGATCTCAGGGTCCTGGGATCAGACTCCACACTCAGTGGGGAGTCGACTTGAAGACTCTCCCTCGCCCTCTCCCCTCACTCGTGCGCTCTCCCTCTCTCAAATAACTAAATCTTAAAAAAAAAAAAAGAAGAAATGTTTATTTTATTGCTTAGTTTCTCTCAAGTTACCCATTGCTATTTATAATGTTTCTTCTTACTCACCAAGAACATATAAAAGGGGGATTTTGTTCTGGAAAATTTTAGCCAAATTCTCTTTTCTTAGAATGTTTAAAATTTAAATGTAAAGGCAGTTAGAATGTATTGTTATCAAAGAAACTACTTGTTTTTTAAATTATAGTATAATTCTGAATAGTTCAGCAACAATTGATAAAATGAATAAGTGCTGCTTAAGCCCATTTCCCTGAGAACAAGACAAAATTGAAACTCCATGAATATATATTAGTGTGTTTTCTTTATGTAATTCTGAATTTTATGTAAATGAATTTGTAGAATTAATCACTGTGGAAGGAATCCTTTTTGTCCTTCCCAGGTGAATCTCCCACAGGTACAGTTGGGTTGTCCTTCTGGGTTGCTTTAAGGGCACTTTAGCAGTTTTAAAAACTTAAGTACTAATTTCATAGCCAGTGTCAGCTGGATTTATTGAAGTAGGTCAGACTCTGGATAGAAACTTGTTTCTCAACCCTAAAGAGAGTCATTATCCATTCTTCTATTTGTTAGAGAATGGTAATAAATTCTTCCACATTGACCACCTGTCTAGAGCAATTTCAGAAAATCTAGATAGTTGGATTTTTTCAGGTGTAGAAAATTACCTAAGATCCTCTCTGACTTTTATTATCCCAGTGGAACTAAACAAACAAAAACAAAACAAACAAAAAATAGAAATCAACTCCTCCCCCCCACAAAAGAAGCCATAGACAATGGTTATATTCCTTAAAGTAGAAACACACATTCTTTTTTTTTTTTAAGATTTTATTTATTTATTTGTCAGAGAGAGAGCACAAACGGGAAGTTGCAGGCAGAGGGAGAAGCAGGCTCCCCACTGAGCAGGGTGCACGATGCGATGCGGGGCTTGATCCCACAACCCTGAGATTATGACCTGAGCCAAAGGCAGACACTTAACCGACTGAGCCACCCAGGTGTCCCGAAACACACATTCCTATCCTATATAAAATGCACATGCAAAAGTTGCAGTTCACTGGGGATATTTTAACTTAAAAAAAAAAAAAAAGTTATTCTCCCTCTCCTGTTCAGTTAATAAGTTTTTAATGAAAGTATGTATATACCAATGTTTCCTTTGAACTCTGGAAAATCATATTCTCTTGTTCATAGGAACTAAAATTCTTACTTGGGTAGCAATTAGGAAATAGTATAGTCATGTGACAAAATAGGTGATACGAAAATATAAGTATTATGAGAAGTAAATAATCAGTGAACAATGGAGGCTCCTGGGTGACTCAGTCAATTAAGCATCTGATTTTGGCTGAGATCATGATCACTGTCCTGGGATCAAGCCCCGTGTTGGGCTTTGTAGTCTGTGGGGAGCCTGCTTCTCCCTCTCACTTTCTCCCTCTCCCTGCTAGTGCTCTCCCTCTCTCTCTCAAATAAAAAAAAAAAATCAGCGAACAATGTGTTTTTAATTTATAAAGAAGGTTTCATGGAGAATTTGGAATTTGAGGTGATTCTTAAAGATTGGATATGAGTTAATGGAAGGGATGTATAAACAGGGAGTAAGCAGCATGAACAGAGTCTTGGAATTTTAAAGTCTCTGACAATGACTTAAAGATGTTTTGGGCAAGAACCAATAAATGGGCATTGTATTAGAATAGTCAGCATAATTTGGTCTGCCATCACAAATTGCTTAATGTTGCACGTATGGTAAGTGGAAAATCAGGGACTCAAAATTTCAAATTTTTGAACTTAAAATCCTTGCTATATCACACTGATTGTATCAGTATTCTTGCTTCAGCATCATTTCACTGAGAATCTACCAGTTTGCCATTACATCTGAGAATACAAAAATGAAAAAGACAGTATTTTTTGAGAGAGGGACAGGTGTGTGTGTATGTGTGTATATGTGTGTGTGTATACGTGTGTCTGTGTACTGTGGGTAATTGCTTGTGATAGTCACTCTCTATATATGCTTTGGAGATGTTAATCTGCTTTTCCCGTGATTATCTCAACAGTGGGGATATCTCCTTAGGTGAAGATGCTAGCCATTAAAGAATATTGGTATAATGTAGTCATTACATGCAAAAAGCCCTACTTAATGTAGTGTTCCAAAACTGGAGAAAATCTGGGTTGGATTTGAATGAGTGTTAATATATCATTCTGTAGTGTGGCATTAATTAATAACTAATGGATTGAGTATATTTGTATGTGATTTTCAGTTGCTGATTTAAAAACCTGTGACTGTACTGTACATGTCTGGGTTTCTCATAATTTTGTAGTTAACTGCTGGTTAAATAGTGGATGTTTACTATTTACTAAATGGAATTACCTTTATGTCATTTAACATGACTTAAGGTTAATAACCTACTTAACCAAGCTGTGAGCAATATAAAGTAGGAGTTAAAAGCATGGATTATGGAGCCAGTTTGCCTGAGTTTAAATCCAGACTCTGCCACTTGATGCCTGGGTGAACTGCCTCTGTTTTTTCAGCTGTAAAGTGGGGCTAATAATAATACTTATTTCAGTGCTGTATCTGGCACAAGTAGGTGCTATCAATTGTTAGTTATTAAAGATTCATTATCCCTATTAGCAATTTTTAAATTAAAAAAAAAAAAAAGCTGTAAACCGACAGTCTTTATATCAGTCATTTGACAGTCAGCAAAGCCTGACCTAACAAATGTCTTTGTGACATGTAGTCTGCTTTTGGTTCTATACTTGACCTTCAGTTATTTATATTTAGTTTGCAAAAGCCCCATGTAAAATATAGGTACTCATTATTATTATTGTTTTAGATACTTACTGGACAGTATAATTGATAGTCTTTCTCATGAAGTAAGAATAAACTTGGATATTTTATAATTAGTATTATTAACTAATGTTAACAATAGCTTGTATTTCTTTTTTAAAGATTTTATATATTTAATACAGAGAGAGAGGGAGAGAGCAAGCACAAGCAGGGGGAGTGGCAGGCAGGGGAGAAGCAGGCTCCCCTCTGAGCAAGGAGCGGATGTGGGGCTCGACCCCAGGACCCTGGGATCATGACCTGAGGCAAAGGCAGACACTTAACCAACCGAGACACCCAGGCACCCCTGCGTATATTCTGTTTTTAATGTGCGGAAGCTTAGGGAGGTTAAGGAATTTGTCCAAGGTCACACAGTCACTCAGTGTACTAGCAGTGCTAGGATTCACACCTCATCTCTGCTGTTTCGGTAATGTCTCTGTTCTTTAACCGACACTGCCTTTCTATAATTTAGACAATTTTCATAAGGAAATAAATATCATTGATATAGTAAAGTATATTGTTGTCTGGCTCTTTTTACCTTTCATCTAGGTGCTGGAAAACCCCCGATGTTTGGTGATTATGAAGCTCAGAGACACTGGCAAGAAATTACTTTTAATTTACCAGTCAAACAATGGTATGGATCATTTTAACTTGATTTTATTGTTTATCATAGTTAATACAGATTATTTAAGATAATTTAAAAGGAAAGTATGCTATTCATCTTCAGCATCCTCATTTTCTTGTATTACCTTGCATATTATAGGCTCATCTCTGAAATTTTATACTCCTGAAAGTTACTCATGTACTCAGCAGCTGGAATATGCTAAGAACTTTGAGGATAGAACGCTATATACCTTAGAAGCTCCTCTGGACGTAAACTGAAGAACCATCCTGGGCTAGCAGTATTTTTCCTGGTGGTTTTGCAAAGTTTCTTTATTAGGAGTGAATGAGATAGAACGAGCAGTAGCTTAGTGGTAGGGAATGTTGGTGCTCAAGTTGGACCGCCTGAGTTCAGATCCTGTCTCTACTATTTACTAACTGTGTGAACTTTGGTGAAATTATTTAATTTCTCTGCTATGGTTTTATCACTTGTAGAGTGGAAATGATAGAGTACATATTTCACTGGGTTATTATGAGGATTGAATAAAATGATACATGTAAAGCACTTAGACCAGTGTCTGCAACAAAATGAGCTTTCAGGAAATGTTAGGTGTGGTTATATCTTTACAGAAATTTGTTTGTCATTTTTATCAAACATATTCTGGTAACAATTGATGACTTTATTTATTGACTTATTGGATGCCTAATTATTTTATGAGAGACTGGCTACACAAACTGTTTGCATTGTTCTGTTGATTGCTTTAGTCACTGCTTTTTTTTTTCTGTATGTTGATAAATTATTTGAGTCATTAGAATCCAAAAGAACCATTTTGTGGGATTTTACGTGAGGAAATTATATGATATCTTTTTTTTTCAAAGTTAAAATACATTTATTATTATTTTTAAATTGAAATATAGTAGAACATAAAAATCCTGTTAGTTTCAGGTGTACATTATAGTGATTTAATATTTTTATACTTTATGAAATGATCTCCATGATAAGTCTAGTCACCATCTGTTAACCATACAAACTTATTATAATATTATTGACTATATTCCCTGTGCTGTGGATTATATCCCCATGATTTACTTATTTTATAAATAAGGTTTGAATGAACTACAAAGGTCCACTTATATATGGATTTTTAAAATAAATATAGTACAGTACTATCAATGTATTTTCCCTTACTTATAATTTTAATAGCATTTTCTTTTCTCTACTTTATTGGAAGAATACAGTATATGATACATAAAACATACAAAATATGTGTTAATCAACTGTTTATGTTACTGGTAAGGCTTCCAGTCAACAGGTTATTAGTAATTAAGTGTTGGGGAGTCAGAAGTTATACATGGATTTTCAGCTGTGTCAGGTCGAGGCCCCTAACCTCTGTATTGTTCAAGAGTTACTTGTATACCACATCGTCTTTATCCATTTATCTAGCAATGGATACTTAGGTTGGTTCCGTATCTTGGCTATTGTAAATAATGCTACAGTGAACATAGGGATGCATATATCTCTTCGAATTGGTGTTTCCATTTTCTTTGGATAAGTACCTAGAAGTAGAATTGCTGGATTTTATGCTAGTTCTATTTTTAATTTTTTGAGGAACCTTCTTGCTGTTTTCCATAGTGGCTGCACCAAGTTATATTCCCAGCAGTTCATGGATTCCCTTTTCTCCATGTCCTTACCAACACTTGTTTCTTATCTTTTTGATATTAGCCAATCTGACCAGTGTGATGAGATGTTATCTCATTGTGGTTTTGATTTGCATCTTTCTGATTATTAGTGATGTTGAGCATCTTTTTATGTGCCTGTTGGTCATCTGTATGTCTTTTTTGAAAAAATGGCTATTTAAGTCCTCTGCCTGTTCTTTAATTTGGTTGTTTGTTTTTTGATACAAGTTGTGTAAGTTCTTTATATATTTTGGATATAACCCCTTACTGGATATATGATTTGCAAATATCTTCTCCCATTCAGTTGGTTTCCTTTTTGTTTTGTTCTTGATTTCCTTCATCGTACAAAAGCTTTTTAGTTTGATGTAATCCTGTTTGTTTATTTTAGCTTTTGTTGTCCTTGCCTTAGGGGATTGGTCCAAAAATACAGTGCTAAGACCGATGTCAAAGAGCTTACTGCTTATGTTTTCTTCTAGTAGTTTTGTGGTTTCAGGTTTTATATTCAAATTCTTAACACCTTTTGAATTTATTTTTGTGTATGGTGTAGGATAGTGGTCCAGTTTCATTCTTTTGCATGTAGCTGTCCAGTTTTCCCAACACCATTTATTGAAGAGATTGTCATTTCCGCATTGAATATTCTTACATCCTTTGTCATAGATTAATTGACCTTATGTCCATAGGTTTATTTCTGGGCTCCCTATTCTTTTCCATTTCTTTCCAGATCTTTGTGTCTGTTTCATGCTAGTACCATACTGTTTTGATTATTATAGCTTTGATAGTTTGAAATCAGGGAATGAGATATCTCCAGCTTTGTCCTTTCTCAAAATTGTTTTGGCTATTTGGGGTCTTTTATGGTTCCATAAACATTTTAGGATTCTTTGTTCTTTGTCACTGCTTTTATATAGTTCATTTATGAGAGAGTTTCATGCACAAACTTCATATTAAACTCCCTATTAATAGGTTGGTAGGCTGTACCCTAGTCGGAGAGCATTTAAAATAGAGACCAGAAAAATATTTGGCACTATTCTTTATTGTACTGTTTTGAGCATCTTTCATATCCTCATACAATGATTTAACCAATGAGTATTATTGTTCCAATTACTAGTACATTCTTAATGTGTTTTTCTCTTGCTTGATTGATAGAATAAGGTAATATTTGCTGATAGAAACCAGCTCATTGCTTTTGAGTTTTGTAATTCTTTTTTATTCCTTTGTAAAAATTACATGGAAAAGATAATTGTATTTTTGACTATTCTATGGTAAGTACTTCTCAACAAAGATTTTGATACAAAAGTAATTGTGATATTTAGTATTGAAAGATTACAGAAAAGTAATAAATTGCAGCATTCGGCTTAATGTTAGTGGAGAAAACATTGATTCCAGGAGTGAGAATATAATCTCAATTCAGTATGGAGGGTGGGTTATTCTAATACATAGATCTCATTTTTCAGTTTTTTGTACCAATTGTCTCCTACTTTGGCCCAGATAATCAAGAGTTGATTACATGTATACATTTTCATTCTTTTTCTTTGTTAAAAACCAGAAATGTATACCTCAGATAGAATTCGGTGATTCAGTTTTAACTGTGGTCTGTGAGCCTTAAATATTATGAAATGTCTAAAGTAATCATGGTGGTAAATTTTATAATGTTGAAATCTTTATTAGGCAGTGTATAGCTTGAGAATCCTGAATGGTAGGCTCAGAAACAGAGACATATGGTATAAAGAAGTATGATTTATCATTAGTCGATTGTGCAGTACCTCACAAAGGTCATAAGAAATCTAAGAAATGTGATTTAGTACAATAAATGTCAGAAATTTTCTCTTTATTAGTGGATAGACTAGAAAAGCCAAAAATGTACACCTGACAATTCTAAGAGAAACTAATCTGTTTCAGACTCATGTTTGAATGTGTGATTTCTTATTTTTTACTTCAGTTTTCCAAGAGTGAAGTCTTTCTCTTTTTACCTAGAGTAAGCTATAGTGTAATTAGTCAAAACTCTTTCCAAGTGACATAGTTGTTTTTTTTTTTTTTTTTTTTTAAAGATTTTATTTATTTATTCATGAGAGAGAGAGAGAGAGAGAGAGAGAGAGGCAGAGGGAGAAGCAGGCTCCCAAGAAGCAGGGAGCCTGATGTGGGACTCGATCCCAGGACTCCGGGATCATGACCTGAGCCGAAGGCAGACGCTTAACCATCTGAGCCACCCAGGCGCCCCGACATAGTTGTTTAAAATATGATATCAGGATTGGTCATGTTAACTTTAAAAGTGTTAATTTTTTTGTTTTTTAAAGATTTTATTTATTTATTTGACAGAGAGAGATAGCGAGAGCAGGAACACAAGCAGGGGGAGTGGAAGAGGGAGAAGCAGGCTTCCCCGTGGAGCAGAGACCCGGATGCGGGGCTCGATCGCAGGACCCCGGGATCATGACCTGAGGCGAAGGCGGGCGCTTAACAACTGAGCCACTCAAGCGCCCCTAAAAGTGTTAGTTTTGATAATTCTAAATTAAAAGAAAACTTGTATTATTTATTCATTGTGTATTATTTTAAGAAGGAAAATAGAACTTATTTCTTTAATTTTATGATAAATTTTATAATGAAAATTCCTTATGTGTGGAATCAGGACTTTTGGCATCAAGTGATAGAAAACTTGAGTAATAGTAGCTTAAGCAATAAAATAATTCAGTTATCTCAAGAAGTAGGTCATTGTAATGCTGGTAAAGTGGCTCAGTAATAACAATCCAGGACTTAGGCTTTTTCCATTCCTTCCTCTCTGCCATTCTTTCTTCTTGACGTGTTGGCTTTTCATCCTGAGTGTACTCACTCCATGGTCAGTAGATGATTGCTCAGCCTACAAGCATTGTAACTTTATACAACCATGTTCAAGGCAAGAATAATAGGAATACCATCTTTCTACCTTTCTTTTTGTCAAGGAGCAAAATCTTTCCCACAGGACTTAGGCTTTTTCCATTCCTTCCTCTCTGCCGTTCTTTCTTCTTGACATGTTGGCTTTTCATCCTGAGTGTACTCACTCCATGGTCAGTAGATGATTGCTCAGCCTACAAGCATTGTAACTTTATACAACCATGTTCAAGGCAAGAATAATAGGAATACCATCTTTCTACCTTTCTTTTTGTCAAGGAGCAAAATCTTTCCCACAGGACTTAGGCTTTTTCCATTCCTTCCTCTCTGCCATTCTTTCTTCTTGACATGTTGGCTTTTCATCCTGAGTGTACTCACTCCATGGTCAGTAGATGATTGCTCAGCCTACAAGCATTGTAACTTTATACAACCATGTTCAAGGCAAGAATAATAGGAATACCATCTTTCTACCTTTCTTTTTGTCAAGGAGCAAAATCTTTCCCACATTAATTAATTTTTTAAAAGATTTTATTTATTTATTTATTTGAAAGAGAGAGAGAATGAGAGAGAGCACATGAGAGGGGGGAGGGTCAGAGGGAGAAGCAGACTCCTCGCCGAGCAGGGAGCCCGATGCGGGACTCCAGGATCATGACCCAAGCCAGAGGCAGTCGCTCAACCAACTGAGCCACCCAGGCGCCCTAATTAATTAATTTTTAAAGACTTATTTATTGGGTGCCTGGGTGGCTCAGTTGGTTAAGCGACTGCTTTCGGCTCAGGTCATGATCCTGGAGTCCCGGGATTGAGTCCCACATCGGGCTAGCTGCTCAGCAGGGAGTCTCCTTCTCCCTCTGACCCTCTTCCCTCTCGTGCTTTCTATCTCTCATTCTCTCTCTCTCAAATAAATAAATAAAGTCTTTAAAAAAAAAAGATTTATTTATTGATTTGACAGAGAGTGAGCATAAACAGGGAGAGCTGCAGAGGGAGAGGGAAAAGCAGGCTTCCCGCGGAGCAGGGAGCCTGATGCGGAGCTCGATCCCAGGGACCCTGGGATCACAATCCAATCCGAAGGCAGTTGCCCAACCAACTGAGCCACCCAGGCTCCCTTCTTTCCCACATTTAAAGCAATCATTATTAAAAAGAAATGGTTGGCTCAGTGCAGGCATGGTTTATACCTGGGGTTAGGGGAAGAGTCCACCTACCCTGAGCTTGTTGCTTTCTAAATGAAATCACAGTTTTATAAATCAAGGGAATTGGGGGGCACCTGGGTGGCTTAGTTGTTAGACATTGCCTTCGGCTCGGGTCATGGTCCCGGGGTCCTGGGATCGAGCCCCACATCGGGCTCCCTGCTTGGCGGGAAGTCTGCTTCTCCCTCTCCCACTGCCCCTGCTTGTGTTCCCTCTCTCGCTGTGTCCCTCTCTCTGTCAAATAAATAAATAAAATTAAAAAAAAAAAGAATTGGTGGGCATAGCTGCTTATTTCAGCATTGTTTATAGTAATGAGAAACCTGAAATACTCTAAAATATCTTTTAGTAGGGGGCGCCTGGGTGGCTCAGTTGGTTAAGCGACTGCCTTCGGCTCAGGTCATGATCCTGGAGTCCCGGGATCGAGTCCCACATCGGGCTCCCTGCTCAGCAGGGAGTCTGCTTCTCCCTCTGACCCTTCCCCCTCTCATGTGCTCTCTCTCTCTCTCTCTCTCTCGAATAAATAAATAAATAAAATCTTTAAAAAAAAATAAAATATCTTTTAGTAGGGGAATGATTAAATAAAGTATATTTTCCCTGTGCACATGTTTTTTCTAGGTAGATTCTTAGAAGTGTGGAATCTCTGAAGTAGTTTTAATGGATACCAACACTAGAATATCTTCTTTCCACATACATTTATCAACACTTAATAACACGGGACTTGTAAAATTTCCATTTTCTTGAGTACTTGTGATATTGAGCATCTTTTAATATATTTGCTGATCACCATATTTCTTCTCAAATTTGCATACTCATATCTTTTTGCCATGTTTTTGTTGGGTTGCTGATCTTTTTTATAATAATTTGTATGATTTTTAAATAAAGTTACAATAGTCTCCCATTACCCATGGGGCATAAGCTCCAATACCCCCAATGGATACCTGAAGCTATTGATAACACCAAACCCTATAGGCTATGGTTTTTCCTATACATTCATACCAATGATAATGTTTAATTCATAAATAAGCAGAGTAAAAGATTAATAACAACAATTAGTAATAAAATAGAATATTTATCACAATGTACTGTAATAAAAGTTACATGAATGTGTTTCTCTCTCTCAAAATATCTTATTAGACTGTACTCACTTTTTTCTTGTGATGATGTGAGATGATAAAAGGTCTATGGGATGAGATGAAGTGAGATGAATGACATAGGCATTGTGATATAGCATTAAGCTATTGTTGACCTCCTGAGGATACGTGAGGAGGACAACCTGCTTGCAGACTGCAGTTGACCACTGGTAACTGTAATCACAGAGAGTAAACTGTGGATAAGGGAAGACTACTGTATATTAATTTTCTATGCTGTGTTAACAAATGACCACAAATGGTAATTACTTAAACACATATTTTTTAATCACAAAGGTTTTTTTAGGTCAAAAGTCTAGGCATGGCTTAGCTTGATATTCTGCTCAGGGCCTCCGAAGGCTGCATGTAATCCTGCTGTTAGCTGGGGCTCTAGTCTTCTCAGAGGTTCAATTGCAGAAGCAACCATTACCAAGGTACCTCCGGCTGTTGGCAGAATGAATTTTCTTGCATCTATAAGATGGGGGCTTCAGTTTCTTTTTGGAAGCTACTCTCAGCTCCTAGAGTTTACTTGTAGTTTTTTGCCATGTGGCTTCTCCAATATGGTCACTTACTAAAACATGACAGCTTGCCTCTTCACAGTCAGTGGAAGGAGCCTTCTCTAGCATACTTGCTAACAAGATGGAATCTTACATATACATAAAACATAAGCACAAGAGTGACTTCTATCACCTTTGCCGTATTCTGTTGGTTACAAGCAAGTCACAGGTCTTGCCCACACTCAAGGTGAGGGGGTTGTACATACTCAGGGGTATGAACAACAGGAGATGGGGTTCATGATGACCTTAAAGTCTGTCTGCTACAACAGTATTCTATGTTTTAATAATTTTTCTTGTGTGTGTGTGTGTGTGTGTGTGTGTGTGTATAAAATAAATATCTTCCTGTTCTTGTCTTTAAACTTTTCTTATGGTGTCTTTTTTCATATAAAAACTTTAAATTTTGATGTACAGAAGTTCTTTGAACTATTGTTGAAACTCTTCTGTAAGTTTGAAACTATTTCACTTTAAAATATATATTTTTTAAAAGCAAAAATACCCATGATTGTGGGTTGTATATTAGAAAAAATTGTATCTTGAAATTAATAATAACACTCTTGAATGTAATTTCATAATTCATATGGCAGCCAATTTTTTTCTGACAAAACATCTACTGAGATTATATGGGGATTTGTTGGGAAAATACATTTCAACATATTGATAGCATTTATACAACTTTTCAGATATATCCAAAATATATAAAGCAGGAGAATTAACTAGTTGCTTTGTTTCTACTGGTAGATTTTGCAGCTTTACTTGCAACATTTATTTATTTTTAAAATATTTTATTTATTTATTTGAGAGAGAGACAGAGTGCGAGAGAGAGAGAAGGAGCAGGGGGCAGGGGGGAGGGGTAAATGGACGGGGAGAAGCAGACTCCCCGCTGAGCAGGGCGCCTGACATGAGGCTGGATACCAGGACCCTGGGATCATGACCTGAGCCAAAGGCAGACGCTTTACTGAGCCACCCAGGCACCCTACTTGAAACGTTTTAAAGCTGTTTTTTCCATAAAGGTTGTTAGCCCTGTCATTCTTTCTTCCCAATTCAACTAGGGACTTCACTGTTAGTATGTATCTTTGCTGTCAGTGCCTCTTTTACTTATCTCCAGAGAATCTCAAGGTTAAGGTAAACAAAAAATAGCTTTTGTCTTATAAGAAACAGAAAACCAAATGAAATTGTATTGGTCAAAGTGGTTTTCCATTGCTAGATCCATTTCCAGTAGTTTTGTGGCTAATAGGCAGTTAAAACTACTATTGTGTATTTGTTGTATGTCAGGCAATGATTTAACAGCTTTATGTATTTAACCCAATCCTTCTACAACTCTGTGAGGTTGATGCAATAAAACTTTATGCCAGTGTACCTGGTAATAAGGTGAATTCGGAAATAACACAATTGGTGCCTATCTTCAGAGGGCACCAGAGAAGTGAGTCCTCTGGTCTCCACTCTTAGCCTGGCCCAGTTTCCCAGATTCAAGCTGTCAAAAGGAGCTCCAACTAACCTGGACATTCTTGGATTCACTACCTCTTGGCTTCAAGTTCCAGCCAGATATAGGATGTAGGGTGGTTCACATGGATGTCGCTCCTGGAGTGACAACTACTGCCAGATGGTACATACTATAGTACCCTATGCCCACATCTCTTGGCTGTGCAGCATGCCTTGATCATTTTATTAATCCCCATCCCTTCCATACAAACCTACAATTGATGTGACTAAACAAAGCAGACCTTCTGAAGATGAACAATAGATTATTTAATGACATTGAATGTTTATTTTTTTTATTTTTTGAAGATTTTATTTTTTTGACAGAGAGAGACACAGCGAGAGAGGGAACACAAGCAGGGGGAGCAGGAGAGGGAGAAGCAGGCTTCCTGCTGAGCAGGGAGCCCAATGCGGGGCTCGATCCCAGGACCCTGGGATCATGACCTGAGCTGAAGGCAGACACTTAACGACTGAGCCACCCAGGTGCCCTTGAATGTTAATTTAAAAGAAAAAATTTTAATCCCAAATTAAGAGATTGTGACACTAAAAAATTGTGACCCATTTGAAACAGGTTATGAACACTGATTATTTGTGAGTTATATAGTTTGGTCTCCATTACTGTAAATTATTCTTAGGACTGAGAAAATAAGTTGGATAGAAGAAGCTCCTTAGTTATAAAGGATATAATTAAGGAATCTGTTTATGTAAACTTAGTTTTCATTTCTTCAGTCATAGTAGTTGTATATCGTGCCTTCCCATTTTGGCCAACTTTAGGAGTCTATTAATTTACAGATGTTAGACCTAGTTTTCTTCCTCAGTTCACAGAATCTTGCATGTAATAGGCTCTCATTATAAGTTGGTTAAATTGTTTTCAAAGTCTTATTGAAAGTCTACCTGTTCTGGGGTGCCTGGTTCTCTCAGTTGGTAGAGCATGTGACTCTTGATCTCGGGGTTGTGAGTTTGAGCCCCATGTTGGGTGTAGAGATTACTTAAAAATCCTAAAAAAAAAAAAAAAGTACCTGTTCCATGAGGTATTTCTCTTTACATAAATCAAATCTTTGTGTGTTCTTTGTTACTGATATTTTTACTTTTTTAAATTGATTTTATATTGTTTCTCTAATTTGTTAGATTATCAGAAGTGAATGATCTTTCTTTGTTGCATATTTTTTTGTTGTGTACATGTTAATCATCAATTTATTAATAGAGTGACAGTAAGTTCTGGTTTGCTTGGTACAAACTTGGTTTACATTTCTTGTTGTGGCTTAATTATTAATAACTTCCTCTTTTACTCTCAAGAGTGTCTTGGTTTAGACAATAAATTATTTACTTACTCTACTCAAAAACTTGTGATTTCACAAAAAATTTTAAGTGAAGGGGAATAGACAAAAGTTTAGATGAATTTTTTTGACCTTGAATAACATTTTTTCATTTTAATTATATTAAATGAGATATTAAATTATAAGTCTATTTCTTGAATATTGATTAATGGAATGTTGCTTTCATTTTTTTTTTCCAGGTATTTTAACAGTAGTGATAACAATTTACAGTATTGGGGATTGGATTATCCGCCTCTTACAGCCTATCATAGTCTTTTATGTGCATATGTGTAAGTCTTTCTTACTTTTTTTTTTATTTTTGAGAGAGAGAGAGAGAGAATGTGTGCGAGTGAGGGGAGGGGCAGAGGGAGAGGGAGAGAGAATCCTAAGCAGGCTCCAGGCTCAGCACGGAGTCTGATGTGGGACTCGACCCCACGACCCTGAGATTGTGAGGTGAGCCAAAATCAGGAGTCGGTTGCCTAACCAACTGAGCCACTCAGGTGCCCCGGTGTTTCTTCCTTAATGTAGCTACATATTTATGCCCTTAGCAGGTTTAGTAAGAAACAGTGAAATCTGTTGAATAGAGGAAAGATTGTTTGTAGCTACTTTTGCATCGTGGTTTATAAAGCAGTATACCTGGGGTGCCTGGGTGGCTCAGTCAGTTGGGTGTCTGCCTTTAGCTCAGATCATGATCCCAGGGTCCTGGAATCGAGTTCCATGTTGGGCTCCCTACTCAGCAGGGAGCCTGCTTCTCCCTCTGCTGGTCCCCCTGGTTGTGCTCCCCCACCCCCTCTGTCAAATAGAAAAATAAAATCTTAAAAAAATAAATAAAGACTATACCTTTGCAATTGGGTTGTAAGTAAGTTAACTATCAAAGTTTGAATATTTCCATAATTTCTTTGAAGGACAGGCTAGAAAGAAAGGTAAAAATCTATCTTTGTTTTGAAGCCAAGATTCTACCAATTATACATGGGCACTGACAAATATATCTAATACGGTTAGTTGTGTATAGCAAAGCTTTTTTTCTGGAATGGACTATTTATATTTTGTAGAAATTAGCTTCCTGGATTAAAAATAAGTCCCCAAAATCAGAGGGGGAGATGAACCATGAGGGACTATGGACTCTGAAAAACAAACTGAGGGTTCTAGAGGGGAGGGAGGTGGGGGGATGGGTTAGCCTGGTGATGGGTATTAAAGAAGGCACGTTCTGCATGGAGCACTGGGTGT
Organism: Zalophus californianus; assembly: GCF_009762305.2. Classification (NCBI taxonomy): domain Eukaryota; kingdom Metazoa; phylum Chordata; class Mammalia; order Carnivora; family Otariidae; genus Zalophus; species Zalophus californianus. The sequence continues at coordinate 51,801,785 of NC_045598.1, forward strand.
TATACGCAAACAATGAGTCAAAAACTGATGATATAATATATGGTGATTAACATAACATAATAAAAAAATAAGTCCCCAAAGTTCATGATAATCAGATATACTTTGCAGTGTTCAGAGTAATGCAGTATGGTTGAGAAGTTGTCTTGACAGTTATGTTTAGTTTTATGCAAGGATTTATAATTAGTAGCTATTTATTGTTATCAACTGTTATAACTGAGAAGATTATAAACTATAAAACATGATCCTTTAGTAGTAACCAAAGGATAAATCAAATAAACAAACAAATAAATGAAATGTGACACATCAGGTTGTTTTTACACTGAAAGAATTGTGAAGGTAGGGCTTTTTGTGACATGTTACATGGTTTTGTTGGAAGGTGAGTGAGGTAGACCCTGTGTTATAGCTTAAGTCAGTTTCACATGATTAAATAAAAAAAGTAAAGCTTAGGCCTCGACTCTCTCACTTTATAAGAGCAATGGCCACTTCTTGAGATAGATTCATATGTCCTCAGATGTTGTTATTGCTGAAAGTGACAAGTAATACTGTATATGTATATATGCTTTGATTTTCAGGGCAAAGTTCATAAATCCAGACTGGATTGCTCTCCATTCATCACGTGGATATGAGAGTCAGGCACATAAGCTCTTTATGCGCACCACAGGTAAAAGAGCAACAAAGTGTTGATTTTCTGAATCAAATTTTGATTTAAAAAAATGTTTTGGAAAAACTGATAAAAAGTTCTATTGTTCTTACTGACTTTTAATATTGTATAACTATATGTATACATATATATGTATAATACAAGACCAAATGTTTAAGCTAAAGACAAAAGAATAGAAAGGAATCATTCTGGGTGCTTTTCACTTATTATTATCTCAATTCATCTAACACCCAAATGAGCTAAATATTATTATTATCCTTACTTTAATCTGAGGAGGTAGAGGCACAGTTGAATGATGCTAATAGCTTACCTGAGGTCAGATAGCCATATATTGAAGTTTTAGTTGTTTAGCTGCTGCTTTACTATCTTAATTCCACATCCCTTTAACCTTTTTCTTAAAGTAAACCTTTTGGTTGTATCTCATACATTGTATTGCTGTGCATTTTTGCTAAATTAAATAATCCATTCAACAAATATTTATTTTATTTTTTTTTAAAGATTTTATTTATTTATTTGACACAGAGAGAGAGAGAGAGCACAGGCGGGGGGAGCGGCAGGCAGAGGGAGAGGGAGAAGCAGGCTCCCCGAGGAGCAGGGAGCCTGATATGGGACCCGATCCCAGGATCCGGGGATCATGACCTGAGCCGAAGGCAGCGCTTAACAAACTGAGCCACCCAGGCGCCTCAACAAATGTTTATTGAGCATCTATTGTGTGGTGTATTGTGTGGTGTTCTAAGAGCTTGAAAGTAATAAGATTAGATTTCTTTAAAAGCTTTGTTTTAAGTTATTTACTTAAGTAATCTCTACACCCAGTGTGGCGCTCAAACTTACCACCCCGAGATCAAGAATTGTGTGCTCCTCCGACTGAGCCAGCCAGGTGCCCCTAATTGCTTAATTTTTTAAAAGTTTTATTTAGAGAGAGAGCCTGAGCAGGGGGAGAGGCAGAGGGAGAGGGAGAGAGAGAATCTCAAGCTGACTCCCAGCTGAGTGTGGAGCCTGATGCAGGGCTCCATCTCACAACCCTAAGATCATGACCTGAGCTGAAATCAAGAGTTGGACTCTTTTTTTTTTTGTTAAGATTTTATTTATTTATTTGAGAGTGAGAGAGAGAGCATGAGAGCAGGGTGAGGGACAGAGGGAGAAGCAGACTCCCTGCTGAGCAGGGAGTCCAATGCAGGGCTCAGTCCCTGGACCCTGGGATCATGACCTGAGCTGAAGGTAGATGCTCAACTGACGGAGCCACCCAGGGCTTCCCCTCGCACCCCAATTTCTTTAAAAGCTTTGCATGACTTAGACTTTAATGCTCCTCTATACCTTTTACTTAGTCTAAATTTACTCAGAGTTTGTTCTCTTTATCATTCATCCAGTCATGGAATCTCAGGCCCAAGAGATTATTTTGCCTGTTGTTCCCTCTGCCATACCACTCTCCTTTCCCCCTCATCAGTGCTTTAATCTTCTCTGAACTGCATACTCACTGGAAGATTATTTAACTTCTGAACCAATACCTGTATCTGCAGGAAACTCACAACCTTTAGAAACAGTCTTTTCTATTTTCAGAGAGCCCTAATCATTAAACATTTCCTTCTTTTATTTCTTTTTTAGAAGATTTATTTATTTATTTTGAAAGATAGAGAATGTGCATGAGTGGGAGGGGCAAAGAGAGAGGGAGAAAGAATCCCAAGCAGACTCCATGCCAAGTGTGGAGCCTAACATAGGGCTTGATCTCACGACCCTGAGACCTTGACCAAATAGGAAACCAAGAGTCGGTCACCCAACCGACTGTGCCACCCATGCACCCTTAAACATTTCCTTCTTACGTTATACCTCCACTCATCACTTTAGGTTCTGTTTCCTTGGGCTACATAGAACGAGTCTGATCCTTTGTATACCTAACACCCTACAAACATTTGAAGTCACCACTTCTTCAGGTTAAATATTCTTAGATACATTAACTATTTCTTAGATGGCCAGCTTGTTGAGTATGATTATGACTTGAGGCCTCTGGTTGTGCTCCTTTGAATATATTCCATTTTGTCAGTGTGACCCTAAATGTGGCAGCTAGAGTTAAAAATAGATTGCATTCATCTAAAACTGACGGTTTACTGTCATTTACTTTATTCTGGACACCATAGTTAGTGTGGAACAAGAAAAAAATAGGCCCTTTGGATAGCTATTTTGTACTGTTGAAGAACTTAATGTATTTGTTTTTCTTTGTTCTAAAAGGACTGAACATTCCAAATTATGAATTTTTTTTAATTTTAAACTTTCTTTTTTAGTTTCCTCCTTACCTGAGTCTGTCAAGCTCTTTATATGCATTAATTAGCAAAAGTTTATGCAGTTTTTATAAATATTAACATTTAAGAAGGATTCTTACATGATTTGCCACATTTGAGGTACACTTCACACCAGATAATTTGGAGTATACAGATGCTGGGGAAAAATGTTTTCCTTTTCTTTGAGTATTCTTAATTTTTAAGTCTCAGAGCAAAGAGAGAATTAGTTTTGGACACATCTAACTGATTTAATATGTGAATTTGTTAGAGAAAATTAGGGGACTCTTAATCTTAATTGTAGCACCATAGCAATTGAAATTAGGCAGAGGTGAAGGGAATGAATGGAAAGGGCTAGATGTAAAGGCCTTGTCCATAGTGGGTGAGAGCCCTCTGTTAACAGAATTCCCACTCGAGCTTGGAGCGGGGAGGATGGCACTTAATAGGTTATTGTAAATCCTAATGGACTCATGTTTAAAATGATTTACTTGTTTTTTCAGTGTTAATTGCTGATTTGCTGATTTATATACCTGCAGTGGTGTTATACTGTTGTTGTTTAAAAGAAATCTCAACCAAGAAAAAGGTAAGTCTTAAAGCAACCTGAAATGTCATCTCTGAAATGTTTTATTGGCTTAACTATTAAAGTATAGAGCTTATAGAAGCCATGCTTTGGGCAATAGGCTGTTGTAGAGCAGGGATTCTTTTGTTAATTAATTTTCATTTAGAAAACATCAACTTATCTTAGACTAATAATTTTAACGTTCGACTCTAGTAATAAGATGCATTGAATTTGAGAAGTTATGTACTGCTGAATTGACAGCATGCTGAATTTATGGCTTTACTGGTAAATCTGAATTTTGAATTGGCTTGTGAGAATGACTAAACTGGAAGGAATTTTGAGAAGTCATTGTATATTCTCTTATTCCATTTAACCGATATTCCTTTGGGTCAATCATTAGATTAACTTCTTTGATTTGTATATCAATAAGTGCTTTCTCTGACAAATATCTTTTAGTGTTTTTTTTTCCTTTTTACTGGGGTATCCTATGTCACCTCCGTGAAAACTTCAGTCTTTAGAGAATTGTTTTGTAAATAGGAATATTTTGGTAAATAGAAGTTGAGGGGGGGGACATTTGCTGTGTTAAATCAAACAACAGTTTTACCCTGTTTGATTTGAGTAACAATATTTCTTTCTCACAATATTTTTCTTTACAGATTGCTCATGCATTATGCATATTGCTGTATCCAGGCCTTATTCTTATCGACTATGGACATTTTCAGTATCCTTTACTAATTTAGGAATGAAGTCAGATGCATATTTTTGAAATCTGGGCTTAGTGTGTATAATGTTGTCATCCAGTAATGTCTTATTTGCTAGGGTACTTGCTTATGTAAACTATTTTTCACAACAATATAAAAGACTCTTTTCACCAAGCTTTTATTTTAAGGGTAAAGTACAGATTTATTGAAAGTAGAATTGCTGTTTTACACCCTTTCGCTTGGGAACAAAATGTGGGTCATGGATTAGCTCTTCTGGAGAGTTGGAAAAAGAGTGCAAGTATGGTTATGCTCTCCTAATTCTAAAGAGGTATCACCTATCTTCTGTCTTTTGTAAAGGTCATTCAACACTGACAAAAGGAAAACAATCTTATAGTTTTTCGAGTTTTAAACCAAAGTGTTTCTCTTAACAGATAGTGGTAACTGCAAGCTTTGGGGAACTAAAATTGAATAATTATAATTTATGTGGATTTTATGCGTGTAATTTTTTGAAGTGTAAAATAAGGAGCGGTTAAACAAATCTTAGAGGAAAGTTGATAAAATCTGGACATGGCTCTCCAGCTTGTCTTCGGATGTGTGAACTGTTACTGTCTGTCCCCATCTGTCCCCAAAAGAAAAAAAAAAGATAATCTGCAGCAACATGATTGATTAATAGCTTTTCCTTTTGAAGCCAATCTGTTTTAGTTATAATAAATTTAATATGTGTATTTGTCAAAAGACTTGCAAAAGATTTAAATCAGAGTTTTTATTCTGTCCACTTTCCAAGTTGACTTTTTCGTTTCTTTGTTTTGCATTTTGGGATCATGGCCATCTGATACTCTGGTAATATCAAGAACACTGATTTAAAGAAAAATTATTTACAAGATTTTTAAAACTGTATTTACTTTGAAATGTAACAGTCATATAGAAAAGTGCACAAAATGTAAATGTGTAGCTCAGTGCATTGACAAACTGTTACCTGTGTCAAAAAAACTGAACGTTGCTTTTATCCAGCATCTACACTTGTACAACTGCCAAGTGCTTTTGTCTTTCTTTCCCAAAGATAGCCACATACTAACTGCTAATCTTATAGTTTAGTTTTCCTCCTTTTCTGGACTTTCTAGAAGAGAGACAGCACAATAGGTATTCCTTTGTGATTGGTATTTTTGATTCAACATTTGTGAGAGTTTTTCATGTACTTGTGTGTAGTTGTAGCTTGTTCACTTACATTGCTCTATTTTCCATGGAGTGAATACACATAATTCTATTACTGAGAGACATTTGGATTGTTTCCAGGATTTGGCTATGATGAATATGCTGCTATGAACATTCTTGTAAATGTCTCTTTGTACACATTACATATATATTTTTTTGTTTTTTCTTTTTTTTAAGTAGAGCCCAACACAGGGCTTGAACTCATGACCCTGAGATCAACACCCAAGCTGATATCAAGAGTCAGACGCTTCACTGACAGAGCCACCTAGGTGCCCTAGATATATTTCTTATGAGTGGAATTGCTGAGTTATAGGGTGTGCACATGTTTATTTTTTTTAGAGCGGGAGAGAGGTGGGGAGGGGCAGAGGGAGAGAGAGAGAGAGACTCTTAAGCATGCTCTATGCCCAGTGTGGAGCTTGACGCAGGGCTTGATCTCACAACCCTGAGATCATGACCTGAGCTGAAATCTAGAGCCAGATGCTTAACTGACTGAGTCACCCAGGCACCCCAGGTATGCACATGTTTAATTTCAGATATTCCCTAATGATTTTTAAGCATGTTGTACCAATTAACACTCCCATTAGAAGCAATGTGGAATTTCCAGGTGCTCATCTTCATCAGCTGTCAGTCATTTTCATTTTAACCATTCTGGTGAATTTGTAGTGGTATCTCCTCTGTGATTAAAATCAAAGTCTTGAAGCTTTTGGGATTATGTCATTTTGTAGGGACACCTTTTTTTAACCACTATGTACTTTCCTCATTTTATTTGAGAGAGAATGAGAGAGCAAGCACATAAGAGGGGGGAGGGTCAGAGGGAGAAGCAGACTCCCTGCTGAGCAGGGAGCCCGATGTAGGACTCTATCCTGGGACTCCAGGATCATGATCCGAGCCGAAGGCCACCTAGGTGCCCCTTTTTATGTTTACTTATTGATTTGTTTAAGTAATCTCTGTGCCCAACGTGGGGCTTGAACTCACAACCCCGAGATCAAGAATCAGTGCTCTTCAGACTGAACCAGCCAGGCGCCCCACTTTGTATGCTTGTTTGTTTTTTTTTTTTAAGACTTTATTCATTTGAGAGAGAGACCACAAGCAGGGGGAGGGGCAGAGGGAGAGGGAGAAGCAGACTCCCCACTGAGCAGGGAGGCCGATATGATGCAGGGCTCGATCCCAGGACCCCGGGATCATGACCTGAGCCAAAGGCAGACACTTAACTGACTGAGCCACCCAGGCACCCCTGTATGTTTGTTTTGAGAATTAAGTGAATTATTATTTAATTATTATTTATAAATAAAACAGTACCTGGGAGATATTAAGCTCTATACGAGTATTGCTGTTATTATCTGTTGTTACTGCTGTTGCTGTTACTATTTTTTATTGTTTGGGCTCTGAAATTTAACATTGATTTGTTTAGGCATAGGTGTTTGCAACAATTGTTTTGGATACTCTGTGAGTCATTCTTTTTGAAGACTCATGTTCTTCAGTTCTGGGAAATTCTATTTCTTTGATGATTTTCTCACTTTATTCTTTCTTGAGCTTATTAGACAGATGTTAAAGCTTACACCTCTGTCTTTTTTTTTTAAGATTTACTTATTTATTAGAGAGAGAGTGTGTGCATGTGAGTGGGGGGAGGGGCAGAGGGAGAAGGAGAGAGAGAATCCCAAGCGGACTCCCCACTGAGCGTGGAGCCCTATGTGGGGCTTGATCTCATGACCCTGAGATCATGACCTGAGTCGAAATCAAGAGTCTGCTGCTTAACTGTCGGAGACATCCAAGTGCCCCTTCACCTCTGTCTTGAGCATCTCTTCATCTTTTTTAATGGTTTAGATGATCATGACTTTATCTCTAATACTTCTATTAAATTTCATTTATTTTATTAATCTCATCTTAAATTAGAATTTACTCTTTTTTTCTACTATTCCTTGAATTATTTCCATTCTTCTAGGGTCAGTTTTTTTCCCCTTTTCATTTTGTTTTTTTTTCTTGTTATAGGGTTTTCTAAAATGTCTGTTTGATCCTAATGTATCTATTCTTATTTAAGAATAAGGCAGAAGAAAAAGTTGCATGTGACTTCTCTGCACAGGAGTAAGGTGGAATTGGACGTCTCCATGTAGGCATTTTCATTTAATCCTCCTGTTTTCTTTTTAACCTGTTACTCAAGCACTCTAACCTACTAGGTGTTTCTTGGTTCTCTAGGGGCTTGCAGAATGGATTGGCTCCTTGCTTGCTCAGGCTTCTTCTGCATTTTCTAAGCTCTGGCTTCTTTCATCCTATTTTATTTGTTATGCTTCTTTGTCCTCTGTCTTCTAGAAATGTGTTGAAATCTTCATCTGTTGTAACCCATCTTCCTATTCTCTTTACAGCTGTGAATATTTACTTTTAAAAATTCCCTACAAGGGTGCCTGGGTGGCTCAGTCGGTTAAGTGTCTGCCTTTGGCTCAAATCATGATCCCAGGGTCCTGGGATTGAGCCCCTCATTGGGCTTCCTGCTCTGTGGGGAGCCTGCTTCTCCCTCTCCCTCTGCCTGCCACTCCCCCTGCTTGTGTTCACGCTGTCAAATAAATAAATAAAATCTTTAAAAAAATAAAAAATAAAATTCCCTATCATTTTAAGGGGGTCTTGGGAAGAAGAGGTAAACGTGAGAGCTCAGCTCAACCATTTTGAACTGCAAAATCTAATTTGATGTTGTTTTACTATAATAAGGTTATTAGTTTCTGATCAAGAACATATATTAATTTATAATATTGATGCATATTATAGAGGAAAGTATGATAATATCAGTAAGTGTGTGTGTGTGTTTTACTTTGGAGCATTGTTTTCTCTAGATTTTGGTATGTTATAATAATACTGTGCAATAATCTAGCAGAAACAAAGCTATGTGTTAACTATTTAGTGATCTTTTAAATCTAAACAAATCAGTTGCTCTGTTTAGCAGTCGTTTTAATATATTTGAGGCCATTATATACTGTTTCATATTAGTTTATCACTTCAATACTTACAATTTCTGTTTAGAAATAGCCTTCATTATATATTATTTTAAAATCACATAAAAAATATGCTCTCAAGATCTATCTCTTTTAATTATTGAGTTAATTTCCTTGACATAGGAACATATATAATTCTGTGAGTCTTGGCTTTGCTTTGTGGGGTGTTCTTGGAGTATCTTATGACTGGGACCTGCTAGGCTCACTGGCATTTTGCTTAGCTATAAATTATAAACAGATGGAACTTTACCATTCCTTGCCATTTTTTTGCTTCTTACTTGGCAAGTGTTTTAAAAAAGGCCTGAAAGGAAAGGGGTGAGTGGCTTTTAAACATCAGAATTTTAAAAAAGTACTTCAGAGAATTTATTTGGCATACTTACCAGAAAGAAGATGGTCTTTCATTTTGCCTTTAGATGATTTCTTATTAACGTGTTGACCATGGGGTGAGTTGGAAGAGAGATTAAGTCATATTCTCTATTATTTTATTTTAAATTTTCCTAACTAGAGAAATATTTTGATCAATGTACACTTACTGGAGGTAATGTGGATTGGCTTGTTAGAGCATTGCTATGGATTTCACCCATTTAGAGCATATTACATTTTATATTTTTAGAAATACATCCCAATTTGCCATTTTTCTTCATGGCTGCATTGGAAAGGCGTATAAGTTAAATGTTAATTAAGATGGTGATAGTCATTTTGTTGGAGAGCTATACATCTTAATAATTGTGAATTTCTTAACTCTGATTGGGTAGACTCCCATATTAAGCCTTTGTTAGTAGCATAGATTTATCATTACCATACATTTGTATTTATTATTAACTTTAGTGAGACTGAGACTGATTTCTCAGAATTATTAACCTCTCCCTGTCTAACTGGGTACCTTTGTTTTTTTGTTCTAGGTTTGTGTTGTTAATTAAGCTAGCTTGTACAGTTGTGGCTTCCTTTATTCTCTGCTGGCTGCCATTCTTTACAGAAAGGGAGCAAACGCAGCAGGTTCTGAGAAGACTCTTCCCAGTTGATCGTGGATTATTTGAGGTATGTTTAAAAACTTTCTTCTCACTCCTTTCTGTTAACACTGCCTTTGCTGTGACCTCTGGGGATTTCATGTAGAAGACACACAAGGAATAGTAACTTTAGCTGCTCTCCTTGCAGTCATTCCTTGCCAGTCATTTAATCCAGTATATAACCTCTAGCTCGGCTGGCATGTTCTAGTACAGTAAGTGAATAGATAATATTTATGCCATCATGAAATCCATAATTAAATTACATATTTTTCTTTTTTTATTTTAATTTTTATTTATTTATTTTTTAAGATTTTATTTATTTATTTGACAGAGAGAGAGACAGCGAAAGAGGGAACACAAGCAGGGGGAGTGGGAGAGGGAGAAGCAGGCTTCCCGCCAAGCAGGGAGCCCGATGCGGGGCTTGATCCCAGGACCCTGGGATCATGACCTGAGCCGAAGGCAGTCGCCCAACCAACTGAGCCACCCAGGCGCCCCTAAATTATATATTTTTCTAATGAAATAATATCCATAGTGAAAGACAGCATGAGAAGTTGCAGCTACAATGTTAACAGCTCTGATTTTTTGGTTTATATTCTCTTTTTAGTCTTAGGAAATTATTTATTAAACTAATAATCATGTTTGCTTCAGCAAGATCTCATAATTCCTTATATAACCTTCATCCATAGTAATTTTTAATGAGAATCTTTCATTAATGCTAGCTTAATCGCTCTTGTTAAACTTTTATTACATGGATAATTTGATGATTTAGATTTAGTAATTAAATTAAACAAACCGTTTTTCTGAAACAAAAAGGCCTTTTAATAAAGTTAGAGACAACATATTTATAGATAATTTGCTTTTGATAAACATTTCTTTTAAAAAGAATTAGAAAAGCATATATATCTTTCTAATTTTTTTTTAAAAGATTTTATTTATTTGAGAGAGAGAGCAGAAGCAGGGGAAGCAGCAGGCAGGGGAGAGGGAGAAGCAGGCTCCCCACTGAGCGGGGAGCCCGATGTGGTGCTCGATCCCAGGACCCTGGGATCATGACCTGAACCGAAGGCAGATGCTTAACGACTGAGTCACCCAGGCGCCCCTATATCTTTCTAATTTTTGAATATATAAATTGCTATAGATTATCTTTCAGTGGATCTATAGGAAGATGGTAGCAGCATTTTGAAAGAGATCAAGAAAGAGTTTGGTGTTGTGATGGAACAGGAACATGCGACTTACATGTTGATGGGGATACTGGTGCTACTGATAGTGATAATCACAAATAATCAGTATTACTATTACCACTCTTACTTACTAGGTACCACATACTTCACATGTGATTTTATTTGATTCTTATAATAGCTCTGACTGAGCTATTGTATCCATTTTACAGATCAGAAAACTGAGGTCAGAGATTCATGTAGCTTGTACATGGCAGAGCAGTGGTTTGAATTTTGAAAATTGTGTTCTTTACTTTTTTTTTTCCCCTTAACTTCTTTCGATTTCCTCAACCTTAAAACCTATATAAAGAAAAGTTAATTCCCCATCTAAACTGCTTGGTTATCTGCTTTGCCTTCCATTTCAGAAATAGTATTTATCATGATAATTATAAAAATAAGTATCATACATGTTTGATGGTGTTGCTGGCCACCTCCATTCACTTATTGCCCTCAAAATCTGAAGAGCATTTTCTTTGATTGACAGAGGGAAGTGGGATGGATAGTTACTTTCTTTTTTTTTTTGAATGATTAAAAAACAGATTTTTAAAAAATTTTATTATGTTATGTTAATCACCATACCTTACATCATTAGTTTTTCATGTAGTATTCCATGATTCATTGTTTGCATGTAACGCCCAGTGCTCCATTCAATACATGCCCTCTTTAATACCCATCACCAGGCTAACCCATCCCCCACCCCCCTCCCCTCTAGAACCCTCAGTTTGTTTCTCAGAGTCCATAGTCTCTCATGGTTCATCTCCCCCTCCGATTCCCCCCTTCATTCTTCCCCTCCTGCTAGCTTCTTCTTTTTTTTGACATATAATGTGTTATTTGTTTCAGAGATACAGGACTGTGATTCATCAGTCTTACACAATTCACAGCGCTCACCATAGCACATACCCTCCCCAAAGTCTGTCACCCAGTCACCCCATCCCTACCACCCCTCACCACTCCAGCAACCCTCAGTTTGTTTCCTGAGATTAAGAATTCCTCATATCAGTGAGATCATCTGGTACGTGTCTTTCTCTGATTGACTTATTTCACTTAGCATAATACCCTCTAGTTCCATCCAAGTCGTTGCAAATGGCAAGATTTTGGTTTTTTTAATGGCTACATAATATTCCATTTTATATATATACCACATCTTCTTTATCCATTCATCTGTTGATGGACATCTTGAGTCTTTCCATAGTTTAGCTATTATGGACATTGCTGCTATAAACATTGGGGTGCACGTAACCCTTTGGATCCCTACATTTGTATCTTTGGGGTAAATACCCAGTAGTGCAATTGCTGGGTCGTAGGGTAGCTCTATTTTCAACTTTTTGAGGAACCTCCATACTGTTTTCCAGAGTGGCTGCACCAGTTTACATTCCCACCAACAGTGTAGGAGGGTTCCCCTTTCTCTGCATCCTCGCCAACATCTGTCGTTTCCTGACTTGTTAATTTTAGCCATTTTGACTGGTGTGAGGTGGTATCTCACTGAGGTTTTGATTTGGATTTCCCTGATGCTGAGCGATGCTGAGTACTTTTTCATGTGTCTGTGGGCCATTTGGATGTCTTCTTTGGAAAAATGTCTGTTCATGTCTTCTGCCCATTTCTTGATTGGATTATTTGTTCTTTGGCTGTTGAGTTGGTAAGTTCTTTATAGATTTTGGATACTAGCCCTTTATCTGATATGTCATTTGCAAATATCTTCTCCCATTCTGTTGGTTGTCTTTTGGTTTTGTTGACTGTTTCCTTTGCTGTGCAAAAGCTTTTTATCTTGATGAAATCCCAATAGTTCATTTTGCCCTTGCTTCCCTTGCCTTTGGTGATGTTTCTAGGAAGAAGTTGCTGTGGCTGAGGTCAAAGAGGTTGCTGCCTGTGTTTGATGGACTCCTGTCTCACATTTAGGTCTTTCATCCATTTTGAGTTTATTTTTGTGTGTGGTGTAAGGAAATGGTCCAGTTTCATTCTTCTGCATGTGGCTGTCCAATTTTCCCAGCACCATTTGTTGAAGAGACTGTCTTTTTTCCACTGGACATTCTTTCCTGCTTTGTCAAAGATGAGTTGACCATAGAGTTGAGGGTCCATTTCTGGGCTCTCTATTCTGTTCCATTGATGTATGTGTCTGTTTTTGTGCCAGTACCATACTGTCTTGATGACTACAGCTTTGTAATAGAGCTGGAAGTCCGGAATTGTGATACCACCAGCTTTGCTTTTCTTTTTCAACATTCCTCTGGCTATGTGGGGTCTCTTCTGGTTCCATACAAATTTTAGGATTATTTGTTCCATTTCTTTGAAAAAAGTTAATGGTATTTTGATAAGGATTGCATTGAATGTGTAGATTGCTCTAGGTAGCATTGACATCTTCACAATATTTGTTCTTCCAATCCATGAGCATGGAACGTTTTTCCATTTCTTTGTGTCTTCCTCAGTTTTTTTTCATGAGTATTTTATAGTTTTCTGAGTACAGATTCTTTGCCTCTTTGGATAGGTTTATTCCTAGGTATCTTATGGTTTTGGGTGTAATTGTAAATGGGATTGACTCTTTAATTTCTCTTTCTTCTGTCTTGTTGTTGGTGTATAGAAATGCCACTGATTTCTGTGCATTGATTTTATATCCTGCCACTCTACTGAATTCCTGTATGAGTTCTAGCAGTTTTGGAGTGGAGTCTTTTGGGTTTTCCACATAAAGTATCATATCATCTGCAAAGAGTGAGAGTTTAACTTCTTTGCTGACTCGGATGCCTTTGATTTCTTTTTGTTGTCTGAATGCTGTGGCTAGGACTTCTAGTACCATGTTGAATAGCAGTGGTGATAGTGGACATCCCTGCCGTGTTCCTGACCTTAGGGGATAAGCTCTCAGTTTTTCCCCATTGAGAATGATATTCGCTGTGGGTTTTTCATAGATGGCTTTTATGATATTGAGGTATGTACTCTCTAGCCCTGCTCTCTGAAGAGTTTTAATCAAGAAAGGGTGCTGTACTTTGTCAAATGCTTTCTCTGCATCTATTGAGAGGATCATATAGTTCTTGTTCTTTCTTTTATTAATGTATTGTATCACATTGATTGATTTGTGGATGTTGAACCAACCTTACAGCCCAGGAATAAATCCCACTTGGTCATGGTGAATAATCCTTTTAATGTACTGTTGGATCCTACTGGCTAGTATTTTGGGGAGAATTTTTGCATCCATGTTCATCAGGGATATTGGTCTGTAATTCTCCTTTTTGGTGGGGTCTTTGTCTGATTTTGGGATCAAGGTAATGCTGGCCTTCATAAAATGAGTTTGGATGTTTTCCTTCCATTTCTATTTTTTGGAACAGTTTCAAAAGAGTAGGTATTAATTCTTCTTTAAATGTTTGGTAGAATTCCCCTGGGAAGCCATCTGGCCCTGGGCTTTTGTTTGTTGGGAGATTTTTGATGACTGCTTCAATTTCCTTAGTGGTTATAGGTCTGTTCAGGTTTTCTATTTCTTCCTGTTTCAGTTTTGGTAGTTTATACATCTCTAGGAATGCATCCATTTCTTCCAGATTATCTAATTTGCTGGCATATAGTTGCTCATGATATGTTCCTATTATTGTTTGTATTTCTTTGGTGTTGGTTGTGATCTCTCCTCTTTCATTCATGATTTTATTTAATTCAGTCATTTCTCTTTTCTTTTTGATAAGTCTGGCCAGGGCTTTATCAATATTATTAATTCTTTTAGAGAACCAGCTCCTAGTTTCGTTGATCTGTTCTACTGTTCTTTTGGTTTCTATTTCATTGATTTGTGCTCTGATCTTTATTATTTCTCTTCTCCTGCTGGGTTTAGGCTTTATTTGCTGTTTTTTCTCCAGCTCCTTTAGGTGTAGGGTTAGGTTGTATATTTGAGACCTTTCTTGTTTCTTGAGAAAGGCTTGTTTTGCTATATACTTTCCTCTTAGGACTGCCTTTGCTGCATCCCAAAGATTTTGAACAATTGTGTTTTCTTTTTCATTTGTTTCCATGAATTTTTTTTAACTCTTCTTTAATTTTCTGGTTGACCCATTCATTCTTTTTTTTTTTTTTTTTTAAAGATTTTATTTATTTATTCATGAGAGACAGAGGGAGAGAGAGAGAGAAGCAGAGGGAGAAGCAGGCTCCCAAGGAGCAGGGAGCCCAATGTGGGACTCGATCCCAGGACTCTGGGATCATGACCTGAGCCGAAGGCAGACGCTTAACCATCTGAGCCACCCAGGCGCCCCGACCCATTCATTCTTTAGTAGGATGCTCTTCGCCTCCATGTATTTGAGTTCTTTCTGACTTTTCTCTTGTGATTGAGTTCTAGTTTCAAAGCACTGTGGTCTGAAAATATGCAGGGAATTATCCCAATCTTTTGGTACCGGTTGAGACCTGATTTGTGACCTAGGATGTGATCTATTCTGGAGAGTGTTCCATGGACACTAGAGAAGAATGTGTGTTCCGTTGCTTTGGGATGGAATGTTCTGATTATATCTGTGAAGTCCATTTGGTCCAGTGTTTCATTTAAAGTCTTTATTTCCTTGTTGATCTTTTGCTTAGATGATCTGTCCATTTCAGTGAGGGGGGTGTTAAAGTCCCCTACTATTATTGTATTGTTGTTGATTTGTTTCTTTGCTTTTGTTATTAATTGGCTTGTATAATTGGCTGCTCCCATGTTAGGGGCATAGATATTTACAATTGTTAGATCTTCTTGTTGGGTAGACCCTTTAAGTAGGATATAGTGTCCGTCCTCATCTCTTATTATAGTCTTTGGTTTAAAATCTAATTTGTCTGATACACGGATTGCCGCCCCAGCTTTCTTTTGGTGTCCATTATCATGGTAAATGGTTTTCCACCCCTTCACTTTCAATCTGGGAGTGTCTTTGGGTCTAAAATGAGTCTCTTGCAGACAGCATATTGATGGTTCTTGTTTTTTATCTAATCTGATAGCCTGTGTCTTTTGATTGGGGCATTTAGGCCATTTACATTCAGGGTAACTATTGAAAGATAGGAATGTATTGCCATTGTATTGCCTGTAAGGTGACTGTTATGTATGTTGTCTCTGTTCCTCTCTGGTCTATGTTACTTTTAGGCTCTTTCTTTACCTAGAGGACCTCTTTCCATATTTCTTGTAGGACTGGTTTCGTGTTTGCAAATTCTTTTAGGTTTTGTTTGTCCTGTTAGCTTTTTATCTCTTCTTCTATTTTCAGTGACAGCCTAGTTGGATATGGTATTCTTGGCTGCATATTTTTCTTGTTTCGTGCTCTGAATATATCATGCCAGTGCTTTCTGGCCTGCCAGGTCTCTGTGGATAGGTCTGTTGCCAATCTAATGTTTTTACCATTGTAGGTTACAGACCTCTTGTCCCGAGCTGCTTTCAGGATTTTCTCTTTGTCTCTGAGACTTCTAAGTTTTACTATTAGATGTCAGGGTGTTGACCTGTTTTTACTGATTTGTAGGGGGGTTCTCTGTGCCTCCTGGATTTTGATGCCTGTTTCCTTCCCCAAATGAGAGAAGTTCTCTGCTATAACTTGCTCCAATATACCTTCTGCCCTTCTCTCTCTTCTTCTTCTGGGACCCCAATTATTCTAATATTGTTTTGTCTTATGGTAGCACTTATCTCTCGAATTCTGCCCTCATGATCCAGTAGTTGTTTATCTCTTTTTTTCTCAGTTTCTTTATTCTCCATTATTTCTTCTTCTATATCACTAATTCTCTCTTCTCCCTCATTTGTCCTAGCAGTTAGAGCCTCCATTTTTGATTGCACCTTATTAATAGCCTTTTTGATTTCAACTTGGTTAGATTTTAGTTCTTTTACTTCTCCAGAAAGGGTTTGTCTAGTATCTTCCATGCTTTTTTCAAGCCCAGCTAGTATCTTTATAATCATTATTCTGAACTCTAGTTCCAACATCTTACTAATGTCCGTATTGATTAGGTTCCTGGCAGTCGGTACTGCCTCTTGTTCTTTTTTTCGAGGTGAGTTTTTCTGTCTTGTCATTTTGTCCAGAGGAGAACAGATGAATGAGAGAAAAAAATGTTAACAGGGTAACAACGACCCCAGAAAAATATACACTAAACAAATCAGAAGAGACCTGAAACTGGGGGAAAACAAAAGGAAAGAAAGAAAAAAGAGAAAAGAAAAAAAAAGAAGAAAGAAAGCAAAAAAAGAAAAAAAGAATATGATCAAATATGATCAGGCTGGTGAATAGATCAGTGCCACACACTAGATTTTGGGTGTATTTTGGTCTGTTAGAAGAACCTGCCTCCCAAAATTTTAAAGAAAGGAGAACTTATATGTGTACAAAAATAAGGGTAAATATGATGAAGGGATAAAATATGAATGTAAAGGTGAATATTATAAAGGATTTTATAAAAGGAATTGATAAGTTGGTTGAAAAAAGAAAGAAGAGAAATTTAAAAAAAAAGGGAGAGAATGTGATCAGGCAGGAGACTAGAACAAAGCCATACACTAGAGATTTAGGGTATATTTTGGTCTGTTAGAAGAAACTGTATCCCAAAATTTAAAAGGGAGAACAACTTATATATATACCACAAATAAGGTTAACTACAATGAGGGGATAGAATATGACTCTAAAAATGAAAAATAAAAAAGATATTTAATAAAGGGATTGATAAGATGTTGGTTGAAAAAGGGAAAAAAATTCAAGAAAAAAATAGAAAAAGAAAAAAAAGAAAATTAAAAAAATTAACTTTGAAAAACTAAAGGATCAGGGGGAAAAAAGCCATGAATTCTATGTGCAGTATTCCCCTGGTGCTGGCGTTCTGCCATTCTCATTGATCGGTAAACTTGGTATTGGCTGGCTGTTCTTCCTGATCTTCTGGGGGGAGGGGCCTGTTGTCGTGGTTCCCAGATGTCTTTGCTGGAAGCGGAATTGCCCCGCCTTTGCCCTCCGGCTAAGTAATCTGCTCGGGTTTGCTCTGGGGAGCTTTTGTTCCCTGCAAGCTTTCTGTTAAGCTTTGGAGGACGAGAGTGGAAACGGTGGCCTCCCAGTCTCCGCCCTGGAGGAGCCGAGGACTCAGGGCCGCTCTCCTCAGTGAGCCCCCAGAGAAAAGCAGTCAATCACTCCCGTCTCCCCGGTCTCCAGCTGCACTCCGTGCTCACCCGGCCTGTGACCGAGCGTTTCTGTCTCTGGCACCCGACTCCATGTGGAGTCTCCAAACCCAGCAGATCCCTGCGGTGCACTCCTGTGCCGCTCCTCCTGGGGGAGGAAGGGGAGTCTTCCCGGATCTGTCGCTTGTTGGGTCCCTGCTGGAGGAGCAGTGGCCCGACTGGGCTGCGGATCACAGTTTATGGCCACCCGGAGCTGAGAGCCCGCGCCTCGGCCACGTCTTTGCAGCTGGCGACCCTGCTCTGATACCTGGGAGCTTTGCTACACCCAGGCACCACCAGTCTTTCTGTGACCCTGAGGGTCTTGAGACCACACTGTCCCAGCAAGTGTTCCACCCTCCACTTAGCCACTGGAGTGACATCCCTCAGCGGAGCCGACTTCTAAAAGTTCTGATTTTGTGCCCCACTGCTCTGTCACTTCCCAGTAGCTGCTGATGGAGGCTCCTTCCCCCATGGTCTATCTTCCTGAATATTGCCTCTGATTCACTTCTCTGCACGTCCTACCTTCCTGAAAGTGGTTGCTTTTCTGTTCAGACTGTTGCTGCTATTCTTTTCTTCGATTTCCTGTTAATTTAGTAGGTGTTCAGAATGGTTTGATCCCTATCTAGCTGAATTCCTGAGACCAGACAAAATTTAGGTCTCCTCCTGTGCCATCTTGCTCTTCCCTGATAGTTACTTTCTTGATGTTATGCTTACACAGCTATGAGTTAAGCGGCTGTGTAGAGGATAGGTTTCACAAGCAGAGAGCTGTAGTTACAAATTTAATTTTGAAAGTGATCCTACCACAACTGCTAGTGTTTTTAAATACCTTGATTTATTAGCAATTAACTCTTTTCATTGTAAGTTGCTAGTAGGTTATACTTGAGATAATTTCCACTGTGTGATAAAATGGGTCAAAAAATGTGTGTTCTACAAATTAGGAGAAAAGATTCCCTAGAAAAATTTTCAAAGATGAATAACTTAAGTATTTAGGGATAGTGTGCTGCTCTTTGAAAAAAATAAACATTTCTTGGGAATGTCTAGGTTATGGTTGGCTAGTGATTTAGGTCAACTCCCATTGCAAAAAACAAAAAATGCGTGTGTGTGTGTGTGTGTGTGTGTGTGTGTGTGTGTGTATTCCTTGGAGAGTTTAAGCAAGTTAGTTATAAAATTATGAACAAAAGCTTTATGTCTCAAAAGTTTATTTAGAGATTATGGGCTGTACTTTTTTTTTTATTAAAGATTTTTATTTATTTATTGAGAGGGAGAATGGTAGAGAGAGAGCATGAGAGGGAAGAAGGTCAGAGGGAGAAGCAGACTTCCCGCTGAGCAGGGAGCCCGATGCGGGACTCGATCCTGGGACTCCAGGATCGTGACCTGAGCCAAAGGCAGTCGCTTAACCAACTGAGCCACCCAGGCGCCTGGGCTGTACTTTGATAGAGTTTAATATTTCTTTCTATTCTATCAGAATGAAAAACTAACAAATCTCTTTTTAAGGATAAAGTAGCCAATATTTGGTGCAGCTTCAGTATCTTTCTGAAGATCAAGGATATTTTGCCATATCACATCCAGATAATAATCAGGTAAGAGATACAAAGTTTATATATAGTGTTGTATAAGCTGTTCTCTAAAAGTGTTATGGTAATATCTCATTTATATGGTGTCATTAGGGAATGAGGTGTTCTTCATTAGTGCATTTTTCCACATAACACAGATCTATCCCTCTATATACCAGTACTTTTATTCGAAATATGTTAAGTGATCATCTTTCTTGATTGTTACCTATTTCCCTCCCCCTTAAACAAAGTCTACTAAACATGATTAAATATTATCTTGAAGAGTCATGATTTTCAGTGGTGTATCAATCAGGGCTCAACCTGGTTGAGAAGAAGAATGAGTGGGAGGGGGGTGTGTGTGTGTGTGTGAGAATTTATTACAAGAAATTGGCTTATACTGTCATGGGGTCTGATTGAACAAACTGAAAGTCCACAAGGCAGGCATTCAGGAAGGAATATCTAAGGGGAAGGAAGAGCAATTCAAACCTAGTTTCTGTTTGGAATCTCAATTTAGGGAAGACCTAAGCTCTCTTTTTAAAGTCTTCAAAATGATTAAGTCAGGCCATCCAAGAATCTCCCTTTTGATTAAGTTAAAATCAACTGAAGAGGGACTTTCATTACATCTGCACAATCTCATCCCCGCAGCACCAAGATTCGTGTTTGAATAACTGGGAGAAGGTGTGTGTATGTGTGTGCACACTACACAATGGTGCTGCCTCCCTCTGTCCTCCAGTTCTTTTGAGCATATCCCTTGTAGCCCACTGTAGCTAGCAGCATACTAGAGAGCGAATTCAGGGAACTGTAGTTCAGCCAAGCCACGTTGACACACCACAAAGCTACCAACAGTGAGAAAATCAGTTATTGTGTTGTGTTATAATACTTGTCCTTAGGGCTTGCAAAAGCTGTTTGCCATGGTACTAACTGGCTCCACATGGCTCTGCTCTTGAGTTCCTTTTCCTCTCTGCCCATCAGCCATCACTAGGAGAAGCTCTAGCAGCTGCCCACTCCCTTTTTAACTTGTTCTTTCTGATTTACCATGGGCTGAAAATCAGTCAACTTTTGTGAGAGGTTCTCTTGTGAGTAAATTTTATGAATATTTGTGTTACAAATATATAGTGTCTCTTTATGCCTGGTAGTGTTTTCTTATTTTGAGTGTTTGAGAATTGACTTTAGCTATCTATCTTTGTGTATCTTTTCTATAAATAACATAAGCACTGTGGTATTTTTTTCTGTATTATATAATCACATATAAAAGTTTGTAAATATTTCAATGCATGGATTTTATTTAAATGTTATTTGGTATTAAATTTACATTTAATAAATAAAAAACCTTTAATTTGAAATAAACAAGTTGGTAAGTAATGTGATCCTTATATTAAAAGATATTTCCTTGTTTTAATTACATACCTCTATAAAGAAAACAAATGTTTTATTTTTATTCATTTTTTTAGCTTTTGTTTTACATTTTTGAGCCTGCTTCCTGCATGTATAAAATTAACACTTCAGCCCTCTCCCAAAGGATTCAGATTTACTCTGGTAAGTTTTTCATTACTTTAAATACTTAATTCTTGCTGCAACTGATCTTTTAAAAATACGGATAATTATTTTCTTACTCTGTATGGGATTTACTGGATTGGGAAATAAGGTATTCATATATTTGGTGAACATATATTGAGTGTCTGACATACTTTGGTGCTGTGTTGTATACTAGGCTGAATAATCAGAATCTTTCAGTTTAATTCAACAACTATTTAATTTCTGCTTTGTATTAGTCAATGAGGAAATACAGAGAAGAAAAGAGTGGGGATAGACATATGTTTAAATAATTATGCTATTAAGCAGAAGGTAGTAAGTTCTTTTAGTTACACATTAAGTGCTGGGATAGTGTGGGAAAGGGAGATATTACTTTGGGGCAGATTTTATCATATGTATATATTTATTTATTTAAGACTTTATTTATTTGACAGAGAGAGACACAGTGAGAAAGGGAACACAAGCAGGGGGAGTGGGAGAGGGAGAAGCAGGCTTCCCGCGGAGCAGGGAGCCCGATGTGGGGCTCGATTCCAGGAACCTGGGGTCATGACCTGAGCCGAAGGTAAACGCTTAATGACTGAGCCACCCAGGCACCCCTGGGGCAGATTTTAGACAGCTTCTTAGAGTAAGTGGGATTGGAGCCAAATTTTGAAAGCTGGGCAAGATTTGGAATAGGTTATATAGCAGAAGAGAATTCAAGGCAGGAGGAAGAGCTTGAGGATACCGTGGTGGGCAAGGACAGGGAATGCTGGGAATAGCTATTGAACAATAAAATTTGTGTGACTTGTGTGTGTGTGTGTGTTGAGGTTAAGAAAGGATATAGTGGGAGATAAGAGTTGAAAAGGATCAAATTGGGTAAGACCTTGAATGTTGGGTTGAAAAAGTTGGAGTTTGATTTGTGTGCCAGAGGAACCAAAAAAGAGTTTTGAGGAGAGGAGACAGATCTCTGTTTTAGGAAGATGACTTGTATTAGTTTGAAGATGAATTGGTTATATTTCCTACAACTTTGGGTTTCTCTGAGTGAGTTCACAAATTCCTCTCTGGTTGTATTTCTGTGGTATTTAAAATTTGGTTCCTTTGTGCCTTGGTCTCTAAGATGATATTTTATTTTATTTTTTTAAAGATTTATTTGACAGAGAGAGAGAGAGAGAGAGCACAAGTAGGCAGAGTGGCAGGCAGAGGGAGAAGGAGAAGCAGGCTTTCTGCTGAGCAGGGAGCTGCAATGGGGCTTGATCCCAGGACCCTGGGATCATGACCTGAGCTGAAGGCAGCTGCTTAACCAACTGAGCCACCCAGGTGCCCGTAAGATGGTATTTTAAAAATATCTTTTAAGGGGCGCCTGGGTGGCTCAGTCGTTAAGCGTCTGCCTTCGGCTCAGGTCATGATCCCAGGGTCCTGAAGTCAAGCCCCGCATCGGGCTCCCTGCTCAGCGGGGAGCCTGCTTCTCCTTCTCCCACTGCTTGTGTTCCCTCTCTCACTGTGTCTCTCTCTGTCAAATAAATACAATATTAAAAAAAATAAAAAAAATAAAAATACCTTTTAAAATATCAAGAAAATTTGGTTTATGAAAAGTCTTAGTGGACTTATAAGGAGACATTTCAGAGTTTGAGTAACTGTAGCAGTGTTAGAGGTAATTTTAGGATTATAAGCCAGAAAAAAATTTTTTCTCTTAATTTCCTAATTTTATTCTGTTTGCTATGTTTTAATATAAGCCATTATATTTAAAAAACTAAAAATGATTTAATTAATGACTTTTCTTATTAGTGTTGATGTTTTGAATTCTTATTGAATATTTCTGAGAACTTTGAAAACATTTCCCATTATAATTATTTTAAAGTGTTTTCCTTTCCATAAAGATTGAATTATTTCTCAGTATAAGTCTATATGAGGTAATTGATAGTATGAACACTAATATATGTATAGCAGCAAAATGATCATATTTAATTTATTCAAGTAGTATTTTTTGAGTGCCCTCTAATGTGCCAGGTCCTTTTTTTGTTGTTGTTGTTAAAGATTTTATTTATTTGAGAGAGAGAGAGAGAGCACAAGGGGGGAGGATCAGAGGGAGAAGCAGACTCCCCACCGAGCAGGGAGCCCGATGCGGGACTCGATCCCGGGACTCCAGGATCATGACCTGAGCCCAAGGTAGTCGCTTAACGAACTGAGCCACCCAGGCGCCCATGCCAGGTCCTTTTCTAAGTACCGGTGTGTAAGCTCATATCCCTGCTCTCTTAATTGGGGCCTTTCATGCTAGTGATAGGAGAAGGACAATAAACAAAATAGATTTGTTAATGAGAAAATATCTGGAAGTAATGGGGGTTATGAGGACAATAGTGTTATATGAAAGGAGTGCTGGTGGGTTTTGGTTAGGGTGCACTACTTTAGTGAAAGGGAAGGCCTTTCTATGGAAGTGACATTTGAGACTTGAGCTGAATGACTGGCCAGAAGGAACCATTCATAAGAAGATCTGTGCTCTGACTTGATAAAATGAAGTTTTTCTTTAAAGCAGGAACACATTTGGTATGTTCGGCACATAAAGGGACCGGTATGAAGTGGCTGGTATGAAGTGTGTGAGGGAGACAGTAAGAAATAGACTGGAAGAGGAAGGCAGGACCCAGATGGGAGTTTGGATTTTATTCTCAGGGTTAATGGGAAGCTATTTGAGGATTTTAAACAGGGAAATTTACATGATCTGATATGGTGGCTGAGTACATAATGGACTGTAAGGAAGCAGGACTGTTACCAATTAGGAGGTTATTGCGGTAGTCCAGGAGAAAGATGAGTGTGGCTTAGACCACTCCTCTGCCACCCTCAGCAGAGGGGAAGGGAGAGAAGTGGGTGGATATTGTATTTAGAAGGTGGTGTAGATAGGATTTGCTCTGGACTGGATGTGTGTAGATGGATGTCCAATATGCAGATCATAAACTTCTGAAAATCTAAGTAATTTTAATTTTAAATCCCAAATAGCAAATGAAGACTTTATAAAACATTTACTATATTTTATTGAAATGTATCTTTTAAAAACACTAAAATAGATTTGTTTTACGAGTTTTAGATTTTGAACTTCTGGCCCTCAGTGCCTTTTAATTTAAATTGTCAGAGATTCCAAGTGGGGGATGAAAGTCTGATTGTTGTGTCTTTGTTTTATTTATTAATAACTGAGTCTGAATGAACTTGTTTTAGATGGTTAAATATAGCTTTATAATCATTGTTTTTTCAAGAAATGTTTTACTAAATTTGAATAAAATATTATGCATTAGTATTGTATAGATATTTTCCTTCTAGATAGAAACTACATTAAGCTTTAAAATTTTACTTCAGATGATTTTTATTTAGATTCATAATTAAACTACTGTTATAGTTTATAAGTTGTTATAGCTCATTCTCCCTCCTTTTTCCTTAAAGGTTAGCTGTGCACTGTCATTCTTTTTATTTTCTTATCAAGTACATGAAAAGTCCATTCTCTTGGTATCATTGTAAGTAAAAATGTTGTGTTTTATTTATTATTATGTGTTTATAATATATACATAAATTTATTACCTACATATAATCACCTAAGTGTAAAACAAAACCACACAGATGTTATTATGTAGTTGCATAAGATTATTCATAAAATTATATTTTTCCAGAATGATTTCTTATAATTTTACTTCATTATAAATATTATTTTTTAAACTGAAAAAGTTTCGTAGAATTATTACTGACATTCTTATTTCTGTTTCTTCATATATATTTTTTATATGCTAATAAAAAAATTGAATAACCAAAGAGATTTTCCTCAGATTGGAGCCTGTTTGTCATCTTTGCCTTTTTCATTTCATTCATTTCCATAGCTGTTTAATAGTTTTGTTCTTTTCATTCACCTCTTTAGCAACTTTCATATGTTGACTCCTTGCTATTTCTTTTGTCAAAACCTTTGTCTAGACCCTATTGGCAATCCCTAATCAGACTACTTTGTTTTAAGAGCATTAAAATTTTTTCCGGGTTATCACAGAAATTGGGTGACAGTGAGGATATATTATCCCAATATTAAAATGATACTTGCCCAGAACACACTGGAATACTTGAATCATGCCCTAGATCAGTCCCACATTTTATCCTGTGTTTGCTAGGTTCCTATGGAAGATCCATGTACAGAATAACCAATGACAAATTTATTCTACAATAAATTGCTTTTAGTAGGTGGAGCTTTGAACTAAAAACTCAATGCAGAGCTTTACAGTAAGCTGGGCTTCCTTATGTGAAAGGTTTCTTTGGTTGGAACTAAATAGTTTCACATCACTGCAGACCAGGACAGCTTAGTTTCATCCCCCAAACTCTAAACCTGAATTAGTTTCTACCACTATTATGTGAGGCTTGGCTGACCCTCCACAAATTCCTCGTGCAAGGGGATGGAACTATGGAAAGGTTTGCTCTCAAGCATGTATATTTTCCCCAGATTTTCTACCCCATACTAAGGGAGCCCATCCAGTGACCTGTAATCTGACCATTCAGATTAGCTCTTGGGCCCTGAATTTCTGGGAGTTCCTACTCTACAGATGTACTTAGATTATTTTTAACAGTGCATGGCTTTAATATATATTTTGATAAAATATTTTAAAGTTAGCATTAAAAGTTATTCTTGACCTGGTCCTAGCTAATCTATAATTAAATAGATATTTCATTCAATAAATATTCATTGAGCCTACTGTTTGCCAGAGCACAGGGTATATATCCGTGAACAAAACAAACATCCCTACATTCTTAGCTTTCATTCTTAAGGATAGACACTAATAATTAAATAAAAATAAGAAGTTAAATAGAGTTTTAGAAGGTAATAAAGGCCATGAGGAAGAAATAAAACAGGATAAGGGAAGTTGGGAGTATTGGAGATGAGGGCACAGGAGCAAGTTACAAGTTGTAATTTTAATACAGATGTCAAGTTAGGCCTCGCTGAGGAGATATTTGAGTGGACTGGAGATGCTGAGAAAATTAATTGTGTGGATATTTGGGATAATATTCTAGATGGAACAGCCTGTGTGGAAGCCCTAAGATGGGAGTAAGCCTGGATGTTCAGTGAACAACAGAAAGGCCAATGTGGCCAGAGTGGAGTGGTCAAAGTGGGGGTTAATAGAACGTGAAGTTAAAGAGGTAACAGAGGTGTAAGTTCTATAGGACCTTGTAGGCCACATTAGGAAATTTGGCTTTTATTCCAAAGGAAATTGGGGGCCATGGAGGGGTGTTGGGGAATAAGCATGATCTGACTTGATGTTTTATTTTTTTTTAAGATTTAAAAAATTTATTAAAGAGTGTGCATGCGCGAGAGAGCACACAAGCAGGGGGAGCAGCAGGCAGAGGGAGAGGGAGAAGCAGGCTCCTCACCGAGCAGGGAGCCTGATGTATGGCTTGATCCCAGGACCCTGGGTTCATGACCTGACCTGAAGGCAGACGCCTAACTGACTGACCCAGGCGCCCCTTGATGTTTTAAAAAGATCACTGTGCTTATCAAATTATATACATTAAATATGTACAATCCTTTGTATATTAATTATACTTCAATAAAACTGTTAAAAAAAAATCAAAGGATCATCCTGGCTGCAAGTTGAGAATAGACTGTATGGAGCAAGAAAACATGGAGACCATTTAGAAGGCTGTTACCATAATTCAGCTGAGAGATGGTGGTGACTGGGATCAAGACAGTAATAGTAGAAGAAGCAAGAGGTAGTCATTGTGGATGTATAAAAAGAACCAGAAGGCTTCCTAATAATTTGTATGTAGCATGTGATAGAAAAAGAAAAACCAAACGTGTGTCCATGGTTTTTGGCTTGTAACTGGAAGGATAGAATAGCAATTGACTGAAATGGGGAAGATTGCCAGTGAACCAGGATTAGGCTAGATGTGGACCTGGTGAGAGGGTTGCAAGTTCAGTGTTGGACAGGTCTTTGGACATCCAAGCAGAGATGTCCAGTCAGCATTTAGATATAAGTCTGGGTTGGACATATGAGTGGAGTTCTGGGAGGGGGAGGTTAAGCTGGAGATACAAATTTAGTAGTTTGTCAGTAGAGAGGACAAAGTCATGAGACTGGGTGAGATCACCAAGGGAGGGAGTATATACAGAGAAGAGTACCAGAGACTGAGTCCTGGGCCACACAGTGTTAAGAGGTCTTAGGAGAAGAGGCAAATAGGAATGGCTAATAAGTTAGGATGAAAAACCACAAGAGTTGGTGTCCTGAGTGAAGAAGGTATTTTAAGGACATGAGTCATCTATCTTACCCCATTCACAAAAATTAACTTGAAATGGATTAAAGATGTAAATGTAAGACCTGAAATCATAAAACTCCTAGAAGAAAACATAGGGAAAAAGCTCCTTTACATTAGTCTTAGAAATGATATTTTGGATATGACACCAAAAACATAAGGAAGAAAAGGAAAAATAAATAAGTGGGATGACATCAAACTAAAGTTTCTGTATAGCAAAAGAAATGATTAACAAAACGAAAAGGCAGCTTATGGGATGGGAGAAAATATTTGCAAATCATATACCTGATAAGGAGTTAATCTCCAAAATATAGAAGGAATTCATACAACTCAATAGTAAAAAACAATTTGAAAATGGGCAAAGGACCTTAAATAGATATTTTCTCAAAGAAGCTATACAACAGGCACATGAAGGGGTGCTCAGCATCACTAATCATCAGGAAAATGCAAATCAAAACCACAATGAGATATCACTTTATACCAGTCAGAATGGCTCTTATCAAATGGCTCTTATCAAAAAGACAAGGGATAACAAGTACTGGTAAGGATGTGGAGAATGGAGAACCCTTGTACACTCTTGTTGGGAATGTAAGTTGGTATAGCCACTATGGAAAACAATTAAAATAGAACTCAAAAAATTAAAATAGAACTACCATGTGATCAGCCATCCCACATGTGGGTGTATATTTGAAGGAAATGAAATCATGATCCTGAAGAGGTATCTGCATCCCCATGTTCACTGTAGCATTATTTGCAGTAGCCAAGACATGGAAACCACCTAAATGTCCATCAGCAGATGAATGGATAAAGAAAATGTATACTGTATATACACTACACTGCACACACTCTGGAATATTATTTAGTCATAAAAAAGAAGGAAATCCTGCCATTTGCAACAACATAGATGAACCTTGAAGGCATTATGCTAAGTGAAATAAGTCAGACAGAGAAAGATAAATACTGTGTGATCTCACATAAATAAGGAATCTAAGTCATCAAAACTCTGAAACTGATTCATAGAAACAAAGTAGATGGTGGTTGCTGGGGCAGGGGAGAAGGGAGGGAAATGGACGAAGGTGGTCAAAGAATACAGACTAACAGTTTTAAGATGAATAAGTTCTGGGGATCTAATGTGCAGCATGGTGGGTATACATAGTAATATTTAACAGGTATTATATACTTGAAAGTTGCCAAGAGAATACAAATTAAAAATTCTCACTGCACACACAAAAGGTAACTGAACTGATGGATGTGTTAACTAACCTATTGCAATAATCATTTTGTAATGTACGCCTATATCAAATTGTTGTGTACACCCTAAACTTACACAATGTTATATGTCAATTATATCTCAGTAAAGCTGAGGGGAAAAAAAACATGAGGTGATCACTCAAGATGGGGGCTGAGAACAGACTCTTTGCCTTAGCAAAATGGAAGTCATTGGTGACTTTGACAAGGCTAATGTTGATGGAGTGATGCAGGGAAAAGCTTGATTAAGGTGGGGTTTAAGAAATAATGAGAGGAGAGAAATTGAAGATAGCTATAGATAATTCTTTTTTTTTAAATTTATTTAATTGTGGCAAAATATACCAGTAGTGGCAATGCTGTGCAACCATCACCACTGTCTACTTCCAGAACATTTTTATCATCCCAAAAAGAAACCCTGTACCTTTTAAGGGGTAGTCCCCATTCTTTTCCCATCCCTCAATTCCTGTAACCACTAAATTACTTTCTGTCTCTATGAATTTCCCTATTTTGGATACTTCATATAATTGGAATCATAATATTTGGCTGATCTATTTCATGTAAGATAATATCTTCAAGGTTCATCCATGTTGTAGCATGTATCAGTACTTCATTTTTATGCCTGAATAATATTGCATTGTATGGATATACTACATTTTGTTCATCCCTGCATCATTTGATGAACATTTGGGTTTCTACCTTTTGGTTATTGTGAATAGTGCCAGTATGAACATTCCTGCATAAGTTTTTGTTTGAACATTTGTTTTCAGTATTTTTTTTTTAATTTAAAGATTTTATTTATTTGAGAGAGAGAGAGAGAGCACACAAGCAGGCAGAGCAGCAGCAGAGGCAGAGGGAGAAGCAGGCTCCCCGCTGAGCAGGGAGCCCAATGTGGGGCTCAATCCCAGGACAGCGGGATCATGACCCGAGCCAAAGGCAGACGCCCAACTGACTGAGCCACCCAGGCGCCCTTGTTTTCAGTACTCTTGAGTCTACACCCAGGAGAAGGATTTCTGGGTCATACAGTAATTCTGTATTTAACTGATTGAGGAACCATCAAACTGTTTTCCACAGCAGTTATACCATTTTTCTTTCCCACCAGTAATGTAATGTATGATGTTTCCAGTTTTTCTACATCCTTGCTAGCACTTGTTATTTCCCTTCCCCCCTGCGCCCCCCTCCATCCTACAGGGTATGAAGTGGTATTTCATTGTGGTTCTGATTTGCATTTCCCTAATAGCTAGTGATGTTGAGCATTTTTTAAGGTTTTAAAAACTTTCAAGTTTTTAATTTTGATGAAGTTCAATTTATTATTTCTTTTTGTTGCTTGGGCTTTTGGTGTCATGTCTAACAAACCATTGCCAAATCCAAGGTAATAAAGACTTACTCTCATGTTATTTCTAAGAAGTTTATGGACTTAGCTCTTATATTTAGGTCTTTGTTGCATTTTGAGTTAATTTTTATATATGGGGTTCTTTAGGTGAGCTTTCTGAAAAGGGGAAAAAAAATAAAAGCAATAGTTGGTAGAGAAAGTAGAGTCAAGTGAGGCTTGTTGTTTAAGGTTTTAAGATAGGAGAAATAATGGTGTGGGAATGGTCTGTAGAGAGGGAACACTGATGATACAGGAGGTAAGAGTTGTTGGTGCAATACCCCTTGGAAAGGGAGATGGGATCAGACCCAGAGTGTGAATGGAAGGACTGGCTTTGGACAGATGCAGGAGTAGTTCACTTTAATAAAAAGAGGCAACAGGGTATATTGGTACAGATGCTGGGAAGAGAGTAGATGTGATGGTGGCATCTGTTAAAGTTCTTCTAATTACTTCAATTTTCTTTTAATTTTTATTGTTATGTCAATCACCATACATTACATCATTAGTTTTTGATGTAGTGTTCCATGAATCATTGTTTGCATATAACACCCAGTGCTCCACGCAGAACGTGCCCTCTTTAATCCCCATCACCAGGCTAACCCATCCCCCCAACCCCCCTCCTCTCTAGAACCCTCAGTTTGTTTTTCAGAGTCCATCATCTTAATGAAGTAGAAGGCAAGGTCATTAGGCAAGAGCAGGTTGGAGCTGTTGGGATTACGAGATTATGAGAAGGTGTGGATTATTTTTCTAAAGAGACACAGAACAGACTAGAGAAATATATAGTAGTTGTTAGACACTTGAATATCAAGATCATGTATCTAAAGTGAACACAGGGGCACCTGGATGGCTCAGTCGGTTAAGCATCTGACTCTTTTGGCTCAGGTCTTGATCTCAGCGTTGTGAGATGAGCCCTGCCTTGGGCTCCTCCACGTTGAGCAGGGAATCTGCTTGAGATTTTCTCTCTCCCTCTGCCCATCCTCCCTGCTGTCTCTCTCTCAAAATAAATAATTCCTTAAAGTGAAAACAGTGTGAGGAAGTGTTTCCCTCAAGAGCTCAGTATGGTTGGAATAAGTACAGGTGGAGAGTTGGGTCTTTCCAGGTTTGTGGTTTTGTCTAGTGAGGGTAATGGGCTTGCGCAGGGCTTGAGAGTGAATGCATGGGAGTGATTTTAATGGTTGACCTTAGAATTTAAGCTGGTTAAGAAGGGAAAAGAAAAGACAACCAAAGGAGTGAGGCAAAGTGAAAGAGGTGGTAGGGATAATGGATTGAAGATGGGATCAAAAGATTGTCGAAGTTCCAGAGTGCTGCAAAGGTAGGAGATAGTGGTCAGGATGCAGTTGCTGCGTTGTGATTATGGAAGGGTTACAGTCCTGAGTATAACCGAAGGGTGTAGGAATGAAAATGGATCACTAGAAGAGAGGAGTTCCAGCAAATGAGAAGTCAGGATGTTGGAAGATCATCTATGTAAAAATTGCCAGGAATGAAGATTGAGTAGGGTTGTAGAGAGTGCCTGAGTAAGGAATTGAAATGACTGAGTAATGAGGGAAGTGACTCTTTTGTTGGTGGATGAGGACTAATAGGGATAAAGCCTGAGGACATGGAGATTATTAGGGTGGAGAGGCGGAGAACTGATGTGGAAGAAGTGATAAAGAGCAAAGGGGTTATCTCCCTCTGGGTCGTTTCAGGACTATGGAAAGAGCGACAAAACAGGTGAGGTTGAGAGGGCGAGGGGCAGCGTTTTCCTCCCAGGATTTGTTTTCACTAAGGTGGTGAAGGAAAAGATTCAGAGAAGAGGTTGAGGAGGCAGGGGATTTTGCTGCTTAAATATAAATACGAAGTACCTTGAGGTCAAGGGCAGAGTTATATTCCTCTTTGTATTCCTTTCAGGGCAGGGGTTGTACATAAGTTTTCAATAAATACTTGTATTTAGTAAATGAATATTGAGTGAATAAATGGGAAAGAGTTAAGACCCAGAAAGAGAAAATAATGTTTACTGAGCACCTACTATGTGCATGTTTTTAACATAAATACATTCTGATTTAAAAAGCACCAAGTAGTGAAATTGAAAGTCCTCTAGTATTTTCTTTGAGTGTGGTAGTTTTCAGTCAGTTTGTAATCCCAGGCCTTACACTGCATATGTTGGTTGACATGGGGAAAAGTCATCCTTCTAAGAAAGGAGGAGAATGCTCAAACCTTTTAAAATAAGGAGACCCAAAATAATAATAATAATAATAGTAACAAGTATTCAACAACTGCCATCATTAGTAAAAAGTTACTTTATTAAAAAATTAGATACTTGTAAAAGAGTTCTTTCAATTCTGTAACAATACAAGGTATTACTACTATTTCCATTTACACCTAAGAAAGATGGTTAAATTAATCATTTGTTCAAGGTCATACAGTAAGTGGCAGAGCTGGGACGAGGACTCAGGTCCCCTTCTTCTTGAGCATTGCCACAGTAGAATCCAGAAGGTAATGAGACCAGCGGTGCTAGTAAGGTCCCAGAATTGGGACCTGCGACCCTAAACTCTGTCATAAAGCCAGTAGTTCCATTTATTGGCATTATGTTTCCTCTTCCTATACTATTGCTCTTTTCATTTGGCTGTTTTCTACTTGTTTTTTCCGCTTTTCTTTTCTTCTGCCATTATCAACTTGTTTCCTCTTATAATTCTTTGTTGTTCTTGCATCCATGGCAGAGGACGATCCTGTCTGTTATAACTTTAGTTTTTAACTTAGATTAGTAATATGTAACATGGAAGATAATAAAAAAAGAAGTTTGAAACCACTATACTGGGAATTAATTTATTTCCCAAGTAGGATGAAACATGAAAAAGCTCTCTTTCTCTGAATGTTTGAATTTATCTGAGCCTTTCTGTAAGCTGCTGTTTGTATGACAAGAAAAAAAAGGTTCCATTAATGGAATATTGGAAGAAGCAGTTTTTCATTTATTAGGAGGAGTTGATACCTTGTTTTATGTTTAGACTCATTTAGTTTGGATTGATATAAAAAAAATGAACCAGTGATCTATATGGAGACCTTACTGGCTGTTTTTTGTTTGTTTAGCTACCCTGAAGACCAGACAGACAAAATGTGTTTATATTTTTCACAAGAATTGAAATTCTGTTTCCCAAGATTAAAATATTTTTTCTTTATCATTTTAGACCAGTCTGCTTAGTTTTAAGTGAAATTCCTTTTATGTCTACTTGGTTTTTACTTGTGTCAACATTTAGGTGAGTCAAACCAATATTTATATGTTTTCAGTATAGTTCTCATAAACTCATTTAAAAATTTTTTACAAAGTGATTATGTTTAGTATTAGCAATTCTCTTTTAATGTTCTTCCTGTTTTCTCTTACAGTATGCTACCTCTTCTACTGAAGGATGAACTCCTAATGCCCTCAGTTGTGACAACAATGGCATTTTTTATAGCTTGTGCAATTTCTTTTTCAATATTTGAAAAGACTTCTGAAGAAGAACTGCAATTGAAGTCCTTTTCCATTTCTGTTAGGAAATATCTTCCATGTTTTACATTTTTTCCCAGAATTATACAATATCTGGTAAGTTGTTCAGTTTTTTGGTTTTTTTTTAATAGACAGTGCGGTGAGGGGAGGGGCGGAGAGAGAGGGAGAGAGAATCTTAAGGAGGCTCTATGCCCAGTGAGGAGTCCAGCGGGGCTGAGATCATGACCTGAGGTGAAATCAAGAGTTGGACACTTAACCAACTGTGCCATTAGTTATTCAGTTTTGTTTTGTTTTTTTAAAAGTTTTATTTATTTATTTGACAGAGAGAGACACAGCAAGAGAGGGAACACAAGCAGGGGGAGTGGGAGAGGGAGAAGCAGGCTTCCCGCTGAGCAGGGAGCCCGATGTGGGGCTCGATCCCAGGACCCGGGATCATGATCTGAGCCGAAGGCAGACATTTCAACTGAGCCACCCAGGCGCCCCGAGTTGTTTAGTTTTTAAGGGATGGGACTTAGCATGCCACTGTTAAAAAAAATATATATATCTTTTTCTTTTATAGCTTTTTTGAGATATAATTCACATAAATTCACCCACAAAATCCACCCATTTAAAGTGTGCAATTTGGTGGTTTTAAGTATGTACATAGAGTTGTATAACCATGACCACAATCTCATTTTAGATTATTTCCATCACCCCAAAAAGGAACCCTCTTTCCATTAGCAGCCATATCCCATTCCACCCTAAACTCCAGCCTTGGACAGCCAGTAATATACTTTCTGTTCCTACATATTTACCAATCTGGACATTCCAAAAAATGGAATGTATTAGTTTGCTTTGCCATAACAAAATACCACAGACTGGGTGGCTTAAATAACAGAAATGTATTTTCTTAGAGTTCTGGAGGCTTGAAGTCTAAAATCAAGGTGCCTCATCAAGGTTTCTGGTGAGGCCTTTCTTTCTGGGTTATAGGCAACCTTGCTGTGGCCTCATATGGCCTCTTCTTTGTGTGGGTGTGTAGGGAGTTCTGTGGTGGCTCTTCCTCTTCTTATAACAACACTAATCCTATCAAATTAGGGCCCCTCCCTTACTACCTCAATTTAACCTTCCTGAAGTTTCTGTCTCCAAATGCATTCACATTGGGGGTTGGGACTACAACATATGAATTTTGTGGGGACATAATTCAGACCATAACATGGAATCATAGAAAATGTAGTCGGGGCGCCTGGGTGGCTTAGTGGAGCATCCGACTCTTGATCTCAGCTCAGGTCTTGATCTCAAGGTTGTGGGTTTGATCCCCATGTTGGGCTCCATGCTGGACGTGGAGCCTACTTTAAAAAAAAAAATGTAGTCTTTTGTAACTGGCTACTTTCACTCAGCATAATGTTTTTGAGGCTCATCTGTGTTGTAGCATGCATCAATACTTCATTCTTTTTTATTGCCATACTATATTCCATTTTAATGGACATTTTGTTTATCTGTTCATCAGTTGTTTTTTTTTTTTTTAAGATTTTGTTTATTTGACAGAGAGAGAGACAGCGAGAGAGGGAACACAAGCAGGGGGAGTGGGAGAAGGAGAAGCAGGCTTCCTATGGAGCAGGGAGGCCGAGGTGGGGCTCGATCCCAGGACTCTGGGATCATGACCTGAGCCGAAGGCAGACGCTTATCGACTGAGCCACCCAGGCGCCCCTATCTGTTCATCAGTTAATGGGCATTAGGTTGGTCCCACTTTTTGGCTGTTGTGAATAATGCTGCTGTGAAGATTTGTTTATAATTTATCAGCACATTGTTTTTATTTCCCTTGAATGTATCCTTAGGAGTGGTAATACTGTGTTTAACATTTTGAGAAACCGTGCAACTGTTTGCCAAAGTGCTACATGATTCTACATTCCTACCAGCAATATATGAGGGTTCCAATTTCTCTACATTTTTTTTAAAAGATTTTATTTATTTGAGAGAGACACAGCAAGAGAGGGAACACAAGCAGGGGGAGTGGGAGAGGGAGGAGCAGGCTTCCCACAGAGCAGGGAGCCCGATGTGGGGCTCGATCCCAGGACCCTGGGATCACGACCTAAGCCAAAGGCAGACGCCTAATGACTGAGCCACCCAGGCGCCCCGAATTTCTCTACATTTTTGACAGCACTTTTTTTTTTTTTTTTTAAGATTTTTATTTATTTATTTGAGAGAGAGAGCAAAAGCTCAAGTCGGGGGAGAGACAGAGGGAGAGGCAGACTCCCCACTAAGCAGGGAGCCCAATGCAGGGCTCAATCTCAGGACCCTAGGATCTTGACCCGAGCCAAAGGCAGACGCCCAACCAGCTGAGCCACCCAGGTGCCCCTTGACAGTACTCGTTATTGTTTTTTTATGATAGCCATCCTAGTCAGAGTGAAATGGTATCTCATTGAAGTTTTGATTTGTATTTTCCTAGTTACCAGTGATGTAGGGCATCTTTTTATGTGCTCTTTAACCATTTGTATTATTTTCTTTGGAGAAATGCCTATTCATATCCTTTGCCCAGTTTTAACTGGGTTGTCTTTTTATTTTTGAGTTGTAAGAGTTCTTTATACATTCTTGATACAGGTCCCTTACTAGATACATGACTTGGAAATATTTCTATTATGTAGATTTCCTTCACTTTTTTTTTTTAAAAGATTTTATTTATTTGACAGAGACACAGCAAGAGAGGGAACAGAAGCAGGGGGAGTGGGAGAGGGAGAAGCAGGCTTCCCATGGAGCAGGGAGCCCAATGCGGGGCTCAATCCCAGGACCCTGGGATCATGACCTGAGCCGAAGGCAGACGCTTAACGACTGAGCCACCCAGGCGCCCCAAATTTTGACATTTTTTAATTGAGTTAAAAATGCCATTTCCATTGTGATTTCTTCTTTGGTTCATGAATTACTTAGAAACTTGCTCAGTTTCCAAATATTTGGGGATTTCCCAGGGGTGCCTGGGTGGCTAAGTTGGTTAAATGTCTGACTCATGATTTTGGTTAAAGTCATGATCTCATGGATCATGAGGTAGAGCCCTATGTGGGGCTCCTTGCTCAGCCAGGAATCTGCTTGAGATTCTCTCTCTCCTCCCTCTGTTCCCAACCCCCCTCCCCACCCTGCACAAGTGCTCTCTCTCTCAAGTAAATAAATCTTCATCTATTTGGGGATTTCCCAAATTTCTTTGTTTTACTATTTTCATTTAATTCCAATGTGTTTAGAAAACACACTTTGTATTATTTCAGTGTTTTCCAATGTATTGACTTTGTTTTTGTTAATTCTTCCTTCATTTTGAAGGGTTTTTTTTTTTAAAGATTTTATTTATTTGAGACAGAGAGAGAGAGCGCATAAGCGGGGGGGGGGGGGGGGTTGGTCAGAGGGAGAGGCAGACTCCTGGCTGAGCAGGGAGCCTGATGTGGGACTCAGTCCCAGGACTCCGGGATCATGACCTGAGTCAAAGACAGTTGCAAGCCAACTGAGCCACCCTGAAGGGTATTTTTGCTAGAAAAGGAATTCTTGTCTTTTTCTTCTTTCAGCAATTTGAATGTCATCCATCCCACTGCCTTGTGGCCTCAGTGTTTTCTGATGAGAAGTCAGCTGTTAATCTTATTAAGGATAGCTTGTACTTGTAGTTTTAGAGGGTGCCTGGGTGGCTCAGTCATTAAGCGTCTGCCTTCGGCTCAGGTCATGGTCCCAGGGTCCTGGGATCGAGCCCCACATCGGGCTCCCTGCTCAGTGGGAAGCCTGCTTCTCCCTCTCCCACTCCCCCTTCTTGTGTTCCCTCTCTCACTGTCTCTCTCTGTCAAATAAATGAATAAAATCTTAAAAAAAAGTAGATGCTTATTACATATGCATTTGAATGAGTCTGGAGTTTAGGGGAGAGAAGTCCAGGCTGGAGACAGTAATTTGAGTCTTTGGCATAGAGATGAGAATTAGTCACGTCACTGGATGAGCTCACCAAAGGTGTGAGTATATTAGATGACTAAGTACTGAGCCTTGGGATATTACAATGCATGAGAAGGAACCAGGAAAGCTGTCTGAGAAGGATTAACTATTGAGGTGGGAAGAAACCAGAAGAGTATGGTGTTACGGAAGTTAAGGAAGTGTTTCAAGGAGATGGGAGTGATGTGCTGTTTCAGATGCTGTTGAGAAATCAAATAAGGCAATAAGAAATAACCTTTGAGCAGGAAGGGAAAAATGAAGGGGGGGAAATCGGAGGGGGAGATGAACCATGAGAGACTATGGACTCTGAGAAACAAACTGAGGGTTCTAGAGGGGAGGGGGTGGGGGATGGGTTAGCCTGGTGATGGGTATTAAAGAGGGCACCTACTGAATGGAGCACTAGGTGTTATACGCAAACAATGAATTATGGAACACTACATCAAAAACTAATGATGTAAAATGTATGGTGATTAACATAATTAAAAAATATGTAAAACAAAAAAGAAATAACCTTTGGATTTAGTACAGTGGAGGTCATTATGGATCTTTGGCCAGGGCAGTTTCATTGGAGCTACTGAGGTAAAAATCTAATTGGTGTGGATTCAATAATGAATGGAAAGGGAATTGGATGCAGTAAGTTATAGGCAACTCCTTTGGGAAACTTTGCTGTAAAGAGAAGCAGACAAATGGGGTAATAGCTGGAGTTTGTTTAAAGCAGGAGGAATTTTAGGGCACCTGGGTGGCTCAGTCAGTTAAGCGTCTACCTTTGGCTCAGGTCATGATCGTGGGGTCCTGGGATCAAGCCCTGCATTGGGCTCCCTGCTCAGCAGGGAGTCTGCTTCTCCCTCTGTCCCTCACCCCACTCGTGCTCTCTCTCTCTCTTTCAAATGAATAAATAAAATCTTTAAAATAAAAAAAAATAAAGTAGGAGGAATTTTAACATGCCCCTTAACACTGATTCAGGATCATAGTGTCATGACATTTCAACCAGTCCCATATTTCTTATTTGAAACTTTCTTCTTTTTAAGATTTTCTTTATTTAAGGGGGGAGGGAGCAGAGGGGAAGGGAGAGGGAGAGGGAGGGGGAAAGAATCTCAAACTCTGCGCTGAGTGTAGAGCCCGATTCAAGGCTCGGTCTCACAACCCTGAGATCATGACCTGAGCCAAAACCAAGAGTCGGACGCTTAACTGAGCCATGCCATGTGCCCCTTAAGTTTGAAACTTTAAATTTGATGATTTCACTTCAGAAGTTTTTACTTTTCACTAAGGTTGACAGGGATTTTCCCTTTGGAGGATATTTGCGGCCTGTTTATACCTGTTTGTCAGTTTTGGTTACTATCCTTCCCAGGCTTCCATCTGGAATGAGCACTGCATTACTCTATTCAGGTTTTTAAATCCTGTTATAATATAGCCATTAAAACACCTTTTAGGGTTCCATTTATGTCCCACATCCTTCATGAAAGTCACTATGATTTCTCACTGCTTGCTTTCTACATTTACTTAAGCAGCTTCTGTGTACTTACGTGCTATGCCAGGGTAAAATGACTTAAGATCTGGCTGGTCCTTGTCTTAAAGGAGCTCACAGTCTAGAGCTAAACTGTCCAATATGGAAGGGGCACCCAGGTGGCTCATTCGGTTAGACATCTGACTCTCGATTTCGGCTCAGGTAATGATCGCAGGGTCCTGGGATCGAGCCCTGCATGGGGCTCCCTGCTCAGGAGGGAGTCTGCTTGAGGTTCTCTTCCATCTTCCCCTCCTCCTCTCCTCTGTGCACGTGCTCTCTCTCCCTCTCAAATAATAAATAAGTAAATCTTAAAAAAAAACTGTCCAATAACCACTAGACACATTAAAAATTTAAACTTAGTAAAATTAAATAAAAAATTCAGCTCAGTCACAATAGGCAGGTTTTGAATGCTCAATGGCCACATGTAGTTAGCAGTTACTCTTTTGATGTACACAGGTATAGAACATTTCCATCATTGCAGAAAGTTCTGTTGTACAGTGCACTAGTCTAAAGAAAACTGACTGCTATACAATTACAATAAATGAAGTATTTTTACTATTCACTTTGGCATTTAATAAAATGTGACCTTGTGATTTTATTTAATTAGTTCATGTATTCCCCTAATCAAATGGAAAACTCTTTGAGGCCAGATTACATTTTCTTTCATATGCTCCACCATGACTTACTGCAGCATTAGCTCATTGAAAGTGTTCCATGAATATTACATATAATTTTCTATTTGCCATGGAAGGCTTTTTTATAGACAAGTTCTGAGATTAGCTTAGAACTTTATATTCTGTAGGGACTCAAGACCCTGGAGCATACCCTAAATTTAACCCTGACTAGCAATATTATCTGTTTCGGATAACTTTCTTTAGTACTTGGGTGGTATTAAGTATGATAGGGGTTCTTAGGCTTTGGCTACACACGGGAATCACGTGGAAAGCTTTTAAATCCCGAGGCCTACCCCAGAAACTCTGATTTAATTGGTCTGAAGTGTGGCCTGGCATTGAGATTTTTATACCTACTCCCCAGATGATTCTAACATGTGGCCTAGGTTGAGATCCACCAGTAGAAGAGACTGGACCCCCACCCCTCACCTTCAATTATGCTCACTTACAGCTATAAGTAAATATTACCAGTACATTTAAATTTTATCTTTTATATTACTCAGTAATGTTTTTTTCCCTCCTTATAGTTTCTTATCTCAGTCATCACTATGGTACTTCTGACACTGACAACTATCACACTGGAACCTCCTCAGAAATTACCGGACTTATTTTCTGTATTGATTTGTTTCGTATCCTGCTTGAACTTCCTGTTCTTCTTGGTATACTTTAACATTATAATCATGTGGGATTCCAAAAATGGAAGAAATCAGAAGAAAATCAACTAACTCTATCTCCACAAACAAATGTGAAAATATTAACAGTGCTTAAAGGTTTTTTTGAACTTTTTGCTATGTATAAGTGAAATTATCATTTTGAGATTCACATAGGGAAAAAATGGTGAAAAGTCATTGTTGTCCATATTATTTACAAAATAAATGTATATGGGGACCCAAGCCCAGTGGAGGCTTTTATTTTCTAACTATAGAGTGGCCAAGACATATTGTAGTTTTATTAAGATTCAGTTATCCAAGTGGGAAAATAAGAGAAAATGCCCTTAATCCACAGTGTTTACTCAGGAAATGTACTCTACAGTTTGTTGTCTTAAAAAGAAATCTGCAAATCCAGTGAGCCTACTGGGAAAATCAAGCTCTTCTTTTTAAAGGAAATCATAAATTTTTGTATTTAAATTTAGTTTTTGTTACATTTTAGAATGTAAGTAATGTATATTTCATTCTTTAGAAATTATATCTCAGGGATTAAATTTGTGATGGTGATGATCTTTTAATTACTTGTGAGAGGCAATTTAAAGTGCTTGAAGTTTGAACATGCCTTATTACATGTGGAAATTTGATTTCTTTATAAAAAGGCAGAGAGATTAGACCATGTTCTTATTTCCAAAAATGCTAATTAACTTTAATACAATTAAACAGTGAATTTTACTGAATTTAAGTGGTTTGATTTTTTTTTTTTAATTACTCATGTTCACTAGTTCTAAACTTCTAGGATCATTCTGTGTAAGTTAAATGGTTTTATACAAGATTTCATCCTTTTGCTCTTTTTTGAGTGGTTCAAGATTACCACTTCCATAAGCATTGATTCGTATCATGTTTCGTGTTAACTTGGCCCTGTTAATAACGTATCATTCTATATTAGGAGAAGCTCATCTTTACTATCATATTCAATTGGTAAAAATGTCATATCTATGTTATAGTTTCTTATGTAAAGATTGTTCTTTTGGGAGGGCAGGGGAAAAAAAGATGTGTTCTCTTTAGTCTCTGTGTTAAGAATAAAAATTATTTTCACATCAACCTATGGTTTTTAATGAATATTTTTCTTTCATAAGACATCCATTAACATATATTGACTAAGTGGTGATATATTTTAAAACAGTGAGCATATATACACAAAGAAAATCTGGTTCTAGGCATGGACAGCCACAGGCTGCAAGAAGGTATGTGCTTCTAAGTCTGATAAAGGAAGTAGGTTTAGACAAAGCAAAAATCAGGAAGTATTTCTTTCTCAAAGCAAATGTGCATAAAGACTCAAAGGGCAGGTCAGCACAGAAAAGCAGCCTTGAATCACTGCCGAATCAGCAGGAACATCGCTGTCCATGGTCACCATCTGTAATCACTGTGCCCAAATGTCAGCATCTTGGCTGCCTGGTATAGTCCTATTTTTTTATTTTTTGTAATAGCATACATGGGTTTAACACAGGATGCTGGTTTAAATCAGTGATGAGGAAGTCCTAGCTTCTAAATAACTGGAGCAGAGAAACATTATTTGAAAATAAAAGTATATTATATAAATAATAAAGTAGAACGCATCCATATTCAAGGTATCTTAAACACAAATCCTCTAAATACACGTTTTCCTCAGAAATTTAATTATATTGAGTAACACTGTAGCTTTTATGGAGACCTGCAGCAATTACCTTATAAGTCAATTATCTCTTATATCCATTAGAAACCAATTTAAGAAGAGTCCACTTTGAACTTTGAAGGATTAGGTTCCAAAATACCAAAAATGTCCATTGATGAATTAAGATCACAGAAACAGGCAATTCCAAAGTACTTCTCTCAGCTACACTCAGGCTTATTGGGATGTTTTAATATAAAGATGTTTAGGTAATGCAAAAATATTGAAGATTTCTCAGTTACTTTGCTAATATACCTGTCAAGGAATGAACCCTTCCAAGTTTTTCAAGTTCATTTTAGAGGGAAGGGCTGTTTCTGAGAAATGCAGTTTTCTCTGTTACCAATAAACTTAGGCTTGCTTCTTAAAATGAAGAGAACAGGGTGTATGTTCATGTATCAAATATGAAGCATACAGAAGCCATTTTCCCTTGAGGCGTTAAGGAGGGGAGAAAAATCCCAGATGTAGCATTCTGTCCAAATGATAAACCACAACTAAGTGAGTGAAACATTTACAAAAGTCAAGGCAGCCAAAGGAGCCTCTCTGTTCAATAGAAAGAGTAAAAGATGGATAGGATGTAACTAAATAATGGTTAGAGTAACACAGGGGTTTCAAGTCTCAATTGGTCTCTTCTGTTATGTTCATTGGAAGATCAGGGCCAAGTGTATCCGCCCCCCCCCCCACCTTCCTCCATGCCATACCCCCCTCCCCGCCATATAAACATTAGTTTTGTGTGTGGATCTTTCTGCTTTGTCCTTCATGTGGCCTCCAAGGGTGATAAAGCGAGAGTCATCTGATCTACAATGAAGAGAACTGGGAAATGATTCTTAGCAGACCCAGCTGTTCTGAAAGGCAAAAGCTTAGTATATCGAGGTCAAACATACAGTAACTGACTTAATAGCATTAAGCACATACCCACATAACTTGCGTTATATATGCAACCAATCTATTTCTTAACCCTTTTTTTCCTGACTAATACAAGTTTCTTTATATGCTTTGGCTTACATCCTAAGGTTAGTTTTCAATGCTAGAAAACAAAGGAATTAGCCTTTTTGGTATATTTAGGTAATGGCCTATTATAAGGTCTGTATCACAAAGTGTTCTTAGTATTTAGCAGACAGATTATCTTTAAAATCTTATTTAAATAGTACCAATAAAATCATTAGTGAAGGGAATTAGGTTTAATAGTTAATTGATGTCATTTAATAGTTTTTAAAAACTCATTTTCATTTTAAGAGGTAAATCTGAAGTTTATCTAAATGGAAAATCAGTTATTTTCAAACCTAAGTTAAATTTTATTTCAGATTTTCATATAGTATTTTTATTTACATGACACAGTAATATACAAATTTTGTCAAGTCTTAGGGCAAGAACCAAGGGCACAGTATTTTTTCCCCTGTAGAGATGGTCAAAGAAAAATACAGAAGTTTTAAAAAAAAATGTTATTAATTTATAACATATCCTGTGATTCCCACTTCCCCTTTATTTTGTGATAGAACGAGGATGATACAAAATAACACCACAGAAAAATAGAAATTTAAATTAATGCTTCAAAATAATTTTCAGGTGATCATATACCCCATAAAAAAGGTCTTTCTTTAAATTCAGTAGCGTCTGTGTAGTTCAGTTTAAGAACAACTTCATATTTAAAAATATATTTGTACTGAAAAATGCATTTTATAAAAGGTGTGAAAATTTTAAAACTTTGAATATAGTTTTTCTGTATAAGCATAGAAATAACTAGAGTATAAAAACTCATCCCTAAGATAGTGGCTACACAATAAACTTCTAGAGAAATTTTAGAAGTTTAAAAAAAAATCTAATACACACTTGGGGCTTTACATGGGAAAGTGGTACCTAATTCCACTCACCATTAAATTTAATCTGAGTTTTAAAACATTTTACCAAAATGCCATCTTCATAAATGCTTTAAATCTGTCCACAAATGCTAAAAGGATACAGAAGTGTATGTGATACAGAATAGAAGTTAATATCCTCTTCTACATGTTGGCTTACATTAAAGGGTCGAGAAGAAATGTATTATTTACATTGAGATTATCTACTGGTGTATGTAGAAAGTTTAAATTAGCTGCAAGAAATTTTATCTAGACACGCACCTGCCTAGTGCTATGATCTGGTATTTACTGGGCAGATTAATTACAAACATTTCTTCTGTTCCTTTAAATACGATCAGGCAGATGCAGAAGAAGTTGGTGTTCACAGTAAGTGCATTTCTTTTAAATGCCTGCAGGATATAAAAGATGATTATTAAATCAAGAATTAGTTCCCAAATTAACATGCATCTCATACACTACTTAAATGATTTAAACAACCCATTTACCATGTAATTTGGTACCT
Source organism: Zalophus californianus (assembly GCF_009762305.2). Classification (NCBI taxonomy): domain Eukaryota; kingdom Metazoa; phylum Chordata; class Mammalia; order Carnivora; family Otariidae; genus Zalophus; species Zalophus californianus. Next base: position 51,845,677 of record NC_045598.1, read on the forward strand.
AGTTCAGATACTGGTAATCTCTCATTTGCTTATTTTTGGGTCTTCTAACAAGATTTACCTTCACAAATAATTGTCAATAGGGCTACTCAGACATCACACTCTTCACTTTATGTGAAGATCGATCTTGAGATACTTCTGAGATATTTCTAAAACTCCTACATGACCTACTTGCTGAAAACACCAAAATCTACATGCCTTTTGTCTATAAGCCTTAAGGGCCTTTCAGCAGGTGTTTCCTCCAACAGCTGCCCCCCAAAAAAAGAGACTGTATTTACTGGCATTCCTATTCAGAGCATGTCCCTCTGGGGCCTCCTAGTGGTGGCAGAAGTTCTTGTTGTTTGGTTTAGAAGCCATTGGCAAGTGATGGCATATTTCCCATAGGGCTCGTGGACCTTTCACTCCTGAAATACCCCTTCCATACTTACCTTGGCAGCTATTAAGAAGTAATGCATGGTAGGCTCCTATATTTCCCTATTCATGGGAGTCCACATATTCTTTTCCTAGAAGAAGGTAGGTTGCCAACTTGACAACCACCAACTCTTGCCAATTTGAGTCAGGTCTGGATTCCTATAGAAGATTTTAAGCACTCTAGTGTTCACTTAATATCCCTATAGGCTACTGATACACAGTTATCAGAACTAATGACAATACTATATAGGAAAGTAAGACTATATTAGTTACTATGGGGGAGGTGCTAGTTAAGTTTATTTTGTACAATCCCACAAGGTAAATATCAGTCCCATTTTATAATTAAGGTTTAGGGGAACCAAGTTCCTTGTTAAGGCCACAGAGCTAAGTAGATAACAGAGCTGGTGCTGGACATGTAATCCAAATCCTGTCCTCTGTTATAATGCCAGACCATGCAAAGGAGTTTCATCAATTGATCAGGACTGCTAGAAGTGTGTTGAGAAAGATTCTGACGCCAAATTCAGGATCCAGCAAAAATAAAGACTGTGATCAATGTGATATATGTCACAACACAGGAATACAGTAGGATGTATATTATTTCTACACTGCCTAACTGGTTCTGGAGATGAATGTCTCAGAACACAAAAAGCAATTTAGAGATAGTGATGCAGTTCATGAGCAGTATTTTGACAGGAATTATCATTCATAAAGCAATTATGTTCTTTCTAAAACATATTTTGGATTGTTACTTCCCCAATAATCTTCACTGGTCTACTTCTGCCTAATGAATAAAGTCTGAACCGATTAAGCCTGGTGATCATAATTGTCAATGATGTGGTCAAACCTACTTGTTCAGTCATTCTGCTTTTCTGCCTTTTGTGTTCATGTTGTTCTCTCTGCTTAGTATGTTTATACAGCCCATCAAAATGACCCCTTTCTCAAATTCAAACTTCCTAGTAAAGTACAAAGTTTCCATTACTAGGTTCTGGATGGTCCTCTGTCAGAGATAATGCAGAGTGGAATAACTAGAATTATTTTAAAATCATGAACTCTTAAATAATGACCTAATCACTCTATCCTGAGGTGATCTATGTCTGTTGTGTATTCCTATACTATTGCTTATTCTTCATTTGGTTCTTAGAGAGGAATGTTTATACTCCTTAGTCTGAAGAGGAAGGAACTGTCAACTCTTCTGCTCTCTCTACCCCATGGAGGAGTGACAAACGTGACTGGTCAAAGTCCAGAACATCGATCCATGTTTTACTAGTAATATTAAATGTCACTCTTCTTATGCAACACCATTTCCCTGTCTACTCTCAAGTCCGATGGGTCCTGTGCTTCCTAATTTCATGCTGTAAGGAGACCAGCCCATTCTGTTGATCTCATCTGCAATCAAGCATAGGTAGGTCTGTGGTCTTTTCTATTGTAGAGGCACAGGGACATGGGGTTTATTTCAAAGATCCAGCTTTCTCCTCAGGTTCAAGATTGAGATTCAAAGAGTTCAAGATTTAGACTCAGTGTGGGAGAGAGGAGGTTCCACTTCTGCCTTAGGCACACTCCATATTAGTTACCCTAAGCTTCTGCCAGAGGGCCTGCCATGTTAGAGGTTATCAGTTCCTCCACTAATCAAGCTGAAACTTTGATCCTAAATGGACTCATCGTTTTTTGTGCTTGCTATTGCCAGAATCCTGGAAAGAGGGTTCTGAACTTGTATTGCTCTTCATAGCTTTCCTTATATTGTTATCGTTTCATGTACAGAATATAAATCTTGTATCTTTAGCTTGATGACTAGGTTTTAAAAGGTTGGCATTGTGCAAATGCTATGTTTATACTAAGCCTCATAGTTTTGTTAACCAAGTGATTTATCCAGGTAAGCTGTGGTCACATTAGGGAGAGTTCTGAATGTTAGTATAAATTTGGATTTTACTGTGAATATGGTAGAGTGATTTATCCAGTAGCAGGACAGGCTGTAGGGAAGAAGGACCAAGGGGCAGAAAGGCAGGTTACAGTGGGGATGATAATCCAGACGAGAGGTCATGAAGGAATAAACTAGTGCTGGGGGCATGGAAGGGAAAGGTAAACATTTTTAGAAGTTATCTGACCTGGCAGCAGTTGCACATGGGGGCACAAAAAAGGGACAAAATTTTGAGGTTTTGAGCCTTATCACTGGATGAATGTAATCCCTAGAAAGGTAGAATGAGGAAGAAATTTGGGGGGAAATGATGAAATCAGGGTACCTGGGGGACAATATATGGCAGCTGATATTGTGGGTTTACGGAGTGTCAAAAATGGATTTGGAAACCATAAATTGCACTAAGGTGAGAACTAAAGTCAAGGAATAGGTGAGATCATGAAGAAAGCGCCCAAAGAAAGAAGAAAACACAGTCAAAAGAACCCAAGGAAATGCCTCAAAGGTTTAGTCCAGTTTCATTTCATTGTTATTTCTCTCCACTGCTTCCCACTAAAAGGGAAGTTGAGTGGTAGGTCAACCTTCATTCTTGCAAGTTTTTTCTAAGTACTACTCATATTAAAGACTCAGAAGAACACCCTTAATATTCTAATCTTTCTTAGAATCCAGGAGCACAAAGCTATATTCAGTGCCCTAAGTTCCCCAAAGTTTATGAATGACCATCATATACTAAATGTGTATGTTATTAGCCAGATGTATAACTCTAACTATGTATTTATGATCGCCCTCTAATAGTTGTTTGTTGGACTGCCATGGACCCAAAATTGTACAAAATGTTTAACCCTATAATGAGTACGTGTGTGTATGTATATATATTAGATCCTTACTATTTCATAGGATCTAAAACCTCTGACGAGCAGTGAAACCTGACACTCAGTTTACTATTGTGAGTGGGCAAAGCAAAGACTCTGGTACCAGCTTACTCAGGTTAGTATCCTGGCTTTGTCTCTGAGGTAATTCTAGAACAAGGTTATTAACCTCTTTGTGCCTCAGTTTCCTCACCTATAAAATAAAGACAATAACTATATATCACGTAAGTTGTTAAAAAGGTTGAATGGAATCTGTATGAAGTGCTTATTATAGTACCTGGCATGTTGACAGTGCCTAATAAGTGTCAGCTATTATTATAAACTATTATTTGCTGCATACAACAGAATAAACATTTTAATGAATGAAAAGTGACACAATTTTGTATATATGATGCTTTGCAAATATTTTTAAAAACAGGAAGCTAATACTAATCATTTGAAATACCATTTCCAAAGAAAAGTATTTTCAGTATAGAATTTATTTTGCCTTAATTTTTTTCTAAGAGATAGTAGGCAACATCTGGTTAGCTTCTAAGAATCTTAATTAATATTGATGCCACTAAGTCTGGGGTAGGCTAGTTCTTAACACGAACTTTCAGTTACAGGCACGTTAGACACTAATATCACATTATGACTCATATTGCTTCTAGCTAATATGTTCTAATAAGCTAGTTATAAATCTATCATTTTTACTTATATTGCTGAATCTACAGGGAACTGTTCTGAAGGAAAGATACACTAATTAATATATAATTATTTACTTAATTCAGCACATTTCCAAATTCATAGAATTGTTATATCTTGTTCAGTTACATGTGTCCTACAGAAACTATAACTCACCTATCAGTACCTAGTTAGTTATTTATACTAAAGGTGCTAAATCAAGAGCCCTCTATACACTTACCTAAAAATATGAGCTTTTTGACTTTTAAAGCTAGGCTAATGAGCTCAATAGTTCTTTTCAATCAGCCTCTCATACAACTTGTCAGACTGTCCTATTATTTATAAAAATAGATTAAATATAATTTCAAAAACACCTCCAAAGCTCACTCCCTATTTTATTCATAGACAGTACCAAATCTGATAATATAAATAAAATGTTTCCACCTGAACAAAACAGTGAAATTTAACAAGGCCAACCTTAATTAGAATGGTGAAACCCTACCTCAGTTTAAAATGCCTTTAAGGAATTCATAGCTGTCAAGATGATATAATTCTGTAAGAAAGAAAAAAAGATTTTTTTCAGAAAACAAGTCAAAGTAAGTTGTCACAGTATTCACAGTATATGATGTAGAATAAATGCTTAATCAAATGAAATTAAAGAACCTAAACCTAAAATTTTATTTTACATTATAAATAGCTTTGGAGTTATAAATTCTCATTTCGACATCTTACTGATTTGCCCAATTCTGTTTCAGAATGTACATTTAAGAATTTAGGACAAAAAGTGCCAAAAAACTTATCATTATAATGTATGCTTATGCTTTATTATAATTGTCTTTTGTGACATATTCTACAATCCTGAGGGCAGGACTATGTCTACCTTGTTCACTACTGTACCTCCAGTGCTAGAATGGTGCCTGGCTCATAGTAGGCATTCAGTAAATATTAAACGGATGAGGCATGTAAGGAGATTGTGATTTATAAGTATTTGAAAATATTTAAGTTCCTTTAAAAAATTCTTAGAGTGGCATTTGTTTTTACTCATTCATTGACCATGCATTGTGGACCTTCTATCAGGTTCTATATTAGGCTCTTGTTTGTTTGCCAAGGAGGAGCCCAGAAGGAGCCCTGTAACTGGACAATTACAATATACTACAATACTACAACATAATACATTTATAAACATTCAGACAAGTGTTGAAGAAGGCCAGAAGAAGCAATTTAGCTTTACCTAGGGAGCTGGGGAGTGTTTCACAGAGGATGTGACATCTGAGGCTGCCCTTAAAGAATGAGCAGGAATTTACTAGACAGACAGGGGAGAAAGAGCAATCCAGGTAGAGAGAGAAGCAGGAGAGAGACCTGGAGTTCACAGAGAGAGAGACTCCAGAGGGCTGGAGTCACATGGGGCAAACAGTATGCATTCAAATGCCTCCTTTCCTCCTGAGTGAGGTGTGAGCTGGAGGAAAAATCACCTAATACCTTTTACAGAAGTCTTGCTTTTAACCATATAATTAGCTATATAACACTATAAGTATCTGCTTTATTATTCTAGATATGTGTTTGATACATAAACCACTTAGAAAATTCATCTGATTCTTTTTTGAGGAGCTTTTCTGACTACTCTAAGAGTTAAAAAGGGGAAAAAAATATTCACCTGTCAGGTGACATAAAACCAATTTCTACTAAATGTGCCAGAATAATTTTTCTCCAGCTCAAGAACGGTTAGTCTTCAGTCTGTTCATTACTGTCTTTTTATAGTATTTTTATTTAATAAAACCTATTAAGACTACCATACAAATCTCTTTACTTATGCTTTTATCTTTTAACTGATCAATTTTTATATTGCTGACATCCCTTCTTCACCATTTGCTCATTTAAAAATTCATAGCATGTGAGATATGTCTCTGGAGAAAATGTCTATAAAATTTGTTACAGCTGGCAAATGTGGATGAGTCAGTGATAGCACATGACTAAATGCCTCACAGAAAATAAAATTTGTTTCTGTAGTAAGCAGAACTGTTTAAATGTTATTTATTTTTATGTTTCAAAGAAAATATATTGTGAAGTGCTACATTGATTTAATACGCAACAATGTCTGTGTACATGCTGTAGAAGGAAAATTTATGAAACCTTTGCACAACTCCTTTAATTGAATTTTCCAAATCTCTCACCACACACAAATAATCAATATCTTCTGCAGAGAAAACCAGTCAGAATTATTACAGTCTTTCGTTTCAATTTTGTTGTCATCAGCACATACAGAGCACCTGGATATTCCTAATGTCTGATAGCAAGTTATTTACACCTCTTAAACACATAATTGCTACTAAGTGAGTTCAAATCTATGGTTAAATTTTTTTTACTGATTATTTAAAAGATAAAAATGATCATACTTCTAGAGAAGTATACAAAAATTTAAATCATGGAAGAAATTATTTAAAAGGCTTTGAAAAGTAATAAATCAGTTTGTTTTTCCTTAAATCCTAGACAAATCTCAAGTAAGCAGTCAAAATGTATCCCCAAAACATGATGAATAGTGTAAGACAAGGGCATTAACATTATTAATAGGAAAGGTATGAACCACGTACAACATACATGATAGGTGAATTCTGATAAAGAGCTAAGGACTACAGTTGTACATTAATGTAGATTTGTCACCAAAACTAATATCTCCATTTTTTTTATCTCCAGATAAACCAAGAACATAAGGCACAGGTAGGAATTTTTGTTGTTTCTTCTAAAACTCATCATATCTAGACTTCAAACTTCAGTGCTCTTAAAACCAAAGTATTTGTTTGAAAAAAGATACTGTTTAATGGTAAGATATAAAAAACTAAAAGGGTAGTAGTCTTCTAGGGAGTAAAATTATTTGGCCGATATGATAAATACTTTTTCAAGACTGAGTGGGGGAAAGAACAACATATTTTTAAGTTAAAAAATACTTCTGTGGGTGGTTAGAATGAAAAAGCAGTATCAAACTATTTTATAATCTTAGAACAGAAAGAGCTTAAAATTTGTCCTGTAGTCCAAGAATTTGAAAAACTTTAAAATCCTATAACCCAGATGAATTTTACAATGTAAGACAGTAAGTTAGTTAAAGAAAACAGAAATGTTACAGTTTGGGCTTCTCTTTTGAAGGCCACAGCTAAAATTCTGAAATATTTTATATTACAAACAGCTGAGACAATCAACTTTTTTGAACAATGTAAAGTTCAGATGGTTACATTTCATCTCAAATATGCATACTGCAACCTACACAATGATTCTCAAAACAGATAAAATATGTTTTGGACTAAAGCTAAGTGTCTAGATTTCATATCTTGGCAACAATTTGCTTACATTCTTTTCAAAAACATTTTGTTTACTGGAAGCACTGGTCATAGACAAACAATGATGGTATTTTTTAATATTTCCAGAAAAAATGAAAATACTAAGTACTATATAATGCCATCTATTGACTTAGGAATATTTGTATCAAGTTGTCTTAAGTAGAGGTTGATTATGTAAAGTAAATAAATTTCATGCCTTACCATGTGATGATAATGTGACATTCCATCTGTATCAACCCATTGAATGGTCATGTTTTAAATCTTCAGCATAACAAATTAAGAATAATTATGAAATTCACATCCAAATCTAACAGAAAAAGGACCTTTCATCTCACTATTTTTCTAAGAGTCATAAAGCCAATATTATTAAGGAAAGTAAAGTTAGGCTTCCTTCCTAAGTAACTGAAAAGAGAAAGAAAGCCTTCCTTTGTTTAAGAAATTTGTATTTAGCAGGGGAGAGACTCTTTTATTTAATCATATACTCTATCAAAGCATTCTCTGATTTGCCACGTCCAGTTCTTTTGAAAACTATGAAAATTTCAGTGAACCTTTTCATGTTATTGTGTACGTTTTAATTTCCCCTGAATGTTACATAAAGCCTTAAGAATGTGTGTCAGATGTCTATTTATTTAAAACACTAGCATGTTATTTTTACAATTATACTGCTCTGCCTGTAATAAAGACTGCAACTGATGCTAAACAAGCTAGCAGTAACATGGAAAAATAAATAGAACTAGGGGACCGACTTGAAGAGGCAACAACAGCATAAATGTTGGAATTTTCCTGATACTGTCTATTTTAACTATTCTAGGAAAATTTTATGAGAATTTGAAGGATATTCTTTTGATCGTGAAATAAGTAATTTGTTCTTATTTTCATTAAGTACCTAATAAAACAAATCCCATACATATTATGGGAGTTATTTTTATATTATATAATTTCTAATATTACAAAGATTCCCCAAACATTTTTAAATTTAAACAATTCTGAATAACAGCATAGTAAAAGAAAGGAGTAAAGTAGAAATTTCTATAAAAAGCTGAAGGCTAGATCTGCAAATAAGGAACGTATAAAGCAAGTTAGTTTGAGATGTCAAAAACACTAGCAAAGTCCTTGTAAAATGAATGTATAAATAAAAAGTGTTGAAAGTTATTAACTCAGCAAAAAATTATATATATAAAAATGTGTTGACGTGCATCATCTTTAATCAAAAACAAAACAAAACCACCAAAATAAAAAAATACATATATTATGAACCAGAAAGAGAAGAGAGAAAAACACTCGGTAAAAACACTCAAACTCAAATTATAAAGGAAATAAGCTTCAAAAGATTTTTCAGGCAACAATACTTTAAAAAAAATTAGTGGAAAAGCTAATGAAAATCTAAAAATCTCAGGAAATATAAAAGCTAATGCAGCTCTTGCCAAGAAACAGAAATGGAAGATGACATATATTCTAATATACATTTTTACAGCTATCACATATTTTAATTATCTAAACTCAGTTTTCATTTAAACCACAACAAATAATCAATGCTTATTAGAAATTTTAAAACATAATTTAGTCATAGGATCTCTTTTATGCATGAATAAACACTAAGCCCTTAGGGAAAACCTGGTAATGGGCAAGTCAGTTTTAATGCCTAAAATACTAGAAAATAGTTTTAGAAAATAGTTTTAAGGCTGGTCATGCATAAACACACAAAGAATTGGTACATACTAGATAACTGAAAGGAGATAATTTTTAACACACGGAATATAACTTTAACGTCTTAATAAATGTTTAGGGAAGGAAACAATACTTTCGGAACATTTTTTCTCATTATTAAAGTGATCCACTTATTCTACAATTTTCTCCTCCTCATTTCTCAAAACTTGGTGAAAGCCAACTCTGTAATGCCTAATTCTAGTCAATTCTAGGAAATTACAGATTGAAAAAAAATTCACACCACTGGCACAGAATATATAGAAGAAAGATTTCCTCTGGTTTGGAAATAATAAACATTCCAATTTCCCATTATGATTCTCTAAAACTTATCAAGTTAAAAAAAACCACTGAAACTCAGCTACACATTATAATCAAGTTTCACGGTATAGGAGAGAAGAGATCTTAAGCCTTTCTTTTCTAAGAGCTAACTTCATATTCTTAAATTCTTGGGATCACAGTGGAAGTTAGCTGCTCTACTGAATGGCTCAGGAAACCTGCTCAGCTCTCTTCCCACATGAGCTTTGGAGGATCCTGTCAGGGCTGTTTCCCTGCATTACCCAGGTGGCCTTTGGAAGTAACAGGGAATCCCAGCACTTTCCACTGCAAACTCATCACACTGGCTTGTTAAAGATCCTAAATACAGTCTAATATACTAGACTGGTTGAGATGGTTTCAGTTATGCCTCATGTCTGAATCTAAAAACTGGGATGACTAGATGATTTAATTTGTTATAGGAAGAGGCAACATGGAACAATGAAAAAACCATACTATTTGAGGTTGGACTGGTCTTTAGTTGGAATCTCTACTCTGACACTTTAGTAGCAGTGTCTTTGGGGCAAGTTACTTAACATTTTTTGTCTTTATTCCTTATCTATAATGACAATGATAACAAGCTATCTTGCAGAGTTGCTATAAAGATCTGCTGATCCTAGTGTTGAGAACATAGTAATTACTGGTCCTCAATAAATGGTAGTCATTGGTACTCAAAAATGGTAGACTAAAACCCATTTAAAGGCCTACCTTCACTTGCAAAGATTGCAAAATGGCATTCATGTCAGTAATATTAAAACGATCCCTCTTAAGTTGGTCTAAAGGTTTTAATATTTTACAGTCCATGATCATTTTGCTTACTGAGGTATGGATGTGCATGTGTTATGGGAAAACCTGCTAATTTAGTTTCCCATACTGTGAAATGCTCAGAGGCATATGAGTTTACAGTAGATCAAACATCATTAATGATCTGAAAGTTTTCAGAACACTGGTTACAAAGTAACTTTTTATGCTTTGTGTAATCCTAATTCACCATTAAAAGTTGCTATATATTAATGCATTGTTCCCCCTATTTGTCTATATTCTCAAGAAGAACTTTTAATAAAAAGACAAAATTTAAATCTTAAACTGAAAATTGTATTTCAAAAGATATTTTAAAGTTTAATCCTCAGGGAAGTTATCTTATCAGACATGGTCTGCCAAATTAGTATAAGGTTTGCAAATGAGATTTATTATCTTTTAAAAAGATCACACTAAAAAACTCATGATGATTAGTTTTCAATGGTGAAATGAGATGAAAGGATCTTTTTATATAAATGAAAACACAATTCTTTACCTTTGTTGGGAGGTCCCGAACTCTTCTTTTCAAACAGTTTTTGTTCTGTTACTTTTTTCACTAAAAAACAAACAAACAAAAACCCCGAAAGCAAAACAAAACAACTCATGTTAAGAATTAGCATGGAATATGAATAGTTTCTCATCCTGGGATAACTTCGTAAGAAAAAAATAATTTGAAGTAATACATACAGGTATCAAGTACAAAATGCAGTATTTTATTATATCTTATTTAAAGAACGAGCACCAGATTTTTAAGAAGCCTGATTATCAGTTTGCAAGGCATATTGTTTTTCTTCGTATTCAACAAGAATCCCTGAAGTAACGTATCCTGGTAAAAGATATATGGCTTCTTATTCTCTAAATAATACTTCCATTACATGTCCAGTAGTGCCATATATAAAAAAGCTTATCAGATTTAAATTTGGGAAAAATTATTAGGTTTATCTCTAAAACTGAAAACATTAGAATATATATTTACATTTACAAATAAAGAATGGAGAGATGCCATTGAAAACTCATGAATTTTTCTTACTTAGTTCTTTTGTTTTCTGCATTTCTCTTGGTAAGAAACATGATGCACGGGAGATACCAAGGAGATTTTCAAGCTCTCTACTGCCCTCCAAAGCCTAAAAGAAAGACATCATAAATGACTTAAGTTCTCTACAAATATAATATTACTGACAAGTCTAGTGAAAATACAGTTTACTGTTTTTTTCATCTGAAAAAAATTTTGTGGTAGGAAATTTAACTTTTTCTGGCAGGTCAACTACTGCAAGCTTTAAAATGTGAAAAAGTCAGATATTACTAAAATATTATGGTTAATTCATATTCATATGAGAAAAGGAATTCCCATGAAAAGTAAATTAGACATATTCTCTGCAAATTCTTTTCTGGATTGGATTCTCCATGCTGGGGCTTCTTCCCTATTTTCCTTTTTCAAATGGAGTGGTAGACATATGAAACTTTATATGCCAAAAGGAAAAAAAAAAGCTAACCTCTATACTGCTTAAGTTTTGCATTATTTCTACGATTTCTTCTGATGATTTCTCCACTTTGGATAGCAACACCATGAATCTAGAAATGAAAAAAAATTAGCAAGATCAAGCATTTAAACACATTAAATCATTCTCACACCTTTAATTTTTTAAAAAAGATTTTATTTATTTTTTGACAGAGAGAGACAGTGAGAGAGGGAACATAAGCAGGGGGAGTGGGAGAGGGAGAAGCAGGCTTCTCGCCAAGCAGGGAGCCCAGTGCGGGGCTCGATCCCAGGACCCTGGGATCATGACCTGAGCCGAAGGCAGTCGCTTAATGACTGAGCCACCCAGGCGCCCCAACACCTTTAATTTTTTTTTAAAAGATCTTACATTCAGTTTTCTAATCGTTTTCTTTACAAAGTGGTAAAAGATGTAAATGCTCCTCCTTCATTATTTCATCCCTTTACAACACAATATATATTTACAAACACAATATATATTTACAAACACAATATATATTATCAATCATCCTGCCTTTGGGATTTTTGCTTTCTTTCACTCCCACTGAACAGGGGGAGATGTGAAGATATAGTTAGTTGGCTTGCTCCTTTCTCCACAGTACCACTTTGAGAACAATAATACACCATTCTCCTTACTTATCTTGATCTAAGTCTGTGAGTCAGTGTTACCAGTAATTTTTTTAATAAAAAATAAGTTTTATGGCTTAATAAATTTCAGTGTAAAAAAGATTACAAAGGCATTCTTTTAAGTTTGAAAACGAAGAAAACTTCATTTGTAATCCTATCTCCTGAACATACCTCTAGTTAACATGTTAGCATACAGGAAAAATTTTCTTAGGTTTTTTTTTGAAACCATAACTTTATATCATACTTATAACTTTATATCTATAACTTTATATCATAACTTTATATCTATAACTTTATATCATACTTTCCTTAATATTACATATATATATTTTTGCCACATCACCCATAGGTTTATAATTTTCAAGGCTGCACAATATTGTACCTAGTAAGCATACCAAAGATGACTTAACCATTCCCTTATTGTTGTAGTTTTAGTGTTTTTTCAAATTTTATGATCTCATAGCTGTATATAATCTATATCAGTGCAGTCTAATAGAAATAAAGTGTAAGCCACATATGTAATTTAAAATTTTCTAGTAGCCACATTAAAAGTAAAAAGAAACAAGTGAACTTAATTTTAATAATATATTTTCTTTTTTTTTTTAAGATTTTATTTATTTATTTGACAGAGAGAGAGCACAAGTAGGCAGAGAGGGAGAGGGAGAAGCAGGCTCTCCACTGAGCAGGGAGCCCGATGTGGGACTCGATCCCAGAACTCTGGGATCATGACCTGAGCTGAAGGCAGCCGCTTAACCGACTGAGCCACCCAGGCGCCCCTTAATAATATATTTTCTTTAACCAATATATCCAAAGTAGTATCATTTCAACATGTAATCAATACAAATTATTGAGATAGTTTATGCTTTTTTTCAAAATCCAGTGTGTACTTTACACTCATAGCACATCTCATTTCAGACTAGTCACATTTCAAATGCTCATTAGCCATGTGTGGCTGGCTAGTGACTACTGTTTCAGAGACCACAAATCTATATTATTGATGTTATGAAAGAAACTAGAAATTTTATTTAAATCCTTTTCAAAATCACATCAGTGTTATCCATTAACATTTCTGTGCTATTAATATGACACGTTAAATTTTCATATACAACAAATATGTAGAGTATGTTTCATCCACGTAAAATATGAGTATGCAAGCAAGGAATGGAGAAACAGCATTTATGCAAAAACTAAAACTTATGTGAGGAAAATGGAATTGCAGGTGATCTTTTTCTCTTTAAAAATTTTCCCTTATTATCATGCATTTCCAATGAAAAGTCACCTGTCAGAGGTCTTACTTGCTTACCACCTGAACCTCAGTTTGAAAGATAGTGTCATAAAGGAATTCCAGATCCTTCCATTGAGCTCCAAAAGTCTCAAGGAGCAAGTGGGCTTAAGTGACTCCCACCCAGGGCTGGGAACCTCCAGCTTCCCCTACATTATACCAACACTACTCACTCCCTCAGCGGGGCAAAGCTGAGGCAAATAAGCTATTTCACCATGAGAAGCAATCCTAAGGGCTCTTTACCTTGCATTCTTTTCCTGGGAGGACTGAAGTGGCAGAGCCTCTCTACACTACCTTACCTACCATACCTTAAGGAACTGATGATATTCCTTGTTGACCCTTATGGAATTATGTGGGAAGGATGGGTCCTGCAGGGTTGCCATCTTGAATGACTCCAAGGGGCTCTGTTCAGATAGATTAAGATGGAAATGGTGCCCCCAGGAGTTGTGCATGTAGCATCCCCAAAGGACCTGTTAATAATTCTGTTTCTCAAGTTAAAATAGTTATTGAGGGACTGAGCTAGGCAAAATGTTTTCAACAACCTTGGAGAGCTGTAATGGCCTGAACATCAAATAACTGGGGAAATTGTTTTCAGAATATCCTTCCCATGCTTGAGCTGCTTTTGCAGGGAAACATGTCTTCACTGCATGACCAGTAGACTAGTGGACAGTCCATCATTCTCATTTTTTAAAATTTTAATTTAATTTTTAAGTAAACTCTATGCCTAACCTGGGGCTCAAACTGAGGATCCTGAGATCAAGAGTCAAATTCTCCACTGACTGAGCCAGCCAGCTAGCCAGCCCATTTTTATTTTAATCTCCTTTCCTCTCCTCCTCCTTCTTTTACTTCTTGCTAGATGAAATCAACTCCTCCCATCTTTTTTTTTTTTTAAAGATTTTATTTATTCATTTGAGACACAGAGAAAGCATGAGTAGGGAGAGAGGCAGAGGGAGAAGCAGGCTCCCCGCCGAGCCAGGAGCCCGACGTGGGGTTCGATCCCAGGACCCCGGGATCACAACCTGAGCCGAAGGCAGACGCCCAACCATCTGAGCCACCCAGACACCCCAACTCCTCCCATCTTGATAGCAACCAGTTTCATGGAATGGGTACACACACACACACACACACACACACACACACACACACACTTCAAATCATCACATTACAGACTTTAAATACATACACCTTTATTTGCCAATTACACTTTAATAAAGCTGGGGATAATTACATAAAGAAAAAAAGCCCCTTAACCTTCTGCCACACATGTCCTTCTAATGTGTAATCCTGGATTTCCTACCTATTTGTATTCTTCACTCTCTGGCCTAAGCTGTGAGTGCTAGGGAAATCTTATAGCAGGATTGATGGTCAATATTACAAGTATATGATTTGCTAGGCCCCTGATGCTGCTTAACGCATTTACTTAATTTAATGAATATATATATATTTTTTTTTTTGCAAATCATTGCTCAAAATAATGGTCTAAACCCAATCTCTGTTCCTCCATACTGAAATTAAACTCTTATATTCAGATTTCTGCCTTACTACTCTACTGGTACTATACTCTCAAAGGCCACAAATGAACTCTTAATTAATTCCATTACCAAAAACTTATATCAAAGTTACTACCTATAAGAGACTGTATTTATATATAATCTCAAGAAACCTGGAAGTTATATGTACATTACAGGGACAAAATCCTCAGGTTTTTCTTTATCCTCTTAATATTATGTCTTATAGAGAAAAAGGTAGATAGGTCACAGAACCTCTACTTAATCTAATTGTTTATCTAAACTGATTATTTTGGTAGCTGGATTGTAATGATGAAATATGTTGCTAAGTTTTTTTTTGAACTCTTTCTAAAGTGAAAGCATGGTACTTGTTACTTTACAGGCTATATCTTAATCTTTAAAATAATTCTCTGTGATAAACATTATCTCCATTTTATAGATGTGGAAACTGAAACACAAATTATTTAATTATTCAGGGTTACACAATAAGGAACACAATCATTGTGAATTCTTTGGGATTTTCTATACATAGCATTGTGTTTTCTGAAAATAGAGACAGTTTTAGGGGCGCCTGGGTGGTTCAGTTGTTAAGCGTCTGCCTTCAGCTCAGGTCATGAGCCCAGGGTCCTGGGATCGAGCCCCACATTGGGCTCCTGGCTAGGCCGGGAGCCTGCTTCTCCCTCTCCCGCTCCCCCTGCTTGTGTTCCCTCTTCTCTCTCTGTGTCACATAAATAAATAAAATCTTAAAAAAAAAGGGTTTTATTTCTTCCTTTCCAAATGGATGCCTTTTGTTTTCTTTCTTCTTCCCTTTCTTCCCTCCTTCTGCCTAATTGCTCTGATTAGAATATCCTGTAAAATGTTGAATACTAGTGGTGAAAATGGGCATGCCTATCTTGTTATTGATCTTTGGGGGAAGGCTTTCATTCTTCCATGTCAAAAATTTTGAACAGTTGAAAAATAAGTCTCTTGTAAACATTGGTTTCTCTTTTAGTCTTTACTTACCTACAGAATATAGGCATGACTTTATTTTCATTTTAAGTTTTTGATAAGCATGTTCAACTAACTCACTCCTAAAGACCGGGTGATTTAAGCAGAAAAATGAACCACAAATCAGATTCTTGTTGCATAACTGAATGCTTAAAACATAATAAAGAGTAACTCAGACTTAGAATTCTTTTTTTCCCCCAGACTTAGAATTCTGGAAAGTGGCTACCTGTCACAATTAATTGTATTCATAACAAACAAATAAAAAACCCAATTCTAGCATAATTCTTTACAATTAGAAAAAGGTTTTATTTGGATTAGTATAGAAATTTTTTTAAAAGTCTAAAAAAAAATTGCTTTTCTATCTATAAGAGAATAAGCCAGTGGTTAAAAATAAGCTTTATACAACAGGAGGGACTTTTGTGGTGATGGGATTGTCCTATATCTTGATGGTGGTGAACCTACACATGTGATAAAGTTACACAGAACTAAAAACATATATATGCAAACACCAATGAGTACATGTGAAACTTAAGAAATCTGAATAAAAATCAGTGGACTGTGGCAATGTCAATTTTCTGGTTGTGATACTGTCCTATAGTTTTGGAAGATGTTATCATGTCAGTAAAGTGAGAAACGGGTATACATGATCTCTCTGTTTTACTTCTCACAACAGCATGTGAATCTACAATCTGAAAAGAAAAGGTTTAATGGAAGTAAACCTGCAGAAAGATAGTCACCAATACTGTATTTTCATAGCAGTGACAGTAGCCAGCAGCAAATTGCCAAGAGGAAGGAAAGCCAATGGCAGTGAATTATATAATATATTTTCCTTTCAGAGTATAAAGGATATGGAAGTTCACATAAAATATTAATGTGTAGGTGTCTGTTTATAAATGATCTCTATTGACATGTCACTAACTGCTTGTTTTCTGGGGAAAAAAATTTTAAACCTAGAATGTGGAACTATATTTTCCTGTTGGAATAATTCTTATATTTAAAACTTACCAAATTGATTAACAGGGTGTCATTTTAGGACATATACATAATTGAAAAACAAAAAGTGTAAAAGAGTATACATTATATGCCATCTTTGTATAAAAAGAGAAACCAGAAAAAAGAAATGAAACAACTTGATTTTATAAAAATAAACATAAGAAAGGGAAACCAGAAATTAATGAATTTGGTTACCTACAGGGAGTAGATAGAAAGAACTGGGAGAGAGTGACACTTCTCTGAATATTCTTTTTTGTAAAGTTTTGGCTTTTGGAATCATATTAATGTTTTACATCGTTAAAAAATTAAATCAAAAAGGATGAGAGAAAAAAGATTAAAATTGAAAAAAAAAAACAGAAACAAGAGAATCTAACTACTTCAAATGAATAACTAATTCTTCAAACAAAACACTAGTGCAAGTAATGTGGAGAAAAAGGAACCCTCTTACACTGTTGATGGGAATACAAACTGGGGCAGCCACTGTAGAAAACAGTATGGAGGCTCCTCAGAAAGTTAAAAATAGAACTACCCGACTATCCAGTAATCGCACCACTGGATATTTAACCCCAAAATACAAAAACACTAATTCAAAGAGATACATGCACCTCTGTTTATGGCAGCACTATTTACAATAGCCAAATTATGGAAGCAGCCCAAGTGTCCATCAATTGATGAATTGGGTAAAGAAGAGGTGGTGTATACACACACACACACACACACACACACACACACACACTGGAATATTATTCAGCCATAAAAAAGAATGAAATCTTGCCATTTGCAACAGCATGGATGGAACTAGGTAGGGAGTATAACGCTAATGAGCAATAGAAGTCAGAGAAAATTAAATACTATATGATTTCACTCACATATGGAATTTAATAAATAAAACAAACAAGCAAAGAAGAAAAAAGAGAGACAAACCAAGAAGCAGATTTAAAAAAATTTTTTTTAACATTTTTTAAAATTTTATTTGTCAGAGGGAGAGAGTGTGAGCAAGCACAAGCAGGGGGAGCTGCAGGCAGAGGGAGAAGCAGGCTCCCCGCTGAGCAGGGAGCCCGATGTGGGGCTCGATCCCAGAACCCTGGGATCATGACCTGAGCTGAAGGCAGATGCTTAACTGACTGAGCCACCCAAGTGTCCCCAGGAAACAGATTTTTAACTATAGAAAACAAACTGATGGTTACCAGAGGGGAGCTTCGTGGAGGGGGGGATGGGTGAAATAGGTGATGGGGATTAAAGTGTACAATTATCATGATGAATACTGAGTAATGTTTAGAATTGTTGAATCACTATATTGTACACCTGAAATTAATATAGCACTGTTAACTATACCTGAATTAAAATAGAAAAAATTAACAAAAGAGAACTAATCCAAGTAGTTTTGAACATAGTAATTTGACTATATACTGTCAAGTTAAAGACAAAAAAGATTTGCAAACAAAACTTGAATGCTTTGCAAGCTTGTTTTTAATAGTGCTATAAGTGCAGGAATTCTCAAACTATTTTGTGTTCATGGTAAGATTAAGCAAATGTGAAAATATACTGCTGCTATGAGGAGCTAAAGATGTAGTATCTCTGAGAAGGGGTGCAAATACAGAAAGGGTGAAAGCAAGGCAAAACCCTTTATCACTATGAACTCATGAATTTTAAAAAGGCCGGCTAATAGAAGGAATGATGGAGTTAGAAAATCACCATTGTATAACCAACTTAGTAGGGTAGACTACCTTCCCACTGTAGGTGGGCATCATTTAATTCATTGAGGGGCTGAATAGAACAAAAGTGGAGGAAAGGAGGATTGGTTCCCTGCCTGCCTGTTTATTTTTTTAAATTTATTTTTATTTTTAAATTTCTTTTATTTTTTAGAGAGAGCAAGAGAGCAAGCATGGAGGGGAGGGGCCGGAGGAGAGGGAGAGAGAGAATCTCAAACAGGCTCCACAGCCAGCATGGGGATTGATCCCATGACCCTATGACCTGAGCTGAAATGAAGAGTCAGACCCTAAACCCACTGAGCCACCCAAGCGACTCATCCTGCTTGCCTGTTTGAATTGGGACATCGCTCTTCTGCTCTTGAACTTGGATTTACACCATCAGCTCCCCTGGTTGTCAGGCCTTTGGACTTGAATTTGAATTACACCACTGGCTTTCTTGAGTCTCAGGCTTGTGGATGGTAGATAGTGGGACTTAGCCTCTCTAATTGCATGAGCCAATTTTTCATAATCAATCTATCTCTATATATGCAACTATATACATATAACTCATTATCAATACATTTTAATTATTTTTTAAAAAGATTTATTTATTTTAGAGAGAGGGAGCATGTGTGTGCATGCAAATGGAGGGAGGGGCAGAGGGAGAGAATCTCCAGTAGTCTTCCTGCTGAGCATGGAGCCCAATGGGCTTTTTATCCCAGAACCCTGAGATCATGACCTGAGCTGAAATCAAGAGTTGGATGCTTAACCAACTGAGCTACCCAGGTGCCCCAATACATTTTAATTATTAATAACAATATATCAATGCCATTTTATTATCATTAAATGTTATATTTTATTAATACTATATTATTATTATATTATTACATATATATGTATCTGCAATTGGTTCTGTTTCTCTGGACAACCCTAACCTATACAATCGCCAAAACGAAATATAAAATGCTATGATCGGGGCGCCTGGGTGGCTTAGTCGTTAAGTGTCTGCCTTCGGCTCAGGTCATGATCCCAGGGTCCTGGGATCGAGCCCTGCATCAGGCTCCCTGCTCAGGGGGAAGGCTGCTTCTCCCTCTCCCACTCCCCCTGCTTGTGTTCCTGCTCTCGCTATCTCTCTGTCAAATAAATAAATAAAATCTTTAATCAAAAAATGCTATGATCATTTAAAACTGATGTACAAATGTGAAATGTTCAATTTAACTTCAGATTTTCAAAAACCAAGTCTTTAGAACAGCTTTACAAGATAATAAAAGAAATCTAAACAAATGGAACAAATGAAGAACCCATTACTAAAGCTAGTAAAATGGCTTTATTGACTAGGATTGAGTAAGTTTATAATGAGTGGAAAAAAACAATCAGCAAGCCATAATTTTTATCTATTGCAAAATATCTTGGCTTGTCCTTAAGTTCACTAATTCTAGTATCAAGTCATGGAGTGATATACATAAATAATAGGGATCTTTAGAAATAAACATTGAGAGAAATTAAGTAAATATAGGCAAATTCCTAAGTGAACCATAACAAAGGTTCTTGTTCCCTTGCTACTTTAAAGCTCACTGCTACGAGAGCTGTTGTTAAAAATCTGGAGCTGTAAGCAAATCGATGGGTTCAGAAGAATAAGGAAGGGAAGAAACTATAAAAAGTTAGAATAACTTAAGTGGAGCTGATTTGGCGGAAAGCAAGGATAAGTTTGGCTTGATCACTGTTGTCCAAAAACATTTCCTCCTTCACTGCCTACTTTTATTCCTAAGTTTTTTATACTTCATATAATTATATCAGAAATTCATTTGGTTTAGCAGGTATCTACTTTCATTTTTTTAAATTTAAATTCAGTTAATTAACATACGGTATATTATTAGTTTCAGAGATAAGAGTTCAGTGATTCATCAGTCTTATATAACACCCAGTCTTATATAACACCTGGGTGTTATCTGCTTTCAACTATAAGATTATACATGTTTCAAAAATTGTTACTTGCCCCTTGCTCTCACTGTATGTCCTTTTGTACAATTTATTTTTCTGTGTGTATATATTGACAATTTTAAAATACATTAAATAAGTTAAACAAAAAGAGAATGCTTTCCCTTTTTTGGGAAAGATTTTATTTATTCATTTTAGAGAGAGAGAGAGCATGAATGGGAGGAGAAGCAGAGGAGGTGGGAGAGAGAGTCTGAAGCAGACTCCATGCTGAACGGAGCCCGACGCAGGGCTCAGTCTCACAACCCCGAGATCATGACCTAAGCTGAAACCAGGAGTTGGATGCTTAACCAACTGAGCCACCCAGGAACCCCAAGAATGCTTTCCTCTTAATATCTAGTTGAGACTGGTTTCACTGAGGAAATGGGAACGTTGCTTGGGGGAAGGAAGGAGTAGTAATTCACAACAAAAATATTTGTGGGACAGGGCACATGAAAATATTTGGAGCTGGGGGAGCATGGCTAGGAAAAGCATCTAGTAAAAGCAGATAAAGGGGTATGATGATAGATGTAGGAGATGCCAAACAAAGAAATTTCTCTGTGAAACTCTTCCCTTTGTCTCTGTTGTACTCTAAATGGCATTCAATTTTTGTATATTTTAATCTAGACTAGTACTGATTAAGACTATAGTTCAGCTACATTATGAAAAAAAAAGACTTCTGGGGTTATAACCACAAGTTACAACACTATTCGTATGGAAAATGCATTCTGAATTCCACTCATATGATTTAAAAAAACATTTTGAAACATAACTTATAACCTATTTCTGAGTTTGGAAAGGTATATTAACCTACAACATAAGACCATAAACTCCCAATGGGTAGAAACTTCATTTTCTTCATCTTTACCCACCCATCATATTGTGTGGCACACAGACAATATAGCTGAAAGGGTAAATGAGCTGAACGTATGAATTACTTTGAAAATTTAACCCCCTGTTCTGGTTAATTCAATTTTCCAGCCTCGGTGGATAGATATAAAACTATCCTTTCCAGGATATATATGGGAAGTAGATTTTTGTAGATAATACCTTCATTCAAGGCAGCATTGGCTGGCCAATAGGAAAATAGTTGGGTGCTGGCATATAAAAGCCTCCTGGGTTCCTCTGGATCTCTTACTCTGCTGGCTTCACTGTGTTCCTAGCTCTTGAACCAGGTATTTGTTAGGCATTATGTTCCCAGATAACAGATTATTTTTCCATCCATATAAAATCTGAAAAGGGCATTTTCCTCAGTTTTATCTTAAGCTGGTCTCTTATTCATGGGCTGGGAAACTGCACTCAATGAGTATTAAAATTAAGATATCACAGGGGCGTTTGAGTGGCTCAGTCAGTTGAGTATCCGACTCTTCATTTTCTCTCAGATCATGATCTCAGGGTCCTGAGATCAAGCCCTGCATGGGACTCTGCACTCAGTGGGGGGTTTGCTTGAGATTCTCTCTTTCCCTCTCCCTCTCCCCTCACCCCACTTGCACTCTCGCTTTCTCTCAAAGAAATATTAAAAAAAATTAAGATATTACATATCATGATCACATGAACACTGCAAAACACATCACAAAATATTTTACTTCTTTAAAAAAGAATACTTCAACTCAGGTATAAACTATTTTTTAAAATTTTTGCAAATAGATTATTTCTCTTAAATTATTACTTTAAGAAATATGATTCTTTTAAGACATGTGTTTATTATTTCAAAAACAACAAACTTACTCATCATTGTCTTTTGTTGTAGATTCCTTCCTTTCGGTTAAACTGAGGTGACTCAATTTTTTCCTTTTTCCTATATACAAGCAGTAAAAAGAAGAACTTAAGGGGAAAATTGTCAAATTTTAAATAGAATTTAGATCAACAAAGTTTAAATAGAAAATAAAAAGGTAGACTAATGAAAGGGAAGTAGGAAAAGAAAAAGTATCCTAGAATTTGCTATGGAAAAAAAAATCACTATTACGGATAACTTTTCAATAGCTATTTTTTTTTATTTTCCAATATCCCAGTTTTTTATTCATGACTTTATATAGAAAAAAAATAATCTTTACTAGATAAAGGATACTTTCATCAAATATTTTAATAAACAATATTATCTTAAAGTTTCCAGTTTGTATTATTTCACCCCTATTTTTTGCCTCAAAGTTAACAAGAGGTTGGTGATACTTATATCTACAAAGTAGTGAGTTTCTAGTGATGTCACAGTAAAATAAATTTGATAAATGTGCCTGACTTTAAATATATATTGAAAAAATGCATAATGATTTAGCAAATTCTTGGAAAGATCCTGTGTGTGGGATTGAAAGGTAAATTTGATTTTATAGCTCTAGTAGAATATGATGTTTGCATTTATTAGTGGTCAAATAGATAATTGTTTTATGAGCTCTCCATTTAGTTGTTGGTTCTACTGTACTTCATAGTATAGTACCCCATATACTTTAAACATATTTGATGTATAATAAGTATTTGAGGACATAATAAATTCTTAATGTCTTACATACACTGGCCTTCAATAAATGTTTATTGAATGAATAAGCAAGCAAATGAATGAATAATCCAAACTTTTTACTACAAATGAAAAAAAGTCCAGAGAAATCATTTTTTTAAATGTAAAATTGGTGACAACTTCCTTACACTATGTATTCTTATGTTGTTTCATTTGTTCAACAACTGGCACAGGAACTATTATTTAACTCAATGTCCTTATTCTTCACAAAGGAAAAACAGGTGAAATAAATTTTATTATTTAATTTAACCCAACATACTCAAAATACTCTAATTTTAACATATGATAATATAAAATTATTAGTGGGATCATTCATATTCTCTTTCTCACACTGTCTTTGATATATGGTGTGTATTTTACACTTATAGCACATCTCAGTTCAGATGAGCCACAATCCAAATGCTCTGTAATCTACATGTATTGGAAAGTATAGCTCTATGTAATACTGAAGGAGGATCTGATACTTCTAGATGAAACTGAGTACACAAATAACACGAAGGCAATTTCTTTAAATTTTCAAATATAATTTATTAATATATTAATGTACTGTCTGGAACAGACTTTCCAATGCTGGTTTATACTTTTTTCTTCACTTAATTTTTATTCCATTACTCTTATTTGCTCCTATTACTAGGGGAAAAGTTTATTTAAAGTATATTTTCTATTCTCTGATATTTATAATTTCACTGAGTAAGTTGGTTCAGAAACTAACAATAATTTCCCTCATTGTTACTTTGGATCTTGTGGCTTCTCTCAAAAAAAAAAAAAAGTATCATAACTAAATTATCTCAAAATAGTCTTTAATTCTAAAAAGAGAAAAACTTGTGATTTAGAGATCTTGCTAAAGTACTAGTTATCTCTTTTTATTAACTTTTCATTATTTGACTTGACTCTATCCTTAAATTCCAAATAGTAAGAGTTTATTTAACAAAGGATTAAAGGGAAAAAGAGTAACCATTTTTTTAAAAAAGATTTTATTTTTATTTATTTGCCAGAGAGTGAGAGAGCACAAGTAGGGGGAGCAGCAGAGGGAGAGGGAGAAGCAGGCCCCTCGCTGAGCAGGGAACCTGATGCAGGGCTCAATCCCGGGACCCTGAGATAATGACCTGAGCCAAAGACTGTTGTTTAGCCGACTGAGCCACCCAGGTGCCCCAACAGTAACAATATTTTATTTATGATTTTAGAGAACTCTGAGGAAAAAGTCTATTAAAATCCATCTCTCTTAAAAAAATCAAGCTGGATATGAAATCCCATGATACACATTAAACCTTATATTCAGAAAATCTTTGCCTAAAGGTTAATACTAATTTCCTGAATTTTGTGCTCTGCTGTCTGCATTCAATAAAGCTCCACAATTAAATATTAAAATTACTTTGTTCCTTTAACTTATAATTAATTTTCACATTTTAGCACCATCAGTCAATAAAGTTAGGTGAGAAATAGTAAAAGAATGCTTTATTTGAATTTTCACCAGGTGTTCAATGCCTGCTGAAACATTTTTATTATTGTAAGGGGATCAGATATCTTATTCTATAAAATGTAATCTATAGCATTAATCTCAATCTCCTCATAGAAGGACTTACATTTCTAATATACTTTCCAATTGTTAAATAGGAGGAGTTTTAATATCTCTAAGAATAACACTTGGAGCCTGACTCTCCCTCTGCCTGCCACTCTCCCTGCTTGTGCTCTCTGTCAAATAAATAAATAAAATCTTAAAAAAAAAATTGCTTCCTTGATTTCATTTCATTCTATTAGCAATTAACATACAGTAAATAGCTGCAGATTCTATATGGACTGTTTCTTGCTAGGTTATATATAACAAACAGTTGTGTATGTGATTCCCTTTAAAGGCAGTTTCACAAAACACTGGTGAAAAATGTACCATCACTGAATCTGGGCTACATTCAAAACTGTATTTTGGACTTTCTGGTAAGGCTCAGGGAGCCCCTTCTCTGACTAATGAAGATAACTTTCAACAGATCATGATGTTTAGAAGTACAATCAATGATGTTAATGATAACGGCTAACACTTAAATAGTATTTTTAGGGCCATGCACTGTTTTTAAATGTTACATATATAAACTAATCTGCAAAACTCTGCATTGGTCACTCTTATTCCCATTTTACAGATGAGGAAACAGAGGCACAGAATGGCCACATAACTTATCCAAGGCCCTAAAGCTAGTAAGTGCCAGAGTCAGGATCCAAGTCTGACACCCAACCTTCTGTGCCACTCAGGTACCCCAAAATCATGTTATTCTTTTAATTAACCAAATTATTATTATTAAACAAGAGTGGAGAGTGAAGAACCTCTTTAGAGGATTAATTCATGAAAAATAACAATGTTAATGGTTCCTTTTTTAAAATTCAAAATACCTTTATTGAGTCCCATGGAAGAAATTTAATATTCTTAAAATATTACCTATATTATTGAAGAGAAAGGTATCAATGAGAAAATTGGAATTGCTTTTTAGCTACTAAAACATTAATATTTGAGAAGCAGAATGGTAAGTTTTAAAATCTTTCATCCAAATTAGATTGTGGACCACATTAAGAAGCATTTGGCTCATATATCTCAAACTGCTCATCATATATTTAAGCTGATAGTAATTTATCAGCTCCTTTGAAATACATATTGTCTGTTCCTTCTCCCACTTAAAAAGAAATCAGTCTTGACAGAGGTCTACCATTTGATTAGTCTTTTCAAAGAACCTCCTTTTTTTTTTAAATCATTGCCTTGTTTTCTATTTAATACTTTATTTCTATTTAATACTTTATATCTTTTACTATTTCCTTTCTTGTATTTTTGGGGGTTTGTTCTATTCTTTTTCCATCCATCTGAGTTGAATGCTTGGCTTATTAGTTTTCAATCATTCTTCCTTTCTAAATATATGCATTTAAAAGTACAAAATTTCCACTAAGAACTGTTTTAGTATAAAGCAGTATTTAGGTATAAAGTTTTCCTGTAAGTTTTTTGTTATTATCATTCAATTCTAAATATTTTATACTTTCCATTATGATTTTTCTGAACAATGAATTTTAGAAGGTTCTAGGTTTCCAAATAGGTGGGCTAAAATTTTTAGAGGGCTGCCTTTTTATTATTGATTCCTAACTGCACAAAATTTTGGTTAGCGACTGTGACAGCAATTTTAGTATGTTGAGAGTTCTTTGTGACTCCAAACTGGTTATATTTTTTGTAAAAGTTCTAGGTCATGCTTTATCATGTGTTGGGTATTATACTTGTTTGACCACAGCTCATTAGATCACACTTGCTAGCTATGTTCCAAACTGTTTATATCCTTCCTAAGTTTTTATCTATTTCATCAGTTTCTGAAAGAGGTACTTTAAATTTTACTATAATTAGGGATTAGTGAGTCTCTCCTTGTAATCCTGTCCTATTTCATTATGTTTTGTTTTTGTTTTAGATGCACACAGTTTCAGAAATCTTTTTCTAGTAGTGACTCCTTCTCTCACTATGTATAGATTCCTTTATCTTCAATAAGGTTTTTTTGCTTTAAAGTCCATTTTGCTCTATATTAATATTCTTATAACAACTATTAATTTTTTTAAAGTTAATATTTGCTTTGTTTTTTATTAATATTAATTATATTAATAAAAACAGCTAAAATACATATTGAAAACTTACTACATGCCAGGCAATGCTCTGAGTGTTTTTTGTATATTACTTTAATTGTCACAATAATCCTGAGGTAGATATTATTTTCCCCATTTTTACATGCAAATAAAAAAGACACAATTTTAAAGTCAGTTAACAGATATTCTTCTGCTCCCTAAAAATTGTAAGAATCTTAAAACACTTTAGCTTCTTCCTGCTCCCTCATCAGTATTCCATGCTATTACAGTCTTTATTTGTTTTTAACCTTCTCAAATTGTCTTTTGCTTTGTAGTGAGCAGAATTTGTAGCCACATTTTTGTAATTAGATTTATATTAAATTTACCAACATGTCTGCTAATTTATTTTTCACCATTGTTCTTTGCATTCCATTCCTCTACCTGAGGCTCAGTTTACTTCTCCAAGTAGATTTTTTAGTAGCCCCTTCAGGGAGTCTCTGTGAATGGTAAATTCTGTCAGACTTTGTCTGAAAAAAATCTTTATTTCATCTTCATTTCCTGAATAAAAAAATTCAGCTGTGATTTTTATTTGGTATTATTCTACTTCCTGCTGGAGTCTGTTGATAGTCTACTATCAGTCTGTCATTCCCTTGTGGGCTATATGTCTTTTTCTCTGGTGGCCTTTAAAATTTTCTCTTTGTCTTTGACAGTTTGCAGTTTTACCATGATATGACTAGGTGTGGATTTGTTTTCATTCATCCTGCTCAGACTAAGC
The DNA here is from genome assembly GCF_009762305.2 of Zalophus californianus. Taxonomy (NCBI): domain Eukaryota; kingdom Metazoa; phylum Chordata; class Mammalia; order Carnivora; family Otariidae; genus Zalophus; species Zalophus californianus. The sequence goes on from NC_045598.1 coordinate 51,873,089, forward strand.
ATGCTATTCCAACCTGGAAATTCTCATCTTTCCTTAACTGTGAAATTGAAATTATGAAAAATTGATAGTCCTTTTATCTTAGAATACTGCCTCAGCCCATTCTCCTTATTTCCTCCTTATGGAACTCCTATTTGATGTATGTTGGAGCTTCTTATTCTATTCATCATTTCTCTTTACCATTTTATCATATTCTCCATTTCTTTATCTCTGTGTTATTACATTGCTGCAGTCTGGGTGATTTCTACAGATCTATTGTCTAATTCACAAATACTCTCTTTGACTATGCAAATTTGTTGTTTATCCTTCTACTCTAATTATTAAATAATAAGTCTGATGCATCCTTCCTCTTTACTGAAAAGCATAATAGTTTGGAGAAATTTGCTAAGGGGTAGGGGAGGGCAGCAATATAATGATAACACACACAAAAACGTATATAACAATGAGAAATATATATGATGATAAGTAAATAAATATATATCTCTCAAAAGTACAAACTGGAATCATTCACCCTGTTTTTGGCCCACATGTAGAGTCTAAGTAGAGGGAAGACTGAGAAACAGATTTTTCTTTCTAAGTACAAATGTATTTAAATTTAATAATAAATCATCTGTTCACATAGTACACAGTTCAAATGTATATAGAAAGTACATATAAATACCTAGAGGAAGAGTATAACAGAAGGAATACAGGCCGAGAGACCTGAAAGTGCAATGACCTTGTGGAAGGAAGGGGTTTAACATGATTGATGAGTAGCAAGAAAGTAAGAGTGGTTATAGTGTAAATGTGGGAAGGGTAGTAGAAAAGGAGATAGACAAGGTGGTCAGGTATTTGATGATGTATGGCCTTAAAAGTCATAAAGTTTTGAATTATATCCTAAGTGTGATGGGAAGTGAATTGCACTTAAAATGCCCTTGAAAATTCTATTTAAATAAAAGTGCTTATTTAAGTTGCATCTTATGTTTTGTACAATATTTAAAAACTGAGAATTGTTAATAGAAGTTATGAGATCATTTGGAACTTAAATCACCTCATAAGAGTCAGGCTTTCTTATTTCTAAAACATGTATAAGATGACATATTAGGACAAGCAATGTAATGATTAAAAATGACATAATGGGATATAAGATCCTAGAGAATTCTATGTTGAGACTTTTGTATGTGAGATACATATATCAAAGAGTATATGAAACATATATATGTACAGTTTAATGAACCAATATAACCACTATATAAGTTAAAAAAATAGAATATTGCCAGCACCCCAGCAACCCTTGCTATATGACTTTTTAAAAAAGAGCTTACTTAGTACTATAATCTGTGATAATTATCCACTTAAATGTCAACCAGGATCATGTGACCCATCTTTTTATGGGCAAAAGGAATGTTCCCTTAAGTCCATATTTAATTTCAATATGGAAATTGAGTACGTATCCACTTAAAATCTATTCATATTTCAGTATAGAGATGTGCCATCTCTAAGGCACTAATTTTTAATTTTAAACAAAAGATATATTAAGTGTATTAAAAACAGATAGAGCTTGAAGAAAATGTATACATCTTCACACATTTTTGTGAAAGCAAACCTAATAATAATAGCTTTAAGATAAAAAGCATTTGATTAAAGTAAAATAAAAGTCATTCAAAAGTTTAAGATCTCATTATGGGTTTCATTACAACAAATTAGGTAAAATGAGATTTCTTTGTTTCTGTGTAGCTTCTAGTATATTCTTAGCACTCAATAAATGTTAAACAGTAAAATATGAATTAGGCTAATCACAGGACTTCTAAAATATATTTTATTAAATTTGAGCCTACTTAGAATTTTATATTATAGAAACCTGACATGTCACTGATTCATGACCTTTTGTAATATTAAAAATTAAACCTATGAAATCTAGATTCATATATCTTTTAAATATTTTAGCAATAAACTACGAGAGAACAAGAAATATGCATAGTCAAAATTAAATATTTTAAAATAAACAATTTCATATTAAAATTGGGTTATTCTCTAGTGGAAAACCCTACAAATTTTTTTTGCAAATGCACTTAAGATAGTAAAGGTAAAGAAGGAAATGAAATATAATAAATAAAAGCAAGCTATATAAAGATAAACGAAATGTGGATAAAACTAAATGGACAACATGACTAAAAATAACATTTAGAAGTAGCTCTCTTAAACTGTATTGCAGCAGTACCTGAATTATATGCCTTTTAATTTATGCACATGATGGATAGCTTGTTAAGGGGTATATCTGTAACCATTATAATTGATAGTAGCTGAAGGCAGTCAGACCATAATTTCTATTTAATGGATGGGATAGTAAGGGAACAAAGTCTGCAGTAGCATTTTAAAATAAGTGCCTAGAAAGTTTACATTTATGTCCAAAGTAGTCCTATATTCTAGCCTTCCTTATGTTGAATTCTTTAAGAAAAAAGAAAAAATCAGCTGCAGCAAGATCCATATACTATTAAATAAAAATTCTGATTTAACCAATAACTAGAAAAATATTACAATAAATGGAAAAGAATGTTCAACTAACCATTTGATGGTTCATTTTTGTGCTCTTGTTCTTTAGAGCTTGCAGGAGAAGCAAATGGGCTCATCTGACAAGTTCCAGTTGTTGGAGAATAAGTTGTAATACTTTTCTTCCTTGTGATTTTTGAAGAATCAAATGACTGAAAATAAATATTGAGACAAAAATACTTATGTTTGGTTCTTTGAGAATGCCTTTTAAAACTTGTAAAATTCAAACCAGTATTATTTTCCTTGCTCTTTCTTTTCAGAATTTAAATACCATTAATTACCACCTCCAAAATGAACACGATTCTTAAAGTCTTAGAGATAATTCAGGTCTCCACACTGATTAGGGCATCTCAATTTGATATTTGTGAAAATTTAATATTAAAGGTTTACTGCCTTCTGAGATGGTATTTCCAAACAGTTTAGAGATGGCTGACTCTTCCAGTTATATCCTGACTTTTGCTGTCTGCTGAACCTGAAGTATAATTATGGGGCTAGGCCAGGGAAACTCAGAAGTTTCTTATAGTAAAATCCACAAGGAAATTCTAGGAAGGCTAAGTGCTTTCTTACACCTTCACAAAGTTGCTCTGACATACTGACTTCTTGTCTTAAGAATAACCAAAATAATGTTTGAACATTATTTTTTTAACAATTACAACATAATTGAATATTAACATATTCAAATAATGTTATTTGAACATTAAAATTTAAGGCCCTTGAGAATTCGGCCTATCCTACAGGGTACCCTCCTATCCTCTCCTCTGTGTTCCTACACACCTGTGCATACCTCCTCCAATAAAATTAAAAATTATTTTAATAATTTTTCACATTTCTGTCTGCCCCATTAAAATCTGAATTCCTAAAAATAAGTATTTCTTCATCTTTGTGCCCTAGAACTCAAAAATGTGTAATGAATGAATGATGTAAAAGGAACAGTCCAGTAACCTTGGCCAAGCCACTATGAATTTCATTCACTTGTTCATTAGTTCATTCATCTAGTATGAAATGACACCTGTAGTCCCAGTCACTTAGATTATACACATTTGGGCCTCAGCTCATTCTGTGATCCTAGGCTGGAGTGTCCTTTCTTATCTTTCCCAGATCAAATCTTCCTTTGGTTTAGGTCCCCATTTATGATCCACTTCCTCCAAACACCCATTATCACACAATTAATTGCTTGCTCTTCTGAACTCCTTTTAAACTGTTTTCTGTAATGCTTACTGATCACCCAGCACTTGCTAACTAATATGTACAAAGAAAGAGAAAAAAACTATTCTGGCCTTATAAACAGCAGAGAAGAGGTCTTAACAGTAGTATGGGTGCTACAAAAATTGAGAGGAAAGGGAAAATCAAAGTGGGCTGCAGTAATTTTACGGAAGGATTCTTGTGAGGAGGAAGGGTGAGGTTTAGATAAGCAAAAATGAAAGGTATGAAAAACCTGAAATCTAGAGGTGCTACAGATGGCACAGGCTGGATTTGGGGGATTAAAAAAGGTCTGAAGGCTTATGATGTTATTACTTATATTGTAGAATTAAACTTTAGTTTGGTAGCTGACTTGAAATAGTTATATAATTCTCCATTGTCAATGATTCTTTATTTCTAGACACCCTGGCAGAAATAGTGGCTGTGTCACCTTTTTCAGTATCTTCGTATTAGTTCCAGAATCTAAAGCATTAATTTTTTTTTTTTTTACAGTTAAGGTTTTAAATGATAAATACTTTTTCATATTGGGGAAACAGAAGGCTTTCCATTCTTTATTTCATATATCCATAGTAGCCACAAATGTAACCAATATCTTTTTTAAAAATCAAACTATATCAAGTTATAACTCTAAGGCAATCTTTTTTGTAGGGTGAAAAGGTTTTAAGTCTCTTTATCAGGTGGTTATTATTACCTCTCCATCTTGAGTTTTCACCTGTTTATATGTATTCAGTCATAAACTATGACATTTATTCAATCCTACCCTACCTTTCCAAGAATTTATTGCTTAGAACTATTTCACTGTATATGTACAAGAAATGAAAGTCACTACACTAATGTACATTTATGTCAATCTGTTTTCCTATTTTATCAAAAATTATTTTTTCCAATTGCCAAATATCTAAACATTACTATAGATCATACATTTGTCCTTGAAAACCATTTTCTAGCTTTCATAAAATAAGTCTCTGTGTGTGTGTGTGTGTGTGTGTGTGTGTGTGTGTGTGTGTGTGTGTGTTTCCCCTCACCTTAAAATACTGAAACTTCTTAGAGTGGGGGGAGAGAAGGGGAAAAATACTGAGGCTTCTCTTCTGCTTTCTTTTTTTGGTCATCTGTGTTGGAAAAACGTCTGTCTACAAATACTATACAAAGAGGGAAAAATGAAAATCTACCTTCCCTTACTATCCCACTAAATGTTCTTCAGTAAGTAACACATTTTAATATACCTGACTACTGATACACAAAGGCATAATCTTACTTCTCTAAGATTTTTTTTTCCCCCTCAAAGTTTTATCAAGGTCCTCTAACTTTAAAACCCTGAAGATGCTTAAAAGTGATCCTAGAACCCATCTAACCCACACCAGGAAAAGTTAAGATTGGGATTTCAGGGAAGACTGAGCTACTAATTGAAAAATCTGGCCTTCTTTCCACTCAGCAATGAAAAGTGCTAGCTACCAGATCCTTTAGAAAACAGAGGAAGAAAAAGTGAGAAGACTAGATTTGGCTAGAGAAGGGAAGGAATTCGGGATGTGAATAAAATTAGAGAAAGAGAAATCAATGTCATAATTCTATAATAATTTATAACTGCTTATAATATTCAGTGATGCCTTAGAGATATTTAATGCCACTATTAAAAAAAGACTCTCTGATCAGCCCAAATACCACTGTACTTTTTGTAAAGCGGTCAAACCGTGTATATTAGCAAAGCTAAAATTTGGGCATTGATTTTTGTCTAAAAAAAATGAATGTTCACTTCATAATTTCAAATATAGGTGACATTCTCCTTCAATATTGTTCACAAATTGTAGCTTGCTTTGTCACTTTGTTTAAAGCATATTCTACCAAAAAGGTACCTGTATTGCATTGATTTTTACCTATTATAAACAGTCTAGAAAGTACTAACTAAGGGTTCTTTCGGCATGGAAATATGATGGAAAGGATCTGCTATTATTATTATGAAGTACTACCCTATGCTATCAGTGAAATATTTAAAACACAGGTACTATAGATATTTGCATAACCAGAAACAAAAGAAAAATTAGGGCAACTAAAGGGAGATAATTCTTTATAACCTTACACTGGTTAATTAGGTCACTGGAATGTCTTACCTAAGACATTATTATAGATTACTAGTACTATTATGGAACTTATATTAAAATACTCCATATACTAGCTATTTCAGGTACTTTTCACAATTTGGGCCTAGGATTCTCAGTACAGTCCTAGAGATCAACTAACTTATCTGCTACCATGATTATCATCCTTAATGGTTCTAATAATTGGGGTTTCACTGTTATTTGTAATAATAGTTATGGAAGCAAAAGCATTTTGCACTAATCTCAGTGATCTTACAAGGATAGCAGAGAAAGAATATAACCAATATATTAGCTCTGTGGTGATAGAAATTTTCTACTTCTTGATTGGGTGTTTGATACACAGGGGTATACCTTTGTTAAAAACCTATTGGATTGTATGTTCAAGATCTGTGGATTTTACAATATATAAATTTTACTTTAAAAAAATTTAATAGGAAAAATAAAACATTGGCTAAAAAAGTTGATACATTGGTCTTTCTACTTATATTCATTATTGTTCCACAATTTAAAAATACTAAAATTTTATTTTTTAAAAAGACGTATTTATTTATTTTGGGGGGGAAAGCAGAGAGAGAGAATCTTTTCTTTAAATTTTTTTTAACATATAATGTATTATTTGTTTCAGAGGTACAGGTCTGTGATTCATCAGTCTTACACAATTCATAGTGCTCACCATAGCACATACCCTCCCCAATGTCCATCACCCAGCCACCCCATCCCTCCCACCCTCCTCCACTCCAGCAACCCTCAGTTTGTTTCCTGAGATTAAGAGTCTCTTATGGTTTGTCTCCATCTCTGGTTCCGTCTTGTTTCATTTTTCCCTCCCTTCCCCTATGATCCTCTGTCTTGTTTCTCAAATTCCTCATATCAGTGAGATCATATGATACTTACCTTTCTCTGATTGACTTATTGCGCTTAGCATAATACTCTCTAGTTCTATCCATGTCGTTGCAAAGGGCAAGATTTCATTTTTTTTAATTATGTTAATCACCATACATTACATCATTAGTTTTTGATGTAGTGTTCCATGATTCATTGTTTGCGTATAACACCCAGTGCTCCATTCAGTACGTGCCTTCTTTAATACCCATCACCAGGCTAACCCAGTCCCCTACCCCCTCCCCTCTAGAACCCTCAGTTTGTTTCTCAGAGTCCATAGTCTCTCATGGTTCGTCTCCCCCTCTGACTCCGCCCCTTCATTTTTCCCTTCCTATCTTTTTTTTTAACATAGAATATATTATTTGTTTCAGAGGTACAGGTCTGTGATTCAACAGTCTTAGACAATTCACAGCACTCACCATAGCACATACCCTCCCTAATGTCTATCACCCAGTCACCCCATCCTTCCCACCCCCCATCACACCAGCAACCCTCACTTTGTTTCTGGAGAATAAGAATTCCTCATATCAGTGAAGTCATATGATACATGTCCTTCTCTGATTGACTTATTTCGCTCAGCATTATACCCTCCAGTTCCATCCACGTCATTGCAATGGCAAGATCTCATTCCTTTTGATGGCTGCATAATATTCCATTGTGTGTGTGTGTGTGTGTGTGTGTGTGTGTGTGTGTATACACATACATACATACACACACCACTTCTTTATCCTTTCATCTGTCGATGGACATCTTGGCTCTTTCCACAGTTTGGCTATTGTGGACATTGCTGCTATAAACATCGGGGTGCACGTACCCCTTTGGATCCCTACATTTGTATCTTTGGGGTAAATGCCCAGTAGTGCAATTGCTGGATCGTAGGGTAGCTCTATTTTCAACTTTTTGAGGAACCTCCATACTGTTTTCCAGAGTGGCTACACCAGATTGCATTCCCACCAACAGTGTAGGAGGGTTCCCCTTTTTCCACATCCTCGCCAATATCTGTCATTTCCTGAATTGTTAATTTTAGCCATTCTGACTGGTGTGAGGTGGTTATCTTATTGAGGTTTTGCTTTGGATTTCCCTGATGCCGAGTGATGTTGAGCACTTTTTCATGTGTCTGTTGGTCATTTGGATGTCTTCTTTGGAAAAATGTCTGTTCATGTCTTCTGCCCATTTCTTGATTGGATTATTTGTTTTTTGGGTGTTAAGTCTGATAAGTTCTTTATAGATTTTGGATACTAGCCCTTTATCTGATATGTCATTTGCAAATATCTTCTCCCATTCTGTCGGTTGTCTTTTGGTTTTGTTGACTGTTTCCTTTGCTGTGCAAAAGCTTTTATTTTTTGAAGATTTTATTTATTTATTTGAGGGAGAGAGAGACAGCAAGAGAGGGAACACAAGCAGGGGGAGCGGGAGAGGGAGAAGCACGCTTCCCACTGAGCAGGGAGCCCGATATGGGGCTCAATCCCAGAACCCTGGGATCATAACCTGAGCCGAAGGCAGATGCTTAACAACTGAGCCACCCAGGCGCCCTGCAAAAGCTTTTCATCTTGATGAAGTTGCAATAGTTCATTTTTGCCCTTGTTTCCCTTGCCTTTGGCAATGTTTCGAGGAAGAAGTTGCTGCGGCTGAGGTTGAAGAGGTTGCTGCCTGTGTTCTCCTCAAGGACTTTGATGGATTCCTGTTTCACATTGAGGTCTTTCATCAATTTTGACTCTATTTTTGTGTGTGGTGTAAGGAAATGGTCCAGTTTCATTCTTCTGCATGTGGCTGTCCAATTTTCCCAATACCATTTATTGAAGAGACTGTCTTTTTTCCACTGGACATTCTTTCCTGCTTTGTCGAAGATTAGTTGACCATAGAGTTGAGGGTCCATTTCTGGGCTCTCTATTCTGTTCCATTGATCTATGTGTCTGTTTTTGTGCCAGTACCATACTGTCTTGATGACGACAGCTTTGTAATAGAGCTTGAAGTCCGGAATTGTGATGCCACCAGCTTTGCTTTTCTTTTTCAACATTCCTCTGGCTATGCGGGGTCTTTTCTGGTTCCATACAAATTTTAGGATTATTTGTTCCATTTCTTTGAAAAAAGTTGATGGTATTTTGATAGGGATTGCATTGAATGTGTAGATTGCTCTAGGTAGCATAGACATTTTCACAATATTTGTTTTTTCAATCCATGAGCATGGAATGTTTTTCCATTTCTTTGAGTCTTCCTCAATTTCTTTCGTGAGTATTCTATAGTTTTCTGAGTATAGATTCTTTGCCTCTTTGGTTAGATTTATTCCTAGGTATCTTATGGTTTTGGGTGCAATTGTAAATGGGATCGACTCCTTAACAGAGAGAGAGAGAATGTTTAAATATACTCTGCACTGAGTACAGAGCCTGATGCAAGGCTCGATCCCACAACCCCGAGATCATAATCTGAGCTGAAACCAAGAGTCGGACACTTAACTGACTGTGCCACACAGCCGCCCCTAAAATATTAACTTTCATATTAAAGATAACACTATTCTGTAACTCTCCTGCATGTAACTGTCGAGATTTTAATGAAATATTTTCATGGCTGTTTCCCATCATTCCTTCATATATCCTCATATTTTTCAGAATATAAAGTGAATTCCACCTCAAATATATTTTTATCTGTTTATTAAAGTATGATTTAATTAAAATGCACGGATGTTAAGAGTTCAGCTTGAGGAGATCGAAAACTGGTTACTCTGATGTAACTACCACACAAGATATGGAACATTTCAACCATCTCAGGTTTCCTTTTACACCTTTCCACTCAATTTCCACTTTCTAGCCCACAGGCAACCACTTTCTAATTCCTATAATCATAGATACCTCTGCCTATTCTTGAATTTCATATAAATTAACTATGTAACTTCCGGTTTTGGTTTCTTTTGTTCAACATGTTTTTGAGATCATCTACATTGTTGCATGTGGTAGTAGTGTGTTCCTTTTTATTGCTGAATAGTACTGCTTTGTATAAATATACCAGAATTTGTTTTTCTACTCTCTGACTGAGATTTGGATTATTTCCAGTTTGGGGCTATTATGAATTAAGTTGCTGAAAACATTCCTGTATATGTCGGGGTGCCTGGGTGGCTCAGTCAGTTAAAGCCTTGACTGGTGATTTCAGCTCAGGTCATGATCTTATGGGTCATGAGATCCAGCCCAGGTCAGGCTCCATGCACTCAGCTGAAGTCGGCTTGAGATTCTCTCCCTCTCCCCTTCCCCTCCCACTCACAAGTATGCTTTCTGTCTCTAGAATAAATAAATAAGTCTTTAATAAAAAACATTCTTGAATAGGTCTTTTGTGGATATGTCATTTTATTTCTTTGGGAAAGCTAGGAATGTAATTGCTAGGTTATAGGATAGAGATTTATACTTCTCTCTATAAAATAAAAGCTGGAGTTCTCCAAAGTATTTGTGTCATTTTAAATTCCAATCAGTAAAAGAGAGTTCCAGTTGCTCCACATCCTTATCAATCTTTAGCACTGTTTTAGTCATCCTCATGTTTGTTTTTTTTAAAGAGTTTATTTATTTATTTGAGAGGAAGAGCATGAGTCGGGGGGAGGAGCAGAGGGAGAAAGAGAAGCAGCAGCAGACTCCCCACTGAGGGGGGAGCCCAACATGGGGCTCGATCCCAGGACCCCAAGACCATGACCCGAGCCAAAGGCAGACGCTTAACTGACTGAGCCACACAGGTGCCCCGTTTTTGTTTTTGTTTTTTTTTTGAAGTAATCTCTACTCCCAACATAGGGCTTGAACTCAGGGCCCTGAGATCAAGAGTTGCAAGTTCTACGACTTAAGCCAGCCAGGTGCCCCTAGTGCTGTTGTTTTTTAAAAGCCATTCTGTTTTGTTATTTAGCTCTTCTAGTGGGTGGGAATGGTATCCATTTGTCGGTTTCATCTGTATTTCCAATGATAAATGATATTGAACAACTTTTCATGTGCTAACTGTCCATTTAAATATTTTTTTGTGACATGTTGGTTCAAGTTTTTGTAGATTTTTATTGTACTGTCTTTTTATTTTTTATTTATATGTTATAGATATAAGTCTTTTGTCAGATAGATGTGAGACAAATATTTTCTTCTCAATCCCTGGCTTGCCTATTCATTTCCTTAATGGTGTCTTTTGAGGAGCAAAAATTTCTAATTTTGATAAAGTCTACCTTATTATTATTAACTTTATCTTCTAGAGTTAGTACTTTTTCTGTTGTATGAAATTTTGTCTACTTTAGGTCTCAAAGATAATTTCTTATATTTCCTTCTAGAAGCTTGATGCTTTTAACTTTTACTTTATGCCTATGACACTTCTTGAATTAATTTTTGTGTATCAAGTGAGATAAAGATAAATTATTTTTTTTCCATATGGATATTTAAAAGACCTTCTTTGCTCCTATTGAATTGACCCAATATTTAAAAACATTTCAGGGGTACCTGGGTGGCTCAGTCAGTTAAGTGTCTGGCTCTTGATTTCGACTCAGGTTATAATCCTGGAGTCGTGGGATCGAGCCCCACATTGGGCTCCTTGCTCAGGGGGAGTCTGCTTGGGATTCTCTCTCTCCCTCTCCATTTGCCCCTCCTCCCCCCTCAACTAAATAAATCTTGAAAAAAAACATTTCATAAATTTAGTCAATTGTAAAGATAATAGGAACCAAAAAGAGTATTAGAAATTAGATTTTGCCAAATAGGATGAAGATTCATAAAGCGTTTAAGTAATTACACTAAAGGAAAAACAGCTGTGTTATACTGAAGGGAGCCTGGGCTCATATAATAGTTTTGCTGTGTCCTAGCTATGCTATTGTGGGTATACCACTTACTCTGAATTTTAGTTTCCTCACCCAATCTGGTATATCACTAGAATATTAATGCCTACGTGACATGGAGGGCTTCCAGAGCCTGAAGGAAGGAGGGCAAGGCAGTGGAGTTCACCTTTAAGAAGTCTGCCAGGGGCCTAGAATCTCTCTGTGTCCCCAGACCTGGTGGGGTACTCAGTATTGGGAGTGAGAAGTGGCCAAAGGGGAAGAACATGCAGAAGCATAGATGCAAATGAGACTGGTGCTACAGTTGAATGTCTAGACCATGAAGTCAAGGAATGCATACTACTCCAGCCCAAGAAGTTCCACTTCTATTAGAGCATTGGCCAGATGATGGCCTCACATCCACTGAAAGCCCAGCAGACCCCAACCTCACAGAGAAAGCCAGCTTACTTTCATGAAAAGAATGAAATTCACAGACCTGGCCTCCTCCCAGAGGCAGAGGAAATTAGCACCACTTAACTGCTAAGAGATATAGGATTTTTTTGGGGGGGGGTGTAAAAAATGTTCTGGAATCAGATAGTGGTGATGGTTGTTCAACATAGTGAGGATACTATTACTGGTGTATATTTTAAAATGATGAATGTTATATGAATTGTACTTCATATACATGCTGAAATTTAAAAAACTATTAGAAAGTACATGAGATAACTGGAAGATATGAACAAAGTGTCCATTTGATGGTTAAGGAATTATCAATTCTGAGAAATATGGTAATACTATTATAGAAATATGGTAATACTATTATAGTTTTAAAAATCTTTATCTTTTAAAAATAATTACTGAAGTATTTATGGATGATATTTCAGATTTGTTTCAAAATAATCTAGTATGGGGGTACTAAAGTATATATGGGAGTATAAGTGAAATAAGATTAGCCTTGTGTTAATAATTATCAAAGCTTGGTAATGAATAGGTAGTGCATTACCTTTGTCTGTTTGAAATTCTTCATAATAAAAAGGTAAAAGAAAAACCACTATTTTGTAACTGCAGTGAAATAAAGGATCTAGGAAATAATCATCAATAAAAAAAACCATGAGGAAAGATTAATGGGGAATTTTATTATGGGTGGATCAGGCTGATTAACACCCGAAACCCAAAAACCAGATCATTTTATGCTCTTGAGAGGATGCAATAGGAACTACACACACTACCTACGAGGTATTCTTATAAAAAATTTGAATCAGAATCTAATCAAGCCTCTAAACTTTACCAGTTTTACAGGAAATTTGAAGAATAATCATTTGAAGGATACCACAAGAAATGAATCAATTAACTCCAGAGTGTGGAATATATAAAACAAATACCTCAGTTTTTTCAAAAAATAAATTCCAAAAAAAAAAAAAAAACGGTAAAGTTTAACAAGATTTAAAAAGACTTAGGATATATAAGAAACGTTACAATGTATAAGCCTTGTTTGGATCCTGATTTTAATAAGCCAACTATAAAAGGACATTTTGAAACAATGACTGAAATGTAAATATGGACTGTGTAGAATTATATTATTAAGGAATTAGTATTAATTTTTTAAGGATGCAAATGGCACTGTGGTTATGAAAAGAGTCATTATCTGTTAGAAATACACACTGAAGAATTTTCCGATGAAATGACATGTCTGGGACTTGTAAAACATGCCAGGAAAAAAATATACAGATAAACACACATATGTATATATACATATATATATGAAGCAAAATTTACAAAATGTTAATAATCATTGAACATGGAAGCTCATTGTACTATTCTATTTTATGTTTGAAAATTTCTGTAATAATAGGGGAAGGAAGAAAGAAGGGAAGGGGGGGAGAGAACAATGTAGATTTGAACCAAATCAATAAACAGGACTGCAGAATGAGAGCTATAAAATTTCCTAATGCCCTGAAATTCAAAGTTCTTTCTAATTTCAGGAGTTGGCAGAAGCCTTGTCTCAGAGAGATAAGACAAGTTTAGGCCCTAGGAATAATCAGTAGTGTCCTACCAATAATAAGAGAGTAATCTAGCCTGGGAATCCATGCGTCAATTAGCAAACCTCCCCCACCCTCCCCCACTTGCACTGTTATTCCCTCCAGCAGTAAGCCTACTGAGTTGGCCGCAGTAGGAAGTATGCTCCTTCCCTTCCTACTTGTAGCATCTGCTTCTTCCATTCCTTCTCTGAGGTGGCCTGAACGAGACTATGTACATGATTAGGTAGCTAGTTGTCCCTATAAATTCATCTGAATTGCCATTGGCAGCAGTTTGTAATAAATAATTCATCTTCATTTCTGAAAATTCATCTAGAAACAGTGCTTGGAGGACAATAACTTGAGCAGCTTAAATATTATAGGTGATGAAAAACTGGAACATTCTTTACTCCTCACTACCCCCCAACAATTTGGGAGGTTCAGCAAACCATGGTATTTGTAGTACACGTTCCAGATATTAAAGGAAGGTCACAGGGGTTGATTCATACTTCTGTTTTCTCCATTAGGAGACTCATAAGGAAAATGACTTTTGCAGACTTGCCCTAACATCATGGAGCATTAATCTCCATGAAGGTCTGTGGCTACTTTGGTAACACTGGAATTTGGGAGTTTTGAACATCTCTAAGAGAGGAAATAGCAGTAGATGAGAATGAATAGGTTCCACTTCAACCAACTGGTATATAAGGGCTATCTCCTTTCTGTAGATATCAGTCTTCTTCCTTCAGTATCATATTGAAAGGCAAAATGACCATAAAGTTACTACTAGTTTCTCTGCAGTTTTACAGCAATTAGGTACTGTTGGAATTATAGATATGTCTTGAATGTCTGATTTTCCTTTGCATGGGCTAAAGCAGCCTCAATGGATCATTGGCATGTGGGTAGACTGCTGGAGCCAGGCTGCTTTAGGGCTAAGTTGTTACTGCAGTGGATGGAAGCATAACTGTAGCAAAGGAGAGAATCCTAGATAGCACCAGAATGAAAGCTGCCAGTTCTAAGATGTGAATATAGAGCTGCCAACAAACAATGAGGCAAGAGTACAAAGGCAGAAATTACCAGAAATATGTCAGAAAATAGAAGAGAAATGTTGAGGAAAGGCCCAGGCTAGATGCTCGAACCTGCAGTTAGCAGGGAGTGGCCATGTGATACCAAGCTAAGTCAAGCTAAGGCCCCTTGGTTTAAAGGTACAGAATTGGGCCAAACATAACAATGTATTTTTCTAATACAGGATATTAGCTGTGGCACAGGCTACCTTGACAAATCCTAACCTGAAGTAAAAATGGACTGAGAGCCTGCCATGATGACAATTGTACTTCAGGAAGAGGATGAATTCCTAAATGGCCAGTCTCTGCTATTCAAATAATGTTACCATCTCCCAAAGAACAGTTTGGGGGCAGGAAAGAACAGTATTTCATTTCAAGCTGGACTACTCATCTACCAAAATACCATTCTGACCAAAGAAATAGATGCAGAATTACAGTCACAGCTGCATTCTGTATAGAACAAGTTGGATAATGGTACTCTAAATTGCTGATTACACTGCTAATGATTTTTTTAGTGGCATTGCATTGTTTTCCCACTTTTGTTTAAATTTCTTTAAAAAAGCATCTAGGAAGTTTTAAAAATGGTAAATTGTTAAGTATCAGTAAGTCTTCCAAAGAGAAATTCCATATAACATCCATTTCTTGAAATGGCATTCTCATATGGGATTTTGTAGGAGTGCCATTTATTGACTAGCTATTTGTTTTAATTTACTTTCTCATCAATTTACTTGCATTTAAGATTACTGAGGCCATAAGTATCTCAATATTAGTATTTGTATCTAGTTCCATAGTTGGTATGAAAAGATAATAAACCAACATATGTCATGATATGCTGGCACTGGGAATGTACTATGACTAGATTTACAAAAAGTAATAAGCAACAGTACATTTTTATTTTTATTGTGATAACCATGCTGAAATTTATTACATTGTTAGTATTTTATTGTTTAATTATGCCAACATAGCTGAGGGAGGTAATTATATTTTTATATAAAAATGCTGTTAATGTTTTTATTTCAATTTAGCAGATTATAGACTACAGATTAAAGCACTGCCATTGTTCTATATTGTTTCTTGTGCATTTAAATGGCAGAACATTTTTGCCACAAATAGTAAATTCATTTCTACTGAATTATTTTATTAAGGTTTCTAAATAATGTGCCTCTTAAATGGGAAAACCTCAATCTGGCCAGGAACTTCCATACATTAGATTTATAAAAAACATTTTATATAGAAAATGGTGTATCAATCACAATTACATCACAATGTTTTTTGAGAATTTTTCTATTTATTAAGGTAAATATCCTGTTAAAAAACTAAAAATACATTCTTGTTATGTAATTATAAATTCACAGGTAAATACTTACATTTGCTTCTAACAGATCCAATTTCAGTGATCTCTTAACACTGCAAACAAAATATTTAAGGAAATCAGATTTATATGCTTTAAGTAACCAAATATTTAAGAGTAATAAATATAAACAAAGATTCTGAGTTACTTTTGCCAATGAAAGCAGAATACCATATGAAGAAAGCAAAGCAATTTTCATGATGATGAAACTGGATTTTTTAATAGCATATTTCAATATGGAATAATATTCAAATGGACTTTTATATATGGTCTCATATACATGTACTATTGTACAGTTCAAGCATTAAAGTCATATTATTAAATAATCTTAGTAAAAATTCATATATGTGTTTTAAAATATCACTAATGAAAAATTAAGCATAAGGACAAAATAATTTACACACCCTTAATGGAGATGTTGAAAGTATATTATTTGCAGAAATAATGCACTAGGTATTAAAATAAAGGTATGAACAAGGTGAAAAAAGTTTTGCACATTATTCTAGCTTTAAACATGATTCAGTGCTACCAGACTATGACTTAACTGAGGAACAGATGCTCTATGTCTTTATAAGTCCCCAATCCATAAGAAACTATTTTTTGTCTCTCCCACTAAACTGATTCAGGAACATGCCAGGCTCTCTCTGTGCAAAATCTGTTCTGCTAAACCGGATGCCCAGCTGTTGGTGACAATGCTTAGAAAGGAAAGCTGAATATTTATAATACTTTATTTCGTACAGCTGTCTTCTAAAGAGCAGTCATCAACATTTTATTGAATGCAGACTAAATGCTCAAAGGAGAAAAAGGTCAATATAAATTAAAACTAGTTTTCCCAGTGACAAATGCAGCATTAAAAGTACTTTCTTGATCCCTGAGAAACAGAAATTATTTTATTTAAAACATTAGAGAATTTGACCATAAAAAAAAAGGATTGTATTGTAAAGGTAGTATTATAGAAAACAAAAAAAATTATACATATTAGAAAATGACTATTCATAAGTAACTACTTTTTTTCTACTGACTTTCAAACAAGTGACAAGAACAAGAAAAAATAGAAGAGATGGACAATTTACAAACATGGAGTAGTAAATATTAAATATAAAAATTTAATCTATCAAAAAAGGGCTCACTTAATTTTGCTATTATATCTATAGTAGCTTATCACATAACATTATTTCTTGAGATTAATTAAATCACTTTGAAAAATTACTTGTATCTTTTAGAAGTCCACGTGAAATCAATTTAATGTGAATTCTCAATGAAGCAACAAGAGAATAGAGGAATGAACAAATAAAAATGGCAGATGATCCGAAAAAGAATATATATTTAGTTTTGGAATATATAGGTCTCTATTCAGGTACATGAAATATTTTGGTATTTAATAAAATTTCAAAAGTAGAAATCAAAAACTAAAAGTACACAGCACAGAGTTTTTTCTGTTTTTAAATGCTAAGATGTAATACTACCTAGTAGAAGGAAACAAACCCTACCCTGATATTAATTACTCAAAATATTACTTATTGATGATTGATTCTTAGAGAAAGTAACTCAATGTTTGGATTTAAAAGATTTCCGGTTTAGGTCCTAGGGTTGATCTAAGAAGCTCAAGGAAATATATAAAAGTAAACAAGAAAGTGAGCTGGGTTAGACTGTTATTTCCCAATTTTAACAGTTCAGTGAGAATCTAAAAACATGATTTATTGTGGGTGATATGGTTTTCAGATAATTCAGGCTTGTAAACTAAAACCTGGTAATATTTACAAGAATCATGAAGAGATTTAATAGATGAGACTAGGAGAAATCTAAGAAATCACTTAGTTCATCCAATATGGAAGAGTTGGTGTGATGTGCCCACTGTCACACAGCTTGAAGGGCAGAAACTGAGATCTCAGGTCCTGTGCACAACAAATCTTTGTTGAATTGAGGGGGAGGAGTTAAGAGGTAAAGAACAGCAAACCCACTAGAGGATTTTATGACAATCTATTAGAACTAGGCCCAAAGTCAAAGTATGGACTTAATGAATATTCACTATTCACTTAAGTGAATATACTTAATGTCATAGAACTGTACACTTAATGATTAAAGTTATTAAATTAAGTACATACTATATGCTTTTAATCTTATTTTATCTACTCTTTTAGCCACAAACAACTGTAATATAAGCATGATATTGTGTTACATGGAAGAGGATGATGTTAATAGGAACAGAGAGGAAGAGATGTTTGAAACATATAAAGGAAGAACAGACAAAACTTGATTAGATATATGGGATAAATATTTTTCTAACGTATTTACTCACTTGTTACCAGTATTAGTTGGCAATTAAAAGCAATATCTCTGGTAGTTCTGTAGAGTTATAAGCAGTTTTAGGGGTTATTACTTTGGTTTAAAAAAATGGATACACCATGGGGAACCTGGGTGACTCAGTCGTTAAGGGTCTGCCTTCGGCTCAGGTCATGATCTCAGGGTCCTGGGATCGAGCCCTGCATTGGGCTCTCTGCTCTGTTGGAAACCTGCTTCTCTCTCTCCCACTCCCCCTGCTTGTGTTCCCTCTCTCGCTGTGTCTCTGTCAAAAAAAGAAAAAATCTTAAAAAAAAAAATGGATACATCAAAAAGGACTCAAATAGACATTTCTCCAAATAAGATATACTACTGGCCAATAAACATATGAAAAAATGTTCAACATCCCTAATATTAGAAAAATGCAAATCTGAACCACAAAGAAATACTATTTCACAACCATTAGGATGTCTATTATAAAAAAAAAAAAGAGAGAAAATGCTGGCTAGGATACAGAGAACTGGAATGTTCGTGCACTGCTGGTGGGACTGTAAAATGGTACAGCTGCTGTGAAAAACAGTTTGGCAGTTCCTCAAAAAATTACATGTAGAATTGCCATATAATTCAGCAATTCCACTTCTGGGTATATATCCAAAAGAATGGAAAGCAGAGACACAAACAGGTATTTGAACACCCATGTTCATAGCAGCATTATTTCCAATAGCCAAAATGTGAAAACAATGCAAGTGCCCATTGACAGGTAAATGAGTACACGAAATGTAGTATAGATATACAGTGGTATATTATTCAGCTTTAAAAAGGAAAGAAATTCTGACACATGCTACAACACAGATGAACCTTGAAGATATCATGCTAAGTGAAATAAGCCAATATCAAAAGGGCAAATACTGTATGATCCACTCAAACGAGGTACTTAAAGTAGTCCAATTCATAAACACAGAAAATACTCGTTGCCACTAAAGGAAGGGTGAATAGGGATGGGTATAAAATTTCAGTTTTGCAAGATGGAAGAAGTTTTGGAGATAGATGATGGTGACAGTTGCACAAAGTGAATATACTTAATGTCATAGAACTGTACACTTAATGATTAAACTGTAAACTTTAGGGGCGCCTGGGTGGGTCAGTTGGTTAAGCATCTGCCTTCGGCTCAGGTCATGATCCCAGAGTCCTGGAATCGAGTCCTATGTCGGGCTTCCTGCTCTGCAGGGAGTCTGCTTCTCCCTCTGCTCCTCCACCCACTCATTCTCTCAATCTCTCTCTCCCAAATAATAAAGTCTTTTAAAAAATAATTTTTTAAATGGGCACTTATCTACTGTATCCTAATTTCCTCCCTTGTCCTGGTAATCTTATTACTTCTGCAGATTACTTCCCACTTCCAACTTAACCCAAATTTACACCTATGTCCATAATTTAACTACTGTGCTTCATTTTTAGGTTTACTAAGTTTAGATTCATTGGGATGAAAATTCTGGTTGCTACCAGCATTTTGCTCTTGAGAATTTAGGAAAGATAAATACATTTGCCATGCAATTTCATATCAATAGGAATAGGAAGTAACTATGTTTATGGGATTAGTCATACTACTAAGACTATCCTCCCCTATTTTATTTAGCTTATCACATGGTAGTATCCTGAATAGGATTCTCTGATTCTATCAGAACAGAACAAGTACAGGAGTTTCATTATACAACATTACTAACACTGATGACAATATAAAAGAAATTACTTTAGAAAAAAATGAACTTTCATTTCGTTTATAATTAAGAATGAGGAATGACACATCAAAAAGCACAAAATTACATGTTTTGTGCTTCTCTTTTTTGATAGAGTGCGAGTGGGCAGAGAGGGGAGAGAATCTCAAGTAGGCTCCATGCTCAGTGCAGAGCCCAATGTGGGGCTCAATCTCAGACGCCAAGATCATGACTTGAGCAGAAATCAATAGTTGGACACCGAACTGACTGAGCCACCCAAGCACCCCTTTGAGCTTCTCTTCAAAATACTGGATTAAATATAATTTTGAATAGCAGAGCTGAGGGTAAGAGTGGGTGTGTGAGGAGACAGATAAACTTTGTAAAGCAGATAAGAGTCAGAGAGCCTTGATGCTATGCCAAATTCCTCCACTAAGTTTGGGCAAATCACATAATTTCACTAAGCTTCATAAAGGTGATAATAATACTGGCCCATAAACTAGTTAGGGAATTTCTGAATGGAAGATTAAAATATCACTTACAATGTCAGTGCTTCCATTTACTTCCTACTATAATGGGGATGACAATGTTTCAAGAGTATTTAAAGGATTTAGTATACTTGTGAGATGCTTAGAAATCCTTTGATGAAAGGCAATGACCAAATTCACATCCCATGTGACTCCTTTGGTGTAAATTGAGATATCTGAAATGATTTATTTTCCATTCTATGTATGAGAATGAGAAAAGAATCTTCTATATCCTTTTTATCTTCTCCCTTTCATTCAAGTCTTTTGTGTTCTCTCAAGCGCTCTTTTGTGTTCAACATTCACGGTGGTCATACAATAATTCACTATCATGGTAGATGGTGGTAGAGAGAAATATTACTCTGTTACATGTAGAAATACGGTCATCATGTGAAAGCACCTAAATAAATAAAATCCTCTGTTATTCTTCATGATAAAACTGGCCAAAACCTTAAGCAGTTATTGGGCAACAGACGTTTTTTGTGTCAAAAGCTTATTAAAAGGTTAATAGAGAATTAGTTAAACAATTCTTACAGAAATAAAGGGATATATTTGGGAATACTGATTCCAGAAGATAAATAAATAGAGGTGAGATGGTCACTGGGCAAAATAAAATGAGAAATGATGTAAGATAATTTCATTTTTAAATGAGTATTCTCAAAAATGAACATTAATATTCATTACTATTTCCTCCTGTGAGAAATTTATATATACATATATGTATCATCACACATAAATATATAAAAAGGACATGTTAAATCCTTTTAAAATTTATCAAAAGTGGCCATGTAAGACTGATGAATCACAGACCTGTACCCCTGAAACAAATAATACATTATGTTAATAAAAAAATAAAAAAATAAATTTAAAAAGGAGCCAAATAGTTTTATCAGAATTAAATATGGGAAATGGATGATATTTTACATATTTTTTTAAAGATTTTATTTATTTATTTGACAGAGAGAGAGCACAAGCAGGGGGAGCGACGGGCAGAGGGAGAAGGAGAAGCAGACTCCCTGCTGAGCAAGGAGCCCGATGTGGGGCTCGATCCCAGGACCCTGAAATCATATTTTACATATTTTTTGTATTATATTTTATAGCAAAAATTAATAATAAATTTACATTGATGTCTACCTTCCCCTTGAGAATCTAGCACAATCATCTCTAAGTTTTCCCTGACATAGTCCACATTGTATTAAGGATCTTTCTACTCTATAGCACTATAGTATGCCCCTCTCACAAAACTTACCAGGTTGAAATAGTCTATTTGTATGTTTGTCTTTCCCCCCTGAACTAAGATATTTATATCATTAGCACCTTCACTCTTCAGTGGTAAGTTAAACATCCTTGTTAAACTATCTTTCCCACAAAAATTAAAACTCCCAGCAAATACAGTATCTCTTCATATTTGAATCCCCAAAGCCTGACACAGTAATGGGTGCAAAAGTGTTATATAAATTAATGATTTATTTAATTAATTGTATTTATTTTTAACTTAAAACTTCAGTCTCAAATTGAGGAATATATTTAGTTCCTTTAAATTTTTATGATCCTCCAATCCTGATTTTTTTTTTTAAGATTTTATTTATTTGACAGAGAGAGAGAGAGAGAGAGACAGTGAGAAAGGGAACACAAGCAGGGGTAGCGAGAAAGGGAGAAGCAGCCTTCCCACTGAGCAGGGAGCCTGATGTGGGGCTCCATCCCAGGACCCTGGGATCATGACCTGAGCCGAAGGCACTTAATGACTGAGCCACCCAGGCGCCCTTCCTCCAATCCTGTTTAAGATAGTTTCAGTGCAGGTTCCCAAAAGATGTCTTATTAACGGTCTTATCTCTAATGTAGTATCTTATATGGATCTATGTCTTAACAGTTCTGGAAAAACCTAAACCATAATCTTTTCAAATATTGACTTTCCTTCATTCTTCCTTTCTAGACTTCATCTAGAAGTAATTTTAGACTTTATAGTTCCATTTTCCATATATCTGAACTCTTATTTCTTAGCATTTCTTGTCTCTCTAGTGCATGTGGGCAATTCAGAGCTATCTTCCAGTTGTCTAATTCTTTCTTCAATTGTATCTAATTTACTATTTAATCCACCCATTAGTTTTTTTTTTTAAATAATCTGATGAGTATGGGGGGTAACTTTTAATTTTTACTTAATTTTAAACTTACAAAAAACTAGGAGTAAGAGTTCTTATCTTTTACCCAGACTTATCACTTATTTACATTTTGTCCTATTTGTTTTATCATTCTTTCTCTCTTGCTCTAGTTCTTTGACTTAGAGCAGGTTATGCCCTGATAAACCCATCTAAGCTGAAAATGCAATTAATACACCAAACCTACAAAATATTATAGCCTAGCCTAGCCTATCTCACAACGCTTACATTAACTTATAATTGGGCAAAATCATCTAACACAAAGCCTATTTTACAATAAAGTACTGAATATCTCATGCAATTTACTGAATACTATACTAAAAGTGAAAAACAGAATGGTTATATGGGTACAGAATGGTTTTAAGTGTATCATTTTTTTTTTACCCTTGCAACTGGGTGGGGCTGACTGGGAGCTATATCTCACTGCCACTGACTAGCACCACAAGAGACTACCGTATTACATATCACTAGCCAGGAAAAAAAAATCACAGATTTTTAAAATGTATATATAAAGATACACAGAACTAGAACAGAAAAATACAAGTCTATCTCTCTGTATATATGTGTATTTAAAAAATCCGTGATTTCATATTGATACCTCCAATGCCAAGCTAAAATATTTTAAATTCCTCTATACAACAATGAAAACCTAGCTTCTATTATCTGCAAAATACTTATCATTTGCTCAAGCCTAGAATACATAGAAATCAGTTTAAGAAGTGCTAACCCAGACCCCTAAGCAAAGCAAATCTATTTACTAAGATTCAGTATTTGCATAATATTGTTAACTGCAAAATGTACATAAAGTCATTTTACCAGGTGTTAAACAGTATTTCAATATAGTTTTAATCTGCATTTTCCTGATGACTAACAAAATGCTTCCTTGCCATTTATGTAACTTTTCTTTAAATTAAATATTGGTTCAAGTTTTTGAACTATTATTTTAATGAGTTTTACTATTTACTTATTGTTTTACTGTTGAGTTATAAGAATTCTTTATATATTCTAAATATAAATTGTTTAAAATATATCTTATATTTTCTCCTACTCAGTGGCTTGACAATTCATTTTTTAAATTTTTTTTCAAAGAAGGGCTTTTAATTCCCTGCTTTTTTTTTTTACAAAGGTTTTATTTATTTGACAGAGACAGGAGAGGGAACACAAGCAGGGGGAGTGGGAGAGGGAGAAGCAGGCTTCCTGTGGAGCAGGGAGCCCGATGCGAGGCTCGATCCCAGGACCATGGGATCATGACCTGAGCCGAAGGCAGACGCTTAACGACTGAGCCACCCAGGCGCCCTGACAATTCATTTTTTAAAAAAAATTTTTTTTAAGTAATCTCTATACCCAATGTGGGGCTCGAACTCACAACCCTGAGATCAAGAAAGGTGCATGCTCTACTGACTAAGCCAGCCAGGCACCCTGACAATTCATTTAAAAAAATTTTTTTTTATTTTTACTTTAATTCCAGTATAGTTAATATAGAGTGTTATATTAGTTTCAGGTGTACAATATAGTGATTCAACAATTCTATACATTACTCAGTGCTCATGAAGATGAGTGTACTTTTAATCCTCTTCACCTATTTCACCCATCCCCCCACCCATCTCCCCTCTGGTAACCATCTGTTTGCTCTCTATAGTTAAGAGTCCATTTTTCGGTTTGGCTCTCTCACTTTTTTACCCTTTAAATTTTTTCTTTAATTCCACAGATGAGTGAAATCACATGGTATTTGTCTTTCTCTTGAGTGACTGATTTCTCTTAGCATTATACTCTCTGGCTCCAACCATGTTGTTGCAGATGGCAAGATTTCATTCTTTTTTATGGCTGAATAATATTCTGTGTGTGTGTGTGTATGGCTATCTGGCTATTGTAAATAATGCTGCAATAAACAAAAAACACAGGGGTGCATATATCCTTTTGAATTAGTGTTCTTGTGTTCTTTGGGTAAATGCCTAGTAGTGCAATTAGTATGATCATAGGGTATTCTGTTTTTATTTTTTTTTCAAAATTTAAAAAAAATTATTTATTTATTTGAGAGAGAGAGAGAGAGAGAGAGAGAGAGAGCACAAGAGGGGGTAGGGTCAGAAGGAGAAGCAGACTTCCTGCTGAGCAGGGAGCCCGACATGGGACTCAATCCTGGGACTCCAGGATCATGACCTGAGCTGAAGGCAGTCGCTTAACCAACTGAGCCACCCAGGCACCCAGGGTATTCTATTTTAGTTTTTTGAGGACCCTACATACTGTTTTCCAGAGTGGCTGCACCAGTTTGCATTCCCACCAACAATGCACAAGGGTTCCTTTTTCTCCCTGTCCAACACTTGTTTGCATTTTTGATTTTAGCCATACTGATAGGTGTGAGATGGTATCTCATTGTAGTTTTTATTTCATTTCCTTGATAATGAGTGCTGTTGGGCACCTTTTCATGTGTCTGTTGGTCATCTGCATGTCTTCTTTGAAGAAATGTCTGTTCATGTCTTCTGCCCATTTTTTAATTGAATTATTTGGGGTTTTTGGTGTTGCATTGCATAAATTTTTATGTATTTCGGGTACTAACACTTTATCGGATATGTCATTTGCAAATATCTTCTCCTATTCAGTAAGTTGTCTTCTAGTTTGTTGACTGATTCCTTTGTTGTGCAGAAGCTTTTATTTTTGATGTAGTCCCAATAGTTTTTGCTTCTGTTCCCTTTTCTCAGGAGATAGGTCTAGAAAAATGTTGCTAGAGCCAACTGCAGAGAAATTATTGCCTGTGCTCTCTTCTAGGATTTTTATGGTTTCGGGTTTCACATTTAGGCCCTTAATCCATTTTGAGTTTATTTTCATGTATGGTGTAAGTGGTCCAGTTTCATTCTTTTGAATGTAGTTGCCCAGCTTTCCCAACACTGTTGAAGAGTCTTTTTCCCATTGCATATTCTTGCCTCCTTTGTCGAAGATTAATTGACCATATAATCATGGGTTTGTTTCTGGGCTTTCTACCTTGTTCTGTTGATCTATGTGTCTATCTTTGTGTCAGTACCATATTGGTTTTTTTTTTATTTTTTATTGTTATGTTAATCACCATACACTACATCATTAGTTTTTGATGTAGTGTTCCATGACTCATTGTTTGTGCATAACACCCAGTGCTCCATGTAGATCGTGCCCTCTTTAATACCCATCACCAGGCTAACCCATCCCCCCACCCCCCTCCCCTCTAGAACCCTCAGTTTGTTTTTCAGAGTCCATTGTCTCTCATGGTTTGTCTCCCCCTCCGACTTACTCCCCTTCATTCTTCCCCTCCTGCTATCTTCTTCTTCTTTTTTTCTTAACATATATTGTATTGTTTGTTTCAGAAGTACAGATCTGTGATTCAACAGTCTTGCACAATTCACAGCACTCACCATAGCACATACCCTCCCCAATGTCTATCACCCAGCCACCCCATCCCTCCCACCCCCCACCACTCAGGCAACCCTCAGTTTGTTTCCTGAGATTAAGAATTCCTCATATCAGTGAGGTCATATGATACATGTCTTTGTCTGATTGACTTATTTCACTCAGCATAACACCCTCCAGTTCCATCCACGTCGTTGCAAATGGCAAGATCTCATTCCTTTTGATGGCTGCATAATATTCCATTGTGTATATATACCACTTCTTCTTTATCCATTCATCTGTCGATGGACAATTTGGCTCTTTCCACAGTTTGGCTATTGTGGACATTGCTGCTATAAACATTGGGGTGCATGTACCCCTTTGGAACTCTACATTTGTATCTTTGTGGTAAATACCCAGTAGTGCAATTGCTGGATCGTATGGCAGCTCTATTTTCAACTGTTTGAGGAACCTCCATCCTGTTTTCCAGAGTGGTTGCACAAGCTTGCATTCCCACCAACAGTGTAGGAGGGTTCCCCTTTCTCCGCATCCCCGCCAACATCTGCTGTTTCCCGACTTGTTAATTTTAGCCATTCTGACTGGTGTGAGGTGGTATCTCATTGAGGTTTTGATTTGGATTTTCCTGATGCCGAGTGATGTTGAGCACTTTTTCATGTGTCTGTTGGCCATTTGGATGTCTTCTTTGGAAAAATGTCTGTTCATGTCTTCTGCCCAGTTCTTGATTGGATTATTTGTTCTTTGGCTATTGAGTTTGATAAGTTCTTTATAGATTTTGGATACTAGCCCTTTATCTGATATGTCATTTGCAAATATTTTCTCCCATTCTGTCGGTTGTCTTTTGGTTTTGTGGACTGTTTCTTTTGCTGTGCAAAAGCTTTTTATCTTGATGAAATCCCAATAGTTCATTTTTGCTCTGGCTTCCCATGCCTTTGGCGATGTTTCTAGGAAGAAGTTGCTGCGGCTGAGGTCAAAGAGGTTGCTACCTGTGTTCTCCTTTAGGATTTTGATGGACTCCTGTCTCACGTTTAGGTCTTTCAACCATTTGGAGTCTATCTTTGTGTGTGGTGTAAGGAAATGGTCCAGTTTCATTCTTCTGCACGTGGCTGTCCAATTTTCCCAACACCATTTGTTGAAGAGACTGTCTTTTTTCCATTGGACATTCTTTCCTGCTTTGTCAAAGATGAGTTGACCATAGAGTTGAGGGTCCATTTCTGGGCTCTCGATTCTGTTCCATTGATCTATGTGTCTGTTTTTGTGCCAGTACCATACTGTCTTGATGACTACAGCTTTGTA
Source organism: Zalophus californianus (assembly GCF_009762305.2). Taxonomy (NCBI): domain Eukaryota; kingdom Metazoa; phylum Chordata; class Mammalia; order Carnivora; family Otariidae; genus Zalophus; species Zalophus californianus. The sequence continues at coordinate 51,900,304 of NC_045598.1, forward strand.
ATAGAGCTGGAAGTCTGGAATTGTGATGCCGCCAGCTTTGCTTTTCTTTTTCAATATTCCTCTGGCTATTTGGGGTCTCTTCTGGTTCCATACAAATTTTAGGATTATTTGTTTCATTTCTTTGAAAAAAGTGGATGGTATTTTGATGGGGATTGCATTGAATGTGTAGATTGCTTTAGGTAGCATTGACATCTTCACAATGTTTGTTCTTCCAATCCATGAGCATGGAACGTTTTTCCATTTCTTTGTGTCTTCTTCAATATCTTTCATGAGTATTTTATAGTTTTCTGAGTACAGATCCTTTGCCTCTTTGGTTAAATTTATTCCTAGGTATCTTATGGTTTTGGGTGCAATTGTAAATGGGATCGACTCCTTGATTTGTCTCTCTTCTGTCTTGTTGTTGGTGTATAGGAATGCCACTGATTTCTGTGTATTGATTTTATATCCTGCTACTTAGTACCATACTGTTTTGATTATGACAGCCTTATAGTATAATTTGAAATCTGGAATTGTAATACCTCTAGCTTTTGATGATTCATTTTCTTAATTGTGTCCTTTGATGAGAAGTTCAAAATTTAGATGAAGTCTATTATTTTTTCTTTTATGGTTATTGTTTTTTGTATCTTGCCTGAAATTTTACCTACCCCACGTTGTAACAATATTCTCATATACTTCCTTCAGAAACTTTAGCTTTTACATATAGGACTATGCTATATTTCAAATCAATTTTTTATATGGTATAAGGTAGAAGTTGAGGGTGTTTCATTTACTTTTCTGTATGGTGTCCCAGAACCATGTGGACTTTTCTTTCCCCACTGAATTGCTCTGGCACCTTTGTGGGTCTATTTCTGGACTTTGGATTCTCTTCCATTTTATCTATTTATCCCTATGTCCAAACCACATTGAATTCAGAACCACTTTATATTAAGTCTAGTTAGTGTATGTACTCCAACTTCATTCTTCTTTTTCAAGATTATTTTCTTATAAGTCTTTTGCCTTTTCATAAAAATTTTGAAATCAGTTTTTCTATTCCTATAAAATGTTTGCTGGGATTGACAGGAAATGCATTGAATCTAAAGATCAACTGGGGAGAACTAAGAATTTAACATTACTGAGACTTCAAATCCATAAACATGCGCCTATTGAGATCTTTATTTTCTCTAAGCAATGTTGTCATCTTCAAGGTAGAAATAAGTGTCTTCTAGTTAAACTTCTTTTAAGTAGTTTTAAAATGTGATTGTATATGGAAACATTTAAGCTTCATTTTCAGGTGTTTCTTGCGAAAATGTAGAAACAGAATTGATTTTTGTATATTGACTATGTGATCTGCATCTTTGCTAAATAGCTCTAATAACTGGCAAATCATCAATTTTACTTTTTCCTTTCCAACATTTACACATTTCCTTTCTTTTTAGTGCTTTGTTAAATAGAAGTGGTGGGAGGGCACATCTTGCCTTATTCCTAATCTTAGAATTAAGTGTTTAGTGCTGAGCATGATATGTATAGGTTTTTCAAAGGAATTAGTTCCCTTTCTACTTCTACTGTGCTGTTTTTATTTTATCATGAATGAGGGTGCTCTTTGTACAACTATTAATATGATCTCCTTTATTCTCTTTTTGAAAAATGTGAATTGATTTTAAAATAACAGAATAATTTGCATTCTTGGGATAAGCCCCACTTGGACATAATGTATTACCCTTTTATATGTTGAATTAGATTTGCTAATTTTTTTTAAGTTTTTTTATTTATTTATTTGAGAGGGAGAGAGAGAGCACGCACGTGCGAATGCAAGAGCAGGGGGAGGGAGAAGGAGACTCCCCGCTGATCAGGGAGCCCGATAAGGGGCTCAATCCCAGGATACTAGGATCATGATCTGAGCAGAAGGCAGATGCTTAACCGACTAAGCTACCCAGGTGCCCCTAGATTTGCCAATCTTTTTTAAGGATTTTTGAGTCCATGTTCATGAAATATATTGGTCAGCAATATTTTCATAATTCTTTTACCATATTTTGATATCAGGTTAGGTAGTATCAGCGTTATGAGGATTAAATGAGTTGGGATATATATATGTTATATATACATTACATATATAAGTTGTACATAAATTATAGAATTATATATAAACATATAACTTAAAATGTATATATATGTAAAATCTATGTATAGATTTTAAATCTAGTCTGATATTCTCTACCTTTTCACAGGAGTCTTTACTTCACTTAAAGTTACTATTTTGGAACCAGGCTGTTCCTGCTGAAACTGTGCTGTTTAGAAATTTTTCTTTTTTGCTAAATATATATATATATTTTAAGAAATGGGATCCCAGTCATCAAAATGATTTGAGGGTATCCCACTTTCCCCCCCATTTCTGAGACCCCAGCTGGTTTTATGTTTAAAAACTGTGGTCCTTCCTTAAATGAAATGACTTACCAAAAGTAATTTAGAACTTCAATGGCCATTATGGGAAACTTTCTCTCTCTCCAAACTTAACTTTTCTCAAAACTGAATTGGACAGCCATGGCTCTAAAATTGTCAAAAGTGAATGGGATGCCTATTTTGATTAGTATTTTGAAGCTTCCGAAAGTTATTGGAAATCTAAAATTGCTTCTCTGCAAAATACAATTTCTAGACTAACCGAAGTAAACAAAGAAAGAAAGAAATAAGGGCTTCTGAAGCCTCTTTTCTGCCTTCTCCATCTTCTTTGTCTCAGTACATGTGGCAGATATCCTGTTCTCAGTCTCTACCTCTGGTGCCATTTTTCTCGGCACCATCACCATCTCCCCTATTGTGCCCCATGCTAATTCTTTCACCAAATTTCCCTTTTCCTCCAAATCTTTCCCCACTCCCTACTCTCCTGAGCCTATTAAAACCTGCCCCTTTAAAGTTAAATCTTCTGAGGATCCTAATAAACCTCAAATTTCTTATGCTCTCTGGACTAAGGCCAAATTACAAGCTGTAAAGTTTCCCAAAGTGACTGAGGACAACAATGCATTTGCTGAAGAATTCAACATCTAGAAGAAGACCAAAATTTTCTTAAAAGACTGTTTGCATGAAGCACTGGGTGTTATACGCAAACAATGAATCATGGAACACTACATCAAAAACTAATAATGTAATGTATGGTGATTAATACAACATAATAAAAAAAGTTAAAAAAAAACTGGTGTTGAGTTTCACAGTTATGTACATGTTTGTCAGGCTTTTGTGTGCAAGCCTGAATTTTGTTCCAATTAGCAGGCTTAGGAAAAGCTACTACAAATGCTTGGTGGAGATTTCCAGAGATTGTTCTAGCATCTTGCCAAAGATTGGTGTCTGTTTCTCTAAACCCCTTTTAGGGTGTCCCCACTGGGCTAGTTTCATCCAGTGTTTGGCCTGGTCCTCACACCAGCATGAGGTCTAACTAATAGAAATCTGAGAAACCAGGTTGGTAAGTTTAAATAACTTGGTCAATCTACCCAGGTAGCATTTAACTCTATGTTTATTAATGGACTAAACTAGAATCTTTCTCTTTTAGTTAAAGGGATGAGGATAGAATGGGAAACCATGTCCCCTCCAGATTTAGTTAACCTGGCAAACCAGCTCACCCACACCCTAGATGAGTAATTTAAAACAAAGATGTCTAAAATTCTCAATTTTCAACTCCAGCAAATGAAAGCCCCTAAACAATACAAACAACCCTCCTTCCCCACTAGTTTCTGCTATTATTGCAAAGGGCCAGGACAGTGGAAAAAGATTGTTACAAACTTAAGTGCTCCAGGTGCCTTGAGCCCTTTAAGCCAGACTTTCCAGTCCTTCTAATTCCTAACGGGGCTCCAAGGAACTATAGGGGCTCTTCTCAAACCTCCCTCTTAATCAGCTTGGAGACACCACTCTCCAGATTGGGAATGAATCTCTCCATCCTTATTGACATTGGAGCTACACTCTCAATGCTTAGCCCCACTGCTATAAAGCATTCCCTGCCTCAAGATACTAAAACAGTTCAAATGGGGGGGGGGGGTCTTTAATAAACCTCAACAGGTTCTTGCCTCTGAACCTATTCCCTTTTGTTTAGGTGCTTTAGAGTTACAGACCCTTTTCTCCTTAGTTCCTCTGCCCCTATTCATTTATTGGGCTGAGATTTCTTAGAAAAATATTATGCAAATTTCTTTCTTTCAAAGGGGGAAATAAGTCTAAAATTTGATAGTAGTAACCAAAATAGCCAACCAGGCAAATTAAATGATCCTTTGACATCTTTTATTTGCTCTCTCTGATGGCACTATAGCTGAGTTTGGGGACAAAGATCAGTTGTCCATGGGCAAAATCAACTGGTGTTGGTAGAATCTACAGTGCACCTCCCAACAAGATTCAAACAGATCTCTCAAAACCTCTCCCCAGAACTAATCAATACCCTATAGTTTTTCAAGGCATCAAGCCCATAATATAAGATTATAAGACTCAGTGCTTTATTATCCCTTGCACTAGTCCCTGCAATGCCCCTATTTTCCTGTGAGAAAACCCAACGTCCAAGAATAGAGGTCTGTCCAAGACCTCTGAGCAATAAGTAACACTGTTATCCCTCAGCACCCTATTGTTCCTAACCCCCACATACTACTGATACCTATTCCCACCAAAAGCAAACTTTTTACCCTAATTGATCTTTGCAGTGTATTTTTTCTTTAAATTTTTTATTGTTATGTTAACCACCATACATTATATCATTAGTTTTTGATGTAGTGTCCCATGATTCATTGTTTGTGCATAACACCCAGTGCTCCATGCAGAACGTGCCCTCTTTAATACCCATCACCAGGCTAACCCATCCCCCCACCCCCCTCCCCTCTAGAACCCTCAGTTTGTTTTTCAGAGTCCATCGTCTCTCATGGTTCGTCTCCCCCTCCAATTTACTGCCCTTCATTCTTCCCCTCCTGCTATCTTCTTCTTCTTTTTTTTTCTTAACATATATTGCATTATTTGTTTCAAGGGTACAGATCTGTGATTCAACAGTCTTGCACAATTCACAGCACTCATCATAGCACATACCCTCCCCAATGTCTATCACCCAGTCACCCCATCCCTCCCACCCCCCAGCACTCCAGCTGATCTTTGCAGTGCATTTTTTAGTATTCTAGTTGATAAAGATACTTTTGCTTTCACTTGGGAAGAATGGCAATACACCTGGAGAGTAATGTTCCAGGGTTACACAGAGAGTCCTTACTTTTCACAAACCTTAAAATTGGATGATATAAAGTTTTCTGTAGGATCTACTTTGTTACAATACACAGATGATTGCTTCTCTGCTGCCTTTCTCAAACCTCTTCATAGGAAGACAGCATCTACTTGTTAAAACTTTTGGTCTTAAAGGGACATAAAGTCTCCAAAGAAAAACTACAGTTTGTTCAAACCCAGGTTTGATACTTATGACACACGATCTTGATATAAGGACTACATTTGGATCCAGGATTTATGGCATCCTGAACTTCCCAAAACCAAAACCAAAGCACTAATTACGATATTTTCTTGGACCAGTTGGCTGCTGTTGAAATTGATTCCAAACTTCTCTTATGACTCAAATTCTATTTGCTTTACTAAAAAGTAACAAACTTGACCCTATTATTTGGAAAGATTGGGAAGACAAGCTTTTGGGACTTTAAAGAAAAGCCTTGAATAAAGTCCTAATTATCAACTTCCCTTTTTCCTCTTTGTATATGAGAGGGAAGGGAATACCCTTAGAGTACTCACCCCAAAACTCATGGGGTATTATAGATAACAACTAGACCCTGTAGCACAGGGATATCCCCCTTGCCTCAGAGCCATTCCTACCACTGCCTTTTTGGATAAAGCCAATGAAGAAATAGTCAGGGGATCCCATCTTTGTGCCCCATTCACAAGAAGTCCTCCTTAATTCTCATTACACTCAACACTTCTTAGTCATTTCATCTCCTATGAAATCCTGTAACTGCTCCTCATATAATTCTCACTGTAGTAACTTTAATCTGGCTATTCTCCCCTTCTTCACTGACAAGACCCCTCATGACTACTGAACGCTGACAGATCACCTTCCGACTCCCGGTAACAATTTACAGGAAACTCCTCTACACAATACAGATTTTACATAGTTTACTGATGGTACTTATGTAAAGGATGAAAATGGTATACCACATACATACCACATGGTAAGTAATGTGCTGGTATGTTACTGCAACTCCTTTGAAGTCACCGAGGTAGCACCTTTCCCTCTGGCTACTTTGGCCTAACAGTCTGAGTTATACACCCTTACTCAAGCTTGTACCTTAGCCAAGGGTAGAACCACAGACATTTATACCAATAGCCAGTATGCCTTTAGGGTAGCTCAAGACTTTGGTATGTTATGGAAAAGTGAGGTTTCCTTACCCCCAGTGGGGATAAAATTAAAAATGGTTCCTATGTCTAGAATTTATTTGATGTCATACTTTTGCTGCCTACTCTGGCTGTTAAGGTCCCCAGCATTCTAAACTTGACTCCCTGGAGGCCAAAGGAAACCACCTTGCTGATATTTCTGCCAAAAATGCTGCTTTCAAGGTCAAAAAATTGACCAGAAACGTTCAACAATGGGCCCCAGAATAGGAGAAAAAATTGGAAATCTAATAATTGTTCATTTGATAAAAAGAAAAAACTGACTTGGACCAATTAACAATCTGGCTCTACCAGAAATTCTAAAATTCCCACTACTTACCACTGTACATGCACTAAACCATTGGTCTACTAACAAAATGATAGTGTTCATGAACCCATATTGGTGAGGAAATGTTAATGAGGTCACAAACAGTGCCCACCTCACTTGCCTCACCTGTCCAAAACACAATGCAGGGAAACCTGTCTGCACAGCTCTCCAACACTTAAATTACCTCAAAGGCCAGTTTTCACAAATGGATTTCATAGAGCTTCCCCATCTAATGGATTAAATATGCTTTAGTTTTGGTTTGTATGTTTCCTCACTGGACTAAAGTTTTCCTTTGTAGACTGGCCACTGCCTCTTCTGTGGCCAAAATTCTGTTAGAAAAAAATTATCCCTACCTGGGGAACCCCTTTGGAACTTCAGTGATTGGGGAACCCATTTTACCAGTTAGGTAAGTCCATGCTATTTGGCTAGTTTTACAACACTTTATTGTGCATACCATCATCAATCCTCAGGGTTAGTCGAACACACTACTGACACCATTAAGACTCAATTGACAAAATTTGTAAAGACCCTCCAAATATCTTGGCCTAAAGCAATGCCTTTTTTCTAAATATCAGACCGCTTCCCTTGCGAACTCATAGACTTTCACCCTTTGAGACAGTCACAGGACATCCAATGCACTTGGCTCCTGATCCCTTTGACTCACAGGATAAAAGGAGATTATACTTCAATATTATAAAGGCCGAACTGCTTCTATCAAAACTACCTATGCTTTGGTAGAGCAATTTTTTCACAGTGTACTCTCAGTAGACAAAAACTTTAAGCACCACATCTTGCAACTTGGAGATTTCATCTATTGGGGGAAAAAAAAAGACAAAAAAATACCTCCTGAAAGACTCTCTTCAACCTTGCTGGAAAGCCCCCTCTCAGGGACTTTTAGCCAACCGTTGTGTGCCAAACCTCAAGGAACGGACTCTTGGATTCATGTGACACATCTAAAGAAAGCCGTCAAACCCTGACCGGATTTGCAGACCATCTGGTCAGAAAGATTTCCTGGAATTGAGGCAGACAACATCTGATGACACAGACTTCCCAAGATGTCTGGACCAGGCCTGTTAGAAGGTTCAGGAATTACAGAAGTCTCTCTTTTTCATCTAGAGTATTAACTAACTCTGGATTCTTATCCAGAATTCATGGTTTCTGAATTTTCAACTTTACCATATTATTAACACACTTGGTTCCAACAGTTCTTTTGAGATAACAATACTTTTTAAAAGGTCTTTGAAGTTTTGCTGTTTTGCAAAAAGTTCACCAGCTATTGCTTCATGTTTATACCTACACTGTATCTTCTCAAATGCACAAGATAATTCTTTCAGTGCGCTCTTGCAGTAATCACCATTCTGCTTTCATGACCGCTTTAAGTAGGGACTTCCAGGAAGCATACAGGACTCTATTTGCCTCAGCAGGGGGAACTTTTCTTCCCTAAGTTGGAATAAGTGCCAGTCTTGTTAGTTGGCTACTTTCAGATCTAGGATCCTGGTTTAGAACTATCACACAATTTGGAATTGTCATGTTACTTTCAATTGTGTACTTGTTGCCTGTCAAATCTTTTTATTTTTATTTTTTTTAAAAGTCTCCCTATTTTTTTTTTCAAAGAGAATGAGAGATAGAGAGCACAAGAGGGAAGAGGGTCAGAGGTAGAAGCGGACTCCCTGCTGAGCAGGGAGCCTGATGCGGGACTCGATCCTGGGACTCCAGGATCATGACCTGAGCTGAAGGCAGTCGCTTAACCAACTGAGCCACCCAGGCGCCCTCCTGTCAAGTCTTTTTAAAAATGATGTACTCAGTAAGACGATCTCCAACGCTTACAATCTTGATAAATATGGACTATAGATGGGGAAATGCCTGAAAGTTCTCCCTGCTACGCCTCATTACTCAAATTTGACCTCAATAGGTTTCCAATTTGTACAATTTCCCTCCAAAGTGGGACATAACACCCAGGAAAGATCCTCCCTGGCACTAAGGGACAAAAGGTCACTGAATTAAGAAGAACCTGACTCTTAATCAGCGATGGTTTTGGAGAAAGATCTTGACCAAAAGGAGGAAATGTGAAAAATAATGAAGGGGAAACCTCATTAAAGTGGCGAAGAGATGATAGAAGGGGAGGCTAAAAGGGGATCTCATACCACTGAACGTCAATTATAGGAAGAACTATCAATTACAGACCCCAACAGAAGAGTTTCAATAGTTAAGAACCACTGATTACAGGTCCCAATAGGGAAAGATGTACACTGCACCTCCTACAAAATACAGACGACGCTTGCAACTCAGCCAAGGAGAAACCGTCCCCTTGAACCTGAATTGACTGTTCTCCCACGGACTTTGGGTCAAAATAATCCCTCCCAACTTCTTCCCTCTTCTCCATAAAATCATCCTCTCCTTTGTTGAACTTACCTACGGTTTAGCCATAGCTTACACGCAGCGAATTGAAATGCTTTGTTATTCCAGAATAAACCCATTTTTGCTAGTAAAATAACAGGATTTTATTTTTGAGGACAACATAATAACTACTCTCATTGTTCACAAAGGGACCCAAGAAACAGCAATGGGGTGGGGGAGGAGGGATACCTACGGCATTTCGACACTCAGGAACGCACCACCGCGGGATAAAAGGAACTGGGCCACCTCTTCCTGAAGCAGAGAACCTTCGGAGGGCGACGCCGGAGTCTGAAAAGCCCGGGCCTGAGGCTGCCAGACGCGGCGTCACACGCAAGGTGGCCCGCTGGAAACACCCTCCCCCCTCCAAGGGATCCGAGTGTAAGGGGGAGAGGAGAGGAGACGCTAATTAAGGACCTAGGACCTCATCCTCGTCCCTGCCAGCGCACCACAGGACCCTCTCTTCACTCTGGCCATTCCAGACCCCGACAGACGAGCGGCACAGCCGTATCTGTCCTCTCCTGATTCACCTCCCTAGATTTCTACCCGGACTGTTTGGGGAGGTGCTCTGAATCTTATTTCCGGTGGCGGAGAGGCGGAGTTGCCATGGTAATTAAAGGAAAGGCCGAGGTCGTTTGGGCTGCGGTGACAGGATCACGGAATCTGTGGAGAGAATTGGCTGCGCTTCCTCGCGTGTGAGCTGGAATTAGGTAGCAAACAGCTGGCTGTCTCTGTGTCTGCGCCGCGCCCTGCCTCGCTGTCCGGCTTCCTTCCCTCTCACCTGCTTCTTTTACTTCTCTTGCTATACCAACGCTGGGTCCGTGTGTACCTAAAGTGTACATACAACCGCAGCTGCGTCCTAGAGAAATGCAAAAACAGAGAGAGGTTGCCCGAGATCAGCTGTGAACGTATTTCAGCGTGTAGGACCAGGGACTGGGCGGCTCTGTTTCCCTTGGCCCTTCAGTAAGCCTTAGGCGCTTGTTAACAGTTTATTTTTCTTGATAGTGTGGCGGGTTATTTATGGAGCCGTTTGCTGCAGTGTGCTCTCTAGGCCCCTGTCTTGGTCTCGGGCTGGAGTTTTAAATGAAGGCGGCTTCCAAGCCTGAGGGGTGCAGTTATATATTTATTTAAGCTTCCGTTTAGTCTCTCGTCACAAAAAGGGAAAGAATAGAATTCTGGAACATTTCTACTGTGGGATTTACACGTGAGGTAGACACCTTATTTGGAAAGAGTATTCGAGGACGATCCCACCCCCCCAAATACTTAAATTTAAAAATTGCTTGCTGCAAAATGAACATTCATTCTTCCTTTCTTATCGGAACAGTTTTCCTCCCCACATTTGTGAGGAGATGCGTGCACGCATATGTGTTTAAAACTGATGCTTAATTATAGTGATATCAATTTGCAGTAACCAGACTGTGACACCACATCCCTATGGGGTCTTTCTAAATCTGGTGTAATATGAAAGTGTCAGACAGGCAGTCTGTGTATTATAAATAGGGTACTTCATCCATGGTAAGTGATTATTATCTTTCTTTCCCAAGTGTAAAAGACCTATATAATTCAAGAAGGTGCAAGTGATTTAGGCCTCCTGAGTAAGAATCCAATGAGTCCTGAAGGGGACCCTACCTGTGTCGTCTTATTGTTGAACTTGAAATATTCAATTTATTAGGTTGGAATGTATTTTTAGAAGTCAAAGCTGGGTAAAATAATGTGGGAAGCTGTTAGACCACCAGCACAATTTAGTGCCTCATAGTAACTGTTGAAGCCTTCATTCACATTAGTAAAGAAGAAACTGTTATCAAAATTTACTGCCTCTTGTTACTGCTAGCTGGGTGACATCTCTGTCCCTCAATTTCCTTATCTGTAAAAGGGACAAAAAATACCTGACCACTGTAATAAGGATAAATTAAGATGTACAATAGTTCTTTAAGGCTTATGAGCTGAGGTACTATATAACCTCACAACATTATTAGTAATGAATGCAGTAAAATCTCACAATAATGCTTTAAATAGGATCCAAAAGATTCAGTCATTCAAAATGTTGGCCAGCATTATTGAGATGTTGGTGAAGTGACCTTGTTGCTCCTGCTGAGGTGATGGATGCCAACTGCCAGTCACATTACATCCAAATTCTCATTGTTGTGGAGTTTCACTCTTTCAAAGTTTATTTAGCACTTATTACGTGCACTGTTCTGTATGCTTCACGTGTATTAACATATTTAATCCTCATGACAACCCTATGAAGACTTAACTTACTGTCCTCTTTTTTAAAAAGATTTTATTTGAGAGAGCGAGCACAGGAGAGAGAGCATGAGCACAAGTGGGGGGGGAAGGGCAGAGGGAGAGGCAGACTCCCCGCTGAGCAGGGGGGGTCAATGTGGGACTGTATCTCAGGACCCTGGGATCATGACCTGAGCTGAAGGTAGACATCTCATCGACTGAGCCACCCAGGCGCCCCAACTTACTGTCCTCTTATTTTGAGAGTATTGTTGTGTGCTTTTCCTTTCCTCTATGATACTTACTTTGTTTTTATATTACATCTTTGCTTTGGCTTTATTCTTTTGGCTTTCTCATATATATGTATTTTCTATATAGGTTTTGTCTCATATAGTTGATTTCGAAATATGCACACACATATATATATGTGTATATATATACTGCCAAAGGCTTATTCTAATTTAGCATATAATAATACCACCATATGCATATTATATTTGTCTTTTTTCCCCATATATGAAAACTGTAATGCTTTGATTCCTCTTCCCCCCATTTGAAAGGCAAGGTGACATTTGCATTTTAGGGGATTAACACTGACTAAAATTTTTAAATTATTTTCTAATAGAATGGCCATCAGTCCAGGAAAAGATGCAACTTTCTCCAGTCAGAAGTCAGCGCTTTCAGAGAGTCCTCGAACAAAGACATTTCCACTAACTGAAGAAGAGATATTTTATATGAATTGTAGAGCTGCCTACTTAACTGTTTTTAAAAGCAGCTTAGAAAACATTATTTCTAAAGAACAACTTTACTTGGGTAAATTTTTCTTTAAAATATATGTATTTTGCCTTATTTGTTCAAAGTTAATAGATCAGAAAGACAGGAATAAGAATTGCATTGTTGAATCATCCCAGTTTCTTAGGGAAGCTTGAGCAATGGAACTACATTATGCTATTGTGCCATTTTATATATTTATATATTCTAGTAGCTTCAAAATAAAACATCAGTGTTTATACAGACTAGATTAGTATTCTTAAAGCTTCCATCAATTACTTGCTTAGAAATATTTTTTTAAAAATTCTTACTTGGTACTTTAAGATTTATATAAGATTCTATATAGGTATATATATATTTATTTATATAAGATTTATAAGATTCTATAGTAATAGAATTTAAAACACTTGACATCTGAATCACTAGCCTGAATTTGACCTACAATGGGGAAAATGTAAAGAATATATAAAAACAGGTTGAATGATTGTAAAAGAGAAATATTAGGAGATAAGTAAAATTTTAGAAGTGCTGTTTTTGTTTTTTTGTTTGTTTTTGGTGGGGGGAGGAGTTGGTCTTTATTTTTTTTTTAAAGATTTTATTTATTTATTTGACAGAGACACACACAGCGAGAGAGGGAATACAAGCAGGGGGAGTGGGAGAGGGAGAAGCAGGCCTCCTGCTGAGCAGGGAGCCCGATGCGGGGCTCGATCCCAGGACTCTGGGATCATGACCTGAGCCGAAGGCAGACACTTAATGACTGAGCCACCCAGGCGCCCCAAGTTGGTCTTTTTTTTGCTTCTCTCCATTGTCATATCTAAAATTTCTCTGGTTGTAAATATCCCTCAAACCAGTGAATTTTGTCCTTACCGGGTATATCAAATGACTTGGAGGTCTTTACTCTTGAAAAAGTGGTAAACAATACCAGATAACACTGAATACTCATGTCAATTTCATCAAGGCTAATAACTTTATAAATAGAGAAACTGAGTTATTTTGCCAACTTTGGAAGCCGTTTCCTTAAAGAAAAATTCTGACATATTTTTGAAATAACGTCTTGGGTCTGTATCCAATAAGATCTCTATTTGAGGAAATCCATATTTGAAATATGAAAATTGAAAAGATTAAAATATTTTATTATAAACTATACAAAGATTAAATTTATATTTTATTATAAACTGTCATTTTAGTTTTTATTCTTTTGAAAGTAGTCTGAGATCATGAATCTCCTGTTTAAAAGTTTAACCTGTATTTCGTTATTATGGCATTTAGTTTGTGAATCAGTAAGTATATATTACTAAGGTGCTACCAGTCTTAGAGAATTATCTGGATAATTCAGTGTTTGTCTCTTCAGTGTTTTGGTTTTATGGTGGAATTCTTTTTGTAACATTATAATGATTGAGTTCAGATAATCTAGATTTTTAAAAAGTAGGGTAAACCAGGGCGCCTGGGTGGCTCAGTTGGTTAAGCGACTGCCTTCGGCTCAGGTCGTGATCCTGGAGTCCCGGGATCGAGTCCCGCTTTGGGCTTCCTGCTCAGCAGGGAGTCTGCTTCTCCCTCTGACCCTCTTCCCTCTTGTGCTTTCTATCTCTCATTCTCTCTCTCTCTCAAATAAATAAATAAAATCTTTAAAAAAAAAGTAGGATAAACCAGTGAAATCTTTCTTATTACTATATCTTTCATCTATATCTTTTCGCCATTTATGCATATAACATGTGCTTTGACATTCTATTTCAAAGAGTAAGATTATCAGAAGAGTAACATTATCAGAGTTTTAGAGTTCCTTTTTTTTCCAACTTATAAATAATACAGGTATTATAGACTCACGTCAAAGCTTAAAGTAAACCCTGGCAAAAGATCAGTATTTTCTTGTAAACCTTTAAACATTTACAGTTACAAGTTTTTACTGTTATTAGACATAATAATGGACTCCCAACTAATTCTAAAATTAGAAATTTAGTTAGATTAGTAATTACTAAGTTATACCTATTTCTTAGATATGAGAATGTGTTTACTGAGTACATGTTTAGGCATAATTTTATTCTAAGAAAGTTGTTTTGTAATTAATAGTTCATTAAAAAAGGTATTTTCTTTGTTTTTTTAGAGGGGGGAGGGGCAGAGGGAAAGGGAGAGAATCTTAAGCAGGCTCCATGCCTACTGCAGAGCCCAGTGTGGGGCTTGATCTCAAAACTCTGAGGTCATGACCTGAGCTGAAATCAATAATTGGAGCTTAACCCACTGAGCCACCCAGGTGCCCCAAAAACCATTTTGTTATTGAAGACAGCCCCAAGTGTATGCTGACCTGCCACTTGGGAAAGAGTTACACATTCATTTTCCCAAAGCTGTACAGAAAATAGCATTTTCCTTTTTTTTAAAGATTTCTTTATTTATTTTAGAGAGCAAGACAGAGCGCACAAGTGGGGGTGGGGCAGAAGGAAAGAATCTTCATGCAGACTCCCTGATGAGTACAGAGCCGACATGGGGCTCCATCCCACAACCCATGAGATCATGACCGGAGCTGAAACCAAGAGTCAGAGGCTTAACTGACTGAGCCACCCAGGCGCCCCTCTTTCTTTCTTTTTTTTTTTTTTTGAGTACTTTCCACCCCTAACGTGGGGCTTGAACTCGTGACCCCCAGATCAAGAGTCACATGCTCCACCCACTGAGCCAGCCAGGCACCCCAGCATTTTCTTTCACATGGACTTTTGACTTCAAATCACAACTTCATTTAGTTCCTACTTGTATTCTTACCTTTTAAAAGGTGGCTGGTGATGGAATCCTAAAACACATGTATCTTTTCCCTGATTCTCTTAATAGATGAATTATGGAATTGTCCATTTTTATGCTAGGCAAAATACTTATCTTTTGTTCATTCCTAGGGCAACATGGTAATCAGGGCTTTTGTCTACATCCAAAATTAGCCTTTGGGAGTAAAAAAAAAATTACATTGTCTCCATTGCTACAAACTTCCATAAAGGCTTTCTAGGTGCAACTTTTGTTAGCTCTACAAGTCACCTCTATATCATCGTCTTGTTTCCTTTTCTCTGCCAAAGTTTAAGTTATCTAGGTATGCTGCACTGTCATAATCTGGAGGATGGGAACATTTCTCTTATGTGGACTTCTAATATGTTACTAACTTTATATCGTGACCATAGGTAGCAATTTTACACTTAAGGTGTGAACTTCCTATTTAGATTATAAAATTTAGGAACCAAGGAGTTTGAATCTCTGAAAAAAAACAAACCACCATGTATTATGCTTATACACAATGAATGTTCAATATAATGGACTCACAAATGTCTGTATTTATTATCCTGCTCTAGTTTCTATTTCCTTGAGGATATTTTTAAAAATTGTTTTATATATATTAGTCCTTATTCATTATATTGTGGACTATCCAGATTATCATTTTTTAGTGCTAATTGACAATGCCCAGATCTTGTGAAATCTCACCTAAGATAGTTACAAATACCCAATATAAGGTTTTATAGTAGAAGTTGGTAGCACAAAGGACAGTTATACCTTTAAAATTTTATTAGTTCTATCTACAGTGCTTAGGAATCTTATCACTGGTTCATTTTAGATAGTATTAAGTCTTAATTTGTAGAGATTTGTTTAAGTTCAAATTACCAGTTTACTTCTTTTAAAAAGTACAAAATATAATTGTTTAAAACCATTATATTTTAGTGTGTATGATATACACAAAATACAAAGCCTTTCTCACATTGTAATTTGTTGCCTCTCATAGAAAATAAGGACATGCCTTTTAAAACAAGAATGTCTCATGAATAACTGGTTATAGGACTATTTTTAAAGATTCTGGTTAAAAATTAAGAGTAATTCAACCATTGCATCTCCATAATAGTCTTCTCTCAAACTATGTTGAGATTCTTGATTTTTAGCAAGGCTATAACTGCAAATAGATAAATTTTGTGCACATATTTGATATTTGTGACATGATTACTATTCTTGAATTAATGATTAGTATTCATGATTAATATATAACAATGATGAAGATTTTAGATATCATGCCTTATTGACAATAATTTTCTTAGATTAATGATTTCCTCATTTCATTATTTGTTGGGCCAGAATACTTTTTGTGGTTATTCTTAAGTCCTCAAAACAATTAAGTGGATGGTTGTTTTTAATCTTTTTTTTTTCCAGGCACTTTTACAAAGTAAATCATATGTTATCAGTTAAACAATGTAGGTTGAGAACCAACTGTCAGAATAGGAAAAATATTTAATTCTGGCATTAATAGATCAAGAATCTGTAGCTGGTAACACATATATTTTTTCATTTTTGAAAGTCGGGCATACATTGATATCACTAGATTATCAACCCCAAAGGTGTGTGTGTACTTTTGTGTAATATTGTAATGTATAATGATTGAAAGAAAAAATACCCTTAGATACCAATTCCAAATGTTACTCTAACAAATAACACTTGTTTTATTGGGCAGCTCTACAGCATGCAGGAAGAAATCCATCCCAAAAGACCATTAATAAGTATTGGACTCCTCAAACTGCCAAACTGAATTTTGATGATTTTTGCATAATTTTAAGAAAGGAGAAACCTACTTCAAAAGCAGAACTACTAAAATCATTTAAGCAATTAGATGTAAATGATGATGGCTCTATTTTACACACTGACCTTTATAAACTTCTAACAAAGGTAAGATTTGTGAAATAGTTTATAATATACATTGCTAATAAAACCTTTGGTATTCTAGCTTTGGCTACTAAGGCCACATTAAAAATAACTATTTCATTGGCAGGTGAAATGAATCACATATATGTTGTTTATAAAGTACTTAAGGATCCTTCTGGATGAAAGGTGCTCTGTAAATAAAACATAAAGTATAAAATTGAACCCATGTTGCAATCCCCTTGTGTTCCTTTGCAGTTATTTGCTGCCCAGAACTTTTTGTAATTCAGGAATAGATTCATATGTGATAAGTAAAAGGGAAACATAGTATAAGTGGGATTGGGAATCCATTCTGATTCTTGGTATACTGTGAGAAATTATAATTACTGTAAATTTAGTAGGAGCATTATTACTGGATTGATGATATATATTGTTGAAATTTAATAAACTGAAGTTCATACTTTTACAAAATTTAATAAAATTGTGAAATTTTATAGGTTTTATTCTTGCTTGACACAATACTCATTCTAAGATTTATAACCATATATTCAAACTGACTTGTAGAAAAGATTAAAGTGAATTTCCACTCTCCCCCTTCCCTGCATAACAAAGTGATAGTCATGTTGCTTTAAAATAAATCTTGTTTTAGGGCGCCTGGGTGGCTCAGTCGTTAAGCTCAGGTCATGATCCCAGAGTCCTGGGATTGAGCCCTACATCGGGCTCCCTGCTCAGCGGGAGGCCTGCTTCTCCCTCTCCCACTCCCCCTGCTTGTGTTCCCTCTCTCGCTGTATCTCTCTCTGTCAAATAAATAAATAAAATCTTAAAAAAAAAATCTTGTTTTTTTCAGAGAGGTGAGAAGATGACTCGAGAAGAAGTAAATGCTGTAATAAGTTTGGCAGATGTAAATGCTGATGGCAAATTTGACTACATCAAGGTACATAAGATGATATTAATGTAAATTTGTATACTGTGTAAGAGAAGAATTTTTAAAAGAGCATATCTTTTTAATATTGGCAGTGATATACTTAATATGTTGTGTACAAATCGTACTTGAAATTTAATCTGAAGAGTATTGTAATCTGATGACTACATTAGAAATAATAAAGGTAAAATACGTGCGTGTGCTCACACACACAGACACAAACATAGAAACTCTCCTCAGGAATATACCTTTTCTGGGATGGAAGAATCATAAAAATTATTTAGAACAAACTCAAGCCTACACGTCTTATAAAAAAATAATAGATCACCTCTCTTTGTGTAACATTTTGTTTTCGCTCAGAGTATGACCTCCTCATTGAATCATGGCTGCATTTCATTAGGTCACTTGAGGGTGGTCAATCTGATTTCAAGAAAATAAAATGAGTAACCTAGTTCAATAGGAAATATATACCATCTATCAGTCTATCCCTTGCCTACTAATGTGCATTTGCCTCCTCCCAAATGTATGATTGAATGTCTTACCCATTGGACTATTTTTTTTATTTCCTATAGTTTTGTAAATTATATATGACAACCATTGAGCAATGTCTCAAAACTACTGTAGAAAAACTGGAGGTTGACAGTAAACTGAGGCATCAACAGTTTGGAAGCCACACTGAAGGATCCCCTGAAAGGGACCCATCACCAGTACCAAAACCATCACCTAGAATCATAAGAAAAACTGATCAGGAAACATTCTCAAATAAAGGTATTTACTTTTGACACTAAAGATTTCTTGATCAAGAATGAAGGGTCATATTCAGATAAATTTTTCTTCTGTCTTAGCTTATCAATGATAAATGAGAATCCAACTTTTGTTAGCTACTGTTTCTAGACTCTCAGCTGTAAAAATCTATTGAAGTAAAAATTTTGTTATGGAACTTGACCTGGCTATGCTCATTATATTTTGTTAAAACTAAAATTTCGGGGTAAAGACTGACATGGGCTACTAGCCCATATATTAGGGACTATTAAAGCCTGATAATATGAAACTTCTGACTTTATTTCAATAGGAAGAACAAAAAGAAAGAAATTAATACACATGCCTTTTATACTACACTGTATTTAGAAACAGACTTAGTATTTACAACTTGTCATAATGTGAGACCAAATAACTATTACTTGTTACAGGTGATACCAGGAGTTCTTTACTGGCAACAACTCGAAAATTCAAAACATCTGTTTCTTTCACAATTACCATGGGTGCTAATAGTAACCAAAACTCAAAGTTAACTGAGCCAAACTCAATAAAGGTATTGTATTTTATATTACTTATTTATTTTTTAAGATTTTATTTATTTATTTGAGAGAGAGCATGAACGAGGGGTAGGGGCAGAGGGACAAGCCGACTCACTGCCAAGTGGAGAGCCTTATGACGTGGGGCTGGATCCCAGGACCCTGAGATCATGACCTGAGCCGAAGTCAGACACTTAGCCAACTAAGCCACCCAGGTGCCCCAAAGGTATAGTATTTTAATTTAATAGATAAGACTTTTTCTGAAAAATATTTGACATTAAGTTTATAAATAACTATTCGTTGTCTACAGAGAACCAGTAAAGTTTGTGAAGTAATTTTCTGATATTTTTCTTTGTATTACAGCATTTCAGTTTTAATAATTTTAAACTAAAAATGATGGATAAGAATAGTATTAAAAAGTCTTTAGTTTGAAAGTGATGACTTTTCAGTTTTTGAACTTGAAGAATTGATTATCTGAATATGTACTTTGCAAGCAATTTTTAAATTTTGTTTAACAAATATTTTCCATAGGTATTTCTTATAAATAAATCATTCATTCAATATCAGTTCCTATGAGAGAAAGACAATAAAGTCACTTTGCTAAGTCAATATTTGTGGAGTGTTAATATTGATCTTCTTCCTTTGTTTTCCCTTTTTAGACTCAACCTTTACTAGTTTTCTTTCAACAGAAAATAATAGCTACAGAAATATAAAACATTAACTGGAAACTGCTAGGATACATTAAAAATGTGTACCTAGAGACCTCTGTAAAAGGGGGAAAAATGGTTATGACCACATACTGTAACTGCTGTTAGAAAACTGAACTGATTGTTCTCAAGGGCTACATTTTTGTTTCAAATAACAACTCTGTATTTGTTATTGAACTCTGAAGTCCCTTATATCTTTAAATTGCTAGAGAGTGACATTTGTTCTATATTAAAATTTTAAAACATTATCTCCAAGGAATTTTGTTCAGACTGTTTAGGAATCTCTACACCCTAAGCAATTTGGTGTGCATGTCCAACATGTTCACACACAATATTTAGTGCTCCACCAATATTATTTTCCACCAATGGAAGATTCCTGTATTTTGCAACTAAATTAAGTGTTCATAAAATTAACTTATTAAATAATTGTGGTTTATCTAACTCAAAACTATAAATTAATAATTTTAGCCAGTATAGAGAAATATTAATCTGGATTATATTAAAACCATAATAAAACTTTTTCTCAGTGTCATGCTCCTGTTAATTGGGCCTTTACCAATATAATTTTTTTTAACCAATACAATTTCTTAATGTAGTTCAACTCAAAAAATATTTATTAAAAAGGTAATATATGCCAGCTATTTTGCTTAGTATAAAATATGGGTATTATATTAAAAAATAAAAAAATGTACTTGATTATTAATATACCAAGGTAGTACAGCATAGTATTTCGTTTATTCACTCATTTATTCAACAAATATTTATTGAGTGGTAACTCTGTGTCAAGTACTGGTTTAGATACTGATTAAGAGCTTTGAATAGAGGGCGCCTGGGTAGTTCAGTCATTAAGCATCTGCCTGCAGCTCGGGCCATGATTCCAAGGTCCTGGGATTGAGTCCCACATCGGGCTCCCTGCTTAGCAGGGGGCCTGCTTCTCCCTCTCCCACTCCCCCTGCTTGTGTTCTCGCTATCTCTTCTCTGTGTCAAATAAATAAATAAAATCTAAAAAAAAAAAAAAGCTTTGAATAGAGATAGGTCTATCCTTGAATTTTATTTTATTTTTTATTTTTTTTATTTATTTTTTTTAAAGATTTTATTTATTTATTTGAGAGACAGTGAGAGAGAAAGAGCACATGAGAGGGGGGGAGGGTCAGAGGGAGAAGCAGACTCCCCGCCGAGCAGGGAGCCCGATGCGGGACTCGATCCCGGGACTCCAGGATCATGACCTGAGCTGAAGGCAGTCGATTAACCAACTGAGCCACCCAGGCGCCCCTATCCTTGAATTTTAGCTTTGTCACTGGTAAGTTAGCAGTTCTTCTGAGTCTCAGTTTCCTTATCTATAAATTTAAAATAATTATATTTAGTGTGTTTTTGAAAGATTTAAATCATCTCACATGTATTAAACATTTAGCACAGTGCCAGGAACATAGTAATCACTTTAACAAATAATACTATTATTAATATTATAGAACTAAGAAATAACTGTAGGTATTTATTTGGGAATAACATGATGAAAGTATAGTTTTAAGAACTTATGCTACTGGGGCACCTGGGTGGCTCAGTTGGTTAAGCGTTTGCCTTTGACTCAGGTCATGATTCTGGGGTCCTGGGATCGAGCCCTGTGTCAGGCTCTCTGCTTAGCAGGGGAGTCTGCTTCTCCCTCTCCCTCTGCCCCTGCTCATGTGTGCTCTCTCTCAAATAAGTAAATTAAATCTTAAAAAAAAAAAGAAAGAAAAGAAAAAGAACTTATGCTACTGTTGTATGTTGTGTATGGAGACCTCAATTTAGGGAAACTATCTGAAAGGCTGATAGAGATAGCCAGATATAAAGTGATGACAGCTAGGCCTAGGTTAGTACCTAAACATAATAAGGAAGGGACAGATCTAACAGACAATGCCACAGTTAGTCTATAGGCCATAGTGACTGTGTAACAAAAGACAACTTTTTGCATCTTTGACATCAAGAGCAGGGAATGGTGCTGATGACAAGTAGGAAGTAAGTAAAAGATAATAGAAAAATTTAATGATTAAAAGCAGATGGCAGAGGCGCCTGGGTGTCTCAGTCGGTTAAGCGTCTGCCTTCGGTTCAAGTCATAATCTCAGGGTCCTGGGATCAATCCCTGAGTCAGGCTCCCTGCTCATCAGGGATTCTGCTTCACCCTCTCCCTCTGTCTCTGCCCCTGACTCTCTCTCAAATAAATAAATAAAAATCTTTAAAAAAAAAAAGATGGCATACTGTCAACTTTTAAAATCTGTGACTTTCTTATAAAATTAATGTGTTTTGGAAATACTTTGTAGTCTTCATATTATTTACCTGACTTTTTATTTTTTAAAGATTTTATTTATTTATTTGACACAGAGAGAGAGAGAGAGAGCACAGGCGGAGGGAAAGGAGAGGGAGAAGCAGGTGGGGCTCGATCCCAGGACTCTGAGATCATGCCCTGACCCTGAGGCAGATTCTTAACCGACTGAGCCACCCACATGCCCCTTACCTGACTTTTTATATCCTATTTCTGATCTTGATCTGCCCACTATTGTTTACTCTCTGATATTTCTTAGATGAGCTGAAATGATTTTTCTAAAAAAAAAAAATCTGTGAATTTTAAAGATTCTCTTATTCAGCAGGATTCAGTTGTTTGCATTTTACTTTGAATTTTTAAAATAAATTTCATAAGTTTTATAAATACTCTGAGAAGTACTTGTTATAAATACAGTTATTGTGTGATTTATTTTTTT
Source organism: Zalophus californianus (assembly GCF_009762305.2). Classification (NCBI taxonomy): domain Eukaryota; kingdom Metazoa; phylum Chordata; class Mammalia; order Carnivora; family Otariidae; genus Zalophus; species Zalophus californianus. The sequence goes on from NC_045598.1 coordinate 51,922,674, forward strand.
AGTTAAATTTTTATTTTTATTTTTCAATTTAAATTCAATTAATTAACATATAGGGTATTATTAGTTTCAGAGGTAGAGTTCAGTGATTCATCAGTTATTTATATAACACCCAGTTCTCATTACATCCCATGCCCTCCTTAATGTCTGTCACCCAGTTACCCCATCCCCCGACCCCATCCCCTGCCCCAGCAATCCTCAATTTGTTTCCTATGATTAAGGATCTCTTATGGTTTGTCTCCCTCTCTGATTTCATCTTGTTTTATTTTTCCCTCCCTTCCCCTATGCTTCTCTGTTTTGTTTCTTAAATTCCACATATGAGTGAAATTCTATAATTGTCTTTCTCTGATTGACTTATTTTGCTTAGCATAAGGTTGATTTGTTTTAACTGAGATTGATAGAATAAGTTGCTAGAAGAACTGTTAAATTAATTTTCTTCAAATACTTTAAATCTATTTTAAACAAGTTTTGTATCTCAATTTCATGTGGAGTAGAGAAATATGGAATTGGGACAGAGAAAGTTCTCTTCAGAAGTTAGAAAATTGTTGAAATGGGGTATGCGTAAATCAGACTTTAAACTACAAATTCACACAATTGGAAAAGGACATGAATTACAGGAGGAAAATAAGACCCTTTCTATAGATCACATGTAGGTACTTTATCACTATTTGTTTTTAATCCTGAATCCTGTTTGCTTAGGTTTTGTAATGTGCAAGGAATGTTAGGAATTTTTCTTTGAGATAATAGCTTTGATTGCCAGTCATGACTAGAATTTGAGAAAGCCCAAACCATGAGTTGTAAACTCTAGAGATGCAATACTTCCCATATTCAGACTCCTAGAATGTGTTTTATAAAATGTGTATATGTATTGTATAAAACATAAATGTTATATAACATATGCATATGTTGGGTATAGTTGTATAACATATTTGTTTTATATATGTCTATGTATATAACAATACAAATATAAACATATATGCAATATAAACATTTATATACATATATACAAATATAAACATTTTAAAGTAGAAGTGGTTGTCTAAATTTTTGTGAAGGCTCCAAATAATTTTGTCGCAAAAGTTCCTCATATTTTCAAAATGATCAATTCAACTTGTTGATTAGATGGCAATCCATATAAATTACTCTAAGTCTATGCTAGATTTACGGCTTAGATTAATTCTACCTCACCTAAAACTTTAGTAACAGTATAGAATTGTATGTCAAAACAAATTACATTCTCTACAGTGTTCCAAGAAAAATGTAACTTTACTGATACATTTAAATCTTTTTTTTAAGATTTTATTTATTTATTTGAGAGAGAGAATGAGATAGAGAGAGAGCATGAGAGGGGAGAGGGTCAGAGGGAGAAGCAGACTCCCTGCTGAGCAGGGAGCCCGATGCGAGACTGGATCCTGGGACTCCAGGATCATGACCTGAGCCGAAGGCAGTTGCCCAACCAACTGAGCCACCTAGGCGCCCCCATTTAAATCTTTTGATAAGTAGAATTTTTAACTCAACTATTTTTAATTTGTGCTTTTCAGCATTTGCTTATACATTGTGAATGAAAATAAGTAAAATTTGTATATATATATGACGAATTAACAGTTTTTTCCTTTTATATGAATTTACCTGAATTGGTAGAATATAGCGCCACCTTATGCCCTGTGTAAGAATTACAAGCTACTATTTTATTTCATCTTTATATTGTTAAAAACTTTATCACATAGAATTTCTTACACTGTCATTCTAAAAGTTTTTAAAAAACTCAACCTCCTTCCATTTTTCTCACAATACTCAAACTGTCAACCTAATCTATAATCCTTTCAAATTGATTGATTTGAATGAGCCGGCCATTTTATCAGTACTTTTTTTCTTTTAATTCGTAATATTTTAGTCTAGGTTCTAGAGGAAAAGCTTTGTGTGATTGAAGTCTGTTTGTTTTAAAAGAAATTTAGGTTGAAGAAGCATTGTGTTTTTAGTAACTGTGGCAGATCTTAAGAATTTGAATGCTTTTGGGGCGCCTGAGTGGCTCAGTTGGTTAAGCTGCTGCCTTCGGCTCAGGTCATGATGCCAGGGTCCTGGGATCGAGCCCTGCATCGGGCTCCCTGCTTGGCAGAGAGCCTGCTTCTCCCTCTCCCTCTGTCTGCCGCTCTGCCTATTTGTGCTCTCTCTCTATCTCTGTTAAATAAATAAATAAAATCTTAAAAAAAACAATTTGAATGCTTCCTTTTAAGCAGGAGAGCTACAAATTCTCCTAGTAATGTCATTATTTAGTATTAAAAATAATCTGATTATTACATTGAAGTTTGTCTGATATAAATAATGTGGCATTTGTCTTCTGTTTTATAATAGCTGTTTTTCCATCATTTTCCAGCTTTGTTAACCATGTATTGTAGTATCTAGGTTGGCTGTCTTTCCAAGGAAACATAAATTCCCTTCCTGTACTTTTTCTAAAACTGGAATTTAGGAAAGACCTCCAGTAATAATGCTTAACTCACTCCCCAGCTAAAGGCATCTCCTGTCAGCCCATAGCACTGCCCCTTAAGAAGTACAATAAGCATATGGAAAAATTCTTCCATCTTTGAGTTTCTCAAATGTCACATACTATGTTCACTACCAGTGTACCAGGCAAAATGCAATATAGGCACACCTTGTTTTATTGTGATTCACTTTATTGCGCCTCAGAGATACTGCATTCTTTTTAAGTTTTTATTCATTCATTTATTTAAGTAATCTCTACATCCAACATGAGGCTCAAATTCACGACCCCAAGATTTAGAGTTACACACTCCTCTGACTGAGCCAGTCAGGCACCCCTGCATTTTTTTTTTTTAATTGAAGGTTTGTGACAACCCTGTGTCAAGCAAGTCTATTGGTGCTGTTTTTTCAACAGCATTTGCTCACTTTGTATCTCTGTGTCACATTTTGGTAATTCTCTCAGTATTTTGAACTTTTCATTATTATATTTGTTATGGTTACCTGTGATCAGTGATTATGACTTGCTGAAAGTTTAAATGATGGTTAGTATTTTTTAGCAATAAAGTATCTTTTAATTAAGGTATGTACATTGTTTTTTAGACATAATGCCATTGTACACTTAATAAATGATAGTATAGTGTAAACATAGCTAACTTTTCTATGCACTGGGAAACCAAAAATATTGTATGACTTGCTTTATTGTGATATTCGTTTTATTGCAGTGGCCTGGAACCAAGCCTGCAATATTGCCGAGGTACACCTGCCTTTTTTTAGTTTGTTTAAACACTTTATTAACTGTGGGGGAGGGGGCTGCAACACCCACGATTAAATACAAATTTTCCAGCTACTGAAGTATGCATTTTTCAATAAGGAACCCAAATAATTATTTTTATCTTTTTTTAAAAGATTTTATTTATTTATTTATTTGAGAGAGAGAGGGAGAGAGAGGGAGAGCATGGGGAGGGGGAGGGGTAGAGGGAAAAGCAGACTCTCCGCTGAGTGGGGAGCCTCATACAGGGCTTGATCCCAGGACCCCAGAATCATGACCTGAGCCAAAGGCAGAAGCTTAACCAACTGAGCCACCCAGGTGCCCCTGATTATGTTTAACACTCTAATATATGGGTAATTCCAAATGATAATGCTTTCTCATACTTTATAGTAATTTCATAAACATGAGCTTTCTTTTTCTTTTTAACATGAGTTTTCTTTAAATACCAGATTTTGAAAAAATCATGGCAGATATTTAAATGTGAAAAAGAACTGAATTTTGAATATAGCTGGTAGTTTGGAGAGAGAGTAAGGAGACCTAGGTCCAGCTCTGGTTCTGCAATCAAGGAGAATTGTGACAAGTACATTGCTTTATTTTTCAGACTTTCATCAATCAAAAGAGAAGTCTGGACTGGATTGCTTTTTAGACTTCTTCTGCCTTAAATATTTTATAATTCTAAACTAGTATCCCTTACCATTCCATATGGGTGACTATAAACATATTCATAAAATACTTTAGATGCAATTCCATTTGATAATGCTATAGTCAAAATTGATTTGAAAGGAAAACATGTTTTATTTGATGTCAGAGCCTTAATTCAAACTGTCTCAAATGGTAACTTGTCTAAATACTGTGAGAGTATATCTTTCCTTTCTTCTCTGTAACAATTGTCATCTTCCAGGGTCATGTTGATTATACCATGGCCAATTGGCTTTGAAGTAATGTCAGCATCTGTTGTTAGTCCTTAATATATTCTTATCCAAGGGATTTACGGGGAGGCTAAATGAAAATCTGTATATACTCTTACTCATTATTAATAGTTGAACTTTTGGCTCAAGTCCCCGTTTGAACCTCACTGAGTTATAAAAATTTTGAATTTAGTACCCAGAGTATATTTTGTTTTGGAAATATGATCTAATGGTAGAAGCATTGATCCAAAAGTCTTAGGCTATAGACCTAATATTTCTACAAACTCCTTGTAAAATTCAGATTCTGTATAACCTCTGTGTACCTTAATTTCTCTGTTTATTAAAATGACTGACTTATATCTACCCCTTATTGCCTCATAGGGATGTTGTTAAAATATATATAATGACTCATTTCTGTCATGGACAATATACTTACAAAGATGAATTCCAATAATTTAAGGTCACATTTTAATTTTTCAGAATTAAAAGTACACATATCTTTTATACCCCAAAGGTGTGACAGTGCTTGTGATTAATGACTGACTGAAAGCTTAAGTCATAGTTCAGCAATAATGGTAATTTCTTAAAATTCAGTTTAAGAAGAAATCTCCAAAGAAAAGATGAATATAAAAATGGAAAACTTACATAAGTTGAAAAGTAACTAAAACTAAAGTAAAGAAACAGAGAAAATACATACATCAAAGCTTACAAAGGGTAGTCAACATCTAAAACAGTCAAGAGAATTTATTAAAATATGTAACAAAAATATCAAGTCTGCGATAGACCTATGAAAATAGAGGATGAATAGGCAGTTCACACAAAAGGAGACAAAAATAATAAACACATGGGGAAAAGTCCAACCTTGTTAGTAATCAGAGAAATTCAAACTAATGCAGAAATTGTTACAAAACCATTTTAATTATTATTTTATTGCATAAATGTAAATTGATGCAAAAATTGATACGACACCATATACAAAAATATGTGGAATACTATAATGAATATTTTATGTACCCACACCTTGCTTACCCACCATCACCCAGTTTTTTTTTTTTAGATTTATTATTATTTTTTTTTAATTGAGAGACAGAGAGCATGAGCTGGGGGAGGGGTAGAAGGAGATGGAGAGGGAGAGAGAATCTCCAGCAGACTCCCCACTGAGCACGCAGCCCTATGCCATGCTCCATCCCAGGACCCTGAGATCATGACCTGAGCCCAAACCAAGAGTTGAATGCTTAACCGACAGACACCCAGGTGCCCCCCACCACCCAATGTTTTGAATGATAACACTACTGACCAAGTTATGGTAGTGGCAAAATTACTACATTATACATTGTTGGTGGTATTGTAAAATTGGATCACTGTTTTACAAAGCAATATGGTAACATGTCATTAGCCTTAAAAGTGTGCATACTTGTGGCCTGGGAGTTCTTTTGAAAGATATTATTCATGAAAGGAAAAGTATTTAGACAAAGTAGTCTTCATTTTATTATTATTTATACTGATGAGAAATTAGAAACGATCTAGATATTCAACATTTTAGAAATAAGTAATGGTATACCAACTCAATGGATAATTATAGAACCAGTTAAATTGAAAAAACTAAATATTCCTTAGCAAAATGGTTTTTTTCATTGTAGCAAAATATACATAACATAAAATTTACCATTTTAACCATTTTTAAGTGTATAGTTATGTGCATTAAGTACATTCACATTGTTGTGCAACCGTCTCTACTACCCATCTTTAGAACTTTTTCATCATCCCCAACTCAATCTCTTTACCCATTAAACAGTAACTCCCCATTTCCTCCACTTTTCACTCTTGGCAAATACTGCTCTACTTTCTGTCTCTGAATTTAACTAATCTAGATACCTCGTATAAGTGGAATCATAAAATATTTGTCCTTTGGCTTACTTCACTTAGCATAATGTCTTCACGGTTTATCCATGTGCAGCATATGTTAGAATTTTATTCCCTTTTAAGGCTGAAAATATTCCATTGTATATATATTCCACATTTTGTTTATCCATTCATCAGTAGACATTTGGATTCTTTTCACCATTTGGCTATTGTGAAAAATGCTGCTATGAAGATGGGTGTACAAATATCTGTTTGATATATATCCAAAAATGGAATTGCTGGATCATATAGTAATTCTGTGTTTAATTTGGGGGGGAACTGATAAGCTTTTGTCTATATATTTTTTTCTGGCCTGTGTTTTTGGTGTCCTATCCAAGAAATAGCTAAATCCAATGTCATGAAGTTTTTCTACTATGTTTTCTTCTTAGAATTTTATAGTTTAGTACTTACATTTAGGTCTTGATCCATTTTGTGTTAATTTTTATATATGGTGTAAGGAGTTCAAATCAATTATTTTGCACTTGGATATCCAGGTTTCCCAGCTTCATTTGTTGATGCGGTTGTCCTTTCTCCCATTGAGTGGTCTTAGCATCCTTTTTTTTTTTAAGATTTTATTTATTTTCGAAACAGAGCATGCATGAGGGCAAGTGAGGGAGAGGTAAAGGGGAAAGGGAGAGGGACAAGCAGACTCTGAGCAAAGCGTGGAGCCTGACACCGGGCTAGATCTCAGGATCCTAAGACCATGACCGGAGCCAAAACCAAGAGTCAGGGGTTTAACCGAATGAGCTACCCAGGTGGTCTTAGCATCCTTGTTGAAAACTACTTGATTACATATGTGAGAGTTTATTTCTGGGCTATCTATCTATTCATTGGTCTATATATTTGTCCTTATGCCACTATCACACTGTTTTGATTACTGTAGCTTTGAAGTGAGTTTTTTTATTTTTTATTTTTTATTTTTATTTTTTTTAGATCAGGACATGTAAGTCCTCCAACTTTGTTCTTATTTTTTAATAGCAAAATATTTTGGATATAACATTAAATAGAAAAGATATAACAAAATAATGTTAATTAGGATATAAAAAATAGGTTTCTATCTAAGGCCAGTCTTAGGAAGGATTACATAGAAATCAAACTAGGATGGTAGAATTATGGAGTTTTTTTCCCCCTATTTCTAAGTTTCTAATTTTAAATTTATTTTGGTTCTATGAAAATAATATAAAATATGAAAATAATTACCATTTATACAATGGAAAAATTACATATAAATACATTTAGGATTATTTAGCCTTTAAAAAAAGTGGGTGAGAAATCATTCTCAGTGTAAATTATGTTTGTTCTCACCTTTTTAGTGCCATAGTAAATAATTCTATAATGGACTACTCGTATTTTTTATATTATTGTATACAGCTAATGCATACCTTTTCGGTAGCTTCCTTAATATGATTAAAGCCTTGAGCTTATTATTTAAATATCCTCCCAGATAATTTTTCAAAATCCTTTTTTATGGGGCAACTGGGTGGTTCAGTCGTTAAGCGTCTGCCTTCAGCTCAGGTCATGATCCCAGGGTCCTGGGATCAAGCCCCGCATCAGGCTCCTTGCTCAGCCGGGAGCCTGCTTCTCCCTCTCCCACTCCCAGTGCTTGTGTTCCCTCTCTAGCTTTCTTTCTCTTTCAAATAAATAAAATCTTAAAAAAACAAAAAACCAAAGTTCTTTTTTAAAAAGTCATTTCAAAACCATGTAAATATGTTTGGAAGTCATTAGGAATAGAACAGAAATATGTTATACATTATAGGTAGACAAATCTACTAATGATTAATTGAAGAGCATTTTTGTACACATTTATGGCAATGGCACAATTTCTTATATCTTCAATGGACAGTTTTTTTACTTTCTGCATATAGCATCATCTTCGAGTTTTATTTAAAACTTAAGAGATCCCGGAGCTATTAGTTTTGACCAGAAGGGATTTGGCTAACCAGAAATAGCAGGACTAATCGTATAGATGTCTTTCTCAAAACTGATGTTTATGAGCATTTTGTTACAGCTGTAAAACTTACTCAGTATTCTTTTAGTTACCTGGACTTGAAACAGTTATTTTGGTTGTCATGTACTTTAACTTTTAAATACAAAGTCGTCACTTTTCCTTTCAACATCAGTTTTAGTGGCCCTTAGTCATTTTTACTATGTTCCAAGCACTAATCCTGCCCTAATTATTGTGGCAGCATTTTTAAAAAAAGATTTATTTATTTATTTGAGAGAGAGAGAGCGAGAGAGCACATGAGTGGTGGGAGGGGCAGAGGGAATGAATCCTCAAGCGGACTTCGCAGAGCAGAGTCTGACTCAGGGTGGGAGGTGGGGAGGGTCCTTGATCCTGTGACCCATGAGATAATGACCTGAGCCAAAACCAAGAGTCGGACACTCAACCAACCGAGCCACCCAGGTGCCCCCATAGCAGCATTTTTGTTTATTTATTTATTTAATTATTTATTTTATTACTCTGTTTTAGTACTTCTCCCACTCTCATGAACTTCATTTCTCTTATTTCTTTTTTCCATTATGTCTTTTCCTAGCTTTTCATTATCTAAATTCTGCTAATCCTTCGAGATACGGTTCATAGATTGCCCTCCCAGTTTATATCGATGCCCACCACCCCCCATCAGTCAGACACTATTGAATACCTACAATGTGCCAGGCATTATTTTAGGAACTAGAGTTATTATTTTGCACATGTGATTATTTTCTTGTTCTAACCATGTACTACTGTAAATTATAATTGAATTGTGTTAGGCCGGTTTTTTGTTTGTTTGTTTGTTTTACCTCTTAATGATGTCACAAATTCCTAGAGGTCAGTGCTCTATTTGACATTTCTTTTATATCCTCCTCAGGTTTCTCTTTATTACTCTGCATGCTGGAAACATTTAATAAGTGTTTGAAAAAAAACTTTTTTCCTTCATTTCAGGAGTGGCAATGTGTACAATCAAAAGGTTGCTTTTTCTTAGAAGAAGATGGTGAAATCATTAGTCATCAATATTGGATGCAAATAGCTCAGAGATCCATGGTTTATCTAACAATTAAACCATTAAACCTGAGTCAAGTTGAAGGTAAGTTTTAAGTTTTTCATGTATTTTTAAAATTTCAATTTATGCGCTCTTTGAAAATACTTATGTAAATATTTGGTAGTCTTAGTAAAGAAAATAATCTACCTAAGAAACATGGTTACAGATACTTGAAGAAAGAAAGCATTAGCTTATACTTGGACTGTGTTATCATATTTCACAAAGTATTTAAGTTGCTTTTCGTTATGTTTAAAACATGTTTTATTTTAATTCATTTAAAAACAAGAACAAAGTGTACCCTGGTTTCTTCATGACATAGAATTAACTTTTTATTTACTAATTAAGTTTTAACTTTTCCATTTGTCAATTTTTTAAATTAATATGTTTAAGAGAAGTTCTATAGGAACATAATTTGGGGCGATATGAACTGCAGACAACCTTTATTAATCATCTTTGCATTCATGGTAATATTGTTTTTTTTTTATATAAATGTTAGATGCAAATTAATCTAGTGTCTAAGATGGCTATTATATACATATTTTTTAAAGATTTTATTTATTTATTTGACAGAGAGAGAGAGCGAGAGCAGGAACACAAGCAGGGGGAATGGGAGAGGGAGAAGCAGGCTTCCTGCAGAGCAGGGAACCTGATGCAGGGCTTGATCCCAGGACCCTGGGATCATGACCTGAGTCAAAGGCAGACGCTTAATGACTGAGCCACCCAGGCGCTCATGGCTATTATATTTTTAATTAGTGAAAATGTCTATAAGGGTGCTTTCACTAGATATCCTTTTAATGTTGATTGTTCTAAGTATCAATTTTTATTTTTTTATTATGTTTATATAAGAAAATGTTTATTTTATTACTAGAGGATTCTTCCCCACCCCATTCTTTTTGCTTCCTAAAGTAGAGATTCTAAAAGTTTTCACTGTATATCTTATGGGATACTTAAAACATTTGATGGTTGATACTTTTAAGTGACAATTACAATAATCATTTTTTTCAGATAAAGGTATCAAGATAGGCCTGCATATTCAATGCAGATATTAATTCTCCATAGTCTTATGAAGAAGATACTTTATTCACTTACTTATCAATTATTTATTGAGGGCCTTATATATCAAGTATCATTTTAGGTGCTTAGGATACATCAAAGTACAAAAACAAAAATCGTTGTCTTTATGAACTTACATTCTAGTGGGGGAAACTAACAATAAATAATAAAACATAATAAATAGTAAATGACATGGTATGTTAGAAAGTGATAAATCCTATGGGAAAAATAGGGATTGGGCATTGTGAAGGCTGAGGGAATATGAGTTGCCACTGAAATGGAGTGGTTAGTGTATGCTTCATTAAGAAGTTGACATTTGAGCAAAGACTTTGAAAGAGGTGTATCAATTATCAACTGCTATATAAGAAATTACCCCAAAAGTCAGTGGCTTAAAACAATGAAACAATTGTTCACTAGTAAGCAGGTTTGCTAGATAGTTATTTTGTTTTGAGCTGGGCTTTGCTTTTCTCTGTAGGACTCACTCATGCATCTGTGATCAGAGGCAGGTTAGCTCATTGCTGGCTTTATTGGTGTTGGCTGGGCTCTCTGTGAGGTCTCAGCTGGGACAGCTTGACTCTGCCCCATATAATCTCTTACCTTCTTAGTGAGTTAGCCTGGACTTGTTCTCTTGGTGTAACAGGGATCTCAAAGAAAAAGCAGAAGCACTTAGGGCTTCCTGAGGCTTGGGCTCAGAAGTGAGCGGCACATTACTTTTGCTATATTCTGTTGTTCACCGCAAGTAACAGGGCAAGTCCAGATTTATAAGACAGAGAAATAGACCTGATCTCCTGATGGAGGAGCCGCAAAGTCACATTGCGATGTGCTGTGAATACAGAGAGGGTAGCCATTTCTGCTGTCTTCCACAGAAGGCCAGGCAGTAAACTTTGTCGATGTAGAGCTGGTGGAAGGGATGGGTGAAGAGTGAAGAGTGGAGGTGGCAGAGCATTCCACATAGAGGGAATAAATACTCTGTCAGAGGCTCTGAGGTGAGAGTGTGCCTGGTGGTAGAAGAACAACAAGGTGACTAGAATGGCCAGAACGAGGTAGGAGAATGAAAGAATGAAGTAGGAGATGAAGACAGGGAGGAACCAGGACAATTGTTTTTTGGTTTGTTTTTGCCATAATGAAGACTTGGGCTTCTGAGAGAAATGAAAAACCTTAGGAGGATTTTTCCTGTGGCTGCTCTCACGGTTTTCTCTTCATCTTTAATTTACAACTGTTTGAATATGTGTCTAGGTGCTTTTGTTTTTCTTGTTGGTGCTGTTATTGTGGAGTGTGTTTGTTTGTATTTATTCTGCTTGGATTTTTGACTTACTGTCTTTCATTATTTTTAGAAAAATTTTCCATCTTTATTTCTTCAAATACCTCTTCTGCTCTCTCTCTTCTTTTTCCATTTATATGGTGCCTGACATCTTGTCTTCTGTGCTGCACCACAGATAAGTGAGTGCTTGTATCTCATCTCTTCTTGGAAGTGTGTGTCTTTTCTTGGATTTCAGACTACTTGATTGCCCTGGAACCTCAGCTCTGATGAGTTCAAGAAAAAATTATGATTTTCTAGTTCATGTACTGTTTCTTATTGTTAGGGTGGGAGCAACATTATTCCAACTCTCAACTCCATGAGAGGATTTTGAATAGAGACAGGACATAATCTGACATATTTTAACAAGAGCAGTCAGGTTGTTATATTAGAAATAGATGGAAGGGGACCCAAGAGAATGCAAGGGGTCCAGCTTTGATGCTCCTGCAGACTTCTAGGAGGGTACTGATGATACTTTGAACCAGAAATGTAGAAGTGATAAAAAGTAGAGATTCTGGATATATTTTGAAGGTTAAACCACAGGATTTCCTGAAGATTGGCTATCATATTCGAGAGAAGAAAAAAATTAAAGATGATTTCAAGATTTTTGGCTTGATTGGAAGCATGGCAACTGGAAGGATGAATTACTATTTACTGAGACAGAGAGAGAGAAGAATATAGATGGGCAGTTTTGTTTTGTTTTTTTTTAAGGAGTTGGGGAAGGTCAGTTTTAGACCTAGAAATTCAAGTGGAAATGTCAAATAGGCAGTTGATTATATGGGTCTAAAGTTCAAAGTTCTAGCTGGAGATATAAATTATGGAGTTGCCAGCACATAGATGGTGTCTAACATCTTTTCCTCCAGTGCCATTCCACAGGTTAGCTAGTGCTTGAACCTCATCTCTCCCTAAAGGGTTTGTTTTTCCTTGGATTTCAGGCTACTTTGTTGCCTTGCAACCTTAGCTTTCTGATAAATTTAAGAAAAGTTATGATATTTAGAAAGTAGGTATAAACAATATTTCTAGCAAGCTCACTGTATATAGTTACAAATGCTATGATGTTTCTGTATAAAAATGCGTTATGTATTTCTAAAAGAAAAAAAATTCCAAAGGGGAAAGAAACCACCAACTGCTTTTTTAAAAAGATAGGAAAGAGCAAGTAGTAATTGACTTACTTTAAGATGTTTGGGTTTTTTGTTTATAGGAAAACCATCCCCTTGGTTATCAGTTGATACTGCCTTGTATATTCTTAAGGAAAATGAGAGTCAAGCAAATCTACAACTCATGTGTTTTACTGAACTACGAAATAGAGAAGTATACATATTTATTTCCTATGTTTAATTTAAAAATATGATATGAACTCAGGTTTGGGGAAAATAATAGTTTTTCTATATTCGTTTGTTCTTAACTTTTGTATCTTCCCCTCCAATTAGGGTATATACAGTACTTAAGCACTATGCATATTATATGTGTTTTATTAATTGTGATGGATTTTTTTCTTGTTTGCTGAGATTAAGAGCTGAGGATTGATTAGTAGTCTTGGCTTCATAACTTATAAGTTGTGTGACATTTTACTTCACTTTCTTCTTCTCTAAATGCCCAGATGTCTCACATGTGAACATTTTTTTCATATGCAATAAAAATGATTGATGCCAGTGGATTTTTTTCCCTAAATACTAGCAATTTAAGACTTTGGAAAAGTTGCTTTAAATGTTTGTGTTTCTTATACAAGTACTGCAAAAAAGAAAAACTTGAAGGTTATTATCCTCAGGCTTGACTCATATTATAGGGTTCAAAAATAGATTGATCTAAAGGAATGCTTTTAAATGATTTTATATGTTGCCCCTGGGGTTGTTCTGATCTTTCCTAATTATATATTTACTCAGAGGTCAAATATGTGAGGCACATACATAACTGTGGCTATTTATTTTATGAGGACTACAAAATACATCTGCTATACAACAACAGGAATAATACTATTCAAGGGCTTACTGCAATATCATATTTAATCTTTATATGGGTCCAACGACAGACAAACATTTCCCTGATGGAATGTTATATAAAAGTCTTTATTGTAGGCTTCCTAACAGACAAGAATAGTTATAGGCAAGAAACAAATAAAATGACAGAAGTTAATGTTTTGACGAAACTCTTCTTCAGAACTGACTACAAAGTTAAGTTCAAGATAAAGCATTGTCTAAAACAATAGCTGTTCCCATTTTGTTTTGGATAAAATTACTTTCTTATGATATTGCATGTATAAAAATGTTAGTACATAGCAAGCCTGTAATAAACTTTGAATGAGTTTCTATTTACCTTTTTACTATATCGGCTTCTGTTTTTCTGTAATATGTCATATTTACAAGGGATTTTTAGTTTTAGTTTTAGTTTCACAATCATTTTCTTTAAGAAGAGTTTTGTGCCCATGAAAGACTTTCCATTTGCCATCCACAGTGGCAGTTCAAGGTTATATGTGGAGATAAGGGAAGTTCATGGGGTAACATGTATTAGGAAGCAGCAGGAACTGCTTCTCACTCCTGGAAATCAGCCTACATCTGGCCAATTTACACGATTACGGTTTCCCAAGGAGGGATTTGGCCAATCTTTAGTCTTCAAAATGACCCTGGTTTTATTGGATTGCTTCTTGTATCAAGATAAGATGTAGTTACTTTAGGATGATTATGGTTCCTCTGACTTGTAAGGGCAGAAATAGGGCTGAACCAGAATTCAGTTGATAAGCAACTTTATTTTGTGTATGAGTCCCCAGGATGACCTAAAATACATCTGCATTTTGAAAGTTTTTGGACACAACACTGAATAGAATTCCTTCCCTAGGGCGATTCTGTGCTGAAGGGCAAATAGCTGTTTGCTTAGCTGTTATAAACGATGAGAAAATGCTTAGATTTAATGTATTTGACAGAGATAACCCCTAGGCTTTATAGGTAGCTGTTTGGTTCCAGAACACACCTAGAAGGTCCATAGAGAGATGCCATTATACTTTCTTTTATGAAACAGGAGAATAAAATATTTCCTATGCAAATGTCCTGGCACTCATTATAAATATACTGTGATGGAAAAGAATTTTGTATAAGGTAGGTTTATCTGGGATTCTACCATCTTGTTTTATAGTCCATATTACATAAATAATAGTAAAATTCCAGTGCTTCTGTCTATATTATTGGACTCTTAAAAATATGGCTAGTTCATACAAGTAGTGAACTCTTGAAATATATTTAATTTTTACTTTTGGTTATTGAAATCTAATTACAAATCACATGTTTATGTTTGAATCAAACTAGGGAATTGTAACTGAAAAATTATTCTAAGATCTCTGCTTCCTGTTGAAGATATTTGCATCACAAACGTTTTTTTATTGGGGAAGATTTAGAAGTTATATAACTTCTTACCTATTATAGTATTAAGCATTTGTTTTTAAAAATATATTATGAACTACATCTAATGATCTTGTGCCAGGGCTACCATTAATAAAGAGATTTTGAAGCCCATAAAAGATTGATAGAAGCATAATAGACTTGGTGAATATTGATAAATTACTTCTAACGCTTCTCTTTCAGAAGAAAAATCAAAAGTCATTAAGACTCATGGTAGTTGTTGTTTTTTAATTCTTTTGAGAAAAGATGTTTGGGTGGACCGGTGAACTAGGACCTGGGATTTACTGGTTAATTCCTTCCACAACTGGCTGTAGGCTGAGGAAAGAAATAAAACCAATAACTGAAGAGGCCCAACTTGTGTATAGAGATGGAACAGGGGAATTATTTCTTACAAAGGAATTTAGGTAAGTTTTGTTTATTCAGGTTAGAACTATAACATCTAAACAGGTTATAGATGAATAGCCTGTCTTCCATCCTTTCCTTTGGCCAGCCACCACCCCTACCCCCAGATTCTAATTCAATAACTCAACTCATTCACTGGGCATCTGAAAGTGATTTTCCATTCACAGATCTGGGATTGCCATTCATTTCTGGGTTCCACACATTTGGCAAGTCAACTTTAGTCATACATCTACAGATTTCTACCTGACTAGGCCCTGCCTTAGAAATAGATCCTGCTAGTTGCACCGTTAATTTAGATAACTGTCAAATATGAAATCCAAATACTTAGGTGGTTCTCTCATACGCTAGATATATACATTAATGTCTGGTAGAAGAAGGAGAAGAAAGTAGATTGGAGAAAGGAGAAAAGAAGGAGAGAATTACTTTTCATTGAGGTCCTACTATGTGTTGAGATACTATGGTTGTTTTAGAAGCTTGTTTATCTCATAGTAGACTTAGTAAGAAATATATCTGGATACATTAAGTTCACAAAAATTGATGCCTTGATATAACTTCATTTTAGTCTAGTTGCCTTGAAGACAATTTCCTATTTTTATAATTTTAGGTCAACTTTATCAGATATATTTGAAGTAATTGATTTAGATGGAAATGGTCTTCTAAGCCTTGAAGAATATAATTTTTTTGAATTGAGAACAAGTGGTGAGAAATGTGATGAAGATGCTTGGGCTGTCTGCCGTGGTAAGCACTTGTCTTTTTCCTTTTTTTTTTTTTTAAAGATTTTATTTATTTATGTGAGAGAGAGAGAGCAAGTGGGAAGAGGGAGAGGGAGGGACAAGCGGATTCAGTGCTGAGTGCAGAGCCTGATGTGGGGCTTGATCCCACAACCCTGAGATCATGACCTGAGCTGAAATTGAGTCAGCTGCTTAACTGACTGAGCCACCCTGGCACCCTGCACTTTTCCTTTTCTTAGTGGATATATAAAAAAATATGTAGTATCCTTCCATCCTTAAGAAGTAGAGTATCAAACTTCTCCATAGACTATTATGGCAATTAGGACAGTTAAAAAAGTAATAGCATTGTGGGGCTCCTGGGTGGCTCAGTCGTTAAGCGTCTACCTTCGGCTCAGGTCATGATCCCAGGGTCCTGGGATGGAGCCCCACATCGGGCTCCCTGCTCAGAGAGGATCCCGCTTCTCCCTCTCCCTCCGTCCTTCCCTCCCGCTCGTACTATGCTCACGCACTCCCTCTCTCTCAAATAAATAAAATCTTTTTTTTTAAGAAAGTAATAACATTGTTTATAGACCATAAAAACATAAATATTTGTTTTCCTTAAATTGATAGTTGGTATAGTATTTAAGTTAAAAGAAAATATCAATTACTTAAGTGTAACTTCATTTTTAGCCTATGCTCTTTAGAGCTTAGAATGGAAAAAAATTTTGTCCCAGCTCTTGATACTAATGGGACTGAAGTGGTCAAGAGCCCTGAACTGTGCCCAGGAGAAGGCAGCAAAGAACTAATAGGCTAGAGTTTTACTAAAAATTAAGCAGTTTCCAGGAAGTTCTTTTTTTTTTTTTTAAGATTTTATGTATTTATTTGAGAGAGAGATGAGATAGCAAGAGAGAGAGCACGAGCAGGGCAGAGAGGAAGAAGCGGGCTCCCCGCGGAGCAGGGAGCCCAATATGGGGCTCCATCCCAGGACCTGGGATCATGACCTGAGCCGAAGGCAGACGCTTACCCCACTGAGCCACCCAGGCGCCCCTCCAGGAAGTTCTTTATATATGTTAAGAATTCTTTAGTTTTTTGTGTTTGAGTTGAATTAAGAAAGTACATCATGGAGGTATGGAAACCAAAAATACCAAGATGGACAAAGAAAAATACTGAGGATGAGATAAATTCTGTTATCTCTTAGGAGACGTCTGAGAAGAGGGCAGGACTTATGTATTTAAGCCAAGGACTGAAAGATCAAAGGAGAAAACCAAAAAGCCATAGCCAACTATAGATCACAGAATAAGAAGGCCAGAATGCAGCCAGGAGACAGATTAACTCACGTATCAGTGTCACTGGGCTAGTAGTGTGTCTAGTCCTTTGGTTCTTAAAATGGTCTGAGCTTGGCAAAGTCAGCGAGCCAGGTGGGAGTCTGATAAATCTATCGAAACAGCAAATAAAGTAGAAATATTATTAATACAAAATTTTCAAAAATCTCTCTTTTTTTTTAAAAGATTTTATTTATTTATTTGACAGAGACACAGCGAGAGAGGGAACACAAGCAGGGGGAGTGGGAGAGGGAGAAGCAGGCCCCCTGCCAAGTAAGGAGCCCAGTGCGGGGCTCGATCCCAGGACCCTCAGTCGTTAAGCCGACGCTTAATGACTGAGCCACCTGGGCGCCCCGCAGAAATATATCTCTTTTTAACTGAAAGTTTATATAGTATAATCAGGAACAAGAAATGCATATTGATTTATACTATTAAACTTTGAATAACAAGATTGATATCATTATATATTTTATTAGGACAATATAATCATCTTACAACTTTAATGATATAGTCTTCTGGGTGGCTCAGTTGGTTAAGTGACTGCCTTCAGCTCAGTTCATGATCCTGGAGTCCCGGGATCGAGTCCCACGTCGGGCTCCCTGCTCAGCAGGGAGTCTGCTTCTCCCTCTGACCCTCTTCCCTCTTGTGCTCTCTATCTCTCAAATAAATAAATAAAATCTTTAAAAAAAAAGAATGATATAATCTTCTGATTATTGTTGGCACTAGAGCACATTCAATAAGAGTGAATCATAATTAGAATTTTCTTATGGTAAAGTTTTTGATGAATAAAATTTGAGTTTCATAATTAAATTGGGGGAGCCTAGCTGACTCAGTTAAGCATCTGACCCTTGATCTCAGCTCAGGTCTTGGTCTTAGAGTCGTGAGTTCAGGCCCCATGTGGAGCCTACTTAAAAAAAATAATAATTTAACTGGTAGAATTGATAGTTAACATTTTTTTGAGAATTTACCATGTACCAGTTGGAAGTACTTCTTTTTTTTTTAGAGAGGTGGGGGGAGGGGCAAAGGGAGAAGGAGAGAGAGAGAATCTTAAGCAGGCTCCACACCCAGCACAGAGCCCAATGCGGGGCTCAATCTCACAACCGTGAGATCATGACCTAAACTGAAATCAAGAGTCAGATGCTTAACCGACTGAGCCACCTGGTGTCCCCAGTTGGAACTACTTCTATACATCAGCTCTCTGAGGTATGTCCTGTTATTTTTCATTTTACAAATAAGGAAACAGGGGGCACCTGGATTGCTCAGTCAGTTAAACGTCTGCCTTTGGCTCAGGTCATGATCCCAGGGTCCTGGGATCGAGCCCCACATCAGGCTCTCTGCTCAGCAGTGAGCCTGCTTCTCCCTCTCCCTTTGCCTGTCACTCCCCTTGCTTGTGCTCTCTCTCTCTGTCAAATAAATAAATAAAATCTTTAAAAAAAAAACAAAACCAGAAAGACAGATAAGGAAACAGAATCAAAGAGGGTAAGTCACCTGATCAAATAGCAAGAAGATTTCACAGCTGAGTTTCACACCCAGGCAGTTAAATTGAAGAACCTTAAATACCCTGCTACAAAAAAGTCCCCAAGTCTGGTTGACTTAAAAAATGATTTGGAGGGAATGGCTCCTTCACCAACATTAATAATACTGCAAAGAATTGGTTTTTTTAAGTTCCAAAGATTTTATTTTTCTAGTCATACATAATATTAATTTTATCCATCCTCCTTGATAATGAGAAAATGTATTATTTATCTGTAAGATAATTTAATAAACTTTTTAAAACTTAAAATTACCTTAATTTTTATTATTTTTTAATAGACTTTATTTTTAGAGCAGTTAGTTTATAGTAAAGATTGACTAGATCTCCCATATATTCCTTTTCCACCCTCTATGAATTTCCCCTATTTTTAACATCTTGTGTTACTTTATACATTTGTTAAAATTGATGAACCATTGCTGATGTATTTTTATTAACTAAAATCCATAGCTTATATTAGGGTTATTTTGTGCTGTACAGTTCTCTGGATTTTGACAAATATATGATGTCATGTACCTGCCATTTACAGTATCATACAGAATAATTTCATTGCCTTAAAAATCCCTTGTGTTCTACATACTCATGTATCTATTCAACCCTTCAAACCCCCAGCAACCACTGAACTTTTTAGTGTCTCTATAGTTTTGCCTCTTCCAAAGTACCTTGTTGGAATATCATGCAATATGTAGCCTTTTCAAACTGGCTTCTTTCACTTAGCGGTATGTATTTAGATTTCTTTTTTTGGCTTGATAGCTCATTTCTTTTTAGCACAATTCCATTATATGAAGGTACTATAGTTTGTTTATTCATTCACCTAAAAGACATGTTGGTTATTTTGAATTTTTGGTAATTATGAACGTAGCTGCTATAAATACTCATGTGCCTCAGTGCCTGGGTGACTCAGTCAGCTGGTTAAGTGTCTGCCTTCGGCTCAGGTCATGATCCCAGGGTCCTAGGACTGAGCCCTGCATTGGACTCCCTGCTCAGCAGGGAGCCTACTTCTTCCTCTGCCGTTCCCCCTGCTTGTGCTCTCTCTCTCTCTGTGTCAAATAAATAAATAAAATCTTTAATAACAGAAATACTCATGCTCATATTTTTGTGCATATATAGTTTTCAACTTGTTTCAATTCATTTCTATTCAGTAATTGCTGGTACAGTAAACCTATGTTTAACTTTGAAAGAACTGCCAAATTGTCTTGCAAAGCGGCTGTACCATTTTGTATTCCCACCAGGAAGGAATGAGTGTTTGCGTTTGGTGGTGGTAGTTTTTTGGATTCTAGCCTAGAATATAGGTGTGTATCTTGTTGTTTTAATTTGCAATTCCTTAATGACATATGATCTTCTCATATGCTTATTTACCATCTGTATATCTTGTTTGGTGAGGTGTCTTTCAGATCTTTTGCCCATTTTTAGATTGAGGTGTTTATTTTCTTACTATTGAGTTTTAAGAGTTCTTTGTATGTATTGGATACAAATCTTATCAGCTATGTTTTGCAAGTATTTTCTCTCAGTATGTGGTTTGTCTTTTCATTCTCTTTCTCTTTTTTTTTAAAGATTTTATTTATTTATTTGACAGAGAGAGACACAGTGAGAGAGGGAACACAAGCAGGGGGAGAGGGAGAGAGAGAAGCAGGCTTCCCGCCGAGCAGGGAGCCCGATGTGGGGCTAGATCCCAGGACC
Organism: Zalophus californianus; assembly: GCF_009762305.2. NCBI lineage: Eukaryota > Metazoa > Chordata > Mammalia > Carnivora > Otariidae > Zalophus > Zalophus californianus. The sequence continues at coordinate 51,943,132 of NC_045598.1, forward strand.
CTGGGATCATGACCCGAGCCAAAGGCAGACGCTTAACGACTGAGCCACCCAGGCACCCCTGTCTTTTCATTCTCTTAATAGTGTTTTTCGTAGAGCAATTTTTAATTTTAATGAAATAACCATTTTTTCCTTTCATGTGTCATGCTTTTGGTTTGTGTGCTTTTGGTGTTATATCTAAAAACACATAGCCAAACACAAAGTCACCCAGATTTTCTCCTTTTATCTTCCGGAAGTTTTATAGATTTTGTGTTCTGGGTCTGTGACCCATTTTAGTTAATTTTTGTGAAAGATGTAAGGTCCTTGTCTATAGTTATTTTTTGCCTGTGGACATCCAGTTGTTCTAACACCATTTATTGATAGAACTATCCTTTCTCCTTTGAATTGACTTTGCTCCTTTGTCAAATATCAGTTCAGTATATTTGTATGGGTCTATTTCTGGTTTCTGTGTTCTATTCCACTGATCTATGTGTCTAATCTTTTGCCACTACCACACTGTCTTGAGTACTATAGCTTTAAAGAAAGTCTTGAGGTTGGGTATTAATGAATTTATAAAAAAGTAATGGAGGATTGAGAATTTTAAGTTTTAAAAGTAGATTACTTATTGATAGTCTCTATAGTACAGTATCTAGATACATTTTCCTTGAAAGTAATAATTTCTTTGTATTGATATCAATTATTATTTTTTTCATCTTGCTTTATTATATTGTAGCTCCAGCCCCCAGTTTAATGGCTACCATTTCTATGATCTAATTTAATCTGCATTTACTTTTTTCTTTGCAAAAGTTCTTTGTCACTTTCCAAACTCTATAAACATTTTACTATTAATCTATTAATACTATTAATCTTTATACTACTATTAAACTATTAATCAGTTTTAAATTGTTATGTCTCTGCTGCTTTTTTCACAATAATGCATACAAAAGAGATATCTCAAATAAAGAGTACCTATTTCCCTTGGGTATATTACAGTTGGAAGCTGGAAAATAAAATCTTTCTTCTTGTAGGGCAGTTAATGGAATATAATCCATGATGAGTAACTGTTTATTATCTATATAATAGACAAATTCAGGAATTATACATGTGTAGATACTTCTAGGTGAATGTAGTTTTGCTTACAAATAATGTTAAAATGGATACTTAGATTTATTTGTCTGGGACACTCATAGAATTGAAAGTATTTCCCGGGCACCTGGGTGGTTAAGCTTCTGCCTTTGGCTCAGGTCATGATCCCAGGGTCCTGGGATCGAGTCCTGTGTCAGGCTCCCTGCTCAGCAGGGAATCTACTTCTCCCTCTCCCCTGCTCATGCTCTCTCTCTCTCTTTTGCTCTCGCTCTCTCTCAAATAAATAATAATAATAATGAAAGAAAGTGTTTCCCATTACCTAACAGTTTTTTAAGGACCAGGGGCAATTTGGTTAAAATTAGAATAATTAGGCATCTAGCAGTCTCCTTAAACCTGGCACCATCCACATCTCCCTTTTTGAAACACCGTTAATTTGGGGGGTATTATGTCAAATTCAACCAGGTTCTCCTGGGTTTAGGTGGTAAACATATATGAAGCTTTAATTTTTATTTATTTATTTATTTATCTATTTATTTATTTTAAAGATTTTATTTATTTATTTATTTATTTATTTGACAGAGAGAGAGAGAACACAAGCAGGGGGAAGGACAGAGGGAGAGGGAGAAACAGGCTTCCTGCTGAGCAGGGAGCCCAATGCCGGGCTCGATCCCAGGACCCTGAGATCATGACCTGAGCTGAAGGCAGATGCTTAATGACTGAGCCACCCAGGCGCCCCTGAAGTTTTAATTTTTAAAAAATATGTATCAGTATATACTCTAGATAAGCAAACAGGTTGGGACTTACCCAGAAAAATGACAGTTTCCTCTAATTTTGGAATATATTTGCATTATTTATAACTTCTGATTTTTTTGAAAACCAAATTATGTTCTGTGATGGAGCTTTGTGCTGAGTTGTGGGAAATTGAAACAGTATCTCACTAGCGTGTTTTGAGCCATTTTCATATTGTTCATGGATTCATAAGGAAGGCATCCTTTAAAATAAATATGAGTAATAATATATAATAGTCCTTTTATTAGATGTATGACTTTTAAAATTATGTAGGGGCCACGTGGGTGACTCAGTCGGTTGAGTATCTGACTCCTGATTTTGGCTTAGGTCATGATTTCAGGGTCGTGGGATGGAGCCCTGCGTTGGGGTCTGCACTTGGCAAGGTGTCTGCTTCTCTCTCTTCATCTCCCTCTGCCCCTCCCCCCATTTGCTCTCTCTTTCTCTGAAATAAAGAAATCAATCTTAAAAAAAACTTATGTAACAAAGAAACTTTTGGTTGTTTTAACAGACAATTTTGATACAAAGAAGAATGAACTAACAAAACAGGGCTTTATGGATCTGAATCTAATGGAAGCCAATGATCGAGAAGGAGATCCTCGTGACCTTTGGGTAACTCTGCACTCAATGGGCTATAATAAAGCTCTGGAATTGACAGAGGTAAAGCAATCTGAAAGTTTTACAATGGGTTTAATGTTCATAATATTTTACTCCATGAACATTTTCCTGACACATGACTTTTGAATTGGGCACTCAGATCCTTGAACTTAAATATATGAATGAATTGTGAGTGCAGCGGTGTGTTTCTGCTAGTTTATGCAAGTTCCTGTTCTTACCTGAAATTTAGTTACTCCCAACATTGGGAGTTTGAGCATATGATATGCAGAAAAATATTTGGTAATTAAAAAGTTATATTTCTTAATTGGTGATGGCTATTTTAGTTGCTAAAGTCTCATGTCTATAGAGAATTCTTTGTCCTAACAGAATAAAGCCTAAGAAATAGGGGATTGTGTCTGTATGAGAAGTGGAATTCTGATTCTTGGGTTAATATTTGTAAAACACTTGGGATGGTGCTTGGCTTATATATAGCATTGCGTATGTATTAGCTATCACTATTAAGAGTTTCAGTAAACCAGAGAAATAATAAAAATGAGGACTTCTAAATTCTAAATTCTATATTTTGTGTCAGGTGTGAAATAAAGAACTTATGAGTTTCAGGCCATGCATCAGATAACAGTACTTTTGTCGTTCATATTCTTAAAAATAGTATCTGTCCTTTCTCTAAATAAATCATCTTAGGAGGGTAACACTAGCATCAACAAACTTTCAATTTTGGGTGTATGGAGACTTTGGTTTAAGTTCTAGCTTTGACATCATTCAAAACCCCTCATAAACCTCTTTTCTGAAAAGTTATCTATAATTTTTTTTGCCATTTTTAAAAATAGGTGAATCGTTATAATAACTTTTTATATCCTACTTTAACCTAACATTCAGTGAATCCTACATTCTGCCTATGGTGCAAAATCAGCATCTAATCTATGAATAATATTGTATCTACTACACATGCCTCTTGATATGAGAAATTAGTCAAGAGCAATTTAAGATATTTTATAGCATTTACTGATACCATTGACCTTTGAAACCATAGGCAAGAAGGATTTCTGAGATAAAAAAAAATGTTTTTTAAGATTTATTTATTTATTTGAGAGAGGGAGAGAAAGCACACACAGGGAGGGGCAGAGGGAGAGGGAGAGAGAACTTCAGCAGACTCCTTCATGAGCCTAGAGCGCGACACGGGGATTGATCCCACAACCCATGAGATAACCACCTGAGCTGAAACCAAGAATTGGATGCTTAACTGACTGAGCCACCCAGGCACCCCTGTTTTGTATTTTAAAGGTTTTATTTTGGAGGCGCCTGGGTGGCTCAGTCGGTTAAGCATCTGCCTTAAAGCTCAGGTCATGATCTCAGGGGGCTGGGATCAAGCCCCACATCCGGCTCCCTGCTCAGTGGGGAGTCTGTTTCTTCCTTTCCTTCTGCCCCTCGCCCCACTTGTGTGACTCTCTCTCTCTCTCAAATAAATAAATCTTCAAAAAATTTTAAAAATTAAAAAAAATAAAGGTTTTATTTTTAAGTAATCGTAAAACCAATATGCAGTTCAAACTTATAACCCCAAGATCAAGAGTCACATGCTCTACCAAACCAGCCAGGTGCCCTGGTTATGACTTTTCAACAGTGAAATATTTTGACCCATCCTGAAAATAAATGTACTATATTTAGTAGTACATATTCATAAATCATAGAGAAAGAATCAACTGTATAAAATCAATTTGGAAATGCTTAGAGAATCTTCTGGAGCATAGTCCCAGTTTATGTACCACAATTTTTCCAGGTTAATTTACTTACAGATAAAGCATGGACTAACCACATTTTTCATTATCTTAGGAAAGGTTTTCCTCAGTGATTAATATTATAGCCAATTTATTCCTATTGGAATGAGTTGTTTCATGGAGGATTTTATCTAGTATCCAGGTGGCCATTCTGGTTTTGCCAGATCTTACCCTCATGGTTTTTAGAACATGATCATACACAGCATTTCCGAATTTGGCAGGCCAGGTTTTGCATATCTCTGATGGAATCCTTAAACTTCTCCATAGATTTGTTTTATTTTGTTGTTTTATGTAAGGACTTTAGTCAGAACAGTCTGTTTAGTATAATGATCTGGTAAAAGTATTTCTATAATATTTCTAAAGTGTTTCTATAGTGCTTTTAAAGTACTTGTATAGTATCTATAATATAGTGTATTAGCTTCAATGGAACTTCTTTTACTTCGAGTCTCTTCCTTTATGGCCATTATTTTATGTATCAAATAATGTATTTGTTGTTCTTTTTTTTTTTTTTTTTAAAGTAAGCTTTACACCCAATGTGGGACTTGAACTCATGACCCTGAGATCAAGAGTTGCATGCTTTACTGACTGAGCCAGTCAGACGCCCCTTGTTCATTTTTATTTTATTTTTGTTTTTTTTCCCCCTTCTTCATTTTTAAAGGGTACTTGATCAGAGGGGGAAAAAATGCCCCTTTTTTCTATAGCATTTTTCAAAAAGTCAGTTATTCTAAAAGCATACTAGCTATTAGTTTATATATTTTACTCTCCTATATCTGAGAGAGAGCCACAATTTAGTCATTTGAACGTATTTCATGGTAAGGAAACAGATTTTACAAGAGACTAGGCAACTTATTGTATGTCAGGCCTGGTATTGTTTTTTGTTTCTTTCTCTAATGTAAGACTCATCCACAAACAACATTAAGTCAAGATTTGGTACTGAGGCATCCAAAAATTCTATTCTTGGCATGGATACTTTTGATTTACAGAATAATAGTGAAAACATTGTCCTCATTCAGTAAGGGTCATAGAGTTGTTGGATTGAGAATGTTACACCAGCAAACAGTAATACAAGAAGGAGAAAATAACAATTCATAATCAACTAGTTGGTATAAAAATGTTGGGTAATTTCTGTTAGTGATAGGGATATATATATGTGGTAACATTTGATTTAAAGGATTCATGTAGGGGGAGGTAGGTGGGAGGGACTGGTGAAAATAGGTGATGGGGATTAAGGAGGGCGCTTGTAATGAGCACTGGGTGATGTATGGAATGTTGAATCACTGTATTGTACAGTTAACATACTGGAATTAAAATAAAATAAATACAAAGGATTTATATATTTATATATTCTTATAACTATCATAAATAATCTTTTTTTTAGAATTCTACATTGCAAAATATTTTCACACATATTACCTATTAGATATTTCCAACAACCCTTGGCAGAATATATACTATTTATTCCTACTTTTTCAATGAAGAAACTAAACTTCATAAAAGTTAAGTGACTTCCCCAGGTCATGTAACTAGCAAATGGCAAAATCCAGTTACAAACATAGATCTGTTTTCTAGGCCAATGATGTGTCACTCTACTGTCTCTCTTATAAAAATGACTTTATTATTGCCAAAGTTTGGAATCATTAAAAACTTATTTAAAAATAAAAATTTCTGCTGTTGTTCTATTAACTTCAGACTTTTATCTTTTGTCCCCCAACTAAGAAGAGGACCATCAATATGTATAAATTCACTATTTATTTAACAGACATTTATTGGATGCCTACCATGTGGTAAGTCTGTAATAAAGAGGCACTGAGGATCAATGGTGAATAGAATAGTCAGAATTCCTTCCCTTATGGAATTTACATTCCACGAAGGAGAATGATTAGTTAAATGGAAAATAAATAAAATCATTTAAAAAACATTTTGAAAGAAACAAGCGAGAGACCAAATTAGAAAAGAATAGTGCAGGGGGAATGACATATCAGATAAAAGGCTAGTATCCAAAATCTATAAAGAACTTATCAAACTCAACACCCAAAGAACAAATAATCCAATCAAGAAATGGGCAGAAGACATGAACAGACATTTTTCCAAAGAAGACGTGCAAATGGCCAACAGACACGAAAAAGTCCTCAACATCGCTCGGCATCAGGGAAATCCAAATCAAAACCTCAATGAGATACCACCTCACACCGGTCAGAATGGCTAAAATTAACAAGTCAGGAAACGACAGATGTTGGTGAGGATGCAGAGAAAGGGGAACCCTCCTACACTGTTGGTGGGAATGCAAGCTGGTGCAACCACTCTGGAAAACAGTATGGAGGTTCCTCAAAAAGTTGGAAATAGAGCTATCGTATGACCCAGCAATTGCACTACTGGGTATTTACCCCAAAGACACAAATGTAGTGATCTGAAGGAGCACCTGCACTCCAATGTTCATAGCAGCAATGTCCACAATAGCCAAACTATGGAAAGAGCCAAGATGTCCATCAACAGATGAATGGATAAAGAAGATGTGAATATTATGCAGCCATCAAAAAACCCCCCGAAATCTTGTCATTTGCAACGATGTGGATGGAACTAGAGGGTATTATGCTAAGCAAAATAAGTCAATCAGAGAAAGACATGTATCATATGATCTCCCTGATATGAGGAATTCTTAATCTCAGGAAACAAACTGAGGGTTGCTGAAGTGGTGGGGGGCTGATAGGAGGATTACTGATTTACTTGAGATTATAGTTTTCTTTCCTTTTCTGTGAACATTGTCAGTTAATATGGTAACAAAAAATCATAATTTTATGCTTTTTTATTATCGAATTCATAGTACTAAAATCTTTCTAAAGGTATATGAGAAGGACAAGCTAGAAGGTAGAGTATATCTTCTTAAATCATATGATAAACAATAACAAATAATTTATTTTTAATTCTATCAGAAAGCTAAAACAAGGTTCACTTTTTCTTTCTTATCAGGCATGCCCATTTATCATCGATATCTATGCAGACAAATGCAAGCCAAGAATTAAAGCTGTCCATATGGAGGCATGCAGTGGGCAACTTGAGAAGGCTATTTGTAAATCTGTCCTTAACAAAGGTGATGCCAGGGTAATGGATGGCTATGAAAATATAATTGTACATACGTATAAGTGTGACACCTGGATAACATCAGTTATTGAAAACAAGGTATTATTTATGAGGTGGTTCTCCTCATAACTCCATTGTTTACTAATATGTTCCATTTTCTTTCTTACTGTATTCTTGCACAGTAATTAATATCACATTATTTTAATAATATTTATAATGGGCAATTCTCAGGTTTCTAATTCAAACTGAGCATGATAATTTTTATGCATTTTTTAAAAGTTTGAGATAATTGTATTATGAAAATTATATGTTTGGGGATCTCGGAAGATAGAGCATAATCTGGGTACAAAGTGTTTTATTTAGTTTGTTATTAAAAATCTTCACACATACATAACTGTTTCAAATAACAGACATTGGGTTTTAAAGAAATATGAACAAAGTAAAGAAAAAATTTAGCCCAACTTTTTCCACACTTTGAAATATTAGAAATTCTGTAGACTGTCATCATTTTATCTAATATATTCCACTGCCCAGGACCTATTTTTATCAAGCCACTTATTGCTAACTTTAGCTACCGTCCCTGCTACTACTGATATTGCAGGCCAAGAGAATACATACATAAATGCTTAGAGATACCCAGCTTTCTAGAAACATAAATTTTCAAAAAAATCTTAGGATGGCTGGATTTTTAGGACTGTTGGCTTATTTCTTTTAGTTCCTGGGTGAGACATTATTTTTATGCTTACCATGAATTTCTTAAAGTGCTAAGGTTTGGCTGAGTATTGAGTCAATGTGAGTATATACTATGTAACTAACTCTCCTAGTCACAATAGAGGCCACTATCAATGTAATATGGTCTCTGCTTTCAAGGAGTTTATGAACTAGTTGGGAAGACAATTAATACTCTCAAAAGAGATCAGAGAATAATTAAATGTTAAATTATATAGTACTGTTTATTTGTGCAGTAGTTTTACTGTATTTGCATCTCTTGTGGTTGATGTTAGTTTGGACAATAGAAGTTGGGGAAGGACTTGTGAATGAGGGGAAGGGGACTGTGGTATGGGATTGGAGACAAACTAGGATTGGATATGCAGAGACATGGGGCGCCTGGGTGGCTCAGTTGTTAAGCGTCTGCCTTCGGCTCAGGTCATGATCCCAGGGTCCTGGGATCGAGCCCCATGTAGGGTTCCTTGCTCGGCGGGAAGCCTGCTTCTCCCTCTCCCACTCCCCCTGCTTGTGTTCCCTCTCTCACTGTGTCTCTCTCTGTCAAATAAATAAATAAAATCTTAAAAAAAAAAAAGATATGCAGAGACAGCCATTAGAAGCAGAGAAACAGTAACATGTAAGAGGGTTAATGTGAAGAACAGAGGAAATAGTGGGAATATCCTCTATGCAGAAACAGAGAACTTTATTTGGAGGAGTACTACAAAGATAAATAACATAGGTGGTATGGGTCCAGATTATATATATTATCTTGAAAATGGGGTAGAGGACTTGGACTTGATAAAAACAGTTAAGAGTCCCCAGCTAGGAGATTCCAGTCTTCAAGTGGATCATAAAGCTTTGGAGGGTGATTCCTAAGATCCAGCATGCCTTCCCTTCTGCCCTCTATGTCTTATTAGAACTAAAAGGGTGATGGGAGTCACTAACTTACCACAGTTTCTCTGTTCTGTAGTTAGCTATCATTTCTCAACCCTCCATCTCCTTCCTTTCCCTCAAGGAAAATTAAACTGCCCTGCACCAAAATGATGTAATAATAATATTTTAGAGTTTCCCATTTGTCAGGCACTTTACATTTATTAACGCATTTACTTCTCACAACAACCCAATGAAGTAAGTACTAACTGCATTTTACACACAAAGAAATTGAAGCATGGGGACGCTAAATAACTTGCAGAAGGTCACATGCTGAGTAGTAGAGCTGAGAAATGAATCCAGGCAGTCTAATGTTATACTGCCCCTTTGTAGTCATTAGGGAGTGCTTGTCACTTTCTTAGCAGGGGAATACTTTGGTGCCTACATTTCTTTCATTCACCAGCTTCATTCTGCTTTCTCTTGCTTCCTATCCATTTTAGAGGCTATCTATTATCTATGATCTATTATCTCAAGTATTGGTTCTTCCATAAGGTCTTCCTTGCTAACCAAGTCTGAGCTGATGTTTCTGTGTTTCTATAATATCTTCTATGTTTCTGCAGACCCTCTGAATACCTCTATCACAAGACTTATAAAATGTTTTGTAATAGTCATGTTGTTTGTATTTATTAAAGAAAGGACTAGCAACTTATGAAATTTTTTTTATAGTCAAATAATAAAGTGATTATTCACATCAACAATGAGCTAAGTAAAAACTGCATAAACAACAGAGGACTCAACATATTTGCAGTAGAAGTGGCACCAAAATCTACAATGGTAATGTATTGTTTTCTAATTAAAGCTTTTTGTTTTATCAATTTGAAAAAGCATTTTACTAATAGCATTATGAATAAGTGGAAATATGAAATAAAGTAGAAAATTATTCTAAATATGATATTCATATTATTATCATCCTATATTAGGAGACTTTGGTTCTAGTCCAGTTCTCACTATTTGGTTGAGTGATTATGAGAGATTCACTTAGCCACTCTGTTCCTGTCTCTTATGTAAAATTAATTTACTATTACTAGTGTTAGGTAGTTCACAACATTAATGTAAAGATAAAAATAAAATGATGTATATGAAAGCACTTTGCAACATCATATAGAAAGACAAAGTAGTGTTTATAGTAAATGGGAATTTTGCTAATCCAAAATATTTTTATCTACATTATTAAGATTTTCCAATGTAACCTGAAAGAGAAAATGCCTCTAAGTTTTAGATAACCATCTAAGTCAAGAGCCAGGAGCAGCTGTAGTTTCTGGTGTTAGCAGAACTGTGGGTTTCTAATTTAGCCAGGGGTTCAAAGGCAGGGACCCTGAAACTGGTCTAGTGAACGGAAAAAGGAAAAAGCCTTCTATTCTTTTCTTCATTCTGTCCATGAAATCCTAAAACATTCTAGAACTGAATAAAGAGGAGAGATTCTACAGAATCCCAATGAGGATTTTAGAAAATGCTCTAGGTTTAGTGAAAAAAGGGTATTTACTCCCTTTTCCACTACTCCCTTTTCTACTACTCCTACCCCACATTTATATACATCAAATATCAGCTACTATATTTGAGTAGAATTTATGCTGGATCATTCTGTTAGACATCAGATCATAGATTGTAGGTACCCACTAAGGACAAATGGTATAGAATTTTATCTGCACAGGGATATTTTTTGCATAGGGTCTAGAAATGTTATCCTGTTTAAAAATTAGCCAAAAATAACAATATATAAAAGGAAAGTAAAAGTTTTCTATTTTTATATGCAGGTTTGTCAACATGTAATGCCTCTGAATGAACGACAAGAATGGATATATTATTGTGTGTATTCCCTTATATCTTAAATATTGTTTTCTACTTGAGGCTGTCAAACTAAGAATTCTTTCAGGTTTAGTCTGTGCTAATCAATTTAACTGATGTACATAAACAATAATCTATTTAATTTGTATATGTTTACATTTTATACCCATGTTATATACTTTATTATTAAAATATAAATATAAAATATAAATAATATAATAATGTTTTTAATGTGTGGCTTTATTTATTAATTTAATGGGAAATCTGGGCATATTTCATTTACCAATAGTAAATCAAAATAAAATCACAGGTAAGCTTTTAAAAAGTAGTATTCGATGAATTCTACAAAATCCTGTATACTTTTGGTTTAATCTTACTTATCAAAAGTAAACTCAAAGAAAATGAAAACAGGCCAGCTGCAGCTAGTGTCTTGGGCTCTCACCCTGTCTTCTCACTGTTCTGTCCCAGGAGCCCGACAGGTCACAGACTCCCATCCATGCCACTGTGGTCACAGGCATGTGGCTGTGGGAGGATCAGGGGGCTTCCTGGGCCCCTTCTCTTTGCTGCTCCTACTGTTGCTGCTGATGATGTATATCCCCTTCACAACCTGCCTTTCCACCGGCGGCCTCTACCTCCTGCTGCACCTCTTCAGCTTTGATCTGATGCTTACTTCTCCAACCCCTTTTGGGCCTGTAGGTATTCAAGCCCTGGAAGCTGTTATACCATCATCCATACTGGCGGCCATTTGGCAGGCAGGTATGATTGGAGCAATGGGTCTGGAGTTGGATGTTGAATTTACTTCTGAGGGGATTCTTGTCTTAATGCACCATAGCACAGTAGACATGACAACTGATGGTAGTGGTTGATAAGTGATTTGATATTTGAACAAATGAGAAAACTTAATCTATTGCAAATCACAGATTCAGGAATGATTTCCCTGATGAGAAGATCTCTAACCGGAACCATAATCTCACAATCTTCTTAGATGTCAAAGGCCATGCAAATATAATACTGGTGCTCTAAAGAAAATGTATATGCAGTTTCTTCAACTATACAGTCTGCTCTGGTATCCTCTGGTATCCAAGAAACAGGGTTCCTGTTTCTTGCCAAAAGTGATCTATAAGATGAGACAGGACAGAATGTAATATAATGGCATTAACTCACAAAACTTGGAGCCTTAGCCATCCAGGAGATGGGAAAGCACACTATAATGCATGTGTTTCAGTCCATGTTTGTGGCAATAGACATTTTGCTGGGCTAGAGCATGCATAGTATCTTGTGGCACCTGTATGGAATTTCAGCTTTCCTCATGCAAAAGGATGTTGTATCCCTAGACTACTCAAAGAAGTAGTTAACTAAAGGCATTCAAGTTGTTGCTGGGAAAAAATTTTCCCTTCTTTCTTTTGTTACTGAACTCAAACTTGTCCAAGCACCTGGTAACACAGTAAGCCAATGTCTGATACCCCAGTTTTTAAGCAAAGGGAGCTTTATTATCAGAAGAGCAGCTGAAGAAGAAGGCAGGAGATCATTCCCAAAGCTGCCTTACCCTTTTGAGCCTAGGGACAGTTTATATATATTTGGGGAAGGAGGGTGAATACATGAGAGAAGGGTGAAGAGTTTCTTGAACCATGAAGTGAGAGGCCTTGAAAGAATCTGGAGGTATGCATTCTTCCAGACAATGAGGTGCCATTTGGGACCTGGTATGATCAGATACATCAGATAATTTCAAGACGGATGTTACCATCTGGTCCCCATTAGGTTTCTACAGTCAGTGGGTGAACAGGGAATAGGGGCAAAAAAGGCAAAGTTAGTGATTGATCATGTATGAAGTTAAGAGATGCATAAAACATAAGTAGGGAATAAGGTAGAATGTGAAGCTAAGTTAATAATGCAACTAATACAACTATAGTTCTGCCTCTGCTTTCAAAACAGGTCCAGGAACCAAGTATCTGGCCTCACTTTCTAGATTCATTGGCTGGTCTAATAATCAAATAGATATAAGACATTAACAGGAGAAAAAGAAATTTCATTATGTACATAGGGGAGCCCGACAAATACATGAGACTCACAGGCAGTCAACCAGTTGAGGCTTATATACCATCCTGAGCAGAGGAGAGAGGATAGGAGTCTGGGGCTTCAAAGGGGAAGAAGACAATTCACAGGAAGATGAGAAGAGTGAATGGTAAACAAATGTTTGCCATGCCTTGCAGATAAGTCTTTCTGATATAAAAAATTATCTCTAGTAATAGCTCTCTTCCTGGTACAGGCCATCTATCTAAATTCTTTTTGGCAGTTAAGGGAGAGGTAATAAGCTTTTCCCAAGTCAGTTGGGTCTTAAGTGCCTTCAGCTCAAAACAATCCACATGTTAAAGTGGCACATTTTAGGGTGGCATATTCTGCTATCTCTCAATACCTTTGATCAAAATGTGGCTATGAGCCCCATCTTGGTTCCAGCTGTATCACTGATAGCAACCTGAGATCATGCCCTGTTCCTAAATCAAGAGTCAGATACTTAACCTACTGAGCCACACAGGCGGCCTGTAGTGTATATTTTAAAGTCTTCTGATATTCTTCAGATTTTCTTCCCACCTCTGACATTTCTTTTTACCCACACTTCTGTGGCTTCCCCCAGTTTCCACGTTATCTCTCACCTCAGGCCCTTCGGATGCCATGTTTCTTTCTATAGAATAATAATTATCTCTCTACTCCCTCTTTTTCCTTCAGGTCTCAGTGAGTATGTCACTTTTTTTAAGAATCCTTCCCTGATTAAGCCCCTACCAAGACTACTTTGGTGGCCCTAAAAACTCATGCTTATTCTTTGTTGTAGCACTCATACTGTACAGGAATTACTGTTTAGTTTTACCTGAGAAGGTAAAAGGCTGAAAGCAGGGACAGTTATAATTCCAGTATATACCATAGAACCATAATAGATATGCAATAAATATTTGCTGGACAGTTGAATAAAGTGGGCAGAAAATTAAAATAAACTTACCTACGGTATGAATTTTTCCTAATTATTAGGAAAAATGAGAAATACACATAAAAACACATAAGAAAAAATGGCCCATTACTATTAAATTCTATTTACCCAGATTTTGTTTTTCATGTCATTAACAGATTAAGACAACTACATTTAATAGTTTTGTTGATTTTTCATTAGATAGTCTAGTAGATGTGGTTTTTTTTTTTTTAAGCCAGAAATGGGGCACCTGGGTGGCTCAGTCATTGGGTGTCTGCCTTCAGCTCAGGTCATGATCCCGGGGTCCTGGGATCGAACCCCATGTCAGGCTCCCCCGCTCAGTGGGAGGCCTGCTTCTCCCTCTCCCACTCCCCCTGCTTTGTTCCCTCTCTCACTGTCTCTCTTTCTGTCAAATAAATAAAATCTTTAAAAATAAATAAATAAAGCCAGAAACCTTCCTTTAGATCTATTTTTGGTGTAGGTTGAATATGATACAGAAATTTAATATACCACACTAATCATATTTTGGATATAATCCAGGAAAATAAAAATATATTTCTGATTTTGGCCACCAGAGGGTGAGCATATTACTTATTATTCATAATATTCATTAGAGAGAGAGACCAATTGATAATATTTCTCAGGACTGGGTTAAGTCCTTTATGACTTCTAAGGCTGCTTTGGTGAAATATATTGTATATTAAGGATCTATCTATACATAGGCATATTCACCCATCCTATTAGAGAATATATAAAAATTATTTCTAACTTGTGAGGTAGATATTAAGTCTTCTGCTCTTAAAAAGATACTGACTCACTTCTTTGTGAAGTTACAGGTATAAGGACATATAAAGATGGCCCTGCTAGCTTTACCTAGAAGCATAAAGCCTATCTTTGCTACTCAGCTTAGCTTGATTTCTGGGCCAAAAAAAAAAAAAAAAAAGAACTATGTAACGATTGGAGGAGAAAGATGGCAAATAGTGGAAATGATTTAGGGAAAGCAGATGAAATTAATGTGAGAGACAGTTTGTGGGGGCTGGACTAGGAATGGTTGCTGAAAGTCTAAGAGGTGAAGGATTTTGGCTGCTTAAAAGTACCTGTACTTGTTAACTATGGCTAGTTTTGTCTAAGGAAGATGAAGAATAGGATTCTCAGTTCTTATGCCACTTATTCACAAGTGGCTTATAGTTGTGATATTTGACCAAAGTCAATTTGTACTTTAAAAATTGATTCTTGGGGAATCTGGCTGGCTCAGTCCGTAGAGCATGCCACTCTTGACCTCAGGGTAGTGAGTTCAGGCCCCACCTTGGGCATGGAGACTACTTTAAAAAAAAGTAAAAATAGGTTCTCTATTTTTTTTTTAAATATTAACAGTTCTAAAGTTATATATTAAGGGGCAACTGGGTGGCTCAGCCAGTTAAGCGCCTGACTCTTGATTTTGGCTCAGGTTATGATCTTGGGGTGGTGAGATCAAGCCCTACAACGGGTTCTGCGCTTAGTGGAGAATCTACTTGAGATTCTCTTTTTCTCCTCCCTCTCTGCTGCTCCCCAACCCCACCCCCGCATTCACGTGCACTCTCTCTCTAAAAATAAATAAATCTTAAAAAAAAATAAAGATATATATTAATGTTAAAAAGAAGACCTACATATTGTAAAGTGGTTAGAGGTATGGCTCCATTCCCCCAAAATAAAGAAAAACATTTTTCAATTTCTTTTAGACACAATTGATAAATATCCAACATTTTATACATATTCTTAATTTTATTCTTTCCTTTACAATTTAACATAAGATCAACCAACTTAAATTCATTGCCAGCTTAATTTCAGTCATCTGAATGAGGCTAACGTAAATACAGTTATAGAATACCAGTGCTGTAAGCTTTCTAGCAATTTCAGATATGAGTATGCAGCATTGCTAAAAAGTAAATTTCTCTGTGCCTTTTTCTAAATATCTGTTGCAAAAAATTGGATTTAGCTTTGGAAAGAATTGTTTTCTTACAAGGGAGTAAAAATTTAGATGACTAGTCTGGTAAATGGTACACAGGGATATCCAATTAGCAAGTTTCTATTACATATTGCATTAGTTATAATAGAGAAGTAGTAGACATGATCTCTGACCTCAGAAAAAGAAAGAGCTGAGAAAATGTGTTACATATTAGCCTATTAAGGAATAATATTAAGTCTTAAATTAGTAAGCACTGATCATTAAGCATAAACCACCGGTGAAGGCATGGGAACAAAAAAGGAGGGGAAGGCTTGCCCAACTTTTTTGAGGGGAATAAGACTCCCAGAAGATTGAAGGAATGAAAGAAGGGTAGTTTGAAGCTAACTAATGCTTTGTTTTTAGTCATACAGTACAATGTATTTCAAAATTTAATAATGTAAAATAAAGCACATTTTAATAACAATTAAAGGAAATGAAGCATGAGCTTTAAAATCTGGAGAAGTACTACGCTAAGGTATTAGACTAAGTTTGATAGAACAAGTTTGGACAAGTTGGAAAGACTAGTGTGGGCTGGAAGAATCAGGAATGAGCTAGAACTTTAAATGAACTTGAAGGGATAAGAGGAATTTTGAAAAGGATAGAAAGAAATTTCAGGCATTTTCTCATGTCTTTCACTTTTCCTAGAATTTCCTGTATTGTGTCTCTGCCTATTAATATCATACGCAATAGGTCAATCACATACTTGTTGAGTGCCAAATATGTGTAGAGCACTGCTTTGTCAGAGAAGATATATTGTGACAAGTATTAACACTCTGTACCTTTAACATATATTTTTAAATGCTTCATCCTTCATGAAGCCTTTAATCCTTTCTCCAATCCAGAAGAAACTATTCTACTTCTTGAGCTTCTATTTTAAAACTAATACTTTTTTTTTTCCTGTGAGGCTTTTCTGTTTTATTTTGTCTTATTTTATTCAAGTAAAAAGTGGTATAAATGATAAGGTAGTTCATTCAACTTTCAATTCAAATATGGACTTTCCCTTGAAACACCCACTGTACTTAGGAATGCAGTATAAGTGCTTTATGTGTTCTTTCTCTTCATCACACAGTGTATTAATACAATATGTAGCCAACGGTTGAGAGTTAAAGTGAAACTGCCACTTATTTTTAAGTTAAGTGGTATGTGCCAATGAAGAATACAATCTTTACAGTGCAGTCTATTGCCTCTATCTTGATTCATGCTAAGGTGCCTTACCCACCATTGTTTTTGCACTATCAGTAAAAAGGAAAAAAACCATTTTTCATTAAAAAGTAGTTTTGCCAGGACACCTGGGTGGCTCAGTCAGTTAAGCATCTGCCTTCGGTTCAGGTCATGACCTGCCTTCGGTTCAGGTAAATGCCCCCTGGGATTGAGCTCCACTTTGGGCTCCCTGCTCAGTGGGAAGTCTGCTTCTCCTTCTTCCTCCCCTTCCCCCACCCCCCCCCCCCCGCCCCGGCTTGTGCTCTCTCTCTCTCAAATAAATACATAAAATCTTAAAAAAATAATTTTGCCTTGTGGAACCCCTAAACAGGTTTAGGCTACCAGGGTTCCATGAACCACACTTTGAGAACCACTGAAGTGGAGACTCACTTTCTTTATGGCTCTCCTTGTAAAAGCTAAGCCTGGACATTTATTACAGATGAGGTTCTCTGAGTCTTTGGCTGAATTGTCTTCACAGGCATCATTCTCTCAATAAGAAAAATAAAGACAAATTAAGGAATCTAAGAAACTTAAATATTATCTACTGCTTCCTAATACGGGCACAGCCTAGTTAAGACAGATTACAGGACTTGTTAGAGAAACAGCTGGTCAAGATACATACAATCCCGAGATCAAGAGTTGCATGCTCTCCTGACTGAGCCAGCCAGGTACCCTTGAGTAGTATTTCTTTATATGGATGTACCACAATTTGTTATTGATTCATTTGCTAGGCCATTTCCAGTTTTTGGCAATATTGAGCTGCTATAAACATTCATGCACAGATTACAGATTCTTGTGTGTGAACATAAGTTTTCATTTTTCTAGGATAGATAGGCAAAGGTGAGATTGCTGAGTCATATGGTAAGCGTATGTTTGACTTTTTAAGAAACGACCAAAGTGCCAAAGTGTTTTCCGGAGTGGCTGTACCATTTTGCATTTCCATCAGCAATGTATGAGAGTTTCAGTTTCTCTGCATCCTCCTTAGTAGTACTTGATATTGTCAGTATTTTTTATTTTAACCATTCTAATAAATGTGCAGTGGTATATTATAGTGGTTTTAGTTTGCATTTCCCTAATGGCTAGTGATGCTGAGCAACTTTTCAGATGCTTATTTACCATCTGTATATAGCTTCCTCAGTGAGACATCTCAAGTCTTTTGCCCATTTAAATTGGGTTGTTTTCTTACTTTTGAGATTTGAAACTTTTTTATAAATTCTGGATATATCCTTTGTTGGAGATGTGAATTGCAAATATTTTCTCTGAGTCTGTAGCTTATCTTTTCACTCTCAACTATCATATGGAGAGCAAAGTTTTTAATTTTTATGAAGTCCAGTTTATCAATTTTTTCTTTATTGGGTCCTGTGTTTGGTGTTAAGTCTAAGAAGTTGTTACCTAACCCCATGTCACAAATAATTTCTATCTTATAAGTTTTATAATTTTACTTTCTACAGTCATATTTGTGATCTATTTTGAATTAATTTTTGTGTGAGTTTTGAGGTTTGGGCTGAGGTTCATTTTTTTTTTATATGGATGTCAATGGTCCCAGCACCATTTGCTGAAAAGACTATTCTTTCTCCTTTAAATTGCTCTTGTACATTTGTTGGAAATCAACTGATTGTATAGACCTGTATATTTGTGTGGGTATATTTCTGGACTCTATTTCATCTTATTGATCTATGTGTCTTTCTCTTCACCAATACTGTCTTCATTATGTAGTTTTATATATAGTAAGTCTGTAATCAGGTAATGTGATTCCTTCAATTTTATTGTTCTTTTTCAAAATTATCTTAGCTGTTCTAGTTTCCCTTTCCAAATGAATTTTAGAACTAGCTGTCTATATCTACAAAAATTCTTGCTGGGATTTTGATTGATATTGTGTTAAATGTATTGATCATTTTGGGGAGTTGACATGTTTATTGTGTTGCTTCCAATCCATGAACATGGTATATTTCTCCATTTATTTAGGTTTTCCTTTATTTCTTTAAAAAGCGTCTTATAGTTTTCAGCTTACAAACCTTGTACATCCTTTATAATATTTATATCTAAATATTTTATTTTTATGAGCTCTTGTAAATGGTATTATTTTTTAAATTTCAGTTTCCAGTTATAAATTGCTACTATAAAAAAAACATAATCGAGTTTTGCATGTTACTGTTGTATCCTGAGACTTGCTAAACTCCTTTGTTAGTGCTAGGAGTTTTTTTCTTTGTAGATCCCTTGGGATTTTCTACATAGAAAAACATGTCATCTGCAAATAGGGACAGTTTCATTTCTTTCTTTCCAGTGTATATACCTTTTCTTTTTTCTTGCCTTATTGCACTGGCTAAGACTTCCATCATGATGTTGAGTAAGAATAATGAAGCTGGATCTCCCTACCTCACTCCCAACCTCACTCCCAATCTTAGGAAGGAAAGCATTCAGTCCTTCACCACTAATATGAAGTTAGCTGAAGATATTTTTGTAGATGCCCTTTATTAAGTTGGGAAAGTTGTCTTCTTTTCCTAGATTACTGAGATTTTTAAAAAAATCAGGAATGGATGCTGAAATGTTGAATATTTTTTTCTTTGTCATTATTTTTCTTCTTTAGACTATTAATGTGATGGATTACACTGATTTTCAAATATTGAACCAGCCTTTCATTTCCAGGATAAACCCTTCTTGGTTGTGATATGCTATTTTTATAATAAATAATGTGAATTCAATTGCCTAGTACATTGTTGGGCATTTTTGTTCTATGTATATGAGGAATATTGGTCTCCAGTTTCCTTTTTTTTTTTTTCCTGAGGGGGAGAGAGAGTGCACACACAAGAGTGGGGGGAGAGACAGAGGGAGAGAGAGAAAGTCCTCAAGCAGACTCCCCACTGAGCAAGGGGCTCAATCCCAGGACCCTGAGATCACAACCTGAGCCAAAACCAAATGCCAGCTGCTTAACTGACTGAGCCACCAAGGCACCCCTTTCTAGTTTTCTTGATTTGTAATGTCTTTGTGTGGTTTGGGTATCAGGGCAATACTGACCTCATAAATGAGTCAAGAATGTTTCTTCCTTTTATTTTCAAAAAGAGACTATGTGGGATTGGTGTTATTTCTTCTTTAAGTGTTCGTTTCAATTTGTCTTTGAGACCATCTGGGTGTGGAGAATTTTGGACGTTTTGAAGTACTAATTCAATTTCTTGAACAGTTATGGGGCCATTCAGTTTATCTATTTCATCTGGTGGGGGAGGGATTGGTAGAGTGTGGATTTTGAGGAATGGTCCATTTAATCCAAGTTGTCAAATTTATGTGTAGAGAGTTTTATAAAGCATTGTTTATGGGGTTTTTAGTGATATTTCCTCTGTCATTCCTGATAGTAATAAGATGTATCTTTTTTCCTTTGTCAGTCTTGCTAGAGGTTTATCAATTTTATTGATCTTTTCCAAGAACCAACTTTTAGTTTCATTGATTTTTATTTTTGTTTTCAATTTCATTGATTTCTGCTCTTTATTATTTTCTTTTTGTTTGCCTTGGGCTTATTCTTTTCCTGTTTGTTAAGTTTTGATTATTGATTAGAGATTTTTTTATTCTAATACTAGCTTTAAAAATCAGTACCTTTTTGTGTCTCATACTTTGTTTCTTACATGTGTCTGGACTGTTCTATTTTTAATTTCTTCAGTACAGGATCTTATCTTAGGTGACTAATCTGAGCCTAACCAACTTGTACTATGTAATTAGTATTTTATAGATGATTTGAATGGAGGGATGGATGGATAAAAGGAGAGTGAGGGCAATGAATATAAATTATTTAAAAGATATCTTTAGAATTAAGAAAGATATATAACAGGAGCTACAAGAGTCAGTAATGTCAAAGGAAGGAAACAAAACAATTCACTCATTAGGAAAAACTGCTAACACCTGTCAAAGCTAGTTTTGCTAGGGAGTATTCAAAACCTTAAGGTGGTATACAGAACACTCAGTCTGTTGCATCCAATTCTACACAGTAAATGAAACTTCCTAGCCAATTCAAGAAAAAAAGAAGAAGATAGCAGGAGGGGAAGAATGAAGGGGAGTAAATCGGAGGGGGAGACGAACCATCAGAGACGATGGACTCTGAAAAACAAACAGGGTTCTAGAGGGGAGGGGGGCGGGGGGATGGGTTAGCGTGGTGATGGGTATTAAAGAGGGCACGTTCTGCGTGGAGCACTGGGTGTTATGCACAAACAATCATGGAAGACTACATCAAAAACTAATGATGTAATGTATGGTGATTAACATAATAAAAAATTTAAAGAAAAAATAAAATAAAAAAACCTTTTAATTTATTCATATCATTTGAGCAAAATAATTTGGAAATAATTACCTCCATGATTTCTTGATTTCGTTTTCTTGTGCTATACCTGATATACTTTCCTCTGTTATTAAATCACTGGTAGAGACTTAGAATATAGCCTTCTTTTTCTTATTCTCTTACCACCTGACATCACACTTTAGGCTTCTAGGGAATCAGGACATGAGTTTGAGCTTCCTGACTCATACTCCCTCATAAAATCAAAGTATTTGTATTAGTTTCCTATGGCTGCTCTAACCAAATTACCACAAATTACCATGCTTAAAACAACGTGAATTTTCCCACAGTTCTGGAAGTCAGAAGTCCAAAATCAGTATCACTGAGCTAACATCAAGGTGTCATCAGGGCTGTGGTCTCTTTAGAGGTTCTAGAGGAGAGTGTATTTCCTGCTTCTCCCCGCTTTTGATGGCTGCTGGCATTCCATGGTTTGTGGCTGCATCACCCCCGTCTCTGCTTCATTGGTCATATTGTCTTCTCCTCTTCTGTAATAAAATCTCCCTCAGCTTCCCTCTTAGAAGAACACTTATGATTGCATTTAGAGCTCACTTGAATAATCCAGGATAATCTCCGCATTTCAAGATCCTTAATTATATCTGCAAAGTCCTTTTCTTGCCATATGATTCACAGGTTGCAGGAGTTAGGATGTGGATCTCTCTCAGGCAGCCATTATTGAGCCTGCCACAGCATCTTGATTCCATAGTCAAGAATACTGGTGAAATGGGGTAACAAAAGACATTCATTATTTCTTAAAAAATGTCCTTCATAATCTGTATTTTTAAAAATCTTATCTTTTTGCCATTTCAAATATTAATATTTGCATATAAAATATTCATATAAATTAATTCAGACTGATATCCTTTATAGTAGATTCCAAAAATGAATTCTAAGGGAAAAGCCCCATTTATTATATATCAATCTTTTTCACATATAGTTTCGTGAATAACCATTTGACATTGAAACATGAGTTCAGAAACTATTATTTTGGCACAGGAACAAACTTAATTTCAGGATCAGAGACTCTAGATATCCATGAACTTTTATTCAAATAAAAATTTTAAAAACCTGAATGACTTATGGATACAAATAGAAAGGACATTAAATGGTTTCATATGGCTTACATATGTAGGAACTAGTTGTTTCAGTAAGTTACAAATAAATCAAAATTTAACATAATGAACAAAATCTGCAGCCAGGAAGAGCCTGTGATTTGGGTTTAACAAATGAACTAACATGACATTTGCAATATTGCTCAGCATTAATTTGTATGGATTCATATGGAATCATCAGTTATTTGCCAGCTACAAATAATTGAAAATTCTTGTAAGAGATTATCTATAATTTACCTATTCTCTCAGAGCTCTTTGCCCTGACCATGGAGTAGGTCTACTTAAAAACAAACAAACAAACAAAAAACACCCCATACTTATATCTATATAACACCTATATCAACACTTGAAGTCTGAGAATCGGCAGCTATACGCATCTGTCAGACTCTCTGTTTGATCAAGATATACCAATTAACCATTAAAGTGGCATGAACAGACTCAAATTCACAGGCTAAAGATAAGCTATAGTTTTGGAATTAGGGAAGGGGACCTGATATTTTTTGAGGGCTGTTATGTTTCAGGCACCATGCTAGGTGATTTACTTACATCAGCTGATTATGATTTAATCTGTTTGGACTGGAGCCTGGGTAGTTTCAAAAGTGTCTCAGGTGATTCCACTGTGTATCCATGATTGAGAAATACAGCCATACAAACCCCCATTAATTCTTGCAGAAACACTCTAAGGTAAGTTTTATGTTCATTTTATAGTAAAGAGATGGATGCCCATAGTTACTTTCTCCAGGTCACACATCTCATAAGCAGGGGGAAAAAGCTGTGGCTTTTCTGGAAATGACACATTTCCTGAGCAGAGCAGTCACTCTCACCAAATCAGGGGGGATGCTAAACCAAAAGGAAAGTATCAATATTCCTACTTAATAATCAAGTCTCTTTTGTTGACTCTCTATCCTCCATGAACTCTTTCAGGCCTTCTTCATCTCTTCACCAAATTTCTATTACATGAATAACTGGCTTATTTTGATGATGAATTATACTCAGCCTTACCTTATATTTGTACCTATATTTATCAAGGCCTCCCTGTACATTTCCTAGTTATCAAACCTGGCGACATGGCAGGCAAATCATGGTGAGAGCCCTGGTTTTGGAGCCACACTCACCTGAGTTGGCCTCCGGCGTATACTTATCTGTGGCTAGACAAGCCATTTAATTTTTTGAATCTGTTTTTTAAGCATGAAATAGGGAAAAATAAAACTTGTACTTCAGTAAGGATTAGAAACATTATATTCAATCAACCTTAGTTATCAGTATACCCACCCTAACCATGCAAGTAAAGCGTTCGGTCCATCAGTAAACGCAGGGAAAGTAGTCGAATTAGACCTTGGGAGTTGACTCGTTTTGCTGATACAAATACCCTAGTATTTGGAGAATATAAAGAGTAAGGAGTCATGAATCTACCTAAGGCTGGCACTTCTATCCCTAAGAACAGGTTTCCAGAAAGTTATTTACACATGATACTCTAGTCAAACCGCAGGAAATCATTATACTCTGCAATTTTCCCACTCCCTCTCCAACTCTTGCCCTACGACAGAGTCCCTACCCAGGTTCTGCTCTTCCACTTAGGGGAGGAGCAGCGGATTTCATTTTATAGTGGATTGGCTTACGGGGGGTGGGGTGGGATGGGGAAATGAGAGAGGCTCCACCCACTGCACTAGAGGCGCGGAGGTGGGCTCTTCCTTTGCCCTACCCACCGACCTGAAAAGTGGGGCCAACAGCGGAGGGAGGGCCCTGTCCTCTGTCCCTTTAAGGAAGAGGGCCGAGCTCAGGCGAGAGAGCTGGCGTTGCCCCTACCCCGTCCGAGCCCTCACCCCAGAGCAGCTGCAGCCACAGCTCCGGCCGCCCTCGGTTAGCAGAGTCCGCTCCGGCCCCAGGAAGCGAGTCGCCACCATGGTGAAGATTGTGACGGTTAAGACCCAGGCGTACCCGGACCAGAAGCCGGGCACGAGCGGGCTGCGGAAGCGGGTGAAGGTGTTTCAGAGCCGCACCAACTACGCGGAGAATTTCATCCAGAGTATCATCTCCACCGTGGAGCCGGCGCAGCGACAGGAGGCCACCCTAGTGGTGGGCGGGGACGGCAGGTTCTACATGAAGGAGGCCATCCAGCTCATCGTCCGCATCGCCGCCGCCAACGGGGTAAGGGACCCGCCGACTCCTTCGTGGCGTGCGCCCGGCGCGAGGCCGTGCGCTACGTGCGGCCGGTGTCGCCCGCCCGCCCCCGGCCGCGCTCGGCCCGGCCACTTCCGCGCGGCAGTCCCAGTCTCCACCCCCGACTCTCTGCGCTCGCTCTTCCCGGCCCGGAGGCCCCGCGGAGGTCCCTGTGTGCTGGAAGGTGGCCACGGGGCTCCGCCGAGCTGCTCGGTCAACTCCCCCGGGGCGGGCGAGCGGGACTTGACCTTGGGAGGACTGACCCTCCGCCTCCTGCCCCGCCTTTCTTTCTCCCCCTCCCCTTCCCTCCCTCCTCCCCTTCCCTCCCTCCTCCCCTTCCCCCCCTTCCCCCCCCCCCCCCCCCCGCTGAGGCCTCTGACATTTACATTCACCTTTCCTGTGACTGAAGATACGGTTTCAGCGCAGTGTGCAGTCACCTTAACCCGGAAAGGTTAGACGGCCTCTGCCCTGCTCAGAACCCCTCGCATCCCGCGGGTTTGCCTGCTATTCTGGTCTGGGACTGGCGCTTCCAGGAAGCCAACGCCGTGGGGCAGGGGTGGTGGGAGCGCCAGCCCAGCTGGCGCGTGAGGCCCTCGGGGCTGAGAAGGAGGTTGCACAGTCTCGCTCCCCACGCCCTCGTTTGCATTGGGACAGAGCACCTGCCCTTGCAGGGCCTGCTTGCTGGGGCGCAGGCTTTTGAAACGGCTTTGCACCGGCGGTGCTTCTAGATCTGTTCCATCCAGGAGTTGGAGATGAATTTTCGTTAGAACAGAAACTGCATACCCAAGGGCACTCTTACGCAAGCCCTAGAGGCTGGCCAGGAAATTAATGCAACACCTTGGCTCGTCCCCCTCCCCACTTTCCCCACCAGCTAAGGACCGTTAACTGACTTTATGGACGGGTCCACTCGGATAGATGAAACTCTGAAATAGATTTTTAAGTAAACCTGACAGATGAAAACCTTACCTATGAAATAGGTAAGTTGGGGCTGATTATTCATTCACTTTTAGAAAAAGTTTTCTAACGAGTTTTTCTTTCTGTATTTAAAATAAACTTTGACTTCTACCCAGCTTTTCTGGAACTCATTCCCTTTAGTAATATTTTTACTCATTTTAGTAGTACTTTATCTTTAACATATAAGTGTCAGTTTGCCAAGCACCATGAAAAGCACTAAACGTGTGGTATCTCATTTATGCTGCGGCCTGAAGAGGTCCATGCTATTATGGGTATCTTCAGGTTGCCAGTGAGAAAGCTGAAGCCCAGGCAGGTTAAAGAGGTACTGCAGTGGCAGTACCCAGAATCTAACATTGACCTGCCAGTTCCAACTTCTGGGAATAAAGGGACCCTTGAATCTATAAAGATCTATTTTCTGGTCGTCTGTAAATTCTAACCTGGGTCCAAGCTACATCTGACTCCCTGCGTCAAACATTTATAAGCATCAAGGAGAGAAGGTCCTCTGGATAGCAGATGCTCTTGAGTTTTCAGACAACCCAAATTCCCTTGAAAGAAGAGCAAACGATAGCTGTATCCCAGTAGAGCCCTTCAATTCCTTATCACCCATGTGGAATATACATTTCATTCATTCATTCATTCATTCATTCAACAAAGATTGAACCTATACCATGTGCAGAGAAATGTGTGGAATAAAGAGACAATTCAGACACAAGACTTGTCCTTAAGGAGCTTGCTGACAATATAGTGGGAATTTTAGAGGTCCAAATGGAAAGTTGTCCATTGGGAGTAATGTGGGGTGGAGAGGAAAAAATTAGGCTAGGACTAAAAAAGTATGTTCTTAGAACTTCATCCCCTTTTAGCTACTGCCCTATTGCTTTTCCCCTTTTTGGCCAGTGGCCACCACTGATTTTTTACCCATTTGCTTACCACCTCACTGCAGTCTGGCTTCTGCTTCCTCCACCATTCCACCAAAATTGCTCTTGCCAAAGTTACTAATGACTTTCTGGTTGCTAAATCCATTGAATACTTTTTAAGGCCTTATTTGGCCTTTTGTTGCCTTTGGCACTACAGGTTTTGCATTTTTAATGTCCTCCTTCCCTTGCCGTGCTCACTCTCCTGATTCTACTCACACTTTTTGAGAGTTCCTTCCTGGACTGCTTGCCCTGTGCACACCCTAGCTATTCCATAGGTTTCTGTCCTCAGCTTTCTGCTCTCTGATTTTTGTTCCCTCTCGCTCTCTCTCCTCACCAGGGATTTAAGCATGCTACTCCTCTCTTATGGTGTGAATCAACTGAGGTAGCGTCTTCCAAAAACTTTCCCCAGAAACCTTTCTCTGCCACTTTCATTCCCTTATGAGGTACTCCTTTCTCATAGATACCTCTAGAATAGTTTAATAAAATCCCAGTGAAATAATCTTTACATGTTACACTACCCCCTAGAAAGTAAACTTCTTTAAGACAGTATCTGGTTTTATCTGTATTTGTAGTACCTAAGACAGTGTAACTTTCAGTGAGTCCTTGTTTAACTGCTCTGAATTGTGAAGGGTGAGGAATACACTTTAAGCAAATACCGGGACACCTGGGTGGCTCAGTCCGTTAAGCATCTGCCTTCGGCTCTGGTCATGTTCTGGGATGGAGTCCCGCATAGAGCTCCCTGCTCAGTGGGGAGTCTGCCTCTCCCTCTGCCTGCCGCCGCCCCCCTGCTTGTGCTCTCTCTCTCTGACAAATAAATAAAATCTTCAAAAAAGAAATAAGCAAATTCCAGCACTTAAAGCCAGTGTATAGTGGGTGACCAATGCATTTATTCTCTTTAAACATTTATTATGTTGTGCTAAGTACTTGGGATACAAAATATTCCTGCCCTCAGCAAAAACAGTATAGAAGGGGAAGTAGACAAGAGTAAACAGAGAAGTACAGTGCGTTAGGTGTTACTGTTCAGGGTATGTGCCAGGTACTGAAGGGGGAAGAGCGTGGAGGGCTGTAGAGGTATCCTCTGCTTTTTGAAAGTTTGTCTTATGCCACTTCACTTTTATGAAAGACCTATGTCAAATGCCTGTTTTTGCAAATGGCAAACCAAAAGAAATCTGAAAAGGACTTTTGCTCTTATGAAAAAAGGCAAAAAGTGAAAGTAGAGGTCAGCATTTGGTGTGCAGGGAGCCATTAGAGAAGCGGCAAGGACCCACCCGCATCAGCAAGAGTGGCCTCACCAAGCCACTCAGCATCTCAGCTTCAAGCTGCCAGGACTTTGAACTGTGCCTCTAAGCTTCTGGGCTTTATCTTGACTTATTCTGTGCACCCATTAGGAAGATGTTTCCTAAGGCATCAGAAAACCGTAAGAGGTTTCTTTTTGAGGTCTTAGAACACTAAAAGTGGTAGCTGAATTGAGGCTTGAAGGGCAAGTTGGAATTGCTAAGGTGGATTTGTCGAGGAGAAGAATTCTAGGCTGGAAAGAAATAAAAATATAGGAGTTGGAGACTGTTGGGCAAGTTAGTTGATTTTTGATCCTTCCCCACCCTCCCCCTTGTCTGTAAAGGTTGGAAATGATGAGACATACCATTTAATCTGAGGATTAAATGAAACAATATGTTTTAAAAGTACCTGCAGTCCCTTCTCACCTGGTAGCTGATTGAATGACCCTTGTGAGGGAACCTCAGGTTGGGCCTGGGGCAGGACTTTTGTGTTATCAGTGTTCTGCTGCTGCGGGGACACTAAGTTAATCAGGCCTAACCTGATGCGGATATTAACACTTCTTCCCCACCGTTCATAGATGTCGGCACTGTCCCCCACCTTCCTCTACCCTCAGTGGCTCCAGCCAATATAGAGGGATTCCATGTTACTCAGAAGCCAGTTGGGTTCAAGTGCCAAAAACCTAGCTCAGATTAGCACAGTGAGAAAGGAATTTATGGGCCTCGGTTACTGAGAAGTCTAAGAGATACCAGTGCAGACAACTCAGTTCAAACCATTCCTACTCTCTAAAAATTGCTCTTGGGCCCAGTGATCTGCAAATGACCAGTCTTAGGAATTGGGAAGAATTTGAAGTCACAAGTTAATGAATGTTTGGATATTTTGAAGGATAGTTCATCATTATCATCAGCAAAATAAATGCTTTCATGAGAGCTTGTTAGTAAGCAGGTTTTCTTTCATCAATTTACAGGGATTCTTGTGCCCTGGATTCCTTTGTTTAATCTACAGACCCATCTCAGAATAATTTTATTTTAAAATAAAATATAAAGAATTACAAAGGAAATAAAAATTGTATTGGAAATAAAATTATCAAAATATTGACCAAATTTGTGATACAGCAAGATATATACGCTTCTTTATTGACACATTAACAAAATTTAGTGGAAGATCTAATACTATCTTACTAGATACTGATAGGTATAAATGATATTTTGATATATCTGTAATCTTAATATTTTGAGATAACTATAATATGAAAATATCTGTGATTTTTTTAAAGATTAGAAAGAGAGCATGAGCGGGGGGGGGGGAGAGGCAAAGAGATAGGGAGATAGAGAATCTCAAGCAGACTCCCTGCTGAGCCTGACACAAGGCTGGATCCCACAAAACCCTGAGATCATGACCTGAGCCGAAATCAAGAGTCGGACGCTTAACAGACTGAGCCACCCAAGGTGCCCCTGAAAATACCTGTGATTTCTATTGATGCTAAAGTCCCAGGTGGTATTAGTAATGGTAATAATAATAATTCTGTGGTTTATTGCCTGGATTCATAATTCAAGGGAATGCTAAATTTCATTTAGAGGTTAGTTAAGATAAAAATTTTGTTTATTTTGCCATTCAGACTCACAGACTCCATTGAATTCTACCCAGGGACCTATTAGTGGGGTTTAGAGGGGGGTGGGGTCTAAGGATCCTGAGTTAAGAACCCCTGCATTAAACAAATGATCCCCTTTTAGTGTCAGGTACTGCTTGTACCAAAATGGGCATCAAATACGTGACACAGAGATTAAGGGTCTCAGGTTCTCAGACCAAACCAGTGGGGCTTTGAGAACTTAGTCTTAAGTGGGGGAACTCCACTGTCTCCCATTTGGAATGGATCACTCTTTTCCTGAAATTTCATGAGGCCAGCTGCAAACACAGGTGAAG
Source organism: Zalophus californianus (assembly GCF_009762305.2). Lineage (NCBI taxonomy): Eukaryota > Metazoa > Chordata > Mammalia > Carnivora > Otariidae > Zalophus > Zalophus californianus. Next base: position 51,972,661 of record NC_045598.1, read on the forward strand.
GGACATGTTTCTAGATGGAGTTCTGAGAAGAGAATGAAAGAATACCGGGCAGGGGTGCCTGGGTGGCTCAGTTGGTTGGGTGACTGCCTTCGGCTCAGGTCATGATCCTGGAGTCCCGGGATTGGGTCCCACATCGGGCTCCCTGCTCAGCGGGGAGTCTGCTTCTCCCTCTGACCCTCCCCTCTCTCATGCTCTCTATCTCATTTTCTCTCTCTCAAATAAATAAATAAAATCTTAAAAAAAAAAAAAAAAAGAATACCAGGCAGGATGGGGACTGTTTTGGGACTCTGAGGTAACTGGTGTTAGGTAGAGGCACCTTGCTACCCTTACTTAAAACCTGATATCCTTAGGGCAAGGATGACTTGGCAGAGAATCATCTTTGGGTCACTTTTTAATATGGTGTAACTCATATTAAAAAAAAAAGTCCTTTAATTATGTTGGGCTTATGAATGATTGTTCTCCCCCTGTTTATACTTTCTGAGTTGGAATTGTTATTAAATACCAGGATAGATAGGGTAGTGTTGTCTTCCATCCTGGAGTGTGCAATGGTGGAGATAGGACACGAAATACATACTCGTGCAAAGAATAGGATTAGAAAAAGTGTTGCGTGCAGATAAAGGAGAGAACAGTCTGGATTGGGGAAAGAAGTGATGGAACTTGAGTTGTGTCTTGAAGAGTGGAGAGTATGTGAACAGAAAAGAGGCCACTTTATTGGAGGGGCTCCGTAGCAGAAAGAGGTTAGATGGAGGAATGGACAGGACTGTTGTTGAGAGTGGAACACTTAGCCACGAAACAGCCTTTGTTATGTAAAATACTTTAGCCAAATTCAGGAGCCTCTCTCTCTTAGCTTCACTGACCTAAATCTGACTCTTTCCCCCTCTCACTCTGTGTAGCACTGCACATTCCCGCTGCTACTCAGAGTTGCACATATAAGAAGGATAGCATTCATAATTCAGCACATGCAGCATGCAGCCCTGGGCCCTGTGGCTTTTTCCTCGGCCCATATCTGAAATCTCTGTTAGAGTTCCCGTCAAGGCCCGGTGTCTTATCGTAGCTCGGATTTGGAGGCTCTAGAAGATGACATTTTAACTGCCTCCCAAAGTGAATTTGATGTGCCCCATGTAGACTGTATTTTAAGTCAAAAATATGTACAATTACATAGGTTCAAGGTGTTGTCACACAAACTGAAAACAGCAGTGGATTAAGCAAAATAGAAGTTTTTCTCTGTCTCATGAAATAGGCCGGGTGTTGCAGGCCAGGACTAGTATGGTAGATCCGTGGGACCCACCCTCCTTCAGTCTTGCGGCTCTGCTGTCTTGAAGGTGTTGCCTTTGCCCATCTGGCTGCAGGGGCCCCCATAACTACAACCGCTTTGCTGCCAGTGAGCACAGGAAAAAAGATTGAGCAAAGTGTTTTTTTTCCCTTTATAAACAGTCTGGAAATTGCACACTTCACTGCTACTCACAATCCACTGATTAGATTTTCCATACTTACTGCAAGAAGGGCAAAATATGTAGACTTTATATTGGGAGGCATGTGGCTGGCAAAAAATGGGTCGTTCTGTTACCTTAAGAAAAGGAGTTGCAGGTAGAAATCTCTGCATGGGCCATCTCTTTGGCCATGCAGATAACCATGTCCCACTCTTCTTCCCATCCATAAAACACATCACTTCCCCTGGGGCAGCGGCTCAGATTCCTTCCAACAAATATATATATGTATATACTTACATAGTTATATAAGTAAAGCAGTCACCAGCCTGCTGCTGGTGGGGAGTGCAGACTCTTTGCCCTGACCATGGAGTAGGTCTACAGGGAGCCCTGGTTCTGCCCTCTGGGAGGGACTCTCTTATTCTCTGTCCTCAGTGCTCACTTAGTCCTGGATCCTGCGGAGTAGGTTCTGAGACTTTTTGGGATCTGCATAGCTTTTGCATCCTGCTTTCTGCTGATGAAAGTTGGGGGATGTATGAAGGCAGGGGTTGCTTTTGCAGACCAAGTTTTTGGTTTGTTTCACTGTATAATTACTTCTAAAGCTTATGAGGCTGCTTCTGGCCTATTCTGATCAGTTCCATGTACTGATAACCACAGGGAAAATTCTCACATAGATAGGGTTTTAAGCCTGAAAACTTTTTTTTGCAAAGATTTTATTTATTTATTTTGAGAGAGAGCAAGTGAGAGATAGAGCTTGGGGGGAGGGGCAGAGGCTGAGAGAGAGAAAGAATCCCAAGCAGACTCCATGCTGAGTGCGGAGCCCGATGTGGGGCTTGATTTCACATGAGATCATGACCTGAGCCTAAATCAAGGGTCAGATGCTTAACCAACAGAGCTACCCAGGCGCCCCAAGCCTGAAAACTTTAGCTTTTATTTTCTGGCCTCTATGCTCTGTCCCTCCTCTGAAATCTCCATCACTGATGTCTGCCTTGAGATAGGAAAAGCTAGGCTGAGTAAGAAAGCAGTATCCTTAATCAGATCTTTGCTGGTGGGTCAGTTTTCATTGTCTAGCGAAGAATCCTGGGAAGGAGTTGAGGCCACAGCCCTTTGTTCTACACCTGCTGCTTCATGAGGAGCTGCCTTAGCTTGGGTACATAAAGAGTGGTCATCTCAGCTCTACAAGGTCACAAATTACTGGACTTGGGCAACATAGTTTGCAGGACGCAGTCAAAGATATTTCTCTTAGTGGAGCTTTACCTTCATTTTTGCCTGTGGACTGGCAAGTCGTTGCCTGAGCTCCTCTTTACTGTGGCAAGAAGCAGCCAACAGCCGCTCCTATTTTTAATTTCTCCCATTTGCCTAGGTTTGATTGACCAGTAGTCTGCCTTCCAGGGTAGCAGTGGTAACAGTTTTACCATGGCATAAAAGGTATGCTGATTCTGCATATTTTAGTTTCTGTTCTGGTGCAAAAGATCAGATTTTATCTTTAGTTAACATATAGGTTTGGCTATAAAAACAAAGTCCAAAAATAAGTTACTTAAACAAAATAACAAAAGTTCATAGTAATAGAACCCTTTCTGTAGTAGACTGGGTGTGGGCAGTCCGAGGCTGCTGTGGTGGCTCTGTTGTATAAGGGATTCTGTATTTCTTTTCTTTTTTGCTCAGCCTTCCCTAGTGAGTTGCCCTTATCTGCATGATCCAAGTTGGCTGCCTACCACCATATGGTCATTCCAGGCAACAGGAAGGAAGTGGAATGAAGGCACACCTTTCTCAGATAATGTACATCATTAATTTTACTCACGTCCTCTGTGCCAAAACTTAGTCTAAGGCCTCCTCTAGCAGCAAGGAGGCTGGGATTTATCCATGTTATTCTGGGTGCTATGTGTCAGGCTAAACATTGGGGGTGTCAGAAAGGGATAACTGATGTTGGGGGACACTCAGCAGTCCTCACTATCCTAAACATGCTTTCCAAATCTGGTGAAAACCACGAAGCCATTTTCAAGTGATAGAGTTACAGAAGAAGACAGAAACAATTTTATATAGGGAGCTAGAGTTTTGGAAGAGAACCTGACTATTCATTTATTCAAACCACCATCTTAGAAAGGAACCAAGGCACAAGCATTCCTGTGCTTTTTAAATAAACTAACTTTATTGAGATATGATTCACATATCGCACAATTCACCCATTTAAAGTGTACAATTTAATACCTTTTAATGTGTTCACAGAGTTGTGCAACCGTTACCACAGTCTAATTTTAGAATGTTTCCATGACCCGAAGTGAAGCCCCGTGTATTAGCAGTCAGTCCCTCTTGTTTCCTTTATGCTTTTGGCTCTAAGCAACCACTAGTCTACCTTAGGTCTCTATAAATTTGTGTGGATGGGTTTTACATGGCCCAGTTTCGGTTGCTAGTCAGAAGAAGTTACATTGAGCCAGGGAAGCCCCAGGAGGACGAGAAGCAAAGTCAAAGGGTTTGTGTCAAGAACAGTGGAGTTAGTGTCCCATGCTTCTGTGTGTGCTATCCTGAGCACTGGAGACACAGAGATGAAGATGTCCCCTTTCTCAAGGAGCCTTTGGTTGGATGGGGAAGGACTGACACAAAAAATGAAAATCACCACTGGGTTTTTCTCAGCAGGCTCCCTCTCCAAAGCAGACCAGTCTGTCAAAAAAAAAAAAAAAAGAAATTTCTCCAGGAGAATTGCTTCTTCATTTTCATGAGTGTAAGCAATCAGATTTCTTTTTTTACAAACATATTTGAACTTATATATCCAAATTAGTATTGTACCCTGCCAAATCACCACTCTGGGAACCGTACACTTATGCCATTGATGCGTCTAGTGCTCAAAGCATTTTGAAACTCCTCTATGGGAATTATTTTTCAGCCAGTTGGTTTATGGGTCACCTAGGAAAACCAGTCACATTATTTTATAGTCATGCCTCATTTTTCACCTAAAACGATGTAACAATATTTGATCACCCACTTTATTCATTAGACATGGCTCCAGCCAATTTTTGTCTCTTTCCAAAGTTCAAACCTATTCTCAGAGGATGAAATTTGTTATGACTGAAGACTTTCAAAGGAAGTGCCACAGACTGTTAAGACAGTTGCTGAGAAAGAGTTCCAGAAATGTTAGTGCAGTGTGAGCACTGTTTGAATAAATATGTTGCTTCCTAAGATGATTGTTTTGAAGGAGATAGCATTAATTTAAATGAAAATACTCTGGCATAACTGTTTAAAATGAGTTACCATATTTTGTGCCGTTCAAGAACACTGCCCTGTCAAGAAAAGGTCTTAGAAGGCAGTTCATGCTGAGGGAGATTCTGGCATTCTGCTTTTCTTCTGCAAATGCCCATGGTGGCCTGGGGATACGGTTCTCTTCCACTCTGGTAGACATCTAAACATGCTTTGGTTAGGCATTTAGAAATCGTGCGCCATGAGAAGATTTGTTAAAACACAAGAAGACAAAAATGGCCCTGACCTAGGATGAGAGTCCTGTCAGCTCTAAGCCACAGAAACCAGAAACCTAGATGTTAAACTTGTGCCCACCTGACTCCAAGAGCTCGCCCATGTTGCACAGAGGCCAGAAAAGGGAGCTGGGATGGCATAACTGGGTGGGGTTGGGGAAAGATCTTTTGCTTTAGTCATAAAACTATGTTACACTGCCTCATGGGGACTCTGAGAAATGCATTCTGTGGAGCAGAATGAAATGAAGTATGTTTAAAAATGAAGCAAATGGGAAGTAAGTGTAGGAAACTCAAATGGAATTGGGAGTAAGTTTGGCACCTGTTACAAAAGCCAGACTGCTTCTCTGAACTGGGCCACGCAGTTGGCACCAAGCCCTATGTAGTCAAATCCATGAGAAAAACATGATCACATGGTTCGCCATAGCCAGTTCCCCCATGTGTAGATTTGGTATAAGAAGAGTAATAATATCTGCCTTGAAACGTTCGTGTGAGGATGAAGTAAAATTTGTGAAGTGCTCACATAGTGCCTGACGTTATCTTTAGTAAATGGAAGATTTGGATGATTCTGATGATTATTATGGTTCTTCCAAACGCCGAGGCCATTGGAGGGCAGAGGGGAGATCTTCTGTGTCTGCCACCGTATCCACCACATAGATGTCTTATTCTGTCTGTAGCCATACATTATTCCCTGAATTTAGTCTGTGAGGCAGAGATTCACAGGCTCATTGATTTGAGGCCTTTACCTTGTTGGGAGTTCTGAGGCACCAGTGGGTAGTCGAAGATGGCTATTTTAGGGCGGATCTGTGCAACGGTTACCTGGCCCAGGTAACCAGGCTAATGTCATGCTGCTGACGGGAAGCTGCAAGGAATGTATGCTGGCATTGCTGTAAGCCTCCTGGACTGCCTGGATTTATTCATTCACCAAGCATTGTTGAGCATTCTGCATGTGCAGGCACTGTGTGAGATGGCTGGGGATGCTGGGGTGAGTAAGACAAAGTCTTTGTTTTCAGGATGCTCATGCTAGTCGAGGAGCATCCATAGGTAGTTCACAAAAATATGGTGCAAATGCTAGTGTGTTTCCTATGGTTGATGACAGATGACTATAAAGTAGGTGGCTTAAAAGAACAGAAATTTATTTTTTCACAATGGGGAAATCAAGGTGTTGGCTGGTCTGTGCTTCCTCTGAAGGCTCCAGGGGAGAGTGCTTCCTTCCTCTTTCAGCATTTGGCGGCTCCAAGTGTCCTACGTGTGTGTGGCTTCATCACCCCAGTCTCTGCCCCTGCCTTCATATGTGTCTGTCTTCTCTTCTTCCATCTGTTTTAAGGATACTTGATACTGGATTTAGGGCCCACCCAGATAATCCATGATGGTTTCAGCTCGAGATCCTTAATTAATCTGCAAGACCGCATTCACAGGTTCCGGGTGGACATACCTTTGCAGGGAGATGGTGGCAGTGGCTACCATTCAACCCGCTTCAGCTGTCTGAGAGAAGTTCAGGGGATCGTGGAACACACAGGCGAGCAGCCAGCCCGGCCTTGAGCGGGGAGGGGAGAACAAGGGTGCGTCTCTGCTGAGGGAGACCTCAGCTGAGAGTGAAGTAAGGCTAGAGGCAGGCAGCGGTCGCTGGTTTAATGCATGCGGCTAATATCTTTGTTCTATTTAAAAGTCTGGGAATAATTGTTGAGAAGATTCCAGAACTCTAATCCACAGTGCTTCTGTAGACGTCTGACATAATGCCAGATGGAAGACAGGCCACATGGTGGCTCCCTGAATCTTACCAAACGACTTCAGTGCCTAGTGATGGGTTGGAATTGAAGATTTTGGTGCAAATCTCAGTGGTACAACTTATGGTACAATATCATGGAGCCTGTTGAACTGACGTAAAGCTCAGTTTTCTCATTTGTAAAATAGGATTAATTCTAATACCTGTCCTATCAGCGGGTTTTATGAAGATTAAGTAATGGACACACAAAGGGTTTGGGAACTCTAAGATGCAACCCAAACATGCGTTATGATGGTTGTTTTGAAATTCCACCTTTGCTTCAGGAGGGTCACCCCACTGGACTGATGTGCGCCTCCTGCCAAAACAAATCTCCACATGTGATTTTATCTAGCATCTCTCAAAGTCCAAACCCCAGATGTGCTAACGAATAACCAGAAAATGAAGATATCTTGCCATTTTGAGGATCTTAGTGGGATATCAAAACGACTTCTTTTACATTAGAATATTGTGGCAGTTTAAACGCTTTTGATGTCAGAAAGACTTGAATATGATTCCTGGATATGCTATTTATTAGCAGTTTAATCTTGGGCAAAACTGCTTGAACTCTCTTTTTAGCTTATTTATAAAATTAAAATAATTAATCATGGAGGTATGTTTAGGAAATAATAAGATATGTGTCGGAAGTCACCTGGCATAATGCCTCACACGTAGTCATGATAAGCACATTGCTAGTGGGAATTTTGATGGGAAATACAGACACTTTAAACTTCTCTTTACTAAGGGTCCCTCAGCCAGCTCCCACCTTCTCAGTTTTACTTCTCAGCTTTGTCAGTGACCTATCAAATGGTCCACACCCGTTGGTCTGTAAATTTCTGAACAGAAATGTCTTTCTTACAGAGAGTAAGTGGTTCATGCCCAGGGCCTGTGTGTGTGTGTTTGGGGGCGGGGGGGACACCAGTTCTACATAACTTGAGGCTTTCAGTAATACATTATCAGCCTGATACTTAGTTATCTCATCTCAAAAGAACACAGCAACCAGCCCAAGTAGCCCAAAGAACCCAAAATAACCCAAATAACCCCAAATAAGTAAAACTGTCCCTGAGTAGCTGAAGTGCTAATCTTGGTGTCTCCCCCTTAGGGTTTTATTTTATTTTTAAAGGTTTTATTTATTTATTTGACAGAGAGAGAGAGTGCGCATAAGCAGGGGGAGCGACAGGCAGAGGGAGAGGGAGAAGCAGGCTTCCCACTGAGCAGGGAGCCCGATGTGGGGCTTGATCCCAGGACCCTGAGATCATGACCTGAGCTGAAGGCAGCCACTTAACCAACTGAGCCACCCGGGCGCCACCCCCACCCCAGCCTCCCACCTTAGGGTTTTAGCAAAGCGATTCTAGTAAATGGTTGGATCTGCTTGCTCCAGCAACTTCTCCTGAATAATATTTGAGGGGGTCCTTTCCATCCCTCAGACATTTGCTGAGTATCCTGTCGTTGTTCACTATTGTACTGTGTATTTGGGGTATGCACAAGCACATCGAGACAGTCTCAGCACCCTGTGGAGCTCATGGTCCAGTGGGCATTACAATAGAGTGTGACAGGTGCCTCCTTTAGGGTACCATTGGGAGCCCTCTGGAGGGGGGCTTGGGGAGGCAATCAGGGGAAGCTTCCAGGGGAGAAGTGTTCGAGTCAGGTCTTGAAGGATGATGAAAAGAAAGCCAGGAAAAAGTGGAGACATTCTACATAGAGGGAGTGTGGGAAAAACAAGGAGGCCATTGTGGAAAGTAAGCTCACAGGCTGAGACTTTAAAATAGAAGTCTTTATAACTCCTGTTTTGCAGGAAGGGAGGAGGCAGCCAGGTAGCCAGTGGTGAGTTATCACCACACGGGTCCTTCACCCCTGATGCTTTCTTCTACACACAGGCCAGCCTAAGACGCAGCCTAAGAATTGTCTTGTGACTCCGGTAGGAATGGAGTATCACGGATGGAGACTTAGGTTAGCAAAGCTAAAAAGCTACTTATTTTTTTTTTCATGACAAAAGCTTTATTTATTTATTTATTTATTTATTTATTATTATTATGTTAATCACCATACATTACATCATTAGTTTTTCGATGTAGTGTTCCATGAGTCATTGTTTGCGTATAACATCCAGTGCTCCATGCAGTACGTGCCCTCTTTAATACCCATCACCAGGCTAACCCATCCCCCCACCCCCTCCTAGAAAGCTATTTATAGGGAGGACTGGGCCAAAAGGTTTGGTCAATAACGCATCAGAGCTCTGTTTGCTGACTGTCTTTAACCAGCAGAATATATGGCCTACAGTGGTCTGTATGTGACCCGCCGTTGTCATCAGGGCAAGTCTTTTCCCTTGGCTTGGTTGATCTAAATCCATATTGTAGAATGTAGGATGCACAGTCCACTGAGTTAAAGCACACATTTAAAGACACAAAAATTTACAAAAAAAAAAAATTAGACATGCAGTGTAGCTGTGCTACTTCCTATAGCTGTCACCCTAATATTAATGGAAGGGCTGGGATGCAGGGTGGGCCTCTTTTTCTCTTGTTAGCTTTAGTCTCTCTCTCTCCCCAACTGTCTCTCACCTCTTTTCTCCCCAACACTGAAGTTTGCTTCCAGGAATGGGTCCCTCTCCATCTGTCCGCCTGCAATGATACAGGGCTCCTTTTGGAAGCAGCCCAAGCGTTGGGCCTCAACCACACAGCCTAAACCAGCTCTACTCCCTTCACTGTTGCAGTTTCTAGCTCTATTCCTGATTGTTATTGCACAAGTCTGTGTGTGCAGAAATTACCTAAGATGCCAGTACGCAGGCAGAGTGTGCTCTATTGTGGATGCCTTATGGTTTGGGAAGTCGTCTGATGCTGGGAATAATTTTATAGTTGAGGTTGGTCTCAGGACAGGAGACCTACTGGGCAACTGTCTGGAAAAGCTCACCTCTGTCCTTAGAAACTCTAGTCACAGAGGTCACAGAATGCTCTTACTTCAAAAGTGCAACCATCAAATATTTAGCGACTGTCCACTCTTCTTCATTCCGGGTACCAAAGTTACAAAATGTGTTTTCTCCTCTTCACTGCGCGAGGGAGGAGGCTTGTTTGTATATACCAAGCCGTGCCGCATACTGTGTTATTTAGTGATAAGAACCAAGCACTCTGGGGCAAAGGAAAGGTACCTGAGGGAGAGGTCTATCCAAGGGCCTCTCCCTCAGACCAGCCACCCTGCTGCAGAGAGATCAGCTGTCCCTGGAGCTGGGCTTGCCTTTTTTAAAAAAACTGTATTTATTTATATTAAAAATTTTAATATTAGTCTCATAGGGCTGCTATAACAAAATACAACAAACTGTGTGGCTTAAAACAACAGATTTATTTTCTCACAGTTCTAGATGCTTACAAGTCCAAAATCAAGGCATCAGCAGGGCCATGCTCCCTCTGAAGGCTCCAGGGAGTCCTCCCCTGCCTCGTCCAGCTCTGGTGGTGGCCACAGTCACCGTGAGCAGAGCTCCTGTCTCTGCCTCTGGCCTCACTTGCTTTTCTTCCCCCTCTGTCTCTGTCCCCGAATCTCCCACTCTTTATATAAAGACACCAGTCATTGGATTTAGGGCCTACTCATCTTAATTTTATCACATCTGCAGAGACTCTTTTTTCAAATAAGGCCATATTCACAGGCATCTGGGGTCAGGAATTCAACATAATTTTTTTGGGGGGTGGAGTTTTCAACTCACAACCTGTGCTCTGTCCACCAAATGCAGGTGGGTTGTGCAGGCCACCAAAGCTCATATACTTTAAGATCTCATTTAATCTTTTCAACAACTCTGAAGACACTGGTATTTAGACCCCCATTTCACAGTTAAGGAAATAGAAGGTGAGTGATTTGCCCAAGATCACTAAGATACTAAAAATTACTTGGGTTGGGATAAAACCCAGATTTCCACTGTGCTTCATTCCTCAAGGTAGACCTTTTTTAAAAAAAGATTTTACTTATTTATTTTATAAAGAGAGAGGGGGAGAGAGAGAGGGCATGCACAAGTTGAGGGGGGTGGGAGAAACGGAGAGGGGAGAGGAGGAGGGAGAGAATCTCAAGGAAACTCTCCACTGAGTGCAGAGCCGGATCCCATGACCCTGAGATCATAAGCTGAAATCAAGAGTTGGATGCCTAACCGACCCAGCCACCCAGGTGCCCCAAGGTAGACTTTTTTTTTTTAAGATTTTATTTATTTATTTGAGAGCGAGAGCACAAGTGGGGGGTGGGGAGAGGGAGAAGCAGGCTCCCCCGCTGAGCAGGGAGCCCGATGTGGGACTCAATCCCAGGATCATGACCCAAGCGAAGGCAGACGCTCAACCGACTGAGCCACCCAGGCTCCCCATGGATTACTGTTTTAAAAGCTGTTGTTGATTATTTGCTGCTTACAGCATGATGGTTGAGTGTGGGCTCTGGAGCCAGATTGCCTGTGTTCAAACCCATCTCCACAGTTTCCCAGCTATTTGGCCTTGGAGAGATGATAAATCTGTATCATCTGTACCCCGAGGTGTCCTTGTCCCTAACATGGGGCTGAGAATGATAGCATTGATCTTACAGTGCTGTTGTGAAGATCTAATGAGTTAATGCTTATAAAGCCCTTGGAACACTGCCCAACACACTGACCTACTGTGGTTATTTCCTGTGTACAACAACCTTTAAAGCAGGTGTCATTGTCTCTGTTTTACAAATAAGAGAATTGAGGCCAGAAAGGCCATACACAGCCAGAGGTGGCAAAGGCAGGATTCAGACCCAGGCCCGATCTGACTCCAAAGCCCTCTGGTTAGAGCAGGGGCGGTAGAGTCCCTTTCCCCAAACTTTTCCCTGGCCCATTGTACATTTCACCACCCAGCCCCACCTATAGCATTGATTATTTCCTGCCTGGTCTAACCTGCTCTAGAGATCAGAGGCTGGGTTAGAAGGATGTGATCAGTCCTTATCAACATGTCTTTCTGATTTTGGTAGTTTGGATAACATTTATTGATTGCTACTCAATGGTTAGGCATTGTGATAAGCACTTTACATGCCTTTTCTCATATACTTTCAGAAGTTTTAAAGGAAGCTTTACTGTCCCCATTTCATAGAAACTTAGGCTCACAAAAAATCCACAGAAGAAGACATCCCCCATTTGTGGCCACCTTCATTCACTTCCTTTACAGCTGGACATCCTAGTTTGGCCAGGCCGTGCAGTTGGAAAAATCCTTAATAATGAGATAGAGAATGACCTTACCATACCTTTCCTTTTCTTAAAAGCCCAGAAATCCCTTCATGTTTTAATTATGTGATAGAGGGTCAACCACTGTCTACCACAGAACTCCAGGGGGCATGATTCCCATTCTATTTGAGGTGAATGGGGCCCCCTCGAGTTGTGTGATGCCGCTAGAGGCCGCACAACTTGTGAGGTCGTGAGAAATCGTGCATGTTTTTCCATTTTCCGCCACAAGAGGGAAACATACAACTACAAATGAGCAAGCAATTCTTTAGACCCACTTTTAATTACTTTTTACTTTTTTTTTTTTTAACCAAGGGGTTTTCATACATAGTTTCTGGTAATAGTCAGAATATGGGAAAATACTCTGTTAGCGCCAAATGAATGTTCTTTTTTTTCTGAGTTTAATAGTAGATTTTTTAAAATTTTATTTTGTTATGTTAGTCACTATACATTACATCATTAGTTTTTGATGTAGTGTTCCACGATCCATTGTTTTCGTATAACACCCAGTGCTCCATGCAGTACGTGCCCTCTTTAATACCCATCACCAGGCTAACCCATCCCCCCCACCCCCCTCCCCTCTAGAACCTTCAGTTTGTTTCTCAGAGTCCATAGTCTCTCATGGTTCATCTCTCCCTCCGATTTCCCTCCATTTTTCTTAGGGAGTTAAATGAAAATTGTCTTGAAGATATTCCAAAAAGAAAATAAAAGATACATATAAAAATTCTATATGAAACATGTAAATTGCCATTTTTACAGGTCAAAATGGTTAAATATTGGTAATTGCTAATAAAACAGAAGACCTCATCACAAGTGCAGTATGTAGGAAAAGGCCTCCTAAGCCCTGTGCCTCTTCAAAGATTGTTTTTAGATTTAGCCACATAAACTAAGTGGCATTTTGGAGGTGGGGAATGCCTTCCTTACCTTCTGTCTCACCTCTGGGAGCTCATAACTCCCTCTTGAGTTCCCAGATTAGCGCTTCTTACTCCATTTTTTTTTTTTTTAATAACAATTCTTTGACTTCTCTATCTCTCTCTTTAGACCAAAAGTTTCTTGACAACTCGAGTCTGCCCTCTTCCCATGGTACACAGCGTTTGGTGAAATGAATGCAGCAAGTCAGTTTATGTAGTAACTGCTGGATACATGGGTGGATAAACAGATGGACAACAGGCTGACAGATGCTAAAGGATGTACACACTCTGATGCCACTGTTTTGTTTTTAATTTCAAAATATGCTCCAGGAATCTTTTTGAGCCTGAGCTTCTGCACAGCTCTGAGCCATCGAGCCCTTGGAAATCTTCAGACCTTGTACCTTCTTTACAGTTTAATGTAATTTCTCTTTTTCTTTAAAGGACATTTCCTAATTCTGTTAAAACCCATATACCCATAGATAGGTATGATACACAGCGACATAGTTTCAGACTGATTCGGGGTCATAATAAAAGCTAAGGCTTATGTAGGGCTCACAAGACACTAGAACCAGCTATGCTAAGTTCTTTACATTTATTAACTCATCGTTATACAACAAACCATGCAATATATATTATTTTCTTTCTTTCTTTAACTCTCTTTAAAGGATACATTGTTTAAATTGAGGTATAATTGACATGTAACATCATATTACCTTAGGTGTACAGCATAATGATTTGATATTTGTGTATATGCAAAATGATCACAATAAGTCTAAATAGGTATTATTTTCAGTCCCCATTTTAAAGATGAGAAAGTGGGGGCACCAAGAAGTTAGGTACTTTGCCCAGGGTCACCCAACTCTGCCTGTCTCCTTGCTATTGACTGAGGTTGCTCAAAAGGAGAGAGCGACTTTCCTCTCTTCCTCTTCTTGCCTGGATGGGTCAGCAGGTGGAGCCTGGCTCAGAGCCAGCAAATGGGAGCCGTACACCACCGAGCCCAGCTCAACACTGTGAAGAGCTGCAGGTGGTTGCAAGTGAGAGGAAGCTAGTCTCACTACAGTGAGTTGCCAAGAGGACTGCGCCATAAGGTTGCAGAGGTGTCTCCTGAAAGCCAAGGGTAGAGTGGACAGCTGGGCCTCACACGAGCCTGAGACGGGAGGAACCTCGGCAGCCACTCTCTGTCTACCCCCTCTGTTTATCTCAGCTTTGTTTTCCTCTCTCTGCTGACTCAATTGTCAGAGTAAGTTGGGGGGGGGCGGTTCGTGGTGTGTGTGTGTGTGTGTGTGTGTGTGTGTGTGTGTGTGTATGCACGCATGTGATCTTAGTTCTAAACTCATTTACTCAAACTCCTATGAATACAAATTTAGAAATCAAATACACTGATTTACTTCTAAAATTCTTTGTTTAACAAGCAAATCTTGAAAGTATTCAAGTTGTTCTCATATAATCTCATTATGATAACAACAGACACTTTTGTAGGGCATCCTATACCAGCTCTGGTTTTAGAACTTCCTGTGTATTACCTCATGCAACCGTGCCTGCAGACAACACATGAGCTAGGGGGTCTGTTATTCTCCCTATTTTTTACAGATGAGGCCACGGATGTGCCAAGAGGTTAAATGACTTTTCCGAGGTTACAGTTTGTGACCGGCAGAGCTGGGTTTCCAGCCTGTCAGTAGGGCCTTATAGTCCATTCCCTGAAACACTACAGCAAATTGTCTGCCTCTGATGATTCAAAATCCAAACTGTAAATATGGTACAAAGTTTTCTTGAATGTCCCAATGTTTATAATTTTGATAAAATTCTCTTACCTCCTTAAACTTAAAATCGTAAGTCCAAATAGGTTAGAACTACACATTAGAAATTGGGAATATAAGACTAATCTATTAGATAAACTAATATCCCAGATTCTCCTAACATACTTAAAATATCAAATATACTTAGATTTTCTCCCAAACTTACTGCAAAATTATTAGTACTACAAGTCTGATTTATTTTGTTATCTGTACAGTATATGAGTTTGATTTACTTCATATCCATACTTCATACTCAATCTTTCTGTGTTTAAAATACCCTCTTCAAGGGGCACCTGGGTCATGTATTCAGTTGAGTTTCTAACTCTTGGTTTCAGCTCAGGTCATGATCTCATGGTTGTGAGATTGAGCCCTACATCGGGCTTCACACTCCACTCAGAGTCTTCTTAAGACTGTCTTTCCCTCTCCCCCCACCCCCCTCAGATAAATAAATATATCTTTTTTAAAAATGCCCTCTTCAAAAACCGAGCTCTTACCCCAAATAGTTAGGAGTGACCTTTCCAATTGAATTGGGGTGACACTGTCAGCTGGCTGCAGTACACGCTGACTGGAGAGCTGCATGGGAAACCACCCCAGTCCAGAACACAGTGCCAGTAGGGAGTCTCAAGCAGCTTGTGTTCACAGACCGCATTCCCTAATTCTTATGTCTACTGAATCTGACACTGGCCCACAAATCTCAGAGATGTCTAAGTGATCCAGAGTTGTATCCTGCATAGCATACAGGTATTCTCACATATTGTGTGGCCGTCGGTCACAATATATGGATATTCTCATGACACGACTGTCCCTGCCCCACAGCTCCTGAAATTACCTATCTTCCCCGTTCAAAGACTAACTGAATCGAATCTGTACTTTTTTGAGTCCTAATTCTAGACTCCTGGGAGAGAAAGTATGAGTGATGTAGCTTTGGTCAGGCATCCACCTCTGGTGATCGTGGCCTGGCATCAGGGTCCTGTAGTAGAAGAGGGTCCTATAGGAGCTAGGTCCTCCTCCTGGCTCTAGGAGTCTACTCTTGTGGGGTGGGTGGGGGACAGTCCTCAGAGAAGAGAGGGAATGAGTGGAAGACACTGTGTGGAGAAGTGGTCAGAGGAAAGAGGTTGTTAGGGTGGTGCCTTCATGTCGGAGGAAGAAATCCCAATAGGGCTCAGAGTAGCCTCGGAACTTCAAGTGGAAGCTTGTGCAGGAGGCTGGCAGAGGAGCTGCTCTGCACCAGACCCCACTGACCAGCATCCTCAGAGCCACCCCAGCTGAGGAAGGATTCCTTTTTTGCAGCCTTGTTAATCTTTTTCCAGTCTCTCCTTCTTGAAGCTATTTGATGCACCACTGGCAGCCAGTTAACTTTCCAAAAACATATCAGTTTTAGATTCCTTTTCCTTAAAAATTTCCATAGCTTCCGGTGCCTACAAAATAAAGGCTTTGTAGTCTTGCCCCAGCTATTTCTCCAGTCTCACCCCATTACTATAACCTCTCAAGACTGATAGGTCTGCGCATGCACCTCTGGGACAGGGCCGAGGCCACCACACAATGGTGGCTCCTGTGACATGAACTTCTTTTTTTTTTTCTAAAGATTTTATTTATTTATTTGACAGAGAGACAGAGAGAGAGCACAATTAGGCAGAGTGGCAGGCAGAGGAAGAGGGAGAAGCAGGCTCTCCTCTGAGCAGGGAGCCCGATGTGGGTCTCGATCCCAGGACCCTGAGATCATGACCTGAGCCGAAGGCAGATGCTTAACCGACTGAGCTACCCAGGCGCCCTCTGACGTGAACTTCTTAAGAACAAAGGTCCATGCCCTTTTTTCTCTCCTCTGCCTCCTGACTATGAAAAAAAAATTCATATCTTTACATTGTTTTCTAGTTCACAAAGGCTTTCCTAGATACTTGGTGAGGTTGTCATCACAAAAACCTTATCCCATTGTAGGGATGAGGAGATTGAGGATTGAGAGGGTGAAGGGGCTACCATTTACTGATAATCTGTTAGATGCCAGACACATCACTACGTGTTTTCACATATTACCTGATTCAGTTCCCAGGACAACCTAGAGAGCTGTCCCCATTTTATAGGCTCAGTGCAGGTAAATAACTTGCTCAAGATTACATTTCTCATGCAGTTGAAAGTCAGATTTGAGCCCTGGTTTTATCTGGCTCCTAAACATGGGGGTCTTCGCATTATCCTGCAATGCCTAGCCTGGTGCTGGCATTCATGACATGCTTACCTACTGTTGGTGGGAGAAGTGAATGAGTGTCTTCCCATCACTTGGGTCACATACCCCAACCACTCAGGCAGGCACCTGCAGCTGTCACAAGTGCAGGGTGTCAGGCTCGGGGTCTGATGATCCCTCCTACTTTTAGCCCAATTACTAGCTTTCTTTCTAGTGCTTACACCTAGAGACAGGGTTAGCAATCCCATCCCCCATGTCCACTACTGTGGCATAAGCCAAAGAACATGGTAGTTAGCTACTCAATAAGTATTTACTGATGGAAAGAAAGTTAGAATGAGTAAAGGATGGGTAAGTCTATAGTTTCTGTTGTGTTCTACTAGGAAGGTATCTGCAGATCAGAATGGGCGCTGGAGTCTTTGTGAGGCTGGGAGCGAAGGGCTTCATAACTCTGCCATCGTGAAATTGATTGGACCCAAGACCAGTATGAAAGTTCCTTGTCTGAAGGGAGTAATCCTTAAATCCCCCATATGGTTTAAATGTAATTTGTGTCATTGTGAAGGAGTACTGGCAATGCAGGCGAATTCATTAGGCCAAATTGGGTTCGCTATGCTCGACAGTAACGTTTCCGAAGATGAAGTTCAACCTTTGCTGGAGAGCTAAAACAAATGAGTTTCTTAATAGCTGCCCCACTTAGTCCACGCGTCGTAGGAAGCTTCATGTTCTTAATGCCCCTTCTTTTTTACCACACTTCACAGTTCATCTAACATTGCTGCTTCTGGTAATATTTTTATATGGGGTTGAGTTCTACAGTGTCCATAAAATTATGACTCAGGCCCCTTTTTAGAATAGAAGCTTTTCTAGGGCAAGGGTTATATCTTTTTGCTTTAGTTTTGCATATTGACCAACACCGTGCTGGACATGTGTAGTCACTGACAATGTTACTACTTTCTGTTCTGGGGTATAGAACTCTTTCCTCTGGAGGCTTAGATTCAGCGTGCACTTAAATTGTTGGGTATTCATTGACATGTGCAAGAACCGTGAGGGAGGCAATTTTCCCCAATCCATGCCTCGCTGGAGGGCTGGCTTACACACAGGGAGGGAAGAAGGTCCATGTGCCCACCTAGATATTTCCATGCAAGAGGGATACGCTGGGTTCACCCACTGGGTTAACTTTGTGACCTGATTCTACAGCTTAGACATGTATGATCTCTTGGTGCTCAGTCACGACTATCCATTTCCTTCTGCATTAAATAATTTTTAAAATATGAAGATGATCTACAGGGAAGGTATATTTAAAAATCCTGAAATTAAGAGGCAAATAATAAGCACCCCTGAGATGGCATATCAGGTAGTTGGAAGAGTACCAGCATTACCAAGTTTGCAATATTTCTTTTAAGCTACTTTGGAAAGTTATTTTTTTAAATAGGATAATCTTTTTTTTTTTTTAAAGATTATTTATTTGAGAGAGAGAGAGCATGAGCACAAGCAGGTGGAGGGGCCGAGGGGGAGGGAGAAACAGACTCACTGTTGAGCAAGGAGCCCCATGTGGGACTCGATCCCAGGATGCTGGGATCATGACCTAAGCTGAAGGCAGACGCTTAACCGACAGAGCCAGCCAGGCACCCAGAATGTTTTTTTATTTTTAAGAATCAGAATAGTTACATTTGGAATACTTTCTGTATCAGTTAGTTTTTAGATAGTTAGAAACTGGTGCTAGGTCTAAAAGCAGGTTTAGTTCTGGAAAAGTGCAGCTTTTACAGCACTTATGGTGTAAAAAAATATTTTTAGAAACAAGATATGGTTCACATGAAAACACACTGGTAAGCTGAGGTGTTCTAGCATGTGATGTGGCCACAGTCTTCAAGGAAAAAAAGAAGTCTTTCCTATCCTTTGAAGCAAGAGCTGTTGGATCTCATGCTGTGGACAAACCCACTTTTACGCTTGTATTTTTTTATATTGAACATCTATTTTGAATTTGCATAATTATGCCTTGATTCTTCATAACTTCTCATTTTATGAAATTGATCTGCATTAACCATAAACTAAATAAAATCAATGCGTGTGAAAAAAACCCAACAAAATGTTAACTGTCTTGGTTCGAGCTTCGGGAACTGAGCTTCACAGAGAGAGCGTCAGACCACCAGCAGAGAATAGGATGGAATGTGTGGGTAGAGAAGCTTCAGCTGGGGCTATTGGAGCACCCTCATGACCAAGTGCCCCTAAGTCTACCCTGGGATTGCAAGAACTTGTTAAGAGAAGTACCAATTATGTGGTCGGTTGCTCTGTTATTCCCAATGAAAAGATTATTGGGTTGATATTTCATAAATCTTGATCTATTATTAAATATGTCAAGACACATATGCTGGCCTAATTTGCAAATCTATCTAGAACCAGAGAAAACTTGGCACCAGACTTAAAAAAAAATGCCTTTATTGTCATTGTGAAACAGTGGGTATGTAAACTACTGTCAGTACAGCAAGCTGACTTCATAAATTAATTTCTAAAGAATTTTATTTTTAAAAAGTAAGTAAAAGCCCCAAATAAGCTATAAAACGTGTCCTTTGGCCAACTGCTTTTTGGCTTACCAGACGTGGTCTTGCGAATTGTTTTAATGTTATGTCTCAAGGTCTTCCCTGCACTTGGACCAGCACCATTTGTCGTTGGAAGCAGCCCAGGCTTTGCCGCCAGAGGCTACCTTCGGCTCTTGGGCCCGCTCACTCAGCTGGTCCTGCACAGAGCGTCCCCCTGAGCAGAGAGGGCAGTCTGCGCCTCCCAGTCCTGTTTGCTTTCGGACCTTGCTTGACAAGTTAGTAGGACAATACTCAGATTTTGTTTACCAAGGGATTATTCATGTTTCGCTTGAAAACCTGGACTCCAGTGCATCTCGGACTCTCCAAACATGTGGTGTAACTAGTCCTGGTTTACTTTTTAAGCATCCTTGACAAGTTCACCAAAACCTTGACAATGGAGTTTCTTAATCATCGGCTTCTGCTGAACTAGATAAGGAAGACACATGCACGCGTTTAAATAGATCATTAATAAAATCCCAGGGACCAGGGGCGCCTGGGCGGCTCAGTCGTTAAGCGCCTGCCTTCGGCTCAGGTCATGATCCCAGGGTCCTGGGATGGAGCCCCGCGTCCGGCTCCCTGCTCTGCGGGGAGTCTGCTTCTCCCTCTCCCTCTGCCTGCCACTCCCCCTGCTTGTGCTAGTTCTCTGTCAAATAAATAAATAAAATCTTTTTAAAAAAAACCTGAGAAAATGAAAACACAAAATTTAATCATATGTTCATATTGTTTTCCAGCTAATAACTTGATCAGACCTTGTGCACTTAGAGAAGCATACTTTTTTCCCCTCCCCGTTTCACTTACGTTTTCAAGGATTTGGTGCATCTCCATTCCCACATTTCCCTAAGTTCAAGGGAATGACCAAGCTGTTGATCACTCAGGGCATGTTTGTAGGTATCTAGTCTTCTAGAGCTGAATGCTGTTTTGCTAAATCCTTGGTGGGCAGTGAGTAAATCTGTTCTGTTTGGCGACTTTCTTCCTTCCAACTGGAATGGCACGTGGGAGGTAAAAAATGACTTGGGTATCAAAATGATGGTGATGTAAGGAAACCAGAGGTAACTGAGATCCCTCACTTCCATTTTAAGATTGACCTTTAACTTGCTAGATGGCATGGGACAACTGTAGCAGCAGACGGCCTTCTCAGCGGTGAGTGCCCAGAGAGGCTCTGCGTTAAGGGGTGTTGGGAGCAGTGGGAGCTACACCAGGGTGTCCTGTTCACGATGAGCCTGCTTTTGGGGACTGCACTTGCTCCATCTTTGCCTGGGCTCTGCGAGGGGAGTCTGACAGCCAGCTGGTGTTTGTGACTGAAGGCTGCCAGAATCCTTCGGAGCGATCTAACGCGGGAGATGAGGCAAAAATAATTGAAGTGTATTTGACGTGGTTATGTGGGCAGAAGTGTCCTCACCAAAACAGCTTGGAAGATGTGCTTTGCGTGTGGGTGTGGGTGGGTGTGTGGCCCTTCACTTTTCACCAGGGGTGACGACAGCAAGGACTTAACCCAGCTTCCTCATTGAGAGTGACCGACCTCTGTTTTAGTTACTCAGATGACACTGTTGCAGCTTCAGTTCGGACAGACTATTTTGAGGACCCTTGACTGCTCTCCGGAACCCCTTGCTGAGCCAAGTGGTGAAAATGAAAGATGAGTGATTTTGATGAATGGATTTCTGGGAAATATAGAAAAATGGAAGAAGGTCCTCTTCCTCTTTTGACCTTTGCTACTGCTCCTTACTATGACCAGAAGCCGGGAACTAGTGGATTACGGAAGAAAACCTATTGTTTTGAGGCGAAGCCATGTTATCTGGAGAATTTCATTCAGAGTCTGTTCTTTTCCATAGACCTTAAAGATCGCCAGGGAGCCTCACTGGTGGTTGGTGGAGATGGGCGGTATTTTAATAAATCGGCGATAGAAACAATAGTGCAGATGGCAGCCGCCAATGGGGTTGGTATACGATAATTATTGTTATGTTTCTGGCTCTCCACATATGTTTCTTTCTTCACTTTGCAGAAGTAGACAAAAGTACAAAGATTTGTATATTGTGTACAAGTCAGTGCTACTAACAGCCAGTTAATGTTTCATTGTGACTTCAGAGAACGTATATTGTGATATGACTCCTGAAATTACATTAGTCACTTTGGGATATAGGAATGTAAGTTCGGCTCCTTAAGTGTTGTACTCTGTGCCTTTTGCTTGAAAAAAAAAAATACCTGTTGCTTTTTAGACATTTAAAGCACACCCCCAGCCTTACGCGATCTTATCTACATTCTAACCTAGTTCTGAGGGGTACCCTCTCCTATGTAAGAAGGCTCTAATGAGTAGTGGAGAGAGGAGGATTTTGTTTTCTTTCAATGGCTTCCTTGTTGAAGTTCAGTCACTTGTCAAACAGGAAAACAAAAGCCAGGGCATGCTGTTGTTTGTGGATCCTGGTAGTCATGCAGAAATGCCAGGAGGGGATCGGAAAATGTTAGGTATAAGCCTACCAAGAGGACCTGTTACAGGGGAACCTGCTTATAATGACCTTGGACACAAAGAAGCCCTGTGTGCGGTGAATTTGTGCAGCAGGGTAGAGTTAATAACTCCTGTAAGACTATAATATAAGGAGGCTCTGCTAAGAGCTCTGCATTGTGAAAAACTGCATTGGCTGAATTAACCAAATCAGAAGGAATCTTGCACCAGAAGGCATTGATCTTGATAATCTAACAATTTGCACAGTCCCACTGATACGCAGGAAGGTGGGCATCAGGACGTTGCTGTTTTTGCTCTGCAGATTCCTCTGTGGGACCAAAAATATATTTTTAGTGTTTTAGATTATACTTAGCAATAATTTGGAGCACACGGTCCCTCAGAACTCATAAATTTAAAAAATCTGTTGTATTTCTTTTCTGGGAGTGATTCTGGTTCTGAGAACATAAAAATTTAGCATGGCAATCAAATGTGTTAGGCATTCATCATTGGTCTATTTTAATAATACACCAAGCAGGTGTGATTGCAAAACCCAAATTAAAGACAAAAACAAAAACACACCACCACATTAAATTAAAAAATGTTTGTAGATCCTAATGTTTATAATGCAAAGTTTCCTTCCTGCCCAGTTTTGGAATCTGAATGCCTCTCATGTAAAAATTGCTGATAAAGCACTCAAATATGAAATTTTTATGAAGCATACACATTTTTAAAATAAAATGTGACATGCTATAAATTTCACCTTTGAGGATAGCTGCAAAGGGAATGGTATTAAGATGCTTTTAATCTTTAGAGAAAGAACAAAAGGAACATTATTTCTCTGCATATATCTAGATTGTTGAGTGGATCTGGTACACTGTCCCCTTAGCTGTGATATATTTGGCTTCATTTCATTTTTGTGTGGAGCTGAAGGATGTGGAAGAGATGGTAGGAATGTGTAATTCAGTCAGACCCCATAGACTTGTTCAGATTTACGATCTGAAGGTTTGCTAAAGAATATATTTAAGTGATAATAATTGACTAAATATGGTAACTGCCTATTTGTTAGAGCTGTGGCAGGCCAAGCAATATTTTCGAATCTTCTCAAGGGTGTTCTTTATTTAAAATAGTGTTGCACTACATCAAAAACTAATGATGTATTGTATGGTGACTAACATAACATATTAAAATTAAATTAAATTTAAAAAAATAGTGTTGCATTTAAAGCAGTCATGCAACTAAACTGAATTATGTCAAACATTTAGTGGACCAATAAAGCACTTTAATCTGATAGAACCTATCACCTCCTAGATGGTTCGATTCCTTCTTTTTCTAACATATCCTCAGTTCTGAAGCCTGTAACATCCCTTTGATTGTGGACAGAGCTCTAGGGAGGAAATGTAAAGGAAAGGTAATTTATTGCCACAGATTCTGGTAGAAGTCATTGTTCCTTCCTCACCTCTGTCAATACGCACTCCACCCTTAAGCCGACTCTTGGAAGCCTCTTCAGCCTAGTGAGCTAAATGAAGATCATTTCATTTTTTTTCTCTTTATTACACATTTATCTGGTGCATTTATGGACTGTAGAATATAATTTGCCTTTGTTAGAAGTTTCCCCTTGTTTTTATTTGCATAGAGCTGTCTGCATTTACAGGAAATTTTTTTTTACACGATGCTTCTGTGAGCTAAGAAGTACAGGAAATCTTTTATTTTATTTTTTTTTAAAGATTTTATTATTTATTAGAGAGAGAGGGATAGAGCACAAGCAGGGGGAGCAGCAGAGAGAGAAGGAGAAGCAGGCTCCCCGCCGAGCAGGGAGCCCGATGTGGGGCTCGATCCCAGGACCCTGGGATCATGACCTGAGCCGAAGGCAGACGCTCAACCAACTGAGCCACCCAGGCACCCCAGAAGTACAGGAAATCTTAACGTACAAAAATAAGACATTAGTGGGACCCCATTTGTAATACTGAGATCTCGTTTGGTCTCCAGAGCTTTAAACTTAGAGATATGTTTAGAAATAAGAATATGTGTATATGGCCAGCGGGGCAAAGAACGTGGAACTTGTTTTCTTGTGGTCGTGTTTTTTAAAAGGAAAACTAAGTTTGCTCCCTGTCACGCTGGACGATAAACTGGCGGGTAAACAGTAAGGTATGCTGCCTTGTAGTGTGAACTGTGTTATGTAGGAAGGAGTAGCAGGAGAGGGGAGGAAGGACAGGAAAGGCTGTTTGATGGGGGGACTTTCAGGTACCAGGTAGAGGGAGTTATCTGTAAGTTGGTAGACACTTGGGAGCCAGGGAAGGATTTTTCTTTAAGAAAAATATATATATTATATATATATTTTTTATATATATATTTTTAGTAAAGTATATGTAATGTAGAACTTAGTATGTCAGAGCCATTTTTAAGTGCACACTTCAGTGGTATCAATTACACTCACAATATTCTGCAACCATCACCATTATCCATTTCCAGAACTTTTTTTCTCATCTCATCTGAAACCCTGTACCCACTAAACAATAACTTCCCATTTCTCCCCCACCCTCCACCCCCTGGCAACCTCTGTTCTAAGTTCTGCCTATGAATTTGCCTCTTCTGTGTACCTCATTTAAATGGAATCATACAAATACTTGTCCTTATGTGTCTGGCTTATTTTACCTAGTATAATGTTTTCAGGGTTCATCCATATTGTAGCATGTATCAGAATTTCATTCCTTTTTAAGGCGGAATAATATTCCACTGTGTGTATATACCATATTTTGTTTATGCATTCATCTCTTGATGGACCTCTGGCTATTGTGAATAATTCTGCCATGAACATGGGTATACAAGTTATCTGAGTCCCTGCTTTCTTTTGTCTATAGCTAGAATTGGAATTTCTGGATCTTATAGTACAGGGAAGGTTTTTGCGTAGAGGAGAGACACAGAACTATGGTTTAAAAAGATGAACTAGGTGGGCCTAAGTTGGAGGGATAGATCCAGCCAGGGTAGAATAAGGAAGATACAGGTGGGGAAGAGAAAGGGGAGATTGAGTCAGGAGCTGTTGCAGTGTTCCAGACACTGTCAAGGGAAGGAGGGTAATAGAGTAATACCTCCTCAATATCAGGCTGAGGATTAATATTCCCGAGGGTGATTCACAGGAGAGAGTCTTTGATCAGTTGTTACCTCTTCTTGGGCTGAAGAGAAAGAAGGTACCATGGACTTCCTTGCTTCTTTCTCTTGACTTTCTTATTCTTACTCCTGATCTAATCCCCTTATTCTTGGGCCATTACTGACTGTAGATCTCACCCTAAAGAATGGTGGTAGAATAAGGGATGACTCGGGTGATGCAGCTTAATATTCATTCACCAGTCTCCCTCTCCATACCAAGTACATATAAGATCTGAGTACAGGTCAGTATAATTGATGTGCAAGTATGTGCAAGTATAATTTCCAGATAACTCCATCACCACTCTGGCTGATTAAATTGCCATCCTTAATTAAGCCCCTCCTATTGAAATTATGGAACTGCTCACCCATAGACTTCCACTCTTATCAGAACCCAGATACTGCTATAAGGGAGAGATGTTACTGTTCTCACTGTATTGAGTTAGCTATTAATGGCCAGCTGTAATTCCTAATTTGCCACATGGCCTTGCCCTGTCATCTATCCCAGTGCCTCCCATACCACCTTTCCATAAACACTTATTATTGCTTTTGGATGAATACAAGAATGGACAAATGGGCAGCATCATAACTTTGGACCTCAGCTTCTTCTATACATCAGTCCTAGGGAGCAACTATGAGAATGAATCGAACATGCCATGGGTTTTAGAAGGCACTCTGCGGCTCAGTGATTGTGATTTCACACCGTCAGCAGGTCCCTCTAGTCTACAGAGGAGCCTAGTTATTAGCACCTACCTTGGTCATCATCACTTCCTGAGGGAGGCAAGGCATAGCAAATGTATTAGTCTAACAAACATTGTTCTGAGATGGACAAAATGAGAGCCAAGAGGTGACTGAAAGGAATTGGCTGCTTCCTGGGAGATGGTTGGCAGCCGGGGGGCTGATGATAAGGCAGGCAAGCTTTCAGTGACTTGTAGGATGGCAGAGGTAACAGTCCCAGAAAAGCTTCCCCAGGGAATCCAGGTATCATCAGACACATTTTCCACCATAAGTCATTTCTTCAAGCATGTTTATCTTGGGTGGGGCAAAAAGAAATAACAAATGGAAACGTTAAAACATTCCTGTCCCTTTCTTCTCTCAGAAGGGAGAATGAAATGAGGGCACAAACTCATCATTTTATAAATGTTTTGATGCAGTAGTCAGGTTTTCTCCCAAGTATGTTCAAGGAACTGATGGGACTTCTTCCTTCTTTTCCAACTTGGGTCATGTTGAAACAAATATAAATTATGTTTTAGTGAGGGAAGATTTAGGAACTGTGCTGATAACATCTGTGAGAGGTACGGGAAGGTGAGTTAAGAACACAGCAAAGTACCACCTGTGGGTGGTTCTGATTGGTTTAATCAGTAACAACCCCCAGCATCTTCTGCCTTCGGCCCAGTAGGTAACCCAGGTATACCCTCACATGGGTAGGTGTGTCCTGCTTGGAGGAGACCACCATATCAAAATCCAGGCTTGACTGGAAAGATAAGTTTATGAGATGCATTTTGTAAAACTCTTCATATAAAGTTTGCCTTTTTTACCTTTTTTAAAAAAATTTTAATTCACAAAAAGCCTTCTCTTCGGGTAGAATTCCTTTAACAAGCTAAACTTATATCTCACCCCACCCCCACAGTGTGGTTTGAAAGTATGATTGAACTGGATAAAAATGTGGGTTTTCTAACAATTTTTCAGTGAAAATTATGAACCTGGTCTGGAAAGACTGTGTTTCAAATACTCTGTTTTCTTGCCAGAAACTTAGAGCTCCCCCAGACCACACACTATTTTAAAACTACAAAGTCCCAAAAAACTCTCTGAAGGAATGGCTTTATTCTGCAATGCTGATTCTACTTCAATAATAATATTATTCAACAGTAACATTCTAATTCATAAGAAAATAATAATAACCCAAGCTGCAGATGTTCATTAAAGAACACCTTTTCTGGTTCAATACTATTTCTTTGTCCATCTGCCTGTTGTTTTGGTGTTTCTGTGCAGTAGCTCTGGATTTATTGATGTTCAAGTGTGCGTTCTGGATTTCTTCTCTCAGATTGGTCGCTTGGTTATTGGGCAGAATGGAATCCTCTCTACCCCTGCTGTATCCTGCATCATTAGAAAGATCAAAGCCATTGGTGGGATCATTTTGACAGCCAGCCACAACCCAGGAGGACCCAGTGGAGATTTTGGAATCAAATTTAATATTTCCAATGGAGGTGAGTTTGCTGTCATTTTGAGGATAGTCAATTTCTGTTCATTAGGATAAACTAATCACCGAGGCCTTAGAGGGCCAGGGTTCTGGTTCTGATCCTTAGCAAGGGAATTCTTTGTTTCCTTTTGGTGACAGTGGAATGCTTCTCATTCTGCTGAACCTGCATATGAGAAACCATGCACGAAGGATCCTTAACATATTTTCTTTTAGAAAATTTTGGTTCTTTGCTTCCTAAATGATGGAATGGCTCGTGAAGAGGAATGGATGAGTTCTGTGTTCTTTGTATTTTCATGTCAGTCCCACGAAATGACCCATGGTTCGCTGTTTGATTTCCAGGTCCTGCTCCAGAAGCAATAACTGATAAAATCTTCCAAATCAGCAAGACAATTGAAGAATACGCAATTTGCCCTGACCTGAAAGTAGACCTTGGAGTTCTGGGAAAGCAGCAGTTTGACTTGGAAAACAAGTTCAAACCATTCACTGGCACGTTGACTCTCCTTCCCCCCTGCCCACTCTAGTTCCAACTTGAACAGTTTGCCTTTCAAGGTTTTACAATGGGTCTTCAGTTTTGGAAAGATTGTGGTCAATAAGCTTTGCATGCCTTAATTAGCAGGTCTGGAGTTGGGGCTGGGAGTCCAGAGACCTGGGCTCTCAGGGCCCTGCCAGGAATCAGCCCTGTGACTTTGGGTAAATCATTTCCAACTTTCTAGGCCTTGGCTTCCATACCTATAAAATGAATAGCCTTGACTAGAAGACCTGTAAGATTACATTCATAGCTAACTTTTATTGAGCTTTTATTGTATGCCCAGCTCTTAACATGCATTATTCCACTTTATTCTTACAGAGCCCTGTGAGGGCAGCACTATCTGTATTCAGTTTTTCCAGATGAGGACACAAAGGTTGAGAGAGCTTACATGCCAAGCTCAAGATCCCATAGTCAGTGAGTGGGAAACCAGATTCAGACCCAGGTGTGAATGATTTCAAAGCCTGGGCTTTGATTCTTTATTTTTTCTGCCCTAATATTCAATAAAATCAAAGTCAGCCATTTTGGGGGCTAAACTAAAACTCCCCGCATAGGCAGCTTTGGTAGACATTTTGTGGTTGAATGCCAAGGTATTACCAGTAATTGATGGAGTAAATGTTTATAACTTCGTTCATATTAACACAACAATGATGAGATGGTTAGTAAGGCAACTTGTGTTTTGACCGTTCTAATGGGTACTCTTTCCTCTGGATTGCAATTTGATGGAATGCATATTTTTGTTTGAACCTACCCATCGAGAGCTGGCAGTTGCATCCTAACAAAGATAAACCGGTGCCTTGGTACATCTTGAAGACAAATTTTAGGGTTTAGGAAACACCAGTAGAGAGTTTCTTAAACTCTTGACGTTTTGAAAAATATTTGTTTTATTCCTTTAGTGGTGCATGTGAAAAGTGGTTTATAAAAAATTTTTCCCCCTGCTTTTTACCATTAAGTCCCGTGGCAGTGGGCCTAGGAAAAGGAAAGAAAAGTGGACATTACATTTTGTGTTACTTGTGACACCAAAATATGTGTCTTATGGTGATAGGCAAGGAGTGACACTGTGTGGCAGCGTAGCAGAATTTACAGTCAGGCAGATCTGTGTCAGAAATCCCATGTGTGCCCCATCCCAGCTGTGTGGGCAAGTTACTTCACCTTGCAGACTTTAAGCTTTCTTGTCAATAAAATAGGACTAATAACATTTACCTCTCAGGAATATTGTTAGAATTGAATAAGAGATCATGTAACAGGCCGGGCATATTGGAGCTGCTCGATAATTATCCTTTTAAAGTAGCTATTGTGGGTTTACAGCAATATAATCATTTTAGAAGGTAATATTTCTAAAAAAATTTTTTTTGAGGGGGGTGGGAGGGGCAGAAGGAGAGAGAGAGAGAGAATCCTAAGCAGCCTCCACGCTCAGCACAGAGCCCGACATGGGGCTCAATCTCACGATCCTTGAGGTCATGACCTGAGCCGAAATCAAGAGTCAGATGCTTAACTGACTGAGCCACCCAGGCGCCCCAAGAATAATATTTCTTAATGTGTTTAGTTCCCCCATCTTTTAATGTTGCTTGTTCTCACAGTGGAAATTGTGGATTCAGTGGAAGCTTATGCTACAATGCTAAGGAACATCTTTGATTTCAATGCACTGAAAGAACTGCTTTCTGGTCCAAACCGACTAAAGATCCGTATAGATGCCATGCATGGAGGTATGGAGCCATTTTTCTTCCCTTCCTTTTTCTCAGAGATATGAAGCTGCTATCTTATGTATCATGATGCTTTAATAAGCCTTTTCTCAAGACTCTCTGCTTCACCGTTTTTAAATAGTGATTTTTGCAACCGTATCAGAGCACTATTCACGTAGATAAAAATCTAATTATGTACAACAAAAAATGGTAGAGACATTCCTCATGGTAAGGTAGTGCGAATGTCAGAGTTTTCACACTAAGCATCAGGTTTTGAGTAACATGCCACTGTTTTTTGTGGATGCTTCTTCCCCCTCAGGAGATACCTTACATTCTTCCTAAACGCCCCCATCTATTCCAAGGGGGGGGGTGTCATTTGCTGGATGAGGTAAACATGCTCCTGAGTCCCATACCCCACTCAGCTGCTCCCACATGTGCCTTTTCTTAGAAGAGCAGAGCTTACAAGAGCAAGCTGAGGATTAAATTCAGGAACAACAGTTGGGTGTCTGTCCCTCTTCTTCCTCTGTGGGTGTGTGGCCAGGTCAGCAGAGACAGCAGCCATCATTGTGGACTAGAACCATGAGGCTTTCTCACATGGAGGAATATGGGAATTCCCAAGCACTGAGGTTGTTTGTTTTGTAATAAATTTAGAATTTTAGAATCTTTGAGCAGGAGGGATTCTCCCTGGTTTTGGAATCCAGCTGCCTGCCTGGTTGGGATTGAACCCTTTCGATGGTGCCATTAGGGCTTCCTGTTACACTGCAAAACCACAGTTAGAAAACCTTCTTCTGGTGGGCTGAAATCTTCCATCCCTGAACCTCACCTTTGAGTCCTAAGTTGCCTCTGGAGTCTCACACAATGAGTCTACTTCCTTACTTGCATAATAGCTATTTTGTCATTTCAAACCATTCAACAGGCACCTATTGAGTACCTACTACATGTGTGCATGGGGGTAGGCAGGGACTTAGGGACTTGTGATGCTTGGGGAGATGGGATGAGTGGAAAACTACCAACAAAATGAGGGTTAGATAGAATTTCAAGTTTTCTCTTTGGGGTGTGGAAGAAGGCATATCTAGACTAGTAGTATCAAAAAAGGTTTCCTGGAAGTTGGCAACCAACTCAGCTTTTATGAAAGAAAGATCTAGGACGGTCATTTCCAGCTGAGGCAATGGCTGGAGCAAAGCCATTAAGGCTTAAGAGATGTTATGTTAGGGAAATGAGGAGAATGGCTTAAGAATGGGCTTTATATGTTAACTAACTAGATTTTAAGTAAAAACTAGAAATACAAAATAAAAAGAATGGGTTTGTGATGAGGTGGGTGGGGGAAGCTGGTCATGAAGTAGACTTCGTTCTCCAGAGCTTTCGGGGGTTCCTCTAATGCCTCAGTTTCTGTATCCATCACAGTCCTGGGTGCCTTGACCTTATTCTGTGGTGTGTCCATAGCCTCCTTAACATGTGACCCCTAACTGGAGAAGCGTCTTCTACCCTGTTCCAACCTCTGTGGCCTACATTGGTGTCTGTACCTTCCTTGATGAAAAGACATTCTCAGCATTTTAGAGATGAATGTTCTTGGAAGTTGTACAAAATGTCACCATAAAAGTATGTGACTGGTTTTTCCTCTTGTTGGTAGTTCTTACTTTTTGTTTGTTTGTATTTTTAGCCAGTTTGTCTGATAGCTGGATATAGTAGGAAGATTAGGGCTCTGAATCCCTGTTCCCACTCCTACTAGATATGTAAATTTGGACAAATGGCTTCATCTCAGACCGGTTTTCTTATCATAAAGTAGAGGTGGTAATCATAATGCAAATATTTATAACATATGTGCCAGGTACTATCCTCAGGGCTTCCTCTCTATTAACTTGTTGAATCCTCACACCAGCCCTATTAGGTAGCTACTATTATTATCCTCATTTTGCAGATAGGGTAGCTGGAGGCACAGAGAGATTAAATAATTTTCCAGAGTTGTATAGCCCATGATTAACTGAGCTGGGATTTGAACCCAGACACTCTGATTCCAGAGTCCAAGCTCTTTAAGCACTAAGCTCTTACCACATTGTGAGCTCTTTTTGTTTTTGAAGGAGTGAGAAAATGGTTGCAAAGCACCTGGCAAGGTGTGTAGTAGCGCCTTCATAGAAGCTCACTCCCCTCCCTTCCCCCATTCTCCTTCATCAACTAGCCCCACCTTTTCCAACTGAACCCCTCATTATTCCTTTTGGCAAAACCTTCCTTCCCAGTCAGACTTACCTCTCTGCTGGCCCCTGAATACAGGCTTCCTGTTCTCACTGTCATTCATGCCATTCTCCTTAGAATGCCTCTTCCTCCTCCCCCGTTCCTGACAAGCTTTCATAAGTCATAGTTTCCGATTCTCATTTCACATTTTATGTAGTTGTGGGACCGTATGTGAAGAAGATCCTCTGCGAAGAACTGGGTGCCCCCGCAAACTCAGCAGTTAACTGTGTTCCTCTGGAGGACTTCGGAGGCCACCACCCTGACCCCAACCTCACCTATGCCGCTGACCTGGTGGAGACCATGAAAACAGGAGAGCATGACTTCGGGGCTGCCTTTGATGGAGACGGGGTGGGTATAAGGGCGTTTAAGTGAACTCTTATGCGGGCCAGGCCTGGTCCTACAAAACGGGGAGAAGCAGGCTGCTTCCGTCAGGCCCTGTGGGCTTCGTGAGTGAGTGACCGTCGAGGAATCCTCACTGCACATGGGGTCAGGGCTAAATTATTAGAAGACCCTCTTGAAGAGAAATGAGTCCATGAAATGTCACCCATGTGTTTAGTTTTAGACATTCGTGTTTTCTAAGAGTGGCAGGGTGATCGGGGCTCAGTTATGATATAACGACTGGTGTTTCGTGAGCTGGTCAGGTTCTAGAAATCCATCCTAGGTTTATTCAACCTTTGGCCTTATAATATACCTGTTTGTTCATTCGCATCAGCTGAAAGATAAAACTATAATGAGAGAATTAACCTTTTATTCCTTCTCTATATTAGTATCTTTAATAAGCAGTCTGTTTTATTTACATTGGTGACTATAAAACAGACAAGGAAGAGATGTATTTTAGTTAGGTTTGTATCCTTGGTACTACACATGTTTTACTTAGCCAAAAATATATTTTTATTGCTCTTGTTATTTAAATTCAGCCAGAATCCATTATTTCTTAAAAAAATGAATTTACCCATATCAAAATTTTGGAAAATTAAAAGGGTCCCTGCAATGCTCCTTTCCAAAGCAGTGCATGATGGGAGTTTTCCCTCCATACTTTGAGTTACTGGAGTACTTCCTTATACTGGGCACCAAGGAAGCAGTGAAGGTGGCAGCCATGTTTTTCTGGGTCCTGTATCAAATGGAGGGGCCGTGATTTAGGAGCCCTTTCTTGAAGAAATTCTGCTTTGTTCCTTGAAAGATGCCTGGTAGACCCACCAAACTATGTGAACAGCCAACATTTTCTTTCTTATTTCGATCTCTTCTCTCCTTTGGGAGAGAGGTGATTGATTCCAGAGTTTGGAAAAGGTCTGGGAGGTTAAAGTCAGCTGGCCTCTGGAGGAAGAACAGAGTTTTTGGTTCAGAAGGAGTTTGTGCTTGCACTTTAATTGAAAACAGTTTTAGTTTTCTGGCATGGGGGCGCCTCTGGTGTAGTGGTGTACTGTGCAGATCCATTAGAAACAAAGTCCAGTGTTTAGAACCCAGTATGAATAAAGGTATCAGTTCTATAATTTAAAATCTAATTTAAAATTTAATTTAAAATTTATAATTTAAAATTTTATTCCCCCATGTAAGATAGTTTTGTTTTTTTTTTCCAGCAGTTTGATTAAAAGCTCTTTCTTTGAATCCCCCCTTCTCTCAAAGGATCGAAACATGATTCTGGGCAAGCATGGGTTCTTTGTGAACCCTTCAGACTCCGTGGCTGTCATTGCTGCCAACATCTTCAGCATTCCGTATTTCCAGCAAACGGGGGTCCGAGGCTTTGCCCGCAGCATGCCCACGAGTGGGGCCCTGGACCGGTAGGTCTCCATTCCCTTGGCCCTCACCAGGCTCTTCTCCCCTTGCAGCTAGGGCATCTGAGGCATAATATGTGCTGTTTATTTTATTAAGCATTTTTTATTGAAGTATAATTAATATACAGTGTTTTATTAGTTTCAAACACAGAACATTGATTAGGCAATTCTGTGTATTACTCAGTGCTCACCACAATAAGTGGAGTCCCCATCCGTCATCATACAGTGTTATTGCAATATTACCGAATGTGGTCCGTATGCTGTGCTTTTCATCTCTGGGACGTGTACCTCTTAATCCCCATCACCTGTTTCACCATCCCCTCACCCACCTCCTTCTGGCAACAACCAGCTTGTTCTCTGTATGTAAGAGTAGGTTTGTTGGTTTTTTTGTTTTTTCTGTTCCACATATAAGTGTTTATTTTATGAGGGAATGAGTGGGTTTTTTCTGGATTAGATGTTCCCTCCCTGTGCTTCCTTACGACCCTGTGCTTCTTCCATTCCAGCACTTACCACACTGTTCCAATACCTTGTTTGCTTACCTGTCTGCCCTGCTAGACTATAAACTTCTACAGAGAAAAGACTGTCTTACTCACTAAAGTATATACCGTGGTATGCCTGGCACATAGTAGGACACACACACATACACACATACACCCCTTTAAAAAAGGAATGACTGAATGTTTCTGAAGAAATGAATGGATGGCAGCCCCACAGTACTGATGACATCACTCTGGAGAACCATCCCTGTCCTTTAGCAGTTGTGCACAGAGTTTGAGTGAAAGAGCAGTTTGAAGGAAGATCAGTATGTCAAAGAACTTCCAAGTCCATCCCTCGCTGTGTGCCCATCCATACACAAACACAGTATATGTTCATTTGTCCAAAATCCAAATAAACAGAAAGTTCAGATAGTTAAGGAAAATTATATTTAGTTTTTATGAGAAAGGACCCAGTGACAATAAATGCTTGGTATCTCAGATTTGATTGTTTATTTATTATATATTCCCTCATTTACAAAGGCTTTAAAGTGGCTTGTGTGACCGCATCTGAAACAATTAAAAAATATAAATAATACATAATAAATGAGGACTAGGGAGAATGTTAATTAGAACATATTA
The DNA here is from genome assembly GCF_009762305.2 of Zalophus californianus. NCBI lineage: Eukaryota > Metazoa > Chordata > Mammalia > Carnivora > Otariidae > Zalophus > Zalophus californianus. Next base: position 52,007,063 of record NC_045598.1, read on the forward strand.
GGTGCCCAGTAAATGTTTGCTGAATGAATGGCTAGGAATGAGTGAATAAATAAAAGGTCAAGGTCAGAGAAGAAAGCAGAATGGATATATCTAGGTTCTTCTGGTAATAACTGATGTTTATTGAACGTTGCCTTGTGCTAGACATGAAGTACTCTATGTTTTAAATCATTTAATTCTCAAACCAACCTAATGAGGTCAGTGCTATCTATAACCGCACTTTACAGGTGGGGAAAGGACAAAGAAGTAACGTAAATTCCCAAGGTCACCCAGCTAGTAGATGGCTGAGTCAGAATTTGAACCCAGAACCAGTGCTCCTAATTGGGCCCAACTGGGCCATGTAGTAGTTTCCTGCTGTGGGGGAGAGAAGGGGGAGGGGTATGTGTTGACTCAATTTGTGCTAACTTCCCTTCAGCTAAGAAGAAGTTAATGATAATATTCATAGAATGGTTTATAGTCTTAATTGATCCTCACAGCAATCCTTATCCTAAAGAAGAGGAACCCAAAGGTCAGAGAGGTTAGCCATCTTATTGAGGACCTCACAACTAAATCAGAGCTAGAATTAGAACCTGATGCTTCTGCCGCCACGCCCTGCAGCTGAAACCCTCTGAGCTGGTTTCAGCCAGGCTGTTGTAATTAGACCTAGCAGGTCCTGAAATAACTTCCGTGTCATCCAAGAGCAGTTTAATTCTAGTTTTTGGAAAAATTGATAATCCACATATAGAATCACAATGGAAATAACTCATTACCCAGGTAAAAGTTTATTGTACTTTCAGCTTTCAAGCTTATAGATTTAATTTTCTTCAGATGTTAGAATCTAAATGTGACATTGCTTTGCAATAAGACGAGCATTCTGGAAGGCAGAACTTACTAAAACAGTGAATGAAATGTAGATTAGTCTTCCTTTTTAGAGGGAAAGGGATCTTTAAAAAAAAGTCATTTAAAGGTTCTAGTCTACAGATATATAGGAAGGAGTAAAAGATGTGTTGGAGGGGACAGGGGACCAGGGAGCCGTGTGGGGAAGTTGGCACAAATGGGAGACCCCCTGGACACTGTCCTTTCTGGGCCTTCTGGTGAAATGAAAGGAGCATTGACCCAGCAGCTGAATAGCAGGCCATTGGTCATCTTGGCTCTGGGACCTTAGGCTGGTCACATAACATCCTAGACCCTGTTTCCTTTTCTGTAAAATGGTGACCTCCTAGACCCAATATTCTATGATTCTGTGATTTGAAGTGCATCAAAACATCATTCTTTTGTTCTTTATGGAATGCTGATAGATGCAGTCTGTATCCAAAACATGTTGGGTTTAAATAGCCTCAAAAATAGCCTTGTACATTTTGCTACTGTTGTTCCTTCTAAGATATTAAACTCAGTGACCTGAATTAATTCTTCCTTCTTCCTCTTTTACCCCCTCTTCTGACTCCACGTATAAAAGCCCATTGTGCACAAGTTTTCTCCTACGATTTTCCACCCATCTTAGAATTATGTGTACCTCTGAGCAGTGCTAAATGGGACCGTTGATTACAATAACGGTTGCTAGTTTCCCTCCCTCACGTGGCTAAGCTAACAGTCCTGCTGTGATGTAACTTTGATTTCATGCCTTTGAAGGGTGGCTCATGCTACAAAGATCGCTTTGTATGAGACCCCAACTGGCTGGAAGTTTTTCGGGAATTTGATGGATGCAAGCAGACTGTCCCTTTGTGGGGAGGAGAGCTTCGGGACTGGTAAGTGCGTGGCCCCCATGCTACCGTTTCCTTTCCTGTAAACAGGACTTGCAGAACGCTCCGACTGCTAAGGCAGGACTGAAATAGCACCGGTGGCCAATGTGTCCTAAATCGAGATGCAGTTTATTTATAGCAACCCTGATGAAGTGTACACATTTGAAAAGCCGTGAGCGTGCTTAGCCGAGGAGGGCTAATTTTACTTTCAGAGGATCACATCCACCGAGACAGGAAGTTTGGGAGCCCCCTCGGGCTGCACGGTCACTGAGTCTGTAGAGATTAAACAGAGTGATAAACATATGTTTCTTCCCTCCGTGGCCAAGGAAACTTTTATAAATGTTTTCCTTTCTGGGAAGAAATATGGTGGAGCGAGTCAGTTTTTCTTTTTTATTTAAAAGGAGGTTGCAGCACAGCATTAAATCTTTCTCTTTAACAGGCCCAAGTTTGCTGTAGCAACAAGTTATGATTCATTAAGGTTAAATGAAAGGAGGCCATTAGGGTGGAGGGAAGTTGCTAGGTGATCAAGAAATTAAAAATATGTCCTTGGGGCGCCTGGGTGTCTCAGTCGTTAGACATCTGCCTTTGGCTCAGGTCATGATCCCAGGGTCTAGAGATTGAGCCCTGCCATCGGCCTCCCTGCGCAATGGGGAGTCTGCTTTTCCCTCTCCCACTCGCCCTGCTTGTGCCCTCTCTCTCCCTCTCAAAAAAATAAATTAATAAATAAATAAAAATCAATCTTTAAAAAAATATGTCCTTGTCCATGAGGATGTCTGCATAAATTGTTAGACATGATGAGGGAGGGGAACGTGGTAGGCTAGGGGACCTTTCAGGACCCTTAGACCCTACTTTCTGTGCTCTCCCCCTTCCTCTCTGCCTGTCCAAATGCTGACCTGAAATCCTACTTCCATGACCTTCCCTACTGCCTCACCCTACCGACGTCAGTGTCTCACCTTTCTAAACGTCCATTCAGGCATGTGGCCCTTTTCCATGTGTTGGTCTCCAGCCAGGTTGCAAGGTACTTCGCTGACTGAATTTCTTCTCCTTTTAGTCTTTTTATCCAGTATTTTGAAGTAAAAGGACTGATCTTGGTCCTTCAGTACGAGAGCAAAGCAAAGATCGAAGTCTAGCCTTCTCTAAGCCTTGTAACTGAGTTGCAATTCATACCTGGTTCAAGAGAATAGAATGCTGATTTTATTTTATTTCATTTCCTACAAGTCCAGGGGTAGGGTGGGTAGAATGAGCTGGTAAATTTGAGACACCTATATACAAAGTTCTCAGAAGTGTAATGTCCTTGAGGGAATGGTAATGTTCCTTGGGAATGAATTGACTTGATAGAATTGGAGGATATAAGAAAGATGGATGCGTCTTGGGATTGAACAGTGTCCACAAAGAAAACTTGATGGTTTCCCAACGTTTTGTGTCTTTGGTCAGAGGATACAAGGCTTAGCCCTATCCTGCTTCACAAAATATGGATGATGCCCATGTTACTCCGTGGGATACCAGATGAATGCCCATGAACCCATGGAGGTGGTCTTATTCCATGAACTACCGCCCCCCCCAATGTTATCAAGTGCAGGCTTGCTTTCAATCATTCTTTTCTATGGATGAAGCTGTCTTTGAAAGCAGGGACCATGTCTTAACCTTTGGTTTCCTAACCCCCTGCACCTGTATCAGTGCTGAGCATAGTGAAAGGGAAAAGAGTTTAGAACAAGGTTTCCCGGGATGTTTGGGTGTGTGGAAGGATACTAATTCCAGGAGAGGGTTCTGAGTTCAGCAGAGATTGGAAAACTTGGAACACAGCTCTCTGCCTTGGATATTCGTAATGATATTAGCATTTGAAGATTCCAAAACATTCTATTATAAGGAATCATGTTTGTACAGTTTTACCTAAACATAGTTATAGCTGCATCTCTCTGTCTTTGTGTGTGTGTGTGGTATATCTAGTGACATCTTGCCCCACAGATCTGTGTGGGAAGCACTGGGCAAGGTGGGTGCCAAGCCTGGAGCCATGTAGGAGTCCCTGATGTGGACTGGCTGGGAACACACCTGGAGACAGCATAGCACAAGGGGCTCCTCTCACGTGACAGGGCTTCACCTACTGGAAGGCAGCTTGCAGGTCCTCTCCTCTCCAGCTACCCATCCTTACTTCCCCCGCTCATTCCTCACTCCACATTGTATACCCAGCACCAGCTTCTCGATGCTTCCAAGTTCACCATTGCCTCTCTTAGGTCATGTCCAGAACTGAGCCCAAATCCAGGTGTGACCTAACTGAGAAGTAAAGACTAGAGTGGGATGATTATTTGTAGAGAACTGGGCCCTGTGCTTTTTTGGAAATAACTTTCACTTATGTTAGCTTTCAGGACATTTCTTAATACTGTTTAGCCCATATAATGTTGATAATTAAGTCTCTTTAAGTTTTTACTCAGGAGAATTTGCCAAGAAAATTTGTCGTTCACTTTACATTTAAGGGATTGATTTATTTGAACCCGGACATTAGACTTTAAATTATTTCTTGTTAAAGTTTTTTCCTCTTTATTTATTTATGAACCCATTCAAATACTAAGTGCTAACCATGCTTTTATCTTCCCTTTGTGTAAGACTTGAATCACAGACCTGTACCTCTGAAACAAATAGTACATTATATGTTAAAAAAAGAGAAGATAGTAGGAAGGGAGGGGGAATTCAGAGGGGGAGATGAACCATGAGAGACGATGGACTCTGAGAAACAAACTGAGGGTTCTAGAGGGGAGGGGGTGGGGGGATGGGTTAGCCTGGTGATAGGTATTAAAGAGGGCACGTACTGAATGGAGCACTGGGTGTTATACACAAACAATGAATCATGGAACACTACATCAAAAACTAATGATGTAATGTATGGTGATTAACATAACATAATAAAAACAAAACAAAACAAAAAATAAAGAGAATGCATCAAGAGAATAATCCGCAAACTCTCTTTCTCTTTGAAAAAAAGAAAATTGTTCTGTAATGCTTCTGAAACAACCATTTTGAAAACCAAGCTGCATAGCTCTGAGTCTATACTGCTGTGAGTGAGTAGCAGCTGAAGTTATTTAACTGAACTTCTGCTCTCCTTGCTTATAGAGGAGTTCATCTCCACCTGCTAGTCCCTTGCTGGTGAGTGCTTCCCACAGTTTCTTTATAGAGTTTCTCAGGGTGGACATTAGTGACTACACAAGCTTTGCGGTATTTCAGTTCTGTAGCTTCATTGAGTATAGGGTCATTTATTTCTGTATTTTTCCAGGTGAGAGCAGAGGCAGTTTCTCAGGAAAGCCTTCCTAACCTTCCACTGTGGGTCCACTCCCCTTCTTATTGGCTTTCATGACACACGTACTTCTCCTTTGTTGCATATATTACAGCCGTAATTTTAAAATTACTTATGATTACTTGATTAACATCTGTTGGCTCCACTAGACTGTAAGTTACATGAAGACAGGAATCATGTCTGTCTTATTCTCCATCAGATCCCCAGAGCCTCCTATAAAGGCCAGCATGGAGTAGGGGCTCAGCAAACACTTGTTGAATAAATGAGTGCATGAATACACTATTCACTTGGCACCCTCCAGTTAGACAAACAGAATCCTGGTGTTGGGAATGAAAAGACTTTAAAAGTCATTCGGTGTGATTGCCTGCGTGTTGTTGGAATCATAGTTGGCAGGCAGTGCTGTTCGACTTAAACATCTGCCTCAGTGGAGAATCCTTACTTTACCTCTTCGAGCAGTCTGCGACTCTTGTGGGGACTCAACACCATTCCCACTCCGTAGTCCAGAGTCAGGGACCCAAGATCTTTGTGAGAACAGATGAGCTTTTATAAAGGAAAAGAAGTTTACTTGCAAAGAGGTGCGAAGGAGTCAGACTTCAGAAGAACCGGCTTACCCAGTAAACCACCAGCATTTCAGAGCACAAGCCATGATGTTACTAATGTTACCAAGCATACATTAGTCTGTCCATGGTGGAGGAACAGCAACGGCCTCTCAGGATTATCATAGCCACAGAGGCTAGGACACTTGCTCACACATCAGCATTACAGATGCCGGAGTAAAGGGACTCAGAAATGGGCACCAGAACTGGACAGGCTGAACCTATTATTTTTGGTTGATCTCATGATGCAAAGTTATTTTTCCCCCCTAACAATGGATGATGATATATGTGTTTACACACAATGGCAGAGGGCAAGGTGGTGTTCTGTCCCATCTTGAATTTGTTGGGAAATTGGGAAGGCAATAGAAAGTGAAGTCCTGAATAGAATAGAATGTCACTGCTTTTGAAACTCTTCCTCAGGAAAATGGGGGGCTTGAGAAAGAGGGATAGGAAACCGTTGAAGATGAACGTGGTATCATATAGAAATATGCCAGTAAATTATGATCTGGCCGGGCCTAAAGAAACAGTTTTTCCTGTTTCATCTTTAAAAGGTTTTAGCGATGATGCATCCTACAGGAGTGATGACTTGAAGAAGTTGAACACTGATGCTTTGCAAATTTCTTTGGAAAAGTTTTTAATGTTGGTATTTCTTTTCATTGACTCATTCCTCAAATGTTTATTGAACTTTAACTGCATCCCAGATACTGAGTGAGGCTCTGGGGGGCACGATGCATATGGTCTCGTGCAGGGCTCTGTAGAGTCCACATTTGGGGCAAGAAGTCAGACCCTGGCCAGGTAATTACAAGTGTGCAAAGTGATCGGTGGTGAAATACAGGGGGTCCTGGGAGCTTTATTGGCAGGGCACAATCTGGTTCTATGGTATAGGGCATTAGACTTTCTGTCTGGTTTTCTGCACATTCTGATTTGCACAGCTCTTGAGTACATTTTCCTGTAGGTAAAGTCCCCATGGGAAAGTTAGAAGAGCCCGTCTCTGGAGATTTCCCAGACAGAACACCATATGGGTATGCTGAATACCCCACTAAAATTAGGCAGACAACCTCATTATAACTAACTCAGTTAAACTATTGCCTGCATGTTTGTCCCCCTCACCTCTGTGTCTGTGCTCCTCTGTGAGGACAAGTAACATGTTTTCTTATTCATCTTGGTGTTTTCTCATGTACTTGGAACATGGTAGGCGCTGATTCGTCGTTGTTGAGCATACAATGGAGTATGGGTTAAGACACGGCCCCTGCCCATCAGGCACTTACTGTGTTCCTCCAAAGGAAACAGTTCCAGGGGCAGTCACAAGGCAATACACGGTTCACTGCTAAAGGGAAAGTCTGCGGGTGGCTGGGGAAGAGGCCCTGAAGGCTGGAGTGATCTGGAAAAGGCTTCCTGAGGAGTTTACCTGTCCTTTCAGAGTAAGTTCATTTGTGCAGTAAAAGCCAAAGAGGACAAGACTGTGGAAAGAGCAGGTCTGCTACACCTCCCAGTCAGTCAGCTGGGGTCTGACCATTCCTGGGGCCAACCCTTACGGACGGCGTGCTAGGCACCAGCCAGGGATATACCTCAGAGTCGAGGTGGGTTAAGAACAGACGGGGTATGATAGAGTAAGGGTGAGCATGGAGGGCAACAAGAAAGCTGTCCTGAGTTGGGGTTGAAAGTAATTGCAGGAGATGTTAGCCAGCCAGGCTAATAGATATATATGGAGTGGACATTTTCAGGCAGAGAGAATAATGTGTTTAGAAGACCAAAAGGGAGGGGTACCTGGGTGGTGCAGTTGGTTGAGTGTCTGACTCTTGGTTTCAGTGCAGTTCTGATCTCAGGGTCACGGGATCAAGCCCCATGTCAGGCTCCATGCTCAGCAGAGTCTGCTTGTGTTTCTCTCTCTCCCTCACCTTCTGCCTCTCCCCCACTCTTTCTCTCTAAAATGGGTAAAATGAATCTTAAAAAAAAAAAAAAGACCAAAAGGGAGCTAAAGATAGGTAGAGAAACAGAAAGACAGAGAGACATGACAGACAAATGCAAGTGTTTTCAAACAACTCCCTGTAGCTCTTTTTCAGTTGCCACTTCCCCATCCTCGGACCTGTCACCTGGCAGAGGCAGGAGCCCAGCACTCCTGAGATGCCCATACTGGTAAATGGAACCTAATCCCCAAACTGTTAGCTTTTGGCTCCCTCAGCAAGGGTTGACATTTTTCTTGGCTGAGGCCTGGAGTATGCCCTGACTGAGCTGAGTTTATACTTATCACAAGGTGCTGATTAGGCCGAAGTCAAGTGACAGGTGCTTGAAGATGCTGAAGGGGCAGAATTCCCAGGCACTCAGTTAGTCCCTGTGCTGGACCAGGTAGGAAGAGTCCCAGTGCAGAGCCCACCACTGCCTTTGCATCAGCCTGGACTAGGGGTGTGTGCTGGCACTATTTCCCTTTCCTCACGATTATGGGAGCGTGGATTCTTTCCCCTTTTTTAAGTTAAAAGAAAGGATACCAGGAATTCACAGTCATGATAGGAAAATTAGATAGGGAGGAAGAGGAAAACACTATAATGTCACTGCCCAGAGAAGAGTGTACTGGGTTATATTCCATTTTCTTCACCAATGTGTACAGTTAAGAGACATTATTTTTGAAAGCTTAATAAGGTAGTGGAAAGTACTCATTTCCCCTCAAAAGTTTCTTATTTTTCTCCTTATCCATAATGGTATTTTGCATTTATATAGTACTTAACAGTTCATAAATATTTCTACCTCTATCACAGTAAGTCTTACAATTGTGTGAGAAAGGTAACACTATCCCCATTTTACGGTCGAGGAAACTGAGACTTGGAAAATCAAGTTAATAAATAACAGTTTCAAATTCTGGTTTCGTGACTTTTTTTTTTAAGATTTTATTTATTTATTTGACAGCGTGCAAGCACGAGAAGGGGGAGGGGCAGAGAGAGAGGGAGAAGCAGGCTCTCTGCTGAGCAGGGAGCCCAACGTGGGGCTCGATCCCAGGACCCTGGGATCATAACCTGAGCCGAAGGCAGATGCTTAACCGACTGAGCCACCCAGGCGCCCCAAGTTTTCGTGACTCTTAAATGTAAAGCATCTTCCATTGAAACAACTGCCATGACTGCAAAAGCAGCAACTTTAAACACACACACATACACCATTGCCTTTTTTTTTTTTTTTACTCATAACTTGTCATCATTCATCAGAATCCTAAAGAAAATGAAATGTACCCAGACTTTTGGGGCACCTGGGTGGCTCAGTCGGTTGAGCATCTGACTCTTGATTTCAGCTCAGGTCATGATCTTAGGGTCCTAGGATTGAGCCCCACTTTGGGCTCTGCACTCAGCAGGGAGTCTGCTTGAGATTCTCTCCCTCTGCCCCTCCCCCAATTGTTCTAGCTCTCTCTCTCTCTAAAATAAAAGAAGTAAATCTTAGAAAGAAAAAGACGTGTACCCAGAGTTTCTGAGTATTAGAGTTACCTAGAGTTTTGATTATATGAAGATGCTTACTGAGAGTAGTCAGAATTTCCAGAGACTAGAGGCCTTGCAAATGGAATAGAATATTTGTGTATGTTATCCAAGGCAGATATTTTGTTGATGATATTAGGTGTGTGATTTAGTTATCTCCAAGTAACTTGGTTAGAGTTGGGTAAGATTTTTAGATTTTATTTTCATTTCCTCCTAAAAGAAAAAGAATACTTAGAACAGGAAAAGCACAAAGGGACACTGCCCCTTATGCTTTCAGTCTGCCTCAAGAAATAAATACAAAATAAGAAGAAAAAGAAAAGAAAAAGGAAGGAAGGAAGAAAAATACCCATGGGAGCCAGACAAATAATTCCAAGCTGTATATTTTTGTCACGAATTCTCAGTATATAGGGAAAGCTGCCAGAATCTTGCTGCTCAGGGTGAACTATTGCCAAAACATCATTTGCAAACACTGTAAGGGCCAGAGAGCTAATTTCTGTTCCTTGAGATAGCAATACAGGCAAATAAAAGTCCATAGATAAAGAAATTAGGTAAACCAAAAATTTGTTACATAAAGTGCTAAAAGTATTGCCAAACATCTCCAGGTTTTGTCAGCTTCCAGGTTCTGAGAACTATGGTTTCTAAAAGTGCTATTTTATTGAAGAGAAGATCTTTTGAAAAAAAATTGTTTTTATGAACCAAAAAGAGAAAATATTGTAGATTGATTAACTGATAAACTCATTCATTGCACTCCTGTATAGTTGTTTACCTATTCCATGTGCTAGTCTAGTCACCAGACTTAGTTATAAGGATAAGTAAGAGATGTCTCTAAGAAATAGGTCAGAAGTGGGGTGAAAGACTCATAAATAGATGATCAAGGAGTATGGTACCACAGCAGAGGTTTAGAGCAGGTCGCTGTGGGAGAAGAAAGAGGGCATAGCTCGTAACTGCCTAGGGAAGCTGGGAACTAGTCCCAGACAGGAGAGGACATATGAGTTGGGTCTAAAAGGATGAAAAGAGGAAGGAAACAAACTTAACTCATGCCTACTACATAGCCAGCATTGTGAGATACTCTGATGTTCTCAGAAGAACAAGACCCAGTGGGAAGTCAAGAAGGGCACACAGGCACATAAAGAATTCAAGGCATGATAATGTCAAAGCATTATGGGAGAGGGATTGTACTGAGTCCTATTCAGAAGTCAGAAAGTAGCGCTCAGTATGGTCCATGTGTGGTGTTTGTTTTGTTTTGTTTCGTTTTTAGAATAAGGGAGATAAGGGCTAAAAAGGAGAGTTGTGTCCCAAATCAGTTTCTTGGAAAAGGGTCTCCATGCACGTAAGCACATCCAGAGGAGCCAGTTTGTTAGTTTTGGTAAAGATTTAGCAAGTACCTTAGAAGGGGACAGATGTGCCGTAGTTGATTTAACCAAACCCCTCTTGGTTAAAGAAAGATGTCCTAGATTGGAGTTGCTGGATCCACAAGTGGGTCCATTTTTAAGGCTTTGATACTTTTTGCCAAATTGCTCTCCAGAAGATTGTACCTCTCCCCTCAGTGGCGTGCTGGAAACCCATTTCCCTTATACCTCTCCTGATACTAGGTGTTCTCATTTTAAAATCTGTGGCCATTTGTCAAGCAAGTAGCAGTTTCTTATTGTGGTTTTCATTTTAATTTGTTTTTTAAAAAATAATGCTAGCTTCTTATGTAATTGGGTACCTGTATTTATTCTTCGGTGATTGTCTGTTTATATCCTTGCCTGTTTTCTGTTGAAGTTTTGCTTCTCATTAATATGTAAATTTTTTCTATATTGAGTTGCATTAAACATCTACTTTATATAGTGGTTTTTTTTTTTTAGTTTGCCAATGGCCTTTTACTTTTACCTATAGCTATTTTGCTAATAGAAATGATAATTTTTTTGTAGACAAATACATAGTTTTTTTTCTTTTATGAATTCTGAATTTACCTGTATTTGCCATCCCCAAGACTTAAAAAATATATTTATATATATTTTCTATTACACTTATATTGTATATTTATATTATACTGTATATATCTTTTATTTATATATATCTTCGAGGATTTAAAGGTTTTCAATTTTTATATTTGAATGTATAATCTCTCTGGAAATCTTTTTGGTATGGTGTTTTTTAGGGGAATAAACTGAATTTTTTCCAACTGTCTAGCTAGATATCTAAATACTACTTAAAAAGTAATTCATTCTTTTCCTACAGCCTTGAAGTGACACCCTTATCATATCTTCAAGTCACATATGTTTTGGGTCTCTTTTTAAGTGCTCTCTTTTGTTCCACTAAGCTGCCAGGCTTTTAATTATTGAATATTTATAATGGTCATGTTGTTTGTTTTTTTTCTGCTCACATTTATACTTTATAATTGATATATCAAGTTCCACCAAATTATTCCATTGACACTTTTATTGGCATTTGCCATAAATATCTAAATCACTTTGGCAAATATCAGCTTCTTTCCAATATTATGTTGCTTTGCTTTGTTCCATATGTGGTTCCTTCCATGTATTCAAGTTCCTCAGTCAAGTTTTATGACTTGTTGGATTTGGGTCTACATGTTTACTGTTGAGTTTATTCCCAAATATTTTGGAGAAATCATGTTTCTCATAGCTGCTTGTTGCCCGTTGGCCAGGTTCTGACCACATCCGTGAGAAGGATGGACTCTGGGCTGTCCTTGCTTGGCTCTCCATTCTAGCCACCCGCAAACAGAGTGTGGAGGACATTCTCAAAGATCACTGGCAGAAGTATGGCCGGAATTTCTTCACCAGGTAAGTCACAGCCTGGCTGGGGTACGGAGGTAGGGTGGGGAAGTGGGCAGAGAGTTCTCATGTGTACAGATTTTTTCCTGTCTCTCAAGTGCTAGTAAAACCCTAGTTCATCTAGCCTCTACAAATTGAGGGATTTTAAAATAATTCAGTTAGGGTCACCTTTTATGTTAGCCATAAAGAACGATGCTTTAAAAATTTAGTTAACATATTAGAATAAATGTTTTGTAAACCTTTTAAATGTACCTGCAGGTGGACATGATAATTGAGTTGGATTTGGATTCAGAAGAATAGATTAGAATTTTATTTCTGCCCCTTAGTGGATTGGGAAGTCATTTAACCTCTCTCTAACAGAAAACTGTACTCTTTTTTTCCCATTTGTAGAAATGGAAATAACAGACTGCCATTGAGTGGATTAAATGAAATATGAGTCTGAAAGTGTTTTATAAACTCTGGGGCACTCAAAGTATGGAAACTTTTTTTTTCCTGAAATTATGGAAACAATTATGCTTAGTCTAAATCAACTTTTCTGACTCATTAAAATAGGTCCCTAAAGGCTGCATACTTGTCAATACTTCATTCATTGATTCAATAAATATTGACTATGTGCCTACTTTCTGCCAGGCGCTGGGGATTCAGCAGTGAACAAAATACTTAGAATATGTAGTAATTCTTCTTTGCCACGCATACTTTCTATTTTTAAAAGGCATTAATATTTTTTTTTGAGAAGTGCTTTCCACTAATTCCAATTTGCCTTTCCCCCAGTAAGTGTAAAAATCTAACAAAATTTTTCCTAGATCTCACTATTCTAATTACTGAAAGGAAATATGAGAAAAAGGAGAGTAGATGAAGTGCCTGTCGATAAGAAATGCATAGATGTAATTTCTTTGGGCCTCAGTTGCCTTTTTTATAAAATAGGTTGAGTTAAATTAGAGAATTAAAAAACTATGTCACAGATTGAATAGTCCATGATCTCTGGATAGTCAAGCAAGAATTAAACCTTAAGCAACTCAGCCTCCTTACTCAGAATCCTTTTATCAACTTTAGAGAAGTTCATTGCTGTCTTCCTGCTTCAGGTCATTCTTTTGAGGAAGGTATAAGTAATAACTGTCACGTGGTACCGCAGCAGGAGCCCTGGGAAGGAAGGCAAGAATCTCTGCCTTCTAAGAACCGAAAAACCTGATAAATCAGAACAGCAGTCATGAACTCTCTAGAGCCTAGAATATCATGCAGGCAGGACCACGTCTGTTTCTGTGCTTCATGGTATCACCAAACACCTCACTCCTCGTGACACCATAAACATGCTTTGAATGAATAAATGAACGAGGTAACAACTGAATAGTAGCCAGAATGGAATAAGGTTGGGAGGGTTTGTTCAGAGAAGGGGTCACTCTGGAATCAGTTAAAAGCCTCCATCTAAAAACCATTTTAACATATTTGTATTAATTTCAGATACCTGCTAACCAGCTGTTGCAAATAAAGTCCCTAGAACCTGCATTTCTAGTTAAGACTCCATCCTACCCTCCATTTACTTAACAAAAGTGCTAGGCACTTTGCACGCATTGTTTCATATCAGCCTCAAAACAGTTAGCGATAAGGCAACTGAGATTCTTCAAGATGAAGCCACTTGCTCATAGTTGCACAGTTAGTAAGCGATAGAAGCTAGATTCATAGCTTGTTCCGATGCCGAAGTCCAGATTCTTTCCATTATGCCTCTCTGTGCCTCGGATTTGTAGAACACTTCCCTCAGATGCCCAAAGGTCACAGATGTAAAGCACAAACACCTGGTTGTAATTTCTTGCTGTTTATCATGTTAACTAGGGGAAAGAGCTGACTTCAAAATTAAGGGGACTGTTGTCCTTGATTCATAGAATCCTGGAGCTAGAACAGGTTGGCCTTAATTCCCCAGTATTTCTCATGTCTCAAAGGTGTCATCTTGCACATATCATATTTGTTTCCTATCACAAATAAATATAGACTCTGCTGTCTTGAGCCTCTAAAAAATAACTCTCTCAAGAGGGTGTGTGCCACTAGGTCAAGAAAAGCCACCTGTCAGAGTCTTTAACCTCATAAGAAAGAAGTCAAGAACAATTCTAGGAGTAATAATAAAAGCCATAGAATTTCTTTTGTGATTTTTTTCTTTTCTTTCTTTCTTTTTTTTTTTTTTTTTTGCTTTGACCCTTTTGTGTCTACACCAGGCCTTCTCCGTCAGGGTGAACCCAAAGCACTTTGGACCAGAATCCACCCTCAATGAAAGGACAGAGGTGTTTCAGATGTAAGGAGTTAGGGTTTGGCCCCTTCTATCTGGTCAGTGAAAACTTGGCCTCACTTTAGGAAGCTCCTGTGGAGACTGGAACTCTCCTTCACCAAAATCTCAGCAGCCTCAGGCAGGTCCCAGACTGGGAACTGTCCCAGCATTTATCCCAAAGAAGCTCTAGGAGTTTGAAAGAGAAGTGCCTGACTCATGTGCTTCTTGATGCAGCATCCTCTAGAGATAACATTGCATTTATTTCTACCTCCTCTGGAGGCAGTGATTAAATGTTAGATAGAATCTCTCAAAAGCCTTTGAAGCTTCTAGAGCTTATTCTGTAGAAAAGCCAAGATGGGAGTTTTCTGCTTATTCAGAAGCTCCTAACCCTTCCCTGAAATCCTGCAAAGCCTTCCTTTCATCCCTGACCTGCTCCCTCCCCAGACACGGACAAGCACAGCGTTTTGCCAGCTTTTTCTGAAGTTAGGGGGTTTTGTGGGAAGGGCCAAACAAATGATGAAGAAGGTGTAATCTACCTCGGGGTGATCCGAAGTCAGTGTGTGGGCCCCACCTTTGTGACTTCTTGCAGGTATGATTATGAGGAGGTGGAGGCTGAGGGTGCCAAAAAAATGATGAAAGACTTGGAGGCCCTGATATCTGATCGCTCCTTCGTGGGGAAACAGTTCTCAGTGGGTGACAAAGTTTACACTCTGGAGAAAATTGATAACTTTGAATACAGTGATCCAGTGGATGGAAGCATTTCAAGGAATCAGGTAGGAATAGATTTATGTGTATTGGGAGAGAGGCCTCAGAGCTTCATCTCTGAAATCTCAAGAGAAGAAAGTAAAAGGCCACTTGATCATTTCTCCTTTGCTACCATTTGTTTCTACAGTTGCTGGCTTTCTGCTGGGTCACACATAACTTGCATATATACTCGTAGGGAAAATGGGATTTGCCTTGGTTCTGTGTACTCCCCTATGCCCTCATTCTGGGATTCTTAGCCTCCGCTCCAGAGGCTTTTTATATCCTCCAGAATCCTGTGCAAGACATTGTGTTGAATGCATGTGCAGAAAGGAGCCCTAGAATCTAAAGCTGAAAAGGTGAACTATAGCCATAGATATCAATCCCCTTTTTTCTCTCAGGAGATGATAGCAGAATGCCAGCCACGAGAGTGACATTATCATAGACCTTTCTCTGGTATATTCTGATTTCTTAAAAAAAAAAAAAAAAAGAAGAACTGATGAGGCGTTCCAGACTTAGAAACAGTAGCTGTTACTATCCGCAGCACATGACATGCCGCCAGTCCTAACACAGCAAGACATCACAGTTGAGAACCTGGACCATGTCTGGGTGGGGACAGAGCTGGTAGGGTTTCCCTCGTTGGGTGCCAGAGACCTAAGGCTGCAGACTGGGTCGGCCCTTGCACAGGCTTCTCACAAACACCCAAGGCCCCGGGGTCCTCTCTCTGGTTCTGCTGTTGTCACAGGCTGGACTCACCACTAATAATTTAGAGGCAGAGATAATAAAGAAGGAGATGTAAAATTCTTTTACAGCTTTCCAGTTTGCTTTCTCAGATTTTCTCAAAAATCTGACAGACCCAGATTTTTGGCCCAGTCCTTCTCAAAGCAGCTAACAGCTTTGGAGTAGATGGACCGCAGGATTGATTTAGTGTCTCTCTGGAGAGCAGGCGGTGGACGGGCGGCTGGAGCGTGGCCACAGCGACCCTCAGTGCCAGGAGTCTCCCATCCTCAAGATACTAGCCCAGTGGGCTTTCTTCCCCATGCCTGTTCACCCTCTGTGGGAATTCTGGGTGCAGTACGATGATTGTAAGCAACGTCTGAGATAATTAGAAAAAGGCCAGGGGTAGAATAGGTAGAGTAGGAGGTGGGTATGGAAGAGGGCAGGGTGGGGTCCACAGGGTAGCAGAGCAGAAGTTTTGTAGAGAAGCCTTCAGAGGAAACAGGCGATTAGGGAAAGTGACCCCCAACTCTGCGCTGCACCCAGCGTCTGTGGGGTGGGGGGAGCTGAGGTGTGTGTGGGAAGGGTGTGGGCATGAGCACGGCTGCTGCTCTCTGCACTCTGCGAGGAAGAACTCAACAGTTTCACGTTCTATAATCAGAGTCTGAGCGTTTAGTTGGAAGGCCAGGTAGGAGGGGGAATCTTCCAAAGTAGGTATAGCATCTGCCATCAAGTGGAAAGAATTTAGAAGCTTCAAGCTGAAGCTGTGGAGAGATAGACCAACCTGGTGTGTTCCTAGAAGTAAGAAATGGTAAATGGGAGTTAACGGTATCCTCCCTGTGATGACGGAATCGGGAAGTTACTGCATGCATTTCATCTGCTGTCTTCACTGCTGAATGGCACGATTAAACACTGAACGGGATTTGGTGACAAATAGCAGCTGAGGAGCAGTGTCTCTCCTTCTGGTTGGTCTTTGACTTTATGTGAAGTTTTTTGTATAGAAGAATGACAGGCTCATAAAGCCTAGAGAGTTCTCAGGTAACTGTCTTACTGGACCCTTCCTAGCTCAGGTGGAAGAATATCTACCCAAGAGTCTTCAACCTCAAATCCCCTGAAGCAAGAAGATTATTGAGGACAAGAGATGGTGCCAGGGAGGGAAAGAAGAAGGCAGCAGGGGGTTGGGGCCATGGGTTTGGCACGGCGCCCACAGGGACCCTGCTTTGAGTCCTCAGGCATTGAGGGGAGAGTGATCACTGGGTCCTGCTTGCTAGGTTGGGATAGCTGGCTGCTTCTGGGGCGTGTGGCCTCATGTTCTCTGTTTGAGGCTCTCTGTTGGTGTTTTGCAAAGAGTTCTTCCTCTCATTTGTCTGGAATCTCTTCTGCTCTGGTTTCAGCCCGTTCTGTACATGTTTTCCTCCTGATCTGGGGATCCAATTTCTGCACCTAGTGACTTATTTGTTGACCTATTTATTAGGCTTCAAACTGGAATGGTTAGTCCATAAATTACAGGGGAGTGGGGAGGGGAGGGGAGGGCAGCCCTGTGTCATCCAGCACCACTGCGCCCCGGATCACATCTCCCACCTGACCCTGGGCATGCTCCACTCCACCCCCCCGCCCATGAGCTCAGCCCCCTTTGGCCGGACACAGTGACAGGCCGACCACGGCCGACTCATGGGGCTTAACTGCTGCTGTTTATCAAGGATCTAATCCTCCGATTGATCAAGTATGGATGAAATTTGATCTCCAGACAAACCCCTTGTAATTTGCCAGCCTTTGGTTTCCCTTCCAGCAAGTGGGTAACACATCTCTGCTTACCTTCTCCAGGGCTTGCGGCTCCTTTTTGCGGATGGTTCTCGCATCATCTTTCGACTGAGCGGCACGGGGAGTGCAGGGGCCACCATTCGACTGTACATCGACAGCTATGAGAAGGACGCTGCCAAGATCTACCAGGACCCCCAGGTAATGCCCAAGCCCTGTGTCCTGACGACTTAGTCCTTTCTGTTGGAGGGAATGATAGTGGTTGTACAGAGTCTGTGTTATTACAACCCGTTTCTGCAGCAGTCAGATGTGTGTTCGCTTTACTCCATGTTTCCTTCGGTACCTCATAACAACAGTGATAGCTAACCATTATCTCAGTATGTTCTCTGTGCCAAGCTCTGTTCTAAACCCATTACCCAAATGGATATACTCACTGAAGTCTCAAATGAGGTAGACTCTATTATTATCCCTCCTACAGTAAAGAAACAGGGAAAGGTTAAGTGGCAGCTAATAGGGTCACGTGCCTGGTGAGCAGCAGAGTCAGGATAACTAATCTTTCAATCGGCCCCTCTTCTGGCGTTCTGGTCTGTCACTGGTCATTTGCCGCTTTGCTTGGTCTCTTTGCTTGGTCTGATCGCCTGTTCTGGAAGAGCACACACTGGTTCTAGATTTGGTGCTGGGGCAGAGAGTTTCATGACCCAGCAACAAAGGTCTATGTGGGAGAGTCTGCAGACTTGCAGCCTGGTGGTTTGGGCTCCCAGCCCTACCCAAAGGGTCTCTGGAAGTTTTTCAGAGTGAGGAGGGACCCTGGAGCCAGGGGTGGGGCAGACAGCTTGGAGGACAGCCACCCCAGGGGAGGAGCCAAGGGGAGGCAGTGACACACAGGGGACTTTCACCTTGTTTGTTCCTCACACAATGGGCTTGACAAATGCTCCCTGAGAGATCCACAGCCAAAAGAGTATAGGAGCTGTTGTGGTCCCTTAACCCCTTCTTCAGGATTCATAACACACACTGTACCTTAAGGGCTCTGAGAAAACTCACAGTGGAGACACCTGCTTAAGTGGCATTTCACTGTACTTGTTATTCCACAAAGCTTTTTTTCTTCTAACACCTAATTAAAATCCGAGGATACTCACTTGAAAAGCCTTGGCATAGCGGTTCTGAGCATAAATTTTGGATGTAGAAAGATCTTGTTTTCAATTCAGTTCCTGCCGCCTGAGTAGCTGTGTGTCTGTGGGTAAGTCGTTTCCGTACTCTGAGCCTTGGTTTCTGGTAGAATATTACCTACTGCTTCGAGTTACTGTAGGGATTTAAGGAGACAAGGGATGCAAAATTCTAAACATTGCGCCTGGCACATAGGATTACCTTTGGAGAAAGTGTGGCTCTTATAGTTGTTTTTACTACAAAAAGAGGGAGCTCTGTGAGAGGACGCTTCCCTTTTACATTTTTTACCGTGGCTAGACTCCAGTTTCAATCATTGCCAGATCTCTGTTGTGCTATAGGTATCCCTAAAACTTAAACCAAAGGCAGTGGTGTCTGCGTTGTAGACCCACAGTATAATAGAGCAAGAGGAAAAGAAGAAGGGAATTGTGTTCTTTTGTCTTAATATCAGGGACGTGGTAGACATAATGAATGAACGAAAGGTACGTTTCTTTGAACCATAGTCCTCAGGAGGTGGGAGGGAAGTGGGGAGGGAGGGGGTGAGGTGCCCGCAGTGCAGGGATGTGTCACCATTCCAGCTAGGAGATACCTTCCCTTACTCTGGAGCCGCTGGGCCTTGGCCTCAGCACTTTCTGGAACTGTTGGAGCCCCAAGGGGGAATGGCAGGTGGTGTGGTTAGCACGTGGAGTTGCTTCTCCAGCTTTCACCCAGGAATAATGAGTTGGTGGAGATTAAGAGGAGGGAAAGCAACGGTGGGCAGTAGAAAATGAACTACTCTTGGCTCTGCCTTTGAGGCATTTGGTTAAATCACTTCATCTTTTTGGATATCAGTTTTCTCATGTGTAATGCGGGCAGTTTAGCTAGATAAGTGGTTTTTTAAAACAATTTTCATTAAAAAATTAAATAATATTTATATTTATAAATATATTTATAAAATATTTACATTATATTATCCTGCAACAGCAGAATTCTTTTATTTTTCTCCCTAAGTGAGAGGTAGTTGGGAGGGTAGTGTTGTTGCATTTTGAGAAGATCTCTTTGGGGACAGGGTGGGCAACAAATTAGAGGATGCAGAAGTGAAAGTAGAAGCACCATTGTTCCAGGTAAGAAAGAGAACGTTGACTTAGCGAGATCTATGGCCCCAGGTTGGAGAGAAATGGCGCACGTTGAGGGATACATAGAAGGTAAAAGCCACTTAGGCTGGCTAATAGATTGGACAAGGGGAATGTGGGAGAAGAAGGGGTCAAGAGTTACTCTTAGTTGTTCGTTAGCTTTAGATGGTAGACTGCAGTGTTGAGTCACTGAGATAGGGAATGCTGGAAGCAGATTTTAGGGGAAAGAACACATCTTTGTGCTTTAGACTTGCAGAGTTTGAGGAACCTTTGGGATGTGGGAGGAGGCAGTCAGACATGTGGGTCTTGGAGGCCATCTGAGGGCGGGAGCTATGGCTCTGTGTCTAGAGAAAGTAATGGAAAAGGTTCTCTTTGTGTCTCCCTCAGGTCATGTTGGCCCCCCTTATTTCCATTGCTCTGAAGGTGTCCCAACTCCAGGAGAGGACAGGACGCGCTGCGCCCACCGTTATCACCTAAGAAGACAGGCCGGATGCGGTGCGTCCCTCTTCCCCAGGACCCGCCAAGTCATCTGATTGAAGAGCATGGACACGGACAAAATGTATCCACCCAGGCTTTGTAGGATTTGGTTTTTCCACTAACCAGTTGTTGATGAATGGCACATTAGTGCGACATTGCCTGTTGAGATGCCCCGTGGGAAAGAGAACGTGGACCCAGGGGCTTTTGCTAATGTCACTCCCTTTTTGTGCCCTTAGGCCCTGCTGCTGTGCAGGCATTTGTCTCCCTAGCACCAGCTTCTGTTCACTACAAAGTGAGGCGCAGGCTGAGCAGCAGCTAGTGAGGCCATTTCTCATGCTTACGATGTGCCGATGAAATGACAGCGCAAACCCCCTTCTCTTTGGTGAATTCTTTCCCCAGTAACTGTTTACATGTGATCCAGCAAAATGCAATTTCTCGTGCCTTCTCTCCAATCAGTTCTTTCCTCAGAGTGAGACGTACTCGTCTACAGATTCCTGCCTTGTTTTGCAACATAGTCCCACACAGGTATTTCGGGATATTAAAGCAAAATAAGCCACTGTTTTCTTGATGTCTTTTTTTTTCCTTAACTGCAAAATGCTCTTCCATTTTCAGAAAGAAAATAGACTTTTTTTTTTTTTAAAAGAAGGTACTGTATTTTGTTTGGATGTCCCAGCTAGAAGACAAAATGTCGTCTGTGCTAGGTTTAAAATCCTTGTACTCAAGAACTGTAATTTCAAATCTTAAGCAGGGTCAGCTGAGCCCAGGATCCATCCGAGGTAAATAAGTAAGCTCGACATCGTTAATTTGGATGAGGGAAAGCAAGATGATTTTCAGGAGATCTTTTTTTTTCCCCCCAGAAGATATTAAATAGCAAAGCACGACCATGTGCCTTATGGTGTTGAGATACCATAATGCCTATTGAGGGGACAGAGGCAGAACTCTCAGAATCTGAGAGCAAGATTACTGGCATTTGGCTGGATATCTTGAGCCCATTGGCATCTTACTCATCTTAGAACAATTATTATTTTTTTGAAAGATTTTATTTTTTTGAGAGAGTGAGCAAGAGAGAGAGCACAAACAGGGGCAGAGGGAGAAGCAGACTCCCTGCTGAGCAGGGAGCCCGATGCAGGGCTCAATCCCAGGACCCTGGGATCATGACCTGAGCCAAAGGCAGTTGCTAATGGACTGAGCCACCCAGGCACCCCATCTTAGAACATTTATATTCACTCCATGAGTGTAATATGGTAGTTAAAAGCATAGGTTTGGAAACCAACAGACCTGAGTTTGAATCTTGCTTGAGACTTTGAGTCACTTTCTCAGTATCTTTAAAATCAGATTGAAGGGGTGCATGGCTGGCTCGGCTGGTGGAGTTGTGACTCTTGATCTCAGGGTCGTGAGTTCAAGCCCCTCATTGAACATGGAACCTACTAAAAAAAATTGTAAAAAAAAAAAAATCAGGATGTCATTGAGAACATTCAGTGAGTGGACCTGTGCAAAGCAGTGGGCACTTTATCTATCTAGCTCATGGTAGGTTGTCAAGTAAGTGGGAACTAGGATTATGCTTATAATACTGTTTGTAGATTTTAAAGTATTAGGAAAACAAAAACTGTAACACTAATACTTGTAATGCATTTTATGGTTTGCAGGGCATTTCCACAAAGTCACCTTGCCATACAGGCTATATAAGAGAGGCAGCTCAGCTTTGTACCCCTTCCCACCCAGAGTGGACTCCCTGTTCCAGGTGACAGGGTCCCTGGGGTAAGATTTCCAATGTTGCCATTTGACAAGGGGGTCTAGCCCAGCAAACAGAACTGAGCTTTCACAAAGATGAGAGGAAGATGAATACTTATTGAACATTAAATGCCAGACATTGTTCTGAGTGCTTTCCATATACTGTTTACATGCTCGCAATCACTCTAGGACGTAGATACTCCCGATATTCCCATTTTACAGATGAGGTCTGGTTACTTGCCCAGTGTCACACCACTGGATAGTGGTGACATACCCCCAGGCAACAAAGCTCAGCTGTGCATGGTTTGCCAGTACTTTGGCCCCTTCTGTTGACCAACTACTTCTAACAGGTAAAAGAAAGGTTTTTGCATTTGCACAAAAGCTCCTGTATTTTATTTATTAATGGGTCATACTTTGTGCCTTGAGTGCCAGAGACTGTTAATTTTGGCATGGTTGTCTCCACCTTCCTCTGGCCTTGGGATCTTTTTTTTTTTTTTTAGAGAGAGAGAAGAGTGAGCTGGGGGAGGCTGGAGGGGGAGAGAGAATCTTAAGTAGGCTCCACGCTCAGCGCAGAGCCTGATGAGGGGCTCTATCTCAGGACCCTGAGATCTTAACCTGAGCTGAAATCAAGAGTCAGACCCTTAACCGAAGGCTGAGCCACCCAGATGCCCCTGGCCCTGGGGTCTTGATACTTGGGTGTATCAGTCAGCCAGGAAGTGTGTATTGACCCACCTGAAGTGTGAAATGCCCTGGGAAGGGAAGAATGTGTTATAACAGAGTTAATGCCTTCCACCTGCCCGTGGGACTGGTGAAGGGAGTGAAGTCCAGCACAGATGGGAGACTATACAGGATAACTGCCTTCCGAGTTGTGCAGGCAGCACCTGATGCTAGAATCCAGATTTTCTAAGCACCGATTCAGTTTCAGGTATTGGGCTACAGGCTTCCGAGTAACCCTCCAAACAAGACATTATTATTCCCCTTCTAGAGCTGAGACAACTGAAGCAGAACAGAAGCCTGAGTAATTTGCCCCAGGTTCCCGGCTACCATGTGGTAGAAGTGGAATTTTGAGTGGGGATCTCACCAACTTTCCATGACCCTTTTCCTGCCTTTCCATCTGTTGAATCAGCTGCAAACACTCCCAGGGCTGTGGCCCCTGGAATGGCTTTATAAATTTCTTCCTCATGCCTGATCATAATTCAGCTGCTTTCCCTGAACCCACGTGGCTACAGGTTTGGGAGTTAAAAGCTCAGGGGAGGAAGAGGGAGATGGCTGGGGCCACGGAGCTATGCGGGTGGGCATGGGTAAGGGCCACCTTTCCTTTGTGGCTTTCAGAGAGACACCCAACACATGTGCCCACCAGGAACATGGGGGCATGGGGCCCCGAGAAGCTGGCCAGCAGCCGGCAGCCAATCTTCCCCGCCCGCCAGGATTGATGTGGTTTGTGAGTCAGGCCTGTTTTCATTGGGGTGTGGTGGGGATTACAGTGAGAAAATTGGGTTGGAACTGTTGGGGCTAAACTCTGAAATTTCATATTTCCCCCCTCTCTTGACATTCAACTTTCATTTTGGAGAAGCAGATTCCAGTTCGGGGAAGATTCCCGATTCCAGAAAATGGCCAGGCTTACAAGGGAGGGGCCCTGCCTCGGGGAATGAAAACAAAGGCCAAGCTCACTGCACTTTGGGGGAGGCCGGGCTGTGGGGCCTTGGGCCTTCTGCTTCCTCTGCTTCCGAGTTCATCCATGCTGCATTCAGCTCTATTTCTTGTTCACCCGCTAGACAGAAATTGGCCTTCCTATATAAGACTCCTTTAGAAAACGTAGTACAACATGTGGGAGTCACACCACATGCTTTCACATTCTGAACCACCAGTCAGGGGGGTGTGATAGGAGTAATCACAACCATTATGAACGGGTCACTGCACCTCGCCTGAATTACTGCAGAGATCCCCTCATGGCCTCGGGCCTCCGATGCTCGCCCCTCGGATCCATTCTCCATGGCATTGGCCAGGTGCTCTTTCCAGTGCTGACCTCCATATGCCTGTGTGTGTCGCCTATAAGGCCATGTTTGCTGCCTGCTGCCTACCCCACCAACTCCTCATCCTCTGCTCTCTGCCTTACATTCAGACATACGGAACCACCTGGAAACACTGCGCTCTGTAGTCTCCATGTCTTTGTAGCTGCTCTTCTGTCCATCGGCATCGCTTTTCCCCTCCATCCCATCCTCCACCATATCCCCCAGCTCCTGCCTGTTCCTTAAACACTTCTCTCCAAGAAGCTTTTGCTGACCCTCCAGTGTCTGGTTTGGGAATCTGGGTATTCCTATAGAACCCTCCTTATGGCGCTTAACGTGCTGAATGTTCATAGCCTGTTTACTTTCCATTTTTCCCACTGCCCTGAGAGCTCCTAGAAGGCAGGGACTGGTTTTTCATCAATGTTTACCCAGGATCTGCCCCATGCCCAGCACATAGCAAAAGTTCCAAAGACAAATTTTGGAAAGAGTGAAGGAAGTCCAGTTGCATGGCAGAATGCTTTCTTATGCTATGTCTCCCTGCCCCCCACTCCAGGCTATGGGGTATGGTTATCTTCATTTTGCAGGTGACAGGTGAGTTGACTAACTTTCACGCTAGTGAATGCCTAACCAAGAACTCTTTCATAAAGCTTCAGAGGTTGAAAGTGAGAAAGCACCCAGGACAGAGGATCAGGGTGGATACTGGCAGCAGGTGGGAGATACATGTGTCATGGTCACTTCGAATAAAACTTAAATGTTAAAAAGTATTTTAACTCCCACTGCTACAAAAGTTAATTGGGGGTATAGTTGGGGAAGGGTTCCACCAAATTAGTCTGAATATAGAAATAAGTTATTTTTTCTGCAAGGAGTAGAATCAAGAAAGCCAGGCACAAGCCCTGAAGACTGCCTCTGAGCAGATTCATGGAAAGAAAGCCATGATGGGGCAAGGCAGGTCCACCAGCCCTGGGCCTCACACTGTAGGGGTGCACAGCATGTACTTCCGGAAGAGGGAGAGGCTCTTGTTGGTTCCTCTCATGAGAGCAAGAGGCCTTCTTACCATGTGGTGTGTCATTATACAAAAAATGAGGTCACCGCCAGCAAGAGTTATGTCTCATGTCCGTCTGCTTGTCCTGTGGGAGCTTTTGAGGGCTTTGGTTTGGTTTACACCAAATGTGAAGACTCTACCTAGATCTATTAAGTTGGATTTGTGGGTGTGGGCTAATAACTATCTTCCAAAAAGCATGTCTTCTGTGATTCAGAGTGCTGCTGCCCGGCTGACAGGTCAGTGAAGAGTAGCAATCTGTGTGCTTTTCACGGCGGTGTTACTTGGTAAAAGTTCTGTCTCCATTGCTCTCTGACTTCATTTTTGTACTGTGATTAGGAGGGCTGTTATTATCCTAGATAAAGAACTAGAAACTTTGAGGGCTTACACGGCCTGTGCAGAGTCTCACAATCACTATGGAGAAAGCAGACCCGCCACCTCCATCCCTTGGTGTTTGGGATTCTTTTTCCGGTTTACCACTGTTATATAACAAAGCACCCCCAAATCTAGTGGTGGTAAACTTTTGCACAATCTCATTGTGCTCATGGAAATCAGGGCACAGTGGAGAGAGCTTGTCTGCCCTGCAGTGTCTGGGCCTTCACCTGAGAAGACAGGAACAGCTGGGGAATGAATCAAATGCCCAGGGGCTGGTGTTATCTCCAGGCTCCCGGCCCTGAAGGCCGGGTTCAGTGGGGACCACCGACTGCTGCTCATGTTCATGAGCTTTTTAGCCTTGCGTTTCTCACAGTATGGTGCTAGCTCCTAGGAGGGGGCTTCCCAAGAGCAAGTGCACTGAGAAACCCAGCAGAAGCTCTATTTTCCTTTCCTACCTACCTCTGTCCAACTGGTTGTGCCCAACTCACTCAGGCCAGCCTGGATTCAAGGGCAGGGGAACTACATTCTACCTAATCTTGGGGGAGTGGCAAGGTCACATTGCAGAAGAGCATCCTTTCCATCTTTGGAAAATACAATCTGTCACAATTTTCAAATTTTCTCCCAGTAAATATACCATTCTGAGTCATGCGAGTATGAAAAGGAATTTAATTTAGAAATTATTTTCACCGGGAGCATCCGTCTGTCACTTATCTGAATACAGACATGTGCTATCATTTCACATTCCCATACCCATGACCCATGACAGACATAGCGAATCAATCACAGCACCATGTCTACGAAGCTCAGATGGGGCTCCAGAAATCTCAATATACTAGACAAGAAATATTAATCAATTGCAGCGGGGGTGTGAATGAAAACTTATTTGCTACTTGGAAATATTCTTACTTTCTTACCTTTACAATGTCTAACACCTCACATAGGATGTGAAAGCCTATTTGAAAGTAGACCAGTCAGTCTGTAAATTGATGAAAAATATGTGCACAATATGGAGAAAATTAGTGGTTACTGTTAAATAAGTCACCATTGATTTCAGAAAATAGCATGAAACATATTCCTAAAATGATTTTACTGTTATTTTTAAACTCAGAAGTGAGCTGGAGGTTGATTTCACTCTTTGAAGGTCACGGTCCCAGCTTTTTTCTACACTTTGGTTCTTTCCATCTGCCACTTTGCTGTCTTGGCTGTAACAGTCACTTATATGACTTCATGACTCCTAAAGCTTGTATAGCACTTTTCAGAGCCCTTCAACTCACCATCTCATTTAATCTTCACAACTGTCCTGTGCAATAGATTTGCAGTAAACATGACATTTAGCAATCAGATTCTCTGCCCCTAATCATACAAATTACTACTTCTAGGGCACCTGGGTGGCTCAGTTGGTTAAGTGTCTGCTTTCGGCTCAGGTCATGATCCCGGGGTCCTGGGATAGAGCCCCTCATGGGGCTCCCTGCTCAGTGGAGAGCCTGCCTCTCCCTCTGCCCCCTCCTCCCTACTCCTGCTCACTGTCTTGCTCTCGCTTTCTATCTCAAATAAATAAATAAAATCTTAAAAAAAAATTACTATTATTACTAACTTATATTGATCACCTTATTAAGTGACAAGGTATATATAAAGTGGTTAAAGGTAAGTACCAGATACCTTTAATTAATTTATATACACCTTGTCATTTAATTCTTATCACAACCCTAAAGATGGGAATTATTATCTCCATCTTACAGATGAGGAAATGGAGGCTGTGAGAGATTCAGTAATTTGCCTAAGGTTGAAATTACCAAGTGGTGGAACTGAGATTTGAACCTGAGTTGATCAGACTATAAGGTCCAAGTAAAATCTAGAGGTAGATCCAAGGCCTCAGTTCCATTGAGAAATAAAATTTTTTTCGGAT
Organism: Zalophus californianus; assembly: GCF_009762305.2. Lineage (NCBI taxonomy): Eukaryota > Metazoa > Chordata > Mammalia > Carnivora > Otariidae > Zalophus > Zalophus californianus. The sequence goes on from NC_045598.1 coordinate 52,034,172, forward strand.
CTAATATTTTAAAAGGATTTTGGCAAGATAAACAGATAATAAAATTTGATGTATAATTTTTTTAAAGATTTATTTATTTGAGAGAGAGACAGAGAGAGTGAGGGAAGGGGCAGACGAAGAGAGGGAGAGAATCTCAAGCAGTCTCCCCACTGAGCACAAAGCCAGTCACGGGGCTTGATCTCACAACCCTGAGATCATGACCTGAGCCAAAACCAAGAGTTGGACACTCAACCAACTGAGCCACCCAGGTGCCACAATGTATAATTTGATAATATAATGTTTTCTGCTGATAGATCGTGGTGGTAGAGAGACATATTTACACAACTGATAGTTGGGAAGAGGTCAAAGCTAGTTTAAAATGGAAGCCCAAGTTCAAGGGTCCCAAGTGTCCTCAGCAGATCACCCCTTGTGATGTCGTTGATTTATGGAAGAAAGACTTGGGGATCTGCCCATCTTCAACAGTCTCCCTGAACCAGTCTGGTGCAAGTTATTCTGTGGGGAAAGTGGTTGGCATCATAAGAACAGCTCTTCTCAGAACCCCTGAATCCATGTTTATGCTCCTGTCTCTATGCTCAAGGCAGATTTTCTTTTCTATCATTTAGCAATTTCCAGAGAATGAAGGATTACCTTCAAAATGTCTTGTCTTTTTTTTGTGTGTGAGATGGGTGGGAAGAGGACCTCTGACAACAGTGACCAGGGATTCCCACTCCAGTGCCTAGTATGACTCTGACCCAGAGTGGCCCACATTTGGGGGATAATGATTCTGGGGGCTAATGACCACCCTCACTCCTGCCCTGCAGTCAAAGACTGTCCTGACATCCAGAGCAAGGGGACAATGTTCAGCCCAGCTAACCCCTCTCCAGCCTCCCTTTCCAGCTTTGTGATTGGAGAATCACAATCCACTTCTTCACCCTCTATCTTCATAGTTCCCCAACTATCTCATACTTTTCCATATTGGCCTGACCTTGCACACACTGTGACATCTGTTGGAAAATGTTTCCTTGTTGTACCAATGTGTTGTCTGCAGTGCCCCATTCCTCTTCTAAGAAAAGCTAGCTTCTGCTAGGAGGGAGGATATGACCATGCTTTGTACGGTGAGCCACCATCACATTTCCTGGCCACAGCTCATTAGACCAGGGGTGAGCACCTGGCTCAAGGGCAGCCAATCCACTGACTAGTCAAACAACCTATCACCTATGACCTATGGCTTGGTTCAAAAGGATGAGCTAGAATAATCAGGCTTTCTATTGGAAATGTGAGGTAAGACAAGAACAAATTTGCTTGATTTGCCTTTCCAGGAGTAAGACTTTCTCCTCTGGATACCTCCCTACAGTAGTGTCTCGGGAAGAAAAATGATGTCTTGCATTATATTCCTAGGGACTGGTTTAATGCCTGGTGCAGAGTAGGGACTTGGTAAATGTGTAATGAATCCATAAACTCAGGCAAGAAAAATTCACATGTCTTTATCATTTCAATGCAATTTAAATCTGGCTCTGACCCTTATTCCAGTAGGTTGCCAGGATTTTTTTTTAATTGGATACTTTATGTGTGATTTTTATTCCCATTTTCTTCTTTTTTTTAAGATTTTATTTATTTGACAGAGAGACACAGTGAGAGCAGGAACACAAGCAGGGGGAGTGGGAGAGGGAGAAGAAGGCTTCCTGTGGAGCAGGGAGCCCCATGCGGGGCTTGATCCCAGGACCCCAGGATCATGACCTGAGCCGAAGGCAGACGCTTAACGACTGAGCCACCCAGGTGCCCCTATTCCCATTTTCTACATGAAAAAGCGGAGGTGCAGAGAGTTTAGGTAACTTGCTCGAGGTCACAGTTATAAGTGACATCTCAGATGAAAGACAGTTAAGTCAAATCCTTGCTGTTAATCACTACCTCTCAGATTTCATCTCCATTGTGATGCACCAATGAATGAATAAAATGCTCTTCTGACCTACGACTCCTTTCCACCATCAGTTGGTTCCTCTCTTTCTCATGTTTCTTCAGCACTTATTTCATTCATATTTAATCTATCCACATCTTTTGCAGAGAACTTCCTGTAGTGTAATAATTAGAGCTAACAAATGGGTACTTGCCTTATGCCAGGTACTATTCAGGGAATGCAGAGAAAAATTGACTAAATGTGGTTGAAGTTTATATATTTTGAAATACTAATTTAAGGTGCTATTGGTTCAAGAAGGGATTCTTTTTTTTTAAATTTTTTATTGTTATGTTAATCACCATACATTACATCATTAGTTTTTGATGTGTTCCATGATTCATTGTTTGTGCATAAAACCCAGTGCTACACGCAGAACGTGCCCTCTTTAATACCCATCACCAGGCTAACCCATCCCTCCACCCCCCCTCCCCTCTAGAACCCTCAGTTTTTTTTTCAGAGTCCATTGTCTCTCATGGTTCATCTCCCCCTCCGATTTACTCTCAAGAAGGGATTCTTTTTTTAACGCCTAGATGCTTTCCTCTTTTTGAAAATTTTAACTTCAGAGTATAATTTTCCAGATCATCAAGTCAAGCCTTTGTGTGCTTTCCTTTGGAAGTTGGAGCTTAAGTTATGGAGTTATGGTATAGGTTCCAAATACTGTGGATATTTCCTGTAGATCATGTGAAGTGTGATGTGACATATCTAAGCAGTATGTTTATGAAAGTCTTTTTTTAATGGATCTTACTCTTGTCATTCTCTGCTTGGTGATTTGGAATTATTTTGTAATACAGCACATTAATATCACACTAGGAAAGAGGCTTCTGGTCCAAAATGGTGACGTAGGAAGACCCTGAACTCACCTCCTCCATAGACACACCAAATCTACACATAGTGATAAAGCAATTCCTTCTGAAGAACTGAGGGCTGACTGAGCAGCTTTTGCACAACAAAAGATAGACCACACAGAGAACGGCAAGAGAGATGGAGGCATGGTAATGAAGGGAACACGTACCCGCCCCCCCCGCCCCCCCCGCCCCCCCCCCCCGCCATGCCCTGAACTGCAGTGGGGAGGGATAATACTGAGCAATTGTGAGCAGATTTGTTTGCCCTGGGGAACAGGAAAAGCCACGGTTTAAAAGGGCAACTAGAGGGACGATGCCTGGATGGCTCAGTAGGTTAAGCGTCTGCCATCAGATCCTGGGACTTGATGCTCAGCGGGGAGCCTGCTTCTCTCTGCCTCTGCCTCACTCCCTCTGCCCCTATCTCCCAACTCGTGTTCTCTCTCTTTCTTTCAAATAAATGAGATCTTTAAAGGTTTTTTTTTTAAGATTTTATTTATTTGAGAGAGAGAGAGAATGAGAGATAGAAAGCACGAGAGGGAAGAGGGTCAGAGGGAGAAGCAGACTCCCTTCTGAGCAGGAAGCCCAATGTGGGACTCGATCCCGGGACTCCAGGATCATGACCTGAGCCGAAGGCAGTCGCTTAACCAACTGAGCCACCCAGGCGCCCTAAATGAGATCTTTAAAAGGGCAACTAAAATATCAAGGTACCATCCTTAGAATCCGCCAAAAGCCAAGGGAGCTGCTAGAATTCTCTCTGGGCCATAGGGCCTGGCAAGTGCCATGGTTTACATTCCCCCCTTACCTTGATAGATGGGAACAGAGACTGGGCACCATAGCCGGCCTGCTTCCTCAGGACACCCTTGTAGTGCTTGCTATAGCTCTAGCCATCTTGCCAAAGTGACACAGGTGCAAAGAACCCTGAACACTCCAGACCAACACCATTTCAGTTCCAGACAGCCTTCTAGGGCATCCTTGGAGCAGAGTGCTCTAGGACCTCGTAGCTCATGCCTGTTCCAGCTGCCCTTCCAGGGTGCCCCCTGTGCAGAGCACCCTGGCAATGCCCAGCCCATACCCACCTTGGTTCCAGCCATCCTGCTAGGGTGCCCCCTGCATGGAGCTCCCAGGGTACCTCGCTTGCACCCACTTCAGCTTCAGCTCTCCTGCCAAGACACTGTTTCCACTGAGAATCCTGAGACCATTCAGGCCCACCCCCACTTCAGCCCCAACTACTCCACCGGGGCAGCCCCAGCATGGAGTGCCCCAAGACTCCCAGCCCACTCCAGCCACAGCTCCAGCCACCAGGCATGCACAGTCTACGCTGGGGACCATACACAAGACCATTCCTTCAAGTTTATGAGAAGTAGCTGTTCTGCCTAAATCATAGAAACAAACAAAAGTTAAGCAAAATGAGGAGACAGAAGAATATGCTCCACACAAAAGTACAAGACAAAACCTAGATGAAACTGAGATAAGCAATATTCCCGACAAAGACGTTTAAAGCAATGATCATAAAGATGCTCACTGGATGGGAGAGACGAATGGAAAAAACTCAAGAGTTTCAACAAAGAGAAAACATTAAAAAGCATCCATCAGAGTTGAATATAACTGAAATGAGAAGTCCACTAAAGGGAATCAACAGTAGATTAGTGGATGCAGAAGCACAGATCAGTGATCTGGAAGACAGGGTGATGGAAGGCACACGAGCTGAACAGCAAAAAGAAAAAAAGATTTTTAAAAAATGAGGACAGGTTAGGGATCTCTTGGACAACAGCGAGCAAACAAACATTCACATTATAGGGATCCCAGAGGGAAAGAGAAAGAGAAAGGGGCAGAAAATTTAAAGAAATAATAGCTGAAAACTTCCCTGAGTTGGAGCCAGATGAACCCAAGGAGTTCCATACCATGACACCCAATAATTAAAATATCAAAGGTTAAATATAAAGAATTTTAAAAGCAGCAAGGGAGAAGCAAACAGGTACAAGGGAACCCCCATAAGATTATCACTGATGTTTTAGCAGAAACTTTGCAGGCCAGACAGGACTGGCTTGATATATTCAAGGGTTGAAAGAATACTCCACCTGGCAAGGCTATCATTCTGATTTGAAGGAGGGAAAAAGAGCCTCCCAGACAAACAAAAGTTAAGGGAGTTCATCACCACTAAACTGGCCTTACGAGAAATGTTAAAGGGACTTCCTTAAGTGGGAAATAAAAGGCCATAATTAGAAGTAAGAAAATATGAATTAAAAGATGTAAAATATGTCAACATACACATAAAATATGGAGGAGGGGAGTAAAGCTCTTTTCGAATGTGTTCAAACTTAACCGTCAACTTAATACAGACTGCTATGTGCTTTGGATGTTATATTAGCCTCATGATAACCATAGACCCCAAACTTATAATAGATACTCAATAAAGAGAAGGAAAGCCAAGCATAACACTACAGAAAGTCATCAATCACAAGGAAAGAGAGCAAGGGAAGAAGAAAGGAGCACAGAAGAATTACAAAAACAACCAGAAAACAGCTAACAAAATGGCAATAAGTACATACCAATAATTGCTTCAAATGTAAATGGTCTCAATGCTCCTTAGAGACACAGAGTGGCAAAATGGATAAAAAAAACCCCAACACCCATCTACATGCCACCTACAGGAGACTCGTTTCACATGTAAAGACACATACAGACTGGAAGTGAAAGGACGGAGAAGGATATAGCCCATTCCAGTGGACGATAAAATTGCACTGATAAAGGCAGCGTGGTGAGTGAGCTCTTTTCCTTGGTCCTCCATTAGATAATTATCATCCCCTTTGCACTGATGAGGAAACTGAAGCCCAGAGAGGTGGTAAAACTTATCCAAGATCCAGTAGCTAAAAGTGGTAGACTCTAGAGTGTTGTTTTTAAAAACTGAGTGATAACTCACATCCCACGAAATTCGCGCTTTCAGAGCGTATAACTCATCGGTTTCTAATGTATTCACCAGCTTGTGCAGAGTGTGCAACCATTACCACCGTCCAATTCCAGAACACTTTCTTTACCCCTAAAAAAAAACCTGGTACCTCTTAGCAGTCTCTCCTCATTCCCCATTCCTTCCAGCCCCTAGCAACCACAAATCTCCTTCCTGTTTCTGTGGATTTGCCTGATCTGAGAATTTCATATCAATGGAATTGTATGATATGTAGCCTTTTGTGTCCTTAGAGTTCTTAACACAAAGCAAATGCCCCTAGACCAGGAGCTCCTCCAGTGTGAAGGCTATTTTATTTGTGTTTGTCTTCACGGTGCTCTGAATCCACTGTGCTTTTGAATGAATGATTGCCACACACAAATGAATTATGAAACAAATATACGTAGACACTAAATAAACTCAGAGTCTGATGTTTGCCAAGTGCCTGCTATGGGCCTGGCACAGGGCTAAGTGCTTTGCAAAGGTGACCTCACTCATGTAACACCCTCGTGAGACAAGTACTATAATATGCCCATTTTACAGATGGGAAACATAAAAAGGTTAAATAACTTGCTGCAAGTCCTAGATACTGGAGGGTGGAGCCAGACTTTGAACTCCTGTGTCTGGTATTTGAGACTGTATTTCTAAATTGTATGCAAAGGCAAGTCCTTTAGAGATAGTCTGACCTCCTCTGTCTGCACCAAGAAAATGGAGGTCTAGAATGCATTTGCAGCTACCTAGGGAGTCTGTACCATGTGCAGCCACTGCACTACGTTGGAAGCCATGGGCTACTCAAGGACAAAGATAAACCCAACAAAGGCCATTCCCTGCAGCAGGCACTAGGTCAGAGGTTCATGTGCAATGAGGGCTGCAGGAATGGCAGGCTCAAGGCATCTATGCAGGGCACATGGCCCAGGGCCTGAGCCAACCTTTCTGTCCTCTGCTGTCAGCAAAGCACATCTCCAAGTGTGAGCTCATGGAACTCATTGTTCACCACTCTCAACACCCTCAACATGCCTGGGGAGGGTACCTCGACTTGGTCCTTTTCCTGGCCTGGGAGGGCCCAGGTAGAGAATCCTGCCCTGGCAACAGCTGTGAAGGCCCTGCCTTTGTCTGTCAGGAAAACGGGCAGGCGGGCCTTTGCTCCCCACTGCAGGGCAGGGTGGAGCTGCCAACCACCACCCTTCATGTTTCTGGCCTGCTCTGTGGCTCTTCTCTTCTCACAAAGACGGCTGTGTTGGATCTGTTTTTCTAAGTCAGATAGTTATTCGATTTCCACCTCAGAACTCAGTGCCAGCAGTCCACGCAGCCAGCCTCACTGCCACAGGCTGTGGTGTAAGAAGGAATTTGGGTTCCCAGAGCACAGGCAGAGATTACACTCCTCAATTCAGGGGGTGGAGTCAGGAGAGGCTTCCCACACCCACTAGCTAATGCATGCCAGACTTGGGCTTGGCCGGGAAGAGGGCTCTGGTGTCGGGAGAAGCCCAGGCTCCACCAGGCCATGCCACCTCCACAAGATGCCACAGACTGGGATGAAGACTAGCCCAGAACTTGCCCTGATCCTCTTCTCTTTTTCCCCTGTTCCCTCTGTGCTCCTCCAGGGCATAGGGTCAGGGCAAATAACCCCCCATGTGTGTGGGGTCGCACCAGGAGGTAGCATCCCAACACTAGGCTGGGTCTAAGAGGGGGAGACAAATTGGCCCCTGGGGGCAGCCAGGGGCCTCATAACAAATGGAACCAACGTTCCATCGCTATGTTGAGAGGGAAGTAGAAGTTCCCAGCCAGAGAAATGTTGTAAATATCAGGGCTATAGCTGGCTCAGAATCTTGAGGACAGAGACTAGGAAGGTCAGAAACAGGCAGGTTGGGAAGGGGTCAGGAATGCCCTCGTGGCCAGTAGTCAGTTGAAGGTCCGTGTGGTCATCATGGGGGAAAGAGATGGCTGACAACCTCATCGTGAGCATATGTTCAGTGGGACTTTCCTCTGGCTGCATCCTGGATTGAGGGTCTCGAGAGAACTTCTGTGTTTCTTTCTTCCAGGTACCCCAAGGTGTGACTAGTCTGGAGCCCTTTTTAAAGTTGGTGACTCTAGGACCATGCAAGTGGAATGAATTTCACCCCCAAGCCCATGAGAAAACTCAAGTTTATAAAGTCTCAAAGGGGATGGCTTTTTAAAAAAGATTTTATTTATTTATTTGACAGAGAGAGAGAGAGAGAGCACAAGCAGGGGGAGTGACAGGCAGAAGAAGAGGGAGAAGCAGGCTCTCCGCGGAGCAGGGAGCCAGACGCGGGACTCGATCTTAGGACCCTGAGATCATGACCTGAGCCAAAGGCAGACACATAACCGACTGAGCCACCCAGGCGCCCTGAATGGCCTTTTTCTTTAAAGATTTTATTTATCTGAGAGAGAGAGAACGCACAAGCATGAGCAGGGGGAGGAGCAGAGGGAGAAGGAGAGGGACAAGCTCGCTCCCACTGAGTGAGAAGCCCAACGCGGGGCAGATCCCAGGACCCCAAGATCATGACCTGAACCGAAGTCAGATGCTTCACCAACTGATCCACCCAGGTGCCCCTCAAAAGGGAGGGCTTTTTTTTTCATCCACAGACTAGGTCAACACACAAATGCTTTCTTGTTATCTTTCTGTGGTAATGGGTGCATTTTTGTCCTTGTCCATTATCTCACCATTCACTGAGGTGCCCAGCTTTATGTGTGGTATGTATCGGGGGAAGAAGGTTCTCAGATCCAACAGCCATCCATGTAGGCCCAAGGTCTTCTCTCCTTTCCTCACATGGCTGTTAAAATGTAAGTGTCTTGGTTACCTGAGATTGGTAGAACTCTCCTGGGGAGCCGTAGCTTCAGCTGTTCGCCTAACCCTCTGTTTTCCAGTTCCCTCTTTGTCTTTACCCCATGAGGATTTCTCACACTTTCTTGCAAGTTCTATTGTGCATTTAAAAGGATCTTTGCTATGGTTTTTTGAGCATTTCTAGATAACTTCTAGGTGGTTGGGAAGTGTTTCAGTTTGCTTAGAATCTTAGAAGTTTTTTCTGCTTCCACTCTTATCCCTTCCATTTCAATCTAGCCAGTGTGGTCTTTAAAAAAACAACAACATTATCTTGTTTTTCACTTGCATACAGCCCTTCAGTGGTTTCTCATAGCTTTCTGCCAATTGTGATATTGTTTTGTCAATGTTTTTGTATATCCCACCATCTTCCCCATCTCTCTTCTATAGTGGAGAACCACTTTTCCATGGGGGAAACTCCTCCCATATTCCATATGGCCCTGAGTCTGTCAGGCATGGTGCCTCCACTTCTCCTTTCTTCACCCTCCACCTCTGTTCTAGCTACAGTTTTAGGAACACAGCCCAGGTTAGCCCAATCATTGTAAGGCATCCCCATGGACATAGTGATTGGCCTAATGGGTAGACATGTGACCCAAGTTGAGCCAATCAGAGTCTTGTCCTAATTTTATTTTCCAAATGGAGAGAGAGAAGTAACCTTCTCTTCCTTTTGGACCATAGGGTTCTGAAGAGGTAGGCCTGGTGAATATCAGTTACTATTTTCCTACCTGATTGACAGAATCTGTCAGTGCAGGAGAAAATTAGGCCTACTTAATAAGAAATGCAGAAACAAAGAGAGAGAATTAATTAGTTGAAAAGAAAGTCTTAATGATACTATTGGAGCTCCTGGATCCAGCCCTATCTGAAGCTTTAACTCCAGACTTCCCAATTTAGTGAACCCATAAATTGCCTTTTCACTTAGTTTGTGTTAGGTCTTTGTCACACATAACAAAGAGACTTGACCAATATGAGGCCAAATCCTTTACAAGTCTCTCTAAGACCCTGTGTGATCTGGTCACTGCCTATTTCTCCTCACATACTCTTTTTCTTTCTCTTGATGGCCCATCAATACAGAACTTTCAGTTTTTCAAAGGTTCCTGTCTCCTTCCTGTCTCAGGGCCTTCACACATGTCATTCTCCGACATCACTTTGCTTGACGTATTCCTGCACATCTTTCAGGTGTCTCCATATAGATCATGCCCTTAGGGAAGTCTTTCCTGACAGACTGATGAGGCCAGAGTCCTTGTCTCCCCTTCAGCATGAAGTACTCCTGTATTACCCTGTGCTTTTTCTTCTGAACACTTGTCACAGTAATAATGAACACATTCCTTGTTTACAATGAGACAATTCCTTGTTTACAGTCCATCTTCTTTGCTGGAATATAAGCTTCATGAAGTTACGGACCATTTGTCTTCATCATCATTGTGTATTTATTGCCTAGCACAGTGTTTGGCACAAAATTGGCTCAGTAAATATTTGCCGAGTGAAAAAAATGAACAGTTCAGTGTTTGACTCGAAAGCCCGTGCTTTCAGTCTCTGTGGGCTTTGGTAACTAATGAAGGAACACTGGTGGTCCTGATTCATAATGTGACTATAGAAGGCTCCTTGCGGGGAGCATAATTTAGTCAGGTATTTTTTTTTTTAAAGATTTTATTTATTTATATGACAGAGAGAGACACAGCGAGAGAGGGAACACAAGCAGGGGGTGTGGGAGAGGGAGAAGCAGGCTTCCTGCTGAGTAGGGAGCCCAATGTGGGGCTTGATCCCAGGACTCTGGGATCATGACCTGAGCCGAAGGCAGACGCTTAACAACTGAGCCACCCAGGCGCCCCTAGTCAGGTATTTTTTTTTTTAAGATTTATTTATTTATTATTATTAGAGAGAGAGAGAGAGAGAGAGAGAGAGAGAGAGAATGAGTGGGGAGGAGGGGCAGAGGGAGAGAATCTCCAGCAGACTTCCTGCTGAGCCTGGAGTTCAATGTCACGACCCTGAGATCATGACCCTGAGATCATGACCTGAGCAGAAATCAAGAGTCAGATGTTTGACCCACTGAGCCACCAGGCATCCCTTAGGTATTTTGAGCTGGATTTCTACCTGGCCAGGCCAGTGTGGGCCTTGCTCCCAGGAGATGGCAGTATTGTACAGTCTCTGACTCATCGAGCCTCCCAGACTCACTTATCTGAGGCCTGGGAGCTACCTTGCTGGACATTGACCCTTCATGTCCTGGAAGCCAAAGTCCATGGCCCTTTGAAATAGCTGTCTGTTCAAAGCAGCTCTGAAGCCGAGCTTTGTTTCAGGGACTGGCTGTTCCCCGCGCCACCCCCGGACAGCCCTCTGTTCAAATTCTGGCAAGATCCCTTACTGAGTAGCCCAGAATAAACGCCTTTACCTTCTCTCAATAAAGAATAGTAATGTCTACTTCTCAGGCTTGTGCTGAGTGATAGAGCCCACCGTGTGCAGACCTCCTGGTGCCCCGCCTGGTGCATAGTAGGTGATTAGGAAACCACAGTTCGCTTCCCTCTCCATCTCCCCCTCCCACTGCCATCACTGTGGGGCCATGTGCACTGGGTGGGAAAGTGCGAACGCCTCCTCAGCAGGTTTTTACTGGCAAATGCCTAAAAACAACAACCTTCTTCACTTCGCCCAAGCACTTTCCTCTCCCCAGCGTGACTATAAAGCGAGATTAAAAAGTGCCCCTAGTCACTGCAACACACCCCAGTCCGATAATCCACATCACCAGTCCCATCCCGGGGAGGCTGGCTGCTGGTACTGCTCCCAGTGCGGGGAACCAGGTGTCCTGGGAATCCCGAGATCTACCCCGGCCCAGAGGCCTTGGCTCCCTGTCAGTTCAGTTCTTTCTTTTGTGGTGGAGCATCTGGGCTGTAGCGCTGGAAGTGTTTTGGCCCCGGTGCTGGGGCCCTTATCTCTGTGCTGTGTGAGCCCCATTCCTGCCGTGTCAGAGCCCATTAGAGACCACTCTGCTGAGGCTTTTGAAGGAGTAATCAGCTCGTAGAGGGAAGGGGCCGTGCCAAGGCAGGCCAGATGGAGTAAGTAATGAAGGCCCCAGATTAATCTAACTTGTCTCTTTTTTCCAATATGAAGGCTCAACCCAAGACCTTGGCAGTCTCAAGACAAATTATACTTGTCAGCTTCAAAGCACAAGTTCCCTTCCAAGTCAGAATGTTTGTGCTTTCTCTTTCTCACCGTCTCCTTCCCCTCTCTCTTGAAAAACAAAACAAAACAAAAAAAACCTGGAGTAAAAGATGGGGTGCACGTGAAATGTGGTGACATTTTTGCATCATTGTAATAATAAGAGCTTCCACTGGGCATCTACTATGTACCAGGCAACTGAGGCCTCAACACACATTCAACTCGTTTATTTCTCATCATAATCTCCCAAAATAGGAATATACCAGAACCCCCATTTTACAGATCAGGAAACCAAGGTTTGGAGAGGATGACTGGCTCAAGGTCACGTGGTTAGTCAATGTAGAGCAAGGATGGAAACCTGGGTTTGTGTTACTCCGGCCACTGCACTTGACACATTCTCCAGTGTTCGGAGCCGTTCATCTCGCTGACTTAAGTCTTCGCCCGAAGTCCTGCTCCTTCCTGATGTTGAAGATTCCCCCTGGAGTCTTGGGCTGAAAGCAAGAGGTAAGGAATGTGTTCCCAGAGAAGCATATCCAGAGGTACACTTTATAGCATCCTGGCCATTGAGATATATGGGGACAAAAGTCCCGTGGTCAAATAAATTTGGGAACCACTGCATATAATTGATGCCCCCTAGCAGCACAAGTCATGTGGGTCAGCCAGACGTCCTGAAGGTAGGAGACCTGATGAGCTTTGCTTTACCCACTCGTTCCCTGAATTATTTGATCTAGTTCTGTGTTTCAGGGCACTCCTAGAAGCATCCCTGGGACTGAGTCCCGAGAAACCAAACTGCCCCAGAGCCCTGCTCCTTACAGTGCTCAGACCAGTACAGCAGCAGCTGCTGGGAGCTCATGAGAAATGCAGACTCTCGGACCGTGCCCCAGACCCGCTGGAGTCCCGGGCGATCTGAAGGCAGTAGCATCTCGGAAGCCCTGCTCTGCATAAGAGGATAGCCAAGCTAAGGTCAGCGGATCCGGAAGCTCACTGAGTCGCTTGCCCTCGTTCAGCCACCTAATTTTTTCAATGATGTCCACACAAGTGTTGTTCATTTGGAAAACTAAATTAAAGAGAAAGGTCAGTTTCTCCCTTGTCCAAACAGCTCTAGCCCCGCAACTGAACATAAACATGACATGAAGGAAGAATGCCATATTTAACTAGGGCCCACCTCAACGTTTTTGGTAATTCCTCATTAAGGAGAGTTACCTCTTTGGGCAATCGTTTTCTCCTTCGTTACACACATGCTGCCCCGGAACTGAGTTCCTATCATTTTGGTTAAAAATTTCCAGACGTTTGAGCCGAGCCAGATCTGGCAACCCTGCCATCTGCCACACTCACAGTCCACAGCCCCCGACGGGGAGACAGTCCCATGTGCTCCCATGACCCTCCATCTCTGTCGGGCCAGCAGCACTTGACCTAAGCACAGTCAGCCGGTACTCTGTCTGGCAAAATGTGAGCCATAAGAAGCAGTGAAGAAAGCCATGGCTGCCTAAGCTAGAAGGTTCTAACACAGACAGGAGCAGGAGAGGACGCAGATGGGCTAAGTGTAAGCCAGTGTCATGAGGGAACAGGAATTATGAGCTGGCAGGGGCTATGCGATGGAGACGAGACACAGAGAACGACAGGAAGCCGGCAGACGGCATGCCACTGGCCCAGAACTGGGCGATGAGTCATGCCATGTATTGTTTCTAGGGCCGCTGTAACAAAGGGCCACGAGCCTGTGCTTTTTTTTGTTTTAAGATTTTATTTATTTATTTGACAGAGAGAGAGAAAGAGAGCACAAGCAGGGGGAGAAGCAGAGGGAGAGGGAGAAGCAGAATCCCCGTGGAGCAGGGAGCCCGATATAGGGCTCGATCCCAGGACCCTGGGATCATGACCTGAGCTGAAGGCAGACGCTTAACGACTGAGCCACCAGAAATGTATTCTCTCACGGTCCGGGAGAGCAAAAGCCTGAAATTAAGGTGTCATTGGAGCTGCGCTCCCTCTAGCGGCTCGAGGGAAGAAATCCTCCTTGCCTCTCCCGCCTTCTGGGGGCTGCCAGCTTTCTGTGGCTTGTGACCACATCACTCCAACTCTGTCTCTGTGGCCACACTGCCGTCTCCTCTGTGCCAAATATCTTTCTTTTCCTGTCTTATAAAGACACTTGGAATTGCGTTTAGGGCTCTCTTGTATAATCCAGAATAATCTCTCCATCTCAAGATCTTTACTTGAGTTATATCTGCACAGCAGAGGCATTGCTATGCCCTGCTTTGCCACAGCAGCCCCAGGGGACTAATGGACACGGAGCGTGTGGGAGGGCCCAGGGCTCTGTCTCAGACCCTTGCTCTTCTCTAACGCGGTGGCATCATCCAGTTCCTTGGCTTCAAACTGTCCATACACCAATAAATTCCAAATTAATATCTCCTGCCCAAGCCTCTCCCCGGAACTTCAAGCTTCCATATCCCACTGTCCATTTGTCATTTACTTGAGTGTTTTTTAGGCATTTCAAATTAATGTAGTTCAAACTGAAATCTGAAATGTTTCCTTGTACTATTGTGACAGTATTATTTCTTCCTGGTATGATGCTTAATTTTATGTGTCAGCTTAAGTAGGCCACTGGGTGCCCAGATATTTGATCAGACGTTATGTCTGGGTGTTTCTATAAGCGTGTTTCTGGAGGACACAAACATTGTAATCAGTGGACTGAATAAAGCCGATGACCCTGTCCAGTGTGGGTGGCCCTCATCCAGTCTGCTGAAGTCCTGAATAGAATAAAAGTCTGGGTAAGAAAGAATGCTTTTTCTTTGGACTTGTTGCACCCCTGAAAGCAAGAGGCTGTCACCCACAGGTGTACCGGACTTATCAGTGAAAAGGTGGCTTCAGCTCTTATTCTTGCTCTTCCTGCCCAAACTGTCATGGTCACATCCAGAAACACAGCCTCACTGTGTCCCACCAGTGTTTCCATCAGGATAAGAACCATATTGGCTTTATCAGGTTGGACTAAGTGATCCTCCTGGAACAGATCATCTAAGACATTGACCTGATGCAAGAAACAGTGCTAGCTGTCCATACACTAAGCAACAACAACAACAACAAAAACAAAAAGATGTGAAATAGTTCGTTGGTTATAGAAATCCCCTTTTTATTTATTTATTTGTTTATTTATCTATTTATCTATTTATTTATTTGAAATCCCCTTTTTAAAGTTTAGTGTTATTTTCTCAGTGGACTCATCTTTAAAATATGTGGCTTATTTTCCCTCATTATATACAAATATTTATCCTGGAAAAAAAAAAAAGGAGAGAATTCTTGCTTTCTGCTTGACTCTCTTCCAACAGGGACATCAGTCTTTTCTTGGACTTGGACTCAGACTAGAACTCCACCATCGGCTTTCCTGGGTCCCCAGCTTACCAACAGCAGATATTGGATCTCTCAGCCTGCATAATCATGTGAGCCAATTCCTTATAGTAAATTGCTTTATCTCTCTCTCTACGTATTTATACATCTGTATCTATATCTTTCTATTTCTGTCTGTCTGTCTATCTATCCGGCATGTATCTCCCCACACCCATCTGTATGTATCTCCTATTGGTTCTCTTTCTCTGGAGAACCCAAACTGGTACACCTGGTTTTTCCCATCTCAATAAATAATCCCCGGCCATCCATATGCCCAAGCCAAAAATTATCCTTCAGTTCTTTCTATCCAATGCATCTAAGAGTACTATCAACTTGGTCTCAGAAACACATCCTGAACTCTCTACTTTTCTCTTCTCCACAAGTACCAGCACAGCCCGAGCCCCCCACCACCCCAAGCCCCCCCAGGACCCCCCGCCTGCCGCCCCCCTGACTGCCACCCCCTAACCAGATTACAGCAACAGATTGCCTTTAGTGGTGCTGCTGCTGCTTCTGCCTCAGCCTGGTTCTCCACACGGCAGCCAAAGTGAGCTCTTAAAAACAAAGTCACCACACATCACTCCCCTGTTTACAGCCCTCTTAAGGCTTCACAACATACTTAGAATAAACCCCAACCTTCTAGCCCTAGCCAAGAAAGCCCACATGGTCTCCCCTGTCTGCCCTTCAGCCCTCCACCCTGGCCTCTCGCAAGTCCTCGAACAGCTAACTTTCTTTTGGACTGACTCTTTGCACTAGCTGTTTCCTCTTTCCAGAATCCCCTGCATCCCCAGCACAGCGCACCTCCCCCCTCCCACCCCGCCAGTATTCTCTTGAGGCAAATGTGCCACCTCAGAGAAGCTTTCCTCGGCCAATCTTTCTGAAGTAGCTAGTCACTATCCCATTAGCATATTGCAATTGTCAGCGCGGATCGCATTTGTTACTAGCAAAGAACTTTACTGTCTTTTTGTTTATTCATTTCTTTCTTTATTGCCTTCCCCCCATCAGGGTATAAACTTCATGAGAAAGAAACAAGATCTGTCTTGTTCACTACTCTATAACCAGTTCCTAAAACAGAACCGGGGCCATGGTGGGCATGGGACAAACATTTATTAAACGACTGACGCATGGCTTTGAGAGGCATGGTTATGTTCATGCCTCTTTGGAGCATGTGGATAGATCAGCCTGATTAAAAACAAATATTGGGTTCGACAAACGTGGGCTCCTGGCACATAGTTGATATGTGTAGAAACACTTCCAGTGCCCCATGTCACGTCTCCTTAGCTTGCTTCTGATTTCAGCTGTAGCTATGGCAGGCAGTTCTGTGGTAGGCAAAGCTGATTATTGAGCTTTTCTTAGGGCTTTTGCAAAGAACAGAAAAAGGAAGGGAAGGGAAGAAAAGGAAGGGACAAGAAAGGGGAAGAGATAAGAGGAAAAGGAACAAGGCACAGGCAGAGCCCAGAAGAGTTAGGAAGGTCATGCATCTGGGGCAAACTTCAATACAGGGGATGGAAATTGATGGATAAAAGGCCTTTGATCTTCTGGGGCGCCTGACTGACTCAGCCTGTAGAGCATGCAACTCTAGATCTTGGGGTTGTAAATTCAAGCCCCATGTTGAGGCTTAAGAGATTACTTAAAAAAAAAAAAAAAAGGCCTGCATCCTCCAGTGGGACTATCCTGAGGTGGTATTCTTCACGATTCCTCAGGGAGTTCCCAGCAGAACTGGACCGCAGCTGCGCATAGCAGAAACTAGCTTATACCCTCTATTAGTGGTTCCTCCTTCTCTGTCTTCCTCCTCACATCCCCCACTACCTCCTGCTCTCTTTCTCACCTCCCAAATATACTTCCTGCATCAAAATCCTTGTCTTGGGCTCTATTTCAGGGTCTCCCAAACTAAGGTAGTGCTTCATAGTTCTTGAACACATGAATGGTTCAATTGTGGTAGACAATTTCAAAGCAACTTAAGAAGCATTCCTCACCACAGTCTTGAAAAATATTATTAAAAGCTATTCTCAACTGCCCGGATACCTTGTAGATTATGTATTTTTATGCTTCTCCCTTTTGTAAAGAAATAGGTACTCATTGTGGAAAATATCCATTTATAAAAGGATAACAGATTGGCGTTCTTAATTTTCCAAGGTACAGTCTCTTTCATGGAATTCATTTAATTGTTAGATTCTAATTATTCCAGTCTGTGTGACCTTGACCAAAACACTTTACATTTGTTGCCCTGTGTGTAAAATGAATGGGCTAGATAGCTACTTTCTGAGGTGTATTTCAGTTCTGAGGTTCTGGAGGTCTATATGCAACTAGGTAATATTTGCTGAGGACAACCACAGTCCTGCTTAGAGGGCAAACACCTCCTACAGCCAGAGGCAGAGGCACCACAAAGCTAATGGAGCTTAAGCTTCAGACTCCCTCACTTACAGTGTCTCCCCGCAAGGCCCTGAGAAGGACCCTCGCCATGTGCTCACAGGGTCATGCGCTTTTGTAAAATGTGCAATAGTAATACAGTTCCTTCCTGTTTTTCTTGAAGAAGATCCCCCCCAACCCAGGTTTAACAAGCTTCAAGCTGTACAAACCTGTATCTGTCCATGGCCATGTCCTATGCTTTGGGTAATTCTGTTGTGGCTCCACACTGTGAACTCCCTCTAGCTGTCACAGCTGCTGGGCCATGTGGAGAGAGATTCTTTCCCACTCGTAAGCCACGGGTTTGCCATAAAAGTAAACAATGGTGCCGTCAGGTTTCAAAATGGCCATAGCTTTGAAGTCTCTGAGAATCAGTGTGCTGAGCTGTGTTTTGGATTTTAGAAACTGAGTGGGTTGAAATTTTGTTTTCTGGCCTGTCGTGTGTTTGTTAGCATACTTTAATCCGGACTACTCTGTCTCCCTGAAAATGGTTTTAATGAATGATAGATTTTGCTTATTAGGTAGGCTCCTGGCCACGAAAAGTTCCCTTATTAATAAGCCTTGTGGTGTTTATTTATTTTTAATGTTTACTTCTCATTTATTAAATGCCAGGCACTGTGTTAAGAGCTATATATGCATTGGTTCATTTATTCCTCTGGAGAATGCTATAAGGTATTATCCTCATTATACAGATGAAGAAACCAAGGCCCAGAAACGTTAAGAAAATTGCCCCAAGTCACACAGCCAGGAAATGGTGAAATGCAAATTCAAACAAAAGTCTTTAATCTTAACTACTGTACCATCTTAACTCTAAAGGCAGGTGAAACCCTCCGGGAAATATGTCCACAGACTCTTTGAAGTGACACATTTGAGGGACAACATTGGTTTTCAAGTTGAGATATTGATATGCTTATTAACAATCACTCTAATTTTCGTGTTCATGGTTTGTAAGTGCTATCATGCCATATATGCAGTGGCATCTATCCATCCATTTTTCACCTACCTGTCTGCTCATCCCTCCCACTGTCCTTTCCTTTATCCATCCACCTGCCCACCTACCTGTTCATCCACTCATCCACCTACCCACCTACCTATCCGCTGATCCCTCCCTCCCTCCATCCATCCATCCATGTACTCACTCATCTGTCCATCCATTCATCCTACAGTCCTCCATGTACGAGGACCTCTTCTAGGTGCTGGCATCCTGTGACACGTTGCCTTCCATATTGTTTCCCACGTTCAGAAGGACTTCTCTCAGGGATGTCTGGGTGGCTTAGTCATTAAGCATCTGCCTTCAGCTCAGGTCATGATCCCAGGGTCATGGGATCAAGCCCCGCATTGGACTCCCTGCTCCACAGGAAGCCTGCTTCTCCCTCTCCCATTCCCCCTGCTTATGTTCCCTCTCTCACTATCTCCCTGTCAAATAAATAAATAAAATCTTAAAAAAAAAAAGAAGGACTTCTCTCTTCCTCTCTGCCCATCCAGATCCTACTCAGCTCTCACATCCAGTTCAAGTCCTTCATTGTCCTTGAAGTCTTCTCTCACTACATTAATCCAAATGAGCTTAGTGTAACTCTGGATTGGATGTAATATTAAAGAACAGAAGACTCAGAATTCAACAGACATGGGCTCAAATCCCAGTTCTGCCCCCTCCATAACTATATGAGCAAATTGCTCCTTTTGAGTCTCTGGCTTCCTCTTGTAAATTAGAAATGGTAATAATGAGAATAGTAGTAATGATAATATCTACCTCATAAGGTGGTTGGAAGATTAAATAAGGAGCCGAATGTAAGTTAGTTAGCAGGCTGTAGATGCTTAATACAAGTTATTTCCTCTCCTCTCCCCACTGCCTCTCCTCTCTAAAAAATTGGCCGAAAGATCTGTACTACACCTGATTCAAATTCAGGCTGTTAATTGTTTAATGTGTATAAATCATTTCCCTGGTAAGAAGCCTATTAATTCCTCAAATGCATAGGACACATCTTATGCATCTTTGGCATCATTCCCCCTGCGCAGGGTTTCAATATGGTGCTAAGGGCATAGTGAACACGCCACAGTTGTCAGGTCAAATTCAAGTCAGTGTTTGACCCACTTCTCTCAGTTGTCAAGAAAAAAAAAGTCAGAAAGCTGCCCAGAAGGTTCTCGAGGCCCCCACCTCAGGCCAGCGCTCCCACATGCATGCTTGCTCTGAATCCCCATGTTCATGTCCTGGGGTTCTTGCCATCATTGTGGCTCTTGCCATCATTGTGGCTCTTGCCAGATTGTTCTGAGAGCAGTATAGCTCCCACCCCCGGTTTGGGGAAGGGGTAAGGTTGGGGTGGAGAGAAAGGCAGATGCTGAAGCTATGTCCTACGTCTCCCTGACGTGCAGGACTCACCTTGGCAGCTGGCCCTGGAGCCCCAAAGCTCCTGCCAACCGGGGTCTCTTCATGCCAGAACTAAGGACACCAAAGGGAAGGCAGAGCTCCATGCAGGCAAATGGAGCTGATTCAAGGAGCAGGCCAGGCAGCAGCCGGCCAGGATGCTGATCTACACAAGGGACTAAATTAGCGAACTATAAGTTGCATCTGCCTCTACTAAGGGAGATGACATCTATCCCCGGGAATGAAAAATGTTCCCTGCTGTCCCCTGCCAATCACCGTTGCGTTTTTGTGAAACTCACCCTTAGTCATAATCTGATGAGGTTCTGAAAACCTTTGAATGCTTAGTGCTATGTCCTGGGAACTTATGACTTATTTTATCATCTAAATTTAAAAATCCTTTAAAGTGCCTCCTTAAGAAGTTGACGTCAGGAAGTCAGCAAAGAAAACTGAAGAGAGAATCAGAAATTCTGAAAGGGGGAAATTTTTGACAAATTTTCCTGAACATTGATTCTGCTTCAGACCTTGTCATTAAGTTGTTTCTGTAAATAGTATTTATTCATAGGAAATCTATATTTGTTCATAATATTTATCCATAGAAAATTGCAAGCCCCACTTAACGACTGGTGAATAAGTAATCAGAGAATAATGATTTGAAAGCACAGCAAGTGATTGCCATGTGAGTGTGCCCCCAAGGGCAAGGATGTGAGCTGTGTGCAGTTTGTCTTGATTGGCGTTTTCCCAGAGGCCAACTCCAACACCAGAAAAATGTAGACAGTTTATTTAGGAGGCGATCCCAGCACCAGGAGGCGGGTGGGGAGGCCAGACAGGAAAGGGATGACAGTTTTATCACATACTAGCTGTTGGCCTTGGACACTAGTTAAACTCTCAACCTTAGTTCTCATTTATACCTGGAGCTAATTCCCACCTCATGGTTCTGTGAGAACGAAATGAGAGAATGTATGTAGGTGACTTTCCACTATTGCATGTAACAAAGCTGAATATGTGGCTGGTATAGTTCCCAGGACCTTGGCTGTTGGGCTCTCCTCAGTGTACTAAGCATCTGGCCGAGTGGCTGGCACAGAGCAGGTGCTTGAGAAATAATAATTAATATAATTAATATAGTATATAATATATTAAATAATTATACAATTATATAATATAATTATATACTATATTATAATAATTTAATAATAATTAAAGTAATCATTTGCTTTTTCTGTATGTCAATTAACTCATCACCTTATCTCCTTCTTCTTATATTTTTTTAAAAGTAGGTACCACACACAGCAGGGAGCCCGATGCGGGACTTAAACTCATGACCCTGAGATCAAGACCTGAGCTGAGATCAAGAGTAGGACGCTTAACTGACTGAGTCACCCAGGTGCCCCTCACCTTATCTCCTTCTGTCCAAGAGTTGTTGGAGTTTACTTCCGATGTCCTGAATTGAAAAAATTCTGCTAGAACTTAGGCTGGGGACATATTTACTGATCTTGCGTCCAGTACTGTGGTAAGCACTTCCTATGTATAAGTTTATTTAATCCTAAGAACAGGGTATTAGATTGAACCATAAGGAATTGTCATTTCTTTAGGTCAAAATGGTTAAATATCAACAATTTCATATGCTTCTACCCTATACATGGGTTAAGTCTTATTATTGTTATTCTCATTATATAGATGAGAAATCTGAGATTTGAGAGGGTAACTTAATCATGATCTCAGATCCGTGCTTCTCAAATTGTATTGTGCATATGAATCACCGGGGACCTTGTTACAGTGCGGATTCTGCCTCAGTAGGTCTGGGGAGGGGCAGAGTCTGCATTTCTACCAGTTCCCAGGTGGTGCCTGTTGGTCTGTGGACCACACTCTTTGAGTAGCAAGGAGTAGATAATAACTGACTTGAGTTTACCTGATCCTTAAAGGACCCCTAGAGCTGAGATGGGGATCAGATTAGGAGACTACCAAGCATCTTCTACTACATCAATTTTTTATAAAGGGACTTTCCTTGCTTTCAACTTTATTGAGTGGTTACTATGCATTGAGCATGTGCTAGACACCCATTTGTGGATCAGAAGACTACCCTCCTCCCTCCCTCCCTTCCTTTCTTTCTCTCTTTGGCTTTCTGGGAGACCAAGCTTGGAATAGAGGCTAGAAGCAAGACAGCTCCAGAGGTCAAGAAGCCAGAACCCCAACCCCCACTGTTTTATCAAGAGCCGTGTCTCTTTCACTGCCTCCCGATGCAGATATGACCACTCCAGCCAAAGATACCCTTCTGTTCCCCACAATAGCTGCTACTAAAAGAATTTTAATGACCATTCACTTTTCCATCATCCCTTCAGGAGTCCAAGTCAAGGGCAAGAGTGATCAGTTGGCTGATCTTGAGCTATATCTAGGACAATGGCTGCCAGGGGACCAGGAGAAGGCAGGGCTCGGCACCTCGCAGGCTGCTCTAGCGGGCAGTCCCCTAATAGACAGAGGACTGATGCTGGACAACCTGATCTACAAATGTCCACCACAGCTAGGCAGCGCTGGTCTCCTTTAGTTTCCCTTCTGGAACAGAGAAAATGCCTCGGCTCTGTGCAATTACTGAAAACCTCAAGGGAAAAAAGTGGCAAGTACAGCCTGTGAACCTGAGAGCCTAATGACCACAATTTAAACAACGCCAAGCTTTTTAATTCTGCTCAGCTGCAGGAGAAAGGGAGAACGGAAAAACAAGGATTTCACCCTAATTTTAGAATCTGCTGATGAAAATTCTGAAGCACTTGTTGATGACTAAATGGTTCTGTAAACCAAATGTGGCTTTCTGCGGCTCCCTCCCACCCTCCCCCTTCTATCCCCCTTTCGTGCTTTCATTCGTTTATGCACATTAGTATGTAATAAACTTTTATTGAGTACTCTCTATGTGTCAGGTGCTGTGCTAGGTACAAAGGAAACAAAGATGAACAACATGGAATTCCTCAGAAGGAGCTCCGAGCAATGAGAATTGAGGATATGATCATGATAAGCTGAAAGTAGGAGTTATTGTACAGCTAGTGCTGGAGAGCTCTGAGAATGGGGGGAAAGCTTTTTGTTTAGGTGAGAGAACTCCTTTTGCCTCTGGACAGCAGATTTGCTGTTAACAGCAAAATGTTTTTAGCTGCAAAGGCATCCGGCCATTTTCAAGGCAAGAAGCTCCCAGCTCTAACCTTACAGAACAAGCCACCCTCCATCTGTCACCAGTAGGGGGCGACAACGTGATGGATTAAAGCTGGTCCTGGAGAAGGAACCCTACAGGAAACATCTAACCTCCTCATGTAGGAGCTGGAAAAATAAAGTCTGGCAATAATATATATGTGTTACATATATATTTTTTCTCTCAGCTGTTTCAAAACTTTACAGTCTGTTCTTAGGGCGTAGGTCTTTATGGTAGTGAGGGCAGAAATTCACATAAAGACATCAGGTCCCGTGTAAAATCAGTGGGATTTAGGCTATAATAACAAGAGTCCAGGGGAACCAAAAGCCTAACAAAAATATATTCCCCAGGGTTAAGATATAACTGTCCTTATGTACCAATCAATCAGCAACATTTAGAGAGCAACTACTTGGTGGTGTTCTAGGGACCCAGGTGGCATTCAAAGAAGGCAACCCCCCTTCAAAGGAAGTACAAGTATCAAGCTTTTTAAAAATTGAGTACATAACAATAAGCTGAACATTTTTGTTCTGGGATCTACTTTATAGGGTATGAAAGTAAATGGGATCTGCCATGACTGCTTCTTTAATGTAGCTTTGGGTTGCCGCCTTCCACAAACTTCTCCTTACTCAAGACGATGCAAGATTGATTTCCATTGCTGAGTGGTCTCATTCATCAACCAATTAACCAATAGTGCATAAGCACCCAGGCTCTGGCGGCAGTTTGTTGGG
This sequence comes from Zalophus californianus, assembly GCF_009762305.2. Lineage (NCBI taxonomy): Eukaryota > Metazoa > Chordata > Mammalia > Carnivora > Otariidae > Zalophus > Zalophus californianus. The sequence goes on from NC_045598.1 coordinate 52,057,908, forward strand.
GCCCTGAGATCTTCAAGGCATTTTCTCTATCCAGAAGGCACTTGCAGTCCAGCTAGAGTAAAACGTGGGGGCAGACAGGCTATTTTATAACAACCGAAAGAGCCAAATGGGTGCTTGGGTGGACAGTCAGGACCGCAGGAGACTGGCTCTCGCAGGGGAGGAAGTGTGAGCTTGCAGGTCAGCGGGGGCGGGGGGGGGGTGCTGGACCGTCTGTGCTGGGGGCTGACCCGACACAAGTCCTCATTCACCACCTCACTGGGAAGCCAGGGGGCTGTAGAGACAGAATACTGGGTCTCATCCTGGAACCAGCTCCTCATCTCTGTGGGAACTTGGACAAGTTTGTCTCTCGGAGCCTCAGTTTCCTTATCAGTTAAGTGGGAATTATAATAACAGTGCTGACTTCATGGGGTTATTGTGTGGATAATTCAGGCAATCCATGAAAGATGTTTTAGTCCAGCTTCTGATACATGATTAGCTTTTATTATTTTGATGGTACCTCAGTTTCCTTTTCTGTAAACTGCTGATGACAATGATCCATATCCCACAAGACCATTGTAAAGATTAAGTGTAATAAAGGATGTAAATTGCTAAGCATGGTTCTTGGCACGTAATCCGTATTTAAGAACTACTGCTAGTGGAAGAGAAAGATCACTTCAAGCCGAGAGAGTCAAGGAAGGCTTCCTGGAGGAAAAGAGCCTTGAACAATAGTCTAGAATAGAGAAGGAGGCATTCTAGGCAGGACACAGACATCTAAGCAAGGCATGGATGTGGGAATATAAAAGGTGTGCTCAATAGAGGGTAAGGTCCCTGAATGGAGCACCTGATCAAATCAGAAACCTAGAAAGACCATTAGACTCAGCGACGGCCACACTGCAACAACCAAAATTGTGGCTGGGCTCATGAGACAAATCTCTTTGATAAAGCCAATTCCATCTCTGGGCCTCAGCTTCTGGTCTGGAAAGATTGGACAGGAACAATTCCTCATCAGGGACTCCTCCAGTGCTAACATTCTCCATCTGAGTCCAAGTTTGTTCCACTGTGGATTAAAATAAATACGTGAGCATACATGTTTACACAATCCCAGAGGACGCTGAAATTCACGTGGAATGTCCATGCTTACACCAGGAGGCCAAGTTTCTGTAGGGTCTCTCATTCATTCTTTCATCCCTCCATCCATCTAGTCATCCATCAAATGCTTACTGAGCACCTGCTGTGTGCAAAACACTCTTCTAGATGCTAGGCTTTCTTTCTAAAACCAGGATCTGACCATGTCACAGCCCTGCTTAGATACTTTCAATGACTTCCCATTGCCAAGCACAAATTTCAGGTCACACACACCAGGTAGTCGCCCACCTGCATGCTTTTCTTTATGCAGTTTCCCCTCTCTGGATTGCTCCTCTTCGTGATCCAGATGTCTTTGAGATGTCTGTCCCCTCCTCTCTGAAGCTGTCAGCAAGGCTGCCTCAGTTGCCACCCCTACCCAAGGCCGGCATCGTGCTCTCCCCTCTGTGCTCACACAGCACTTTGTATCACCTCTGTTACTGTACTTGTCACCTTTTACTTTAACTCATTGTTTGTGTGGTTTTCTCTCTGGCTGGATTTTTAATTCCAGGAGGCAGGGACAGAGTTTTATTCCTTTGTAACCTCAGCACCTAGCTTCCTGCTTGGCACAGGGGACATAATGAAGTCTTCGATGAATTTGCTTATTGAGACTTTGGAAGTGGTTGAGAAGCGGGGTATGAATAGTAGTGACAATAATAGTAACTCTCTTATGTCATGTATTTCTCACATGCCAACTCTGAGCCAAGAGCTTTAGATCCATGATCTGTTTGGTTTTAGTCCCCACAATGTCCTGTGAGGTCGGGCGACAGGACTAGTGAGGGGCACAGCGTCTCTGGAGTCAGAGAGGCTGGGGTATGAGTTTCACCTGCATGAGAGCCTGGCATAGCCCTGCACTTTGTGCCCAGCAGGTGGGGGCTTGGCTAAGGAGGCAAGAGGGGCTAAAGGCTCTCTCTGTTTGCCAAACCAAGCTCTCTGGATCAGGGCTGCATCTGCCCAGAGGAAAAGGGCTCCTTTTCCAAATGTGAAGAAAAGACACCCTATGGGTAAGCACTGGCCTCACCTGGCTCCACCTCTTGCCAGTGGTGGCCCTACACACATTCCTTAACTCAGTTTTTGCGTTGATCCCTTATCTGCGGAATGGGGGTATAGCACCCCAGCCTCAGAAGGTCCTTGTTCGGGTGAAGTGGGATAACACATGTGAGATGCTGGCACCTGTCTGACATTTGTATTCAACAGATGTTGGTTATTGTTGTTATTATTAGCGGTAATAGCCCTATTTTCCAAACAAGAGAATTTCAAGAGAAAAGACTTGGCAGAGAGAAGAACATAAGGGCATTCCTCCATTTAGGGGCATCAGAAGGAACCAGGAAAGAGAAGTGTTGAAAATGTTGAGCAAGAGTGAGTTAGAAGAGAGGCTGGTCAGGTGTCAAATGCTCTGAGAGATTAAGCGGGGAGAGGCTGAGAAAAATCCCCCGGACTTGACAGTTAGAGGTCATTGGTGACCTTTCTGTGAAAGTATCAGGACAACGGCAGGAGAGGAAGCCAGATTGCTGTGGGTTAAGGAATCAGTGACTGATAAGGTAGAAATAGTAACTCTGGCCTATTCACCAGAAATCGGGTCGTGAAGGGTCAGAGACATAGGTCGGTTGTCTTAGTGAGATACAGGATGGATAAACAGCCCTCTCTTACATACTTTATTTAGGGAGAGAAGCATCCCCTTCAAAGGGCCACATCAACGGAGCTCTCAAAGAGCATGGGCCACCCCCTCCCCCTGAACCCTAAATCTGTTTGGAGCATCTGGCAATCTGTCCAGACTGCTGGGATGACAAGGAGGATGACTGCCCAGCTTCTCGGTGGGACTCTCTTTTCTTTAAGGAGAGAGGAGTGTTAAATGCATTTTTTTGGGCAGAGGACAGTCAACAAGATGAAGGTGCAAAACAGATGACAGGGTGGGATGGATCAGCCACATGGATGGATCCATCCTCTGGGGTGGTGCAAATGGGGAAAGCAAGGTTACCCTTTCCCCAGTCACATAGACAAGTCAAGGATGTGGCAGAAGGAAGTTGAGGAACTCTCGGAATGGCCTATATTTCTGGAACAAAAAGAGGCAAAGTCCCCTGAGAAAGTGACGAGTATGAAGTGAAGGGCAGTGCATCCGTCAGGATAGATTAAATGCTATAACAGGCAGTCCCTGAGTTTTAGTGGCTTAGGAGAGGCCTTTGTTTTTGACTCAGGCTCCACACATTTTATGGCTTTTCCCATTTTGTGGCTCCTGTAGGATCTCAGAGTCCTGTTCTGGGCCTTCTGCATCTGCTGGCAAACACAAGAAGAGAGAAAGACTGTGGAGGATTGTGTAGGAGACTTTGTCGGCCACTCTGGGAAGTGTTGTACACACCACTTTGCCCACATTCCATTGGCCAAACCTCAATCACATGGCCACTCCTAACTGCAAGGGAGGCTGGGAAATAGTAAATGGTGTGTATAATATGGTCTTGCCTATACTTTCAGTGCCTAGCCCATTGCCTAGAATAGAGTGGATGCTCAGTAAGCACCACTGAATAAATGCAGAGATGAACATTATCTCATCTGTGCATCATCACTATTCCACCTGCGCCTTGCTTCAGGTTCAAAGACAATATAGACCCAATTTCCTAAATATGAGCTAAAGGTTGGGCTTGTACTTAGAGTTATTCCTCCTGTGATGCTGAAAGGCTGCAGGGATCCATTCATAATTAGTACCAGGATGTTTGCTTCCTGCGTTAGGCCTGAGGTATGTGGTTAACGAATCTGGTAGAGGGATGCTGACTTGTTGTCAGAGAGATAAAGATCCGGGTCTTTCTTCCAAAGCCCAGTGTTATAGCAAGTTGAGTTAATCAGCCAGAAAAATACATCAACTAATCCCTGAGCTATAATTTCCAACCCAAATATGAGCTAACCAGCCCAAGGTTTTGCTAACCAGATTTTAGCTGAGCTATCTGGCGCCTTGCTACACTAGCCAGTCCCAAGATGAATAGACAGGTCACTGAGATAACCATCCTCCTGTTAAGCTAGCTAGTTCAAAATCAAACTATTTGTCCTGAAGTTACCACTGAATCACCTATATTCTACAGAAAATGTTTAAAACCCAGGACTGGGATTAATCTTCTCCATGACCTTTATAATGACCCCTTTTATGGATAACATGAGCTCTAGAAAGGGAAGGAAAGCTGGTGATATGAGTCATAACTTCCCTAAAGGGCAAATAAAGGGCTCCTTATCAGGCTGGCAAAGCTTGCCTGTAAGGAGAGCATGACGTGGAACCATGTCAGGCAGGGAATGCCAGGGATATTTTTATAAATGACTCCAGAGATATCAACAATGTGGGGCTGGTGCAGAGATTCCCATATTTGTAGATGATATTCCATTAACAAGGGTGCCCGCAAATGAGAGTGAGTGCCAACAAGCTCAAGAAGGAAGAAGGAAGCAGAGGTAGATGGTTATAAAACAAGTCAGTGTTTCAGACTTGGGGAGACACAGAAGTTGGGCTGACATTTCTGAGTCAGCCAGCCTGGCTGGCTGGGTAGCTGAGTGCTGGGTCCATGTGAAGGGGGATAGGTGCCCGGGGCCAGAAGCCCTGCCCAGATTGAAGGGAGACCAAGGATGAGGGCTCTGATGGTGAGGAGATGGGCATCCCCTTCAAAGGGCCAGATCAACAGAGTCCTTAGGGAACACGGATCCTTCTCTCCTACCTGAACCCCAGATCTGTCTAGAGAATATGGCCATCTCTCCAGATCCCTGGGATGGCAAGAAGGATGACTTGCCTCAACTACCCACCTCTAGACAGGACTTCGTTGAACGCCTCATGATAAAGTAATTCATTTCAAAGCAACAGTTGTGGTGTCCTGCTTAGAAAGAGGCCAAGCTCTTGAGTCAGTGGGTTCTAATTCCCCCCCCAATTACCTTGTAATAACTCTGTGGCCTTGGGCAATTCATTCAGAATCTCTGGGTCTCGCTTTTCTCTTCCCTAAAATACTAATGGAATTCTATTTTGCAGGGTAGTGAGGATTTAATGAGATTGTGCATGGAAACAGCCTAACCCACTGCCTAGCAGCAGTAGGTGCTTAATGTAAATGTTCCTTTCCCTTTCCTTCAAGCCCCACTTTGTGGTCCTTGGGCCAGGCCCAGTCTTTCCCTCATCACAGTGGAGCCCTGGGCTGGCCCGTTGCCTCACCCCTACAGTGCCCACCCTGCCTGGCCTGCCCCGGCCATGCATGCCCGCTGATGGCTCCCCAGCTAGGATCAAGACTCAGGCCCAGGCTACTTCTCTGATTCTTGGGAAGTACAGGCAGGCAAGATATGGGCAGGCAGGTGATCAAGAGTGGGAACATCTGCCAGATTTCACATAAAGAACCAGAGCCCATCTCATGAATAAAGGCAGGAGTGGCTCGGTTCCTCATGCCTATATCTAACAATGTCCAAATTAATGTCCAGTTCTGCAGATGAACTGCAGATGCTAAAACACAGTGTCATTACCTAAAGATGGGCTAAAATTTATACTGTGTAATTTACACGAGCTGAGCTGGTATGAATGGGAATACATTCATAGCTTACTAGGAAGTGTTCTGCATTCTTGAGTCAGGTTGGGATGGCATTGATTGTGGTCTAGAGAATCCTTTGCACGTGCAAGATTCTGGGCTACTGTTTATTACAAGGTGGTGGGGGATATCTGGATAACCTCTCCCAGCACCCCCAGGGATGCTTATGTACATTAAATTTTGGGAACCCCATCCTTCCCCCTTGACCCCATCTGCTATTCCTCTTCACTCTCACTCTGCTCCAGCAACCTTTGTCTTCCTACTTGAATACTCCAAGCATTGCCACCAGAGACTTGTTTCCTGCCTGGGATTCTCCTCCCTCACCTCCTTTAGGACTCATCTTATCAGAGCCTCTTACTGACCACCCTTTATAAAACGGCAACCCACCCCATCATCCTCTATTTCCTTATCATGATGACTTTTCCTCTTAGAGCTTAGTGTCAGACCTATTACTTGTGTTTATCATCTTTCTGCCCCACGCTGAGTGCAAGTTCCATGAAGAGAGAATTTCATTTTGTTTGCTGCTGTCTTCTCGGTTCCTAGAACTGCCGGACCCCTAGTAGGTTATTGATAAATACTTGGTGGATGGATATTGAACTTCACCTTCAATTTGGTCTTTTTTTCCCCTAAGATTTATTTATTTTAGAGAGAGAGTGAGGGGAGGGAGGGGCAGAGGGAGAAAATCTCAAGTAGACTCCCCTTGGAGCATGGAGCCTGACGTAGGGCTCGATTTCACAACCCTGAGATCATGACCTGAGCCAAAACTGAGAGTCGGACACTTAACCAACTAAGCCACCCAGGCGCCCCTGGTCTTTTGTGAATATAATGAATTAGGTAGAACATCATAAGTCACATTATACAGATGAAGAAACTAAACTTCAGAGAGTTTAAGTGACTTGCTCTGTGTCACCAACTACTTAGAGACAGGGTCAGAACCAGAACCCGGATATCCTGAGTCTCAATCTGATGCATGTGCTGAGAGCCACTTGTGTCTCCTTAATTCTTCAGCATGTTGCATTGCCTTCAAGACCACCCTTAAGTGGAGCACTGACGCCATTTAAACGTGATTGGTTTTGCTCATGGACTTGTCAGAAACTGGAATTTAAAGGTAGTAGGCAGGGCTTAGGGTTTTATAGTAAAAACCACTTTTCAGTTCTCTCAGCCTCTACTCTGAACTCTGTTTATTCCAGGTTTAATGCAGAAAATATACACACTAAAAAACAAATTAAAAATAAACGATAAGTGAGTTAGTAACTGCCCAGGGCTGTCAGGAATTTATGCTCCATGCTATGTGGGTTTTGAGTAAATATTTGCTTTGCAAGTCAAGGAGCAATACGTATTTACTGAGGCAGTCTCCAGCTGAAGGGCACATATGCTACTTTTGGGAGTTGGCACAATTTCTCCAGGGAAGTGTGCACAGAGGCCTAAGCACCATGGCGTTCTGCATAGAGGAGGCAACTTGGCATTGGGAAGCCTGGGTTCTCATTTGAGCTCTGCCCCCTCTCTTGTTGGGTAAAATGGGGCAAGTTATTGCCCTCTCTTGAACCTTTTGTTTTTAGTAGCATCTATGACTTCAAGAGAGAATATCAGTAATTTTTTGATCAGTGAGTGACTCAGAAGAGAGAGAGAGAGAACCTTAGCTCTCTTTTTGTGTTCCACGGAGTCAACTCTTTTCTCTCTTTTTTCCCCAATTCAAGCATCTCTTTTTCAAAGAGCTTATAACCAATGCCAAAACCTTCTGATGGCTCTTGCTCTGTTCTTCAACAGCTCGTACCTGTGCCCAGGACCATCTGGGCTTGTGCAGCAAGTGGTTGGCTATGTGGGGTGATGTGAGGGGGCTAAGTGCTGAAACACATTGATTCTGCAACTATTTATTGGCCTTTTGCCACAGGGACATGGTAGGGAACAAAACTCAGATGTCACCCTCAAGAAACTTAAGGTCTGGTGGTGCAGCAATAGTTCAGGCACATTTCAGGCTCCCATGACACAACTATATAGGGAGCTATACCTATAGGAGGGCTAACTAGGCCCTGTTAATCTTAAAAAATAAAACTGCCAATTATCTATGAGCAAAAAAGGTTTTATTCCGGAGTAGAAGATTACAATTCGGGACACACAAGCTACGACAAAATCCTAGGCAAATCTACAGAACAAAAGCGAGGACCCCCCCTATTAAAGAGGAAAAGGGGAACAAAGGCTGCTATAAACAAAAAATCCATTGGCGTAAACTGGGAGTTTGCAGTATAGTGGTTTCTCATTGGCTGGGCTGTTGCAGGGGGAGGAGGAAAAACTTTCTTCCTCCTGCTGGGATAGGAAGGGTAACCACATAGCAGTTGGTATCCTCTCTTCCTATTGGGTCTGCAATTAAGGACGAGTGGTAGGGCGTGAGGGCTCCCCCTGCTGGCCTCCTGACTCCACTCTAGACGCGTTTCCTTTTCGTAGACCTGTTTCGAGATGGAAGCTCCTGACAAACCTTCCCAAAGGAAATGACATCTAAACCAAGATGTGAAATTGGGAGAGGAGAAGTTATTCAGGCAAAGGTGAGGAGGCTGAGGGTATGTGTGTAACTGAAGTTACACCGCGGGTGTGTGTCACTGAAGGAGCCAAGGTGGGAGTATGTGTCTAGGGGGGCTGAGTGGCTGAATAGAGAGTATGAGACGTGGAGGAACAGGCGACGAGGTCTGAGAGGGAGAGGAGTGGGGTAGGTCTTGACCAGAGCCTTATGAACCACTTGAAAGAGTTTGGATTTGGGGCCCAGGGTAGTGAGGAGTTTCTGGGGCTGGGGTGTGATTCGCATTTGCATTTTAGGAAGACAGCTCTCACTGCAGTGTGTGGAGCTCCCTCCAGAAGGAGGCGAGGCTGGAGGACCAGATATGGCCTAAGAGGAAGAATAGTGCAGAAGAACCTTTTGACTCCAAGAGCAGGTCCAGTCTTTGGAACTTCCAGAACAAATTTTGGCTCCTGTCCTTTTTCAGACCCCCATTTTTCCTTTTTTCCATGGGCCATAGCATTCTCCAATTTGATTTCAACAAATTCTGGGGCTTTTGTCACATTGAAGCAATGGGATCCAACACTTTTGAGCATGACAACCCTTGGTTAATGTAGGACTGCCCCCGTCCCCCACATCACAGTCTTGTGGGTTTCCTATCTGTTAATTGAGAAAATACCTGAGGAACAAAGCCCTCAGTAGATATGCATGCACACTTGAAAATTATGCCTGTGTATATGTGGGAGCCAGTATTTAGCTAGTCTCTTGACATGGCTGTTGCAACGTATGGATCCCCAGAGCCATCTGAAAGAAGTCTGCATTGCCCCCCACCCCCCACCCCCTGCCCAAGGATTGGGCACCACCGCTCTGGAACATGTGCGTTAAGAAGCCACATAGACATCTGTCCCCAGAGTGCAGTGCATGGCTGCCTTCTCTGTAAACCGTGGGGTGCATAAACTCAGCTGGTTCTAATTGCACAGGGCATGCCATATTGTTGCCCGATGTAATGTCAATTTTTATTTATTTGTGTTTGTGAAAAGCAGGGCTGATTAGACCACTTAAAACTACACAGGCTAGTTAGAGCCAGGCTGGCCTTAGTGATTTCAGCTGCCCTCTCCAAAGTCATCAGTGTTCCCAGCCCTCGGCCTCCCTCTGAGAATGTAAACTTGGGGCCTTATGCTATCATGATTTCTATTTCATCCTGACTCTTATAAACTACCATATAAAAAGCAGCCGCTGAAGGTTTTTTTTTTTTTTTCCAATTTCATTCTGAGGCTTGGAAAATCACAAAATAAAAATAGCCCTGAGAGTGGAAAGTTTGGGGGAGTTTGTTTAGCTTTCTTTGAAATGCACTTTGTGAAGGAATAAGTAAGTCATAAGATCCCTCTTGGTGGAGTGCTTTACAGTTTAAATAATTTTTTCACATCCCTTTCTTCCTGTTAGATTCTCATGGAGACCCTGTGAGGTGTGGATTATTACTATCCTCCATTTTGCAAATGAGACTGAAGCTCCAGGAGATGAAAAATCCGGCCTGGGCCAGGATTATGTGACCGGGTAATGGCAGCATCAGTCCAGGTAGACCCTTGCCCCAAATCCAGGCCTCGCCCTGCACTCCTCAGTCTCTCCAAAAGTCCCCTTATGCCAGCCCAGCTTGCGCCTTCCTCCCTCCTCAGAGCCATTCTCATGAAGGGGAGGTGTCCAGACTATGTCTGGACAAGCAAAGCTCCGGACTGGGCCTGGGGTCTCTCTTCCCATCAAGGGGCCTACTACTTGGTATAACATTTACTTGAGACCATCTGAGTCCCCTCACAGGTGGCCAACTCCTGGAAGGCAGGGCCTTTTTGCCTTTATCATCTCTGTGTCCTTCGGGCCCAGAGCAGGGTCTAGTACACAGTAGGAACCCTGTAAATGTTTTCACAATTGAAACACTGTTGAATAAGAAATCTTTGTTTAAATTTTTTTAAAAGATTTATTTATTTATTTTAGAGAGAATGAGCAGGGGGAGGGGCCGAGGGAGAGAGAGAATCTTAATTAGACTCCGTGCTGAGCACGGAGCCCAACACGGGGCTCAATCCCATGACCCTGAGATCATGACCTGAGCCAAAATAAAGAGTCAGACGCTTAACACACTGAGCCACCCAGGCGCCCTAGAAGTTTTGTTTTTTTTTTAAAATCATCCTTCTATTTCATTTGATTTATGTCCTGATTTATGAATTGGCCATTGGAAGACTGAGTAAAATCTTGAGGCTGTTACTTGGCTCATTACTTCCCAAACTGTGTTTTAAGGAATGTTATGAGACACATCAACATATATTCCAGAAAAATTAAAAGTTCTTTCAAATAAGTTTGGGAAATAGTGATTCAGTAAATTCAACAGGTTTTTTAAATTGTAGATTTCCTGAAAACATAGATTCTCTTCTAGGTCTGGTTCCCTTCAAGATCTCCCCATCTGTGTAAGTTTCAGGCATACCTCTCCATTCTCATGATTGTTTAATGAGTAACTCTTAAACATGGACGTCTGCACTCATACACAGAGCTGTTTTCCCAAATGGTCCAGAGTTTTCAAGGCTGCTTCTCTCATGGTGCCATAGTCTGAACAAAGGCATCCCACCCACTGCCAGGTCATAGCCCTCCTGATGGCTGGAACTCCCTTTCCTCTAGTTCCTTCCCTTTAGCCTAACATCTCTTTCATATAAAGAAATCTTTCCCTAACCACTTCCTCAAGCTGTGGCTCCATTGCTCTCCTTCTCCTTGAGTTGAAACTTTTGTGAACAGTTGCTCTCATCCAAGGTCACACCCCCTTTCTGATGGGTCCTGAGAGACTCTGGAGGTCCATCTAAGCTCTAGAGCTCCACCTGGGATTAGCTGAGAACTTTGCTGTGAGTGCTTCAAAACTCTAACTTCTTCCATTCAATTCTGCTTTTTCTTGCCCTTCAGTGTATTTATTCTGAGAATATTCCCCCAGTAAGTTTATTATATATGCTAATGTCCATCCCAGAGTCTGCTTTTCAGGAAATCTGACCTGCAGCAGTTGTTTCCTGGAGTGTCCAAGAAAGCAGATGTTAATATGAAATTTTTGAGCTGACTCCTGGCAATAAGAATGCCATCACTGGTGAAAGATAAAACACGTATGTTTCTGGCATGATGTAGGAGTGCAATTGTTAAAATTTTCACCATGGTGAACTGGGAATGTATACAAATGTATTTCCATACAATGGTGGGACAAGTGTTTGGGTAATAAAGAGGAAACAAGCTATAAAGAGAATGGAACTGGATGGCTATGGTTGAGAGCAGTTGATATTTTTGAAGAAAGGTATGGTGAGTCAAGATTTTGTAGATTTGTAGACAAAACTAAGAAAACATTTAATTTCCAAAATAATGATAATGTCTAACATCTGTTTGGGGCAAAGACACTAGAATTATAATATGGACAAAAATAGTATGTAAGATTGGAGGATTGAGTAATTAGATTTAAGGTCTGGCCCTCCCTGCTTCAAAGCTCATGGTATTTTTTGAGATAAAGGCAATGACATCATTTATCTTGTTGAAAAAGATAGAATGGGGCATTTAATGTCCAAACAAGTGGAAGGAGAAGTGGAATGGATGCAATCAAGTCAAAGAAGCTCAGAAGGCTGGGTGTGTACAAAAAGAAAAGACAAATAGAAATAAGAGAGTAGAAACAAATCCAAATGAATAAGTAATCCAAATAAATGTAAATGGATTAAACTCTCCTGTTAAAACATAAAGATTCTCAGACTATATAAAAACAAAATTCAGCTACATACTTTCTATAAGAGACTCAGTTATAAGTATGAACACAGAAGAGTTTTAAGTCGGAGACTAGAAAAAATATACCAGGAAAATATTAAGCAAAAGAAAGCTGGTTTAGTCATATCGAAGCAAATAAAAATAGACTTTGAGGGAAAAAGCTTTAAGAAAGATAGCATCATGCTATGAGCTTCAATTTATCAGGAGGATAACAGTTGAAAACATATTCACCGAATAGCATAGCTTCAAAATACATAAACTCTTTGTTAGATCTACAAAGGGTTTTATCAACAAATCCTTCACTATTTTAATACAGCTTTCTTTGGGGCGCTTGGGTGGCTCAGTCGGTTAAGTGTCTGCCTTTGGCTCAGGTCATGGTCCCAGGGTCCTGGGATCGAGCCCCACATTGGGCTCCCTGCTCGTTGGGAAGCCTGCTTCTCCCTCTCCCTCTGCCTGCCACTTCCCCTGCTTGTGCTCTCTCTCTCTCAAATAAATGAATAAAAATCTTTAAAAAAATATAGCTTTCTTGGTTATCGGTAAATAACCAAGGATACTAGATTTGAATAGCACAATCAAAAAGCTTTGGGAAATTGCCTTATTTACCATTGTCATACCCCATTACCCTGCCCCCATCCAGTTTCCTCCTTTACTCCAAGTATGCTCCCATCACTCTTGCTTCTAACACTTTGATTTGCTCATCCCAGGGAAGCTCTTGCATGTATTCTGTGCCTCAGTTTTGCTTTTTGCCTCTGTTGAGGCTCTACTCATACCCTCACTGTGGCTTCCTCAGCTTCTTAATCAAGATTTTTCTCTTCCAGTATCTTAGTGGAGAGAAGCCCCTAGTAGGTAAGGCCAGACTTTAACCCCTCACAGTCCTCACTTTTCAAAGTGAGTGGGAAGATAGGTTCTGACACCACATAAATATTAGTGGTTAAACATGTTGGGTAAGTGCTCATAAATGTATGTAGAATAAAAACAGTAAAACATGAACTTATTTGAAAAGTTGTCTCCCAGCATCCTTTCCTTCCAGACAAAATGCTTAGTCATGTCATATCCTGTCCAAGAGAGCCTGATCAACCTTCACTCTCCCAGCCCTGCATCCATACGCACTCCAGGTCTTTATCTTTCTTCTCTATTTAGTCCCCATTTCCTACCACCTAGTGCCCATTGCAGGATTTGAGAGTCTGGGAATGGTTTTTCCTGTCTTGTGACAGGAACAGCAGTGACAGATGGAAACCATCCATAATATCCACCGCATATGCTGGGCTCTCCCAGCTGACAGCCTTCTCAGAAAATGAAAATTCATCTGGCAATAACAAGGACTACAAAGCTGTTCCTACTCTTCAATCCAGTAATTCTACTTCCGGGAATTTACTCCAAGGAAATAAGGAGAAAAAAATTCATTTGTCTAAGGATGTTCATAGCGGGCCAATTCATAAGGAAGGAAAACTGGAAACAATCCAAATTGCCACCACTAGAGAAATGGCAGGACAAATTATGACATTATCGCAATGGAATACTCTATAGCTATTAAAAATGACAAATATACACAGCAGGCCAATTCTTGGAAATGTACTTGTGAGGTAACATTCAGTGAGGGGCAGCAGGCCAGAAAATATTTATGGAGTGTCTATCACATATAAGACACTTCAAATCCTGAAAGGTGATAAGATGGTCTGGGTGTAAGGATGAGGGAACTGAGGTTCAAGGGGTCTAGCGGGCCCCTCAAGAGGAACTGGAATTCAAGCCTGGATCTCTTGGATTCCAAAGTCCAGATCTTCTTGCAAATGCAGCTCCTGGCTGGTCTGATTCTCCAGCAAAAATCTAAAGAAAACATAGAGTCAGCCAAAGAGAGTCAAGTTTATTTTTAATTATCTTCTTAATGAAAAGTTGTTTAAATTTAAATTAGAAAAAAGAGAAATAAAATGAGATCTGTCTGGTCTCCAAAGCTTGACCAGGCAGTCCCCTATTAGGATCTGTGTCATGGAGAAGCCCACACTAATTATCTCTCCATTGTGCATCCAGATCACTTGAGGGGCTTGTTCAGTTAACACACACGCTGTCTTCACCCCACTGGGCAGTAAAACTCTATGTCTATGCCATAGTGAGTTCCTGCTGCTGGTGGAAACATGAATATTTATTTTTTGTTTGTTTGGAGCCAAAAGCCAAGACTGAAAATCACTGATTATGGATTTTCCTCAAGAGGTCCCTATGCAATCCCAAGAGCTTGTATTTCAGATGGGAAGAATAAGCATTTCTTACATTAAATGTGTCACCCGTGCAGGTGACATTGGATGACATGGAGGATGCCTGGTGTTTGTGTGGCTTTTGGAGCAAGGGTTATTTAGGTTCTTTACAGTCTTGGCCCAACTGTAGTTGTGGGTAAGAACTATTTTAAACACACACACACACACACACACACACACACACACACACACACACACACTGGGCTTGTCCTTAGAAAATCTTAGAATGGCATGTTTATCATGCCCTTTACCCTAATAAAGTTCAGTTTTGTAACCAAGGAAATGTCTTTGTTCTTGGGCTAACAGTTTCTCCGCAAAACATAAGAATTAGAAATATTTTGTTCCTAAAGATCTTGTGCTCCTTGGCTGCTATAGACGGAATATTTGTGCCCCCTAAAATCATATGTTCAACCCCAATCCCCAGTGTGGGGGTATTTGGAAGTGGGGCCTTTGGGAAGTTGGGCCTTTGGCAAAGCCCTCATGAATTGGGAATAGTGTCCTTAAAAGGTGCCAGAGAGGTCTGTCCTCCCCTTTACCCATGTCAGGTCACAGCAAGAAGACAGCTGTCTATGAACCAGGACATGTGCCTTGATCTTGGACTCTCGTCTCTGGAACCCTGCAAAATACACTTTTGTTGTTATGAGCCACCCAGTAAACATTTTCTGTTACAGCAATCCGAACAGATGAAGTCATTGGCTTATGCTTGTGTTTTGACTCCTTGTCCTCCCCTCGTGCACCCAGAGGTACAATGGCAGCAGTCCTTCTGACTTTTCCTGAGGCCCCCTGCACCTGTCCTCCAGCTGGCTGACTTCACCACCTCCTCCTTAATTGCTTGTGATTGGAGAAGCATGATCACATGCTTGAAGTGACCAGTGAATAAAGGGCAAGGAGCCGTTTTGAAGTGTCAGCCTCCTGGTCCTAAAGAATATAAAACCAACCTAGGCAGGGAAATGATAGAGGTCTCCAAGCTCAAGAGCAACAGACCCAGAAGACAGCTTGTCATTAGAGGACCAGCTTCTGAATTGTCTTCCTAGGGTGCCCTTCAGAGCCAGAGCTGTTCCCTTAATGATTTTGCAGAAGTAGCAAGATGAGGTTCCTGGGAGTAGTCAGGGAACATTTCCTGAAACTCTTGAAATCAGCTCATCTACCTGCCTGCTGTCTTCCTGCTGCCATGACCATTACTTTAGCTAAAGGTAATACTTTTCTTCTTATTAGGTGGCAGGTAGTTGGGATGTTTTTACTTTGCTATTACAAACACATGGGAGGGAAACTAACCATAGGGCTCCAGAGCAGGCAGAACAGATACTAAAGTCAGGATCTTGGCCGCAGGGTGGGAATTCAAAGAAGCCTGTGCTGTACAGACCTCGAAGAGCCACTAGCAGATACAATGACCTTTTGGTAGTGTGACTTTGGGCCAGTACTTAACCTCTCTGACCTTGAAGTTCCTTATCTGGAGAATGGAACTCATTCTTCCCATGTTGCAGAGTTGTTATGAAGATTAGAGAGCATGTGTCTCACATGCCTGGCTACCAGTAGCCACGAAAGGAATGAGATTTACTTTCATTGTAATTGTGCATTGATTTATTGGATTCTCTTTCTCTCCTTTTTGCTTCCCAAAGTGAACTGGCTGTGAATCAATGGGAAAGCAGGCAGGACAGGTGTCACCAGCTGTGATGGTTAACTTTATGTGTCAACTTGACTGACCATGGGGTGCCCAGATATTTGGTCAAACATCCTAGATTTGTCTGTGAGGCTGCTTCTGGATGAGATTAACATTTGAATCTGTAGACTAAGTAAAGCAGATTGCACTCTCTAATGTGGGTGGGCCTTATTCAATCAATTGAACTTCTGGATAGAACAAAAAAGGCTGAGTAAGAGGGAACTCCTGCTTGACTGCTTCAGAATGGGACATCAGTCTTTTCCTGCCCTTGGACTTGAACAGAAACATTGGCTCTTCTTGGGTCTTGAGCCTGTGGGCTTTCAGACTGGAAGTTACACTGTTGGCTCTCTTGATTCTCAAGCCTGTGGACTTGGACTAGAACTACAACATTGGCTCTCCTGGGTTTCTAACTTCTCGATTACAGATCTTGGGACTTCTCAGGTTCCATAATTGCTTGAGCCAATTCCTTACAGTCACTCAATCTATCAATCAGTAGTCCTGTTTCTCTCTGGAGAATCCTGACTAATACAGCAGCTTAGGGCTCTGATTTTAGAGGACACGCCTTGGGGGAAGACCTGCAGAACCAGGGAAGGCCTTCCACATTGAGAAAAGAGAGCCAGCTGCAGGAGCCAAAGCAGGCATGATAAGGAAGGAAGGAAAATTTTGACCCCTTTCTTTGTTTGCCCACTTTAACTGCCACAGATAGTCTGACCTGGTCTGGCTCCTGTGAGTATTCTAGGAATGGTGCTTGTTTGGCTGAGCCCAGAGTGACCTTAATATGGAAACAGGCAGAATGAATTGTCCCACCCTCCGTGTGCCCTGAGCATTTTGTACATGGTAGAACTATAATCATGCAATATCCCTTCATATTTTAGTAACATGCCTGTCTTTCTTTTTTTAAGAAAAGATTTATTTTATTTTATTCACTTTAGAGAGAGCGAGACTGTGCAAGCGAGGGGAGGGGTGGAAGGGGAGGCAGAGGAAGAGAATCTTCAGCAGACTCCACTCTGAGCACGGGCTCAGACTCTGAGATCATGACGTGAGCTGAAATCAAGTGTCCAGTGCTTACCGAACTGAGCCACCCAGGTGCCCCAACATGCCTGTCTTTCTTGCTGGTCTGTGATCTATGTGAGAAGAGGGATAAAGTCAGATTCATCCCTATTTCTTCAGCGCCTAGCTCAGGACCTGGCACCATGCCTGGCTCAGAGTGGACGCATTTGTACTTGGAAATTGTAGATTAGTATTTGGGTGTTGGAAACACCTCATTCCTTCCCTCTTTCCCACGCATGTGCCTCATGTATTTCTCAGATGTAAAGGAATTTGAACTAAATAGGCTTTTTTTTTTTTTTTAATCAGTTTGGGCTAGGCTGTTGTACTAACAACCCACTCTAAAATCTCAGTGACTTCACGCAAGTTTATTTCTGACTCATGAAAAGTCCCCTGTGGTTATGGGCGACTCTCCAGGGCAGCTGTTCTCCATACAGTGTCTCAGCAAACCCACACTCCTTTGATTTGGTGTCCCCATCATCCCAACATCAGGCAGAGCAAGAGCTTGTGGAGAAAACACATCCTCTCCACTGTGCTGCAGCCCAGGAGTGCTAGCTGTCACTCCCCCTCAGAGCCCCTTGGCCACATCCATGCACGTGGCCACACCTAGTGGCAAGATTGTTGGGATGACTAGTTTTCTATTGCCCAGGCAGGAAGAGAGAACTGAATGTTGGTGTGTACTAACCATGCCTACCACAAGAAGGCTCAAGGTGAAATGTAGGACAGCCCAAATCAAAAGTAAGAAAACTGCCCAAATTTGTTGTTCTTGTTATGATACATACATTTGTTTATTCACCCAACAAATATTTATTGAACACCTACTAGAGGTCAAGCATTGTTCTTGGTACTAGGGCACAACAGTGAATAAAGCAACTCTCTGACATCATGAGCTTACTTTCTAATGGGGAGAGACAAGCAGTAAATAGTATATAAACTCTCAGAGGGTTATAAGGGCTATGAAGGAAAATAAAGGTGAATAAAAGGCTGTAGAGGGATAGAGGAAGTTGCTATTTTGGATCTGGTGGTAGCGGGAATCCTTGCTGATAAGAGATTTGGTGAAGTGAAGGAGACATGCCAGTGCATGGAAGGGAGAGGAGACAGTATTGCAGGCGGAGAGAAGACACAGTGCCATGGGCAATTTATTAATTTGGTTCATTCATTCATTAAACATTTACTGAGCTCTTACCACTATGCCCTCTCTTATACAGCTGGTGATAGAAATATGAATGAAACCCAGACAGTGGCCTCTATCAGTCCACGGTCCAGTAGGGGAGACAGATAAGGAGTCAGAGAGGCACAAAAGAGAGAATTGCAATTTCCATTTGGGTGGAGAAGAGTCAAGGAAGATGTTAGGCAGGAGGTGATGTGATGGTCTAAAGTGGAAATTAGGAATATCAGCTATTAAAATAATAATGTTGCGTGTTATCTACTGTTGTGTAACAGAATCCCCTCAAATTGTGGCCCAAACCCACAATATTGTATTATTTCCCATGATTCTGTGGATTTTCTGGGTATTGCTGGAAAATTCTTCCAGAGCATGTGGTACTCCCCAGGTCACTAATGTGTGTGCCTTCAGCTAGGAGCCTCATGGGGCTATATCCAAGATGGCTTCATTTCTGTGCCTGGAGCTTCACTGAGGTGGCTGGAGCATCTGGGACTGACTGGGCTTCTCTCTCTCTCTCTCTCTCTCTCTCTCTCTCTCTCCATGGGATCTTTCATCTAGTCCAACTTGAATTTCTTTACATGGTGGCTGGATCCCAAGAGGGTACACAGAGGCTTCGAGACCTCAAAGGGCTGGATGTCAACGGTGTCATTTTCACTGCATTCTATTGGCCCAAACTGGTCAAAAAGCCAGCCCAGATTCAAGGGGACAGAGACTCAACCTCCATGCCCCCAGGGACAGGAGGAATTGGTAGAGGTGATGTTATCAGACAATCTACAGCAGACATTGGCAGTATAAAAAAGTGGATATGTTCATGTGCTCCCCCTCCCACCCCATCCTTTCTCCATAACATGAGTCAGTGACAAAAATCCCTAACTGTCCCAGCACGCTTACCTGCTGAGTCTAGGAGTTTTTCAAGTCAGCTTCCTAGGTAGACCGGCCAAAGTCAGGGTGAGAGATGAGGCCCATTTGCCATCCTAGCCATAAAGGAATATAGCAGCTACCAAAATTGTATCTGTAATATAATTATGCTAACTCTGTAGCTATTGTGTCTGTGAATGAACGAGGGACCGGACAAGTGGCAGGATGTGGATGATACTTTTGTGTCCTATTTTTGTGATATGTAGGCAGTTTTAAATGCCTAAGAGATATAAAAGTTTTAAAAATGATGATTCTATGGGACGAGGATAAAAAAAGGAAAAGAAAACTTGTGAGAGGAGGTTTGGGTAAAGAGCAAGAATGGCTGGCTAGAGGGGAATTCAGGGGGGCTCAGGAAAGAAGGCAGGTGACCTAGGCATGTCAAGGGATCCTGGAAAAAACAATATTGGCCTAAGCTCTGGAGACTGTACTTGGTTTCCAGCCAGAATGAGCTTGGCACTCCCCAGTGTTGGGGCTTGGGGAAATCGTCTAGCTGGGCTTAGAGGTATAACAGATTGGAATGCAAATGCAGCTTTATGTGTCCGACTCAGCGAGCTGAATTCTACAGCAAACTCGGTACCTGCGTTTGACCTGCTTCCAGGAGGTTTGAATCCCCAAATGTACCATAATGTGTTAAAGTCAGTTTTGTGCTCTAAACTGCTGAGAGTGTTATATTTCAGGCACCTCATCGTAAAAGGTTACAAGAACAACAGTTAATGCTTATAAGGCAAGAGGCAAGAGAGGAGAAATGCATGCTCTTGCCTTCGGTGGTGATGGCAGTTGAATTAACTAGGCACCAAAGCGAGGGGCCAAGGGTTTTCCTGAGAAATCATGTATTTATGGTATCTCCTGATCCTTTAAATTATAGATATTTTAGCCCCGTCCTTTCAGCAAAGCCAAATCCTGATGTGGAGGCACTGTGTGTAATTTAGGGCAGGAATGTCTTTCCCTTTGCCCCAGGCAGCGGCGATGTGGTGGGAAGCATATTGCATCTGGAGTCGGGAGGTTACCGCCTAAGGGGCATCTGCGGTGCATGGTGGGTTTTGGCATCCTCTAGATTTGGACTTGAAGCCAGACCCTGCTATTTCCTGCCTGGATGGCTGGTGTGCCTTAGTTGGATGCGTTCGTAAGGTGGTAGTAGGAAACCTGCTTTTCAGAGTTGTGAAGATATCTTCAAAGTGCCCACGGTAAAGGAGTGATATCTGCGGAGCACTTGCCATCTAGCACAGGCTCTCCCCCTCTACTCCGTGTTTATCAGCCTGCAGGCCTTCAAATGAATGAATCTCTTTCTTAGTTGAATCACTTGAATTCTGCTGCAACTTTAGTTAGAGGGACCTAGTCCAGCTGCTGAGTGGTCCCAGGTGTAGGGGGCCAGGACCCCATCCTGAACAAATACAAAGAGATCCTTTTGTGTTGAGTTGACTCGCTATGAGGCCAGATCACTGAAGGTTCTGGAATTCAGGGAAAAATTTTTCCCCAGATAAAACAGAAAATTGTATTTCCTGACATCTCAAGCACCATCTGGGTTTCCTTCCACATCAAGTATCATATTTTGGCTACTGTACCCTGTTAAAACATTTACCATAAGCTCTCCCCCAGGGTATGTCAAGGCCCTCCCCATACAACTTCCTAAGCAAAAAAATCCTTTGGGGATACGAGGGCTGGTCATGGATTAAGACAACGATTGTAACACTTCCCTTCATGCCATAGGGAACCTTCCCCGGTGGGGCCGTCACAAGGGTATTTTATTGAGGGGTTTCTTCTTTTGTTTTACGGTAAGTGTAATGTCACTTAAGTCCCAAATATTTCCATATTGCTATCTGCTGTCATGTTCGTCGGGTCTGTCTGGTGGAGAGAGGCTCGAGGCTTAGTTAAGATTCTTTCCTGGACATTCTAGAAATACTCCCTTTGTTTCTGGTTCCAAGATATTTGCCACTAAGTTTCAGTCTTGCATCCATTTACTATGTTCTGATGGCAAGGAGGACCTAGGAAGTTATCTGTTCATTGAGCGCATGTTGGATGTGTACTGAGAACCAAGCACTGTGCAAGACCTGGATGCAGAGAGCAGGGAGAGCTCCCATTCTTGAGCATCTCCCTGCCTAGTGAAGGTTGACCCTCTGATCAAAGGCCTTTCCTGTCCTTAGAAAGTCCAGTTAACCCATATGTACCTGTGATTCAAAACAGGTACATATAGGTTGATTTATTGACTACCCGTAAGATGGAATGAATTCTATTCCATTATAACTCAGAGGCTGGCACTTCAGCCTCATCTACCATATTTAGTTAAGGTCATGCTAGAAGCTGTAACAAGTAACACCACCCCCCCAACACACACACACACACACACACACACACACACACGTATAATGAGCCAACAGAATGGAAGTTCATTTCTTGTTCACATCAAGCCCAAATGTGTGTTTCTGTTTACCAAGCTGCTCTTCTCCCAGCAGGGTTGCAGGAAACCCAGTGTCCACAGGATCATCTGTTTTCTGCCAGTCAATGGGAGAAATGGGAGTAGAGAAGGCATACCCACTTCTTCAACACTCCAACCCAAAAGTGATATGAGTGGCTTCTGTCCACCGTCTATTGGTGAAAGCAAGTCACATGGCCATATCAAGACGCAGGGGGAAAGGGAGACCCTGGCTTGTCAGTAATTTCCCTGTGACCCCTCTCCATTATGGAAGGGGCACGTGTCACATTGTTGGGCAACCAGCTGTCTTAGCCACTTCTGCTTTTCACTGGTAGGTAAAAAAAAAAAATCTCTTTAACTGCTTTCTCATTGATTTGCCTCTCTCGCTCCTTTTTGTGTGTTGGCTTTGCTGTTGGATCTCCAGGATCTTATAATTCCCTTTCTAGTATGATGGGATTAGAAGAACTCTGAGCTGAGGTCACCTGGCTGGCTTAGTTGATAGAGCATACGACTCTTGATCTCAGGATCATGAGTTCAAGCTCCATATTGGGCATAGAGCTTACTTTAAAAAAATAAATAAACAAAGTAAAAGAATTCTGAGCTGGAAGTCAGATCTGGGTTCTAGAATTATTAACACTATCTCACAGGATAATCTTGAGCAAGTCATTTTCTCTACATGTGCCTCAGTTTCCTTGTTTGTAAAATAAAGATAATTATACCTCCCATACGGGGGTGTTATGAAGATTAAATGTGATTCACATCCAAAGCACCTAGCAGAGTGCCTGACAAATAAGAGAAACTCAATGTATATTTATTTATTATTGATGAAATTCATCATTGATGAATGATGAAAGAAATTTTTATCAGCTGTTTTCCTACTAACTTCTGGTTCTTGTGATGGTTCTTTTTTTTTTTTAAGATTTTATTTATTTATTTCACAGAGACAGCGAGAGAGGGAACACAAGCAGGGGTAGTGGGAGAGGGAGAAGCAGGCTTCCCGCCGAGCAGGGAGCCCGATGCGGGGCCCGATCCCAGGACCCTGGGATCATGTCCTGAGCCGAAGGCAGACGCTTAACGACTGAGCCACCCAGGCACACCTCCTGTGATGGTTCTTGACATTAGGTATGTGGTGGGGGTCGGGGTGGGGGAAACTGGAGTTTTCCTGCTCTTCAGTAAAGTCACTGAAGGCAGGAACTGTGTGTGAGCTCCCTTAGGTATGTCTCCCTCCTAGTGTGCCTGTATGGAGGTGATACCTAGTAAGCCCATGCCGGGTGAATGAGTTTTGTTGAACTATGGATAAGTGATTACACCATTGCCTCCAATGGGCTGAACACTGAGGTGACCACGGTGATGACTATATACCAGAGTTGGGTTGTTTAACCTCCAAGAATTAGACTATTTTTGTTTTTCTGGTTCCAGGGTGTGAGGCACCATTTCCAAGGAGTGGAAGTCAGTGTTGGTACTTTGCTGACCTAAAGTGTGAGAGGACCCTTCTGCTCACCAGGTAGATGGCTTTTGGCCTCCAGGCTGACTTTGGCTAACAAACTTTCTACTTGGGTATTCAAAGCAATGAGTCTTTCTAGCAAATCATAAGGAACTGTGGTTGGGCTTGAGTTAGACATTGAAAGACTTGGTTTCAAGTCCTGAATGTGCCAGTCAGCAGGGCTGAGTGACAGAGTAGAAAGAGCATGGGCTTTGTAGTCCAACAGCTCTGGCTTCAAACCTGGGCTTGCCAGGAAGGCTTTGGATACCTTAGTCAACCATCCCAAGCCTCAGTTTCCTCATCTGCAAAATGGGAACCATAGTCCTCCCACTCTCTCTTCCTGTCTCCTTCCCTCACAGGGTTATTGGGGAATTGATTAGGGTAAAGGTTGAGAGGTTAGGGTCTGGAGGCAGACTCCGTGGACTCCCATGACTATGAGCTAGTTATTTAAACTTTTTGTGCCTCTGTTTCCCCATCTGTAAAATGGGGACGATAATATGTCCTTACTGTATATGCTTATTATGAGGAATAACTGGATTAATTAATGTGAAATGCTTAGAAGAGTGCCTGGCATAAGATAAGCAATCAACTACAGCAAGTAATAATAGCTGTTATGATGATGATCATCATCATCAAGAGAATTAAATGAAGGTAGAGTTGTTTGCTAATTCCAGAGCCACAAATCTCAGGTTTCATTACTAAAGTAATAGGCCTTTCCCCATGCCCACCCAGCTCTATTTTTCTGGCCTCTCTGGAATCCTGGGAAATTTCTCGGCATGGAGGGAGCACTTGCTTGACTTGTATGCTTCTGGCTCCTGTGGCTGAGAGCTGGTGGTCTTCTTCCAGGTCCCAACTTGTGCTCCCCTGGTGTTTTGGCCTGTCGTGTTTGGAGTCCATGTTCCCGTCAGTGCAAGTCCTCATTGTGCTAACCAAAGCACTTCCCACCATGTGTTTACACGGTTCCTGGGAGTGGGAGGGAACTGGCCCCAGACCAGCACCACAGGCTACAGAGGAGAAACTGGGGTGCCAGCACCTCTCTTACTGTGAGCCACATTCTGATACTCCACCCTGGGAAGCAGGGTGGCCATGGAGTTAGTGGCAAGAAAGACCACACACCTGGAAGCTGAGTGTGGGGCTTGAGGTCTGACCAGCCCGTGTCTGAGTCTCAGCTATCCCTTTCCGTAGCTGTGTTACATTGGTTCATGGACTTCTGTTTGAGCCTCAGCATGTTCATCTATAAATGGGCCTGATAATACCGATTCCATAGAGTTGCGGTGAGCATTGTATGTGATGGTTCAGTGTCTGCCACACGGCAACGGTTCTAAAAATGCGAACTAAAGCCAGTTGGCAAGGGGTCAGCAAACCTGGGTCCTGATAAAATGGCTGCTACCATTGTTCTGTAAGGCCATGGGCAAGTCAGTTAATTCCTCTGGGTGGTAATTTTCTTCATTTGTAAAGTGGGTGTGGTGGCTTGCTACCATGTCAACTCAGCTAAGCTGGAATCCTGGTTCCCAGAACTCCCTTCCTGGTGGATCCCATTTAGACTTGGCCACAGGGCACGTGTGTGCTAGCTTTGGAGGTGGAAGCGAAGCAGGAACCATTTTCAAGCTGTAGCAGGCACTGTGGCGGCACTCACACGTTGCTGCTGACCTGCTAGCTCAGCTAGTCGGTGGAGCTGGGCCCACAGCGCCTTCAGCTCCTACAGTCCTCCTGTCGCTTTGTCAAGTCCTGGCCGCAGGGTGTGCAGTTACATGCAAAGGGCGCAGCTTCTCCTGGGGGTCATCCGTGACACTGAGGTTGGAGGTGGTGGAAGACAGATGTGGGTTCCAGCTGATCTCCGTGGGGTCTAGATCTTCCACGTGGGTTCCAGTCTGTCCTTGCTCAGGTCATCTCACGTCCAGCTTTCCTTCCCAACCTCCAGTCCACTGACCTGTATCAACTTGAGGCACGACAGCCAATGCACACTTCTCTGGCATTCACGCACTGCAGAAAGTCTTATTTCTATAACAGATCCCTTATTTTCTCTCAGCCACAGTGACTTCATTTCTCTGCTTCAATTCTCACTGATCCAGTGGGGGACAATGGCAGCCACTTCATGAGGTGGCTTTAAGGATCAAATGAGGTCATGGATGAGAAGTTGCTTTGAAAAGCATAATGTGTATTATGCATACGTGGGCCTTAAAGAATCACATATGGAAAAATTTCTTAGTAAAACAGAAAAGTATAATTCTTTCAATTATTTTTAAAAGCTGAACTCCTCATCTTCCCAGGACCTGCTCCACTGTCCTCTTTCCAATTGCTCAGGCCAAAATTGGGGCTCATCCTTGACATCATTCTCTCCTACACATCCTTTCTTCTGTTCAGACTCCTGTCACTTCTCACGACCTCTACCGCTAACTCCCTGCTCCCAGCCACCATGCCTCTCGTAGAGATTATGTTCTCACTGGCCTCCCTGCTTCCACAAGGACGGGTCCAGTCAGACCTAAGCTGGGTCACATCATGCTCTGCTCACAGCCCTCCAGTGGCTTTCCCCCTCCATGATGCCACAGGCCCTTGTTGCTTACTGCTTCTCTGAGCTCATTCCCTCCCACCATCTCTCTGGCTCTCTGTGCTCTGGCCACACTGGCTTCTTGGCTACTCTTCAAATATGCCAAGTGTGTGCCATTACTTAAAACAGATCAACATTTTTCAGAGAGGAGGAATCAGACATAGGGACGATGGCTGTCTTGTGTTCCTATTGGCTTAGACACATCTGGGGATGTCACTTGCCACCCATACACAAGTATTTACCAGTAAACTATATGACACAGACCAAAGCTGGATGTCATTCTGGAAAGTGCTTTTTACCAGAAATCAAATGCCACTTGAACTTACTATTAGTATTATGACTGTTAGTATTAACAGTATACTAGTTAGTATACTAATACTAACAGTATTAGTGTAATACTGTTAGTATTAGACAACGTAGAATTTAATTATCATAATCCACAATAACATCTCCTGTCTTGTGGCTATTTAGGATTTTCAAAGCCCTTTTGTATCCATTATCTTATTTAAGCTCCACAACAACACTAGCAGCTAGGCGTTTTTCCAATTTTACAGGTAGGAAAACCGAGGCTCTCAGGAATCAGTTGACTCACTTAGAATCAAAGAGCTAGTGGTTGACAAGACTAAATCTAAAAAGCAGGTTTCCTGATGCCACATTCAGCATTCTTGTAAGGAGCTATTTGTAAGGCCAAACTGAATTGTAAGTAGGGTTGGATGGAATGAAAAATTTTGCTTTCTTCATTGCCACCATCCACAATTGAAAATGTTCACCGGATGCCTGGCTGGCTCAGTCGGCGGTGCATACGACTCTTAATCTCAGGGCTGTCAGTTCGAGCCCACATTGGGTGTAGAGATTACTTAAAAAGAAAAATCCTTAAAAAAATGTTCCCACCATGCCCAAGCCCAAAAGCTTACACTTTTTTAAAAATGCAAATATCCCTAGGATTTGTGGTTGAGCCAATTAGCTTGCTTTCCTCCTGAGAGTTTCTCCACAGAGAAAATAATTTTTGTTTTGTGGAAATGAGGACGAGTGAGAATAGAGAAGTGTGGGGAGGCATATGGTTCAGATGAGTTGAGGAAATACATTATCCTTGTTTTATGAATGGGCAATATGACTCAACGTGCTCCAACTAGTAAGTTGACAAGAGCAAATCCATCATACCATGTTTCCCATGTAAATGAGGTATGCTCTGGAGGGAGAATGCCTGCGTCCAATCCCCCCTTCGCCACTTACTAGCTGTGTGACCTTGGGCAAGTCACAGTACCTCTCTGAGCTTAAATTTCCTCATGTTTAAAATGGGGATAATAGGGGCACCTGGGTGGCTCATTTGGGTAAGAGTCTGTCTTTGGCTCAGGTCATGATCCCGGGGTCCTGGGATCGAGTCCCGCATCAGGCTCCCTGCACAGTGGGGAGTCTGCTTCTCCCTCTACCCTTCCCCCCCTCTTGTGATCTCTCTCTCTCTCTCTCTCAATCTCAAATAAATAAAATCTTAAAAAAAAAATAAAATGGGGATAATAACTAATCTATTCTCAGAATTAAATGAGGTGATCTACATAAAGGACCTGGCTAGTTATCATCCTCAAGAGATTTTGACTGTTGTTATTATCATATGAATATTTTTTCCTGTCCTCATGTGTGCTGCTTTTGCTCCAGGTACAAAGACCATGATGGGAGTTGGGGTGAGTGACGCATGGAGAAGGAGGTGAATGCCCCCATTTCCTCAGGGCCCCTCACATTGAGTAAGCCCCTCTCCATTAGGAGGAGGCCTCCAAGAAGTCTGCTGGACCCACTGTCTCCCCATTTTCTATCAGCTAAGTTTCCCTCCTGAGCTTTGGGTAGGGGGGCTGATGAACACAGGAGGAGAGCAGCTTAGGGCCCTGAAGTGGGAGAGGGGTTGTGGGGGGAAGGGCGCGAGGAGAGTGCTGGGTTCCTGTCGGGTGGGATGGAGACACACGCACCCTGTGCTGGCTGTTGGATCCCAGGAATATTGGTGGTTTCTGCATTTACATTCCAGGGTGGGTGGCACAGGGGGCCAGGGACTGTAGGCTGACTGTCATGGAGGGCAAGACGGGCAAGCAGGGGACTGCTATCTTGTTTGTTCCAAGGGCCTGAGGAGCAGAACAGATTGTCTAGAGGTTTTGTGCTCTTTCCCTGGGACGAAGTGTCCAAGGCTTCCAGGTTGTCCAAGCTCCAGGTCAGTGGAGGTGAGGAGGTGTGGGAGGTATGAAGTAGAAAAACCTGCTCCTTTCAGGGAGACATATCTCCTCCTTTCGAGGACGCACGACATTGGGGCTGATGGACCTGCCTAGAGATGAGTGACCCGCCAGGCTCTCCAACCCGTTGAGGCGACTCCCTCTCCTGGGCACAAATGAATAAGAAACAACCAGACTTTAGGCCCCCAGTCGCTTCCCACCCTCAGGATCTCCCAAGGTGCTCCTGGGACATCACCTTGGGCTTTGAGGATAGAGTTTAATTTTGAGGGTTTTTATGTTGTCTTTTTCTTTTGTAATGGTAGAAATATAAGCTATTTATACTATTCAGTAAGAATGAGGGAGAAGATTGTGTTTGGCACAATGTCTACAACAAGAGAGACCTCAGGATCTGACACGTAGCAGTTGTTCAATAAATATTTATTGGATGGCTGAATGAAGTTCATACAGAGGGAAAAAGACTTGCAGGGAAAAAAAAAACACAACAAACTCTAAAATGTTGTTATGGGCTGGTGATAGGATTAGTGGTGATTTTTATATTTTCCCTATCCTCTAGAGCTTTGTATTGTGGTAATAAGATTATTATAGTAACAGGTAATTATGACCAAAAGGAAATTAGAGCGAAAATTAAGGGGGTCATTTTCTTATGAAGCAGAAGCCTGCTTATAGCATCAGCAGCTCAGCTGTGGGAACCAAGCCCTGGGGGGAGGGTTACATTTTTATATCTCTTTCACCTCTGTTCCTTCTCTTCAAAAAGACCTAAATCTCTCCCTACCCCGAGTGGGTGCATGCCAATCCCCTTCTGCCCCGAACTAATCAGTGCCCAATCTAACATCGTGCCAAGATTCTCAAGAGGGAAGATTTTGTAATAGTTAAGACAGGAGGCTTTAGAATAGACAAATTATGCCTTAAAATATACTGTTAATTTTGAAGGGAGCTCCTCATGACATATATATATATATATATATATATATATATATATATATATAATATATTTCCCCCCAAAAGCATTTTCTCCTGACTTTAACATTGGGTTGAGAACTTTAGATAAAGTTTGTAGTCAACAAGCCCTCTTACTGTCTTCTGGCATGGTCCTAAAGATTGACTGTTGTCCCACCAGGGATAGATTAGATTTAGGGAAATCCTCTCCCAGGCCTCCCTGTTCTTTTATGAGGAGTTGGTCCTAAAATATTTGCCCATTATCTTCTAACCCCATCACCCTCCAGGCTCAAATAAAGTGTGCTGAGGAAGCGGTGGCCACTTGAGGATCAGGCCGGAAGAGCCTGGCTCCTGTACTATCAGAAGACAAGATTCAGAGACTAGATGGGATGGCCATCACCCTCTTCATCTCCTGAGATCTGCTTGCAGACTCCACAGGGAGTTAACGGTTGCTATGGTGACAC
This sequence comes from Zalophus californianus, assembly GCF_009762305.2. Classification (NCBI taxonomy): domain Eukaryota; kingdom Metazoa; phylum Chordata; class Mammalia; order Carnivora; family Otariidae; genus Zalophus; species Zalophus californianus. Next base: position 52,086,890 of record NC_045598.1, read on the forward strand.
AGGCACACCAGGACCAAAGGTGTTAATTTAAAAAGAACCTCACCCTTCCTTTAAACCACTCAGAAACCCGCTTAGACACAGGATCAGGTTGAGTAGTTGGACTTTGGGGTTTGACAATTCCTAATGTAGGAGATTCCAGGGATGTGTCCTCCACACCAGGGAATTCCCAGTCATCCTTATAAGGGCAACTGCTAGGGGGTCTGGGTTTTATTCCAGGCTCTGCTGAGAAATTATTGGGTGACTCTCCTCAAGTTCCTTTGCTTCTTTGGGCCTCAGTTTCCTCATTTTGTTCCTGCAAAATGGGAACAATGATCCTCACTTCATAGGGTCGTTGTAGAGATGAACCGAGATAAGGCAGGTGAGGGGACCTGACCTAGGGGGATGCTCCATCACTGATCATTTTAACCGCCTCTTTCACCACAAAGCTGCAGGACATGCCCAGTGCACTCAAGGTTGTCAACTGCTGCACCGACCTATTAACTAAGGCCCTCCACACATAGCACCTGAGTCGGGGCTTTTAATGAGTGCCAGGTGACCTCCAGTTTGGCTCTAACAGTCCAGGAGCTCTGAGTCACGTTTCATGCAGGATTTCTTGCAGGAGCATTTTGGGAAGGACTCGCGCTGCTTGCTGCTCAGGGTGAGAGGGGCCACACCCTGGCGCTTGGGAGTTGGTGGCAGTGGTTGCATTTTGTTGTTGGTTTGTTTGTTTTAAAACATCCACATCCTGTCCCACAGCTGGGGCAGAAAATCAAGCTTTAGTTGTGGGATCTTTGTTTACTTTATTCACTGGCTGGGCTGGTCAGGAGTTTACCGGAGGTCAATGCCTTTATGTTGCTTGGATTCTGCGAAGAGACTCCAGCAGTTTCTGGCTGCTAAATCTGCTGGTGTGAAAAAAAGGAACTTAAAAAAAAAAAAAAAGAGGTTGACCCACATGGTCTGGCTGTTTTTAGGAGAAATTCATTTTTGTTTTGCTTAAAAAACAATAACAACACACTCGTAAATGTTTATGTGTTTTTGTTTTGCACAGGCAGCTTTGGCAATGGGAATTTTTGGTAGAAAAAAATTAGAGAAATAAATGTGGCAGCAGTCACAGCTGCAAATCATTGATTCAGCTCCACGTGGGGTGGGAGGGAGAAGAAAAAGAAAAGAGAAAACAAAAAAAAAGAAAGACAAAGAGAAAAAGAAAAAAAAAAAAGATTAGCTTCATTTCCAGAGGACGGGTCCCTTCATTTCTCATGAAGTCTTCCTCACATCCTTCCCCTCAGGATACTTCAGAGGTCCTGAGTGTATTTGATTTGTAAAAGGCTGAGAGCAGACAAAAGAGAGCAGCTCAAAAATATCTCTCAAAATTTAATAACATTGTATGCTATCCATGATAAACCCAATACATGTTCATTAAAGAAAAATGAGAACATATCGAAAAGGAGAAAGGAAGGGAGGCCTGGGTGGCTCAGTCAGTTAAGTGTCTGACTTTGGCTCAGGTCATGATCTCGGGGGGTCCTGGAATCGAGCCCCACGTCGGGCTCCCTGCTCAGCGAGGAGTCTGCTTCTCCCCCTCCCACTCTCTCTGCTGCTCTGCTCTCTCTCAGATAAATAAGTAAAATCTTAAAAAAAAGAAGAAGGGGAAAGAATTCCTGGTCATCCAAACACTATTGTTGACATTTTCGTGTACTTTCTAGCAATCTTTTTGCTTTATATGTTTCCTCATTTGTTTCTTATAGATGTAATGACGGGGAGTGGGCGCTTTTGCACCCTGCATCTCTCACATAACAGATGATAGCATTTATGGAAGCCTTGCTATGTGCCAGGTACTGTCCACCACTACTCAGTAGCCCTCAACCCACCTGACATCCTCACCTGTCCATCATCAGTCCCAGCCACATAAATGTGGTTAAGTTCCTGTTTCTTTGGCATTACCTCATGTGAGAACAGCTGGATGGTTTTACCCAGTTTGAAGGGTATTTGAGGATGCTCTTACTTCAAATGAGCTATAGAACATGGAATTTTCACCATGGGAAGCCTCAGGTGTTTGTGAGGAGGGTGAGGGGTGTAGCTCAGATTTTTATTTCTACCCCGAGGGAGTACTGTGACTCTTCTTTCTGAAAATTTTACTAAGCTGAGTTCAGACATTTACAGTTTTAAAAGTTTGCTATAATTTTATGGATGGGTTCAGTATATTTCAAAATAATCATAATTTTTCCCCCAGGGGGTACATGTAAGAAATTATACCTGGCCTAATGCCCTCAGAAGGCATTGATTCAATGTCAGGAAGAATTTTTTAAAAAGAGAACTTTAGAAGAGTCTAACATGTCAAAATGGGATCTTGTTTGAAATCCAAAGAGGAGATATGCATGAGACTTTTCATGGCAGTAGGCCAAGAGAGGCAGTTTTCCAAGGGCACCTGGGCAGGTGTCCAGCCTAGGAATGTTGAAACACCCAACTTGATAGGCGTTCAGCCTTCAGAACAATGAAACTGAGGTACAAATAGAGGCATCTGTGATGCCAAATGGGAGAGACAGGCATTGGATTAACTTGCAGTGGACATAAAAAACCAATAGTGATGTCCAATAGGCTTAGCCCAAAATTCCTGTGGACAGATGCTCCAAGATAAAATGAATCTGCTTCTCACATGACAACTCTATGTAATAATGATTCAGAATAAGACATGAAGTTGCATTCATATATATCCCAACTCACAGGACAACAAATGTGTGTATAAAAACATTGTTTTCTACCAAGCTGAAAATTACTAGAGGTCTGTTTGAATCATTACAACTCTAAACACTAATTTTCAAATAGCTTCTATATTACATTTAATAATTTATATAAAGCAGCTTGAAATGATAATAAAGACTGCACTTAAAACACTTTACTAAGACTTAGTAAGAAATGCTAGTGGTTCATGACATGGATACCATTATTATCCCTATTTTATAGAGCTGGGCCAGGACTAGAGTGAGGGAAGTGAGTTTCCCAGAGTACAAAATTTAAGGAGACACCCACTCTCAGGCTTCTTAAATTTTGTCAAGCCTACAAGTGAGTGCTTCCTTAAGTGTTGAGCCCTGAGTGCCTCACTTACCTCAAGTTAGTCCTGATGCTTTTATAGGTGAAGGAACTGAGGCTCTAAGAGGCTAATTGTCTCAAGTCCTCACCTAATAAGTGGCAGAGTGAAAACCTGAGCCTGGTCTTGGTTAGCCCCAAGTGATTTCAGTTCTTCATTTACCAAATATGGGCTGAAAGTCTAAGATGGGCGCCACGCAAACACAACTTCTACCCTTCAAAAATTAATAAACATGGAGGGAAACAGACGTATGTGTAATAATATGAACTGTGCATTATCTTAACAGTAGGTATCAATTGGTGTCCCTAAGGGAATGAACATTCTTTGTTTGCAAAAACGTCTTGATAAATTCCTGACGGGGAAAGTCTATGTTGGCCAAAAAATAAAGAACAAATAAAGTGGTTAAGTTGCTCATGGGAAAATGAGAAATAGAAGAAGGAGAAGAAGAGGAAGAAGGGGAGGGGGAGATGGAGGAGTAGGAAAAGCTGGGGGGAAGAGGAGGGAAGGGAAGAGAAGGGGAGTAGAGCAGAGATGGGAGAGATGAGAGGATCCAATGAGCTGGTGTGAGGTTGGGGATTGTGCAGGAAGAAATGGCACTAAGAAACTTAAAACAATATTTTAAGAATAGAAATGCCACTGCCTGCATTTCCCCCCGTCCCCGGCCCCCACTCCAAGTAGGCAAGTAGTCTTCTGTACCACAAATGCTTACTCTAAGGAAGGGTTCCTATTGGAAACTTAGAATGGGCACGGGACCACTGCCAGCCCATGTTGAACATTTGTACAAATTGGTAAAAGGAGCCCCTTCTGGGTGGGTGCAGAAGGTGAGCAGGGCACAGGCTGGTTTTTTTCAACCTCTTTTCCCCGCTAGCTTGGTGGTGCCCTTGAGCAGGGCACAATCTATATAGCCTTATATGGTGGCTCTTGTCATATTGGGGTCAACGTTGTGCAGACCAGAGGCAGCATGCCTAAAAGCGGGAGGTGCAGCTGGGGGACAAGGAAAATACAGATCCCTGGGAATTCACAGAAGCCATAGGAAAGGTTTCAGATTTCCACAGGGCACAAAACTGGAATTCAGTGAACCTTATCCAGCTCTACGGCACTAAGATCTGGATTGCCGGTATAGACACACAACTACACCATAACATGGTATGTGTGTTGATGGAAGTAGGTACAAAGTGCTGTGGTGTACAACAACTAATCCTGCTTGGGAAAGCTGGGAGGCTTCCCAGTGGAGGTGGCATTTAAGATGCTATTCAAAGGCTGAGCTTGCTGAAAAGATGGTGTGCTAGGGCCCTGGGGTGAAATTCAGTTTGGTTGTAGCAAGCCTTGTGTATGGGGAAGTGGCATGGCATGGGAATGGAGGAAAGCCCCAGCTGAACTATTAAGGGTCATAAGTGCAAGGTTTTGCACTTTCTGCTCCTGTAGGACCATAGAAACCACTGGAAAATGGCTAAGTAATTAGCAAGTTTTTCTCTGGCTTGGAGGAAGAGGACGGAGCAGGGTGGGAAGGTTTGCCATGTTCCGGGTGGTTCAGGATGAGACCAGAACTAAGGTAATAGCAGCAGGGATGAAGAAAAATATACTCCTTTAAGCAGAGGGTTGCCAGGACTTGGTGGGAGTCCTATTGGTCACAGCTGGATGGAATTTTCTAGTTTGGGCCACTGGGCACATTACTGCTTTCCAGTCCCCAAACCAGAGTGCTCACTGCTGTGTGTTGAGGGTCTCACCCCCACCCCATGCCTTGTGCTGAGGACAACAGAGAAGTTGTTTCTTTGTATCCTGGACCCAGGGTCAAAGAAAGGGGAGCAGCCAAGGGCAGGGAAGCTATGCACAACTTGGCTTTTTCTTGTACATTCAGGGCAGAGTAGCATCAGATCAATCTGGAAAGGGCTTTCCAGAAGGTGGCTGATGGAGCAGGGAGTAGGCAGAGAGTGAGAAGGAGTCCTTCTGTGTACCTCCACCAAATTCCCAAGAGCAGAGCAAGTGAGCTGAGCCAGCACTTGGCATGAACATGGAAGAATGCCACTAGCACTGAATCAGTTGAAGAATGTCCAGATAGTAGAATAATAACTGAATCCCTCTCTCCCCTTTCTAGTGCCCTATCTTTGTGGGTCAGCCTGAGACAAGGCTTTGTTCCAAGGGGCTCTCAGGAGCAGGAAAGGCCATCTGAGGTCTGAAGTTACAGGATCCTCTAAGGTGAGTGCTGTAGTTTTGACAGGTAATATTTCTCCCATTGTACAGATGATGATATTCAGGTCCAGAGAGACTATGTAACTTGTTCAAGGTCCTCCAGGCAGCAAGGCCTAAAGCCAATAATGACAGGTCCATCTCTGGGGGTGGGTACTATGGCCAGGCATTGTTCTCAGCATCGTGTTTTTTTCTTTCCAGTTTGATTGAGATATGATTGATATATAACATTGCAGTAATCCAAGGTATACAAAATAATTATTTGATATCTCAATATATTATGAAATGATTGCCACAATAATTTCAGTTCACATCCATCACCTCACATAGTGACAATTTCTTTTTCCTTGTGATGAGAAGTTTTAAGATATACTCTCTTAGCAACTTTCAAATATACAATACGGTACTATTAATTATAGTCACCATGCTGTACGTTACATCCCCAGGACTTATTTATCTTATAACAGGAAGTTTATACCTTTTTTTAAGTAAGCTCCACACCTAGTGTGGAGCCCAGTGTAGGGCTCGAACTCACAACCTTGAGATCAAGACCTGAGCTGAGATCAAGAGTCAGACACTTAACCAACTGAGTCAGCCAGGTGCCCCAGAAGTTTATACCTTTTGACCACCTTCACCCATTTCATCAATCCGCCACCCCTGCTTCTGAAAACACCAATCTGTTCTCTGTATCAGTGAGTTTGGTTTCTTAGATTCCACAAACAAGTGAGATCATACTGTATTTATCTTTCTCTGTCTGACTTATTTCACTTAGCATAATGCCCTCAAGGTCCACCCATGTTGTCACAAATGACAGGATTTCTTTATTATTTGTGGTTGAATAATGTTCACATTTTCTTTAGCCATTCATCTGTCAATGGACACTTAGGTTGTTTCTATGGCTTGGCTCTTGTAAATAAGGTTGCACTGACCATGAGGTTGCAGATATTTTGAGATGGTGATTTTGTGCCCTGGTTTTCAGCATCTATTTGAATCATGTCATCCCTGTGACATTGGCACTTGCTTTATCCCCATTTTACAGATGGAAACCAGGATACAGAGAGCTTAAGTAACTTGCTCAGGGTTACAAATCATATGTATGGAGCTGAAATTCAAATCCAGGCAGTCTGGTGTCAGAGCGGGCAACCATGTTGCTCCTTTGAGTTCAGCACCAGCAAAGTCTGGTCTTTTCAATATATTAACAGTCAGTTCTTGGCATACAGATGCCAATAATTTCATAAACAAGGGATTTCAAAGGCATACCTCTAGGGAGCTCATTTCAGCCACATTGTAGGAAATAAATTGCTGGAGTTTAGTGTCTTAAATTCAGATCACAAGCACAGTATTAACAGTGGGGTGGAAGTATTAGTAGTATTCATCTTATTAAATGAACTTCTGTTTCCTGGAATTAGACGGCATTCCCATACACATACAGATAGCCTGGGATGGTTCATGGAGAAACTGTAAGTATACTTCCTAATGCAACTTTTTTAGTTATAAAAACTATAGAGATGAAGTCAGTGGGTAAGCAGTCTGCATTTCACTACCCCTAAAAACAAAGCATTCTTTTATTTGCCCAACTGTAGAGTCATTATATCACTCCCTTCCCAATCTAGTGCCAATGAGACACACAAAGATTGGACAAAGAAGTGGCATTTAGTGGACAAAGTGGCCATGACCCAGAATACTGGAAGGGAAGTGGCCATGACCCAGAATACTGGAAAATGACACTGCCTTTCTTCTACTTTTGGGATTGAGATTGAATCCAGTGGTAGACTGACTCCAAAAAAAAAAAAAAAAAAAAAAAATGCCTGCAGTTCTTCAAGTGTTTTGCAATGTGACTTTGTCAGCCATTAAGAGATGGAGTCTTTTTCCCTACCCATTTTGAATCTTGTTTTCTTCTGAATTGGTTTGGCTGGTAGAATGGGACAGAAGAGATGGTATGTCAGTTTGAAGCCTAAGGTCCTGCACACTTCTGCTCTTCTCTTGCTCTTCTGCCTTCAGCATGAGAACAGTATTGACCTAGGCTCTGGGAGATGGGACACTATGTGGGCCAGACCTGAGTCATCATCCCAGCTGAGGCCATCCTAGATCAGCCACTTCCAGCAGACTTGCCATCTGGCAGCAGGCACATGAGCAAGCCCAGCGGACATTATGCGAGCCCATTTCAGATCAGCATAGTTGTTCAGCCAGCCCTGAAATGCATGAGAAACAATAAGTGGTTGTGATTTTTAAGCCACTAATTGTTGGAGTGGTTTGTTATGCAGCATTCTTAGTGGGAACAGATAAATGATAAAAGTAACCAAAGGCAAATCTCACAGTGATACAGGAAGTCTGTTCACCTCCAACATGCCCTCTTTCCTGTGTGCCTGCTTACTTCTTTTGCATTTGCATCCAATAGCGGCTACAGCCCCACCCTCGCCCAGACCCCCAGAAGTCAGGCCATGAGTTACCTACTTGGAAAAGGTGGCCAATTCTTGCATTACAAATGTATAGAGGAAACCACACTCGTGCTCTCCTAGCCCAGAAAAACAAGTCACCGACATGGAAGAAATCCAGACCTTTCTGCCTTATTCCTGTGCTTATATTTTAATCCATTTCCTCTCAATTCCCAACCCTGGCTCCACTTCTGGTTTAGAGAGGGCTATAGCAGAGAGTTTAGAATCAAGAAACCTGGAGTTGCACAGATCTGGATTTAAACTCTAGCTCTGCTGCTTACTAGCTGTGTGTCCTTGGAAATGTCTCTTAACTCACTGAGCCTCAGTTTCTTTGTACTAAAAGTGGGGATGATACTCTCTATCTCTAGGGTATTGTGAAGATTAAGTGAAATATGTATTTAGGACATATTAAGTGCTCAATAAATAGTAGTTTTGACTAACTGGTTGATTACCCAACCCATTCTCTGCAGTTCCTAACTCTGGGGCTCCCTTTCAGAACTCTGGTTCAGATTCAGACAGCCCTCTCCCCCCCCAACCCCCCCGCCCGCGTGCCCCAACAGTACTCCCATGGAACCTGGTCGCTTAGGACCTGAGCCCAATCTCCAGTCCCTGTGAGCCCCCGGGCTGATGTACTAGTGTGCCCTGGTACAGATTCACTCTGGAATGGCACAGAATGGAGTCAAAGCCCTGTTGCAAGTGGGTCAGTGGGCAAGCCCACCTCCCCCAAACCCCCAAGCTCTGCTGACCACTTGCTATTATTTTCACATGATGCAATGTTCCCTCTCCCCTTTGGAGCAGTATTAAGTTTCCTTCCATTCCCATACACTTCAGAGACTGCTGCCCCTCTCACATTTCAGACGCTGACCCGCTCCTTTGCACTTTTCCCCTCTGCTTGTCTGGAGACCTGCATAATGAAATTCAGACAGCGGTGACTGCTGGGCTCTGTCTAACTTCCCCTCAGTATGGGTGACGAGGACTGGGCTGCTGGGCCTTGCAGGGAGCGTGCTCCTCCAATGGCCTAGACACAGTCCGGGGCCAGAGGGAGCCTGGTGACTTCATTTCTTTTTGTCAGATCAGAGGTTCCTCGCTCTGAAGAGAAAGGCAAACACTTTTGATCTGACTGCGGGGGGAGGGGCGGGGCGGTGGATACATGCAATATATAAAATGAAATAAGCTTTCCAAAAACAACAAGGCTGAATCATAATAACTTACATTTGGGGCACACTGTAGCTTAGAAAGCGCTTTTCACGGGGTGTCTCCTTCGATTCTCACAGCAGCCCTGGGAGGCAGGCGGGACAAGGATTAACATCCCTTTTTAACCATGAGGTCACACGGCAAGTTGGGTGACAGAGTCCCAGCCCACACGCAGGTCTCTGGACCCCACACCCAGCGCTCCATCCTCTGTTTGATGCTGTCTTCTCTTGCATTTCACCCCATGACTTCAGCCCAACATTTGTAAAACTTTCCCATAGAAACATCCCTGATGCCGGAGGGGAATGAACATCCTGGAAATGCAAAATTACTACCAGATTCTGTGTTTTATCTAAATAAAAAAATTCATTCAAACTATGAATTCTAATTCAATAATTGTCATATTTATATTAAATATAGTTTTATAGTCTTAGTATACAAGTAAGGTTTTATTGCAGCTTCTTTCAGACAAAATGTTCCAGGAACATGGCTTTGCTTAACCCCTGGTAACTTCAGGGGTTTGTGGTCCCAGGTTCTCGATGCTTTCAACCAGTGGGCAAGATGAGTGTGCAACACACACTCCTATAACCACAGCAACCACCTGAGGAAATGCTTTATTTTAGCCCTGACCCCGGTAAGGATGTTATTTTTTAATTGGCCTTTTTGGCTGGGCCTGCCTTTAAACCATCTGCCACAAGCATTCCATCCTGTGTTGACAATGGAAAGACACATGTTTGTAAGGTATGTTTAGCATCTGAGAGGCTGAAGGAATGAGCTTTCGGGCATTGCCAGATGCACTGAGTACATGTGCAGAGCAGAATACACGCGCTCTCGGCAGGAACCAAAACTGGGGAGCAAGCCCAGCCAAACGGCTAGCTGTGCGGCGTCCCGCTGAAGGGGCTGAACATGAGATTTAGGTCCTTGGAGTTGTTGGAAGCTCCATATAGTACCTTACATCACCTTGGAGCAACTCTCTCTAGGCAGAGCCTTGAAGAGGGATCCCACAGTCACCCTGGGAACACTGTCCTCTCTGATCCCTGCAAGTGACCGAGGATCTCTAAATCGTAACTCGGACTCCAAAGGGCTCTGCTGGCTCCAGCTAGACTTGTCAACCTTGCTCAGGGGCTGTTTGCTTCAGAGAGGCCTCCTGGTCCCAGTGATCTATGCAGGTGGTAGGGACAATTGCAGCACGCTCATCAGAACAGATGAGACGTAGCCCCGAGTCAGACATGGGGAGACTATCGTGAGAGCTGATTCCTTTGGTGTGGGTTAAGCAAATGGCAATATATTCCAAAGTGCTCTTGCAATTAATTGGTTGCAACCATGGACTTGAAATTTGCTGAAGGAAAGAAAGAAGGATGATCTCAATAGCTAGCATGGACACAAGCTGCTTCTGTGCCAGGCGCTAATCTAAGCATCTTAAATGCATTAGCTCATTGTCTTGTCACCCTGGTCCTACAAGGTAAGTGCTATTATGATCCTCCCCGTTTCACTAGTAAGGACACTAAAGCACAGAGAAGGTAAGCAACTGGTCCAAAGTAAATGGTTAGTATGTAGCAGAGCTGGGATTTCAACCTAGGGACTCCACACTTTTAATCATACTATGCTGCCTCTCGCTGCCGGCACAGTGCACCCAAGGATGATAGTAACAGAACCTTCTTTAGCCCTATTTATGCCAAGCACTGTGCTCAGTGCTTGACATGCTCTATCTCCCACAATCCCTAAAACATTCGTGGAGAGAAAGTCCTGTCATTACTTCCATTTTCTAAATGAGGAATCTGAGGCTTGGAGATGTTAACTTGCCAGACGTGACATAGTTAGTAAATGACATGAGAGCCCATTTACTACTGTTAATCGTTTTATTTTACTGCTTTCACGTAAACTGCATACACTGTAAGTAGCACAAAACAAATGAAACAGCTTTGCAAAGATTCTCCTTTGTATTCTGGACACTAAATAGGTACAGATTCATTTCCAAAGAAATGGTATTGGATTTGAGATCTGGGAGGCAGGCCATATGATGAAAAGCAGAGGACCCCAAGCTCATGGCCAGAAGATCTAGGTTCACATCCTATCTTTGATGCTCACATTCCAGCCTCAGTTTCCTCATTTGTAAGGTGGCAGTGATGGTGAAACCTAGCTGTGGGGATTACATGGTAAGACATATGTGGTGCTATTATTATTTAATGTGTGTAAGGTAGTTTTTTGTTTTTTGTTGTTTTTGTTTCTGTATTACAGATCACTCTTGGTGTACATTCTAAGGATTCTGACAAGTATATAATGACATGTATCTACCATTCTAGTATCATAAAGAGTAGTTTTAGTGCTCTAAAAATCCTCTGTGCTCCATCTATTTATCCCTCCCTCACCCCTTCCACCCCCTAGCAATCACTGATATTTTTTACTGTCTCCATAGTTTTACCTTTTCCAGAGTGTCATGTAGAAGGAATCATACAGTATGTAGCCCTTTCAGATTGGCTTCTTTCACTTAAGAATATACAATTAAGTTTCCTCTATGTTATTTCACTGCTTGATAGTTCATTTCTTTTCAGTGCTGACTAAAGTTCCATTGTCTGGATCCCTCTTTCTTATAGTTGATGTATTTATTTATTTTTTTCCCAAATCAATAGAGCTTTTATTGCATTTTTAAAATATCACAAGTAAGTTTGAAAAATCATCTGGCATCTTGCTGTTTCTGTAGCTGGACAAATTAGATCTTATTCATTAGCCTGCTGAACCGATCCTTTTTCAGAAACATAGATATCTAAGCACCCAAAATTTTCTGCTACCCTTGTTTCCAACTGTTGGGGGCTGAGTTTGATGCAAGTTCAATGTCATTTCCTTCAAGAACTAACTCATCTTCCTGGGCTTGAGATACTGAATAAGCAACACCTTGCCTCATCTGAACTCTGCGGATGTATTTTTCACCCAGGAAATGTTGGATTTCAACAAGAGAACCATTCTCCTGAATAACAACATGGATGGGGAAGTGAGCCCCACAGACCGCATCTGGTAACGGAAGCCCAGTGTAACACCCTTGATCATGTTCTGTATGTGACTATAGGTAGTGCGAACAGTAGTCAACCATTTGCCTACTCAGAGCCTCTTCTTTTCCTTTCCAAGGAGACTGAGTTCTACGCTGATGTGATTGAAGTCCCTTTGCAGGGTTCCTCTAGGGCCCTTCACAATGACAGTAGGTCCCTTCAGAGTGATGTCCACATCTGTTGGAATGTTGACAATCTGATTGCTGAAATGGTCTTCATTCTTGCAGTAGATGCAGCAAAGAGCTGTAGTTCATTTATTAAGGTGTTTTTTTTTAAGTTCAACTCTTCATTTTATAGATGAGAAAACTGAATCCTAAGGAAGTTAGAAAAACTTGCTCAAGGCCTGTAGCTAGTTGGTGACAGAGTCATGACTCGAAAGTAACTCTTCAACCTCAAGTCCAGCACTTTTGGCTACTTTACTGGGCTGAGTGACATTTTTCTAGAGTTTGTGTTTTAGGATCTCCTCTTGTTACTTGCATCCATTTGCTAAACTACTACTCTTGTATTTGTGGAATTAGAGGTCAAAAAGAGTTTGCATAAGGCAAATGCACACTCTCTACAACCGTCTGGTGGTTTAAGAGCTTCCGCTTCGTTCCTCATATAGAAGTTTTGAAGATTTTTATTTATTTATTTGACAGAGAGAGACACAGAGAGAGAGGGAACACAAGCAGGGGGAGTGGGAGAGGGAGAAGCAGGCTTTCCGCTGAGCAGAGAGCCCGATTGAGCGGGGCTCAAATCATGACCTAAGCCAAAGGCAGACGCTCAACGACTGAGCCACCCAGGCGCCCCCTCATGTAGAAGTTTTAAAAGAGCAGCTGAAAAGTAGCAAAATTGGCAAGAGGGATTTTTAATATCCTCTGTCTTCTGCTCATCTTTGGAGGATATCCCACCAAATGATGTGAACTGGAAGACAAAGCATAGTAGGGATTTTTCAGGTAGTCTCGTCTGTTGTCAGGGCAGGTGAGGTGTAGTGAGAAGAGGAATAACTAAAAAGAAGTCCAATAGGGATCAAAGGAAAGTCCTACACTTCGGTTCAAAAAAAAACCAACCAAACAAACAACTGTACCAGATGCAGGGTATGGTAGAATATTCTACACGAAAAGGGCCTTGGGGTTTTAGTTGTATAAGCTCAGTAAGAAACAATATTGCTATGGGGTTGTCTAAAAAGCTACTGCACTCTTAGAGTGCATTAGTAGGGCTGCTTACTAGTCCTGAGCCTGTCACAAACTGAGAGACTCGAGTTTTTTAAACGTTGAAGAGTGAGGAATGTTTTAATCCCTCTGTATTCTGTATTTAAGTACAGATGTACAAGAAGGCCCATTTGTGGATGTCGTATCTGAACTGTGTGGGCCTGAGTCTGCCTTCAACTCGGGTTGTGATCTAAGGGTCCTGGGATCGAGTCCCATATCAGGCTCCCTGCTCAGTGGGGCGCCTGCTTCTCCCTCTCCATCGGACCCTCCTCCCCGCTTGTGCTCTCTCTCTCTCTCTCTATCTCGAGTAAATGGATAAAATCTTAAAAAAATAAATAAACCATATACTGACAAGCTGGAGTATGACCAGAGGCTGCTGACTAGGGCAGTGGGCACTGGAAAGGAACCCACATTTGTCGGGGGCTTCTAAGTACTGGGCACTGGGCTAGGGCTTTATCTACATGGTCTCAGTGCATCTTCACACCAACTCTGAAATATAGTTCTTATTAATCTCATCTACATATTTCTAGAGGAAGAAGCTTACCCAAGATCACTCCCCTTGAGAGTGATGGGGCTGGTTCCTAACACCATGTTCTTCCCACTACCAGCGAATTGAAAGCTCTTTAAAAACTATATCGTAAGTGGACAGCTGAAGAAACCAGGCACACACAGCTATCCAAATGCGTTTGAAATATTGTCAAGCAGAACAGGGAGCTAGATTTATTCTTCTTTGGTCCCAGAGAAAATTAGACCCAAAAGATAAGTGTTACAGGGAAGCACATAGGAAGTTAATGTCAGGAAGAACTTTCTATCAGAGGATGATTCAGTAATTGATCTTCCTTAACTTATCCCTCGCTGGAGGAGCATTCAAGGAGAAGCAGACTGGCCAGTTGTCAGGGGCGTTCTTTGTTCACTCAACCAATATTTAATAAGTAGTTATGATGTGTTATCACTGTTTTAGAACTTGAAGATTCGGCAATGAAAAAAAACAACAAAAATACATGTATTCTTGCCTTAATAGGGTTTACATTGCAATGGAATATAGTGGTAGAGGTCATTGCAGAATTTTCTGGTGTATTCAACTAGTGGACGCCCCCCCCAAGACACCAGTCATAGATGGTCATCTGTGCCTGCCAGTGTCCCCTCAACTAGTACCACTGCTGGGCATGCTGGCTCAACCTCTAATTCCCAAATCCTGTGAATCTTTGCTAAGGGCACTCTGTGGTCACTGGAGCCCATCCCACCTTTATTCTAGAAGTGATGAAGGAATTGACATTCCCCCAGCAGCTGTTCCCCAATGACTGATGGGATAAAAACTGTGATCCTCTTGTCTCTCAGTTGGGAGAACTCTGAGACACAGGATCCATGGTGCCTCCCTGAGTCCCTCAGCAGGATGGCGCTCCAGTTGTCCACAGTGTACCCTTGCTTGATTGGTTCTTTCTTGTCCCTAGCTCATTTCTCATTGCCCGACTCATGGTCCCTGGAGCTACTTCCCAAATAAACCACATGCACTTGAATTCTTGCCTCAAAGCCTGCTTCTGGGGGATCCCAAAGTAAGGCAGTCCTTATGATTCTTGAACACTGGCTGAATGTCAAGGGATTTGAGTCTTCATCACGACTCTTGGCTCTGTGCAAGTCACTAACCTTCCTAGCTCCTCGTATTATCACTTGTAAAATAAGAGCATCAGACTAGATGAAATATATGTGTATATATATTTGAAATATATATCTATAATCCTACCCACAAACGTGCCTAGTATTTAATTTTGTAGCCTCCTTTACATGGTTTTGAAAGAACCTTCACATCCATGTCCGATTGATCCTCAAAATCCCTCTGTGAATTAGACTGAGTACAGACAATTTTGCCTATTTAAGAGATGAGACCATTGCACCACTGTAATGATGGGTTTCCTTTTATCTCTTCTAAACGTTTAACTGATGTCCTGGAGTTTGAGCGATTCCCATCCTGTTTTCCTAATCTCTCTCTCCAGTCTGATACAAAGAACAAGTTTCCTGTTTCTTGATTATTGAATCAAGAGGTTATGGCCAGCAAATAGCTAGACTCATGGCTAAAATAAGAAGGGATCCAGAGCCTTTGGAATATAAAATTCCATCTTCAAGAGCCCATATGGGTTAGGCGCTGTGTGGGACGAGACTGGGGGGGTAGACACAGACCCAGGCTGCACGCAAGTGGATTTGTGAATCACAAACCCGCACTCTGGTGAGAGGCAGCATGGGATACATTTTTATATCTTCTACAGTTTATAAAAGCACTTTCACATCTCTAATCTCACTTGATTCTCATTAACCCTGTGAACTACAATTTTTACTATTCTCATTTTGATGGGAACACAGAGGCTAGGAGCGGCTGAGTAGATGCAGTAAATGTGAAGTGTCCCTTGAAATGTTAAGGCGGCTGCCAATGGAGGTTTATTATGCCCAGGCCTGCTCCCTGGAAGGCTGTGGTTATGAGTACTCTTGTACATGTGTAGATTCAAACAGAGGGGGCTTTCCAGAATACACTGGAAGAGCTCAGTCATAAAGAGGGGGAGAGTAAAGACAGTGATGCTACAGATTCTTTGAGGTTATGAGTAGAGAGATAATCCCATGTCACTATGCAGAGAGGGAAATCAGATGATAGCACTCCAATGAGCCTTAGAGATCATCCTGGTCCAAATTCCTCTGTGGTCCAGAGCAGGGAGGTACTTTCTTTAAGGTTACACAACTTGTAGGGTGAGCCGCCATCCTGGTTTGCCCTGCAAGTCCTGCCTTCCAGGAAACCTGAGTCTGGAGCAAAGTAGGATGGTTAGCCAACTCTATGACTGAGAAATGTATCTGACACTTCCCAGTCTGTCGGGTTCCGGAAGACCACTTGTTTAACTACACTGACACTGAATATGATTGTGAGGGAGTTACTTTGCCCCTCCAATTTCATATTCTCGTCTGTAAAATGGAAACAAAAATATCAAATGTAGAGTTGTGTGGGGCGCCTGAGTGTGGCTCATTTGTTTAAGCGTCTGCCTCCGGCTCAGGTCAGGATCTCGGGGTCCTGGGCTGGATCCCCAAGTCAGGCTCCCTGCTCAGTGGGGAGTCTGCTTCTCCCTCTCCCTCTGCCCCTCCCCCCCCCACTCATGTGCTCGCTCTCTCTCAAATAAATAAAAAAATACAATCTTAAAAAAAAGAATTGTGCGGATTAAATCAGAAAATGCATGGAAAATGCCCGTGAAATGGTAGATACCGTACTATTGTTATTACTTACCAACACTAGAGCTAGGTTATCCTGACCTTCGACCTTCCTCTCTGTTACTCCTTTTTGCTTCCAGCAGGATTCACAAATCACCCTTATGGTTTTTTCTGCACATGAAATAAAGTCTTCATATTATAACTGGAAATTTTGGTAAACTTGTATTCCCAGGAAGCTTCCCTCTTTTTAGTGACCAAAAAACTTTTGCTTTCTGTACTAAAAGTCACATGTTCTGAGAGGAGTTTTGGCTAATAGTTCCACTATACCCAAATGATCTCTTTTTTTAGATTGTGAGAACAGCTACTATCAAATACACAATAAAATGGAAGGATTTAGATGTTTGTGGCACCAAGGGCTCACTAATGTCGTGGCAGGGGAGAATGAGTATATTTCTTAAATCACATCCAATTATGTCAAATAAGACTGTTTTGGATATAGCTACAATTTCCTCACATTTTTCCATTGCTGTCCCTCCCCGTGCAACCATGCTACATTACATTATATAGAGAAAATAACAAAATCCAGCGTTTCATGCTAGTTGTAGAAGGCTGTCCTGTTCCCCTGTTGTCGTGTTCTGAGTGGGCGTTTGAACTCTGAAACCCTGCAGACTGAGCCCCTGAAACAGGCTCTTTCTGTGTCTCAGTGGGAAACTCTTTGCTTCTCTTCTTCAGTTTCTTCAGCTGTAAAACAGGAATCCAAATAATTCCCTTTAGCTCAGGGATTCTCTGAGCTCGCCTGTAAAATGACACAGAGATGAAAAACCCAATAGTGACAATGCATGCCTAACACTGTTATGAGTCTAGAGCTCAGAGTTCAATGAGATTAAAAAAAAGAGAGAGAGAGAAAGAAAGAAAGAAAAATAAAAAGATCCAGCATCCAAGAGGAAAAACCCAAAGTGCTCTCTGATCAAACTAAGGTTTTTTGTGCATAGCTTTTGGGGATCAATTTCCATGCAACTTCCTGGGGTGAACTTGCAAATGTTTCCCTACTCTTTTCCCTAAAGGAAGCCTTCTCCATTACAGTTTTATAGGATTCCCACCCACTTTTTTTTTTTTTTTAACTGTCGTAAAGAAAATTGAGTAGAGCTTCCTTGCTGATTGTGGAGAACAAATCTTATATCTCTTTGGAAGATTATTGATCAAAAGATCTGTGTCATCTGTGGGTAGTACATTTCTCTGAGGGGAAAAGAGAGTAATCAAGAATGCTTCTCTTCTCAGAGGAAAACAGATGCACCGTGTGTGTATTGGGGCTGTGTTTAAAAAACAAAGTCAAGAGCCTGGGAGAATTGTAACGGTGTTCTCCCTGCAAATGTGTGGGGATAAATGGTGACTCAAAAAGTGACCTCACATTCCAGAGCTTTTGGTGTCTACGGCAAGAAGCAGATAAAATGTGTCAATAAAACCTGGCATTTATTAGAGAGATAAAGAGGCCTGGAGTAAATGGTATACTCTGAGTAAGACAGGAAAACAGGAACATTTCTGTACTTTGTTACCAACTTTTGTCTTGGGTCGGGTGGTAACTGGGTTTATTATTTAGAATTTTTGACATAGTCCCTCAAAATGATTGTTAGTTTTTGGAGTGCTCTCTTCTTGGCTTGCTAGTGTTTACAAATCACACCAGGCAATAGATCTTTAACTCTCTTATTACAAAATAATAATAGAAAGTGGATTGTGTGTAGTGCATTTTCTCTAGGGAATGAAATCACAAAAATAACCACAAGCATTTCACTGTTTGAAAAAGCAAAACAAAACAAACCATAGACGTACAGAGAGTCAACTGATTCTCCTCCCATGGGTGGTTCTTCCGTAGCTGTATTTAACTGTCTAAGGCAATTATCCTTGCAGTGACCTCTGTTTCCTAGGGGCAAAATCCAGGATAGTCAGCATACTTAAAAGTTGGTTATTCTTGGGGTGCCTGGGTGGCTCAGTCAGTTAAGCATCTGCTTCCAGCTCAGGTCATGATCTCGGGGTCCTGGGATGGAGCCCCTTGTGGGGCTCCCTACTAAATAGGGAGTCTGCTTCTCCCTCTCCTTCTGCCCCTCCCCCGCTCATGCTTCCCCCCAACCCCACCCCCAGCTTGTGCTCTCTCTCTCTCTCTTGCTCATGCTCTCTCTCTCAAATAAATAAATAAAATCTTTAAAAAAAAGTTGAATTCTTCTTTGTATTTTATAGTTATGGTGAGAGATGAATGAGAAGATATATCTTTTTCTAGACCTTGGGTTTCAAAAACGTTTTTAGATTGGCTAGCGCTATATAGTTCATTACAGGCTTCCTGATCCACTGTTTAGGATGAAAGAGGAAAAATATTTTGTATTGACAGAAGATCAAGAGCAGATGTACACCAAGGTCTCAAGCATACGTTTTAACTTACTTTTGTGTGCTGTGAGGAACTATATCAGAGCCAAAAAGTGATTTGTATTCACTAATTGTAGGCAGATTGGTAGTTTTTGTATATAAAAAATAACGTTTTAATGTGTTATCTGCTGGTTTTCCTCTCTCTCATCCTGAATATGTTTTGTGTGTTTACTCCATGGGCTCACTTAAGGTTTAATGGGGAACTATCTCAGTGTCCTGGGCAGCACTAGTTTTCATACCCATCAGCTTCCTTAGAAAGTTTAATGTGGTTATGAACTACTTCAAGTTGTGACTATGGGAGCACAGGTCTGTGGAAACAGGGCAGTTGTCTGGTAAATTTGATCAAGGTAGAATGTCAAGTTGGATCATTCAAGAGTCAGGACTCCCAGAATATATCCACTTTGGTGCCCAAGAAAATCCAGATTGAATATCTCCATTGCTCAAATATGCTGGAAGTTTTGCCAGATTTCTGCTTCAATTGGTGTGTGTGGAAACTGCTTACACATGCAGGCTTAGAGGGAGTCAGTCTGTTGAGTGGCTGTCCAAATGTCATCACAGCTCATTGCCATTTCTAGATGACAAATCATAAACATGGCTGGCCCTCTGGAAATGATGGTTAACTGTGTGAGGCAGAATGGTGGAAAACGTGGGTTCCACAAAAAATGTCCACAGGTGCCAGGTTTATATTATAAGTGAGGCAGGTCTAGTGTCAGGGTGTGAGAGATGATAGGGACTGCAAAGACCTGGCACCCATCTGAAGGTGCATCTGCTCCTCACCTCCAACTCTCCACTGCCCTTCCTCAGTAGATGCTCAGTGTTGCCAAATATGGTCATTTTTTCCAAAACAAGCAGGAAATTCCGACTTTTATGTGAAATCTCTCAGACTTTAAATCTTGACTTAAATTTGTTAAAACACTTTGTACTCAGAATCTAAATATTTCAGAAGGCTAAATATGGCCACCAGGCTAACGTTTTGGGATGTCTGATTTAAGTGACTCTCTGAGAAGAGAAGACCTTCCCTACTCTACATTGAGAGATGGGCTTTTCCAGTAACCTTGGTTAGTGTCATTTTTTTTATAAAAGATTTTATTTATTTATTTGACAGAAAGAGAGACTGCAAGAGAGGGAACACAAGCAGGGGGAGGGGAGAGGGATAAGCAGGCTTCCCGTGGAGCAGGGAGCCCGATGCAAGGCTCGATCGCAGGACTCTGGGATCATGATCTGAGCCGAAGGCAGACGCTTAATGACTGAGCCACCCAGGCACCCCCATTTAAAAAAAAAAAAACAAAAAACACTGGACTGGGATTTAGGAGATTGGGTAAATCCAACTCTATCTTTCCTGATTGCATGATCAAGGAAAAACACTTAACTTTTCTTATCCTCAGCTTTATAATATATCAATTCATAATATTTATTGCCCCCATCTATCTCACAGATAAAATCCACTCAATTAATATTTATTAAAAATTTAACTTGACCAGGACTCCTGGCTGGCTCAGTCGGTTGGGCATCTGCCTTTGGCTTGGGTCATGGTCTCGGCATCCTGGGTTTGAGCCCCGCATGGGGCTCTCTGCTCTGTGGGGAGTCTACTTCTCCCCCTCCCTCTGCCCCTCCCCCACACTGTATGCATGCTCTCTCTCTCTTTCAAATAAAGAAATAAAATCTTAAAAAAAAATAAGATAGTCTTAACATGGATGTACAGATGAAGAAACTGAGATTCTGCAAATTTTAAGGAAACTGCTCAAGATCATAGAGCTAATTAGTGATGGAGTAGAGATTCAGACCAGAGCTTTTGATCTTAAGCTCTGCTTTCCATTGTGAAAACAATTCTTAAAATAGGTACGGAGCTATAATTCATTTAAATCATCTTCATCAATAACATCATTTTGGCTTGTTCTTGTCTAGCCCCTAGATACAGAGTTTACAAATAGAATCTTACCTGGGCAAATCATTTTATCTCTCTAGGTCTCAGTTTTTTGACTCTTTAAATGGTCATTGGTATTTTGATGGCTATGTTTTGCTCAGAGATATTTTTAGTTGGGCCTAAATAATTTTTTTTCTGTTTTTTAAAACAAGTTATTGAGGTAGTATAGCTGACATCAAATAAAGAGCACATATTATAAGTGTACAATTTGATAAATTTTGACACATGAAAACCATTACTACAATCAAGATAATGAACATATCCATCACCCCCAGAAGTTTCCTTATGCCCCTTTGTAATCCATTCCTGACTTTCCACTCTTTGTTCTAGGTAACAACTGATCTGCTTTCTTTTACTATACATTTGTTTGTATTCCCTAGAATTTTATATAAATGGAACCATATAGGTTATACTTTTTTTTTTGGTCTGGTTTCTCTCATTCAGCTTAAATATTTTGATATCTATCCATGTTATAATATGTATCATTAGTTCATTCTTTATGATAGCTGAGTAGAGTTCCACTATATGAAAGTACAATAGTTTGTTTATTCACTTATCTGTTGATGGACATTCTGGGCTGTTCCAGATTGGAGCTGTTATAAATATACCTGCTAGATTGTCTAAGCAGAAAAGCAACAAGGAAACAGGGACTTTGAATGATACTCTAGACCAGATGGACTTCACAGATATATTCAGAACATTCCATCCTAAAGCAACAGATACACATTCTTCTCGAGTGCACATGGAACATTCTCCAGAATAGATCACATACTGGGTCACAAATCAGGTCTCAACCGGTACCAAAAGATTGGGATCATTCCCCGCATATTTTCAGACCACAGTGCTTTAAAACTTGAACTCAATCACAAGAGAAAATTTGGAAGGAACACAAATACATAGAAGTTAAAGAGCATCATACTAAAGAATGAATGGGTCAACTAGGAAATTAAGAATTTTTAAAAATTCATGGAAACAAATGAAAATGAAACAACTGTTCATACCTTTGGGAGCAGCAAAGGCAGTCCTAAGAGGGAAGTATATAGCAATAGAAGCCTTTCTCAAGAAACAAGAAAAGTCTCAAATACACCATTTAACCTTACACCTAAAGGAGCTGGAGAAAGAACAGCAAATAAAGCCCAAATTCAGCAGGAGAAGAGAATTAGTAAAAGAGCAAAAATCAATGACACAGAAACCAAAAGAACAGAACAGATCAATAAAACAAGGTGCTGGTTCTTTGAAAGAATTAATAAGATCGATAAACCCCTAGCCGGGCTTATCAAAAAGGAAAGAGAAAGGACCCAAATGAATAAAATCATGAATAAAAGAGGAGAGATCACAACCAACACCAAAGAAATACAAATATAAGAACACATTATGAGCAACTATATGCCAACAAATTAGGCAATCTAGAAGAAATGGATGCATTCCTAGAAACATATAAACTACCAATACTGAAACAGGAAGAAATGGAAAACCTTACTATTGTTACTATCAGTTACTTCCTCTATGTTTGTTAGTAGCAGCTTTATATATGTGGGTGCTCCCATGTTAGGTGCATAAATATTTACAATTGTTATATCGTCTGGGTGGATTTTCCCCTTTGTGATTATAAGTGTCTTTCTTTGTTTCTTGTTACAGTCTTTGTTTTAAATTTTATTTTATCCAATATAAATATTGCTACCTCAGTTTTCTTTTCACTTCCATTTGCATGATAAATGCTTTCCCATCCCTTCACTTTCAATCTGCTTGTGTCTCTAGGTCTGAAATGAGTCTCTTGTAAGCAGCATACAGATGGGTCTTGCTTTTTTATCCATTCCATCACCCTGTGTCTTCTGACTGGGCCATTTAGTCCATTTACATTCAAACTAATTATTGATAGGTATGTACTTATTGCCATTTTGTTACTTGTTTTATGGTTGTTTTTGTAGTTCTTTTCTGTTCCTTTCTTCTCTTGCTCTCTTCTCTCATGATTTTCTGGCTTTCTTTATGATATACTTGGATTCCTTGCTCTTTATTTTTTTGCATACCTGTTATTAGTTTTTGATTTGTGGTTACCATTAGATTTGTATATAACATCTTATGCATGTGGCTGTCTATATTAAGTTGATGGTCACTTAAGTTTGAACCTATTCTTTATTTCTTTCTCACCCATGTTTTTGGTATATAGTGTCATTACTGTACATCCTTTTATTTTGTGACTTTCTTGACTGCTTTTTTTATAGATAGCCTTAATTGTACTGCTTTTGTGCCTCTTACTTTTCTTACTCCTGCTTGTGATCTTTCCTTTCCACTCATTGTTGCTTTAACATTACTTGTAGGGCTGGTTTAGTGGTCATGAATTTCTTTAACTTTTATTTGTCTGGGAAACTCTTTATCTCTCCTTCTATTCTGAATGATAGCCTTGCTGGATAGAGTATTCTTGGTTGCAGGGTTTTTTTTTCCTTTCAGCACTTTGCATATATCATGCCACTTTTTTCTGGCCTGCAGTTTCTGCTGAAAAATCAGCTGGTAGCCTTATGGGTTTGCTCTTGTATGTAAGTTTTCTTTTCTCTTGCTGCTTTTAAAAAAGTCTCTCTTCATCATTATTTTTTGCCATTTTAATTGCTATGTGCCTTAGTGTGGACCTTTTTGGGTTGATTTTGTTGGGATCTCTGTGCCTCCTGGATCTGGATTTCTGTTTCTCTCCCCAGATGTGGGAACTTTTCATCTGTTATCCCTTCAAATAAATTTTCTGCCCTCTTCTCTCTCTTCCCCTTCTGGGACCCCTATAATGAGAATGTTATTATGCTTGATGGTGTCACTGAGTTCCCTTAGTCTATTTTCATTTTTTATTATTATTTTCTCTCTCTCTCCTATTCAGCTTGATTCCTTTCTATTACTCTGTCTTCCAGGTTGTTGATCTGTCCTTCTGCTTCCTCTGGTCTACTATTTACTCCATCTAGGGTATTTTTACTTCCAGTTACTGAGTTCTTCATTTGTGATTGGTTCTTTTTTATGTTTTCTGTCTCTTTGTTGAGAGTCTCACTGAGGTCCTCTGCTCTTTTCTCAAGTCCAGTGAGTATTTTATGATCATTACTTTAAATTCTCTATCAGGCATATTACTTCTCTCCATTTCTTTTAGCTCTCTTGCTGTGATTTTGTCCTGTTCCTTCATTTGGGACATATTGCTCTGTCTCCTCATTTTGTATAACTCTGTGTCTGTGTCTATGTGTTAGGAAAGTTAGCTATGTATCCTGCTCTTGAAAATAGTGACTTTATGAAGAAAAGCTCCCATAGTTCCCTGCAGTTCAATGTCCTCTGTTCAACCGGAACCTGGTGGTTCAGGTTGTCTCCTATGTGTGTTGCATGAGCCCTACTGTTATGACTGAACCACATTTGCCTACAGTTCAGTCATCTGCAATGGCTCTCTCTGCCTGTTGTGGGCAGGGTTTGGTCCCTGTGTTGTTAGTGGGCCGGTCGGGGGCCACCTTGGGCTTAAGTTGAATCAGAACAGGGGTTTGTCAAAGATGCAGTAGCACCAAACTGCAGGACATTTTTCCTGTGTCATCCTCTGAGATGCTTTCTTTGGTGGATGGGGCCTGAAGTCATACCCAATATCTATCCCCAGCCTGTTACTAGGGCCACAGCTGGACTGGTGTGTGTGGTTTCCTTCCTCTCCCCCCAGTTCAGGAGTCACTTTGAGGTGGTGACTGTCAGGGCTGCTTGCACACTGCCAGGCTTGTGACACCACTTTGGATGGGCTCTGGCCAAGGGTGTATTTGAGGAGGCAGGTTGGCAGCAGAACACGGGGGTAGGGAGTGCAGTTTTAGCAATGTTTGGGTAGGTCTGCATTGGGAGGGGAACTGGAGCCAGGCCAGGCAGGAGGGGGCATGTCTGCAGGAGAACTTAGGGGGCTGGGTGCACTATTAACAAGTTCGGTAGAAAATGGCGCTATGCTGGTTCCTGCAGGTGTCCATGTATCTAGGGTGAGGGGTAAGGGAGGAAAATGGAGCCTGTCAGTTCTTTTCTCTTGGAAAAGTTATCTGCCCCTCCAGCACATGTTCTGAGATTAGTAAACAAATTTCCCTGCTGTGTACCCCAGACATTTTTCAAACTGCTGCTTCTATTCTATATCATTGTGGTTCTGTTTGTTAATGCTGCCTCTTTAAGGGCAGGGACTCAGTTTCCTCTCACCCTCCTGGCTCTCCCAGAGCTGAGTCTGCTGATTTTTAAAGTTCGAAGTGTTAAGCCCTGCTGAGTGTAAGAACTCACGAAATTATGCTCCTCCGGTTTTCAAAGCCATATGTGATGGAGATTCATCTTCTCTGCCAGCTACCCAGTGTGATAGTATATTTCTCTTCCCTCTCCATGCTGCAGTGTTCCTCCCTCTCAGGAACAGTCCCACAGGTCCATTTAGCTCCTGACTGCATCTCCGCCCTCCCTATCCTCTCAGTGTGGCCTCTTCTGTACATTGAGCTGTAGAGTCTGATCTGCATATCTTCAGGTTGCTTTCTGGGTTATTTACACTGATGTGGGTGTTATTTAATTTTATCTGCGGGATGAGGTGAGCTCAGGGTCCTCCTGTTCCACCATCTTCCTCAGAAGTCCCTCTTTTTTCTTGAGTTTTGGATATCCTTTATAAATTCTGGATACAAGTCCTTTATCAGATATATGACTTACAAATATTGTCTCTCAGTGGCCTATTTTTTCATTCTTTCAACAGTGTCCTTTGAAAAGCAGGCATTTTTAATTTAGATAGAGTCAAATTTATAAATTTATCTTTTTATGGATTGTGCTTCTGGTCATTAATTTAAAAATATTTGCCCACTCCAAGGTCACAAAATTTTCTCCTATATTTTCTACAGAACCTGGAGATTCTGGAAGGATCACTGGAGTTAGTAACTGCACTTCTGCCACAGAGGTGGAGCTTAACAATCTGGAGAAATTTTTGAAATAGTTTAAATCTGAAAGTGATGATTTGACTTAGCTCTTGACACCTGATGACTCCCCAAGTCTTTCTCATTTGTTTTCTGCTATAAATTAAAAAAAAATTTTGGAGTATAAGTATATACCATAAAAATGTATATATCTTAATATGTACAGTTTGTTATGTTTTCAAAACTATAACTACCACCCTAACTATGATATATAACATTCCCATCACAGAGAAATTTCCCTCCTTTCCCTTCTCCAGGTTATCCGTGGGGAAGCTAGAGGGGTATCCTAGCTCTCCCTCTAGAGTCAACCACTTATAAAATACCTAACCATCACTGAATTTTATGTGTTCTTGAAATTCATAAAAAATGACCCATAGAGTAACTGCTCTTTTGTATCTGGCTTCTTCCTCTGAGCATAATATTTTTGAGATTCATCCATGTTGTTGCATCCATTGTACCATCGTCCTTTTTATTAACGAGTAGCATTCTATGAGTTTGCCACATTTTGTTTATTTTTCTGTTGATGGACATTTGGTTGTTTCCAATGTTTTACTATTATGAATAAAGCTGCTATGAACATTGGTGTATAAATCTTTGTACATGTGTTTTTATTTTCCTTTGGGTAAATATCTCTGAATGAAATCATCAGAAGTAGGTATATATTTAGCTTTATAAGAAAATCTTAAAAAGTTTACCACATTGGTAACATTTTTCATTCTCACCAGCACTGTATGAGAAACCCAATGGCTTTCCATGTTCTTAACATTTGGTGTTTTAGTCTCTCCAGTTTTAGCCATGCTAGTGGATATGTGAATAGCTTATTGTGATTTTAATTTGTGTTTTCCTGATGACTAATGATGTTGAGCATTTTTTTATGAGTTTGTTGATCATGCACTGAAAGGTGTTTTTTGATGAGCAAATGCTTTTAATTTTGTTGAATTCCAATTCATCAATTTTCTCTTTTAGAATTTCTCTGTCCAAAGAAATCTTTGCCTAGTCCCAATTTACAGAGTTATTCATATTTTATTTTATATTATTCTAAGAGCTTTATAGGTTTTGCTTTTACATTTAAGCACTAATTCATCTCAAATTAATTTTTCTTTATACTACAAAGTACAGATAAGGTTCATTTTTTTCCCCAGCACAATTTTTTAGATTTTCTTTTGGTCATTGAATTACATTGGTGCCTTTGTAAAAAGAAGAAATCAATTGTCAGTGTCTGTGTGAACTTACTTCTGGATTCTCTATTCTTTTCTTCTTCTTTTTATTGACTTCTGTTCTTATCCATTGATATACTTTTCTGCCTTTATGACATATTTACAGTATTTTTTCCAACCCACAAGCATGATATAGCATTCCATCTATTTAGGTCACCTTTAATTTCAATAATATGCTGTAGTTTTTCAGTGCATAGGTCTTTTTGTTTCTTTTGTTAAATTTGTTCATAGATTCTTTATGTACTTTGGTGCTATTATAAATGAATTTATTTTAAAATTTAATTTCCAATTGTTTGTTGCTAATATATAGACATAAATGGATTTTTGTACAGGGGTCATGTATACTGAGACCTTGCTAAATTCAGTTACCAAATTTAGTAGTAGAATTCTAAAAATTGTTGTTTTTGCTTCTTTTGGGTGTCTATGTCCACCTCATGTTGCCTCCAAATAAATACAGTTTTATTTTTTCCCCAATATTTGTGCCTTTTATTGATCTTTCTTGCCTCATGACACTGGCAAACACGTCAATGTGATATTGAATAGAAAGGTAAGAATGTACATCCTTGCCTTGCTTCCCACATTAATGGGAACATGTTTAATATTTCACCATTAATCATGATGATGTTAGCTGTAGGTTTTCCTTAGATACCTCTTATTGGACTGAGGAGATTCTGTTTTATTTCTCATTTTATAAGATATTTCGTTTAAAAGCATAAATGTGTGTTGGATTTTTTCAAGTGCTCTTTTTCCTTAAATATTGAGCTCATTGTATGATTTTATCTTTAAATCTGTTAATTACACTGATTAGATTTGTGAATTACATTATTTTAGAATGTCAGAGCAGCCTTACATGACCGGGATAAACCCAACTTGGTCACAATATATATCCTTCTTATATTATTGAATTTAATTTGCTAATATATTTTGTTAAAAAGAGTTTTGTATCTAGTTCATGAGAAATATTGGTTTGAATATTTCTTTTCTTGACATATTTTTTTTAAGATTTTATTTATTTATTTGACAGAGAGAGACACAGTGAGAGAGGGAACACAAGCAGGGGGAGTGGGAGAGGGAGAAGCAGGCTTCCCGCGGAGCAGGGAGCCTGATGCGGGGCTCGATCCCAGGACCCTGGGATCATGACCTGAGCCAAAGACAGACACTTAACGATTGAGCCACCCAGGTGCCCCACTGGACATATCTTTTAACAGGTTTTGTTATTAAGGTCATGTAGCTTATAAAATTAGAGAGTGGTCTCTGCTCTCTCTTCCTCCATTTTATAAGAGTTTATAGTATTGTGTTGTATTGGTATTATTTCTTCCTTAAATGTTTAATATAATCTCCTATAAAGCCATCTAGGCTAGGGGTTTTCTTTGTGGAGAGGTTTTAAATTAAGAATTCTGTTTTCTTGGGCGCCTGGGTGGCTCAGTTGGTTAAGCGACTGCCTTCGGCTCAGGTCATGATCCTGGAGTCCCGGGATCGAGTCCCGCATCGGGCTCCCTGCTCAGCAGGGAGTCTGCTTCTCCCTCTCACCCTCTTCCCTCTCGTGCTCTCTCTCTCTCTCTCAAATAAATAAATAAAATCTTTAAAAAAAAAGAATTCTGTTTTCTTTCATAGGTACACAGCTATCTAAATCTAAAAAAAATTCATTCATTTCATCAACATTGTTTAATGTGTTGGCATGAAGTTGTTCATAATACCCCCTTATAATAGCCCCATCCTTTAATGTATCTAGGATCTGATCTTGGTGTTGGTAATTTGTGGATTCTTTTCTCCCATTTTTTTTAAAGATTTTATTTTCAGTCAATCTCTGCATCCAACTTGGGGCTCGAACTTACAACCCTGAGATCAAGAGTTGTGCACTTTATGGACTTAGACAGCCAGGCATCTCATCTTTCCTCTTATTTTTATTGATCAGTATCACTAGCAGTTTATCCATTATACTAATATTTTCAAAGAACTAACTTTTGACTTTATTGATTTTCTCTATTATTTGTCCTCTATTTCACTGATTTTTTTTTTAATCCTTACTACTTTCTTCTGCTTACTTTGGGCTTATTTTACTCTTTCTTTTCTAGCTTCCTAATTTGGAAGCTTAGATCATGATTTTAGATCTTCTTGTTTTCTAATATAAATATTTAAAGTTATGAATTTCCTTTTTATATATGAATTTCCTCTTTTAGCTGAATTCCCCAAATTTTAGTGTGTTGTGCTTTCCTTATCATTTAGGTCAATGTATTTTCTAAATTTCTTTGTGAAGTGTTCTTTGATCCCAAGATTATTAAAAATGTTAATTCTCAAATTTCTGTGGATTTTCTACATATATTTTATTATTAATTTCTAACTTACTTGACTTGTAGTCAGAGAATATACTCTATGGTTTCAATATTTTGATTTGTTCAGACTTATTTTATTGCTCAGCATATGATCTTTCCTTATGACTGTTCTGTTAAGTGCTTAAAAAGAATGTGTATTCTTTGCTTGTTGGATATAGTGGTTCCATAAACATCTACTAAATCAAACTAGTTGATAGCGTTCAAATTTTTATATTCTTACTGATTATGTATTTTTGTATCAGTTACTAAGAGAGAGGTGTTCAAGTCTCCAACTAGCATTGTTCTTTTTCTGTTCTCCCTCTACTTTTGTTAATTGTTGCTTCCATATGCTTTTAAACTCTGCCATTAGGGCATACACATTTAGGAACATATACACATAAACACACAAAAATTTAGAATTTTTATGTGTTTTTGATGAATTGACTCTTTTGTCATTATGAAATATCCCTCTATCGCCAGCAATACTCTCTGTTTTGAAGACTGTTTTGTCTGACAATAGGAAAGTCATATCAGTTTTTTAACATTACTGTTTGTGTGGTGTATCTTTTTTATGTTTTTGCTTTCAATCTCTGCTTTTATCTTTCACATTTTATATTTCAGCAAATAGGAAATCTGTGCTTCCTCTCCTCATAACCCTTGTATTTTGCCTCCAGAGAAGGAACTCTTCCACTAGGCTCACGATAAGTGTCCTATTATGGGCGCCTGGGTGGCTCAGTCAGTTAAGCATCTGCCTTTGGCTCAGGTCATGATCCCGGGGTCCTGGGATCAAGCCCGTGTCGAGCTCCCTGCTCAGTGGGGAGTCTGCTTCTCTCTCTCCCTCTGCCTCTCCCCACTGCTCGTGATCTCTCTCTCTCAAATAAAAATCTTAAAAAAAAAAGAGAGAGTCCTATTAAGTTTTAAGCTGCTGTCTAGTTTGGATTCATCATGCCAAGAGACCATTAGGAAAGTAAAGAAGTTATCATCCTGGGAGGAGTAATAGGCCCTGATCATCAGAAAGAGGATGCTGTTTTTTGAAAGCGTATAATTTTTTACTGCACAGGGCATGGCCATGCAGAACCCTAGTGATCTATACCATGACTCTCCTACTGAAGGTTGACATTAACTCTGTAAAACATCTTTTCCTGCCATAAACATCCTCCAGTAACATATGGTCTACTGGGTCATATGGGCCCAAGCAGCAGGGCCACATGCACCCCATGTGGTTCTGCAGAAAAGCTCTTTCTTTTATATAATTGCTGCCCTGTGTAGGAGCCTTCTTCCTAAGGATCTGGCCTCTCACTTAGTCAATTGAGTTCTGGTCAGAAAACTAATCCTGTCCTAGAACCTGCGTAAAGTACCATGAATTTTTACTGGGGGAGCTGCCCTCTGCCTCCTAATCATCCATCCTTGATTTCTTTTGGCTGGATGGTTTAACAATGCCCTTGGTTGACTGCCCACATATCTTGCTTCTAGGGATGCTGTGTTGTATTAAACATCTCCAACATTCTCTGAGCCAGGCTTCCCTGATTGCCCCTCTAGCTGCACTGCTCATCACAATAATTGTGTCAATGTTGTGTCTTTAGTTAAGCACTTCCAGGTCCCAGTCTTATAACAGCATCTCTTGCTCTGGCCTGCAGAGGAGCGCCATCACTGAGCATGTCAGTGAGGCTGGTCTCCTACCATCAACAATCCCCTTTCTCATACCTACCCCTTAATTTCAATTCTTTCTTTCAGTATTTATCTTCATGATCTTAAATAACATATAGCTGTCACTTGATATTTCAGTTTTAGTCATTATCTATTAACTGTCAACTATGAAATATGAGTTCTCTCTCACAGTCATCACCACCAGCACCATTACCATACACTTCCCATCCTCTCACTCTTCCATCATAATTGGTTATAATTTTGGCTAGATTCATTGTTTGCAATATTATGCCTATATTATGCCAGTTGCTAGCTACAGTTAAACCATGCAGTGTACTATGTTTATTTTTCTTTTTTGTATACCTTTTTGTATTCCATGGAGTAATAATTGTTTATATTTTTGTTTATTTAATTTTTTTTAAAGATTTTATTGATTTATTAGAGAGAGAGAGAAAGACAGCGAGAGAGGGAACACAAGCTGGGGGAGTGGGAGAGGGAGAAGCAGGCTTCCCACCGAGCAGGGAGCCCAATGTGGGGCTTGATCCCAGGACCCTGGGATCATGACCTGAGCCGAAGGCAGATGCTCAATGACTGAGCCACCCAGGTGCCCCTGTTTTATTTAGTTTTATATATGTCTATCACCAGTTCATCCCAAATTTCCTAAAAAGCAGAAGTTACTCTCAGGCCTAAATCCCCCTAAGAGTCTATGAGATTGTGCTTATTCTCTCAGAGTCTTAAGACCTCTTCCAGTCTTGGCTATTTTCCTCTAATCACTTACTCAGTTTTCCTACTGGAACATGCCTACATTGTCATCCTGGAAGTTCCTTTTTTCTCTCTTTTTCCTAGATTCCATGTGTTCTTTTTCCTTTGTTTACTTTCTGAATAACTGGAATATATCCTCTGATAGTGTCCTTAGAGAGGGTGTGTGGCAGGCTGAGTAATGGCTCCCTGAAGATGTTCATGTCCTAATCCTCAGAACATAGCAAAAGGGACTTCACAGATGTGAGTAAGTTAAGGATTTTGTGATGAGATTATCCTGGATTGTCCAAACATGTCCTATGTAATCACAAGGGTCCTTATAAGAGAGGAGATGTAAATGTGGAAGCATAGTGAGATTTGGAAAAATGCTACACTGCTGGCTTTGAAGATGGAGGAAGGGGCCATGAATCAAGGAATGGAGCTCTAGAAGCTGAAAAACATATTCTCTCTTAGAGTCTCCAGAAAGAATCAGCCCCACCGATACCTTGACTTCAGCCCAGTAAAACCGATTTTGGACTTCTGGCCTACCAAACTAAGAGAATAAATGTGTATTGTTTTAAACTACCAAGTTTGTGGTAATTTGTTTCAGAGGCCATAGGAAACTAACATAGAGTACAGGGCAGATATTTTTGAGGCTTTGCATGTCCTGGATGTTCTTCTCTCACTCTAAATGATAGTTTAGCTGAGTATAGAATTCTAAGTAGAAAATAATTTTCCTTCAGAATTTTTAAAGCATTTCTCCAAGGCCATTTCATTTCAGCCATAATAATTATTTTTAATTTCCAGGACTACTCTTGTCCACTGCCTCTTCCTCCCCCTTCCAACTCCCTGATGCTCTTCTTATTCAAAAAAGTAATATCTTGGGGCACCTGGGTGGCTCAGTCATTAAGCATCTGTCTCTCTGGGAGAGACATCTGTCTCCTTGGGAGCCTGCTTCTCCCTCTGCCCTTCTCTCTCTCTCTCTCTCTCTCTCTCTCTCTGTCTGTCTCTCATGAATAAAAAAAAGTTTATTGATGTAGAACTCACATACATTTAACTATATTTAAAGTGTGCAATTTGATGAGCATGTCAGTTATTAAGGGTTCTGAGTGTGTGAGTTGGGGGAGGGGCAGAGAGGGAGAGAGAGAATCTTAAGCAGGATCCATGCCCAGTGCTGGAGCCCAATATGGGGCTTGATCTCAGGACCCTGAGATCATGACTTGAGGGAAATCAAAAGTTGGATGCTGAACCAACTGAGCCACCCAGGTGCCCTTCTACAATGAGTTTTAACATATGCATACACCTATGAAACCTTTACCACATTCAAGATAATAAATATAACCATCACTTCCATGCCATGTCCTTATGCCTGTTTGTCTTCTGTCCTTTCATTTCTCTGTTCCTAGATAAACAGTGATCTGCTTTTTGTCACTATAGAGTAGTTTTCACTTTCTAGAATTTTATATAAGTGAAATCATGTAGTATATACTCTTTACAAAGAATCTACTTTTACTCAGTATAATTATTTTTATATTCATCCATGTTATTATATGTATTAATAACATTCCTTTTTATTGATGTGTAGTGTTTCGTTGTATGAGCACATCAGAGTTTTACCTGTTGGTGGACATTTGGGTTGTTTCCAATTTTTGGCCATTACAAATAGGACTGCTATAAATTTTCATGTGAAAATTTTTTTGGGGTGGGAAACTATTTGATCCAGTTGTTTTATTTTATAGATGAGAAAACTGAGGTTCAAAGAGGTCACTCAATGGCATATAAGATCCATGACAAAGTTTGGATATCAATGCAATTCTCTCAATCATCAATAAATTGTTTTTACTCACTTGACTATATCATTCATATTGACATGACTTGGATTAATTAATTCAGGAACTATTTACTTAGCATCTACTAATTTAAACTTTTGGGACACCTGGGTGGCTCAGTTGGTTAAGCGTCTGCCTTCGGCTCAGGTCATGATCCCAGGGTCCTGGGAGCCCCATGTCACTTTGGGCTAACTGCTTGGCAGGGAGCCTGCTTCTCCCTCTCCCTCTGCCACTTGCCCTGATTGTACTCTCTCACTCTCTCCTTCTCTCTCTCAAATAAATAAATAAAATCTTTGAAAAAAATTAAAAAATAAGCTTTAATTAGTTACAGAGACTAGGAATAGTTAGGGTGCTCCACTATTATATTGGTTCAGTTTTACTAATTTTAAAATGCTTTTCTGGGGCCATCTGCCTGGCTCAGTTGGTAGAACATGTGATTCTTGATCTTAGGGTCATGAGTTCCAGCCCAGCGTTGGGCATAGAGCTTACTTAAAAAAAATGAAATAAATGTTTTCTGTAGTATTTTCTCAGACCTATGCTATGTGAAAATAAGTCTGGTATTTTTTTATGACTGACTGAGATGATATTCAAAGCAACATTTTAGGAAGGAATTTTATTACCTCTACCTAAGGAGGCTCTGTTAATTGCCCAGAACAAAGACTGTTCTTGATGACCTCTTTCCTTGATTCTTGCAATATGTTCCATTCTAAATATTTTGATAAAAAACATATTTTAAGTTTAAAATGTGCTCATTATATTCAGAGCACAGGATTGTATAAGGCCCTAAATTGGGAGTTAAGTCTGGAAAATATAACCATCATAAATGTGTGCTAGTAGAGTACGTTAAAGGATGTAAGATCAGTTGTCTGAGTCCAGTTCATGATGGGGCTGAGAATAGGCATGTTTGCTGCTGTAGGCTTGAGTGGACTGAAGATGGGGAGACCTAGAATTAAACGTTCCCACTGGGACTGGGTCTGGTATCAGGTAATGGGCGGGTGTCCAATCCAGCAGACACAGTCCAGAGCCCAGAGGGTTTGGGTAACATTTGTGCTATAACTGATGTGTTAATTGAGAGTTCTCTGAATAAGGTCTTCCAAAAGGAGAAGGAAAGAATTTGTCAATGCTCAGCTAATCGGGTCTGGAAGCCAGAGTGACCTGATTTTGGTGCAATTGTACCTATAGTCCAATAGAAACAGGCAAAGAGAAGAAAAGTGTATCTAATTACTTAAAAAGCCTCTAAGACTATCCAATGTCCTTTATTCATGTTCTTTGTTCATTACAACTCCTTTTGCTCGATTTGCTCCGTGTGAAAGTCTTTGTATGGACATATGTTTTGATTTGTCTTGGGTAAATACCTAGAAGTGGATTGGCTAGATTGTGTGGTAGATATAGGTTTAGGTTTTAACTATAAAACTGTTTTCCAAGGTGACTATTATTTTACATTTCCATCAGCAATGTATGAAAGTTCTACTTGCTCCACATCCTTGCCAACACTTGATATAATTCATCTTTTTAAGTTTAACTATGCTAGTAAGTATGTAGTAATAGCTCATTATGGTTTTAGTTGACATTTCCTTGATTATTAATGATGTTGACAATCTTTTCATGTATTTCTTTGCCATCTGTATTTTTACTTCAGTGGTTTTGTTCAAATGTTTTGCTCATTTAAGAAGTTAGATTTTTGTCTTCTTATCATTGAGTAGTAAGAGTTCTTTGTATATGCTAGATGCAAGTCTCTAATTGGACATATATTTTGCAAATATTTTATTACATTTGGCTTACTTTTTTTCATAACAGTGTCTTTTGGAAAGCAAAATGTTTTAACTTTGAATAAGTCAAATTTATCAATTTTTTTCCTTTTGTAGTTCATGGCTTTTGTCTCTTCTTTAAGAAATCTTAGCCAAACCCAAGATCACTAAGATTTTCTCCTGTATTCTTTCAGAAGTTTAATAGACTATACCATCTTGGTATGGTTTTACTAAAAAACCCCTACTGTTCTTGAATTTCTTGTTTATGAACTTCTGATGATACTAGATTGACGAGATGTTACACACACACACACACACACACACACACACACATGGCAGCAGAGAGATATAGCAGAAGGACACATGGACTATAGCAAAGAAGCCAATTTGTCTTTTTATTATCTTTTTTACCCACTATACAAATGGACCTGTGAAGCTAAAGGAACAAAATATGTGAAATCAAGATTGTACTGGAAATCCAGGCTGTATGATCACCAAATTTATGCCTCTCTGCACCCCATAATGTAGAGGTTTGAAGAAAAAAAGAATAATAAGCAAACATTTATTGACTAGGTGCCATGCCAAATAGTGTTGAGAACTTTATATTCAAGGTATAATGTATATTATGTTATTTTTTTAAAAAGATTTTATTTATTTGACAGAGAGACAGCGAGAGAGGGAATACAAACAGGGGGAGTGGGAGAGGGAGAAGCAGGCTTCCTGCAGAGCAGGGAGCCCGATGCGGGGCTCAATCCCAGGACCCTGGGATCATGACCTGAGCCGAAGGCAGATGCTTAATGACTGACCCACCCAGGTGCCCCTATTTTATACTTAAAATGGCTTTTTATTTTGGTTCTATTATTGTCTCTTCTTTCTTTTCACATGAGAAGATCATATCATAAAGAAGTAAAATAACTTATTCAGGTCATCTGGCCAGGTCTGTCTAATGCTAGAGCCCAATGTTCTTAGTCACCAATAATAATAGCTAATAAATATTGGCTGCTTACTGTGTGATAGACTCTGTGCTAAATCCTTTACAAATATTAACTAATTTTTAATTTTTTTAAAGATTTAACTAATTTAATCTTTAGAACAAAGCTAGATAGTAGGTATGACTATTATGACTTTTTTACAGATGAGGAAACTGACATACTAGACTCCAGTTCTCACAGCTGCTAAGAGCAAAGTCAGGATTTGAATCCCTGTGATCTGGCTCTTGAGTCTTCATTTGTAACCACCATGCTACTCCGTTTCTTCAAGAATAACTGATGGCCCTATTTGTTGGGTAAATCAAGCAAATGCCCCAAATGAATCTTCCTCTCCAGCAACTTTTTCAAATGTAAGGTGGTTTCTTTTACACCCCCTTGGCACCTGCCCTCAGTGACTTGTCACTCTCCTGTTCCTTCTCCACCTTCCCACCATGATTTACCAGGGCTATGGTGTCCATGGTGATAATAAACAGAGCCATCCATGTATGTGCTAGTGGGAGAGGCCAGGGGAGATGACTGCCTCCCTAAGCAGCAAGAGCCTCCAGAAGAACCTTAGAGCCTGAGGTAGAGCCCTCTAAAGAGAGTGGCTCCTCTTGGACTCTTTAATCCATTTGTATCCACCACTGGCTTGGTTAAGGGAGAGGGCAAGGGCCGCTGAAGACCCACAAGAGGAACCTATGGATTGCCTATAGTTTTTCAAACATCCCACCACTTGAGTATTGTGCAGAGAGAGATGTGACTTAGGCTTGAGTCCTCCCCTTTTGCCTTAATTCTTGTGACTTTGGGCAAGTTTCTTAACCCCATTTCACTTTAGTTTCTTTGTTTGTAAAAGATAGAGACAAGACTAACTTCATAGGAATTTTGATGGCCTAAGTAAGCCGTTGTATGTAAATAATATGATAACAATATAATAACGCCTAGCATTTATTAAGTGCCCAGTCTGTGTGAGATACTCATAGGAGCGCTTTTTGTAAGTTAACTCATTTAAAGTTCACAACAGTATGAAACAGGTACTATTATTATCATCACTGTTTTACAGATGAAAGACCAAAGCACAGAGGGACTAAAATATTTGTCCACAGTCACTCAGCAGAGATCAGAAAAACTGCAGCATGAGCCTCAGCAGCCTGGTCCTAAGCACTGGCATTTACTGAACTTGCATAAATATTTCCTTTGTCCTTTAAAAAACAAAACAAAACAGGAAGAGCCTTCTGTAACCTGTTTGGAAACCAGTGTGTTATAGCCAAACTTGAAGCGATCTGGGATGCCCAAGGAAGTGCTTACCCAGGTCTGGAGTGGTTGATGTAGGTTCCAGTTTTGACTCTGACCAGCTGTGTGACCTTGGCCAAGGACGTTCCACCTCCCCGAGTCCCACATTTCTCTTTTATAAAATGTTGAAGGGGGTATACTAGTTAATTTCCAAGGCCTGTTCCAGCTGTCACATTCCTCACGTCTATGATTCTGTGATTAAGTTCCTGGGAGGTTTAAGTACTGATAAAAGTGCCATTAAGTTCTGTATACTCAGCACTGGCAGCCGTCTGTTACCTAAGATACCTGGGACAAGCAGTTGTGGGGTGGGGGGTGGGGGTGGGGGCAGGGTGGGTGGACAGGAAAGGCCCCTTGTCTGGCAACTGTGTGTTGTACTGTAGACCATGGGAGATTATTCACCAAAGTGCAGTGTCACCAAATTTCCTCTGATTCCGGACCATAGTATATTGAGACTGACCATCAAAGACAGTTTCCTAACAAGAGAACCTTGTGCAGTAAGTTCCTCAGGCAAGTGACCAGATATTTGAGACAGGACTGAACGGGTCTCAGGCAGAGAAACTTGGAGGATGAACCTATTTGGGCAATGAACTGGTTGACCCGGGGCCTCTCTGTCTATCATTCCTTGACCTCAGGTCAGGGTGACAGAAAGGAAAGCAACCGAGGCAGCTGGGGACACTCTTGCCCTGCAATCTTGGAGACGAATAAGTGACTGTTTGTCCCACATGGGTTCATCATTCACCTGCGTGAAGGCAGAGGGCTGCGTGTGTAGAGTCTGTGACCTGCTGGACGTACTTTGGGCCATAAGGTCCTTGCCCTCCATATGGTGACTGCTCATTATAAAACCCTAAAGCTGATTTCTTCGAGGTGATTGCTGCAGCAATGATGACCACCGCCACTGACCCAGTGCTTGCTCTATGCCCGGTTCCAGTCAAGAACTTTTAGCCCTGTCATGGTAAAGACCCTGTGTCCTAGCTTGGCTGTGAGACTGCTGACAAGTCAGGTACTCTCTTTTTGCAATTCAATTTCTAAAACTGTAATATGGGAACAATCTATGTAAAAGTACACAGAGGCATAAAAATTTGAAATGACTTAAAAAAAAAAGTCAGTGGAAGATTGATGAGCAAATGCACACAAAGCAGGAAGTATTCAGTAAGTAAGTGTCCTAGACTGGGTTTTTGGTATTCCTCTAAGGCAAAACTGACGGCTGTCCTATGGCTCTAGCATCCTCAGAGCCTAAAGCAGGGCCTGGAGCACAGCAGGTACTCACCACTTTATATGACCAATGTGCCTCTCCGCAGGGAAAGTCAAACTGTCCTGTGTTTTTATGTATCCCCAGATTCGTAACACTTAAGCAGGAGACCCAGACAAAACATACTGTTAGTAGGAGACTTTTAATGATCCCTTGGCCCATGGTAGAGCAGCTGGACAAAAAAATATGCAGAGATACAGAAGACCTAAATAACATAAATGTAAAGAAGATCAAATTGAGGTAGCTATCTTCACATTCTGAAGATAGAAAAACACCTTTCTTCAAGAGGCCATGGGACATTGACAAAAACTGACCACAGAGAAATCCTCAACACATCTCCAAAAGGAAGCGGTACAGATGAAATTGATTTCAATACAACGAAACTAGAAATTAAAGACAAAATGGGAAAACATAAATCACTAGTGTCAAAGAGGAAATCAAAAGGGAAACTGATATCAGTAAATGTTCTATTACCCAGAAGCACCCATATAACAGTGGCAGAGCTGAGACTGCTAGAATCTGGGTCTCCTAACGGAGCCATTCAGCCACGGACTGGTTTGCGAGTCGGGACAAGTCTCCCTGAGCCTCGGCGTCCCCCTCTGTCAAACGGCCTCGAGGGGCCCCCAGGTCCGGCCACCGGTTTGAGGCGCGGTGGGGGAGGAGGGGTGGGTTTGCGGGAGGCGCGGGAGCGACAAGGTTCTGGAAGTCAGGGAGGGTGCGGGTGTTGAGAGACGGCAGCAGAGGGCGCTGGGTCGCCGGCCTGGGCCCGCGTCTGCCATTGGTCGGGGCTCGGGCGCCGGCCTGGAGAGTTGGTGGAAAGTGACAAGTTGAGGGAGGCTGAGAGCCAGAGAGCGAGCGCGCGGAGCGGGAGGAGCCGCCGCAGCCGCCACCGAGGGAGCCCCGGGACGGCAGCCCCCGGGCGTAGGGCGCGCTCTGCTCAGAGTCCGAGCCGGGGGAACTCGAGTGCGACACCAACAGCCCGGGACTGACCGGCCGGCGGAGGCGAGGCTGCAGCCGGAGGGCTGAGGAGGGACCCGCGCGCGTACGGGGTCCAGAGGCGGCCGGGCGGAGCGAGGGAGCAGGTTTAGAGGGACAAAGAACTTTGCAGACGCCCCCGGCATCCTGCGCGGAGAGCGGCCGGAACGAGGTGGCCGGGACCCCGGGCAGAGCCCGTGGATGTTCTGCGCGCGGCCTGGGAGCCGCCGTCGCCGCCGCCGCCGCCGCAGCGAGAGGAGGAATGCACCGGCCGCGCCGCCGCGGGGCGCGCCCGCCGCTCCTGGCGCTGCTGGCCGCGCTGCTGCTGGCTGCGCGCCGGGCCGCTGCCCAAGGTAAGAGGCGCATCCGCCGGCTCCGGGGCCCGCTCGGTCCCCGGCGACCCTCCGGTCGGCCGCCCGGCGCTGGGCAGCCAGGGAGCACCGCGCCCGCCGGGGGCGGGGCGGCCGGAGACCCGTCGGGGGTCTCGCAAACGGGACTCCGGGCGCCGGGGAGGCGGGCGAGGATTTGCCCCGGGAGCCCCGCTGCGGTCCGGGGGTGCGCCCGGGAGCTTCCTCCTCGGCGCCCAGCAGCAGTTGTCAGCGCTGACAGGAAGTGCGGAGGGGTAGGAGGGTATGGGGCGATGGGGGCACCTCCGAGCCGTTGGTCCCCCTGTCTCTCGCTGGACCCCTAAAGCGCCCTAACCGGTGTTCAGGCAAGTCTACGGAGCCCCCAAGTAGCAGCCATCCCGGAAGGCGCGGTCCAGGAGGGAGTTTGTATTTTCAGCGGTGCCTGGAGAGCCCAGGCTGCCCGCAGACCGACCCAGACAAAAGCCCTGGCCTCCCGAGGCTCGGGTGGCCTCACAGATCCGCCGCCCCCGGCTCTCCGGCCTCCGGAGGCTCACGATGGAGGCCACAACGTGTGCGCTGCCGCCGTCGCCGCCACTTTGTGCAAAATGTGCTGTCAGAGGCGGCCTGCGGCTCCAGTGCTCTGAGCGTGCACGTGCGTGTGCGTGTGTGTTACACGCAAGGGGGGAAAAGCCATCTAATGCATACTTGATTTTGGTAATCTCCAAAGACAATTGCAACAGTTAGAGAAAGACTCCACCGAAAGCCCGAGCGTCTTAGTTCGCTGCGGGAAGCTTGGATCCTTGCTGCGTCTGAGCCGGTACACAATGAGAGGGAAGAGCCCGGCTGCGCCTGTGGAGACAACCGATTCATTCTTTGGAGGTTGGAGGGGGAAAGTTGAGTAAAGTCTCCGGGGTCTTGGGGCCTCACTTTTAACATGCATCCCTTGAGGGGGTGCTGGAGTCCCTGGATTCTGCCCTCCCCCACTCCCAGCCCAAACCGGTGCAGATAAATAGGTTTCTGCTCTTTCATCATGCATCTTTCATTTTTAAGTTAGCGCTGTGCTTTGGAAAAGAAAAGACTTTGGGCTATTTAGCAGTTGAGGGGAAAAGATATGTTCACTGCTTACTTAGACCATGGCTACAGAATTAGTTTTTACTAAAATCAAGCTCATAATTTTCGCGGTAGGAACACACTCTGGAAAGAAGTTGTGTGTGAATTTTGATTTCTTAGAGTTGAGTTTGGGGAAGTGAGAACCGCATTTTCTGAGAAATATTCTGTAATTGATCCCGTAGTGTGGTTGTGGTAATCTAGAGGCTCCTCCGGGTAAATAGAGCTCCTAATTGTAATTAAGATGTACATCAGCAGGGAGTGCACCTTCCTGATGAAAAATACTAATGAAATGTAAACAGCTTGGTCTCATGGATGTTTGCTTCCTTCAGGGATGCCAAACATCTGGCTCCATGCCACAACACCTGGGTGAAAAGTAAAAACTGGGCCATGCTGCCTAGTTGCCCAGCAAATTGAGGTGGAGATAATAAGGGAAGGGCTCTTAGCTTGAGTCCTTGATTAATTTGGTAATAATCCTCTCTCAACTTCTTTTACTTATATATAACCTTTCAACAGCGGTTGCTTTTGGATCTCGGGGGTGGAGGGGGGAGGAGTGGACCTTTCTTTAGTCACCTGCTTTTAAATAAATGTCCATGCAATGATTTTGCTGAGTGTAATACAATTTTATTATCAACAATCAGCCAAATTCTGCCGTTTAACTGTCTACAGACTTTTAAAATTAAAAGGAAAAAAAAAGAGTATCTCCTATTCCACTCTTCAATAGTGAGCTCAAATCGGTTATTTTTGTCTTATTTGTCATCTTATAAATCCCTTTCCATTTTTGTGAATGCTTGATCTTTTCTCTGGGGACAAGTCTTCCAGTGGAACTCATATTTATTTTCTCGTCTGATTCAGGATTCTTAAGGTAACCCAACCAGTGGCTCAAGAAATCAGCTTAAGGGGAGACAG
This sequence comes from Zalophus californianus, assembly GCF_009762305.2. Lineage (NCBI taxonomy): Eukaryota > Metazoa > Chordata > Mammalia > Carnivora > Otariidae > Zalophus > Zalophus californianus. The sequence goes on from NC_045598.1 coordinate 52,128,772, forward strand.
GCTTAAGTTACTTATAAAAAAAAATGCTCAGTATTTCTGCCATTATTTTTTTTTTTTATTTTGTTAGCTAGGAGGAGCGAACCTTTACATTTACTTTTTCTGGCCTATTCATTGTTGATCTCCTCCTCTACCTCCTACCTACCTAGAACTAAACCTTTCTGGGAAGCTGAAGCCGCTAATACTGTGTACCCAGAGCTCAGGGCCTTAGGAACCCACCTGGGCCTTTCTCAGAATCCTGTAGATTGTGTGGTTTGCCTCTTAGAGTTGGAGGGAGGTGGCCTGCTACTGTGTTTGCTGTCATTTCATAAACCTTCCAATGGCATTTTAATAGGTGTCTGTCCTGTCTGCTTTTAGAATAGGAGTCTCTTGAGGGCAATAAGACTGTCAGCTTTCCTGGTGAAAACACTGAAAGCCAAGTCAGCCAGCCCCAACTTTATTGGAGATGCCTGAAAATCCTCCCTAGGGGAGCCACACAGAGGCCCAATAGACAAAGGGTGTGGTCAAGCTGCCTCTGGCAATGTGTTGGAAATATTTAATCCTCAGTATTGATTCAGCATACCTGGTAGGCTGTTTTGCTACTCTGATGCTGGGATTATTTTTCTGATATTTACTTAGGAGTCTTGAAAAACTCATCCTTGGTCTGTATTTTCCTTTCTCCATCTCCTGCCTGGTGAGCCCAGCCCTCAAATTAGACTTTGAAGTTTCCAAATGGTGTGTCACTTGCATCCATTAGTATCCATGTTGGCTGTGGTTTGATGGAGACCACATACCCCATTTTGAATATTTTTGAGAAGTTTGCATAATATCATATGTAGAATGGAATCCTTTGTAGCCTATATGTATATTGATGTAAATGTATGTTTACATATAAATGACACATGTGTGTGCATCTATATAGTAAGTGGTCCATAGATTTTTGTTGAATGGAGAATAACTTTTTTGGTTGCATGTAAAATTGTGGTGTCATATTTGCTTTTCTTAGTAAAAATGTAACATGACATACTTTCAAGGACTTTCCTTTTGTTGCCCCATCGTTTAGTATGAAGGGAGTATAGTAGAATTTAACAGTAGAGCTAAATGGTTATGTGCACAGGCATTGGAGTTTAACACATAGGTTTGAACCTTTTCTCTGCTGCGTACTGGGGTTGTCGACCAGTTTTTCTGAACCTTACCAGAGTGTTACGAGATTTTAAAGTGAAACCGTGTGTGTCAAGTGCTAGAGAAGAGCACCCAGCTGAGAGGGTCTTAAGTTGGGATACCTGAAACTGAGGATATGCAACCCCCCAGAAATAATATACAAAACTCGATGTGCATTTTTGTGGTTGTATGTTTCTAGCTATAAGCTGATAGTCTGAGAAAATGGCAATCCCCAAAAGATAGGAACCATTGTTTTGGAGTGTTTGATGCCTGGGGCAATAAGTTGCCTTCCTGGGTAGGTTGCAAGGGCTTGAGGGTTGGAGGTCCTGGGCCTGAGCCTAGATCTGCACAATTTGTGGAGTCTCTACTTCTCCTCACTTTTGCAGTTTCCCTCCCACCAGGCCAGTTTTTATTGGGCTTAGGAGAAGCTAAAGAATGGTGCCAAGTCCTTTGACCTCAACTAAGTATGTATTTCCCTGAATCCAAGCATTCTGAAATGCCTCTGTTTATACAATTTATTTAACAAACACTTGGGTAATCCTTACAATGGGCCAGTGACCGTTTTGAGCAATTTGCAAATATTAGCTCACCGAATCCTCACCACAAATCTATGAGGGGGCTGGCATAATTAGCTCATTTTAAGGTAGACACAGAGAGGTTAAGTGACTTTCTTCAAGGTCGCATGACTAGGAAATGGCATTGCTGGGCTTCCAAACCCTGAGTTCATGCTCTTCACTGCTGCCCTAGACAGTCTCTCCTGGTTTGTCTTAGAATTTATGCTATGTATGGGCCAAAGGAGCCATTTCCCCATGTTTTACAAGAGCAATGGGATGCTTTCTTAGCTCTATCTAGGGGTTACAAGAAATGATTGGAGATAGCCAACTTCAGTTTTTCTTTCTGTGCTGGAGTTCCCTGAGCCAGTCTTGCTGTGACTCAGGGATAGACCGGAAGGTTCTTTGGTGGTCTGCACCTCTGATCAGGAGGAAGTACGCTGTTGTCCTGAACTACAACTTTGATGCGGTTTGAGGAGTGTGTCTGGCAGTTTCTTCCAACCAGTGATGAGCTATATTTTGATGAAGTGCCTTTGCATTTGCATCTTGGTGTACACCTGGGGTTGTAGGCTGAGCAGAGTGATTTATTGGAGTACTCTTCAGTGGGAGAGCTGGCTTGCCAGCCCCAAGGTCCCCACGTAGACCAGACCCTGGCAAATCCAGCCCCAGCTAGGGAACACTCAAGTCTCTGAGGCCTTCTCAAACAGAAGGGCCTCAACCTGGCCTTCCCAATTCCCCTGAGGTGTGACAGGAGAAACTGTTCTGTAGACCCACGAAGAGAAAGGAATAGTCTTCTAGGAGTCTGAGAAAATTCTCTGGAGTTGAGGGGGAGGGGACGGGGGTGGGGTGGGGGGTTGGGGCAAACTCTTCGAAATCCTTAACTAAATGCAGCTGCTTGTTACACGGAGCCTGACTTGCATGCCAGGAATATCTAAAAAGCTAACGAATACAAAATAAAAATAAACAGCAGTAAAAAGGCTCTCTCTTTGTTGCAGTAAGCTCGGTTGGGGTTTTCAGTTTGTTTAGGAATGGGATAATTGTGGCATCCACTTTATTTTGGTAAGGCAGTGAAACGTGGATCGATGTTATGTCACTGGGATGCTCCCACCACCTGCACGTTTTCCTTCACACCTCCCCCTCCAAGCACCCAGGCAGGGACATCCACCGGCCCAAGTCTCAAACTGTTGCCCCTGAGTGAATTACACTGGAAGAGGGCAGATAATTTAATGGGATAATCTTGGCAGGGCCAGCAGATTTCACACCCCATCTCTCACTAATAGAAAGGCAGTAGAAGGCTACAACATCCTCAGATGAAAAGGTTGTATAAAAACGCTCTGCTTAACAGTAACTGTCTGTCCATAAATAAGGTTCTGTAGAGTTTTGATCCAAAAGCTGTTATTAAATACTGATAAGCCAAGACTCATAATGTTTGGCCTCCTTACATTTCCTTTTTTTTCCCTTCCCTCCACAGAACCATAGATTTTTTTTTTTTTTAAGAGGGGGAAGGGGCTTTAAAAGATCAGCCAGTTCAAGTTGTTTATTTTCTCTAGTATTGCTATACAGAAAGGACCTTCGTTTATAGCCATTTAAAGAGGTAATGCGGAGTAACAGAAATGGAACGGGATTTGGACCCTGACAGACTAGGGTTTGAACTGGGGCGTTGCTGCCTGCTGGCTGTGTGAACTTGGGCAAAGTTCTTTGAACTTCTGAGGTTCAGTTTCCTTCTCTGCAAAATGGGGATAACAGTACTGTCTGACTTACTGTTTTTTTGTGGGAATTAAAGGGAAAAATGAACATAAGACCCCTAACACAGTGCCATGGGCCTGGTAAACACAAAGTGTGCTAGCTACTGTCATTATCAGGGCCTTGCTGGAGAAATCACAAAATTTGGCTTCACAACAATGATCATTATGCTGTAAGATATGAACCAAGACTCAGCGCAGTTTTTCCAATATTTTAAGACCCGTGAGTATTTTGTTTTACAAGGAGCTTGTAGACAGACACTCTAGAACTGAGCAGTACCCAGGCCAGTGCTGGGGACCCGGATGGGAGATTCCACAGTGCCATTTTGCAAGGCTTAAAACAAAGGCTTTTTTCAGAACAGCGAGCTCTCTGGGGAAGAGCAACCCCTCCCTGGTGCTTGGTGTAATTCCAGAATCCTGCAAAGGGGAATGTTACATTTCAGGGACCTCCACTTGTAATCTGACCGTTTTTAGCTCCAATATCCAAATAATCTTTCTGAGCACAACTTAAAAGAGAAGGATAATGGCCGGAGGAAAGAATCTTGAGGTGCTCTGTTAGCCATTTAAAATTTTTGAGTACCAAAAAAAGAATTTCTGAGTACCACATTACCCAAAGAGAGAAGAGTAATGAAGTGTGGGAAGGGGGAGGGGAGATAAAAAGAACTTCTAAAGACCAAGGCACGGTTTGTGCTTTTTATTTTTATTTTTTAACGGTAAATCTTGTCATTCAATGCATTGCCACTAACATTTATTATATATTTATTTTGTGCAAATACGGTGTTGGTGCCCAGGAATAAGACATTACCCTCGCCCTCCAGGAGAGATGGAGAAGGGAAATTCTCACTTTTTGAAGAACTTATTATGTGCCAGGCCTAGTTCTTTAGAGATATTAGGTTTCTATGTTCCAGAAGCCCTTATGGTTGGGCCTCTGATCCCATTTTACAGATAAGGAAATTGAGTCTCAGGCAATGTCTTGGTGAACACAAACTGTTAAGTTGGGATGTGGCATTTGAACCTAGACGTTTGAAATAGGTGTTTTGACTCTCAAGTGTATGTTATTTCCACTGTCTTTGAAGTATAATTGGGGACGCTGGATGAACAGACATATACCTCCATATGCCAGCCAGCTCTCCCATGAGTGAATTACAGGAAAGGCCTGTGGAAAAAGTGCTCTGGGAACACAGGGTTAGAAGACATCAGTTCTCACTCAGGGAATTGGAGAGAGAATATTAGCGTCCTTCATAGGCTTATTGTGAGGGTGCAGCGGGGATAACTCGTGGAAAATGCTTAGCACCTTGCCGCACACATAGTGAGCGCTCCGTGATAGTTCTGCTGTGGTTACGTAGCCAGAGAAAGGCCCCGCCATCATTTATCAGCCTCAAAAGCCTGTGCTCTTAATTTTTCCCGTGTTCCTTTTCAATAGGCATGGGGTTGGAAGGAGTAAGTGGCTGTGTAGTCCCTAAATGAAAAGGACACTAAGACAGTTTCTCTGGTATCTTTCCCACCTGTCCTAATCCAGATTTTTGGACTCAGCTCTGCTTTGGGTGGGGAAGGGGATTTGCACAGGTGTGAATTTGGAGAGAATCATGATGCCTAATCATGAAGTGTAACCCTCCTGGAGTCTGGCTAGGATCTATCATGTTCCCCATTCACTCACTGATCATACATTTTTTTCTTTTTGAGATTTTATTTATTTATTTGAGAAAGAGAGTGTGTGCTCCAGAGAGAGCAGGAGCAGGGCGGGGCGGGGGGGGGGGGGAGGGGGGCGGTGCAGAGGGAGAGAGAGAAGCAGACTCCCCGCTGAGCAGGGAGCTTGACCATGCAGGGTTACAGGGTTAGATCCCAGGACCCCAGGATCCTGACCTGAGCCGAAGGCCGATGCTTAACCAACTGAGCCACCCAGGCGCCCGGATCATATATTTTCTATGCACTTACTGTGAGCCGAATATTTTGCTAGTCACTAGAGATATAGGGTGAATAAGCCTAGGTCCTTGCCTTGGAGGGTTTTTCAAACGGCAGATCTCTGGCAGAGATTGCTAGCTGATCAGAAAATCTGTTTCCATCTCTTCTCGGTAGCTTGGTCAGACTACACTTCCCAGTTCCCTTGTAGTTAAGTGAGGCCATGTGACTAAATATTAGCCAATGGAATGAGATCGGAAGCAATGAGTAACACAAGTAACACTTAATGGCTTGGCCCTTAAAAAACGTCCCAGGCAGGATTACTATGATCCTGAACATGGTAACCTAGAAGTCATGCGTTGAAGATAACACAAGATAGAAACAGCCTGGAACCCTCCCGTCATCCCATAACTATAGAAGCCACCTGCCAGTCCACACTTGTTTACTTTTTATGTGAGCAAGAAATAAACTTCTATGGTATTTACAGATTTCAGAGTTTTGTCAGTTACAGCTGCTAATGTTAGCTTAACTGACATTATATATATATATATATATCTCCATCCATATCCTTATCAATGTATCTCTCCATCTCATAGTGTAGCAGTCAGGACGAGCGTTTTTAAGCGGAATATAATAGGAAATTTCAGAGTGCATTGCATTAACAAAATGAGTATTGTTTTAGGAAATTTTAGCTTCAGTTCTGCTAGCTATACTGATTTGGGTTATTATTGGGCTCACGCTCAAAAGCTTGAAAGCCACTGGCCTGGTAGAGGCAGACAAGTCAACAGCTCTGTACAACCATTATGACAGTAGTGGTTAAGTCCCCATGCTATGGAGACTCCATGAAGGAAGTGTCGAGGAAGCAGAGATGGCACAATGGGTTCATTTTTCTCAGTCAATTGGTATTGGCTGCCTGTGGAGCAGGGTTGAGAAGGATTCTGAGGTTTCTTGCAGGATCTGGGAGGGAATGCTGTGACCTGGTAGCAGCATTTGCCATGGGCTTGGGGAGGCGGAGGAGAGGTCCAGACCCAGCTGGCATCTGACCAGCTCACATGGAGTCTGGGCTCCTTCCAGCGAATTAAACCCCTTCCCAAATCGTTTATGGCACATATACGATGTCTCTAGTGCTGTGCTAAGCACTGTGGGGAATCTAGGAGCCCTACGACTAGCACTTGGGGAGTTTACCTTTTAGGGGCGATAAAAGAGGCACTTGTGAAATAATTATACACCCAGTGAGTACAGAGTTGGCAATTATAGATGCAAAATGCTGAGGAGGGAGAGGTCTTTCAGGAAGAAGCGGGATATGATGCAAGCCTTGAAGGATGGGGAAGATTAAGAAGGGGACAGGAGGAGAGGAGCTAGACATTCTGTAGCTCCTCCAGTCTCCATGAACCTGCCCGAGCTGTCCTGGCTTCTTCACTGGCCCTTCACCCTGGAATGAGGCTAGTTTTCATGGGATGAGAGAGCACCACCTGAGTGGTGCCAGTTATGTTTTTTGCATATGAAGGAGGGTGGGTGGGGGAGCAGGGTTTTACTGGGAGCATGAGGACTTACTTTTCTCTCCAAAAGAGTGTCCCAGAGAGTTAAAGTGCAGTCCATTTCAGGCTGCTTGTCAAAGTATAGGACGTCTGCTGTAGCAGTTTTGTTTTGTAGCGCAGGCTGCTAAATCCCTGTCCACATTTCGCCTCCTTGATGAAAATCATAATAGCATCATAATGATGAACACATGAAGCATCCTGTCTGCCAAGAACCGTTTTATGTAGTTTAAGTATTTTAACTCCCACAGTCTTCAGGGAACCCTATGAGGTAGGCATGAATTATTATCCCCATTGTCCAGATAAGAAAACTGAGGTACAGAGAAGGTAAGTAACCTGCTCTAGGTCACAGAGCAAGTTAAGTGAGAGAAACAGAATTTGAACCTAGTTATTCTGAGTCCCAGGCTTTGTCCTTCCTTGAGCATTATGCCAACCACATGCAGCTCAGTATTTTTTTTAAATTTGTCTGATGATTCAAATTCTCTGTAAGATCCCAGCCAAATAGCTGAGTCAAAATAATTATAATGAAATCCTCCATTTGTATAGAGTTTTGCAGCTTACAAAATTATTTCACGTAAAACGTCATCATTAATTTTCCAAATAATCCAATAAAACGGGATTTTCCAAATAATCCAATGAAACGGGATTTCTTTCTTTCTCTTTCTCTCTTCCTTTTAAAATTAGGCACGTGATGTTGGCAGCTCACCTAAGGTCACTGTATCTGCCGGAAACCCAGCCTCTTTGACTTCAGGCCCATAGTGCTTTCTGCTCTAAAAGACTACCTGTGTTTGGGATTCGTAACTCTAAGAGACTAATACATGTCTACTTTCACTGTACTTTTACTAGCAAACAAATTACCTGATTCTCCTTAAATTAGCTATTTTTTTCAGAAATGGTTGTGAGGCGTTTGTAGATGGGACCTGGAGCTAGGATTCCTGTAAGCCAAGAAAATTCACTTGCTAATAGACTGAGAGAAGTTACTTACAGACCAGGAGTGTCCTGAGTGGTTGATGATTGCAGCAGGGGGAAGAGCCACTGGGGAAAGGGCTTTGGCCTCAGAAGGTCTTAGTGTGAAGCTGGGTTCCCTGCTTCCCTGCCGGCAAATTACTTGACCTTTCTGAGACTCACTTTCCTCACCTGTAAAATGGGAGGCACAATGGTGTTTATGGTGCTTGACAGTGTTGGGGGAGGGGGGGACGGTGGGAAGCTTGTACGGTACCTGGGGCATGTTTCTCTGTGTCCTCTCACCTATTCCTGCGACTTAAATGGAGACCAGCAAGAGGGTGCTTCCTCCTTTGAGCTTTACCTAGGATGTGATGGGGCAAAATTGCTGAAACTTAGCACCTTGTTGACCTTTATTTTATAATATAATCAATTTTATAACATAATCATCTCTGGGGCAGACCTTCCTAGCACTTGGAACTTTTAGGTTATAATTATATTAATATTTGTCAAGGACCTGACTTTCTTATGCTCTGTGAGGGTTAAACACCCTAAGGTAAAGTCAGATCCTGCTGCCCGAAATCCTAGAGTTCCTTGAAAGGCTCCTCTCTGTTCTTCGTGGGAAACTGGCCCCGTTTCCTGATGGGTTTAAAGTGTACAGCAAAGCAATTTATTCTGCTTTCTCTCCGTAAGAGAGATTATATCCTCACCTCTTGGATTTTACTCCAACTTGGGTATTTAATAGTTTTTACATGATTTTCATACTCCCTGCAGAGAATTGGTTGTTTTTCTTTTCCCCACCTGAACTTTTTGTGTGATGAAAGTTATGGATTCCTCTGGAAGGCATGCCTTAAGAAAGTAGTGCTTAACTTAGTGGTGGCTGTTTACCTCCTCCCTTCAAAGAACTTCCAGTCCCCAAATGTTGCCTGTTTTTGAGGAGCTGTGTAGGCTGCTGACAACAAGAAGCAACAGTTTTTGATGATATTCTTAATGTACTGGTGGGTTACCTTCTTTCTCTCTCTGCTGCTCACAGCCCTCTGCTCACTGACATCTGGTGTTCTTAAACTAAAGAATCAAGTGCTTTGCCTGTGGCCAGAAAATCTTCAGAGTCACAACCTGCTGGTGGGGGGGACCTCCCTGGGGACACCTGATAAAGGGCATTTTTCTTTCCCATTGAGCAAGGGAGGAACGGAGCTGAGCATGCCCTGTTTGTTCTACCCAGTTCATCAATGAGTCACTGTATCATATGGTGCAAGCTCCTGCAAGAAGTAGCTAGTAAAGGGGCAGAGAGAGTCCAGCACTTAGCACTAATTTGTTTCCCTCCCCAAGAAGTAGCACTGAGTGTGGGGAGAAAAGCATTCCCCCCCCTTACACTGGCTTACAACTTGATTTTTTTTTTTAAGGAGTAATTGCCAGGTTTCATGGTTGTGTTGGGGTTAAAACTATATACACAGATGAGAGGGTCGAAATGTGTTATAAATAACCCTCCCACATCTTTGCCTCAGGTTTAGAAAGTTTCTCAACTAACCCAGGACATTGGTGAAAGTGGCTTCCCCCAGACTCATAGAGTCAAATCAACACAACAGTTGGTGTCTGCTCATTGTGGGTGTAGAGGAGCGAAGGAAAGAATGGACCTGGGAGGCAAAGATCCTTCACCTGTCGAGTGATGTGTCCTGTGTAAACTACCAAGAAGTCACTGGCAATTCCATTTGGTTAAATACTTATTTAGCAACTAAAGTGGATGCAGAAAAAATATATGGCAGTACCCTCTCCCGTAGGATGTTCATTCTTTTTGTTAGGGAGGCAAGGTTGAGACCCCCAAATGGTATGAGAATAACATTGAATCAAAGCTGTCTGTTCTGATCTTTGTTTAGGGCTCTTTTTCTGTCTTGCAGCTTTTAGAAACTGGGTACTCTAGCACCTGCCCCACCTCCCTGGCACAGCAGGGTCACGCTGGTTTTTCTCCCCATCTCTCCTTGCCAAAATCTCATTCTTCAACCCTCAGTCTTCCACATTCAAGAATTCACCTTCTGCCCTGTGCCCCCACATTCACCCAGCATTTCCAGAAACGCCGCCTAAACCACACGCACTTATTTTGACCTAGCCCAACACCTAGACTTTAATCTTTGTAACCATAGTCACCATCATTTATTGAGCATGTACGATGGGGCCTACGTCTGGCAAGACATTTTGTGTTTTGCAGCAGAACCCTATTATTTTGTCTCTCCAGAATTGTTGCCCCCTCCCCTCACTTCTTACTTCTGCTCCTTATCGGTTGGGAAAAGAAACTGCTTTTGCCTGTACTGCCACCTTGTTATGGGGAGACTGCCAATCGTAACCTCTGACTCCTAGCCTCCGGGCTAACCAGAGTCCATCCCTGGGACTTATGGGTGGCCCTCTGGGGCAGGGAAGCTAGGAGACGCCCTCGGCCACGTCTCTGCCCTGGAAAGAAGCTAGTGTGAGGGAGGGAATGACACTGATATCCAGGGCAGGCATTGCTGAGAGGTCTGGCAGTGCCCAGTATCCTCTCCACGTCTCTGAGATTTTCTGCTCAGAGTCTGGAGACTCTGCTTTGGGTGAAGCGACTGTGTCCTGACCACACACACAAACTTACCTCACTGATGATCACAACAAAATGAAATGGTGTCATTATTATTTTCAACCCGAAGGGAGCATTCTTAGTGCTTTTTCTCATGAGAAAGTAGATGTCCAATAAGGACAAAATCATAAATGTATGAAAACAAAAATCACCCACAATCCTACCATTCAGACATCCTCTCTGGTCATCTTTTCTATACAGGTTTATATTTATATTCATAAAAGGAAGTCACACTTTTATTCCCAAGAGAAAACTGAGGCTCAGAGATGTTAAATAACTTCTCAGATGTCCTCTAACCAGCCGCTTTCCTTTCCCTTCACTTCTTTGTAGCAGGGACCCGATCTTATGCCAGTTAACTACTGTCTGGTCCAGCACATTCCAAATCACCAAGTATGTGTTGAGTGAATGCTGAATTCAGTGTGCTTGAGTGCCACAAGGAAGGTGCAAGCAGGAAGTTTTGTAGATCAAGGAGAGAAGTGTGCATTGTTCACAACTACTGGGAGGGTTTTCTGGAGGAGTTGGAGATGGCGAACCAATACTAATTTGTTTCTCTCCAGTACGCAGTGTCGGGAGTGGTCCAAGCTGGACAGAAGGGACACCTGCGTGCCTCCTGCTGTCAGAGCTGGGCACTGCCCAAGACATAATGACTGCATGGGAGCTGTTCTGAAAATGCAAAAGGGATCCAAGTGAAAAGGTGTCCGTGTGGATGTTGCAAAGAGGGCTGGAGGGAGAGATGCATGGTATCCAGAAGGAAATGCACAGCTGTTGGGCCAGTGGGGAATCAAGTCCTAAAGAGATCAAGGAGGGAGGGAGAGGATGGGGGCACAACCAAAAATGGTACCAAGGATACGCTGACAGGACTTTCCAGCTTGTCAGTCTGTCTTCCGCCTCTCTTCGGTCTCATCTGGCACCTTTGAATGTGGTGGCTTTTCCGTGGGCTGTCCCTTCCCACAGAAACGTCCTTCCTCAACCTATCAGCTACCAGTCCTAATGCTCTGGTTTCACTGTCCTTTCCCTGCCTGGCCAGACTCGATTGGGTTCCCACGTATTTTGATAGGACCCTATATTTTTAAATACTCTTCATTGTAGTTTGTAATTAAATATTTATTTGAGCAACTATGATCTTTTTCTATCACTGGATTGGATGCTCCTTCGAGTAGGGGCTGAGTCTGGATCCCAGCCAGTACGGTGCATGGTGGCCACTGAATCGACTCTACTTACTTTTACTAAGCTTTGGTCTCACTTCCTGGAGCCGGGGATACTTCCAGCTTGCTCTGCTCTTACTGTCTGGCAATTTAAAACTGCATCTTTGAACAACTGAAAATCTCAAGGCTATCTCTTCCAGAAGATGAGGAATTCAACCCCGTAAAAAGTCAATCTGGACTCAATTAAACCTGCTGTGGGCTCTGTTTGCAGGGGAGCAGTGAGCAGCTCGAGAGCTGGGCTGTTTTCCTGAGATGAAAAAAATCTGTGATAACTCTGAGTTCTGCTGCTATAAGTTAGGGTCACTCTGCCCTTAAATGGCAACAAATTAAAATTCTCCCTTATGGTCCTCCTCTTTCTCTTCTTTCATGTCCAGTATGTTTGAGCGAAGGTGTGGGAGATACTGGCCCCCTGCCACAGGGGAGAGGGCACCACGGCTGAGCCTACAGGCGGGTTTGGGCTGTGAGGGCTGCCGAGGAGAGGGGGTGGTGAGTGATTCTTCCCTGCCCTGACAACCCTTCTCCTCCCTCCTTTGGTCCTTCTGCTCTTCCCTCCCCTTTCTTTCTTTCTTCAGGAATTTCGAAAGGTCTCATTACTAGGGAAATATCCCCTGGGGAGCTCTTACTCTCTCTTCTTTAGCTTAATAAGCAGGGGGGGAAAAGTTCTCTTAAGTTTTGAACTTGCAAGCAATCTGGAGGCAAATCTGGCCCGAAAGGCCTGCACGTCTTTGCATTTCGTACAGCACCTCTTTTTAAATCCCTCGAACCATCTACTTCAGGCTGGGCCACCTTTCCTTCACGCAGGAGAGAGGAAAGGGAGCTTAACAAAGCTTTGGTTAGGTTTCTTGGCTGCTGAGGCCGTGGTCGGGGAGAAGAAGGGCTGGGCCTGTGTCAGTTCTTGCCCTCCCAGTGTTAGGAGGGTAGCTGGTCAGCATGTGCACTGAGTAAGCCTTCTAGGGTGCCAGGTGCTGGGCTGGGGCTACCCGCACTTCTGATGGGAGCTCCACGGCTGGCCTTGTGGGGAGCACAACCGCTGAACAATGAGGACATGGGCACCGGTTCTGAGCACGTGGGGGTTGGGCAGCTCATCAGGGCCTGGGGTTGGACTGACTGAGAGGGAATCAGGAAAGGTGTTTCAGGGAGGCTTCACTGAGAGCAGGAGTCTGGGAGGCCCTCAAACAATAACCCATAATGCATTTTTTATACCATTGATCCTAATGGATGAGTTTATTTAGACAAATGAGTTAGCGAGAATCTACTGTCTGCAATGTTTGGTGCTCAACTGAGTGATAAAAAGCATTTATTTCCCAGGCCCCTTTCCGTAAACCAGCCCTTCTCAGAGAACCTCAGCTGCTCCTCCCTAGCCCAAACAACTCAGAGGGAGGCCGAGACCCTTCCATCTGAGTGCTGGAGGCTGGGTTCGGGTTCAGAACCCAAGCCAGACCTCTGCCTCTCCTGGAAGTTGCCCTGCTCTGGGTTCTGGTGTCTTGTCTCTGTGGCGGGGATTATAACTCCTTCCCTGAAGATTATGGAAGATTAAAGGAGATGAGGGATATAAAAACTCCTGGTAAACTTTCAAGTCTTATCTGAGATCCAAGGGTCAGATAGCAAGCAAGAGTTTGTCTCCATTTCTTGGTGGGACCCATAGGGCTTCCTTTTTTCACTCCACAAATATTTATGGGTTGGCACTGTTCTAGATGCTGGGGGTGAAGCAGGAAACAAAACAAAGACCCTGCTCATGGAGAAGTCTAAAAATGAAGAAATATATGTTCTATCAGGTCACAGTAAGCGCTGAGGAAAAGGAAGCTGGGCGGAAGAACTTGCGAGAAGGGGAGTGGCGCCATTGTGTGGAGTGGCAGGGAAGACCCTGGGATGAAGTGACTGTTGAGCAGAGACCTGCAGGAGGTAAAGGAGTGAGCACTGTGGCTGTGGGTGGCAAGGGGAGTCCTCCAGGAGGCGCCAGCGAGTACAAAAGCCTGGAAGTGGGAGTGTGTTCTCAGTTAACAATACCACAGCGACTGCATCTGTTAGCACTAGGAATGTTTGCAGAGTGCTTACTTGTCTGTCAGGTGGTAGGCAAGCCTCACCTCACAACCCCGTCGGGCAGGCTGTATTATCATCATACCTGTTTCATAGATAATGAGATTGAGGCATCAGCAGCAACAAGCGAAGCGTTCAGACGACTGGGGGAGAGGCAGCAGTGTGTATAGGAGGCGGCCCTGCGCAAAGGGAAGAATGCATGGTTTGGAGAGAAAAAAATCTGGGTTTGGGCCATTCACCTGCTGTGTAATCTTGGGCAAGGTGCTTAACCTCTGTGGGCCTCAGCTTCCTAATTTGTGAAATGGGCTAATAAAATCTCAGAGAACTGTTAGGGATATTACTAAGTGAAAAATTAGGTGAAAGGATGCTGCAAACCGCATAGCACCACGAAATGTTACTTTACTACTATTACGTCAGTTCTCCTTCATAGCCTCTTGGGAAGACAATGAGAGAGAAATGAAAGTTTGTAACTTATATAATTTCCTTTGTTCTTTCCTGACATTTTATTGTATTTTTAAAGATTTTGTTTATTTATTTGAGAGAGAGAGAGAGAGAGAATGCAAGCAGGGGAAGGGGCAGAGGGAGAGGGAGAAGCAGACTCCCCGCCGAGCAGGGAGCCCGATGCGGGGCTCGATCCCAGGACCCCGGGATCATGACCTGAGCCGAAGACAGAAGCCCAACTGACTGAGCCACCCAGGCGCCCCTCCTGACATTTTGTTTTATGTTAAAGTCTCTGAGGGTGAGTTAACGACAGTATCCAGTTGAATTAGAAAGCATGTCTCTGCCAGATCAAAGAACCGTGAGGTATCGTTGGTGGTGAGGCTTCTCACGTTTCTGAAGAAATCGCGTGAGGTCCTGAAACCCCTAGTCCACTCTCTTCCCTAAGACCCGGCTCCTTGCAATCCCCAAACCGAAAATTTTATGGTAGGTTCCTCTAACTTTGCATTGGATAGGTAGTAGTTGCTCAATAACTTTTACATAAGTGGCCCTAAATAATTGTAGCCTTTCAAATTATTCTATTAAATCTTTCATTCTCTGCATTTGTCCTGGAGTCCCATAGGATGAATGGCTAAATCGTGGGGATTTGGAGAGATGGGTATTATTATCTGGGACTATAGAATGGGAAAACTGAGGTGGTAGGACCTATCCCAAACTGGGTTTCATTTCTGCTGAGGAATACTTTGCTTCCACCACCATGGGGGTGGGTCACTAGTCACTTGTTCCATTAACTGATCGAACACCTGCTCTGTGCCAGGCCCAGTGCTAAGTGCTGGGAATGCAGTGATGCTTGTTCTTGGGAACGCCCTTCGGAGATGCTCCGGATGTATTATTTAATTTGAATGCTTGCTGCTGCCCTTCCCGGGACCTCCAGAAAATGCAGAGGTAGTAGTTGCTTTGCTGTCACTTGCTGATGACTGGCAGGCGTGCACCCATCTAGCTGGCACATCATCTGGTGCCTGTGACCGACCTGAGTCATGCAGTCTGCATTTTGTTTCCCCAGCGTGCCAGTGTCTTCCTGTGATAAGCTCCATCTTGGCTGTGATGCCGCCCTCCCCTGGGGTTGGGATAACAGCCTCCTGGGGACTGTGGCAAATCTCAGGAGAAGCAGAGCCCCCAGGGAAAGAATCCTGTCTCTCCTTGTGTGCACCTAGGATTAGGCAGAGCTGCCGCTAATGCACTTAATTAGGTAAGGACGAGGGGTGACTGCTGGGAACAGGAAGCGTGGGGGTGAACCTCCTTTATGCCCCCAGTGAAGACCTTCCTCACTGTTACCTTTTCTTGCGGCTCGAGGGCCCCCCCCCCCGATAAAGTGAAATTAGATCAAAATAAAAATACTGGCTCCGGAGTCAGCTAAATCCATTCAATTATCTGTGACCTTGGGCAAACCTCCAAAGCCCAGTTTCCCCATCTATAAAACTTGGGGTGCAAATCATGCCTACCCCATTACCTTTTGGTGAGGATGAACTGTGATAATACTCTCCTGGGCCACTGGCACACACTGAGTGTACATAGTAAGCATCAATAACTATGAGCTAAGATGACCATTTTACAGGTGGGCAGCCTGAGGCCCACACTGGTGTTGATTGGAATTAACCACCCAGAATTCCAGAGGGCTGGAGTCTGGAGTAGAACTCCGCTCTCCTGGGCTCCAGCCTAGGCCACCGATGAGCCAACTTCCTTTTCTCACCAGTGGTGACTCTCTGTGCCCTGCTGCCTGGCCTGGAAACAGAGAAAAGGAGGAACTGGGATAGTTAAGCAGCAAATGCCAGAGGTTGTGCATCTTTTCCAGCTAGACCACTAACAGGACCACCACATCCCTTGAAGTTTATACTTAATTTCCTCATCTGTAAAATGAGGTGGCTTGACTGCCCTTCAGGCCCTAATTTTTTTAGGTTTTTATTTTTTATTTTTTAATTTTTTAAAAAGATTTTATTTATTTATTCATGAGAGACGGGGGGGGGGGGGCGGCGCAGAGGGAGAAGCAGGCTCCCAAGGAGCAGGGAGCCCGATGTGGGACTCGATCCCAGGACCCTGGGATCATGACCTGAGCCGAAGGCAGATGCCTAACCATCTGAGCCACCCAGGTGCCCTTTAGGTTTTTATTTTTTTAGATTTTATTTATATGAGAGAGAGAGAAAGAGAGAGGAGCAGGGGGAGGGGCAGAGGGAGAGGGAGAAGCAGACTCCCCGCTGAGCAGGGAGCCCAATGCAGGGCTCAATTCTGGGACTCGGGGACCATGACCTGAGCCACCCAGGCGCCCCAAGCCCTAAATTTTTTTAGGTTTTTATTTTTTTTAGATTTTATTTGTATGAGAAAGAGAATGAGAGAGGAACAGGGGGAGGGGCAGAGGGAAAGGGAGAAGCAGACTCCCCACTGAGCAGGGAGCCCAATGCGGGGCTCAATCCCAGGACTCAGGGACCATGACCTGAGCCACCCAGGCACCCCAAGCCCTAAATTTTTTTAAAGACACCTACTGGAGGAAGCAGAGAGCCAGATGGGGGAAGTGGAGGGAACACATTCACAGTACATATTAATAAAAACAATCCTGACTGTGTGCCAGGAACTATATGGAGTACCAGGATACCCTGGGACCAGAACATTCTCCCTGTTTTCTAGGGGTTCCCTGACTAGTGGAACTGGGAGGGCAGCGGGGAGAGGGAGAGACAGATAGCCAGAAGAATTAGAATTTGTTCTAACATTTGCCGTAAGGGAAATGCCAACGGTGGGCTGTGGCTCCCAGAACCGGCTGCCCTTCGGTGGTGTGCGGCCGCCTGAGTGTGCAGAGCCATCAGCATACAGGGAGTGAATCCGAACGGTGTACTGTGGAAGGGAACCAGAGCCCCGTGTGCTGGGGAACGGGAGTCTGTGGTTGAAAGGGCAGGTTCGGGAAGCCTAGAGTGGGAGGGTTTGCCGCCAGGCAGCCAGGCCAGAGCTCCAGGGGGCTGATGGATTACATTCCTCCGGTTAGAACCATCAGAAGCCCCACTGAGCCGGCTTCTGTGGCTTTGGAGCTTTGCTGATGTTTCCTCTTGCCAGGGGAAAAATTAGTTTCTGATTGAAGTGTTACCTTTCTGTCCTCTTGCTTTCCTAAGTGTGGCAAGAACCAAACCCAAATTATTTGCACTAAACTTGTTAATTTTAACCAAGTGGTAGAAGAGAGTAAGAATTTGAAACAGCCGAAATACTGCCCGTTTTTCTTCCCTGTGAGGTTGTGTTTTCTGACCTTCTTAAGAAAGTTCTGTTGAAAACCTGGCTCTAGGTGGCAGATGTGACAGTCAGGGACATAGCGTGGACCTACTACGTACGTGGGCCCTAGCTAAGTAATGTCATGGAACAAGCTTTCTCGAACTCTTAAGATCGTTAAGATATAGTTCAAAGCCACAGAAGCCTTTGGGAGTGATTTCTGAAAGATGGGAGGCTGAGGGAGGCTTTGAAGCTGCTCCGTATGAACACTTAGACTGCTGAGTGCAGCTCTTTAAGCACTTTACGTGCCTGAAACGGTCTAGTGCAAAGTGTATTTGGGAACATAAAATCTCCTGCTGATACCGGGATAAAAACCCTTATCTCCTCCCTAAATATTGATTTAGAATAATAGCTTGTTTTGAACTTTCTCTCAATAAATTGATTTTTAATTTAGAAAAATACCTCTAGGGAAAACTTAGTATGGAGTTAACAAAGTTTTGGAGACATGGGGTAGCTGATTAGGAGGGTGTCTTTAAAGGAATGAAAAAGGGAGGAAAAAGGTGAAGGCATTTCTGTAATCAGAAGAGTCCTCTTTCCCCCGATTGCATAATCCATCAACACGTATTATTTTGAGTATCTTGTTTTCAAGACCCTAGCTGGACACTGAGGAAGAGACTATGATTTAGCCCCTGTCCTCTGGGGGAGATATATATATATATATATGTGTGTATATATATGTGTGTGTGTGTGTGTGTGTGTGTGTGTGTGTGTGTGTGTGTGTGTGTGTGTGTGTGTGTATTGTCTTTGATGGGAAAGGAAAATGAGATTTGTTTTTCAAAAACTTTTTTCTTTTGGAGAGAAAGGACAACATCAGGGTATAGCAGAAAGAACTCTGGACGAAAAGTCAACAAACTTGAATTCATCTTCCAGCCCCGCCTCTAACGAGCTGTGTGGCGCCGGACAAGACATTTGCCTTCTCTGATCTTCAAGTTCTCTTACACAAAGCAATGGGGCTGGATCCCACTCTGTGGACCGGCAGCATAAATATCTCCTGAGAGATTGTTCCAAACAGAGTCTAAGGCTCCTCTCCAGACCTGTTGGATTACAATCTGCATTTTAACAAGATCCTCAGGTGATCTGTATGCAAATTCAAGTTGAATAAGCATTGTTTTAAAGAACGATTCCTGTTCTAGTACTCTAATGTTTTGTGCTTTTTTCCTATATATTATAAAATTTATCTAAGACTGGGCTGGGCATTCTTACCGTTCAAATGTTTGTACTCTGTGAGGAAAAAGATTTAAAGGCAGAGACATGCACAAATAGTTACACACTCAGCTCCAAATGCCATATATACTTATTTTTTCTTTTGCCTTGAGTTTGAGGTCTTGGCAGTATGCTAAGGGCAGCTGTAAGAGCAAGGAGGAGGAGGTGGGAAGTCTAGGTGACCAAAGGGGGACATGGCAGTGGATTAGGACCTACTGGGCCGGCAGGTGGCACAGAGCAGTGGGTCCCCAGCTCAGGTCCTTGGAATCATCACGAGGGTTTTGAGGATCAAACAGTATCGGTGATTGTGAAGCCATGTTTTAGATTTTTCATGTATCTATGAATGTTGCTTTGATGGACTGAACAAAAATTCAAAGAGACTTTTTGATATTCTGTATTTTCCCACTTGATTGAGGTTAAGTGTTAAACCTTTTAGTCAGGAGGGGGGTCGATATCATTTTTTGCTATAGAAGGCATCTTCTTACTTGAAACCGCCGGGAACCATTGGAATTACTAATGATACTGATGATCATAACTAACAAATATTGACAACTTTCTAGACACCAGACCCTGTGCCTTACAAGGAAGGACCTTAAGTATCTACCAATCAGTTTATAGATATGGAAACCGAGGCTCAGAGCAGTGAAGTGACTTGCTCTGAGTCACACCTTGAGGGAGTGATTGGGAGCCCGGACTAGCACCCAGGTGTCCTGGCTGTCAGCTGGTTTTATAGCTGCTGAGCCAGACTTTGTGGTTTGTCTGTCTGTGCTCCAGGGGAGCAGAGGCGGGATCAGTGAATGGAGAGGAGGAAGTGTTCCTCTGTTCCTGCCATGGGGGGTCCCAGAATGCCAGAATTGTGAGGACCTCATGGGCATCTGGCCTCTGGGCCAATCACTATATTTACAGGTGAGCACACCTGGCCCAGCAAGGGAAAGGAACTCGTCGAAGGTCAGTTAGTTGGGTTTGTTTGCTTGTTTTGGTCTTTCTCTACCTGAAGTTCAGCTCTTGATAGGTATATTTTTTCCCAAGAGGAGTGCGTGAGTGAAGCAAGCCCTTCTGTGAAAGCAAATGAACATGGTTTCTAATAATCTCAAGATTTGTAAAGATTTCTATATCTTTAAAAAGCATTTAGCATAATCACTTGTAATTACAAACATTCAAACTCTTATTGTAATTTGTTGTTTCTTATTGTTATTATCATTTTGTTTTTACCAAGCTGTACATATTCAATTGAGGAAGAGTTTTGTATTTTTAAAGGTTGGAATCAGGACGCCTGCGTGGCTTGGTTTCCGCTCAGGTCATGATCTCAGGGTCGTGGGATCGAGCCCCACATCGGGCTCCCCGCTCAGTGGGGAGTCTGCTTGGGATTCTCTCTCTCCTTCCCCCTGCAGTCTCTCTCTCTCTAATAGATAAAGAAAAAGTTTCTCCTTCCAAAGTTGGAAGGATTGTAGCCTTGACTGCCGCCTCATCCCTCTGCCATGTTCTCTGACTTAAAGATAACCTTTGAGAGGACAGACTTCCAAATTCCTTGTCACTGAATACAGTACCACATAATCATTGGAAACCGTATAATGGAAAGGGAGAAAGTTAGCCCTGGCCGTGGGGGCAGCTCCATCTGTGTTAAGAGCTCACAACTTACCACTGACTCTCATGGACCTGAGAAGCTGTCTCGTAGGCTGTAGATCTCCTGATCCTCAGGAAACAAGAACAGAAGAATCATTCTCCAGGAAGCAGTCGGCACCGTTCTGGGCCACATCCAACGGTCACCCATCTGTGGAAGTAGGACCTGGCTTAGAATCCGCGTCAGCTTCATGGGTTTGCAGGCTGTGCCGCTGAGCAGGGCCCCTGCCTTCAGGCTCAGCTGTGGGTTTAACGCTCTGCTGTTGCTGTCCTGAAATTCTTAGTATTATTTTGAACAACGGGACCTGCATTTTTATTTTGTACCGGGTCCTGCCAACTGTGTAGCCAGTCTTTTTTCAAATAATTCAGAATCAGGACCAGGGTCCGCTGGGGGACTGCCGCCTTTTGGGGAAGAAGGAGGAGAAGGAAGAGGAGGAGAAGAAAGGAGGAGGCAGCCACCACAGGCCTGACCCCTTGTGGCGGTTTCCGGTATTGTGTGTGGACTGAGACCGGCAGTCTGAGGTCACTTGTCATTGGAAGGAGAGAAGGGGGGATCTCTCTCTGTCCTGTTTCTTTGCCTTGTGATTATAGACAACTCACTGTCTGCATTCTTCTCTGCATCCCTAGCCCCACTCACACATAGTACCCAGCACATAGTAGGTCCTTAACATGGTGTGGCAGTTGACTTTATTGCTGTCCTGTGGTGGTGCATCATCACTAGATAGCTTTGAAAAAGTGGATGAACCTCTTTGTGGTGAACTGCGTTAGAACCTTGTCTGTCTTCAGCGTCATCACCATACCTCGCATCTGGACTCTACAGGCGCCTTATACTAATTTCCTTGCCAGGAATCTCTTCCTCATATTAACCCAGCTAGCTGGATTCACTGTCCCAGATCCATCACTTACCAGCCATGTGACCTACACACACTTCCTTAATGTTTCTGAGTCTCAGTTGCCTCATCTCTAGAAAGGGGATGATCATGTCTATCTTGGAGGGTTGTTAGGAAAATTAGAGATAATATTTGTAAAGCCCTGGAAATAATAGTGACTGACGCATAATAGGTGGTCAATAAAATATTTTTTCTACTTATTAAATTACAAGATTATATGTGTGATATATGAATGATATATGAGCAGCTTCCATCATGTCATTTCCCTTCCTCAAAAAAAAATCTTCAGTGGCTCCCCATTGCCCATGGCTATGGAGGGTCAAGGCTCTCATGTTCTAGCCACAGTCTACATTGCTTAACTTTTTCCCAATAGTGTTTTCAAAACTTGTAGAATGCTAGTGTGGTTGGAGTTTTTACTCTTTCTGTGTCTTGTTTCGGAAGGGCATCGGGAACTCCTTGGCAGTGAAATTCTATGTCATCCCTTGACTGCCCAGGAGAGCACCTGGCCTACAGTGTGTGTGTGTGGTTGTCTATTGCTAACCACAGTGTATTTCAGGAATATAGTGCAACTTTGCTTGTTTTCCTTGTATTTATACCTCTTAGCCCCTTCAGAATGGAAAAGGATTATGATTTTGCATTTGAATCAAGAGGAAAAAAACAGCCATCTTTCCTTTCCTGTGTGTGTGTGTGTGTGTGTGTGTGTGTGTGTGTGTGTGTGTGTTTGTGTGTGTGTGTGTGTTTCCTAAACAGCCACTGTCACTCTCTATTGGGATTGTTTGTTTACATGCTTGTCTCCCCTCTGGACTGTGAGCTCTGGGTGGGGAGGAATGGTGTTTAATTCTCCTTCCTAGCTTCAGTGTCCAGCCATTGAGTGTGGTACAAATAAGAGGTATTCATTAAATATTGGTCAAATCAATGAATATTTGAAAGCCCCAATTTTTATGGCAGACATGGGAGACAATGGGAGCTGGCTTTTTACTGGAAAAACATTGTTTATTAGATCTGTATGGATCATTTAGAAAATATGCAGTTGGATATTTTCTATAGTCAAAGAAGAAAATCAGTATAGAGTGCTTAATTAAAAGCAGAAGCTAACATTTCCCCTTGTAATGAAGGCAGGATCATGAATATTTTCCTTTTCTCAGCCCAGGAGATGGGCAGGCAGCCAGACTCAAAAGACAGGGACGCTGTGCAGACAGATAAGAAGGTTTGACATTAGGAGGAATGGGTCTGGGGATTACCCTGGGTCCATGTTTGCTACAATATTTCTCCACATGGATGTTGAAAATGCAGAGTGTTAACTCCTTTAAGGTATTCCATACCTTTGTCAACTCCTTTATGATGTTATGCTCTGTTACCTATGAAATTACCATTTGTTTGTGAACTTACTATAATGGCATATTTTTGGGAGTACGTTCTGGATTTGAGGTTAAAAGCCCCAAGAAGTGGGACATCCGGGTGGCTCAGTCGGTTAAGTGTCTGCCTTCAGCTCAGGTCATGATTCAGTGTCCTGGGATCAAGTCCCTCATCAGGCTCCCTGCTCAGCGGGGAGTCTGCTTCTCCCTCTGCCCCTCTCCCTGCTCATGCTCTCTCTCCCTGACAAATAAATAATAAAGTCTTAAAAAAAAAAAAAGCCCCAAGAGGTGTGGGTCTTTTTCTTGTTCTTCTTGATGCTCCGGTGCCTGTCCAGCCATGAGATACCTGGAGCTCTTACCCACATATACCTGTCCTGGGTGTCAGAAGCTGGGGAGGCGGAGAGGGTAATGATGTTCTGAATGACCTTTGCCACCTGGAGGAAACTGGGCCCTCTGAGAAGGACAATGAGTGCATGTGCTCTAGGTCAGGACATCGCTACTCAAACTGTGATCTGAGGACCAAACGCATCAGCGTCACCTGGAAGCTTGTTAGAGATGCAGAATCTTAGATGCCTTCCAGACCTATTGAACCAAACTCTGTCAATTTTTTGCCAAGATTCCCAGGTGACTCATCTGCACAGTAATGTTTGAGAAGCTCCGCTCTGATGAGAAAGTCTTTGTCATCCTTGAGGCTTGATAGTCTGGATTTTTGTAATTCTAGGATGTAGCATGATCCTTGATTCCAGAACTGCCTTGAATCCCAGAATTGCCACCATGGAATTATTACGTGGCCCTTTTTAGTGTTAAGAGTTTTCCATCTATGGAATGTATACATTGAGAGTTTTGCTGGTTTTGTGTGTGTGCATTAAATGAAATAATGTAATGCTCTTAACATATAGAAGGAACTTAATAAATACATTTTACTTGTTGCTGACATTATTATTATTTTATCTGAACCCTAGCACAGACAGTTCAACTATTTATTATGATGGGAGAATTGCTGTGCTATTATTACTAAGATGTAATTTTGCATTAACTTTATGTCTTTTGTGTGAATTAATAAGTGGCCTTAAAGAATCACTGGCTCTTGAAGTGCTCCCATTTCTACCTCTTTTTGTATTTTCTGATCTTAATATGGACAGAAGTGTTATGGGGCTCTTTTTATGGCCCTCATCTATTTTTAAAATATGACTGAGTCACTTACATTTTCTTTTTTTTTTTTAAAGATTTTGTTTATTTATTTGAGAGAGAGAGAATGAGAGATAGAGAGCACGAGAGGGAAGAGGGAAGAGGGTCAGAGGGAGAAGCGGACTCCCCGCTGAGCAGGGAGCCCGATGCGGGACTCGATCCTGGGACTCCAGGATCATGACCTGAGCTCCAGGCAGTTGCCCAACCAACTGAGCCACCCAGGTGCCCTTAAGATTTTATTTTTATTTATTTATTTGAGAAAGAGGTTGTGAGCACACAAGTTGGGGGGGCAGGGGAAGAATGACAAGCAGACTCCCCGCTGAGCAAGGACCCGATCCCAGGACCCCAAGATCATGACCTGAGCCTAAGGCAGCTGCTTAACTGACTGAGGCACCCAGGCGCCCCTATATCTTCTTTTTGAGGTTCTTTCTCTCCCTTCATTCTGATGATAATGATTAAGCAAAAGCTTTCTTACCCAGCAATGGTTAGGCAGTTAATGAAAGAGGTCAGTTAAAGCAGGGAGTGAAGAGAGAGTGAAGAAAGAAAGTCAGCCCTCTTAGTTAACTTTAAATGCCTAGATGTCCATTCATTTAATCCTTGGTTTAGGGCCAAGGCTTTTCTTTTGAGCCCGGGTCTGATATTTGGTGGTCCTTATCCTTCACATTCACACCTTACTTCTAACACATCTTCTGTGATGTCCGGTTTGGGTTTTTCTAAAATGGATGAGAAACTTAAAGACACATGGAAAACAATCCGAATGGAGAGTTCTTTGTACAGCTGAAGCCATGATTACAAAAACCTCCGAACAAACCTGTGTAATGAGCATTGGGACCAAACTCGACCGATTCTCGATTCCCGTTAGAATAAAACTCTAGAGCGTGTGAGGATGAGATGTGAGTGGCAGAGCAAGCCTGGTCCAGGAGCGTCCACAGATGGCAGGCTGATGCTTTACAGAGGGAGCCCCGGGGGCCCTGACTAACCCAGGGTGCCAGCTGTGTGGAGGTTGCTTAAAAACTTCTACTTCTTTCTGTTTGGGGCATGCTACTTTACAGTTATTGAGGCACTTTCAAGTGGATTATCCCATTTAATATTTTACAACACTTTTGTGAAATAGGCAAGGCAAGAACTT
This sequence comes from Zalophus californianus, assembly GCF_009762305.2. Lineage (NCBI taxonomy): Eukaryota > Metazoa > Chordata > Mammalia > Carnivora > Otariidae > Zalophus > Zalophus californianus. The sequence continues at coordinate 52,153,548 of NC_045598.1, forward strand.
AGAGATGAGAAAATGGAGGTTCATGGAAGTTGAAAGGTGTGACCATGAGTAAATAATTTTACTTGAGGATGAGTTGGGAATACAATTCTGATTTTTCAGAGTCATAAGCCAGATCTTGATTCTTCTGTATTGCCTCTTTTTGTGCAGTTTTGAAAGCAGAGATGGGGCTCTGGCTATAGATAATTACCGTTTTCTTACAGCAGTATGTTGATGCTATAGAGGGTATCAGTAATAGTAACATACCGTGTATCGCAGTGTTAGATAATAATCACCTCTAGCAACTTAGATAAAAGCAAATAAATAGACAAACAAAACCCCTCTGGACCAGTGTGGCCCCCCAAAATTACAATGGGAGCCATACACATAATTTTAAATTTTCTGGTAGCCACATTAAAAAGTAAAAGGGAACAAGTGAAATTGTTTTATAGTATATTTTCTTTAATCCAGTATGTCCAAAATATTTCAACATATAATCAATATAAAAATTATTAATGAGATATTTTGCATTCTTCTTTTTAAACTAAATCTTCAAAGTCAGGTGTGTGTTTTACATTTATAGAGCAGTTCAGTTTGGGACTTGCCACATTTCAGGTGCTCAATAGCCATATACATGAGCAGCACGCCGGGCAACTTTGAGGAAAATAATTGTAACAAATGCAGGAATAGGAGCACGTTGAGATCAAGACCTCTAATACGTTAGGGCAATTTAATGTAGAGACAGATAGTTTTGTAGATTTCAGTGGCTCATAATAATGGCCCTAAGTAATTAAAAATGAGATTAAATGATTTACATTGTACTGTAATTAACAGGACAGAGTTCTATGTGAAATGTGTATTTTCAGAAAACTCCATCAAATTGTTTTTTGAATAAAAGGGTTGGCCTATGACCCAGCAGTTGTACTCCTGTACATTTGTCCCAGAGATATAAAAACTTAGGTCCACACAAAACTGGAAGTGATCCAAATGTCCCTTAATGGGCGAATGGTTAAACGAGCTGCAGTATGTCCATACCGTGGAATATTACTCAATAGTAGAAGAAATGAATGATTGCTACATGCATCAACTTGGAAGGACCTCAAGGGAATTACACAGAATGAACAAAAACAAATCTCAAAAAAGACATTTATATAACATTTTCAAAAAATTATAGGGATGGAGAACAGATTGATGGTTACCAGGTGTTAGGGACTGGGTCGGGGGGGCCCTAGCGGGGCGGGGGATGGCTGTGACTATAAAATGGTAGCACGAGGGACCCTGTGGTGATGGAGCAGTTTTGTATCGTGATGAAGATGGTGGTTACGTGAATCTACATGTGATAAAACTGCACAGACCATACATGCACCTCACAAATGAGTGCAAATGAGTAAAACCGGTAAAATCTAAGGTCCCTGGATGTACCGAAGTCAGTTTCCTGATTTTTCTGTTGTATTATAGTGAGGTAAGAAGTCATCGCTGGGGAAACGGGGGAAAGAGACCTCTCTGTACTATTTTTGCAACTTCCTCTGAATCTATGATTATTTCAAATTTAAAAAAAAAGTGGTGTTTGAACAGTTGTTCTATTATTTGGAAAGCCTCTTGCCCAGAAATCCTAGTGAAGCTGAATAAATAAAGATGAAGTACATAGTCCTTTGTTCAGGACTGTCTTTTCTGTGCACTTGGTGCTGGACTCATGTCAGCGCAGGGGCGGGGAATGGTCGTGGCCTGGCTGCACGCTCTCCCCACATAAGGATGCACCCCTGTACTGATCACTCCCAGGGGCACTCTTCTGGTTGTCTCTAGGTCACTGCAGGAGAGGCTCATCCTGAGGCGCCCTGACCAGTCTGTATACCTGAATGTCCCCTGAGGTGCCATTCTCCTGTGTGACCCCACCTTGGCAATGCCAGAGACACAGCGTTTTGGCAGCCTGAACTCGCTCTGCACGTTCCCATATTAATGTGTCACTGGCTTTCAGCACTTGCCTCTCAGTAATGCAGTTAGTCCCTGGTGAGCATTCCATAGCCAGATGAACTTTAATCCCTGAATGTTCTGAAAGGGAGGGTTCTTCTTCCTCTTTTGAAGATTCTGCTCCCCTATAAGAAAAGTGCATGATTTAATTAATGGATGAAAGAGAAGGGCCCAAACTGAGCCAGAAAGGAGTCAGCAGCATTGCCACCCACCTGCAGACACACAGTGAGATAAAAGTAGCATCTGACCTGGGAGGGGAAGGACCTAGGTGGGAGAGGACAGGCTTTGCCACCAGTGAAGCCCAGACTTGTGAAGCCTGTGTTCCAGGACCAGCTCAGTCACTGACTAAGTGTAACCCTGAAGCTCAGTTTCCGTGGGATTCTTTCTTTTCATCCTTTTAAGATGGAGGTGAGAATATAGATTCTTCCTACCTCCTGATGTGGGTAGATAACAGAATGAGGAAGGGGGCAAGTCCACTGCAAAGGCTAAGATGCCCTCCAGTGCAATTTTTTTTTTAAGATTTTATTTATTTATTTGACAGAGAGAGACACAGAGAGAGGGAACACAAGCAGGGGGAGTGGGAGAGGGAGAAGCAGGCTTCCTGAGGAGCAGGGAGCCTGATGCGGGGCTTGATCCCAGGACCCTGGGATCATGACCTGAGCTGAAGGCAGACGCTTAATGACTGGGCCACCCAGGTGCCCCCCTCCAGTGCAATTTTTGACAATTGCTAGTAACGCGTTATCTAGAGTGAAACTACCAAGCCAATTAAGAGAGGAAGGATGGGAAAATGCAGAACCTTGTTCTTGTTCTTTAAAGAAAAGCAAAAAGGGTGCTCACTTACACTTAGTAAGTAGTCTGACTTGTCTTATGATAATAAAATTAGAGTAGTGATTGTTCATCCATAGGGGCATTTCCCAAAGCGTGAGACACTCCATTAAAACACGTGCTCATTGGCCATCTAAGTAGGGCACATCATACTGCCCTTTGGAGATTTAGAATGAATGTACTAATGGTTCTGCAAAGCCCTGCAACCAAGAAAGCTGTTTGACTTTGTTGAGTCCAGTAATTCCTCAGTTTATTCTCCATGGACCTCCCTGCTTCTTGCCCCCCCCACCCCTACTTTCTCTTAATTTTTACCTACCTGGGTTAAATTCCTTGGAACTATTATATGGCTCAGCAAAGTGTTGAACTGAGTTCTTGGAGATTTTGTTATTAACTTGTTTGTGTTTTTCAGATGGTATAAATTTTATAAATAATTTAGTTTTTCTTTTTTTGCTTTGGCTTCCAGGAAGCTCAGGGGGAAATTCGTAATTTGGGTTCGCTTCCATTTTAGGATGTTGTGACTTTCCTATCTTTGAACTATGTTTTTCCCTGTCTTGTTGATAGACTCACTGGCTCTGACTTAAAAATACTTATTTTTACGTTGTTCACCGTGTCATAAGCCACTTGGAATTCTCTGGGGTGAGGTGGGGTATGGATATAGATAAAGAAACAACAAACTAATAATAACATAAATAATCTAAATATGACAATAACAAGTCTTTACTGAGTGACTGTTATTTGTCAGGTACTGTACCGGGTCCTTTGCATAAATTATTTATTTCTTCTTCATTTGATCAAGGTGTTCCTCACTTTTACCCTAGGAAGTTTCAGATCTCAGGGTTCCAATTTAGATTCTCAGAATTTTACACCTGGGAGCGACTTTTTGAGAGCATCTGACATTAAGAGATAACCTTGAGGGAGGTGAAAGTCTAAACCATCCAGGACAGATGGTCTTCTGAAACTCTCCGTGACAACTGCAGCTAATTCTCTCCTTCGGCCACTTCTGGGAAAATTGCTTTAGGGAAATGCTGTTTTAACTGGGACCATGAAATCATTAATGATGGTCAAGCTGGGGGCTTGGGGGGCTTCTGTTTGGAATATAAGGATTCAATGCCTGTCTCTCGGGGGTGGGGGGGTGGGGGAACTGCAGCTGTGTGCTGGGATAATCGAGGACAATTTCTGCCTGATGAAGGAAGAGGGCATTATCTTCCTCTACCCAACTGGGCTTACCTAGCAGGGCTCTCTCACATGCTGAGCTGATGCCAGGGTCAGTCCTCTAGTGACCCTGCCTTTACCTATCCCAACATCTCGTCTAAGATCTAACCTGCAGGCATGAGTCAGCTGATGTTGTTCTTCCCCATCCAGAACCATCTGTGGCTGTCGCAGGCTTCGAGAGCTTTCCCTCACTTGGAACTGGGCTTCACAGTTCCTCACTGTGTCATCTTTTCGTGCCTGTGTCCCCTCTTGTCTCCTTGACTAGACTGGGCATTCCCGAGAGCAGGAATGATGCTGTACCCATGGTTGTTTCTCAAGTCCCAGTTCAGTAGGGGGCACATATTGGTCCCAGGGGGAGTATTTACTGTTCCTACTGATTGGCGTCAACAAACATTTGCTCCACATCAATAGAGTGCCCGGCTCTGAACTGGTCTCTGGTGATACAAAGGTGCTTGCACACTTTTCAGTTTATACTAATAACTCTGAGTTCCTTGAGAGGAAGGACTAGGATTTATTCATCTCTATCCTTAATACCCAGCGTAGTGCCTAGCATGTGGAAGTGTGGCTACTTTTTCTTCCCAATGTTTGCTGTCCTTCGCCTGCTCCTCCTCCGCTGCCTCCTCCTCCCCCGTCCATAGTAATAGGAGCTTTCACTGGGCACATTTCCCAGCCTTTCTTGCAGCTGAATATGGTCATGTGACCAGGTTCTGGCTAAAGGGATGTGAACAGAGGAAATATAGTTAACTTCTGAGTTCTGCTCTTAGAAGAAAAGGAGTGGGCCATCTCTTTCTCTTTTTTCTGTCTTGGGCTGGAGTGCATGGGGGCCAACTTCAGATCTATGAGTAAAGGTGATGCTTTCAAAAAGCAGAGCAATGAGATGGAAGGGTCCTGAGCTGAGCTGTCACTGTAGCCCTGGACTGAATATCTGTGCTTTTTATCTGGAGGACAATGTATACGTGCGCGAGAGAAATAAACTTCTGTCTTGTCTTAGCTTATTTTGTACCTTTGGGTTTCTTGTTACAGCAGCCTAGTTTGTATTCTGATTAATTCAGTAATTAATAGTTCGTATTCTGATTGATCTAGTAATTAATTCCCTGTTTAGTAAATGTCTGTTGAGTGAATGAATGAATATCTGCCGTACCTTATTGTCTTATAGTTTTAGCAGTAGACAGTGCACACATTTATATTGGGGAAAAATAGTCTCTCAAGTGACTTTCATCTACATTTCACTGGCCAGGACTATGTCAGATGTGTTTCCCTAGCTACAGATGAGGCTGTGAATTTGAATTTCATTTCCTAGTCTCCATAGTTGAAGAAGGCAGAAAAGGGGGCAGTTAAGGGGAGGAATGAGTGAACCAATCTATAGTACCTATCAGTTACAAGATTAGCTTTGACTTACATTGTTTAGAATTATAGGGCTTTACATTTTTTTTTAAATTAAAAAAAGACTGTAAGCCACCTAATCTGAGTATTGCCAAGAAGAGATACAGTTCTTATCCCAGATGAACCAGATTTTGGAAAGATAAGATGTCTTCAAAAGAATATAGATAATTATCAGTAGGGACCCTGGGGCTAAATGTAGTCATCTTGTCATACAACTTGATTCATGGCCACCTGGAACTGACTACAAAGGAATAGCGATGCTGAGGCCACCTGCTACATTCAGTGTCTTAAATACTTCTTTGGGGCCATAACCAGTCCCAGGTAAGGTATGGCCATCCCAGAATCTGCAGGTGAGCTGGAAAAGATAGTATCAAGGAGAGTCAGAAACATTCAGCAGACACTTAATAAGCTCTTCTGCATACCAGCCAAGCTGGGTAAGAAATAAGCTGTCTCTCTGCCATTAAGAGGGAGATGGAGAGGCAAACTCGTGAGTACTCTACAGTGGATGAATGTCATATAGAGTGTCTAAAATAAGTATTGGGAACAAAGGGAAAAAGACAAAGTCTTCCAGAAAGAATAGCAGGAGGTGCCTGGAGCTGCAATCTCTCTCAACACTCTCAAATACCCGGTCTGCTTTCAAATTTTGTTTGAACGAACATCTTTTGTGTCCTATACGCGTTGTGGGGAATTAGAGTTTCAAAGAAGTCTAGAATTGAGGCACCATCCTCCTCCCTGTGTAGGGCAGGCCCTTCAGAAAATCTGAGTCCACTTACAGTATGACCCCTGAGCAGGGGAGCCAGGGAAGAGCCAAGTTCCATCAAATGAATTTTTCTCCTTTTGACTAAAGAAAGTTGCTTCTGAGTATACTTCATTTTAGGTGGATATGGAAGCCTGAAAATACCTGTGTAAGAAACTCTTGATAAACGAATCATCTGTTATACTTTTCCAAAACCAAGAATACATTGGACATTTAACTTTTTAGATTTTGAGTTTTCTTAAAGCAAGGCATGTGAGAAGTTCAAAGAAGGTGCTCTGAGATGCTGACAAGGGAGGTACACAGAGTTCAATTCTGGTTAACTCATCGTACCAGGACAAATTGCATAAAACAAAGAAAACTCGTCAATGGTTTAACTCACCAACCCTTGTATTCCAATGCTACAAACAGACTGGATGCAGGCAGCTTGCCCAGGTTCAGTGGAGTTTAAAAGGCCAGGTGTTTGTGTAGGGGGAGGAGAAGCATACAAATGTATTCAGGAAAAATGTATTCAATTAAGAAAAGAGAAACCCATTTGGAGAATTTAGTGCATATGTTCATTTTATAGGTATGTTGGGAAATTATCAGCAGGTCAGTGGATTTGGTCACAAAGCCTTTTTGGTTGATTTGAGGGAAGAATGTCCTTTTTGGAAAGTGGCCAGAGGAGTCAAGAGATATTTTGGGAACATTCTAAAACATTCTCTTTTCTCCTTTTTGTTGATGGCTTCCCAGTTTTCTGTCCCTGAAACTTTTATGTGCATTAGGAAATCACACAGAAGTAGAAGGCACACTTTACTTCTTTATTTAACCATGTGTCCAGATGCAGTGCTGAGATGAAGAGACACAGTTCCAGCCTTTAAAGAACTCAGAGGTGGTTGGGGACACACACATATAATCTAAATCATGTAATATACTGTGATAAGTGGTATAAAGTGTTGCAGTTTTGGAGAAGAAGGATTGATCAATTGTCTGGAGGACATCAGAGAAGTCTTCACAAGAAAGATGGAGTTTGAGCTGGATGTTGAAGGGTCTTGAAGGTGATTGCCTAGAAAAAGAGGAGAAAAGGGCAGACTAGGTGGAGGGATCTGCATGTGCCAAGGCACAGAGGTGTGAAACAGATGCTGTCCTTTGGAGCACTGCTGGGAGGTCTGTTAGCTGGAGCAAGGGTTTTTGGGAGGCCCATGGAGGGTATTTTGGGAAATAATGCTGGACTACAAATGGCTTGATATTTTAGCCTAGGGAATCTAATCGTAATCTTTTGGGAATTAAATAGTCTTTCTATAGACGAATGACTAAGTGATAGAGAAATATGTTCGTCAAAAAAGCCAGACCTTCCGAGTGTGGACCCCAGGGACTCATATGTAATTTGTCTGGTCTCTTCTTGGTTCCAGTGGGGTGCTAGAAACCTGAATTGTGTCTGAAAACTGACGCTAAAGGACACAGGAAGTGCTGAAAGGCTACAGAACCAACCAACTTCACAAAATTGTGGGATCGAGGTTAATGTATAATTTGCTGTAACTTGGGTGAATATAGAGTAGGGACAGTGGCAAGAAGGTAAGTTCATGCTCATCTATTAATCATGTGCTCTGAGCACCTTTTCTTTTAAAGAGGCCTGGGCACAGAAAGAAATGAGCATCCCTTCATGTAGGGCAATGCCTGAAAAGGTCAGATTAGGAGTGGCCAGGAGCTAAGTTGCTTGTGGCTGGAGAATCCCTGAATGGATGGAAGTAAATGATCAGTGCTCCTAAAACTGTCAGATAGGCAATAATTGTGAGAAATTGGTCCAGGTGTTTAGGTTACTCTTTTAAAAAAAAAAAAAAAATTATTAGAGAGAGAGAGCATGAGCACAACTGGGGGCGGAGGGGGAGGGGCTGAGGGAGAGGGAGAAGCAGACTTCCCGCTGAGTAGGGAGCCCAATATGGGACTTGATCCCAGGTCACAACCTGAGCCCAAGGCCGATGCTTAACCTACTGAGCCACCCGGGCGCCCCTAGGTTACTCTTTAAATCAAGATTTCTTGTCTCCTGAGAGTCATTTGTCACAAAATGCCATTTTGCCAAGGGGAGCTTGTGGCCTATCTCTTTGCCAAAATCCTGTAGGCTTCTGTGGGCAAGCTGCTTTTGGTAGACTTTCCAGGGGAACCCCTCCTTCCATCTTTCTTCTTTCTGGAAAGGGACAGTGGAGTACAACAGGAAGGACCCTGGTCTTTGAGACTGGAGGCTTAGTTCTAACTCTTGTTCTGCTAAATACCTGGTGACTAGGGACACAAAATGGCACTACTTTTCTCTGCACCCCAGTCTCTTCATTTGTGAGGTAAGGATAGTGGAGACTCAAGGTTCTTTTTTTTAGGACTTTACAAGCTAAGGTTCTACCTGGCTTCATGTCCCATTTTAGCTTCTCCCTCTGTACTCATGGAGTGACATATAATCTAGAAGGGTCTGGGTGGCTCAGGTTGTTGGTATGAGAAGAGCTGTCCTATCTTTGGCTCTGCCTACTCAGGTCCAGGTTGGAATCATTTCCAATAAATAAAGAAGGCCTTTGGGAAATAAAACTATAGTCTTAAATTAGGAGCTGGCAAACTAAGGTCTCCAGGCCAAATCTGGACTGTGGCTTGTTTTTATAAATAAAGTTTTATTGTAATACACCCAAATACATTCATTTACAGATTGTCTATGGGGGCTTCTGTTCTACCATGCCAGACTTAAGTAGCTGCGACAAAAGCTGTAGGGCCTGCAAAGGTTAAAATCTTTATTATCTGGCCCTTTATAGATGTATTTCCTGGTTCCTATTCTGGATCATAAGCTCGAGGAGGGCTGGGGACATGGCAAGTGCTCAAAAAACTCTGGTTAAATGAATGGATGGACAAAAGCCCTGAATTTATTGGATAAGTACATATGTTGACAACCAACTTTTTGTGACACACTTGAGGTCCCAATTTCCCTTTAAATAAAATAAGAACAGTAGTACTTATGAAATAAGCAGTGCTTATGAGGATTATTTCCCATAATACAACTTCAAGTATTTAAATGCTATTAAAAATATAACTACCATCTATTAAGCTTTATATGTGTCAAGCACTCTATTAAGGACTTTATTTTTATTGCCTCATTTAATCTGTGAGAGAAGAATTATTGACCCCAGTTTATAAATGAAGGAATGGAGCCCAGGGAGGCTGAGTCACCTGCCATGGCCACACAGTTGGTAAGGGATTGAGCTGGGAGTCCAAGTCCATCGTGTCTGGTTCCAGAGCCTTTCCACCATACCCTGCTGCCGCCAAGTGCTGTTAAGTGCTTTCCACCTTCTTTTTAACTAAGAGAAGCAAGTATTGATCTTGGGGGCGGGGGTCTCAAGATATGGGATAGTAAAATGAAAAAGATTGGTTTTCAAATTTTTTAACCATTTAAATATCTTAAAAAGGACATTTCAGACAACTCTCTGAAATTCAGCTCAGTTATGTTTTGTGGAAAAAGCTAAATTAGAGACCACGTTTTTGCCTTAGAAAGACAAATCTTGGTAAGTTTCAGGGAGTTGGAAAATTTTCATTTGTTTAGCAATGTTGTGTATAATGGTAACATGCATTAAATGTTGCCTTGTTCCAGAAATCTTCTGCTCCAGTTGAAAGGACCTTACTCAGAGCCATGTGCCCAGCACATAGCAGACATTGAATAAATGTTGGTTGAATGACTGAGTGGATGATGGATGGATGGATGAATGAATAAATGTCTTCTAATACTTCATACAACTGCCTTCCAGTGTACTTGGGTGTGTGTGTGTGTACTTACCTATTGCAGAGGAAGCACCTGTGCCCTTGCCACATCTTTGACCCCTTATCAAGTCCATTTACCATAGTGCTTGGCACTAAGTAGATGCTTAATAAATGTTTGTGGCATTAAAGTGAGGCATGGTCTGTGACCCCCATAACTTTTGTGGACTGAGTGAATGAAATGTCAGAAACTAATACGAAGGGGCGCCTGGGTGGCTCAGTTGGTTAAATGTCCAGCTCTTGGTTTCAGCTCAGGTCATGATCTCAGGGTCATGGGATTGAGCCCTGCCTTGGGCTCTGCACTCAGCGGGGAGTCTGCTGGAGATCCTCTCCCTCTTTCCGTCTCCCTCTCCCCTGCTTGTACACATACACGCGTGCACACACACACACACACACACTCTCTCTCTCTCTCTCTCTCTCTCTCAAATAAATAACATCTTTAAAAAAAAGAAAGACGGGGCATCTGGGTGGCTCAGTCGTTAAACGTCTGCCTTTGGCTCAGGTCATGATTCCAGGGTCCTGGGATCGAGCCCTGCAATCGGGCTCCCTGCTGGGTAAGGAAACCTGCTTCTCCCTCTCCCACTCCCCCTGCTTGTGTTCCCTCTCTCTGTCAAATACATAAATAAAATCTTAAAAAAAAAAAAAAAGAAACTAATGTGAAGATCAGATGGATTTCTCTCTATCAGGGGAATGATTTAAACACAATTCTATTGAGGGTGAAAAATCCAATGAAAGCAAAGAAAAAATATATTTGTTGCTTTAGGTAGAAAGCATATTTGTTTCTTTCATTCCAGAAAATATATTCATGGATGGTCATTGAGCTTGCTTTTTCCTCTCTCCAAGTTGCCAGTTTGTGGGCTTGTTTAATGCATATACTTAACTTTTTAAGTGAAACTTTCACGGCATATGTGGCCCTGATTCAGGATTTTTTCCTCATCAGTCTCTTCTGTTGCCAATTACTTGTTTATCTCTTTCGGGTTTTGCATACGAACTATTCATTTGCATGCTGTTTTGGATTGCTGAATATTCCCTTGAGTGTTTTAGCTTTTGGGAGTCCAGCAGCTGCTCAGGGGCAGCTTGAGTCAGCCCACGGTCCGAAAGGCTCACCTGCTTTGATTTCTGTGGAATAAGTTGGCCCGGAGCTCTGGACAGACACTGGGACCTTCCGAGCCCTTTGGCAAACAGGAAAAGCAGGCAAAGTCACACACCAAAATCTCAGCCTGGGCTGACCCCTTACAAACCAGTTCCCCAGCTTTTTCACCTATTCTTTTTCTTGATTTTTTTGCATTTGTATATAATTTGGGACAACTCCTTTGAAATGTTAATGCAGCTATTCAGGCTACTTAAAGGATAAGGGCAGTGGCTGGGGCCTTTTCACGGCCTCTTAATATTTCTGTATGTTATTGGCATGTCCCTGTTCCCCTCCGCTAGGAGTTTGGATCTACTCTGCCTGATTCCCCTTTCCACCTGCTTTCTTCTTCTCACTTAATTCGTTTCTGCCCGTGGCTTTGATGTGTTTGGAAAAAAAGCACCGGGGCACTGGAATATTATCACTGGCCTCTGTGGAGTTTTGCAAACACACTGTAATTCGTGGTTGGTCTTTTGGTCAGCCTGAGACCGCCTGACCCTCAGCAGCCTCAGTCCCTCTAGGCACTCTCCAGGAGAATACCAGCCTTGCCCATTTCTGTCATTGACACTGGTTCGGAGTCTTTGAGTGATGAGGACTTTTTGGAAATGAAGAAAAGCAGAGCCGGGGAATACCAGTAATTACACTAATCTGAGAGCATTAAATCTTCAAATATTATACATTTTTGGGTAAGTAATTCTCTCGTTTTTGAAGTTTGGTTGTCTTTTTGTTTCTTGGGTGGTGGCCTGTGATTTTGTATGAAGAAAAATGCCTAATCCTTCTATGTTGACTTGCTGTGGAAATAAGGCTGGCTTTTTGTTGTTGTTTTCTTGAGTGTTCATAAAAGGAAACCAGGAGAATGTGTCGGTCTAATAATATACTACTTTGTGTATGAAGATGAAATTAATAATAATAATAGCCTGTTCAGTGGTGAAATGCTTTTAACTTTCAAAGCATAGTTCCTTTTATGAACTTATTTTATCAGCCAGAACGGTGATTTCAGTTACTTTCTCCTGCAGTGATGATGGATCTGTGGGAGCTTGTCTGAGTATGTAGGTGAGTTTGAGAGACTGCAGCCCAGTGGGTCTCAGTCAGGGCCGACTGCAGAATCACCTGGAAAGCCTCTGTGAATTACACATGCTCGGATCCTGCTCTGGACTTACAGACGCAGGCAGTCCAGAGGGAGGGGAATCTTGCCCATTTGGAAGAAGCTTCCTGGGTGATTCTTTTGCATCCTTCTGATTAAGAGCCACCCTACCAGTCCACTCCTCTACTGGACCCCTCCAGAGGTTGTGGTCATCTGGCTAGGCTGGGATGCCATGCCCTCTGCAACTGGAACCCAAGCAGAGTGATTACTGATCTGGGATTGTGTAGAACCCCTGGTGGCATTCACGCTTGCCTGTTGGCCACAAGCAGAGCTTTATGAACTGTTTTAACAACTGAACATTTGCATTTGTGCCCAATGACTGTCCCTAGAGAGTCCCTACACATATTATTTCATATAACTATTTAAACCGGTTCCATCATCAGAGACATGTGTGACCAGCCCCATGAAAGAAAAGGAGCCTTTGGGACACCTGGGTGGCTCACTTGGTTAAGTGTCTGCCTTTAGCTCAGGTCATGATCCCAGGGTCCTGGGTTCGAGTCCCTCTTCAGGCTCCTTGCTCAGCTGGGAGCCTGCTTTTTCCTCTGCCTGCCTCTCCCCAACTTGTACTCTCTCTCTCTCTCTGGCAAATGAATAAATAAAATCTTAAAAAAAAAAACGAGCCTTCAGTTGGATTTAGGCCATCTGATCCAAGGAGAGTGATTTAATGGATTTTCACCAACATGGATTTCTTTCACATCACTGTCTTTGCCTGTGGTGCAGGGCTAATGATGCACGCCTCACAGCACTGGGGTGCTGCCTCTGTTCATCAAACCCATCAGCCTCCCTGAGGATCCATGTCCTCATTTGCAAGATGAGGACACTTACCTAACTTACAGGCTTGTTGTGAGGACTGCATGTGGTATGGTAAGAAAAACACACTGCGTTCTGCTTGGTATGTTGCAGATGCTCAGTTCATGGCATGCACCTTCCTTGCTGCTTCCTTGCTTGCAGGCATGTGTTTTGTTCAGCTGTCATCCTGGAAGGGGCTGCCCGATGCCCCACACTCCTGCTAGTTGTGAAGCAAATGAGTGTTATAAGGAGAGTCGAAGGAGCCCCTTTCTATGGTGTGTCAGGCACTGTGCTAGGCACTGGAGATAGAGTGCGGAGAAAAAGATGGACATGGTTCACGACCTCATGGAGCGTAATAATGAGAAAGCCCTAGGGTGCCTGGGTGGCTCAGTTGGCTAGGCATTTGCCTTCGGCTCAGGTCATGATCCCTGGGTCCTGGGATCGAGCCCTGTATCGGGCTCCCTGCTCGGCAGGAAGCCTGCTTCTCCCTCTCCCACTCCCCCTGCTTGTGTTCCCTCTCTCACTTCTCTGTCAAATAAATAAATAAAATCTTAAAAAAAGCCCTAGAGAAAGAGAACATTTTCAAAGCATTACCTTTCTCTGTGTGCAAGAGGAAAGCTTTAATGTAATAGGATGGCTTCTAAATGTGTGTTTCATAATGTAGTGGGTAGAGTGTGGACCGAGTCTTCTGGGAGGAAACTGGAGTTTTGCATTTCCGGCCTGCTTGTGCTTTTGAATTTGTGGCTGTAAGGCTGCCCTGCCTGAGGTTTCAGCAGTTAATATTTCCCAGGGCAGCATGATGTAAACGCCCCGTGGTCTGTATACACTAGAATTCTGGGTATGGCCAGGGCAGAGGGGGAAAAGGACCATTTTCAGAGTCTCTCTTGAAGACTTGAGTTTTAACTTGAATTTCTCCCCCTCTTCTTCCTCAAATGTCCCTAGTGCTTGATACACATAAACCATGCCAATGTTTTGGAAGATTCAGGTTTGACCACCGTAAATTGGTTCATATTTCCAGCAGGGCAGTTATTTAATTTCCTGTTGGAAGTCTACAAATGTTGGCGCTGTTCGCTCTTTGGCAAATGACCAAAACCCAGTACAGTATCATTAGCAAGCTCTGGTATATAGATTAAAGCACGACTGTCTTTCCTAAGAGGCCATCTCTGTTTTGGATGGGGCTTGGCGGGGGGGCAGCAAGGGTGCAGGGAGGCAAAATTGAGCTTTCTAATCAAAACCAAAGTACAGTAATGGGGACTCACTCAAGAGAAGGGTTAGAAGGAGGGCAGAACTCTGTTTTCTTGTCTCGATTTCATTTGTTTGGGTTATTTCTCTCTAGACTCTGGGAGAGTTTGGAGGCTGAGGCTGGCTTGGTTTGTGGAATGTCCTCATTGAGAGCTTCTGCATCTTCCTGACTCCCTCCCTCTCTCGACAATGCTCCTGGGAGGCACCTACCTCCAGGGTCTGTGGGAGAAACACAGAGTGTCTCCAGAGAGCCCACTGTAATAATTGAAATGTGATAGAGCAGGCATTTATTGAAGCTGCAGGATGGGTGAGACACTTTATATATGCTCCTTCTAATCTTCACAATACCCTTGTGAGATGTGAATTATTATTCCCGTATTGAGGATGAGATTACTGAGGTATACAGAGATTAAATTATCTGCAGCCAGTGAGTGTCTGAGCTGTCTCTTTGAAAGGTTCTTGCTCTTTCCATATGCCATATCTAAACCCTAGTAGGGTTCTAGAGGAAGAAAAAGGGTTTGAGTTTTTTGGAGGGAAAGGTGAGAAGTTGGAAAATGAAGTGTGGAGGATTATTTCTAGTTTTTTTTTTTTTTTTTTTTTTTTTTTTTACCACATTAGCCCTGTCTTTCATTAGCAAGGATCCTTCCATGTTGGCTTTTTGGTAGAATGAACACAAAGATGTATTTTTTTTCCTCCACACATTATATCATGAAAAATGTCCAACATATTAAGAAGTGGATGATAGTGAATATGTAAGTTCTAACCTATTATTCTTTTCTAGGTGCCAGGCACAATGCAAAGTGCTTTATTAACCATGATCTCGTTTATCCTTTCAACAATGTCAATGTATAGATGATCAAACTGAGCCTTCGAAAGGTTTAACTTCCTGAGTTTCTCTAGCTAGTAAGTTGCATTGCTGGGATTTGAAATTGGTGCATGGAGACTGGAGTGTGATTCCTCTGCATTTCAAATTACTCTTCCCTGTATTTCTGTTCTTCCTCAATGTCAAATTATTTAGAAAATCAAGTTCTAGATGGGAGGTCCTAGAAGGTTACTAATGAGGCAAAATTCCCAAGGCCCCAGAAATTGAAGGCTCTCAGTAATTTCCAAAGAATTCTCTGGGACAAGACCTAGTTCTCCCGAGGATCCTTGTCAGACTTTCGTCAGGGAAGGGGCAGAAGTTCTGCTCTCTCCAGAGTGTCCCAGAAAGTTTTTGTAGCCTTTCAAGTTTCTTAGGACTGACTTACATCTTCCTTTCACACACACACACACACACACACACACACACACACACACAGAAAAAAAAAAATCCAGACCTTATCTTTGGGCAAGGTTAATTTTGTTAGGATGGGCTCATCTATGGCATCCTCAGACCTATCCTTTCCTTACTGGGGAAGAGGAGAGCATTTATGGGCACTGACTCATATAGGAGCAGGCATTGGTGTGTATATGCCTTTTGTAAGAGACCATGCTTGAAGGATAATTGGGGCTTTTTGGCATGTTTATGCTTGAACCTGCTTCGTTGCTGGTTGGATGTAACCTTGAGCAAGTCACATGAGTTTCTTAAGCTCTAGGCCTCCCTGCAACAGTAATAATTGTCAGGAGGGTAAAGAAAAGATACAGACAGAGTTCCTTCCATCAGAAAATTTAATCTTAAGGAGCCAAGGCATATACCCGTGAAGAAGATGCCGCTGAAGACTGAGGATGCGGCATAGGGAGGAATTGTGATAGAAGGCAGTAACAAAAAGAAATAACTGTCAGTTGGGATAGTTGAAGGGAGGAATAGAAAGTACCAGGGGCTTAAAGTCAGGTGCAAATCCCAGTACTGGTCACTCCGTAGCTGCATGATCTGGACTCTTTGGTCCTCAAGTTTTCATCACAAAACAGGGTTAAT
Source organism: Zalophus californianus (assembly GCF_009762305.2). Classification (NCBI taxonomy): domain Eukaryota; kingdom Metazoa; phylum Chordata; class Mammalia; order Carnivora; family Otariidae; genus Zalophus; species Zalophus californianus. The sequence continues at coordinate 52,169,626 of NC_045598.1, forward strand.
AATACCTGCATCAGGGCGCCTGGGTGGCTCAGTTGGTTAAGCAACTGCCTTCGGCTCAGGTCATGATCCCGGAGTCCCGGGATCGAGTCCCGCATCAGGCTCCCTGCTCAGCAGCGAGTCTGCTTCTCCCTCTGACCTTCTCCCCTCTCATGCTGTTTCTCTCTCTCTCTCTCAAATAAATAAATAAAATCTTTAAAAAAAAAATACCTGCATCATAGTACCCTTGTGAGGATTAAGCTTACGTCACGTACGTTTAACTCCTAACATGGCAGTTCGTAGTAGTTGACAATAAGAGACTTCCCCATACGTGGGAAATGGGGAAGCTGAGGTAGCTCTTGAACTCTGAGTAGGATTTGGATATGTGAAATGACTCACTTCTGAAAGGATCTTACAAATATCACCATGGAATATGATGTGGGCATCAAGAAGCATGGTTGAAACCCAAAAACTCTTCTTGTTCTGAATAAGGCAAAGGTGGTTTATTTAGTGAGCTAAAAGTTCCAACTTGTTTGATAAAGTGTCACTGGTAAGATGTAGAAATGTCTGGTCTCATTTTGGCTGAAGCCCAGGTTGGTGAGATGCAATTGCTCAGCTGGGTGACACATCTGATGCTCTTTTAATGTTTTAATGATCTCTACAAGGCACCTTCTGAGGTTGATGTATTCCCCCTGCCCTCTGCAGCTCCTGCAAACTGCTGTATTTTCTACACACCCGTTGGGTTATTTAGTGAACTCTATCCCCGTGTACTCCCCCCCACCCCCGCCCCAGCACAAAGAACCAGTGTTCAGTGAAGCGGACTTTGGAAATTGAGGCTGTAATGACACTGTGGAAAACTTTTCTTGGTTTTGTCTCTTGTTTTTGGTTTTTGTTTTGTTTCTGCTTGTAGTTTTTTGTTGGGAAGTCAAGGGGAGGAAAATCATCCCCGGAAAAAATGAAATCCCAGTCTAGCACTTTGAGAGAGTGAGTTTTGTTTTCTCTTTAAGCCTTTCCTACTTTAGAGTCATTTTTGCTGTGTGCAGATCAAGGTATGATGTGAATTGTTGGTTTAGCTGGAATTAGTGGATAAACAGGGGTTGACAGTAAAATCCAAAGGTCAGATGAGGTTCTGGATGTGTCATCTGCTTGGAGTGGTTCTGTAGTGGAGAGTACTAGGACTTCATAAGCATTTTCTCATATAATCTTTATAACAACCCTTTGTTATAAGGTAGATTTTTTTCAATGTATATTATGTCATTTATATATCGATAGGCATTGTTTTTATTGCTGTTGTGCAGATGGGGACACAGAGAGAATAGGAGATTCAGTAACTGTGTGAGGTGATGTAGCTAGGAAGTAGCTGGGACTTGAACTCGGATCTGTGACACCAAGTCCTCCCTCCGAATTGCAGTGAAATATGCTCTCCTCTTTGTAGGCTTCTCTCCTAGAGCAAGCTGGGTTTGCTGGTGCACTGTGAGGAGCCCCCAGTAGCAGAGGGAGGGGAAAGGGGACTCATTTGTGTTCAATTTTCACCCAAATAGGTCTTTTTATGCTCAAGATTATGACAAGGAGAGAGGCACTAGAACTACCATGTATTAAGTACGCCTTTGTGCCCTGATCAGAGTAAGGTGTGTTGCATAATGCTCAATTGAATCAGGATGTCATTATCCTTATTGGTGAGCTTCAAAAAAAGCAAGTACCTTGTCTCCAGGGAGAATTGCTGGTGTTAAGACGTGAACGCAGGTGTTGAGTACACCATTTGCCTATTCAGTTTCTGAGGATCTCTACCTGACAATCATAGGATGTTTGTGGCTTTCCTTTCAAAGACCGTTAAAATTGTTTCATGGTTGATATATTTGGTATCCATTGGAAACTGACAAAACTTTTCATTGCTACATTTGGAAAAAAAATAATAATGAGTTGACGTGGTAGTGATTCAGGACTTCTGGGAAACTGAAAGCACCCGTGTGTACTTATTTTTGAGTCAAGACGTTCTGAACGAGTCTGGCCCAAGAGGAGAAATATCTGTCTTACGAAATTGAGTGCAGGTCTCTTAGTGGCTTCCCCCAGCAGGGAGCCAGTTATTACATAAGCTGAATCCCAGGTCCATGGGTTTCCCTAGCCTGAAAAAGGAGCTGCATCTGCAGGTTATGAGGAAAACAGAGAGACCCATTTCTCTGTGGAGTGATCCTGAACAGGCAGCTTCAGCCGAGAGGATATTCTGGCCAAAGGAAAATGTAGCTTAAGAAAAGCCCCAGCTGCTTCAAGTAACTTAAGCCTTGCTATTCATGAAATATTATCTGACAGCTCCCCCCCCCCGCCAGGTGGCTGGGGACTGAGTCAGAGCTGCTCCAGGAACCTGCGCTCTCATTTTGGCATTAGAGATTTACCCCACTTTGCACACTAGACAGTTTTGTGAAAGGCTATATTTAGATCACACATTTTTTTGTGTGAATATAAAGGCATTTAATCAATGCACTGGGAAGCTTGCTCTGATGAATCCTTTAGGTAAGAAATTAACCGGCACTGATTTCTAAATGAGGACTTTCAGGGGTGTTCAGCACTGTGCTTGTTGATGTGGCAGAGGCAGGGGTATGATAAGCACTGGAATGGAAGCTCTTTGAGAGCAGGGATTTGTTACTTTGTTCACTAATATACTCTACTATTTGGAACAGTGTCTGGCACAGAGTGGATGCTATAAATAGATACCTGTTGAGTGAGTGAGTGAGTGAGTATACGTCTCTGCCTATAAAAGCTTGCAACCTAGCTTGCATTAGAATTGTTAATTATTAGAACTTACAACCTAGTTTGTTTGCATTTGATTAATTAATATTACTTAATTAGTGATTTTATTCCTTTATTCTACTTATGAGTGTCCTGGAGTCCTTGCTTTTTTTTTTTAAACATTTTATTTTATTTTTTTAAGATTTTATTTATTCATGAGAGACAGAGAGAGAGACAGAGGCAGAGGGAGAAGCAGGCTCCCAAGGAGCAGGGAGCCTGATGTGGACTCAGTCCCAGGACTCTGGGATCATGACCTGAGCTGAAGGCAGATGTTTAACCATCTGAGCCACCCAGGTGCCCCATGGAGTCCTCGGTTTTATTAGGTCTTTAATCTCTTTTACTATTTTATTTTCATTATATTTAAAAATAAAACCAGTGATGTGTTTGTTTAGAACATGAGAAAACAGATAAGTAAGGAGAAAAATAGTTAAGAAGTAATTATTTTCATTTAAGCTTATATCTTTCAAAACTTTTTTCTATGTAAATAGTAAATATACATTTTTTTTTTTTAAATTTTATTTATTTGAGAGAGAGAGAGAGCATGAGCAGGGAGCCTGATTTGGGGCTCAATCCCAGGACCTGAGCCGAAGGTAGTTGCTTAACCAATTGAGCCACCCAGGTGCCCCAGTAAATATACATTTTAAAAAAATAAGCTCATCTTCAGGCAAAGTTGATTTTATGATTTGCTTTTTCCCTCCACTTCTCAGTGTTACTGTGCATAACTTCTTATATCAAAATATATAACTTGCAAATAATCACTTTTTAAACATTGCACAATTTAGTTTTATCTGTGATTATATCATAATTTTCTTTTTTTAAAAGATTTATTTATTTTTAGAGAGACAGCATGTACTCGTGCAAGCGGAAAGAGGAGTGGAGGTGGGGGAGAGAGAGAATCTCAAGCAAACTCCCCACTGAGTGTGGAGGAGCCCTACTCAGGGCTTATTCTCATGACCCTGAGATCATGAGCTGAGCTGAAATCAAGAGTCGGACACTTAACCGACTGAGCCACCCAGGTGCCCCTATATCACAATTTTCTTGATCCCTATTGTTGGACATCAGGTTTTTTTCCCCTTCTCTCTCTCTCTCTTGCTCTCTCTCTTCCTCTCTCCCTCCTTCCTTCTCTCTTTAGTATAAACAGTGCTGTGATTGTCTGTAAACGTTTCCACATATCCATGATTATTTTCTTGGCAATAATTCTTAGAAGTGGAATTACAGGTAAAAGGTCAAAGGCTTTTGATGTATATAATCACACTGCGTACCCTAAAGACTGGGAAAATGCATACCCCTCTCCATATTCTATTGACAGAAAGAGGCTTTTCCCTTTACCTATACTGACACTATGTATTATCATTTTTTAAATAATTGACTATGTTCTGGGTTTAAAAAGTGAATATTATTATTGTTCACATACTTTTGATTTACTGGTGATGCTAAATAGCTTTTCATATGTTTTTGGTCATTTGTATTTCTCCTTTTGCTAGTTCATATACATTGTCTTAATCAGAGATTCACCAGGACAGATCTTTTCTTGGTCCCTTCCAATCCACAATGGGACTTGCTATGGCACTTATCCCACATTTAGCCCTTAGTAACTGTTGATTCTTTCCATTTACCCAGTCATCCATTCACCCATCCACCCATCCAGCCACCCAGCCACCCATCTATTATCCATTTATCCATCTGTTTGTTGATTTATTTAACAAGGATTGAGGACCTACTAGATGCCAGGCAGATAAAAACAAGCTTATAATCTAAAATAGTGCTTTGAAAGTTTTTGATTGCTGCTATCAGCTACAAATCTTACATTTTTAGAAAAGACATATTAATATGACTTAATACAAAGAGTGGCTAATCCAAATGTTTTTTTTTTTCCCTAATGAATTTTCTTTAGGATAATAAAGGACAAAGATGAGCTTATCTTTTCTGAACACCCTGAAGATGTCAACAAACTTTTTCTGTAAAGGGCCAGATAGTAAATATTTTAGGTTTTGCAGGCCGAGCTGTCTCTGTAGCAACCACTCACTTTGTTCTAATAATGCAAAACCAGCCATAGACAAATGAGCCTGGCTATGTTTCAATAAAAGTTTATTTATAGACGTTGAAATTTACATTTCATATAACTTTCACATGCCACAGAATATCATTTTTCTTTTGATTTTTTTTTCAATCATTTAAAAGTGTAAAAACCTTTCTTAGCTTATAGGTTATACAAAAATAGGCAGTGAGCTGGATTTTGGCCTGGGGTTTGTAGTTTGCTGAGCTCTGGAAGAGAGAGTCTCAGAAGCATGCTTTCAGGCGGAGAGAAGCCAACCTAGTTTTGCAAATTCGCTATAACCAACCCCCAGAACTGATAATTCATAAAGGGATGATAGATTTGAGTTTAGCTGAGGCTTGGGTGTATCCTGACTCTTAATGACTTGCAACACGTAGTTCTTAGTGTTTTAGCAATATTTTTAATTTCTGAAATGTATTTTATTATATATTGACTCATGCAGAAATTTCATAGTTAAGTATAAAGAAAAAAATGCTCTCTTCCTCTTTGTCAAGGATAGGAGATGTCTTTTTGATGTATTTCTTCTTAGTCTTCACATATGTGTAGGGCTCACATATGTGAGATATGTGGGAGGTCATTCTATATAAACGATTTTGAATCTTGCTTTGTTTTTCTTAATACTATATGGTAGTATTTTTCAGTGCTGCTAAATATCCTAATGTAAACTAAAACCACAATAAGATACCATTACACAGAAAGGCTATATTAAAAAAAAACTTATCTAAGAGAAATGAAAACATGTGTCTACACAAAGATACATGTGCAGGTGTTCAAAGCAGCATTATTTATAATAGCCCCAAAGTGGAAACAACTCAAATGTTCATCAGCTGGTGAATGCCTGAACAAAATATGGCATAGTCATATAATAGAATACCATTCAGCAATGAAAAGGAGCAAAATACAATGTTAAGTTACAACGTGGATAAACTTCAAAAACATTATGCTCAGTGAAAGAAGCCAGACCCAAAAGAACATATACTGTATGATTATAGTTATGTGACATTTCTAGGAAAGGCAAAAAAAGAGACAAGAAGCAGGTTAGTATTTGTCTAGGGCTGGGGTAGGAGTGGGAAGTGGCTACTAACAGGAACAACTGAACTTTTTTGGGGCAGGGGAAATGCTCTAAAACTGGAATATGGTGATGAGTGCACAATGAGACACATTACTAACTACTGGACTATACACTTACAATGGGTAAATTTTATGGTCTGTAAATTATTCCTCAATAAAATTGTTAAAAATATTCATCGAAAACTGAGTTTTTAGTAGTATCATATTTCATTGTTTTGAAGGTTTCATTTCTTTATCCTGTGTGACTTGGGAGAAATGTCTAGTATTCCCTTTTTAGCCAATATCTATATTCAGCAGGTTACATTTGAGCCATTGGGCTTGAACAAGAATGATTTAGTGGACTGAATCCTAATCCGGTGGGCAAGGAACCTCGCGTGGCCTCAGCCCTGCCTCCTAGCTGGGTGGACCCCAGCTTCTTCATTTGTAAAATCTAGAAAAGAAGTGGACACAAGGAGATACTGGACCCTAGGGGACAGAGGATCGGAAGAGAAAACAGGGTAGTAGTGGTAATAAAACAACTGATTTCCCCAGAATTAGGAGGCCAGTGACAGATGACTTACCCCACTGTCTTGTCCATGTACCCCGAGTCCCCTCCTGCTCTCCTATGTGGTAGGAAGTTGGTAGGGTTCCCAGGTGATCAGACGTAGGAGGAGACTCAGGAGGGACTGCAATGATGAAATGATGAAAAGAAGCTGGGTGGGGTCTGCTTTGTAAACGGGAAGCATTCTGCTTGGCCGTGGCCCTTGCCATGGGGAGGAGCACCGCTGGGTGACTTAATCACCAAGAAGCTATCTAGGATCTGTGCTCCTGACTAAGAATGTGGAGCTCGTTATAGGAATAGTGAGGTTGGAAATACTTTTAGAGTCAAGAGTTTAGAAATGTAGCCATTAAAACAATGGGTCGTCATGTTTGCCTTCCAAGGGAGAGTTTAAACTGAGGGAGACAGAACTGGTCTCATTCCTCCTGTTCTCTGTTTCCAGCCGAGTTCCAGGTTTTCCTAGAGGATACCCAGCAGCATCTGCACTCAGAAAACACAAAACAAAAGCTGTGGAAACCTAACTTGTAAATGTTTTTTTCATTAGCTCCAGGCTCCCAGCCACCAATAAACTGTATGCTTTTAAAAATTCCTTATTATTTTGTGAGCTTAAAAAAAAAGTGCTTTTTACCCTTATTCACATGCTTGGGATTTTCCTAAAATGTTACTTATCAAATATTTATCTGTTTAGTCCCTCCAAAAGGTAACGGCATTCTAAGTTTTTGCTTAAAAGAGAAAAAAAAAACCCATTTAATAAACTTGCTGTAACTTGAGCCTGTTGGTGGTCTTGGAAGAAACCCAAATCCAGGTTTGGTTGATACTGTGTAATGTGAATGCAATTAGTAGTGGTTTTTCCAAAGTAGAAAGAGATGTAGAAAAATAATGCACAGCAAATTTAGGTCAGAGCCGGGAAGCTTATAAATCCTTATTTTTGTTTTCATTACCTTAAGTAATAGGGAAGCTTCTGTCTTTATTACGTAATTTCCCTAGCCGTAGTACGGTTTAAAACCTTTCTGTGTTAATTTCATATGTTTGACCGGAAAGCCAGAGTTCGCAGACCCCTGTGATGTTGCTGCTGGTACGGTTTACATATAGCAGATTTCTTGTTCATCTCTAGGAAGCCAACACTAAAATTACTGATGGGGGCAACGTTTACCACCTGTTTCTTCATTCAGTACGAGGTCTGACAAAGCAGTTTTCAAGGGATCGACATCCTCTGGCTGGGCTGAGGAATGAGGTGGCCTGTATATTGATGTTGTATTTCAGAGGATGTGTTTCACTTCGAGCATATTTGAACCTACGTGACCACATAGATGGAAAGCCTGTATGGACAGGTATGTCTTTCTGGTGCATTGTAGATACTCAGGAAATAATAGCTATTAGTGTGCTCACCCTCCAGTATTCTCCCCCTCTAATGCTGAGATGCACTTTACTCCTCCCAGCTACACCATGCTCTGTGCTTCTCCTGGAATTTGCCAGGCCTACTCCTGCTTCTGTATGTGGCATGTTTTTATTCCCTCTTCTTGGAGGCCAGATACCAGCCTGGACCCCTTCCTTACCTCTTCCAGGGCTTTGTTCCAAGATACCATCTCAGTGAGGCCCTACCTATCTCTTTTCCTTGCTTTGTTTTTTCATTGTTTCATCACCATTGGATGAATGGATAGACTGAGATGCTGTGTATCCTGTTGGTTTATTTGGTTTATCATTTGTTCTACCACCAGAATATGAGCTCCGTGAAGGCAAGGGTTTCTGTCTGATTTGGTCATTGCTGTGCACCCACTGCCTAGAACGTAATCATTGCTACAACTTGGTTTAATGAATGAATGCATGAATGAATATATGTATGAATGAATGAATGAAAGAATGAACAAATGGATGAATATTCTACCATTTACTGGTTATGTGGCAATGACTAGTACGTTTGCTCTCTTGGATCTTTGCTTGATTCCCCATTTGTTTCAGGAAGTGCCATGCATAGGACAGGAATTGGACAAACATATGAGAAATTCTAGTAAAGTGGGCTAGTAAGAGTGATAGGAGAGGTACAATGAGTTATGAAAGACTCCTAATCCAGATGTGGAGAAAGGACCATCAGAGGCTTCCAGGAGGGAGGGGCATCCCAGCTGATACCTGGAGACAGAATAGGTGTTGGGCAGACAGAGTCAGGGTGATGTGATGGCCGATGTGAAGAGGGTTCCAGGAAGGAAGAAGAATGCGTACAGAGACTGGAAGTGAGTAACCGGGGAATATGGGGTTGCTGAAAGGAGAGCCAGCAGGCCAGCCTGAGGAGCTTGGATTTGACACTGATGGCAGTGCGGAGCCATGGAAGGGTTCCACAGACAGGAGTGACCTAGTCAGACTTTCATTTACAACAGTCATTGTTTCTCCCAAGATGAGGAACTCGAACACAAGCCCCCGGAAGGGAAATTTTGTGAACGGTTAAAGGGGCTTCCAGAAAATGAATCTTTTTTTTTTTTTTTTTTTAAGATTTTGTTTATTTATTTGACAGAGAGCGACACAGCAAGAGAGGGAACACAAGCAGGGGGAGTGGGAGAGGGAGAAGCAGGGAGCCCGATGCGGGGCTCGATCCCAGGCCCTGGGATCGTGATCTGAGCCTAAGGCAGACGCTTAACGACTGAACCACCCAGGTGCCACCCAGAAAGTGAATCTTTGGGCTTCATAAAGTCTGCTGAAATAATGTTGAATCTGACTGGTGAGTTTGACAGTTTAGAGTCCACTCCCACCCCCAAATGCTTAAGAAGCTTCATTATCTTTGGGTGTACAGTTCATAGCTTGAGTTTAGGGACATGGTGTTGCTATAGATGTAGGTATTTCCACTGAATTCAACATCACTGTGGGACAGACAAATACAGCAGGAGTGGAGGAGGCAGAGAAAGTCCTAATCTGCTTTTAGACCCAGAAGGAGCAACAGCATCTCCTACCCACTGCTAGTTGCCAAATGGAAATAAAGTGGCTACGATGGGGTGTCAGGCAGTGGAGGGGTCACCCAGCAGACCTTGGTCCTATCCTTGCTCTGCAACTTATGATGCATGATGTGGTTTGGGGAACTCCTTAACCTCTTTGGTCCTCAGTTTCCTTTTCTGGAAAAGGGGGTTAAGTCTACCTATCTTTCAGGGTTGTTAGGATTCAGTGAGATAAAGTGTAGTTAGTTCTGCTATAGCACTTGTTTTAAAAATATGAATTTGTTCCAACCTGCTTGATGTATTAGGGAATGGTTTGAAGATAACACAAATGTGATCAGTGTTATCCATAAGAAAAGCTAGGTGAACTCCGAAAACTATACCCAGAGGCAGTGAACTGTGTAGGAATATGCAGAACACACATCTCCAACATCTACCTGCTACCAAAGTTCACTGCGTGTGTTGAGCCACGCCCAGCCGCATCTGGTGTTACAATTTTCAGTCTCATTTCCGATCACTCTCCTTCCACAGCTTCTCCATAACCCATGAGCCATAACCCTTCCAACACTCACTTCTACATGCAAACTTAGGTTTTTTTCAGGGTAAAGCGCCATGTCTATTACTTATATGTCTTCATCATTCGGGATATGTAAAAAAGAAACCTGGGCTACCATTTTTATTAGCTTCTTATCTTTTATTTTGTGTCACTGATGAAGTTTTTGAGTGGTGTGCCTCAATCCCATTTTCTCATAAGCCCTGTCATTTTCATTGTATGATTTTGTATAGCAGGGTGATATTTTGGAACTTGCCTTTTCTGTGATAGCAAAGCTGACTGTATTTAAAGAACTCAACAAAATTCCTGGCACTGATCAAAAGGTAGCTGCTTTATTATTAATCCATTTAAGTGTGATGTTGGATTGGGGCAAGGACCACTAGCATTTAATTACCTTGACTGTGAACATAAGTGAAATGGAGCAGCTGAGTGGGAGGGTTTTTGGGGCTTGTCTTTTCTGAGTGTGTGCTGCTCAGACCACTGTTGGGGTGTTATTTGTGACAAACCAGATGTGTCTAGAAAAGAGCAATCCAGGAAGAGAGAAGCCATAAGAATGGTCTTTAAAACAGCTCAGAGGGCTGCCTTGGGGAAGAAGGACTGCTTTGCTTTGTGGGGTTTCACACAAAGCCGAAGCTGTCGGGTCCAGGGGGCTGCTTGGCACAGGGCTGCTGTGACCACTCTGGGATGGGCAAGGACAGGGAGAAGTCAGTGTTGGCTTTGGCGGTTCTACCTTCTAAAGTTCCTTTTTAAAAAAAGATAATGTGCAAAGACAGATAATTGCAGGTTTACCAGAAGATATTTTACACAAAAAACCCCTGAAGTTTTCCAGCAATACTTGGGCTCTTGCTTCCTTTTTTTAATGGTCTAAAAGAATAGCTTACATGTGGACATATTTACATATTGACTTTTCTTTAGTTATGACCTTGAACACTGGAAATCTAAAGACTGTGCTTTACAAATATTTATGGCTTGGGGCATGCTTAGGAATAGTGAAATCACATCCACTGCTTTCCATCCAGAGTTCTCCCCCCCCCCCCTTTTTTTTGTTCCAACTCAGGAAGAAAGCTTAACTAGTTGCTGATCTGGCTTTAATTTCTCTTTAACATCCTGTATAGCTTTTGTCCTCTCTACTTGGGCCAGGCTGTTAGGCTCTCGTAATGGGAAGATGTCACCCTAGTCTCGAACTTACCCAGCAGAGCTAAGATGGAGAGAAGCACCAGGATGCATGGGAAATTTGAGCTGAGTGTTGGCAGTCTGTCTCAAGTATTTGCAGTGGGAAACTCTGAGCCTGCAAACTAGAGGGATAGGGGCAGGATCTCTAGAAGAATTATTTTTTGGAATTATATTTTTTAGAATAAAAATTAATTATGCTGGGCAGTCTGTCTGTATACTGATGCAGAAGATTCTAGGTTTCTATCTGATCTTGCTATTAAGAATAGATATTTCAAACATATTCAATTTTATTCAGAGAGTTTTCTCTCTAATCATAGATGAGGCAACACTGTTCCCATACTAAATCTTTTTTAAAAAAAGATTTTATTTATTTATTTTGAGAGAGAGAGGGAGCATGTGAGAGCACAAGCAGGGGGGAAGGGCAGAGGGAGAAGCAGGCTCCCCCCTGAGCAGGGAGCCTGATGCCCGCTAGCTGGATCCCAGGACCCTGGAATCATGACCTGAGCCAAAGGCAGACGCTTAACCAACTGAGCCACCTAGGTGCCCTCCCATGCTAAATTTTAACAAAACTATTAAAAAACGTAAAATGGCATATTTTTAATGATAACTATGTTGCTCTGATGGTTTAAAAATGCATGTTATCCTTTTGTTTGTTTGTTTGTTTCTGTGAAGAAGAGCACATGAGATTTAGGCTTGCTCTTAAATTGATTTTTCCAAAACCAACAAATTCCTTCCTTTGGGATCTATTCTCCCTTTTAAGCTCTCTGGAATACGTGGATGGTCTTTCCACGTGGGAGTTCTTGAGCTAGGTGTATTGGCAATAGGAACATGGGGGAAAGGAACTCCTGGCTCTGAGATCTGAGCCTGAGGCATTCTGATTACCTGGTCTGGACTCGTAGATAATGACCAAAAGGAATGGGGCTGGCAGTGCCATTCTCCCCAGCCACTAACCTGGATGGACAAGCCTGCTTGGCAAATGACTCTAACCAACATTTCTAGCCCAGCTGGTCATGGTTGCAGTGGCAAGCACACGGTTCAATCATTGGCAGGGGCAACTGGCCTTAACTGGTCAGCATCTCTCCTTAAGCCTGATCAGCAGTTTCCACCTCCTTTCTCCCCTAAAGCCAGGTGACTTCAAATAAATAAAGTTGTCCCATCTATTTTGGTGCTTTCCCCCTCCCTTAGCCTTGCATAATGGAAAGAGCATGAGCTCCAGAAGCTTGGGTTTAATCTCAGCTCTGTTATTTTTTGGCTTTGTAATTTTGGGCACGTGACTTAATCTCTCTGATCCTTTGCTTACTCATTTAAAAAATGATGTCATTTGTCTCTCACTACCAGGGCTGCTGAGAAAACATCATGTAAAGTGTCTACTACAGCGCCAGGCACACAGAAGGCCTTCCGGACCTGGAATCCACACAAATTCTTACCAGTTACTTTTTTGTTTTGAGTAAGCCAATTGCTTCAATCCCAGTTGACGTGTCTCCAGAGCAAAAAGATTGGTTGATCCTGCTTTCTTCTTTGTGCCAGGCTCAGTCCTAGGCCCAGAGACTTCAGAGATGAGTAAGAAAAAGACTCTGCTATGAAGGCACTCCCAATTTTACCCAAATCCATCCATTCAACAAACATATTTTGATACCTACTGTGTGCAAAAGCCCTGTGCCCTTGGGGAGGATACTGAGATGATTCAGTCACTAATTCATTCCACATTTATCGGTCATCTGTTGTGTGCCAGATATTTTTATAAGCACTATGGATAGAAAAAAAGCACATAAGGCAGCTCTTCTCTTTGAGAAACTCACAGTGTAATAAAATAAACCTAAGGGTGGGGAAAGCAGATGGAAAGACAATATGTTCTGGTTGATAAAAGGCACTTACTTTGCTGAGTAATATAGGCTGCATATAGCAATATAGGTTGCATTTTTCCAAATATGCAGATTTTGAAACTTAAGAGTTTCATGGAGGTAGCACTCTCATTTTACAGCTGAGGAAACAGAGCCCAGGGATGGTTAATACGTCACACATTTTAGGGACAAGTAAAGCTGAGACTGGACACATAGCAACTTTTACCCGTACGGTGTAAATGTCTTCTCTTTTTTCTCGATCCTGCTGTCATCAGATCTGCTATTTGCTTTCTGTAAACTGTCCCATTCCATCCCCCCAGTAGCTCTCTTGGACCATTATGGGTTTAAGGAACTTGCTCAAGGTCACACAACATAGCATACAAAGTTAGGATTTGTATTCAGGCCTGTCTGATTCCAGAGGCCAAGCCCTCAGCCTCTGTATCATAGCCCAGCCATGATTCATTCTCACTGTAGTGTCTAAAGATGATTGCAAGCTTTTGAGGCAGTTCGTTGAAAAGGCACATGTCACAAATTGTTTTTAGGACTTGCTTATCTGAACCAGTGGGAAAGCTAAATTTATGAACAATAAATAGATTCCATAGGTGTTGGAATGCTAAGTGAGTCAAGATATAAGTAGGAAGAAAGTTCTCTCCACCCAGTTTCTTAAGATTTCATAACCACAGGGGTAATTTTGAGCAAATGATATAAAAAGGCCTCTGCAGATAGTCCAAGAGATGATACTTAGTCCACAGATCATAAAAAGGAGCAGGAACTGTAGATTTTCTTCTGCTCTGTGACGTCTTATTGCAGAATTTCTACCCTTGGCGCAGATCAAGCCTGAAGATAATTCCTTAAAAATCACCGATACCTTGATTAAAGAGCTTACAATTCTGAAGGTGGTAGCTCTATCACTAAACAAAAACACCCTCTGGCTCCTTTGTGACCACTAATGAAGTCGGCTTTCCATCTTTTAAGACCACTGCCCCCCTTATCTTCCTCATTGTCTCCCAATTAATCCATGTTTATTTTATAAAAAACATATGGGTCTGGTGAGTTGATAATGCTAAACGCTGACAACCACATAGAAGGTAACCTCTTCTAGCGATGAAGTATGTGAGTGTGTTTGAATTTTCTGTTCACTAGCATCAAGGTGCCGGCACTCTGTCCTGGGTCCAATGGCAGAGGAGACTAGACTTCACTCGGCCAAACCAGCAGGCAACTAATAGAATGTTTCTGCTCCCCTTAAAGAAAGGTAGTCAAGTGTCTGTACTTCCAACTGAACTCCAGTTTCCATTCTGCTTTGAAATCCTGCTTGCCCTGTCAGGGAAAGCCGTATGACAAATGTTCAGTATGTCAGATTTGTTTTCCTTTGAAACGACATATGAATTTGACCTCCACAGTAGGGCTGCATGAGTTTCCCAAAGCTCTTCCAATAATTGTATGCTTTTTTAAAAAAATGTGCATACTATTATTCTTTTTTGAGTTGTGTTATGACTGGTGTTTTGAAAGTGGTCGGGGGATTACTGGTTGCATATGGGGTGATGTGTATGTGATGTACATTCCCAGATGTAAACAGCCGCTAAAGTTCATTATCTTGTTCGTGTAGCTGTTCTACTCATTTTACCAGACTCGACTCAGTCATTTCCGGCCAGCAGAGTACGTTTTTTTCTTCAACTAAGTTAGGTTTGGATAACCTTTTCTGAAAAGCAGTGTCAGTTTTGTCACATTGATATTTATATTTGATAGTTACTTATTTGTGACTGCCAGAAGAAAGTGTGCATCTAATTGGGTGTGCGCTAAGTTACGCTTCCTGTTCTGTGTGGTGACTAGTTCATACATTAACGGGCTACCCGTTAACATCCATTCAGAGTTTCAGAGGTCAAATCTATATGTCTAGGATGCTTATGAATAAGTTTCCCCTACTTTAAAAAAACAAACAGTTGATTAGAGAAGAGAGAGGCAGCTGAGCTAGACAGGGAAGCCTCGTCTTCAGTATATTTCTAAGAGGAGCCATTCTGGAATGTTTCTGGAGAAAGAATAGCTGTCTCTGTATCCTCTATCTATCCATCTATGAATCTATTGATCGATCTGTTGATCTACCATCCATCTGTTCATTAGTCTAACTGTGAAACAAATATTCCAAACACTTAAGAAACATAAGCAGTGCAGATCTTGAGAGATGACTACTTTCAGCAGAGAGCTCTGAAAGCATCAAGTAGAGACAGAATATTAAGTGGTTTCAATGAGCTGTTCTTTTGAGCTCTTCCATCTCTCCATCACCTCCTCTTCTTAAATTGTTTTTAAATAAGTTTCCTGCAATTAAAAAGTACAAATAACATGTCTATCAGATAAAATAGAGGAACATTGGAAAATGAAAAACTTCAGTCTCCCTTAGGCTCATATTACAAACAGAAATAGCCAATTCTTTTTTCTTTTTAGAGAGAGAGAGAGAGAGAGAGAGAGAGAGTGCATAAGCAGGGGGTGGGGGCAGAGGGAGAGGGAGAGAGAGAGAGAATCCTAAGCAGGCTCCACGCCTAGCATGGAGCCCATCACAAGGCTCGATCTCACGACACTGAGATCAAGACCTGAGCCGAAATCAAGAGTCTGATGCCCAACTGACTGAGCCACCCAGGCGCCCCACAAATAATCACTTTTAACATTTTGGTATATTTCCTTCCAGCCTCTTTTGCCCTATGTGTACATTTTAAAAAATCCATAGATGTGATTAATAAAAAAATAAAATTCCACAAATGTATGTGTGTATGTATGTGTATATCCTGTATATACAAGATTTTGAATCAAGCTTTTTTCACTTAATGTGAAAATATTATTTTTTCCAGGTCTTTATAAATACTGTCTTTTATGTCTGTGTGATAGTACACTGAGCGGGCGTAGCCTAAATAGTTTAGTTAGCTGTCACTTGGTGGTTGGATTACTTCAGGCATTTCACCTGCACTGTTTTTGAAAATGAAACAACAACAAAACAACAACAACAAAAAATCTGGTTGAAGTCCAGGATGGCCCAGAACAATGGCTATATAGCTTAGCAGTCTATTACATTATTCACTTGGAAATGTGAGGAAGAAAACCGCTGTGCATCTATGAGGAGTATATATTAAACTCTAAGGAAGTGTTTATGAGGGGCGCCTGGGTGGCTCAGTCAGTTAAGCATCTGCCTTCGGCTCAGGTCATGATCCCAGGGTCCTGGGATCGAGCCCCACGTGGGGCTCCCTGCTCAGTAGGGAGCCTGCTTCTCCCTCTCCTTGCCTCTCCCCCTGCTTGTACTCTCTCTGTCAAATAAATAAATAAAATCTTTAAAAAAAAAAAAAAGGAAGTGTTTATGAACAGCCAACAGGTCAGTTAAAAATGAAGGCTGGTAAATGGAGTCATTTTGTTTTGTAAAAGTACCTCAGAGGTTTAAGCCCCATACCCCTCAATTCTGAGTCCGTTTCCATTTCATGAGTCTGGCCACAATACACCATGATTTTCCAGTGTTCAGTATGAGACATTAAGTCTTCCTTACTCCATTTGCAGAATCTGTGAAATAGGACCCCAGTCAACCTAGAAAAGTCTGCTTGTCTGTTTAGATATTTATGAAAAATATTTTGATACTGAGTAGAAGAGTGTAGTTGTAGGTTGAAGGTAAATGCTTCCAAAATTCCCTGTTTTTTTCCTTTAAAAAATATAAGTAATAAAAAATGCCTTCTTTTTCTCCCTGAGGAGGCAATTTGGCGTTGGACTCTGGAGCCAGACAGCCTGGGCTTACTTCTGTTCCTGACTCACTGCAGGGTGACCTTGGGCAAGTTATTTGAGTTGTTTGGGTGTCAGTTTTCTCATCTGGGAAATGGGAATACTACTACTCATTCGTAGGTTTGTTGGAATGGTTTAAATATGTTGAAACACAGTAGGGACTCAGTAGTGCTCACTGCAGTATTATTGTTTTGACCAGGCTCTGGACTCTGCATTTCTAGGGCTTTCGACCACTCAGTGGCATTCGTAACATCCTTCAGTATCCCTTAGTGAGTGACTTTGCTCTGAGCACTTCTTTCCCAACTGGCTTATGATAATGGTACTAATACTCACTACCATTTTTTGAGGGAGTACTTTATGCCAGGTGTTCTACATATATATAAAGTACAGTTCTCATCACCATTTATGAGGTATACATTTTTTTATTACCCCTTTTCACAAGTGAAGAAACTAAAGGTTATAAAGGTTAAGTAACGTGTTCAGGGTCATAAAATTACTAAATATGGACCTAGGAACTAAATTCTGTTCTGGCTTGTTTGCCACTGCTCTGCTTTTGTAAATTCCTTTAAGGAGGGGACTTCTATACTTTTAGATTTCTTACAGAATTTTAGTGCAGTTCCCTGAACAATGTAAGTCTTCAGTAAGCAGTTCTGTTCTTTGTTTTTTTAAGATGAATGAATGAAGAAATGATCCTATGGATAAGAGAACTTGGAACTTTTCTCCAACAGAAAACCAGAAGTACTGCTTTTTAATGACCATGAAATTATGAGTCTTAGAATTGTGTTCTGCTTCTGGACAGAACATTGCACATGAGAGAAAGATTTTTAATTTTTTGCATATGAAACAAATTTTAGATAGTCTGTATTTGAGATCCTGATTTGAAAAAATCTAGATTAGCATTACATAGGTAATTATTGAAGCCAGCCTAATTTAAACAAGGCTATAACTAATTCTAGGTCTGGTTTCGGCCATTTGTTTAACAGACATTTATTTAGCATGTGCAATGTGTCACGTCCTCTGCCGGACACTGAAGGCTTAAGGATGAATATGATGGTTCCTTTGAATGCTCTGCCTTTGGCTCACTGAGGTCCCAAGGGTCTTTGTATTTGTTGGAGAGACGATTTTTTTTGACTTTCATGGTTCAGCTACCCCCTTATGCTAATGACTTGGGTCCTTTCCTTTTAGCTTGGTTCCTTGGCTTTTTGGTGGATATGTCCACATGGATGTTTCAGACACCTCCAGACTGAACTTGCCATCTAATCCCCAGCACCTCCCGGGCCCCAACTTTGTATCTGTTATATATTTTATCTCAGTTGGTGACACCACTGTCCTCTCCTTTATCCAAAGTAAAACACCAGAAATAAACTTTGATTTTTTTTCTCCCTTACTTTCTACATTTAGCCATTCATCAAGCAACACTGATCAATCAACACTCATCAATCCTGCTGATTTTCCCAGCTAAAATAAGTCCTAAGAACCGTGAAGGATTTGAGATTTTATCCCACTTGCAAATAAATTAGTTAGCCTGGCTCAGTTTCATGGGTGCTGGCAGAAGACAAGATTCCTGGGTTAGAGACAAAGGAATTTATTACTGATAGCAATAGCAGTAGCCAGAGTGTTGGCATTTTCTTGTAATAGTTTGCATATGGTGTCATGAAGAGAGCCAGATGACACCTACACATTGTGTTATAGGAGAGAAACATCGAGCTTGGGGAACCGACACCTTTTATGTTGGACAGTAAACACGCTTTCCTTTGTTCTGGAGGAAGACCATATCTTCCAAAGCTGTTTTCCATATAAACATCTTTGAAAAGATAATCTGGAACCAAGGGCAACCAGTGCGTTGCTTACAATATGTACAGAAACTCAAGAGACTCGTGGAGAATTGTCTCCCAACAAATTTGTCTTGCATCTCTTCCCTGTGCTCTTTCCTTACACCATCAGATCAGGCCACCCCGTTCTTTTTTTTTTTTTATTTTTTTAAATTTTTTAATTGTTATGTTAATCACCATACATTACATCATTAGTTTTTGATGCAGTGTTCCATGATTCATTGTTTGTGCATAACACCCAGTGCTCCATGCAGAACGTGCCCTCCTCAACACCCATCACCAGGCTAACCCATCCCCCTACCCTCCTCCCCTCTAGAACCCTCAGTTTGTTTTTCAGAGTCCATCGTCTCTCATGGTTCGTCTCCCCCTCTGACTTACTCCCCTTCATTCTTCCTCTCCTGTTATCTTCTTCTTTTTCTTTTTTCTTAAAATATGTTGCGTTATTTGTTTCAGAAGTACAGATCTGTGATTCAACAGTCTTGCACAATTCACAGCGCTCACCGTAGCACATACCCTCCCCAATGTCTATCACCCAGCCACCCCATCCCTCCCACCCCCAACCACTCCAGTAACACTCAGTTTGTTTCCTGAGATTCAGAATTCCTCCTATCGGTGAGGTCATATGATACATGTCTTTCTCTGATTGACTTATTTCACTCAGCATAACACCCTCCAGTTCCATCCACGTCGTTGCAAATGGCAAGATCTCATTCCTTTTGATGGCTGCATAATATTCCATTGTGTATATATACCACATCTTCTTTATCCATTCATCTGTCGATGGACATCTTGGCTCTTTCCACAGTTTGGCTATTGTGGACATTGCTGCTATAAACATCGGGGTGCACGTACCCCTTCGGGTCCCTACATTTGTATCTTTGTGGTAAATACCCAGTAGTGCAATTGCTGGATCGAATGGTAGCTCTAATTTCAACTGTTTGAGGAACCTCCATACTGTTTTCCAGAGTGGTTGCATCAGCTTGCATTCCCACCAACAGTGTAGGAGGGTTCCCCTTTCTCCACATCCCCGCCAACATCTGTCGTTCTCTGACTTGTTAATTTTAGCCATTCTGACGGGTGTGAGGTGGTATCTCATTGAGGTTTTGATTTGGATTTCCCTGATGCCAAGCGATGTTGAGCACTTTTTCATGTGCCTGTTGGCCATTTGGATGTCTTCTTTGGAAAAATGTCTGTTCATGTCTTCTGCCCATTTCTTGATTGGATTATTTGTTCTTTGGGTGTTGAGTTTGGTAAGTTCTTTATAGATTTTGGATCCTAGCCCTTTATCTGATATGTCATTTGCAAATATTTTCTCCCATTCTGTCGGTTGTCTTTTGGTTTTGTGGACTGTTTCTTTTGCTGTGCAAAAGCTTTTTATCTTGATGAAATCCCAATAGTTCATTTTTGCCCTGGCTTCCCGTGCCTTTGGCGATGTTTCTAGGAAGAAGTTGCTGCGGCTGAGGTCGAAGAGGTTGCTGCCTGTGTTCTCCTTTAGGATTTTGATGGACTCCTGTCTCACGTTTAGGTCTTTCAACCATTTGGAGTCTATTTTTGTGTGTGGTGTAAGGAAATGGTCCAGTTTCATTCTTCTGCATGTGGCTGTCCAATTTTCCCAACACCATTTGTTGAAGAGACTGTCTTTTTTCCATTGGACATTCTTTCCTGCTTTGTCAAAGATAAGTTGACCATAGAGTTGAGGGTCCATTTCTGGGCTCTTGATTCTGTTCCATTGATCTATGTGTCTGTTTTTGTGCCAGTACCATACTGTCTTGATGCTGACAGCTTTGTAATAGAGCTGGAAGTCCGGAATTGTGATGCCGCCAGCTTTGCTTTTCTTTTTCAATATTCCTCTGGCTATTCGGGGTCTCTTCTGGTTCCATACAAATTTTAGGATTATTTGTTCCATTTCTTTGAAAAAAGTGGATGGTATTTTGATGGGGATTGCATTGAATGTGTAGATTGCTCTAGGTAGCATTGACATCTTCACAATGTTGGTTCTCCCAATCCATGAGCATGGAATGTTTTTCCATTTCTTTGTGTCTTCTTCAATTTCTTTCATGAGCATTTTATAGTTTTCTGAGTACAGATCCTTTGCCTCTTTGGTTACATTTATTCCTAGATATCTAATGGTTTTGGGTGTAATTGTAAATGGGATCGACTCCTTGATTTGTCTCTCTTCTGTCTTGTTGTTGGTGTATAGGAATGCCACTGATTTCTGTGCATTGATTTTATATCCTGCTACTTTACTGAATTCCTGGATGAGTTCTAGCAGTTTTGGGGTGGAGTCTTTTGGGTTTTCCACATACAGTATCATATCATCTGCAAAGAGTGAGAGTTTGACTTCCTCTTTGCCGATTTGGATGCCTTTGATTTCTTTTTGTTGTCTGATTGCTGTGGCTAGGACTTCTACTACTATGTTGAATAGCAGTGGTGAGAGTGGACATCCCTGCCGCGTTCCTGACCTTAGGGGAAAAGCTCTCAGCCTTTCCCCATTGAGAATGATATTCGCTGTAGGTTTTTCATAGATGGCTTTTATGATATTGAGGTATGTACCCTCTAACCCTATACTCTGCAGAGTTTTGATCAAGAAAGGATGCTGTACTTTGTCAAATGCTTTTTCTGCATCTATTGAGAGGATCATATGATTCTTGTTCTTTCTTTTGTTAATGTATTGTATCACGTTGATTGATTTGCGAATGTTGAACCAGCCTTGCAGCCCAGGGATAAATCCCACTTGGTCGTGGTGAATAATCCTTTTAATGTACTGTTGGATCCTATTGGCTAGTATTTTGGTGAGAATTTTTGCATCCATGATCATCAAGGATATTGGTCTGTAATTCACCTTTTTGATGGGGTCTTTGTCTGATTTTGGGATCAAGGTAATGCTGGCCTCATAAAATGAGTTCGGAAGTTTTCCTTCCATTTCTATTTTTTGGAACAGTTTCAGGAGAATAGGTATTAATTCTTCTTTAAATGTCTGATACAATTCCCCTGGGAAGCCATCTGGCCCTGGGGTTTTGTTTCTTGGGAGATTTTTGATGACTGCTTCAATTTCCTTAGTG
Organism: Zalophus californianus; assembly: GCF_009762305.2. Lineage (NCBI taxonomy): Eukaryota > Metazoa > Chordata > Mammalia > Carnivora > Otariidae > Zalophus > Zalophus californianus. Next base: position 52,191,180 of record NC_045598.1, read on the forward strand.
GTTATAGGTCTGTTCAGGTTTTCTATTTCTTCCTGGTTCAATTTTGGTAGTTGATACATCTCTAGGAATGCACCCATTTCTTCCAGGTTATCTAATTTGCTGGCATAGAGCTGCTCATAATATGTTCTTATAATTGTTTGTATTTCTTTGGTGTTGGTTGTGATCTCTCCTCTTTCATTCATGATTTTGTTGATTTGGGTCATTTCTCTCTTTTTTTTGATCAGTCTGGCCAGCGGTTTATCAATCTTGTTAATTCTTTCAAAGAACCAGCTCCTAGTTTCGTTGATCTGTTCTACTGTTCTTTTGGTTTCTATTTCATTGATTTCTGCTCTGATCTTTATGATTTCTCTTCTCCTGCTGGGTTTAGGCTTTATTTGCTGTTCTTTCTCCAGCTCCTTTAGGTGTAGGGTTAGGTTGTGTATTTGAGACCTTTCTTGTTTCTTGAGAAAGGCTTGTATTGCTATATACTTTCCTCTCAGGACTGCCTTTGCTGTATCCCAAAGATTTTGAACAGTTGTGTTTTCATTTTCATTGGTTTCCATGAATTTTTTTTAATTCTTCTTTAATTTCCTGGTTGACCCATTCATTCTTTAGTAGGATGCTCTTTAGCCTCCATGTATTTGAGTTCTTTCCGACTTTCCTCTTGTGATTGAGTTCTAGTTTCAAAGCATTGTGGTCTGAAAATATGCAGGGAATGATCCCAGTCTTTTGGTACCGGTTGAGACCTGATTTGTGACCTAGGATGTGATCAATTCCGGAGAATGTTCCATGGGCACTAGAGAAGAATGTGTATTCCGTTGCTTTGGGATGGAATGTTCTGAATACGTCTGTGAAGTCCATTTGGTCCAGTGTGTCATTTAAAGTCTTTATTTCCTTGTTGATCTTTTGCTTAGGTGATCTGTCCATTTCAGTCAGGGGGGTGTTAAAGTCCCCCACTATTATTGTATTGTTGTCAATGTGTTTCTTTGCTTTTGTTATTAATTGCCTTATATAACTGGCTGCTCCCATGTTTGGGGCATAGATATTTACAATTGTTAGATCTTCTTGTTGGATAGACCCTTTAAGTAGGATATAGTGTCCTTCCTCATCTCTTATTACAGTCTTTGTTTTAAAATCTAGTTTGTCTGATATAAGGATTGCCACCCCAGCTTTCTTTTGGTGTCCATTAGCATGGTAAATGGTTTTCCACCCCCTCACTTTCAATGTGGGGGTGTCTTTGGGTCTAAAATGAGTCTCTTGCAGACAGCATATTGATGGGTCTTGTTTTTTAATCCAATCTGATAGCCTGTGTCTTTTGATTGGGGCATTTAGCCCATTTACATTCAGGGTAACTATTGAAAGGTATGAATTTAGTGCCATTGTTTTGCCTGTAAGGTGACTGTTAACTGTATGTTGTCTGTGTTCCTTTCTGATCTTTGCTGCTTTTAGGCTCTCTCTTTGCTTAGAGGACCCCTTTCAATATTTCTTGGAGGGCTGGTTTCGCGTTTGCAAATTCCTTTAGTTTTTGTTTGTTCTGGAAGCTTTTTATCTCTCCTTCTATTTTCAATGACAGCCTAGCTGGATATAGTATTCTTGGCTGCATATTTTTCTCATTTAGTGCTCTGAAGATATCTTGCCAGTCCTTTCTAGGCCACCCCGATCTTGATGCAGTATCACAATCGCTTCTTAACTGGTCTCCCCAACTCTTCAAATCAGTCCCTCACACCCTGCTGGAATAGTCTCCTGAGACAGATTTGACTGTGCCACCCTCCTGCTTAAAACCATCACGGCCTTCTCATTGTCTATGGGAAAAGCCTGAGCTCCTTAGCAGGATAATGCTGTTCTCAGAGTAGCCTCTTCTAGTCTCCGGGAAGACTGCATATCAGAGGGGTTGCCTCCATTACTGCCCAAGTTACTTAACCCTTGTGGCCTCAGTTTCCTCATCTGTAGCATTAGGCTGGTGGAACCTACCTCAGCAGGTTCTTGTGAGGATTGGGTCAGCCTCACACAAAGGAAGCCCCCAGTGAGTGTTGCCTGTTACGGTTGTGTCTTTACTCTCTCCCTCAAGGCTTTTAAGATCTGGCTACATGGTTTTCTCTTCATTCTGTGCTGTTTTTCACCACGGGTAGTGCCTTTGCCTCTGCTGCCCCCCAGTCCCTACTGCCTGGGTGCAGGCTGGTTAGACACATCCTCTCTCCTTGCTCTTGGATACGCTGTGTGTGTGTCAGCTATTGAGCTGGAGGTATCTGTTAACAAGTCAGTTATTGCCTCTAGAATATGAGCTTTGTGAGGATGGGCTGGCTGTCTTATTTGTCTTGGCGTAGTGGCACGTAGCACGTGTTGAAAAAATGTTGAATGAATAAATGAAAGAGTAAAAGGAGTTCACAGTCTACTGGGTTGTTTGGAGGTTGGGGAAGAGGGATGGAAGGCAGTTAAGTAGCTTAATAACAGTGAAGGGAATCTGAGCAAGTGTTGGGCTGAGGTGAAAATTAGGTCCTATAGGAGTCCAGCATAGGGAGTTTGCTCATTGAGTAAGTTCATGTGGTTCGGAAGCCTGTTTAAATTTATCTATTGAATGGAAGAAAGCAGTCCCTTCTCTGTGATTCTAATTATTCCCTTCCCTAAAAGAAGCTATTGCAAATGGAAGGTCATGCAATCTGCCTTCTTGTAAGATTTTCAGTTCCTCAGAAGACAATGAATTCTCTGTTACCTGGTGGAATGGGTAGAATGGAACTTCTTTTTAATTAAATTGTGCAACAGAAAGTGACTTTGTCTCTCCCCCTTCTGAAGTCCCCCAGGTTTCCAAGGTCTGATTCAAATCACCCTCCTTGAATTTACTTTCCCACTGGTACACCCTGAATTATGAGTTATGATTTTATGTGAACATGTCTAGTTCCCTAATGAGATCGAGACTCTTTGGGAATTTATATTTGTTTCCTGAAATGTTTAATGTTGTGCTTTTGAATTATGAAGTCTCTGCACATATATTTATTGATCGACTGGGATTCTCCATATATGCAATAACAACTTTTGAGTAATTAGAACACAGCCCTAGTCTCAGAATGCCAGTGATCCCCGGGACTTCAGGTCCCTGTTATAGGAGCTTCTCAATGCACGTTATTAAATGGCTAATCTACAACTTTCATTACTTTTGAAATAAGAAAAACCGAAGTAAGTGTGTGTGTTTATAAATATATACATATATATAAAACTTTGGAAAATATTGATAAATATAAAACCCTAAAATAACCTAATATCTAAACCTAGGGCTAAGTACTTTTAGTATTTATACTAAGTCTCTAGCCTCTCTTCCTTTGCTTTAGGTTATTGCTTCTCTGTTTCTCTCTCTCTCTCAACATGACGTGGGGTTATATTTTTCCACTTCTCCAGCAATCTGCTCCCTGCCCGTTCACATCAATAGATATTTATTTGAAGTGATGGTGCTGAAGAATTCCTTGTAGCCTGCTGTTTCAGCCCTTGACCCACCATTTTGCCTTGCTTGTCACTACCTGTCCTTTCTTGATTGCTGTTAGTCTCTCTGGACCGACTCACCACTGTGCTCTGATACTTGCATGCATCTTGATAATAAGCTCCAATTTTTTGGAGCATCTGCTGTGTCCCAAATACTTGTGTGTGTTTTATTTTTTATTTTTATTTCTTTTAAAGATTTTATTTATTTGACAGAGACAGACACAGCGAGAGAGGGAACACAAGCAGAGGGAGAGGGAGAAGCAGGCTTCCTGCCAAACAGGGAGCCCAATGTGGGCCTCGATCCCAGGACCCTGGGATCATGACCTGAGCCGGAGGCAGACACTTAACGACTGAGCCACCCAGACGCCCCATGTGTGTGTTTTAAACACTTTAAAAATCTGTCTTCTGATAGGCTGAATATTTGTAATATTCATTTTATAGATGAGAAATTTGGTTAAGGGGTTTAACAACTTATATAAAAGATCATGAAGGTGGAAGTTGATCTTACAGTCTTTATGCCCAACACCCTCTCTGGTATGTGAAATTGCCACCCTACCTTCACACTACTTAGCCTCAGACTTTTTCTGGAATGTTGGTTTTTAGGGGCTGTGTCTAATCAGAGTTTGGCTCTATATTATCCCTCCAGGGGTACCACAAGCCACACCCTTTGGCCAACACAGTGAATTTCATATGCTTTACTTGTGTGTATGTTTGTGTGTGTGTGTGTGTGTGTGTGAGAGAGAGAGAGAGAGAGAGAGAGAGATTGAGAAAAGTTGTGGCTCTTGTTTTCATTCCCTATAGTGCTGAAGTGGACTGCCCCTCACATCTGTTTTCAACCCCCAACCCCAATACCAGAGTTATATTCTATTAATTCAATGCACCTTTTCTTTGTAATTCATGTCACTTTTCCTCCCAGCCACCTGCACAGTCTCTGGCTCTCTCTCTGGCTTGCTCTCAAAGCTGTGAGTAAGTTCTTTGTGTATTTGCTGTTTTTGATAACCTCAGCCCGAGATTTAATGTCAAGGTGGGGGCCCTATTAAAGATGCTATTAATCATCCCATCTGTGTTTGAAGATTTCCGTGTTGGCAAGCGAGTAGATAGAAGTAGCTGTATGTTTTGTGACCAGATGTACTGGTAGCTGGGATGGGGGCATTCAGCTGAAGCACATTCCTATCATGATTTGGCAAAGAGTGGGCCACTGAGATTAATATAATAATCCTTGCTTGTGATCCAGGTTCACCAGCTGAATCACAGAGCCTCAGTGTTAGAAGGGACCATCTACTCCAACTGTGTGATTTTATACTTGAGGAAACTGAGGCACCAGTTAAAGGAAGTGATTGAAACTCTTAGAATGCCAAGTCTGTGAGGGACTTTAGGCATGACCTCACTCTGCTCTCTTATTTTATGGGGAAAGATAGTGAGGCTTAATGTCACATAGCTTGCTACTGCAGAGCAAGGACTCCACTGGATTCCTGACCTCAGGCCCAGGACGGGTGACCCATCTCAGTCTACAGGGTGGATCTGTGGGATTTGGCTGGTAGGGGAGCATCCTTTCTCCTTGTGTCGTGGGGCATGTTTGGTTCTGGTTGGGGAGAAGGAAGTTTCTTTCGATAAGGGTATAGACAGGCTGAGTTCCCTCATGTCCTCTTCAGGTTGATTCCCAAGGGTCTCTGTTTGAATTCTTAGTTTGGTGTTCTTGCTTCTGGCCTCTCAGCCCTGTGGAGGTCTTCTTCCTTGATGGATGGGACGGCCTTCTCCAGTGTGGCAGGAATGAGGGAACCAGTGAGGCGAGCCCAGGAGAGAGGCAGCAAGGGACTGAGGCAAGAGGTGCTGGCAGGTTAGAGGTGCTGGTTTCTTGCTTTGGGCTATGGGTTTTTAGAGGATTTCAACTTTGTAGTGAAGACAGGACTGGAAGAATCCCCTCTGTGGCAGGAAAGGAGTATTTTCCACATCCTTCCCCAAGTACTTCACCCAAGAACTCCTTCTCATCCTTCATGACCTAGCTCAGATATCCTTGTCTACTCTCTTGCTGTTTTTCAGAGTTATAGCCTATGAGTTGGATTAGGAGAAAGATGAAGTTTGTAAAGAGGTCTTTCTGGCCTTTCCAGTACTGAAGCCCCTTGGGCAAGTGCCAGGGAGATTCATCTCCCAGAGATTCCTGTGCTCTGGGTGGTGGTGGAGGCTTCCTGCTGGGAGGATCTGAGGCAGAGGACATGGATGCTGCCATGCTTGCGTCCCCATGCATCTGGCAGTGCAACAGAGAACTTCTGTCTGCCCTACAAGGTTGGGTCGGTAAAACCCACTTCAGCTGAAAGCCACTATAATTTAGCAACTTGATAATTAAAATTCTAATATATGAATGAAAACATGGGCAGTGTTACTGAAATATTGAAGTCCAGCTGTCATGATTCTACTGTTGTCTCCTCTTCCAGATCTGTAGCTTTTCCGCACACCTTCTTTGTTTTAGGCCTTGATTCAGACATAATCTTTGCAGGAAATAAGTCCCATGTGTTTACTCATCGGTTGGATGATGCATGCAATGATTCTTTTGTGATGGGGGAATAAAAAATAGTGTCATCAAATTATGTGAGGTGCTGAGGGGCATCTCATCAGTAGAAGAGGTAAACCGAACTCCTGGAAAAGGTACTTCTGGAGCTCCCATTTTGTTTACGTAGTGATAAAAAACATGAAGGCCAACTAGAAGAGAAAACTTACAAGGCGATATTGCTGAGGAAGGCCGTCGATCTGAATGGATGGATTGATTTATTTCCTCGAATGCTCTGAGAAAATAGCCACTTGTCGCTTTCTGTTATTAATAAAGAGGTCACTTTATCATTAAGCCTTTGAATCTGCATTTAATGGCTAAAGCAGATGGTTATAATTTCTGGCTTAGTGTGGCCACCTTATTAATAACAAAGAACTGATGGAAAGGAAAAGGCTTCTTCATTTTTAACTCCAGAAGCATAACACAAATGTTTTCCAGCCTTTCTTTGTGTGCAGAGCAGACCTAGTGACTGCAGTAAGATCCTGTTACACATTTGAAAAAAAACTTTTGCAGAGTGGAGGTAACTCCATTTGAATCCTTCTTTTGTTAAACTTTAAAGGGACACCATAACTATATGCTCCCTGCTGCGTGGGGAAGGTATTTTGAAGGAAGCTCCAGGATTATATTTAAAAGTAAATTAATATTTTAATAACATAAAGAAAACAGTAGAAAACATCCACCTCATTTCAGATAGTGGAGGTCTGTGGTACTTTCTAAAGTTAGTCTCTTTGCTTATACTATTCTAAACTGGTTTTTGGATTTAATTACTAGGATTGGGTGAATGTATCATGTATCTTATTTTGGTTCTTTTTAAATTCACTTGGAGTTTTATGGAAAAAAAAACAATGGCAGAAATGTATGGTAGCAGATTTCTGCTTGATTTCACTGAGTCCCTATACTCCCATATAATGGGGAAGAATTAGAAATCATGATGATCACACTGGCAATTTTTGTTACATTCTAGCATTTTGAGGAGAGTTTGGGAACAATTTACATTCATGAAGACAGAATGATTTAGAATCCTAGTGCACCTGGTAAACAAGTCATAGAAATTCTGGGAACCTTTCACATAGGCTCAGAAGAGCACTTTAATTGACTGACTTACCCCTAAGACTTATTTATATTTCAGGCTATTTGCCATATCCTGGGGTCTGTTATGGCAATGAACTCCTGATCCTTTAGATGAATAGAATGTGGTGAGTGTGCTGTGCCTGCCTCTGAAATAAGGAAAAAGCACTAAATATTAGGGATAGAAAAATCTTCCAAAAGATTACTTTGTATATTTGTTTTCAATTATTTTTCTACTAATGATGCCTTTAAGAAGAGCTCTCTATGATCCCATATTTAGAAATAGTTTGAATATCAAATTATTAACAATAATTATTTGGTTTTTCCATTTTTATTTATCAGAGACATTTATAACAACCCATTCAGTTCATTTGGTCATTTGCTTGTTTGTTCATTTGTTCATTTATTCACCATTTAGTCCGTATCACTTTTTTAAAAAGATTTTATTTATTTATTTGAGAGAGAGAGCATGCACATAAGCAGGGGGAGTGGCAGAGGGGGAGAGAGAAGCAGGCTCTCCGCTGAGCAGGGAGCCAGATGTGGGGCTTGATCCCAGGACCCTGGGATCATGACCTGAGCCGAAGGCAGATAGATGCTCAACCTACTGAGCCACCTAGGCGCCCCTCTGTATCACTTTTGACTGGGCACTGTGCTGGGGCCTCGGGATGCAAAGTAGTGACGGCTATCAGGCTTGTTACTATGCCAGAAAGAGTGGGTGGACGATTGTTATTCCTACCTTCTCAGACTCCTGGATATCTAGACCAATCCATGGCTTAAACCATCATGGTTTGTTTCCTTTTTTTAAATTTTTAAATATCATAAGCATACAGAAAAACAAAACCGAAAAAATGACAAATTCCTTTTCAGATACAAACATTTTGCCAGATTGACCTCATTTTTTTTTAAGAACGAAAATATTATAGATACAACTGAAGCTCCCCATTACCCTTCCCAAATACTGTTTCTTTTCTTCTCTAGAAATCATCTCTCAGCTAAATTTAATGTCTTTTCATTTCCATGCATGTTTTTATACTTTGGCTGCTAAGTATGTATAAATCCACAAATGATACATGGTATTGCTTTTGCCAATTGTTAACCTTTTTTTTTTTTTTTTTTTTGAGAGAGAGTGTGTGCTCAGGCGTGAAAGAGTGGGGATGGGGGTGGGGTGGAGAAGGGGAGAGGGAGAGAGAGACTCTTAAGCAGGGTCCACACCCAGCGAGCCTGAGGTAGGGCTTGATCTCATGAACTTGAGATCGGATGCTCTTAACTGACTGAGTCACCTAGGCACCCCCACCATTTTTAAACTTTATATAAATGGCAACTTACTGTACCTGACCTTCCACATCTTACTCTTTTTGTTCAGCGTTAAGTGTTTGATATTTAACCTTGTTAATTTAGGAACTGCATGTTAATCCAGAAAGTTATTTTAGTGGGTGTGCAGTAACTATTATATGACCATTTCACAATTAACATATTCATTCTCCTGTTTTCATTTTTTTTTGTATTATAAACAATGGTGCTGTGAAAAATGTGAAAATTTTTGACTTATCTTTTTATGAACATGTGGGGGAAATTTCTCCTATATACCTAGAAGTACGGTGGAGTATGAGTATCTTTGGCTTACTAGATATTGCCGAATCGTATTCCAAATGCCATGTGCCAGTGTGAACTCCTGACTACAATATAAGTCCCTTATGCTCCTTACTTTTCCTCACTCTTGGTATTAGAAGTTTTTTTAGTTTTTGCTTGTTTAGTGAGTATGAAATACTCTCATAATTTGGGTGTACAAAGATATGTCAAAAGTTGAGTGAAGATGTTGAGCAAAGACTGGGGATTTCTCCTTTTCCTCCTGCTCTAGCTTATATTGCAAGGCAGGTTTGCGTTTTTGGTTGAGTAGGGTCATTCTCATCAAGGGCTATTTTGGCCTTAAGTAGCCAGCTCTGCATTCATTATACATGGAACACGGTCTTGTGGACCTTCCGAAGGAAAATGAAGATGCAAAATCCAAACTCATAGAATCTATGTTGGTGGGTAGCAGTGGTCACGATGGCCTGATTTAGGGTGGATTCATTGTAAGAGACCTGGGTCTCTGCTCTAGCGGAGACCCCTCATAAAATGAGGGGTTGCATTACTCATTCTTTCTTCAAGTGCTAATTGTTTTTGGTCTCAAAATTCCATGTTTCTAAATAGTAATGTCCCTTGGTACTGTAAAATATTTTTGAGTCACTGATGCTCAATTTGTCTTGAGAACAGAGGAACTTATGCAGGAGCCATCACTAAGTGAAAAGCAGATAAAAATGCTAAAAAGTCCCTTTTGAAACTGCAATCGAAATTAAAATTCTGTAGAAAAAGGTCATCGTCACTCATGCAGTAAGACAATAGTGGGGACAGCAGAGCCCATATAAACTGTGCCTGATTATTCCCCTCCCTGCCCCATTTTTCTGTTTTACAAATTTTCTTTAATGGTCACATAGTAATAATATCCTTGGAATAAAATAATAAACATATGCAAACAATTATAAGCTCATTTGTTAGAAAAAAGAATGTGATTTACACAAAACATGTGTTGGGCAAAGGGGGAGCACCTGTATATGAAAAATGATTTGTAATAATTTCTTAGATAATTCCTATAATCCTTTCCTGGGTTAAAGTTGGTGGGTGATAAGTGTCTTTCTTTATGTATTGCTATTGGAAATATCCAGGAAAGATGAAACACAACTAGACCAGCATCTTACATAAAAGCAGTGGTGAAACTGAGCGTAGAATAATTCGGCCTTCTCTCAGTAGGTTTTAAGACCAAGAAAGAACTGGAAAGCACCACTGAGAAGATTTTAACCATTAGGTCATGTAGATGATCGTATTCCAAAGGCATTTGACAAACCCATACTATTTGTCAGAGCAACAATAAGACTGGGAGTAATCATTATGTTTATTACATTGAGCATCAAATATCCTCATTTTCTCTCAGTGCTGGGGCAACCATGGAAGGTAGAGATAGCTATTCTGATTGATAGTTGAGGGTGCAGAGTGGTTAACAAACTTGCCCCGCACGAGGGGCCAATCAGTGGCACCACGTGGATCTGCCCCAGCCTGTTTTACTCTGTTGAGGTACGCGTGTGTGCGCACCCTTGCCCTGGGAAGCTCTGCTTATATAGAGCTGAAAGCTGTCCCTCCGCAACTTTCCCACGTTTGTTCTCATTCTGCCCTCCTCGGCACTCAGCATCAGAAGTCCGCTCCCTCTTTCACATGACAGCCCTTCACATCCCTGAAAAGGGTTTTCATGCCTGTTTTCCAACCACCCCCTACCTCAGTCTGTCATTTCTGAAAAACGTGGAGAGGTGTTTTTATTCACAGATGCCTTGGGAAATTTCATGGTTTTTAGACTCATGCTGAGTTTGTCCAGATGTGCCAATATTTGTCTTATATGATATAAATTAATTGTGTAGAAGAGGAAGAAACCTTTGTAGGCACTTACTCACTAATGCAAACCAGTTCCTTTGGGTATTAATGGAAGGGAAAAAATTCAAAATGAACCAGATCATTTTCACTGGAAGAGTGTGGAATTCACGTCCTACTTTTTAGGACCAATCTGTAGCATGACAGTTCAGTATTACCACATACTTTCACCATGGGAAACTCAGGCTGACACTTGTAATAGAGCCCAGCTTTTATGTGAGGACATTGCGGAGATGGAGAAAGCATGATACTCTTATATTTTATTACCAAGATCTATGACCCAGTGTTTACAGCATAAGGTGGCAAAGAAATTTGCCCCTCCCAGACTTAGAAGGGTATTATTATAAGATAAATAATTGTGACAATATTGAGTAAGGTTTAAATTTATGGAAAAATACAAACTCTTAGGGAGAGGAATTCTTCTTTAAAAAGATTTTATTTACTTATTTGAGACAGAGGGAGAGAAAGCATGAGCAGGGGATTAGGGGCAGAGGGAGAAGGAGAAGCAGACTCCCTCTGGAGCAGGGACGCCAATGCGGGGCTCAGTCCCAGGACCCTGAGATAATGACCTGAGCCAAAGGCAGACACTTAAAGGACTGAGCCACCCAGGCAACCCAGGGAGAGGAATTCTAAGACTAAGGTGTCCTAACATTGTCAGTGCCTGGCATATATGCACCTGAGTTCTCTTTGAGACCCAGAATGAAAAAAGCTACTCAGTGTGGATGAACCTCAAGATATTAATAATAGTCATGACCCCTCTACCCCATCATCACAGTCATCAACTTCAGCAACAACTGTTTCTAGTGTTTTCTGAACACCTATGATGTGTCTGGCAATGTGCTTTGCATCAAGTTATCTCAATGAATTCTCAAAATTCAGAAAGTAGGTACTATTGTTAGCTTCGTTTTACAGATGAGAAAACCGAGAGGTTAAGGGTCCTGCCTGAGATCATGTACCTTGTGTGTAGCAGAGCGAGAGTCTTAGCTCACACTTTGCTCCTATACCAGAGCGAGAGTCTTAGCTCACACTTTGCTCCTATACCTTGTTTGTTTCTTGGCAAAACAGACTATCAAATTGAACATTAAACAGTGCACTGGGGACACATTAAGAAGTCTTTCGTTGTAAATGGAACATGAACATTTTCTCAGTATGAGATTTTCTTAGTGAGACACTCATTCTTAGAAAATTATTAAACTAAGGCTTATTATAAAGCATCTGTTTCCACATCCAGATATACCTCTTCTATATTAGTGTAATTCTCTATTAAAATCATAGCATGGAGTGGTTCACCCTAAGAGATAAAGGCAACAAAGTTTAGTGTAAAGCTTGCCAGTTTCTCAGGGGTAAGATGACATGAATTTTAGCTAGCACGTCCCTAACCCTCCCTGTGGCGTTGGTCTTGCCTCTTTCTCCATCTGGGTCTCAGTGTTCCCATTTGTAAAATGTGAGTGTTGGACTCTGATCATGAAACTTCCTTCTAGATTTGCATAATGCATAATGTATAATGATTGCTAGCTTCAGGAAAAATAAAGTGTCTTTGTTCTTTAATGGAAATAAGAGATACCCAATCTCATGCCAATCTCTTGCTTAAAATTTTTTTTTAAAGATTTTATTTATTTGAAAGAGAGCGAGAATGAGCGGTGGGGAGGGGCAGAGGGAGAGAGAGAGAGAGAGAGAGAGAGAGAGAAGCAGACTCCCCGCTGAGCATGAAGCCAGATGCGGGACTTGATCCCAGGACCTGGAGATCATGACCCAAGCCGAAGGCAGACGCTTAACTGACAGAGCCACCCAGGCTCCCCTCTTGCTTTAAATTTTTTATTCACGGAAGCTAAGGACATATTACTGTCTGCTGTCCATCTCTTTAAGTCATTTCTCCAACAAACTTGTCAGGGTTTATCTAAATCTTAGCACCATTTAGGTGTGGCTGATTGCCTGGGAAAGAGGAGGTCCTGACGTCTTCCTCACGTGGAATAGTGAATTGAAATCCACTGAAAAACTGCTTGGCTTCTTGCTTCTTTCCTTGGTGAACTTTTCCACATTCCAGAAGCACTTTTTGGCAGTTACACCTGAAAGCAGGACAGGATGGAGACCGTAGAAATGGGTGATAGTTGTCTGTCTCATGAATTTCTTCTCTATCTGCTTCCTTCCCCAGCAGAGTTAAGTGACCCCTTCTTACAACACTTGAACACACACCCGTTAGAGTTTATTTTGAAGGGTAGACAGTAGCCATTTCTCTTTTGCCTTCCCTGTATTATAAAACCATCAGGGGTATAGACAGAACATGCCTGTGCTTAGCTAGTATCTGGCATGTAGATGCTGCTCAATAAATGGTGAATGAATGAATAAAGAAGGAAAAAGTTTGCATTTCTAAATATATACTAGTGAACACTGCTTTAAGTTCTATGAAAATATTCACTTATGAAACAGACAATTCAGATGTTCCCTCTTTGACCGTTCTTTACCTGATCTCCCCGACTTGAAATAATCTTTTCCTCTCCTCTTAAGAGTTAGGTGTGCTATTTGTTTGGTAATTAATTATGTAGTGCCTCATGACATTTTTTTCCAGTTTTATAATATTTTCTGGTTTTCAATTATTTTATGACTTTATTTTTTTATTATAATTTGTTTCCACACAAAGGTTATAAATTATTAGATGACAGAGATAAATATTACATTTTAATTAAATATTAAGATTTATTAATATTAATGCTTATTAATAATTAAATATGACAGTTTTCCTGTTTATATTTTAAATTCTATTTTCTGTGTTTCATTTTGGATAGTTTTGATGTTTGTGTTTTCAGGTTCACTAATCTTTCTTTTCTGCAACACCTAATGTGATGTTAATCTAATCCAGAGTATTTTTCGTCTCATACATTGTAGATTTCACCTAGAAATTTGATTTGGGTCTTTTTCCCATCTTCAATGTCTCTACTTATTTTCAAGCACGTGGGATATAGTTATAAGTTGTAAGATATAGTTATAAGAACTGCTAATTCCCACATCTCTTGTCAGTTCTGGGCCGCTTTTGGTTGATTGATTTTTCTCCTCATCAGAAGTTATATGTTCCTGCTTTTTTGTATGCCTGGTAGTTTTTGATTGGATATCAGATGCAAATTTCACCTTGTTGGATGCTAGATATTTTTGTATTTCTGTAATATTCTTTGTTCGGGGACGCAGTTAAGTTGTTTAGAAACAGTTTGATTTGTTTGGGTCTTGCTTTTAAGATTTGTTAGGCAAGACTGGTACAATACACCGTCGAGGACTGATCATTCCTCATGACAGAGACAAGGCCCTTCTGTGTACCCTACCCAATGTTTGGGGAATCATGGAGCTTTCCAGTTGGAACCATCCTTATGGATGTTTTTTCCTGCAGCCTTGGGTAGTGGCCTTACATGCATGCCCTGAGCAGTATTCCACTGAGCATTGAGAACTTCCTTTGGGTCTCTGTGTAGCTCTCCCTTCTCTGGGTACTCTTCCTTTTTCTTTTTACCATTTAACACTTTTATTTATTGATAAGATATAAGAACTCAAGTCTCTTAAATCTCCACAATCTCTCAAAATATTTGACTGTGTCCACAAGACAGATTCTAGACAAAGGCAACTTCGTCTCCTTGGACTGTTAGCTCCATTTACTCAACCCAGGATGTCCACTTGAGTTCTCCCTTCCCCCACACACCTCCACCTGGAAACCCTCTCAGGTAGTAAGTGGGGGTTCGGAGGACTCACTTCGCTTGTACCTCCAGCCCTTTGCTGCCTGTTACCCAGCTCTTGACAACTGTCCCTGTTACTCGATCTTGGCCAGAAGTGGAAGTGATCCATTTTATTCTTTTTGCCTGGATTTATCCTCCATTCTCAATTTCCAAACCTCACCGTCCCTGACTCCATGACCCTGGGAGAGGAGCCCTTCCTCTGTTGCCTCCATCAGACTGTGCTCACCAGCACAGCACTCACCTCCCTGCATTATTATTATGGTTTTTTACTCTCTCTCTCTCTCTCCATTAGATGTTATTTCTTTGAGGGGAGGGAATGTCTTTTATCTCTGGTTTTCCCACACCTCAGGTAGTAGTCCCAGGCATTTAACAATTGTTGGATAAGCATTTGTTAAATGAATGAAAGTTTATGAACAGTTTATGAACAACTTTCAGAAGCTCTCTTTTAGTAGAAAATAGACTGCAGTTTTATATGTGCAGTAGAAGTCTCTTTTAAATTTTTAGATAATCCGTTGTTTTTGATGGCTTAGACTTGGTTTTTATCCGTTTGTTTTTTTGTAGCCTCTCATTAGAAGGTGTTATTAAAGTCCATCTTTTTTGTGCTTAAATAAAATGTGAAAGCAAATGAATGAAGAATAGAATAACCATATTATAGACAATCAAAATGAAGACTTACTTTTAGGTAATCCATGTTATGTTTGAGCCTCAGGTATGGTGTATCCCAAGCCTGAAATTTGGTGAGGTGGTACTCTTATCTCAAGTGGCTTTTCCATGTTGGATGTACTTGAATATCTGTTATCAGAGTAGACCACACCTGGTCTGCAAATAGCTGTGAGTCTGTGCATTCTTATCAACTGGAGGCAATTGACAGTGGATATGTGCCACGGGGGCCATGGTCAAGTGCAAGTCCATACTATATTTGGGTCTTTTAGAGTTGGTAGAATGAACCATATTTGGTAAGCCTCTTAAGACTATCTTGTTCTATTTCCTCAACAGCTTTTGGTTACTGGAGGTGCCTCTGGAGTCCTCCCTTCCCCCATTGCCATCCCACTGCACAGTTGGCAGGGCAGTAGATTGAGGCTTGTGTTCTTCTAGACTCAGTATTTTTTCCTACAGTAGGGATAGTGAGATTTAACTTGGCAGGTTGCTGTGATGATTAAATGAAATAATAAATGTAAGTTGCCTATCATGGTTCCAGGCACACAGTCCTCCCTCCCCTTCTCCCTCCCCCCCCCCCATCTAAAAGGTAGCTCTCTGCCTCTAATGTTGAACTGTATTGACTGGCCACCAATATACAGACTCATGGAGTTATTCTCTCTGTATCTCTTAGCAACTTTTCCTTTAAGGTTTAATGTGCATTCCTTTACTTTTAGGCCAGATGTTTATTTTCCTGAAATGGTGTTTTCTTGACTTAAAGTACAGTCTTCTGCTTTTCTTTGTTTTTACTGCTTTGCCTGGTGATCAGATTGTCTAAAGCTACCTTTGTCTTTCCTCCTTCTAATCCATGGCCAAGGCAGAGGGTGGCTTTAATTTACAGAAACACTCTGCATTAGCTAAGCGATTTCTCATTCTACCTCTCGGTTATTGATTAAACCTCTCCCTGATGCATAAATGAAGACTGGGTGTATTTTGCATATTTTCCTAGAATGGCACAGTGATTCTGTGGCTAAACCAAGATTAGACCTTGCAAGTTCTAAAAATTTGAACTTTTGCTTTAAGGAGTAAACTGTGTTGCCTCCAAAACTACTAGTTGAGTTTAACTTTCAAGTGTACTTTGTATTTAAATCTGATGATAGTGCTTTTCCTTTTGTCTTGTTTAGATGGGGGAATTGAACCTTTTTCTTTGCTGGTCTGGTACAGCTGCCCTGCCTGTGACCTAGGCAGCAAGTTTCTTGATGTTGTCAAGAATGCTAATTAACATATTTATTCTCTTTTGCCCTACTGTTTATGATACTTGTAATTATGTCTATTAGATGGTAAGCTCTGTTATCTCCCACTATAATGAGTATAGCACTCTGTACATAAAGAAATTATGAATATGTGAGTGTGTAAGTGAATACATCAACTATATTTATATAGTTACTGCTTTAAAAGTCTCCAGGTTAGTGGTCTAAATGTATGCAGTCTTCGGATATGAGATGGGATAATTGAATACAAAATGAGACTGTGTTAGGATAGCCAAAGGCCTTTTGGTGCCTTTGTACAAATTAGAATATGTGCTCCTTCCCTTGCATGTCTGCTGTCCCCGGCCATGATGCTCATTGCAGCTGGAGGATTTCTAGATGGAATTTTGTCCTCACTTGCTCCCTGGGCTGGGCGCCCTTCTGCAGGGCTCATCCTACACAGTTGTATGAGGATCCTCTGACTTTTGTTTCTGGACCGTCTGTGGGTTTTGGTGTCACGTGGTCTCAAGGAGGGCAGTTGTCAGTGTTACTGTGAAGAGCAGGCTTGATGAGCATGAGGATCGTCCCATTCTATCTTTTGGCCTCTTTTGTGATGTTTCTGTCTGCCTCGCCAACTTCAAAAATCCATTTTCTCTGTGATATTTGTCTCTTTTGTTGAAGATTTGGGGCAGAATGCTGTGTGCCTTGCTGCTACCTGTAACTCAATTAGCTTCTCCCATTTCCGTGGAGTCAAGGCCAGTCAAGGCCATTTCCATGGAGTTTGAGGTTCCTCTCGTACTGGCCTTACTCTAGACATCTAATTACATTTCTTTCAGTTGCTCCACAGACACGCCTTGACCTGGCCTTGCTCTTCTCCTCAGGCCATTGATCACAGTGGGCTCATCACTCATACCTCCTGGCTATTGCCCATGTGGCTCCCTTTGTCTGGATGCCTTCCACTGCCTCAGCTAATTCTGTTAAAGTCCACTTTAAAGTAGCTACTCTTTAATGAAGTAATGCGACTCCCTCCCCCTTGACCCCTTGAATCATTCTACAAAGCCTATTTGACTTTTTAAGTTAAATACTAAATATTTAATCAAATGTGAGCACACGTTGATTCCTTAGAATGGTGCCCAGCACATCATTCATGCTTAGTACTGAGAGTACTTAGTCATTATTATTACTTAATCTGAATCACTTCAGTCATTCATTCATTCACCAAGCAAATGTCCCCTCTGCGGGTGCAGCTCCAGGTCTGGGGATGCAGAAATGTGTAGGACTTTGAGCTTGGGTACAAGCAGCAGGGGTGATCACCTGCCAGTTCCCTGGAGAGGGATGTCCCTGAAGGACAGTCTTCAAGGCTCTCCCAGTTGCCACATTCTAGGCTTCTAAGGTGCCCTCCTCCAATGTGCTGGTCAGTATGAGAGAGGAGAAAGAGAAAAGGCTTCACGTTGGGTGGATGTGGATTTGAATCCCAGCTGCTTCGTGTGTTAGCTCTGATCTTCAACCCCCGCCTCTTAAAATGGGGATGACAGAGTAGTTGCCACAAGTCATTAAGAACTAGGTCCTGGGCTAAGTGCTTTACACTTGTGATTTTATGGGCTCCTCAAAATAGCCCTATAAGCTACCTCCTGTTAATAACTTTATTTTACCGATGAAGAACCAGGGGCACAGAAGGGTGAAAAAAATGGCCCAAGTGGTAGAGCTTTGAGCTGAGCCCAGGCCTGTCAGAGCAGAAGGCACATTCCTCCCCATCATGTAGTATCATGCTATGTCATGTGTCTAAGTATGTTAAGCTCCCTGGCACACAAGGTCAGAATAAACAGCTATTATTATTATTTTTACTTTTATTTTTCTATAATTTACACTTTTCTTCACCATGCCACCTAGCACTGAGTAATATACATTGCTGCTCTTCAATAAAACTTCAATGGATTTAATTGGATATGGATTTTATGTGGGAAGGTGGGTAACTCTGAGTCTCTAAAGGGAAATGTGTAATAGAATACTATCTTAAAAGTGGGGGAAGTTCCGACAATATGAAATAGCAGCCACAGAAACAAACCAGTTAATGAGATTCTGTATTGGAAAATTGGAAAGAAATTAAAAAGAACTGAAGAAACAGTCTGGCGGTTGACAACACTTGAAAATATTCTGGCCAACAGATAGTATTCTTGGAGCAAAAGCAATAGAGATGATGAATTACTTAGTTATGTGGCCATGCCTTATAATAATGACAAACAGAGAGGAGGCTGTGCAGTCTTTATAAACTTTAAAAAATAATTTGTCCTTCTGCCATCTCTTCCCTTACCTGACACAAAGTTGGTCATGGCCAAAGGATTCTGTTTTTCTTGATGATGTTTTGAGTGAATTTGGACTAAGTTGTCTTGAAAATGGCTGTACCAGAAAACAAAAACAAAAACAAAAAAAACCTTTCTCTCTTCAGAAAGGGACTTTACTCTGGGGAAGAGCACAGCTTTCCAGAAGGAATCTGGGGCTGCTGTGACCAGGAACTTCTGTCTTTCTCCCACCTCCCCAGTGTTTTGCCGGCAAAATGGGGATATTAAAGCTTTGTGATGAAACAAAGCTGCATATCGGGATGTGGCTGCCAAAACTTCTTTCTTTATGGTTCTCTTGAGTTTTTGGGAGAAATAGTTATAAGGCTGCATATGCAAATTCAGGGGAACATTTTTCATTTTACTCATAGTCAAATGGTCTTCTTTTGTATCTTTCTCTCTTCTTTGGTTCTTGCTCTGTCCCAGCCTGCATGAGTTTTGAATCTTTAGGAGGGCCTGAAAGCCAGGTTTGGATGCTGCATAGCCAAGCACATTCTGTCGCAGTGCCCAGTTACGCTATGAGGCGGCTCTCGAGAAATTACCCCTGCCACTGCGTCCAGCACATTGAACTGACTGGGCTCAGGAGGAAGGTACCAGAAACCCCACCAGAGTCCCCCCCACCGTGGGGCTTGTCGGAAGATTGTGTCCCAGAGAGCAGTTTCTGCTTCTCGTGACTCCTGTGTGTCACTCCTGTGTGACTCTTCAGCCTGTGTGTTTTGCAGAGGAGCTTGTGATTGCCTCGCTGTAGGGAACCTGGGAAATACAGCGTTTTTGGATTCACTTTGAGATGATGGCCTTTATCAACAATGTGGAAAACCACCAGGATGTCAAGAAGGGTGGTCAGAAGGTTTTGGGGAAATCTGGAAAAACAAATGTCCCTTCTGATCAGCCAGGCGGTTGGTATTGGGCTTTCTGTGACACTGGGGGTGGAGTAGCCCTTCCTGATAAGTCTAGGGTTGATTTTATGTATTTGCTGACGTGTACTAAAATAAAATTTTAAAATGGCATGTTCTATGAAGAAAGTGAATATTCGTGACATTTTAATTCAGCTTCAGCAATACATAATGAGTGTTGCATAATTTCCATTTATTATCACTCTCCGCATTTCAGGATCTTTCTTCCTGTGAAGTTTCAGTGAAATGCTGAGAAATACATTTTGCTTTGTTATAGGCAGGATACATTTCAAGAGGCTTTCTTCCCCCTCTGTTTCTGATCCCTCTTAGTTAAATGCCTTGACTTTATGTCTTCCATAAGCCATCTGATCTTCCTGTGGCCCTGGAAGAGGCATATCTTTGGAAAGGAGCATTTTGAATAAAGAAAGCTGACCATTGGGGAGTGATGGCTAGGCTCCACGGCTTCTCGTTTATTCCAGCTTGAAGCTATGCGCTGCCTCTTCTTGGGCCCTTCCTCTGCCATTGAACGTCTCTTTTTCTTTCTTTGTGTGAATTCTGCCTTTTGGTGGAGATGGCATTTGCCGTTTAGCTCTGATATAAACATGTGGCTGCTCTGTGCCTCAGTGTCATCAGCTGTAAAATGGGGCTCTATTTCCTGACCTACGTCAAGGTTACCAGGAGGATTAAGTGATAGTGTACAAAGAAGCCTTTTAAGAATTATCCAGTGTGGTGGGGGGGAGGGTGGATGTAGGGTCCCCTCGACTGGCCCCCTTAGGAGGCCTGGGTTGGACTCAGGGTCTCCCTCAGCTGGGGGCTGGACCGCAGCACCTGTCTGAGCAGTTAGAGCGTCTTTCTTTTCAGATCGTGTACAGTAGATTATTTATTTTGTTATTTTGGAATAAAATTTATTTTATGGCTTAGAAAAAAAAAAAAAAAGAATTATCCAGTGTGATACACGCGTAGAGCAACATATAATTGACTATAGCTTCTATTATTTAATTCTGTTTTGTGACCTCATAAAATTTGACTCCTTTGGGCTCTATCGAGGCTAGCACTTTGTCTCGTCATCTTCTCTTAGAAAAGTTAAATGCTGTCCCATGTCAGAAAGTGAGTTAGGGCAGGGTAGAAGCAGGTCAAGGGCTCAGGTCTCCTGACTCACAGACCAGCAGGATGCTTAGGTTTGATGGCTGCTTTATCATCTGCATCATCTTTTCAGTGAGTGAAATATCACAGTCTCCTTTTGGGGGTTAAAATAGCACCGTAGAGGAAGCAAAGAACATGGTGCCACTTTGGTTCATTTTAACCCTCACTTATTGTTGCCTTCTGTGTCTCCATGTGCTGGGCTGGGCTGAGGGTAGGAAGACATAGATGACAAGTTTCTGGCCTCCAGGGGCCTCCAGTCTAGTGGAAGGAGACAGATGAGCAAAAAAACCATCCAAGAATCCGAGTTCTTGTCTCTGCTACTTACTCACAAGGTCTAGCTGGGCAAGTCATGCACATCTCCAGGTTTAGGTGTCCCAGCTGCCCAGCAAGAGCACTGGACTAGATGTGCACAGTGCTTACCCATCACTGAGGCCTCTTCTGATTTGTCACCATCTGTGGATCTGTGAGACTCCAAAGCTCTGAGCTGGCCAGGCCTTCGCAAACTGATGGCATGTTTCTCTTAATCATTATCTGTGATAAATTTCACAGGCTAACTGCATTCTCTTAACACCGACACCATCATTGTATCGAAACCCAGTTGTGACACTTTTTAGTTAACCCGTCAACTTTGCAATGATAGCAAAAATGAGCATCTGGTGGTGATTTAATAGTGGCCATGAAAGTTAATGCCAGCATTAACTACGACTCTCTGCACTTCTACAGTGTTTTTCTGATGGGAAGCTTTGTAATGTTAGGTCATTTTCCTTAAAAAGGATGCAAGAAGGACCATAATGACAAGAAGAAATAGACAAATGCCTAGGCCTGGTGGGAGATTCTAACAGCCTCTATCAGAAATGGATAGATCATGCAGAAAAAAAATGGGAAAATAGAAGATAGTAATATTGTTAGCTCAGAGTTACTAAGAACCTACGTGCTGGGCACCATTCAAAGTATTTTTGCTTGGATATAGAAGCTTGCACGAAAGAAATAGAGAGCATACATTATTTCACACGTGAAAGGAGCATCACAAATATTAACCAGTTATAAGATCACAAAGAAAATCTCAATGTATTTCAAATAATCTGTTATACTAATCACTGTCTCTACTAAATGCGATGCAATTAAAAAGCAACAATTAAAAAAAAAGGACCATAGAATAATAATAGCTAACATTTATTTCGTGTTTGCTTCTGTGCTAGGAAGGTGTTGTTCTAAGTGCTTTCCATATACAGGCTCATTTATCTTTACAACATTTTGAAGTACCCCTGCCTCTGTCCTGGGATAAGGAAAACAGGTACAGAGTAGTTAGTAAAACTTGTTTAAGATTACCTAGCTCCAAGACATAGAGGCAGGATTGGAAGCCTCTGCAGCTGCACTTTGCCTGGTTGGCCTGTCGCCTAGGTGCAAGCTGCTCACTCTCAGCTCATGTCTGAGAAACTGGAGAGACTTGCTTGTTATGAAGCCACAAAATAAGCAAGCCGCTTAATCATCTTACTTGCAGCTCTAAACTGGGCCAGATCCTTAAGCAGGAGGGTTCTTACTATGTGCAAGTGTTCTCAGTCTGGATTTTGTGTCTCAGGTGACTCACGAACCCTTGGAAATTGTGTGCAAATTGCATTTATGCGTCCATGTGTGTTGGTGTGGGTGGGGGTAGGCTGCTTGAGGATTTCCTGCCTATTATCAGAGCAGGCCCCCCTCCCGCCACTGGTGTAATTCTAGCTGTGCAGGTCCTCGTCGGCCCTAAATCTGTGTTGATATTCTGGGCTGGAAGTTTGGGCATAACCACCCACTGAACAATCGAGTGGTTGTGGGAACGTAGAAGAACCAGACTTTCCACATGTCCCTCCACTGCTCACAGCTTTGTTGCTTTGGTACACTTGGACGATGCCTTTTTGTCTCCTTGAAGCCTTCCAAAATTTTCAATCATTTTTTTTCCTCTCAAAATTTCGGAACCTCAGGTTTTGAGGGTTTTTCATTTTACTTTGTTTTACTTTTTCCTTATAGATTTTCTTCAGAAATCAGATGTTCCTATAAGCTTTTTATTACTCATCCAACCCATGAGTTCAGTTTCTCATTTAACTTTTATGATTTTGTTGTTGTTAAGTCTTTTCAAAACCAGGTAAGAATGTTATACTTTATACTAACGTAAGA
This sequence comes from Zalophus californianus, assembly GCF_009762305.2. Taxonomy (NCBI): domain Eukaryota; kingdom Metazoa; phylum Chordata; class Mammalia; order Carnivora; family Otariidae; genus Zalophus; species Zalophus californianus. Next base: position 52,213,818 of record NC_045598.1, read on the forward strand.
ACAGAGTAGTAAAACTAGAAAATCCAACAGGAGACACACACACACACACACACACACACACACACACACACACACACACAAAAGGAATTTAGCTTCTGTTCACAGAAATTGAGTGTATCTGCTACGGAAAAAATTTTTTAAGGATGTTATCATTTTGATAGCTGTGTTATTTTTTTATCACACAGATACAAAATACAAATTGTTCTTTCCTAGTCTCTGTTTATAGTTGATTACTCTAGATCTTCTTAGGGGTGAAAATAGAGGACACATATTATGCTAGAGATGACAAAATTCTACTACAAAGTAGTTTTGTTATGCTTTCGGTTTAGATGAGTAATATGGTCTGTTTTGCTGTCATCTGTAAAACTTTACCATCTTTCTTATCCTTATTCACTGCAACAAACTTTTAATGTTATTTCAGTGTGATCTTTAAGGATGTGAAGGAGACAGGCTTGGGTTCTGATCCCAGCTCTGTCGTTTACAAGCCATGTGACTTTGGGCAAGTTTATTTAGTCTCTTGGAATCTTCTTTTCCTCATCTATAAAAGGGGAAAGTAATAATTATATATTGCTCAAAGGGTTGTGAGGAGTGTTATCAGGCATGTTTCTACATTTACCATAGGCTTCTCCCACAGTAAGCATTTGGTAAATGACTGTTGTTGATTGATTGTTTTTATGATTATTGTTGTCATTATAATAACATATATATGTAATATAATATTATCAGCATCACCATTTAAATTAAAATGTGTGATATGCCTAGTACAGTGCCTGGCACATGAATAGGCACCAAACAAATATTTTATTGGATTTGATGGTCCATCGTTAGCTTTTGTAACTGAATCAGACTAGGGGTACTTTTTAATTTATTCGATTAACAAGGATGAAATTGCTGAATGGAACAAATGATGGCTCCACTTTTAAGTCAACAAACTTCATAGCAAGGTGATCTTGAAAGCCAACAATGAAATGTGGCCAGTCTGGTGGGGAAAAATAAAACAAACCCCAAGAACCCCGAAGCTGTTTTAAGGAGCAGCAGTTCCCTCGTCACCCTGATGGCTGAAATTTTGCTTCTCTCCTTCGAATAAGGAGAGGGGAGGCGCGAGGGGCAGAAAGGTTACTGGTCATGTTCATTAATTTTCTTTCAAGAACTGCCACATGTCACCAGGCTGCCCCCCGGCACTAGCCCTGTTTGGCTGTCTTCTCTTTGCCCACAAAAAGCCAAAATGTTACACTGGCAGAGCTTACTAGATCTGACAGAGAAATTCTTCACGTCTGGCCGGGATGTCTAAGTAAATTTGGTGTACTTCTTGTGGTCTGGGGCAAATGCTGGAAGCTATTAGAATTCTGAACAAAACCCTCCATTCAAAGACTGCTCGTTTCCTGCTGGGGTAATCCAAGTATCAAACATGAAGAAATATGGGCAAGGAAAATGTGGCTGTTCAATGCAGAACCCACCAAGGTGTCTACGACATCTCCCCAAATGACTTAGAACGTTACTTCCACTTGATCATCTTGAATAAGTGGTTTCTTTTGAAAATAAGAGCTCTCCTTTTTCTGTAGCAAGTATGGATGAGAACTGCTTGGATTTCCTCCCGTCAGTCAGAGTGAGGACAGGGCGGTGTGCTCCTTCCCTTGAAGCTCTAGAGACCTCTATTTCTGGTTTTTTGTTTTGTTTTGTTTTCTTACCATTTCTTTTTGAGTTTTCCAAAATCAGAAAGTATCTGGCTCAGTTGGTTGGGTGACTGCCTTCGGCTCAGGTCATGATCCTGGAGTCCCGGAATCGAGTCCCGCATCGGGCTCCCTGCTGAGCAGGGAGTCTGCTTCTCCCTCTGACCCTCCCCCCCCATGTGCTCTCTCTGTCTCATTCTCTCTCTCAAATAAATAAATAAAATATTAAAAAAAAAACAAAATCAGAAAGTATCTTTCGTTAGCTTTGGCTATGGAGTCTACGCTTTGAGAAGAGGCCTATCCTGTGGCTGGAAACTATTTTATTAAGAAACCTTTATGGCGAAGCGATAGTTTATCTCATGAAATATCTTGAGTTTGTCATAAACTGTTTCCTTTCTGTACCAAAATTTATTTTCTGTGAAATTCCAGGTGTTCTTTTCTATAGACTTGAAAGGAATAGATTTGGTGGTTCAGGTTTTGTTGTTTCTTCCCCCCCCCCCCAAGAAGCCTATTTTCTTGTGATGGAGTAATTGAGGATGAAGAAATCAGATAACATAGGTGAAGTCATTGGGTATGCATAGTGAAAACCATTATTTTAATTAATTTCCGTTACGCCGGGCTGTAGGGCCAGTTGCGCAGTCGCACGGTAGGATGCTTGCTAGAGCCGCCATGCTGTTCTGCCCCTGCCTTCCTCCTGTGGGGGAAACTCTGAGACAGCCTCTCCCCTGCTGGACTGCACACTTACCCAGGACAGAGACATAGCTTTATTCATCACGGCATTCCCAGTTCGTGGCACCACGGTAGGCACACAATTAGTGCTTTTTAAAAATGAAGGAATGAACATGGCACTTTTATAAAACCCGGATGTTAGATCAGGTGGTTTCACACCACCAAACGCCAGCATTGGTTTTACTGGACTTCCTCGTACGTTTTCAGTCTCGACTTCAGCTCCCGTCCGTGCTTTGATCCTTCTCTGAGATGGTTTATGTAGGGAGTCCCCTGTTCTTTCATCATTAAGGAATTCAGCCGCATTACTTAGTAGTCCCAATCCTGTTCCCTTCCCCGGAGAATCTGTGTGAGATGTGAAATATGTGACCGATAACACTGAATGGGAAAAATTAACCTATTCTGATGACTTTGAAGGCGTTCTAACTGCATCCGGTAACAGGCCGCCCGCTTGTCAGTAAGACAGCAGTCCTGCGTTATGTCAGGGGTCACGTGGTAGCTCACGTTCAGAGAGTTTTCTTGTCTTTTCCTCCAAGTGATGCTGACCTCTTGGACGAAAATATTCCCCATCTAATAAAAGTCAGAGCAAATTTATGGGCTTGCTCCTGACCACTTGTCCTTTATGCTTTAAAAGAAAAAATAAATCTAGATGAAGATTCATAGGTTGCTGCTGGACCGTGTAAATCGTGGGCAGAGGCCAAATATTCCCCCATCCTGGGTTTGCCTGGCTTTTCCTCTTTCGGGCTGTTTGGGGGAGGGGGGGATAGTGGAGCTTGTGGAGGGGAGGTTCCTGCGGAGAATGGTAATGTAGTTAGTTCTCTCTAGAAATACAAGCTGTTGCTCTCACTGCCTGGGGCTCCGTGCTTCGGTACCACACAGGAGGTCCCAGGCGGGGTTGAGGTGAGGTCACTAATAAAAAAGTAGCCAAGGCACGTCAGGGCGAATCAATGGAGACCGAGTGAAAAGGAGGACGTTCTGTGATTACAAGCCCAGGAAAATGTGAGAGCTGTCTTTTGTTGCCACCATTATGACAATTGTCCTTTCTACCTGTTTCCAAGGGTTTTCTGTCATTTTATCATTCCTTCAACAAGTGTTGATGAACTATGTACCCTCTGTTCTGTTCACCACATACTTCAGGGCTTACTTCAGACTGTTCATAAATGAATGTGTGATGACTCAGATGTGGGTCTGGCCCTCAAGGATCCTGTCACCTGGTCGGAGAGATGAATATGAGGCAGAGAGGGGCTGGTCCATGGGATATGGCAAAATGTAGAGCAACAGGGCTTGGGATCTGATAGACCAGCGTTCAGCTTCAGGGGCTGCCACTCATTAGGTCTTTTGACTTAAGTCAGTTGACTCAATCTTGTTCAAGGTTGGTTTCCAAGTCTTTAAATTGTGAATAACGCATTCCCTTCCTGGAAGAGTTGCGTTAGGCTTTGGAAAAAGCTGGGACAATGGCCTTGGCACAGAGTAGGCACTTGCTAAATGGCAGCTCTTAGTATCTTATTGGAACTGGCCAGGTTCGGATCAAGTCCTGTGTGAACTTGAGGGTGGTGGAGGGACAGTAGCAGTGAAGGGACCAGGGGTTTGATGGGGGGACATGCATCTGAGCTGCGCTTGGGGAGATGACTAGGATTTGGGAATGTGCGGAGGGCAACAGAGAAGAAACTGTCTTCAAGACTTATTAAATATTTTTATATCTTTGTTTGTTTGTTGTTAGCAAATAGGCAACAATTTTGCATCATTTTTATTTGCAGTATGTGGATCACATCATTATGTCACTCAAACTTTAGCATGAATTCCAATGCCAAGAATTGTGTATTTCTTCTGTTTTCTCTGGTTGCCTCACAACCCTCTATAAACAACATCTACTGAATGATTGCAGAGGCTCGTGTCCTGGCTGTGTTGAAATCTCTGCATTGAGTGGGGATGGCCCTCTGAATCCACTGTGATCAGAGGTATTTTCTAAAAGGTGCCCAGATCCTAAGTTCTAGCTGCTTCTTAGAATAGTGAGTGCCTGGCGACATCAGAGCAGGATCATGGTCTGTGGCCTGTGCTCGGCAAGCCCTTGACTAAGCTAATGATGGCTGTGATTATGATCGATTATTTGGAACTTCTAATAACTTGGAATTTTATTTGTCAAAGACCCCTCACTCTTTGGTGAGTCTGAAAATGCTGGCGTCAGCCTAGTGTTCTTCTGCACTGGCCTGCAGCTCATTTGGCCTGGGATAACTTTGGCCCTTGTGCCCAGCCTGTGTGTGTGTGTGTGTGTGTGTGTGTGTGTGTGTGTGTTTGTCTGTCTGTCTGTCTGTCTGTCTCTGGCCTCTGTGCTAGCCTTCCAAGTACTTGAGATAATGTGCACCTTACATCTCTTGTCAGGCCTTCTAAGAAGGGGCATTGTGCTGCTGGACAAGCATAAATAGGAGGCTCTTGGCATAAATCGGACTTACAGTTATGCTATCCTCTTTGCACTTTTCTGAGCTGAATCTTGCTCTTCCTCACATTTTTTTTTCCAGAATAGAACTTAGCTTTGTGGTGTTGGGTTTTTAGGAACCCAACTTGTATTCACTCTAGTTGTAATTTTGCTGGTCTTTCTCTTAATAGGAAAGCAACACTTGTAGAAGACCTCATTCTATATCATTCTAGAATACTTGTTAAGCTCCAGGAGCAGGTAGTGTGCTGTCCATAAGATTTGGACCTGGACACTTAGAGCATATGATCAAAGGAATCTTGCAACTGGACCTTGTTCCTTGTGAGGGAGGCAGAGGTATGTAAGTAACACCAGAGAGGCATCCTAACTTGGAATTTTCTAAATGGTTAATGCTTGGCTGACATGTTATAAAGCTAATTTGTTTATACTTGTGTCACATAATTATACACTCTGTATGTAATATGCTTTTGAAATTATTATTTATTGCACAAATATTATAACAGAAGCTGAACTCAAAACACAAGGAAAAATGTGTGTGGGCTCACCATTTGTACAAATCAAACCTTTTCTGTGTTTTTAGGCTCATTAAGAGTCCCTGTCCATGTATCTATGACAGTATGGTTGACACTGTACTGTAGATATCATTTGGTATTCTGCTCTTCCCAGCTACCCCCTCCACACACACCATTATGTTATTCATACGCTTTTAGAACTACTTATATCTGCATGCAAACATTTAGCTATTTTTTAGAACCTGTGTTTTAAACTCTGAGCATCTAGAGGAAGCTCCCACCCTACGCCATCCAAGTATTTTCTTTTCTCTTCATGGTGAGAGGGGGAATTAAGGATGTTAGCAAGAGGGAACTGTCCAGAATTCGTTGTTCAAGGCTGTCCTTGGTACTTTCATCAGAAACCTAGAGGCACTGTCTATCAGAGTGAAACCTCTTTGCTTTTCATGTTCAAAGAAGAGAATTCAGAAAGGATGTTTGAGAACATTTAGAAAGAAATATTTGAGGATATTTAGAAGGAAATATCTGAGGATGTCCTGAGACATCCAGGAGATAGATCTACATTATTATTTTGAATGGAGGAAGTTAGGTTCAGGTAAATGGTGACTGAAGGAACAAGTACCTTGGTTTATTCTGGAATGCTTTTGCATTTTGGGTTTGAATTCTTCTGATGCTTTAGGCATTTCTCTCTCTCTTTCTCTCCCCCCCCCCTTCCCCTCTCCCTCCGTCTCTTATCTTTAAGAATGCAAACCTCCACAGACTGAGGATGTGGTGTCAGAGAATAAGATGATAACTTGACTCTTTCTGAAAGTCCCCAAAGTGGGCATAATGTACATGATGTTTTCCAAAGGGAGTGAGAAGGATTTAGGAATGCAGCTAGGAGGGAGAGGCAGGGGAACCATTGGAGTGGAGAAAAGCAGTGGCTTTGAAGTCAGATAGCATGGTTCAGATTTTTGCTCTGGCGCTAGTTTGGTGGCCTTAGGCAAATTACTTAACATTTCGGAATATTTCTATGAGAAAGATAATTACAGTGCCTACCTCACAAGGTTGTGGAGAGATTAAATTGGATAATGTAAATAATGCACTTAGCACAATGCCTGGCATAAATAATAAGCATTCAATAAACATGAAGTGTTATTATTATTTTTGTTATTTCCTTTTTCATATTACAATCTTACTGCTTTCCAAACTGGTATCCCTGGATGAAGGTACTCATGGGATCTGTAAACCATGTTTGGTATTCTTGCAAAGTCTAAGAGAAGTATGCAGTTCTGGTCATTGTAATGAACACATGGTAGAGTCTTTGAAACAGGGCACCCTCAGAGGAAGAATACCAGAAGGGATCCTTGTTGCTGAAAAGGTTGGGTCTTCCAACTCAGGAAGTTAGCAAGTTTTTTAATGGAAGTTTGTGAGTTTCCAGTAGGGATGGGAGTAAATAGAGGATGATATGTGCAAACAACTTGATTGGTATGAGTGATTGTTCTCTTCAGAACACTAGCAGTTGATACACCGTGGAGTCCCCAGTGCTCAGCCGTTGAACTGGCTTGTTGCGTGTTCTTTCACTGCCAAGTGCCTCTTTGGAAACTGGAAGCAGTGGGAAAACTGCTAGGCAAATGGAAACCGGTTTCTCTACCCGACTTGGTAGAGCATTTGCTCTAGGCAACCAGACAGGCTCCAGGAGACATTTGTCTTTATGGTGCCTTTTTTTTTTTTTTAAGCTGTAATTTAAACTGACATCACTTGATTTTGACATTGCAACAAGGTCTCTGTAGACTTAACATTATGTTCATTTTCCCATGTACATCCTCACTGGAGATTGATGGATTTACACCAACATGGAAACTGGTTGGAATGGAAACCATCCAGAAAATGATTAGGGAGCTTGAAGCTTTCTGAAACTGGGCACAGCATATATTAAGTCATTATTGTTTTAATGAAACTTGTCTTAGCTGGGGTCTCTTAACCACTTGTTTTCTAGTTTTAACATTAAGTCACTAATTTACACTAATGAGACACTGTCAAGATAAAACACCAATCTTATACTGTGTTTGCCAAAGTGTAAGATCTAACCTGAGATGTGGCTTTGCAAAATCCTCTGTGTTAAACTTGCTGGAGAAGTAGAAACAAACAGACTGCCTGGTTTCAACAGAAACTGTCAACATCATATCTGGGAAGAAATTCATGGTGAAAATGTTTGATATTATACCAGGGTGGTCTATAGTAGGTCCCATCAGTAAATAGCTAAATATCACCCTTCCTGGGTAACTTTGCATACTTATTTGTCTGGTGTGAAATGCTGTACACACTAGCTTTTGATGATCTTGTCTGTGGATTATCTACTGTGAGAATTGTCTCTTAAAATAAATGAGAAGCAGCAAGGCATAATGGAAAGACTATAAATGTTGGAGCCACACACATCTAGGCCTGTGTCCCAGATTTCTTCCCCATTTGCTTGACCAGATAAATTCCTTAACCTACTTTTGCCTTGATTTTTCTCATCTGCAGCATGGGGATGGTGATATTTATAGGGCAATGTTGTTGAAAGGTTTAGTAGAGATAATATAAGTAGATCATGTAGCGCCTCACATAGTTGGTGCTCACTTAAAGGTCCATTGAAAAGTACACATATCATTCAATTGAATTCCTCCCAGATCTGTCCAAGGCCACCCAGCCTTTCTTGGCCTTCTCTCTTGTTACCAGTTAATGTGTGTTCTTGAAGGCAGTCCAATTTTATCATTGGTTCAGAGGGAGGAAAATAATTAGGAAGGCAAGCCTACTGCAAGAGAACCCATCTGTCTTGTTGCAGGATCAAATACAAATGGTTTTTGGATTGTCCATTACATGTCCTTCACTTCCTCCCTTCATTAGTGGTGCTCCTGGAGACATAATTGTCTTCTTACTTTGTCAGTCATAATCTCTTGGCCTCTTCAAATCCCACAATAGTGAAAATATGTTTTGTCTTAGTGTCCTCTCCCAGCTTCCCAAACCCAAAGAAAGCTGGGGAGAGAGTAGAAGATGATCTGAGAAGTCCTTTACATACAAGATTATCAGGGTAGGTTGACGATTTTATCTTTATGGAGACAGTATTCCTATAGAGAAGTATTCTCTCTCAGTTTCTCTCAGTTGGAATTGGAGACACGGTAAGTGATGGGAGAGACACACTCTGAACTGCTTTCCACAAATCCTGCCATGATTTCTGTTTGCACTCAGGGCTGAGGCCATCGGTACTACATGGAGACTTTTGCTCTCCACCAATATGTTTGCTTCTAGATTCAGGGGTGAGTTTGGATGCCTCTGTTTGAGTGATTCCAGCTACTGCTGAATGGTGTTTCTATTTCAATAGTATTGTAAACTAAAGAGTAAGATATATTTTGTTGGGAGATCTTGTTTCTCTTCTTACCCCCTCCCCCACACTCACTCCTCCAAACCATTCTTTAAAAAGCAAAACAAAACAAACAAAAACTCGCATTGAGAAACCATCTGGAAGTGAGCAGGCTAGGTCAAAGCCTTTTCCTGATAATACAGTAGAATCCTGTGACCATCCTTTTGATTGGCTAACTTCAGTTGTTTTACACTGATTCATGCAAATCTCTCATTCTCATTAATGGAGACAAAGAAGAAAAAGTATCACTCAAAACTATCAGAATTGGTTCAGAAAAAAATACTCTTTACCGGTGGGAACATTCATTATCCTATCTAGAAGAATGCCTTGAGATAGCATAAGATTTATAATATTTTTTTTTACTAAGTAATACATTGTTTAAAAGAAAAAGAAATGAGGAAAAACTTGAAAAAAATCATCCTAATAGTAATACTGAAAGTATGTGTGCATCTTCATTTTAACAAAGAATGCAATAGTTCATGGGAAGTATTGTCTGACTTAAATTTAAAACCATCGCAGTGGTTTGATTGTTTTTTCTCTTGGAAGTACTCATATTCTGGAATGTGTTTATAGATCTTGACCTCAGATGCTTCTCCTGACTCAGAAATTGGAAAACATTTCGCTAGAGGGGCCAATGGTGAGTGCCTGCCCCTGCTGTAAACAGGGTCCAGGGCTGACACGTTAGGAGCTGGTTCTGTGGTCCAGGGAGACCTAGAATGCTGATGCCACAGTTTCTTGCTCTGTGTAAAAACATAAAAAACAGAGGAGACACACCTAGGAACCTAGGAACAAGATGAATGTTAATGAAATATGATAATGAGGAATTTGAGGAGAAGGACGTGGAGGAAGGAAATTGCATTTTTCCTTCTCAATTATACTCTCGTTTTAGAACACAAGTAGAACTTTGGCTTATTTTCAAAGTGTGCTATGTTTTACCCTTGTTCAAACTTGTCAAATGCTCAATGCAAAAGGCCACTGCAAACATGTTTCTTCTTTTTGGGGGTGCTGCTACTTTTGGCCTCTTAAAGATGATTGAGGGTTGTGTTTTGCAGGGATTTTTATGGCATTTTTGATAGTGGTAGTGCAGGTCAGGTTAAATGGATCATAACAGAGTCTCAGAGGTCACGTGTCCAGTGTTCCACCCCATTCAGGAAGCATCCCTGCTATCTGATCTGGTGGATCTCCCTGATGAGTGAGCAGAACTTCCACTTCTGAAATGCAGGAGTTGTTAAGCTAGAGTACTTTCCCTCCATTTGACACATACTGGCTACTCAGTAAGATTGATGAGCCAATGAATAATAAACCAGTCTGGTCCAAGGGTTGATTCCATCTTCTCAAGGTGGTTAGGGCCCTCTTGGTATTTTAGTCAGATGGTATATGTGTGCTCTCAAAATTTCCTTTCCAGGCCAAACAGTCCCAATTACTCCATACTCTTAAGATATCTTTTCCCTATTTCCTCTCTTTCTTGCTCTCTGCTGGACAAGTTCCAATTTGTTAGTGTTTTTCTTAAAGTGTTGTAAAAATAGCTGAATGAAATGCCCCAGGTATAGTCAGATGAGCACAAAGTACAGTGGAACATTTCTCTTATGGTTCTGGACTCTGTTATTATCCTTTTAATGGACCCAGAATTTATCCGACCTCTTGGGGCCACCATGCTTAGACAGATGGATAGCAGAGTGGCAAAGAGAACAGGCTGGAACCAACTGCCTGGGTTTGAATCCAGACTCCATCAGTTATGAACTGTAGGACCCTGGGCAAGTTGCTTAATCTCCCTGTGCCTCAGTTTCCTCATCTATAAAGTTGGGCATCATCATAGTACTTACTGTATAAGTCTATTATGAAGAGCACATGAGTTAATTTATGCCAAGTGCCCACAGCAGCACCCAGAACAAACTCTCTTCTCTGTGTTGGCTTTTACTGAACTTAGAGTAGAAAACCTCCAGGTCTTAACGATCTCAGGAGGCTTTAGAATTAGGCTGTGCTTAAATCCTAGCGCTGTGACTCTGTGTGCTTTTGGGCAAATTACTTCACCTTTCCAAGCTATCTGATTCCTCATCTGCATACAGGGCAGAAAGAATAAAAGTATCTTCCCTAGAGGCCGGTTGGGAAGATAAAATGAGATAATATGCATGGTGGTTGGCACACTGTAAGTGCCCCAGAAAGATTTGCTAATGTTATCATTTGAACTTTGGAGCCCTAATCAAGATCCTTGATGGCAATGACCATGATTTGCTTCTTTGCTTTTTTTTTTTTTTTTCCCTGAACTCTACCTGGTATGCCATGTGTATAAGGACTGCTAAATTAAGAGTAAATATTTAAATTGAATTTTCCCTTTGGGTCTTACGTCAGGCAATTGGAAAAATGAAATTCTTCTCAGCTACTTAACACTGTGTGCTCACAAGTTTATGGTGCTGTTTGGCCTGGTTGTTCCAAAGAATGTATTCTGTTTGCCACTGTGCACTGGCTAATTTACTTGGGCTTCAGGATAAGTAGACTCGCTTGATCACTTCTCTCCTCATTATTTGCTGTCTAGAGTTTCTAGGGAATATTGAGGCTGGTAGCTGCACTGGTGACCAGCTGGAGCCCTCTCTCGCCTTTCAAATGGCTTGTGAGGTAGGTAAGTAATCCAGTGAGTGACAAAGGTTATAGCCAATTTTCTAGGGACTCTGGGATTCATTTTTCTTATGTCCTTGAAGCCTTAAGCAAGTGAGTTTAAGGTTGTTGAGAAAGTGGGAGATCATTTAAAAATGGTTTATAGTTATTAATGTTTTCCAATCTTGGTTGGATTTTAAAGGTGGGTTAAACTGCTAAAATGAATATAAATTAAAACCAGTTAAACAGAGGAGTCACTCGTCCATTCTGTCTTTGGTGTGCTTAGAATTCCATAAATTTTATGGGTTTCAAAATACTTGCCTTGTTTTGAATGTTTCTAATAAGATGGAGTGAAGTGGCTTACACCTCATGAGATATGGAACTGTTACCCAGGAATGCTGTTTGGCACACATATAAAGAAATCACTGGTCTCTTGATTCATAAAAAATGTGTGGCTCATTTCCCTGGGACATGTGCATTATTTTCACAGAGGAATTTCATTTTTCACTCCCTCCCACCCTGTGCATCACTTGCACACGTTTGCAGTTCATCAACTGTGATTTCTAAAATTTCTGCCGCCTCCTCTCTCGGGCCACCTCCATCCAACTAACCAGAGAGAAAGAGATTATGTCAGGAGGAGGGAAATCTTCTTAAATGCCTCATTTTCCTGCATGTAAGGGGCATGGTGAATTTGAGAAGTGGTCTGAGTGTTAGCCCAGATGACTCAAAGCAATTATGAAATAAATTGGAAACTATTTCCATGAAAGGAGGGGGACACATGTGTTTATGTCAGCTCTCTCTCTCTCTCTCTCTCTCTCTCTCTCTGTCTTTTCCTCCTCCTCCTTTTTGTAGTCTCAAGGCTATATTTTAGGTTGGCTGTACAGAAATGAGGTCGTGCTGCATAGCCTCACCCTCTAAACCAAAGTATACCATGTGGAAGACTGCATAACTCATCCAATGAGAATCTCATGTTTTGCACTCTTGTCAATGAGCTTGCCAGAAACAAGTAAATAGCTAGCTTTGGCTAAGAAAGCAATGACTCTTCTGCAATGAAAATAGCATTTTCTTTTCCTTCTGAAAAAAATTTCTTAGGAAATGAGAGCATGCAGGGATTAGTGCTGACTTCTCTAGTTTAGATGTCCAGCTTTCGATTTTCTAGTGAGGCAAGATCGTTTTCCACTGGGTGCTTGATGTAGTGGAAAAGAGTAATGGCCTCCAGTTCTGTTCTAATTCAGCCACCAAAACCCAAAGAGTTCATAGGTTTGCCCAACATTGAAAGAAAAATTCCTCTGGGAGGGGAGTTACATTGCTCCGGGTGGAAGGCCATAGTGGTTAAAAATTTGGCCTCTGGAACCAGATCGACATGGATTCAAATCTGGCTCTGCCACATAGTAGGGCAAATTGCTTAATCGAAGTCTCAGTTTTCTCATCTGTGGGATGGGGATGATAATGCACACTGCCTGATTTAATGTCATGATTAAGTGACAGTTTAAGGCAGGAGTGTAGAATTGGGCATGTGGAAATAGTTAAAGACATGGTAAATTGTAAATTGTATTCTTCCTTCATTTGTGAAGCTACGCCAAGGCGCCTGGACTTCGTGGGAGTAGGGTGTGGAGCCATTTGTGAAAAGGTGGGTTGGGAGTGTACAGAAGACAGCAGAGATTCCTGATATCGCATGGCTAGAGACCGAGCAATAGCATTTCTTCTTACTGCAGGCCAGAGACCTCTATATTTTTCTTTACTCTTTCTAGAGAAAATGTGTGGGATATTGATTTTTAGGGAAGATTTAGACTTCCAAGGTAAAGAGGAATGTTTAGCTGCTATATTCAGCAGAAACAATTTATTAGACATTTTTGTGGGGCCGGGAAGCATTAAAAGATGAGACTGGGACCCTTTGATATGTGCTGTCACCACCTTTTGTAGACTATATGATGAATTTAGTAAGAACCTGTCACGTATGGCAAACACTTTTCTTGTTCACGCCGAATGGCTGTGTGCAGGTATGGCTTTTGGGTAAGTGTAAAGCCTTTCTTGCCCTTGAGACTCCGTTCTCACCACAGAGACTTCCCTCCTGAGGTGCAGAGTGCTTCCCAAGCCCTTTGCCTCCAAAGACCTCTCTGGCATCTCGCTAGATTTCCTGCCATCTTTATTCTCCTTTGCTTCTGCTTCTTTACCCGGCATTGGTACACAGCCAGGAAGCGGGTGGGCTGATCATGTGGCCTTGGGGACTACAGAATGCCCTCGCTGCCCTTCCCTGCCAACATGGCAAATGTAGCAGGGTTCACCTGAAGGGAACCAGGGAGAGGAATGGATCTTTATAGGATTTTATCTTTATAGGATTCCTGTGGCATGCTTGGGAATGCTTGATTTCCATACATACCTTAGCATTCTCAAGCTTCTTATGTTCCTGCATTTCCCTTAGGCTTTGAAAACACTGTTAGCATTCCTTGGCAATGAGGAACTGATTGGAAATAAACCTAGTTGTTATTTACGTAACAAGCTTCAAGCTTCAAGCTAATATGAAACTTGTAGCAGCCTCACCACAGTCTCTGTACATTTTCTCTGCCCCCCTTCTAATGTGTTTGCCACACTGTAGCTGGAACGATTTTTTTCAAAAGCAGAAATCTGATCATGAGCCTTCCCTGTTTAGAACTCTTTAATGGCTGTCACTTGTTCCTACGCTGAGGACTGAAACCCTTACCATGGCTTGGCTTACAGGAAGGACCCTGTGGGTCTGGCTTTTGCCTGCTTTGCTATCAGAACTAGCCTGTTTTACCCTTCCCCTTGCCAGAACACCTCATCTTCAGGTGGGCTTCCTTCAACCCCCATCCAGTGTGAGTATTCTCAGTCACACCATTCTCTCTGTCTTTGTTTTTTTTCTAAAGATTTTATTTATTTATTTGAGAGACAGAGAATGAAAGATAGCACGAGAGGGAAGAGGGTCAGAGGGAGAAGCAGACTCCCTACTGAGCAGGGAGCCCGATGTGGGACTCGATCCTGGGACTCCAGGATCATGACCTGAGCTGAAGGCAGTCGCTTAACCAACTGAGCCACCCAGGCGCCCCATTCTCTCTGTCTTTATGTTAGTAAGGAGGGAAACCCAGTTAACTGGTTCTTACCATCTGGTGAAAGGAAGCTCATTTGGACTGATAACTATTTCCTGACAGAATGTGCCCTGAAAATTAGACAATAAATCTGTAAAGGAAAACAAAAGAAAAAAAAAAAAAAACTCTTGCTCCCATCATGGATGATGTCTTCTATTGTGGTTTTGCCAAAGGGCCAGGGTTTGTGAGAGGGGAAGAGGCCAGAGGGGTTGGAAAGTTAAGCCTGTGTATAATTTAGGGAGAATTGCAGACAACTAGGGAGATGATCTGTAGTCTGAGACAAGGGCCAAAGTCGCAAGGGATGTGGGGACCACCTCCCCATAGGACAATGTTTCTTGTGTGTATTCTATGGGACATCAAGGTATTCTGTGGGGAATAAGGGTTCTCTAGTCAGATACATTACAGAACACTCTGTGTGATATCCTGGCCTTGTGCTGAAGATATATTGTGTACCCAAACAAAGACCTTGAGAGGTCTTACAGCAAAGAAGTGGTTAGCTGAGGGGCGCCTGGGTGGCTCAGTCGTTAAGCATCTGCCTTCAGCTCAGGTCATGATCCCAGGGTCCTGGGATCGAGCCCCACGTAGGGCTCCTTGCTCAGCCAGGAGCCTGTTTCTCCCTCTCCCGTTCCCCCTGCTTGTGTTCCCTCTCTAGCTGTCTCTCTCTCTCTGTGTCAAATAAATAAAAAAAAATCTTAAAAAAAAAAAAAAAGAAGTGGTTAGCTGGTCAGTCCACTATTTTTCAAACTTACTTGACCACAGAAAACATTGCAGAACTTCCCTCAGAACAGACCTGGGGAAATATTAATTTAGAAGTTGGTGGGAGGAAGAAGAACTAGCACATGAGATCAAGGTAGAGTTATCTCCTTTGTTGAGAAGAAAGGTGAAATAGAACTCTTTCAAAAATTGATTCTAAAAATCATCATGGATCTTCCCTTGATGAAGATGATGTGGATCACACTTATTTCATAGAGGGATCTGGTCCTGAGGAAGACAGGTTGCTGGCTATGAATTCAGGGTCTGCCATGTCTCAGTTGGGCGACACAGGAAATTACCTAACATCCTGATGCCTACTTCTTCATCTGTGAAATGTGGGGATGATATAATGACTATAAGCTTTTCTAAAAGCTAAATGTGATGCTGAGAACAGGACCTGGTTTAAAGTAAGAGCTTAATAAATATTGGCTATTATTATTAGTATTGCTGATTAAGGTATGCCAAGGAATTAATAAGCACAAAAAGATTAGAGCCCTTTACTCAGAACAAAATGTAGAAACTTCCAATAGCCAAGTTATTCTTCTCATGGGGTCTTTTCCAGCTTGAAGCAAGTGATAATATTTTTAGAAGCTGATGGGGTAATAGTTTCCCAGCTGGAAAACCCTGGGCTCCATGATAAGCAGAAAGGACCACACTGTGTGGTCCTACAGTACCACTGTGGAAGTCATGCCATATGCGTGTCTGTACAAATTGTTAATCACAATTAGCTCCGGTGGCTGAATCCAAGTGTTCCTTGATAATCTTTTAAATTGTTTCTTTAAATGATACTTCCCTGTAAAAGAAGTTGAGCCTAATAAGTTTACTTATGACTTAATTTAAGCTTTGTTTGAGGTGTTGGCTCTCTTGTTAATTATGCCAGGGTCTTTCTGGTTTCTAGGAAATTGAATCAAGAGATAGGATGTCTGGTTTTTTAGTTACTCCATTGACAAAGTTGCATGCCACCTATCCTTCCATCCATCCATCCATCCATCCATCCATCCATCCATCCATCCACCCACCCACCCACCCACCCACCCATCCATCCATCCATCCATCCATCCATCCATCCATCCACCCACCCACCCACCCACCCATCCATCCATCCGTCCATCCGTCCATCCATCCAATTAAGTTTTTGACCACCTAGCTCTAGCCAAGTGCTGCTAACCACTTCTAATTAACAAAGCGCCAGATGTGGTTTGAATATAGTACTAGGAATTCTAAAGAGGCCTCTGAAAGGTATTTATGAAAAACAGGGGGACTTTGCTCTATCTTAACTTTCTTACCCTCCTCATTGACAAATTCTGTTCTGTGCACATTGTGGCTCTGCCAAAGTAATATGGGAGATTAGATTAAGATCTGGACCATCCATTCCATAGATAGAGATACACAAAGAAGGGCTGATTATGAAATGTTTGGGTCAGTGGTGATGATGGCCCTGTTTTGACCTTTGCATAAATACAGCTGCCCCTTGACTCATCCCAGGGGCTATCTTTAACAACACTGACATGTGATAATAAATGAGTCTATTTAGGAATTCTTCTTTTTGGTTCAAGTGGCTGGCTGGTTCTGAAGAGTTACATGGGGAAGCAATCTTCATAATACATATTTCTTGTAGATAAAGCTTTGGCAGACCCATTTTCAACCCTGGCATTCAGACCTCCTGAAATTACTATCAGCTAATGGATATTTAGGATACATAAAGCTGGAAAGGCAGTCAAATTGGTTGCAGGCCTCCATGTATGTATATCAGGTGAGGGCTATGAATAGACCAACCATGGAGCTCAGTTCAGAATCTGGTGGGGAATGTTTTTAAGCACTGGTCAATTATTATTTTCTAATGTTAATCACAGTTAGTGCAAGTGGCCAGCTCTTGCCATTACCAGAATTATTTTGTTTATGGGAATCTTAATGTATATGGGGGGGAATTCATTTTCTGAATGCTAGGCTTCTGCTAAACAAAGTCATTCTATTCAACAGACAATTATTGAGTTAATTTTATGCCAGATATTTTGCTAGGCCTAGCAGTACAAAGGTTAATGAGGTAGGGTCTCTACCCTTAAGGAAATTAAAAAATAGTACAGGGTTTCAATTTGAGTGTAGGTTCCAATCAGTTAATTGGTAGTGGCTGCCTGGAGGGTTGTGTTGGAAAGAATTCTGAGGCTTCATCTGGACTTAGTGATTGATTAGCACAGTTTTTATGACAGTAGGAGAGGGGATCATGGCAAATGTACCACCCATTTGCTGTCCCTAGTCTTCTGGGAGAGAGAGAGGCAGTTGCAACTCAGAATGTTGGGCACGGTAGTAGAGGATTGCAGAGGATGCTCTGGGAATATCTACTTCTGCTTCCAAAGCAGAGAATGGCTGCATGAGAGCTGGAGCTGAGACTTGAAAAATTAATAGAAGCTCACCAGATGAATAAGCATGAAAAGGGCACCCTAGGCAAAGGAGGTAGAATGAAAACATGGAGGCAAGGAACAGTAGGATGTGCTTGGGGAAAGGCAAATTTTGCTGGGTAACTAGGGGAATGAGCAACTTTGCAAAGGCCAGATCACACTGAGTAGTTTGGATGGTAAAGCCCAGAGGACAATGAGACAGCACTATAGAATACTGTTTGCTTCATAAATATTAATCTGGAAAGAAGGCCCTTGCACCCTTTCAGAGTCCTGGTCTCTAGCCTGTTCTGTTCAACTTTTATATCAGTGACTTGATTAGACAAAGATGACATACATGCTGATCAAATTAGTAGAAGACACAATGTTTGGAAGGTTTATGAATCTGTGGATGACTTAATCTGAAGCCAGATTTTGTCTCAAACAGCTTGGATGACTCCAACCAGAGGATATTTCATAGGGAAAAATGTAAAATTCCGTACTTTGGTTCAAACAACCAATTGTACAAGAGCAGGATGGAAAATGGTTGGCCTAGCAATAATATATGTGAAAAGGGTCAGATCTGGGTTGCAAACTTTACTAGTCCACACAGTGTGATATGGCCTCACTGAGAAAGTAGTAATGATGGGCATAGAGTATTCGGAAAGAGGCATGATAGGCCTGTCCTTGTCTATCATGTTCAGACAACAGAAAGAAGGTTCATTTTGGTAAAGAATTTAAAGGTAAAAATCAGTTGGCATGTGTCCGGAGGAAAATAACCAGGACCGAGAGGTATTTTGGGTGCTAATTCTGAGATTGCTAAACCCAAAAAGAGTAAACACAGGAACTGTCCTCAAAAATTTTGAAGATTAGTGGTAGCGTAAGAATTAGGTTTATGTTATACGGAGTGATGAAAATGCCTAGACATTTCTGGAAAGCAAATTTCAGCCCAGTTTCTGGATAAAACCTCCAATGATAAGATCTCCAAAGTGGAAAGGGCAAATAGTAAGTTTCTTCTCCCAGAAGTGAAGAGGCACTTTGTAGAGATAGATTGGAGAAGGGGTTTATATATTAGATAGGGGTTTGGGCCCCTAGGCCTTTCCAACTCTGAGACTTTTTTGTTCTAGAGAAAATAAGATATCCCGACAATGTGTACTATATACTTGCTGAAGCTAGAAAATAAACGTCTGTAAATTAGAGCCCAACCTTTTAGTTGAATCTCTTGGTGGAATTGACTTCTTGTTGGGGAAGTTTTCTTGATTTGCTGTGATGACAGCAAGGCTTTTGCCTCTCGTCTGGCCCTTCCTTTTCCTTTTTCTATTCTTAGACTCCTCATCCTCTTTTTTTTTTAAGAAAATTTCCTCCTCCATTGCTTTTTTTGGCCACTCACATCAAAGACACCCCATAAAATACTCCCCAGAAAGGAAGGCACCTTTCTATAAAAATTCCTATAACCTGGAGGATAAGACACAAAAAGCCCCATCTCCCGGCTCTGAGCTTCTGTTAAAACCCCTGTTATGACTGGGTGAAATGAGCTGGCCTCAGAGCAAAGGCCAGACGACACGAGGAAGCCCTTTTGCTGATTGGCGTTCTGTGCCATTTGCAACTCCACGCAGCCCGTGTTGTCTCTGGCTGCCAGCAGCTGTCAGATGTTTTGCCAACTCCAGTTCTGAGTCTGATTTCTCATGCCAGGTTCATCTTGGTGTTGCTGCATGAACGAGGTTCCCACCATCATGATGCTCCTTCCCCCTCCTCCAGGAGAAGTCTTCATCCAGTGGGGCGGGCAGCCATTGTGGATGCGATGGCGGTGTGGAGGTGCTGTCCCTGCGGCCGCTCCCCAGAGAGAAATCTTCCCCCTCCTCCAGGAGAAGTCTTCATCCAGTGGGGCGGGCAGCCATTGTGGATGCGATGGCGGTGTGGAGGTGCTGTCCCTGCGGCCGCTCTCTGGAGGGGGGTGGGGAGGAAGCAGAAAATGCACATGCCTGCGAGCCAGAGCCAGCTCCTGGAATCCAGCTCCTGATCCCGTTTCTTCCCAAACCTGCCTGTTAATCATCTGTTTACATTACCAAGAATGCTTGACTGGGTAATGATAGCAGGGGGAAAAGCAGTGAAAAGAACATCACAGGTCTCGCTCAAGTGGAGTAATCCCTTCCTGAGTTACAGGCGTTTCGGTGGCTTTGGTGCAGACAGAGTGGCTGGTCTCATTCTTTTCACACTGCGGGCCGGTGGCCCCCAGAAAGCAGCTGACTGTGTGTAGCGCTTGGCTGTCCCCTCTCTGGGGGCCCCCCATGGAACTTGGTGCCATGGGGCCCGGTGTGGTCTTCTACCTCACCCTTTCCCGGTTAGCATCCTGTCCGGCTGTTCGTGTTTGATTGTAAAGTCAGACTGGTGGAGTTGTACCTCTGGATGTGCGTGAGGGACAAAGTCAGACTTGTCTCCTCCATCCTCTTCCCTTGCTGACTTGCCAGAACATCACACTCCTAGGATGCCATACTGAAAGGGAGCTCAGAGGTCTTCAAGCCTAACCTGGCCACTCTAGTTGTGAGGAGACTGAGGACCAGAGAGGTGAAGGAAGTTGCTCAAGGTCACACAGCTAGTTGGTGATGGGATCTGAGACCTTGGCCTCTTGACTCACAATCCAGGGATCTTTTCCTTTTTTAACATTTCAACATGCAACTATTTCAATTATTTACATATTTTCCCAGTTTTACTGAGATATAATTGATACACATCACTGCATGAATTTAAGGTAGATAGCATGATGGTTTGATTTATATATATTGTGGAATGGTTATGACAAGGAGTTTAATTAACATCCATCACCTCATAAACATATAAAAAAGACAAAAAGCAAAAAGAAGAAAAACAATACTGCTTGTGATAAGGACTTTCAGGATTTACTCTCTTAACAACTTTCTTATATACTGTAGAGCTGTGGTAACTATAGTCATCATGTTGTATGTTTTATCCCTAGTGCTTATTTATCTTATAAATGAAAGTTTTTACCTTTTGACCAACTTCCTCCAATTTCTCCTCCCCTCACCTCCTGCCTCTGGTAACCACAAATCTGATCTCTTTTTCTATGAATTTTTTTTTTAAAGGTTCCACCTATAAATGAAATCATACGGTATTTGTCTTTCTCTGACTTATTTCCCTTAGCCTAATGCCCTCAAGGTCAACCCATATTATCACAATGGCAGGATTTCCTTCCTTTTTATGGCTGAATAATATTCCATTAATTAAATATTCCACTAATTAAATAAATAACATTCCAGTAATATTACAAACACATACATACACACATACACATACACACCCTTTCTTTGTCCACTCATCCATCAGTGGACACTTAAGTTTTTTCCATGTCTTGGCTCTTGTAAATAATGCTGCAGGTATATTTTCGAGTTAGTGTTTTCATTTCCTTTGGATATGTTCCCCAAAGTGGCTCATGTGGTAGTTCTGTTTTGAAATTTTTGAGGAATCTTCATACTGTTTTTCATAGTGGCTGTACCAGTTTATACTCCCACCAGTTAGTGCACAAGGATTCCCTTTTCTCCACATCTTTGCCAATATTTATTATCTTGTGTGTTTTTGATGATGGCCATTTTAACAGGTGTGAGGTGATTGGTCATTGTGGTTTTGATTTGCATTTCCCTAATGACTAGTGTTTGAGCATCTCTTCATGTACACATTGGCTATTTGTGTATCTTCTTTGAAAAAATGTCTGTTCAGGTCTTTTGCCCATTTTAAAAAATTGGATTATTTGTTTTTTTGCTATTGAATTATGGGAGTTCATTATATATTTTGGGTATTAATCGCTTATCAGATACGTGGTTTGCAGATATTTTTTCCCCATACTGTAGGTCGTCTTTTCAATTCTGCTTTTTGCTGAGCAGAATCTCTTTAGTTTGATGTAGTCCCACTTTTTAATTTTTTATGCTGTTGCTTATACTTTAGGTGTCATATCCAAAAAATCATTGCCAAGACTCATGTCAAGGAGCTTTATTCCTATGTTTTCTTTTAGAAGTTTCATGGTTTCAGAGCTTACATTTAAGTCTTCAATCCATTTTGAGTTACTTTTTGTGAGTGGCATAAGATAGGGGTCTAGTTTTATTCTTTTACACGTGAATATCTGGATTTCCCAGCATCATATATTGAAAAAACTGGTTTTTTTACATTAAGTATTCTTGGCCCCCTTGTCAAATATTAATTGACTGTATATGCTTGAGTTTATTTCTAATCCAGGGATCTTAATCTCTCTGTAATTAAGGCATTGCCCCCTTCGAAATGGACATAGTCATTTATTTATTTATTTATTCAGATTCAGCAAATATTTATTGAACTGTGACAGAGATGAATAAAGTCTGTCTCCACAAGCAACTTGTGGTCCAGGAAAGAAGATAGGCATTTACAAAGACAGTTTTTACTCAGTGTGGAAAGTGCTGACAAATATGGGAGCTTGGAGGGGGAAGTGCCTCACTGAGTTTTGGAGAGAGGGAAGGAAAAGGCACAAAGGTAATCTGGAGACATACTGTAGCATAGTATGAGGTGGGCTCTCAAGCCAGACTACCTGTACTGGAAACCAAGCTCTGCCACTTACCAGTGACTAACCTTCGGCAAGTTGCTTAATTGCTCTGTGCCTCAGCTTTCCACCCTGGAAAGTGGGAAAATTAATAATATTTAACTCCTAGGGTTATTGCAAGGGTTTAATGAGTTAATACTTTTAAAACATGTTAAAAGTGTGGTAGAATAGAGTAAAACCCCTATGATAATGATGACGATGGTTGGCAAAAATCTGTTTTCAAATAGCGTGCTGAGGAGTGGGACAGACCTCTTGTTTTAGTGATGACCCAAGATCCAGAAATCGTAGCATCGTTGTTAATGGGAGATAGTGGTTTTGACTGGGGCTCCTCAGAAGGGGAGCCAGGCACCTGGGTTGGAAGTGCCAGGTACCACGTGGAGGCAGCAGACAAGAAGGGATTTGGAGGAGAAGAAATTCTGAAGGCTGGGATTTTTTCCTTTCATGGCTTTGTCTAAATTGGGCCATGATGGGGGTGAGCATTATTCAGTTGATCGACAGCAGGTATCGGCAGTGTCTGGGGCTTTGGGGGACCAGTAATGGTTCTGGGCATAACTCTTGCTTTGAAGGAGTTTCTTTCCAGAGGTGAAGACAAATGTGCCCACAGATAGTATGCCCTGGAGAGGGGCTATGGAGAGCAGTGGGGAAAAGAGGAGAGAAAGCAGCATTTTAGGGTATTGTCACATAACAGAGGGATGTCGTCTCGGAGAGAGCCCAGTTCCCTCTCCTTGTCTCTTTTCTTTAGCATCTCCAGCCTGTTTGTCTGCCACCTGAAAACATTTTCCTCCCCGGAATAGATGCCCGGTGATGCCCACGGGTATAGAATCAATGCAAGAGCAGACTTGATCCCTCTGGGTGTGAACCATCCTGTGTGTTAGAAAGCACATCTCTTTATGGAATAGACACACTTTCTTTTGGAAAATGAGGTGGTTGAGGTGAATGGTTTCTGGGGTTCCTGCTAGTCCTCAAAACAATACCCTCGGGAGCCTCTGTGTCCAGGGCTTTACATTCTAGCTCTCGGGCCTTGGCATTATGGATTTTATGCATATTGTTTTCACTTCATGCTAAGAATCTGGGAAGGTCTAAGACACACAGTAATTTGTAATTCTGCTGAGGCAAGGGTTTGACAAGAATGAGTCATGTAGCTGGTGAGTAAACCCAGGAGACCACCAAATCTCCACACACAGCACACATGAACCTGGACGGTAGAGAGTTCTCTGAGTCTTCTGTTGAAAGCCAGCTGCTGCACCGTTTTCTCTTAGATTTAGAGAAGGGAAGTGTTTTCCTTCTAAGGTTTATATTTCTTTCTTCTCCAAAAAAGACTTTTATCTCAAAAATTAGGAAAACCCGCCACATACTCAACCACTCACCTCCACACTAGCACAGATCCAGCCGAAATCTGGAATCCTGAGCTACCCCTAAGCCCTGCTGTGTTACCACCAATCAGGTGGGATGGGAGCCGGAGGTGAAGTTTGAGCAACCTTTGAATTATTAGAGTTACCTGGATATATGATGTTTTTCTACTCTGTTTAAAGAAGGATGGAAGGATCCTGACCCTTCCACGCTCCCTCCTCCTCCCAAATGAATTTCCTGTTTGTTTGAGGGGTTAGATTGGCAGTCCAGGAGACTGAGGCCTTCTGTCTCTAGCATGTCCCTGGAGACTGGGCACAGGACCACCTCTGAGGGAGAGAGAGGAGTTTGTCTGAGGGCCCATTGAGGAGCTCACCTTCCTTTGCCCTATTGTTTCCTGCTTGGTTTAGGGATTTTGGGGGAGGTAGGGGTGGCATGCTATGTCTGTCCACTCTGAGTTTCTGTCTTTTCTTTCATGAAGAATACATGGAGGGAGGAAGAAGAGAGTGGGCTTGCGGTCATGACAGGGGACTGAAGCTTTGAATATGTACAGTAATTTTTTTGTTTTTATCTTTATTTTTCACCATTTTTATTGAGGCGTAATTAATGTAGACAGGTTTTAAGTGTTCGGTTCCATATGTTTTAACAGTTGTGACCACTTGTGAAACCACTACCTAAAGCAAATTACAGAATGTTTTCATCATTCCAGAAAGTTCCCTTGTGCTCCTTTTCCCAGTTAATCCTATCTCCCATCCCTATTCCTTCCACCTGACCCAGGCAATCACTTTCTGATGTCTATCACCGTAGACTGTACACAGTGCCATTTTGAAAAACACGTATTCCCTGCAACTTGTGTAAATCCAAGAAGAGTTACATTTTATTCAAGACTGTGCCTTCAAAAATCAGGACGCTGGACTTAAGGGCAGCTTTTCCTCTTTACCTTGAGCAAATCCTTTGACATGCTGGGCCTTAATGAGTATAATGATAATAATTCCTACCACATAGCAGAACATGGGAAGAAAAATAGCACACAATTATTGACCACTTACTATGTGCCAGTCACTCTTCTAAGTACTTCACTCCATTATTTCTTTAGTCCTCAAAACAATACCCTTAACTAAGTACCGGTTTTCCTATTTTACACATGGCAAAACTGAAGCTCAAAGAGGTGAACTAATTTGCTTAAGGCCCTAAAGTGGTTAGTCATAATTCAAAGTCAGGAGCCTCTGTGTCCAGGGCTTTAACCTGGAACAGATCTATGCATGGAAGACTCTCATTAACAGATGCAAGAGCTAAGCAGAGGTCATTATTATTTTAAAGGTAGTATCTGTTAGTTAGAGTATAATCTTCCTTTATTTCCCCACTACCTTTTAAATATTTACATAGAAAAATTCTATAGTGCCTCAGAATGCTTGACATCACTGGGTATCTGCCAATTAGAACTATTGGTGCTAAAATTAAGCCTTGAGCTAACAAGAGGAAATATGAAAAAAAAAATCTGTCATTAAGATTGATGACCATTCGGGCGCCTGGGTGGCTCAGTTGGTTAAGCGACTGCCTTCAGCTCAGGTCATGATCCTGGAGTTCTGGGATCGAGTCCTGCGTCGGGGTCCTTGCTCAGCAGGGAGTCTGCTTCTCCCTCTGACCCTCTTCCCTCTCGTGCTCTCTATCTCTCATTCTCTCTCTCTCTCAAATAAATAAAATCTTTAAAAAAAAAAGATTGATGATCATTCTGCTAGCTTCTTTCCCAGTAGAAAAGCATTGTGATGAATCTATCATAAAATTATATTTGTTATTATTTTATAATATAGCATTATTAATAACAATAATTGATTATATAATTATTAATTGCATAATTTTAATTTTCATAGCTACCATTTGAGTGGAATATGCTCAGCATTTGACATATATTATTTCTGATCCTCAGAGTAACTCAATGTAACTCTGCTCAGTAGACATTGTATTAGTTACCTATCACTGCACAACATATAACATAACATAACCCCAAAATTTAGCAGTTGAAACAACCAACTTTTATTATCTCACACAGTTTCTGAGGATCAGGAATCTGTGAGCAGCTTAGCTCACTGGTTCATGAGATTGCCGTTAAGCTGTTGGCTGAGTCTGCAACCCCTGAATCCTTGACAGTGCTGGAAGTTCTGTTTCCAGGTTCACTCAGTTACATGTGGACATCTGCATATGGTGGCTCACAACATGGCTTCTCCCAGGGTGAGCGATGAGAGAAAATGCCCAACATGGCAGTCGCAGTCTTTTATAACCTATTCTCAGAAGTGACATACCATCACTTCTGTTGTACAACATTGATCGTAGAAATAGACCTGGTTATACAGTAAAAGGTGGGAGGGGACTACACAAGGGTGTAAAAACCAGGAGATGGGGATCATTGGGGCCACCTTGGGGGCTAGCTACCCTATGCATTACTAACTCCATTTTCCTGATGAGAAATGGATGCTCAGAAAGGTTCCATGAGTTCCCAACTTATGTATCTAGGAAGCAAGTAAGTTGGAATTTGAACACTGATCTGGTTGACTGCATTGCCTGTGTGCTTTCCAGAAGGCCCAGTGCAGGGAAGCCTGAAGAAAGAACAAAGCACATGCAAACCTGGCCTTGAGTATCCTAGCATGTTCCCGAGGGTGCCTCAGATTGCTGTTTGCTCATAGGTACCTACCTTTATAGAGTTAGTATGTCCCTGAAGAGCTTGGCATAAACCAAAGATTTCCAAATTCAGTTTTATTTAAAATGTACTATGGGAGTTCAATATTTAAAAGATTTCTGCATATATCTTTCTGTAGCACTCTGTTGGTATTTGTAGTTGATCTTTAAATAAATGTTCAGATATTGGAGTACACCAGTGGTATTCTAATTGTGTATGAATGAAGCGACCCTTAGAAGAAGGTTTTGCTTTCCTCTTGTAGGGTAAGTGTGGTATTAGATCCCATTTTAAACTCTTTTGAGATCCATGGAGGACACTAATAAACCACGTGAAAGTCTAGTCATGTTTAAGATTTTAAGGAGTTGGTGTGTTGATGGTGTTTTCGCAAACCATCCCAAGCCACCCTGGCTTACCACATCCAGAAAAGGACATTTTTATAGTTGGTTCTACTGCAAGAGGACCTGACCACTGAGATAAATCTCCCTGTCATGACCTGCTTAAGGGAATTTCATTTTAGGGAAAGAACTCAGGGAGATTACATGGTCTCTAACTGGCCCATTAAAAAGGTAAACATTTATCCACTTTTTAATGTCCATACCAAGCAAATAATAAAAGTTACACATACTTCTCAAGCTCTTTTTTTTTTTTTTTGAAGATCTTGGAATATCTTATGGAAATAGGAAAATGTCACTTTCCTAGTCCTGTTCACCAATTTCTTCTTTTTATTAATTTGCCAATTTGTCCTACTTATGTTAAGGGAACTCTTTATTCTACTCATTTGTTCATTTAACATTTATTTGAACCTACTCTGTGCTAGAAGTAATAGGTATAAAATTCCTTCATAGATACTAGGGATAATAAGATGAAAAAAGATAAATTTCCTACCCTCAGGAAGCTCACAGTTGAATGGGAGATTCTAACAGAGAATGATGGCTACAACCCAAGGCAATTTTTGATTTATTATAAATCATAGGGGAAAGAGTACTTTATTCCAGGTAGGAGGTACTGAAAGATTTCCCAGAGGTTAAGGGGGGGGGTGGTTTGCTAAAAGAAGCAAGGGAAGGAAAATGGAGGGTTAGAATGATGGTGGAGGAATTCCAGGCAGAGGGAATCATTAACAAAGACACAAATTGAGAGACGGCATGGTCCATTTGGGAACAAGTTGTCTGGATTCTAATTGACAATGTCTCTCTACCTTCTACAGTTTCAGCAACCAGAGTGCTGTATTTTTACTATTCCAAATACAAATGCTGTATCATTTCCTTCAAAAGAGACGGTATATAGTAAAAAGCTTGAAAGATGGCAGCGTTTATTACTATTCTCATCACCATGACTGATATTTTAAAACTACATTTTCTGCTTAGTGCTCATCATGACCTTTGGGGACAGACACCTCTAGGACATCTCGTATGGACCCACCATGAGTCAGATATGGAAGCATGGTATGTCACACTGCTTCCTGTTAATCAAACCCACTACAATGCTGATTATGTCAATGTTCTTCCGATTTGCAGTAGTCACGAGTTCTGATTTAATGGGAACTTCTCCTGTGCTCATTTATAACATGAAGATTTCCATCTTTTTGCATCATGCAGGCTCTGTTAAAAATAGTTCTTCCGTGTGTGTGTGTGTGTGTGTGTGTGTGTGTGTGTGTGTGTGTGGTGAGTTAGGAACACCCCAGAGGCTGTCAGAGAGTAATATATGTGAAAATACCTTGAAAAGATTATTACTAGCCCATTGATAGTGACAGGAGAGTGGTAGTAGAGTCCTTTGTGGGAGGCATTCAGAGCTGCCGAAGTGGGTCACCTGGAGATGCACCTCATAGGAAGACTTGTAGGGGTGAGTGGTTGCCTAGGAGTTTCATTCTACGATTTGCAATCAAAGGAAGAAGGTGTGGTCACCTTCAGTTTGTCTTGAGTCACCTGGCCCTTTAGTGATTTTGTTCTTTTTATTTTAAAAAAATAATAATTGAGTTCACTTTTTAGGGGCCAAGGACTGTGCTAGGTGCTCAAAATGCAAAGAAGATTAAGACATAGTCCATTTTCTTGAGACTCTCACAATAAAATGGGGAAAAAAGGCACAAAAGATCATCATAATATAGGGCAAGATAGATGCATGCAGAGGCACCTGAGCAGGGGAGGTGCTGGAGGGGATTGATAGCAGGTTGAACCTGAAAAGATGAGTAAGAACGCATTTGACCCAGAGGCCTAACAGGTCTTGAAACAAATAGAATAAAGTTGGTGTGATTTATGAAGAATGATTTGTTCCAAAAGCTGTAACATTTTACATTTCTATAAGCACCTTCAAACGTATTATCAGAGTTGAACATGTACTTATTGAGTTGTCCTGGTGTTTATTATCTATTTTGCAGACAGGAAAGCCTGACAAGGCAGAGATAAGGGGATGTTTTTTTCTCCAGCGTCACCAGCAAATGAGCAGCCACGCTAGGGCTGAAACCCAGCATTCTTCTTACTATAAAACCTGTGCTTCTGCAAGTCTCTACTGGACTAGAACCAGCAGTCCTGGGCTTGGCCTAGCTCTGCCACCACTAATAAGCCCCGTGAGCTTGGACAAGTTGCCAGATTTCTCTAAACGTTTGTTTTCTCATCGGCACAATGGAGAGAGTAGGCCTTGAGGCCCTTCCAGTTAGGCAGCCTGTGATTCCTAGGAACAGAAGCAGAAAGGGCGATGGGCGTGGCTGAGGGGATGGCAGAGGCACAACCAGCTGCAGGCACAAAGAGTAGCTTTGTGGCAAGTCTGGTTTCCCAAAGGGATGGTCCCTCTCCATCCTTGCCTCTCCACCCAGGTGCTATGCAACGGGATGTGTTGGGGTTTATCAGGTACCTTTGCCAAGGACCAACTGGCAGAAGAAAGCAAAAAGCGGCGCAGTGTATTTCGAGATGAATTCATTTTTATGGCGTCGGCCACAGAGGGTACGAGTTCCCTGCCTCAACAGCAGTGGACACAGTGTGCGCAGAAAGAGTATTTCTTTGAGGGGCGATGGACTGCATTTAGGCAGCAAACATCTTTTGGGCACAGTGTCACTGGGAGGATTTTGTGTGGCGAGGGCAGTGAGGCGTGAAACCTCAGACTTCTGCGGTACTTCCTGCTACCAAAGTGGTATCACAGGCTTGCGGCTCAGAGTTCCTAGCTCTGGTCCTTATTTCTCAAATTCTGCTGCCCTGAGATGGGGATTTCTCAAGTTTATGCTTACCCATAAAGGTGGTGCTGAGAGAAGGGAAAAAAGCATGCATTAAATTTATCCTTGAGGATAATTACTCACTTGTCTGTCGCTGCTTCTATGTCAGGTCGAGTAGAAAAGAGGCTGAATTTTGACAATTTTATTTCAAATATATCTCCATGATGTCTAGACAAGAGTTTTTGGGTTTTGTGGGTGTCTTTGTTTTGTTTTTTACTGACTGAATATGACTTTTTTTTTTTTTTTTTGGTCTTCTTTGCTAGATTTATAGGCTTCACCATTTCTGGGATAGGAGGGAAATAGCAATCTTTTCACTCAATTAATGACATTGGAAGTATTGGTAATCTTTGGGTGGTGCTATCCCAACTGGGTCGGCTGATGTGTTCTACAAGTTTATAATATAAGAGAAAGCAGTTTGATGGTGACAGTAGATGTCATTGTGTTGCTCTCTGCAGTAACCAATCTCATTCATTCATTCATTCATTCATTCATATAACATATAGCCTCTCACCCCTTCACACATCACATATGTTTTACATTAGTGTGATTGATTTTTGTGAACCTGATGTTTATTCCTAGCATGCTCAGGATTGGGCCTCAAGAGCACAGGGGAGATTTCTGGATTTATGTGGGTTAAAGAAAAAAAAAGTAAGGACATGCAAAGAGGATTTGATTCTTCATTGTTTATACACAGAAACCACTGCCCTCTGCATAATCCTTCCTTCAGGGCAGTGGACTATGAGTTGGCAAAGTGGGAAGGACAGAAATGGTAGTTACAAATATTCTACAAATTGTAGAATAAAAGCTGGTTTTCATTTGATTTGGCCATTAGGTTGGAATCTGCTTGGCCAGAAGGTCAAAACCCTTTCTCTGGCAAGAGCCATTACATCTTAAATGTATTTTCTTTATTTTGCCAAGTAGACTGAGGTCCTTCAAATCTTTGATGGGAGTGTGGGAAATCCTACAGTACTTATTTTCCCTTGGTCCAGAGAATTCTTGGACATGAATTATAGGAGCTTTTAGGTCACATTATTTAAGTCAGCTTCGAATACCTTTTATAAAACTTGTTTGGAGGACACATAACACTGAAAAGTCTCATGGAATGATTGTATTTTATGTAAATATGTGATTTAACCAGAGTTGGGGGAAAGTTATAAAGCATTTTAGATAAAATGTCGTAATCCCTGAAGGTAGAGATGGCAACCAACACCATGGTGGTTGGCTGATGAAGAGCCTTGGACAGAGTTAACAGAGTGTTGCATTCTTGCAATATGTTCATGTTCTTCTTTGGACCCAGGCCTATTACTTGGATTTGGAAACTCAAATAAGAGTTATCCACATTTTTCTTCATTGTCTCTGGTTTGGTAGTGGGATATCGTCTTGTAAAGTTAGCTACATTTCTGGACTAGAAACTTTGGGTAAAGGCTAATTACCCACCACCCACTCAAGAAAATAAGCCCTGTATCTCGGTCTCCTTAAAAAGATGATTAGAACTGAGGAAGAGGACCACCTCTGTTTGTCAAGTTGGAGTTTGAAGTTGAGGCAGGATGAAGTCGGCCTGAGATTCTGGCATGTGGAGGCTCCCAGATGGAAAGAGTGATGATCGAGAACTGGTATCCATTCATCTTGATAAGGCAGCCTGTGCACCGTTAATGTCTTCTTGAAGTCACTGAATCACAGTCTATTTGAGCTGACAGAACACTTTGAGGTGTTCTGTCAGTGTCTTCTCTCTCTTATTTTGCCATAAGCGGTCCAAAACTCAAGAGAGATGAAATCGTTGGTCCCGAGAACATCATCAGCTAGTAAATACACTGTTCTTTTGAACACTGTTGGAAAGTTTTTAGAACTTTTATTCTATTCATCTTGATTCTAGATATATTGTGTTTTTCTTTCTCTTTTACCTTTTTAATTTTCTTTGATACTGGGTGTGTTTTCTGCTCAGAAAGTAATACCCAGACATGTCTTAGAGATGGCATCCTCTGGGTCCTGGATGGTCTCTGTTCAGTACAGATGATCACAGGGTCACTAGATGGACTGAGAGGTCATGGTATCCAACCTCCTACATAATGCTTGATGCATGCTTCCATCTACAGTGTACTAGATGGATTGAATTTTTGAAGTCTTTATTCACAGTGTGCCTCCTCTTAAACAGGCTTCATATTGTGTCACATTCACTCACTAACTTCTACCGTATTATTAAAAGAAACATAACAAATAAACAGCACATGTGAAGTCATTTTGATAGCAGGTGGAATTTTTATGTGAGGTCTTTGGCACCTGGATAACCAGGGCTTTGCTTGGATTGTGGTGGCATTTCTGGAAATACAAGCACGAACCCTCCAATACTGTATAATTTTCTCTTCACTAACTTGAACTTCATGCTATCTGAAACCTCCAATGTATACTAGGCCCCTCCTTTACTCTGAAATTTTTCCTTAACACTTGGTGGGCACTAAAGAATGCTTCCTCCCCACCTTCTCCTTTATTTTATTTTTTATTTATTTTTAATTTTTAAAGATTTTATTTATTTGATAGAGAGAGAGAATAAGTAGGCAGCAGGCAGAGGGAGGGGGAGAAGCAGGCTATTCGCCAAGCAGGGAGCCCGATGCGGGGCTCAATCCCAAGACCCTGGGAGCATGACCTGAGCCAAAGGCAGACACTTAACTAACTGAGCCACCGAGGGGCCCCTTCTCCTTCATTTTAAATTGACTTGTTAAACTTATGTGTTCCTTCCTCATCTAACCAGTGGGTGGATTCTGTTTCCTAATAATGTAAACAGCATAAGATGATGATGTTGGTGAAGCACCAAAACTGATTGGCAGGACACTGGGGAAAAACTGACTAGTCCATAGTTCCTTTATGAGACAGCCTGAGTATGATCTCTCTATAAAGAGAGGTGAGTCAGTCTCTGGAAATGTTGAGGGTGTGTGAACACATTTAACCCTCTGCTCCAGGGAGGCTGTCCTCTGCAAAGCCCCTTAAATATGCCTTGCATATTCCCACCTCACCTGGGAACCTTATTCCAGATGCAGAAAAAAGGACAAGAGTTCGAGGTCTGACTCCCAATTAATAGCTGTTGAGCTTAGGCAAATCCCTTAATCTCTTTGAGGTTAATAATAACTACTCCAGAGAGCTATTAAATGTGTCAAATGAAGTAATATGTGTGAGAATGCTTTGTAAGCTCTACAAAGTCATAAATAGGCGAGCTGTTATTGTTAATGGTATTTTCTGTAAAATTTTCCTGGCTACTTCTGCCCTCAGGATTTTGCCTTTCTCTGAACTCACTATTGGTACTGCCCTTTGGGCCTTTCGTGTGTCCATCTCTGATGCTGCTTAACTCATCCCCTGGGTAGAGCTGCTCTCTCTGGCAAGCCTATTGCTTTAATACTTTAAATTGATTTTGTACTATTTAAAAAAATGTAAGCTATCTTTTGATAAAATAAAAGGATATTCATAACATATATAAATCTTAAAGCATAAGACCAGGTTTTATTAAACTTTTATTGAATGTTTATGACATGCTTGACATTGTTCAGGTCTTGACGATATCCACACAAATGAGAGAGTCTCTGCCATGAGACAACTCTCTATCTGGGGCTTAGGGGCAGAGGGCAGGGCAAAGGGGGAGAGAGGCTTTTCTAGAGAGGCTTTTGTACTTGGTGAAATTCAGGCTACATTCTGAAAGTGTTCTTACTCTAGATTAAGTCACTCACTATTTTTAATCAGTTTTTTTGGTTTGTGTACTTATTCTTCAGTTCCCCCACTCTTTTTTCTGAAGTGTAGGCTCAGTGAGTCTTGGAGTTATACCTTTAATAAATATTTTTTGAGCCTCTACTGTGGTGCTAGGTATCCAATAGAATTTTAGCTCCAGAAGGGCAGAGATCTTTGTCTCTTTTGTTCACTGATATATATCTTTAGAATAGTATCTGGTATATAATATATAATATAATATTAAAAAATATTTGTCAAATGAACTATCACATTATATTTGTTTTTTTTTTAAGATTTTATTTATTTATTTGACAGAGAGACACAGCGAGAGAGGGAACAAAAGCAGGGGGAGTGGGAGAGGGAGAAGCAGGCTTCCCACAGAGCAGGGAGCCCAATGAGGGGCTCAATACCAGGACCCTGGGATCATGACCTGAGCCGAAGGCAGATGCTTAATGACTGAGCCACCCAGGTGCCCCGATATATTTGTTAAGATAATACACAGCTGGGTCGCCCAGCTGTGTGTTAAGATAATACACATGTGGGTCGCCCACAACCTGTGAGCTCCTTGGGGGTAAGGTATGCCAAATACGGAACTTGTGCTATATGGAAGGTATTCTTTTAAAGATTTTATTTATTTTATTTATTTTATTTTTGGATCTTTTAAAATCTTTTTATTTTTTTATATTTTTTTGATAAGCACTGGGTGTTATACACAACTAATGAACCATTGAACACTACATCAAAAACTAATAATGTACTATATGTTGGCTAATTGAACATAATAAAAAATAAAAACATAAGTAAAAAAGATTTTATTTATTCATTTTAGAGAGGGGGGCGGAGGGGCAGCGGGCAGTGGGAGAGGGAGAGAATCTCAAGCAGACTCCCCACTGAGTGCAGAGCCTGACGCGGGGCTCGATCCTGGGACTCTGAGATCATGACTTGAGCTGAAACCAAGAGTCGGACACTTAACCACCCAGGTGCCCCTCAATAAAATTTCAAAAAAGAAAAAGAGAAAAGACAAAGACAAAGGAAGAGAAGAGAGAAAGAGGGGAGGAGGAGAAGGAAGCCATGAAGGAAGGGAAGGAAGGAAGGAAAGAAAGAGAGAAGAGAGGGACTGAATGAGAGAGGAAGGAGAGGGAGATGGTGCTGGAGTGAGCGGGAGAAGGAGGGAGACAGAAACAGTGAGAGGGAGGGAAGGAAAGGGGGGGAGGAGAAAGAGAGAGAACACAGGAGGTTCCTGAGAGGTAAGTTTTGTGTGTCCTCCTAAAGAGGAGGGTTTCCCCTGTGAGGAGGCCAGGGAAGGCTTCCCAGAGCAGTCTTTTGCTTGGGCTTCAGCCCTTCCTGGTCCCTTTGCCTAATTCCTGTGACTTTGTGGTCTGCTCACCCTAATACAGGACAAAAATATCTCCCTGTCCTCTGATGGAGAAATGAAGTTCATAAATCTCTCAGAAGGTTTGTGCTTCTCTATGGAAACGGTACATAAAGTACCCCTGCCACCCACGGAGAAGTACCAGGAGGGGCCAGCCCTCAGTCACACACGACCTGCTCCTTCCAGCACACTTTTCCCCGGGGTCAGGCTGCTATGGGCAGGTTTGGGGTGTGGACCTGGTGTCCTCGGAGGGCCTGAGAATCCCGTGTTTCCTTTGCTTCTCTAATCAGCCTCTTTTACTTCTGGCTTGTTGCGTTTCTCCACAAGATGCACATTCAGAAGTTTTTCGGTGATTTGATTGATGGCAGCTTCACACACAGGTATGTGGCACTCAGATGCCTCGCAGAGTTCCCAACCACAAACCCAGCGCTGTTAGTGGCAGCCTCGCCATCCACACACCCTGGAATCTTTGCCATTTGTGTCCGTCTGTGTCTTTAACGACTTTCCCCCTTGGTGCCTCCCACATTTGCTGCACATTTTACCAAGCACTTGCACACCGGGTATGCAGCAGTTCTTCAAAGGTGATATGAATATGCCTGTTTTACAGTTGAGGGAACTGAGGCCCGGAAGGGCTCAGGTTCATCTTCATGGTGCTTGGCATCAGTCCAGATTGTTCAGCGCCTTCAGCCCAAGCCCCCTTCCGACAATGCTGCGATCCTTCTGTCAGGGATGGAGTCGTGAGTCCTAAGGGGCACTCACAGATATGGGTCACGCTGGCACTGGGAAAGCAAGTTGCACTTGCATGACCGGGCTCTAACAGTGAACTTACCACCGAGAGGAGGAAGGGAATTGTTTGTTTTTTGTCCTCTATGTAGACATTTTCTTCTGTTTGCATGGATTTTACAAAATCCTTCTAATTTCTACATGTAGGATTGAAGAAAGCAGTTTTGATACTGCTATAAAATTGCTAAAACCATAAACTGTTACTCTTGGTTTTCAATATCAACCAGGTGAGGGGGTGGAGGAACTCCCAGTGTCAGGAGAGGGGAAATCACTTAAACGGCAGAATGGACAGCATATGGCCGTTTTTTGTTGCTTGTTTTTCCCTTAAAGAGAGTGTTATTTCTTTCCTCTGGATTCCAATAACCGTCTGTCACCACATAATCCGGGGCTGGGAGAAGTATCGAGGGATTTAGGATTTAATGAGGTTGGCGTTGCTGAAATTAACTTTGTAAGACAAGTCTGTTTATTCTGCATACTAATTTCCGTGCATACCACTGACTCTGATTTGGTTTGAAGAAAGATATTCTGAGAGGACATGCTTACCATTATGGAAATGAAAAGTAGCTGTGTGTGATTTCATTTTCTTTGGCTCCACATCTGATAACCATGTATCAGAGGGCAAAGCCGTGGATGGTGAGAGCCACAGGTGTCTTAGAGAGCAAAGCAGTGCTGTCCCCATCCTATGGATTAGGAAACTGAGGCCTGCGTTACTAATACTAATGAAACTTTTTTATAGTACAAGTTATATAGAAAACTATAGAGAACAAGATAAAAATGAAGCAATCTATAATCCCAAATCTAAGAGGGAGCCACCGTTCATATTTTTATCTTCCACTAGTCTATTTTCTGTTCATACACATTATACAGGAGCCCCCCCCCCCCCGCCTTATCCTTGGGGATGTATCCCAAGACCCTCAGTGGATGCCTGAAACCACAGATAGTACTGGACCCCACATATACTATGTTTTTTCCCATACATACCTACCTATGATAAAGCTTAAATTTATAAATGAGGCACAGTAAGAGATGAACAATAACATTATAATAAAACAGAACAAATATAACAATATACTGTAATAAAAGTTATGGGAATGTGGTCACTCTCTAAATATCTTGTACTGTACTCACCCTTCTCGTGAGGACATAAGAGGGTAAGGCAGCTGAGTGATGAGATGAAGTGAAGGGATGCTGTAGGCATTGTGACGTACGTAGTGTTAGGCTACTGGTGAGCTTGTGATGATACGGCGCGGGGATCATCTGCTTCTGGGTGGTGGTTGACCATGGGTAGCTGAAACCACAGAAAGCGAAGCCATGGAGAAGTGTTGGGGGGGGGACTACTCTATGTTAATTTGACATCTTACTGTATATATCTGTTTTGAAGTGTAATTTTTGAAAATTTAAATATACATGAATTCCTTTATTTGACAACTAATGATAGTAGCTAACACTTCACGCAGCTCTCCCATGTACCGGCACTCTTTACACATGACAAACAGGATTTTGTTTCATCCTCATGCCACCCTGAGGAGGGAGTGGGTGTGTTGTTACCCTCATTTTACAGCCGAGGACACGGAGGCACAGGGGAAGTTACACAAATCGCAGGGTCACACAGTGAGGAAGTGGCAGAGCCAGAATAGGCGCCCATGGGGTATGGCTTCTCTGTCCCCCAGGACCTGGCACAGCTCCTGGCCTGCAGTAAGCTAGCAACTGTTAAGTGCTGAATGAGAGTGGGTGTTGAGAAGCCTGGCTTGACGAAGGAGCAGAGGCTCCTCCTGGTTTGGGGAACAATGGCCGCGCACGCCTGACGTGTGAGTTATACACTTGCCGTTGTATGCCTTGATTTCAGCTAGGATTCTCAACCAGCAGCGGATTGCCTACGGGTCTGCAGAAGTTGTAACACAGCTGCTTTGCCTTTGGCCTCGGATCTTGTTGGCTGGCTCCCACTGACCCCGACTTCACTCCGTTCCAAAGCCAGTACCCCGTGTTGGTAGCTGTAATAGAGGAGGGAACAGCAGTGTGCAGATGGGCGGGCGGTGCTCGTGGATGCACATGTGGTTTCTCGCTAACCAAGTGGACTCCATAAAAATTACTCCACTTTTAAAATTCTAATAATGTCTTTAAATTATTTTAGTGAGAAGATGTTCTCTTAAATCAATGAACAGAGTCTGATTCCAAATACAATTTTTAATTCCAAAAAAGCTCCAAAATACACTTTCCTGACGTTGGAGTGAAAGCTCTTTTTATTAATTTTGTTTTCTGAAGGGCACAAAATTCATCTTTCTCATTCTGTATTTTGCTTCTCTGAGGTCCTGAATAATTCCTTCTGTAAGTATCACACACACTTCTCCATCCATTGATTAATGGAGATAGTTCTCTTGAGATGAAGATCTAGCATACAAGCTAGTGGACATATGAGGCCTAATGTCCTGCCCTCAAGAAGCTAGCAATCTAGTGAGGATGACAGATAAAAACCAAAGAATTGCAACACAGTGTTCTAAATGCTGAGGTAAAGTACAGAGAAGGAAGACAAGTGTGAAGGTGGGAATATGTAAGGACCTCTGTAGGGCGTGGTGTCTTGTTGCTAAAACATCCAGACCATGATATAGTCAAGTTATGCTTTCAAGGATTGGCCTTCAAGGCTTTTCTAAATATATGAAGTCTGAGTCTGTAGATGTAGGAGAGAGCTTATCCTCAGCTTACATTCTCTATTACCTAGTTGAAAGGAAAAGAAGGAAGACTTGTGATACGCAGTTTTCAATGTAATTTATGGAGTTGCATATGAATTAATAGAATCAACAGGAGCCAGGGAAACTCTCCAATCCCAGTTTAATCAGACTTGAGTATGCAGTAATATAGACTTTTTTTTTTAAATAAGTAGGAAGGCCATCTCTATGCAGTGCTGGATATATAACAGAAGTTTAAGGATTACTTGTAAGTAGCATGTGTAGTTGGAAGTCCCCTGAACTGGGAGTCAAGAGGTGTGGATTCTAAATCTTGCTGTCACTAGCCTCAGCTGTGTCAGAATCAGTATTCGGCTGTGTGTTACAGAGACCTGAAAAATACTGGCTTAAAACATTATGGAGAAACACATTATTTAATTTTCTCATGTAATGAAAAGGCAAGATAAGCAGTAGAAAACTGACATTTCTATTCTGCAGTGTTTTGGGGACCCAGATACACTTTTTTTCTGTCCCTTCAATCATCCTTGTGTGTCTGCTTGTCATCTTGTGGTCATAGGGTGGCTGATTCACCCCCTGCCTCCTGTCCATGTTCTTCATGGGAAAAAGGGGGGCAGGCAAAAGTGTATGCACAGGCGGAGTCAGCCCCCTCTAAAGAGCTTGCTCAGAAACACCCCCTACCTCTGTACTTCCAGGTTTATCTCATTGGTCAAACCATGTCCCGTGACCACCCTCAGCTGAAGGGGAGGCTGGAAAAAGATGTTCACCATAGCACCTTGCTGCCCTCAATAAAATCAGGGGTCTGTTATGAAAAGGGGAAAAGGGAGCTTGGATATTGGGTAGAAATCTAACAATCTCTGTCGTATCAACTATGAAATAAATGAACTAAATCAATGGTTAGTTGACTTTTTTTTTTTTTTTTAATTCACCCTCCTCCCCTTTCCTTTATTAAATCTTCACGGGTCCAGTTACCAACGAGATCCAGGCAACAGGGTATGTTCTTTGACTGAAGTCAGAGTTGGGATGCCAAGATTACTTTTCCTTTTCTAGCCCCCTCTTCATTCATTTGTATTTTAATTGGGTTCATTTGTTTAGTTTGTATTCCATTTTAGGTCCCCCCCATCTTGATTGACTTTATTTACTTATGTGTTTATGTGTAAAACATTAATATGGTTTTAAAAGTCAGAACTATATAGACAGGGATACTCAAAGAAACGTCCCTCCTCACCATCCTTCTACCCCATTCCCACCCTCCCAACACTTCCATTTCCTTCTGACTCATCGTACCCCTGCAGACAATCAATCTCCTTAGTTTTTGATTTCCTGTGCTGTTTGTATCAACGTGCAGATCCATGTATATTTTCTCATTTTTCCTACTTACAAAAGGTCGTATACTGCAGCTCTCTTTTGCACTTGAGGGTCTGTGTGGATAGTATTAAGAGATGAAATAATGGTGGGGCTAGGGAGAATGACAGATGTACTGTAAGAGGGGCACACCTAAACAAGGCAGGGAAGACCCACATCTGCTTAGGGAATATCTTATGAAGGATGCTGCATTTGAGCAGAGTCTTCAGAATGGGTGATATGACAGAGAAGGGAGGGTTTTCTCTGGATATTGATAGAGGAGAGGAGGGGAATAGCTGGTAGACTAGTTGGATGGCAGAGAAGGGGACCAAGGTCAGGGACATCCATTCAGGGGAGCTCCCGGCGGAGGGGATGAATGTCCAGCTGAAGAATGTGAGTCTTTGGAGAGGAGCATGATAGGGTAGTGATAATGCAGGAAGCTAAACCTGAGTGTTGTGTGCTTTTCTTGGTTTATGGGGTTCAGAGAGAATTTAGAGATCAGCTAGCAATTTGTTTTCAACTGACACTGTCACACGTCATAGAGGAGGAAACTGAGGCCTAAGGAAGTAAGGAGACTTACCAAAGGTTCATAGTCAGGTAGTAGTTAGAGTTGGCAATAGTCACGCTTTCGACTTACAGTCCCCTGCTCTTTTCCTCAGGATCTAAGATTTCAGAAGAACACGAGACAGCCTTGTGCTTCTCAGACCTGGGAGTTGTTTCCTTTGTCAGCTTGTGTGCGGGCTTCTGGTTCATTTAATTCCAAATCCTAAAATTTACCCAGACTAACAGCAAACTTAAACCAGCCTGTTATGGGCTGACTTCTTGTCCCCTCTCAAAATTCATATTTCAAAGTCCTGACCCCAAGTACCTCCTAATATGACTACACTTGAAGGTAGGACCTTTGAAGAGGAAATTAAATTAAAACGAAGTCATTAGGGAGGTTCCTAAGCCAATATGACTGGTGTCCTTATAAGAAGAGGAGATTAGGACACAGACATGCACAGAGAAGGGACCAACTGAAGATACAGAGAGAAGACAGCCATCCGCAAGCCAAGGAAAGAGGTCTTGGAAGAAAGAAAACTCGATCTAGACACCTTGATTGGGCCTTTTAGCCTCCAGAAATGTGAGAAAGTAAGTTTCTGTTGTTTCAGCCCCCCAGTCTGTGGTACTTTGTTATGGGAGCAGGAGCAAACTACAACATAGCCTTTAACCAGCTCTTGGAGGCCTTAACCAGCTCTTGGGATCTCATGGCAGCCCATTGATTATTGTAGCTCCTCAGCCTCCCTTTGTTGGGCCCTATCTTATGTCACCCACTCAGCCACCTTGCCCAGAGACAAAAGAACAGTGGAGGAGAGTCTATTGTGGTACAGAGAAGAGCAGAGGGCAGGTCAGGAGCACCAGTGAATGGTGCCATTCACAACCAACTAATCCTTAACCTCTGGGTTCCAGGGGTATGGTTGATCTAGGTGTCTTTAAAACCATTTCCAAATGCTAGATTCTACAAGTCCTATAGAAAGAAACTCTTTGTTGTTTTTAAATGCATACTCAGGGATTTAAAATTTTGAAACTTTAAAAATTGTTATTTTTTAAGTTGAAAACTTTTTTCAAATGCTCTGCCTCACTATTGACCTTCATGCACCCAGGTATTAACATTTTGAAATTAGGTGGTGAGATAATGATTACTTTAATATTCTTTATGGCTTTCTAGATTTTCAAAATTTTCTTTAATAAATGTACATGACTTTTATGGCCAAGACTGGGGAAGTATGGATGATAAAGGTGAAAAGAATTGCAATCCTGTGTTAGAGCCAGAATCTTCTTAACTTCAAGGAGTTCCAGAGGAAGAAAGCACATTTTTTTAATGAATGGATAATGAGAATAGCTGTAGGGCATGGGGCGTATAAAGCTCTTGAAGTCATGAATATTTGATATTTTAAAAATTCATCTCTATATGGAAAAAACTAATCATCTTCTTTCTAATGCTAATGGTAATGAGACAGTGTATAGGATTTTATATTAATTGACATATAGTGTATAAAAGGGGAGGTAGATCTAAAAGTAAAAAGAATGAAAATACTAGTCAAGCTGAAAGTAGAAAAAGCTGTTGAAAGATGTCTATGATTTGTTATTTGGGTTATGGCAAAAGGTATGTGATAATTGATTTGCAACATCGTGGAAAAACTCCTGATGTTGATATCCTGGCTTGGCCTCAATTGTACTTGGGAGGAAGAGGGTGAAGATGACAGTATAATTTAAAATTAGAAAAAAGGAAAAAAGAAGAATTATTGGGTCAAACAATATTCTTAATCTCCCCACCAAAAAAATAAAATAAAATAAAATTAGAAAAAAGGAACTGGATTCAGAAACTATAGGTATAGCCAAATGGTCTCACAAGAAAAATGAGCAAATTTTGCCATAACTTGAAGTGCAATTCCTCAAGCTACTGTTATTTAAATTACTAAGATTAAAATAATGCATTTGACAATATTGGGACTATATAGGTAAGAGAATATTATAGTTATTATCAGTTAGCCAAATGTAATCAAACGTTCCCATTTAGAATGCCCTTTGAGAATCTGGATTCTTGTTGTCTTTTCCTGCAGATCTTTTCCAAGCTCAGGTAAAATACAACACCCTTGTAATATGGAGAAGGACAGATTTTGGCAAATGGGATTGCTTCCAGGCCTTTTTCTAGATCACTAACCAAAACAAACTGGTGATGAAAATCCATCCACCTCTACGCACATTTCAGAGTATATTGCCTGTTCCTACATGTGCTCAGCCTCGTAGATACAGGTCCTGATAACCTGAGACCTCCTCTTTAGTATTGATTGCAGGAGTGATCACTCACTCCTCCTGTGTCCTCTTTTGTAGAGAGCCAGGATAATTTTGGAAACATATGGTTTCATCTCAGGAGCATATGTGCTATCAGGATTTGTGTGTGTGTGTGTGTGCGTGCGTGTGTGTGCGTGCATGTGTTTGTGAAAGACATTTCATGTATGCCTTGAGTGACCTTTCCAAGGATCTCACACAGCTTGTGGACATTCAAGCCTGTTCCCTGGATTTCTCTTAAATGCAAATCCAGCTGTGTCAGTTCCCTTAACCCCTCTTGTGCCTGCCCAAGGTTAAGCATTGCCATGTCAGCTCTTTAGTAAGTGTCCAGAGGGTAATTACCCAGATGCACCTGGGTAGGGTTTAACCCCTTGCACCCCTGCCTTCTCTGCCAGAGTCATGGGGGAGGTTCAGATGTTCAAGAGAGGCATGGTTAGTGGAATCACTTCTCTCTCCTGAGGTAACTTGATCTTGTCAAACAATGCTTTTTACAGAACATGTGTGCTTTAGTTTTATTTTAAGTTTCTGAAATAGCATTCTCCATTTTGCTCACTGCTGAGGCATGTGCGCACATAAAAAGAAAACCCTCTTTTGGTTACACATGAAACTTTATTGTTATTATTATTTTGTCAAAAGAAAAGCCACAAAATTTCCCAAATCAAAATAAAAGCGAATACTGCAATGTCACTTTATCCAGAGCCAAAGGCAGGAGGGGAAAGTTGTGAAAATTAAATTCAGGGAAGACCAGAAGGAAACCAAACTGACGTGCCCAGAAATGAGTATTCAGCTGTTCTCCCTTGGCTGGATTTTGGGAGAAGAGAAAAGAAGAGTTACTCTTAAAAACAGAACATTGAACTCCTCCGACTATAACAGCTCTCTCCATACTACTCACCTCTAGATGCCCCATGTCTGATTTATGCTGGAAACGAGGTAAGGTCTCATAGGGTGGGGCATTCTAGGTGGAAGGTGGTTATTACATCTCCCAGGCCCCTGGTGGCCTAGCCGCACATTAGACAGGGACTTGGGGATTCGTGGGAGGGGTTGGATGGCCTCTTGTCGGCTCTGTTGTGCAACCTCAGGCAAATTGCTGAAGCTTTCTGAGTCTCCGTCTCCCTCTCTGAAAAGAGGTTATTGATGTTCATGTCGTAGAATTGTTTTAAAAATGAAAATGAGGGGCACCTGGCTGGCTCAGTTGGTAGAGCATGCGACTCTTGAGCTTGAGGTCGTGAGCCCCGTGTTGGGTGGGGTTAGAGTTAAAAAAATAATTAAAAAAAAAGATGAAACCAACTATGCCAGGTGTTAGTACATGCCAGGCACATTACAAACACTCAGGTGAAAGCTGTTTATTTTACGATTACAAAAGATGGCTCTGCCACAAACAGGTATGTGACATTGGGTAATTCATGCTGTGTAGGTGGCTGACCTCTGGTCTTATCTATAAAATGTGAAATTTTAAGCTGTAGCCCCTTCTAGTTCCAGAATTCAGTGACTCTTTGAAGCCCCTCTTAAACCTTGGTGAACCCTTAAGAACATTTTTGGTGCCTAGCCGTGGGCAGAGTTGTGAGAGTTCAGGTGAAGTTCTTGGCAGAAGGTGATCAGAACTTAGATCTTAGGCAGTTCTCGTCATCCTGGGATCAAGGCAGGGGAAAGAAATCTGTTCTTACTGCTCCTCAGTCTGATTATGAATCTAAAAATCCTCCCATATCCCAAATCTGTATTCTCCCGCATCTCAAACTTCTTGTCTTCCTTGCTACTTTAAGATAACTATCTAATGTGTCGGCAGTACGGTGTTGCTTCCAGACCAGATCGGTGTAGATTATGATCTGGCTCCTCAGAATAATTCTACAGGGCACGTTCTTTATCACCCCCAATTTACAGATGAGGAAACTGAGGTCTGGATTTGTTGAGATCATGTGGTCGAGAGTTGGCAGATATGCATTTCACACTCAGGTCTTTTACTGCAAAAACACATCTCTGCCACTGAGCAAGGCTCCCTTATC
This sequence comes from Zalophus californianus, assembly GCF_009762305.2. NCBI lineage: Eukaryota > Metazoa > Chordata > Mammalia > Carnivora > Otariidae > Zalophus > Zalophus californianus. The sequence continues at coordinate 52,257,879 of NC_045598.1, forward strand.
AAGTACTGGAGCCTTTCGTTTATAAATGAGGAGGAGAGGCAAAGGTCACAATTGGAAAGAGGATATAGAAATGCTGATTCCCTTCATGACTCACAAGCTCAGGCCTGTGATTCCCAACATCTTTTTATGTGAGGACCTATTTTTTTCTCTTCAAACAGTTTATTATTTCATTATATGTGTAAAATGCAGATGAACAAAAGCGAAAATAAATAAAAGGTATTCATACTCCAGTGATAACCACTGTTAACATTTTGATAAAATAACTTCCCAGAGTTTTCTTTTTCATATTTATATGTTGATGTGTATATGAAGGTGCGCATACTATTTAAGAACCATCTTCAGTAACAAAAAAACAATGATACAGGTTGCCCACAGACAAGTGGAGGGGACCCAGATTATGCATCTCCCCAGAATGGCTCTCCTGCCTGCCTCTTGGGCCCTAGGCTGCTCTTCCTGCTGCCTCATTCCCCCGGGGCAGAGCCTGCAGCTCAGCTTCCATAGCTCCTGCTGTCCTGGAGCCCAGCAGCATCGGCACCCACGCCTGACTCAAGTCTTCCCACAGAAGCCCTGGCTTGTCCTACTGTGCCGGGACTCAGCTGAGGCGGGGTGCTAGAGGGTGGGCCCCTCCAGGAGCTCTCCATAGAGACTGGCTGATATCCCCAGAAGTGCAGGGAATTTCCATGGGTGAACCTTGGCCAGGGGGATGCAGAAGATGGGGAGACTGTTCTGAGCCATGGTGGGTTCTATACACGCTTGTCCTGGTGACCCAGTAGCCAGTAGCATCTTCTTGTCAGGTGGTGACCGCTCTGTCATTAACATGTCACCTTGTTGCTGCTTTCTCTCCTTTCCGACCTTACCTTTCCTTCCCCTCCAGCTTTCTACCCTCAATTGCACCCTCCCCCGGCCCTCCATAGGGCTTTAGCAAAGATACTCTTTCTCCGGTGCTTTTGTTTTCACCGAGGAAACTGAGCTGAGGTGATGGCCACCATGTTTGTACTGTCTCTCTGCTCAGTAAGCACGTGTGAGAAAATACCCCAAATGCAATCACTTTTAGTGAATATGGGTTTTATTAATGACAACAGCATCTGTATGCACTTGAAGAAAAGTCGTGTATCAAAGTTCTCTGCAGATACCATTCGGCGATAGGTGCATTACAGGACCCCTCGAAGCCTCTCCCTGCCTCTCCCTACCCTCGGGTCCCCAGGAAGGTCTGAAATCCTTGGTTGGGTTGTTTGGGTGGGATACAGGTCATCCCAGGTCTTTTACTCTTAACTTGACCTTCCTGCTGCAGCTAAATACTCTCAGACACAAATGCGGTGTGCAACCAGCCTCGTCTGCCTGCCACCTTTCAAGTGTGTGAAGTATTGAAGTCTGTGCACATTTTCCCAGAGCGAGGTGCTGTACACATCTGGGTCAACTTTATTCCAGTTTTCTTTCCTTTCTTTTCTTTTTTAGTCAGTCACTGTGAGTAACTGCTACATGAAACTGTGAAGAAAATGGAATAAATATGTTGGAAATGCTAGAAAGTGATCTGCAGTTGTTTATTCTCCTCAGTCTCACTTCCTGGGCTTATTTTTAAGCATTCAAAGAGTTTCGGCAATCTTTAAGAGTGTTTGGCATGCTGCAAAAAAAAAAAAAAAAATGGTCTGTTTTCTAATAGGAAAGAACGTTTACACTGCGTTTCCTGGTTTGAAAGTGTATGGGAGTGAGGGAGAAACTAGTCTCGAGGGACAGGGCCTCTCATGTGCTGACTCGAGTTCTCTTAATAAGACACTCACTCTATGACATCATCATCATCCAGTGCACTTCATCTATTAAGTGGTATTCACTGGGCTCCTTTTTGTTTCTCTAGGGCAGGGATTCTATCTTGTACATCTTTGTGTTCTGCGACAGTGCTGACATAGCTAATAGGTACTGCCCAAGCTCCTTGAATGATGAGGTGGGTGGTGAATTTTTCAGTCTAAATAATGGTGAGTTGCATAAGCTGTCCATATTGCAAAAGAACCAAAAATGCTAGAAACACAATTTATGTATCAATAATTAGGGAACAAGACTGTGTATTTGTACAATGTACTGTTTTCGGACAGAGCTCACTGGCTGTGTTCACAGTAAGGGTTCATTTTTTTTGTTGGTTTAGGCAGAAACAGAGAAGAGAGATCAGTCAGGGCAGCAATGGTGAAAGAAGGCTTGTGTTCCAGGTTCTCATGGGTGGGGGGAATGAGGCAGAGGGCTATGGTCTCAGAATGCTAAATTCCAGGCTTGCCCCTTGAAATCTGGTCTAGCACTTGGGGCCTGTCTCCTCCGTCAATCTTTTCCTGATCTCTGAACTAGATAATTAAGCTCCTGGGACCTCAGAGCTCTGTGTTGGGACTTTCTCCTGGCTCTGCTCCCGGATGGCCATTTGTGTTCTTGTCTGATACCTTCCACTGGATTATGAATAAGGTCTGGACTCCTCCTGGCTTGTCCATATGACCCCTAGAGTGCCTAGCATAGTGCCTTCTACTCAGGCCACTGCACAGATGCTTGTAGAAGCAGATTTTCCAACCCAGAGTTTCAGAATGATGAGGACATTCATCTCATTCTGTAGTGTAGTGGCTTGAATAGGGGCCCCTAAAATGATAGGTCTACATCCTAGAATCTGTGAATGTGACCTTATTTAAGAAAAGGATCTTGCAAATGTGAGTTGAGGATTTGTGCCTTTGGACTTTTCCCTGTGGTAGTTATCCTTCACAATACATAATCATAGGTTTAATGATCCTTGTTTTGAATAGCTCACCATGAAATAATTAATTATACTTAATATCAGTAGGAATTATGAATGGTGATGCTGAATGACACCTTGATACCACAAGAGATAATGATGTTGGTCTCTATTAGCTTACTAGCTATAATGGGTAGAACGGTGGCTCCCCATGTCCTAATCCCCAAAAACTGTGAATGTGATATTATTTGGAAGAAGTGTCTTTGTAGATATAATAAAGGGTTTTCAAAATGAGATCATTCTGAATCACCCGGGTGGGCCCTAAAACCAATGACAAGTGTCCTTACAAGAGACATAAGAGGAAAGGACAGAGAAAAGTCCATGGGAAGACCGAGGCAAAAATTGGGGTGTTGCAGCCACAAGTCAAGGAATGACTGGAGCCACCCAGTGCTGGAAGAGGCAAGGAAGGATTTTTCTCTGGAGCCTTGGGAGGGAGTGTCACCCTGCTGACACTGTGATTTCAGATTCTGGTGCCTGGAACTTTGAGAGAATAAGTTTCTGTTGTTTTAAGCCATGAAAGTTTATGATAATTTGTTATGGCAGCCTTAGGAAATAAATACATGCAGGCTGAGTTGAAATTTCTGTTCTATCCCTATGTAAATTCTCTTCTATCCATAACTATAAATTTTGTAAGAGTAGGGACTACATCTGTCTTGCTCCCAGTGGGGGCCCCCAGTGCCTAGTAGAATGACAGATTCATAATGTTAATTCCTTTTCCCTTCCTTCCTCGCTATTGTCCAAAGTTCCCCGTCTGCTGGTTAAGAGTGGTTCCGGAACACACTTCTGTTCTTCCTTAATTTCCTATTTGTAGCAGAGGTTGTTAGTTTTTTTCCCCCAGTATGTATTCTCCTTTTCTTTTGTGATGATAGAACACCTGATCTTTGACTGGCCTCCCTTTGCATCTGGGTAGGGCTATGCATCCATGTTCTGGCTTGTAGGTTGTAAGTGGAAATGTGAGATAGCTTTTTGGAGCCTTCCTTAAAAGACAGCTGGTAGATGCCCTTTGTCCCTTCTTCATTACTCTTCTTTCTGTCTGCCTGGAATGCAGGTGCTGCCATTTTGGACCATGAGAACCAGAGTCCCACGTAGGGATGGTGAGCAGTGACTTGGGCACACGACCCCATGTGCAGCAGAGCCATCGTACCAGCACTGGGTTCAAGCTTCTGGATTTTTGTGTCAGAGGGAAATAAAGTGCTTGTGCGAGCCATTGTGTGTGTGTGTGTGTGTGTATGTGTGTGTGTGTGTGTGTGTGATTTTTCACCACCTACAACGTTGGGACTGGAGGGGCATTATTTGCTCTGAGGTGACAGAAATTGAATGAGAGGTACTTTGAGCCTCTGTGCTGTTTCAAAACCTGTGGCCTCAGTTTTAACTGAGGAAGCCTGTGGCATAAACTCTCGAGTTAAACAGACCTGAGTTTGAACCTTGACTTTATTCCTCCCTCCTGTGGAGTGACATAACCCCCCTGAGCCTCATCTGTAGCATGGAGATAAGAGTAGCTACCTGTTGGGGTTGTCATTCTGGGCATTAGAATGTTATCATGTCTATTAGTAGATTCTGTTATAGTAGTATATTTTTATTTTGTCTGGACTAGTGAAATTACCAAGGCTGCTGTTCCAGCAAAGGAGGAAACAACTGAATGAATACAAAGTTTATGCCATAAAGCATTAAAAAGAACGCTTGAACTTTTACGAGGGATATACTTAGGGGGCTGGAGAAGGAAGTCCTGTTCAAGCTGTGGGTATCAGGTTTTGGCCATGGGCTGCTCCCATATGCCATGTGTATAGGGCATGCAGAGATAAATGAAGACATCATCTTGATCTCTGCCCTCAGGATCCCTTTGTCTAACGGGGAAGACAAAGATTATTACAAGGCAAGGAGAAAACCACTCCAAATGCAGCATTCACAGAGTGCCGTGGGAGCACAGGGGTCTGTCTGAAGGAACCAAAGAAAGTCAGACCTGTTTCCTCTCAGGCTGGGTCCTGAAGGATGAGCAGGAGTTCACCAGAAAGAGCAAATAGTCTAGCCAGGGGCAATCACACGGACAAAGACAAAGAGATACAAAAGAGCAATAACATGACAATGGTTGCAGCCGGCCTCTTCTATTTCAGGCGGTGGGAGAGGAGGGTTAAGGGACCTGAGGCTGCAGATGTGTCTGTGATGCTGTTGCCTACAGAGCTGGATTGCCTCTTTTGCATTTGGACAAGGCCAAGGACCTTTTAAAGGAAGGGAATGATGTGGGCAGTTCTCGTCTGATGCTTGTGCTCCTCGTCCCCCTGTTCTTTTGACTTGGAATGCTGCCACTTAGGGCAGAGGAGGAGCAATCTTCTGGCGGTCATGGGAAACACAGATATCCTTTATCTTGGTTGAGATTAACAAAACAAATTAACTTAGGGTGTGAGGAGAAGCCCTTCAGATGAAAAATGGGCAAACCCCAATGAGGTTGCTGGTAGTGATGCCAAACCTTCCCTAATTTTACTTGGCTGGGCCATTTATTTTTATTTTTTCCTTCTTTTAAAAAACTATTGTATTTCTAGTTAAAAAAAAAAAGTCTCCACCTTCTGGAATGTAGTGTGGTTTTTGCTTCTGGTCAGAAGTGAAGAAAATATAGCTCCTGGATTTTTCTGTGCTTGATAGAGGGCATAGTATGTAAATGTAGGTTACAAAACTCTCTCTCCAACATGATCACAAACTGATGAAAGAAAAACTATGTATGTATGTGTAATATAAATTGCCCTTTGGGTTATGGGACTTTCTTCTATATTTTCCGCATTTTTTAAGGGAGCAAATGAATCTTAAGTATTTTTATTTTTTATTTTTTGGAAAGATTTTATTTGAGAGAGAGATAGAGAGCACGAATGGTGGGGAGGGGCAGAGGCAGAAAGAGAGAAGCAGACTCTCCGCTGAGTAGGAAGCCTATCGCGGGGCTCCATCCCAGGACCCTGGGATCATGACCTGAGCCAAAAGCAGACGTTCAACCGACTGAGCCACCCAGGCGCCCCCCATCTTAAGTATTTTTAACAGAAGTTCTCAGTGTCATCCCTGTACTCAACCTGAGAAACAAAAACAAATTTCTTGGGAGGAGGAAGGATAGAATTAGGGGTCGGCTGTGTGTTTTGGAAAGAGTTTGGTTCCTCCCCTGTTGGTAACTTCTGCTGAGCTGTTGCTAAAGGTTTTGATGGCTGTTTCATTATTCATTCGATGTGAATTTATTGAGCAACTACTCAGCAGCCAGCCACACCTTTCTGGGCAGGCTTATTTTAGACGGAAAGGCAGTTCCTGGCTGGCCCCACTGCCTCCCCCTGAGGTTTTCTTAGCTGGGCTCAATGCGGCCACAACACCCTATGATTCTGTCATCGCCTCTCTTGCTGCGAGGGGCCACTCCGGAGCCCTTCATAAACACGCTGTCCAGGCTGTTTGGGTAAGAGCAGGAAAAAGACAATAATAAACTCAGGAGGATGGCATGGCCAAGGTGGTTCACACTGAGGCTTTTAATGGCTTTTCACACATGAGGAGTGCTTTATCGTCTGCACTTGAAAACGCTGTCCTCGCACGACCACCCTGTAAATGCCAGCCTCTCCTGGGAGCCTTCTGTAACCGAGCAGCCTCAAGTTCAAGGGAAGGCTCTGGTTGTTTCTTCTGAGAACAAACATAAATATCAGAGGCCCCTCTGCCTGCGTCAGGGGGTGTAGGCTAGATGTGCAGAGCGACGGCCAAGTTTGAGAGGCTATGGGGGGGTGTTTTAAAAATAGGTGTTTTGAAGAAAGCTTTAAGAGAAAAAATGATTGGCCATTGGTAGCTCTCATCCTCTCTTTCTTCAGCACCAGCTGAGTAACCAGGACCCTGAAGTGAACCAGAGTATTCAGGAAGGTGAAGCACAGAGGGAAATGTTTTATTAAAAACAGGCTTTTGAGTTGTGACAAATTATATGTGAGGTTTCAGGTACAGACCTACAAGACTGTGATGGCTTCAGGCATGTTCAAGTGTGGCCAGAAGGAGAAAGCTGCCCTTCCTGGTTTATTGTGTGGTTTTGCTTCCTGGGGGAGAGGGTAGGTGGGGGGGCGGTGGGAAGGGGAGAGAGAAAGGGGCATGTTCCAGGTTACAGTTGAGGTCAGGCTGTGGCCATCCCCAGCATCCCAGCTCACATCAGAGGTCAGAAGACAGAGTGCGTGAGAGAGACCGAGTGAGCTGTCGCTGGTAGGCAAAGCTAAGGACCTGTACGTTGAGGTAGGAAGATAGTCCAAATTCCTTCAATGGCTCTCAAGGCTTTTTACAGTCTGATCCTTTCCAGATCATTCTGTTTATCTGTCCAAGCACCAAATGTTGCTCTTCTTCTGTCTTTGGCAAACTCCAAATCCTCCTTCCAGAATAAGTTCAGAAGTGAAGTCTGAGCCATTTAAAAAAAAATGGTTTAGCTCTGACCCCCTTCTTTCTCTTCATCCCTTCTCCATCCTTCCCTGGGGCAGAGTCCATCACTCCTCCTGTTGCTTCCATGTGACTTGGCTCGTGACCACTGTTAGAATTGACAGTCACAGCATGGAGGAGCAGATGGAGTCTGGGAGAGCCTCTCCAGGAAACTGGCACAGGATCACACGAGATAATACAGGTGGAGGTTGTTGATTGGAAAGCACTGTGAGAGTGTGGTCATTGCTACCCTTTATTGAATACGTGCTTAGCATTTTCTAAGTCCTTACAACAACCACTTGAAGGTAGATATTATGATCATCTTCCTTTTCAAGATGAGGGAGCTGAGTCTCAGAGTAGTTAAGAAGTGGCCTTCCCAAGGCCACATCAATAAAAGTGGCAAAGTTAGAATTGAAACCCAGTTCTGACTCCATGGTCTCGACAGCACCATATTGCTAGGCCAATAGGGAACTCAAACGGGAAAGAGATACCGCGCCAAAGGCATCAAAGCTGGGGTGGAAAAGTAAGACAGTTACTGCCAGAAAACATATAGCCATAGGGTGGCATAAGGGTTCCTGGAAGGTGCATGTAAAAATGGTTTGGAGATCGGAGTTACTTTTTAGGGAGAAAAACAGGCTTTTTGGAGAGTGCTCACCTCATCTACACCTTAAGGAACAGGTAGGGTTTTTACAACGAATTGGAGAAACAAAGAATGGAAGAACCTACATGAATAAAGGCTGAGGGGGGTGGGCAGGGCATGAGCACAAGGCTCTTCTGACCACTTCTTGTTATTATCAAGGACTTGGAGCTCAGAACATTTACCACCACCCCTCACCCCCTTTCGTCAAGATAGAAGATGGTTGCCCGCTAGCATGTGGGAATAATTCTTCTTACAGTGGTTCTCACCGGAGCTGCTACTGCTTCCTTGGCCTTGGAAACATTTTTGATTGTCACAGTGATTGGCGGGGTGGGATGTGTTGGTTGTGTGTGAAGAGATTTGCTTGGCACTTGGTGCCCCCTGAACAAAATATGCTAACTATCTTGCAATATGCAGGCCAGTCCTCCCCAAGGAAGAACTCTCCCACTCCAAAGGACAGTATCTTCTGCTAAGATATAGTGTGGCCTCAGCCTCTAAGCATACATGTGTAGACTTACCCCTGGGCCATGCAGTGTCCCTCTGGGAAGCCTGATTCTGGTCCCGACATCCCTCCCTTGTCAGACACACCACAGTGATCTAGGTGTTTTATCCCCAATCTGTGCCCAACCTCCAGAAACTGCTATTTATGCTGCTTCCAAAGCTTAGAACTGAAAATAAAAATGCCCCCTCTGTTTCCCCTCCCCTTCAGTATCCTCTGCTGCTGAGGCCATGTAAGGAGAATACCGCCTGGAAGGTTTTCAGAACCTTCCTCTGAGTATGAACAGTAACTGGAAAGTGATCCTTCTGCTCTGGCTACCTTTGTGGTAGGGAGGAGGGTAAAAAGAGCATTCAGTGGGCTGGGCTCTTCTCAACAAGGGCTCATCAAGGTGGAAAACCAAGTGGCACACACTTGTGAAGAAAGTATAAAAGGAGTAGGTAGTGGATGGAGGAAAAGCCCTAATAACATGGTAATAAGAGATAACAGACTACAAAACCCCAGGGAAGCTGGGAATAAAAGAGCCCAGTGCCTCACAAATACAGGACTGAATGAGTTTCATGTTTAATGTAAATACACCTGCCATTTGTTCTCTGAAACCTCAGCTCCAGGTTTTAAGATAAAATAGAATTTTGAACACGGTGCCAGTGTAATTTGCCTTTGCCCGTGTGCTGACTGTACACTTTGTTCCCAAACAGTCCCCAGAGACAAAAATACTGCTCCGGCTAGCTCGCGGGTCCTGCCTCCCGCCATTTCCCTTAGCCAGCTCTGCTTTGACCTGGCGTCCAGCTGAGACTCCTGGGCTGTGGACAGAGCAGGGAGAAGGGAAGCAGCCGGCCAGGAGTCATACGTGCGGAGTGCCAAAGTAGCTCATTTTACTCTCCTGCTTCAAAGCTTCCCCCTGCGTTAAGCAGAAAGACTGAAACCCTCCATCTCTTCTGCAAAGCTCCTGCCTGCTTTTTGCCTTGAGTCCTGCCATCCTCTCGTCGCCTCCCTCAGCCGCAGCGCCCAGACCTGCTTGTTTTCGGTTCCTGGGCTGTCGCCGTGCGCCGTCCAGCTGCAGGGTCTTTGCTGTTCCTCTGTCTACAGTGCTCTCTCCCCGTTCCTCCGTCCCTCTTCCATTCTTCTGTCCAGAATTCAGCCTGACAGGGAACTTCTGATGAGATGCTTTCCCGGAGCCCACCCTCACACCAGAAGAGATTGGGGCCCCTCCTGTGTTTGGTGGTGGTGCCCTCTACTTTTCCTTCACGGCTCTTTTTCCAGTTCATAATTACGTATTTGTGTGATTATTTGATTAATGTCTCCCTCTTCCACTGGACTGTGGTTTCCATGATGGTAAATCTGCTTTGGGCTCCCTAATAATTCTGGCACTCAGCACCAGCTGACATATGGTAGGTATTCAATCAGTGTTCGTTTAATGAGTGAGTTATTGAATATATTACAGATAGATTGGAAAATCCAAATGGGCAGAAGGGAAGAAATAAGATAAAAAGCAGTTGTAATCTTACACTCAAAGAGAAAACACTTCCAGTTTTTTGTGTGTATGCCTTGCCTGATTTTTTTCATTCTACAAAAGATAATTATTTTCCCTTGATAATATTGTAAACAAGAGTAAACGTCCATTAAAGTTTATTTAGTGTAGCATCGTTTTTTTAAATCCCGTATTGTTAGACCCAAATTGGACTATGTGATCTACAATTCATGGAAACCGATGGAAAATAATAAAGAATTATGTCATGTTGACTCACCCAGTCAACATTCCACCTTGTCCAAAAGGAGTATAAAATGCCAGATTGGGACTGACTGTCCAGAAACACGGAGACATGGGGCAGATGGAACTCTAGACCACATGGGGAGAGCCCTGGCCACGGGAAATGGCTGTGGTTGCTGGAGGAGAAAGTGGTGGGGCTGTTAAGGAGTTGCCACCTGCTCCTAGTGGGAGCAACGTACTTGTAGGGAAAGCCACAGTGCATATGGCAGGGTCTTCGCTGGCTCTGTGATGTGGGTGAGCAAAATGGCTGCCTTGGCATTACCTGGGAGTTTCTGGGGCTGATGGGGTGGTGACTAAGGGTGGGGAGAGAATCCCTTAGTACTGTTTTCCTAGCCTAGTGCGGGGCAGAGAAGCTGAGAAAGGCAGCCCCAAGCCAGGAATCCCTGCCATCAACCCCTCTTCCTGACTCTTATTTAGTGCCCCCTTGTGGCTGCCCTTGGTGTTAACTCTGACTTGGGTGTCTTAGGCACCTGTGGTAAAGCCAAGCGAGACTCAGGTTGGAGCAGGAAGAGGTTTTAGGAATTTTTGTTAGAGATGCACCAGTTTTTAAGTCCTGCTGAAGGGTCCCTCCACAGGTTAGGATGGTGGAAGGCTGACTTGTATTTCAACCACCACCACCACACACTGAATGTTCATTATGAATAGATATATTATACTCCATAAGGATCACAACAATCTAAGGAGGTCGTTTCCACTGTGACCCCAGTTTATAAACGAAGTACCTGAGACTTGGAAAGTGTCACAATCAGAATTTGAACACAGGTCTGTTTGACTTCAGACCCTGTGCTTTTTTTTTTTTAAACCATTATTTTTGAAGAATCTCAGTAGGTTCTTAAGCACGAGTCATGCTACTTTCTAGAGCATTTGTGACCGAACAGTATGAATTGAAACAAGGCAACCTCTGTGCTCCCTTTTGGGAAAAGTTAATATTTCACATGCTCTCGAGAATTTAGGAGCTTGGTAAAAACTTACTATTAAACAGGGATTTTCTTTAATTCCTTTTGTTTAAAGATTTTCATGTGAAACACTCCATGTACTGTGCCTCCCTCTGAGACGTCAGTGGTGCCAGAGACCGTTAGGGAGTTTGTGTAAATAGAGAGCAGGCCAAATGCTGCCCACACAAGTAGTGAGGCTCGAGGCTGAGTGTGTGGAATGGTTTCACCGTTGGCCCAGGGCTCGGTGGAGTGTCCTGAGGCCTCATCCCAGGCTGCAGATCTGCGGACAGACTACGCCAGCAGAGGCCAAGTTGGCTTTGTTCCGTAGGTGCCGGAGACCCCATCCAGCCAGGAGATGAAAGGCCAGCGTGAAGAAGTATCTTTAACCATTCATGTTAAAACAGATAAACTTGCTGAGGACATAAAACCAGTGAGTCTGGAAAGATCAATCTTAACTAATGTTAATGTACATCTTGATGATTTTTTTTTTAACTGACACTTCTTACAAAAGGCAGAAATATCTAGAGAGTAAGTAACAGGACAAAAATGCTTTGAAACATCTTTGAAATGACCAGTGCACAGAGTCAGAAGGTAGAACTGGTTCTCTTCAAGCCTTTTTTTTAAAAATGCCTCATTTTTATTTTACTTTGTTTTGGGAAGGACTGCATTCTATTGACACATTGAGAAAAAAATTACTTTTTGTTTTTCTAAAACTAATAGGAGCTTAGGCATTATGATTAAGGACCAAAAAGAGCCAACTCTGATGAATGCCCCCTTTCTTAAGCTGCAAAATTTAATAGCTGCCACAGAGAGTTTTTTCTTTTAATCAGCAAAAAATTTATTTTGTCCTTGACATTTTATGCCAAAAATCAGCCTCGAGAGTGTGTTTTATAGCCTGAGCTGAATTGCCCTACAGGTAGTTTTTCTGTGAGTAGTGTTCATTGAATTGGCTTTTTTGCATTAGATAGCAAACCGGTATCAATTTACTAGATCACCTTTTCAGTGTTTCTGAAGGATAAAAGAAACTTAAGCAGAGACAGCAGAGCATTATGGGTAAGTGCCTAGGTTCTTATGGGGGCAAGATAGGGATACCAGTGACCTCACTACTTCCTAACTCTGTGACCTTGAGTAAATTACCCTCCTAGAGCCTGTTTCTTCTTTCAGTTGGGGACCATAATAGGGCCAACATCATCACATTGTTGTGATGATTAATGCACCTAAAGCATGTCGCGCAGCCTTTAGCACTAATGGTTAGTGATGCACAGCCATATATAATTTAGCACTTTGCCTCAGAGAAAGGTCTTCTTATGATTTGATGGTAGAAGGAGTGAGCAGAAAATAAGATGTTTCGATTTGTCCAGAAAAATGACCCGATAGAAATTTAGCACGGCAAAATAAATGCCTCTTAAACTACTGAAAGCAGATTTTGTTTCTTAAATGTTTTGTTTCTTAAGTAGAAATGCAGTTATTTTGTTCAAAGTGATCGAAAATACATATGAAATCTCTTGCCTTTCTTTCATCTGTTTGTAAAAAGAGCTGGGGCAGTCCATAAGCCCCAAGTACCTGTTCAGTGCAAGGGACCAGGTTAGGCACATGGGAGAGCTCAAAGAACTGTGACTTGCAATCCCTGCGCGGTGGACGTTTTAGTGAAACTTGGGGGAATTAAAACGAAAAATCGATTAACCTAATAACACCTCGCTGCCAAGTATGTGGGGAAGGAAAGACCCCAGGCTGAAGCATGGGTGATAGGAAGCAGGATAGATTTGAGCTGATGTTGAAAGGATGGGAAGCAGAGAGAAGTGGGAAGGTCTCTTATAGGGATGGGTTAATGGCAGGAGCAAGTCAGTCTAGTGGGAAGGAGCATGGTGCGAGGAAGGAGACATGGTTAGCAAGTGCAGGCTCATTAACATTGAAAGCTACCTTTGAACCAGAAGTATCTGTCTGAGTAGATGGAGTAGGCCTGTCCATCAAGCCATTCTTCACCACCATGATCCATTACCTCAGGGTCTCTTATCTTTATATCAAAAGTAAGACGAGAGGCAGATGAGGAAGTACTTTGCTTTTCACTGCTATGCCAAACATAGTTTACATACCAACACTGATAATCTGTCAGCCCCCCTCTCCGCGACACTTAATCATTTTCCTGGAATCCACTGGAATAATTTTTCTATGCATTACAAAGTATGCTTCAGAGGGTCTGTTTTTAAAGGTAAGTTTGTATTCCTTCAACCACCTGGCATTTCCAGTTACATGTTCCTTCTCAAAGCCAAAGTGGCCAGTTTTGAAAGCAGCTAACTTCGTGGCCCATTAATAATGATGTTCGACACTTGATGAGCCCTTACTGTGTGCCAGGCACTGTTCTAAGACTTCCACGTGTACTGACTAATTCACTGAATTCTCCAGAATAGAGGAGCATGAGGAGAAAGGGGAGATGGAGTCACACACAGATTAACTGGTTAAAAAATTAATTAATTTGTTCTACAAATATTCATTTCGTGCCTGTTATGTGCCAGGTACCATAATTAAATGCTGGTGAAATTAATGAATAGATACTTGAAGATTGAAGCAACTCAGAAATGGCATCCTAACAGCCACTATGGGTATTTTATCAACATCCCACAATTCTGGATTGACTGTTTATTGAACACATACTGAGTTCTTGAGAGCAGTGCTTATTTAAAACTTAATGCGAATACAGATCACCTGGGAATCCTGCTAAGATGCAGATTCTGAGTTAGAAACTCTGTGGTGAAAACTGAGGGTCTGTATTTCTCACTAGCTCCCAGGGGGTGGTGATGCTGCCCATCCAAGTGACCTCATTAAGTAGCAAGATTTTAGAGAGCTGAGTAAATGGCAGAGGAAACACAAGAAAGATAAAGGCAGGAACATGTTGTCACTTTGCCACCAGAAGAGGCAGCAGGCCTGGATTTGGCCATAGACCCCAGCAGAGCACTTAGCATCGTTGTTATTGTCAATGTCATTACCATGTGCACCTGCAGAAATGTAAGGGATTGGACCCTCCAGGCACAATGGCTCGGTTGTAACTCCTAACATGCCTTAAAGCTAAAGGAGCAAAGCAAGCTATTCTTTTCAGGAACATGACTGATAGGGTGTGTTAGAGAAGGTGGTAGACTGGGAGCCAGGAAATCTGCATTCTCATCAGAGCTCATTTACAGACTCACTGTGTGACCCTAGTTAAATCACTTAGCCTTTCTGTGTCTTGGTTTCCACACCTGTACAACAGACTGGTGACAGCTGCCCTGCCCCTGTTGGGCTGTGGACATTAGTAGATGAGGTAGGGTGTGCAAAAAAAAATCAGTGCTCATGGAAAAACCAAAGGAGTGTTACCAATATGCTTTTTTATAATTAAAAATTATAGAGTCTTTAGCAGTAGGTAGGAAAAAGAAGGTGTCTTATGAGCTCCTACTTTGGTTTATATCTCTCTGGGGGATTTTTATGACTCTCAGCCTACTCTGATTCATGGCATGTGTAGAACCCCTATGGAAGTTAACTCCGTGCTCTTCAAGAACTGACCATCTCAGCCTCTACTTGACCAGTGGAGACCTTCAGACTCTAACTGCTGTCCTTCCTTACACTGAGCTGGGGAGAGGGTGAAGCAGAGGGAAGGTAACACTTATGAGTTATTTTACTTAATCTTTACAACACTCCTCTAGGAAGGTATTATTGCAGTTTTACAGATGAGACACCTAAAGCTCAGACGAGCTCATTTGTCTGGAATTTCATTTTGTTCCTCTTTTCAACTTTGTACCTCTAAAGATGTGATTGCTTCACTTTCACAAGGCTATGAGGTTAGCAAGCTCTGGTATCTGGCTAACAGTTTCTTCTGTGCATGCTATTCCAGGGGTAGATACCATGAGTTTAGGGTGAAGCCAAGAATTTTGTGCTAAACACCCATTTGTGCTACGGAGTTCGAGATCTATTGTAGAATGCTCTGGATTTAAAATCCACAGACTTTCATAAGGACTTCTACAGCTCACCTCTCCTAGAGATACAGAAGGGCTGTAACTGAAGACAGTGGCTCGTTCTTTTTAATATTTGAGGAGGAGGATGGTAGTGATGGGTTTTTACTGAGTCATTTTCATGTGCCCTGCAGGACGAAGCTTCTTCCGCAGGTCATTCACATAAGTCCTCACATAGCCCTGTGAGGTTGGTGGTTTTGTTGCCCATGTTTCCGAGAGGAAGCATCTGGAGACTCAGAGAGTGAAGAAACTTTTGTCAGGCCCAGCACCTCCCAGGTGGGTCAGCCTGGGCTGTAGGCCTGGTCTTTTAGGTCCTCACACTCATGCTCATTCCCGCCTACCACCCTATCCAATGGGTTAACCACTATCATTGACCATCCGGGTTTAGAAATTGGCAGTGGCTCTCAGTGGGAAAGAGCTACTTGAAACAACTAGCACTACCATTACTAATAGAACAGTTGCCAGGTTGCTCTTTTGCTGGTAGGGTCCCCTTGGTGGGCCCTGTCACATCCCATCACTTCACAGGTCATGTGAGATCACAGTGCTGAAATAACTCCGGGCGAATGCTGTAAAACAGATTGCACGTGACACCTGCCCTTGGATTTCGCAGCGTGGTACTTCAGCCCCACTGAGCTCACAGAATATTTAATTTACCATCAGAGGACTCAGATCCCTGGAAGGGCTTCCTGCAGACAGTATGACTTTGCAACTTCCCCTGGAACAGGATCCCAGACTCTGTGGACTCTGGAGAGGCACAGATCACTGGAGGCACACATCCTAGCCTCGTTTGGTCTAGTTACTTAATCTCTTTTAGCCTCAGTTTGTTCATCCGTTAAGTGGGGGATAACGATAGTACCTCCCTCTTAGAGTTGTGAGGGTTAAATGAGCCAGTGGTGCCAGATCCACGGTAGGTACACAGTCCAAGAGAACCACCGTAGCTTATTTTCTTCTGGATTATATCAAGCCTGAGTTTTCTCTTTCTCTGCACTTACAGTCCAACAACACGTTCTGTCACTTTATATCTAAATGATGCCTTAAATCTGGTTTTTTGTACCCTGCTATCACCTTAGTCTAAACCAGCCTTATCTCTAGCCCAGATTCCTAGCCTCCTACCTGGCCTCCTACCTGTACTCCTGTTTGACAGACCCTCTGGAGTGATTTTATTAAAATATATAGGGGGCGCCTGGGTGGCTCAGTTGGTTGAACGACTGCCTTTGGCTCAGGTCATGATCCTGGAGTCCCGGGATCGAGTCCCACATCGGGCTCCCTGCTCGGCAGGGAGTCTGCTCTCCCTCTGACCCTCTTCCCTCTTGTGCTCTCTGTCTCTCATTCTCTTTCTCTCAAATAAATAAATAAAAACTTTAAAATATATAGGATTATCCATTCCTTTCCTTAACCCCTTCCCCCCTCGATGGCTGCATGTTGCACTTAGACTCAATCTGTACCCCCATTCCCCTACAAGTCATTATGTGGAATGCACCCTGCCCACTGCCCCACATTCACCTCCAGCCCCTCTCTGCCTGTGCTCCAGTCATGGTCACCAGCTTTCTGTTCCATGGATGTGCCAAGCTTAGTGGCCTGAGGGCCTTTGCACTTGCCAGAGACGCTGTTTCCCAAGATCTTTGCATAGCCAGAAATGTTTTGTCACTTAGAGTAGCCTCCCAGCTTCTCAATAGAAAGTCACCATGTCCCCTGCTACAATTATTTTCTAACATGCCACTTTGTTTTAATTTTCTTCATGTACTCATGACCTGAAATTTTCTTGTTCATTTGTTTAATCATTTGTAGTTTATCTCTCCTGACAAGAAGGTAAATTCCATGACTCTGCTCATAGTTACACACCTAGTTCTTAGAAAACTGCCTGGTAGAGATGAGCTGCTTAGCAAACATGTACTGATTGAATGAATAAATGTCATCTTTATTATAAATTAAAAATAGACATTAAGAAGCTGAACAAAAAGAGGAAGTCTGTCAGGATTTGTATTCAACCTGAGGTTTGGAATCTGGTGGTCACGGATAGGCTGAATGGGCATGGGTGAGTGGAGGAATGAGCCCATCTTCAGAGCAGGAGGGGTGTGGTAGGAGGGCATCCCCGTCAGCCCCCTGCCTCCAATCACTATTGTTTATTTACTGAGTTATTCAACAAGAACTTGCTGTGTGCTGGACTGTGTGCTGAACTCTGCTTACAGCAGCTGACAATGAGAGATCTAGGCTCCACCTTGACCGAGCTGACAGCTGGTCCAAGACGACTGGCACAGAGCACAAACATTTTCGGAAGAAACAGGTATTTGACAGGGAGAACTGTGCAGAAGCCCAAGGAACATCTTGTAGGAGGGTCTGTTCTGGAGGACCAGGGAGGCCTCTGCAAGGGAGTGGGGTCTGAACCAAATCTCCAGGATGTCTAACTCTGCCCACGCTTTCTCATGAATTTCTTAGCATCAGCCCTTGTGGAGGGTGCAGATTTATGCAGGTGGGGCCAGCACAGGGGGTGTGCTTTTCTCGGAATTCTTCCACCCAGAACACACCTTTTTCTCTCTTCTATTTATAAACTAGCCTGTAGGTAGTAGCCTTGGCTGTGCAGGGATGATGACATCTCATTGCATTTGAGGGACACTGAGGCTTGGTCAAGTAGGGTAATGTGTCTAGTTCATGCCACTAATAAGTGATGGCTTAGGCCCCACGTCTTTATGACTCCCAAGACCCGCTCTCCTTTAGACAGCTTTAGGTATTCCCACTCCTCGGTGATCATGAAGGATTTGTGGTTCAGGACATTCCCTCTTGTTGAATTTGTTTCCTCAACTGCTTGGCCTGTTCTGCATTTTTAGGAGTTAAAGTTGGCTGATGCTCCTTTCAGTCCTAACAAAATGTCTCAATATCCATAGTCCTTTGAGATCTCCTGGCAAGTGAGAAACCAAAATGCAAGTAGGTCCTTTTTTTGCCAGCCAGCCTAGTGATTTGGCACACTGGACCTGAGTGGTTTTGAACGTTGAGGCTGCCTCTGAATACCTGCATCCCCACCCCCGTGCAAGCCACCAAAACTCTCTGTAAAATGGCCAATACACTCTTACAGAGCCGGTTGGAGAAATGCTCATGAAATTGATCTTGAAGTACTTGGCAATTGCGAGTTTCATGAGGATCCCTGGTAAGAATAATTAACTTATTTTGGAGGATGGATTTACTTAGGAAACCTCCATCTGCAGTGAGGGTGGGCCCCTCTTTCCTGTTGCTCCTGGCACGTGTTCTCTGAGTAACATTTGCAACAGTCTGGGTGGTTTGTCTGCTTACAGCCATGCAGAAAAGTCGGTGGGAAAAGCCAACAGGCCACTGGCACTTGGAAACTGGGGTTGGCACCGGTCACAGTGAGACTCATTGCTTTTATTAGCAACTTAGTCATTTTACAGCGGGCAAGGCAGAAGTGCCTAACATGCAGACTCACGATGCTAGTGTGGCTCTTGGGCTAAGAGGAGCAGATACCTCCAGCATCCCACAGAAGTCCCAAATTATAGATGCAGCACACCTTCCACTAATGTGGTGCTAAGACCTGATTTATATTCTCACTTCTAGGAAGACTTACTGTCATAGTCTCTGCTAGGTCACACGGTGTGGTGTTTGAATTCTAGTTCTGCCACTTACTAGCTATGTGGCTTTGTGGTCACAGACCAATCTCTGTGTTCTCCTTTGTGACACAGGGATGTGAACGGCATCCACCTCATAGAGTTGTTTTTACGAATAGGCAGGTTAATACAGGTAAAGCACTTAGAACAGTGTCTGGCCCGTAGTAAGTGCTCAGTGGCCAATTGGCTCTCGCTGACATTAAACTGTGGCTGGATCTCCATATTGCCTCTCTCATTCCCTCTTCAGAGGCCTTTAGGGAGCTCCTGGAGAATCTGAGCGGTGTAGCCCACTGCTTTAACAGTAAGAGGAAACAATGTGCCCTCACATAGGCCCCTGTTAGAGACCGGAGCCCATAAAAGTCAGAGGGAAGGGCTTGGAAATGTAACACAGCTGGGGAGTCCCAGATGAAAAGGATACATTTTAAAAGGCCCATTACAGTTTATACCAAACACACAAATAGCCAGATTTCCACTTCCTGCCTCAGGGATGTAGGGTGTTGACCCTTTCCAGTCCTCCCACCTCCATCTCAAGTATCACTTCCTCTAGGAATCCTTCCCAGAATTCTCCTTGCACAGTCAGCGGTTTTCTGTTCTTTTTTGGGGGGCGGGGGGTTTGCTTCCATAAAACGTTGACTCTAACCTCATTGAGATTGTGATTGTCAGCTTGTCTGACTTGCCTATTAGACTGGGAGCATCTTGAGGGCAGAGACCCTGGCAAGCGGTCTAGGGGATATTGTGTGGTTCTTACATCTCCACAACCCCTAGTGCTTGGGCATGCAGGATCAGTTTGTTGAATGAAAAAGTAAATGTAAATGGTAAACAATGAAATGAGAGCTAACGCCTACTGAGTGCGTTTTGAAAAGCAGTTCTTAGACCTCCAATGCTATAATGTAACTAACGTTGACTGAGGGCTTCTTTTGGATCTGTGTGCTTTTCCTTCAGCAGTAGCTCATTTGATTTTCCTAACAGCCCTAGGAGGAAGTCTATTAGTGTTGCCATTTCATTTATTTATTGAGAGAGAGAGAGAGAGAGAGAGAGAGAGAGAGAGAGAGAGGGAGGGAGAGAGAGGGAGAATGAGCAGGGGGAGAGGCAGAGGGAGAGGGAAAAGCTGACTTCCCACTGAAGTGGGAGCCTGATGCGGGACTCGATCCCAGGACCCTGAGATCATGACCTGAGCCCAGGGCAGACACTTAACCCAGGCGCCCCTAGTGTCGCCATTTTATATATAGGTGAAGAGATGGGAACTCATGCTGGAATTCTCACCCAACAATCTGATCCAGTACCTGGCCTTTTAGCAGCTACATAAACTCTCTCTCACCGTGAGACTTCAGAGAGAACTTTAGCATTTTTAAAGGGTCCTCCTCTCACTCACTTTGAAGCCAGAGATTCTGGCTTTTTGGATCCTGCTACACACTGATCTAAGTTAATTTATCCGTTCAAGTGTGGTTGGTTTGGGAACTATGTTTCCTCCCCAGCAACCTGTGTGACGATGAAAGCAAGTCATAGGCTAAATTTTTCAAAAGTATAAGCATTTGTTAGTCAGCAAACATAAAAGCCATCATAAATCCTTTTCCTTTAGGTTCTGTGAAATTCATTCTCTCTGTCCTGGAGGCCCACCGACCATACTTGCATAAGAAGTTTAGGCTGAGACAAGCATAATAATATTCTAGTGTCAGAGTTAGCCAGTCTTCTGGCTGCATCAGGTGATAAACTTCCGGTGTTGGGGACACAGGATCGTACAGAATTGTGGACCTAGGTGCTACTCCCAGGTCCTCTTCACCCTGGAGTAGAGATACCCCTACAGAGCTACAAGCTAATCAGAGTTCTTGAGTGTTGCTCATTTTAGCAATGGAGAATTTTTTCTGATGCCCTTTATTAGTTAGTATTCATTAATGACTCCTGTGCAGATTTAGACAATATTTGAAGTGCTTTATGGTTGCATCCTTTATATTCTAACTAACCATCCCTCAGTGTGAACTCCTAATTAGGGTACTTGAGATGTTAATAACCACTCCCCCTAGAATATAGATCTTTGTTTAGGCTACATAAATGTTAATCATCCATTCCTCAGAGGTAGATTAAATTTAACTTAGAAACATGCATATATCTTGGGGCACCTGGATGGCACAGTTGGTTGAGCGTCTGACTCTTGGTTTCAGCTCTCACATCGGGCTCTGTGCTCAGGGCAGAGTCTGCTTGAGATTCTCTCTCCCTCTCCCTCTACCCCTCCTACTCATGCTCTCTCTCTCTCTCTCTCAAATAAATAAATAAATAAATAAATAAATAAATAAATAAATCTTTAAAAAAAAGAAACGTGTATCTCTCACTGTCATTACTGCAGACTTTAAAGTGAATCACAGACAATATGACAGCTTTGTTCAGAGATTGTGTAAAATAGTGGAAAGAGGCGGGCTTTGAGATCAGGCAGGATTTGAACCTGTGTCCAGCTGACTTAATGGCTCTTGCTGTGGGGGAGGGGCTGTGTATGGGCATTTCCCAGCTGCCTTGGGGGAAGCCTGGCCATCTGCTGGCTATCCGTTCCAGCGATTTTTACCTGAAGCTTGAAGACTGGACCTGTGTTTTGGAAGGGCAGGTATGGGGCCAGAAAGAGCTGGTGGCGTGGGCAGTGATAGTTCTAAGCCTTCTTTGCCCACTTGCCTTAAAACTCTTTGTCTCTGCATCTCTGCTAGAATTGCCAGCAGTCCCAGAAGATACCTTTTCCCTGTCCAGGGGCAAGTCCTGCTGTTGCGGCCAGGATCATGCCAGGCTAAACTGACTAGTGTTGAAAGTTACAAGAATTGATCCTCCCTTTAATTTTTCCTAAATTGAACACCATGGATGGATGAGATGATGGGAAATGACCAAGAGTCCTGGTAAAAGGTCATCATAGTGGTAACTCACACTGCCTCTCATAGCTTTGGGACCTTGACCAAGCTTCTGGCCCTTTTAGAATGATCCTCGTATCCTTATATGTAAAACAAGGGCTAATGACATTGGCCTCAAAATGGTTGTGAGGGTCAGAGAGATTCTCCATGTAAGTGCCACCACTAGGTAGGAGCTGAAGCAATGTTCCTTTACATTCCCAGAAATGAGCCGTGATGGCCTAGTGTGGGTCTCAAACCCTCATTCAAATGTCTGGCACACAATAGGTGCTCAGTAAGTATTTGTTGAATGAAAGGATGTAGTTGCTCTGCTCTCTTTCAGAGGTTTCCCAGCTAGATCATAGAAGAGTGAAGAGGCCATTTAAAAGACCCTGCCTTGTCATGGGCAAATCTGCTAACAGTTGTTGAACACCAGCTACCACCAAGTGCTGTGCATGTCATTGCAACAATCTTGAAAAACTTTATTATGTCTCTTTTTAAATGAAGAAATTAGGGCTCTGAGAGGTTCAGTGAGAAAGCCAAGGTCCCTGACCTAAGTGGTGGGGGTGGACTCTGTATCCAGAGCTGATTCCAGATCCTGTACTCCCAGCTGCCACGCAGGTGAGAGTGTTGAACCTACACATCTCAGGGGAGTCATACCATCCATGTGAATTGAACATATAAGACCCAGAACAAGTCCCACATCTTAATATCTGGATGTAGGATATGTATGCCGTCTGTATGATCAGCTGCAGTAAGGAAGACATGGAGGGAAGCAGGGTAAGGGCTGATTGGACCCCCAGCACTTAGAAGCTGGGCTTTGTCTCTGCTTCCATCTCCATTCAGCCGCTGCTTTGTTGGTATGGGATTCAGTTTGGGCTAAGGGCATTGGTGAGGAGCAGTGTCAGGGAGAGCAAGAGGCAGTGATGGCAAACGTAAGGGGGTTAACAATAAAGACAAGTTCAAGCACCCATGGGTGACCTACAGTGGTATGGAACCAGGTGGTTACTGTGGAGCAAGGGGCTCTGGAGCTTTGCAGTGGGAGCCCTGCCTCGGAGCTACACTCTCCTTTTGTGAACCCAGTCTTGCCACTCACTGTATGACCCTGGACAAGGCTCAGTTCGGTCATTTGTATAATGAATAATGATGTGGATGATACCAACCTCATGGCCTCACTGTGTGGAGTCAAAATGGTCTCAGGCCCCTACATTTTCAACATGGTATCTGGCTCTAGTAAGCATCTAAACAAATGTTAGGTGTTATCATTGACCAAAAGACCACATTCTACCCTGAACTTTACTTATGTCCTGAATGGATCTTGTGGGGTGATCTTGACAGATAAAGCTGTTTACTGAATTCTTACCCCCTCACTTAGATTTAGAAGAGCAGCTGGGCAGAATCCAATTTAACACATATTTAAATTTCACAGAAAGAAAACATTTGGGTTGGCTTTGGCAGGGTGTCCTTTTTTAAAAAGTTTATTTAAAAATTTTTGTTTTTGCTATGTCGGGGTCTTGAGTGACGGACAGCGTGTCTAATGTCTGGGGCTGAGAAAATCTAGTTAGAGTCAGGTGCACGGGGTCAAATTGGCCTTTCAGACAGAGCCTGCCATAGATTTTCTGAGGATTTAGACGATGTAAGGGGAGTTAACCCATCCCACATTGTAAATTATTTTTTCAAAGGAAAAACAAGGGAGCCAAGAAACAATTTGTCATGATTCTTTTACATTTGACTCGGCAAGAACTTAGCAATCTGCCATCCATCTCCAGCTCCGTGTGATTGGGGGAAATTTTTATAAACCAAATGTTTAAGAGGAACCTGTTGGGTTTTTTTTGTTGTTGTTGAAATGTAAAATATGATTCAGAAATCCACCCCACCCCCAAAACCACCAGAGGAACAAAAACGATTGTCCGTGTTCCTTGACAGCAAGGATTAGTTTTCAGCCTTTGGTTAGGGAGGCAGAGTGGGAGGAAGTTCATGTTTCTGACTTAGCTGGACCAGTCCAGGAGGTCATTTACTAGCACCGGATGGGCTAAGATGTAGCTCTGCACCTTCTGAAGTTCAGGCCCTGTTGACTACTAGTGAAACCGTATTTGTCTTCAAAGGTCAGCGCAAACACTTGAGTGCCTATACTCTTCACATTCTGGGGATAAAAATACAATGATGAATAGCTGACATGGTCACTCACGGGGCCTTAGTAATATCGATGATGATGATGGGAGGGAGGAGGAGAAGAGAAGGAGGAGGAAGAACAGCAGCAGTATCTGTGCCGGTCACTCTTGGCATCTTTTCTCATGTCATCATCTCCTACAGCAAATGCCTGCTGGAAGCAGGTATTCTTAGCCTCATTAAGTAGATATGGTAGGGAAAGTTCCCTGATATTAAGCAACTTGCCCAAGTCTCCACAGGGAACAAGATCAGCTTGGGTTCGGACCTCAATCCACCTTTTCAGACTGTGATAGGAACCAGGATGCTTCACTGTGCTGTGATGAAAGCAGACATATATGGAAATCACTAGACTAGAGGGTGGTGTGTGTTAAAGCAGAGGGGTCCAAGGTGCCTTGGGAACATGGGTGAGAAAGGCTCACCTTTGACTGGGATGTTGGGCGTGGTCCCCTAGACGAGGTTCCACGTGAGCTGAGTCTGGGAGGTGAGTGAGCAGGAGTTTCCACTGGTGAGGAAGTGGGGGGTGTGTGGCTTTGCCAATAGAAGGCACAGGTCATGGTAGGTCGTGGCACACTAGGGGACATGGGGAAGTGGGCAGGTTTATTGTAGAGGGTGGTACAGATTAGGCCTAGGTGTAATGAACTAGGAAAAATCAAGTTTCTCTAATTGAAACTCCAAAAGTGGTTAAGACAACTGTAATCATGGCATGGTTAGGTTACCAGGAAGGTCTCTTCTCGTTATTATATATAATGTCCACATACTTGATTACTGGGAAAGGAAGCCAAGACCATATTTAATCACAAACTACACAGTGTCAGCAGAGATCCTGGTACCCTGTCTTGTCACTGCGCCGAGTAGCTGTAATTTATAGCCTGAAGCAGCGGCTGGAGAAGGAAGGAGCCTTTAAAGCAGTCAGATTTGTTGGCTAACTTCGGTTAACCCAGAGGTCAAAAGCAGTCTCTGTCTAGCACATTAGATAACTTTTGAAACGCTTGACATGTTGCAGGTAGCATTACAGGAACATCCACACTTGAGATAAAAGGAGTTATTTATGAGGTAGATGAGGTTTTAAATGTAAAAGAAAAAAAAATGTCCTGTAAATTATGAAGGCTTTGGTAACCAACCCCCTTGGATGTTGCTGGCGCTCCTGAGAGGGTGGAAGGGAGATTAGCCAGGAATAAAATGGGAAAGTCCATTTAAGCACTAACTGGAATTCCAGTGGCATTACCTGCTGATTGAAAGTGACAGCCCAAAGAATGTAAGTGACCATCATGGAGAAAGGATTAATGCCTTCAGCCTTCCGATTGGAGGTCTTTTGTGTCAGGAGTTGCTATGGAAAACTCTGCCGGTGTTTTCCAGCTGATCTAGTATTGTCTAGAAATAAGTGAAAAAAATCAATTGGTTCCAAAAGCATTATCACAAAGCATTTATAATCTATTAGTTTCCTGCCTTGGCTTATCAAAGCTAAGAAAGACAGTGCTCTAAAGTGAAAAAGTAGAAACTTCAAATTCAGCTGCTTTCTGAATTTTTTTTTTTCCCTACAGAGCGATCGTTGTTGTATTCAACAATAAAGTACATGCTTTAGGGGAATAATGATTATTTTTTTTAAACACCCTTACCTCAAATGCTAGAAGGTTAACATTCTCTGGGAGACATGATTAAGTCCAGACCTGCTTTTTTGGGGTACACATTTATAGCTGCTGGAAATGTAGAAATTGATTAGGAAGAAAGAAATTGTACTTGGCACTATTTAGACTGTTTTCTTCCTTTTCTTCTTGCCTTCCTTGTCAGCTAGTGTGCATTGAGGCCACAGGCAAGGGGGTTATAGTGACCTGAGAACTGGCCTAGGAATAACATATCCTGCCAATGTCACTTCCAGCTGGAGATCTGGGGCAAGTGTGTAACCCCTCTGAACCTCAGGGACTGATCAGCCCCTATGTTAGCTCCTCAGTAGTTGTTACCAGGACCACATGAAGTTCTGTGTATAAGAATTCTCTGAATATTTGTAAGGTACCTATTTGTATCTATTTGTGCAGATGTACAGTGATGAAAGTAAACTCTCTAAGGGCAGGGGCTCTATCTGACTTAGGCCCCTCTATATTGCCATTACCAAGCACAGGGCCATTTGTTGAGTAAATAAGGCAATCAGCCAATAGACAACTTTATATCATCAGTGGCCCAATTTTGAGTACTTGCCCAGGCTATTTCCTATCTGAGCCTTTTGGTTCATAGTTTTTAGAGCCAGAGCCAATGATGATGTGGTTTCTCAATTAGGATATGCCTGATAATTGGCCAAAGAAATGGGCAAAGATATTACAATTTTCTGCTTCCTTCAGGGCGGGGGGTCATGTCTCGTTCATTTTTCTATCTCTTAGCAACTGACAGTATGATGTTTTGCATTTGCCACTGAACAAGAGATATTTACTAGATGGAATTTTCCATGGCCCTGGGCCATCTCTTTGCTGCTGTCTCAGACCTGTTTCTACTTCCTGTTCTGGATTGGGTTTTGAAGCTAGTGCAGAACTTTGGCAGGACTTTGTCTGTGGGCTTGTCCTTCTTGGGCTAGCCTACTTGCTGCCAACACTGTTCTAAGTAGACCCTTCCACATTCCACAATGTGTTTATTACATAATCTCTAATTGCTCACTTGAGAACCCACTGTTCTAACTTTTGCAGATGTCATCAAAGATAATATATATATATACATATATACATATAATATACATATAATATATATATATTATATGACTGAATCCTTATTCAGGTGTGGTGAACACTTCTCGTTTTCTAATGCAAGCTGCCTCAGATAACCATCTTGGACATGGCTGGCTCAGAGAAGTGAATAATCCTAATCCTGAACAGGAAAAGGGAGAAGGAGAAGCCACATTGGCAGAACAGTTGTAAATCAGAATGCCAAGGTGCTTTTGGAAAATGGGACTTACATGAGCCCAGAGGCAAGAAATATGACAGAGGAGGAAGTTAGTATTTTGTTAGCATGTTTTTAATGTTCATATGAGACACATGATAAAGGAGCAACCTGCTAAGTCTGTGAGTTTTGACTAGTTGCTTCTTCTGGTATTTTGGTAGTTCCTGTTACCTTAGAGCCCATTAAGGCAGGCTTTGGGTTGACCAAACGTCAGAAGGCTCACGACTGGTCTACTGCAATGCTCTTCTGTCTAAGTACTAACCACCAGCAGCTTCTCATCTCTCCTCCCAAATCTTAACTACCCCTTATCCTCCCAGGCCCAGCTGGGATTCGGCCTCAGAGAAGTCTTCCATGATATCCCGCAGGGTGTACACCTGGCTTGCTGCTCCCAGCATCCCCTGCACCTGGACTTAGTGACTTTTCTCTAGCGTCCAGCACTGTTTATGGGTGTTGCCTTTTTACTCAAGGTTCCTTTAGGCCCCGAGCATGTGGACATGCTCTCCACTGTATTCCCAGTGCCTTGTGAGGTGCCTAGCACTGAGTTGCTCCATAAATGCTGATTGGATTGTTGTTTCATGAAATCTCAACTTAGTCTATCATTTTAATCATGCCTTTTTACGAAGCCAGATTTTACATTCTTGTTTGTTGTTTATTTTTTTATTTTTAAATTTCAGAATTTTATTAAGAAACAAATTTTAGCTTTAATTTCATTTCCTAGAATACCCTGGGTCATTGAAGAAAGAAGGGTCATGTTAATTTTCAGGATGCCTGATTATTCCTTCAAGAATTGAGAAGTGGTTCCATTTCCATTTTATTTTCATTGTGTCTGGCATCGTTTCCCTAACTTTGCTGCACATTAGAATCATCTGAGGATCCAGTCAGTTAAGCGTCCAACTCTTGATCTCAGCTCAGGTCTTGAGCTCAGGGTCATGAGTTCAAGCCCTGTGTTGGACTCCACCTACTTAAAAAAAAAAAATCCCAATGCCCAGCTCGGCTTCAAACCAATTAAATGAGATATCAGGGGGCAAGAACATCAGTAATTTTTAAAGATCCTGGGTGAGCCTAATGTCCAGTAAAATTAGGCAATACTGGTGTGTGATTTTTGTTGTTGTTGTTATTTATGAAAGTGGTATATCAGGTATATAACAACTAAGGAGTGAAAACCTTTTTTTTCCTGAAATGCAGACAAATGAAGTTCGAAGAAACAAGTTGTGGGAACATATTCTGCATTCTATTTTAATTAAAGAGAAAATGTCCAGAAATAAAGTTATTTTTCAGAATATGAGGAAAGTTATTACTCAGAAAAACAATATAGGTTAAAAGTAAAAGATACAAATGGGAGGAAAATCTCTACAGAATGGGCTTCTTCGGTATATTTCAGAGCCTTTGCTTTAGAGTGAAGTGGTCCTAGGTTTGGATTCTATAGCTCACCAGCTCTGTGATCTTAAATGGGGATTTTTATACCTCTCTGAGCTGCAAATGTGAAAATAGGGATAAAAATACCTAATATAGATGAATGTTATAATGATTAGAAATAATGTCCTTGGGGGATTTAGTACTAAATGTTCCCTCCATTTCTCCTACCCTTCCCTATATGTTTTGAGTTGGTGGATCGGCTCTCTTTTCCTAAGCCTTTCACTAGCAGTAGGTCCACTGCGAGAGTCCCCAAGGTTTGGAGAGATTCACTTTCTCAGATGCTTTTTGAATTACCAAAGACAATTCAGTAGATGTCTGCACTCATTTTATTGTGAAGGGTGGAAGCATGAGTGGGAAGGAAAGAAGTTAGGAGCTGGACTTGTATGTTCTACAGGTGGGAGTGTGTTAAAGTTTCTGTTCTGATATGCCCACCTTCAGAGTCAGATGACGGGTTTCTGTCTCTGATTCATGAGCTGCACAGGGAAGGCAGATTTTCATTCATTCAGTCATCCATTCAATGATTATGTGCCAGGCTAAGAATAGAAGTGTCGGTTATACCATTCCATACTATAAAGAACCAGAGGCCCTTCAGGAGAGAAAAAAAAAGGTTGATTCCATTGCTGGGGCTGGAAAGGTACAAATTAAGCCTGGAACATTTTGTCGTGCCAGAAAGCAAGCAAACGTGATTGATATCAAGAAGAAACAAGAACCAGCTTGGAGGAGCTCCTGCCAGCCAACAATTTGGTAATGAAATAAATAAGGATAGTAATGGATAACTACCCATTGATTAAAATAAGAATACATGAGTCTATTCTGTGACAGATAGATAGATAGATAGATAGATAGATAGATAGATAGATATGTGGGGAAAGGGGAAGATTCTTCCTTACAGTGTAATGCCAACTGATAAATGTGGAGGACGTGGTAGATTTGGAAGGTCACCATTTTGCAACCCTACAATTGTTTGGGCAAAAATCATTCATGGATATTAAATCTGGGGTGGGAGATTTGATAAGGAACAGGATATTTGTATGGTCTTTTTTTTTTTTTTTCCAAGATTTTATTTATTTATTTGACAGAGAGAGACACAGCGAGAGAAGGAACACAAGCAGGGGGAGTGGGAGAGGGAGAAGCAGGCTTCCCACATAGCAGGGAGCCTGATGCAGGGCTCGATCCCAGGACCCTGAGATCATGACCTGAGCTGAAGGCAGACATTTAACCGACTGAGCCACCCAGGTGCCCCAGCTATTTGTATAGTCGTCTTAAAAGGTATCCCCCCACATTGCTTATTGGTTATTAGTGGGCAAAATTGAACTTTATGGTAGAGAAACTAGACACCATCTTGTCCAGATGATCAGGCTGATAGAGCCATTGAGAAACAGACAGACATCATGAGGCATCCAGATGTCCAGATCCAGGAATATGATACACCGAGAAGGGTATAGCATCACTTATGCACCAGGAGTGCATAACCTGAATCTGATCACGAGGAGATAGCAGACAAACCCAAGCAAGAAACATCCTGTAAAATAACTGGCCTGTTTTCTTCACAGGCCAATATCATGAAAGACAAAAGCTGAGGAATTGTTCAAGTTAGGTGTATCTAAAGAGATGTGACCATTAAATGTATTACGTGATCCTGGGCTGGAGTTTTTATGGGAGGAAAAAAAAATGCCTTGACGGATATTATTGAGACAATTGACAAATTGGAATATGGCTTCTGGATTATATGAAAATATGTATCGATATTAAATTTCCTGAATTTGATCCTTTACTTTGGAATATCCTTATTCTTTCTTTTAAATTGAGATATAATTGGTGTATAACATTATGTATATTTGAGGTATACAAGGTGTTGTTTCGATACATTTCTATATTGCAATATGATTACCACTTAACACTAGCTAACACCTCTATCACCTCATAATTATTGTTTCCTTTATGTGGTGAGAACATTTAAGATCTAGTTTCTTAGCAACTTTGAAGTACATAATACAGTATTGTTGACTATAATCACTATGCTATGCATTAGATCTCCAGAACTTACTCATTTTCTAGCTGCAGGAATATTCTTATTCTTAAAAAAAAATACAAACTGAAGCCTGAGGGGGTGAAGGGACATGATCTCTATCAGTGCTCTTCAGTAGTTCAGAAAAAAAGAAGTAATACAGAATGAGATGGCAGCTGTGGTGAAATGTTGAAGATTGACAGATCAGGTGAAAAAGGGCATATGGGAGTCATTTAGATTATTCTTTAAACTGTTCTGTAAAGTTGAAATAATTTCAAATTGAAAGTTTTAAAAAAGTATTGTGCTACAGTAAATAAGTGGAACCCATCAATCTGCCATGGCTCAGCTATGTTAGTTTGGACAAGTCATTCAGATTCTCTAATCCTCAGTTTCCTTGCCTTTCAAATGGGGATAACATAATACCCATACTTTTGGCTTTAGAGAGTTGTGTGTGTGTGTGGTAGTCTTTCTAATTGCAAAGAGCTGTAGACATATTTTAATCTAAACACTTCCTCACTTCTTGGGCTTTGTATTGATCTCGAGGCTTTGGCGTCTTCTGCTTTATTTACCAGTCCCTTGTGCTTATGAACTCCTCCCTCGCTCATGAAACTAGGACATAAGGGTCATGCTACTACCACTACCCTTAACAGCAGCACTTGCACAGTACTCTGGAGTTTGTATAGCTCTTTCTGTGTGCCTGGCCCCATTCCAGTTGCTTTACATGTATTACCTCATTTAATCCTTACCAAAATCCCATTAGGTAGGTACGTTTTCTCCATTTTATGGAGACAGAGCTAGGATTCAAACCTAGGCAGTCTACTCTCAGCTAGACCTCCTCCTCCTCCTCCTCCTCCTCCCTCTCCCCTTCTCCCTCCTCCTCCTCCATCTCCCCCTCTCCCTCCTCCCCCTCCCTCCTCCTCCTCCATCTCCCCCTCTCCCCCCTCCTCCTCCATCTCCCCCTCTCCCCCCTCCTCCTCCTTCCCCCCTCCTCCTCCTTCCCCCCTCCTCCTCCTTCCCCCCTCCTCCTCCGTCTCCCCCTCTCCCTCCTCCTCCTCCATCTCCCCCTCTCCCCCTCCTCCTCCTTCCCCCTCCTCCTCCTTCCCCCCTCCTCCTCCGCCTCCCCCTCTCCCTCCTCCTCCTTCTCCCCCTCCCTCCTCCTCCTTCTTCTTTTTTTTTAGTTGGCTCCATGCCCAGAGTGGAGCCCACTGTGGGGCCTGAACTCACCACCCTGAGATCAAGACCTGAGATGAGATCAAGAGTTGGACACTTAACTGACTGAGCCACCCAGGCGCCCCTCAGCTGGACCCTTCTGTGGCTTCTGAAATCGGCATCTCCTGCGCCCAGCACGCTCCCTGGCACAGTCTGGCCCAGACCTGATAACTGTCTGTAAACTAAGTGGTGGGGAGCTGAGTGTTTTAGACAACGTTCTGGAAATAGACGGACTGACTTAGGCTCTTCACTCTGCTTTACCAGCTACACTCGGCTTCTCTGAGCCTCATTTCCCATGTTTGATAAGGACAAGAAATGTTCAGAATTCTCTTTCTTTTCTCTCTCCTTTATCTTTTTCTTCTTACCCTCCTTTTTGAACATTTCACCACTGTGGACAGCGCTTTTAACAGGCATTCTTTTGCTATAGCTTCTATTGTGATTTTTATATACCATTTTTACAGTAATCATGATGCCTTATTGTAGTTATTTACTTTCTGTCTCTACCTAGATTAATTTTCTTGAGGGCAAGAGCCATGCCATTTTTATCTTTGTATCATTATTGCCCAGCCTGATGCATGGCCCTAGGAGCAGGGCCCATAGCACACTTTTGTGAAATTTAGGAAGCGGCCCTTCCTTTGGCCAGGTGCAGCTCTGCACGTGCAAGGCCTGGTCAGCTGACACTACCTCTCTATTCAGAAAAGCGTCCTTTTTCTGGAGGGCCACGGTCCTTTGTGAGGAGGCACAGCTTGGCAAGTCGATCTATATTTTACCTCCCACTCTTCTCCAGAGCTGGGCACTGTATATGGTCCACAAGGTAAGTGACTGGATGCAACAGCTGTGCATATAGGCTACTCAGGAAATGTCGGTGGAAAGAATGAATGAATGGGTAGGTGAGCAGGTGACATACCTCTTCCTGGATTCCTTTCTGTGTTCAGCTATGACTCAGCCAGAGAAGCGATCCCATGGTTGCTTTTCCATAACCCCAGAGACTTACCGTTATCTTCTTGGTCAGATTTGTCACACTTATGATGCCATCATAGGATTCATCCCTAACTGAAATTCTGAGTCTTAATTGTGACAGTGGTGACTCCTCTGTAACAGACCCTGAGAAATCACTTGAGGCCCAAACCTGGGTCAGGGCCTCAGGACCGAATTCACATTGCCCTTCCCAGGTCAGAGCAGATGCTCTCTGGCATGGATGTGGCTCAGGGCAGGTCCCTGGGCTCTGTCTGCAGCCGTGGTCTTTAAGAGGTGTGCAGGGGGGGTGCCTGGGTGGCGCCGTCGGTTGAGTGTCCTACTTTTGGTTTCGGCTCAGGTCATGATCTCAGGGTCGTGAGATCGAGCCTGATGTCGGGCTCTGTGCTCAGCGGGAGTCTGCTTGAAGATTCTCTCCCCCTGCCTCTCCACGGACTCATGCTCGCTTTCTCTCTCTCTCTCAAAAAAAAGAGAAAGCTTTTTTTTTTTTTTCTTAAAGAGGTGTGCAGAGAAACTGGTCTCCCCCAACTCTCCCCAGTGTGGTCTCCAAGTCCTTCCTCAGGAGCCACTCTCCCTAGCCGCAGGGAAGGAAACAAGTGCATCTGGGTGATTGCTGATGTTGGCAGGGCAGGTGGCAGATGAGCACTCTGGCTCTGCTGGCTGGAGTCAAAGCATCATGGTTAATTGGCTCCAGGCTGGTCAGTCACACTTGCAGAGAGAACCTTGATTTTGTCATTTGATTACAGATAGAGCAATGTCTACTTTTCACTTATGATTATTGTTTTTCAGTTAAAATAAATTTTTTTAAAGTGGACTCCATGCCCAGCATGGAGCCCAGCTTGGGGCTTGAACTCATGACCCTGAGATCAAGACCTGAGCTGTGATCAAAAGTGGGACACTTATCCGACTGAGCCACCCAGGCACCCCAAAAATAATTTTTTTAAGATTGCAAAGTGCTGAAGCATTTGTTACAGAAAAGCTATAATAATAGACAAGCAGAAAGAAAAGGAAGAATACCTATACTCTCACTGAGTCATAACCGCTGTAAATGCTTGAGTTTACTCTTCACTCTTTCTCAAACACACACACACACACACACACACACACACACACTTCATAGCCTCACCTCCATTTCTTCACTGAGTTTTGGAACAGCTTCGAAACTTCGAGATTATATTGATTGGCGAAAGTGATCAAGTGATCTACAAAGGTAAAGTATTATTAATATGTTGGGAATGAAGGTAAGATTATACCTTAAATTCCATAGATACATGATTCCAGGCTATCATTCCTGAAATAAACTTGCTGGAATGTCTTTCTTTTATGCCAAACGTATACTACACAAAGAACCTACTTCCCAGGAGATTGGCTAAACCATGCACATTGTGTTCCATCTTTATGATGAAATACAGATTTCCCATTAAAAAGAAAATCTCTTCCTTTCAGAAGGTTGAAAAAGATGATACTTAGAGAAAAGAGAGGGAGGAAAAAAAAAAAAAAAAGAATCCCAGCTGGTTAAATTTAGGGCCCTGAAAGAGATCCAATTGGCAGATAATCCCTGGCCATGGGCCCACAACATTTTCATTTGATTGTGCACTGGATACATTTTCATTCATTTTAAGCCCTTGCCTTTCAGTATTTTGTTCCTTAGAGACAGGCAAACTAGTATCAATAGCTCTCTTGGCCTCTATCAAATGGCTTGATTTACTTTAAGTGGTCTATTTCGTTATTCCAGTAAGGAGGGACTTGTATATGTTGATGCATTTCTGAGAACGATTGTGCAAAGAAATTCTGAGATTCTAACCGTCTTTGTCTGTCCTCTCATTGGTGGCCCTGTTTTAGACTGAAAAATGCTAGATAAAGTGGTGAGTGTGGGACACTGGGAAGCGGACACTCTGGCTCCACAGGCGGGAGACCTGGCTTCTCACCCAGCTCTGACACTGACACATGGACACATGGTTTAGCCTTGGCTAAATCTCCTAACTGCCTTGGATCTTATTCCTTGTCTGAAAAGTAGGGATAATCGTCTCTTCTCTGCTTTTCCCTCAGGGTGTTCTGAGGGTAGAATGACCTAATCCAGAGGTGCTCAACTTCGACTGCACGTTAGAATTACCTGGGGGGGGTTGTAAAAAATGTCCTTTGCTAGGCCCTACCCAGACTGATTAGGTCAGAATCCATGGCTGTGGGACCTGGGCATTGATAATTTTTTTATTTCCCAGGAGATTCTATTTTGGAATCATTTGAAAACCACTGAAAATCAAGGAGATAATACCCCGCATTAGGATGATGCTCTGCATCTTTCTTTCTTTCTTTCTTTTTCTTTCTTTCTTTCTTTCTTTCTTTTTCTTTCTTTCTTTCTTTCTTTCTTTCTTTCTTTCTTTCTTTCTTTCTTTCTTTCTTTCTTTCTTTCTCTCTTTCTTTCTTTCTCTCTTTCTCTCTTTCTTTCTCTCTTTCTCTCTTTCTTTCTTTCTCTCTCTCTTTCTTTCTTTCTCTCTTTCTTTCTTTCTCTTTCTTTCTTTCTCTCTTTCTTTCTTTCTCTCTTTCTTTTTTTTTTTTTTTTTTTTTAAAGATTTTATTTATTTATTCATGAGAGACAGAGAGAGAGAGAGAGAGAGAGAGGCAGAGGGAGAAGCAGGCTCCCAAGGAGCAGGGAGCCTGATGCGGGACTCGATCCCAGGACCCTGGGATCATGACCTGAGCCGAAGGCAGACGCTTAACCATCTGAGCCACCCAGGCGCCCTTTCTTTCTCTCTTTCTTTCTTTCTCTCTTTCTTTCTTTCTCTCTTTCTTTCTTTCTTTCTTTCTGTCTCTTTCTCTCTCTCTCTCTCTCTCTCTCCCTTCCTTCCCTCCTTCCTTCCTTCCTTCCTTTCTTAAGATTTATTTGAGAGAAAGAGAGAGCACAAGCGGGGTGAGGGGTAGGGGAGAGGGACAAGCAGCCTCCTTGCTGAGCAGGGAGCCTGCCACAGGGCTCCATCCCAAGACCCTGAGATCATGACCTGAGCCAAAGTCAGACGTTTAACTAACTGAGCCACCCAGGCGCCCCTACTCTGCACCTTTCAAATGGTGTCAAATGGAAACCTATCAGACCCATAAGGCAGTGGATTTCAAACTTTTTTGACGGTAACCTAAAAAACCCCCTCACATCCCAGTACACACACTCAGTTACACATAAATACACTCAGATTCATGGAAATACAACTTTCACAGAACAATGCTTTCCCTTTCTGTGTGTGATTCACTCTAACATTTTTTTTTCTATTCAACTGCAGTTTGGACTACTCTGCTTCCTTTTTTCTTTTTATGCTGGTAGAGAGCCATGGAGCTGATTTAATGATCTGCTAATGAGTACTGACTTGTAGTCTGAAAAACTCCGCTGAAGAGTGGCGTATTTCTGGGAAGCAGGCTTACCCCTCTTTGATGTTTCTTCCCTCGAGTCCCAGGCTGAGACTCCCGGTGCCTGGATCTGCCTCCCCACTCTCCCTCCCACCTACACCTTTACCTGCTACATTAAACATACCCACCAGGGCTGTCCTCCTTCGAAACGTATTTGGCCCTTAGTTGGGTGATTTGGAGCCTTGCTTTCTCTTCCATATTGTAATCCCTGAAATGGTAGATCTTCTACCTTAGACATTATACTTCACATAGAACTTGTGAATCAAATTCAACCTACATTGTCGATTGAATTGTATATGCTTTCTTTTTTTTTCTTTTTTTTTTTTCTTTTTTTTTTATTATCACGTTATGTTAGTCACCATACATTACATCACTAGTTTTTGATGTGGTGATCCACGATCCATTGTTTTCGTATAACACCCAGTGCTCCATGCAGTACGTGCCCTCTTTAATACCCATCACCAGGCTAACCCATCCCCCCACCCCCCTCCCCTCCAGAACCCTCAGTTTGTTTCTCAGAGTCCATCGTCTCTCATGGTTCATCTCCCCCTCCGATTTCCCCCCCTTCATCCTTCCCCCCCTGCTATCTTCTTGTATATGCTTTACTAAGGAGCTTCCTTCGCATAAACACAAGAGATTACAGTTGATAGGCAGCTATAACTGCAGTGTGGTGGTGCTGATGCTAAGTCCAGGCTCTTTATTTTGGAGAACTGGGGAGGCTCCTAGGTCTAATGTGGTGAACAAAACTGTGGCCCTCTTGTTCTGCCCAGATCCTCTTCCCATGCTTTCTGCTCCTGCTCTGTGTTTCATGCCCTTCTATGTAGGCTTGCTTCAGCTACAGAGAATGCTCAGCTTCTCTCTTTCTATCATTAACAGTTTGGCCAGCTCAGCCCTGTCATCCTCTATCACATTTTTAGCCCTGACTTTGCCTTTGCTTCTGTTGGTTGGTTTGTGACTGTGGGCAGGTGCTCGAAGCTTATCGTTCTCTCCCAGGACATCCTCTCTAATATGCAGCCTAATCGGATGCCCACCGCTTCCTTCTCTCTGCTTTATTTCCATGGGGCCATAATCATTTCCAAATTTTTATACTATTTAGAAATAGCATAACTATTTCTAAAATTTTCTCCCAGTTTTTTCCCCCAAAGTCTGTTGACCATTTTTTTTTTTTTTGGTTTGCTTAATTTGTGTTGTCTTGCCTCTAACTTTGTTTAACACTAGCACAAAGACAAATGTATTCAAATTTCCATCTATAATAATTGAACATATTGACTTTTGTTATTCTTAGCTTCTAAAGCAATGTTTGAAGAGAGATTTTATCATTTTCACTGTATGAAAATGATATATAACAGGCTCAGAGCGGTGAGGTGACACATGGCTCTGAAGTGCAAGAAGTGGGATTTGAACCCGGGTCTTTAGCATGGGTCCTCTCTTCCACATCAGGGTTCTCTATGTCTGGGACAAGCAGTTCTTGCTTTCTCAGGGCATTTTTTGACCCAAGATGAAAGACTGATAGAAAGGGTGTCCTAGCGCCTGGTCAGGGTTGAAGTAGTATGTACCCCGATAGGCCTGAGTCCCAAAGGAGGTAGTTAGGCTTTACCAGCCCTGTCACCCTTCTGAAACCTTCCTTTTGGGGGTCAGTCTTGCCTAAGGTTACCATGATCGACCAACATACCAAATCTTTCCTGGCAGTGGGGGCTGAGTTAGGCTGGGAAAGGAATCGTGTGAAAAAGTAGATCCACCTCACCCTACCCGTGCTCTGCAGGGGACGCAGGCAGGCCTCTCTCAGACGGCTAGTCTCGGCTGTCTCGGTTCCACGGTGATAGGCGTCCTGAGTAAATACTCTGATAGACTAAACACACGTTGCCCGCGTTGGCCTGGGGAGCAGCTGTCCCCGGAGCGCTCCCAGCGCTGTCCCCTGTGTGGCAGCCCGACTTGTTAATCATCCCACTGGCAGGCTGATACTGAGTTTGGGACTTGTGCGTTACTCTATGCTAATGTGAGCATTCTTAGAATTGTAATTTCCGTTCTGACCTCTGTGGACAGTCCTTATAGAGAACGCAGACATAAAACAATTCCTGAAATGTCAGGAAGAAATTGCATCTAATGGGGGGTACTTCAGCCAAGGAAAACATACTTCAGTTTTAAAGCATTCCCATCCAAACAGGGAAATTTAAAAGCTGCTCTTGGATCTGCACTGGGGCCTGAGCGCTTTTCCAGTAAGCTGTAATGCATGTACTAGCTAGCTCCAGTGCATGCTTCCCATGGGCTGAGGCAGCTGCCTGTGAAGGAGACCGGGCAGGAGGCAGGACGTCATAGCCGAGACCTATGTGAACTGGTATCATCCAGAAAACCTTCCCAGGGCTCCAAACAAGGAGATTTACAATGGGAACAGATCCTAAATACCATGATGTCTTACCTGCATCTGTTACAATGCAGAACACGATCTCCAGTTGGGTCTTGAACCCTTGGCCTTCCTGATACCTGATACTAATGGCTAAGAAGCATGTCCTATAGCCTTTAGAGTTTTGTGTGCGGAGACACGCTATCTGTCTCCCAAAATTATGCTTGTGAACACATACCACTTAGAATAATAATCATACATTGATGACACTTGCTATCATTCTGAATGTCTAGAATATGCCAGGAATAAGTACTTTACCTACATTATCTCACTTAGCCCTCTCGGTCACATGGCAACATAAGCATTGCTGTTGTATCCATTTTACAGAGAAAACTGAAGCACAGAATGGTTGCACACTGTGCCCAAGGTCACACACGTAGTAAATGGCTGGTCTGGAATTTGAAGATCATGCTCTAGAACTGTGCAAGGTGATCCCACTGGGATAACAAAAAAGAAAAAACAAAAAAGGAAGTATTAGAACTTATACTTATTTTTTATCGTAACCTTTACACATTTCTTTTTTAAAAAAAGATTTTATTTATTTATTTACTTATTTATTTGAGAGCGCGCGCGCGAGAGAGGGAGAGTGTGAGCAGGGGAAGGGTAGAGGGAAAGGGAGAGAGAATCTCAAGCAGACTCCCCACTAAGCACGGAGCCTGATGTGGGACTCGATCCCACAACCCCGAGATCGTGACCTGAGCTGAAATCAAGAGTTGGATGCCCAACCGATTGAGCCACCTTCACACATTTCTATTGGTGACTGTATTTTATAAAATACACTATGGTAGTACAGGACCACATAAAAGTACATTCTGAATAAACATACATATAATTAAGGATCGTGGTCGGATATTTTTTACTTACTGGTCAAACAAATTAGAAAATCATTGCATTTGAGCACTAGGTCCACTTGAAAGAAGAGTTTTTTTTTTTTTCCTGAGAAGTAGCTGCTACTGATAATATCATGGGAAATCTGATACTCGCAGAGAGTGTAATCACCTTGAAGGCAGATATTTTTGTCTGATTGGCTTACTACCCTATTTCCGGGACCAGACCTAATGCATGGTAAGCACTCGATATAAAGGGTGGTGATGAAATTTGGAAACATAAGTGAACATCCCTAATGAATAAGTCACTGCTATCACATTATAATACATGATATGTTCAGTGACATTGCACAGCGTGTTTAATGAATTATCCTTCACTGAGAATGCGGAGCTGGATGTGCTGTGCAAAACTACAGTGAGTGTGGTGTGATTTCATAAAGCCCTGCACAAGCACTAACCTTTTCCATGTAATGAAGGCAGGGGTTATGACAAGTTAGGAGCATGGAGAGGGCAGAGGGGAAAGCCAAAATTAAGGAATCACATCCACATTCAGTTTCATGCAGTGATTTCAGTGATCGCCTACTCCTCTTGACCTGCTCGCTGATAAGCTTACTTTCCTGTTGCCCACTGTATCTCCACAGAAAAGTGGGTTTTGCCCAAAGTGAGGTAATAGGGGAAGGTCCCAGTGAGGAGGTAAGATTTGAGCCTGGCTTTGGATAGGTGGAGAGGAAAGAGCCACGTTTGAATAGTGTCTAGTGTACAAATCTGAACTTGTTTTATTCTGTGGGGTAGCCTGGTTTTATGCTCATTTTACAAATGAAGAAATGGGGGCTTGGAGTGGTAAAGCTGCTTGCCTGAGCTCACACAGCCAATTTTCTGCTTATGGTGCTCTTCTCTTTCTGCCACATTCCACCCCTGGGCTACACAGCATTCTTAGGATGTGTCTGGAATCTTAGATAATACTCAGCTTCTTCTAGGTGCTAAGAGCTTAGTGATTCTCTCCTTCAGTGTCCTATCTGGTTCTCTTAAAATGGGAAAGGTTGCATATCATTTCCGGAAGTGCTTGTATTTCTGAAAGGGAGTAACCTGGGAACTTGAAGACTTTAGCAATCTTCTCTTGAGTACCCTAGTTCACCCGGCGCTGTGACTTGTCCAGATCAAGGAAAATTGGGCATGTAGGTGTGTGCATATGCGTTTGAGGGGTGGGAGTGGATGCTTTCGTTTTTCACTATGCAACTTTGGTAAACCTACTCATTTTTCCTGAGTTGGTCCAGTTGTTTTGACC
Organism: Zalophus californianus; assembly: GCF_009762305.2. NCBI lineage: Eukaryota > Metazoa > Chordata > Mammalia > Carnivora > Otariidae > Zalophus > Zalophus californianus. Next base: position 52,297,943 of record NC_045598.1, read on the forward strand.
TTTGTCTTGTAAATATCTTGGAGATCTCTTTCTCTTGGAATCCTCATAGCAGTTTCCAAATTTGGCTGCACACCTGCGTCACCTCGGGTGCTTGTTAAACACACAGAATGCCCTGTCAGCCTCTGCAGATTCTGATTCAGCAGATCTAGGGCAAGGTCCCCAAATACATGGTAGTAGCAAACATCATGGGTAGACTGGAGGGCAGCCATATTTGGGAACCAGTGGGCTACCCTGCACTTAAGGAAGGAAGTAATGATGGATGTCTCATAGAGGTTCAACTAGTCTGAACCACACTGAAGGAAGCAGAAAATGGCACTGAAATGTCATCAAAGCTATGAACTTAGTTGGGGGAGATCACCACTCATCATGGGGAAGGATGATGAAAATACAACCACAGATTTTCATCAAACAAATAAACAATAAACCTCATGAAATTTACTAGAAAATCCCAACATCCATAAATATAGTATGTGAAGTAAAGCCTTTGATCCTTTCTGAGTAAGAAGTTCCTTCTGGATATTCTGCTGAACTTTTTGAGTTATTGAAATAAAAGGAACCCAGTGAGAGCCACAAGTAACTTGTTGTCTTTGTTCATTAGCAGCAAAACGGTCATGGCCCACCTTCTCAGAGGTCACAAGAAGTCATGGAAAAGAGGAGAGTTAACCACCAACTTTTTTTGCCCCTGATCTTATCACTTGGGTTTTCAGAGAATGGGGGCGATGGCTGTTGGGCTCATTTTATTATGCAGCAAATCTTTTCAGAGCATGGCTATGTGGCAACCATTGTTCCAGGCTCCATGCACTGTTGAACTGGACAGAGTTTCTCATGAGTTGCCATTCTTGTGGTGAAGATGGACAGTAAACAAGTAGATGAAATGTTAGTAAAGATCGTATCAGTGCATGATAAGGGACATAAAGAAAACAGAGTAATGGAGGTGGACTGAGGAGAATTCTTCTCTAAGCAGAGGACCACTTTGAATGGAGGCCTGGCTGGCAAGGGAAGTGCCATCTGAAGAACTAAGAGAGAGTGGTCCAGGCAAGGGGAATGTGTAGTGGAGGATTTCCCAGGAAGCTCCTGAAGGTGATGCTCTTGACTCTGCCTTACGCAGCCCCTCCACGTCCCTGAGAAGGGCCTTAGTTATTTTGTGTTTGTGATTTTTCTTAAAGATACACCCCACCCACCTACCCACCTGCCCCCGGTTTTATAAGCTTCAGACCCCACAAAACCTAGACCTACTCCTGGGAATGTGAAGTACAAGGGTGCTGAAGGTAGGGATGAACTTGGAAGAACCTAAAGGAAAACATAAAATTGGTGTGGAGAAATCTACGCTTAAGGTAGAGTGCAGTGCTTGATTCATTCATTCAACCATTGCTTCACTCATTCATTCATCCATCCAACATTAATTCATTGAATAACAGGCATTCACAACCAAAAAACAAATTAAATCCCTTGTCCTACTGGAGCCTCTGTTCTAGTGGAGAGGGACAGGAAAAAAAAAAAAAGAAATCCATATATAATATGCCAGATAACAATGGTGAAAAGTAGCAGGCTAAGAGGGACACAGGGTATGTGGTGGGGAGGGAGGCAACAGGGTTTACTGTTTTTTAAGGGGTGGGCAAGGAAGGCCTCTCTTGTAGTTTCCATCTGGAATAAAATCTATTTTTTTAATATAGAATACAAACATTTTTATTAACATTTGCCATATGAGTTCAATCTATTTTTTATTTTATTCTTTTTTTACTATATTTTGTCACTTAAAAAAATTTTTTTTATTTTTATTATGTTCAATTAGCCAACAAATCTAAAGGAAGAAAGAGAACAGGCCATATGGGGGAAGAATATTCCAGGCAATGGAACAGCAAATAGAAAGGCCCCGGAGCAGGCGCATGCCAGGTCTTTGTGAGAAAGGCCCCTGACATAGAAGAAAGCAGGGCTAGGTTATGGAGGCCCTAGGGAAGGAATTTGGATTTCATTCAAAGAGCAGTGGGCAGCCTTTGTAGTACCAATGCTCTAGAAGTCTAAGGAGGGAGAGAACAGTGGGTATCAGAGGCCTCAGAGTTGACTTTAAGTTGGGCTTAGAAGGATCCAGTTGGATAGGCTAATAGAAGCCTAAAGAGAAGGCCAAGCAGGAGCGACATCAGGAGCCCGGGGGAGGAGCTGTGAAAGGGGACCTATTTGTGGGCCAGGTGACAGGTGAGCTGGAGCTGGAGTTCTGTGTGGGAAAGTACTGGGGATGAGGTTGCAAAGGCAAGATTTGCCTGAATCATGGCGAGCCTTGAAGCCAGGCCAGGGAATCTGACGTTTGTAATGTGGATTCCTGGGCGCCACAAGTAGGACAGTGATGACCCCAACATTTCTGTCTAGGAACATTTTGGGGATAGCTTTCTGGTTAGAGATAGAGGTGATAGAGAGGGGCAGAGGATTTGTCTTAGAGCCAGCAAGCCAAAGTTTTTTCCTAGATTGTATGTGTACTTGAGGGCGGCTTTTGGGGAGGGGTGGTGGTAAAGACTTGAGGTCTTACCCTAAAGCTGCCTTGTGTAGCAACCACACTGCTTTTACTTGGATGACATCCTTATTTGGGGCTACTAAGGGGTAGGGGGCAGTAGGAATTACGGGGGCTTAACCCTCGGCTCTATCTTGGGAGAACGAAAATTACATAATGGAAGTGGTGATTTAGGAAGTTTGCCAAGAGTGAGTGTGGAGAGGCATTCGTTCATTCACTCTGCAGGACGCCAAGTGGCAGAATAGAACTTGGACATTCCTGAGTTCACACCCTGTTTCTACCACTTACTAGCTGTGTGAACTTGGACAGGTTTTACTTAATTTCCTAGAACCTCAGGGGTTTTTTTACCTGTAAAATAACAATAATGATATCTATCTTAGTGGTTGCTTTGATTAGAGATAATGTGTATACACTGCCCAGCCCAGGGCTTGACACTACCAGGTGCTGAATAAATGGTGGCTCCTACGGGGACACTGGAAGCAGGAAGTAGTTACTACAGCAGCACAGATTTGCTACAATGAAGGCTTTCAGTAAGGTGAGGGTATGGACTGCGAGTGGAGGATAGTTTTGAGAGGCTTCGAAGACCACCTTAAGTAGCACTGGGCCCCCGAAGGAGAGGCTGTATTCAAAGATACCATGAAGGTCTTCAGCACAGAGAATGGGGAAGTATTTGTGCACCCCTCCTCCCCTCAGAGAGAGAGGGAGAGAGAGAGAGGTAACTGGGAAGAAAGTAGACTGGGAAGAAGTCATAGTGCAGGTTGAATCTGAGGAAGAGCCAAGAGGAGATGTGGGGAGAGACAGTGGATCTCAGGGGTGGGACCTGAGCTAAGCAAATGGGTTTAGTAAAATCATCACTGTGACAGAGTACTAGTCGGGATATAAATGTGGTTGCTAAAACAAAGACCCCAAACAACAGTGGCTTATACAAGAGAGAAGTCAGCATAAGCCACTCAGGGCTTTTCAGACTCTTCCTGTTGTTCCACCTTTACTGATTTGTAGTCCTCATCAGATTGGCCAAGATGGCTTACTAGCATGCCTGCCTTCCATCCAAAGGGAAGGGGTCACAGGGGTAGAGGGAGGGCATACCCACTTCTCACATTTCATTGGCCAGACTTGGTCATATGGTCACACCTAGCTTCGAGGGAGGCTGAGAAACAGAGTCTTTTTTCTGTGGGAAGCCAGATTCTTAGCTACAATTCTACTATTTTAGAAGAGGTGGTGGGGCAGGTGGCCATGTCTGCCACAGTTACTGTTAAATAAAGACCGCAGGATGGGTGAGGTCATGGAGAAAAAGGGAAGATGGGAGTAACGAGTTGGACTTTTTAGTCAGACTCTCTGTTATGGCAATGGAGGCATCTAAGAAGCTAACAGAAGATGTGGCGAATAGACCAGTAGGCAAAGCAGGCTGGTGTCGTTTGAGGGATGGAACAGTGGACAGCTGTGTCAGATCCGACAGAGTCTGAGGGAATTGGATTGGTGATTAGTAGCTCGCTGGGGAACATTCTCAGTGGTGGGAGGAGGAGACAGGCAATGGCTGAACTGCAGAGGTAAAGCTTGGACAAGTGGAGGCAGCAGGCATGAGTCTCCTGGAGAGGTTTGGCAGTCAGAAGGACCTCGGAAGACGCCGGAACCTCAGGGGCCAGTCAGGTTAAGTGAAATTAAGTTCAATGTCTGAAGGGGTTTACAGATACTAATTTTACTTTTTTTTTTTTTTTTTTAATTGGGAAGAGGCTTTTAAAGAAAAAAAAAAATCCTCTTAACCGAAAGGAACTAATCCTTTTAGGGAGTTTGCTAATGTAGACATAAATTTTTTTCTTTGGCAGTTTTTTTTTTTTCTCTGCCATCTCCTTCAGATAAGCTTATCTCAATTTTGAATCAGAAATCTTATTTATAGCTTTTCTAAAGAGAATTATTTCAATGGGACCAGATTCTTTGCCCTTTGGGCTTATTTTCTTTTTAAAAACAGATAAGTTATCCCTCCTTTTTCTTGGGAGAGACAGTTAAAGTATTAATTTAAAAACAATGATTGTGAGCTGACAGGAGGTGTAAATCAAAGTAGGAGAGATAAATTCAGCTGGCTTCCTGTTTTTGTGTTTCTATTTCTTCTTCTGGAGGGAAACTAAAAATGCCAAAATTCCATCTTTCCCTCAGGACCAGAAAGGAACTGAGCACAGCTTACATCCTTAACAAACCTGGAGTAAATGGGGAATGGTGTGTCCTTCTCACGCTCCTTCCTCCACTCTCTATTTCCCCTTCCCTCCGCCCTGTCTGATTTAGATGAGCAGCGTGGCATTCAAGGCTCTGAGATAGCTGGACACAGGTGCTTGCAAGAGCTGTAGTAATTGTGGTTACTCCTTCCTAAGGGTCTACTGTATGCACCACATTGTGTCATGGGCTCACAGACTTCCTTGCTGCAGCCTCACTTCTGGCTGTCATCCCAAATTCAACGATGAGGAAACTGTGGCTCAGGGGCCTCTTAGCTAAAGAGGCTGCCCAGCCTGTGTTTGAAGGCCATCTGGATCCGAGGCCGGTGTGCTTCACCCATAATTATCTCTACGAAGATTTGGTGGTTGAGTACTTGTGTGGGAAGGGAAGGCAGCAGGGCAGCTCTGGTACTCCCAGCACCCCGGTGATCTGCTCTACTGGCCTGGCCCCACGGACGCCGTGGCTCCTGTCCCGTGGTGGTCGTCCTGGCGAAGTCAGCCGTGCTCAGGCTCGTGTGGTCTGGAGCTTGGGTAAGATGGCGTTGGGAGCCTCTGCAAGCTTTAGCCCACACTGGACCTGAGGAAGAGGCACTGCCACCAGTGTTCTGAAGGCATGTAGAAGGCATCTAGACCAAGGGCTTCTCAGTGGAAAAATTCCTTCTTCATCACTCTGGCAGGACGGCTGGTCCTCCTCAGCTTGATGGCTACCAGCATCAGAAAGGCAAAGGTCATTCCTAAAGAGGCCAGGGGAGTCACTGATCAACATAGCACAGCTCTTGGGAGGCTGAAGAGAAAAGTAGATGTAACCAGGGGACCCCCAAAACAAATATTCCCAGATTTTACATACAGTTCTGGAATCTAACTCACAGTGTTGTTGAGGAGTAGGTGAGTTAATACAGGTGAAGTGCTTAACATGGTACCTAAGACAGTAGTAAGCATTCAATAAGCCTCAGCTATTTATTATCAGATGTGCCCAAGGTAGTGGCCCACATTCTACCCACGTCCCTTCGTTCCCACTAACTCAGTGTGTCTGAGAGGTCCTGTATCACTGTCGTATATTTACTTCATGAATTGCTCATAAACATCCTGATATTTTGCAGAAAAAGCTTGTGGAATCAACTCTGTTGAGGAATATATTTTTAAAGCTCATTTTCAAACATTTTAAAAGTAAGAAGGTTGTGGTGAGAGAATTCAAACCTGACTGAAGAGTATAAAGTAGGAGGTAACTCTTCTTCCCTCCCTTGTCCTGATTCCCAGTGCCATTTACCATTTTCTTGGATATCCTTCTAGAACTTTAAAACACGCTTATGCAGACGTACTGGAGTTGAAAACATTACCTTTGAAATATGCTAGGTCTTTTTTATTAACCAGTCTTCCTCCACGCTGCCTGCTTCCTCCTTACGGTGGCGCAGTGGAGGTGAGAAATGGATTTGGATTCAAGCCTGGGCCTCTGGCCTCGTGGCATCCTCTGTGCTTTGGGTTTGGCTGGGCTAGTCTTGGGCCTGTGTCTGTTGAGTAAGTCTGAAACTGATGAACTTGTAGGCTGTGCTCCCAAGGGAAACCTCACTCAGAGGTGATCCATGATTTCATGGAGCCACCATGTGAGTCTTGGACTTGTCACCTCCTTGACACACGTGGCCAGCTGTCTCCTGTCACCACTGGCTCCTGCTACATCTTCCTGAGAGTCAAGGACGACCCTGAAATGCTCTCCTGCAACTGGAAAACGCCAGTGTGCTGTGCTGATGCACTTCCGTTCAGGACGGGGCCTCTGGCTATGGAGGTACCCCCTGCCTTCTAAGAGTTCCTGGTGGGAGTGTAGTACGTGCTGGGAGTGGCTTTTGCTTTCCCCTTAACAGGCATAACTCTGCCCCCCTTTGCCTCTCTGTAATTCCAGCCCACTCTGGGGGATGAGGATCCATGATGCCAAGAAGCATCTTCTTTCTTCTTCGCACACTTCCCCTAAAGGCAGGAGGGGACTCCCCTTATATCCAGCTTTCCTCCTGCTCTGCTTCTGCTGCCTCCTAAGGCCACACTAGTGGAATGGCTGCTAGGAGGGAAATGAAAGCACATTGGTTGCATGTCTTTAAAACATTGCATCCACTGCATGACTCAGTATGTCTGTCTGTCCGTCGATCTAGCCATTCGGTCAGTCATTCATGTAACTTTTCCCTATGAAGTGTTTTGCAACTTGCTTTTGCACTGATGAATATCCCTTGATGATCTTTCCATTGTAGCAGTTAGAAGAGGACTTTGGCTGTTTAGAGTTTTGTTGTATGGCTATATCAAAGTTTATTTACTCATTTTCTTATTGACTGACATAGATTATTTATGGTTATGCAAGTATGTCTGAAAAACTCTTCATGCTCTCTGCTCATATTTTCTTTCTTTTTCCTTTGCAAATTCCTTTATTTGTCACCTCATGCACAAACAACAATGTGTCAGTTAAGAGTTTCTTATGCCTGGTGAGTCCTCCAGCTGCTGCCCATTCTTCCTTTACACTTATAATCCTTTGCTTGACAATCTTGACAACAGAAATACAGGATTGTGGTTTCAGGGGAGGGAGCAGCAGCAATGGCATATGAGTGTTCAAATCCCCAGGTGCCTCTTTTTTCCTTAAGTGCATATTCTCAGTCCTGGGTAAGAGAGGCACATTTTTGGACAGGATTGGCATTTCTTCTTTGCCCAGAGGAAAGGAAGGAAAGTAGAACTCTATGGCTGAATGGGTAGGGTAAACCTGAATATAATTGCTTTCACGATTTGAAATTTTATTCTCCCACATAAAAGAGGTCTAGAAGTAGGTGACAAGTCCAAGGCCCACATGGTGGCTCCATGAAATCATGGTTCCTCCTATCTTTCTGTTCCATCTGTATATATGCTACCTCCAGAGCATGTATTTCCACCATGAGCTGAAGGCAGATGCTTAACCAACTGAGCCACCCAGGTGCCCCTCAAGAAGCCTTTTCTAATTCCTTGGCATTAATATCCTCCCTACTGAGCTCACAGTTCCTTGAGGGCCCTGCTGTCATAGTTTTTTACACTGTGTCAGCATAGTTAATGTATGAGTCTGTCTTCCCCCAGTAGACCCTGAGCCCCTTGAGGGCAGGACAGCGAGTTTACCACTCAGCCTCTTATGTGTAGAAGAATCCTCATTACTGTTTCTGAGCTGAATGAATAAATGAATGAATGAATGACAATGTTCAGTACTTTGATCCAGAGGAAGAGTAAGAAAGAATTTCCCTGATGGAAATTCTTTTTGGTGATGGAAGACCTATACACAGCCATATCATGATGAAGATGTCATCCTACTTCATCAAAGCATATAGCATGCCTGAAATTGCTGCTATACTAAACCTTCAAATAGCAGCTCTGTGGTTAAGATCGTCAAGGGAGAAAATCTGAGTTTGTGCAGCTGAAGGGATTCGTGAGACCCCACGAAGAAAATGGTAGGCTTTCTATCATGGTTTATTTTTAAATAGGAACAGGTCTGTGGCACTAATCCCATTTGAATTCTGGAGCTCTGTTTAGCGGAAAGATGAGCCAGGGACCTCAAGTTACATTTGTTGTTAAAGTTTGACCAGACACTTGGTGTAAGTGTGTGTCATGCATGACTTTGCTTAAGTAATTAACATTCCTGTCAAGGCTCCTTAAAAGGGTTCTGTGTTGTAGAGCCCCTCAAAAGACTGGTTGAAACTTTGAACTCCCAGCTTCTCCATTTATTGCAATTACTGATATGCTTAAGTTTCATTTTTCTAAAAAAATACAAAAGGCATTAGATCTTGTAGGAGAAAAATGTTTATTCTTAAGAGAATCGAGCTTGGAAAATGGGGCAATTTCAAAATGAAGATGTTAAGTATAGACATGGTATTAGAGGATGTGGTGGTGGAAAAAGTTTAAAGATCGTTTTTAAGTTAGGAAAAGAGAATAATTCATGTGACTATGAGAATAGCTTTCAGATATCTTACGAACTATGAGGAGGCTAAGCAGTTTGATGCACCATAGGGCTGCACTGGCATTTAATTACCTCCTTTTCTTTCTTTTCTTTCCTCCTTTTTCCTCTCTTTCCCCTTCTTTCCTCCTTCCTCCATCCGTCCCTCCTTTTCTTTATTCTTTCTCCCCTTTCAACTCCTATTAGATGCCATTAAGATTGTAAGGTCTGTCAGAGCAGAGGATGGATCTAACTTGTTGATAGAGGTCCTTTTGAATGAATGGAGGAAGGGATGGATGCTTGCAGTGTGCCAAGCGCTGGGGACTATCAAGGTGAAAGATGAAATTTAGAAGGGAAAAATAACAGTTCCCTGCAACATGGAGACATCGTACATGGAGATGCATGCACAGGGGCCGCTAAACGGAGCAGAAGGAGAGGGGCAGCATCACTCCTAGCTACAGAAGGAAGAAGGAGACGGGGGCAGAGAGCCTCTCTAGAGTTGGTGATGATTTAACTGTCTTGAATAGTGGTTAGGTGTCCATCAGGTAAGTGAGTGGAGGGAGTGTCTCAGGTGGAACCAAGTGTGAGCCAAGGCCTGGAGGTGAGAGCATCATCGCATAGGCTGTGATCCCACATTATTTCTGTGTTTCCTGTGGGGAAGTGCAGGGCAGTGGTGGGAGGTGGTGCTGGGAGAGGTCAGTGGGGCCAGACAATATGTGCCAAGTGAAAGATGTGGGTTTTTTCTGGGAATAATAGACACATGATGGATCTTAAGTAAGAAGTTTTAAGGGTGCCTTTGAGGAGAAAAAGAAAATTTGGAAGCTGTTCATTAGACTAGACAAGATGGTTCAGTAAAACCAGGTAAAGGCCCAAACTTGGATATGGTAGAGGATGAAGAGAGGAGATAGATTTGAGAAGTATTAGGACTTATTGCCTGATCACCTTGGTTGACTAGGTAGAGTATGGTGCCTTGTGTCCTAGACAGTGAATTTCTCAATAATAGATGCCATGTGTTATCTTTATACCCTTAATGCCTAGATCAGTATCTGGCACCTAGTAAAGTTTTAATTTTAATGATGTTTATTTAATGAGTGCTTTAATTAATTCATTAATTATAGTAACCCACGTACTGTATGTGTTAAAGAGTGCTAGTTGACTCCGATACTCATTTCTCTTTTAGAAAAAGAACTGTGATTTGTAGCTGTGTACATTGCCTCCCAGCTAAAAAAAAAAAAAAAAAAACGCTACATTTTCCAGTGGCCTTTACACCTAGGTGTGGTCATGTGACTAAGTCCTAGCTAATGAGATCCAAATACAAGTGCTATTTGGAACTCAAAGAAAGTCTTTTGCAAGAAGAGGAAGCACCCTTGGCTTCTCCCCTTCCACTCCCTGTTGTCTGGAAGGCAGATTTGGTGTGTAGGGTGTCAGCATCCATCTTTCTGAGGACAGTGGAGCAGTGAGATAGAGGCAATCTGGGTCCCTTCTATAAAGGCGGACATAGCTGTCTGAATTCAATTTATTCATTCCATCCATTCTTCATCAAATATTTATGAAAGTCCTATTGTACGTCTAGTGCTATATTAGGAGCAAGCGAATCAAAAATAAATAAATCACATTCCTTGTCCCAAAAAGAACCTACAGTTGATTTTCCAGCGTTTTAAAGGAAGAATTTACTTCCCTTCCTACTTCTGAGGTGAGTGTAGATCAACTTGTGAATTTCATCAGTTTGTACAAAATTAATTGTACCCACAGCAGTTGGGCACTTTTGATTGCTCACCCACGTGGTGTTGCTAACACATGGTGCTCTGATTTTGGTTGTGAATCTTGGTTTCTGAATGTGTGCTGGCACATCTCAACTACTTGGTTTGAGTTTCAACCCTTGGCTGTATGGGCTGGAGGCATGACCTGAAGCTTTGGCAACTTTTAAAAAAACAGTATGAGTTTCTCAGCGGGCATGAAGAGGCTCACAGTTCAAAACCTAGGGTTAAGGGTTCACTTAGGTGTTTACTTTGTGTTCAAATTTCCCCATGGCCTTATGCCCTAACAGGTACGAGGAAATGGAAGATTATCTAGTATGAATTGCTACTGTTTCATGAGCCCTTCTTAATACTTTATGCACTTGACCCACCATCAGTTATTTTATTCTAACAACTCCATGAAGAAGTATCATCATCCGTACTTTACAGATGAAGAAATTGAGGTTTGGAGAAGTTAAGAAATCCCAGGTCTTCATGACTCCAAAGCTTCCCACTGAACTCTCCTGCTTCCTTAGGTGACTTTAGATGTATACACTTGCAATCTATCCCTGGTGAGGCTAGACAGGAAGTACTAGACCACCTGGCTTCTTTGGACTAGTTCATGGTGACAGTGGCTAGTAGTGGCTGGCTATTATCACAAATAGTGTTGTCACTGGAAACTTCAGTAACAGTGTTCTTACATTTAACATTTTCCCAGACATTACATTTGTTTAAGAGGACACCCCGAACTTGTTAAACCTCTCTGAGCAAACTGATCATAATTTGTAGTATTTTCTTTAAAAGAAGGAAAACCGAACCCTGGGTTTCCGGAAGCCCATAAAGGCAAAGTGAGGACTCTTCTCCCAGGGACTTGCGGAGATACACATCACAGCCTCTGAGAATCAGAAGTGTTTAGAAAGATTATTTTATGCTCTTGTGTTTTATTGCTTCATTCAGTATAATCCCAGTGCCTTAGTCTGTTTGGGCTGCTGTGAAAAAAAAACAAAAAAACACCATAAACTGGGTGGCTTATAAACAACAGAATTTTATTCCTTACAGTTTTGGAAGCTGGAAGTCCAAGATCAGGGTGCTGGGAGGTTCAGTGTCTGGAGAAGGCTTGCTTCCTGATTCATACATGACTATCTTTTTGTTAGACTTCACGTGACAGTAGGGGTGGGACTTCTTTCTAGGGGCACTAATCCCAATTATGAGGGCTCTACCCTCATGACCTAATCACTCCCAAAGGCCCTACCTGCTAACGCCATCACACTGGGCATTAGGTTTTAACATAGGAATTTGGGGGGAACACAACTATTCAGTGCATAGGACCCAGAGCTCTACTTCTTGTGTGTAGGCACTCAGTTTGTATTAGATCATTTGCATATCAAAGATGAGAGCTCCTTTTTGGAGACCTTCAGATTTCAAATTAGTTAACAAAATAAATTAAGCTTGAGGAACTCCTAAAGTAAATAGGGGAAGCTGTGGTTCTAAAAATGAATATCACAGGAGCTTTGGAGTCTAACAGACATGGATTCTAATTCCATTTCCCCTGCTAGCCAGTTGTATAGCCTTGGGCAAGTCACTAAACCTCTCAGCCTCCGTTTATTCCTCTTTAAAGTGGGGATATGACTATTAGCCATGGTACCCTCAGAGGATTGCTATGGGGACTGAATCCTACAGCCGTAGGTCCAGCTTGAGCGCGGTGCCTGGCACGGGGTAAACGTCGAATGCCTGTCACCCACAATTAGTTTTCATTATGATCTTCATGCTTGATCATGTAACGTCTCGGTTGTAGTAAAAACCAGTTAGCTCTTTTGCACGTTGCCAAACAAGTAGACGGGCCTAAAATGCTGAGCAACTGGAGACGCCGCTTTGTTGGTTCAGTTACCCAGAACTGTCAAAGCGACAGCTGGAATCTCCTCCATTGAGCGTCAGCTGAGCATGTCAAGATATGCCTCCTGGGTCTCCTGTGTGTGGCACCCTCACGGCCTGCAGGACACACCCGAGCTCAGCGTGTTGACAGAGTCACGACTGCGGCTTTTCACGAGAACAGTCTGTTCTACCCTGAAGTCTTTGAGTTTTGCACAGGGATAAACAGAGGCCTAGGTTTGTAAAATTGCATGCTGGGTAATTTGGGAGGGAGGTATGATCTACTTTAGGACTGCAAAAACTTACCTCGTCTGAGGTGAGTTTTTAGATTGGAGGAAGCTAAGGGAAGGCTACCCTGATCCCATGCCCTCAACTCACAGTCTGGCCTGTGGGTGATACTCTCAACCAAGTAGTCCTTATTTAGAGCCACTTTTTTCTATTTTGTAATTAGTAATTTGTAATTTTTCTTTGACTGCCTCTGAAAACCTCCCAACTGAGAAAGAAAATAGAATTGTTTCAGGTTAGTCAAATTTTAGTCAAATTCCCTTTCAACTGAGGGAATTGGCACTGCATATTGTGAAACTAATTTCCTTAACTGGAGGATGACCAAGCATTGAACCAGTTGGTCTACAAGGTTCTTAACTTCAGATCAATTTCCTGTGCCAGATGATACCACCTTGCCAGCAAGCCTTCACGTCTTGTTTTTCAAAGACCTTTATTTTTCCTACTTACACGGTTGCAGTCTACTTTGATTAGGTGCTGCCTAATCAGACTGGATTCTCTAAGCTCTGTGAAGTTTAGTTATTTGGCCCCATCAGCTGTGGGATTTCTCAGATTAGTTCCTAAAAGGACTTGCTTTGATTTAGTAGAAGCTCAATCTAAATGAATTACTGTAAGTGAAGGGGTTAGAACGACACTCCACACGTAGTAACCGCTCAGTAAATGTGAGCAATTATGGTTGTTTTTATTAGTCTTGTTATTTTATGAAACCTGGTGGATGTAATTATTTATGTCCTGTATCCAGTTTTGGGAATAAGTGTAAGAAATTCCCGTTCCTTCTTAAGAAATAACATAATTAGAACCCAAGTTGAGAAAAAAACAATTTTCATAAGATGGAAGGTGACTGAGTAGAGATAATGTCCTTTGGAGGAGAATGGATATCAATTCCTTTAACAGCTCCTCCTATTGTTCTCCCCTTGCCACACCCTGCCACTGTCATCAACCCTGTTGTGTTCACCTCTGGATTTCCAGAACTTAATGCAGTATCTGGCATGTACAAGATGGTTAGTAAGCATTGACCTGACTACTTCTGCCCTGATCCTCTGCCATTTACTGTTTGTGTGCCTTTATCACTGAAGTGGGAGTTGAAGTCTTTCTCTCAGGACTTCAGCTTTCTCGTTCATGCAATGGGAGAGGGGTTTGCACTAGAGGATGTCCTGAGTCCCTCCGGCCTCTGGCACGTCACGATCCCCTGTGGCATTCGGGTTCCCGTGGCTGGTGGTGTGAGCCTAACAGGTTATGAGTAAACATTCATGTGAAGATGAGGTAGAGATCTACATGTTTTTGTTTTTGTTTTTGTTTTTGTTTTAATGCAAGTTTTTTGTTTGTTTTTTTAATCCTGGAAAGTGAATTAGGCAGAAATCTGTTTGGGAAGTTCCTCTTACAACTGACGCATGAATTCCTCATTGCGTTTTGTATCTTTAGGCCTTCGGAAATTGGTAGGAGTATGTATGTGTGTGTATATATATATATGTATATGTATATGTATATGTATGTATGTATGCATGTATATATGTATATGTATGTATATGTATTTGTGTATATGTATATATGTATATGTATGTATCTGTGTGTATATATGTATGTATGTATGACTATGTGTATATATCTGTGTATACTTTTGCATCTGTTTGTAATTTATAGGTAGATGGTAAGAATTTTTTTTCTGTCGGATCAAAGAAGGTTGAATAATAATTAAGTTGTATTTAACCTGGTAATTCACTTTTAGGAATCTGTTTTAGAGAAATGGCCTAGAATGTAGATATTTTATGGGCAAAGTTATTAATAACAATCTTCTAGTACTGAAAAACTGGATACAAAACAAATGCTTAGCAGTAGGGGAGTGATTATAGAAATTTGGCACAGATAATAATATACATATAATAGAATACTATATACATACGATAGAATACTATATTAGGAAGCATTATACAAAGATATTTTGTTCAGTGTATAGAACAGGAAAGGAGGAGCCCCTGGGTGGCTCAGTCGGTTAAGCGTCCGACTCTTGGTCTCAGCTTAGGTCTTGATTCCAGGGTCGTGAATTCAAGCCTGGCTTTGGGCTCCACACTGGATGTGGAGCCTATTTAAAAAAAAAAAAAAGGAAAAGAAATAACCTCAAATGATAATAATGATTATTTCTGGATAGTAGGATTATGAAATATTTTTATCCTCTTATTAATGCTTCTCCTTCTAAGTTTTTTTTAAACCATATGTACTATTTTTCTTGTGAGAAATCTAAAATTTAAAAACCTTATCTAAAAACAGAACTTTGTCTAGGTAAATATTTAGATATTTATGCACTTATTTATATATTTAGATAAATCTTACCTAAATATAGAGGAACCTTACCTAAAATGCGGATATATCTGTAACAAACACTCAAAATAGCAGTGCTGATTTCCTTGTGTGCCAGAAAAGAGTGAGATGAATTGAACAATCCCACTGCCAACTTTGCTGCGCACACCCACCAGTTTCATGCTTGGCAGCAGGCCCTTCCCTAAAAGACCCTAACTGTGGCATCCAATAGACTGCCTGGCCGGGGTCCCTGTCCATCACACTGTGGTTGCAGGTGGAAGGAGAAGGTCACCCTGTACGTGGTTCTGCCAGTGACCACAGAGACACAGCCAGTGTGTGTCCGAGGCTACAGGAATTTGCTCAACCTAGAGCTCAGTTTGCAGACCCAGGAAATCATAAAATGACTGAATAATTTCCCACGAAGTGTTTTGTGATGAGGAGTATTAAACAGGCCCTTCCTTGGAATCCTGGAGTTATAGAACAGTCAGAGATCCTTCCATAGCACTTTACTCCAAATCCTGGATTCTTCTCTCTATTCATGGGTGGTGGTTGGCGGAGGGGAGAATCCTGTTTGGAATCATCCAGATTACTGTGGCTGTGCCACTTTCTGGTTGTGTGACCTTAGACACTTCACTCAAGAAATAGTCATGGAGTTGCTGCCTTGTGCCAGGCTCTGTGCCAGGTGCTGGGAATAAAAAAATCAACAAGATGAAGGACCTGCCCTCACAAAGTTTAATGCCCTCAGGGGTGGAGCGAGATATGGACATGTTATTTCACTTCATAGGCAACCCCTGTTTTGACCTTTCCACTAAATTCTGCTGTTCCTCATGGTTTGGTCTCTATTTTGCAGTCTCACTTGAGAGTTTCGTGCCCTCTCTTCACTCCAGGGACTACCTCCTGAGTGATGACTTCCCATCTGTATGTCTAGCCTGGGTGGCTCTTTGGAGCTACAGACTCATGGAGCCTATTGTTAGTTACCCTTGAGAGTCTAAGGACGATCCAAAACTCCGCTTATCCAAAACTGAATTTGGTGTCATCACCCCACCTCCCCACCAAAACTGGCTTCTATCCTGTGTTCCCCATCTCCATAAATAGCCCTGTTGTCCATCCCTGTGTCCGAACCAGAAATCAATCTCTATGCTTCCGTTTTCTTGTCTGCCATCCACATCTAACAGCCCACCAGCAGATTCCCTCTCCTACGGAGATAGTGTTCATTTTGGTCCCCTTCTCTTTACCCTAATTTCTGCTTCTTTTCTTCAGGTTCTTTTCTTCACAGTCCAGACAATTGCTGTAACTCTGATTACATCGTTCCTCTGCATAGCACCCCTTCTGGCTCCCCAGTGCCGTCAGAATAAGATTTAGTCTCTTCAACATGTCTCTGTTGACTTTTCCAGTCTCACTTCCTACTCCCTTCTTCCTTAAATCTCAAAGCTTCAGCCACTCCTTCCCTCATATATGTGGACCACTCCGTTTCATTCTTTAGATCTTGGGTCAGATGTTATTTACTCCAGGAAATTTTGCTCAAATTCCCAAATCTGGGTTGGGTTCCTCTCCTTGTTCCCATAGCCCCCTATCCATCACTCTGTTTATCACTGTTAGGACACTGTTTGGTCCATCTTTCTCATCAGAAGACCATGGGCTCTTTGGGGGCACAGACATAACACTTTGTGTTTCTAGAATCTAGTCCAGTGAGAGGTAATCAATTACTTATTAATAGGTAATAAAACTTAACAAATACTGATTAAAAATAATTCTTTCTTTCTCTGGACCGTATTAATCTGGGCGTAAGGACAAGGTCAGAATAATAATAACAGAACAATTGTTTTGTTTTCTTGGTCCTTCCTTGGCCCAAACCCTGGATGTACCTCTTTCTTCCTTTAGAAGATGCTCCAGGCTCTCTGGCAAGCTAACCTCGGGTAGTCCACTTTTACAGGCCCTGCCTGGATATGACTGAACCCTAAGATCAACCACACTTAAAACTGGAATAAAACCAACCATACGTGGAGCTGCTGTATAAGATTCTGATGAGAAGGAGGGGAAGCTGAAATAATACCTGGCATTTGTTGAGAGCTTCTTATATGCCAAACACCATTTGAACTGCTTTATATGAATTATTTTGATCCTCCCAACAACTCTAGGAGGTAAGGATTATTCCCATTGTGCAGGTGAGAAAACTAAGATCCAGAAAAATTAAGTAACCTGCCTTAGGGCACAGAGCAGAACGTGGTGGAACCAGATCCAGCAGTCTGATTCCAGGGCCCACAGTATTAACCAGCATAATTACTGCTTCCCAGGCTGAGCTCTGAAGCTCTGACCTATGTTTCTCTGGTTCTCAGGAGCAAAAGCTGGGTCTGTGGCCCATAAGGCATTCACTGTTTTGGGTCTTCCTCTCCCTCAAACACTATCCCTGCTTGCCCTTGGTTCCTGCCAATCCAGATGGGGTCAGCCCCTCTCTCAAAGCCCTCTGTGGTGCCATTCTTACCTCCTGCATCGATGTGCATATTCTTCGTGGGAGGCAGAATAGCAGAGTGGTTAAACAGCAGACTTGGAATTGAGACTACCTGGGCTCAAACCAACCGCTTATTAGATCTATGACCTTGGGCAAATTATTTACCTTCCCTATGCCTCACTCTCCTAATCTATAAAATGAAGATACTAATAACATCCTGGACACCATAGGCTGTTGTAAGGATTACAGGAATTAATGTTATGTTACATGTTTAGAACGAGGCTTGGCATATCATAAGCCCTAAGTGTGTGCCTTAGTGTTTTCATAATTTAAAATGATCTTGTTAATTTTTATTCCAACTGTTCTTAGGATGCTTTGAGTATTAAGCACCAGGGTAGCTCTACTACTGTCTGAGATGTAGAATCTATCAGTTCTTTCATTTCATTATGGGCTTTAAATATATATATATGTATATATATGTATTATCCAGAAATATAAAAATAAATCATCTGCAAAACCCCACATGAAAGGTTTTCATAAATCTTGTGAAAGTTGGGCCAAGTTTAAAGATCGATGCCTGTATTGATTTAAAGCCCTTTATTGTGGACATTCTAATGGGGGTGCTTACAGAAGGGAGGATCTGAAATGGTCTGGCTAGCAGTGTGTGTGGGTGTGTGGGGAGGGTCACTGGGGCTGTGGTCCTTTATCTACCTGATGGATGTGCGTAAGAGGAATTATCTTAGGCTTAAGGGGAACCTGAAGATTATAAAGCCCTTGTCTTGCTCACACCAACAGTTGCAGGCAGTATATTGTATGTCATCAGGTTCTGGGTTCTTAGCCTGGCGTTCATGGTCTGCACTTCCTGTCCTAATCAAACCCACCTTGCTACTCTATACCCTTCCATGCTTACCCTTTTTTCTGCCTAGAATTTTCTCACTCATATCTCAATTAAGACCCGAGCCTCTGTGCGTCTCAGTTAAAGCCCATTTTCTTCCTGAAGCTTTTTCTGAGCCCTTTGGCCTGCTGTATTCTCTTCCTTCTTTGCACTATACCTACCTCTCTTATGCATATTTTCACTTTCTAATTTTGTTGTGCTTCTAGGGAATTTCCCACTAGTCTGGGCTCTCGAATACATTATCTCATTTAACTCTTAAAACAATCTTATGAGGTATTATCATCCTTAGTTTCTTGATGAGGAAGCCCAGGCCCAGAAATGTTAAATGATTTGCCTAAAGAAACAAAGCTAAGTCAGACTCCAACTCTGGTATTCTTTTTTCTGCCCCAGACTCCTCCTTGAAGTCATATGCATGTCCTGCTCAATTTTGTATCCCTCTGGAATACGTAGCACAGCTTCAGGCTTAATGAATTTCTTTTTTCATTCAACTCATGTTTATTGAACCTATGATGTGTTACTTATGTCTTGGGCCCTGGCATTAAACAAATATAGATATTTGTGGGAAGAAAGAAGATAATGGGGTTAATGGCATTTGTATTTTACGTAGTGAAATGCGTTTCCTAGGATTCACAAACTCAGATGCCAACAGGACAGGCAGGTGGTTGAGTTAAGAAAGTTGGATGTAATCCACTATGGAGTGATGTGGATTCATGATAACCAGACATCAATACTCTGTCTAGTGGAAGGTGACCATTACTTAACTCCAGCCAGTTATTGCCCCATTAGAATGTGGACCTAGTGTGATGAGATTTTCAGTTGTTTCAAGAAAACTGGAAATCCAGACATACTTGTAAAATTTCCTTATATTCAGTGTTAGCAGCTAATTTAATTTTTTAAAAATTTTTTATTGTTATGTTAATCACCATACATTACATCATTAGTTTTTGATATACTGTTCCATGATTCATTGTTTGTGCATAACACCCAGTGCTCCACGCAGAACATGTCCTCTTTAATACCCATCACCAGGCTAACCCATCCCCCCACGCCCCTCCCCTCTAGAACCCTGTTTGTTTTTCAGAGTCCATCATCTCTCATGGTTCATCTCCCCCTCCTATTTACCCCCCTTCATTCTTCCCCTCCTGCTATCTTCTTCTTCTTTTTTTTTCTTAACATATATTGCATTATTTGTTTCAGAGGTACAGATCTGTGATTCAGCAGTCTTGCACAATTCACAGCACTCACCATAGCACATACCCTCCCCAGTGTCTATCACCCAGCCACCCCATCCCTCCCACCCCACCCCTACTCCAGCAACCCTCAGTTTGTTTCCTCAGATTAAGAATTCCTCATATCAGTGAGGTCATATGATACATGTCTTTCTCTGATTGACTTATTTCACTCAGCATAACACCCTCCAGTTCCATCCACATCGTTGCAAATGGCAAGATCTCATTCCTTTTGATGGCTGCATAATATTCCATTGTGTGTGTGTGTGTGTGTGTGTGTGTGTGTGTGTGTGTGTGTGTGTGTGTGTGTGTGTATCACATCTTCTTTATCCATTCATCTGTCGATGGGCATCTTGGGTCTTTCCACAGTTTGGCTATTGTGGACATTGCTGCTATAAACATTGGGGTGCACGTACCCCTTCGGGTCCCTACCTTTGTATCTTTGGGGTAAATACCCAGTAGTGCAATTGCTGGATCGTATGGTAGCTCTATTTTCAACTTTTTGAGGAACCTCCATACTGTTTTCCAGAGTGGTTGCACCAGCTTGCATTCCCACCAACAGTGTAGGAGGGTTCCCCTTTCTCCACATCCCCACCAACATCTGTCCTTTCCTGACTTCTTAATTTTAGCCATTCTGACTGGTGTGAGGTGGTATCTCATTGAGGTTTTGATTTGGGTTTCCCTGATGCCAAGTGATGTTGAGCACTTTTTCGTGTGTCTGTTGGCCATTTGGATGTCTTCCTTGGAAAAATGTCTGTTCATGTCTTCTTCCCATTTCTTGATTAGATTATTTGTTCTTTGGGTGTTGAGTTTGATAAGTTCTTTATAGATTTTGGATACTAGCCCTTTATCTGATATGTCATTTGCAAATATTTTCTCCCATTCTGTCGGTTGTCTTTTGGTTTTGTGGACTGTATCTTTTGCTGTGCAAAAGCTTTTTATCTTGATGAAGTCCCAATAGTTCATTTTTGCCCTTGCTTCCCTTGCCTTTGGCAATGTTCCTAGGAAGAAGTTGCTGTGGCTGAGGTCAAAGAGGATGTTGCCTGTGTTCTCCTTTAGGGTTTTGATGGACTCCTGTCTCACATTTCGGTCTTTCAACCATTTGGAGTCTATGTTTGTGTGTGGTGTAAGGAAATGGTCCAGTTTCATTCTTCTGCATGTGGCTATCCAATTTTCCCAACACCATTTGTTGAAGAGACTGTCTTTTTTCCATTGGACATTCTTTCCTGCTTTGTCGAAGATTAGTTGACCATAGAGTTGAGGGTCCATTTCTGGGCTCTCTATTCTATTCCATTGATCTATGTGTCTGTTTTTGTGCCAGTACCATACTGTCTTGATGTTGACAGCTTTGTAATAGAGCTGAAAGTCCGGAATTGTGATGCCGCCAGCTTTGCTTTTCTTTTTCTAGATTCCTCTGGCTATTCAGGGTCTCCTCTGGTTCCATACAAATTTTAGGATTATTTGTTCCATTTCTTTGAAAAAAGTGGATGGTATTTTGATGGGGATTGCATTTAATGTGTAGATTGCTCTAGGTAGCACTGACATCTTCACAATGTTTGTTCTTCCAATCCATGAGCATGGAACGTTTTTGCATTTCTTTGTGTCTTCCTCAATTTCTTTCATGAGTATTTTATAGTTTTCTGAGTACAGAACCTTTGCCTCTTTGGTTAGATTTATTCCTATGTATCTTATGGTTTTGGGTGCAGTTGTAAAGGGGATCGACTCCTTAATTTCTCTCTCTTCTGTCTTGTTGTTGGTGTATAGTAATGCCACTGGTTTCTGTGCATTGATTTTATATCCTGCTACTTTACTGAATTCCTGGATGAGTTCTAGCAGTTTTGGGGTGGAGTCTTTTGGGTTTTCCACATAAAGGATCATATTATCTGCAAAGAGTGAGAGTTTGACTTCCTCTTTGCTGATTTGGATGCCTTTGATTTTTTTTGTTGTCTGATTGCCTTGGCTAGGCTATTACTATGTTGAATAGCAGTGGTGAGAGTGGACATCCCTGCCGCATTCCTGACCTTAGGGGGAAAGCTCTCAGCTTTTCCCCATTGAGAATGATATTCGCTGTAGGTTTTTCATAGATGGCTTTTATGATATTGAGGTATGTACCCTCTACCCCTATACTCTGAAGGGTTTTGATCAAGAAAGGATGCTGTACTTTGTCAAATGCTTTTTCTGCATCTATTGAGAGGATCATATGATTCTTATTCTTTCTTTTGTTAATGTATTATAACATGTTGATTGATTTGCGGATGTTGAACCAGCCTTGCAGCCCAGGGGTAAATCCCACTTGGTCCTGGTGAATAATCCTTTTAATGTACTGTTGGATCCTATTGGCTAGTATTTTGGTGAGAATTTTTGCATCCATGTTCATCAAGGATATTGGTCTGTAATTCTCCTTTTTGATGGGGTCTTTGGTTTGGGGATCAAGGTAATGCTGGCCTCATAAAATGAGTTTGGAAGTTTTCCTTCCATTTCTATTTTTTGGAACAGTTTCAGGAAAATAGGTATTAATTCTTCTTTAAATGTTTGGTAGAATTCCCCTGGGAAGCCATCTGGCCCTGGGCTTTTGTTTCTTGGGAGATTTTTGATGGCTGCTTCAATTTCCTTAGTGGTTATAGGTCTGTTCAGGTTTTCTATTTCTTCCTGGTTCAATTTTGGTAGTTGATACATCTCTAGGAATGCATCCATTTCTTCCAGGTTATCTAATTTGCTGGCATAGAGTTGCTCATTATATGTTCTTCTAATTGTTTGTATTTCTTTGGTGTTGGTTGTGATCTCTCCTCTTTCATTCATGATTTTGTTGATTTGGGTCATTTCTCTTTTCTTTTTGGTAAGTCTGGCCAGGGGTTTATCAATCTTGTTAATTCTTTCAAAGAACCAGCTCCTAGTTTCGTTGATCTGTTCTACTGTTCTTTTGGTTTCTATTTCATTGATTTCTGCTCTGATCTTTATTATTTCTCTTCTCCTGCTGGGCTTAGGCTTTATTTGCTGTTTTTTCTCTAGCTCCTTTAGGTGTAGGGTTAGGTTGTGTATTTGAGACCTTTCTTGTTCCTTGAGAAAAGCTTGTATTGCTATATACTTTCCTCTCAGGACTGCCTTTGCTGTATCCCAAAGATTTTGAACAGTTGTGTTTTCATTTTCATTGGTTTCCATGAATTTTTTTTAATTCTTCTTTAATTTTCTGGTTGACCCATTCATTCTTTAGTAGGATGCTCTTTAGCCTCCATGTATTTGAGTTCTTTCCGACTTTCCTCTTGTGATTGAGTTCTAGTTTCAGAGCACTGTGGTCTGAAAATATGCAGGGAATAATCCCAATCTTTTGGTACCGGTTGGGACCTGATTTGTGACCTAGGATGTGATCTATTCTGGAGAATGTTCCATGGGCACTAGAGAAGAATGTGTATTCCGTTGCTTTGGGATGGAATGTTCTGAATATATCTGTGAAGTCCATTTGGTCCAGTGTGTCATTTAAAGTCTTTATTTCCTTGTTGATCTTTTGCTTAGATGATCTGTCCATTTCAGTCAGGGGGGTGTTAAAGTCCCCCACTATTATTGTACTGTTGTCAATGTGTTTCTTTGCTTTTGTTGTTAATTGCCTTATATAATTGGCTGCTCCCACTTTAGGGGCATAGATATTTACAATTGTTAGGTCTTCTTGTTGGATAGACCCTTTAAGTAGGATATAGTGTCCTTCCTCATCTCTTATTACAGTCTTTGGCTTAAAATCTAATTTGTCTGATATAAGGATTGCCACCCCAGCTTTGTTTTGGTGTCCATTAGCATGGTAAATGGTTTTACACCCCCTCACTTTCAACGTGGGGGTGTCTTTGGGTCTGAAATGAGTCTCTTGCAGACAGCATATCGATGGGTCTTGTTTTTTAATCCAATCTGATAGCCTGTGTCTTTTGATTGGGGCTTTTAGCCCATTTACATTCAGGGTAACTATTGAAAGATAGGAATTTAGTGTCATTGTATTGCCTGTAAGGTGACTGTTACTGTACATTTTCTGTGTTCCTTTCTGGTCTGTGCTGCTTTTAGGTCTATGCTCTCTTTGCTTAGAGGACCCCTTTCAATATTTCTTGTAGGGCTGGTTTCGTGTTTGCAAATTCCTTTAGTTTTTGTTTGTCCTGGAAGGTTTTTATCTCTCCTTCTATTTTCAATGACAGCCTAGCTGGATATAGTATTCTTGGCTGCATATTTTTCTCGTTTAGTGCTCTGAAAGTATCGTACCAGTCCTTTCTGGCCTGCCAGGTCTCTGTGGATAGGTCTGTTGCCAATCTAATGTTTCTGCCATTATAGGTTACATATCTCTTCTCCCGAGCTGCTTTCAGGATTTTCTCTTTGTCTCTGAGACTTGTAAGTTTTACTATTAGATGTCGGGGTGTTGACCTATTTTTATTGATTTTGAGAGGGGTTCTCTGTGCCTCCTGGATTTTGATGCCTGTTTCCTTCCCCACATTAGGGAAGTTCTCTGGTATAATTTGCTCCAATATACCTTCTGCCCCTCTCTCTCTTTCTTCTTCTTCTGGGATCCCAATTATTCTAATGTTGTTTCATCTTATCGTATCGCTTATCTCTCGAATTCTGCCCTCATGATCCAGTAGTTGTTTATCTCTGTTTCTCAGCTTCTTTATTTTCCATCATTTGGTTTTCTATATTGCTGATTCTCTCTTCTGCCTCATTTATCCTAGCAGTTAGTGCCCCCATTTTTGATTGCACCTCATTAATAGCCTTTTTGATTTCGACTTGGTTAGATTTTAGTTCTTTTATTTCTCCAGAAAGGGTTTCTCTAATAACTTCCACACTTTTTTCAAGCCCAGCTCGTATCTTTAAAGTCATGATTCTGAACTCTACTTCCGACATCGCACTAATGTCCTCATTGAGTAGGTCCCTGGCTGATGGTACTACCTCTTGTTCTTTTTGTTGAGGTGATTTTTTTTGTCTTGTCATTTTGTCCAGAGGAGAATAGATGAATGAGAGAACAAAATGCTAACAGGTTAACAATGTCCCCAGAAAATATACTCTAAACAATCAGAAAAGACCTGAAACTAGGGGAAAAGAAAGGGAAAGAAAGAAAAAAGAAAGAGAAAAAGAAAAGAAAAAGAGAAAAACAAACAAAAACAGAACAAAACAAAAAAACAGAATATGATCAAATATGATCAGGCTGGTGCATAGATCAGTGCCACACACTCGATTTTGGGTATATTTTGGTCTCTTAGAAGAAAGTGCCTCGTAAAATTTTAAAGGAAGAAAGACTTATATATGTACAAAAGGAGGGTTGATAACGGTGAAGGGATGGAATATGACTGTAAAAATGAAAATTATGAAAAATTTTAAAAAAGGAATTGATCAGAAGGTGTTTGAAAAAATAAAGAAGAGGATTAAAAAAAGGAAAGAAAGAAAAAAAAGGGGGAGAGAATGTGATCAGGCAGGAGACTGGAAAAATGCCATACATTAGAGATTTAGGGTATATTTTGATATGTTAGAAGATTGTATCTCAAAATTTTAAAGAGCGAACAATTTATATATATATATATGCCAAAAATAAAGGTAACTACTATGAAGGGATAGAATATGACTCTAAAACTGAAAAATAAAAAATTTTTTTTAAAAAGGGATTGATAAGATGTTGGTTGGAAAAGGGAAAAAGAAAAATTCAAAAAAAAAAGTTAAAAAAATTAACTTTGAAAGACTAATGAATCATGGTAAAAAAGCCATGAATTCTATGTGCAGTATTCCCCTAGTGCTGGAGTTCTCCCGTTCTCATTGATCGGTAAACTTGGTCTTGGCTGGCTGTAGGTGCTGATCTTCTGGGGGAGGGGCCTGTTGCCATGGTTCCCAAATGTCTTTGCCGGAGGCGGAATTGCCCCGCCCTTGCTGGGCCCAGGCTAAGGAATCTGCTGGGGTTTGCTCTGGGGAGCTTTTGTTCCCTGCAAGCTCTGGTACAGCTTTGGAGGACGAGAGTGAAAATCGTGGCCTCCCAATCTCCACCCGGAGGAGCTGAGAACTCAGGGCCCCGCTCCTCAGTGCGCCCCCAGAGAAAGGCAGTCAGTCACTCCTGTCTCCCCGGTCTCCGGCCGCACTCCGTGCTCACCCGGCCTGTGACGGAGCGTTTCTATCTCTGGCACCCAACTGGATGTGGAGTCTCCAAACTCAGCAGATCCCTGCGGTGAGCTCCCGCGCCCCTCCTCCCCGGGGAGGGAGGGGAGTCTCCCCGGATCTGCCGCTTGTTGGGTCCCTGCTGGAGGAGCAGTGGCCCGACTGTGCTGCGGATCACGGTTTATGGCCACCCTGAGCTGAGAGCTTGCTCCTCAGCTCCGTCTCTGCAGCCGGCTTCCCCGCTCCGATACCTGGGAGCTCTGCCGCACTCAGGCTCCCCCGGTCTTTCTGTGACCCCGAGGGTCCTGAGACCACACTGTCCCACGAGGGTTCCACCTCCCGTTTAGCCACTGGAGTGACATCCCTCAGTGGAGCCGACTACTAAAAGTTCCGATTTTGTGCTCCGCGGCTTTATCACTTGCCAGAAGCGGCTGCCAGAGGCCCCCTCTCCAGCCGTCTATCCTCCCGAATATCACCTCGGATTCACTTCTCCGCACGTCCTACCTTCCAGAAAGTGGTCGCTTTTCTGTTCAGAGAGTTGCTGCTATTCTTTTCTTCGATCTCCTGTTGGGTTCGTAGGTGTTCAGAATGGTTTGATCTCTATCCAGCTGAATTCCTGGGACCAGACAAAATCCAGGTCTCCTACTCCTCTGCCATCTTCGCAGCTAACTTAATTTTTACAAAAGGACTAAGGAGCTAAATAACACACATCGGGTGGTTACCACGCACCGCCTTGAAAGGCTGCATATGGAGCTTTCTGCGCAGCTCCTGGTGCCTGAGCTCCCGAGGCGGGAGCCTGTGTTGAAGAAGGATCAGGTCCCTCCTCTTCCTCCTCGTCCTCAGTAGCCTGGTTTGGGTCTGCCTCACCTGCAGGACTGCCTGGCTTTGCTGCAGTCACACCACCTCCTTGCCCCTTGCCCTCTTGGCCTGTTGAGGGGGTGATGACTGTCCTGTCTCTTCTGAAGAGATCACTGACACTGGATCTTGCTCTCTAATTTAGCTCCTTGTCTTCATTGTGATGAATGAGGCTGAGCAGATGACAACCAGGGATCAGTGGGCAGAAGATCAAAAGCTCCCCCTGGGCTGTCCAGAGCATATTTATGACTCTACTGCTTTGCGAAGTTCCACCCATGAGAATGTGGTGTCTGTGGAGAGTGAACTTCTTCCCCCCTGGATACTTCTACTCAGTCACAGTGGGAAAAGAGAGATTTGTACAGGGACTACCAAAGGAGTCAAGGACAACCTGTTTGAAATTTTCTGTGGCTGGTGTACCTCGTAAAATAGGATCCCAACTAAAGGACCCATGGAGTCACTTCTGCTTTGTGATTCGGTAACTATACAGTAATATCGATACTTGTTGAAAGTTTTTTTTTTTTTTTAAGATTTTATTTGTTTATTTGACACCGAGAGAGAGATAGCAAGAGCAGGAACACAAGCAGGGGGATTAGGAGAGGGAGAAGCAGGCTTCTCACTGAGCAGGGAGCCTGATGCGGGGCTCAATCCCAGGACCCTGGGATCATGACCTGAGCTGAAGGCAGATACTCAACGACTGAGCCACCCAGGCTCCCTGATACTTGTTGAAAGTCTTAATGGAGGTCGTTATGCTAAGGGGCTCCTGCTTCAGTAAATCATATAGTCCCCAATATCGTGGCACAGGGTTTCTTAAAACATGATTGGAGGAGCATCAGCAACAGACATGCTGGAGGTTTGTTAAAAGTCTTAATTCCTGGACTTCATCCCAGATCTAGGAATGGGGTCTGGGAATTTGCATTTAATAAGTATCTTGAGATTCTCATGTGTGCAAAGATTAGGAAGCTTTGACTAATGATAACAACGATAATGATGAAAACAGAGCCCTAAGTGGTTTAAGTGCTATACATTTATTCCTTACAGCCTGCTTGTGAGGTACCTGTTTCTCAAAGTGTGACATAGATACCACTGTTCGCAATTGAAATTTCGGATGAGGCATAGATAAACATTTTTTTTTAATTTTCAAAGTTTTATGTTTAACTTACATATAAAACACATGTAAAATTAATCCACTAAACTCGTAATTTTGTGGATATTGTATCTTAAGTGAAGGGTAAGTTTGAGTAAAAATAATGAATCAATTTAAAGGGAAATAGTAAGTAAATAATAGTTCCAGTAACAAAAACTTCGTGAAGGTAGGATGTGAATAATTGAAATTTATGAAGTACTGAGAGGAGTAAAAAAGCTCTGATTTGAGCCAGAGGACTTGGATTTAAATCTAGGATTAAATCTTTATTAGCTGTGTGCCCTTGAACAAATTTCTTTCCCTCTCTGAGCCTTAGCTTTATTCTCAGCCAAATGGAAATATTAAAGCCAACTTTACTGGTCTGTGCTGAAGAATATATATGAAAACATTAAGTAAAAGAGCACGTTATAGGTGGTCAAGAAATATTATTAAATATTACTTGAATTATCCTAAAATATTATTTGAATATGAGTCTTTACTGTAGACATTACTTGAATCTTCCTAAGAATATATTAGAAAGAGAAACTCTTGTGGCACCTGCATGGCTCAGTTGGCTAAGCAACTGCCTTCTGCTCAGGTCATGATCCCGGAGTGTCAGGATCGAGTCCCGCATCAGGCTCCCAGCTCAGTGGGGAGGCTGCTTCTCCCTCTGACCTTCTCCCATCTCATGCTCTCTCTCACTCTCTCTCTCAAATAAATAAACAAAATCTTAAAAAAAAAAAAAAAGAAAGAAAAACTCTTATCTTTTCATGTCTTTTTTTTTAAAGCTATGACTTTACCACACTTACTAAATAGTTTAAGGGGAAAGCACTGAACTGGGAGTCTGAAGGTTTGAGTCCCAGTTCCAGCTTTGCCTCTGGCTGTCTATGTGACATCCAACATGACATTTTGCCTCATTGTACCTCAGTTTTATAATCTGTAAAGTGGGTTTGCACTGGAAGACTTCCAAGGTTTTTCCTAGCTCCAACATTCTATTTGCATCAGAGTTATTTCTTTATTATCTGAAATAAATGGAGGACAGTTAGCATAGATTCAATATCATTTTAGCCCAGTACGTGATTTGCCAGAGCTGCTTGACTTACTGGTTTCATTTTCTTGTGTTCCTTTGGAGGTGCTAAGGAATAGTAAAACCAAATGGCTGGCAGAAGAAAGAGGAAAAAAGAGGACACTTGAATAAGGAATCTGGATTCCCCACAAGTTAGGAATAGCTTCCAAATGAATGAAAGTTGATTATGTGTTTACAGTACTATTGTTTAACAGTACTGCGTGTCTTGTCAATGGAATCATGCTAGCATTGGACCAGAGAGTGATTCATAAATTGTGTCTCTGTATTTCTCTCTGCCTTAGAAATAGCAATGGAATCTGGGCTCTTAAAGTGGAAGATCTTTAGTCTTTAAAAAGTGAATTAATAACTATCTATGATGGCATAATTAGCTGCCTGGGTGAGTTCTCTGAAATGAAATTTTTTTGGGTCAAGTTTCCTTTTCTTTCTTCCATTTTTTTGTTTTTTTTGGTCCACCAGTTAAGCAGTTATGCAGAGCTCTTTCTAGTTCATGCCCGGAAGTATCAAACAGAAAAATCATGGGATGCTGAGATTGCTGAACACACACGAAGTGGTGCCACAGGGTCCTCACCCTGTGCCAAAGCAAATTTCTGAGCATTATGTAATTTTTCCCTGGCTTTGAGATCCCACGATCCTGTCTGAGGTTGATGCTATATAATCTGCTGGAGCAGTATTCCATCAGGCATTTCCTTGGTGGGTGATATCTTGTCAGTGTTAGGGACCTGTGACTGGGAAGCCCAGAGGCTTCCATCATTTCAGCCCACAGCCAGTGTCTTGCTGTGTTCCCAAGTTCATGCTAAGGATTGCTAAAACAGATAGCATTTAAGTGGCTGGAGCATAAATCATGACTTGCAAGGGTACATTCATTCATTTGGAAAGTATTTTTGATTATCCATTGGGCTAATAGGGCTGTTGTGGAATTTTAAAAAATGTATTTTATATGGTTTCAAAAACAAGTATATGGTAGGGCTTTTGCCCTGGAGAAATTAACGGTCTGTTGGAGAGCCAAGGCATGCATTCACAAGTTAAATAGCAGCAAATATGAAAATGAGGTGCCCCTGCCATGCTCTAGCAGTAGAGGCAAGGTAAGGTCACAGAGTATGAGTATTGCTTGGGTGCCCTTATCCAGTTCTCTCATGTTGCCAGTGAGGAAACTGAAGCACAGAGAATTTAAAAAGACGGGCCTAAGGAAACAGCCAGGAAAGGATGGAATTGGGGCTTGAATGCAGACATCCTAATGCCCTCTGACTCTGTTTTCTGCTATCTGAGACTGCTGAAGCAGATAGTCAGTGATTTTGGAAAAGCTGTAGATGCTCAGAGGGGAAAAAATGGCCCACTTTAAAAATCAAAATTCCAGGGCGCCTGGGTGGCTCAGTTGGTTAAGCGACTGCCTTCGGCTCAGGTCATGATCCTGGAGTCCTGGGATCGAGTCCCACATCGGGCTCTCTGCTCAGCAGGGAATCTGCTTCTCCCTCTGACCCTCCTCCCTCTCATGCTCTCTGTCTCTCATTCTCTCTCTCTCAAATAAATAAATAAAATCTTTTAAAAAAATAAATAAAGAATAAAAATCAAAATTCCAGTATTACTTCAGGAAACTCATAGAAGCAAAGAGACACAATTTTTTTAATTATTATTTTTTTAATTTTTTTAATCCTAGTTTAAATAACCTACGGTGTTATATTAGTTTCAGGTATACAATATAGTGATTCAGTAATTCTATATATTACTCAGTGCCCATCACGATAAGGGTGCTTAATCCCCTTCAATGGTTTCACTCATCCCCTCTGGGAACCATCTATTTGTTCTCTCTGGGAGACACTATTTGACTCGATAAATACAATCTACATGACTCTCCAGTCCAGTGGCAACACGATGCCATTAACTAGATATACTTTATCATCAAACTGTGGTACTGTGGAACCATCATCAACTTTTCGCCATGAGGGAGAAATTTTTAGCATGAGGAGAATCTAGATCCCTGGTTTCTCAGTGTTTTCTTTTTCCCTCTTCCTTTTGTCAGCCATTTGGTTTTCTTGTTCATTAGCACCTTCAAAGGGGTGTAAGAAGATGAAGCCAGTACACTGCCTGCCATTCTGCAGTTCTGGAAAATTGCCTGCCTTCCCCGAATTTCCTCATCAGCGAAGTGGAGATAGTAGTTAGTACTGACCTTGTAGAATTGTTCTAAGAATGAAATGAATTTCTATAGCTCAGAACAGTGCCAAACACATGGCAAATGCGATGGCATTCTTCACTGTCTTCATCTCCACCATTATCTGTGTGATTCGAGCTTGCTTGTCCCTGCCTCTGACACACTCCTCTCAGGCTACACAGCGGCAGTATACACACCGTCCCAATTTTCACCTCCTTTTCCATATTTTAGATCTTAATACGAGTGCTTCAGTTCAATCTCCTGAGAAACCACTTTTGTTGTGGATGACTGGCCTGAGCAGATTTTCATACCATTTAGCATTGGGAGTGTCTTAGGGATCATCAACTATAGTGCCCTCATTTAAAGGTGAGAATACTGAGCCCTGGAGAAGTTATTTACCTGTCTATGGTAGATGTACATCAGAGGTTATGGTTAGAACCTGGGAATCTTGACCTTAAGATCATTCCTTTTATGTCTGTATTGAGGGAGAGGAAGATGGAATGTAAGACATGCTTCACAGAGATAGTCGATGCTGGCTTCTTGAAAGTACCACTGTAATGACCTATTAAAAGGGCAAAGCTGTTTCTTTTCATGGTAAGGGAGAACAGTACCTTGAAAAAGGGAAAGGGCTGGGGTGCCTGGGTGGCGCAGTCGGTTAAGCATTCAACTCTTGGTTTCGGCTCAGGTCATGATCTTGGGGTCTTGAGATCAAGCCCCGAGGAGGGCCCTGCACTCAGCGAGGAGTGGGCTTCAGATTCTCTCTCTCCCTCTGCCCCACCCTCCATTCTCTCTAAAATAAATAAATAAATCTTTAAAAAAAAAGATAAAGAAGGAAGGCCTATCAGGTGATACTTATAAAGTCTGGAGATTTATGTTAAGATGGATCTTTGAATGACAAAGATGGAGAAGAAACAGTCATGCCATGCTCTCTATGGAAAAGTTGATCAGTTTGATATTTCTTAAATGGATTTTTCAGGAAATTATCTGCAACCTTTATCTTTCTGGCTGAGATTTTCCTGGAATAGTGAAGTCATGTGGATGAAGATAGAGAAATAGTAATGTCATATGCATGTGGACTATAGGGTGTGAGGTGTAGATAATTTTGGTCTCAACAATAATTATACATTTCTTAGGCACCAACTATGTGTCAGATTATTTACACACTTTTTTTGCTGAAAGTTCAGTATGGGCAGGCATCATACTGATTTTACAGATTATTCTGTCTCTAGTTCCCACATATAGGGACTGGCACATGGTAAACTATCTGTAAATAATTGCAAAATGTGCTAATTTTGTTATACCATTATGCTTTATTACACATAGAGTTGGTATCATTCTATGACCCTGAAATTTCACCTCTGGGTTTATAAGCCAAAGAAATTCTCATATAGTTCCATAAGGGACCATACACAAGAATGTTCATCCTCGCATTGTTGGTGGTAGCTGGGGATTGGAGACAATCTGGATGCCCATCTGTGTGAGGGTTCTCCAGAGAAACAGAACTGGTAGGATGTGAGTATTCTCTCTCTCTCTCTCTCTATATATATATCTATGTATCTATCTCTCTATCTGTATAGATAGAGAGAGAGAGAGATAGATAGGTAGAGATTTATTTTAAGGAATTGGCTCATGTAATTATGGAGGCCGACCAGTCCAAAATCTGCAGAGTGGGCTGGCAGGCTGGATATCAGGGAAGAGCCAATGCTACAGTTCAATTTGGAAGGCTCTCTGCTGGCAGAATTCCTTCTTACTTGGGGAAAGTCACCCTTTTGTTCCATTCACTCCTTCAACTGTTTGGATGAGGCCCACCCACATTATGGAAGGCAATCTTTACTCAAAGTCCATCAGCTTAAATGTTAATTTCATTTAAAAACACCCTCACAGAAACATCTGGACACTGTGGGTCACCCAAGTCAACACAGATTTAGCTATCACATCATTCCTGCAAGATTCGATAGGTAAAATTTAATGGATGTAGACCCTGGGGTACTGTATCAGTAAGTGTCCCAACAGGAGAGAGCTGGTCTGTTCAAGAGAGTTCAACTGAAAAGAATTTAGCTTATTAGTAAAAAGATCCTGCTTATAGTGGTGGATGAAGTTAAGGGATAAACAGGGACAGTAAGTCATCCATTGACTATCAAGTAGGGAAAACGCTTATCACCCCTAGGCCCAAAGGATAAGGTGAGATACATTACACACTGTAGGATGTGATCAGATATAGTTGGAGCCTAGTGAGACCAGAGCCAGAGAGGGGAGGTGACCGACCCATCAGAAGCTGGCTGTGACCTTAAAGGAACAGGCCTCCTGCCCAATTCTCAGTAAGGCATGGAGAGAGAGAGAGCATGTTGAGAGCCTGCAGAGTGGCAGCCTATCCACTTGACCTCTCTCCCTGCCCTCAGTCTCCTATTGGTGCCTCCCATTGGTCAGACACAACCAGAAAGAAGCCAGTAGGCCTGGGCTCTGGCAGACGTATCTATAAAGATCAGCCTTGGGGACACAGATCTAGGCCAAGGATGACCGAATGACCCAGAAAGGGCCCAGGACCAAAGGCCAGCATAAACATTATGCAGCAGTTAGAAGTCATGAGATAGAAAAGATTTTCATGACATGGATGAATCTGAAAGTATAACTCGTGGCAAAAAAAGGTAAGAAACAGAAAGAGATCTAAAACACAATTCCAGGGGCGCCTGGATGGCTCAGTCGTTAAGCGTCTGCCTTCGGCTCAGGTCATGACCCCAGGACCCTGGGATCAAGGGATGAAGCCCTGCATCGGGCTCCCTGCTCGGCGGGGAGCCTGCTTCTCCCTCTCCCACGCCCCCTGCTTGTGTTCCTGCTCTTGCTGTCTCTCTCTCTGTGAAATAAATAAATAAAATCTTAAAAAAAAAATACAACTCCAGTTACAAAAATTAAAATACATACGCATCAAACTACGATGCACATTTGCTAGAGTATTTGGGAGCAAAAGCATACACATCACACGCTGGAGGATGGCTGCCTATGGTAGAGGAGAGGAATGTGGATTTAAAGGGATTAACCAGAAACATAAATAAGAAAGCAGTCTTTCGTGGACCAGTGTTGATAATGTGCTGTGAATGAGGGGAGGGATTATCTCAACCCTCTGTGTCAAAGGTCCAGCTTTTTCACAAAAACTGAAAAGGTAGTTGGTATTAATTTCTCTGTGATCAGGATAAGGCACCTAAGGCCCGAGGGGTTTGAGGAGCCAGCCTGAGGTTATGAAGGTAGTGGGAGATCCCTTGAGGGAACCAGAGGCCAGAGCCATCCTTGGTGCTGACCCTTCGGTCACATTGCCATGACCCCACTTCCGCATGACACCTGCTTCACGCAATGAAGTGATGTGAGGCCTGTGTGCACTTACCTCACTGCTGTTCATTTTTGTGCTCCTGCCTGGTGACCAGTGAGGAACTTTTGGAGTTTGAGGACTTACCTTGGAAAAGGACCACCATTGGCCTTACACCTGTCCTTAGCCAAAGCTTCTCTGAATGGCATCATTTTGGGGGAGGAAATTGTCAGGTGAGGCCTGAGCAGACACACACCTCAGCTGTTAAGTGCAAGGTTGCTTTCAATCTCTTGCCCTTTTCCATCTGTCAGCAGGCGTCACACTTGGTTTATGTTAGGCTTAGAAAATGAGGTTTGGGTTTAGCCACAGGGTGGATGGCCTCAGCCACCTGGCTCTGGAAGAAAAGGCTGTCAGGATGGTCTTGGCCATTCTGGGGTTCTGTGTAAGAGGACCAAGGAGCGCTTGCCCCTCAAGGGACACTTGTGTCCAGGGCCAGAGTGTTGTCTGTCCCATAAACATGATCCTCTCCCCCAGAGAGCTCCCCGGGCTAGGTTTCCAGGACAGGGCAGTCATAGGAATGGCCCCACAAACACGATAGTGATCACATTAGCAGATTATGAGAGAAGAGCAGATGATGCTTTTGATTCTGGGAATCATTAGAAGAAAAAAATACACATTTGTGTGGATCACTCATGCCGCCACGCCAGAGAAACCCGAATCAGTTTAGAGTGATTCATACAACGATAGTAGTGAGAGTAATTAGGAAATCTACTACCTTCATTTGTTCATTTATTCTACGGGAGGCACAGTGCTCAAGGTTGACATCTGTGTTCTCATTCCATCCTCTTGACAGTCTTGCAGTTTACTGGTGGGGAGATTGGAGTCAAACAGGTAAAGCAGCTTGCTGAGCCCAGAACGGAGCCAGAAGATGACTCAGGTCCCCAGCTCCCACAGCTCCTTCCTCACAGAGGTTCTGCCCCGGCTCCAGTGGTCCAGTCTGTGCTGCAGGCTCAGAGAAGGTTGAAACCTCACACATGGAGCTAAGTGGTGCCTTCCTGAAGTCGGGATTGATGCTTGTCTCAAAGGCAGGGATTTCGGTTGGGGTTGTTCTCTTCTCTCCTTGCCTGGAGAGTGGTGCTGCCCTACCTTTGGAAAGGCCCTCAGATGAGAAGGGAGTTCATGCAATCACACAATCAGGATACCGATCTGCCAGTCGGGGCTGACAGGCCCATGCGAATGTGAATATGGCTCACTTTTGCCAATTTGTTTTCGGTGCTGTGCTCTTGCTGCCTCCCCTTTGGTTTCCTCTTCTAACAATGTTTTGTTCTAGTAGCAAAAGATACTAAAGATAAAAATTAAAACTAATCATAGTAATAATCAGTGACAGGTACTGTCCTAGTCACGTTAGGATCTCATCTGATCCTCTGCGTAACCTCGTACATCATTATCCCCAAATGGCAGATGACGAAACCGACGCTCGAGAAGGTTAAGAAACTAGTTTAAGCTCACACAGCTAGAATATCGAGGAGCAGGGAGCAGAACCCTATTTGTCTTCCTTTAAAGCTCAGGGTACTTTCTGCTTGACCACATTGCCTATAAAGTGGGGATGGTAATAATAGTTGTCCTGCTTACTTTGCAAGCCTGTGGTGAGAATCAAATGAGGCAGTAATTGGGAAAGCACTTTGAAAATTGCAAAGCACTATATAAATATATGGTATTATTCTAATGTATCACTGGCCTACAAAAACACTGCTCCAACATTCATTTAGGAGAAGACACACCAGACCATTATTCAATAAGATAACACTACATGTGATCCTTTTATCATTCAAAGAATGTTTACAAAGTCTACAAAAACCAAAGCCATTAGGAAGGTTTTGTTTTCTGGGTAGGCTCAGTAAACTTGGAGCCAGCTCAATAAGTCTTTAAGGAGCCAGGAAGTTAAACTAAAGAGACTGCATTAAGCATCAGAGAATTGGATGTCCTTTCATAGACTGGGGGAGTTTAAAATATATGCTTTTGATAAATTAGAATGTTCTTGGGAGATGCTTTCAAGGAGTTGAATGGCAATCTCTTTGGGGCTAAAGGGAGCTATAGTAGTAATACAAAATAATAGTGATGGTAATTACAACCAGGGAGTAGTAGGAAGTACCTTAACTAGCTAACCAGACTGCCTGGTTAACTACATATATAACCTGGGCAAATTATTTAATCTGTGCCTCAGTGTTCTTACTGGTAAAAATAGGACTAATAAAAGTACCTATCTTGTAAGGCTGTTGTGATGATTAAATAAGTAATTGAAACAGTGCCTGGCACACAGTAAGCCCTCAGTGAAAGCTATCTCATGCTATTATTATGATTTATTAAGCACACAAAACATGAACAACACAAGAGGAGAATATTAAAGGTACTAAATTCAGCTATCATGACGAAGAGCGTCCAGTACACCAGGTAGAATGCTCCATACATTATAAATATTATCTCTTTAATCATCATAACAACCACCACAAAGAGATTTTATCACCCCTCATTTTACAGATATGGACGCTGAGGTCCAGAGGGTAATAGTCTGAATTGCTCTCTAAGAGTTCTTTGTTTTTTACTATTCCCCAAACTACCAAAGCCCGGCAGCTGGTAGCAAGTCCTCTGGCCCTGGATCTGATTGACCCTGAGGAGGGGGAGAAGTATTGCCCCATGTCCTAAGCGTTGCCCACACAGCTGAGGGGTGGGCAACCAGGGGAAGCAAGACCCCTCTAGAAACAATGGCTTCAAAAGTTGAGGTTGGCCTTTCCACGCCTTTTCAGGGTTCTAGGCTAATCTGTGATGTGTTCCCCACTTAGGGCTATTCTTGAAGCTGCTTTGAACCAGATTTTAAGTTTTAAAGTCCTGGGCTGATACTTTGCAATACCTCAGGATTTCCAACTGGGTTGATAACAGGGTGATATCACATCAGACCACAGCTTTAAAACTTCCTTTAGCTCTGGGGCGCCTGGGTGGCTCAGTCGGTTAAGCATCTGCCTTTGGCTCAGGTCATGATCCCAGGATTCTGGGATCGAGCCCAGCATCGGGCTCCCTGCTGAGCAGGGAGCCTGCTTCTCCATCTCCCACTCTCCCTGCTTGTGTTCCCTCTCTCACTGTGTCTCTCTCTGTCAAATAAATAAATAAAATCTTAAAAAAAAAAACTTCCTTTAGTTCCCCATTGTCCAAAAGGAAAATGTCCTGTTCTTTGTTATCATGGTAAAATGGAGTAAGTTTGGCCTGCAAGGTCCAAGAGACCCAGGTCTGAATCTGGGCTCTGTCATCAAGTAGCTGCGTGAATTTTGGGCGAGATTAATTTTCATATGATAAGCATAGTTTCCTCATCTATAATGCTTCCTTGCCAGGTTATCGTAAAGATCAAAGAAGATACAAAGGGACTCAAAGTACCCCATCCCAAGTGGCTCACTAAACCTATGGTTTAGTGATTACGTTCTTTTAACAAGTCACATATAATCCTTTCTAAACAAACCTCGGTTTATTTGTTAATAAACTCTCTGTCTATGCGCCCTACAGCTCATGAGGACCAGGTTGAAACATGCCATTCCCAAATTTGCTACAGAAATGAGATCATTTATATGGAATTGCCTAGCTTAATGCCTGGGACAAAATGGGCTCTAAGTAAGGTGGAATGAACGAGAGTGGCCAAAAGGTAGGAGATCTGTATTGAGAATGTTGTCTCCCAAGGGGCCCTCAAACTCAAACTCAACTCAGGGAACCTCAAACTCAGGGAAGCCAAAAGCTGGGGTGGGGGAAGGAGGAAGGGATCTGATTAACAAGAGATCATTGTGGGGCCTGTATACTGCTGCCCGCTCCCCGCTCCCCGCTAAGGATTTGTCCCCTCAGCCATCCCCAAGCCAGACCACAACCAATCACATTTAAACCTTGTTGTTTGTTCACCCTTGAATGAGTGCCATATGGAATAGGATGAAATTAAGTGCATAGTGATTGCTTTGTGGCTCAGAGAAAGACACTTGTTCCTGGCATTCCACATTGGGTATTAGTCCTGTAAATGTCATTAGGGTCTCGGAGCTGGCTCCTCCTGCTGACTTCATGGTGACTTTCTTTTTATCAAACATAAGCTCCCCAGAGAGTTCCTGTGCAGAGAGCCATTTAAGGTCTCAGGCAGCCTTCAAGAGTTGGTTTGGGGATGCATGGGAATGCAGCCTTTCCTGGAATTGCATTCAGGATCCTGGCTTAATGTGTCTTTTAATACCATGTTTCTTTTTGGTCCCTTTCCATGTATGGGATAGCTGGAAATAGATACACAAGATGACGTCTCCTTGGTTTCTGTAGGAACACATTTTATATCTGGCATCATCAGCTCATTAACTGTTCCACCTAAGTGTGTTTTCCAACTAATCGAAGCATTCCTATTAAATGCCAAATTGTTTGCTGCTTAATGGAAATCTTCCTTAATGGATTGCCCACACACCTCTGTCTTGCTAAAAAGGGCTACCTTTTCAAAATAACGCAGGTCATCATTGTGAGTTATTGGATGGTGCTGCCCTAGAGTATGTACCCTGGGTCTGTTGAAGTCTGTACTAATTGCCCCAAGCTGTTAAGCTTTTTGAGTCCGTGGGTCTCCTTTCTTTCTCCTTAGAGTACTTTCTAGTTTATCTGCCTACATCTCCTTTCCTGCTCTCAATTTGTTGTGTCTAGTCAACTCTGGACTGGGAAATCTGATAACTAAGCTTGTGAAAAGTACATTTAAATAGCTTCTGAGTGAAGATCTTTTGAGCATTTCTAAGGAGTAAACCTTCAGTGCATAAATTTACGTTGGTTCACCAAAACAGAAAGAGTCCTTACTTGGACAATATTTTTGTCAGATATTTATTTACCTAGTCTGCCAAATTTGAGTCACAGGAACCCAGTCCAAGCGTTGACTGGGACCTCCAAGTTAATACTACCTAAAGTGTTTCCTTTAAGTGGGATTTATGAGACCTTCAAAAGAGTCATTCAGTTATTTTTTGTTTACTGCCAGGCCCTGAGCTAAGCTTTGGCTGTCTAGAGAGATGCAGTCCCTACCCTTGGGATTCTTTGAATCTAGGTGAAGAGAAAATATAGAAATAGATAAACTTGAAAATGCTATGAAGGGGTGTATACAGCTCAGAGTGTACAGTATCCATAGAGCTCAGAGAAGGGAATGGGGTCTGCTTAGAAGGATGAAGGACAAGAGGAAAAAATTTGCTCCCTCTCTACCTCCCTCTTTTATTTCATGTATTGTGTTTCCGTATTTCTCCCATTCTTACATTCCATAAACATTGATTCAGTGCCAACTATATTCCTTGCACTGAAATTGCAGTAGTGGATAAAACAAACATGATTCCTTTTCTAAATTGAATATCGGAGAATGAATGGGGAGGAGGGGCAGAGGGATGAAATGGGCAGCCCAGTAAAGAGCGTCAAGGAATGAAAAGGCAGAATGTGTTTGGACTGGTGAGCTGTACTTTAGCATGGCCGGAGTAATGGGAGACAAGATGATCAAGGACTTACATGCAATAGATCGATGCCCAGTGGAGGTTTCTAATGAGGGCATTCTTATAAAAGTGTGGCTGTATGGCAGTGAATTATGACTTGGAAGATGGGCAACACCACAGAACCAAACCGGTACCATCTAATAAATTATACATAATTTTCAACTTTACCTTTAAGCTTAAATTCTCGGTTTTCAGCCTCAGTGATCCAGAATTGATCAACAGCATTTTTTTGCTCTTTTTTTCCTCCTTGAATGCTGTTCTGCAAATCTAAGCAATCAGAACCTGGAGGAGGTAAGAAAGGCTGCTAATAGATGAACCAGTCATGGTTTTGCTGTGGAATGATTCCAGTGGAATTTATTAATGGCTGAATTACATCCCATGTTGTCCTGGTTCTTAACCCAAATCATGAGGATTAAATGAGATAATGAGTGTGAAATTCTTATGCCTGACCTATAAACACTAAATAAACAATAGTTGTTTTTAGCCATGCTTATTCCACTTTGTCATGCTGCCTGCCAATAAAACACTTTGCCTTTTTTTTTCTTTTTTTTTTTAAGGTGTGTGGGCTCTTGGCTTATCCCCACTATTCTGTTAGCCCCTCAACTTTGGGGACTGGGAATGTTAATTAATCTTTGTGTTATTCTGACTTTTAATTTAGATTATTTAACATGTCATATCCTGATCAGTAATGCAAACACACATGCATGCTTTCAGAGAGTAGCAGAAATTCAGTTTAAATTTATCATTGGGTTGCAACTGGAGGAAAATTTGAGGTTAGTGTTCCTGGGGGTTTTAACGAGAACAGCATTCTCTTTGCATTATCAATGTTCCTCAGTCTTCACTTGGCTAGAGCAACTACCTCTGGCTTCAGTTAGCTATGTAAATAGCTAATTGTGCTATATTAGCATATATTTCACACTGTGACCTAGTGTTTCCCAGACCCAGGTTATTTGTACATTAGTCAACGTCAACGGAAGTAAAATTGCAAATTGAGTACAGACTATAGCCCTGCTACATTGCCCACTCTGTCATGCTGAAATGGATCCCTTGTTCTGAGAAGATTTGGTATGAAATACAGTCTATTTACATTAAGAAGACCTCTGTATATTTAAGGCATAATTGTTTCAGGACCTTCATTAATTCTTGAACTGCAAGACCTGGGTTTTCTTTTCTTGTATCTTTTCTCTGACAATGGTAGTCAGAGGTTTCCAGAAAAAAAAAATAATAATAACAAATTGGTCCTCATTAAAATGGAGCTGGAAATGGTTTTCTGGTAATATGCTTTACAAACAATGAGAGAATCTGATTGTAAATCAACTCCAGGACCCAGCTGTCTCCAGGTCCAGGCTAGGAAGCTCCAGGATAAAAGGTAGTCTGTATTTTTATGGAAAAATAAAATAATTTTTTACTTCTGGAATTGATGAAATGCTTATCTTGTCATAGAATTTTAGAGTTGGAAGAGATCTCAGAGTTTATTTAATCCAGCCCCTTCCTGGAATAATAATCCCTTCCTCAGTGTCTTTGACATGTGGACATCTAGTCTCTGCTTGAACACTTCCAGCCATGGACAGCTCACTCCTTTAAAAAAAAATAGTGCGGCTAAATAATGCATAATATAAAAGACACCATTTTAACCATCTTTATGTATACAGCTCAGTGGTATTAAGTTTAGTCATACTGTTTTGTAGCCGTCACCATTGTCCATCTCCAGAACTTTTTCATATTTCCAAACTGAAACTGTACCTGTTAGACAATAATACCCCATTCCATCCTTGCTCTCGGCCTCTGCCAACTATAACCTGACTTTCTGTCTCTATGAATCTGACGACTCTAGGCGCCTCATGTAGCTGCAATCATATCATATCTGTCCTTTTGTACCTGGTTTATTTTACTTAACATAAATGTTCATCCTTGTAGCATGTGTCAGAATTCCCCTTCTTTTTAAGGTTTAATACTATCGCATTGTATGTATAGACCACATTCTGCTTATCCATTCCTCTGAAAATGGATCCTTGGTTTGTTTCCTGCTATTGGCTGTAATGTTGCTATGAACATATGTGTGCAAATATATCTTTAAGTCCCTGCTTTCAGTCCTTTGGGGTATATATCCAGAAATAGAATTGCTAGATCATATGGTGATTCTATGTTTTAAGTTTTTGAGGCACTGCCATACCATTTTCCACAGCAATGGCACCATTTTATAATTCCACTAGTAATGAACAAGGGTTCCAGTTTCTCTATATTCTCACCAACACTTGATCTTTTCTGTGTTTTTCTAAACTCTTTTTTAAACAATATAATGTAATTGTAAGAGCGTGGACTTTGACTTTGAAACCTGGCTCAGCTTCATACTGATTGTATGAATTTGGACAAATTCTTTAATCTCTTTGAGCCTCAGTTGATTTTTTTTTTGTAAAATGTAAATAAGGAGCTGCTGCTGATGATGATTAACCTTATATAATTACATGAGGATAAAATGAGATCTTTCCTGTAAAAAATACTTAGTTTAGTGTCTGAAGAGAGCAGACTATCAGTGAATATTTGGGGTTTTTTGTTTTGTTTTGGTTTGGTTTTTTTGTGGTCATTGATCAGTCCATTCTATTTTGGGGCTGCTCTGACTGTTAGATTATCTTCTTTATTTTCAATTAAAACCTGTTTTGTTGTAATTTCTGTAACTTGTGGAACAGTTGTTTGCAATTCATCTGTCCTGATTCCGTTTTTGTTTTTATTTTTGTTTTAAAGATTTATTTATTTGAGAGAGAGAGAGAGAGCTTGTGCGCACGAGCCCAGGTGTGGTGGGGAGGGGCAGAGGGAGAGGGGGAGAAAGTCTTAAGCAGACTGGGATCTGAGCACAGAGCCCCATGTGGGGTTCCATCTCATCACCCTGAGATCATGACCTGAGCCTGAAGCTTAACTGACTGTACCATGGAAGCACCCTGATTCCATTCTTTACAGCCTCACAGAATAAATCTTATCTTCCTTCCACCTCTCTGATATTTGAAAACAGCCA
The DNA here is from genome assembly GCF_009762305.2 of Zalophus californianus. Taxonomy (NCBI): domain Eukaryota; kingdom Metazoa; phylum Chordata; class Mammalia; order Carnivora; family Otariidae; genus Zalophus; species Zalophus californianus. Next base: position 52,340,467 of record NC_045598.1, read on the forward strand.
TCAGTTATTCACTAGTCTTCTCTTGCTTTGGCCAAACATTCTGGGTTTCTACACTGTTTCTTGAGGATATGGTGTCTAGATCTCTTATCATGTGTCTCAACTGATTCTGGACTGCAGTTTGTCTCAGATAATAGAGTGACTGGGAATTTCATCATCTCTCCCATTCTTTTGCCTTTGCTCCCTAACAGTGATGTCCACATTGTGTGGATATTGGTGAATCACTTCAGCAGACTAAACTGCCCCTCATTTCTTTCCAGCGTTTCTTCCTCATTGCTCAGAATGCCTCATGTCTATAGTGCTTGCTTTTTCTTCAGTTTTGTATCAGTCTTGAATCATTTCACATCGTCTCCATTTGTTTTTTCTTTCCTAGCTGTCAGCTCCTTAAGAGGGAAAAGGTAGTCCCTGCTCCCATATACCTTCCTCATGGTCCCACCAGCAAACAGAGGATGCAAGGGCTATATTTTTGAAATAAAAGTGAGTTGTACTCTTGGATATGGAGCTGTGTATTCTGACATAGTCACAGGCTCCTTTGAGGGCATTGGCTGGAAAGAGGTCTTTTCCATTGTTGAAGTGAACACCTGAAGACTTGCCCAGGAAGAGAAGGTTGGGGTGGGAGGGTATTTTGGCTGAAACTCCAAGGAGCACTTTGAACTTGGGTCATCAGACATGAAAGTCTAGGGAGGGTTTGCTTCACCCCACCCCACCCTGTCCTGTAATTCATTGACTCTTCAATGCCAAGCTAAATTGCCAGTTTCCAAATTTGCCCTTAGGAGGATGAACGGAGTGCCTTGGAAGTAGTGGTGCTGTTTTTGAAGGGACCTGAGCAGTTGAAAGTATTCTGCATATTTCTGATTTACATGCCTAACTCATCTAAGTGTCTTTTCTTTCTGAGCTCTTTAACATCCAAGAAGAATTTTCTGTATCATCCTGAACTTTTTTTGCCCTGAAAAACCAAATCCCAAACCTCTTTTCCAGAGAAGGGAAGTTGTTTTTTTGTCTAGGATAAAATATTTGAATGGCACTCTTTTCCAGCAACTCAACTGTGTGTTTGAAAACCTAGTTCCTCACGTATCATGTCATATGTTTACATTAAAAAAAAAGTAAAAGCCAGATTCTCTTCCTGTCTTTAAAAACAAAAAAAGTGACAGGGAAGGGGGAATAACTCACTTTCTTGGCATTTTAATAGAATACCCAGAATCCTCCTAGCATAAGGCACTATTATCGTTGAAAGGCATGTTAAAACTATGTGTAAGCTAAAAACCCTATCTTTAGGAAAGGACTAGTAGATTCACTTACTGTTGATATACATGAGCTTTATGGCATGGGTTCTGTGACTTCTACTTTACCCACTCAGAACATTGAAAAATATTTATCTATAATTCACAGCCATTTTTCAAATATTTTGGGGTTGCCAAATTGCTGACATACAACTAAATGAGGTCTTATCTTACAAGGTCAAGGCAATGTGGTCACTTCTTAGTTTGCCTGTTTGCCATATATACATTTGGAATGATGCCATGCATGCCTCGTGATGAGCACCCAACACAGGCATTCTGCATCTGGTGGTGTAGAAAACCAGCCAATCACCAGTGAATGAATGGCAGGGAGAGACAGCCTGTGGTCACCATTGTCTCCCATGTCTAAGTTGGGCTCTGGTTGGTTTATCTGTGCAACAGATTTCACTTTTGTTACACTGTGATTTAGTTGCTCTTATATATATCGAGATCTGCCACCTGGGGAAGTTTACAGAAATCAGGAATTAATGCTTTTGAGTTTCTTTAGGGTAAGAAAAGGAAGACCTAAGAGTGTCTACACAGATTGGAACACCCTAAGAGGGGATTATCAGTAGCTGTTAACCTCTAAGCACATTAGGGAATCCAGTCTACCATCACCAACATCATTGTCATGAAATGTGATGACCCTACTCTCCTCTATATCAGCTTCCTTGCTTGACTAACTCTACCTCTCACATTTCACATTTCAGTGTGGAGAACATGATATGACAATAGGAAAGGAGAATGTGACATCTGTCCATTGTGACCAAAATTCCCTGACCTTATATTTTAACATTGTAACTTTTGGGGAGAATTTCTTTTGGTGTATTTTTTGTTTTGTTTTGTGAACTTAAAAAGAAAACAAAACAAAAAACAAAACAACACAACCCTTGTAGATGTCAGAATTTAAAATATAAGTATTAGGTGATACCTAAAATGCCCAGAGAATGGAGCAAACATCCCTGTATTGGGTAATTATGTCATGTGGATTTCTGCTCAGGGTATTTGTGTCTAAAGAAATGGAATATATGCACACATCCCAGTAAAAGGATTTCATTAATGATGTTTTAAATAGAGATCGCTGTAGAGTAGGGGACAGGACCATGGGCTCAAGTCTTAATTGGTCCCTTTTTAGCAATGACTTCCGGTATGTCACTCTCTAATCCTTAGTTTTGTCTCATTAAAAATGGGGATAATAACCCTTCAATAAATGTTTGTGAAAATATGTGTAAATGTGTTTTGCAAGCTCTCATTGATATAGGAAATGTGACTAATATGGTTGTCCCATTAGTGTTGTGTTTGCTGAAGTCCTCCTCCCCCACTGCCTCTTCCTCCTGCTCATTCTCATCCCTGCAAACCAGTTCCTGCACTGCTGACTCATGTCCTCTTCTGCCTGCTAGACAGTGAGATTCAGCAAATATTAGGTACCTAATAAGTGCCTGGCACTGGAGGATGTAAAGATGAGTACTCAAAAGAAGCAAAATTGAATGTGTAGCAGTATATAATGAGCTGTTTGTAGTTCCCCAGATTTGCTCAGCTCCCTGGTCCAAAAGAGTCTTTTGTCTGCCTAACTGATGTCTACTTGTTCTTGAAGACTCAACTCAAGAGTCAACATCCCTTGACAACTTTTGATGATCAGTTCTATTACTCTCCCATCCACTCTGATGGTATTCTTCCTCTGGGGTACCATAACGTGCTGGGCACACCTTGAGAGAAACACTCATCATGTAAAAGAATAATCATCAAGTACTCTTTTTTTTTTTAACTCCCATTTTACATGTGCTATAAAAATTTAAAAGTACAGAAGGAAATATAGTAAAAAGTAAGTCTCCTCATCCCTGAGCTGCAGCCCCCAGTTCTCCTCCTCAGATGTTGACATTTCCCAACTTTCGTATATCCCTTTTATAGCTATTTTATATAAATACATAGCTAAATAAGAACGTAATTTGTACATAGAAGATTATGTATATATACACAGCCTATGAACGCACCTACATATTATATATGTTATAATGTATACCCACAAATACAAGGACACACAAGCATTTTTTTTCTTTTTATATAAGTGGTATTTTTCTCTGTTTATGGTCAGTATTTTGCTTTTTATTTTTTTAATAAATTAAGGTTATATTCTGGTGATTTTTTTTTTCTAAATCAGTACATACAGAGCTTCTTCATTCTTTTTAACAGTTGCATCATTTTCCACTGTAAATTTTGGATAGGCTGTAATTTATTTAACCAGTCTCCTGTTGCTGGACAAGTAGGTTATTTCCAAACTTTTTCTGTTATAAACAATACTACAGTGAAAATATTATATAAATATCATCTCATACATGTCAGAGGACATCTGTAAGATACTTTCCTAGAAGTAGAATTGATTTTCACAGGGCATTTCCTTTTAAAATTTCATCAATTGCCAACTTGTACCAAGGGTACCTGTTGCTCCAAGTCCCTCTCAATATAGTGAGTTACGAAGCTCTTTTAAAATTTCTAATCTGGGGCGCCTGGGTGGCTCAGATGGTTAAGCGTCTGCCTTCGGCTAAGGTCATGATCCTGGAGTCCTGGGATCGAGTCCTGCGTCAGACTCCCTGCTCCTTGGGAGCCTGCTTCTCCCTCTGCCTCTCTCTCTCTGTCTCTCATGAATAAATAAATAAAATCTTTTAAAAAAATAATAAAAAAAATAAATAAAATTTCTAATCTGATTGGGAGGAAACGGCATCTCATTGACATTTTAATTTACGTTTTTTTATATTGTCAGTGAGTTTAGTATGTTTTCATGCGTTTAAAAAACCACATACATTTCCTTATCTGTAAAATTGTCTATTTCCACTTACCTCTTACATTCTTAGATTTTTTTTTTCTTGCTTATTTATAGACTTTTGCTTCCTATATTATGGCAGCTAGCCCTTTGCCTTTCGAGTTGCGGTAATTTTGTCTTCCCAGTTTCTCATTTTTTTTTATTTTACTTTTGCTTTTTGCCTTGTAGAATAGTTTTAATGCAAACAAATTTATCATCTTTCTTTTCACGGCTTTTAAATTTCGTGTCAAAATTTGAAAAGCCTTTTTCACTCCAAGATTGCGGCACAAATTTTTCCCAGGTGCTGAGGATATGCTTGCTGAGTGGGGACCTTGAGGCAGCAGGTCAGGGTAAGTGAGGGCAGCAGAGCTGGTGAGGAAGGCCTTCTAGTGGATGATGTCACAGCATGGGACCTTGACTCTGAACTCGGGGGAGAGGCAGCATGACGGGCCCCATCAGACTGCTTCTCACTCCCAAATGCTTCCACCGGCCGCAACAGAGTCCCCCAAATACCTTGGTCATCCCTGACTGGAAATGGATGACCACATTCCACACGGGGCAAAGCAGCCATTAAGAACATTCTCTTATCAGCCAGAGATCAAGTAGCCCATCTCAGTAGGTGACACACATGAGCGAACAGGCCACCCCATCTATCATGTGCACGGTAGCATCGGTCGTTCCTGTTCACTGCAGTTGACTAGAAAGGCCTCCCGAAATGCTGCTGTTGGACAGCTCAGGGAGGAGAAAAAGCCATCCTTTTCACCTCAGAGGGGATCTTTGGCAAACCCAAAGCAGGGTCTTGCACTGCTGTGAGAAGTTCCCTGGGGCCTACATCCACAAATACCAAGGCTGCTTAAAGGCTGCAAGTAGAACTACATTTCAGAGGCAGATATCAACCCTTGGGAACCGACTCAAACTGTTTTCATCAGGTTTGAAAACCAAAACAGCCTTGGCAGATTGATGGTGGAAGAGAACAGTCATAAAAGTAATTATGTGCAAAATTATTTTTGTTTCTGATAAGAGAAATGAATAAAAAGTGTGTTGTACAAGAGGAGGACCAAATCGCCAACTTTGAATAGCAGTGGCTGTTAGTTGAGCTCTGGGTTGGTGGATGTGAGACTATCATTCTTTCCAGAGCATTGTTTGAAAGAGGTCCCATACTTTTGCATCTCTTAAATCTGATCGGATGAGCCACCGACACACAACCCTGTCAGAGGAGGGTGGCTCCCTCCCACAGGCAGTTCTCACTTGTACTTCACAGCAATGAAAGGAGGCTCCTCCCCCATTTGTCTCTTATTTCTGAATGCACAGGAATATTTGAAATTTGGTCAATTTATTTAGTGGAAAGACTGTGGGCTTTGGAATCAGAAAGACTGGATCCAAATCCTGGCTTTTTCCCTCTTTGGCTTTAGGCTGTTTCCTAACTTCACTGAGCCTTGGTGTTCTTATCTTTAAATGGGTATCTGTTACCCACACACAGTCCTATAAAATCACCCCAAAACTTTATGACAAGCATTTATCTCATGAGACAGTGTGTTGGCTATGTGGTTCTTTGATCTGGACTAGACCAAGATCCCGGCACATTCTGTTAGCTAAAGCAAGTCACAAAGGCCAGCCCAGATTCAGGTTGGGGAGGTAGACTCCATTTCTTCATGGGAAGAGCTACAAAAGGGTGTGGATAACAGGGAGGAATGACCTGTGGCCATTTTGCATCCTCCCATTCTACCTTATACTGATAAATGTAATAATGCATGGAGAGTGCCATTGTTATGTCACCTGTACATTCAGAGAACATTTGTTAGTGCCTACTATGTGTGCAAATTGATGCTGTGCATAATGTAGAGCTAAGTAAGACTTCATCTCTAGCCACAGGAAACATACAATTTTAACAGAGAAGCACGCTAAAGCAATTGTAGGTTACCTTGCAAACTGTAAAGTGTCTTAAGGGAGGAATAGATAAAACACTATGGGACCTCAGAAGAGGGAGAGATTGAACTGAGGCTCTGGGAAGGGATTCTGGTCCCAACTTAGGCTCTGCATAATGTTTCTGTCTATTTAATTTTAATTATTGATCTCCGTAGGCTATCAACAATGACATGGTACAGGAAACCCAGTCCAGATGGGTAAAAGCATTTTAAACTGGAGCAATTTGAGACAAATTAAGTATTTGAAAATTGCCAGCCATCTAGATCCTACATGCCCAGGCTAATGTGGCTGGAGCAAGCCCATCTTACTATCTTGTAGGATAATAGTAATCCTCTTAAATTTACCTCTCTGATTAAAATAATTTCTACCAACCCAAGAGTCCCTCAATCCCATTAACTTAAATACTTGGTTTCCAGGGCCAACCAGAAGGTAGAAATTACACTTTGAATAGATTTTTTTTTCGAAAGTGTTCTTTTTAAAAATTTTACTCCTCACTCTTTGGAACTTTGAAATGATTGAATTAACAGTGTGGGAGGGAATTAGAGAAAAAACAAACCTTAAAACTGGGGAAGCGTCTTCACCAGCAGTGTAATGGAGAGCCTGCGTGGAGCCAGGGCTGGGTGAGGGAAGACCGCGGCTACCTTCCTATCAGAAGATGACATGCCAGGGGACCTTAGGCAAGTTCTCTGGCTGAGTCTGGGTTTCTTCAACTCCAATAAGGGTATGATTATCTCGGGCCTTGATCCTTCACATGTGGAGTCATGAGCTTATGTCTGTTCTGTGTATAGACTTTCTTGAAAGGAAGAGTGCTACCTAAATACAAGGTATTTGTGTTACTGTAAGGTGCTTGGAATCTTAATAGCTTTTTCAACTGCATCCAAAGTGGGCTTCTCTTTGTAAATGCTATAAGTGGCTGAGAATCAAAGGTGAAAAGGGTTTTGTTTCTTTCTCCTCCTATGTCTAGGATAGGATGACTGCATATGTTTAGAGAGTGCCCAATTTGCCCATTTGGGAGAGAGTTGCACAAACAGAATTCCCAGCCATTGAGATCCTATGAGACAATACTGGTTCATTCTTTACAGGATGATAATTTTTCTCCTAAAAGTCTAATTGACTGAATCATTGGTCAACCAATTAAGAGAGCCTTCAAGTTAAATATAAATACTTGGCTTTGCAAGTCATTCAAGAGGTACCAGTTTTGTTCTTGGTTAATATTCATTGAGCTGTCTCAGTATTGAGGTTGCCGACCACTTGGAATTTTACAGCAAATATGAGATAAGTTTTAGTCTGCCAATTTCCTTTTGCCTCGATTCTTAAATTATATTAAATTTTATCAGTTCAGTTAAACCTTTCTGTGTTTTTCTTTTTTTTGCAGGCATATCATTATTTGATTATTTGAGTTTCCCTAAACTGGTGGTTTATAGAAGACTAGTGCTAGGGTGGTTATGTAAGACTCACTTAAGGAGATTTGATAGTTTAGGGATAGGGGGTCCCGGAATCTGGATTTGTTTAATGTGCTCCCCAGCCAGGTTTGGGAATCAGTGCATTAAATGGCCTTTAAGCTATATCTATGGTAAGTAAAAAAATTTTTCCTGAATAGTGATAGCTGCTACTTTACCTTTTGCTGGGCATTGAACTCATCTCCAGATATTTTCCTAAGTAATCCTCATCACAGTCCTGCGAGGTCATCACCCTTATGCCCATTTTATGAATGAGGACCTGAGGTTTAAAGGTGTGAAGTAATTTGCCCAAGGTTATAAGCTAGTATGTGACAGAGCTGGGAGTTGAACATGTCTGACTCTCAGTCAGTATAACACCTTTCATCCCTCTGCTATGCTGCCTCCCATCTAGCCTGTTCAGGATCATGTAGAAACCAGGTAGGGTACAAAGGAAGCATAAGACCATAATCCTTGCCCTCAAGAAGTTTATCTAATCAGAATGAAAGGAAGACCACTTACTCACTGATGGCCAAAAGACACATGGACCCATAGAATTAAGTGCAAATTATAAAATAGAAAATCAGAGTAATTCCAGCTATTTTTTGTCTTTTCAACAAAAAAAATGAATATCACTGAATGAGCAGATTTATTTTGTTTTCCTGTTGAATTGCGTGGTTGTGTTGCTCTGATTTAAACAGAGAAGTATCCTATTTAGAGGTTCAAACATGAGAAAGATTTTATTGATGTCAGCATTACACTATTTCAAGGAGATGAAATTTGTGCATCAAACCTTCTGTTTTATTTATTCTATTTCCTCATTGGCCTGGCTGGAGTGGAAGTCATTTAACCTGTGCCTAGTAGCATGTTAAGTGGACAGTTATTTTCTCTTTCCAGGACCAAGTGTAAATTAGAAAGCTAAAACGAACTGAAAATTTGGAACCTCTTAGGTTAGACTAACCCTCCATTCCCAGCAGATATTTACATTGCTAAGAAGATAAAAGCACAGAGGACACAGTCCCAGTTGAAGAATCAATTTAGGAAGTGTATAAATCACTAAACTTGGGAGAAGCATTCTCTGCTTCTACTAGAAGGCTTCTTTATTTTTTTATTTTTATTTTTTTAAAAGATTTTATTTATTTATTTGACAGAGAGAGACACAGCAAAAGAAGGAACACAAGCAGAGGGAGTGGGAGAGGGAGAAGCAGGCTCCCTGCTGAGCAGGGAGGCCGATGTGGGGCTCGATCCCAGGACCCTGGGATGACAACCTGAGCCGAAGGCAGACACTTAACCGACTGAGCCACCCAGGCGCCCCTAGAAGTCTTCTTTAAGTAGTCAGTTTCTGTAGGCAAGGGAAGTTATGTGATTATAGCAGGTGGGACACACCCAGTGTAGAGTTCTTAGCTCCTTATTCACTTTTTGCAGAAAAGAAGCCCAGTTTTATTCAAAGGAGGGAATTAGATTATCCAGGTTCCTTGTGTCCATCTAAACATCTGGCTCTCCATAAACCATGTAAGGTTTATCACCAAGGTTTTTGGTGATCCCCAAAAAGTGGGATCCTTCAAGACTGCTCATTCCATTTACCCCCTACCCCCCCCACCACACATACACAAAATTTATCATGCCATATTTTTATTCTTTGTTTACTTCTCTGTGTTCCTACTTCACAGTGAGCTCCATGAAGTAAGAAACAGTCTTAATTTTGCTCATTACATCCTTACCACCTAGCTACCACTTAGCTAGTTTGAAACAGAGTAGGTGCTCAATAAATATTTATTGAATGAATAAATGGGTGATTCAATGAGCAAACAAATATAGTCACATCAAACTCCAGGTGAAAGTAGGAGTTTTTAAAGAACGCTTTGTGGCTTTCTAGTTTTCCAAACTGCTAATACACTGTGGCTTTAGGGATCACCCAGCACAACTTAACTTTGTTCCCATTGTGTATGGAACCTAACCAAGACTTCATTTGTTTTGCAAGAGTCAGGAGTCATGGAATTGCAGTGAAGAAAGCATCTTTCCTGGGTCTCTTGTTTCTTCTGAGTGACAGATGTCTTTGGATTGACCAGAGACCATTACAGGGTAATAGATTCTTATGACAAAATTGATTATAGAAGATGAAAGTGTGGGTGGGCCATACAAAGGGGAGGATTAAATGGCGAACCCCAGAAGACAAAGACAGATGACACCGCAGGAAAGAAGGAAACATTGCCAGGAGACACTTTTAAGCAGAAAAGCCTATAAGGAAGAGCAGTGAAGCGGAAACCAGAAGAAATGAACGAAGTTTGTTGGTGTCATTGGGAATCTGAGGTGTCTGCAGCACCTGAAAGAAAAGGAAATGAGGGGCGCCTGGGTGGCTCAGTTGGTTAAGCGTCTGCCTTCTGCTCGGGTCCTGGGATCGAGCCCCGCATCAGGCTCCCTGCTCAGCAGGAAGCCTGCTTCTCCCTCTCCCACTCGCCCTGCTTGTGTTCCCTCTCTCGCTGTGTCTCTCTCTCTCAAATAAATGAATAAAATCTTAAAAAAAAAAAAATGAAAAAAGGAAACGAAACCTACTTAGAGAGATAGGACCAATTTCTGAGCTAAGCATTTTTCAGCTTCCACCTTTTCTTTACTCTGTCTTTGCCAGCTTGTTCTGAAGCCGAAATAAACTAATTCTTTTGTTCCAGGAAGCATCCTTTGAGTCTAGTGAGGGAGTGATAACTGTGGGGATCCATTCATTTCAGCTTCTTCTTGGGGGAAGATCAAGGTTTGAGCCATTTTGAAATTTCTCTTAGGACTTTGCGTTGACCCTAAGAAGATCCTGCCTGCTCAGTAATTAGCTGGGATATTGCTTTTTTGTCTTTAAGAAAAAAAAAACAAAACCAGAAACAACTAGAAGCCTGTGGATTTTGAAATTACTATTTGTTTCCTTGTTGGAAAAAGTCTGATACTATGTAATTGAGTGTGAACCATTACTGAGTTATTTGCTGCAGTGCTATTTCTAATACCTGGACCTCCTCTGAGAGTGGGAGAGTCTTTGCCACCCCCTGATCTTTTGCGTTCCCCCTCCCCCAAACTGGAGGATGTACTCTTCCTCATTGCTGCCTTGGAACCTTCTGTTTGCGGCTGTTGTACTTCGGCTGTTGTACTTCGAATCACATATTTATTTTTAGAATCAAGGCTTATTTAACATTTTCAACACATTTTCTAGTTTATTTGCTTATTATTGCTTCTCGCATACAACTCCTTCCTTCTAGATTCAGCTTCCTTTTTACTGAAATAGAGAATTTAGCACAAAAGGCTGTGAGTGGATTTATAACAGTTTTATTTTTCATAGCCAGAAAATGGAAACAACCAAACGTCCAAGGTCAGTGGTTAAACAAAGTGTGGTACATCCATACTATGGAATACTATTCAGCAATGAGAAAGAATAAACCATTGATACGTGCGGCAAATTGTCTGGGTCCCAAGGGCATTGTAGGGGTCTATTTATATATCATTCTTAAAACAACAAAATTATAGAGATGGAGAACAGATTAGGGAGTGTCAAGTGTTAGGATTGGTTGGGAAGAGGGTGATGGGTGTGACAATAAAGGGGTAACATGAGGGAGATCTTGGTGGTGATGACAAGATAAAGATCTTGATTACAGAGGTGGTTATATGAATCTACACATGATAAAATGACATAGAACTTGACATATGCTCAGTAACAATGTCAAATTCCTCATTTTGATGCTGTACCATGATTATGTAATCTGTAATCATGGAGAGAAACTGGGTGAAGTATACATTGGACTACTCTGGTCTTTACACACCCTTTTGATTTCTTAAAGAGATATGCCTTCTAGCCCTTCCTGATTCCTAGACTATAAGGATCTAGCAGCTTCTCTGGGCCATTGGAGGAAATGTTTTTCAGCTCCTTCCCCCAGATGGGGATGTTCTCCCAGTCTCTAGTAAAGGCTTTAAGCAAGAACTCAGATCTCTCTCTGGCCACATCTTTGGTTTTCAAGTGAGCATTGAAACTGAGCCTCCAACCCAGAGGGTCTATATTTATAAGGCACCTTCCACATCAGCTTCTACTTACTGTTCTCTTCCTTTTTGGCACCTGAGAATTTCTTTCCTTTCAATCTCAGCTATGCATTGTATATTGTTTTGTGATATTTTTTCAGTACTCTTGGTGTTTTTAGTCTGGTTGGGGTGAAGTGAAAGGAATGACTCATGGGACAGGGAGGCTATTTTTGTCAGTTTCTATTGTTACCGTAACATGCTGTTTATAATTGTGTTTCTGTACTCTCCCAGTGGACTGAGAGTTCTTGAAAATATCAGGGACCAGGACAAGCTTTTTCATCCCAGTTCTTATACATAGAAAGTGCTAATACACATGTATGTTGAATGAACGAATGAGTGAGTGAGTGAGTGAGTGACTCTCTAGAGTTCCATGGAAGAGAGCCCAAGTATGATAGTTTTTAAGTAAGATAGTTCTGAAGATTATTTTTATTGACTTTAAAGGACGTGTGTTATTATGGTGCTTTGTGTAGCATAATTCCTTTAAATACAAGAAGTGCATGTGATCTATAATATTAATTTAGCAGTTTTAAAGAAGGAAATAGTATGTCCAAAGAAAAACAAGGCATTTAAGGGTGATTCAAGAAGCATTTCCTCCCCTCCCTTTGTGTCCCTCACTGTCCTTTTTGGGTTTTAGAATTAGGAAACCAGGCATTGATAGGGAGGAGGTGTGTGGTCTCAGGTACCGGTTCTCAAACTATATTCTACAGAGCTTAGAATTCACAGGGATCTTCTGGGGCTGAAGGGGGCCTAAGCGAGAGAGAAGTGGATACACCTTTCAGCATCCCCCTGCCCCCTGATTTTGACACAGTTGGAGACACTCTGGTTCTGCTGTCAGACTGCCCTGCCCAGATTGATCAGAATTCCCACCCCTCTCCCAACAAGCTGAGTAGACAAGTGCCTTAATATGTCTGCCTCAGGTTCTTCAGTCTTAGAACGGAGATAGCCATGGTACCTGACTATGGACTTGTTGACAAGATCTCTGAGCCCCTCACATACTAAGAAAACCTGGACAACTTTTTTTTTTTTTTACAATTCCCTCTATGTAAAAATATGAATAATACCACAAATTTTGGTATATTTAATTTTTTTCTTCAACAAATTAATGGCTTGGCCACCTGCATAGTAATTATGCTATTTACAGAGTCATTACAGGCTTTAAAAAAAATATGATTTCATAGTGCAGTGTAGGTAGTGTGGTCGGGAGTAGAGCAGGGGGGTTAAGGCGGCAGGATTGTGCCCTCTTTCCTCCTGTGACTGTACTGATAACTTCACTTAAAGATTAATCAGAAATCCGAATTTGAGGTCACTGAGCATTATAAGGTCGTAGTGGACAGTGAGCCTAGTAATTCTCCAGTCCTGACTATCTCACATGGGGTGAGAAAGGCTCTAACTTCCCTCTCTCCTCAGTAAGTTAAATTCCCAGAGTGGAGGGGCCCCTCATTCAGGATCCCAAATACGGGGTGATTGTGAACCCAGAGCTGGGGCAATGCCCTGGCTGACTGACCCCCTTGCACTGTTAGGGAATGTACCCTGCCTGACTGTTACTTTCCCAAACAGGTACTCTTGGTGAAGGTAATTTGTGGGTAAAGGTCACTTATGGCTAGGGGCTTCTCCTCCACTGAAGCACTGGAGACAGGAAGGAACCATGGCTGAGAGCCATCACCACATAATATCTAGAATAACACTGCATAGCAGAGAACTTGAAGCCATCAGCATGCCTACCTCCTTCCCACCCTCCCCTGGTCCCCAGTGACCATGACAGAGAAGAAAGTGTGACTGACTCTGGCGGTTTGAAAATGCCCTGTGTGTCTCTCTGCACTCAACCTCTAAGGATACATATCACATCTTAGGGGCACAGACAGAAGACAATGGAGCACAGAGAGAAGGCAGCAATGCCTTTCTTTCTAAGCCATTTCTAAGGCCTGGCTCTATGTAGAACTTCTGTGATTTTTGCCAAGTCACTTTACTGCTGTGGGCCTCACTTTCTTCATCTGTAAAATGAGACTGTACCATACTAGAGGCTTAAGTTGTTGTTGTTGCCGTTTTGTTTTTGTTTTTTATTTTATTTTATTTTTTTAAGATTTTATTTATTTATTTGACAGAGAGAGAGACAGCGAGAGAGGGAACACAAGCAGGGGGAGTGGGAGAGGGAGAAGCAGGCTCCCTGCAGAGCAGGGAGCCCGATGCGTGTTTTGTTTTTGTTTAAAGCATCAGATCCTTTTCCACAATATCTGGTAGGTAAAACAGAGACATGGAAGATTGTTCCTGTTGAAGGAGGGTCTAGAGCCTTGTCGTCCTCTCGTCTCTCCCCCTAAAGCCTCTAATGTTCCTCTATAAAGATACCCCCACAAAATCCGGTGAGTGCAAAAAACAGAGTATCTCTAGGGCACACCCGGATACAACATTCTGGGACTCAGTGGCTCCGGTCAAGAAGGGCACTGGGGTAGCCATTTATTCCTTCATACTTGGCCCTTGTGACAACTGGGCTGGCCACTAGTCTCCTGATATGCTGGTTTGTGTCTGTGTAACCTCACGTATCCCTGCATCAGGATACAGGATGTGGCATGGCTGGGTGCTTCTTGAAAGAGCTTCTACATCCTGTGAATGTTGGGTCTCTACCTGCCAACCGCTGAGATGAACCAGTAATCCTTTCAGAGAGCACAGGCTTTTATCAATGAGGAGGATTCAAGGCTTATTTTTTTTTTCCTTTCCTCCAAATAACACTCCCACTGTTCAGGCTTAAATACCAAAACCTTATGGTTTGCAGAATCAGTGCCAAGAAGTCAATCATCAGTGAAACTGCAAAGATAATAGCTCCTATTGATCAAATCGGGAGAAGAATGGTTTGCCCTCCTGCAGAGGTCAGGGAAGATAAGGGCCGGAGTTTTCTAAAACACACTTGATTTGCCTAAGTTAGATAAAAGTACATAAAAGCACTTATGTTCTTAAGAGAACTGGTGACCAATTCGGGAAAACCTCACAAAAATGAAAAGATTGGCTTAGATTAGTAAGGCATGAGAAATACAGAGTCTTTCCTAAAAGAGAGAGAATGTGTTATTTCAAACCTAGACAGTGACATAGCAGCTAACAGGAGTATGTCTGCCTAGAGGGTGGTTATTATCTGCCTTACTAGACAGAGAGGAAGGCACAGAAGATCTCAAGTGTCCACACTGTCCTGGACAGTATGCAGGACCCCTTTTGGACCGTAATCTAATGTAATCCTTGCCACAGTGCTGGGAGGTGTCTTTTATTGTCTCCATTTTACAGATGAGAAAATAGAAGTCAAAAGTTGTCAAGTAACTTGCTCATGATCATAAAATTAGTATTTTAATCTAGGTGTGTGTTTCCATTAAATATTCTACTATCTCCTAATTGGCACATACCAGTTGCTCTTACCACAATGATTTTACACAAAGAGATGTTGCTAGTCAGGTATTAAATGTACTTGGAAATATCTCATCCGTTTGCCATGATGAGGACGTAGGAAAGAAGCTGAATCCATCAGTGGAGATCCTACGTGGTCAAGGCTGGTGGTTGTGTCTCTCTCTAAAGCTGCTACTGACCTTGGACTCCATGGAGCGCAAGTTGAGAAGTACTGAATTTTTCTCATGTAAAGGTCAACCTTCCTTTTGGGGGAGGGGAAGCTTATTAACATCATTTTTTGTGACGGGGAATTACCATTACTTAACTTTTCACAGAAAATAATCAGCCTTTCTTTTAAAAAATGTGGAAGATAATATTTTTCAGGGAGATTATTCATATTTTAAGATATTTTATGTTTTTATTATCATTTTATCTGAAAAGCTGAACATGTAGTTATCTAAAGGAATAGATCTTGAGGCTGCGAACAAAATTCCTCAGAATCATCACAATCACTTAAGCTTGTGAATTGAAATGATCTTTGCCACAGTCCAAGAGCGGAGTAGCAATTAGTGTCCAGGGACACATGGGGAACAGTTTTACTGTTAGCAGTGCCAAGAATCTATTCATTTGTCATCGGTCCCAAATTATATTCAATCAGCAATTCAAACTCAGGTTAGAAAAACCAAGTGACATAGAGCTAACTTTCTATAAAATTAATACTGTAAAATGAAACCTGTGTTTCTGGCAGTTTAACTGTGAGCAGCAGTAAGATGAAGCTATGAAAATGTTGAATGTAAATACTGTCAAGGTCGATCTTAATCCCACCACTTCCCCACCTTTTGCTTCCTTGCTGAAATGCTTCCTTGGCTGCCATGTTTCCATTCCCAAGCTCCCTGAAGTCCGGGTATTGGAGTGCTTGATGAGCCCTTTTATATGGTGAACCACAGCTGTCCATAATACTGCAAACAAGGGGCGATTATTCAAAGAGCCGAAGTGGGTGGCAACAGGATTGGGGTGAGAGTGGAGCTGTGGTTGGAGTCATTCATGGAGGGCCCCCGAGTGTAGACAATTAGATCTTCCTCATGAAGTCACCTGCACGAAATACTCATTCCTAGGACAAGTGGTTCATACCAGGCAGAAGCACTGCCTTCTACTGTGGTTTTGGGTTAAGCATTTTTCCTACTTGGGATACTTTTTTCTTTTTCATTTCATATTTTGGAATCTAATGTGCTTTCAGCTTCCTGCCCTACCATCTGGCTTCAGGTCCCCTTAAAAGAATCTATGCTGTTTTTAGCTCAGGACATAGGAGGGGACTGGGGCCATTTGGGTTGGGTAGGGTGTGTGTGGTTTTTCTTTCTTTCCCAGCTGCTCTTGGACAGGGAAAGAGGAAAACCTTAGAAGGTCTGCACAAACCGAACAGCCCTTTTGTCTCTGCTTTGTGTGACAGGTTGATCAGAGACCCAGTAGACAAACTAGAAGTGGGCCTTTGCAAGGTCTCAGTGGGTAAACATCCTGTTCTTGGCAAAGCTCACTGACTATGGTGTGTGGCATCTGTGGCCAAGTGGCAGCCAAGCCCCATCAGTAAATAAGGAAGTGGTAGAAAGTCTGCTTATCTAGGTAAAAAGGGGAAGCCAGAGAGGTAAGATGAAAAAGAAATCAGGTTTCACAGACTTGAGTACCAAATAGCATGAACTACTAGAGCTGTGTGGACAATTAGACAGACCTGGATTTAAATCCCAATTCTTCCGCTCACTAAAAAGTTCACTTTGCATTTCAGAACCATTTTTAGTGGCTACCTAGAGTACTGTTTTGAAAAGGCTCTAAGGCAGATCCCAGATTTAATAGGGCAAAAAGGGCCATAATTGATAATGATGTCTGTACCAGATTGAAGGAAGGAGAATTGACAGCATGGGTGCCATATATCTTTTTTTTTTTAAGATTTTATTTATTTATTTTGAGAGAGACAGAGAGAACACGAGCTGGGCAAGGGGCAGAGGGAGAGGGATAAGCAGACTCCCCGCTAAGTGCTGAGCCCAACATGGGGCTGGATCCCAGGACCCTGAGGTCATGACCTGAGCCAAAGTCTGAGCCACTCAGGTGCCCCTTGGTGCCCTATATCTAATGTCAGAGGCTCTGAGTTCTCTGAGATCCTGCTCAGAACTAAAGTTCTATAATACAGTGTGTGTGTGTGTGTGTGTGTGTGTGTGTGTGTGTGTGTGTGTGTGTGTAGATATGGCCTAAGGGGAGATTAGTGAAACCCTATTAAAATGTGCTAGTAGATGGTGTCGTGGCTTAAAATTTCAAAAACAACAACAAAAACATCATTTGTGTATTACAATCTATTACTGAAGAGTTTTTAAATCTTCATAGTGTATTGTGCCCTTTAGATTGTTGATTTGTGTATTTGCTTTAATTTATGGTGGTTTTTTTTTTAAAGCTTTTATTTATTTAAGAGAGAGAGAGAGCACGAGCAGGGCGAGGGGCAGAGGGAGAAAAAGAAGCAGACTCCCCATTGAGCAGGGAACCCAATGTGGGGCTCCATCCCAGGATCCTGGAATCATGATCTGAGCAGAAGGCAGATGCTTAACCGACTGATTCACCCAGGCGGCCCCAAATTTATGGTGGTTTTGAAAATTGCCTTTTAAGTTTAGTTACCTCAGTTGACTCTTGTATTCAAATACTTAGCTTTCATTTGTCTTGACTATAAGTTTCAATGTAGAGACATAGATTTCTCTATTAATAGAAATCCTATCAATTCACGAATACAACAAATAAAATCAGCAAGAGCAATGTGGCTCTCATTTTCCATGGAAAGACTATTGAATATATTAGTCTAGGAGTGGTCTTCTAATAAGAAAAAGAAAAGTTTATGTTTGATAATGTTTGGTCATTTCTGCAGACTTGGTTTTTTTGTTCATGAAATATTTGTATTTTAATTTTCAAGCCCACGTTTTAAAGAAAACAGCCTTGCAAGCTGGTCTACAGATTGTTCATCTGGATAGCCTCTGTAAGGCAGGCACCTCTGCTGGGTGAGCAGAGCCCCATTCCAGCTTAAAAGCTCTGGGATTGCCCTGGTCTCTCTCAGAAGGCAGGGCCTTTGGAAATCTGTAATGCTTCTAACAGCCCATAAGTTACTTATATATTTAATATCACCCTTGTCTTTCTCCCCTCCCTTCTTTTTCTTTCCAGAAACAGAGCTGTCAGTCACTGCTGAGTTAGTGCCTACCTCATCGTGGAACATTTCAAGTGAACTCGACAAAGGTACACAATGGTGATGCGTAGGGGAGGTGGTGGGGGGGAGGTGGACAGGGGGAGGAGGAGGTGGTGGGGAGGAGGCGTGAGACTCCATTTTTAATCCTGGCATGGCCGTCTTTGAAATCAACTGCTTCTTAGATCCTTGGCGGGGGGTTGGGGGGGGCAAAATAAATCCCTTGCTTACTTTGTGATTATTTAACGTTTAATTACTTGGAATTCTATTATTTCTGGAGAGGTTTCTCCCCCCCCTTTCCTTTTCCTTCTTCCTCTAAAATGTTCCATATGGTAAAAATGCTTCAAGATGTGAAATAGGGTTGTTTCTGACCTTCCTGACATTGCATCTAGTGGATCTTATTTAGGGGATTTGATTCTGCCTGAGCCAGGATTGATCAGAGCTGTTTGCTGGGTGACCTTTTACAGTGAGTATTTGATGTGCTTGCAGGGTTCAGAGCAGAGTATTTGGAATGTTTGTAATTGCCTGTGCGTACAGATGGCGGCTTCCTGTGTACATGTGGGGAACAGGTTCCTGCTACGGAGTTGTTGTAGTATTAATTAAGCTCCGCCATATGCTAAGCACCAGCTACTCCACAGAGATCCTGTGTCCTGGAATGGTCAGTCGGGACGCATTCAAAGCCCCTGCAGGCTGGCTCATCCAACCCTTCCAGGCTTGTTTCCCTCTACTCCCCATTTTGTCCCTTTATGCATCTCCGGCGAAATTTCTATTTCTTCTTATATACCCTGTGCTTTTCTTCCTCCCTGCTTTTGCCTAAGCTATTCTTTCCACCTGAATCACCCCTTTTTTCCTTGCCAGTAACCATTCTCTCCCTTCTGCTTGCACAAATTACTTATCCTTCAAGACCAAGAACAAATTCTATATTAGCCACAGTCTTATCTAATCCCTCAGCAGGAAGGGGCCTTTCCTTCTTTGGAACTTCCATAGCCCTTTCCCCTCTTCTTCTCTTAGCATTTTCTGTGTTATATCATGGTGATTTATATACCTGTCTATCTCATTTTGAAGCCTGAAAGTTCCTTGTAAGTAGGATTTCTACTTTGTTCTTGTTCTTTGTCTTTGTCTCCATCACAAAATCTAGGACAGACTCTTGTTCATAGGAAATCCTCAATAAATATGTGTGGAATAATGAGTCACAACTTATCTCAGGCCATATACGTGGATGGGCACATCTGTATATATACGTGCAAATACATTCAACAAAGTTACTGAGTTTCTGCTTTAGTTCAGGTGTGATTCTAGATTCTGGGATTGTAGTGATATAAGCTCAGAAATCATTGTCCTTTATGTCAGATGCCTTTTATAATCAGCTCTCTTTGTCAGTTCATGTGTTCACTGAGAGTTGTGTTTTCTCCCTGGAGAGAAAGAACCTTATAAAACAGTAATAGGCAAGGTTATGTTGATGCTTATACTTTATTAGGCATTTTAGGGTGGTGGGATGACGTGAGATATCCTTTCACCTTAAATAAAAGGAAGTTTAGAATAATTTTCTCTTGTCAACATTATTTTGGACATTCTTTTTCTAATTTAGGATGAATGTTATGTTATTCCTCTCCATGTCCAGCACCAGGCACAATGCCCAGGAGGCAGTAGATCCTCAACAAATATTTAGGAATTTTTTTTGATGTGAAAGAAGACATCAAGCACACTAAATGTCCACTCAGTGCCCACTCTGTGACAAGCACTTTGCTAGGTGTTGTCAAGAATGTGAACATAATTGGCAAGCTCCTTATGGCACCAACAGCAAAAATGATATCATTGTACACTGCATATTGCTGATCAGGTTCCAGTTATGGCTATAAAAGGACATCAGTTACGTGCTAAAAAGGCAGCAGAACCCCCAGTCAAGAGCTGAGGCTGCCAGACGTTGAATTTCTACCAGACCAGCACTGTAATTAGCAGGGGGTGCCCTTCAGGAAAGTAGTGTCAATAGCTGTGAACCTACTTGCTCAAAAGCTGGACTAAGACTGGCCCCAAACTTTGTTTGTTCAGCGTGGCCTTCCAGAGGACGTGGATGGCTTTCCAGAGATTCTTGGTGTCATATTTCTCTAGAAGAAAATTAGTATATGGCCTTTCATTCCCATTTAGAATGAGAAAGAAAGCTGATTAATTCATTGATTAACTCAATGAATTAATTAAGTCATTCATTGATTAAATCTTTTTTGCTTCCTACTCTGGTCTGGGCACTGTCTGAAAAATTAGTATTGAAAGATGAATTAGACAAAGGTCTCCGTCCTCCCTGAACACAGAGCCAGGTGGGAAAGACTGATATCTAAATGTATAATCAAACCCTTCTGGTCATTTTGGTCAATTGGGCTGTCAAGGGACATTCCCCCCTAATTGCACAGAGATGCTGGTGGAAGGACACAATGAAAATAAATTCGCTGACAGGCTGGCACCCAAAAAAGGAGAAATCTCCAGGTACCAGAAGAACAAGCTCCATGATAGAGCAATGATCAGCAAGAAGGAATTAAATAAAGGGTTTTATAAAAATACGGGAAATGTGTATGGTTCTCGGGGGCTAGAATTTCAGTATCTCATGGGGATGAGAACTGAGGTCATAGGAAACAAACTTGCTGCTTAGGCTGTCAGTGAGGAATGACTAGACTGAGCATGAAAGAAGGACAGTTCTACTGGGGTGTGGTGTGGAAGTCTGTGAACCACCCTGGGCTGTTGGGGTCACCCAGGGGAAATACAGGCCCCAACCTGTGTTATGTGGGGCTTGGGGGTTGGAGTTCTTCTCATGTCGTACACAAGCTACAAACCAAGAAGAGAATGTAAAAACTTGGTCTGGAATTGATTAAACTCTGAGACCCTCACAGGGGACAACCTAAAAGCAGCTCACAAAATGTCTCTACATCGCAGTGCCTGTGGCGCTCCCACCAAAAACAAAATTTTAAAAATCAGAACTACTGAATAACAACAGCAGATTCCTACTGATGTTAAGTTCGCCTTTAAAAATTATAGTATGTGGAGGAGAGGAATAAAAGAAGCCCACCCTTGGCAAGAGTCAGTAGACAAAACACACAGAGAAGCTCATACCTTAAAACTAAAGACAATAGACCGATTTGGGAGAGAATATATGTTTAAAATATTTCATGGGAAGAATAAATAAATAAAATGTCTCATGGTGAAGAGGAAATAGAAACCATAGGGCAAGCACAGGATAACATGATAAAAAGAAGAGATTTTAAAAGAACCAAGTAGAAATTCTAGAACTGAAAAACAGAGTTATAGAAATTAGAAGCTCATTCAGATGGGTCAAACAGCGGATGCATTCAGCTGAAGAGAGAAATGGTGAACTGGAAGATAGATTTGAGATAACATGGTGGTTAAGGGAATGAACTCTGGGGCCCAGGTGACTAAGTTTGAATCCTGTGTCTACTACCTAAATTCTGTGTGACTTTGAGCAAGCCACTCTACCTATCTGTGCTTTGGTCTCCTCACTTGTAAGATGAGATAATAAAAGTAATTACCTCATCTGGTTGTTGTGAAAATTGACCTGGCTAGCAAACCTGATAAATTAATTGGAGAGTAAGAAGTAACGGCTGTTTTCGGTTAATATGATTATTACTTTGGGCTTTACAGTAAAACAAAAGTCATAGGTACTTTGGCAGGCGTGTAGGGAAAGCATATTTTAGAGATTTTAGATCCGATTCGATCAGCCCATGTCCACAGCTTTTCCACTCCGGATGAATGTTGCACACATGAACGTTCACCCACATCAGCACCACGCTTCTTAGCTTGAGAAGCAAGGTTCTCCGTGGTCTTACCCTGCTGACTCCTCTCACATCATCCCTACCCCAGTACTTTTTACTCCATTTGTTTTAACAACCTGCCTCTAATTCCCGAAATGTATCACTCTACTTCTAGTCTCTGCGCCTTTGTTCATGTGGTTTCTTCTGACTGGATTGCCTTTGATAAACCTCATTCTCCTCCGGTCTAACTCCTTCTTACTTAAGTGCCGTCTTAAGCATTCCCTTAGTGCTCCTAAAGGGCATAGTGCTGAATAAGATAGGCAGCATCACTGCTTTGCTGGACCTTGCATTCTAAAGAGAGAGAGAGGGAGAGACAATGAATGAATCCTTTTTATCAATCCCATTGACCATCAACAGTGCCTCCAAATACTTCATATGTGGGGTACCATATCACCCCATGTCTATCCTGATCAGAGTCCTTACCATACTATACTGAAATTATCTATATTTTGCCTGCCTTTTTAAAGCCAGGGGCTCTTTCATGCTCTTATTGCCCAACACAGTGTCTGGTATGTAGTAGGAAACAAGGTGCTGAATTGTTTGGGTTCCTATCCCAGCTATGCCGATTCATAGCTTCTGCAAGTGAATACCTACTATGTGCGAGGCACTGGCTAAGCATGTTGCATGCATCATTCGAATTCATACCACCTTGTATGGGAGAACAGACAGGCCACTGAGGCTCATCAGGCTTGAAGGAGTTGGCTGAAGGGCACGAGCAGTGAGGGGCAGTGCCAGGATCCCCACCAAGGCTTCCAGTCCAAGTCTAGGGATCCACGTTCAAAGTGGCAGCTGATTACACTCCTTCCTCTGCATTCCTATTCCCTCCTCCTGTGGGCCATGCTCCCTCATATGTAGGAGCAGTGAAATAAGCCCCATCCGTTGGTGTTCTTTAATGCCTTTCTCTTCCCCCAGCTGCTCCGTTCCACCCATCAACCCCACCCTGGTCCCCCAGCCTCACTCAGGTCCTGTTTTTCTGTTAAATGAGTCCAGTCAGTGGCATTAAACAGTTACCTGTTTATCCTTTCCAACAGGAAATGAAATTGAACAGAGAGAAGCCCACCCGGGAAGAGCCGTTGAAAGCTACTATTGATGGGGCATGGGGGTAATTTCTGAAACAAATGCTTCAGAACCAAGTACCTTCTAAAATAAATGGATCTACAGGGGCCCAACCTCAGCTTCCCCATGGGGGTTTTGGGATGGGGTGTGATGAGGGCCTCTTTCCCCTTCTTCCATGTTCAGTCACATGAGGTCTCAGAGGTTCTCTATAGAAAGCCAAATGTTTCTTTTGGAGAAAGGACTGGAAATTGCACCCGTAGGTAGCAGAAAGGGAGGGAACCTCCTACTTAAAAAAATACCAAGGCTTGCTTCCAACTTCAAATAATTCTCTGTGCTGACAGACTAGATTTGGGGGTATTTTTTGTCCTGCCTTGGTTTTTTAAATGGAGCCTGGCTTTTTCTACTAGCTTAGAGCTTTACACATAGTAGGGTAGTGTACAGCGTGGTTCTTAATGAGCTTGAGCTCTGGAGTTACTGTGACTCTGAACTTCCTTTTACTCACCTCTGGAGTGGGACATTTGAATCTATCACCTAAGACTTTCCCTGGCCAACAAACACATCTCTGGGTCACACTTGTGTGTTGTGCCAAGGACATCTGATTGCACGGTCATAATAGACAGATAGTTACATGCTGGCCTCAGTCCCTTAGCCCACCTCTTCCCTGAGAGCTTGACTGTCAAGAACTGTGACCAGGTTCTCTGCTTCAGGAGGGGTTGCTTCCTCTTGTCCACTTTCTCTGTTACTTGGTTTGTCCTTGGCACTTAAGGAGTCAATTTAAATGATATTGACTTGCCTGTAGCTTGGACCTTAGTTCACACTTAGCCCAAATGAGGTAGCTGGATCCTTTTCTTGTACTCCTGATTGTATGGATTTGGAGCAGGGGCAGTGGGTGAAGGAGCAACATAAGGACTTGGTACTTGGCAGGAGTCTTGGTACTTGGCAGGCTAAAGAACAGCCTTCCTAGGACTGGGGTCTTTGAGAGCTTATCCATTCAGTGTCCCATCTTCAAAACTGGTAGCTGGTTGGAAGAATTTCTGGTGGAATTCCTGGGGTAGCCCTGTGATGTTTAAGACAGCCCCAATTCGGGTGTTGGCCTTGTTGGGAAGGCAGACTTTTCTCTGCCCTTCGAGGTCATTCTAGCTCAACTTAGAATCAAATTGACATGAGACAGAATAACAGGAGAAAATCAAATTTAATAGGCATACGTGTGGGGAATCCACACAGACATGAGATTCCAAAAACAATGAGGCAATATGAAGTTATCTGAGCTAAGGAGAGGTAGGAGCCAAGGATACAAAGGGGAGGAAGGCCATTGTGCAGGAAGGTGAAAGGAGATGTTTGGGAAAAGAAGGTTGCCCTTTTATGCAGATAACTTTCTTAGGTAAAGGGGAATTTCTGTTCCTAGCTCTCTTCCAGTTGCAGGCTCTCTTTTCCAATGTAAATTTAGGCACTTGAGATTCAGGAGAGGAGCTTTTCCTGTTTCTGCTGGGTTTTGATTACCTTTAGCTCAAAATAACACTCATGCCAGAGTGGCCCATCGTGGGGCAGCCTGCCCTTGTCCCCTACAGCCTCAAGCAACATCTTGCTCATACTGGTAGTAGCATTTTCTTCAAAGGACAGGTACCATCTTGCCACTATCAACAACAGAAGCACTTGGAGCCTCAGGAGCCTCATATGGAAAATGGGAGAAGGGACATCAACTCCAAAGGGTCCCTATAAGAGTGAAACCAAGTATGAAGCCCCATCCCAGTCTCCAGTACAGATGGGTACTTGCTTCTGGTAGTTCTTACGCTTCCCATTCTTCCTTCTTATTCTCCAAGGGGAGGGAAGTATGATTTGAGAAAGAGCACTTGACAAGGAGCATAGATTCTAGTCCCAGCTCAACTCCACCACCAGGTCAGTGATTTGTCAGTTAAATTCTGGGCCTCAGTGTTCTCATCTGTAAAGAGGGGGCTAGCAGTCCTTGATCTGGCTGCCTTCTTCATTAGGAGGCTCCAATGTTGCATGGTTTAGTGTCGTAGCCACCAGACACCTGTGGCTAAGGAACACTTGCAATGTGGCCAGTCCGAAGTGAGATGTAGTATAACTGTAAAACGCTTCTGGATTTCAAAGTTTTGATATGATAAAAGAACTTAAAACATCTCATTAATAATTTTCATATTGGCTACATGTTGAAATAACTTTTCATGTATTGAATTAAATGAAATATATTGTAAAATTGATTTTACCTAATCCTTTTAAAATGTTGCTACTAGCCAATCCAAAATTACACATGAAGCTTGCATGTGTGTCTTCTGTTCTATTTCTCTTCAAAGGTGCTGCTCTAATAAACAACAGCTAGAATCTGAGGGACATCTCCGAACCTGTGTTTCCTCCTCAGAGCATGAGATGATGTTCTCGTGCCCATTCAGGCTTTAAAATTCTAAAACCTACTTTTTATGAAAAGAAATTTTTCTAAAATGGATTCTGTGTCTGTATATAATGCTTTGAAATATCTCAGTGTAAGGGATTATCATTACCGATGATAATCTGATCATTAACTCTCAAAAAAGGCAATATTTTGAGTAATGTGGTTTTTGTGGAGAAAAATTTGCAGGTTCGAAATCTGAAGCACAGGGAGGCGCCTGGGTGGCTCAGTTGGGTAAGCATCTCCCTCTCGGCTCGGGTCATGATCCCAGGGTCCTGGGATCGAGTCCCGCATCAGGCTCCCTACTTGGCCAGGAACCTGCTTCTCCTTCTTCCTCTGGTCCTCCCTCCTGCTCAGTCTCTCTCCTGCTCTCCCTCTCTCAAGTCAATAGATAAAGTCTTAAAAAAAAAGGAAAAGAAAAGAAATCTGAAGCACAAGGGGTTATAATTTGGTAACGGTGACATAAAGGACAGTGGCAGAATCACAGAGCCATGCAGGAAAATCACAGCTTTGGGGCAATAGTTGGCGCACATTAAAACAGCATCGCCTCTCTCTCAAACCCCACCTTGCACTGGACTCCCCGGCTGGCTCTGCACCAGATGTACTCTCTTTCTTGAGGTTCCTCCAGCAAGCCAGGCTCTTTTCCTGACCAGGGACATTTGATTGTCTGCTCCTTCTACCCAGAATCCTCTTCCCCTTTTCAGATATTGCCATGATTGTCACTGTCATCCACACAGATTTTAAGTTTTTCCTGACCATCCAAAGTTAGTCTCCACTGTTAGTTTCCTTTTCCTTTATAGCAAAAAAAAAAAAAAAAAAAAATCTAGTCTAGGGGCGCCTGGGTGGCTCAGTTGGTTGAGCATCTGCCTTTGGCTCAGGTCATGATCCCTGGGTCCTGGGACCGAGCCCCGCATTGAGCTCCCTGCTCAGTGGGGAGTCTGCTTCTCCCTTTCCCTCTGCTGCTCCCCCTGCTTGTGCGCTCTGTCAAATAAATAATTTTTTTTTAAAAATCCAGTCTCATCCTAGAAACAGTGAGAAGAATACCTTCTTGATAAGAAAGCAGGGGAGCTTCTTTTCAGCTCTGCTGTGTCTACTTAATCCCTTGCTAATTGACAAGTCCTTGGTCCGTTGGCCTAGAACCCAGCATGGAAGCACGTGATGTGGAAATCAGTTCCCCTTCAACCAAGCTGGGCTCTCTAGGACTCTTTACTTGGTAAGTCTATGCATTTTAGGGAAGGAACCTCCAAGATGAGGCCTATGGAATTCTGTCATAAAGTACAGGAAAATGCCTAGAGGGTCAATCTTGCTTCTTCTAAACCTGCTCAGAGGGGAGGGACTTGCCAGTGGGCACCACCACAGGAGCAGAGGGTCAGCCTCAGTGGTCTTTCCAGCTCCGGCTTTTGACACCAGTCCCTCTCATCAGCCCTCCTGTCTCCTCCTCCATGGGCTGCTGTCAGTAAGGCATTCAGCTTCGAGGGATGCGGTCCTAGGGTGTTACACAAAAGGCCAATTTGGCTGTGTGAGAAGCACAGAACTCCCCGCTCCCAGCAACCACCGCCCAGTCGAGACAGAGGAGCAATCAAACAAACTCGGAAATGTTTATGCTCCTGTTTTTGCCATTTAGAATCAGGATAGAGATTTATCTGCCTCCTATCCTGGGTCTCAGATTCCGTACTCCCTTGGTACCATTTTCGGTAGTTGCTGGCTAAGACCAGGCCCAATCTTGGAGGCATAAATAATCAGGAGGCAGCAGAGAGTTTCTTGATTTGCTCAGGCCATCCTTTTCCTTTTCTGCATGTATTTTAGTTTGGATTTAAACCTGCCTGCTGAGGGACCCTCCTGTTCACCCACTTTAGAAATGACTTTGGCCTCAAGGTGCTTCTAGAACTTTGTGGACCGCGGTCCTGCTCATAGAGATCATAGGCCTTTCTAGTCCTGGGCCTGTGGCTTTGGTCAAGCTTTGCTTAAGCTTTGCTCAAAGACTGACAGGGACTTTTGGACTTAGAGGTCTTTTGGATAAGGGCAGGAGAAGAGAGATCATACAAAATGCTTTGGCATCTGGCTTCTGCCTCAACTCCCACTGATCCGGCCCCTCTGCTCCTGCTTGCTTTGCTCTAGAACCAAACTACTCATTGTTTCCCACCTTATTTCAGGCCTCTGTATAAACTTTGGTGTTTGCTATGATGAGACTACCCATCTCAACCTTTTGTTATCCTTATAGACCCAGTTCAGACCTCACCTCTTCAAAGAAGTCTTTCCTGACACCATAGGTAACCATGCCTTACTCTGTGGGGGAAGTGGGAAAGTGGATGAGTCTCCCCACACTCCTAGGTGATGCTTATTTTCATGTATGTTTTTCCTCTCCTTCCCTTTCCTCTTCCTCACGCAAGACATATTCATTAAGCATCTTCTTCATGTCAAGCAACGCCCTTAGGGATCTTCCCTTCTAGCAGGAGGGCCAGCCAAGAGGAGCATTGTGAAGAGTGAGAGCAGCAGAACAGCTTGCCAGGAATCTTGAGATCAGGAATTGTCTTATTTATGTATCCACATAGCTCCGACTCTGGTACAGGCATTTAAATAAATACAAAAATAAACAAGTGAGTGGTGGGAATCAGAACATCCAAGTGGAAAGCTACAGGAGAGTAGTTGTCTGCAAACTTTGGTGGGCATCAGAATCACCTGGGGAGACCCAGGTTCACTGAAGCAGAGTGGACCCTAAGCCTCTGTATTTTTACCAGCTTCCTGGGTGATTCTTTTTTTTTTTTTTAAGATTTTATTTATTTATTTGCGAGAGAGTATGAGAGAGAGAGAGCATGAGGGGGGGAGGGTCAGAGGGAGAAGCAGACCTCCCCCCCGCCACTGAGCAGGGAGCCCAATGCGGGATTCGATCCCAGGACTCCAGGATCATGACCTGAGCCAAAGGCAGTCGCTTAACCAACTGAGCCACCCGGGCGCCCTTCCTGGGTGATTCTGATGCCCACCAATGTTTGAGAACCACCGATAGAGCAGTAGCTCTTAACCTCAGCTGTAATTGTAATCATTTGGGGAGTTTTAACAATTCCTCATGCCAGGGTCTATCCCTCACCCCCATTCTGATTTTGTTGTTCTCTACGGTCTGTAACTGAAGGGTTTAAAAGTTTTCCAGGTGATTCCAATCTGCAACAAAGTTTGAGAACCACTGTTTTCAGGTCCTTCCAGGCTAATCTGCACTGTACTCAGCAACTTCCATAATATTCTCTAACAAGTGATTTAGCCAGGTACAGAAGTTTGGGGCCTTCTCCATTTCTGTCCTTAATTTTCTGAGGTAGTATAGAGAAGAACTGGGTTTGGAGGGAGAAGTCCTTGGTGTATGTGTAAGCTTTGTGCCTTGGGTTCTCAAAAATTGAGCTTTAGTTTAGTGGGTTTTTTTCTTCTTTTTTTCATCTGTTAAATGGAGAGAATACCAGTCTTCTATGGTTGTTGTGGGTACAGAATGTGATGACATGTAAGACGGCCAAGGTCAGGTTCCAGCCCTGATTAAATAAATCTAGAGATAGTTACTGATATTAATATTGGCAAAAAAAATTTTTATGTCCAAATGAGCTGGCAGAACTCCATCACTTTTTCTAATGGCCATCGCGGGTAATGCCTCCTTGCCTGAACTATTAAGAGCTACCATCTATTGAGGGCTTTTCATATGCCCTATGTCATGTTAAATGATTCTCATGCATTGTCACACTTCATCCTCATAATTCTAAGAGATAGTGTGTCCATTTTACAGATGAGAAAAAAACAAGCCTTTGAGAAATGGCATGGGCTGAATGGTGCCCCCCCCCAAAGATATGTCCATGTCCTAATCCCCAGAACCTATGAATTTTATCTTATTTGGAAAAAGGGTATTTGCAGATGTAAATTAATTAAGGATTTTGAGTAGAGATTATCTTGCATTATCTGGGTGTGACCTAGATGCCTACAAGTGTCTTCATAAGACAAAGGCTGAGGGAGATTTCATACAGACCCACAGAGGAGAGGCTGTTGTGAAGACCAAGGCAGAGACTGGGGAGATGTGGCCATAAGCTGGGGAATGCTGGGGCACCCCCGAGAAACTGGAAGAGGCAAGGGATGGATTCTCCCTAGAGCCCCCAAGAAGGAGCATGGTCCTGAGGCTTTGAGCCTCAGAATTGTGAGAGAATAAATTTCTGTTGTTTTAAACCACCAAGTCTGTAGTAATTTGTTACAGCAACGTGGGGAAACTGATAAAAGCAATTTCAGCAGTTTGCCCAAGTCCCAAAGCAGGGAAGCTGAATTCAAACTCATGTCCTTGACCAATATACTATATTGCCTCCAACTGAATTGAAATTTGTAATAGGGGGAGTCTGGGTGGCTCAGTCAGCTAAGCGTCCAACTCTTGGTTTTGGCTCCGGGTCATGAGATGCAGCCCTGCGTTGGACTCCATGCTGAGTGTGGAATCTGCTTAAGATTCTCTGTTCCTCTGCCCCACCCTTCACATGCACACATGCTCTCTCAAAAAAACATTTTTTTTGTAATAAAATGCCTTAGATTCATTTACTCAACAAATGTTTATTGCCCATAGTGGACAAAACCTCTACTTGGGGCTGAAGATGCAGTAATGAACAAGACAGAAACAGTCTGTAGTTTAGCGGAAGAGAGAGACTTTAACAATGAATTTCACATATACACATATACTAAAAATTATCTAATTTTAGCAGTGATGGGTGCTTTAAAGGAGAAATATGAAAACATACCTGTATGAAAACAGCCTGCTACCCCAGAACAAAGGATTCTCACATCCTCCCTGGCTGGGCCTTACTAATAGCGACCTGAGGTAGGGGTCAGCCCTTCATTTTCCTGGCCTGTCTCCAGGGAACTTCCATTCCTACAAATCCTGAGCTTGCGCAAAAGTTAGTCTACAAACAGGGCAAGTCCCTTATTGGATACGGACCCACAACAGGAGGAAGGCGGTGAGGTCTTCCACAGGCAGTGAGCTCTGCAACCCATTACAGACATCATTATGAGGCAGTGGAGTGTGGGGAAACTGTTTTTAGACAAGGTTGGAAAATTTTGCATTCCTGTGCCAGGCAAGATTTCCTGTAGGGCCCTGAGAAGCTCACTAATCATCTCTTTAGTTCCAAGCGATATTACTTCAGGGCAGTTCCTGTCAAGGCCCCATGCTTAAATATCTCTTTGCCTGGGTTTATTCCATCAAATGCTTCATTTGCTTTGAAAAAAAGCTCCGAGACTTAGCTGGTCCAGCAGCTTAGGAAGTTCAACTCACCACATGCCTCAGAGGGCTCCTAGCTCTGCCCCCAATTGCTGCAACTAAGATGAACTTATTTTCTGACCATTTTTTGCATATGATTCCATTTTATGTGGGCCCTAAGTCAGACTTGACCAACAGCAGCCACTGGAATATGCTTGTGCCGAATTCAAAGCGACTTGTAAGAATTTTCTGTTGGTTGTTACTTGTCTTCTGAACTCAGAAAGCTGTGTTTTCCCAGAGATCTTGCCCAGATCTTTCATTTCAGTTCTTTTCTCCAACATTTATATTCACTCGTTCACTCAACAGATATTTATTGAGTGCCAACTGTGTGTCAGGCACTGCACTAAAGATACAGTGGTAAAAACACAGAATTCCTCTCTTGCAAACCTCACGTTATGGTAGAGTTAGCAAATCTCTGGGTGGAAAGTACTATTACAGCTAATATTTCCTGAATGCCTGTTTTATTCCAGATGCTATACTAGATACTTTAATAACAACATCATCCCATTTAATGTGCCGTAAACACCCCGTGAGATAGGTACTATTGTGTTTATTTTATAGCTGGGAAAACAGGCTTACAGAGGTGAAGTGACTCAGCTAGCAAACAGCAGAGCCAGGATTCAAATCCAGGTTTTTATGACTACAAAGCCCATACTCTCAATGATTACCTAGTTCTAAAATAATAATCCATGTGTTTAGGGAGGAAAGAAAGAATGGGGTTATAAGCTTTTTAGCGTATAGACTGTCTTTTCCGGAAGAGGATATTCCTTTTTTTTTTATTATGTTATGTTAATCACCATACATTACATCATTAGTTTGTGATGTAGTGTTCCATGATTCATTGTTTGCGTCTAACACCCAGTGCTCCATGCAGTACGTGCCCTCCTTAATACCCATCACCAAGCTAACCCATCCTCCCACCACCCCACAGAACCCTCAGTTTGTTTCTCAGAGTCCATCGTCTCTCATGGTTCGTCTCCCTCTCTGATTCCACCCCCTTCATTTTTCCCCTCCTGCTATCTTCTTTTTTTTTTTTTAACATATAATGTATTATTTGTTTCAGAGGTACAGATCAGTGATTCATCAGTCTTGCACAATTCACAGCGCTCACCATAGCACATACCCTCCCCAGTGTCTATCACCCAGCCACCCCATCCCTCCCACCCCCCACCACTCCAGCAACCCTCAGTTTGTTTCCTGAGATTAAGAATTCCTCATATCAGTGAGGTCATATGATACATGTCTTTCTCTGATTGACTTATTTTGCTCAGCATAATACCCTCCAGTTCCATCCATGGAAGACGATGTTCTTAATCACCCTTAAGTGGCTTTTTTAAAATTTGTGTTTTCTCTCTAATTTTTCCATTTTCTCCAGTAAATACCGTATACTCTTATAGTCAGATAAAATATAAGTAAAATACATAAGGAACTAAGATAACTCATGTATACCCCCAAAGAATTGAAAACAGGTACTCAAACAAATTCAAGGACATGCATGTTCATAGAAGCACTATGTATAATAGCCAGGAGGCAGAAACAGCCCAGATGTCCTTTCGAATAGGCAGACACATTGTGATATATACACACAATGGAATATTATTCAGCCATAAAAAGAAACGGTGTACTGATTCATGCTGCAATGTGGATGAACCTCAAAAATGTTATACTGAGTGAAGGAAGTCAGATACAAAAAGTCCCATGTAAAAACATTCATAATATTTAAATGTACAGAGAGAGAGAGTGGAGGTTGCCAGGGACTGGGGTGAGGGGGGAATAGGCAGCAACTGCTTAATGGGTATGGGGTTTCCTTTTGGGGTGACGGACATGTTTTGGGGCTGGATAGAAGTGGTGTTTATGTCCTCAATGCCCCCGAATTATTTCTTCACTTGAAAATGGCTCATTTCATGTTATGTGAAGTTTGCCTGAATAAAACAAAAATAAGAAAACCCCAAATAAATAGACACACCAAGAAGCTTCTCTCATGCTCTTCTGTGGTACCGCTAGTGCTCTGAGGGCTACACAGGTGGCTTTGACATCTCCATGCTGAAACTGGGTTTACTTAGTGCTACTGCTCCAATCCGAGGCAGAGCCCTGGCCCACGTGGCCAGTAACTTGTAAGGGACTGTGGGCCAGTCACTTCAGCTCTCAGAACTGCAGGGCTCTCACTTGTCGTGCAGGAGCGGTCATGTCTGCAGTGAGCAGTGTCACATCCTAGTATGATGAGGTGATGCTCTCTCAGCTGTGGACTTGATCTGCATACGCTTTTCTAGTCTTGGTTTTTACATCAACAACCACTGGGTGATCAGAAATCCTCACCGACTGCTTACTAAGCATGTGTTTACAAGAACTAGGAAAACAGGCAGTGCAATCTTAGTAGTGTGTGCTTTTAGAGACCTTAACTTCTTGTTGCTGTTGATATTGTTTTTTACTTGTGGGTGTTTTGGTCTTGTTTCTTTACTTTACAATCTAGTTGGTTGGGTAGAAAGGGACGTTTGGGCTGGGGAGCTTGGGGTGGGGGGATAATGCAACCACGTGGAAGACAAGAGCTCAGAGGAAGCCTTCCTGCTGGTGATGGGCATCTCTCTGCTAATGATTCCCAGTGGGAAGCAGGCCGATCATGACAATCTCATCAAACTTTGGGCTGGGATCACAGGTAACTCCTGGGCAGACCTTGAGATGCTGGCCTTGAAATGAGTGCCAGTTAGGTGCTGATGACAGAGGGGCCCTGCATCGAGTCAGGGTCACCTGCTATAATAGCCCACCCCTCCCATGCTGCACAAACCCGGTACTCGTCTTGCTAAGAGAGATATTTGGGGAACTCTTGAAAGACCACTTAGGAATCCAGCTAAGCAGCTTTGGGTCCTTTTCCCCAGGGTCAGTTGAAGCGGCCTCATTAACTCTCGTTTCAGGAAAACTAAGGTCTCCAGGAGACTTCTGTTAGGAAGTTGGGTTCAACAGCTCAGATCTTTTGAGGTGAGGTGGGCCTGGAGGGTCTTCTGTAACTTTCATTGATATTTTCCTCAAAACTTTTTCTTCCTGTAAAAAAATCTAGATTTGGGGTGCCTGGGTGGCTGAGTTGGTTAAGCATCCAATTCTTGATTTTGGCTCAGGTCATGATCTCTGGGTCGTGAGATGGAGCCCCGTGTTGGGCACGGAGCCTGCTTGGAATTCCCACTCTCCGTCTGCCCCTCCCTATCTCCCCCTCTCCTGCCCCCCCACCTCCAGCTCATGCTCACGCTGTCTTTAAAAAATAAAATTTTTTTAAAAATCTAGATTTAAAAGTACTTTTAGAAGCTCAGTGTATTTGCTGTAGAAAACCTAGAAAAAGCAATGAAACCAAAATTATATAGTCCCTGCTAACATGTATTCTTTTAGTGTTTTCTTATGCACATGTTTTTGTATTTGTATTTACCAAAATGGAGCCATATTGGGGTATTCTCTATTGTTAAACAGCATTTGTCTTTTCACAACATCACAAATCTCTTTCTGTGTCATTAAATATTTTTAATGACATCATTTTTATTGGCCTTATTAAACCTGTTCCATTGTAGGGGCATTTCTTAATTTTTTTAACCTAGCCTCTATGGTGAAAAAGTTAGAATTATTCCAGTTTTTTGTTGTCATAAATAGCACTGTGATGAAAATTGCTTTAAGGGGCCCAGGCAGACAATACCTGACCTCATGATCTTATCATAGACCTATCTGTGTATTCACAGTCCCTAGCAATAGGGCCAGAGAATGCACCATTCTGTTTCCCTTCACCAACAATCGGTATTGTCATTTTCTCAGGCATTGTCTGTTTTATTTATTTATTAAAGATTTTATTTATTTATCTTGGGGAGGAGACACACCTGGGGGGGGGGGCAGACTCTAGGATTATGACCTGAGCCAAAATCACTTAACCCACTCAGCCTAAGCCACTGAGCCACCCAGGCGCCCCAGTCATTGTCCATTTTAAAAGCAACAATGGCATGCTGTTGTTTTAACTTCCATGTCTTTGATAACTAAGACTGAATTTTATTGGCCTGTAACAACCATTATTTTTTCTCTAATGAATATTCATTCTTTTCTTCCTCTATTCCATCCTCTATTGGTGTATTTATCTTTTCTTACTGATTTGAAATCTGCGTTTTAAAAAATCAGTTTAACTTTTAATTTTGCTTATGACGTGTTTTTATAACATAGCAAACTTTTATTTTTATGAAATCAAATAAATCATCTTCTCTTTTATGATTTTTCACTTTGTTATCATGCTTAGAAAAGGCTTCCCTTCCCCAAGATGATGGAAACCCTTTAGTTCCTTGAAGATGTTGTAAGTAAACACTTCCTTTCCAAAGTCTGGGTCAAGTCGAGCAATATTTCAAGCCATAGAGAGGGCAGGAGATTAATCTAGTGCCAGAGTCAACTGTTTCTCCACAACCTAGACTCAGAGTTACCTCCAAGTTGAATGACCCTTGGAGGTTATATAATCCAACCTTCCAGCTGATACATGACTCTCTTCTAAAAGTCTCATAAGTCCTTCTGCACTAACCTTCTACATTAATGCTTTCTTTCTAATGAGAAAGCTTCTACATTAGTGCTTTCTTTAACAACATCACACAAGGCTAACCTGTTCTTCTCTCTGAGAAGTCTTAACGTTCGGATGGTCTTTCTCATGCTGAGCCAATTGGTCTTCCTTCTCCCTCTCTCTGCTATGTCTACTGCCCAGAAAGTGGATAAAGGCTGTTCTTTGGACTTTGCAGTCATATTGGCCTGGGTTTCTATTCTAGCACTCAGGAGCTATGATGCCCTTGAGTAAATTATTTAACCTATTTGAGCCCTGGTTTTATCATGTATAAGATGGAGATTAAAAAATTCCTATTATTATGCATTCTAACTTTGAGATAGACAGAGTTAAATGCCAGATTAAAAGAACGTGAGCTTTGCCTTACTTAGCAGCTGTGTGTGGTCATTTTAGACTTGACTGTGACTTGAGGTTTTTTGGTTTTTGCTTTTTAGTTCAAAGCTTCTAAGGTGTGTATGCAGTATTTGAAGCAGTGTCTTACAGCCTTATTTGTGATTAACAAAGAAAGCCAAAATACATCTAGATACGTTTGTAAGTACATTGAAAGGAAGCAAGAGTCAAAATCAGTATCATAATATACTATTCCCAACAATGTATTATGAAACTTGTTGTTACACAGATGTGTTCTCATTTGTTCCAGTGTTGCTTTGAACTTTAGAATAAAATGACAAATGACCACAGAGGGTCTTTTCTGTTCTTTGGTGGAGGACCTGGTGTGTGGACCCCTAGACCTTGGGAGTTTACTTTGAGGATTAAGGGAGATCGTGTATAACTGTGGTAGTGTGTTAGCGTTATGATATACTGCACATGTAATCTCTTGCTCTGACTGAACAGTTGCCATTCATTTCATTATTTCTTCTCCTAACTTGTTTTCCATGTTCTTCCCCCATAAAAGGTGGCCTCCTAGAGTGAGCACACTGCAATCCAGGGGGACCTGGATCATATAGGATGCAGTAGGACCAACTCTAGCTCTGCCTTTGTTTTGCACTTTTTTTCCCCCAACCAAAATTCTCAGCTTCCGGATAGCCATCATCTTAATGTTGACATATGATGAACTTTTGTTAACTAAATCTCCTGTGAGTTTCTCACAATTTTAGCCATTTACCTGTATCTCTTTTTTTTTTTCATATTTGTGTAATTAATACCTTATGTCCCACTACTCACTATACATTATTCCTATTATATTTCAACATGTTTGATTTATCATGTAAATAATATGATGCTGTCATTTAGCCTACTCAGGATCTCCCGACATTGTGTCCATATTAATTTGGTCCTCATCTAAGACATTGGTGTGACTGTTGGCTGGAAAGCATGTAGATAAACTGTCCTGGTGATATCTTGTCTTGTTGCCAGTGTGGAGAACTGCCTTTCATACAAATGTATATAGTTCAGATAATGTTTTTGAGAGTCCACAGGCCTATTTTAGCATCTTTCTGTTTCTGTGAACTTTATCAATTTAGTATTTGTATTTTGTCCCTATTTTGTCATTTGACAAACATTTGTTGAGCTCTGTACTAGGCACTGTGCTAGGTGCTGGGTACAGAAACAAATAATATGAGTCTGTCTTCGAGATGTTCACAGCCTAGTGGGAAAACAGACTAAGAGAAGTAGGTGCACAAATAGAAGGAGTGGGGGAGTTGTGGATAAGGCTTTATGGAGGTGGTGACATTAGAGCTGGGTATTATAGATGCATAGGAATTTGCAAAGCAGGAAGCAGATCAAGGGCCCATCTGGCCATGCCTCAAATTCCCTCTCCTTAGACCACAAGAATGCCAAAATTACATGCTCATTTTCTCTCATAGTTGCTGCTGTTCTTCTGCAAACAATATTTCTTTGTTCAGAATTAGATTTCTATTATTGGCATTCTAAGATAAGCAATTGCCATCTAGGAATGTTAAGAGTAGAGAAAATGCACCATCTTTCAGCTAGTGGACACTTCTAAGAAATAAATTGATCCTTGACTATCGTATATCACTCTTATGTCTTACCTCAGTACCAGTTCTGTGATCAGCAATAATTACAATAATATAACAATAATTGTGAACATTTGGGGCTCCTGGGTGGCTCAGTCATTAAGCGTCTGCCTTCGGCTCAGGTCATGATCCCAGGGCCCTGGGATTGAGCCCCATATCGGGCTCCCTGCTCCACAGGAAGCCTGCTTCTCCCTCTCCCGCTCCCTCTGCTTGCGTTCCCTCTCTCACTGTCTCTCTATCTGTCAAAAAATAAATAAAGTATTAAAAAAAATAATTGCGAACATTTATAGAGTACCTTCCATATACCAGGCACCATGAATGGTGCCTGATGTAAATTATCTCTTCCTACCATTAACAAAGAAGAGGTTTGAGCTCAGAGAGTTTGAGTAACTAGCCTAACATCACACAACTAATGAAGCAGCAAAATTGTGATTTTTGAACATTGGTCTCTCTGTCTCCAAAGCCTGGCCATTTACATTTCTTCATTCTGGCCAATTGGTCAACATACTCACTTATTCTCCTCTCCAGTCTTTACCCATTGATACCCCTCAGTAGTTGCCCTTTGTGTTAGTCTGCTAAGATTGCTGTAACAAATACCACAGACTGCATGGATGAAACGACAAATTTATTTCCTCGCAGTTCTGGAGGCTGGAAAGTTCGAGATCAAGCCCTGGCAGGGAACTGTTTCTGGTGAGGATTCTCTTCCTGGCTTGCAGGTGGCTGCCTTCTCACTGTGTCATCACATGGTGAGGGTGGCTGGTGGAGAGAGGGAAAAGGAGAGAGAGATCTTCCTCTTCTTATAAGGCCACCATTCCTATCAGATGAAGGCTTCACCCTTATGACCTCCTTTAACCTTAATTATGTTCTGAAAGCCCTATCTCCAAATCCAACCACATTGGGAGTTAGGGCTTTACCACTAAATTTTGGGGAGACGCAATTCAGTCCATAACACCCTGCTTAAAATATTTTGTACCTTTTCACTTCTCCACACTTCTGCTTAAGCTGTTCCCCCAGCCTAAGCTTCTTGCCTTTCAAAATCCTACCAGTTCTTGAATACCCAACTCAAATGTACCATTCCATGAAGCCTTCTCTGGTTTCCAATCATATTTAGTTGCCCCTTCTTTTCCATAATAATAATACTTTGTATTTTGATTTAGCCCCTATTGTACCCAGACTGCATTATAGGCTCCTTGAAGACAGACACCTTGCCTAACGTGCTCCCAACTAATCTGTACCTAGTTCTCTTGGTACTCCGTAAAGGTATGACTTGAGTGATTCATTAATTCTAAGGAATGGTGGAGGCAATTGGGTGGGTTTAGGCTGTAGAAGAGAAGACTACAGGAAGCTCTGTTGAAAGTGATGCCTTACAGAAGAGAGAAAAAATAGTTCTGTGTTCCCTGAGAAGTTTGAACTGAGACTGCCAATTAAGTTTCAAAGAAGCAGATTTCATTCCAATGTAGGGAAGACCTTTTTAATTAAAAAGGCGGGTGAATAACAGTCTGATAACCAGGAGCTAAACTGTTGCTCTACACACATTATTTCTACTCCCACCTAGTCTTATAAAATAGTTCCATCTGTTACAGATGAGAAAATCAAAGTTCCAAAAGGCTAAAGACCAGTGTGAATTCATGCAGTTCATTGATCTCTGGCCATTCCTTCATGAAGAAGCACTCTTCCTCTCCCTAAAGATATTGAAGCAGGCTGCATGACCATTTTCTAGGAATCCTAGATCAAGAATACTCTGGGGGTGTTGGTATAGTTAATATTTCTGTTTTCTCCCATCTCTCAAATCCTGTGACTCAGAAATTCTCAGTCCCTTACATTGGTTTAATGGGAATAGACCTATAAAACCTATCTTCTGTCTTTTTTTGGAAAGATATATTATAAAACTCTTACTAAGATTATTCCAAATTATCATTACAGTATTAAATATGTTATTGGTCCCATTAATTTATATTTATGAAGCTGTTTGGAACACAGCTTTGGAAATACTTACTACTAATAAAATTGACTTGATCCTAGCCAAGAGGGGCTACGTTTTCAAATAAGAGCTACTCTGAGGAAAAAATAATATACACAAGTTATCACCTGACTCTGGAAGTCAGATGGATGAGGTACTTAGCCTTGCTATCCTGATTGCATTCCATACTGAAGGTGCATCTCTGTAGACTAAGCCCTCCCAGGATCAGCTTCTGGGGCAAGCAGCCAATGTTCTGAAGCAGCTGCCATTTTTCTTGGGTGATTCATGTGTGAAAGTGTCTCCTCTGTAAGAATCTGGGTCATCTTGTTCATCTTCCCAGAGCCAGGCTCTTATCAGACCAGAAGCGTCTGCTCATACAAATGCATCCAAGTTGGAGAGTTTATGAATGATAATGATAGCTGCTCACTCCAGATACATAACTCTTTTGGTCTATGACATCTCATAGTTGGCTGTACTGCTATTTGTATTCAACAGAATTGGGCCTTAGAATCCTGAAGGTGGTGTACATGTTGGTGTAACTTTAGAGACTCTTTAAAAATGATCATTATCTTTCTCTTCTCCATTCAGATTGTTTATTTAACTGTGGATTTCTCCTTCCTATTGTGAAGTCATAGCCTTGAATTTGAGCAGAGCCTTTGTTCCTGTGTGCGCACATGTTTTAAATAACATCTCGGCATGTGCTATGAAACTCTTCTCTACTCTGTTCCCACCACCATCACCACCAGCCCCAACCCCTCGTCAGAGGAGAGGTAACACCATGGAATGAGCTTCTGTGAACAGCCAAAACCAGCTCAATTTTTTGTTGTTGTTGTGTTTTTTATAGTTTTTTTTTTTTTTTTTTTTTTTTTTTTGCACCTGCTTTGTTTTCGTAGGAAAAATATCACAGGTATCCTCTTCTTCCATTTTTATTATACAAAATACATTGTTCCTGGGTGGTGGTGGAGAGAGGGAGGGAATGATACTTTTGAGTATCTTACAAGGTAGAAATGCCATCAAAACACTTGAATATGAAGTTGACACTACTTTGGGATCATTTAATCCCACCAACCTCCAGACATCCCGTCAGTTTAACAGACATGACTCAGGGAGGAGAATGAGTCACTTAATATCAAACAGTACTTTTGTGGTAGAGGTGAGACCAGACCCTGTTCCCCTGTTGCCATTGCAAAGCCTTAAAATATCACAGCTTCTAAGAAGTCTTCCAAAATTGCAGTGGAGACCAGACTGCGTAATCTGCCCCATCAAGGCTTGAGGATGCTACCAGGGCGTTGTGCTTTTTGTTCCTTAATCACAGTCCTATCGTAGACCTCAAGGATCTGGAACTCAAAAAATGAAATTCTCAACTAACTACCATTGTTTGCTACACTCACCTTTCAAAGGCAAAGATGGGAAAGGATGATAAGACAATAAATAAGGGATTTATTTGAAAAAGCAATATCCTATATGATTCCACTTCTGTACCTTGAAGTCAAATCGGTAGAGACAGAAAGGAGAATGGTGGTTGCCAGGGGCTGTGGAGAAGAGAGGATGGGGAGTTGTTGTTTAATGGGTACTGAGTCTTAGTTTGGGAATATGAAAAAAGTTCTGTGGGTGGATAGTGGTGACAATTGCACATTATGTGAGTGTACTTAATGCCATTGAACTGTGCACTTAAAAATAGTTAAAATGGTAAATTTTGTGTTGTGTATACTTTACCACATACACACACACACACAGCAGTGTTCCTGATGTCATCTTGAATCTCCATACCCTTGTGTGTATGCATCCTCAGAAACAGGCTGTTGTTATGTCCTAAAGAGCGCTAATAACACATATATACTATTTTACTTGCCTTGCATTGTTTGTTTTCAAAGTAATGTCACACCCATGATTGCGTTTGGTATTCATCAACACTATCATGAGAAAGGACAGGAATCCTTCCTTATTTTATAAATGAGTAAACTGAGACCTAGAGTTCCACAGCTGACAGATCAAAGAGTTGGTACTAAGACCCAGGGCTTCTGATTTGTGTTCCTAGAACCACGCATGATCCAGTGTAGGAAGTTTTGAATTAATACTTAACATATTATACTTAGTTATCCTAGAAAGTGGACTCCTACATTTTAGAAAGATTTTCGAAGACTTTGAACACTGAAGTAGTTTGGAGGAGGTTTATAAAATGAAAATCAAGTAAACTTTAGAAAACTCATGGTCTAAACATTCTGCTTGACTAAGGTTTTACCATCCAGTCATAATATTGACAAACACTTCTATAGGACTTCACTCTGTGCCATGTGCTGTTCTAAGTGCCTTAACTATACTAACTCACTTAACAAAGTGTATTATTTATAATTCAAAACAAAATTTATCAAGACTGGCATGTGCTAAACACCCTCTAAAGTGCTTTGTATCCTGTACCTCATGTAATCCACATACTAATCTGAGGTAGCAGGTATCTCTGGAGCTTAGAGATGTTAAATAACTTGGCAGAGGACACCTGATAGCCAGTGACAGAGCTGGGACTCAAACCCAGGTCTGCCCACCTCTTTCCCACTTAAACAGATGGGGCAGTGTGGGCCTTTCTAATCACTGCCGTCTCTAAATATTAATTATGTCATTCAGGCGGCTGGGGCAATGTCCAAGTATGGATGCTGGTCGGCTCATAGTTTGCTTCTTGAGGGACCTCTACATATCATCCTGAAATTCTGGCTGGAAATTGGATTCAGTTGCTGAAAGCGGAAGAAATACAGCTTTCATGTTCATGCACAATTTGCTTTTTCATTTTCTTTATTATCCTGAGACTTACTGTAAATCACACTTTCCCATCAGTCCTGGGGGTTCTGATTATGTTCGTGGGGTCCAACTAAGAGCAAGGGCAGTAAATTACTGCCACTTTGTTTGAAAATTTTTTTAGCCACAGTACATTAGCTGCTTTTGTTTGCTTTTCCACTGGTAGTGTGCACATTTTTATTTCAGAATTGGTGTTTCTTGAATGTCTCATTTGTGAATAATGTAGTTTGCAAAATGGAATGATTGGAGAAAAAGTATGCAAGAGAGTATCCTTTAGCATCTGTAAGATT
This sequence comes from Zalophus californianus, assembly GCF_009762305.2. Lineage (NCBI taxonomy): Eukaryota > Metazoa > Chordata > Mammalia > Carnivora > Otariidae > Zalophus > Zalophus californianus. The sequence goes on from NC_045598.1 coordinate 52,382,636, forward strand.
TTAAAGCATTTATAGCTAAAATGAGTTATTGAATTCTTTCTCTGTTTCTCTCTTCACACACACACACACACACACACACACACACACACACACACTCTCTCTCTCTCTGCATTTTCCTGTTCACTTCATTCTCTTCTTCTCCACTTCCCAAAGATTGATTGCATATGGTAATGACCAATACAATAACTAATATCAGGTAACTACTAAGAAATGCTTTTTTCCAGGGTCCTCTAAATATTTTTGTTTATTTGAAAGATTGATAGATCAGAGGGTCAGGGGACATGTTTTACTGTAAGTTTCTGTTCCAAATTTCTTGACATTTTTAGTAAAAAACAAAAGAAAAACAAAAAAGAAGAAAGAAAAAGAATATATTTTAAAAGGCAAAAATAGGGCTAATAAGAACAAGACCTTAAAGTGATTATCAAAATGTCAAAACTAACTACTTTTTCTTTATTCAGTAGCATTAATCTCGAGGCACTTACCTTTCAGTAAAATCTCCCTAATGGCTTGACTTCCTTCTCTTGCTGGGCCATCCACAAATAGAGTGGCTTCTAAAGTGATACCCAAATCCTCAATGGCTTTCCATAATTAGTGTGGGAGTTCAGTGGAGACATTTGTTTATGTTTTTAAAATCCTCTTTTAATACAATAGCAAGAACCAGGGGGCTCTCTGGCAGGCCCTGCTAACCTAGAGTTAAGTTTCTCCTCAGCACTGTCATAATGTCCACAGGACCATCCTAAAAATGCTAGAAAGCTATATGATAATGATGCAGGACCTGGTTGAGTGTGAAAATTAACTCTTTTTCCTGAAATTTGTCAGAGTTTCTGGAGTGACTTTGGAAAGGATTTTAGTGCACATGAAGATGGAGCTTAAGTTAGAAAATTTTCATTCTTATCACTAATCCATACAATTGTCATTTCGTTTTCTTGGACTTTATAGCAAACACCTTTCAGGGAGGCTGCCCACTTTACAAGAACTCCCTGTTGTCTGGTAACTGCTCCCATGACCCACGGTGATGGGCCTTCAGCAGCTGTGTTTATGTTGTGTAACTCTGGCCCTCTTTGGGGAACTGATCAGGGGAAGGACACTTGACCCAGGTTGGGCCAGTCGGAGTCACTTTCCTGGGAACTTGGAATTGGGACTCAGAGACAGCCAATGTTTGAAGTTGCTGGTAATGCCATGAGATTAACTTGAGGTAGATAACATGAAACAGTCATTCTCTGCTGTGTATGTAGAAAAGCCAAGAACACTGGTTTGCAAAGAGAGGAGATTTAAATAGATTCTTAGAAAGAAGCAAAGATAGATGGCAGAGGGAGAGTCCTGACTTGGTTCCCAGAAGCTTTCCAGTTTAGTTCCTGTTCCTCCTGAGGCCTGGCCGGACCCCTTGTCAGAGTTCTACGAGAAACCCCTTGCATCCTGGGTTAAATTGCTCCTCCTCCTCCTCTGCTCCTCCTCACCGTCTTCCAGCAGCTGAGGTTAGCTCCTGTTACGTTCCGTCAGAGTCTTAACAAAGACAGGTTGACCCTCTCTCCAGTATGTACTTGTTTGAGTACAGAGATGACCAAGTAAACAAGTAGATGAATGTTCATACTTACTCTTTTGTGCCCTAGAAGGTCTGAGCTGGGAACAAACCTCACGGATATCTTAATCCTATCCTCTCATCAGACAGATGAGGAAATTGAAGCCTGTAGATGAGAAGTGATTTACCCAGGTTCACACACAGCCAGGACTTGATCCCTGGCCTTTTGGTTCTCAGGGCAGCCAGTGTTCTTTCCAGGTTGGCTCCCTGGTGTCATCCATCCACCTGTCTCCATCCATCCACCATCCATCCATCCATCCATCCATCCAGTCAGCCAGCCAGCCAACCAATAAATATATAGTGAGCAAGCTCCTAATACATGAAAGGTCCTGGAATACATGCTTTCTGTGTTCAGCGTGCCTCTCTTGTGGCAGTCTTTCCTAATATCGATGATGATCTGTGTTCATATCCTATTTCCTTTGGCAGCCCTTTGAAAGCAGGGACTGTGTGTGAATCAGTACCTTCACTTCCTAGTATAGAACCTGTCACAAGGTACATCTTCAATAAATATCTGCTATTCTGGAGAATTTATTTGCCTTAGAGTCTCAGATGGGGACTGTGTATCAGTTATCTATCGCTAGATAACAAGCCACTCCATACTTCATGGCTTCAAGCAACAATCATTTATTATTATTGCTCATGGTTCTGGGAATTGACTGGGCTCAGCCAGATGGTTCTTGTTCAGGCTCTATCACATGGTTGCAGTCAGATGGTGACTGGGGCTGAGGTTATCTTGAAGGCTTTCTCATTCACATGTCTGCTAGACGTCTGGGCTGAAAGTATGCAAACCAGGCTGGAACAGCTGGAGCTCTATGGGAATCTCTCTCTCTCTCTCTCTTCCCATGTGGTGACCTCGGTATAACTGGACGCATTACATGGTGGCTGGAGGCTCTCAGAGAGACTGCCCCAAGAGAAACTACCAGAAGCTACCAGAAGCTACATAGCCTTGCCTAGCCTGGCCTCAGAACTCACTTCACATATGTCACTTCTGCAACATTCTGTTCCTCAAAAGAGTCACAGAGGCCCTGCCAAGTGTAAGAAAAGGGGGCAGAGACTCCATCATTTGATGAGTGTTTGAGAATTTACAGACATGTTTCTGCATCTCTGTACTTCTTCTTCACAAGGGGAATATGGAAGGAAATGAATACTTTATCTCTGGCCCCACAGAGCTTACATTTGAGTTGGGAGCCACGGTTTTCAGGCAACTGCTAGCCTCTGGCCCCACTGACAGCTACGTCTTTTCCAACGACTTTGCTACTCCTAGCCACAATCAATCACAGGGTCTGATAGCTATGTACCTGTGGCCGGGGAGTTAGTATGGGCAAGCAGGTAGGGCCGAGGTCTCATTTTATCATAAAATTCTCATGTGCTGGGTTTTGTGGTGGGCCCTCTGGAGGAATAGACATTAGACTCACATTTGGGTCCTGCCAAGAAAGAGAGACATATCTAAAAATGTAGCTTAAGGAAATAATACAAAAGGGGAAAAATATTTAAGCATAAAGGTATACAGTGAAGCATTCTATTTAAGAGTAAAGAAATAGGAAGGAGAACTAAATTTTCCCCAATTGGGGAAATCCTTTCATTGTGATTTCTGATGGAAATCCATGATCAGAGATCTGTGCCTGCTTTTCCTTGGATTTCTGAGGTCACATCTACTTGGGGAGGAAGAAATAGGGATACAAAATCAGAACCCCTCCGGCCCCTCTCCATCACATTCTTCACCAGCTCTCCCCTCCCTGGCCTGCTGGGTCAGCTCACACTTCCCTAAGCCCAGGTCTGGGCACAGGTGTCTTGGCTTAGTATTGTATAAAAACTGCCCATTGCTGGCCAGGTGAGTTACAAAATCCTTCATTACTGTCTGAGGTCTTTCCTCATTCTTGGCCCAGCCTTTCTTTCTGGCCTTCTTGTCTACTACTTGTTCATCCATAACCTTCCCAGAAGGCAAATGGGGGTGATTTATTCTGTGTTGCCCCCACCTAGTCTAGACACCCATGACTTTAAGCTTTTCCTCAAGGCATTCCTATACCCACAGAATGCCATTTCCTCTGCTTCCACTTCCTGAAAAGCAGACCCCGCCCCCCACCATAAGCCAAGTGGGGGAGGTACAAGGGGAGGGGCTGGGAGCTTCCCAAGAGCATATTCTCCTGAATTGATGTCTTCTAAACAAATGTTAATGGTATATGTTAACATGATGGTTATTAAGACTATGATGGAAAGATGCTTCAGGGCTCCTCAAGGTGGCTGGATATGTGTGTTGCTGTTGTTCATCGTCACAGTGATTAGCGGATGCAGTGAACATTTATTGGGCAGAGGCCTAAGATGTTATGCACCTTGCCATGTGGAGGGCACTCCTGCAGGAGGAACCTGGGGAGGACACCCTGTGTCAGCAGAGGCATGGGTCCTGTGGGGACAGTCCTCAAGGGTGGCACCTTGGTGCCTCCCCACTCTCCCCAGCAGCTGCCTAGCTCCTGCTCTCTGCCCTCACTCCCCCTGGCTCTCCCAGGCTCGCTCTCTCTGATCTGGGAAACCAGCTGTCAACCTCTGCTCTCCACCAAGGCCCAGCTCAAGAATGGCCCCCGTTACTGTCAAGCCTTCCCTGATTTCAATAGCTGGACATGCTCACCCCTTCCTAAGTAGAAAATAGCACTTTCCCCCCTTGCATCTTCCCTTTTTCTGATTATTTTTATTGGCTTCTTTTCCATCAATATTTTGTGAAGAGAAATGGGACAGGTACCTCCCCAGTGCCTACACAGTTATTTAATTTAAAGTATTTGCTTATTTTTCTTCCGGTTCCTCATTTTTTCCTCTCCCCCAAATGCCTATGGATTCCAGCAAGAGGACAGGAGGTCTGGAGTTTCTCTGCCCGTCCAGTCTGCTTTGAGTCTGGCCTACTAGGCCTCATAAAAGGACAGGGGACAGCCATGGCAGCCTTGGCCTGCCCACGTTGGTCTCAATGTCTTGACCACACACTTAACTTTACTCTCACTCTGACTTGTACTTTCAAATTAGACCCTGGGATATCTCGTCCTCCCTTCGAGATCTTAAGCAGCTCCTGATGGAGAGCAGTCCTATCTCCTCTTCTTTAAACATCCTACCGATTGCTACGTGTCGTCTCTGTCCCAGAAAGCAGGTTCAGCTCCCCTTTTCTAGGGTCCTCTATCACCCTGAACATACTCTGATTGGGCTCTAGTATGACTGTTTCTTTACATGTCTGATTCTATCGCCAGGATGAGAGATCTTTGTACACGTCAATCCATTTGTTCATTTCTTTGTCAAACATTTTCCACCTCTATTCATAGCAAACCAGTGCAGGGTTTAAGGTGCTGTACCCAGGGAAAAGGACATGCATGCACCCCCAGTGTTCCCTGCCTCATCTGCTTCATTGACTCTTGCCTCTTGTTACTGAGAAAATAGCACCCACTTCTGTTTCCATCTCCAGATTACTTAGTAACTTTTCTGTTTTGTTGAAAAGGCAGTCGAGCAGAGACTGTCTAATTTTTGAGGAATTTGGTTCAAAATTTGAGAGCAAAATCACCCCATTCATAACAGAACATTCAGGTGGCAGGGTCCTCTCCAGCTCACTGCCCTGACAGCAGCAGATCTGAGATGTGGCCAAGTCAGCAGATTCTTTCAAAATTTGAAATACAAACCCTGCGTAAGGAAAGGAGAAGAGGGGAAAGAATGGGTTTTGTGCCCTTTTGTGTCCCCTGACGTTTATATTCTGGGAAAACCTGGAACTGGAATGTTGGCCTCAGTGGAGTTGCGTTGGAATGCTGACAGGCACACAAAGGGATTTGGGATCTGTTCAATCAAGATGTGACTAGAGAACTGAGCCGGGATAACTGTGTTGTCCCTATAGGGACAGAAATTCCTTGGCCAGAATGGCAAACTTTTATTTGGAAAGCCACCTGGGCATCCCTTAGAGCCATCAAAAGCTCGGCAATTTATTATGACTGGACAAGCCGTGACCTTGCAGAGTCAGGCCAGGGTAGTAAAAATACACAATGACTTCGTCTTTGAAGGCCCTAAATGTGGCTTAGTTCTTCCTCAAAAAGGGCTCCCCAAAGGCTGAAGGCAAACTGTGGCCTTTGCGTGACGCAGAAGCTTCTATAGACTTCTGTAGTGAGGAGCACGCATCATGCCGATGCTGAGGCATCTCTCCTAGTCACAGTATTGAAATCACAGAGATGACTTATGATGTGCTCTGTTTGCGTTGGCCCACGGCCCAAAGCAGAGACTTATCTCAGGCCTGGCCTTCTAGATACTATCTCTGGTAATTTAAAAGTTCATTATGCAAGCCCACTCATCCTGTCCTGCTACAGTTAAGGTCTGTCAGCATTTTACAAAGGCTTATCACCCACCCATAAAGGGGCAAGAATGCAGTTCTTAGGTTGCAGTATGGCATGCGAGGCCTAAGCCTGAGCGTCAAAAGCTTTACCTCTTTTGTTGTTTTCAAGTTAGAATTTTTCTAAGTTCTAGTGAAGCAAGGTAATAGCTGATGGTTTTGCTGGTATTCTTTGGTTTGGTTTTGCAGGACTGGGAAAAGCTGCTAGAGATGGCTGGGAATGTAGATGTACCTTATATCTGAAGAATTCTTAGCCCGGTGAATTTACTTATCATGCTAGCATTCAGCTGAAGTTGAGAGTGTAGTTGAAATAATCACTACTTCATAGTTAGGATCAATGAAGCCCAGAAAAGTCAGAAACAAGATTGGGAATACTTCTCTAAGATGCAGGGACCAGTCCACAAACCAGAACCTTGTATCCCTGTGAATTTCAGCTAGATGGGGTTGATTGTATCCAAGTCATTGTTCTAATGGTTAAGTGTGCTTCTGCTCATCATTTTATTTTATTTTTTTATTAACTTATAATGTATTATTTGTTTCAGAGGTACAGGTCTGTGATTCATCAGTCTTACACAATTCACAGTGCTCACCACAGCACATACCCTCCCCAATGTCTATTACCCAGCCACCCCATCCCTCCCAACCCCCTCCACTCCAGCAAACCTCAGTTTGTTTCCTGAGATTAAGAGTCTCTTATGGTTTGTCTCCCTCTCTGGTTTCATCTTGTTTCATTTTTCCCTCCCTTCCGCTATGATCCTCGGTCTTGTTTCTCAAATTCCTCATATCAGTGAGATCATATGATAATTGTTTTTCTCTGATTAACTTATTTCTCTTAGCATAATACCCTCCAGTTCCATCCACATCGTTGCAAATGGCAAGATTTCGTTTTTTGATGGCTGCATAATATTCCATTGTGTATATATACCACATCTTCTTTATCCATTCATCTGTTGATGGACATCTTGGCTCTTTCCATAGTTTGGCTATTGTGGACATAGCTGCTATAAACATTGGGGTGCATGTACCCCTTCGGATCCCTACATTTATATCTTTGGGGTAAATACCCAGCAGTGCAATTGCTGGGTAGTAGGGTAGCTCTATTTTTAACTTCTTGAGGAACCTCCATACTGTTTTCCAGAGTGGCTGCACCAGCTTGCATTCCCACCAACAGTGTAGGAGGGTTCCCCTTTCTCCACATCCCTGCCAACATCTGTCATTTCCTGACTTGTTTTAGCCATTCTGACTGGTGTGAGGTGGTATCTCATTGAGGTTTTGATTTGGGTTTCCCTGATGCCGAGTGATGTTGAGCACTTTTTCATGTATCTGTTGGCCATTTAGATGTCTTCTTTTCTGTTCATTGTTTTAAAGTATTCTTATTATTTCTAAACTTAAACAACACATACACATGACAAATATGAATAAAATGATAACCCCCAGATTATAAATAATAATAACCCCCGCATAATAAAAATGGTTGAAAATTGTAGTAAAATAAATTGGATACTTAAATAAGTCACAGAAGTCCAAAAAAGTTTAAAACTAGAAAAAAAAGTCACTAGAGCAACCTTGTTGGCAGTTGCCAATGATCCCATTAGACACCCGGCTCCTGGAGAAAAAATAAGGGTACATAGAGATCATGGCCTCTTTGGCGTGAAAAGGAGATGTCATCCGGATGGATTCAGGTGAGTTGATAGTGGAAGAAGTTCTTAATGACAATGGGGTATAAAAAAGCAGCTTGAGAGGGGACAAACTGGGAGTGGGGACGGGGAAGGTGTCAGATAGAACTGGATTCAGTCCCGGTGATGCTGGGCCTTGCCTTGGTATCTTCCTTAAAACTGGGTAACAAAAACCCATATACACCACAGCATTCTGGAAAGGATAAAATGCAATAGCAGGCAGAAAGTGTCTAATAGAATCAGTGCTCAACACGTGTGTTCCTTTTTCCTTCCACCTTTATTAATTATAGCTGGGGCAGAAAGTGACCTAAATGCTGGAAGCCAGCAATTCTTGTTCTGAGTAGATCTTAGCTACTTAAGAGGACAAAGTGGTTTCCCTGAGCTTTTAAGAGGCCATTTACATAAAATTGGCCTACTTGTAAAAAATGACCTATTCATTAAATCAAGCCTCTAGGTAGCAAAGTTTTCTTAAACTCCTTTGAGTTGCTGTGTATTTACTGTGCTTCCTAAAGAAAAACCTGTAAGGGCAGCTACTTTTCCCCATTGGTCCAGATTTAAAAAAAACCAGGGGTTTTTGCTCTAAGTGCACATTTGCAGAACCATTTCTGATATATATGTGTTTGCTCCCCAAAAAGGAGCCACATATTTGGCTATTTGTTGTCTTTGGTCCTAAGGACACTCTTTCAACCCCTCTTGTTACTCAGAGGTCCTTAACCCAAGCTCAGCTTGATGCCTTAGTATGTGAGCTCTCAAGAGAATGTGAGTGGTAGGCCCAGAGCCAGCCCAGCACAGCCCTTTTCTTTCTTTGGACTTTTAACCATTACATCTCCTGCTCTGTAGCAGCTTTGCTTGGCCAGGAAATATTTATCTTCCTGGAGGTGTCTCTGTACCTTAATGTCTCTGTCTTGGTTTCTTCTGAATGATAGGGATTGTAGTGGAGAATCCTGGAGATTTTTGAGCAGTAGAAACTGGGCTTAGCAGGAAGCCAGGCAAGACTCAGTGGCCAGAAAGTGGGAGTTTAAAATTACTGTAGCCATGTGTCTTCCTGTTGACAGCTCCAGAGAATCTTTTGGGAGAGCGCCTAAAAAAAAAGCTTATACTCAAGACTCCACCCAGGATCAATTACATTAGAATCTCTAAGGGTAAGACCTAGGTATCAGTGTTGGTTTTGTTTGTTATTCTGCAAGTGATAGTGATGTTCATGAGGGTTGAGAATCTCTGGCTCTAATTATAGCTCCCTGTAGTGAGTGCTTCTGATGTTCCAGAAATTGATTATCTCATGTGACCCTCACGACAACATTAGTGGGTAAGTACAATTATTGGCCCCATTGTACAGTTGAGGAAACTGAGGCTTGGAGATGTCAAGTACCAGCAGGTGAGTGGTGGGACTCCGATATTTAGCCAAGCATCCAGCTCCAGAGCCGTGTTCTTAATTACCGCGCTGCAGCCCATTATTATAAATTGTGCCTCCAGTGGGAACGAAGCTCCAGCAAGTGGGGTCATCCAGTGGTCTTGAGCTCTCTCCATACCTTCAACTTACTGACCTCCTGCTCCCCGTGTGTTCGAGACTTCCCAGCAGCCCCACGTCAGATAACAAACTGCGGTTATTCAGAAGTCCCCTGCTATTTCCCCTGATTTTTATTAAATGCAGCTTGTGGCTCCAACTCAAGAATGTGCAAGCCGATTTAGATTATGTTTTGCATTGAGTTTATTAAGATAAAAAATATTTCCCGAGATAGTGAGTCAGAAGTATTTATGGTGAAATGTGCTGAAAGTGAATGCAGGTTGATAGCGTGAACAGAATGTTCTCTCAGAGTCAAATGCGATGACCTAACTGTGTTTGGCAGCCTTCCTTTATGTTTAGCTAAGCATTTTATTTCATGTCGGGAGCCTCCTCCCTCTTCTGAGAAGGATCGGTCCTGTAGGAGACCAGGATTTTGGCATATATCTCTTTGATACCAGGACCCAGGCCCTGAAGCCTAATTGTGACTGGCTGGGTTGCCATGGCAAAGGACTATTAAACTCTTTATATCTCAGTTTCCCTCACCTGTCAAAATGAGAATATAACTCTTGGCCCCACCTCCCTCCCTGAGGAGAGTGGGAGGGCACTTTGAAAATTAAGCAATAAATGTTGGGAAGGATTTGTGGATGTGACATCTTGTCAACTGGGTCAGTTACAAATGGGGTGTCTCCAAAGCTCATTTGCCCTAAATACACTTGAGCCTTCCATTTACTTAATCAACCAGCCTTTATTAAATGCCTACGAAGTTCACAATAACACATGGAGTGCTAAGGGGAATACAAAAAGGAAAAAAGGAGGAAATCGGGTCTCAATTCCCAGAAAGCTCATAAACTAACTTCTTTTTTCTCGCAGTTCACTTTTTAGGTTGATTAAGCATCGGTATGAACGATGCCTGTACTGTATTTAAAAAGTTCATTCTCTATGGTGACTTCCATCATTTGTAACCAGGAGTGATTTAGTTGTTCTCGGTACCGGTGGGTATTGTTACATGCTGGGTGGATTCATTAAAAGGGCAAGAATATTCTGTAGTCCCGGTTAGGGGGAGTGGGGGACAATGAAAGACCACAGTCTGGATTCACTGGGAATGGTACATTGGCTAATAGTATGTTCTCCTGTGTCCAAAGGTCTGGGTCTGAGTCCTGGCTCTTCCACTACCTACCTGTGTGACTTTGGGCAAATACTTAACCTCTCTGTGTCTCATTTCCTTATCTCTAAAATGTGGGTAATAATAGGGTCTAACTCATGGGATTGTTTTCAAAATTAATAAGTTAATGTGTACAAGGTACTGAGGATGGTGTCTGGCACCTTATAAATGCTCAAAAAGTCTTAGCTATAAGCACCATTTTCAATGGGTCATGGAGAAAATGGTGGCACCAAAAGATGATTAGTATTTCATTTCCCTATATTATAAAAAATATCAAGTCCTTTTTTATTCAGAGTCTCAAAATTTGCCCGGATCTACCACAATCGCTTAGAGTTGCCCCCAAATCCCAGGCTGTTTGTTCAGAAATGGGAAACAGGCCATCCAGGCCTTTCTCTGGCTTATGGTGCGCAGGGCTCGAGTTAAACTATTTTGTTCTGAAGCTTTACACCAGTCCAGGGCCCAGAGGGGTAGTGAAGGGCAGCTGTGGGGTGTGACGGAAAGAACACTGAGCTTAGAGTCCAAATCCTGGCTTTGCCTTTTGTTGGCTGGGATAGTCTTTAAGTCCTCCAAACTGCAGTTTACCCATCCTGATGATACAAAAGCAATGGTTTAGGTAACACTGCTGGGGCCCCAGCCTAAATCAAGACAGTCGTAGCAAACTATCAAATTCTGCTAGAGGTCCTTGTCATCCCCACCAGCATGCCCTTGTAGTGAAAAAAAAAAAAAAAGCCAGTTGTACTTAAGAATGTCTTTGATGAAGCAGTAAAAATTATTAATTTAATTAAATCTTGACCCATGAGTACATGTCTTTAGTATTCCATATGGCAAAATGGGAAATATGCAGGAACGCTGGCTGCTGAAGTCCTATAGTTGTCACAAAGAAAAGTATTTGAGTTGTGATGTGAACTAGCCACTTCTTTACTTGAAAAAACGACAGACTGGGAAAGAGAAATACCATATGATTTCACTCATATGTGGAATCTAATAAAACAAAGGAACAAACAAAGAAAGAAAAAGCAGAATCAGACCTATAAATACAGAGAACAAACTGATGGTTGCCGGGGGGTAGGGTGCAAAATAGGTGGAGGGGAGAGGGAGATACACGCTTCTAGGTATGGAAGGGATAAGTCACGGGAAGACAAGGTACAGCAGAGGGAATATAGTCAGTAGTATTGTACGTGTTGTGTGGGAGCCGACGGTAACAATACTTGTGAGCAGAGTGTAACATCAAGAGAAGTTGAATCACTATGTTGTACACTTGAAACTCATATAACAGTGTGTGTCAACTACACTAAAAAAAAAAGAAGAATGATTGACCGTCAAACTATGGTTAGTTATTTTTGAATATTCTTGGAAATGAACAAAATGAGTCTGCCACTTCAAATAAACAGGAGATGGTATTCGCCAATAATAAAATTTGAGCTTCCAAGCAAAAATTAAAATTTTGGGAAACTTTTAGCCACCACCATGAGCTTGACAGATTTCTAGTCTTTTTTATTTTTTTTAAGATTTTATTTATTTATTTGAGAGGAGAGAGAGAGCGGGGGGGGGGGGTGCGGTGCAGGGAGTGGGCCAGAGGGAGAGGGAGAAGCAGACTCCTCACTGAGCAGGGAGCCCGACAGGGGACTCGAAACCAGGACCCCAAGATCATGACCTGAGCAGAAGGCAGATGCTTAACTGACTGAGGCACTCAGGCGCCCAACAGCTTTCTAGTTTACTGATGAGATTGGGGATGATATTAACAAAAATGATTTCTCTCTATTATGTAATTAAATGTGTTCACATTTGGAATATGTACATAACTCATTGGAACAATATTTTCTAAATGGACAATGCGTGGTGTTACAAAATCATATGTGGGTAAAAGATCTTTAAAGTCCAAGATAAACCAACCCCTTTTAATATAACAGATTATGAAAAGTTCACTGATAAGGCTTCAGATTCACATCATGATGAACCTTTAAGAAACTACCACTTGTCAAATTTTAGTATAGTATCACAGAAGGATATTCTAAATTATCTGAAAAGACTATTAAAATACCCCTCCCTTTTCCAGCTGTGTAAAGCCATTTTCTTCATGTACTTTAACCAAAACAACATATTTCAACAGATTAAATGCAGAAAGAGGAGAATCCAGCTGTCTGCTCTTAAGCCAAATAGATTTACAACAACTTAAACAATGCCATCCTTTTCACTATGTATGTGTGTATATAAAATATGGTTATTTTTCATTGAAATATATTATTTATGTTAAGTAATGATATTACTTTTTTATTTTTCAATAAATTAGTATACAAATGTTTTTAAATTTTCTCTTAGAGGTCCTCAATATTTTAAAGATTTTTTTTTTATTTATTTATTTGGCAGAGAGAGAGAGCACAAGCAGGGGGAGCTGCAGGCACGGGGAGAAGCAGACTCCCCGTTGAGCAGGGAGCCCGATGTGGGACTCGATCCCAAGACCCTGGGATCATGACCTGAGCCAAAGGCAGATGCCCAACTGACTGAGCCACCCAGATGTCCAGGGCTCAATATTTTAGTCTTTAGGGGTCTTGAAACCAGAAAGTTTGAGAATTTCTGTCCAAGAATGAAAAATCAGAGCATCTAATTTTTTTTATTAACATATAATATATTATTTGTTTCAGGGGTCCAGGTCTGTGATTCATCAGTCTTACACAATTCACAGCGCTCACCATAGCACATACCCTCCCCAGTGTCCATCACCCAGCCACCCCATCCCTCCCACCCCCCTCCACTCCAGCAACCCCTCAGTTTGTTTCCTGAGATTAAGAGTCTCTTATGGTTTGTCTCCCTCTCTGGTTTCATCTTGTTTCATTTTTCCCTCCCTTCCGCTATGATCCTCTGTCTTGTTTCTCAAATTCCTCATATCAATGAGATCATATGATAATTGTTTTTCTCTGATTGACTTATTTTGCTTAGCATAATACCCTCCAGTTCCATCCACGTCGTTGCAAATGGCAAGATTTCATTTTTTGATGGCTGCATAATATTCCATTGTGTATATATACCACATCTTCTTTATCCATTCATCTGTTGATGGACATCTTGGCTCTTTCCATAGTTTGGCTATTGTGGACATTGCTGCTATAAACATTGGGGTGCATGTACCCCTTCAGATCACTACATTTGTTTCTTTGGGGTAAATACCCAGTAGAGCAATTGCTGGGTCATAGGGTAGTAGAGCATCTAATTTTTTTAAGACTATTTTTTTAGAGCAGTTTTAGGTTCAGAGCAAAATTAAGAGTAAGATACAGAGATTTTCTGTATACCCCCTGCTGCCACACATGCACAGGCTCCCCCATTATCAACATCCCACACGAGGGTGGTACATCTTACAACTGACGATCACCCAAAATCCGTGGCTTACATTACAGTTCACTCTTGGTGTTGTCCATTCTATTCGTTTAGACAAATGTGTAATGACATGTATCCACCATTATAGAGTGCCCTAACAATCCTCAGTGTTCGCCTATTCATTCATCCCCTCCCTGCTCCCCTCCCCCCAACCCCTGGCAACCACTGATCTTTTTACTGTCTCCATAGTTTTACCTTTTCCAGAGTGTCATATAGTTGAAATTACACAGTATGTAGCTTTTTCAGTTTGGCTTTTTTTCACTTAATAATATGAATTTAAGTGTCCTTCATGTCTTTTCATGGCTTGATAGCTCATTTTCTTTTAGTGCTGAATAATATTCCAGTGTCTAGATGTAATATAGTTTATCCATTCACCTACTGAAAGACATCGTGGTTTCTTCAAGGCTTTGTCAGTTATGAATAAATCTATAAACATCTTTATGCAGGGCTTTTTATGAACGGAAGTTTTCACCTCCTTTGGGTAAATAATCAAGGAGCGAGATTACTAGATCGTATGCTAAGAATATGTTTAGTTTTTTAAGAAACTGCCAAACTGTCTTCTAAAGTGGCTAGAAGCCACTATTTTGCCTTCCCACCAGCAATGAATGAGAGTTCCTGTTACTCCATATCCTCACCAGCATTTGGTGTTGTCAGTGTTCTGGATTTTGGTCATTCCCATAAGCATATAGCAGGATCTTGTTGTTTTAATTTGCATTTACCTGATGACATCTGATGTGGAGTATTTTTTCATATGATTATTTGCCATTTTTATATCTTTGATGAGGTGTATCTGTTAAGGTCTTGGACTGTTTTTTAATCAGGTTTTTGTTTTCTCCTTGAGTTTTAAGAGTTCTTTGTATATTTTGGACAACATTCCTTTTTCAGATGTTTCTTTTGTAAATATTTTCTCCCATTTTGTGGCTTGTCTTCTCATTCTCTTGACATTGTCTTCTGCAGAGCAGAAGTTTTTTTTAACTTTAATGAAGTTCAGCTTGTCAGTTACTCCTTTCATGAATCATGTCTTCCCAGTAGTATCTAAAACGTCATTATTGTGGGGCACCTAGATGGCTCAGTTCATTAAGCGTCTGACTTCTGCTCAGGTCATGATCCCGCGGTCCTGGGATCGAGCTCTACGTGCACAGCAGGGAGTCTGCTTGTCCCTATGCCCTCCCTGACTTGTGCTGGCACTCTCTTTCTCTCTCTCTCAAATAAATAAATGAAATCTTTAAAAAAATAAGTTAAAAAGTCATTATCATAGTCAAGATCATCTAGATTTTTCTCCTGTTACCTTCCAGGAGTTTTATAATTTTTCATTTCACATTTAGGTCTGTGATCCATTTTGAGTTAATTTTTGTGAAAGGTGTAAGATCTGTGTCCGGATTCACTTCTTTGCATGTGGATATACAGTGGTTCCAGCACTGTTTGTTGAAAAGGTTCTCTTTGTTCCTTTGTATTGCCTTTGCTTTCTTGTCAAAGATCAGTTGACTATACTTATGTGGGTCTATTTCTGGGCTCTCTGTTTCATTGATCTGTTTGTCCATTCTTTCATCAATACAACACTGTCTTGATTACTGTAGCTTTATATCAGGAATTGGGTAGTATCAATCCTCCAACTTTGATCTTCTCCTTCAATATTATTTTGGCTATTCTGGATCTTTTGCCTCTCCATGGAAACTTTAGAACCAGTTTGTCAGTATCCACAAAATAACTTGCTGAGATCTTGATTGTAATTGCATTGAATCAATAACTTGATTCACTTCTACTCACTGTGGGATCTCAGACAGCTTCCTTACGCTGTCTGTGCGTTAGGTTTCTGATGTGTAAGATGAGGATAATAAAACTAGCTTGTAACAACACCTGCCATAATAGTAAGTACCCTTGAGGGGTTAACTGTTACCGCTGTCATTATTGTCTCATCATCGTTGATGTTTTTATCATGATCATCATTATTACCAGTACCCCCCCCACTGGGAGACACAGCAACACAGAGCTAGAAGGTGGAGTCAGCAGAATTGGAGTATTTTTCTCTCTGAAGCCAAATTATAGTCCACCTGCTCCTGGCCAGTCTGCCAGCATTTGTGACCTAAGGAAGAAGGGAAAGAAGGATGAGAAAGCTTCCACGGCTCAAGCACACATTGTCAGAGGTGTTGAGTCAAGCCACTGCAAGAAAGTATGAGTAGCCAGGTATAAATGTAGAAGCCCCATTGCTCTGTGTGGCATCAGGCCCAGCTGGTATGTGCTGTCTGCCCTCTAGGGCGTCTCTGGCTACTCCGTATGGAAACGTAGACCGCTCAGGAGGAACAGCCTGCACAGGCCCATGTAACAGAGCGTGAAGCCAGAGTCTAGGATGTGAAATGACTGACACAAGCAGCTAGCTCGCGGCACAGCGAGTGTCGGGTCCACTTTGCAGGTGTCCTCTGTGCTGGGCTTCTTCCCGGAGATACCCACATGTTCCCTGAAAGGAATGACTCCTGGATCAGAACCCGCAGCTGCCACACCAAGCTTTAGGAGTAGAGAAGAGAATGGATCCCCCAGTGTGGCCCGTGAGGCTGCTGCAGAAGGATCCAGCTGGTTCTGGGAAGAGAATGGATTGTAGCCAGGGGCTTGTTAACAACAGGGCTGATAGTAATGATGCAGACATGAGATTTTATTTTATTTTATTCTAGTCACAAAATGCTTTCATGTTGTTTAGGCCAAATGTTATTCTGATGCTCCTAGTCTTTGCCAAACTGAGGGCCGGGCCATTTGCTTGTTCTAAGTGAGCAGCTACAGATGGCAAACAAATTTGAACATTATTCTTTATTGGTAAAAAGTTAAAACCAAATTCCCTGTGTTTGTGGGGCAGGGCTCCTTTGTTCAATAAACACAAAGATTTGTTTACATTTCCTTTGTTCTCTCTGGACATACACCGCTTGGGCCAGTGACTACACTGATTTCAAGATGCCCTGCAGTCCTCATTTTTGTTTTCAGGTGGGTATTATATAGAGCTTCATGGACAAGTCAGCTGCTCTTGCCTGCAGAGTATTAGCTATGTGATCTCAGGCAGGTGACTTCACCCCGCTGGTGTCCTTTTCTATGAAATCAAGACTAAACTTGGTCAGGAAACCAATCAGTTGGACGAATAATCATTCCTTACTTTTAGGAATAAGATACCTGTGAGAAAAAGAAAAGAAAAATACAGCTGATAAAAATAACAGAAACTCACATGCTACTTGCTCTGTGTTAGAGCCTATTCCAAGCACTTGCCATGTGTTAATTCATTTCATGCTTGAAATAGCCCTATGAGGAAGATACACCTAGTGTACTAATTTCACAGATAACAAAACTGAGACACAGAGAGGGTACACAACTTGCCCAAGGTCACACAGCTGATAAGGAGCAGAACTAGGACATGAATTCAGGCATTCTGGCTCCAGAGTCTGTGAGGGTTGATTTTGTATATTAGATCAGCCCTTACTAATTTGTTTTCAATAAATCTGAATACGCCTCCAGAGGGTAATGGAAAAACTACCCCTCCCCCACATGATAGAACTCTCTGGTTCTTGGTTAACTTATGTTCCTAGAAGAACAAACTTGAAGCTCTGTATGTCTGGGATTATGGTATCATGCGAAGTAACTGGAGTTTGGAGTCAAAGAAATAGTTTGAAGTGCCAGCCACCCTTTTATGTGTTGTGTTATGTGGACTTGGCCACAGAGCTGGCTAGGCTTTGGCTCCAACCACCTGTCAGAGAAAACTAAAGAGAAGAAGTAGAAGTGACTTTGGTTTTTGACTAAAACTCAGCAGGTAATGTTAACCCCTGAGGCATGCACCCAGCAGCTGTCATCCTGGCCTCTGGGAGTGTGGCTCGGTGTTGGTTAGATTCAATATTGAAAGAAGGTAGGGGGCGCCTGGGTGGCTCAGTCGGTTGAGCGTCTGACTCTTATTTTCAGCTCAGGTCATGATCTCAGGGCTGTGGAACTGAGCCCCATGTCCGGCTCTGGGCTCACTGGGGAGTCTGCTTGAGATTCTCTCCCTCTTCCTCTATCCCTCTCCCCCTTCTCTCTCAAATAAATAAATAAATAAATCTTAAAAAAAAAAAAAAAGGAGAAGGGCCTACCAGGGGATAGGCAGGGGAATTGGGATCCCCATGTAGCAGGTAAGGTGAGTTACCTGGCTTCTGGAGGGAAACCAGAACACCAGCTAAAGTTTAGACCCATTAGCTAGACAATCCTGACTGGAATTAGGGGCAGATCACAGCCCTGTGGGGATGTGGGTGTGTGTCCCCAGCTTGCTCTTTTTTAGGGAAGAAACTCAAGTTCTGTCCCCACCCCTCAGTGGGGCTCGAGCTGCCCAGGTAGTCTGGCGGAATAGAAAGAGCTAGGTTTTGGAATCCGAGAGATCTGGATTAGACCTCAGTTCAGCCATGTGACCTTGGGCAAGTCACTTAACGTCTCTGATCCTAGGTCTCATCATTATAAAGCAATGATAACAATTCCTGCCTTGTGGGGTTATTGAGCGAGTGAGTACAGAAGTAAAGCCCCCGGCGTACTGTAGGATTCTAAATAGTCCATCTGTGCTCACTACCGTATTGGCCTGTTGGCTCACTTGGACTTTCTGCTTGGCTGAGCCTGAGAACTTAAGGCTGCTAGCACTGGAGGGTTTGGGCACAAGGTACAGCGAGGTCACTGAGAGACCACGGGCCCGGTCAGTGCATCTCTGAGATGTGATTTCCTTCTTGTGATCATTAATGCTCCTCCTTTCCTACTTTGCTAGATTGTTAGAGGAGAATGCAAGACTCAGTAACCTGAAAAGCATTATACAAAAATTGTTATCATTATAAAAAGAATTGCAGTAACATCGATTAACATTTTGAGTGCTTACTTTTTTGCCTAACACTAGTTTAAGTGCTGCCCATGTGTCACCCAATTTAATTTTAATCCTCCAACAGCTTTGGCTGGTAGAGTCCTATTTATTATTCCCATTTTTCAGTTAAACTGAGGTACCCAGAGTTTAAGTAACTTGCCTAAGGTCACTCAGAATTGAGGGCTGACCCAGAATTCAAACCCAGTTACTTGAGTTCCAGAACCTGCCCAATGGAGTATTAATCACTATGCTTATATTGGCATTGCTATTTCCATGTTTCTTTTCTAGCAAGGATATTTAGTTAGCCATTCTCTGAGTAGGAGACAGGACTGTGAGGCCATGATGGCAGCTCCATAAAGCCACCTGTTCCTTAGTTTCTCTACTCTCTGGGCACACCTCAAATGTCTTAGGAACACATATGCTTCTATCTAGAGCAAAAACATTCATAGATTGAATATATATGGATATAGATTAGAGAAACAAGTTCAGAGATAAAGATCAGAATATAAATGGAAAGAAGCAAGACATTAGCAACATAATTTATGGGCTCATGATTGCGTTGTGAAGGATAATTATTCATTGGTTTAAGTGGGATGAAAAGTGTCATTCTGGAAACACAGTGAGTGATAGTCATACTTAATCTGTTTTCTACCACTCACATAAGATAAATGTCATTCACATGCGTGACATACTCCTGTGGGACTGCCCAGATTTTGACATCTCTCCCCAATCTTTTTGTGGAAAATTAAGGTACTTAATGAATTATTTATTTTGGGCATGTATGAAAGTATTTTATAGGAATTTGGGTGCTTTTAAATTAGCCACTTAGATCTCTCCCAAAAAAGGGTTATTTTTCAACAAAGTTCCATTAAATTCAACAAATTTACTATGCTCTGCTTATGCTGTACCATACGGCAGCTACTAGCCACGTGTGGCTGTTAAAATTTAAATTTAAAAATTCAGTTCTTGGGACGCCTGGGTGGCTCAGTCGGTTAAGCGTCTGCCTTTCGCTCAGGTCATGATCCCAGGATCCTGGGATCGAGTCCCGCATCGAGCTGCTTGCTCAGTGGGGAGCCTGCTTCTCCCTCTGCCTGCCACTCTCCCTGCTTGTGTGCTCACTTGCGCTCTCTCTCTCTCTCTGGCAAATAAATAAAATCTTAAAAAAAAAAATCAGTTCTATAGTTGCTCTAGTTACATATCATGTGCTCAGTAGCTCACCTGTAGCTGGTGGCTGCCATTTAGACAATGCAGATTATAGAACATTTCCATCATTACAGAAAGTCCTATTGGACAAAGCTGCTAGACGGTAGGATACACTAAAGATACAATGATGACAAAACATTCTAGATGCCTGCCCTTATGGGCTTGTAGTCGGGCAGAGAGGACAACTGCTTAACAACCCATCCCAGGTTGGGAGTCAGGGAAAGACAGAAGGCAATGGGAGGGTATGCAGAGGAGATCAACCTGACAGTGGGTGGTCAGGGAACATAAAGTCAAAGAATACTCCTTATACATCAACAACAGACCAATTGTTTTAAAAAAATATTGAACTTAATTTTTTAAATAGTAAATTATTTTCTCTGTAACTGGATTCTGCAACCAATATCAATATGAGGTTTAAAATATATTATTGAAGAATAAACTTAAAATTTATTTCATTATTAAAATGTTTAAGAAATCTCTAAAGAGGCCAAATGAAAAATGTACATACAGTATGATTCCATTTATATGCAATCCTAGAACAGACAAAATTAGTCTATGATGATAGAAATCAGAACTGCAGTTGCCTAGAATGGAGATGGGGGTGCAGATGGAAACAAGCATTGACTACAGAAGATCTTAGGGGTACTTTCTGGGTTGTTCAGGATGCTCTCTATCTTGGTAAGGGCATTGGTTACATGGATATATGCATTTGTCAGTACTTCTGGAACTATATAACTGAAGATGGGTACATTTCCTAAAATGTAAATTATAGCTCAATTAAAAGTTGAATATATAGAATTATTTATTGTAACATCTTAATGGTTAATATGAGTAACATTATGGAACTATTCATTGCCTCATTACTTTATCTGCCGACAACCTGGGGTTTATATCATCACTGGCTGCAAGGTTTTCAGCATCATTCCTGACCTTGTGCTATGTGGATATAAATATGTCGCTCCTACTTTTCCAGTCTTTCATGCTTTCTTTCCTATCAAAAGTGGACAAGCTGGAAGGATCTTTGCCAGCATGTTAAGAATGGTATCATTTTGGGGTAGAAAGATTTGAGGTGAATTTTGAAGCTTTTTCTTCTTCACAGTATTGTTTGAGTCTGTAACAAGGACCGTGTGTTTTTCTTATACTTTGAAACACAAAATCTCATTCTGTGTTGGCTTAGGAAGTACATTTACTTATCCATGGGTTACCATATGGTCATTTGAAAACTTTGGGTTTTAAACGATGGTTAGTGACAAGTTTCCTTGTAAGCAGCAGGCTCTGTGGGTGATTGTTCTATAGTCACGGGGTCTCAGTAAATGTATAATTTCATGCCTGGTCTGTCTCCACCATGCCTCTCCTGTGCAGTCTCTCTGTGGTCCTGGGGCGCACTGGAGTGGATTTGGGTTGCTCGGAGGTGCTCCTTAGCTGTCTGCCCCTCTCACCTACCTCCTTCGCCCTGTGCTCACAGATTCTTACCTGACCCTCGATGAACCGATGAATAACATCACCACGTCCCTGGGGCAGACAGCTGAACTGCACTGCAAAGTGTCTGGGAATCCACCTCCCACCATCCGCTGGTTCAAAAATGATGCACCTGTGGTGCAAGAGCCCCGGAGGATCTCCTTTCGGGCAACCAACTATGGCTCCAGGCTGCGGATTAGAAACCTGGACACCACAGACACAGGCTACTTCCAATGTGTGGCAACAAACGGCAAGAAGGTGGTTTCTACCACTGGAGTCCTGTTCGTCAAGTTTGGTAAGCCACCTTTTGCTGGGGATGGCGTTTGGCCCTCAGCATTCGGGGGGGGGGGCAGGGTGGAGGGAATGGGCACATACTGAAAATGTCCTATGTGCCTAGAAACTGGGACAGTTTCTAAAGCTGGTACAGTTGCACCCATTTTACAAGTAAGTAAACCAGGGCCAATGGTTAAGGACCATGTGCAGGGTTGCCCAGCTAGTAAATGGCAGAGCAGGAGTGGGGTCCAGATCTGTCTGACCCCACAGCCCTGCTCTAAACCACCATGCCAGTGAGAGAGAAGATGGGAAGGTCTACAGCACGTATGCCTCTTGTCTGTCCAGCTGCCTTCCAAACCTCTCCTGTCTCGACCAGTGTGCTTCTGGGACCACTCAGCCTCCCACTGCAAACCCCCCGAGTAGCATGCGGTTGCCTACTCTAGTGACTCATTTGCCAGCACTTGTCCTAGCGTTTTCCAGGCCTGTGGAACTGTGGGCTCTAGACAGGTGCTCACTGGGACGTTTTTTTGGTAGAGGTAATTGTGGGGAACTGAAACAAAATAATAAATCCCAGAAAAAGCTCACCTCGAGGTGGTTGAGAACTTTCATCTGTAATGGTTTGACTGAACCCACGCTCACTCTCCAGTAACCCAGCCTGACTGTTTCTTTTGTTTTCCTTTCATTTCTCCAGGCCCCCCTCCCACTGCAAGTCCAGGGTCCTCGTAAGTACTTTTATCTCCCTTCTTGTCACTTCTCAGTGTTTCTCCAGAGGTTTTTAGGGCAAAGGCAGTGTTGTCCTCTGCTTGGGCCAAAACACTGTGTCCAGATTTCATTCCATGTTGCCCTGCCCTCGTTCCATGTTGCTTTTTCTCTGATACGAAGATTCACAAGAGACCAGCACTGGCACTAACCTCAATTGTGGTTGATTCTCTTGTTGATTCTGAACATGTTGATGAAAGCAAAAACCTACTTATATTTTCTATTTTTAAAATCAATCTAACATTTAGTTATGATAATGGATTTGGTCAAATCAAACAAAAAAATGATACAGGGCAGTGTTAGGCCTGGAGCCTAGATGGATCTCTTCTGTGTTTCTGCAAGCATTGCATTCCTGATGCTCTAGAGTTATTGAACAGACCAACAGTTAGGGATCACTTTATTTGTATTCCCTTTAAAAAACTTAGAGGCAAAAGTTCTGACTCACATAGGGGAGGGAAGAAAGCCCTGGGCTGGGGCTGAGAGTTACAGGGGTTTGATTCATATCGAGTCCTTTGTTATTGGAGTCTAAAGACCCCATTTCTTAAACTGATGTGATTCGTGATGCATTTGTCCTTTCCTCTGGCTAAGGGGTTCTCTTCCTTCACTGTAGGAGCATCTGCTTGGGGCATTTTTCTTGATGTATGTTTTTATTTGGGGGATAAGAGCCATTTATTAAAACCCTCGCTCTGCAAGAAAATATATTCCATACTTTGTAGACTTCAGAAATAAAATTCACTCAGCTCTACCACAAGAGCACCAGAATGTCTGACCTAGATGGCACCTACAGCAAATATAACAGCCCCTGAATTTGCTCTAATCCCTTCTGTGCCACTTAATTACAGTGTGGAGTATTTTAATATATTTGTGTGTGCCTGAAGGGCCCAGTGGCCCACAGTCCCATTAATAAAACAGGTAGTGGGTAAAAATAAACATTGGCCGTCAGCCACCCCGTTCTGCTATTTCGTCAGCCGATTAAAGGCAACCGTAAAAGAGCCTTTAAAATCACCCAAGTGCTAATTTCATTCTACTTATCTAGGTAGAAAATGTTGATTGATCTTAAAACAGGTCAGAAACTTGGTCACTCGGCATTGCATTCTTGAAGTTTTTTTTTTTTTAATGATCTCACCATCCGTCGATATGTGGAATCCTTTTGAAGTCTTCTTTAAACAAAGATTAAAACTTTCGTTACTTGCTGTAGAAATGCTTCCCACCCCGGTGCCTTATTTGTTCCTGTTAATCTGTGTTTCAAATGTGGTAGATAATCTGCATCAGAGGTGGATGAATGCGGTTCACTAATCTGCCTTTACTATGAAGCACCGGGCTGTTGACGTTCTGACTGTTGCATTTGCATCTGAGAATTCCTTTTTTGTTGTCAAAATTGTTTTTAAACACTGGTATGTCCTTACTTCTTGATGTTTTCATTCTTCCTTTGCTACCATCTTTCTGATGAGCCCAGTCGTAGTCATGATCTCATGGTTTTTAATTTTATAGAAAGATAGTATACGGTTTTTGTGAGCTGATGTCTACAGAAAGGATACTGATATCCTTAAAGATGCTCAGTCACAGCTAAGAGTATCCTTTGATGTCAGGCCCCTCTGTTTCATGTTAGCCGTCTGATTATCCATCAGATTAGGCAGTGAGAGCATGAAATGTACAGATAGTTGCCATGTTTGCTTGGAGGGAGCTACAGTAGAATACAATCGAAGCTGGAAATCCCATGGGGCCTTTTGCAGGTCAATCTTCATCCTTTTTTGGGCATTGACAGTGGCATTTTCCTTTCCTTTTCTTTTTTTAAAGATTGATTTATTTACTTGAGAGAGAGAGCATGCACATGGGTAGTGGGGGGAGGGGCAGAAGAAGAGGGAGAGAGAATCTCAAGGAGATTCCCTGCTGAGCACAGAGCCCTTGGCGGGGCTTGATCACAACCCTGAGATCATGACCTGAGCCGAAATCAAGAGTCAGATGCTTAAGCAACTGAGCCACCCAGGAGCCTCACCAGTTGGTGGGTTTTTTTGTTTGTTTGTTTGTTTTGTTTTTTTTTTTACTTTTTATTATTATGTTCAGTTAGCCCCGTTGGTGTTTTGATGCACTTTTTTCTCTTTCCCTTAGAAACCAGTGACCTACTTTTTCCCTTTTCTCTGCTGTCACCACTTAACCCTGTTCCTAAGAGTTCTTCTCTAACCGAGACTAATTCCCAGATAGAATGCTCGTCTCCTTTCCCTATCCTCACAGCCCCCAGCAAGCAGGCAAGCCCGCCACGAGAGGACAGGTAGAACGTAACAAAATGATAGCCAGGGTGACTATCGCAGCTTTGAGGATTGCTCTGCAAGCCTTTTCTCAAACTGCACAGTATTTTTTCCAAATGTAGGTAGGAGTGAAGTGTATATGTAACATCGTTCTGTTTACTTGAGGGTGGCACAGCAGAGTTACTGCAAAGGAATACAATGCAAGCCCACGACATAGCCCTAATGTTTGGAATGGTGAAATGTATTAGGTTTAGGAAACCTGGTGAGAGCCAAGTGCCATTTGAGACCACAAAGCCACACAACCCCCAACTGAGAAGGACTTGTAGGGTCCTTGAGACAATGGCCCAGGAAGGCAAAGGTAGTGAGACACTTGTCACTCCTTCTAGGGACTACATCAGGTTTCCACATGAAGCTTACAGAATGGCATTTTAGGATGTAGTAGGAGCAAGTCTGAGACATTAGTTTGGCTTCTGTTCATGGCTTCAGGCTTTATTTCTTCTGTCATTGCTGGGTCCTGGCCCACCCCTGACAATTATAGGGCCTGGGGCATGAGTACAAGTGGAGGCCCACATACCGCACGTCTAAATATTTAAAAGTTATAAATCAAGCTAGCAAACTGTTAAATGAAATATGTTCTGTCCTCCCACATTGACAAATATACCTTCATAATGACAAAATCAAAAAATACTTATAAAGTTATGGTTTGTATATGACTAAAAGCCAAGAACTATCAAAAATGACTACTTTAATCATTATGCTTGTCTGAGTGTTCTGTTCATGGCCAGAGATATTATATATACATATGATTCATAGATTGTTATATATTAGTTCCATTAAAATTTTTTTTATTGCCTTCAGTTCAGCAAAATGACTACCTCTGTTGTTTTACACAGATTTTTACACAAGATTTTAGCATGTATTCTTTTGACAACAATGCCAAATTAGACAAACTTTCTTAAGTTTTATAATTTTTACTTTTTAAAACTAACTTTAATTTGAAGAAACTGTACTCCCCTGAGCCAGTAGCAGCTATAATTATCAATGAAATTCCTAAAGCAATTGTTCAATTTGCTAATAATTATAGCAAATGAACTAAGAACTTTATATATCATATTCAAACATAATAATGGGGTCATGTGATAATCACGATATTTCACAACATATTATGAGCTATAATCTATATTATATACGTTATATATTATATATATTATATACATAATAACAAATATTATATATAATGTATATAATATATAATATATGGGTCATGATAAGTAATCACATGATAGTACACGTTATATTACAAAATATTATGTTAATGTATCATATTATTATAAAAATATAATATATGATTTCATCATATAAATCAGCATCATGCTTCACATATTATCCTATACATGCCCAAATTTAAGAACAATATGAACTGCTTAATGTATTAGTTTTCTATAGCTGCTATAACAAGGAATATTGAATTGACTTAAACAACAGGAAGTTATTGTCTCACAGTTCTAGAAGCTAGAAATCCTGGATCAAGATGTTGGCAGAGTTGGTTCTTTCTGAAGGCTGTGAGGAGGATTTCTCTCTTCTTCTGGTGACTTGCCATAATTCTTTGGCTTGTTGATACATCATCTTGATTTCTGCCATGATATTTACATGGCATTCTCCCTCTAAGTGCATGTCTCCAAATTTCCCCTTTTTATAATGACAACAGTCATAATGTATTAGGACCCACTCCAATGACCTCACTTTAATTTAATTACCTCTGTAAATACCGTATTTCCAAATCAGGTCACATTTTGAGGTCCTGGGGATTAAGACTTCAACTTATGAATTTTGAGAGAACACAATTCAACTCATAACACTGAGTATTGCAGAATTGTTCTCAGCCATGAGAATATATAATCTTGCAAATATTATTCTTTTTTAAAAAGATTTATTTATTTATTAGAGAGAGAGAGAGTGGGAGAGGGGCTGAGGGAGAGGGAAAGAGGGAATCCCAAACAGACTCCCCACTGAGCATGGAGCCTGACACAGGGCTCGATCCCACAACCTTTGAGATCATGACCTGAGCCGAAACCAAGAGTTGGATGCTTAACCAACTGAGCCACCCAGGCACCCCAATCTTGCAAATATTATTTTAATTTGTAAGACCTTTCAGAATATAAAGAAATAGAAAGAAAAACAAGAAAGTGGATGCTTGGTAATATTGGGAATGATAGTTTGTTGTGCAAGCACACACTGAGGAAGAATTTGACAAGTTGATTATCTTTTCTCTTACTGAAGTGCTTTTGTCACTGCAGTCGTTCCTGGGCTCCAAGCAGTGTCCATCTCCTCCCCTGGCAGTGACACAACACGCAGATCATCATAGTATAGAATCACACTTGCCTTCTATTCTAAGGACATAGGGCAAGAGATGAAGAGAAGTGATCCCTGGGGCCAGATCAGTGTTAGTTACAGAAATGGATGTTTAACGATTTGGTTATGCTGTGTCAGCATCAAGTGCCAGATCTCAAGAGGCAGAGGACCCCATGTATATATTGAACTTATTTTCAGTGTATTTGTTATATGTAGGTCCAGGGCAGGCCCCCCTCCCTTTTTTTAAATAATAGTTTTACTGGCATATTGTTCACATACCATAAAATTGACCATTTTAAAGTATAAAACTTAGTGTTTTTAGTATATTCACAGAGTTGTATAACCCTCACTACTATCTTATTTTAGAACATTCTTGTCATCTCATAAAGGAACTCCTCTCATCCCCTGATAACCTCTAATCTACTTTGTCTCTATGAGTTTTTAAATTTCATTTTCAGATTATTCATTGCTACTCTATAGAGATAAAACTGATTTTTGTGTACTGATCTTGTATTCTGCACCCTCGCTGAGCTCATTTATTTGCTCTAATAGTTTTTTTGTGGATTTCTTAGAATTTTCTATCTATAAGATCATGGCACCTGCAAATAGAGATTGTTTTACTTTTTCCTTTTCAATTTGTACGCTTTTTATTTATTCTTTCCTGCCTAATAACTGTGGCTAAAAACCTCAGTACAATGTAAAATAGAAGTGGGAAGAAAGGACATTCTGGGCTTTTTCCTTATTCTAAGAGGAAAACTTTTATGATGCTAGCAGAGGATTTTTCTTAAATGTCTTTATCAGATTGAAGAAGTTTTATTCTTATTTTCTTGTGTGATTTTTTTATTATGAAAGGGTGTTGGATTTTGTCAATGCTTTTTCTGTGTCTATTGAGATGATCACTTCTTTTAACTTTATTATATTAATGTGATCTACTACATTGATTGATTTTTTATTTTAAACCAAGCTCACATTCCTAGAATAATTTCCCCTTGGTCATGGTCTATAATTTTTTTTTTTTTTTAATGTGTTGCTAGATTCCATTTACTGGTATTTTGTTGAGGACTTTTGTATCTGTGTTTATAAAAGATATTGGTCTGTACTTTTCTTGTGAGTCTTTGTCTAGTTCTGATATCAGGTAATTCAGGGCTCTTAGAATGAATTGGGAAGTATTCCCTTGTTTTCTATTTTTTTAAGAGTTTGTGAAGGATTTGTGTTAATTCTTCAAATGTTTGTGGTAGAACTTACCAGTAAAGCCATTGGGCATGAACTTTTTTTGTGGGAAGTTTCAAAATTACTAATTCAACTTCTTTACTTGTTATAGGTCTATTCAGATTTTCTCTTTCTTCCTGAGTCAATTCCAGTAGTTTGTGTCTTTTGAGGAATTTATCTATTTCATCTGGATTATCTGAGTTGTTGGCATATAGTTGTTCATAGTTTCCCATATTATTTCTTTAATTTCTATAAAATCGGTAGTGGTGTCCCTTCTTTCATTCCTGATTTTAGTAACTTATGTCTTCTTTTTTTTTTTTCCTTCCTTTTTTTCTGGTCAGACTACCTAATCTAGCTAAAGGTTATTCAATTTCATTGATCTTTTCAAAGAACTACCTTTTATTGAAAACTGGACTTGTGTGTGTATGTGTGTGTGTATTGTTGACCCACTGCTACATTAGATTTAGTTTCAGTTATACAACTTGGTGATTCAACAAGTTTACACATTATGCTATGCTCACCACAAGTGTAGCTACCATCTGTCACCATACAACGCTATTGCAATATTCCTTATGCTGTGCCTTTTATTCCCATTATGTATTCATTCCATATTGGAAGCCTGTATCTCCCACTCCCCTTTACCCATTTTACCTCTGCCCCCACCCTCTTTCCCTCTGGCGACAGAATATTCTCTGTATTTATAGGTCTGATTCTGTTTTTGTTTGTTTATTCATTTGTTTGTTGTTGTTGTTTTTATTCCACATATGAGTGAAATCATATGGTATTTGCCTTTCTCAGTCTGACTTATTTTATTTAGCATTATACTCTCTAGGTCCATCCATGTTGTCACAAATGGCATGATCTAACCTTTTTATGTCTGTGTGATATTTCATATATGTATACTACTTCTTCCTTATTCATTTGTCTTTCAGTGGATGCTTAGGTTGCTTCCACATCTTGGCTATTTTAAATAACGCTGCAATAAGCATAGGGTGCATATATGTTTTAGAATTAGTGTTTCCATTTTCTCTGGGTAAATACCCAGTAGTGGAATTACTGTATCATATGGTAATTATATTTTTATGTTTTTGAGGAACCTCCATACTGTTTTCCACAGTGGTTGCACCAATTTACATTCCCACCAACAGTGTACAAGGGTTCCTTTTTCTCCACATCCTTGCCAACATTTGTTATTTTTTGTCTTTTTGATTTTAGCCATTTTAACAGATGTGAGGTAATATCTCATTGTGGTTTTAATTTTCATTTCCCTGACGATTAATGATGTTAGCACATTTTTATGTGTCTATGGGTCATCTATATGTCTTCCTTGGAAAAAAATGTCCTCTGCCTATGTTTTTAATTAGACTATTTGTGGGGTTTTTTGGGGGTATTGTGTTGTATAAGTTCTTTATATTTTGGATATAAACCCCTTATCAGATAGGTCATTTGCACATATCTTCTCTCATTCAGTAGGTTGTCTTTTTGTTCTGTTGATCATTCCTTCACTGTGCAAGGGCTTTTTATTTTGACGTCGTCCCGACAGTTCATCTTTGCTTTTGTTTCCCTTGCCTGAGGAGACGTGTCAAGAAAAATGTTGCTATAGCCAATGTCAGAGAAATTACTGCCTGTTTCTCTTCTAGAATTTTCATGTTTTTAGGTCTCATATTTAGATCTTTAATGCATTTTGAGTTTATTTTGTGTATATTAAAAAGTGATCCAATTTCACTCTTCTATGTATCTGTTCAGGTTGTCCAGCACCATTTATTGAAGAGACTGTCTTTTCCCCATTGTATACTCTTGCCTCCTTTGTCATAGATGAATTGACCATATAAACATAGGTTTAATTTTGGGCTCTCTATTCTGTTCTGTTGATCTGTGTGTCTATTTTTGTGCCATACCACACTGTTTTGATTACTATAGCTTTGTAGGATATTTTGATCTGGAATTGTGATACCTCCAGGTTTGTTTTTCTTTATCAAGATTACTTTGGCTTTTGGGGGTCTTTTGTGTGAAAATTAGACATTTAAGTAATGTAATGTGGCAACTCAAATCAGATCACCTCTCCTCTGGTTTTGCTGTGTGCTGTTGTTGTTGCTGTTTGTTTAGTGACTTTCCTGGAATAATTCTGTGTAGTCTGTTTTCCCTATCATATATGGCTACTGAAGTCTTTGCTCAGTTAGTTTACTGATCAGCTAAGATAGGACAGAGATTTCCTTAAACCACTGAGTCTCCCACCTTTGCCGAGGGACTCTGGTTGTGTTTGGGGGCATGCCTTCAGCAGTTCCGTAATTTTTAACACTGCCTTTGCTTCCATTTCATGCTTATGCAGTCTCACCTAGCCAGAGGTGCGGATTAGAGCTTCCTCAGGTTTTTCCTGGGCATGCACCTAGCCCCTCACATGAACACATCCTTCTATCTCCCCATAAATACGTCGGAGATTTTCAAAGCCCCTTGTGAACATCTTGTTCCTTAAATCTTCCCTTTGAGCTTTTGAGCTTTTTGGCCAGGCTCTTGTTTTTCCCAACTTGTATTGCTGCCCCAGGCAACTATGAGGTTTTTTTTCCATAAATATCCTGAGGCTAGGGCTTTTCCCACTAAGAAGTTCTGAATCTAGTCAAATAAAGACAAGCCCTGTAAATAGGACTTTCCAGAATACTGCTAGACAGGTCAAATAGTGCCTGTTCTCTTGAGATGGGAATTTTGAGGCATTCCAATCCTCTCTGCCTCCTCCAGTGACTGCTAGGCTGTTGGTTTTCACAACTGCTGTGGTGGTGGAGCCGCTGGTTCTCAAGGTTACCACAGAACTCAGGAGGGGGAAATGAGAATAGAGCATGTTAAAAATCCACAGAACTCTGTTCTTACCAAATTTTAGCCTTTTTTTCTTCTTGAATAAATGCTCCTCAGAGTGTTGCAAACCTTTGGCTAATTTTCAGAGTTCTGCAAATGTTGATTTTCACAATTTTTTGCCGGTGTGCTCATGGCTTTAGTGGAGGAACAGATTTTTAGAGGTCCTTACTGTCATTCCATACTTCCTTCCTCCCTCTCCTCCATGTCTAAGGACAGTACTGGGTGGGTGCTATCTTAGAAGGCCTTTGAGGCCCAAGGACATTGTTCCATTTGACAGCCTTTGTTGAACTTCTTCCTCAGAACACGGCAATGTGCTGGGATTCTTTACAAACACCTCTCTGTTCCAAAACAGCCCTCCAGGGAAGATGTTTTGATCCCCATATTGTCAAAGATGCTCCACAAACACTAGCTGGCTTTAATTGGACCTAGTTCATTATCTAATGTCTTCAATTTTAATATTGTGGGGTCATTAAATTGAGTGAGGGGAGCACCAATATTATATTACTCATGGTTGCTTTAGATCTCCTGGTGTATATCTTGAGCTTTTTTTTTTTTTAAGATTTTATTTATTTATTTATTTATTTGTCAGAGAGAGAGAGAGAGCAAAAGCAGGGGAAGTGGCAGGCAGAGGGAGAAGCAGACGCCCTGAGGAGCAGGCAGCCTGACGCAGAGCTCCATCCTAGGACCCTGGGATCATGACCTGAGCCGAAGGCAGACGCTTAACCGACTGAGCCACCCAGGTGTCCCTATTTTGAGTTTTTTGATAGGCAAACACAACCAATTCAACAAACACTAAGCATCAATTCAGTTCAACATATATTTACTAATTACCTATAAAATGCCAGGCCCTTGGCCAGACTCTGTGGAAACCACAAAGACTGAACTTTGCCCTCAAACTACTCATCCAGAATCTTGGGGCCTTCCATAGCATCAGTCAGTGCTTCCAACCAGCTACCCACTCCGTCTCCCTACCACATCCCCCTCTAAGCCACCATCATCCCTTGTTTGAAATTCTATAATAGCCTTAGTGCAGATTTACCCCCTTCCACCCTTGCTTCCTGCAGGCTATTTCTCATCACAGAAACCAGAGTGAGCTTTGAAAAATACCTTCTGCCCCTTTGGGCCCTCTTCCCAGCCCAGGACTTTGCATGTGGACTAGATTCCCAAATCCTTGCCCTGGCCTATAAGGCTCCCTGCGGCACCTCTGTGACTGTCCCTTGTTCTACTCCCACCTTGATCATTCAACTCCAGCACTCCTTGAATACTCCAGGCTTGTTGTGCGGGCCTAAGAATTTCTGTGCTAGAGGGCTTTGTTCTGAGATCTTTGCATGACTCAGTCACTCTTGCTGTTCAGTTCTCACCTGAAATGTCACCTCCCCAGAAATGACCCTGAATCTACAGTAGCTCCCAGTCACTTTCTATCATATAACATGTTTCATTTATATCAGGGTAGTTATCACCACTGTAGAGGTTGCTTTTAGGCGACAGACTTGAGCCATGGAAACCTGAGTAAGGTTAGAGAGGCCCACAGTGACCATGGGGCTAAATGCAAACAGGCTCCTTAGGTGACCCACCTCAAAATAGCCACAGGCCCTCGCTGACCAATGGGCTACTCATAACCGGGCACAGGTACCAAAAAAGGAAAATTCCATACATTCTCATGCCTCCTCACTTCCCTTACCTAGAGCTCCCTAACTCTGCCTCTGGGCAGGCAGTCTCTCCTTTGCGGTCCTGCCCGCAGCTCCCTTGCAGTGTAGTCAATAAACTTCTGGCTCCTTTGTTCTGCCTCGGGTGAGTTCTTTTACCACACACACAGCTGTCTGTGTCCTCGCAGATTGGGGCTGTACCACAACTACCTAACACTGTCTTTTTATTTTTTTTTAGATTTTTTAAATTTATTTTTTAACAGAGAGAGAGACAGCGAGAGAGAGAACACAATCAGGGAGAGTGGGAGAGGGAGAAGCAGGCTTCCCGCCGAGCAGGGAGCCCTAACACTATCTTTTTTTATTCATTTGTTTATGTTTTTGCAAAATAAGCTTCATATACCATTCTCTCTCCAGTCCAAGAACGTAGCTAGCATTTAGTAAATATTCACTAGGAAGAAAGAAGAAAGAGAGACAGAAAGAAAAGAGAGAGAGAGAGAGAGAAAGAAAGAAAAGAAAGAAAGAAAGAAAAAGAGAGAGGGAGAGAGGAAGGAGGAAGGGAGAACATCTGATTGTCCTCTTCTCTGAGATGGTGATAACAGGATCTATCCCTAGTATTGTCATTAGCAGTAATGAGACGCTGAATATAGGGTACCTGACACCTAGTAGAATTCAGTAGGTATTCCTCAAGTGAATGGGGTAATATTTATTGACTGATTGACTCCACTGTCTCACATATCTTATGACACACGAAAGGTCCTAGCATGGGGCCTAATATATAACGTTCAATGAATTTAAGTTGTATTTCTTTCTTTTCTTTCATCCTTTGTGAGATCCTACAGAATCAGTCTGTAAAAGAGGCATGGTAGAAAAAAGAAAAAAGTATCCATTTCATAGGGTTTTTGTGAAGATTAAATGAAGTAATGAGATGCTGCATGTAAAGTAGTAGCTAGCACTGTGTCTGGCACATATTAGGAGCTTAATAATCTTGCCTGGCATCATCATCCTCATTGTTGCTATTTTTTTAATTGAAGTATAATTGACTCATCATTGCTATTTGAGCTAAGACGCTATACCTTCTTTCCAGCCAGAGCCTTTCTAGACAACATTCCCTGCTATGAACCCCAGCAAGAGACCTTGAAGCCTTTATTTCCTTTTCTCTTGTTGACCTTTGGCTAAAGTCCCTTTCTGCAGAAAGACAAAGTGACCAGCTTTTGATGTATTCCTTCCCTCTCTTATCTGCTTCCAAGTCTCAGCCACAGTGAAGAAGTGTAGCTGGGCGCTGGCCCAGCCCAGGGAGCGATAATGTAATTTTCAACTCAAGATAAACTCAAGGATAACTTTCAACGCAGCTACTCAGGCAGTCTAGGCGTGGAGGTGCCTTGCGGAGGGGAAACCAGGAAGTCACTCAGCCGCTGGCTCAGGACACGGGGGGCCATTGCTCCAGTGAAGTAACTGACCTCCGTCTCTTCGTCAAACCGCCTGAGAGTCAGCGCTCTGCAGAGCAGGGGCAGATGGAGGGAATGTGGAGAGATTAGATAAGAAGGATTTCCCAATCCCAGTAGGGGATAGATCCAAAAGCACAGAAGGTTGAGAAGCCAAACTCTCGTATCCCAATCCACCCCCATCACTCAACAATTCCCACTGTATGAATGGGGTGTGGAAAGCTTCCAATTAAAACGATACTTGTGAATATTGGCAAAGCTTATCTTTGTGTGCAGGGCACATTTAAATAGAGAAGAGGGAAGAGAAAGTTCTTGCTTTCTAGGAACACACATTCTGAAAGCTTGTCCACCAGGCCGTGAGCTTCTCAGTCTACCTGTTAGTCATGAAGGTATCCCCATACCTCACCCAGTATCTGGTGTGTAGTAGGTGCTCAACAAGTGTGTGTTAACTTGTACATTGAGAGTCTGTGTCCTGAAATCTTTTCTCCACATATGACAAGGTTTTATTCATTTACTCAACACATTTTTATCAAGTGCCTTCTGTGTTCCAGGCTCTGGTTCTTAGAAGCTTTTTTTCAAGTCATACAAGTGAGTGCCAAGCAGCAAAACCAATCTAAAAGTCCTCATTCTCCATCATTTACACTTTCCCTTCCTGTGTTTATGAGTTTTAATATCGGCTCCTGCTGTAAGTTACATAGCAAGTACTTTTCAAGAAATGGAGAACATTTCTACCTCAACTCTGGCTGTGGGTGAACTAGAAAGCCCCAGAGGAATCAGAGTGTGGTTCATTTCTCTTAGAAAGCTCTGAGTGTACAGATGAGTAATGAACCTGTATTCACAAATCACACACGTAAACCAGTTGTCCTTATTTTCCCATCAGCCTCCAGGGCCTGTCAGTCAGGATCAGATTATAGTGTGTATGCAAGTCACCTGGGGATGTTGCTAAAATGCAGATTCTAAAGGTATAGGTCTGGCTTAAGGCCTGACATCCTGCATCTCTTAAAACTTTCCCAGCAAGTGCTGGTGCTGCTCGTCCACATATGTTGAGAAACAAGGGTCTGGAGAAAAGGTACCTATCTGAGTTCTAGTCCTTTTTGTGTCATTCACTAGCTTGTGACCCTGGACATACTGCTTACCTTTTGGGGGCCTCAGTTTTTTCTTTGCAAACTGAAGAGCTTGAGTTCAATGTCATCTAAGGGGGCTTCTAATTCTAAACTTCATGACTCATTGACATTCAGTTTGCTAGTACCTTTATTATAGTAAGACCTCTTCAAGTTCTGAATTTCATGCACTTTACCCCTGGGTTCTCTTTCTCTGCTCCAAGGTGTTACTAGTCCTCTTTTATCTGGTTGTGCTTGCATGCTGCCCATTTTAATCATGATATTATATAGTTAGATCGATCAGTGAGGATGATTTTACAGAAAATTCCAATGTAGGAGGCCCCCCTCACCACCAGCAAATTATGAACTGGTGTGGTATTGTGCCCTCCTGGGTATAGGGGAAGTAGCTATCTGTGGGCTGAATACCTCTGAAGTTAAGCAGTGGGATCACAGCAGGAGGCATTGTGATGTGATGGTGGAGACAGCCCTCTGATGGCTTCACATGGGTGTTTTGAAAGCACTGATCAGATGACCATGATGCCTAACTGGCAGACCCTGAAGGCTGATGGGAAAATAAGGACACTGGTATGCATGTATGACTTGTGAAGACAAGCTCATTACTGATGTGTATACTCATTGAGCTTTCTAAGAGAAACAACCAGCTCTTACAACAAACACAGTAAATGACATGTTATGAACAATCTTGACTATGCTAAAAGGTCAGTGAATGCTGCTCAAAAGATCAGCAACAGATAGAAGCCACAGCCATGCCTAGACTGGAAGGACAAAGAGAAGAAGTGGTTTTACCAGAGCCCAAGGGTAGGGTCATCTGTGGAGGTTGGGATGATGGCAGGCCTGTTCTGTGGGCACTGGAACCATGAGAAGCCATTCCTACTGATCAAGAAATAAGGTGGGGGGAAACAACTTGGCTTCTCTCTTCCTCTCTACTTCCAAAACACCAGCCAGCACCTTCCATTAGGGGAACTCTACAAGAAGCTACTTGACACAGAAAACCTGAGAATTGAGCCTGCAGAAGTCACCTGTCTTGGGGATCCTGAGCAGAGCAGGGGGAGGGCAAGGAATCAATCTGAGTGCAAACAGGCCCAGCACCAGTGTCAATACCCCACATTGATTTCCATCCACTGGTAAAGCTAGGGTGTAGATGGGCTAGGAAGAAACCATGAGTGAAAAATAGTGTATTCAGCATTGCTATTCTTGCCTAGTCTGCTGGTAGAACCATCCAGTGGACAGTTTGGGTTGTAGAACTGGGACCTAGGACAGAGGTCAGGACTGAAGGGATAGACATGATGGTCACTTTGCCGAAGTGAACGGGCAAAGCTTTGAAGAGGGTGAAATTCCCAAGAGAAGTTGTAAAAAGGGACAAGAATAAAATTTCTGACATTTGTATGACTATTTATAATTTTTCAAAACTTTTTTTAACATTTTTTGATTTTACAGCATCCAGTAGTTTTGTCAAGGTAGCTTGGTGTTTTACTTTCCTCTCTAGAAAAATGGGAAAATTGATAAATGATCAGCCCTGTTCCCTTTCTTATCATTACAAGTTCTTTTTAATTGTGTAGAGGGGTGCTCTGAGTCTAGACCTCAATATTTATGAACTCCTGGGGGCTAAAAACAAGGACAGAAAACTTACAGAAATTTGCTTCTTGGGACTCTAAAGACAGACTTTGTTAAGTGGTAAACACTAAGTGCTGTTCTGTGCCAGATATCTTTATAAAGCCTTGCACAAGGATGGACTCATTGAATCCTTTGAGCTCGGCACTATTAATTTCCCATTGTACAGATTAAGTAAGTCGCTGTCTTAGTTTGGGCTGAGGTAACAAAGTACCATAGATTGGGTGGCTTCTCAACAACAGAAATCTATTCCTTGCTGTTCTGGAGGCTTGCAGTTTGTGATCTGGCTGCCAGCATGGTTGCTTTCTTGTGAGAGCCCTTTTCCAGGCTGTGGACCGTCTTCTTGCTGCGTGCTTACATGGCCAAATAAGGGAGCTCTCTGGGTCCCTTTTATAAGGGCATTAATCCTGTTTCTGAGGGCTCCACCCTCATGACCTAAATGCCTCTCAAAGGCCCCACCTCCTAATACTATCACATTGGGGGTTCGTTTTCAACATAAATTGGGGAGGGCTGGGGGAACGCCATAAATTGTGGCGCCACAAATATTCAGCCAATGCGCTCGCTTAAGGAGACTCAGCTAGCAAAGGATGAAGCCTCAATCCAAGCCCAGGCAGGTAGGCTCCAAGGCTCAGGCTTTAGCCAGTCTGATTTATTGCCTCCTCTCTTGGGGAGGCAATCAATTGATGAACCTTTACATGAATTACACGAGTTACATTACGTGTCTCATTGCTAAAAGGACTCACAACACTCGAACAGTTTATCCTCATGGAGGAGTTTTATTACAGGCAAGGGATACAGCACAGCAAGAGCAAGAGATAGATATGCAAAGCAAGGATCCAGAGATCTCAGGTGCAAGCTTTTTCCCCCTACACCTGGGTCACGCAGGACACCCTTTGTCTGCAGGTCTTGAACTCTACTGGCATGCATGTGAGGCACCTGGGTACCAAGAAGTCCAGTCAGGTTGTAGTGGAGGTCACAGTGAGCTGTTCACATAGGCATATTCCACCTGTGTGACAGGACGCCACTAAAACCAGGTACAAATTATAAATCCTACTATTATTACTAAATAATGCTAACCAACTGATACATCTCCTAACCTAACTAACTCGTGAACTCATGGAACATCATTTATCTTTAGTAAATACATTCCATAGTGATTGCCAATGGTTGGTGGCTCTGCAGATTAGTCTGGGGTCAATTTGGGTCACCTGAGCTTAACCCATGCTATTCAACCCTCTTGCCCTTGCTTATAAGTCAGGAGCCTACTCCTAGAACTCGAACAATGGAGTAACCCAAATGCAAATGTTTGCCATTGGGATGGGAAGTGTTCCATAGATAGTGGAAAAGCTATCATGGGTCTGTCATTACAAACATCTATTACTTAGCTAGGATTTTTGTGGCTGACTTTTAATGCTCCTATCCTCTGCTAATTATTCTGAGACCGGATAGATGTTCTATGTGCTCACATGAAACCCTTTCTCTGAAGGCCATTAGAATGTAATATGGTGAGTGCTGTGATATTTATCTGTGTCTCTAGAACAGTGATGCCCATTAGAAACAATACAAGTCATATAAGTAATTTTAAACTTACTAGTAGCCACATTAAAAAAAAGTTAAAAGAAACAAGTGAA
Source organism: Zalophus californianus (assembly GCF_009762305.2). Classification (NCBI taxonomy): domain Eukaryota; kingdom Metazoa; phylum Chordata; class Mammalia; order Carnivora; family Otariidae; genus Zalophus; species Zalophus californianus. The sequence goes on from NC_045598.1 coordinate 52,420,915, forward strand.
ATTAATTTTAATACACATTTTTTACTCAACTACATCCAAAATATAATTTCAACATGAAATCAGTATAAAGGTATAAAAGATATTGAGATACATTCTTTTTTTTTTGAAGTCTTCAAAATCTAGTATGTCTGTTATATTTACAGCACCTCTTAGTTTGGATAATAAATTTGCATTCGAAATACTTGATCTGTACTTACACTTTATAAAATGAACAGTTAAGGTGCCTGGGTGGCTCAGTCGTTAAGCGTCTGCCTTCGGCCCAGGTCATGATCCCAGGGTCCTAGGATCGAGCCCCACATCGGACTCCCTGCTCCATGGGAAGCCTGCTTCTCCCTCTCCCACTCCTCCTGTTTGTGTTCCCTCTCTCGCTGTGTCTCTTTCTGTCAAATAAAGAAATAAAATCTTTGAAAAAATAAAATAAGATGAACTTATAATTAAAAACATAGATTCCCATTCCCAAATTGTTCCAAATATACTCAGTTTTTCAATAACCAAATCGAATACCAAAAAAAATTTTTTTCTTTAATATTCACGTCCACATTCCAAAACTGGTTCATCTTTTCCAGAAGAATTGACTTGACTTTGTAAAACAAACATATCAATTTTTAAACTATGTCTACCCACATTATGTAAATTTACTAAATCTTATATCAACTCAACATTCATATTGAATTCAAAGGTCTATTACATGAATTGAAAAGCAGCACTAAATTTATCAATACCAACAAAACCTTCTTCAAATTTTTCCTGCACATTTTGCAATTTACAACACTTTGCCAGTTACAATTAAAATCTCCTGCATACCGATTGCCGCTAAGTATGTAAAAGCTGACTGTTCGTTTGTATTATGAAAAGTCTCAGTTACAAAATACATTCTCATACCTGTCTAGTTAGGTTACAATAAGCTTTTCCTTTCCTTGGAGCTGGAAGTTTAGCTTGTTTATATCCAGTGTGGTATCAGTGAGAAAATGTAAATCATATTGCCATTTTTTGGTCTTTGATTATTGAGAATTTGGCAAGGATTCTTTCAGTTTCAAAGAAAATCTTGAATTGGAGTTAACAGCAAAGTAAATCTTTGTAAAACCCTTCCACAATTCAATCAACAAGTACTGGCAAAGAACATGATATCATTAAATTCATTGCCTTTGGTTCCTTTCAACATTCCTATAAACTGACAATGATTCCATGTGCATGCATATATGAGGCAATTTTAACAACAGTATCCATGACGCTTTTCAGAGAGTCTGTTTCAGAAAACTGAGCACAGATATTTTCAGTATGTATCATACAGTAGAAAAAAACAATGAGGAAAACATCAGTCTCATTTTAAGATTCCACTAAGTCTAGATTTTTGACCTAACAGCTGTAGTACCATCATGATAGAAACTAATTTTTTTATATCTGACAAATTATTTGACAGCTGTAAAAGATTAAAAAAAAAACTACTTTAGGAGTTCAATTTTTTTAAAAATATTTATTTATTTATTTACTTATTTGAGAGAGAGAGAGAGAGCACAGGGGTGGGGGGTGCAGAGGGAGAGAGAGAAGTAGACTCCCTGCTGAGCAGGGAGCCCGATGTGGCACTCCATCCCAGGACCCCGAGATCATGACCTGAGCTGAAGGCAGATGCTTAACCAGCTGAGCCACCCAGGTGTCCCTAGGAGTTCAATTTCTTAGGCTGCAAACTGACATTTTTTTTGTGAATTTGGAAGTCTTTTAAAGTAAAAGGTACATGAAGTATTAATTGGCCAGTTTCTCTTTTATCTTTTGACTCATCTAAATCAATAGAAAAGTACCTGCAAGCTTTCAAATTATGACTCAATTGATCTTTGATCTTATTAGGAAGGTTTTACATTCTATAGGCTATCCATAGCTAAAATAATAATTTCTTTTACTCTCGCCCTCTAAAAGTGGCTTTATACCTGGCCAAAGTTACATACTCAGATTCTGTTAAAACTGTGTAAAAAATAGTTTGTTAATACATTGAGTTCCGATTTTAGATGGCTAATTTCCTTGAATCTTTTTCGACTGTTGAAAGGGACCCTTTTTAAAATCAAAATCACTATGTATGATTTGCTGAAAATGCTTCCTCCTGTTGTCTGTTTTATTATCTTTACTTTTTTTTAATACAACAAACAACTTCTTTGACTCTGCCCAGTTGACCTTCGTCGTGAACTTTGCAGCATATCTTATTCCAGCCTCTTCTTCCCATTACTGTTTTGGTCATAGTGCTAGCTTCCAAATCTCCACTCAGTTCTGCAGCAGTAGTATGCTTTCATTTGAAACTTAAAATTTTTCCATACTTATTTTTTGAACTAGAAAAATAAATTAACTGCATTGTAATGAAAATAATAGTATTTCAGTTTAATTACCAACTATGATTTATGTAGGTTTTACTGTAACTTATTGCTGTCTGCATAAAACATTCAAATTAGCATATTGTAATGTTATGTGATGCATAAAAAAATCATTTGAACTGAATCATTCTGTTTACACCTTCTAGGTTCACGATATATTAATATGTAATTTTGGAACCAATGCACTCAATACATGCAGTATGGTAAAGAATGAAATCTTATGTGATGCAGCAATTAAAGTAAAATAAAGTCCTACCAGAGCAATAAAGTTGTGTTTAACAGAAAATGATTTCACACTGCTTCAGTTTTTAATTTAAATTTAAATTAATTAAACCTAAATAAAAATATAATGTCATTTTCTCAATTACACTAGCCGCATTTCAGCTGTTCAGTAGTCACACGTGTTTTGTGGCTACCATATCGGACAGCACCACTCCAGAATCTAGCTGGATCACAAAGCAGTGGCAGCAATTTTCTGTGTCTTGTTCACTCTTGTCCCCAGCATGTAGCAGAGCACAGTAGGAGTTGAATAGCAATTTGTTCCATTAAAATGAAATCATGGGCTTAGCACAGCGACTGACACTTAGTAGGCGTTTGTCAAAGTACTGAACGAATGAATGATGTGCCATTTGCTCATTATCAGTAACCTGGTCTTCAGGCAGCCACGGTCCCTCGGTGAGCTCACTCCACCTTGGTGACCACATTCCCTGGGGAGCAGCAGTGTCTGTCCACACTGTGGCTTCATTCTAAGCAGTCCTGAAACCTCCATTCCCCTAGAGTTGTTCAGGTGATTTCATTGAATTCAGGGGGAAAAAAAAAAATCAAGAAGTCAGGATGTCTAACCCCAGAAAAGCATTCTGTGGTGAGAGCACAGGGAGATTTGATGTTTGGGGGCAAAAGGAGAAGCATTCTGTTAAACTGGGGAAATGGGTGAGGTCCTGGCTTTGGGATCGGAAGGAGGGGTGAAGCATCTTCCAGCAAACGCCTCCACCCCAACCCCCACCACCTCCTTCTCACTTCTGTTTCAGAGAGACTTTCCATGGCAAGAACTCAGACTTCTCCAGAATGGTATTTGTTTGAATCATTTTTCTGTTTAGGGCTAAAAATAGGAATTAAAAAACGGGAGCAGCAGTTGGATGGGATTTCAAAGCTGCATTCAGCAGGCTACATTTCCTCTTGGATTAAAAATATATATGTGTGGGGCGCCTGGGTGGCTCAGATGGTTAAAGCGTCTGCCTTCGGCTCAGGTCATGATCCCAGGGTCCTGGGATCGAGCCCCACATCGGGCTCCTGGCTCAGCAGGGAGCCTGCTTCTCCCTCTCCCTCTGCCTCTCTCCCGGCTCATGCTCTCTCTCTCTCTCTCTCTCTCTCTCTCTCTCTCTCTCTGTATCTCTGCGTCTCAGATGAATAAATAAAATCTTTAAAAATATATATATATATATGTGTGTGTGTGTGATTGTTTGGGGGAATTGTCCTGATTAAAGAGAAAGGGTAAATTGCAAAGAGAAACACCATCAAGTTGCAAAGTGAAATGTTATTCTTTTAGATTAGGGTTAATTTTGCAACAGTCCACCATGCTGGTAGGCAGACCTTGCAGAGGGTCAGGACGATGGGAGGAGGCAGCCCCGCTCCCATGTCTGCCGCCAGGCACAGCGGAGGGGCCAGGAGGCCAGAACTTTGAGAGGTCGCCTGTCTGGGCCTCCAAATGGCTAGGGGGACCTGCCTGTCCTGGGAGATCTTCCTTGCTTTTTTGTCAATGCTATTACTGTGGTAAAATATACATAAAATAATATTTAGCATTTCAGCAGTTTTAAAGTATACAATTAAGTGGCACTTAGTACATTCCCAGTGTTGTGCAACCATCACCACAATCTAGTCGCAGAACATTTTCATCGTTCCAAAGGGAAACTGTGTGCCCAGGAAGCAGTCGCTCCTCATCTCTCCCTGCCCCCTGCCCTTGGCAACCACTAATCCACTTTCTGTCTCCATGGATTTGCCTCTTCTGGACATTTTATATTAATGGAATCATGCAGTATGTAGCCTTTCGTGTCTGGTTTCTTTCATTTTGCATAATGCGTTCAGGGTTCATCTGTGTTGTAGTATGCATCTTTCTCATGTTTTGATGACCTTGAGTTACTCTCTGGCATAGTAACAAGAGGCCTGGTGTAGGAGCCATGCAGACCTGGTTCGAATCCTGGCCCTGCCTTTGAGCTTCAGTTTCTCGAGCTACCCAATGAGAATATCCTGAGATGTCCACCTCAGGAGTCCTTGGGAAGGTTCATTTGCTAATATTGAACTATTTATTTGCTAATTCAATAAAGATGAATTGAGCAACCACTATGTACCAGGCCAAGGCTTCAGGGATGTATTGGTGAACAACACTGGGCAAGTTCTTGGTCCTCGTGGAACTCAGTTCTAGTGCGAGAAGTAGACAATAAACACAGAAACAAATAAACAGGAAGAAGATTGGGTGAAGTGTCATTATCTGGATGTAGGAAAGGAACTGCTTTAACAGCCTGGTGAGCAAAGATTTCCCCCCGAGAAGCTGACATTTGAGCCAACATCTGGGGAATAGAATGAGCCAGTCTTGTTAAGAACTGGGGAAGACTGTTCCAGATAAAAGAACAGCAAGAGCAAAAACCCTGAAGTAGGAAAGACTTTGACACCATCGTGGAACAGAAAGGAGGCCAATGTGACCGAAAATGGGTGAGTTAGGGGTGGGAGGTGTGACGTGAGGTTGGAGAGGTAAGTGGGAGCCAAATCCTGCAGCGCCTTGTGGACTTCATTCCAAGAGCGCTGGGAGCCATGGGAGGGTTTTAGCTGGAGGAGTGACATGCTCTAACGTACAGTCAGAAGAGCACTGTGTGGAGACAGCTGTGTGGAGGATGGAACAGGCATAGGAGGCTGGAAGACTGGTGGAAGGAGGCTGTTGTACTAGTCCAGACAGAGAAAGTAGGTGGTTTGGTGAGTTGGGCTAGGGTAGGGTTAGGAGGCTTATAAAGAAGTGAGAAATTTTGAGATGGCCTGGAGAGGAAGCCAGTGTGAAGATTATGTTAAATAAGTAAAAGTAAACAGGAGAAATGAAATCAAATGAGAAAATGCATACAAAATGCCTAGTAGAGCCTAGGACAGAGCTACACAGCCCCATACACACACTCACAAATTTTTGAGGCTCTTTCAGGGAGCAGATTATGGGTTCCATCTTCATCTGGACTTCTCCATCACCAGGGTTGAGTGGAAACTATAGAGAAAGACATGGATATGTCTCTGATTTTCATGGGACAAAGAGAGAATAAGTCTACAACTTTCTAGTCAACCAGAATGCTTGGCCTTTTAGAGCCGCTTGGCCTTCAGCAAGCGATGGAGAGTAGAGTTCTGTGGGATGCAGTAATTGGCCATGTTCAAAGAGAAGAGGGCATAGCCAATGAGGAAATTGTTCTCTCCTTTTTATTATTTTTTAATATTATTTTATTCATTTATTTTAGGGGGCAGAGGGAGAGGGAGAGAGAATCTGAAACAGACTCTACACTGAGCACGGAGCCTGAGGGGGAGCTTGATCCCACAACCTGAGATCATGACCTGAGCCAAAACCAAGAGTCAGACACTCAACCAAATGAACCACCCAGGCACCCGTGTTCTCTCCTCTTTTAGCTGGCAGAACCTACCTGAAAGGAATTTCCTTCCTCCACTCTCCTGACACATTTGTTCTTCCCTATTTTACACTCTGTTGTGGTCCGTGGTTTCACGATCTGAGCAGAACCACCCGCTTTCGGGTCCCCTAGCCCTGGTACAAAGAGGGCACTTGCTTACTCTCCGGACATTCAATGAGTGAGTAACAACACACTATTGCTGCCTGCCTTAGAGCAGAGAAACTTCTAGAGTTGCAGAAGAACCAGTGAGGTTTTCTCTTCTGTGAAAATGTGAGTAATAATAGCATCCACTCAAAGGATTGTGAAGAGTAAGTGCGATAGGGGTGCCTGGGGGGCTCAGTCAGGTAGGTGTCTGCCCTCAGCTCGGGTCATGAGCCCAGGGTCCTGGGATCGAGCCCCATGTCGGGCTCCTGGCTTGGTGGGGAGCCTGCTTCCCCCTCTCCCTCTCCCTCTGCCCATGCTCTCTCTCTCTGTATCTCTGTATCTCAAATGAATAGATAAAATCTTAAAAAAAAAAAGATTAAGTGCGATAATGTGTGTAATTCACTTAGCACGGTGCCTGGCACATAACAAGCCCTCGATGGAAGTTTGCTAGTATTCCTCTTGCTAAGGGTCGGCTTTCTGTGGCTTCTTCTTTCCAAGCTGTTGTATATAAATGGCCTGCAGAGACTCCTTTTGGAGACCTGAATGAAGAGGGGACTAGGGGCTGATGTCCAAGAAAGAAGGTCTCTGGGGCAAGACCCTGAGTAAGGCCTCCCAGTTCTCATTGCCACTAGGGACTTGAAAGTGGAATTAATATAAGTGCCTTAGGGTTACTGTCAGTTCCTTTACAGCCTGATTTCCTGTGTATTGGGTACTAGATGAGACATAAGGGATTGCAAATGCAAATGGAAAGTGGGATGTTGTTAGCTGGGGCCAATATAAATATGTTTGTGGGGAGGACTGAACAAAGGCCTAAAGGCCTGATGTTGACAGAAACCATGTTATTGTTTTATATATGACTTCATCCTAGTAAAAATGAGAGTTCCTCCAGGCCTGCCAGGGAATGGGAGAGATATGTTCTCTGTACCTACACATGCCAGCAACCTGGGGAGGGGGGCAGTCTGCATGCAACCCTGACTCAGACCCCCAGTACCCCCCTGGTGTGTCTGAGGCAGGGGCTCAGCCAGCGGTGTCCACCTTGGAGTCAGAAATCTGGATCTCACGTCCACCAGGCACCAGCTGCCCCAGACACCTCAGCTGGGAGCCTCGTTTCTCCCTAATGCACACTCAGAAAACAACTGAACCTCCCCACCACCCGAGTAGTTGTGAGGAATAAACATGATAAATAAGATAAGCGAGGTTTTACAGAAATGCTGTGAGGGGCGCCTGGGTGGCTCAGTCGTTAAGCGTCTGCCTTCGGCTCAGGTCATGGCTCAGATTATGATCCCAGGGGCTTGGGATCGAGCCCCGAATCGGGCTCCCTGCTCAGCAGGAAGCCTGCTTCTCCCTCTCCCACTCCCCCTGCTTGTGTTCCCTCTCTCTCTCTCTCTCTCTCTCTCTCTGTCAAATAAATATATAAATAAATTATCTTTAAAAAAAAATGCTCAGTTAAAGAGACCCTTTGGTATTTGCGCTAACCTCACCTGCTTGTGTGTAACCTCTCCCACCAACACTGGAATCATTGCGATTCCTGGCTTCCCCCTGGCCCCCCACAGTCCTCCCCCCTTCACTCCCCCACCCCTACCGTGGTTAGCTTACCTCCTCTATGTAAATGTTTTATTTCATTAGGTCCTTTGCAAGGTGTTGCTCAGCTAAGAGAGTAGAAAGGCCAGGGGAACCTCTTAGAAAATATTGTCCACTTGGGTCCTTATTCTTGCCCAGCTCATCAGAAGCACCCAGAGACTCCTCTGCCTGCCTCTTCCCCTCCATGTGCCCCTTTATTTTACCCATTACCTCCATCACCGTTGGAAGCGTGAGTCTTTGATGGCACGGAGGGAACCTCCACAAGCACCCAGTGGAAATTCCTAGGCGGTTGGTTGAGGCGTTTCTTCGATTTTAAGAGCACTGGGACCCAAGAACTGGGCCTGATGAGGCTTCCCAGTCCGCCACTCGCCACCTTCCATTTCCTTCCCCCGAAAGTTTCCACTGGAAATTCCCCAGCTTTGGTCTGAGTGCTTGGCTCTGTAATCTTGGAGACATTCAGCATACACCCCACAATTAAGACTTTGCAACTCCACGCCGTGTTTCTTAAGAGAAAGTTAGATGCAATTAGATCATTTGAAGATGGATTAGCCTGCCGTCTGCACAATATTAAGAAAAATCACGGAGGGAATGCAGTACTCTGCGGGAGGCACAGGGGATGGGGGGGAACCCAGTTAAAAGCTCTGAAGGAAAGCCACTAATGAGCTCTACACTGGGTTGCCCCCCTCTTCCCGAAGGGTTAACACAATTTGTGGGAAAGGAAAAAAATCCCCTGTGGTATTAAAATGCTGTGTCAGAGATTTGTAAGCTCTCCTTTGTAGCTCTGGCCCCAGGCCTGGCTCACTTCAGTGGAGATCAGGTTAATAAGAGCTCAGTTGCTGCCTGGCAGTTCCTAATGGGGTTACAGTCTGGTGCCTGAGCAGTGAAGGACAGTTAGTAGTAGTAGTATTAAATAAATGCTGAGGAATTTGATTCAATAAGGTAAGGGACATCTGCTGTTCTTGCCTGGCCAGGGTCCATTCATCCTTCTTTTGACAAGAGCAGCTTGCTTTTCCTTTGGGGAAATCTGCCCGTTGTCCACTCTGGGGCTGGGTGGGGCTGGCCCGATACCCACTTTGGGGTGACCTTACAACTGACCCAGCTCCACTGTTGTATTTGAGAATCCAATCATGGCCCAAGGCATGAGATTTGTCAATTACATGAGTCTATAAACACCTCTTCCCCCTACCCTCAACCCCTGCTTTGTTGTTGTTCTTAGCTTCTGCCAGGTAAAGTTAGGTTTTCTGTTATTTGCAACTATGAATCCTGATTAATAGAAATATTAGAGGAACTTGTGCTATACTAGGCACTCTAAAGAGGTAGAAGAGAAACACATATACAGTTGGCCTTGCTCTTAGGAACCAACAACCTTAGAGTATCAGGTCTTAGAGACATTAACTATTTAAAGGATTAAATGACATGGTGTATAATTAAATGACATAGAGAATATGTTCTGTGGGAAGTCAAGAGAGGGAGAAATTGATGTGGGGGGGGGTTGGGCTTCCTGGCAGAGGTTGGACTTAAACTGGGCCCTAAAGGATGGAGAGGATTAGGTGAGACTGAGGGAATGCAGTACTCTGCGGGAGGCACGGGGGATGGGGGGGGAACCCAGTTAAAAGGAAGATCCTGTGTGGGTGAGAAATGGAAAGTGGATTTTGACATATGTATGATCAGAGCAGATACCAAAGGACTTGGAATCCCAGAATGAGAAGTTTGAGCTTCCCAGAATAGTTCGCTAGTGTGGGCTTATGGACAGGTGGGGGGAATCCACCCCAGATTATGCTACTGGTTTAGGCAAGTGTATGCCACCATATATGTTTCACCTGTTGGGGCGAAACTGGTACAGGGAAGGGAAAAGGGAAGGGCGACTGAACTTGGCTGTACCGTTTTATAACTGAGTAACAATGAGTAAGTTACCGAATCCCTCTGAATCTCAATCTTCTCATCAGCAAAATGCAGATAATAATAGCTAAAGATTCAGGGTGTTTGTGAGGAGCACTCAGGCAGTACCTGGCACATGGCACTAATAGTAGATAATATCTGCTGAGTGCTTACTAGTGTCCCCCAGGCACTGTGCTAAGCACCTGACATGCCTTATCTCATTAATCCTCCCAATAGTTAGAGCTCAAAAAAATTTGCTGCATCTGATTTGGGGTAACATTTTCATTCCTGTGCTTAATGGAACCATAAGCCTTATCAGAGCTAAATTCACTGTCCAATGAGATCTGAGTATATTATCTGAACATTCTTAAAGGTTACTAATTCTAATTTCTTCACACACACCTTAAAATATTTTGAATTTAATATAATCCACTACAGAACATGTGGAGAATAGATTAAAAGAAAAGAATGTAAACATAAGTCTAGTACCTACAACACAACCGTGATTTCCTAATAGAGAGGTTAGCATCTGCTTCTAGTCCCGTGAGTTAACCACAGTGTGATATTAGGCAAGTTTAACTTCCCTCAGCCTCAGTTTTCTTATCCATCCTTATGGGAGAGAAGCTTCCTCATTAGAGTTTTTCGGTAAGGATTAAATGAGATAATTCATGCTTTGCACAGCACCTGGCACATAATACACATTCAATAAATGTTATCAATGCCCTCTGGTCATTTTCCCCATACACTTGCCACATGATTGCAGTAACGTTGTATGTACAATGGCTTGCATCTTCTGTTTCCACTTAATATTGTACCTTAGATCTTTTCCATATAGTAACATTATCTCTCTGTCTCTCATGACTAATGGCTGTGTTCTCCTGACCGAAATCACTATCATTTAGCAACTTGTCCCCCCTTTTCTAAACATTTATAAATAATGCAGCAGTTCACACCTTTATACATATGGCTCTTTGTAAGGGCTTGAGTCTCAATACACTGTTTCTTTGAGCTCAGCTTGTGATTCTGCCCGCAGCTTTTCAGAAAGTGACACCCAAGTTAGTGAAGACCTTTGACAAATGGTGGATTATGCCAGTTCAATGCACTGCCATCCAAAGATATGATTGTCATGATTTTTTCATCACCGACTTCCCTCTGGTGTGATATTCTGTGCCCCATCTTGCAGATGGTTTTATTATGGGTCTGAGAGGAATCCCACTACCTTTTAGCTGGAAGTAATTCCCTATTCTTTCTGAATCCTACCTCTTGGAGGAGGACAGACTTTGCAGAACAATTTCAGGCTGTCTTTCTATTGTAAATGAAAGCCTCAAGCCCTTGTTTAGATCCCAGAGTACTTTGAAATCGGACCCTCCTACATACACCTGGAGTCATCAGTAAGCCAGGCCCCCAGATCTCCTGGCTAAGGGACACACGGGACACACAAAACTAAGGGCAAAGGTGAGCTTTTCATTTCTTCCCCAGGTCCTAAGGTTCCTTTGAAATCTTTATGATCTGTACCTTCAGGGATCATGCAAACAGCTTGAGGAAATCCTAAAATTGTGTTTTCTCCAGCTAAGCATTCAGGCCAAAGGAAAGAACTTTGTATGCCTTCCTGATGAACAGAATCATGCCTAAGTTTAGAAAAAGTCACCATGAACACAAATGCATTCACCATTTATTCAGTACATTGAGAAATAGTTTTCAAATGATAAACAGCAAAGCCTAGCCCTCTAGAGCAGTGACCCATCCTGGAAGCCTCAGGCCCCACGGACACTCACAGTTAGTGATAGAAGTCCGTGAACTATTCATGAAATTTCAAAAGGCCTAATGGTAACTGTGCATTATTATTATTTTTTAAAAAATAACACAGAACAACTAGAGCAACAAACTTATTTGTCTTGAATTAGATTAAGTGAAAAAAAATTTGCATTCTCATGTTAATTGAAGGCTTTGACAATATTTTTAAACAAATTTTACTTAACTATTTTTATATTTTACAGAAACATTTATTGTTTTAATAACAATAAGGGGAACAATTACTCTTTACTTAATTAGCTATTGTTGAAATCATTTGAAAAACCATATGACCTTGGACAAGCTGGTTAACTTTTTTTTTCCTTAAATTTTTTATTGTTATGTTAATCACCATATATTACATCATTAGTTTTTGATGTAGTGTTCCATGATTCATTGTTTGTGCATAACACCCAGTGCTCCATGCGGAACGTGCCCTCTTTAATACCCATCCATCACCAGGCTAACCCATCCCCCCACGCCCCTCCCTTCTAGAACCCTCAGTTTGTTTTTCACAGTCCATTGTCTCTCATGGTTCATCTTCCCCTCCAGTTTCCCCCCTTCATTCTTCCCCTCCTGCTTATCTTCTTTTTTTTTTTTAATTTTTTATTGTTATGTTAATCACCATATATTACATCATTAGTTTTTGGTGCAGTGTTCCATGATTCATTGTTTGTTCATTAACACCCAGTGCTCCATGCAGAACGTGCCCTCCTCAATACCCATCACCAGGCTAACCCATCCCCCTACCCCCCTCCCCTCTAGAACCCTCAGTTTGTTTTTCAGAGTCCATCATCTCTCATGGTTCGTCTCCCCCTCTGACATACTCCCCTTTTCTTCCTCTCCTGTTATCTTCTTCTTTTTCTTTTTTCTTAAAATATGTTGCATTATTTGTTTCAGAGGTACAGATCTGTGATTCAACACTCTTGCACAGTTCACAGCGCTCACCATAGCACATACCCTCCCCAGAGTCTATCACCCAGCCACCCCATCCCTCCCACCCCACCCCCACTCCAGCAACACTCAGTTTGTTTCCTGAGATTAAGAATTCCTCATATCAGTGAGGTCATATGATACATGTCTTTGTCTGATTGACTTATTTCACTCAGCATAACACCCTCCAGTTCCATCCACATCGTTGCAAATGGCAAGATCTCATTCCTTTTGATGGCTGCATAATATTCCATTGTATATATATATACCACATCTTCTTTATCCATTCATCTGTCAATGGGCATCTTGGCTCTTTCCATAGTTTCACTATTGTGGACATTGCTGGTATAAACATCCAGGGTGCATGTACCCCTTCGGATCCCTACATTTGTATCTTTGGGGTAAATACCCAGTAGTGCAATTACTGGATTGTAGGGTAGCTCTATTTGCAACTTTTTGAGGAACCTCCATACTGTTTCCCAGAGTGGCTGCACCAGCTTGCATTCCCACCAACAGTGTAGGAGGGTTCCCCTTTCTCTGCATCCCCGCCAACATCTGTCATTTCCTGACTTGTTCATTTTAGCCATTCTGACTGGTGTGAGGTGGTATCTCATTGAGGTTTTGATTTGGGTTTCCCTGATGCCAAGCGATGTTGAGCACTTTTTCATGTGTCTGATGGCCATTTGGATGTCTTCTTTGGAAAAATGTCTGTTTATGTCTTCTGCCCATTTCTTGATTGGATTATTTGTTCTTTGGGTGTTGAGTTTGATAAGTTCTTTATAGATTTTGGGTACTAGCCCTTTATCTGATATGTCATTTGCAAATATCTTCTCCCATTCTGTCGGTTTTCTTTTGGTTTTGTTGACTTTATTTTGCTGTGCAAAAGCTTTTTATCTTGATGAAATCCCAATAGTTCATTTTTGCCCTTGCTTCCCTTGCCTTTGGTGACGTTTCTAGGAAGAAGTTGCTGCGGCTGAGGTTGAAGAGGTTGCTGCCTGTGTTCTACTTTAGGATTTTGATGGACTGCTGTCTCACATTTAGGTCTTTCAACCGTTTTGAGTCTATTTTTGTGTGTGGTGTAAGGAAATGGTCCAGTTTCATTCTTCTACATGTGGCTATCCAATTTTCCCAACACCATTTGTTGAAGAGACTGTCTTTTTTCCATTGGACATTCTTTCCTGCTTAGTCAAAGATTGGTTGACCGTAGAGTTGAGGGTCCATTTCTGGGCTCTCTATTCTATTCCATTGATCTGTGTCTGTTTTTGTGCCAGTACCATACCATCTTGATGATGACAGCTTTGTAATAGAGCTGGAAGTCCAGAATTGTGATGCCGCCAGCTTTGCTTTTCTTTTTCAACATTCCTCTGGCTATTCGGGGTCTCTTCTGGTTCCATACAAATTTTAGGATTATTTGTTCTATTTCTTTGAAAAAAGTGGATGGTATTTTGATGAGAATTGCATTGAATGTGTAGGTTGCTCTAGGTAGCATTGACATCTTCACAATATTTGTTCTTCCAATCCATGAGCATGGAACGTTTTTCCATTTCTTTGTGTCTTCCTCAATTTCTTTCATGAGTATTTTATAGTTTTCTGAGTACAGATCCTTTGCCTCTTTGGTTACATTTATTCCTAGGTATCTTATGGTTTTGGGTGCAATTGTAAATGGGATCGACTCCTTAATTTCTCCCTTCTGTCTTGTTGTTGGTGTATAGGAATGCCACTGATTTCTGTGCATTGATTTTATATCCTGCTACTTTACTGAATTCCTGGATGAGTTCTAGCAGTTTTGGGGTGGAGTCTTTTGGGTTTTCCACATAAAGTATCATATCATCTGCAAACAGTGAGTTTGACTTCTTCTTTGCCGATTTGGATGCCTTTGATTTCTTTTTGTTGTCTGATTGCTGTGGCCAGGACTTCTAATACTATGTTGAATAGCAGTGGTGATAGTGGACATCCCTGCCATGTTCTTGACCTTAGGGGGAAAGCTCTGTTTTTCCCCATTGAGAATGATATTCGCTGTAGGTTTTTCATAGATGGCTTTTATGATATTGAGGTATGTACCCTCTACCCCTATACTGTGAAGAGTTTTGATCAAGAAAGGATGCTGTAATTTGTCAAATGCTTTTTCTGCATCTGTTGAGAGGATCATATGATTCTTGTTCTTCCTTTCGTTAATGTATTGTATCGCATTGATTGATTTGCGGATGTTGAACCAAACTTGCAGTCCAGTTATCCCTGCGCGTATCCTGGCCAAGTATCCACTTGGTCATGGTGAATAATCCTTTTAATGTACTGATGGATCCTATTGGCTAGTATTTTGGTGAGAATTTTTGCATCCATGTTCATCAAGGATATTGGTCTGTAATTCTCCTTTTTGATGGGGTCTTTGTCTGGTTTGGGAATCAAGGTAATGGTGGCCTCATAAAATGAGTTTGGAAGTTTTCCTTCCATTTCTAGTTTTTGGAACAGTTTCAGGAAAATAGGTATTAATTCTTCTTTAAATGTTTGGTAGAATTCCCCTGGGAAGCCATCTGGCCCTGGGCTTTTGTTTGTTGGGAGATTTTTGATGGCTGCTTCAATTTCCTTAGTGGTTATAGGTCTGTTCAGGTTTTCTATTTCTTCCTGGTTCAGTTTTGGTAGTTGATACAGCTCTAGGAATGCATCCATTTCTTCCAGGTTATCTAATTTGCTGGCATAGAGTTGCTCATAATACGTTCTTATAATTGTTTGTATTTCTTTGGTGTTGGTTGTGATCTCTCCTCTTTCATTCATGATTTTGTTGATTTGGGTCATTTCTCTTTTCTTTTTGGTAAGTCTGGCCAGCGGTTTATCAATCTTGTTAATTCTTTCAAAGATCCAGCTCCTAGTTTCGTTGATCTGTTCAGCTGTTCTTTTGGTTTCTATTTCATTGATTTCTGCTCTGATCTTTATTATATTTCTCTTCTCCTCCTGGGTTTAGGCTTTATTTACTGTTTTTTCTCTAGGTCTTTTAGGTGTAGCGTTAGGTTGTGTATTTGAGACCTTTCTTGTTTCTTGAGAAAGGCTTGTATTGCTATATACTTTCCTCTCAGGACTGCCTTTGCTGTATCCCAAAGATTTTGAACAGTTGTGTTTTCATTTTCATTGGTTTCCATGAATTTTTTTTAATTCTTCTTTAATTTCCTGGTTGACCCATTCATTCTTTAGTAGGATGCTCTTTAGCCTCCATGTATTTGAGTTCTTTCCGACTTTCCTCTTGTGATTGAGTTCTAGTTTCAAAGCACTGTGGTCTGAAAATATGCAGGGAATAATCCCAATCTTTTGGTACTGGTTGAGATCTGATTTGTGACCTAGGATGTGATCTATTCTGGAGAATGTTCCATGGGCACTAGAGAAGAATGTGTATTCCGTTGCTTTGGGATGGAATGCTCTGAATATGTCTGTGAAGTCCATTTGGTCCAGTGTGTCATTTAAAGTCTTTATTTCCTTGTTGATCTTTTGCCTAGGTGATCTGTCCATTTCAGTCGGGGGGATGTTAAAGTCCCCCACTATTATTGTATTGTTTTTCAATGTGTTTCTTTGCTTTTGTTATTAATTGCCTTATATAATTGGCTGCTCCCATGTTAGGAGCATAGATATTTACAATTGTTAGATCTTCTTGTTGAATAGACCCTTTAAGTAGGATATAGTGTCCTTTTCATCTCTTATTACAGTCTTTGGCTTAAAATCTAATTTGTCTGATATAAGGATTGCCACCCCAGCTTTGTTTTGGTGTCCATTAGCATGGTACATGGTTTTCCACCCCCTCACTTTCAATCTGGAGGTGTCTTTGGGTCTAAAATGAGTCTCTTGCAGACAGCATATTGATGGGTCTTGTTTTTTAATCCAATCTGATAGCCTGTGTCTTTTGATTGGGGCATTTAGCCCATTTACATTCAGGGTAACTATTGAAAGATAGGAATTTAGTGCCATTGTATTGCCTGTAAGGTGACTGTTACTGTATATCGTCTGTGTTCCTTTCTGGTCTATGTTGCTTTTAGGCTCTCTCTTTGCTTAGAGGACCCCTTTCAATATTTCTTGTAGGGCTGGTTTCGTGTTTGCAAATTCCTTTAGTTTTTGTTTGTCCTGGAAGGTTTTTATCTCTCCTTCTATTTTCAATGACAGCCTAGCTGGATATAGTATTCTTGGCTGCATATTTTTCTCGTTTAGTGCTCTGAGGGTATCATGCCAGTCCTTTCTGGCCTGCCAGGTCTCTGTGGATAGGTGTGTTGCCATTCTAATGTTTCTACCATTGTAGGTTACATATCTCTTCTCCCGAGCTGCTTTCAGGATTTTCTCTTTGTCTCTGAGACTCGTTAAGTTTTACTATTAGATGTCGGGGTATTGACCTATTTTTATTGATTTTTGAGTGGGGTTCTCTGTGCCTCCTGGATTTTGATGCCTGTTTCCTTCCCCACATTAGGGAAGTTCTCTGCTATAATTTGCTCCAGTATACCTTCTGCCCCCCTCTCTCTTTCTTCTTCTTCTGGGATCCCAATTATTCTAATGTTGTTTTGTCTTATCGTATCACTTATCTCTCGAATTCTGCCCTCATGATCCAGTAGTTGTTTATCTCTTTTTCTCAGCTTCTTTATTTTCCATCATTTGGTCTTCTATATCACTAATTCACTCTTCTGCCTTATTTATCCTAGCAGTTAGTGCCCCCATTTTTTGATTGCACCTCATTAATAGCCTTTTTGATTTCGACTTAGTTAGATTTTAGTTCTTTTATTTCTCCAGAAAGGGTTTCTCTAATAACTTCCATGCTGTTTTCAAGCCTAGCTAGTATCTTTAAAATCATGATTCTGAACTCTAGGTCCGACATCGTACTAATGTCCGTATTGAGTAGGTTCCCTGGTACTACCTCTCGTTCTTTTTGTTGAGGTGATTTTTTTCCATCTTGTCATTTTGTCCAGAGGAGAATAGATGAATGAGAGAACAAAATGCTAACCAGGTTATAACATCCCCAGAAAATATACTCTAAACAAATCAGAAAAGACCTGAAACCAGGGGAAAAGAAAGGGACAGAAAGAAAAAAGAAAAAGAAAAAAAAAACAAGATAAAGATAAAAACAAACAAAAACAGAACAAAACAGAAAAAACAGAATACGATCAAATATGATCAGGCTGGTGCATAGATCAGTGCCACACACTAGATTTTGTGTATATTTTGGTCTGTTAGAAGAAAGTGCCTCCCAAAATTTTAAAGAAAGAAAAACTTATATATGTACAAAAATAAGGGTTGATACAATGAAGGGATGGAATATGACTCTAAAGATGAAAATTATAAAAAATTTTATAAAAGGAATCGATAAGATAGAAGTTGTTTGAAGAAAGAAAGAAGAGGATTTTAAAAAAAGGGGGAGAGGGGCGCCTGGGTGGCGCAGTTGGTTAAGCGACTGCCTTCGGCTCAGGTCATGATCCTGGAGTCCCGGGATCGAGTCCCATATCGGGCTCCCTGCTCGGCATGGAGTCTGCTTCTCCCTCTGACCCTCTTCCCTCTCGTGCTCTCTATCTCTCATTCTCTCTCTCTCAAATAAATAAATAAAATCTTTAAAAAAAGGCGGGGGGAGAGAATGTCATCAGGCAGGAGACTAGAACAAAGCCATACACTAGAGATTTAGGGTATATTTTGATCTGTTAGAAGAAACTGTATCTCAAAATTTTAAAGAGAGAACAACTTATATATATATATATATATATATATATATATATATATATATATATATATATGCCAAAAATAAGGGTAACTACCATGAAGGGGTAGAATATGACTCTAAAAATGAAAAATAAAAATGCTTTTTAAAAAAGGGATTGATAAGATGTTGGTTGAAAAAGGGGAAAAGAAAAATTCCAAAAAAAAGTTAAAAAAATTAACTTTGAGAGACTAAAGAATCATGGTAAAAAAGCCATGAATTCTATGTGCAGTATTCCCCTAGTGCTGGAGTTCTGCCGTTCTCATTGATCGGTAAACTTGGTCTTGGCTGTCTGTTCGTGCTGATCTTCTGGGGGAGGGGCCTGTTGCCGTGGTTCCCAAATGTCTTTGCCGGAGGCGTAATTGCCCCACCCTTGCCGGTCCAGGCTAAGGAATCTGCTTGGGTTTGCTCTCGGGAACTTTCGTTCCCTTCAAGCTCTCGGTACAGCTTTGGATGATGAGAGTGAAAATGGTGGCCTCCCAATCTCCCCCCGGAGGAGCTGAGAACTCAGGGTCTCACTCCCCAGTGCACCCCCAGAGAAAAGCAGTCAATCACGCCCGTCTCCCCGGTCTCCGGCCGCACTCCATGCTCACCCGGCCTGTGACCAAGCGTTTTCTATCTCTGGCACCCGACCCCGTGTGGAGTCTCCAAACCCAGCAGATCCCTGCGGTGCGCTCCCGCGCCACTCCTCCCGGGGGAGGAAGGGGAGTCTCCCCGGCCCTGCCGCTTGTTGGGTCCCTGCTGGAGGAGCAGTGGCCCGACTGGCCCACGGATCACAGTTTATGGCCACCCCGAGCTGAGAGCCCGTGCCTCGGCTCTGTCTCTGCAGCCAGCTTCCCCGCTCCGATACCTGGGAGCTCTGCTGCACTCAGGCACCCCTGGTCTTTCTGTAACCCTGAGGGTCCTGAGACCACACTGTCCCCCGAGGGTTCCACCCCCCACTTAGCCACTGGAGCGACGTCCCTCAGCAGAGCCGACTTCTAAAAGTTCAGATTTTGTGCTCCGCGGCTCTATCACTTGCCAGAAGCAGCCGACAGAGGCCCCTTCCCCGGCCGTCTATCCTCCCGAATATCGCCTCGGATTCACTTCTCCACACGTCCTACCTTCTAGAAAGTGGTTGCTTTTCTGTTCAGAGAGTTGTTGCTATTCTTTTCTTCAATCTCCTGTTGATATAATAGGTGTTCAGAATCGTTTGGTCCCTATCCAGCTGAATTCCTGAGACCAGACGAAATCCAGGTCTCCTACTCCTCCGCCATCTTGCTCCGCCCTCCAAGCTGATTAACTTCTAATCAGGTCATTTGTAAGGTGTGTGTTCCTGAACAAGTTAGCCTCACTTAGTTTCATTTATTAAATAGAAATAATATACTCTCCTCACTCTCCTCCTAGGGTTATTGTAAGGAATAAAAGATACAATATGCAAAGCATAGAGGCAAAGTACGTGGCACACAATAAGGGTTCAGTGTGTAAATATTTTTCCCATAGAAACTGCAAATTTATATATTTGACAGAAGTATTTAAAGCATGGGTCCTTGGGGGCAAGTAGATGTAAAATTTAAAAAGGCTTCTCCAGTGGTGAAAATGTTGGAGGACAGCTCCTTGACTCTGACTAGTGTTGGTTACTTAAGTAAAATAATTACCATCACTATCAGAATGAAGCATCCACTAAATTCATCTCCCTTTTGTAGCTACCAGGCAACGTTCTTTTGAGTGCTTTCACACCTGGCATTACCTACCTTTTCTTCCTGTATGTCGATAGCTGACGTTACTCCAGTTCCTGAAGGCAGAGGAGAGCTGAGCACTATGTCTGGGAAGGAAGAAGCTCACGGGCAGGTGCTCTGATCCTTGCGCAAGGGCCTGCTCTGTGAGTGGTGGCATCAATGCTGCTTTTGTTCTACCTTCCATGGCTGGCCCACAGTTGAACCCGGAAAGGCTGGCTGTTCAGGGCAACCTTGGCCCACCAACGACAGACAGCACCACCCAGAGCCAAGAGTTCACTTGGCCCCCAAGATTTGGCACAGGGGTTCTCCCCACTGGGGAACCAGTGTCAGGAAACACTGACTCCCCCTTTGGCATCCAAATGCATTCGAAATTTTGTGGAGGTAAATTGAAGGTCTGAAATGTGGTATCACTCCTGAAAAGGGCAGAACTATCAGCATGGAGCCAGTACACCCTTTGCTAATTAAAAGACATAAGAATTGCCTTGTATTCATGCAAGTGAATTGTCCTTCACTCATTCATCATGTTAAGGACGTATAGATGAAAAAAATGGCATCCCTGTCCCTAGAATCTGGTGGACTAGTGGAGAAGTTGTCACCTGCTTAGGTAAGCACAGCCTAATGTCCTGGAGACAGTGATAGACACCTAGAGAAAAGGAAATAGAGCCTGCCTAAGGGGCTAATAATCATAATAGCTATAATTTGTCAAGCATTTATTCTGTGCCATTCACTGTGCTAAGCACTTGGCATGAATCACCTCATTTAATTTTTAAAACACAACTATAATACCGATATTCTGATGGTCTGATTATCTTCCTACCTCTCTAGGGAAGGCCATGCAAAGGACATGGCATCTGAGGGTCTTAAAAAAAGAATGGGGGTTTACAAACTGCACATGGGTGGGTAGATCATTCCAGGCATAGAAAACAAATGGTCTGTTTGGAGACCTGCAGATTCCCTGGTAAGTATGTTGCAGAGGGAGTATAGTGAGAGTATGCTAGGTGAGGATGCTGATTGCAGTGAAGTGAGAAGTAAACGAGATAAGCTTTCAATTACGGACCACTCTTCACAGAGCTAAGATGTAGAGGAAGGAGACTCAGTACTGCAGAACTCTAGGTAGAAGGAGGGATGACCATGAAGACTGGCTGGCTTCTGAGATGGAAATCCGACACATATAGGTAGGCTTGAGAAGGGGCAATGAGAAGGGAAAACTAAAAATGCAGAACAGAAAGAATGATGGGTGGAGATAGGTCTTCCGCCTCCCCAGTTTGGAAGAAAGATAAAAAGAGACCTAAAGACATAAGTAAGTTCATAAGAATAGGTGTTGCAAGGGGTGGGGGGACCCAAACAGGAAGAGGCAGAAGGAAAGGATGTGATCTGGAAAGTTGTACCCGCCTGTTGCCTGTTCTGTCTGTGAGATCAAAGACAAGTCTTCTGAGGAGAGTGAGAGGTGATGTAGCATTTTAGGGCCTTGATGAAAGAGATGAAGGTTTGGAATCACTGTTGAGGGCAATTATGAGGTGCTCAGGACGCCTGTTTAGATCCTGATGAGAGAGTGTTCAAAGGAGGGAGAAGAGAGTGAAGGTGATGGCATGTGGGAGACAGTTGAATATACTGGGAATGGTTGATAGGAGTGGAAAAAAGATGATGAAGAGAGGACTTGCTAGGTGATTTCAGGATCTACCTTCAGACTTCTCAACAAGGGGAGTGGACTTAGTCTGTGATGCTTCAGGGCACTGCACCAGGTCCAACAAGTGGTCCTTACTGGAGGCCAGTTCTAGCCCCCAGCAGAAAAACGTGTAATTAGTGCCACCCAACAGTGGGATCATCTGCCTTGCAAAGGGTTTCCATCACCTGCCAAGGATGTCATGCTGGCAATTGGGTAAGCTGAATCAGATGGCTTCTTAGATCCTTTTAATACTAAGATTTTATGGTTGCATAACATGGAGAGTATCAAAGTAAGGGGAAGCCAGTCTCAGCATTCTTGTAGGTTGTCCTTCTTTCTGAGCATGAGCATCTTGATTGTAATGTTCAATAGGGTTTGTGCAGTTCAGTAACTGTAGAAACAACTTTAGAATTTTTGTTGATTGCAGGAGGAGTTTTGTGAAGATTGGCAGAAGCCATGGTCTAGTTTAAGGACTATGTACATGATATTATCTAGTTAGCACACATGATGTGAACCTATGATCACTATGGAAAGGGCTTTTCTCTCTTTTCATGCCCATCCCATTTCATTACAGACCTGCAGAAGACCCTTAGCTGTGGTGACTAAGGAAGACCTTTGGTCCTTATCTACTTGGGAGTCCTCCCCTCACAAGACGTTTTGTGCATCTTCCAAGTCAAGTCACCTTCTTTTCATTTGCCTCCTGCATTGGGATTCCTTTCTTTCTTCTTTGGAATCTATTAGTCTGCCTCGGTGGTTCTCTACCAGGGGTGATTCTGTCCCTTGGAGGACATTTGACAATGTCCAGAGACAGTTTTGATTGTCATGACTAGAGAGGGGCGTCTGCTGGCATCTGGTGGGTAGAGGGCAGGGATGCTGCTCAACCACTACAATGCTCAGGACAGCCCCCACAGTAAAGAATTATCCAGCTCGAAATGTCAGTAGTGCTGAGGTTGAGAAATCCTGGTCTATTTTTAAGTCTCCTAAATCAGCTGCTATCAACACATTCTGTACAATCCCAGATACCTACTTTGATTGTCTAATTTGAGAGTTGTTGCATGGCTGAGTGCTCTGCCTGTGTTAACTACACCCCTCACCCATCCCTTCCTTCATAATAAGAAGAACATCTTTGACTCACTTCGGCAGGAAGAGTCACTTCTTGGTTGGGGTCCAAATAGAACCAGATCTCCCCCAAGATATTGGCAGGGATGCCATGGCTTTCAGAGTCACAGCATCAGATATCTCCTCTCTGCAGCAGCTCTAGGCCAAGGGTACCGATGGAGGACAAGTTACAAATACAACTATGTGGGCCATTTGTTTGATTTTGACTAAAAGCTCATACCATCTTTAAAAGACTGGGTGTTAGAGCTCTACCATGAAGGTCCCCTGCAGCCTTTTCAAACCAGGACTAAACCAAGACTGGTATTAATGCAAATATGACTTTGGCACAAATGCACACTGAGAAAATAGTGCCTAAGTTACACCTAATCTTCTGACCCTCTGAAAGATCCCATGCAACTCATGCTACATGTTCTTGCACCTCTGATCCCAAATCAGGCTGAAGTTTTCAGGGAATTAGATCATAAATTAGCCCTTGGTAGTTTCCAGATCTTCTACCCCCTTAAGAATCCTAGGACAGCATCCCTTCATGACCCACTATGGGTAGCCTTCCCCAGTAGAAATAACCCAGGGCTGAGATTTCCCTTTTCATCCCCTACCTTTGACAGGCTGAGTGGCCTTGGGAAAATCATTCAAACTCCTAAAACCTAGGTTTTCTCATCTCTGAAATGAAGACATCTACCTTCCCATTTCTAGAAATCCATTCTGAGAAAATACTCTTTTAAAAAATTCAGACAAGACCTTATGTACAAAGTTATTTATTGCTTCATTAGTTAACATTAGACATCATTATGAAACATTAATTATGGCATACCCACAGAATGAAATGTTTTGTACCCACGAAAAAATATTGTTCATGAAGAGTTTTATTGACTAAGAAAATGCTTGTGTTCTAACATCAAGAATAAGAAGCAAGATACAACACACACACATACACACACACCTATATCCATATAATATTATCTCAACTATATAAAATATCCACAGGAAAAAAAGTCTGGAAGGAAACCAAACTATTACCAAAAGTTTATGCTTAATTTTGTGTTAATACATATATAACATTTTAAATAAAATAATTTAACACTGGGATATACAATACGTTTTTTCCCTTTAAAAGCAGAGCATATATCAGTGACATCTGAGAAACATTGATTTAGAACTCTGACAGAACTGGTGCTGGAGATAAAATTTTGGAGTCATAGGTATTTCAGTAAAGGTCAATTAATGGATAAGATCATCTAGGACAAGCCTGTAGCGTGAGAGGAGACAAGAGTCAAGGACTGAATCCTGGGAAACAACAACACCTATGGAATAAGGGAGGAAGCTGAGCCAGGGAAGGGACTAAGGTATGACAGCAATCACTATGAGATAAGTATCTAGATGGATTAGAACAGTGGCACTGAGAAGAGAGAGGGATTGATAAAACTGAACAGAATTTAAAAGTCACTAGTTGGATATAAGACATAAGGGTATTGGAAAAGCCAAAGATTACTTGAAGATACCTAGCTTGGAAGATGGGAGGATGCTGGTATCAGAGGCAGAGTTGGGATAATTTGAAAGGAAAGCAGAGATGGTGGAAGAAGAGAAAGGAAAAGTTAAACTTAGTTTTGTATGGATTGTGTTTGAGATTTCCTTTTAAGAGAGAGCCTCTAGCTGCAGCAGCTTGGGCATCTGCCATAGCATACAAGCCAGGATCACTCTTTCCAGGCAGCTCCCAATCAACCAGTGACTAAGCTCCGAAGGAGTAATAGAGCTGAACCCTTCTGTCCCAAGTTGCCTCTTCTGATAGTCATTGCTCTGAGGCTCCCCTCTGGGCTAGCCCAGACTCAGAGCAGCACTGTGGTCTGATTCTTCTCCTTCCCAACCCTCCTGCCTTCCCCTCTCTTATCTCAGATGTCAGGCCTGCATCACAGTCTGAAACCCCTCCCTACCCTGCTTCAGTCTTTCCCCCTTTTTTCATCCACAAACACTACTCACAATAAATCTCTTGTACTGTTAACTTCCATCTGAGCATCTGCTTCCTGGGGACTGGAAAGGATACAGGTGATGGTTGCATATCCAAATGGAATTATGTGGGAGGGAAAATTGTATGGGTCTTGAAGACCATCAGGGTTGAGGGATACCTGAATCACAAGGGTGTCCCCGACAGCATAATCACAGGGAGGAATGGAGGACCAAGGTTTGAGTCTTAACTGACGCTCAAAACTGGGAGGGGTACAGGTGAAAGAGAATTCAGTATAGGAGGGAAGATACTGACAAATGGAAAACCAGAAAAGCACAAGATCAAAGAAACCATGAAGGAGGGAGAGAACTTCTTAGGAGCAGGTGATAAACAGATTAGATGTCTGAGGAACATCTGGGTGGAGCCTAAAGTCTTGCATTTAGAGAGTGTAATTATGGTTGGACATTGAGAGATTTCAGAGGAAGAATGGGAATAGGTGCCAAATTTACAGTAATCAAGAAGAAACACAGTGGGAAATTACTGGAGGGAATGATGGCAGACCATCTTCAAAATGTTTGACCAGGATTAGAAGAAGGGAAATTGGGGTAACGAGAAGTAAGACTGTGTGTGTGTATGTTTTCAGGAATATCTGGAAGAGGTCTTTGAAGATGTTAAAGAGAAAAAATGTCCACTGTGGGATTAAAATCCTGGAGGCAGTGAGAAGAAAAAAGCGACTGAGGCCAGGCAGAGGGATTAGATTTCAATAGGAAGGGAGAAATCTCTTCCCTGGAACTTGGAAGGAAGAAAGAGAAACATGGCTGGAATGACAGAGATGGATGAGCATAACGGGTGGGAATGAGGAATTGCATACTCCGTATATCTTACAATTATGACAGTGACAAGGACAACCTCTGAGATTAACGGAATGAGTTGGGGAAAATGTTTAAAGAGAGAGAAGAAGGTCAGGAATCACTGGTGTGCTCACAATGTTGCATAGTGGGGTGAAGGAAATTCTTGCCTTGAATGCATGAAGTTGGATCTCCATAAAAGCACTGGTCCAAAGGACTGTGACTCTAATTGGCAAGAAAGGACAGATAAGTACTGACATTTCTCTTACAGTCTGAGTTTTCCCAGCTCAGATATAACCTGAGTGTTCAGAGATAGGGACTGGCACTATGTGGTCTACTATTGTGATGATCCATACTCACAGAAAAAGAGGTAATGCATAGCTACGCATTTGCTTTGTTTGGATGGCACTGTACTTTATTTATCATAACAATGGATGATAAAAATGATAAGGATGGCTGGGAATCACCATGCTCTGTGGCAGAGCTGGTATGATCAGAGAAGAAATGTTGGTGCTCTTGAGCAAAAGCTCCATATAACCAAAGTCTGGATTTGCACAGTGTTTAGATAGGATAGCTCCTATCCTGGCCTCTCAACTCTTATAGCTATAAAGGAAGATTTTATTATTGACATTCCTACAAGAAAAAGAAATCCCTATTAACTAAATAGGAAAGTGCCTAGCTCCCAAGTATTTTTTCATATTGGAATAATTGTTTCAAGAATGGAGAATTATTATTTCAATAACTGAGAGTAATTGTTCATTAATAATATCTGCAAACTAGTGATATCTTAGGAACATGACTGTACATTTAGCACAGAGCAGAGCCCAGAAGAGTAGCCTGAAATCACCTGAAAGGCAGAATCCTTGGTAACTCTCATTGGTATTGGCCAGACATGGCTCTAGGAGCTGGGTCACAGAGGGGCCCTTCCACTGATCTTATAAAGAGAAAACCCCTAGGAAGCAAAGAAATGAGCCAGGCCTGTCGGTTTCTCCAGCGTGACCAGTGATATGTCTGCAAGTGTGCCATGCTCCTAATTACCCCCAGAGTCCTGCAACAAGACAAAGTGCTTTATTCTTCAGACTTTGAAGCACCCCTTGGAGACACCTCGATAAGGTCTAATGATAGGCCAGCTTTTGCCTCATAGCAGGCTATGAGGGTCTGCCTGTTGGCTTCCAAGCCCATTTCATTCTAAGGCTGGCAAAGTTTGCAGGAATGTCATGTGAAGGGATTTATAATAGTTTCTGATTCCACCCACTCCCAATCACTATATGAATAATCTTTCTCATAGCGGACTGGTAATTCTATGAGTAGTCTTAGCCAAAATCAACGGAATGAGCAAACGCGAGGAAATAATTTTTTTTCCTTTTTAAGAAACAATTTTGCTGACGTTTTACAAACCTCATAAAAATTAAGGGTCCGTTTGAATTCGGGAGAAAGACTCATTTTATCAAAACCCATTTGCCAAAAATATTTAAATGAGCACCTTCTGGATATAAAAGCGCCACAAAATAGTATCAATTATACATTCTCAACCTTCCAGACTCTCCAGAGCCCTTAAAAGGCAGCGTTTTTCTACAGGTGTTAATGGGATCCTGCAAAGAGGAAGGTGATTTCAGGTAAGGTTGTGACAGGGTGGCTTGTGGGGTGGGTGCTGTGGAGCCCTCTGAGGACTCCTGAGCACAGTCCCATTCAGAGCCAACAATGGCCCTCGTTGTTATAAGCCAATGTCAGTCACGATAGAGCTGCCATTACGGAGTGGAGCCCCGGTTTCCATATTCCCAACATGGCCAGAGGTTTCATTCCTCGAGAATGTGTTTATTCAGCCTAGTAAAAACATTAAAAAGGGGAATAAATCTCTGCCGACCCCAAAATGCTTTTCACCACAGCTGTAAACCATAAAACATTTAGAAAGGTAAGGAGGACTAAAGATAATACGGTTCCCCCAAGCAGCATGGACCTGGAGGTGGCCCTTGCAAAGACAGCTGCAGGGCACAGAGCTTCCCTGCAAAATCATTAAGAGAGGGACAGGTTCTCTAAGGTGTTAAATTATTAGCAGTAGTGGTTTTTTTTTTTTTTTTAAAGGTGGGGGAGGCAATAATAAAAACCATGTGCTCAGCAGCCTGCTTGGTCATATAAAATAGAGAGGCCTGTGACTTTAAGTGTTGTAAAAGGGGTTAATTGTCGATTTCTGAATGTGGCAAGTTTATTGATCTTGTTAACAGCAATGGAGCATGTGCCATTGGTTACCATGGCGGGAAAGAAAAATAGTCTTCTATCCTGTTATTCCATGGACACCCTTACTGGTCTTGGAGCCCAAGTTAAGGAACGTATGGGTAAATGCAGCATTAAAATTGCTTCTTTCCACTTGTCCAAATTTGGAGCCATCCCTGAGATTCTATTTCCTTCTTACAGCTACATTTTACATTATACTTACCTTTCACACAAAATATATTATTTATTTGTATGACAGCCCCACACAGGGGGGGTAGGGATTTTATAGGCATTTTACAAATAAGGCAACTGAGGTTCAGAGAGTTTAGGATCCAAACCCCAGGTCTTCATATTCCAAGTCCAGCGCTTTTCCACTAGTTACTCAAATAATTCATCCGTCGGTCAACTCACTGGATATGTGATGACCACCCACTACGAGCCAGGCACAGGTCTAGTTGCTGGAGATGGAGCAATGGACAAAAGTGACAGCATCTCTGCCATTGCAGGGTCTGTGTTTTAGAGGGCATTACCCTAGCTTTCAAGACCTGCTTGCTCTTCTAAACCATTTTCACGTGCATAGTCTGTGTCTGCAGTTTGGTGTTTTATTTTACTGTTGAGTATTGTCCTATTGTTATTTCATGCATGCGTTTTCCCTTTGGCTCCTCTGACGGGACAAGAAGCTGCATGAAGGCAGGGCTCTTTCTAATGCTCATCTTTCTCAACCTCCATCGAGCACAACCCATTAGGTAAAGTGCATCGGGCTTTTTCTCTGCTGCAGAAACTCCTTATTACTCTACTCTTAAGATCCTTGAGGGCCTTATTTAGGGCTTGACTCTTGCAGCTTCAATTGTTGAGCTCTATGTTCAATGTTATACTGACATTGTCTCAGTAATGCTGAAACAGCCCAACTCGAAGTCCACTTTTACGGTTGAGGAAGATGTGGCTTATGGCGGCTGAGAAACACTTGCACAAGTTCTCACAATCAATAAGAAGCAAAGCTGGGATTCTGACATGGTGTGACTCAAAACTCTAATTTCTTTCTACCAGGTACTTGGGCCTGAGGAGTGAGGGAATCTTTGCTCCCCTGAAAGCCATAGGGAACATCAAAAGCCCCTGTTACATTGTATGCAGGATAAATGGGGTGAATTCAACAACTTGGGTCACTTTAAGTCTACCAGCCGTTCTACCAATGATTCATCCAATCATTTAGGCCTTCATTTGCAAAGATTATTGTGTCTCTTAGTTCCCTACCCCATCCTCCATTTTGTGTTCCTTTTAAACAGCATCTGTCTCAGTTCAAGTGCTATAACAGAATGGTATAGCATGGGTGACTTAGACAACAGAAATTTATTTCTCACAGTCTGAAGGGCGGAAGTCCAAGATTAGGGTGCCAGTATGGTCAGGCTCTTGGTGAGGGCCCTCTTCCTGGTTGTGTCTTCACGTGGCCTTTTTGGTGTGGGCACACAAAGAGGGCTATCTCTTGTCTCCTCCTTTTTGTATAAGGGCACTAATCTCATCATGAGGGTCCTACCTCATGACCTAATCTAACCTTAATTACCCACCCAAAGCACCACCTTTTAATACCATCCCACCGGGCGTAAGCGTTTCAACATAGGAGCTTTGGATGGACCCAAACATGCAGTTCATAACAGCATTTTTTTTTTCCAATAGAGCAAGTTAAAAAGGAATCCCTGTGTTCCTGGAAAAGTGACAAGTCAGAGATTGGCTAAAGTCAGGACGGCAATGGTAGGCTCACACCAGCCTGTGATAACTGGCTTATTAAAACCATTAGTATTAGCACAGTGCATTGGGGTCTGAACCACCACACACAGTACATTAGCAGTTGACATCCATTCTGAGAAAAGGCAGTGGGCCAAAGCCAGAGCATGGGTCAGCTGCTGAAAAACAGAACCCAGCTGGAGCCACGGGGGTCCAGGAAACTAGGTAGAGACTGAGCCGTTTCAGTTTTGATGGCATAGTTTCCGCTTTAAGTAACGTTGTCTAATCTTCATTTACATTCTTCGATCCACACAGAAATGTATTTATTATTGTCCCGTGATAGGCGGCAATGGTGATGTAAAGCAGCACTCCCTGAAACTGCCTGTGGTTTCGTAAAATGTAGTGGGGAGAGCCCTGTAGAGCATGACAGAGGTTATTAAAAGGAAGGGAGGAAGGAGGGAGGGAGGGAAGGAGGGAAGGAAGGAAGGAAGGAAAGAAGGAAGGAAGGGAGGGAGGGAGGGAGGGAGGGAGGGAGGGAGGGAGGGAGGGAGGAATCCTAATCTTTTTGGTACCTTTATCAATCAGTCTGTCAACAAGTAACTGATAATTTCTGAATGTGAAGAGCCGGCTAACAAATGAGTACGTGTGTAATGAGATTTTGTTTGGTTTCTGCATGTGGATAATGACTCAGCTGGCGAGTCGTGTGGGAGAATGGCAGGCTAGTAGACTGGGTCTCCTTGAAAACTTGCGATTATTTAAGGGAAGGCTTCTGCTTTCATTGGGGCTTGCTGGAAGAGCGATACCTTGCCAAGCTGCATTTTTGCCAGTTGTGGCTTTGAGGTAACATGATTTAAAATTTGTATGCCAAACTTAAAATCCAGTCTTTTTCATATAGGCGCAAGTCAATTTCTTCTCCTTAATCAAAAGAACATGCCAGCAATTATTGCTTCCCAATATGACTGAGCACACAGCAATATAAGGAATGATCCAGAAAGAAGTGATCTATTAGTATTACACCTTCTCATAAAGGGATCATGGGCACCTATGTTTTGTATGTTCAGAGCATTTTTCTTCCTTTGGAGGAGATACGTCTCTCCTTACCAACTGTAATGATTCTTATGGTAATGCCAATCAGAATACTTCACACTCAGACCCCAGAGACCTGTGTAAGGATGAGTAGTGACATAAGCCAGGCCAGTCCTAATCTTTCCAAAATTTTTTTCTAATATGGAGCTGAGAAAAGAGCTTTCTTGTTTTTCTAAATTTGTAATTGCAATATAAATCTATAACTGCCTATGGCCATAAAACCAAAAAGCTGAGATGGGAGAAATAGGATTATCTGATGGATGGATCTGACTTCCCTGAGCCCTCCAACCCCACTTGTCACGGCACTGGCTAGTGAGCCAGTATATATGCCTTTATTGCTTAATGGTAGATCAAGTTGGGATTCTGTCATTTGTAACCAAGAATCCTGAGTGATACAAATAATCAGAAGTTCAGGCCCAGAGAAATGTGATCCCTAGTTACCTGATAATTGGGAAAAGCAGGGTTTCCATTAAACAAAATACAGAGAATGCATATGCAGAAGATGGTACACTTTAAGACATCAAGAGCTAGTTTGAAGTTTTTGAAAAGAAATACAGACTGCAGAATATAAATCTTATGGGCAAACCAATCTCTACAATGTTTTCTGCAGAAGTGAAAGAGCAGGGCTTAAAAATGATAAATCTAAAAAAAATGATAAATCTGCTTTGTTCTGGACACAGGTTTTCAAGAACATGTTTCACTATGTTTTGGAATACATTTTCATTGTGACTTAAGACTATCATTGGTATTTTCAGAAAGATTACTCCAAAAGTGATTTACATGATTATACTAAAAATTATGGTACATTTAATCTTTGGTACACTATTTTATTTCCCAAGTTAGTGGTTACCATCTTAGTTAGCCTTGATAATACTAGCTAAATAACCAAACCAGTAGGTTAAGATGTGTCAGTACGGACAGCTTCTAATGAGTCATTGCCTAGAGAATAAGCAGGCTGGAATGTACACATCAAACTCATTTTTCATCTTCTTTGCAAGTGTCAACAATAACTGGGGTACGGTTCTATGTCTGTTTCTATACTTTTCATGAATGGGGAAAGGATATCTGAAAATCTGCCCACAACTTATAATTTTTGAAGACAGGAAAATATTTGATATTCCCAGTGGAACAAGGGAAATGTAACGAGTCTTCTGCACATTGAGGAGAAAGTGCCTGTTGTGTTCTCAATGTCCAGGTCAATTGCATTTATCCTAAGTTGAAGGATGTCTCATAGCTCATTCAAGGAACACCCACAGTGGGTCAGGACAGGCCTTGGGGAAACATATCATGCTCATAAGTATCTGTTAAAAAGCAGAAGATCTCAGAAGTCACATTTGGATGAACTTTAGTTGATTCATTGAAACATTAATTATGTCAGATATCCCATGAACCCTAAGCCACCTTGGTAAAAATTCTTCGATGCTCCGTTTAGTCAGTACATAAGTACCCCCATTTGTTGTTAAATGTACATAGAGCAACAATTAACAATGGACAAATAAGTCGGGATATGATATCATCAGAGTGTGAGAAATGACCCAAAAGCTCGATGTTCTAGCATTAAGCATTTTTCAAGAGGAAATCAGTTTCTACCCCATGTGGCCATTGTTACGGATGAGAATCTGGATTTTGTTTGCACTTGATTACACAGAGGAAGAAAGAAAAAAATATGTTGTCCTGGTGAGAAGCAAGCGCTGAGATGGTTTTCCACAGAGAAAATTGATGTGAAGTCTTACTCCCAACCTAGAAGAAGGTGAGGAAGTAGGGGAAGAGATGCTATTTAGCCCATCGATATCATTCAAGTTCCCCTTCTTTCCCTGCTAGACATCCTCTTTCTGGTTTTACAGCTGAGAGAACTCAGTTCTATCCAAAGCCTCTAACATTACTGCCCACACTTCTATGGCCCTATTGTGATAATGGCCATTTGCCTAAATTAATTGAAGTAATCTTTAAAGTGGCCCTAATGGTTTGGTACATTTGTCACCACCCCTGTTTGAGACTCAAAAAAGTTAAATACTTTGCCGAAGATCCTGTAGATGGATAGAGGCAGCTAGGATTTGAATACCAGTCTGTCTGGGTCAGAAGCCAACATCTTAACCATTAAACTCTTTGCAACATACAGTCCCCTCCCTCACATGCAAAACTGCTACTTATGACCCATGAATGCTCTTTTTTTTTTTTTTTTAAGTTATTAAGGATGAGCTTCCTCCATCCCACAGCCAGTCACTTTAGCCTAGTGGTAGAAGTGTGTGAAAGGGCTATGTACTCTAGTGTAACACAGATTGGACGCAGCCACAAAACAAAACCAGTTTCTTTCACATTTACATTAACACACCAGAAACAATAATACTAAGGTTATAGACTATAGACTAGGATTATAGACTATACCAGAGTTATAACTACAGACTCTTTAATTGATTAAAACTCATCATATTAGTAATCACATTTGGTTGGTTGGGGTCACTGCTATGGAGAAGAAAATGGCTCACTTCAATTCCTTTATATCCTGGCATCCCAAAGATCGTTGTCTCAGCCTACTGCTTGCCAGTCTGGTTTTTCGTACTCTAAGTCACATATCCCATCCTGGGCCGGGAGGGCCATGGAAATACTCTCATGTACCTCCCTCCCACAAACAAAATGCCTACCTGGTATTCTTCCCTCTGACCCCCAGCCCCTGACCACCATAATATTCTCTTCCTTCCTCCTCTCCCTTTCCCTGCCCTTCTCTCCCTCTCTCTCTCTTCCTCATTCTATTCCCAGAATAGGATTTAGCATCAAGGATGCCTTTTATCCTCAAAACTGAATTTTTTTGAAGTCTAGAATCATTCACCTCCATATCCCAGCAGCAAGGAGTGTCTCTGAACGGAATCTACTAGTTGGAGGGATGAATCAGTAGATAGATGCAGCCTTGGACCATTTAGTTCTTTTAAGACTCATCAAAGTCATTGAATTTAAAAAAACATAATCATTTTGATATGTGTTTCTCCCCATTCACATTACGTATTCATATAGTTTTGAGTGTGATTCTATGGAGAAACATGGGCAGTTGAACATGCTTTTAATGTTGAAATTTAATTCTCTCTTCCCTCCCTTCCATTCTCCATCCCTCCCTTTCTTCCTTCTTTCCAAATATCCTTTGGACAAGCAAAGAAAAAAACACTTCATTGAGACTTTAAGCAGTTCGTATCTGTTGGGGTGACTCACAAGATGTGAAGTGCAGGTGGTTTCAGATGTCTTCTCAGAATGACTCCACGTTATATAATGGCAAGAACACTAGGCTGGACATCAGGAGCCCTGGCTTTAGCCCTTGTCTTCCCTTTCATATTTCAGAATTCTGGGCAAATCACTTGGCCTTTTTGTACCTAGTTTTGTCATCTATAAATAGGGAAGTTTGGACTAGTGAGTGATTTGAGGACTAGGAGCCCTCAAATAGTCATGA
Organism: Zalophus californianus; assembly: GCF_009762305.2. Taxonomy (NCBI): domain Eukaryota; kingdom Metazoa; phylum Chordata; class Mammalia; order Carnivora; family Otariidae; genus Zalophus; species Zalophus californianus. Next base: position 52,454,701 of record NC_045598.1, read on the forward strand.
AGGTGCCTCAGGGTCTGTCCCAAGATGGATATAGTGATAGAGAAGGGTGAGATTGTATGGAACAAGCAAGGCTAATCCCCCCCTTCCTCCTTCAACCAGAGTAAATATTCTTTTTTTTTCCTAAAGATTTTATTTATTTATTTATTTGACACACACAGAGAGAGAGAGAGAGAGAGTGAGTACAAGCAGGGGGAGTGGCAGGCAGAGGCAGAGGGAGAAGCAGGCTCCCCACAGAGAAGGGGGAGCCTGATGTGGGACTCAGTCCCAGGACTCCGGGATCATGACCTGAGCCGAAGGCAGTCGCTTAACCGACTGAGCCACCCAGGCGCCCCCAGAGTAAATATTCTTGTTAAACTGTTTTTAACTTGCACTCTCTCGAGCTTCTGCTAGAAAATCTACTGGAGTAGATTATCCTTAAGGTGCTTTTGGCATATCTGATTTCAATATATAAATTATCTGTTTATGATCTTCGTTTACAGAAAGAATGGAGACTTTCTTTTTCTCAGGCGCTTGTTGCTCTAAGAACAAATTTCTTATCACAAGAATAATCTCCTTTTCATCCTGCTTCCGACCTGGCTCAGTATAGCACAAAATGCACAAGCTAGATCCCTTATCCCCTTGTGAATATCTCCTATTTAAACACATCTATCAATGGTGGGCTTAAGAGGGACATATATGTTTTCACAGTTGTTACACAGGGCCAACTGTTTTGGTTAGGGGTGACCACGTAGGACAGCTTTGTGCTCTTGAACTGTCCTCTGTTAGATGAGAAGTCATAAGCTGTAATCAAAACAAAACCAAGTTGCTCAGCCACTTTGAAAGAGACATCCTATGGTCCTGCTGACATTTCCTATATCATATTAATAATGTTTTTTGAGAAGGTGTTGTTTGGTTTGTTTTCTGGAAGAGTTAGAGGAGTTTCTCTCTCTGTTTTACCCACAACCCTTTGTAGGGTTTGTTTTTCCTGCTGTCCCAAGACAGACGACTTAATGGGTTGCTGAAAATGTCCAGGCTGCTTCTGGCTCTAGAGGTAGCTCGGCTCCAACAATGGAAGGCATTTAGCAGAGCCTTGTGTTTTAGAGCAGGAAAGAGTTGAGAGGGCATGTCATCTGGCATTTTTCAAGATGCTTTTTAATTTTTTTCAGCAGCATACTTTTTCCCCCTAAAACAAATCTCATGTAAAACTTCAATTTATGAAACAGATACAAGAAGAGGGGGAGGTAGGAGAATTTTACCAAGTGGCACTTCCCTTGCTGTTCTCACACATGCTGAACAGCACCTAAGCATCACAGGGAACCCTTTGAGTCCTAGAAGTGATGATAACTCCACTCTATAGTCCTCCCCTGAGCCCCTCTTTTCTATTCGTCAGGAAAGTGAGAGTGAGTTTTAGTGACTTGCCTAAGATCCCACAGCTAGTGATGTCAGTACCAGATTGCAAGGTTTCTGATTCTAGTCTAATATCCCCCCTTCCATCCATACCCACCCCATCTCTAATTTACTGTGACACCTCACCTTCTAATGCTCAAAAAGAGCAGGACAAAAAATTACATACCAGGCAGTGCGGTTGATACTTTTATATCTGTCTTTATTTCTCAGAGCAACTTCATGAGGAGGTCAGTATTGGTGTTATCATTTTATAGATGGGGAACATGGACAAAGAGAGGTTCAGTAACGTGTCCAGTGGAACTCAGCCAGAAGTAGGTGAACTTGGATTGAAAGCTAGTTTTTTCTGATTTTAAAAGCTGTTCCTATTATACCTCAGGATAAACACTGCAAACTAAAGTTTGTCATAAATAAAGCCCTGTCTTAACATGACAAGCTCAGGTAGGAAAGCCTGACTCATATTTCATGAGATACTCTGTAGCTCTTCTTAAATAACTACTGTGGACTGCCCCTCTCCAAAGTCCCTGTGTCTATTGGGAGCACCTTGGAAGATGGGTTCCCAAACCTCAACCAATAACACCCCTTCTTTAGGGACCATTCCCTGTCACTCCCCATCCAGAAACTGGGGCTTTTAGAGCCATGCTTTTGATGTTTGATTCATCAGGTCTTGAATGAGCCAAGGTAGGAATGAGGACCAAGAGAGAATCAACATGTAAAATCAAGAGGCTTACTCACCACATGGATTGAACAATGAAAAGAGAACCAAAGATAGAAATGGAGGGACATCCTGTTATGGCATCCATCTTGGTTCTATTTCCGTCCTTCAGTTCAATGGGACACCCTTCTAACTACATAATACAGTCTGCCTTTCGTTTCTTAAGTTTTTTTTTTAAAGATTTTATTTATTTATTTATTTGAGAGAGAGAGAATGAGAGACAGAGAGCACGAGAAGGAAGAGGGTCAGAGGGAGAAGCAGACTCCCTGCTGAGCAGGGAGCCCGATGCGGGACTCGATCCCGGGACTCCAGGATCATGACCTGAGCCGAAGGCAGTCGCTTAACCAACTGAGCCACCCAGGCGTTTCTTAAGCTTTGGTTTCTGTTACTTGCAAACAAATCAGTCCTACTGAATGTATCATCACATCCAGAGATCTGAAGATTCTTCAGGTGACTTCAGACTACCTTCCTGTTGCAGGCATGCTTATTGTTTGTACAAACCATACAATGCTACTGTTATTAGAGGCCTTGGCAATGAGCTATTTTATTTGTCTTTGTTTACACAGAAACAAGGAACTCTGTAAAAAATCTCTTTTCACACAGGTACGCTATCCGGAGAAAGTCGGTCTGCTCTGGCCCTATTTACTTTGTCTCCTAGACTTCTCCCCACTGGACAGAAAATGTAAAATATGTATGTCCAAAATAAATAAGCTAGGAATGCAAAGCTCAATTAAGTAGAATGAGATGCTTTATATTTCACAAATGGATTAGTTTGAGGAGCAAAATCTAAGTTATCGTAGCTTCCAGATGGAAATAACCCAAATTTTCATCAACAATAGAATAAATAAATTATGGTATTATGTAGTCATAGTGTATTGAATAGCAACCAAGAGTGAAATACTGCATAGCAACCAAAAGTAATGAATAACAGCTATAGGCAACAACATGGATGAATCCCACAAACATATTGGAAGAAAGAAGCCAAATGCAAAGGGGTATAAATTATATAATTAAGTTGCTATAAAGTCCAAAAAGATGAAGAATTAGTATAAGATGATAGAAGTCTGAATAATGGGGCGCCTGGGTGGCTCAGTTGGTTAAGCCACTGCCTTCGGCTCAGGTCATGATCCTGGAGTCATGGGATCGAGTCCCGCATCGGGCTCCCTGCTCGGCAGGGAGTCTGCTTCTCCCTCTGACCTCCCCCCTCTCTCTCTCTCTCAAATAAATAAATAAAATCCTTAAAAAAAAAAAAAAAGAAGTCTGAATAATGGTTACCTTTGGGAGGAATAACCAAGAGGGCCATGGGGGAAGTTTCTGGGTGCTGTAATGTTCTAGATCTCTGTTTAGATGGTAGTTACATGGGTGTGTTTACTTTGTAAAAATTCACTGAACTCTGTATTTATGATATGTACTCATTTCTGTATGTATATTATACTTTGATTTTAAAAAGTTCTCCCCAAAAAAGTCTGAATTACTAGAAATTAGGCACAAAACCTAATTCCTCTAGGTCTTGGTCTCACATTATATAAAATAAGTATTTAAAATCAACATTCTTAAAACTAGAGGGATTCTAAGAAGAGTATCTAGTTCAGTTGTCAGTGTTTTACAGAAAGAGAGACTGGGCCAAAGAAGTGAAGTGATATGTTATAAATTTAACAGCTTATAATTGGTAGAGCAAAGATTAGTGCTTAGATCTCTTAGCTGTGTTAACAAGGATATTCCAGATAAATCTCTTAAAGAATAATATGCTGAAATCAATTCACTCTGAAGTGTACTTTTGTATTAGGAACAAAGGGTTTGTAATATAAATAACGTGAACAATGCTTTAAAAAAAAATAACGTGAACAATGCTATCAGCGTTGGCATAGAGACAATATGAGAGCATTTGTAAAGATAAAAATCCCTCTGTGACCCACTCCATGAGATAGCCATCTGGTTGGTTTCTGAGAGTTTTGGCAAAATTATACATCACTAGAAATCTCATTCCCAGGCTAATGTTTGAAATAAAGCCTTGATGATGATGATGATGATGATGATGATGATGTCAGGGATGATAACAATGTCAATGATGACAAGGTCGACAATGATGGCGATAATACAATCTTACATTAGTTTTCTAATTTGTGAAATTAGTTTTCTAATTGCTGCTATAACAAATTACCACAAACTTGATGGCTTAAACCAATACAGATTTATTATCTTAACAGATTTGGAGGTCAGAAGTCCAAAATGGGTCTCCCTGGGCTAAAATCAAGGTTCCTTCTAGCAGCTCTAAGGGAGAATCCATTTCGTTGCCATTTCCAGCTTTTGGAGGCTGCCTGCCTTCCTTGGCTCATGGCCCCTTGCATCTTCAAAGCCAACAATAGCCAGTAGAATCTTTCTCAGGACTGCATCACACTCACACTGACTTTTCTGCCTCCTTCTTCCATATTTAAAGAATGCTTGTGATTATACTGGGCCCAGTTAATCCAAGATAATCTCTTTATTTCAAGGTCAGTTGATTACTGATTTTAATTCCGTCTGCAACCTTCATTCCCCCCTTTGCCATGTAACCTAACATGTTCTGGGGATTGGGACATGAACATCTTTGGGGACCATTATTCCACCTACCACAGGTAGATATGTATTTAAGCATTTTTCAAAATAGTGTTCCATGTATATATATTTTTTCATATCCTAAAGCATGCTTTACCTAAAACAAAGTTATTCTGTTTCAGGTATGATTATTCTCATTTTGCCAAGGGAAAAAAAAATAAACAGAAGTGACATAAATTGTCTACATTTCTGCAGCTGGTTGAGGCAGAGTCAAGTGCTAGAAACCAGATTTCCAAACCCACTGTCTGTGTCCTCCAAATCCACTCTCGGCTCTTTCAAGCTCCACAACATCATGAGGCCAAGCTGTGGAGGGCAGTTTGAAGCATGTGAGTTGTGGAGGACTGGCAGTTGCTGCATTACTAACTTCTACTTGATGAACACATTTTTGCAAAGAGCCCCATTCTCCATTAATCTACACACAGTTGCTACTCATCTATAAGGCTTGACATTTGCCTCATTCTCTCCTATATTTAACCCTCACCCTGGGTCATGTGCTTGTCACAAAGCAATATTTCTCTGGTTCTAGGCGAACTTCAGTCCTTTCAAATTTGTTCCAGGTAATGGGGGGGGGGGGGGGGGGGGGGGGGGGGGGGGGGGGGGGGGGGGGGGGGGGGGGGGGGGGGGAGAGAGACCTAGGCAGTGATGAAATTAAGTTACAGCCATGTTGGACAGGAGCTGAGGGCATGTACTGTGGGTGAGAAGTTCAGACATCTGTGGTCAGGGAGGAAGACCCTCATTGTAAGCATTTGGGCTTTTAGATGTGCTGCGCCCCTGCCCAGAGACAGGTCCCCCTGCCAGTCCATTGCCCTCAGTCATGGTGTCCTCCCAAACAGCCTCTGAAATGGTGGAAGAAGGGGGTCAGATGGTACAATGCAAGCAGCCCAAGTTCTGCACTCTCTCAGGGATAAAAAGAAATGAGATGGTCCTGACCCTTCTCTTAGCCTGAGATCTGCTCATGGAGGTTCCTCAGTCTCCCTTACAGAGACTCAGATGCTGCATTTCTCGTGGCCAGAATTCACAGCTGAGCTGAGGTTCAGAACAAACCAGGGCTCCTGGCTAAGCACATACAACAAACAGCACAGGCCAGAACTGAGAACAGTGAGCTTGGTGCAGGCCTGGCTTTGTCTGTCACTCTTTGTGTATCACACTCCCATTCAGGTTTCTTCACAGTGATCACCCCTCCATGTTTATGAGGCAAACAGCTCTAAGACGTAAGGGTTATTCAGCACCAGTCCTGCATAGTCTGGAGATTGCTGTTCATGAATGTGCTACGAGCCTTATGCTTTCATCCCAGCTGCGTGCGGGGCAGAATAAGCTTTGTAGTATTGTTATAGAGCTAATGCAGACCCTTTCCTACTTCAGGGTTTTGTCAGCCTGAAATAATTTTCTCTTAGTAATAAATAAATCATTTCCCCCGTAACTCTGAGAAATAAATATTAGGGCTATGAGTGAAATAAACTGTAGAAGAGAATTAATGTTATAAATAAAAATAATGGAATCTTGTGTGTTTTACCATTTGTCAAGCTCTTTCAAGCCTATTATCCACTTAATCAAGAAATGTTTACTGGTAGGCTCCAGTGTAGATATGTCAGGAAGTGAGGCTTACACCCTTCTGGAATTTTATGGTGAGGTGGCCAAGGAGGGAACCTGGAATCTTGCATACCTCCACCACCAAGCTGTGTTCCATTCCCAGTGCGTGTAATAACAAACAACTCTGAGGCAGGCAGGGTATTCTATCTCCATCTCAAGGATGAGAAAACAGAAGGCCAGAATGGTTAAGAGTCTTGCCAAATTTCCACAAATTGACGTGTTAGATCTGCCTTAAATCCCAGTGATCCTTGGTTTGTTGTCAAGCACAGTGCCTTGGCCTGTAAGAAGCCCTCCAGAAACATCAATAGCTTCTAAGTGCTCAGTCAATTCCACTTGCTATTACAATTGTTAATGTAGCATGAGAAGGATGGCAAAATTCATTTGAGCATCTGAACTAATCAGAGACCACTGAAGGAACATTCTGCTCTGGAGCTTTTGCATTCTAACTGAAAACTGTAAAAGCAAAAACAATGTGTTTATATTTTCTAGTTGGTTGTAAAAAAGAGAAATAATGATGATAGCAGATTAGTTGTCTGGTCCAGTATTCTAAAGTTTGCATATTGACAGATATTTTCTCCCCTGAAATAAATTTAGTTCATACTTATTTGTAACATTTCAAGCAACACATACTCATTTTACTAAAATATATTTGTGGGGTTTTTGTTGCAAACAAATTTAAAAATAGGGAAAAAAATTTAGGTTTAAAAAAATGTTACCACAGTAGATACTTAGTAATTGTATGTTGAACTAAATTGAATTAAACTGAATCTTTTGATGTGATTTTTTAAAATGTTTATCAATAACATCCCCAAATATTAAGGCTGATACCTTGATTTATAGGTAATTGATCGCCAATGATTTCATGTCAGCTCACTTAATTTCAATAAATAAATGCTCCCAACATTCATTCTGTGTCTAAGTAAAGTTATGAAATTAAGCTGGAAAAATATCAAAACTCCTGATAGTTTCATGCCCTCAGCTGATCAAACCTGTACATGTCTGAGTCATAACAAATCTATTTCAAGGGTATCATGAACACTAGTGATCCACCCTCCATAAGAAAACATCTAACTCTATGGAGTCCAGAGTTAGTCCTGATTCAAAACCCAGACATTCTGGAGCCTATAAATCACCCTAGGTAGGTGCCCTTTCTTGTGCCTGGACCATGGAATAGATTGCTCCGGAAGATTGCCACGTCTCAGGAGACAAATCTTTTCAGGAGCACTCGAAGATTAGGCCAAGTTGTTCGGGAAAACTAGTCACTGTATTTATTTTTACAAGCCAGATGCCTACACATAGTGAATTCTTTTACAAAAATAAAAGGGGTTTGGAAAAAAAGAGAGGCTCAGGGTCACAGAGTATCTTACAGTCTTATGTATAGAAATTCTCCTTTATTTTTACTTTCTATGATGGTTCTGAAAAAAAGGTTACTTCTCTGAATGCAAAAAGTAAACAGAGCAAGAGTTTTAACTTATGCCTAGAATACAATAAAGACCTGAAAACTAGATTTCAAGGGACTCTGTACCTGAGGCATGAGAGGGTGACAGTGCCATGGGGTGGAGAATGGGGAGTCTCTGCTCACCATGACCTGGTCTCATTCCTAAGGATTCTTCAGGAGCCCTTAGTTCAGCTGTTTTGATAAACACTAAGTAATGACCAGATGTGAACATGTGAAATTGATTAAGAGAGGGGGAATTAATGAATACACTCAATAACCCATCACATGCTAGTGGCATGGGGAAAGATGGAGATGGTCATGGTACAAGTTCCTGACCAAGATTGGCTGTGAGACTTTCATGTGATCCACAAATATTTACTCAGCACTTACGACAAGCCAGCTACTTACTGTTTTAGGAGATGAGGAGCTACAGTGAGAGAAATAGGCAGAGATTTGGCTCTCTCTCTTACAGAGCTTACATTCTTGAGGGGAAACCCAGTGACGCCAGGAAGGAATGATTGCTTATGAAGAAATAGGAAGCAGAACAAGAGGAAATGAGGTGATAGGGGAGAGGGCTGCTACCTTACTCTCAGGTTGATTAGGGGAGGCCTTTCGGATATGGTGACATTTGGGCAAAGGCTTGAGTGAAGTGAGGGAGTCTATCTGAGAGAAGTGTGTTCCAGACAAAGGGGACAGTCACTGTGAAAGCTTCTTGACGGGAACATGCTTGGCATAATCAAGGAATAGCAAAGAATCTTAGAAATTGAACTGAGTACAGCTTTAAGATCAACTGTGATCGCTTTATCAATGTGTTGGAATCCTCGATAGTTGTTGGCCACCCATTAAGAGCTGGTGCCCATTAATAACCATAGCACCTCTGTGTTCAGGCAATGAGGAAAAGAAGGCCTTGCTCTCAAGAAGCACAGAGTAGGGCTGGGGAGAGGTCTGGGAAGAATGGGAGCCTGAGGCATAGACAGCTAACCTACTACAAGTAGCAGAACCCTGACCTCCACATTTCTCCTGTTTAACAGCTCTACTTAGCAGCACCACAAGAAGGAGTATGAAAAGTGTGGAATCAGATCTGTTTGCTCAGTTTTTACATTTCAGATGATTAAGTGAAATGTTAAATGGAACCAAATCTATATTCCTGTCAGTGTGAGGCAGAGAAGGAAAATAAACTCCAGCTCCTGGTGTAGACAGGGAAGAGTAAGGCAAGCAAACCCAGCTCCTTCTCACCCCCTCTCCCTTCTTGTCACCAAGAGCAGTCCCTCAGAGGCCCTCAGAGCTTACATGGGACATGTCCAGAGGGGGAGGTCAAGGGAACCCCAGGAGCCCTAAATGCTCAAGGACCCATTGTTGGGTCCTATAGCTGTACATTTATTCAGCTGTCTTTTATTCCACATCCACTGTGAGCCAGGGTTGTGCTGGTATCATAAAATGCTATGATGGGGGCATGCACAAAAGCCTATGGTGTCCAGAGAGGGGCTCCCAAATGTCAGACTAAAAAAGCTTCCTGAAGAAGGCAACATGTATCTCAAAGCCAGACAAGCAAGATTTAATTGACTTTGGTGTGTGTGTGTGTGTGTGTGTGTGTGTGTGTGTGTGTGTGTGTGTGTGTTTAAGACAGTTTGCTCATTGTTCATTTGCTAAAATCATTCAGAGCCAAGGTCTAGAACGGGATTTCTCAATCTTGACACTGCTGACATTAGGAGTTGGAGAAATCTTCGTTGTAGAGGGCTGTCTTGTGCATTGTAGGATGTCTAGCAACATCTCTGGCCTCTACTCGCTAGATGCCAGTAGCTCCTTAGGCCCCAGTTGCAACAATACCCAAAAATGTCTCCAGAAATGGCCAGATGTCCCCTGTGGCACAAACTTGCCTCCTATTGAGAACCACCGGTCCAGAAGAGGAAGTCCCAGGTCAGGCCAGATGCTACTTACAATCTCCAAGTGTACGAGAATGAAGCTCTTCTGACGAACAGCTGGTCTCGTTTTCCGCTGAAGCTTGAACAATGAAAAACAGGCTAAAAAGGCAGCAGGAAGATGTTAGGTTAGCCATATAAAAGAATTTCCTGCTTAAAAAGAATGTAGAAAACCTCAGTGCAGCAGTTATAAAATATCCTCCACTTTAGATGTGTGAAACAAAGCCTCATTAACCTGCTTTTTTTTTTTTTTAAGATTTTGTTTTCAAGTAATCGCTACACCCAATGTGGGACTCGAACTCACAACCCTTAGATCAAGAGTTCCACACTCCACTGAGCCAGCCAAGCTCCCCCTTGCTTATTAAAAGGGAAAGTTGGTGTTTTTGTTTTCTTTGGGTAAATACTCAGCAGTGGTATAACTGGATCCTATGGTATTTCTATTTTTAATTTTTTGAGGAACTTCCATACTGTTTTCCACAATGGCTGTACCAACTTACGTTCCCACCAGCAGTGTACAAGGGTTCCTTTTTCTCCACATCTTCACCAAAACTTGTTATTTCTTGTCTTTTTTATTTTAGCCATTTTAACAGGTATGATGTAACATCTCATTGTAGTTTTGATTTGCAGCTCCCTGATAATGAGGGATGTTGAGCATTTTACCTGTGTCTGTTGGCCATCTGGATGTCTTCTTTGGAGAAATGTCTGTCCACGTTTTCTGCGATAATAATCATGGGATTAGTAGGGGTGTGTTTGTGTGTGTGTGTGTTGAGTTGCATAAGTTCTTTATATAGTTGGATATTAACTCCTTATTGGATATGTCATTTGCAAATATCTTCTCCCATTCAGTAGGTTGCCTTGTCATTTTGTTGATGATTCCCTTTACTGTGTAAAAGCTTTTTATTTTAGTGTAGTCCCAATAGTTTATTTTTGCTTTGGTTTCCCTTCCCTCATTAGGCATATCTAGAAAGATGCTTCTATGGCCAATGTAAGAAAAATTTTGCTTATGTTTTCTTCTATGAGTTTTATGGCTTCAGGTCTCACGCGTAGGTCTTTAATCTATTTTGAGTTTGTTTTTGTGTATGGTGTAGGAACGTGGTCCAATTTCACTCAAAAACTAACTCAGAAAGATACATGCACCTCTATGTTTATAGCAGCATTATTTACAATAGCCAAGATATGGAAGCAACCCAAGTGTCTATCGGTAGATGAATAGATAAAGAAGATGCGGTATATTTGTATGATGGAATATTACTCAGCCATAAAAAAGAATGAGATCTGCCATTTGTAACCACATGAAAAGACCTAGGGGGTATAATGCTATGTGAAATGAGTCAGACAGAGAAAGACAAATACCATATGATTTCAATCATACACGGAATTTAATAAACAAAACAAATGGACAAAGGAAAAAAAGACGAAAAAAACAGCTCTTAAATATAGAGAACAAACTGGTGATTGCCAGAGGGGAAATGGGTGGGGGAATAGGTGAAATAGATAAAGGGGCTTAAGAGGTACAAACTTTAGGTTACAAAGTAAATAATTTGTGGAGATGAAAAGTACAGCATAGGGATATAGTCAATAAGATGGTAATAATGTTGTTTGGTGACAGATGGTGACAACACTTACCATGGTAAACATTGAGTAATATATAGAATTGTTGAATCATATTGTACACTGAAACTAATATAACACTGTATGTTAATTAGACTTCAATTTTAAAAAAGTAATTTTTTTAAAGACAAAGTTAATCTGCAATAGATGACAAAATCAGAAATTGCTGGGGTTTTTAAAAATATAATTGCTATTTCAACACCTTTAAGTGTAGTTATCAATTTAAATTTGCTCAAAAATGATTGGCAGTCAATGTATTTTTCAAGGCTTTGATAAATGTTTAAGAATTATTTTTACTTACTATACTAATTGAATGTAAATGACTTTCACATAAGTGCTTATAAATAGTATGTTTTCATAAGTGAATCTGTCTTCTGGATTATTATGTACACTGCTAATTTTTCCCATATTAATGAAAATATGGACTTCAGTTCTGCCAATATTTGAATTAACAGAGACTCCAAATTTGTCGGATCTTACCTCACCAGAAAATAAAGTTTCAGCTATAAAGAGGGTAAGAATGAACATGTATTGAACACCCATTATATGCCAGGAATTAGACTAGGACAGTGGTTCTCAAGCAGGGGTGATTTTGCCCCCCTCCCCAGAGGACATTTAATAATGTCTAGAGACATTTTTGGTTATGACAGCTGCAGGGGCACTGTGGGCATCTAGCAGGTAGAGGCCAGAGATCCTGCCTAACACCCTGCAATGCACAGCACAGCTCCCCACAGCAGAGAACTAGCCAACACAAAACATCAATGGCAGAACTAGGCTACTTATCTATGTTACCTGCTAGACTTCCTTACACACTTCCTTACAAAATACTCAGTCTTATGAATCCCATATTGTAGATGAAGAAGCTGAGGTTCAGCGGGGTGATGTGACTTGGCTCAAGATCCTACAACTAGTAAATGCAAGAGGCAGCGTTCCTTTTCACACCCTGGCCCTTGTAGTTGGTCATCTTGACCACGGCCAGCTATCTTCCTATGGGTAGTTTTCCATCTATTCTTGTAATTATTTTTACTTGAAGCCACATGTAGTGGGATTTGCAAGGACGATGCTGAGTAAAGAAGGAAAATCATTAATTTTGTGCCCAGACCTCTGCTAAGCAATACAGCATGAGGTCCTACATATCTTAGCCTCCCATAGATAATCAATTCTTGGCCCACAGGTACAGTCATTTGGGACACGTGCTTTTCTTCTGTTTTCTAACTATGGCTTTTTTTTCCTGCCTCACACTTTTGTGCATGTGCTTTGCACTCTGTCGGTCTCTCGCCACCAGAATCCTGCCTTGCCACTAAGGAGGAGCATGCAGTTGACAAGTCATTGCTGCCTCCTGAACCTCACTTTCCTCGCCTGAAATGGGGACGATACTGTTCTCACATGGTTGTTGAAATGCTCATATGAGAAGAAGAAGAATAGAGCTGCCATTTATGACATACATGTTATATTATGTGTTTTACATGTGTTATTTAATTTTTAGAATAACCTCAACAAGTAGATGTTGTCCCCATTTTACACACAAGGAAGGTGAGGCACGGAGAAGGTATGTCATTTGTTTGAGCACAGGTGGTCAGTAAGTAGCAGAGCCAGCATTTGAACTTGATGTCTGGTTGTAAAGCGCAGCCCCTCTTAACCACATCTGTCAAGCGCTACACAAATGTGAGAATTATCACAAGCGATGATAAACTAGTTCAGGTGATTAGAAAGCCTTTGTGTGCTCCAGAGATTCTTCATGGGGTAATCATAACCAATTCCTTTTCGGTTTTATCACTGAGATAATCTTTGTAAGGTGCCTATTCTATTTCACTTTTGTGTTTCTCAACTTTAAAGAGAGGATCTAGGGGACTTTTTTTTTTTAAAAAAAGTCTGATTTTGTTAATAAATTTCCAGAACACGCTTTAAGGTGCCAGCACATTAAGTCCTTTTGGTGATCTGTATAGACCTTATTTCATCGATTCACTTTTTAAATTTCTATTGTAAGCCCTCCACTTAGAGCTGATTACGATAACCCATATTTATAAATATAATTGTATTGGGCCTCACCTCTGAGTTATTTTCAAATTTGGTCTCACTGGCTCTAAGTAAAATAATCACTCATCAAGTTGGAGGTAGGGGAGAGAAGAGCCTATTTCTCTAGCCACCTCTGTGTTCTGAGAGAGCCGGCCATAAATATTCAGCAGCAGTGGTCAAGGTTTGGCCCTGTGCTAAATCATAATCATTTTAATGGCAAGGAAATTACATGTTAATTATATTATATAGTTATATAAATTTTTGTCTTGATTTGAGCATCATACTTTAGCCATCTGTTGTTTTTGTTTTTGTTTTTACTCACTAGCTCTAAGTGCTAGGTCACAAAACATGTGGTCTAGCAAGATCTCAAATAACTAGAACTTTCAAGTAACCAGATGTGTTCGGGACACCACTTCTAGGATAGAGGTAAGCGACATGAGCAGAAGCCAGCAATGGGAATCACTATGGGGCTCCTGAGCCCTGAACAAGTCATGTTGAGTGAGCCTTCACTCTACCCTACACAGACACAGGCACACACACACACACACACACACACACACACACACACCAATACAACGTTTTAAAACAAAATAGTGAATGGATATTGATCACTAATGATAGTGATCAATAATGATAGAGAAGAATCAGGGAGAAGAGGTCCAAGTGACATCCTATATCTTGGGGTTTATGCATACGGGGGACAGGAGGAAGTTGTTTAGCAACTAGTTTCAACATGCTTTATGGGATCACAAGCATCCGTTGGGGGAAGTGGCCCCACCCTAGTCCTACTGAATCCAAATGCCTAGAAGAACTGGGGGAAATGAATCTTTCCAAGGGCCTCAGGGATCTGGGATCCACCCCAGACCTGTGAATCAGAATCTTTAGGGTTGAGGCCAGGATATAGAAAGAGGGAAAAAACTCCACAGGTAATTCCAATATAAACCCCTGCTTTAGGGGCAGCTCAGGGTCACTCTCATCCCTTACTCTGTTTGCAGAGATGGTACTCTCCTCTAGCCCCAGCCCCATGTTTCTCACAGTCTGGTGGGCATCCCACCTGTAGCTTGTGAAAAATGTACATTCCTGTATCCCACCCTGGACTTCTCTTTTGTCTTGTTTTGGTTTTATTTTTTAAGATTTTATTTGTCAGAGAGAGAAAGTGCACACAAGCAGGGAGAGCGGCAGATAGAGGGAGAAGGAGGCTCCCCGCTGAGCAAGGAGCCTGATGCGGGACTCAATCCCAGGACCCTGGGATCATGACCTGAGCCGAAGGCAGACGCTTAACCGACTGAGCCACCCGGGTGTCCCCCACCCTAGACTTCTGAGTCAGATCCCTGGGAGTGCTTCCTGACAGTCTGCATCATTGGCCTGCCCTCTTAGGGAATCCAAAGTGTGTGCTCTCTCGGGGGCATCTTGTGGACACCTCAGTTGGAGAAGCACTGTGCCCAGGATTTCTCTGAGCTTTGTCAGAACTGAGGCAGCCCAATCTCCTACACCTTGGTGGCGTGGGATGGGCAGGGAATATGTGGTCTTTCCTGGGCTTTTGACCTCCAAGCGTCTTACTCTGACCCTGTAGGCAGATATAACTCGGACCCTATATATCACTCATGTACATGAGTGTACTTGAAACCGGTTTCCATCTGCTACCATCAAATAATATTTCTGGGTGGCATTTAGCATATGGGCTGCAATTAGCAAATCACTAGAGCCTTTGATCTGGGCAGGCCCAAAGACCCAAAGGGATTTGTTCAATTTTAAGCACTAAAAGTAACCATTGTAAACACTTACTTATCACTTGTAGGTCTGAGGTGTACTGTATTTAGGAACCGAACTCCCTCTTGTTACTGGACCAAAAGGTTGGTTCGTAATCATTACAGACCTGCATTCCATAGGTGTCCTTTGGTAAAGAAAATGAAGCCAGTTGCTGTGAGCTCTAGGTCACGTGACTCCCTGAGCTGCAGAATGATTGTGTTGTTTAAAATCTTCCTGTGTTTCTCTTCTGCCCTCAGGATAAGTACAGACACCTTTCCTTGACGCATAAAGATCTTCCTAATCTGTCCTGCCCGGCTTTGCCCTTCTAGCCTCTTCTGCCCTCACCCCCACCCCCCACCCCTCTACAGTCCAGAATCCTGGATGATGGTTCAGTTGTTACTTGCTCAGCAGTCTGTGCAGGCTGTTCTTGCCATCTGCAACATTCTCACTGCTGCTGTTTCCCTTCAGCTCTCAGTTTAGACACCACTTCCTCTGGGAAGCCTTCACATCACCCCCTAGTTCAAGGTCCTGTGCCCTCCTCTGCACTCCCCAGGCTCCCCTCTTGGTCTGACTCTTCCCTGAGGCCAAGTTTTCTTCACGTATACAACAGGCACATACAAATGCTGAATTAAGTATTTGTGGAATGAATATATGACTGAGCAGCTGCAGTCAGAATCCGCGTGTGAATCTTACTAATATCCAAAGCAATGAAGGCGGCTCACTTTCCTCCTATGCCTATTCTAAAATCCATCTATTCTCTTCTTATCCATATTGTCCATTTTAACCAGATTTTATTACGTAGATAGATGGTAATGGGGGAAGAGAGAATGCAGAGGTGAGTATTACTTGCTCCATTTGACACCGAGGAACCTGAAGGTCAGAGATGGCAAGTAACTTTCCCAAGCTGACCTATGAGGTTTGGAGCTGGGATTTGAATCCAGGTCTGTCTGACTTTGAACCCCAAGGACAGGCAACTAGTGAGTATCATAGCTAGGATTAGAACTCAGGCCTCTAACTCCCATGCCCATGTTTCTTCTTGCTTCCTGCCTAAAAAACAGGATAACTAATGAGGGTCGTTTTTGTTTTCAATTCCAAGGTTAGTGCTAATGCAATTAAAGTGTATCTTAATGGAAAATTATGTAGTGTTCATGGCTACATATTTTTTGACTCTCCTTGTGAGGGTTAAGCTTTGGTCTTCCTCACTTCACCAGATAAGAAATGAAGGCAAGGGCTTTTGAATACTCTCACAAGCTCCTCAGAAGCTCCATGTATCTTGGAAGTAGAATATAGGATAGTTCTGGAGGGGCCAAGAGTAGATAAGGATTAAGGGGATATGTTCAGAGCAGTGGGGTAAAGACCTTTAACTTGAAACAATTGTAAAAAATCCTTTCAGACCATATTTTGTGAGCCCAGGTAATCTCAGAAAAAAGAAGGAAAGAAAGAAGGGGGGGAAGGGAGGAAGGGAGAAAGTGAGGAAGGAAGGAAGGAAGGAAGGAAGGAAGGAAGGAAGGAAGGAAGGAAGGAAGGAAGAAAAGATGGAAGGAAGGAAGGAGAAGGAGGGGACAATGATGCCGTGCAGAAACTTGTTCCAAATCCTCTCTCTTCTATCAGAAATCTTCTGCTGTCCATCCCTGGCATTCCCTAGAGATTTCCTAAGCAAGAGCATTCTTGTGTTTTTACCAAACTTCTCCTATCAGAGAATGTTTTGCTTTTAGGAGCCAGACTTAAGAAAGCAAATCGGTGTAAAACTACATTTGGTTGTAATTTTTGTCAGTGCTGCCCTCTGACAGGATTTGAGGATGCTTCCATTTCTGCCAGGATAATAGCTTTGTTATCTGCTCAGATCCGCAGGAGCTCGACAACACAGGAAATCTGTGTCTCAGCCCCCTGCTGCAAGTTTAGCTCATGCATTACCCCAAAATTGGGTTTACACAAGGAAAATTACTTCAGTGCTAATCCAGTTGACTTGTAAATAAATCTAGCTTCCCCAGGTTCCTACTCCCACAGTCTAAACTGATTTCAAAGGTACTTTAATAGTTTTGCCACACTTCCCAAAAATCCTCAGAAGCGCAGGTCCTCAGCAAGCTGGGCCACAGGCTCCTCAGCCATTGTGAAGCCTTAGGGAGTTGTCCTCTAAGCTGGGGACACTCGAAGCCTTGGTACATGTCCACAGCCCCACAATTATGCACTACAGGGTGGGTCAGGGAGCAGGTTCTGAGAAGATAGTTGGGGGCTAATCATTCCACATTTCTGTGCCTCCATCTGTAAAATAACAAGGACAAATGAGGTGCCACATAGAATGGAAAAAGCTAAATTCTTTGAACCCATTAACAGAAAACCTGTGGATTAAAAACCTATGATTAAAAGTAAAATAAATCTCCCTGTTATTTCTTTTCCTTATTACCATGTGTTAGATCTGGGTTCACTTTCCACAATTTACACACTGGTCTAATGTGATGGTTTTTAAGACTTGTTTACAGTGGTTTACCCAGAGCTCATCAATAAAAAGTCCTTATGTTTCCAAAACCTGGTCAGCTTTGCAGCAAAAGCCCCAGAAAATGGTATGGTTCACATGACACACCTTCCCAAGAACGCCAGCCCAGAGCCTTGGGTTCCATTACGAAGCAGGGGATGTCCCGCATTGAGTGGGAGCCTGGCAGAGGATGAAGGGGTTGATCTGATCTTTGGCCCCTCAATTCAGAGGCCAAGGGCTTTGGAAAAACAGGACTTTCTACATGGATTGGCCTACATGTAATAGCTAACAGTTACTGAGTGCTCATCATGTGTCAAGAATTGTCCTAAGGACTATTGTGGGTAAGCGCTATTCTGTTTATTGAGTTCTCTTAATAATCAGAAGAAGCAAATAAAGATATTTTCCTCAGCCAAGGCACAGAAAGGTTAAGTTATCCAAGTCACATGGCTAATAAGTGACAGAACTAGGACGCAAATCATACGTGTTATCATGGTTACTAGTGGCCAGGATCAGATCATTACAGCTATATGCTAACACAAGGAGCACTGAAAAGCTCCTAACTGGTGAATCCAGTGGTTTCTTCTCCATGGCCAATGTACTATATCTTTGTAGAATGGGATGGTGCTGGTTACACGTTATTCATATTTTTTCACCCTTTCTCTACCTCTCTGAGACTTTTTCACCTGCTTCCTTCTTCCTTCCAAAGGAATTAGCAAATTCCTTTCGCTTTCAACCCCATATCTGTGGACACCCCACAATTTCTGTTCCTGCCCTTCCAGCGTATTCACCATTTAATCTCACCTGTATACCTGGGTGAGCACATCAGTTCCTACAGCTTCAACTGCTAGCTCTATAAGGATGGCTGCCATCTGCCAACCACCCTTGACCCTTCCTGAACTTGAGACCTGCATTGCCAGCTTCCCATTGGGCATTGCCCAACAGACAGCCTGCCAGCATTTTCCATTCAACCTGTACACATTGGCTCAGTAACTTACACACTAGCCAGCACATAATCATGTGATAACTGTTTAACAGATGAATGAATGCAAAATTTATTTTTTCTTTTAAAGATTTTATTTATTTATTTGAGAGAGAGAGAGACAGAGAGCACAAGCAGGGAGGGGGCCGAGGCAGAGGGAGAGGGACAAGCAGATTCCCCATGGAGCGGGGAGCCCGAGGTGGGACTCAATCCCAGGACCCTGAGATCACGACCTGAGCCGAAGGCAGACGCTTAACTGATTGAGCCACCCAGGCACCCCATGAATACAAAATTTAATGAGACAGTGCCAAGTTTTGTAGATTTTATCTTCTAGATTGCTCTTCACTATGCTGGCTTCTTCCATGTTCCCAAATCTTACTTACCCTACTCAGTGGTTCCGTAGCATCTTATGTTTCTCTTTGTTCTGATGCTTGTGTTTTCCATACATTCTGTTATAGTTATTCATGTAATGTCTCTCCTCTTCAAAAATGTACATACTTTAAGAGCAAAGATTGCATTTTATTCATCTGTATCCACCAGATGGCCTAAACACTGTGCTTTTCACAAAGAGGCACTATTAATGTCTGTTGAAAGAATGAGTCAGGTAGTAAAAGTGGACCTAGCACTTAGCAGGTCATGAAGGGCTGTGATAGAAAGGTTTTCTTTTTTTATTCCACAGCGTGCTAAGCAGGTAAGTGGTTGAGTCATTAGCTCATTTTACAGATGGAGACGCTAAAGGTTAATATGGTAGTTAATGATCCGGGATCTCACTGCCCAGAAGTCAGCAAACCAGTGTCACGATTCTAAATTGGAAGACAGGTTGACCCCATCATGACTTCCTCCCCACCGTGTAATCAAGAAAAACAAGGGACAAAGAGGAAGAGAAATTTGGGGGGGGGGGCGGAAATCTTGCACAGAAACGATTACAAATGTGTCCGATTTGGTGTGTCAGATGTCACAACCTCTCAAGTTCCATGTGTCTGTCAAGAACCCCCATTTGAAGCTCCTAAGAGAAGCTCACTTTGGAAGAGAACCCAGATGCAGTTAATCTGGGCGAGTGTCAGGTTTTAGTCTCAGGTAATAAAAGCACGAAGTTAAAAATATCCAAAGATTTTTCTTTGGGAGTCGGACAGATCTGGGTTGGAGGTGCAACTTGAATATTTAAGAGCCCCCTTCCCACCTGCACCTATAAAATGAAGGTACTAACACTCTGACTCATGGGGACACATGCCTATTACAAGGGGGAAAGTTTAAAGTGCTTGGCATGGCTCTTGGCATGGGGAAGCCGATCCATTCTCTTCCTCTTCCCTAGAATTCTGCCTGTGTGCCTTTAACTTGTTACGTGTGGGGTCATGATCGGTGAACTTGGGCCCAAGATGAGACTCACCTGTGGGGAGGAGCAAGCCGAAAAGACCCAGCTAATGGCTGAATCATGAGATGGTGCTGGAAGATGTCAGCTTTTTCTTGCTGCCCATCTCAGCAACTCGAGGCCATCTGCAGCTTGCAACACGACTGACATATAGCTGGGTCAGTAGAGTAGAATTCTACTCGGACATATAGAATTCCTCAGCCAAATACGCCACTTGCCAGACAGTGAACACACCCCATCGAGAAATGTTGAAATGTTGAGAAGTGGAAGAGGAGTCGTTTCCGGAGGAGCGACTGATGGGGAAGGGGGCCCCGTCATTGAGAGTACCGAGCTGCCCAGGGCAGGTGTGAGGACAGAGGAGCTGGCTTCCTCAGAAGGTTAGTACCGAAAGAACCCCTGGCCCCACGGCCCCGCCGCACCTTTAAAGACAGGGTGGGAGAGACATGCTTAGTCTGTTCTGCTGTACAGCCAGGGCCCAGGTATTGGAAGTGCTGACAGATCCACCGAGGAGCAGTTTACGATGGCATTAACAGACCTGTCACATGGCCTTTTCTGATTGACGTGATTCAAACACGCGTCGCCTGCCTTTCAGCACCACGGAGAAGTGGTGAGTGAGGAGGGCTCATAGAGCCGCCCACGTCCACTTCTTGGCAGGGACCATGAACCACATTCAGCCTGTGCCACCTTCCCTTTGCACAGGTGACAAAGCGGGGGCTCCAGACATCACCAGATGGGCAATAAATTTTCCATTAACTGTAATATTCAATTAACCAGAATCATTTGACTATTATACTGTCCAGCTTTCGTAAAATAGGGGTGAGTGAGCCAAAAGTAAGATAGTTGGGATTTTTTTTTTTTTTTTAAGAAAGGGATAAGTAAATATGTACAGTTTCCTATCTGGTACCTTATTCCTTTACTTAAGTAGGTGACCTTAAACAAGTTTCTTAAATTCTTGTATAAGTGTCTCATCTTATTCATCTGTATGAGGGGCTGGTAAGAACCTCCCTCTTAGGGTTGTGATGATAATTAAATGAGATAGAGTATATATATCACTTAAAAAGTACACATACTTGATAAATATTAGGTATTTTTATTAACATTGCTTTTATTATCTGCCTTTGTTCTCGCTCTCTTCCTGCCTGATACACATCAAGATTGAGCAGCTTTGTAAACAGAGGTTGGAATCATGGGCTTAGGCATCGCGAGGACCTGGGTGTGACCTTGGGCAAACTGTTTCCTTTCTCTAAGCCTCTGTTTCTGGTCTATTAAATGGGAGTACTATCAGCCCCTTGTGATTGTTGGATGGTGCAAATAAGACCATAATTCTAAAGTGCTTACCATACACATGCCAGCAAATGGTCAATATTATTATGTTTATAATAAGGACTCTCAAAGTCCCAGAGAGTATAAAATCATCAAAGAAAGCAGCTCTTCATTCATTCAACATTTCTTTCTGATGTACTTACTCTGTGGCTTGGGAGACACAGATATACAATGTGTTGAAACAAATAGGGAATTTCTTGTGAACTCTTGGTGGCTAAGGAAACAGGGCCATCCCATTCCCCTGCACTTTCAAGTTAATCGGGTCCTTACGTCCCCAGCCAGGGGGCGGCTGTGTCTCCTGTCTCCTCAGATCAAAAAGTGTTTCTATGAACGTGATGTCGAACATGAAACTGGCTATATCAAACCTGAAAGGAGGGGGCAGGGGTTTTGTGTCACAATTTTTTAAATGTTATGCCTGGTGAATCTGCACATGGTAGATGTAAAGGAGGTTTCAAAAAGGGGCAGCTTTACTACTTGGGTTGTTTAGATTTCCAGACTGCATTTTTGGGGAAAGCCACATAAAAGAATGCCTTTTCTTTTCTTTTTTTCTTTTTTTTTTTTTTAATGAGTATTACCTCAGAAAGTATAGCTTTTACAAAAGCAGTATGTCATTGAGCTGAGAGCTGTCCACAATTTTACTGATACTGTGATGGTCATTTTGACTAACGTATGATCCACTCTTAGATAACAAACACTCTCTGCTTGGCAGGATTTATGTTGAGCAACCAAGTAACACACTAGAGTGGTACGTGTGTGTGCGTGTGTTTAAAGTAAAAGGCATTTTAAATACATCATGTACTCTTCCCTTCAGCACCAATCTATATTAAGAAGAAGACTCGGCTGGGACTCAGAAACTGGCCTCTGGCCTCTATTCTGCCATGACTTTGAGAGACCTCCTCCAGGAAGTTTTCCCTGACCACCCCCAGCCTCCTGTGGTGTTTTCTTCTGCTGAGTCTGTTACACTTAGATTCCATGCAATATGATTTAACGCACTGCCTCTTGCGCTGTTTCAATATTTTATATCTTACCTGTTTAGAAAGACTACATGCTCCCTGAGGGTAGAGGCCAAGTCTAATCTGTCTTTCAAACCCTCTGAGACAGAAGAGAGTGCTAGAAAACAAATATGCTTCTCAACCAACAGCTGATTAACTAAGACCAGTGATTGACCAGTGATGTTAAATTATATTCTGCTAAACAGTTTTTTTGGGCAAGGAATAGATGGGGAAGTGGGAGAATGGAGGCTCAACTCAGAGGAAACTAAACAAAGAAGAAAGGACCTTAGATTTCACATCTACACACCTGGTATTGAGTCCCACATCTTGCCGACTGACAGCCAATGATGAAGTGGAAGCTACTCATTCCCTTCATTTTCCTCATCTTTAAAATATCTGCCTTTGAGGGTGGTTCTGAGGAGCAAATGAGATAATGCATGGAAAGTGCTTTGTAAGCAGGATCCCACTGTACAACACTATTTTCTAATTCAACTCCAATTTGGTTTGGGTTTTTCTTTTTTTTAAAGGGTAATTTTCTTTCCTCAAACCAATGAGGGAGGGAAGAAGTTATAACAATCACATTTTCCAAAATCACTCAGGCTTGTAGAAGAAGTCAGATCTCCCTCAGTGCTTGCCCTTCTGTATCCCACTGCATCCACAAGAGCAGTCTGGTACCCTTCCGGTAAGGTTTTATTGCTAACTAAAGCATTTTCACAGACACTGCCGTACGAAACCTCAGGGATCCAGGCAGTGTAGAGACAAGTCTTCCCATTTCGTTGATAAGCAAAGTGATCCAGAGGTTTAAAAAAGTGCCCCAACATCACTCCGGCAGGTTTACCATTCCTGCCTTCCTCCCAGACATGCTCTGCGGTTCACCTGGCCTTCCCAGAGGCATTCTCATCACGCACAGGCTCGCAGTCCACTTCCTAGTCAGGGGGATCAATTCACCAGCGTTTAGTCTCCCTAAAAATAATTAAAATATTCAAGGTAAAATTCCATCCTTAGAAGTTTAATATTTCATAATAAATGCAAACATGGTGCACCTGACTTTTCTCTATTTTAAGCAGCATAGCCAACCGTTAGAGGGAGCCGATTCTAACCCTCATTCTGGTGCTCCCCAGATCAGGGAAAAATTGAGAAGCCTCTTTGAGGCTTGGTGAATTAGGGTTAACTCTAGCCAGCTCCCAGTGTTGCGGTAAGAGTGCAATGGAATAATGCATAGAAAGCACTGACTCCCCGATGTGATTCATGGATGAAAGCTGTTGGTATGTCAACTGTTCCCAGCTATGCGAAGTCAGGTAAGATTTATGTCTGAGTAACACATTAAGGTGCAGCTTTTGGACCTGTAAACGTTGTCATGATTTGACAGTGTTAATGAAACACTTCATCGTGCATCAACCAGCATCACCCTGACAGACCCTCTGGCTGGCGTAACCCAAGGGCCATTGTGAAAAGGACATTTTACTGAGGATACGCCATGTTGCCCTGTTTTCCCTTCTTCTTGAAGAACCATTTCAATTAATTTTTTTCATGCATAGTCCTGACCCCTTAGCCTCCAGGTAGAATGCCATACGTGCATGACAGGAATTTTGACATTTATTGTGTGTACTTGATGGGAATGTGGTTCCCTTTTTACTGCCTTTCCCAACCCACTCCCTGTTGGCAGAATTTTTCCGTGAGGCAGTGGAAGCAAAGGTGATTCATACCCCTGTAATCATATTTTTTTTATCCTTATTCCTGATTCTGAACAGCTTCTTAAGAGGGATGGCTGGGGGCCTGGGGTCTTTAGTCTGAGAGTTGGACTGCATCCATGGCACGTGTGTTAAAGGTGGAACCGTAGTGTGAGGTGTGGGTCATAGTTTCCCAGCTTTGGAGAAGTGGATGCCTGAAACGGCTAAGAACTTGTTCAAGGCCATGCAGGTAGGGAGGGCAGAGCTAGAACGTGAACCCTGTTGTACATGACCCCGAAGCCCTTGCTCTTGAACACTGTGGCTCAGTTTCCAAAGGCTACTTTCTTTGACCGGGGTCTTCTAGCAACAAAAACATTAAAGTAAAGGCAAAACCTTCGTGGGGAGAGTTCGTGTATTGCGGTGGTCCTGTCGGGGAAAGGGATGTTCTTTTGAGAGGCAAAGCCTCCTGGTGCTTCTCAGCTGCTCTCAGTTGTGCACTCTGCCCACGTGTGGGGGCCTCCCTTTCCTGGGTCTCTGAAGGAGTCTAATGGATGATCATGATTATTCTTGATGAACCCTAATACCCAGAGAGCAGGACTTACCCCCCAGGAAAGGACTGTGGAAAGACTGGAATTGAGGGGCGGGGGTTGGGGAGTCAAAAACACAATGGAAGCAGCAGCCTCGGGGAAGAGGGAAGAACAGGGCAGGAATTGCTAATGGGAGCTTAAAGCAGCGCCATCTAGTAGAAATGTCGTGTGAGCCACAAATGCAAACATATGTCATTTTAAAGTTTTTAAGAGCCTCATTTTGAAAAGTAAAAACAGGTGAAATTAATTTTAACAGTATATTTCATTTAACCCGGTAGATCCAAAATATTATGCATTCATGCTTAGGGTACTAAATCTTTGAAATCCAAAGTGTATTTTACACTTACCATGCATCTCAGCTTGGGCTGGCCGTATTCGGTGCTCGGCAACAGGCACGTGTGGCTAGTGATTACCATGTTGGGCCATGCAGGGCTAACAGCAACAGTGAAAATGTAGCCTCCCTCCCACCAGCACTCACTCTCCCTTACCCCTGCTGCAGTTTCCTGCGTACACTTACCACCGGACAAACTGTATATTTCCTTTCTTTGTTTATAGTCTACTCTCAGTATTAATTAGGATATATGGTCTAGGCTGTTGTAATAGGTTAATGAATACATAGACACATGGATGGATGGATGGATGGATGGATGGATGGATGGATAGATGGATAGGTGTAGAAGTGGCTTAAACAACATAGAAATTGCTTTCTCCCCAGTCCAGAGGATGCTGCCCAGAGTTAGAAAGGTAGCTCTGTTCCCCATGCCCATCCTGAGACCCAGGCTCAGTCTGTATTATTCTTCTGCCAGACTCAACCCATGGCATTTATCTTGTCCTTGATGGCTTCTTCAGCATCTTCCTGACCACATTCCCATCAGGAGCATACCCTTTCTTTTCTAAGAGCACAGTCCTCTGTTCTTCCTCTCTTCAACCCTCCCTCCCTTCTACTCCCTTCCTTCCTCCCTCCCTCCATTCCTTCCCTCCCCTCTTCCCTCTGCCTCTCTCCACCCCCTCTATCCATATCTCTCCTCTCTCTCTCCCTCCCATCCCACCCTTCCTTCCTTCCTTCCTTTTTTTCCTTCCTCTCTCACTTTCTTTCTGCAGGGACCTGACTCAGAGGTGGTACATTTCACCTATGCTCACATCTCCTTGGCTAGGACGTGGCCACATGTAGCTTTGGTTCTGACCAGTTAATATGCACAGTTCTTTTAAAGCTGGAAGAGAAGAGCCCCTGCCACCACCACCGCCCACCCCAGAATGTAAGCTCCATGGGGGCAGGAGTTTGGGGATATTTTGTTCACTGCTATAGCACCCGCAGTGGCATACCAAGGGCAACCAGTGGGATCATCCACCCTGGTGGGAGGGAGTATCTTATATGACATTGTTTGAATTGCAGGCACATGATGGTAATAAAAGCAGACTAACTTAATAGTTGTTTTCATTATTGTTTTTAAATTCTCCACAGATCTTGTACCCCATGTTGGCTGCATTGAGCAGACTGCTGCCCTACCCCCAGCCTGGGTACACCACTGAGCGCTGGCTCTTAGAATTGTGGCCCGCACATGGTAAACACCCAGTACTGCAGCGTGAACGGCTAGACCTGCTGCTCTATCTCTTCCTGCTATTTCCTCCTTACCAGTTAGTAGCCCTGGTGACATTTCTCCATGATCAGCCCATACTTCCTCTTTAAACCCTGAGCTCCTGTACTAGCTGCTACAACTGGTATAGATCAGGCACTCAGTTAATCCCCGTTGAATCAGGGAACCAATAAACTTCATTGAAGGTGCCTCCCTTGGCCACTCTCACCTGCACTTAGACTCCAGACAGGAGCTTTCTACTTGATTTTCTTTTCTTTTCATCTGACTAGCAGAGGCTGAGACTGGAAGGATAGACAGGCTCCAGTCTGTGAGCTGCCTTATGCATCAGGTTAAGGAACTTGCACTGTATCATAAAAGCAATAGGGGATGGTCAATGCAGTTTATCAGTAGAGCTTAGTTGGAGATGTGATTTAGTAATGTGAGAACGGAGGAGAAGGAACTAATTGGCATTTTCTCCTCAGACCTGACTTCAGCTTTCTAGGCATTGGCATTTCCTAGTCTTCTTCAGCCATTCCTTGAGGACACACTATTCATTTACCATCTCAGTCCAAGTGTTCCCTCTCTGTTCGCCATTTTGATAAGTATAGTCTTTCACTCACTCACTTATATCTCTCTCCATCCTCAATAGCCATGTACTAGATACCTTGAGAATATGTGCTCCTTTAAGACAGGGGCTCTGTCTTTTCCCCATGGGTATGGTGTCTGGCACCTAGTAGGCTATCAGTAAATATGTTTTCTGACTGACTGCCATATGTCAGGATACTGGAGATAGGTGGTGAAGGGGGAACTTGAAGGGCATACCTGTGTGTAGAGCACACAGCGTGTCCTTCAAGCATTTGAAGAACGTTCTCCTGTTCCCTCAAGTCTTCCCCTATAGTCACCTCTCTAGCTCCTTCAACCATTCCTCTTGTGGTTGAGTTTAGTTCTCTTCACCAGCCTGGTCTCTGCTTTCCATGAATGATGGTGTATGTATAGCTATGGTGCCCAGAGTGGAGCCTGATGCTCTAGCTGAAGCTTGACCAGTATAAGGAAGACAGGATGGCTTCTCCCTCATTTCAGAATACATCCCAACTCTTGAATGCCCCTAGCCTCAGTCAGCCTTTTTGGAAGCTACCTACCCTTTCTGACCAGTAGAATATGCCATCCTTATATACCCTAGGAAACCTCACCTTCCTCAACATCTCTCCTCACATCATCTCTCTGCAGATTTACTTTATTTCTGCCAATTTGGAAAGGAAACTAGAGATCATTCAAATAAAACACATTATAAATGTGGTTATTAGGCTACTACTATTCTTTGCAAATATTCTAAGCCCAGAGCTTGGTGACTGTAATCAAGGAACAAGAAGATATCTGAGACTCCTCATGACAGGGCATCGCACCCTGTTGTACTGTTGTGAATTTCTTTGATTTTATTTATTTTGGTATTCAGTGGATTTGGTTTTGCCATGCTAGACTTAGGAGATTATGATGATCCTTGTCATTTATAAAAGAGCATTGTGCTTGGCATGACATGAAGCCGACTTAGAAAACCCAGTTTGGGGCACCTGGGTGGCTCAGTCGTTAAGCATCTGCCTTTGGCTCAGGTCATGATCCCAGGGTCCTGGGATCGAGCCCTGCATCAGGCTCCCTGCTCCACAGGAAGCCTGCTTCTCCCTCTCCCACTCCCTCTGCTTGTGTCCCCACTCTCATTGTATCTCTCTCTGTCAAAACAAATAAATAAAATCTTAAAAAAAAAAAAAGAAAACCCAAATTTGTCACTTAACTAACTATGTGATCTTGGACAAGTTGGCCAGTCTCCAAAAATCTGTTTCTTCACCTAATAAGAATAATAATACCAACAGTAGAGTGAACAGAGAAAATGTGCAAAATGTGCAGGCAGTTTACATGATAACTAATAAAAACATTTTACAAACATGAACATATGAGCAAGATGTTTAACTTCACTAAGGATAAAAATGAGATACAGTCTCAAAAAGTGGTAATACCTAGTAGTTACCTTAGCAGGTACTTGTTAGCAGTGAGTGCGGGGAAATAGACACTGTCCTATACTGATGTAGAAATATAAATTATAACAATTTTCTTAGAAGACTATTTAAAAATATATGTAAAAAACCTCGAAGATGTGCATACCTTTGGCCTAGAAAATAATTCCACTCATTGTTTTTAGCCTAGAGAAATAATTGTAGATGCACATAAAGAATTATACACAGAGATATTCATCTCAACATTTTTTTTGAGGGGGGGGTAGGGGCAGAGAGAGAGAATGAGAGAGAGAATCTTAAGCAGGCTCCACGTCCAGTGTGGAGCCAGATGCGGGCCTCGATCTCATGACTCTGAGATCATGACCTGAGCCAAAATCAAGAGCCAGACACTTAACTGACCGAGCCACCCAGTCTCTCTTCAACATTTTTATAAATAGTGAAAAGTTGGACAAAATCTAAGTGTTTAATTGCAGCCACTAAAAATCATTTAGGATTTAGTAGGAGAATATTAAACGATGTAGAAAATATATATGACACCAAAGAGAAGAAATTATGTCTAGTATAATTCTACTTTGTAATAAAAGAATTTATTTGTGTGGCTATATGTATGCATAAAGATATATGCTAAGGTTAACAGCAATTATCTGGGGGTTCTGGACATAAGGTAATTTTCATTATCTTCTTTGTGCTTCTATTTTTCAAAATTTCCACAACAATCATTGTCTTTAAAGGGTAGATTAAGAATTACATATTTTACAAGAGTATGATAAGAATCTAAATTTAAATTATAATTATGTGGAAACGTCATACAAATCTACTTCATTATTGTTAGATGTGAAAGTAATCGCCGATTTTGCTTTTCTCTACCACTTCCTTCTTGTTCCCCCTGCTTCCCTTTCCTCCCCCTTTCCTTCTCTCCACCAAGCCCTTTCCTTTCTCTTCCCTTTCTGTTCTCACACTTCTCTCTTGGCTCTGCCCGAGTCCTGCTTCTGTCCCTGGGGGCATCGCTCAGCCACTAGGAGTAAGAGTCAAACAGTTTGCTGACCCTGACCCTGAAGCCCAGTTGATCCAAACTGAGCAAGAACTGAACAAGTTTCTTGCATTTCCTTCCAGACCTCTAGTAGCCCTGACACATATCCTAGACTAATCAAGACTGTGTGAAGTATACATCCATCAGTTCAGAGCCGAGCTCTTGTCATATAGGACTGAATTATCAACTTCTCTTAACCCAGCTGAGCCACTCAGGCGCCCCTGAATTATCAACTTCTCAAGAACTGCTGGGCATGGGAGCATGTTCTTTTCTTCTACATCCCAAATGTTGGATGCCTCTGCCTTCCAACACTACTCTAAAATAGCTTTGTCAAACAAAGCATGAACACTAGGAGTTTCCTGACATTTTCATAACTACGAGCATATGATTTGCAGTTCATATTGAATAACGATGTAAGAAATATGCCAAGAAAGCTCCAAATACTATTTCCAGCACTGGTCCCTAACCAGTTACAGCTGCCTCACCACAGAATGTGAGCACAATAGACTACTAGGTTCCGTGCTGCTTGTGCTTGTGGGGTTTGTATTGAGTTACTGGGAGTCACCCTAATGGGGGAAGTCACTCTCCTGGAAAGCATTTAAGATGAATAAAGCTAAGGGCTTAATGTTCTAATGAAAAAATTTGTCAATATTTAAATCAAACTTGTGAACACTAAGTGTTTTTACATATGTTTGCTGCAGAGGTTTCGAGGCGGTCTTTGGCTTTCCAGACGCGAATAAAGCAGATAGATGCACTGTTAAACTTTCGAACAATGACAAAGAAAAACATGGAGTAATTGCTTCACTCAAAGCCTGCCAGGAGATTAATTGCCTAAGAGATGTATTTTATGCAGTGTCCAAAAAATTGCAGAATCTACAGGAGTGCCTTGCTTTCACTAGGAGAAAACATATGTCACCTCTCACCAGAGATGTTTATGTCTTTTCACAAACCTGTCTTTTTTCAGCCTAAAGACATTCCAACTGGAAATGACTACAAAGCCAGGAGTTGATAGGTTAGGGGTGTTTAGTAATGCTTAAAATAATACCCTCATGGAGTCCAATGCAATTCTGTACTGTAAGCCCTATGGAACAGCAACCTGGACCCCAGGACTGCAAGGCCTTTGTGGTTCTGGTTAGAGGAACCAGGGGGAAGGGTGGAGATGGGGAGTGGTGAGCCTACCTCTGACCTGCCGACTCTGAAACTAACAGATTTGGGGCCGCGGGGTTCTTGGGGAGCTAGCCAAGTGCACTAAAAAATAGGCCCACCTTTGGCATCGTATTCAAACATGGGCTTGCCGAAGGCTGATGGGGTTGGAGTCTCTAGGAAGTCTTTGTAACTATAGCTGAGAAGCATAGAGTGCAGTTTCATAAACACTTACTGGATGCCTGCTGCAAACCATGTTGAATGTCCTGGAAATGAGATCAGGGATGTGTTAAGACTACAGAGAAAAATAGGAAAGGCTGCTGTGCTTCAGGAACATTCTGCCTGGTAGAGAAACCCACATATCAACATTAATCACAGTAGAATGAAGTAGGTATAGGATGCTAGAGAAAGTATATCTGCTCAGGGACTCATCTGGGGGGGTTTCTGGAAAGAACGTTAAAGATGGTAAGACTGAGCTAGAACAGTAAGCCAGGTGAACAAAGGTGAAAATGGGTTTCTTGAAAGGAAATAGCTAGGGCATGAATGTCTGTAACAGCATGGCATCGTCAGAAACTATGAGCTGTTCTTTATCACTAGGGTCTGGAGTTCCAAGAGAGGCAGTGGCAGGAGCTAAAGAGGCGGATGGGGCGAGTCATTCGGGGCCTACGATCCCTGTTAACATGCTAGGACTGTCGCCAGTGAACTTCATGCAGCAGAGAGTCACTGCAGTTGTAAGTGAGAGATGATCTGGTCTACCTATTAGGTAGCACATTCTGTGCAGCTTGAAAGATCCATCTTCAAGCTGAATAACAGAGGTAGAGACACCTGTTAGGAGGAGACCACAACTGTCTTGGTGGAACCTAATGAGAGCTTAAACTAGAGTGACCATAAAAGGTTAGAATTGGAAAGAACATGCCATATAGTTCGACTTCTATACTCTACAAATGGAGTGACTGAGGACCAGAGAGGCTAAGTGACCTATCCAAGGTTAAGATGGAAATAAAGTTTGTTGGCAGCTAAATCAGGACCAAGGACCCTGGCCTTCTGATTTCTAGCCCAGTGACTTTTCCACTCAGCAATGCCAAGATCAGTCCCAGCATCCTGCTTGCTGGGTAATGCCCCAGAGAAACTTGAAACTTTACTTGGCCAGCATTTTTCCTGTCAGTATCTAGGAGGTGGAAACTGTCCTTGCTGGATAGAAAGGCCTTCAGCCAAGCCAGACTGCCAGGGGGGATCTTTTTTATTCATCTTCTTTCTGTCTGGCTTTAAATCTCTCCCTTACCTTTTCCACCCTCTTCTCCTCCAGAAAGCCTTCTCCAACTACTGCTTGAGAAATTCTCTCCCTTCTGCTGACTGTAAGCAGTGTACCACACAAGTGAGCACCTTTCCCCAAGCTTGTTTTCTCAATATGTTAATCTAATTGCTGTATCATTATTAAGCATTGGGACAATTTGGAGGACACGTGGCCCAATAAAATCAAGGTCAACTCTTCCCATTTAAATTCCTTCCTTGACTATGTACCTATAACCATTTTATATAGCAGCATTATCTGTGCAGATACTGTTTTGTGTTGTGTCTTTTCTACTAAATATATATTCTCATATATATTTTTATTAGCTTTATAGTATTCCTCATAGTGAGAACAGCAGGAAATCTGGAGTGAGTCCTGAGGCTTTGGACAAGACACTTAATCCCTGAACCTTAGTTTCCTCAACTAGAAAATTTGAACAATACTACTGCCTTGAAGCGGGTTCCTGGCACATGGTAGATATACAGAAAGCATCCATTTTCCCCTCCACCCCACCTTTTTGTTGTTGATGTTGTTTCTGTGTGAGGCAATATAGTACTTTTACAAACATCTAGGTATGATTACAAATGAAGCCCATAGCTGTAAGTCAAAGGTTATTTTTAAAAATCTACCTCAAAGCTGAGAATATCATTAAGCACAGAGAAAGATCTTGATAACTTGTGAAGGTAGGCGGAAGAAATAAAGAAGAGAGGAGAAAACCCTTGTAACTTGAAAACTAGACTAAGAAGTCTGTGGCCTTCCAATCCTGTACTCATTGAAGTGACCAGTACTTATTGTGTACCTGAGGATCCCAGTCTGGTTTATGGAGAGTGTCAGTTGCATGGGTGACACAGATTTCCATTTTAAATGGCCTTTGGACAGCCTCATAGAGGGCAGGTGGGAAGAGCAGAAGCCTGGGGCTGACCTCCCAGTCAGGGGACTGTTGTGGTGAATCCTCTGAGGGGTGGTGGGCGTCTAAGCCAGGAGGGAGGAGAGGGCTCAAATTCAAGAAGTACTTTGGAAGCTACTTTCGTTTTCAAGTTAGAATGTTCTAGAGGGGAGGGGGGTGGGGGAATAGGTTAGCCCAGTGATGGGTATTAAGGAGGGCACGTATTGCATGGAGCACTGGGTGTTATATGCAAACAATGAATCCTGGAACACTACATCAAAAACTAATGATGTACTGTACGGTGACTAACATAGCATAGTAAAATTTAAAAAAATAAAAAAATAAATTAATATTCTCCCTAAAAAAACAAACAAACAAACAAACAAACATGTTGCTACTTGTAAAGGTTGCCCCCTTTTGTCTTCTCTTCTTTGTTCCTTCCATTCAGCAGAATTCACAGGGAGGCTGAGTGGCCGGGCTGGGGAAGTGGAAAATCTGACTATAAATTTCAGGTTGCTGGATGAACTCAGACTCTCCCTCTTTGCTGCCACCACCCAGAAGTTAAAATTAAAAGTGAGGGAGATTTAATTCACTCATTAAACATTTTTTTAATTTTGTCAACATCTTGACACTTTCTAGGCACAATGGAGACATAGCAGTGACCAACCAAAGTTCCTGTCCCCATGAAGATTGTATATAAATAATAAACAAAGGTATCAATCAATACAGATACAGATAGAGAGTATGTCTGATGACACTAAGTGCAATGGGTAATAACCAGGCAGGTGAGGGCAAGGGGAAAGCAATAAGCCTGAGGTCAGAGAAATGGTGGGGGTGGCAGGAGACTATGCAAGGATGTTGTAATGACTCCAGTTTTCTTTTTCTTTCTTTTTTTTTTTTAAGATTTCATTTATTTGTTTGACAGAGAGAGACACAACGAGAGAAGGAACACAAGCAGGGGGAGAGGGAGAGGGAGAAACAGGCTCTCCGTGGAGCAGGGAGCCCGATGTGGGACTCAACCCCAGGGCCCTGGGACCATGATCTGAGCCGAAGGCAGACGCTTAACGACTGAGCCACCCAGGCGCCCATGACTCCAGTTTTCACTTAGTGTGAGAAGGGAAGCCATTGGAGGGGTTTGAGCAGAGGAAGGACATAAACTGGCTTATGTACTCAAAGGATTCCCTCCCTCCACCCACCATGTTGGGAATAGACTGGGGCGTGTGGCCAAGAATGTGAGTAGAAAGACTAGTTGTGAGGCTGTTGGGAAGGATCATGCAGAGGTAATGGTGGCCTGAACCAGAGGATAGCAGTAAAGGTGGGTTTGGGATAAATTTTGAAGGAGGTGAAAACATGGGCTGATGGTCTGGATAAGGTTATGAGAGAAAGTGTAGAGTCAAGGAGAATCCAGAAGTTTTGGCTGTGAGCAATTGGAAGGAAGGAGTTATTATTTACTGGGATGGTGGAAGAACTCAAGAATAGTCTTTGTAGAAAATAAAGAGTTTAATTTTAGACACGTGGAGTTTGAATTCCTTTTAGATACCCAAGTGGGTATGGAGGCTGAAGTTCAGAGAGTATTCTCATCTGGAGATATTTGGGAGTCCTCAGCACAGAAATGGTCATTTAGAGAGGGTGCCTCGGTGGCTCAGTCGCTTAAGCATCCAACTCTTGATCTCGACTCAGGTCATGATCTCAGGGTCATGAGATCAAGCCCTGCGTGGGGCTCCATGCTGGGTGTGGAGCCTGCTTAAGATTCTCTCTCTCCTTCTCCCTCTGCCCCTCCCCTGTGCTCTCTCGCTCTCTATCTAAAAAATAAATAAATAAAAATAAAAAATAAAGCTAGGAGATGGGAAGATCAGGTAGGAAGCGAGAGTAGAAGAAAGAGGTCTGAGGACTGAGCGTAGGGCTCTCAAGGACTGAAATCTTAAACTAGCAAAGAAGACCAAGAAGGCACAGCCAGAGAAGGAAAGGGAAACCCAAGAAAGAAGAGTATCCTGGAAGCCAAGTGAGGGAGGGGGTTTTAAGGAGTGATGAGCTGTGTCAAATGCTGCTGCTAAGTCATTAAAGATAAAAGTTTGATACTTACTATTGGATTTGGTATCATGGAGATTGTTGACCTTGACAAGAGCTTTTTCAGTGGATGGAAAGGCAAAGGCCTGATCAGGGTGGGTCCAAGAGCAAGTGGAAGAACTGGGTAAAACAGGTGTAGGTAACTCCTTTGAGAGAAATATTGCTATAAATGGGAGCAGAAAAATGTGGAGATAGCTGAACAGGGACACAGTCTAAAAAGAATTTGTTTTAAAATCGGCGATAGGGGGGCACCTGCGTGGCTCGGTTGGTTAAGCAGCTGCCTTCAGCTCAGGTCATGATCCCAGGGTCCTGGGATAGAGCCCTGCATTGGGCTCCCTGTTCAGTGGGGAGTCTGCTTCTCCCTCTACTGCTCCCTCTGCTTGTGCGCTCTCTCTCTCACTCTCTTTCTCTCTGTCAAATAAATAAATAAAATCTTTAAAAAGAAAATTGGAGATAGGGACACCTGGGTCGTTCAGTCAGTTGAGTGTCCAACTCTTGATTTTGGCTTGGGTGATCTCAGGGTTGTCCAGTCGAGCCCCACATGGGGCTCTGCACTCAGCGGGGACTCTGCTTCTCTCTCTCTCTCTCTCTCTCTCTCTCCCTCCCTCCCTCCCTCCCTCTGCCCCTTCCCCTGGCTCCTGCCCTTTCAAGCTGAACCTACCATCTTGGACCCCAATCTGCAGTCTTAGATCTCCAGTCCCACCATTTGCCACACTGCCCCTAACCACATCACTTTCTCGTGTCCCTTTGTTTTCAAGATAAAATCCAAGATTTGAGTGCACAGAGAAGGTAACGGAATATGCTGGACTCCGCAGGTTAAGACCCAGCCCTTGGATTTATCCTGCCCCCCCTCCTCCCATTGCTCCCATTTAGCCTTACTCTGCTTCTGACTCCGCTTACCTTGGCTAGCATACCACAGTCAATCCTTGAACAACAGAGGGTTGAACCATGGGCCTACTTCGAGGCAGGTTATTTTCAATAAATACAGTACAGCACTCACTATAAATATATTTTCTCTTCCTTATGATTTTCTTAATGTTTTCTCTAGCTTACTTTATTATAAGAATACAGTATATAACACCTATAACATATAAAATATGTTAACTCTTCATGTTATCAGTAAGACTTCTGGTCAACAGTAGGCTAATGGTAGTTAAGTTTTCAGGAATCAAAAGTTATACACAGGTTTTCAACTGTACAGTGTTCAGCTCCCCAGTGCCTGTGTTGTTCAAGGGCCAACTGTATTGAATCCGTGATTTGTTGAATTATTTCTCTTTTAAGCTGTCGCCTCCTCCAGAAGCCTTCCCAGCCTTAACTGGATGCCCCTTCTTTTATTCTCAGCCCACGGCTTCAACAAATTTGTTGGTTGAAGAGGAAGAGGAAGGGAAAGAGGGAGGGAGGGAGGAAGGGGAGAGGAACCGAGATTGTATTTATCACACTTATATTTCTCTTCTCCTAGACTGTAGAGCCCTGGTGAACAGGGATTATATTGTTGGTATCTGAATACCAAAAATAGGAGCCCCCTGCCCCCCACCAACCCACCCCTATTCCACATTTCTCCTTGAAGAACCCATTGGATTTCATAATCCTTTTCCAGAGACCTCTTGTCTAACAGATATCACTGGTCTAATTACTATATTCCCATTCGGTGCATCACAAATCAATCCTTATTTTAACATGAATTTCTGCCACTACTACAATTTTTTAGACGTGTAAGATTCTAGACTTGACATGGGCACCTCTGGGTTGCCTTATTTTGGATCAGGGGTTGGGAACAGCATTGAATCCACCATTGCTTTTTATGGAGGCTGGTAGTCTTTCATAACTGCCATCCATAGAAGGGATGGGAAGCGAAGCTGAGCGGGACCAGAAAAGCAAGAATTAGGGATTGGGTTTAAGCCACTTCTGAGTGGCAATATGAAATTAAACCGTCCTAAGAAGTCCCTAAATTCCCTTTACCACTCTTTCCACAGAACTCCTCTTTTTTCAATCCACGACCAAAGTCATAAAAGGAAAGTGAAAAACAAATCAAAGCAATCCTAGTAACATTTGTGGTAGAAAATCTGACTAGATTATTATGTGTGAATTTCATATTCATCTAAACCCCTTTTAGTCTCAATGGGCAAATTTAGGGGTCGTTTGAATACCTGATATTTGGAGAACTGCCAAAAAACATCCGAAGAGCTTCTAATGAGACCTCGGCAGTGTGGGGACGAGGACGGAACCTGGGGGCTCCAAGTCCCCCCTATGCAGTCCCAGCTCCAGCCTAAGGTTAGGGGCAGAGTAGGCCCTTCAAAGGGGGAAAAGTGAAAACACCCCAGGGCTTCTTAGAAGGTACAAAGCTAACCTACCACAAAAACCTCAGTAAATAGGAGAGGGCAAAAAAAAATCACTCATTCTTTTATTACTGATCTTCATATTCTTACAAATAGGTGCTAGGGCCGTCCTGTCATTTCAGATGTGTGTTTAAATAGGAATCAAATACATTACATGCATAATTTTCCCTCAAATCATATTTGTGAGATACAAGCCTGGGTAATTCTGCTCCTTGTCCAAAGTGAAATGCAACCCTTGTGTTTCCAAACATCGTTATGAAGCAAAGCCAACACCTTCCCATTTCTAAGTTGGACACAAGTAACTATTAACATGCTGCTCTGGAAACCATGACAGAACATTATTCATCTGTTTGTTTTAATGGTTCATGGCCAAGAAAAAAACTTTTAAAATTTAATTTTTTTAAAAGATTTTATTTACTTATTCTAGAGTGAGAGAGAGAAAGAGAGAGAGAGAGATCGGGGGGAGGAGCCCAGGGAGAGGGACAAGCAGACTCCACACCGAGTGTGGAGCCCAACGGGGCTCGATCCCACGACCCCGAGACCACAACCTGAGCTAAAACCAAGAGTCAGACACTCAGCCGACTGAGCCACCAGGTGCCCCTTAAAATTTAATCTTTTAAAGCAAAAAGGTGATGTGAGAAAGGGCAAGGGACACTTTTGCTAAGGAAATAAATGTTAACAATTGTCAGTGTCCAGGTGTGGGAAACAGCCCGTGATACTTGACACCTCAGAATTTCTTGTGCTCCCAGAGGTGTTCTAGTGAGAGAAGGGATGGTAAGAATTAGGTGAGTGCTCAGTCTGATAGATTGAGGTCTTCCCTGTGAGTCATTGCCCCTCTGGGTTGACGGGCCTGGATTAGCTTACTTTGAAAGCTGACCTTAAAGGTCAACTATGTTAAGACATTATCCTTTTTGATGCCCACTTACAGATTGGTCTTTAGAGAACACAGTTTGTGAGATAAGTTTGGGATCACATATTTAACCCATAATCTCTTGGCCACAGCCAGCCTGAGGCAGTCTACTCTTGGTGCACCAGACACCTCCCCTTCCAGGACCCTCACCTTCTCTCCTTCATTCTGACCAGCTCTTTCCATGTCTCCACCTGTATTTGTCCTGATGTCCCTTCTCTGAGGGTGTGTAGTTATAGCTGATGATAATTAAACTATTTTCCCTCCTCCTTGTTTGCGGTTAACCAAGGGTGCTTCATGGCCCAAAGTCTTCTCAGGAAAAAGAAAGGGGTATAGGTGGTAACTTTTTAGACCACATCAGATTCTCATCTGTTCTTAAAGATTCCATGTCTCTGACCATTTATCCATATTGGAATAATTTTGCATTCTTTACTTAGATTCTTAGTTTTATCATGTGTCCCCCCTTTTAAATAAAAAAATAGCAGATTTTTACCTTTAAGAAATGTGACTGGGGCACCTGGGTGGCTCAGTTGGTTGGGTGGCCTACTCGTGGTTTTGGCTCAGATCGTGATCTCGGGGTCCTGACTCAGCATGGAGTCTGCTTGTCCCTCTCCCTCTGATCCTTCCCCCACTCACTCTCTCTCTCTCTCTCTTTCTCAAATAAATAAATACAATCTTTAAAGAGAGAGAGAGATGTGACTGTACCTCCCAAGGAGAACCCTGTTTCTGCGGTGGGAAGCTTTGCACCCAGACCCAAAGTTACTAGAGCTGGCCCTGGAGACCATGATGTGTGTGGATCTGCCATGGCTCTGTTTTAACTGAGCAGCTAATATGTGTCCTGATTTACAAATTTATAAGGGATACTTCCCATCCACCTATGGCCGTGATGGTCTTTGGGCAGGCACTGGTAAATTATTATTGCTTCTCCAGAACAGATCATTTCATAGAGACCGAAAGCAGATTGGTGTTTACCAGGAGCTGGGGAGAGGGAGAAATAGGGAGTAACTACTAAATGGGTATGGAGTTTTATTG
Source organism: Zalophus californianus (assembly GCF_009762305.2). Classification (NCBI taxonomy): domain Eukaryota; kingdom Metazoa; phylum Chordata; class Mammalia; order Carnivora; family Otariidae; genus Zalophus; species Zalophus californianus. The sequence continues at coordinate 52,493,382 of NC_045598.1, forward strand.
TGCTATGTGCATATGATTTGATACTAGATAGAGAAAAGAAGAAAGAAATTACTTCCTAAATTGCTCACTGGAGCACAACTAGGGGTACTGTATCACACCTAGAGATACTTTGAGCTGTGTGATAGCTTTCCCTCAAACCAAAATTCAGAGCTTTGAGGGTAGGGAGTTTGATGTGATTTCATCTTCATGGCTCAAAATGGAGCTCTTAAGAGGGAGTGAGTGCGGTCAGTTCACAAGTGGTGGATTAGTTCCTTGACTGCCATCTGTATACATGAGTCCACCATGCTCTGGGCTTGCAGGCCACTCTCTCTGGCATTCTCATGAAGAGCCATGAGAATCAGAACAAAGAAATCTGCTGCAGCTGTGTGAATTGCCCATTCTTACAGCAGATCAGTCTGCTTGCAAGCAACCCACAAAGCCACCCCCAAAACTTCTCCCCAGATCTGAAGGTGGAAATCCCAACCATTGACCCTCTCACCAGGTTTGTCAACCTTGTCCCTTGGGTATATAAAATTAATTTTTTTTAATTGAGGTGAAATTCACATAGCATGAAAACTAACCATTTTAAAGTGAGCCAATGGGTAGCAGTTAACATATCCACAATGTTGTGTTAACTACGACCTCTTATCTAGTGTCAAAATATCTTCATCATAGCAAAATAAAACTCCATACCCATTGAGTAGTTACTCCCTATTTCTCCCCCCTCCCCCACTCCTGGTAACCACCAATCTGCTTTCTGTCTCTATGAATTTATCTATTCTGGATATTTTATATAAAGGGGATCATTAAAATATGTGGCCTTTCGTGTCTGGCTGATCTCCCTTAGCGTAACGTTTTCAAGATTCTTCCATGTTGTAGCATGTTTCAGTACTTCATTCCTCTTTTTATAGCTGAATAATATTCTGTTGTGTGTACCTACCACATGTTGTCTATCCCTTCACCTGTTGATGAGCATTTGGAGGTTGTTTCCACTTTTTGGCTATTATGTATAGCGCTGCCATGAACATTTGTCTTCCAGTATTTGAGTACCTGTTCACTATTTTTTTTTAAGATTTTATAGTTAGCAAATTACCTTTATATCCATTCTCTTCCCAGTAAGGAGAGGCATGCATTTTAACTGGTCTTATTACCCCAAAGGGGAACTTTTTAGGGCCTAACTCATCCATAAGTCTGTTAGGCCTGTCCATGCTCCTGTGTAAAATGTGATGAGGAAGCAAGTGGTTTCCGGCATGGAGGATGCTTCTGGCATGTCGGTGGGCTAGCCTGGGACAGCCCCACATCTATCACATCTGTTTCAGGTGTTGGTCCGTCAGGCAGCAGGCCTTCTTTTCTACTTCTGAAGATCTGGAGGGGGACAGTTCTTGACAGCCCCCTTTCCTTCGTTCAACAGGGTTCCTGAGTTGTGTGCTATGCCGGGGGCCTTGAGGAGGGAAGCTGAATCAGACATGGTCCTTGCCTTAGAGTGGTGGCGAGACAGACACTAAGCAGACAAACAGAGCATGGAGTCAGAGGTGTGCAGGACGGCTGTGATTGTGATAAAGACGCTTCGGGGGAGGTCAGTGACGAACTTCCGTGGGGGACTTAGCATCTGGATCTTGAAGACAAGAAGGCACTCACAAGGTGAAAAAGAGAGTGGAAGGCATTCTAGGCCTCAGGAAGAGAGTAAGCCAGGCCAGAGGAACAGCGAAGTGCCTCCCCTGTTTTGAGACTAGCAAGGTCATTCGTGTCGTTAATATGATCAGGCTCATAGGCGTGACTGTCAGGAGGGGGGCTGGAAAAGTGAGGGGGGACTCGATGAGGAAGGGTCTCGGAGGCTGCAGTCAGGAAACTGAAGTGAGTGGGAAACATAATTTTAGGCAGGAAATGACCTGATTGTGTTCTGTGTTTGAAAAGATCACTTGTGACAAAGTGAATGATGACCCAGATGACAGAGATGCCCTGTATTGGTGAGTCCCACACACTCCATCCCCAGCCCACCTGCTGTGTCATCCTGGCGCGAAGCTGGGCCCAGACCTAACTATCAAGTCAGGGAAGATTGCCTTCTTCCAGCACAGACCTCTCATCCGTTGCCCCAGCCTATACAGCTTCCAATAAAGATGAAAGTGCCCGTGGCAGCTAGCAGAAATCCATCTACACTAAGGGTTTCCTGACCAAATAGGTCATTGCTCCTGGAAGTGTTTGAATTTAGAAGTAGTCCAAGCCTCAAACAAGTAAGTGAATTGTTAGGGAAGGGAATTCCGCCACCCAGGGATAGGCCCAGAGGGAGTGTTATAAGGTTTGTTACAAAGATTAAATGAGGTCATCTGACGGCCTTCCTGACCCCCTCACCCCATAGCATCTCCAGTTCCGTCTACACACAATAAGGTTCCCACCCTCCCCCATCCTCTAAGATTTTTTTTACTTTTTATTTTGAAATATTTTTATACTTATGAAAAGTTGCAAAAATAGTACAGAGAGTTTCCATATGTCCTTCATCCCATTCCTCCTAATGTTCATGTCTTGCAGAAACATAGTGCGATGATCAAAAGTAAGAAATTATTGGGGCGCCTGGGTGGCTGAGTAGGTTAAGCGGCTGACTCTTGATCTCAGCTCAGGTCTCCATCTCAGGGTCGTGAGTTCAAGCCCCGCGTTAGACTCCACACTGGGTGTGGAACCTACATTAAAAATAAAGGTAATAAATTATCGTTGGTGTGATACAAACTAATTTACAGACTTTATTTGAATCGTGCCAGTTTTTTCCGTCATATTTAGGGTTTCTTTTTAAATCACATGACTAAGACAACCATTGAGTTTGTTCTCGTGTGTCCCTTAAATTAAGGCAGCCTTCAGAAAGCCTGCCCTCCCTGGAATCTCTGAGGAGAGCAGCTGTGGGCCTCTCATGGTCCAAAATCGGCACAACCCCATTTGGGCATCAGTGAGCAGTATTCTCCATCTTTTCACTTTCCCTACCCCACCCACCCACCCACCCTTTCTCCTCCTTTCCTTCTCCCTGCTCGCAAAACTACAGATAGTCTCCACATTCACATGCCCCGTACCATGCAGTGTGCTTTTTCCATCATCAGAGCTCTCTGCTTTAGTCAACTGACCTGAGAAGTTGGCCCAGGAATTTGTAGCTATTGATTTTCACTGTTGCTGTAAAACTGCCTTGGGTTGTGACTTGCAGTGGCAGCATTTCCTTTTCATTGGTCCTGGGTAGATACCCCTATGGCTACCACTCTTAGTGACTATCCCTCATAAGCTCTTTGGGGAGACCCCGGAGGTGGAAGGATATCGGGGTTGGCAACATGGTAACTAAATTACTTTATGAGTTAGACAACATGAGTCCCCATCACAAAGCATCCCTGCTTCTTCACATCACGGTGAGGTCGCTGGCACATGTCAATGCAAAATTCCATTCACCCTTTCACAATGCACCCTCTTCCCCGCAGAAAGAACGCAGCCTTGGGGCATGCTCACTGCAAGTACCCTTGCACTGTTGGCACTGTGTGCTCCATGTTTTTGAGTTTGCTCAGCAAAATTAATGATGAAAGAAGTGTGAGCTGGAGAAAAAAGCATAGAGCTGATGAATGTTGGAGGAGCATTGGTTTCCCTACAGCCAAAAGCCAGCAGGAAAAATGGAAAGCGTGAAAGGTGATTGTGACTCAATGTCCCAAAGAAAACCTTTTTTGCCACCCGGCACACACCAAGGCATCTTCACAACAGAAAGCCCCTGTGAGCAGTGCAAAAACCTTCATAAACCATTTGGAGGGAAGCTGTATACCACAGTGTACAAGTGCTAGTTTGGGCAAATCTAGCTCTTCTACTTGCTGTGTAAATTTAGACAAGTTCTCCACTCTTTCTGACCCTCAGTTTTCTCATCTGTAAAATGGGGATGATTACACCTTCCCCTTTTTTAGCAGGATTAAATGATTTAATATCAATTGTATGTGTAAGTGAAACTTAACAGTTCCTGGTCCAAAATAAAGGCTCATTTTAAAGTCTCTTATTTATCACTGGGCTGATGTAAAAGTAATACTCAAAACAGGACCATCATTATAGATCTGACAACATGGTGTAATGGCTTAAGCTTGTACTTTAAGTTTAAATCCAAGCTCCACCAAGATCTGGCTGTGTGAATTTGGGCCAGTTATTTCTCTGAACCTGAGTCTCTCCCTCTGTAAAACAAGGATAATAATGCCACATAAGGGACTACTTGGAAGAAAGCACTTAGCATGGTACCCAGCACAGAGAGTGGCAGACACTTAATAGAGGTTTGTTTTTCTAGCGCTGTGGTTCTCAACCACATTCAAATCACCTGAGAGCTTTTTTAAAAAGCATGCATGCCTCTGCCACATCCCCAGAGAGTATGATTTAGTAAGTCTGAGGTGGGGCTTAGGCATTGGTGTTTTCAAAAGCTTTCTGGGGAGATTCTTCAGAGCAGCCAGGGCTGAGAACTACCCCCTCGAAGATGACATTACACACTGTTTTTTTGTTCTGTTTTGTTTTGTTTTGCTTTTTATATCTGTCCCCAAAAGACTGGTCAGAATATCAGGAATTCTGGGCACAGTCAAAAATTCAATACACCTGCACCTCTAAGCCCTTGATAAGAAATATGCAGCCAAGGAACTGCATTCTTTTTTTTTTATTATTATAAAAAAAAGTATTCAAAGAGTCTTTTTAGAGTCTTGAACTGGAAAGGTGGTAAGAAGTTTAGCCTAAGCCTCACACATAAAATATGGGGACTCCCAGTAGGCTGGGGATTTATGTCTGGGGTTAATTCCAGGGTTTTGTCCTCCCAAGAGATATAAATTGAGGCCTTGAGAGTTTAATGTGGGGGAGGAAGAAGTGTTCTCATAACGACACCTTAAAAGTCCAGGACTCTGCTAATGCCTAGGGATAGAAAAGCATCATCTGTAATAGCAGGGGGTGGTGTGGCTGTGCATTCTAGTCTCAGTACTTTGGTTTCCAAGATCCAAGGCTGGGTCATCGAGAAACTTCTTTCTCCCCATAGGTTTACAGTATTAGTTACCCAATAAAAGTGGAGTTAATTTTACAACCCAAGTAAAATTTAAGCCAAAAAGGCTTCAACATTACTCTAGGATTTATGAAAGTAAACATGTAGAGTGCTTGCAGGATTTTACAACATTAAAATTTCAATGTCTTCATGTCAGGTATGTGATATATTCATTTGTATGTGCACTTACAGGTTAAGTTTTTAAGAGCTTTGCAATGCAAACTGTTTTGGGAACTAAAGTGAAGATACTTCCCCCCCATCTCTACCTGCAAAAAGACTGTTAGAGTGAATAGGAAGTAGAGAGCTGCTGGAAACTGGTCTTTTAATGATCAGCTTTATCAAATTTTTTTCACCTGGTTTCCTGTTAGAGTGGGCTTTCTAGACTCCCACACTGAACCCCCAAGGAGGGATGTCTAGGGCCATTAGACTGACTAGAGTCGATTTTACAGAATAGGAGCTTAGTAAATAATTGCCCTTTAAATAAATGTCTTCTTTGGTAATCATAAATACTTTCATAATAAGCATGTGTTACCTCTGAGTAGCACTTTGTAAGAGCATTTACGTTGTTTGATAGGGTCCTCCTGACTTTCACTTATAGGGTAGAGAGGTCAATGATTATCTTCATCTTATAGATAAGAAAACCATAGCTCAGAGGACTCAGATTGGCTAAGGACGTGCAAATGTTAAACCCAGGAATACAATTTCCTTCTGACTTTGGCTCTAAAGTACTTTAACTTAGAAGAAACCGAAGAGGAAAACATCTTTTTATTCAGACAATGTACTGATTCCAGCCATGTTAACAGAGGAGGAGCCTCCAGGGTGAGGTCAGCCCAGGAGCATAGCAAGTGGCCTTTTGTTTGGCTGTGGTCTGCTTTTGAGAACCAGCTGGATATTCTGTACTCTGGTGTCTTGTGCTTATGGTAGGCCCTCGTGGGATGTTATAGCCTCTAGCCTTTCAAGCTGAAGCTGCCATCTTGGGTCCAACCCTCCAGCCTTCGATCTCCAGCCATTTGCCACACTGATGCTAACCACACCATCTGGCATCCCCTCGTCTTCAGAATAAAATCTACTCCCCCTACTTTTTTTATTATTATCATTTTGAGGCAACAGATTTTTTAAAGATTATTTTTAAAGTTGTTGGAGATCACGAAACCACAATTTTCATTGACACATACTCTAGATTTCCTGGAATTTAGTGACTCATTTGAAATTGTGCAGCCCCTGGGTTGCCTAGACGTCTCTCTGCTGGGTAGAGATAATGGGTCTTAAGCAGTGAAGAGCCACGTAACTGCGCTGCCCTCTGGTTTCTTTCCAGCTGCACCCAGCTTCTCACCCCACAGAGCCTCCTAATTGACACATCAGTTGGAGTGGATCTTGTGGATAATGTACCCACGGCTTTGTAGCAAATGAAGCAGAAATAGTCTGTGCTTAAAAAACAAAAAACTGTAGAACATGTGCCCAGATTCCCAACTCATTTCCTCTTTACTTTTATAACTACATCACCACCAGCTGCGAAAATAAAAGTGCTTTCTCCCCTATTTAAGGATGACTTTGCGCTTAAGAATGATTCTCTGGGGGTGAAGGAAACTTGACCAACGTGACCAGCAGATGTTTTAAGTGATGGGTGGAACTGAGGAAAAGCCGGACTCCTTAGCCCTGCCTTGGGGCTACTGTGCTCAGCTTCTCCCCCTAGCGACTGTTTCGGACATGACACAGTGAGAGCCAACTGGATGTAAATGTATACCAGCCCCTAACGTTTGTGCTCTGTTTCTAGAGATGAGTTTGAAGAAGATGGATTCTGTCAGCCGTACAGAGGGATTGCATGTGCAAGATTTATTGGCAACCGCACTGTCTATATGGAGTCTTTGCACATGCAAGGGGAAATAGAAAATCAGATCACAGGTACGTAACACCAATGAAACTGTATTGATACCTTGTATAACTCTTTTTCTCACCAAATGTTTTCTTGAGCTTCTCTCTTGACAAAGGATTGGGCTAGGCATAGGGATTAGGAGCTGGACCACAAAGAAGCAGGAGATACGACCTTTGTGTTCTGTAATGTTCATTAGAATACTTTATTGAAGGTTGTTGCTCTTAGAGGAAAAGGGTGCTCTGAAAAGTCTCACATTCATTCAGACACTCGATAAAGATTATTAGTGTTTTTGGGCATACCAGGAACTGGATGGGGCACTGGGAATATGCCGGTGTGGTGAATAAGCCAGCTTACGTCACTGCCCTCCTAGAGGTTACTGCTTGGAGACAACATCGTGTAGACTGAAAGTCGTGTAAACTCTAAATCAATTTAGAGTCTAGAATTCTGGACACCAATACTGTGACTTTGGGGAAATCTCTTATTCTTCATGAAAATCTCTCTCTTCATCGGTGGAGTGAGTGATCAGGCAAGATGATCATAAGTCTCTTCCTGCTCTAGCCTTCTCTATTTTACCCTTCATGTTTCTGAATCAAAAGTATCTTTTTAATGGAAATCCAATAATGACACACTCTCTAGCATGCATGAGCAAAGCACTGTAGGTCACCTTGTACAATTTTGTACACCTGGTTCTGGTGGTTACAGCAGCCTTGTGTTTCTTCCATTCGTATAGGTATGCTCCGTTGCCACATACACTTGCAAGCCATTAAAATTGCCTTTATGGGATTCTAATAAGGTTGCCAGCTTTAGCAAATAAAAATACAGGACACCCAGTTACATTTGAATTTCAGGTAAACAGTGGATAATTTTTTACTATAAGTATGTTCCAAATGTTTACCTGAAATTCAAAGGAAATGAAGTGCCTTGTAGTTTATCTGGCAACCTTAGGATTGAACAGACCTGAGGCAGGTGCACAGAACAGCAAAGCATCTAGAAACTATGTCCTGAGGAATATGAAGGAACTAAGAGGAGCCCAGGGGAGCTATTTAACCTAGAGAAGCAACTATAGAAAGCTGGATTTATCACCTGCTAAAGAACTTTCAGGAGGACGAACTCTGAAATGCCAGAGGACAGAAGCGGACTGACTAATGGGGAGGGGCTGTTGAAGGCACATTTCAACCTAATATAAGAACATCTTAACATATTTTTTCGCTAAGTATTCACAAAAATAAATGGGAGTTCCGATGTAAATGTTTCATCACCCACTTGTAATAATCATCTCTTAGACATTTTCAATGGACATCTGCTTGCTGGAAAATATTACAGTTAAAAAAAGCCACTTAATTTTGTGTAACCTGGCATTTCCCAAACTTGTTTGGCTCTGGAACCCTAGTTTCTCAAACACTATGACTATGCTACAGAGCAACTGTTCTGAGGAACATACATTGGGAGACAGCGCACCAACCACCCCCAGCCTGTCTCATGAGGTAAAGCTCCTTTCAGTGCAAAGGGAGGCAAGTACTCTTTCCGTACGCGGATGCCGAGCTGAGTAAGAAGTCAGGCTAAATGACCACTGATACGCAGCCTGGAATGACTGCATTGTGCTTTTTTGAGAACTTCCAAGAGAATTGCCTCATTTTCAGGAGATGGAATAGGGAATATCAGAGACACAAAGAAATTAAACAAGTTACCCAGAGTCACCCACCTCAGAGGCAAGACACAGAACCAAATCCTAGGATCAGGCTCCGCCACTGCAGACAGCAAGTTCTGCCCTGCAGCTGTCAAATGTTTTAGAAGTTTCATAAAACTAATAAAAAAGTACCGGATGAAACACAAAGTTCTGTTGCTTTGTAGTAAAAATGAAAAATATATTGTGCTTTAACCTAATTAATTCTTTTTATTAGGCAATGGTACATATGTAACTTAATCTTGTTTTTTTAGCTTTGTAGTCAAAATGATTTTTTTCCAAGCCAGTGAAAGTAAGCCTCTTGGACATCTGAACTGAATCTCCTCTTGACCTTGTCTGAGTGCAGCGGATTCCTTCCAATGTGTGTTTCTATCTGGTATCTGTTGACCAGATAACCAAAGGAGATCAACCCTGGCCCCTGGGAGTTAACAACTGTGTTTGTTTTCCAGCGGCCTTCACCATGATCGGCACCTCCAGCCACTTATCTGATAAGTGCTCCCAGTTTGCCATTCCTTCCCTGTGCCACTACGCCTTCCCGTACTGCGACGAGACCTCACCCATCCCGAAGCCCCGGGACTTGTGTCGCGATGAATGTGAAATCCTGGAAAATGTCCTGTGTCAAACAGAGTACATTTTTGCAAGATCAAATCCCATGATCCTGATGAGGCTGAAACTGCCAAACTGTGAAGATCTCCCACAACCTGAGAGCCCTGAAGCCGCAAACTGTATCCGGATTGGAATTCCCATGGCAGATCCTATCAATAAAAGTAGGTGGTAACTCCTCACCTTCTGTGCTGCCTGGGGGCCAGCAACCCCATGGCATAGTGAAAACTGGACCTCGATCTATAGCAAGGAATCTTACTGGTAAACAGGCAGATTACCTTCCAGTGGGCTAAATGTTGTGTGGGGGTGGAGCATTCAGTGGTGGATTAGATGCTGTCCCTATCCTCAAGAAGCTTCATGAAGATGATAATTTTTGAAGATGGTTGCTGGTTCTTCAGTGACTTAAATAGAATTGCCATTTGACCCAGCAGTGCCACTCCTGGGGGTACACTCACAAGAATTTGAAAAAGGGATCAGGCTCTGCCACACTTGCGTACAAGTTTTCATAACAGGTCTGTTCACAATGGCTGAAAGGTAGAAACAACCCAAGGGTCCATCGGTGGATGAGTGGATAAACAAATTGTGGTATATCTATATAAGGAAATATGATTCACCCATAAAAAGGAATAAATCCTGGGTGCCTGGGTGGCTCAGATGGTTAAGCATCTGTCTGCCTTCGGCTCAGGTCATGATCTCCAGGTCCTGGGATCAAGTCCCACATCGGGCTCCCAGCTCAGCAGGGAGTCTGCTTCTCCCTCTCCCTCTCCCTCTCCCTCTGCCTCTCCCTCTGCTTTTGCTCTCTCTGTCTCTCTCTCAAATGAATAAATAAAATCTTTAAAAAAAAAAAAAAAGGAATAAAATCCTGTTACATGCTACAACATGGCTGAAACTTGAAAGTACTATGATAGCCAAAGAAGCCAGACACCATTGTATGATTCCGTTTCTATGAAATATCCAGGATAGACAAACCCATGGAGACAGAAAGCAGATTAGTGGTTACCAGGGATGGGGTGGGGGGCTTGGGGAGTGACTGCTGAATGAGTATAGGGTTTCCTTGGGGGTGATACAGGTGTTCTGGAATGAGATAGTGGTGAAGGTTGCACAATATTTTGAATGTTCTAAATACACTAATGGTAAATTTTTTGAGCTGTATATTGTACCACAATTTAAAATACATATACATGGAGCTTGCCTCTATCCACTGTCCTCTCAACTCTGTTCCTCTATAACTTCCCATTCACCTAGAATTAAACTCACCAGTAGTTTTTTAGTTTCCTTTTGTAATTTAATATTATGCTATTAGTTAAATGCATTAATGCATCTAAAGTGCTTAGAACTATGCTTAGCACTTAATAATAGCAACATCTTCATTATTGCTATTATTTTATCATTACCCCTCCATATTTTGATTTATTTCAACTCAAAGGATTTTTGCAGTGCTTTCAAGTAACAGCCTTGTTGTCCCCTGGGAAGAGGACTTCCTTCTCAAAAAGACCCAGTCCTTCAGCACAGAGTGGCCCTAACTCCTATTAGAAACCTACACGCACTGTTCCTAGTGAACATTTTCCGGGAACTAGATTCTTTATCCCACGATTCATGTCTAAAGACATCAAGCAAAAAATGGAAAGAAGAGTTCAGCTTGAACCTTTCCTGAAACCATTCACTATGAAATTACTCCTGTGCCCCCGAGTCCCGCCCCCAGTTCTGATTTTTTTTGTGTGTGTTCAGTATTAAAAATACTTGTGGAGGACTGGTTTTATTCTTGACGCATAAGCTTTAAATCCTCCCCGGAATGTAACTGCCAGGCAGGACCGGTGTCCCAGCCCAGCAAGCAGGGAGACTGCCCACATGGCCCCTGACCGGCAGGGAAGCCTTAGCCATGAGGTTAATTGCAAGTCCTTCTTCCAGAAACTGCTGTCTGGGAGCTCTAGCATCTCTTGTTTCTTTCTCACAGTTTGGGCCATTCTCCCTTCCGTTTTTCAGATCACAAGTGCTACAACAGCACAGGTGTGGACTACCGGGGAACCGTCAGTGTGACCAAATCAGGGCGCCAGTGCCAGCCATGGAATTCCCAGTACCCCCCACACGCACACCTTTACCGCCCTGCGTTTCCCAGAGCTGAATGGGGGCCATTCCTACTGCCGCAATCCAGGGAATCAGAAGGAGGCTCCCTGGTGCTTCACCTTGGATGAAAATTTCAAGTCTGACCTGTGTGACATCCCAGCCTGTGGTAAATGCCTTTAACATATTCAGGGACTTTTAAAAGAGCCCCTCTCTGTCCCCCTGCCCTTAGCAGAATCGATAAGGGGGCAAAGGAGAGTGGTAGTGTTTGCTAGATCCCAAACTATGTTTCTGAGGCAGATAAACCTTGTTGCGTCTATATGAAACACCTTTTAGGGTACCAGCTCACACTCTCGGGGAGCAAGCTGCTTTATTCCCACAGCCATTGTGGTTAGTGGGTATAACAGGCACAAGGGAACCAGCTCATCACAATCAGTCATGTAGAAAAAGACATTGCCTTCCATGGTCCATGTCCATGTGCAGCCATTTTAGCACGACAGATGTACTGGAAGCCAAAAGAGAACTGTTTTCCCTTTGTCCTTGAGAACACTCACGAGGTAGGATGAATCTACAGGTGTTACTCAGTCGTCCAGGGCAGTGTGTAGCTAAACTGTGTCGTCTGTGGCATCCTTTTATGCCACAGAAGTGTGGGAAGAAAATGAAATTCCTGAATCAGTTTGTTCCATTTCCTAGAAAAATGTTTGGAGGGTAGGAGAAAGAGAATGAAAATAAGGGTGAAACCTGGAGTTTGGGACTGTTTTGGTACTGACTCTTCTTCCTGATCCTAGTTCTCATAGATGATGTCAACTGGGCTCTCCCGGCATAGAGTCCAGTGTCACTGCAGGGAAAGCCATAGCAGGAAAATGGACATAATAATAACATCCACCTGGGGGGTACTGGGAGAATAAATGCGTTGTTAAAAAAAAAACTCTATGATGTCTTGAAGATAGTAAATGCTTAAGCAATAATATAGTCAATATATATAAGAGGAATCTACTATAATTGGTATGTAGTCAACAGAGAAAGAGGAATGTTTGCTCTCAGTTTAGCAAATATTATTTGAGAGCCCACTGTGGAGCAGGGGTTTTGAAAGAGAAATAAAATGTGATTCACATTACAATCACAATGCAGTGCGTATGATGCAATAGAAGTTAGCACGAATGTTATGGAACAAAGAGGAAGCTAAAACATACTAAAGAGGCCCATAAGAAGAAGTAATAAAAATGTTAAAAAGAAACTTTAGTGATGAAAATGTGGGTAACTGTTATTCTATAATTTCATTCTTATGTGTTACCTGTTACTATATTGTCTTCTCTTGCAAAATGATTTTATGGGTGGTTAAACATGCCAAGCTGGAGAAAGAGGTGACCAGACGCCTTTTGTATTGCTGGGCTTTAAAATGCCTTCATATACAGCATAAAGAACAAATTATGAAGTAAAACTCTTCCAGAGCCACCGTTGGAAACTTCAAAGCAAATTATCCGGTATTTTTTAAATGGTATGCCCTTAATAATTCATGAATTTTCCCACATGCTATATTCAACACTAATAGGAAAGGAATTAAAATAAAATGTAGATTTATAATCATTTACTTAGTTGTCCACCATTTTTCCTAAACCAGGTAAGGTACAAAGATCTATAAGAGAGTCAAGGATGAAAAGCATCGCTAACTGAGCACCTTCCATGTGTCAGGCATGGTGCTTGAAGCTTTCATAGGCTTTATCCTTGCCCTTCCACTGTGATGGGTATTGTTAACCCTATGTTGCTGATGTTACACCCAGCTACCTAATGGCATGTCTGTCTGACTCCAACCTCATCTTCATGCTACTCTACCATGTTATCTCAGAATACTGACATGTGTCCTTAAGGAGACCAAATGAATTATTTCAGGAAAGAAACACATTGTACGTTCCTCTCTGGGTAAAAGCAATTGTCCTTTGGGTAACTTCTGACCTTAATTTCCAACTAGAAGTAGGGGGGTAATTTGTTCATAAACTGGATGATTTGTTGATAAGCTGATTCAAGCTTTATTACAATTAGTTTAGTTTAGTCAAAACTCTAAATTATACCTTAAAAAGTATGGTTTTCATTTCAGTGACCTTCCTGAAGCAATCAGAACAAATACAGACTCTGAGGGATGAAAGAAATCCTTAAGCAGTCTTTCAGACTGTGGATAGAGAGAGAAAGATCACTTACATCTCACAAAACACTTACCATGTGCCTGTACAGTGCTCCACACTTTACATATTCCTGTGCATTTAAAACTCATATCCACACTGGAGGGTAAGTGTTAATGTAGTCCACTGAGGTTCAGAAGGGCTAAAGGACTGGTCTACATCATACAGATGATGAGATTGGACCAGAACCCTCCTCTATCTACATGTAACTCTGACCAAACTCAAAGCTTACAGCTCTTTTCCCCAGACACGCTGCTAGTTCCCATTTAAAGATTTTTTTCAGAAACAGATAAAAGAATGACAATAGGCTGCACCTCTGGATTCTAGTATACGGATTCTCATAGTATGCTATGACATCAAAAAGTGTTCCCTTACCGATGAGGAAGTCCACCCTTGTATTACTCTGTATTAGCGTAGTATTAATCAGTACACTGATGTTAGAAACCCTGAGACCCTTTCTTTCTGAATATCAGTCCACTGAGGACAAGTTAACATTCTGACCACTGGTTAGTTCTCGTCATGTGAGAGATAAATTTAGATGAATGCTAAATCTAGAGATGACAAGGCAGTTTTCGCCACTTACAATAATTTTTATCAAAAAGAGCGTCTTCATTTCATGTTGAAAGGAAACAGTTCCTCTTGAATTCTTCAAGCCAAGCCACAAGTACATCCATTAAAGGCACAGGGAATCCTTGACATTGATCAAGAAGCAGCTGCTGGGAGGCCAGTGGGTCCCCAAGGGGGAATTAAAGAAGAAAGCAGGTTGGCATCAGCTGTTGTCATTGGGCAAGGCTTCTCGGAATTGCCCCTCAATAGACCACCTCTAGCAACTTAGTCATAATAGCATAACACTTCCTGTGAGCATTGATTTTCTTTCTCTTTCATTCTTATAAAAATTATGAAAGAGAAAGTAGGAATTTCCTGCTCTCTTTTACCATATGAGAAAACCAAGGCCCAGGGAAGTGGTAGGACTTACCCAAGATCACCAATCAACAAATAGAAACCAGGTCTCCTACTTCTCAGACCACTCACTGCTCTTTGTTCTGTACCAATGCTTCCCAAACGGCAGAAGTTTTGTCTCCCAGGGAACATTTGACAATGTCTCAAGATATTTTGGTCACCATTCCTGGTTGTGAGATATTACTGGCCTCTACTGGGTGGAGGCCAGAGATGCTGCTAAAACAAGCTAAATGCACAGAATGACCCATACAAAGAATTATCCAGCCCAAAATGTCAACAGTGCCAGGGTGGAGGAATGCAGAAACTGGTTAGGAATTATACAATTTAAACTATAGAATAACAATAACATTAAACAATAATTGCCATTTATTGAGTGCTTACAATGAGCCAAAGACCAAGAGTTTTTTATGCATTATGTCATTTATAATAGTCGTATAGCCCTGTGAGTTGGGTTTTATTCTACCCAAGAAGAGAAAACTGAGACTTAGAATAAGTAACTTGTCCGAGGCCACATGGTTAATAAGAATTGAACTAAGGACTCAAACCTAGAGACAGTATGTGTGTGTCTGTTGGATGGATGGATAGATAGATAGATGATAGGTAGATAGATAGATGATAGACAGATGATAGATAGATAGATAGATAGATGATAGATAGATAGATAGATAGATAGATGATAGATAGATGATAGATAGATGATAGATAGATAGATAGACAGATGATAGATAGATAGATAGATAGATAGATAGATGATAGATAGATAGATAGATAGATGATAGATAGATGATAGACAGATGATAGATAGATAGATAGACAGATAGATGATAGATAGATAGATAGATAGATAGATAGATAGATAGATAGATAGATAGATAGATGATAGATAGATGATAGATAGATAGACAGACAGACAGATAGATAGATGTTGAGAATAACGTTTCATCTTACCCTGAGCTGAAAGCTTGTGGGGCAGATTTGAAATGAGTCCTTTTCCTTCTGCCTCCCAAATGGGATGGAGTCCCTACATTCTTTAGTTAAGTCAGAGTTAAGGAGATTTCAAAATCTCCATATGGTGTCTCATTTGCCTACCAATAACTTGTTTTCATTTCAACCAAGTAAGGCTAAAAGAAGTATAGGCCTAATTAAATGCAGAATGTGAGCCTTTGTTGTACTTTGTAAAGGCATTTGAGAATGGCCTACCACCAACCGTCTTATCAGCAAACTTTCACTCTAAGACAGAACATAAAATTAAACACAACCAAATATGTCTGGTGTGAACTCTGGGGATTGGCTCTGCTAGGACACTGTGCTTGTGTCCAAGTAGTGCTGGGAGGAAGTGAAAGGACCAAAGATATTTTGGGCAAGACCTGACCTGTCCTTGACCTCTCATCCTCCATGTCATTCACTGAAACTCAATATGTGTTGAGCTTCTACTATGCTTCAGACTTTGTGAATAGGGTAGATCAAAGCATGCCCTCGTGTAGCTTACAATCTAGTGAAACAATCAGATGGAAAAAATATGAATCACATTAAGCACGTTAACTTAATCACGTTAAGTTCCCAACATTTATGTGTGCTGTCATGCACTTGGCATTTTCGTGATGACTGTTGTCTGTTCTTTAACACCAGCCTCTGGCCTATGATTTAGTTAATGCTTAATAAAATGTGTTCAGTGAATGAATCCTCATAATCACCACAGGGTAAAGGTATCCTTTCCATTTTACTGATGGAGAAGTAGAGGCAATGTTGTTTTTCCTCCAGCCAACATTCAAACCAGGTCCAGAGGACTGTAGGTACAGTCTTCTGTCTACCATGGCACAACTACCTAAAGAACAAATTCTAGATGATTCAGAGGAATAAACATTCCTTTCTCGTTTTCCTCTTTCCTTTGATCATTATGGATTCTCTAGATCTTTGGGATGCTGTCCATTGATTTTCTTGTTTGCAGCTCCACACATGCAGGGGTGGAACCCCCAGCCACAAAGGCATCTTCTCTGAGAGACCCTAGGTGCTCCACTCAGCCTCAGCCCCGATGAGGACTAGCTCCATGCGAGGCTCGCAGCGTTTGCCCATTTCCCGTTAAATCCAGCTCTCCTCCTTCCCGGCAGCCCCAGATCCCCAGTCCTCAGAGTTGGCCATTTTCCCTGAGAGCCTGCCTGCAAACCTTCATTCACTACGCCTTTACCTCTAGTCACTGTGGCCACCTTCCAAGCCAAATACTGTGGGTTGGGTGGAAACTACGTTGAAAAAGAAACATTTGCCTATGTTCTTTCCAACTGGCACCTAGGCACACCTCCCAGGTTCACAGTTTCACTGTAGACCTTATCATTGCTTTCTGACACGGCCCTGGGGGCAGAACTGTGGAAAATGCCTGTTTCTCTGGGAGCAGCTTTGGCAGGATCTGGCCATTTCACTTCTACCACGTGGCTTCTCTTCTTTCTCTCTCCCTCACTAACTGAGGTCCCCCATTTGTTCCTCTCTTGACTTGTATGGGGAGGCCGAATCTTGATTGTATTAGTGCCTTCATAATCGAACCTCGGCCCTTTATTTTACTCTAGATTAAGTCCAGAGGCCACATTTCTTCCACCAGCCAGGCTGGCATGCCTGAGAGACCTCAATAAAGGGTCTCTCCCTCTACCAAACAGCTAGAACTTCCAAGCAGTGGCATGGTTTTGACTCCTTGACCAGCATCCCTGCAGAGTGCCCACCAATAAGAAAAGTAGGGGGCCATTTTGGCTCCACTGGCAGTTTTCATACCTGGCCTATACTTTCGTATTTCCTGTTAAGTCCTTGGCTTACAACAGTTTGCCAAAGGGCACAGCGCCCAGTTCTGTGCCTGAATAGCCCTGACTTGTCCCATAACCTTACAAACACTCGCCCTGGGTTCTGCTTTGTCACAAACCATTTTCTACAATGTGGTGGTTTACAGTTCAGGGCAAGGCAGATGTTTTCCAGATTGCGAACGCTGCAGTTTTTAACTCACTCTGTCAGCAGCCTTCTCCCATATTTCATAGAAGACCTGTTGTAAGGCAATTTGTCTTTCAGCCATTTCTTCAAACCAAAATTGAACATTACAGTGAATGGGATGGTGGGGAGGGGGGATGGAGGGAGGAATAGAGCACGGCTTTGTATGGTTTGAAGTTTTCCGGAAGAGTTATTTTTATGCTACAGAGATTTTTCAAGATGTACTTTATTCTCCAGTCTCTATACATTTTCGGCAAAGTAAAGAACAATAGTTACCCCAAACTTATAAGGAAGTCATGTTCCATAAACATTTTTAACCATAAAATAATTTTTTCTCAAAGATTTTTTTTTTTTATTGTTCTCAAAATATATTGAGTCATGTATCCAGTGTGTCAGCTGCTCTAGCAACAAGCTTTGGGAAGCTCTTAACTCTTTTGGCCCACCACCATGCCAACGGGAAGGGCTCCTTGTCACTTTAACCCTTTGGTGATGCAATTCTGATATAAGACCACAACGATCTTTGATATTGGCTTTGTATCAGCCACGGTTCTGTCATGAAACAAAAGGCACAAGCAAACACACCGTGGAGAATTTTATAAAGAGACTCTTTATGAAGGTGTTGGCAGAATTAGGGGAAACCAATAAGGTGAAGAACCCAGGCCAGCAGAAGTGGGGGAGGCATTACCGTCCTAGGCTTGAAGAGTGAAAGGAATGATTAGTTACCTTACGTTATGGAGTGAAAGGAATGATTAGTTACCTTACCTTATGGAGCAGAGCTGAGAATGAAAAGAGGGCCGTCCAAAGGCTGTGGCCTTTGGAGGAGGGAGGTAGCCAGTCCTCTGCAATTCGGCAAGGAGGCAGCCTGGAAACAAACATGGCAACCCATATTCTTCTTGCCCTGGGCAGTTCTTCTTGTCCCTCCAGTGTCTCCCATTGGCCCAATCTAACTGGAAGCCAGAGGGCAAGGGTGCCCATTGATACCATCCTTAGGAGTCAGCCTCAGCATGGAGCTGAGGAGAAAAGGACTGATACTGGATCTGAAGACACTCAGGGAAAATATTCAATCGCTAGCTTTAAATCAGTTGCTTCACAAGAGAGCCAAAAGTACAATAGGGACCTAAATAAGGTATGTAGACTCAGTTTATAAAATCAGAGAATGTTGAGGGGAACCATTGAAGTCATCCAGCCTCTGTTTGAACATTGCCAGAGACCTTCAGATACAGGGACATCTCACCACCCTGAAGAGGTTATGGGATGGCTCCCACTCCTTAAAATCTGCATTTGTAAGTCTGAAACAAAAACTTATATGGGAAATCTCCTGATGTTAAAAAAATGGTGGCCATGAATTCAAATTAAAACCTAATAAGGAACAAGTCTCTGTATTAGATCCAGTCTGTAACCTCTGGTATCATTTATCATCCAAATTTGAAGGTACCTATCACATCCTTCATTCAATTTTTAATTTGGTCTAAAGAGCATGTAGCTCTTTCAAACTTTCCTTACTCATCTTCCTTTTCCTCTGAATGTTTCTTGTTTTTTTAAAGCCTTTCTTAGAAATGTTGCTCTTAGAAGACACCTTTTTTGGTGTTTTTAAACCAGCGAAGGTAGAAGAAGACCGTGATGCTTTTGATCATCATTCAGTATTGCCAATGAAGGTACTTTTTTGCTAAAAGTACCATATATAACATTTTTTGGAGCAATTTCATTGTACTGTTGCTGAATCCAGCTGAACCTTCAAGTCTTCATTAAAACTTACTAGACTTCTCTTTCCCTCTTTTTTTTTTCTTGGTTTTGTTACACCAAAAATTATTTAGTAGATTTGCTTAATCATTGGCTTCTTTAAACAAGAGCTTTAACCTAACTGCAAGCTATAGTATTTATTTGTAAAATTTAAACTGTTGGTTTGGGGTCATTATTTTAGCCTGCTTTGTATGAGCCTCTACAATTTTATTTCTATAGGGGCACCTGGGTAGCTCAGTCAGTTGGGCATCTGCCTCCGGCTCAGGTCATGATCTCAGGGTCCTGGAGCGAGCCCCTCGTTGAGTTCCCTGCTCGGTGGGGAGCCTGCTTCTTCCTCTCCCTCTGTCTGCCACTCCCCCTGCTTGTATACTCTAGCTCTCTCTCTGTCAAATGAATAAAATTTTTTTTAAATTTAGAAATAAAAATAAAATTTTATTTCTATAGTCAGATATCTTTCCTAGATTTGGGTCATTTTCAAGTTTGATAAATATGTCATCATCGAGTAGTTGATGATAATGTCAAACAGGCAGGTTCGCTCAAGCTTAGCTCTCTACAATTTGAGGTTGATTTGCTGATTAACACCTTTAGGGTACAGGCACATGGTAAATTACAAATCTATATAATGATGTTATTATCTAGCCCTCCATCTTTGGTCCATAAAGATATCATGGGTCACTTGATCAGATGTCTTGCTGAAAGTTTGAATGTGCTTGGTCTACCACTCTAAAATAATCCTATCAAAATGAAAGAGATTTAATTTTATAAAACCTATTGAATTTTGGCACTTAAAGATTGGCCCAATTAAAAAGTGGGCAAAGGACTTAAACAGACATTTCTCCAAAGAAGATATACAAATGGCCAACGGTATATGAAAAGATGCTCAAGGGGCTCTGAACGGGGCACTGAGGGGTAATCCGGGGTAATCCACGATTGGGTGCTGGCCGCGTGCTCCCGTGCGCCCCCCGTAGCCATGCCTCGCAAAATCGAGGAAATCAAGGACTTTTGCTCACGGCCAGGCGAAAGGACGCCAAATCCGTCAAGATCAAGAAAAATAAGGATAATGTGAAGTTTAAAGTTCGGTGCAGCAGATACCTTTACACCTTGGTCATCACGGACAAGGAGAAGGCAGAGAAACTGAAGCAGTCCTTGCCCCCAGGTTTGGCAGTGAAGGAGCTGAAGTGAACCTGGCCCACTGATTTGAACTGTATTAAAGTTTTAAAAATTAAAAAAAAAAAAAAAAGATGCTCAATATCATCAGGCATTAAAAAAATGCAAACCAAAACCACAATGAGACATATGATCCAGGAATCCTACTTCTGGATATATACCCAAAAGAACTGAATGCAGAATCTCAAAGAGATATTTGTACACCCATGTACATTGCAGCATTATTCACAATAGCTGAGAGGTGGAGCAAACCCATCAATGGATGAATCCATAAAGTGGTATATACGTACAATGGTATATTATTCAGACTTAAAAAAGAAGAAAGTCTGACACATGCAACAGCATAGATAAACCTTGAGGACACTTTACTGAGTGAAAATAAGCCAGTCATAAAAACCCAAATACTGTATGAGGTATCTAAAGTAATCAAATTCATAGAAACAAAAAGTAGACCGGTTGTTGTCAGGGGCTAGAGGGAGGGGGAAATGGGGAGTTATTGTTCAATGAGAATAGAGTTTCAGTTTTCCAAGATGGAAAAGTTTTGGAGATCTGTTGTACAACAATGTACATATGCTTAGCGCTACTAAACTGTACACTTAAAAATGGTGAAGATGGTAAATTTTGTTAATTTTTTTACCATAATTAAATTTTT
The DNA here is from genome assembly GCF_009762305.2 of Zalophus californianus. NCBI lineage: Eukaryota > Metazoa > Chordata > Mammalia > Carnivora > Otariidae > Zalophus > Zalophus californianus. Next base: position 52,514,256 of record NC_045598.1, read on the forward strand.
TTCAATAAAAGGAAAAGGTTAGCCCAACTCTTTCCTTTTATAGAGGAGAAAACTGAGGTCCTAAGAACTTATAGAAACTTAATGAACTCATGTGGATTCTAGTTACTAAGATTTTTCTCAAGTGCTCACAAATGAGCACTTATTGTGGTTAAAACATTGTGTACTGTGGTTAAAACATTTGCTGAAGAGGGGCACCTGGGTGGCTCAGTCGGTTAAGCATCTGCCTTTGGCTCAGGACATGATCCTGGGGTCCTGGGATTGAACCCCACATTGGGCTCCCTGCTCAGCAGAGAGCCTGCTTCTCCCTCTCCCCCTGCTGCTTTGCCTGTTGTTTTCTCTCTCTCTCTCTCTCTCTGTCAAATAAATAAAATCTTAAAACACAATATTTGCTGAAGAGAAGAATTTTAATCACTATATATGGCCAGAGTCTTTTTAAGAATTAATTTGAGAATACATAATACAGGTCATCTTCTTGATGTTTCCATCATTGAATTGAGAGACCTAATGGTGGACCTAGCATGCCAACTGAAGACCTAGTTAACACCTTTTCTCCTTTGGCTTCCAGGCATGTGTTTAAATATCACTGGTGCGGGCTCCTATCTGCTACAGACCCAGTTACTTTGTAATTCTCGAATAATAGATGATAGCAATTCCTATTTGTTTTCTATGGTTTTTATTTCTTTTTAGACAAAATTATAATTTAACATTTATTTATTTATGTATTTATTTTGGGGATTCTAAGGTTCTATAAGATTTCTTCCCCACCTTTGCCATATTGAAGATCTAGGGATTTTTTTGTTTTAACTCAAAGTAATATCCCAGATGATGTTTCACTTTATGAAAGTGCCTCTTGAATAAGAAATCATGTTTACCTTGTTTTAAGCCCTAGGATAAGAAAGGAGTATTTTCTCCATTATATTTAATTACTAATCAAAGTATTGAATATCTTTGTAAAAATAAAATAGGAATGTCAGATGTGAACTGTGATACCAAATTGTTGATTTTTAAAAGGAAATTAATCATGTGATCCAGACTAAATAGTTGGTTTCAAAAATCCCAAGTATTTAACTTGATGTAACTAATATGTGCATTTAAATTCTAAACAGTTATTTCGAAGTATTAGAAATCTTCGCCATTCTAATTTTCCACCAGGTTTCTTTGTAATGCACTGAGGGTGTCCATTACCCTTTAAAGTGAATAGTAAGAATAGTGTCCATTGTTCTAATGTGATTCTGTTTAATAGTGTAATCCCCACCAGATATTAGCCCTCATTAAAGGGAGCCTTGGAATCTTAAGGAGAATGATGAAGAACAATTCCATACAGTATTTTAATTTTTATTAGTTATATAATTTTGAAAGCATAGAAGCCTTGAAGGCAGACAGGCTTGCATTCCAACCCAGACTCCACCACTTTCTGGCTTTGTCAAATTATTTGTTCTGTCTTAGTCTTAATTCGTCTACATGTAAAATTGAGATGACACCAAGTACATGGTTAAAGTGCTGAATAAAAATGCAAGGCTGTTAAAAAGAGGTTGAGCAAATGTTAGTTTTCTAATTTTCCATGAGTAAGGTTAGTTGTTCTGTGGAATGTTTTTAATGTGAAGTTTTTTGAGCCAGACTGACTCCCTTCTGGCCTAATGCGGAGAGAGGTGTGTGGGGAAGTAAGTGTGGTGTATCACAGGTTGACAATAGGCTGAAATTCGTTTTCAGTCACTTCCAACATGGCCACGTATTGTTCTGCTTGATTATTTCTCTTGGCAAGAAGACTCTCTGGGCTCGTTTGCATATCCTCAGTGTAATCAGAAAGAGCCAAGTTTGCCCGTGTTTAAAGGATTTGGCTTCTTGAAGTTTGTTCTCGTGCATACCCACAGGGGGATTTGTCCCAGACCTCCCGTTTACAATCACAGGCATTCCGTGAATAATCTGATATGGAATGAGTACAGAATAGACTCTTTTGTTTGCCAGACAGGTGAGAGCCCTACTTTCTCTTGTTGCTAAAAATCTGGGCCAGAAAAATGACTTGCGTTACGTGAGTACTAAATTAACCTCATTCCTTTGTAATCATTACCCTCATAATGATTTCACTGAAAATCCAAGAATAACAAGAGGGATTCCCCCCTACCCCCAGCCTGGCACACCCTAGGGTACTGAGAAATTTGAAAGTGTTTTTATAATGTTAATAATCATAGCATCCAACAACTGTGTGGCAGTTTTCAATTTTCTTAAGTTTTGTCAGGAACATTATCTCTCACACGAACCACATTAAGATTGGTAGAGCAATTATTCCTCTTAAGTTAAGTAAATGAGGAGATGGGGGTCAGAGAGGTTGTTTCCTGCTTGAGGTTATTTAGAATGCCCTGCCCAAAAGTTTTATCTCTGAATCCTTTTCTACTCTAAGGGTAAGGGCGAAACATCGAGTGACTGAGTTGTAATAGGTACTAGAGTAGATACCTCCTACGGTTCCTTCATTTACTGTTTGAAACAACCCTATGAAATAGGTATTACTCTTCTCATTTTGCAGATGGATTTGCTCAGAGAGGCTAAGTGCTTACTGAAGGTTGCACAGATGATGACAAAGGCAGTCTTCACAGGTTTCTGACTCTAAGACTCACCATTCCTTTATTCTGCTATATCATCTCTAACGTGGTCTACATAGATAGACAGACAGATAGATCTTAGATAGACAGATGATCACATCTGGATCTACTATATTCCTAATATAGAAGATCAATCTATCTGCTAGGTGCTGTGGTAAGCACTTTTCCGTGTGATTTCTTTCTCTCTGTCCATCCACCCATACACATGCAGACACAGTCATTACAAAAGGACCTGAGAACAGTCCCTAGGATGAGAACCACTAGAATGGCCTCCAGAGACGCCTGGGTTATGTGTCACCTGCCACTGTATAAATGGGGAGTACAAAGTAACATGTCCGGCAAAGCTTCTATGTCCTTCCCCACTGTTCAGAACTCCCTCATCCTTCCTATCTTTGAGAAACACAAGAAGTCCTACCACGAGAAAAGGGGTGCCAAACAGCACCATTCTCAAATTCCTGGCGGTGGAGTGGAGGGTCTAGGGCAGGAGATATGAAGCCAGACCAACAGGGGAGAAGTCCCAGCTTTAGAATTACTAGCTGCATATCCTGGAGCAGGTTACTTAACTACTCTGTCCCCTCAGCTTCATCACCTGTAAAAATGGGCATAAGGATGGCACCTGCCTCACATGGGGTTGGTTGTGAGGATAAAATGAATGAGTTAATGAAAAGCACTTCCAACAGTACCTGGCCCGTATTAATAATAATAGCTAACATCATTTTGTTCTAGAAAACACTCAGTAAATATTAAAACCGTTATTTTTAGTATACACAATAAGTAAATTTTACTCCTCCCCACGCCTCTCTGAAGGTTAACCCACAGCACGGCCCCAACACCCAGGTCTTGGTGCCTGTCTGTTTATGCAGGGAGAAGGCAGTGTGATTTAGTTACTGCTATATCTCACTGAACAACATGTTCCCAAAGTAACTGTGTGCGAGAACAAACTCTGGATAGTATATTCTAACTTATATGTACTAAGGAAGCTCACAATTTAGAGGGACTTTCTGGGTCTCTTGACTATAGTCCTTCTTCCCCTGTTGCATTTCCAGCAACATATTGTAATTATCTTTTCTCTGTTCTCCTTCCCCAACCATGAGCTCCTGAAAGGCAAAGGACATACCGTTTTTAACTTCATATTCCCAGTATCTAGAATGATGTTTGGCAGTAGTAGTTTGTGTTTACTGACTTACTGAACAAGTGAGGGGATGAGTAAATGGATGCATGGTTAATTCTAGGTTAAGTAAATAATCATCTCCAAATTTGGGGTCAATCTGGATTTTCACACTTTGGATTTTCTTCAAGCAAGATAGTTGATAAGTTTATTGGTGATCAGGGCCTGTATTATGTAACCCCTCTAATTATTGCCCATAATTCCTGTGTTTGTTTTGTCAGTCAAATAATTTATTATCGTATGCCCAAAATATTTAAAGGTCAGACTCAAATCGATTTTTAAAAAGTATGCCTTGTGTCCTTCTATATATACTATATTCTCTTCCAAGCAACGGTAGATATATAAGATTTCAACAATACACTTCAGAGTGTTAGCATTCATAATTACTGGGCTCATATGAAATCATTTAAGAAGAATTCTGGGGTTTCAAAAGGTGTCACGTTATTCAGTGATGCCGTGCTGGAGGGAACTGTAGACACCATCCAAAATAGATACTTCATTTGTGCAGACAAGAAGAAGTGAGGTCCCAAGAGGTGAATGGTTTGTTCAAGGTCACACAGTTCATCAGGAACTGAGTCAGGTCCCCCATATTCTCGGGCCAGTGGCTTTATGGACCCTGGGACCAGGATTCCTGAGTGACATTGATTCTGGAAGATGCAGGACTGGCCCTGTAAGTCCAAACCAGCCAAGACAAGGGCATGATTTCTGGAAGAACACATTGTAGTGGTTGATCTGGGCTAGCAGCCAATGGAAGAAGAACCCTGTGGTCCACATGAATGCTCTTGGGTATATACAGTCCATGCACATGACATTTAACTTTGAAGGTGTCAGAGAAATGCAGGTCTGCTGCTAAAGAGAGGCAACATCAGAGGGGGACCCACACACATGCAAAGGCTTCACAATGTCCCTCTGCAATTTTTAAGCACTTGAACTTTAAACTTTTAGACTTCAATAAATTATGTTGAAGGTTTGATAGAAACAAATTGTAATAAGCAGTGGTTCCTTTTCTCTCCAGTGAATTTTTGTGTATAGAAGAATAGGAGGTCATTTTCAACTATGCGATGTAATATTATACATGTTATTTGAACTAGTGTGACTTTTGCTCTTTTTTATTTCTGTGCCCAGATTCGAAGGATTCCAAGGAGAAGAATAAAATGGAAATCTTGTACATACTCGTGCCAAGTGTTGCCATTCCTCTGGCCATTGCCCTGCTCTTCTTCTTCATTTGTGTCTGCCGCAATAACCAGAAGACCTCGTCACCGCCTGTCCAGAGGCAACCGAAACACGTCAGAGGTCAAAATGTGGAGATGTCAATGCTGAATGCATATAAACCCAAGGTAAAGTTAGCAGTACGGAGCTGCATAGATTCCGCAGCCTTCGGGTTAAAGCCAAACTTAGCACCTTCCCCAGCTTAGAAATCAAATGATCTAGACTCAGAGTTTACAAGCTCTAGAGGTCAATTTCAGCATAACTGTACACCTCTAACTTTATCCAAGGCACCTGGAACATTCTTTCATCAGTATGTCCACGTCCGTGTCGGGCCAGCCCCATCACTGCCTTACCATCGAGTCTGGGCTAGAAAGAATCCTTAGGACATCATCTCTCCTAAGGATTCCGAGTGGAGCTATTTTGCAAAATTTCAAAGAAGGAAAGACCATACCCTTCCAATCAAACTGAAAGAGATGAACAGAGAGAAAAAAAGAAACATGGTTTACTAACTTTTAACTGTCAAAAAATCCTTTATGTTGCACAACAGTGTGCATAGATTGCACACTTAAGAACAGTAAGTTTTATGTGATGTGCTTTTTTTCCACAAGAACAAAACCTAAGGCCTAACCTAGGAGCTCAGTTAGGTTTAATGCCTAACCTCAATCCATTTCGCTTTGGTTTAAGCATTTTTAAAGAGAAGTGTTGTCCTTCCTATAATCTTCAAATTCTGTTGCATGATTGCCCATCTTAGCCTTCTCATCTCTGTGCTAAATCAGCCCACTTCCTTTTAGTTTTTCCTCCTCATCTTTCAACACGTGGGTTGCTCCAGGTCTTGGCAAGGAACCCAGGGTCACCGGCCCTTACCTTAAATGGAACACACACACCACATCTTGAAGCTGAAATACAACAGAGCCTTTCTCTTCAGAAAGCCAGAACCTCAATCCCAGGCTCTCGGCAGAGAGATTTCATTTAAATAATTTAGAGGACATCCAAAAAGCCTGTCTTTTTCTTCTTCCAACTCCATAGGACATTCATTCACTCATCTACAAATATTTATCTTCTCTGTGGGTTAGTGACCATATTATTCATTTGACCCTCATAAAGAGAAGATGCATCTCTTTAATAAAATTTTAGAGAAAAATGTCTTCACACTCAAATTAACTAATCCTTTTAACTAATTAGTAGAGTTCCCTGTTGGGGCTGACTCTTAGCCCCTCATTTGATTTTAGTCTGTGTTGCGGTTGGATTTTTTTTTTTTTTAATTTAAAAAAGTCTTAAGACATTTTTCTGTTGTAGTCATATTTGTTGGTAAGGTTTTTGGATTTCTTAAGTGTTAAAAATTCATTTTTTTAAGTATTCTGTCCCAGGCAAAACCACAGTTCTCTTAAGTGTGAATTTTTACCATTAAAAAAAAACCCCACAGACCCTGAAGACAACAGCGTTCACTAAGTAGGTTGGTGGACAGATAGCAGTGGGGGTTCAGTTGTTTCTGACATCCTAGCTGCCAGCTACGCAGCTTACGTCCCTTACAGCATGTTAGAGAACATCACATCTAATCCTTACAAGGGAGTGGAAGAAAAAAGAGGGGTTAATAAGGTAACACCCAGTTGAAATTTTACAATTCCCAGGCTTCAGAGTTCTAGTGCAATGGTCTTTTTCCATGAGCATCTTTCTCCGTTATTTCTGTTATTAAATGTTGAGAAATCTTAGAAATGCCAGAACTCTGGACAGGAGAGAGACCCAGATCATCTGGCTTACGGCAGTCACCTTGCCCCTGCCACCATCCTGGAGAGGCGGGCTCCTCCAGGCTGCGGCAGGAACAGGAAGAGTACTTTCCATTGGGGAAAACTGTCATTGTGTAGGTCAGCCTCAGTCTGCAACTCAATTCCATTATTAGCAGAGGTTTGTTTTGCAAAGCATGATGTCCAAGAGGCATAATGTTTTGGGTTTATGCAGTCTTTCAAATAAAGATCTCAGAGAGCTTTGTGGCATAAACGGAGAAAGCTAATGTGTGTTGAGGGATACAAATTGCCAGGAACTATACCAGGAGATTTATACTCATCATCTCATTTAATCCTTGCAGCTATTCTATAATATAGATGTGATTATTGCTACCATACAACCGGGGTAACTGAGGCTTGTACAGATTAAGTAATTTGTCCAAAATCAAAGAGCTAGAGATTGGAAGAGATGAAATGTGAACATAGGATTTTTCATGACTAAATAAAGTCCTTGTACTCGCCTGACCCCATAATAACTTTTTCACAGGACAAATCATGCTGGGAAGGGAGAGTGGGAGGGGGTCAGGCAAACAACTGAATATGATTCCATTTGGTTAGTTTGGGCTGAACACTAACCACAGGCATCACCCTGCCTTGTGATAAATTCTTAAGAGCCTTGTGTAACAGTCACACGTCTAAATGATATCGCTGCAGTCCTGCCAAAGACATATGAGATTTGGCCAGAGCAGTAATAGTCCTCTATCCTCGATGGTCATAGAGACAAATGTAAAATATACTGGGACAAATTTTCCCAAAGACTTGGTGAAATAAGCATGGTTTCATCATTTCTGAAGTGTCCCTTGCAAAATCCCAGTGCCAAGATTTCTCCAACCCAACGCTTAAAATTCAGCCTTAAACAGCTCTCAAATAATTCTGAACCACACTGTAGGTCGGAATGGCTTGACTATCTTTGAGGGTTGAGGAGGGGAAAAGAAACAACAAAAACAAATGCTCGCCCTTTTTCTCTTACTCTCTTAAGAGATTTGGCTCCAATCAAATTTGAGTTATTCTGTTTGTTTTGGTTCTTACTGAGTGCCTTTCCTGGAAAAAGCACAAAGGACTTCGTAGACCTTAAAGAAAATTCTTAACTGTAAAATCACTCTCTAAAAGTGCTTTGAAAGGTCGCTGACCCATAAATATTACATGTACCTATAAAGTTAGAAGGAAAGAACACACATAAGAAAGAAAGAGAAAAAAAAAAATCCTGAAAACAAACACCCTACCAGCATAAAATCAAAAGGATATTTGGAGGCCGAGGTGTTAAAGAAGAAAGCATGGAAGCTGGTATGCCCGAGTCTTATTCTGATTTTTCCTTGGTCAATTCAAAAGTCAGAGGCTCCAGGATTTTTATTGATCCACATGAATATGCCCCTCAGGTTTTAAACTGTTTCTCTCTCTCTCTACTTGCTGAGCTTCTAAAATCCCCTGCAAGTGTTGGGATTAAGAAGAGGCTCCTCAGGGAGATTAGAAACCATACCCTTCAGAGGGGACAGTAGCAGTCGTGAACAGACTGGTGGACAGACCTGGCCTGGGTGTCCAGAGAGGTGGGTGAGGCAGTTAGAGGTTAGACTCGATGAGGTTTGAGTTTCTGCTGCTCCGTGGGGAAGAGGAGTCAGTGGGCCAGAGAGGCACCTCAGCGCTGAGCCACGAACAGTCGGGAAATGGAGACGCTCCTCTGGCTCTAACTGCAGCCCCCTGTCGGTCCCCTTGCCCCGTGGCCCTGAGAAGCCACTTGGCCTCTCTGAGTCTTACTTTTCTCAGTTGTTCAGAGAATGAAGGAGACCCTGTTCATATAAGGTACTGTTCATTTGTTTTCCTTTTATTTTGTTCAGCAGGAGATTTCAAGCCATTCAGTTGGATAAGATAACCTCCTCTCTTTCCCGCCTTTAAAATCCCCTGATGAGTATTCTAGCAAGGCGTGAACTAAGTAGGATTTTTCTATATCGCATTACAAGTTTTATCATCGAGTGGGTGTTATTTAAGAATACTGTGGAAAGTGAACCTTCTCCAAGAAGCCTGGGAAACCCTAACTTCCTTCTCCTGGATTCTTTTCCTTTGCCCCCACCCCCACCCCCCAGTTGTCCTGTGTCTGAAAAACAGGGCAGTGTTGTACAGAGAAAATGCTGTGGAGCACTTTCCTTGGGGAGTGAGAAAGGGTCAGAGCCTCCCACTCAAGCACAGCAGAGGGGTGGGGGCTTTTGTCCTTCCCTCTGTGACTCACCTATGTGGGACATGGGCACCAGAGAAGTTAAGAGGTGGAGGAGCTTGAGAATGGGGAGCAAAGAACAGTTGGGGAGGTTGGGGGGGCACAGCAAAGCCTGAATAGGACTGTGGGTCAGACTCCTGCAAGCTCTGGGCTGGTATAAGGAACATCTGGGGGAAGGCAGGATTTGCCTCACGTTCTGAAGCTGGTGACTCTATTTTATTTCTCAGTTTACCCTCATCTCTTGCAACTTTCTGTTTCTTCACTTCCAGGCAGTTCCTCTCTCTTTTCCTTTCCAGCAAAGTAGTTGCTGAAGGTACTGACACTTGATTACCTTCTGGGCTGTCCCCTTTGCCAGCAACATGCTTCCATCTAAAAAGCCTGCTGTGGTCTGGCTACCCTTTTGAACCCTGGCCTTACCAGTGTCACCAACTTGGTGCTAAAATGTCCTCAATAGCTTTTCCATCAGTCCTTAGAGCCTTTGTCTCCAGATTCGGAGCTCATTATTCTATTGACAGGCCTCTAGGGAATCACCAGTGATGTAATTCAATCCAATGGCCTTTTCCAAGACTTTATCCTTTTAATTTCCCTGGAGCCTTGGATATTCTGAACACATCTTGAAACACTTTTTCTCTAGGTTTTCCTCCTATCTCCTCTGTTTCCTTCACTAGTTCCTTCGGTTCCTCCTTTCCCTCCCCTCCTCCCCTTCTCTCTCTCCCTCTCCTCTCCTCTCTCTCTCCCTCCTCCTCCTCCCTCTCTCCCTCTCCCCTCTCTCCTCCCCTCCCCCCTCCTCTCTCCCCCTCTCTCTCTCTCTCCCCTCTCCCCTCTCCTCCCTCTCTTCCCCCTCCTTCCCTCCTCCCTCTCTCCCCTCCTTCCCCTCCTCTCTCTCCCTCCTCCCCTCTCCTCCCTCTCTCTCCCCTCCTTCCCCCTCCTCCTCTCTCCCCCTCCTTCCCCCTCCTCCCTCTCTCCCCTCCCCCCTCCCTCTCCTCTCTCTCTCTCCCCCCTCCTCCCCCTCTCCTCTCCCTTTTTCTCCCCCTCCTCCCCCTCTCCTCCCTCTCTGTCCCCCTCCTCCCCCTCTTCTCTCTCTCTCTCTCTCTCTCTCTCACAAGCTGATTTCATCCTCTGGCATTGCTTTTGCTCCCACTTGATATACATTCCCCAATCTGGAAGGACCAATGTCAAGTTATAAAATTCTTCCTCGTTGCACCTAAGGATCCATACTCTTTGGGCCTAACTTACCTTACCAGCCACATTTTTTTCTTAGTCGATTTCTGGGAAATAGTTTGATATACTCCAAAGGGCAAGGACTGTAAAGAGAGAGAGATGATTAACAAATCTCAGTGCCACTGATTCCCGGCCATGAGGTTTAAGCAAATTCTCTGACCCTTTGTTTTCTCCCCTGTAAAACAAGGACAGGAATAGTACTTAGAGATTTTTTTTTTCTTATTTGGAGGTTCTAGCAGGGGGAGCACAGCCACTCATATACCCTTGACCAAAGAACAGTCCTCCTCAATCGGGGAAGGTCACCCTCTTCGACAAAGCATGCAGCTTCCCGGGGAGGATGTGCATGGAACACTGAGGGAAGGAAGAAGGCGGCACCCCCCAGGCAGCCAGATCAGCCAGATCAACCCTGGCGATCAAGGGGGTAACAGATGTTGCAACCCGATCACCCCCACATCCAGTCTTTGTAGCACTTTGAGATAGCATGTCTGGTACTTCACAAGGATTCGCTAGCTAGAAGTTACTGTTATTTTTGTTACATTGATGATATTAACAACCACAGATATTTTAATCAACTACCAAATGCTGTGCACAGGATAATGTGGGTTGTGAGGAAGCTCTAGGATCCAGCAGCCCCCATTACCTGGGGTGAGGACAGAAGCAAGGGAAGCACAGTGAAGATACTGGAGGGAGCTCTTTGGACAGCTCTGGTATTTCATTCCTGTCTGGTTCCCATAAATGCCCCTGCCCACACCCTGTTGACACCCTGGGTAATATCCATCAGGGTGGAGAGGGTCTGATAGTTCGAGCTAGGAGCCTCAGCTCCAATCTGTGTCTGTAGAAACCTGACTTCCAGGGAGAATGAGTACTAGAAGTGGATATATTATAAGTGGTACTAGAAATAAGCTACAGTACATCACATGCATAATCTCAATGGGATCTCTCTTATGACCTTATGAAGAAGGAGCTAATTTGAGCCTGATTTGGGAGTGAGAAAACTTGAACCCGGCTCTGCCCAGGTGCGTCCCCATTGCTTCCGCGCTGCACTCTACTGCCTAATTTTGAGGCTGACCAAACACCTGAGCTCAAGTTCTCAGCACTTGGTGGCTCAAGCTGACACTGGAAGTACTGTCCTCTGTTCTGTCTGTTTCCAGGCAGGAGCGAACATCTCCTATTGACATTATCAAGTAACCACCACAGAATGAACCCTGGTCACCACCAAACATTCAAACTAACCATCAGAAAGTTATGTGACAGAGAAAAGAATTGCTTCCGATGATAAATCACTTCCAGAGAAGTGCAGCTAAACTCCTGGCAAATGTGGCAGACTGTTGGTTGAAACTCCCTCCAGAATTTGATGGCATAAGCTGGAAGGCGCTTAGTTCGGCTATAGTCTTTGAAAATGTCCATAACCTCCCAAGATGAAACGGCTGTGGCCTTTAAGTTTTTAAAACATAATCATTTCCATTGAGGAGTGGAGCCAATTGTTTTGCAATTTGAACACTGTTTACCTCAGAACCAGTAAAATGCACAAAAATGGAAAATAGGCCTTGGAGTCAAGCAGATCCCTGTCAACAGCTAAGTCCAGATACTAAGAGATCTCTATTTTTATATATTCTCCAGGGCTCTTGTGCCCCACGGAGGCAAAGGCTGCTGTGGAAAGGTTCTGTTCATTTGTCCCAGTCAACTCATGGGGACAACAGAGAATCAACCAGAGTAAGGTCTAGATCAGAGACCAGAGAGTGATTACACCTTGACATTCCACTTTTATACCAGAGGGCTTCATGCTTTCAAAATTATGGAGCCCTTCGAGGATCAAAATGAAAACTGCCAATTAGTCCCAGAAAAATGCTCCAGCTTTGGAGTCAGACAGACTGGATTTGCATCTTGGCATCACCTCTTGATCGGTGGGCTTCTTTAGGCAAGCCTTAACCTCTGCATGTCTTAATTTCCTGATCCATAAAATGGGGACATCATAGTGTGACTCTCATGGGATTGGGATGAAGGTTCATGAGTTGATGCAGTAAGCACTGAGAGAGCAAACAAAGGACGTGTGCAGTAGTCACTAGTAAGACAGGCTCTGCAGTCTGACATAATGACCTACCAGCTGTGGAATCACTTAATCAGTCTGTTTCTCAGAGTTGCCATCTGTAAAATGGGGCTAGTAGTCATAGTGACCGATTTCCTGGGGTTACTGTAAGGTTGAAAGGGATTAATATGTGTGAAGTACTTACAACTTAACATATCAGCATTCCAAAAACAAATTGTAGACATTGTTATGGTCTCAGGGTCTGGCACAGGGCAAGGATTCAATATATGGTAGCTACTATTAAACTCGGAGTACAGACATCTAGGGTAGGATCCGCTGTGTCCTCACTCTTCATGCTTCTTGCATGGGTCCTCACATACTATTCTCATATGTATGCTCCTTGGTATATAGTATATACAGTATCCGTTGACTGGCTGATACAACCAGCTATTTAAAAAGATCCCACACCGTTGGCTACCCATGAAAATAGAATAAACTGATGACATAACCCAACATATAGAGTGATTTAATTTCAAAACCTTGAATCTCACTAAGACAGCAGCAGACTCTAAACACAGTAAATACCAGCCAGTCGTTCTTATATTTACTTTAGCTGGCATTTCCAAAGCATCTTCTGAGCCAAGTGTTATTTTCTCTGGCTCCTATAAGTCAAAATTGCCCAACCAGGCCCTTCAGACGCATGGTAGTCATTCATCATGCAAGGAGCAAGGTCCGACCGCCATAAGGGTCTGACCCAGAAAAGCCGTAATTCACTTATCCCAGTTGTTCTCATAGTGAAGCCTCCAGGTCAGGAACATCCTCATCACCCGGACTTGTCAGAACTGCAGAATCTCAGACCTACAGAATCAGAAACTCTGGGATTGGGTCCCAGCAATCTGTGGTGTTTTGGTTTTGTTTTTTTTTTAAAGATTTTATTTTTGTATTTATTTGACAGAGAGAGCTAGCGAGAGCAGGACCACAAGCAGGGGGAGTGGGAGAGGGAGAAGCAGGCTTCCTGCCGAGCCGGGAGCCTGATGGCGAGGCTCGATCCCAGAACTCTGGGATCATGACCTGGGCCGAAGGCAGACGCTTAACGACTGAGACACCCAGGTGCCCAGCAATCTGTGTTTTAACAAGCCTTCTGAGGGGCTCCAAGGCCTGCTCTGAATTAGACTATGCTGGTTAGTACTTGAGAATCAGAGAGCAAGCAAGTCCCCAAGGAATACAGATCTCAGGGAGAACTGTGCTTCCAAAGAGAAAAAGGACCAGGTAATGTCCTATTACCCTAAATCCCACTCTAATTCTAACGAGGCTGAGGACAGATGCCACCGTGTGGAACCTGTTCTTCTCCTGAAGACACCTGGGTCCAGCTAGAATTGGCAAGTGTATAGCAAATGAGATTTGTAAAAGGGCAGCCATCTTGGAGCATTAGGGCATGGGAAAGGAACCAGTAGAGGTACTACAGAGGATGGTTTGGGTCAGTCGTATGAATAGAACTTCAGTTCTTTTTCAACCTTTGCTGTTGGAGTCACCTTTACCTGTCCTGGAGAACCACCCTGGGCTCTGTTTCCCCCCACCTCATGTCACTCAGCTTTTTCTTTGTGTCCAGCTTCAAGTGGGGCTCAAAAGTAGAGCATTCATACCCTGCTCAGGTTAGAAGCAAAAAGTCACAAATCCATGGATCCATGCTGCCCACAAATGCAGGCCATCAGGCCATCCTCACCTCATCTCCTACGGCAATCACTTCTGTCAAGTGAGCAGGAAATGGCAGGTTAGTCGTAAGCTGTGTCACCCAGAGGAATCGTTTCAAATGTATTATCACCTAAGGTGTAACTTCCCAAAGGTGGAAGGAGATGAAGTCATTGAGTCTGTCTTCCTTATCCATCTGCCACCCACCTCATGACAATTTTTTAAAAACTCTACTCATGGTCCATTGCTTTCATATCTAAAGGTAAGAGATCTAAAAGGATCCCATGTCCCCATTTAGTAATGTCACTCAGGTGAAGGTAGCCACCAACATCAGCCTGGCCTCCATCAGCAGTTTAGACACAGGACGACGATAGTCACATCTGACTCACAGCTAAATGACCATCATCTAGAATGTTCTCCCTTCATTTTCCTTCTGTGAAGAGCTCATGTAAACTCTAATACAGTTGCTCTTCAAAAATGTCTAAGGGAAAAGGCAGATTTGGAGTTCAGAATCACGTATCAACTTCTACATCAACTTTGATTTTTCTCCCCCCCCCGCCAAATTATACAATTTTTAAAACCTCACTGAGGCAGATGTGTGTTTACTTTGAGAAGTAAAAATGTTAACATTAAAACTGAAAGCCTGTTTCAGTTTTAAGGTACTTAATTGCCTTAGAGCATATCATAAACCGAGCCCATCTTGTCATTCAACTAATGGAGGGAGTGATAAAGAGATAGGAGCCCAGGACCCTATTCATTCCAGTTTTCCTTTGTACTTCGTTTACTTTGGCACCGTGCCTCATGTGTATTTTACACTTCTTTACATTTTGTACATCCCTGTATGACAAATACTTGTCAAACAAAAACTAAACAGATTTATAACCCCTTAACTTGAAATGAGCCAAAATTGAACTGCCAAAACTTTATGACTTCATTTTCTTTCATAGTTCTCCACTACATTGGTTCAAACAGACAAACCCCACTTGAGGTCAAGCCAAGGTCATTTCACTTTCATTACTAAAATATAATTTACAATATGCCAGACCTAAACAAGTTTAGCCTAAAGGGTTTCTATAATGTAAACCATCTGTTCTTCAACAATACGGCTCATTTCCTGCCGTCACTGGACAGTCTACTGACGGCTGCTTTAAGGGGTTTTATGATTTTTTAACTAGTTCAGGATTTATGTAAAATTTGAAAATGAGTCTGTAGTTAAGACACATTTGTACCAAGTAACTTGAGCATTTTAAAAATGCAAATCACTCTGTAAATTGTTCCCCTGAAACCAAGCTCCGAGCAGTTTTTCTGGGTACTTCTATGCCGGCTGCCACACAGGTGTTCCAAGGAAGGGTTTCGTGAAGTTTGCTGTTTTCGTTGCCTTCCATGCTTCTTTCCAAAGCAAAATCCCCCGGTCTGGGTATGACTAGCTGTGGGGAACTGCTCCTTCCTTCTCTGGGCTAGAGAAGAGCTGGTACTCTGTGCTATAGGGCCCGCTGGGTACAGGTGGGGTCTGAAAGACACACTTGGGGTCAAAGCCTCCTCTCCTGTGTCTGAACGGGGGATAAAGAACAGTTGTAACTCCAGGGAACGACCACACACTGAAGGCTGGCCTCACAGCCCTGTAAGGTGTCAGGCCCCTGGCTGAGCCTCCAGAGACTTCTGTGTCAAACTGGGCTTGCCAGCCAGCAAGCTTCTCTGGTTTCAGACAGAACGGTGTGGCCCGAAGCAGAAGGCCTTGCAGTGCAAGTGAAGCTCTTTTTGGCTCTTCTAAAAGATGCTTGACACTTTTCAAGCCTCCATCGTTCTCCATCTGTGAAATGGTAAGAGTAAGAGTTCTTTTTTCCAAGGGCAAATAGAAGAGAACTGATTTGCTTACCTCAGTGGAGGGGAATGCAACCGGTCGTCTTAGCCACGAAGCCCCAGGGGCCGTGTGTCAGGCCCGTGCCAAGGCCCCGTCCGCCCCTCTTCTCTCCCAGTCCCCAGAAGTTTGGCCAGCTGGCTTTTCTGTCCATCTGCCACCATCTACTCTTCCACATGGGTTCTTTCTCCCTCCAGCTGTCTTCATTTTCCAGAACCCTAGAGGAGCAGGCCACAAAATAGATTCTCTGTTTTGAGATTGAAGATTTTTAAGATCTTAAGATTTTTGTTTTAAACCAACAACTGCAGGAGAACAGGGAAAGATTAATAGGAGGAAATCCAGTACATTTTTTTAAACATAAAGAGAATTAGAGAAAACTGTCTAGAACTACTTAAGGCTGTAAATGGATCTAAATCATTTGCATTTATTCCGCTTCTCGGATTACGTCCATAATAAGGATAGTAATATTGATGTAAAGATCACTTACTAGGTGGAAATTACTTTCATACATTGTTGCATTTAATCCCTAGTGTAACTATGGAAGCTGCATATTATATTATTTCATGGATATGGAAATAGAGGTTCAGAAAAGTGAAGAAGCTCACCCAAGGTCAACCAGCTAAGATATAGGACCTACCACGCAGGATTGTTGTCTTAAATGAGTTAATATTTGTTAAGTGCTTAACAGTATCTAGCATATAGTAAATGTTATATAAGTATTAACTAATATTAATAGAAAGCAACAGGTCCAAGATGCAAATTCAGATTGGTATGACTCCAAAGATCACATAGTTTGAATGCCCTGCACTGCTTATGCATTAGTTTCAGCGGGGGCAGGAAAAAGTAGTCCTAACTCCTCATTACATCAGTCTAATATTCCTTGAGTGTAGTTACTAATTCTGACTTTCCCTCAAAAAAATTTTATTACTCAGTCACATACGCTTCTCTCTCACCAAAGCCTGGGGATCCTGTTTAGGTGGAAAATAAGTAAATACCTACTATGCCATTCAAGGGACCCTCACATAAATTGGATTCATTTAAATCATTAGGAAAGGGGCACTTGGGTGGCTCAGTCAGTTAACCGTCTGCCTTCGACTCAGGTCATGATCCCAGGGTCCTGGGATCGAGCCCCCCGCCCCCATCGGGCTCCCTGCTCAGCGGGGAGTCTGCTTCTCCCTCTGCCTTTGCCACTCCTCCTCCACTCGTGCTCTGTGTCTTGCTTTGTCTCTCTCAGATAAATAAAATAAAATCTTAAATAAAAATATATATGTAAAAAAATAAATCATTAGGAAAAATTGTGATAGAAATCCCAACCTTAACATCATGCAGGAGAAATTCACCTTGGGTTAATCTTCCCACAAAAGCAAAATCATCTGAGTGCCACAAGAGAAAAAAGTAAGGTTGGTTCCAATGGTTCCTTTTTCCCATCACCCACACGCAGCTCTCCCAGAGGAACAATGTAGCTCCCATAAGAATCCAACCCCTATAAGCAAAAGGAAAAATAGTGGATGGACCTGTGATTGCAAAAGAAGTTTCCATATTCAGTCAGATAGAAAGATTGGTCATATGTTTTTACTTTTTGACTTTTTCTTGGTTCAAAAATTTTAAAGGGTAGGGACGCCTGGGTGGTTCAGTAGGTTGAGCATTTGCCTTCGGCTCGGGTTGTGATCTCGGGGTTCTGGGATCGAGTCCCCACATCCGGCTCCTTCCTCGCGGGGAGCCTGCTTCGCCCTCCGCCTGCCGCTCCCCCGGCTTATGTGCTCTCTCTCTCATTCCCCCTCTCTCTGACAAATAAATAAAATCTTTTAAAAAAAAATGTTTTTAAGTATAGAAAAGCATGAAGTGAAAACTCTCCCAGCTCTGTCCCCTTTCTCCCAGTTCCCACTTCTGTATTCCCCCATAACCACTGCTGTTTCCGGAGTGTCCTTTCAGAGTTTCTTTATACATATGCAAATAAACATGAATATATTCATTCTTTTTCCCCTCCCCTTCACACAAAAACACATGCAGCATTAATTGTTCTTTGCTTTTTATTTTTGACTTAGCAGTAGGATTTGGAGATCTTTCATATTGGTACATAGAAAATGTCCTCATTCTTAAACTATATAATACTCTTTATTAGTTCAATCCATAATTAACATAACCAGTCTCCTCTAGATAGACCTTTAGGTTGTTTCTTTTTATTTTAAAGGAAATTTTATTTTATTTTATTTTATTTTTAGAGAGAGCAAGCACGAGCAGCAGAGGGGGGAGGGGTGTAGAGGGAGGGAGGGGAGAGAAAATCTAAGCAGGCTCCTCTCACCCAGCACGGAGCCCAACACAGGGCTCAGTCTCACTACCCTGAGATTATGACCTGAGCTGAAATCAAGAGTCAGACGCTCAGCCAACTGAGCCACCCAGGCGCCCCCATTTAGGTTGTTTCTACTCTTTTGCTCCTATAATACTATGATGAATAGGACTGGATCAATAAACTTTAATTTACTGAATGTTTAAAGCAATGTGTTACCATTACTTTCAGCAGAAGTAACTTTCCTATAAGACATTTCCAAATACAAACCCCTTGAGATTGGCTTTAATGAGCCCTATTTTTAATAGGAAATATTATTTACATGAGAAAATTAATGTTTCAAAATGGTCAATTTTATTTTGTCCTTTTAAGTATTTTGCTGCATGTTTATTTACACTTATATAATTAGGTTAATGGGCATTTTGCCCTGGAAAATATCAGCCCAGAACAGAACTAATCATCATGAATTTTAAATTAATAGAGTTTGGAATAGAGAAATATTTTACTTAATCTTCTAAACTGTTGTTTTAAACTCTGTACAGAGAACTCTGAATTCTATATGTATTTACAACATTGTCAGCTTCATTTGGAACACTCAGAGTAGTATTCTTTTTCTTAAAAAATTTAAAGTGAGGGAATTATTTTTAAAATTAGTTTATGTACAAATGCATTGCTTTTATGATTTGTTTCTTAGCAAATTCATCTAGAATTCAGGCTAGATTTGAGGTGAATTTCAAAAATTATTGCCAATACCAAATGTGACAATTTAATACATATTTCCATTGTGAGCTAGGTGTTTTTTCCTGTCTGTCTTAACGTCAATTAGTAAACAACCCACTTGCAAAGCTGTAGTGTTATCAGTTGGTATGAAGAGCAATGCCTCCCTTCAAGAAATTGAAATCTGGGGGCGCCTGGGTGGCTCAGTCGTTAAGCGTCTGCCTTCGGCTCAGGTCATGATCCCTGGGATTGAGCCCCGCATCGGGCTTTAATCGGGGAGCAGCTTCATGTAAGCTCAGCCAGGAGCCTGCTTCTCCCTCTCCCCTGCTTGTGTCCCCTCTCTTGCGGTGTCTCTCTCTCTCAAATAAATAAATAAATAAAATCTTTAGAAAAAAAGAAACTGAAATCTGATTGAGAGGACAAAATATTCATTAAAAGAACAGCAACATATATAATGGAATATTATGCAGCCATCAAAAAACGAAATCTTACCATTTACAACGACATGGACGGAACTAGAGGGTATTATGCTAAGTGAAATAAGTCAATCAGAGAAAGACAATTATCATATGATCTCACTGATATGAGGAATTTGAGAAACAAGACAGAGGATCATAGGGGAAGGGAGGGAAAAATGAAACAAGATGAACCAGAGAGGGAGACAAACCATAAGAGACTCTTAATCTCAGGAAACAAACTGAGCGTTGCTGGAGTGGAGGGGGGTGGGAGGGATGGGGTGGCTGGGTGATGGACATCGGGGAGGGTATGTGCTATGGTGAGCGCTGTGAATTGTGCAAGACTGATGAATCACTGATCTGTACCTCTGAAACAAATAATACATTATATGTTAATAAAATTAATTAATTAATAAAAAATAAAAGAAGAACAACAGCAAGGTAACAGCTAAAAGTTAAATAGCAGTTACCATGTGCTGGACACCATGCTGAGTACTTTACAAATGTTAATTCACTACAAATTCACAAAGAACCCTACCAGTACAATTATCCATTATGATCGTTCCATTTTACAGATGAGGGAATTGAGGCTTAGGGTGGTTGAATACCGTAGCTAGAGTCACACAGCTGGTAGGTGGAAAAGGTGGCATTCAGATTCAAATTGTCTGGGGAGGCCACGCATGTAACCAGCCCTCACTCTGCCTCTTGTGTATGGTGGCATTCAGACAGTAAAGCAAAAGGACTCCAGAGAAGGCAAAGACCTTAGTGGTCAGGGAGAGTTTCAGAGGGAACAAGACTTGATAAGCACTGGGGAGCACATTCCAAACCTCCCTGCCTCTACTGTGAGCACTGCAGGAGGACAGCATTTCATTTTGGTTTCTCTGGCTTTTCGCACAATAAATACCCTAAGAATAAGAACACATTGCAGGAAGAGAGTTGTTAGGCAAGAATGGCCATGGCGTTCGGGGTGGACACTGAGGAGACCTATTTAAGTAAAGTGACGCTAACATATAGAGAAGTGGCAGGGGTAGGCAGGTTAGGACCAAATCACATACGCTCTATATGCCAGGCGGAGAATTCAGGCCTTATCCTCTGCAGCAACACCTCACACACTGTAATGTTTACTGAAATCAGCTGGGGTCTTGTTAAATGCACATTCTGATCCAGCAGACCTGGGGGTGGGCCCAAGAGCCCTCATCTGTTGTAAGCTTTGAGTGACGCCGATGCTGCTGGTCTCAGGACCACACTAGCAAGACTCTAGTCTCCGGCAGCAAGCAGCCTTCGGAGCAGGGGATGTGGATGGGGGCAGTGGGAGTGACAGAAAGCCGCCTGTGGTACCTCCTCCAGGTTGTGGCCAACAACTTTAAAGACTTAGAGACCTACAGTATTTTATTCAGTCTGGTTTATAGAGCCTCTCTCTATATGCCCCACCCCTTCTTTCAGAGGCCAAGATGTCTTGCCTTAAGAAATGTTTTAAAACCACACTTTTTGCTTCTTTTTATACAGAGCAAGGCTAAAGAGCTCCCACTCTCGGCTGTACGTTTTATGGAAGAACTGGGTGAATGTGCCTTTGGAAAGATCTATAAGGGCCATCTCTATCTCCCAGGCATGGACCATGCTCAGCTGGTTGCCATAAAGACCTTGAAAGACTGCAACAACCCCCAGCAATGGACAGAATTTCAACAGGAAGCCTCCCTGATGGCTGAACTACACCACCCCAATATCGTCTGCCTTCTAGGGGCCGTCACTCAGGAGCAACCGGTGTGTATGCTTTTCGAGTATATGAATCAGGGGGATCTCCACGAGTTCCTTATCATGCGATCCCCACATTCCGATGTCGGCTGTAGCAGCGACGAAGACGGGACCGTAAAATCCAGCCTCGATCACGGAGATTTTCTGCACATTGCGATTCAGATTGCAGCCGGCATGGAGTACCTGTCTAGTCACTTCTTTGTCCATAAGGACCTTGCAGCTCGCAATATTTTAATCGGGGAGCAGCTTCATGTAAAGATTTCAGACCTTGGGCTTTCCAGAGAAATATACTCTGCTGATTACTACAGGGTACAGAGTAAGTCTTTGCTGCCCATTCGCTGGATGCCCCCTGAAGCCATCATGTATGGCAAATTCTCATCTGATTCCGATATCTGGTCCTTTGGGGTTGTCTTGTGGGAGATTTTCAGTTTTGGACTGCAGCCGTACTACGGATTCAGTAACCAGGAGGTGATCGAAATGGTAAGAAAACGACAGCTGTTGCCATGCTCCGAAGACTGCCCGCCCAGAATGTACAGCCTCATGACAGAGTGCTGGAATGAGATTCCTTCCAGGAGACCCAGATTTAAAGATATTCACGTCCGGCTTCGCTCCTGGGAGGGACTGTCCAGTCACACCAGCTCTACGACCCCTTCGGGAGGAAATGCCACCACGCAGACCACCTCCCTTAGCGCCAGCCCAGTGAGTAATCTCAGTAACCCCAGATATCCCAATTATATGTTCCCGAGCCAGGGTATTACACCACAGGGCCAGATTGCTGGTTTCATTGGCCCACCAATACCTCAGAACCAGCGATTCATCCCCATCAATGGATACCCAATACCTCCTGGATATGCAGCATTTCCAGCTGCCCACTATCAGCCAACAGGCCCTCCCAGAGTGATCCAGCATTGCCCGCCTCCCAAGAGTCGGTCCCCGAGCAGCGCCAGTGGGTCCACGAGCACTGGTCATGTGACCAGCCTGCCCTCTTCGGGATCCAACCAGGAAGCCAATATTCCCTTACTACCACACATGTCGATTCCAAATCATCCCGGTGGAATGGGTATCACCGTTTTTGGCAACAAATCTCAAAAACCCTACAAAATAGACTCAAAGCAACCATCTTTGCTAGGAGACTCCAATATTCACGGACACACCGAATCTATGATTTCCGCAGAACTGTAAAATGCACCACTTTTGTAAATGTGGTATACAGAAAAAACTAGAAAGCCGTAGAAAAGATTTAAATTCAAAAAAAAATTTTTTTTTAATTAAAGTAAGGTTCTCATTTAGCAGACATTGCAACAAGTATCTTCTGTGAAGTTTAACTGTCTTACCAAGCAGGGCAGACACCAGCCAGGAAAAAAAAAAAAAAAAACCACACTTTGTGGGATTAACACTCCATCAGGGATACATGACATGGCATTGGGATTGGGACATCTGGTTTCAGGTACTAAAAACTGCAAACCAGTGAAGAGGAAAAGAATTCTGTGATTAAATATCAAACCAAAAAGGAAAGTCAAACGGTGCTTTGTGTATTTGCCTTCGTTCTCCATGACTGGTCTCTCCCCAAAATGTATATATCATAGCATTTGTCTACCTGCTGTCTTATCTTCAGGACAAATGTTCAAGAATTATGTTGATTCAATTTAGACTCTATGCATACTTGTATGGAAATGATATTCAGAATCAATGAGGAAACTAGGCAAAATTTTGAAATCCCAGATGGAAATGAGCCATAAGACAAATGTAAGATCCCCCGAAGCCTTCTACACAGTGGGGCTTCCTTGGGAAGGTGCAGAGTGTGCCTCTTTGTGAATCTCCTCTGCTGATCACGAAGGCCTTTTCCACAGTGTGTTTACACAAGCGCTTGAAATAATATAGGGCCTCAGACCATAAGAAGGCTAGATGCGGATGCTGGAATTGATTGTTGGTTGATAGTTCACTCCGTTGCATTAGAAATGAGGAACCAAAGGAAGCACAGTCAGGAAAACGGCCCCTTGGCCCAGATCAGCACCCATGGGAGAGGAACAAGGGTGCCCATGGGGACAGCCTCACAGGAGCTTCCCTGGACCGAGAACATTGAAGAAGAGAGGTGTGGCTGCAAAGCAGTGCATCAGTGCTTACAACCTCCTGCATAGGGGTTGTCCAAGGTGTAGGGTGCTCACCATCAGTGAACTCTGGGGAAGTAGGAAACTATGACACCGATATCTAAAGTTTCTCTCACCTTTTTTTCTGATCTGGAAATGTTCATAGATGTTATTCCAGCACCAGAAGTTATGACAGTTTATTCATAGAATTAGTTGGAATCCAAAGACTATGAATTCTATTTTGCAAAATATGACAGTATTTAAAAAAAAAAAAAAGGTACTGGGTTCTCATTTCAAAGATTACCATGAACTGAATTTTTTAAGCTGGTGAATAGAAGCAGCATAATCATTTTTGCCTTAGTTAGGAGGGAGGCATCAAATGTGCATCTCATGCCACTTACCCGCTAGCCATCTTTTGCCAAGTTTAGAATTCTTATGGGTTTCAAGTTCTATATAGAAAGGAATGTTATGTTTGATTTTTTTCTCTTGTTAAAAAATAACTCCTTTATTCTAAGAACAGTGTCTCAAGGTCTCTCTCCCTCTCTCTCTTTTTTTTTTTAATTTTACAGCTTAAGAGACTTATAAAGAGACTTACAGGATATAAAATAATTCCTGGAAATGATATTTGATGAGGAGAATGCAAAAGAATTAGAAGCACATTGATGTTTCAATTTTGTAAAAAAAAAAAATGCAATTAGGATGATAAATCAGGGAAGTATGTTTATCAAATGTGTTGCAATTTTCCCAAACACTGAATCTTCAAACAATAAATATGGACTTATTGGTACTGTGAACTCAAAGAATTGGCTATATCCAGTTTTATTTGGGAGATAAATTAAGAAATATTTTTGTGACATAAATAACCTGATTCAAAAGTTACATTTCTTAACTTTAGGTAGAGGAGAATATTTGTATCCTTTTGTTGCTATGCAACTGTTTAATGATGAAGATTCAAACCACAATTTTGTATATCATACGACAATCAGTTGTTTTCCAAGAATATTTATTATTTTAAGTAAACACAATTTCAGTGAATCTGAGTTTTTCTAGGAGTCCCTTAAAGGGAAATTAGCATTCCATGAGCCAGTAAAATACCTACTCTGGAAAAACATTACTATGGTTAAAAAATAAACTCAAGTTAGTTTTTTATAAAGAACTATAACATTTATTTTAAACATTTTATAATTACTGAGGCCATTAAGGTGAGCAAACCAAATTTCAAAACCACTTGTAATAATGTATTTTATAATAGCACTGTGATACTACATAACACAGTCCCTTTTGTATTAAATAGTATTTTTTTCACAAACTAAAAAATACCTTTCGCTTTGTTGACAATGTTTTGTAAGATGACTTTATTTTCAGATCTTTTTTTCTTTTTTTTTCTTGCACAAAACTATGTTTATGGTTTGTATCACAGAAGTGAAAATATATCTCTGCATTTTTATATCCGGTCTGTTTCTTTGTTTCCTTTGTTTATTTCTTTTTAACTCGATACGGATTTTCTTAAAATATATCATGGCAATATTCCGCTGTCTTGCCCTCCCATATCTTTTCTTACTTTCACTGCATGCATTTAATCACTGTATTACTTAATGTTTGGTTTGTTATTATGGGCATTTCAAATAGACAAGCATGGATGTAATGACAAAAAGGCTATTTTATATTGAGGATATGTGCATTTGTATTTCACACACCAGAGATGATATTAAACACTGATTACTTTATGCTGCTGTTTATTAAAAATGTTTACCATATAATACTATTTCCTGAATATTGCTATCATGGAGGTATTTGGGAATTTTAATATTATTTCTCCTAATTATTGACATTTCATAGAAAAAGGAATCACAATTCCTATTTACTGCTATTTCATTGAAATGATTTTTTTCTTTTTTAAGTAGACTCTTAACAGACTTGGGCATTCTTTTGCCAGCGACCACAGGTGGAAGGGAAAAATCCCAATGATTTCATGACCATATACTATCCAACCATATAGATTTTAGTTTTTAAAATCAAAATAATATATTGAATAATTACAACCAAATGGAATGTAAAAATTGGTTTTTCAAAGTTGCATCCTTTTCTGCCTTGTTTCCATGTGAACTTAGACATCAAAAATCATGTCTTAGAACTCTGAAGAAGAAAAAGCTGTGTACATCTTATCATGTTCAACTTAGATTCCAACCATACTGATAAAATAAAAGAAATGTGGCCGTTTAATTGTCACAGCTTATCTTTATGACCTTCTTTGCCCAAAAGAAAGAGTTCCCCATCTGGCAATTAATACACACTGTCAAGGAAAATGAGTATCATTATGAAAGTTCAAAGAACTTGTCCATGCTGCTATTTAATACAGAAGGGAGTACAATAAAACCTTCAGGGCCTTATCCATCTGTTTTAGGTACAGTTCTTGTCACCACCTCAGCAATCAAACTCAATAAAGCAGTCACTTCACATGGCCGTGAGATCGATGTCAGGGTGGGTTTCTCCCTCTCGCGTGAATTCCTCCGTCTGCCCTTCACTCCTATTTCCTTCTGTCTCTCCGGGCTCTTCCCCTCCCACCAGCCCCAGTCCCTTCAGTTCTGTGATTTGGGCCTTTAACCTTAGTTCCCTAATCACCAACATCTGTAAATTTGCAGCACCACCTCAGATAATGCCTAGTACAAACCACTAACTACTGATTAAAGGGAGCTCTGTTATCTACCTAGCTCAGTGGTTCACAGAGTGTGGTCCTCAGACCAGTGGCCCTTGGAACTTGCCAGAAATGCAAATTCTCAGGCCCGTCTTTGAAGCCCTGAATCAGAAATTCTGGGGGTGGGACCCAGCGATTTGTGTTTTAACAAGCCCTCCTGTATTCTAAAGATTGAGAATCACATTAAAGGCCTGGGGGTGGAAGGAGGGGAATGGTCATTACCTCCTTAGAAATGTATATATAAGCATTTAATAACATTTTAGCCACTTTAGTTCCCCTTAAGGAAAAATCAGATTTTATTTAATGAAAAACTTAGCACTAAAACCCTTTTTGCTTTAACGATTTGACAATGGTTCTATTTTTGTAGTTCTCTTGGATAGAAAACTAATAGCCCCAGCCTTTGACAAGACTACCTTGTCTAGTTCACTCAAGACCCATATTCTTGGAAAGTAATCAAAAGCTTTTCCCTTCATGTGGACAGGCTCAAAAGACTTGGTCTCTTAGTGTACCTTTGACTCCTTGCAGTTATGATTAACACAACTAAAAGAACTCTCTGTTGCAACATCACAAAGTTAGGGTCAGGCATAGGCTGGTCTTTCTTGGGAAGAGGAAAGATCCAGCTCCCAGTAAGCATCCAGCAGAAGCAGCTGCAGAGGCTCCCCCTCCCCTGAGCTTCCTGTGACAAGCTGACCCAGTTGGCTGGATCCAGTCACCTGTGGCGTGTTCCTCTGTGTTTCTTTGCCAGTGGCAGTCCGTCAGTCCTTGCTGGCTGGCTGTGAGGAGTCCTGCTCAGACTATGCTCCCCACAGCCTTTAGAGACAAAGCTCTGAGGGAGGACAGCAAGAAGGATCCAAGGGAGGTGCTAGAAGGGAAGCTCATACTCTTTTTAATTTATACAGCATTTTTTCTTTTCAACTAAGAGTTCAAATGCTGAAGAGGAAATGCTATATTAGAGGAGCAGGAGCAAGGGATCACACACATAAGAGGAAAATGTTTGCAGCCAAGATATGACTGCACCTGAAGCTTGTTACCATAAATGCCAAGAGTATTAAGGAGTCTGTTAACTCAGAGGAAGGAGAGCCTTACAAACCATCAAAGTACTCAAGGTCAATGTAATCCCCTGGGAAATTAGGCGGGGTGGGGGGGGAGGGGTGGGGCTTAAAAAATAGAGACATACAGGGAGAAGGTCTGCTGACATATTTATGACTAGCTGAATCCCAAGCACCTATGAACTGCTTATTCACAAATGAGGACTATACCATTTGCTGACCAGGCCTGACACAGTGCATATGCTCACCAAAGTGACCAGGTTAGTAACTATTCTTATTTACTAACCAGGAATGGTTAAGTTAGGAGAAAGCCCTTTCTTTAAAATTAGATAGAACATTCCTTACACTTTGAGAAAGGCCAATACCCTGACATGCTGAATACAGATAATTCAGGGAATATTCAATGTGAAGGAAAGTGGTTCTAAGTATCAGTCTTTGTGGACCTGTGCTCTTGACTGAAATTCAGATCACACACAAAACAACAGAACTGGCTGCATACAGCCGTAAGTTAGTGCTAAAGCTCTCCCTGACCTTAGAGGCACATGGATTTTGAGCAGAAATAGGGAGAGGTCAGGCTCCATCCTACAGCAGGTGCTCCTTGACCACTGCAGGCATCGAAATGGTAATTTCGATTATCAGTGGGGCTCTTTTTTTTTTAATTTTACTATTTATTTGTCAGAGAGAGACAGCAAGAGAGGGAACACAAGCAGGGGGAGTGGGAGAGGGAGAAGCAGGCTTCCCACAGAGCAGGGAGCCTGATGCGGGGCTCGATCCCAGCACCCTGGGATCATGACCTGAGCCGAAGGCAGATGCTTAACCGACTGAGCCACCCAGGCTCCCCTCAGTGGGGCTCGTTCTAATACAATTTCCTGAAAGGTTTCTTTTGAGTCCACGCACATTAAAAATCACTTGAAAGTGGGGCTTTCTCAGAAGGATGAGCTGTTCTCATGGCACAGAAGAAAGAGGAAGAGGCAGAGCTGAAACACGGGCACTTGAAAACCTTCTGCTTGGACGTGCTCTATGTCACGTCCTTCTCTCTTATTCTCTTGGCCAACACAAATTCTGAGGATGAACCTGACTATGGGACATGGATGTATCTCGAACTGCTGAGAGGCACTGCGGCCACCCCATTAGAGTCACAGGCAGGGATGTAGGGTCTCCTTGCAGGGAAGGGGGCAAATAGTTGGGAACAAGATCACAACCCCCTCCCCCCCCCCCGCCAGCTGAAGCCCTGAGTGGATGGGTTCGGAATAGCAAACCCACAGCACCAGTACCCTTCCCTGATGCTTTTCCAGCCTACTCAGAGTTAGCCTTAAAATTTTCAACATACTGCCCTGGATAAGCTACTACTCAGTCAGAAATAACACTGGAGGCGAAACTTACTAGCCATCCCTGCAGGAAAGCAATAGTTGTCAAACCAGTTTCTCAGGATTCTCTGGGGAGATTCTGAAAATTACAACCTCAGGACCATCCAAGAATGTACTGGAAAGTCTACCCTAAAATCTGTAAATTCCTCAGATAATAGCATAAAACACTATCTCCTTCATGGGACCTGGATGAAGAGACTGGGGCAATCCAGCATGGACTTTTTAACTGCTCCTGCACAGGCGCGGGATAACTTTGAGTAAGTAAGGCAATCTCTGTTTCTCTATCCGTAAAAGGCTGTGAATGTAGCATAGAGGTTAAGAGTAGAGCTTCTGACGTCCTGCTGCCTGGGCTTAAATATCCCTTTCACCCCTCGGTAACCATGTAAATTTAGGCAAGTTTCTGAACTGTACTTTTATTCATCTGAAAAAGCACCTACTTCCTAGAATTGAAGCTAATTAACCGAAATGAGCTAATTTATGTCAACCGCAGTGAAGTGCACCTGACACAAAGTTATCAAAAAATAAAGTCTAGATAATTTTATGATTTTTCTAGAGTATCTATCTTTCAGAGTTGATACATTTAATGAGAATATATATAAATATGTTAAGAAGTATCTGGCACATAGTAGGTGCTCAAAAAGTGGTAACATTGCTATTATTCAATGTGTTTTAAACAACCTTTACAAAGGGATAAATTATTTTCTAATGTGGTAAAATACTTGGGGCACAAAGTATTCTACCTAATTATTCATGCACATGCCATAGTATAGAACGCAGTACCAGTGCCAGTGAGGCGGGGGCGGGCTTAGCCCTCCAATAATTTCCATCATTTCCCTTCAAACCAGCCCTAATAAACATACACTAAGTAAAAACAGCTTCAAGACACATCCCTAGACCATCCCTCAACCATATGTCATCCCTTATACCCCCAAGCCAATTGCCACCTCAAAGCTTCTCCCATGTTGAAATTCTGGAATCATCCCTGGGGGCAACTGAGAACACCATGAAGAAGTATATTAAATCAATATATGTGAAGGAAGCCTAGAATAATTACATCTTTTAAGCGGTTCCCTACACTCCCCCCCAGCACACACATAGTCACAATTATACTTAGATAATATTAAATGTATTATCTCTCAACAACTGGTGTTCCCATGTGGGGAATGAAATAAAGGGAGACCTGATCTTCTTAAAACATTTGAGTGCCTGTAAAGTGCCCAGGCGGGCACTGCATTCCTTCATCATAGACCCAAGTCCATGCCTAATGGGATTCTGGGCACTATGTTTTAATACTTGGATTATGGGGTTTGGACACCAGCCTGCCAGAGAAAACAAATTGGGTTTCTTTAAACACCAAGCTCCAAAGCAAGTAAACAGCTGTTACCAAGTTGTCTACACAATTCCCACTGTGAAAATGTCCTCGATGCCCAAGGTAGGGTGATCAGCTGTGCCAGTTTGCCAGGGATTATCCCACTGTTAGCACTGATAGTCACTGATAGTCCTTTTTCCCAAGAAGCCCCCATGGGGGCTCCTGCGTGGCTCAGTTGGTTAAGCATCTGCCTTGGGCTCAGGTCCTGATCCCAGGACCCTGGGATGGAGCCCCACATTGAGCTCCTCATCGGGCTCCCTGCTCAGTGGGGAGCCTGCTTCTCCCTCTCTCTCTCTGCACCCCCCCACCCCGCTCATGCTCGTTCTCTCTCTCTCTCACGCTCTCTCTCAAATAAATAAAAATCTTAAAAAAAAAAAAGAAAGAAAGAAAGAAACAGCGCCCCCATGCCTAGGCAAACCTGGACTCTTTGTAATCCTACCTAAAGCAGAGAATGCGAAATAAAAGCCAGCATGTATTGGTTCTGAGTTCCTCTCTGTTAGGTAGCCACAAATTCAGATATGACTAGTGATCAAGTGGCCCCTGCATCTCAGGTGCCTTAGAAGGAGAGACTGAATTAGTCTGTAATTAACACAATTCTGAAATTGGGGAGAGCCTGCCACTTCAACTTTACAAGGGGGAATGGAGCATTTCTTTGAGCCTAGGCTTTTATAAGCTAAAATAAAATTTTTAAATGAGAAATTTCAGGAATTCAAGTTGCTGAACTATGCTGCCCACCTCTTTCTTCCTGTTTGATCTTTGAAGATTAGCATTCAGTATTTTTCATGACATTTATATTGAGGAAGGAATATAAGATTATTAAAAGCAGAGAAACTCAATATTGGGAATGCACATCAAAAGGTCTTCAAGACAAAGAAGGGATCATATGATTTGAAACCAGAGTTACTAGAAGCATGTGTGCTGCACTTCATTTTCTAGTTAACAGCGTAACATACGTCAAAATATGATTTAAAACACTTCTCACAGCGGAGCTGACATTTGGCGCTCCTCAGCCTTTTTTTGTTCTTGAGGATGGGGGTTCCAATCCAAATGAGGTTAACACTTTGTACTGGTACATATTCCTGGTGGATGAGGAAAACAGTTTTTTAGTTTAAGTAAAATGAAAACATCTGTCCAAGTCCTGAGGGAAAGAATTGTTTTTAAAAAGAGGGGGAGGGGATGCCTGGTTGTTGAAGCTGGAGGTGGCCCCAGTAACTTTGCAAATGTTAAATAATTACACTGCTCTTTGCTTCTCTCACCTAGGATGATGAAAGTCTGTGTAAGAGACTTTAGTTCAGTCTTCATTTTTCAGATATCACACCCATTTTATCCCCTAACCCTGTCTAAAGCCATATGGTAATGTCTATCAACTGGTTTCAAGTTCTTTTCATACTAAATCAGGGTAAACCCAGCTCAGTAATTGACTGAACTTTTGCCACATAACTTGTCTTGGTCAGTAGCTGTACGCTCTGGATAAGTTGTATTAATTAGCCATTACTGCACAACAAAATACCACAAACTTAATGTTTTAAAACAATGCCCATTTATTAGCCCACGGTTTTGTTGGTCAGATCTGGGCATGGCGTGAAGGAATTCCCTGTTCAGGGTCTCATACAGTGTTGGCCAGACTGAGTTCTGATCTGGAGCTCAGGTTCTCTTCCAAGATCATGCGTTTGTGACAGAATTCAGTAGCTTCTGGTTGTAGGACCGAGGCCCTGATTCTCTTGCCGGAATTTCTGTGAGCAAGAGACAGCCATCAGATTCTAGAGGCTGCCCATATTTCTTGCCGCATGGACCCCTCAGTTTTCAAAGGTAGCAAAAGAGAATCTCCCTCACAAAGAATCCCTCTCACACTTTCAATTACTGACTTCAGGAAGAGCCCAGTCCTTTCTAAGGGCTCACCTGATTAGGTCAGTCTCACCCAGGATGACTTCTCTGTCTTAAAGTCAACTAAGCCATATAACTTAACCGAAAGAGTAAAAAAAATGCATCATATTCACAGTCCTGAGGCATATGCAGGTGGTGGAGATCTTGAAGGTCATCTTAGAATTCTGCCCACCATAAGAAATAGAATGCAACATTTCTCTTTTCCATCCTCTAGGCCTACTTTTAGGGGGAAAGACTGAGAGAGAAAGCCCAAAAAAGCATATAATAGGACTTAATAAAATCTACTCTCCACTTGAAGATACAAAAGTAATAAAAGTTAATGTAAAAATAATGATTCTGTAGTTGGTATACTTTTTTTTGAGCAGCAGTGTACTACATATTTATAAGTTATGGAAGTCAGACTGAGTTCTTAATGAATTTATAATCTAAAAGAAAAGACAGAATTCACATTCAGTTAACAGATTCATAGTGGGCCTTTATTACATGCCAAGCACTATATTATTGTACAGCAGTTGCCTAGCTTTCCTGGGTTTATATTTTAGCAGAGGAAAACTCAGAAAGCAAGCAAGTAGGAACACACTTAGAAACAGATGCACCAAAAATAACAAAAACAAAAATAACAGATGCACCAAAAGAAAAATTTATTGAGAGTAGCAATAATTTTTTAAAGAAGGCCAGGGAATTCACTTGGTAGAACATGAGACATTTGTGAGACTGGGTAGCCTAGTGGTTAAAAACATGGACTCTGGAGCTAGATACCCTGGGGTTGCCTCCTGGCTCAGCAGCATTCCAGCTCTGTGACTGTGTACCTCCCTCTTCTGCAAAAATTAGAATCATAATAGTGCCTACCTCATAGAGTTGTTTCTGAGGATGCGATGAATTCCCCTAGAGCACTTAGAACAGTGTGCCCAGCACACAGTGGACACGGGTGTTGACTATCACTCCGGGCCAGCCAGTGGGCGAGGGCTTGGCAGCCATTACTGCTTTCAGCCTTCACAGTAATTCTGAGAAGTAGGTATCTACTTCACTGGCCACATCCTACAGGCAAGACAATGCAGGTATAGGGAGGCTAAGTAACTTCTACAAGGGTATGCTGGCTATCCAAACATAGGTATCTTGGGACACAAACCTGGTCTGTCCTGAGAGCACACATTCTTTACCCAGACTAACTAATAAACTAAGACAGTAGAAGGACTACAGATGGGATTTATTTTCCCGGTTGTGTTGGTTTATCTAAAACACAAACACGCACAACAACAAATCTGATGAATAAGGCAGAGAAGGACATGGCTTAGGAATGAGCCATGGCAAGGACATAACATCAATGCTATCATGTATGGGGAAATTTTATTAAAACATATGCCATAATAAATGGAAGGTGAGTCCATGTGGAGAAAAATATTTTCAGATAAGCCTCTACTTAGAAGTTTGCAATTTCAAGTGACTCAGATATCTGAACAGCTGATGGTACTAGTCTCCAGCAACTGCTATTAATGCAAGAAGCAAATCTAGCCAGTTGCTACCCACGTGCTCCATGTGTGCACACACGTGCACACACATCTCACTCCCACCCCTCTCCAAAGCCCCAGTTCCACTTATCAGCTCAGGAGCCTCTGTAACCAAAGCCCATCTCCCATCCACACAGGAGCTCAGCTAATTGTAAAAACACAGGATGTTGGCCAGCCAGCGAGGTCAACTGTGATCCCGTTTACTCAGTACCTCCAAATACAATAGAGCCAAACCCCCAGAGGCCGACTGGCAGGAAGCTGTCTTTCCCAGCAATTTCATTCCCAAAACAGTTCCAGGAGTTCTAACCTCTTTGTCCCTTGAGACCTGAGGGTTGTGGACCTTTCTAAGTGGCTGCACTTTCCACCTGGTGCCCTGGGGACTGCGCTTACAATCTACGACCCGCCTGCAGCTCTCCAGCCCCTCTGCTCTGCGGGTTCCTACTGTCAGTGATTCTTCTCCTCCATTGTCTACTTTGTCACCGTCCTCCCGACTTGAACCTGTGATGTGCCCACGGGGCTGATTGAACGCCTCGAAATCACCCACCGCCCCCCATCTCTGCAAACCCCTTCCTCTGCTTATGTCTGCTTCTGTCATGGAAGGGTCACTCTCCTGGCCCCCCAATTTTTTATCTGCTCAGTGCAATTCAGTCAGCATATAGTGACGCCCCTCCCAGCCAGGTGCTTGGTGCTGGGAATGCAGTGATGAATAAATAGGTCGCCATGCCCTTAGGAATTTACATTCTAGTAAGGAAGAAAAGCCCATAAGCAGATCATTTCAAAACAATGTGGTAACGATCTACAAAGATGCACCCAGGTTAAATGAGAACAAAACCCATCCTGGTACTTCAGGAAGACTCTGAGAAGGAATTTATGTCTTTCAACATGAGTAAGAGCTGGTTAGCCCGATAAAGAAGAAGAGGAAGAAAGTCCAGGTAGAGAGCCTGGGCAAGATGGTAGATACGGGGAAAAGACAAGCGGTTGAGTGATGCTGCTGTTTCCGATATGAAGCAGAGTGGGCATCGATAAAGGAAGGGTCGATGGGAATAAT
This sequence comes from Zalophus californianus, assembly GCF_009762305.2. NCBI lineage: Eukaryota > Metazoa > Chordata > Mammalia > Carnivora > Otariidae > Zalophus > Zalophus californianus. The sequence goes on from NC_045598.1 coordinate 52,548,229, forward strand.
AGCATGGGAGGTTTTGCAGCACCATGTTAAGAAGCCTGGATTTAACTCTGTAGTGCATGGTTTCTCAAGCTTTTTACATCACAGGCTCGGCTGAAATTAATGAATCCCATGACCCCATTCTACCAAAAAAAGTCAATGTGCACACACGTACACATATAGTTTTACAGATGCATACAAGGTTGCCCACAATTTTAGCCTCCCAACCCACACCCCCAGAAGTCAATCCACATTTAAAGCCCTGTAGGATGGAGGTAGGGTAAGCTGGGGTTGGGGGGGGGATCTCTTGCACTACTTTCAGCAGAGAATTACATGATCACATATTAATGTATGTTTACATACATTACAATGAGGTATCATGACACGCAAGTCTGGAGGCAAGGAGTATAGTATAAAGATGTTCTGTGTTCTAGCAAGAAATAACAAGCCTGTGAGCTCGGGCTCTGGTGATAAGGCTTGAGAAGAAGCTAGAAAAGCAGCAGGTTTTGGTGAGTAATTGAAGGTGAGTCATGAGGAAGAGGAGTGAGAGGGGCCTTCAGATTTCCAGCTTGAGAAACTGAATGAACAAAATGAAATAGAAGGCTAGTGGAGAGGAGGAAAGGTAATGAGTTCATTTTTGGACATTTTGAATTTGAAATGTCTTTGAAACAGCTGGGGAAGAACGAGGCAATTGAGTATACTAGGCTGAAGTCCCGAGGAGAGGTCCAGGAGGGGTCATATGAGAATCTACCAACTTGATCTTCATTGCATTAAAATAGGATATAAATATCAATTTCTAAAAATTCAGAAGAATGTTTTAATTTTACCTTTTTCTTTTACCTTAACATAATTTCCCCTAGAACAAAATTTTATTTTATTTTATTTTATTTATTTATTTTTTGAGAGAGAGGGTAGGGGGAGGGACAGGGACCGAGGGAGAGAGAGAATCTCAAGCAGACTCCATGCTAAGCGTGGAGCCCAGTGGGGGCTTGATCTCACAACTCTGAGATCAGGACCTGAGATGAAATCAAGAGCCTGACACTTGGGGCGCCTGGGTGGCTCCGTCGTTAAGCATCTGCCTTCGGCTCAGGTCATGATCTCAGGGTCCTGGGATCGAGCCCCGCATTGGGCTCCCTGCTCAGTGGGAAGCCTGCTTCTCCCTCTCCCACTCCACCTGCTTGTGTTCCCTCTCTCGCTGTGTCTGTCAAATACATAAAATCTTAAAAAAAAAAAAAAAAGAGCCTGCTGCTTAACCGACTGAGCCACCCAGGCATCCTTAGAACAAAATTTTGAAGAAATAACAAAGGATCCTGCATTTACTATCACAGTGTTCCCCTGCTGGAGTCGAAGGAGTCACAGGACCGCCACGATATCATCAAGAAATCATCAAGATATCATCATTAAAAAAAAAAGCTAGCTAAAAACCCCAATTGGTGCATTCTCTTCTCACTGAAGTGCCCTGTCCTCACTTTCACTTTACATTCACAGTCCTACATAAATCCAAGTTAAAATCTGATGGATATAAAGGGCAGCCGAAAAAATTCAATTTTAGATCCTAGTTGATGTTTTAATAGGAAAAATTCCTTTATATTCAGTTTTATGCAATATAGAATAAAATAATTTTATTGTGCCAAAATGTTAGTAAAATTAATATATTGTTGGGAATTTGTAAGCTATCATACCTGGCCATGAAATTGAACATGGAGCCGTCTAAATGATTTCCCCCACAATCCATTCTCCACAAAGCAGCCAGGGTAATTTTGTAAATGTAAACCAGAGCATGACTCTCTCTTGGGACTTAACACCATCCAATGGGTCCCCATTGCTATTCAAATAAAACCCAAACCTCCCATCCTGTAGGGCCCCACCCTAATTATATCTCACTCATGCCCTCTCAAGCCTCTGTGATTCCTTTTTTTAAGCCTAGCTTTTTCCTGACTAGAACTATTGTGTTTTTATCTTCCTGGAAGTATCTGCCCTCCATTTCATAAAGTTGGCTCCTTTTCATCTCATCTTTGAAGTATCACCTCAAAATCCTCCCTGACAGAGGCCTTCCCTGACCACCACGTCTAACCCTTGACTACCTGCTGCACTCTTCGTCACATTACTCTTTTATTGTCTACATGTCATTTATCATGTATTTTTGTTTTGTGTACTTTATTGTATACTGGTTGCATAAAGGCTGTCACTTCATTTGAATTGTTCCACAGTATGGGGCGCCTGGATGGCTCAGTTGGTTAAGTGACTGCCTTTGGCTCAGGTCATGATCCCAGGGTCCTGGATCGAGCCCCGCATCAGGCTCCCTGCTCCTCGAGAAGTCAGCTTCTCCCTCTGCCTGCCGCTCCCCCTGCTTGTGCTCTCTCTCTGTTGACATAAATAAAATCTTAAAAAAAATTTGTTCCATAATACATAATAAGTCGTTAATATTTGTGGAATGAATGAACTAATTGAACTGATAGTGTTTCCATAAAAGTAGTAAAACAAATAAGTAAATAACCAAAGAGCACTCTGAACTATGTTGCCAATGTCTGTAGTTGGCACTAGTAAATGAACACCTTTCAGTAGCTCCCGGTTGGCTGAAGAAGACAATAGGCGATTGTAATCCAGTGTGGTAAATGCTAATGAGGACCTAAATATAGGGTCCTCTAGGATCACAAAAGAGAGGAACCTAATCTTGTCTTAGAGGATCCCATAAGGAATCGTGAGCAAAGTTAAATCTGAGAGATGAGTGAAGAAAAATGGGGGGAGAGGGGGTAGAAGGGATGTGGTAAATGTCTACATAGAAGGAACAGCAGGAGCAAAACCCTGTGGCAAAAGATGGGAACCTGAGACATTTTAAGTACTTCTCTGTTCCTGGAACATCCTCCCAAGGTAACTGTAGGGTACGATGACATAATAATGTATGCGAACGTATTAGGAATGGTGGCTTGCCACATAAGTTTTGATTAATAAGCTCAGACTTGTACCTAATGATCACTTATTACCCGATAGTTTCTGGTATTCAAAGAAAAAGGAAAGCACTTCAGAGGAGGACTTCGAGTGAAGGCTTCTGAAAGATCCTGGAACTTTATTCACACTCTACACTAATTGGGTAGTCTACAGTCTACTTTGGTGGAGAGTTGGCGGGGGGGGGGGGTGTTGCCTTGACAACGGAGCTCACGGCCTGTCAAAGTGAAACGGTTGGCCGATTGGCTGCGAAGGTTTCCAGAGGCCTGCCCCCCGTCGCTGATTGGATGAGGGGCAGCCAAGCTCCGCTACTTTCCCGCAGTGGGGTCCTGTTGCTTGGCAACCGATTTGCGACCTCCAGCGAAGCGGGCACCCACTGACACCTGTGAAGCGCAGATTACCCCGACTAACGACCGCCCTCCGCTACCTCTGCTTCCTTCCCCCTCTCGCGCCCGCTTCACGCACGAACAACGCGAGCTGTCCCAGGTGCTCCTCCAAGTTTGCCTTGAGCCTGGGCTGTGAGCTGGCACCGCAGGGACACGCCGCAGTTGAGAACGTGCCCGTTTTCTTTCTGGAAGTCTCGGTTGGGAGGAGTCAGAGGAGAAAGAAAAGTCTGTTGTAAATCCAACTTAGAGGCACTTACCTTGGGAGGACAGAGCGTTCTGGGGCTCTAGAAAACAAGTAGTTTACGTGAGTTTACTAGGTGTGGGAGAGTGACCCATAATCTCAGACACCTTTCTCAGAGTAAACGCTAGGGGTGTGGGGACAAGTGCCAGACCCTTTGCTGCCTTATCATGCACAGCAGAGCTTACTTCTTGCTGGAAAGAGACTTCCAGGAGTTGAAGGAGAACAATTTTAAGGTGAGTCCTGGGAACCTGGAGGGATGTGTTTCGTTGGGGTAAGAATTTTTAAAGATTTTTTTTTTCATTCGAGACACAGAGATACAGAGAGAGAGAGAGAGAGAGAACATGAGCAGGGTGAGAAGCAGAGGGAGGGGGAGAAGCAGGCTCCCCTCTGAGGAGGGAGCCCCATGCGGGGCTCGATCCCAGGACCCTGGGATCATGACCTGAGCCGAAGGCAGACGCTTTTAAAAGCATTTCAATCCGTGTTTATTCTATAAGGCATAATTTAGTTAAACCTAATTTGCCACTACAGTGTTGTTATTTAAAGAATGGATTGCACCATAACAATCATCTTATGATAATACGAATTATTATATCATCATAATAATAAAAACATGGAGCATATTGTCCTAATTTATGTGTGCTTAAGCCCTATCAGAGGGTGATGAGTAGGTGCCGGGTTGTGCTCCTTAATTACAACATTATTAAATAAGTAGTGTTTTGTTTTACCTACCAGAAACCGAAGCCCCAGAAAGGTTCAGTAAATATTTGGCCCCAGGCTTCCATCCCAGGGTTTTCTGATTCCAAACCCCTGGTGAGCTCTTAAGTCTTAAGTTCTACTCCTCGCTGTCTTAGTACACTTTTTGCCAAATGCTATTATATATATTACAGTGAGGTCCATAGGTGCCACAGGCTGATTTATCACTTATTCTATAAAGAATAAAAAATGGAAGGGAGGGGAAGGGAGTACTTAAGACAAAGAATAGAAAGAAAGCTGCCTTGGAGGGCTCAAAGGGCTACCAATAGTTGCCTCAGGTGTAGTTCAATGGCATTGTTCTGCCCCCCCCCTTCCCCGCCTCCACACCATGCTATAGAAGTATTGTCTTCACTGGAGATGTTAGGAACAATTATTGAGTCCAACAACAATCCCAGACATACCAACCTAACATCTGATGTTGTTTGTTCCTGTTCTACCTGAACTTTGTGGTTCTCTGGTAAAAGAGAATTTGATGAAGAAAGAAGTGATATGTAACTACAAATAATGTAGATAATAGAGATATAATGTTTATCCAGACTAGCATTTTACATACTTAATAACTATGTGGTTGCTCAGAAATATTTGTTCACTATATTTAAGTGTATCCCTCAGCGTAAAGGATAAACTTTTCCATGAAATACATTTCTTGTCCCCCCCATTGGGACAGTACCTCAAGCATAGGAAAACTTTATTTTTATATACAAGCATTATGTTGGAGTTGTGTTTTTCTTAATGAAAATTTTCTACTCCATGCCCTCCATATAGCATCCATATAGTTTTTTTAAAGCTTGGAAGAAATGCATCTTTCCAACTATTTCCATCTTTTCTATTTGGAATCTTAAATTGACCTATTGATTTATATAAGCCACATCTCAAGCTTGACTTTGTAGTCCCACTTGTGATTTCCATGCTTATGATTTATTTTAAATTTACTATTGTGTGTGTTTCTTGGAATCTACCTTAACTTCTGTGTAATAAGACAGTATATAATATATAACATCTCCCCAAATCAACAAATAAATAAATTTATCAGGAAAAGAAAATGTGGAGTTTTTGGAATTCACTGTAACTTGACATTTGATTTTCAAAGCTGTGATATTAAATCTTTTCTTCTGCTTTGATTTTTTTTTAATTAAAGGGTATTACTGCCTTTCCTGTAAGTGAAGATCTAATGGAATGGGGAGCCGATATTGAAGGTCTACAAAATACATTTTGGCATGGTTTGTGTTTTCAAAACCAATTTACTTTTTAAAAGTCTTTATACCATTATTAGCCTATCTTCTTTACATGTATAATAAGGTTACAGTATATAAATTTTCTAGAATTCTAAAGGTATTCACATGTTATTTTTTTCATCATGTGGCTTAATTTCTTGCCATTTGTTAATGTAGATGGAAATTTTGGATTTGAATTTTTCCTTATGCCAAATTTTAATGTTATTACACTTTTAAGAAGCAGACACAATAAAGCGTATCAATTGGGAATATCATGTAAGTCTTCCATTAAATCAGAGAATAACTATCAAAATTCCTACTTGCATAAAAATCCCACAATTATCTCTCATTTTTTTCCTTCGTGATTTTTCCCAAAATTTTTATAAATCAAATTCTTGAGAAGACTGGGCCACTATAATCTTTAATGACCATGCACTCTTTATGGATTAACAAAATAGAGTTGTTGAGGGAAGTAAGGGAGAAAAACGTAAGTGGTTAATTATAATAAAATCTAATATGTGCTATTAATGGATCTTGAATGGAATGCTGAGAAGACAATGATTAGTTACTTTTGTCTTAGAAGGTCAGGAATGGCTGGCTTCTCAAGGAAGTGACATTTGAGTTGAATCCTGAGGAATGGGTAAGAGTTTGTTAGGTTTGGAAGGAGGGGAAGGAAATTCAGTCTGAGTAAACAGCATGGCAAAAGCTTATAAACAAGAGACAGTTCTAAAACAGTGAGTTCAGTAAATATGAGCAATACAGTGTAAGGGGCAGGTGTTAGGGGATGGAGTTAGTGGATGGAAAGGACTCACGCGGTGAGAAACAGGCTGAAAACACAGTGGAATTAGATTGTGAGGAGTCTATTAGACTATCTAGAGGACTCTCTGTACCGTATGATCCAATTTATTTATAAAACTCTAGGGACCTCGAGGAGGCTAAGCTAAAGAGAAACTTCAGGTTTCATTTCATCAACACAACATGACACTTAAGTAAAAATGTTTGTTTCTTTATCATAGGATTATTCTTCCAACTGAAAATAAACTTTATATCACAATACAATTTAGTCCCTCCAGTTGTGAAATTCCTGACAATTCCTTTTCATCCAAATGGTAAGCACCAAATGAGATTTTTATCACTGGGCTCTGTCCCTATTATCCTTGTTCCTTGTAAGTGTTTGATAATGTTTCTAAAAACTTTGTTATGGTTATATTTAGTAAGCATGCTTATTGGGGAAAATACAAAAAGGCAGAAAAAAATTATCACTTTGAATCCTAATTCAGAGAGCTATTCCTCTCAATATTTAAACAAATTTATTTTCTTTTTACTATGTATGTATTCTACATAGTTGAAGTATTACATATGAAGTTTATAAAATGACGTTTATTTCTGGTTTATTAAACATTCTTCAAAAGGTCATTTTTAATGACTGATAAACTTCACTATTCTTGTATTCAATATCCTCATTTGATCTGATTTTATCTTCATAAAAAATAATGGACTGACAAATTAACATTTTAGAAAGAAATGAGTTGGATTGCTAGTCAAGTTACATACAAAATGAATTCCTGATGTATCAAAAAGTCTAAAAGTTTTAAATCCTAAAAAGAAAATCAGGGGCGCCTGGGTGGCTCAGTCGTTAAGCCTCTGCCTTCTGCTCAGGTCATAATCCCAGGGTCCTGGGATCGAGCCCTGCATCAGGCTCCCTCCTCGGAGGGAAGCCTGCTTCTCCCTCTCCCACTCCCCCTGCTTGTGTTCCCTCTTTCGCTCTCTCTCTCTGTCTGTCAAATAAATAAGTAAAATCTTAAAAAAAAAAGAAAATCAAATAGAATTTTTTTGTTGTTGTTTTTTGTTTTTTGTTTTTTATTTATTTATTCATGAAAGTCAGAGAGAGAGAGAGAGAGGGGCAGAGGCAGAGGGAGAAGCAGGCCTTCCGCCTAGCCGGGAGCCCGATGCGGTAATCGATCCCAGGACCCCGGGATCATGACCTGAGCTGAAGGCAGACGCTCAACCATCTGAGCCACCCAGGCGCCCCTCAAATAGAATTTTTAATCGGCTTGGTGAGGAAGGCTTTTCTAAATATGATAAAACCTAATAACTGTGAAAAAAGCATGACACATTAAACTACATAAACTTTTTAAAACTTCTCTACGGCCAACAATATTATAAACAGACAAAATACATTGACTTTTGCAAACCAAGCTATAATATTTGCAATGTGTAAAACAGAATATCTACAACATATATAGAACACTTAAGAATCAATAAGAAAAAAATAAAGCAATAGAAAAACAGGCAAAGGTTATAAACAAACACTTGATAGAAGACACATAACAAAAATAAACATAAAAAGATGTTCAGCTTCACTAGTAAGAAAATAAATGCATATTAAAACAGAAATTTATGATTCATTATTTATGTTTACAAAATGTTAAAAATTTATACAATTTTAGTAGGGGTGGGCAAACGTGGGTGGGTGGCTTCTCTGATATAATGATGACCTCAGTGTGACCTTTTTAGGAAGCAGTTGACAGTTTCTAATCAGGTATAAAATGCAAATAGCCCTAAATCCCTGTAATACCGTGTTTATAAATTATTCCATAGAAATACTAGCACAAGTGTGGAAGAGTATGTATAATATTTAAATATGTTTGTTTCCAGTAACAACGTTGGAAATAGGGAAAAGGGAAATAATCCCAGTGTCCGTTAATATAGGAATTTTTAAGTAAAATATCTTACAGCTCTATACATAACAAGGAAGATATATACACCTAGACTTTTTGGTCACTGCTATTCCTAGAATATTCCCTACCTGGCACATAACTGGTGCTCAAATATTTTTTCATAAATATGTCCAAAAATATGTTGATGATTTACTGTTAGAAAAAACCTTCAAAGAATAACACTTAAGATATAATTCCATTTAAACGATACACACAGTCACACACGTGTGTGTGTATATGTATAGACCAACTGGTAGATTTATTTTTTTGAAGATTTTATTTATTTATTTATTTATTTATTTATTTATTTATTTATTTTGGAGAGAGAGAGCACATGCATGCACGTACACATAAACAGGGAGGGGCAGAGGGAGAGGTAAAGAACCTCTCAAGCAGACTCCACTCTGATCACGGAGCCTGGCATAGGGCTTGATCTCAAGACCCTGAAATCGTGACCTGAGCCTAAACCAAGAGTCAGATGCTTAACTGACTGAGCCATCCAGGTGTCCCTAGACCAACTGGTAGTAACTCTGAAGAGGTGGTATTAGTAGTCAAGGGAGCGTTCATATTTTACTTTACATACTTTTATTTGTAAAATATGATTTATTTTGTTATTTTTTATTATGTTAATCATTATGTACTTTTTTTTATGTTATGTTAATCACCATGTATTTCATCATTAGTTTTTGATGTAGTGTTCCATGATGTATTGTTTGCATATAACACACAGTGCTCCATGCAATCACCATGTACTTTTATATAATTTTTTCCAAGTATATTATTACTTTGTAATTAAACCTATTTTTAAGGTATAAAATTAAATCTATGGTACACAGTTCATTGTGTACAGTTGCTATTATTTGCTTAACATAAACAGGAGTGGAATTACTGGTTAAATGTAGTGGGGGTCAGTGCTATCCCCTAGTTCTCACACCTTCCATTTCCACAGAGTACAGAGAACCTCTGTCTCTAGGAGGGAAATTACAGAAAACTTGTGATTGCTCTTCTTTCCCTCCCTCACTCCTTGAGTGACTTACCTATTGAGGAAATAGGAGAAAAAAATTGAACATGTGTGGCCCAACACTTTCTTTCCAGACAGTCTTCCCTTAGAATGGGTTCCCTATGGCTTTCTCCAGGCAGGAAACAGGCAGGCCTTCAGTTTGGGTGTTAAGTTCAAATCAGGGGGGCTTTTGTGGAGCTCGAGTAAAGCCATTGATCACATGCATTCTCCATTTCAGTCTTACCTACAATAAAGTTGATTTTTTAACTTCCATCTTTCAACACTTAGGTCTATTTCATTATATATGAGCTTGGGAGGAAGGGAGTAGTATTTATTAGCCTCCAAACTCCAAGGGATGGCTCTATAGGGTCCTAAGTGTTCAGATACATAAAGCCAAGTTGCCTTTTGGGATGTTATTTACACTTCCACCCATAACTGTGTATAAAGTCATTTTAGCACTTTCCATATCTGGGCGTTGACACTTCAGAGACATTTTTTGCCAATTTAATAAGAATGTCACTGTTATTTTATTTTATTTTATTTATTTATTTTTAAAGATTTTATTTATTTATTCATGAGAGCCAGAGAGAGAGAGAGAGAGAGAGAGGCAGAGGGAGAAGCAGGCTCCCAAGGAGCAGGGAGCCCGATGCGGGACTCGATCCCAGGACCCTGGGATCATGACCTGAGCCTAAGGCAGACGCTTAACCATCTGAGCCACCCAGGCGCCCTGCCACTGTTATTTTAATAAGCACTTCTTTGAATACTTGTGAGTTAAACATTTTTTCATGTCTGTTGATTGTATTTCTTATTTTGTGAACCATCAGACTTAACGGTGTTATTACATTGTCTTAGATATTGCAAATATTTCCCTTTGTCACTAATTTAAAATTTTGCTTATGCTGGTTTTTTTATATCTGGGGTTTAAAAATTTTTATGTAGTCAAATCTATTAGTCTCATCCTTTGAGATTTTTGCAATTACCTTTAAACTTAGATGATCTCTTCCCCAAATACAATCAAATCATCATTTTAATATTCTTTTAGTTATTCCGTAGTCTTATTTTTCATATTTAACTCCATTCTTTTTTTTTTTAATACTGATTTAATTAATTTGTTAGGGCATAGGCCAAGCTTCTCTATATCTTTCCAATCTGTGTATGACAAAACAAAGCTGGCAGGGAGGTTTTGCCGTCTCAACCTGCGGTTATCATTTCTGGATGTAAGACTTTTACTCTGACCATTTCCAGCCAGTGGGAAGGGGAAAAGAAAAAGAGGGCAAAACAACTCCCATCAGGAAGTATGATCTAGAAGTTGTGCACTTTCCTTCTGCTGATATCCCACAATTACAACTTAGTTACATGGCCACGTCTTGCTGGAGGAAAGGCTGGGGAAAATGTGGGCAACCATGTATTTATCAAAAACCACACAGAGGGATGGAGATGGGGGGCAGGCATAGTGCTCCTTATTCCAGAAGAGATGGAAGAAAGGAAGTGCAAATACCAAAGGACAATCAGTAATTTGCACAGCACTTATCAATGCCATTTGTTGATAATCCTCTTTTGCTGCTGAATCATAATTGCACTTTTAACATACAACAGTTTTAATACATACTAGGTTTTGTTTCTAAAGGCTCTTATCACATTGTTTAATCTCATGTCCCACTCTGCAGTTCTAATTATTGTGGTTTTACAGTACAATGTCAAATCCAACACCCCTCTTTTCACCTTTTCAAAATTTTCTTTTCAGTTCTTAACTTTTTATTGCAAGATTTTTCTGTTAGAATAGAAATGTTTCTCTTAGTCATTTACAAAAATTTTTTTATATATTAATAAGACTATTGTTAATAATGATGTCTATCATTTGGGGGGATTTGCCACATGTCAGGTACTCTATTAAGTACTTTATTTTTTAATTCTTTTCAGTGAAGGAAGGTACTTTCATGATATCCCCATTTCACGTATTAGGAAAGTGAGACCTAGAGTGATAAAGTTAAATTGCTCAACAGGTGGGGGAGTCAACATTCAGATCTACGTGTGTCTGACACTAAAGCCCATGCTTTTAACAGCTATACTACATCAGCTGTCGGTCACATTCATTGAAAATGCCTTCCTGCTTTGTCTTTTGCTTTCTGATTTTGCCTATGATATTTTAAATAATAATTGTATTCTATGTGTGAATATTCATGTATTATTTTAATACAGTAGACCAAAATACTGGTCGGGCTTGTATAGATATTTTGGATGACCCCGATAAGTGGAATACAAGCTATACCTTGAGCAGCATCTTACTTACCCTCCAGGTAAGAACAGGTTAATATAATGCTCTCTTTAATACTTTCAACTGTCCCAGTTACTCAAAATATATGGAAGATGTACAATGAATATTTAAATGTTTGAAGGATTTGAATAACCTTATTTAAATCAATAGCATTTTTACACCAAGGCTATAAAGTGGAACTTATAAATATTATTTTAAAGTGAAACTGATAGTTACTGCCCTTTACAATGAAAGAATATATGTTTTATTTAAAAAAGAACTGGATGGTTTCAATTCTAGAAATATAGTCTCAAGTTTTCTTTTGGCTTCTAACTTTACTTCATAATATTGGATATGATCTTTCCTCATTCATGAATCTGTCTTCCTTAGAAAGGTGAACCAAATGACTACAACTTAAAATGTTCAGCTTTATCCTTTGTTTCTGACAGTGCTAACTACTTGCTCTTTTATAAACTTTCATATCAAATCCAGTGAACAATTAAAGCAGGGATTTTTTTCCTCCCTTCAGATTGTTGCCTGTTTCTGGAATGCCCCTTTGCCCCCTGGATTCATGGTCCTTAGGAGCATGCCTCAGTGTTCTGTTATTTCTGACTCTCAAAAAACCTCTTTTCTCATGTGGTGCTAAAATAAATTATTTCAATGGCACTTGGTTTGACCACCTGTAATCTGACTTAGTGACTTTCCCATGGACCTACTCATCATTAATAGTATCTGAAGATAAACTATTAAATTTTGATTATTTGGAATACTTACAGAAATGTAGTATTCTGGCTTAATTGAATTCTCTCAATCACATAGAATTATAATACAAATCCCATTTCTTATTTTTGAAAAAAATTTTCTGTCTAGTCATCTTAGTATACTGAGAAAAGCAATCTTTCTTAGAGGTTAAATGTCCAAACTTATCCATTCATTCATTCTACAAATATGTATTGAGCACCTACCTGTGCTAAGCCATGTTTGGGGAGAGACATTCGAACAAAAACTATAAAGAACTAAGTGAGCATGATCTGCAAATATCTGGGGTTGATCTTTTTGATTCCTTCAAACTGAGTCATAGTCCTTGTCTCTTCTACCTGAATTAGGATCTGCCTTAAGAATAGTAAAACTGAGGGGCGCCTGGGTGGCTCAGTCAGTAAGCATCTGACTCTTGATTTTGGCTTAGATCATGATCTCAGTGTGGTGAGATGGAGCCCCACATCAGGCTCTGTGCTCAGCAGGGAGTTTCCTTGAGATTCTCTCTCCCCTCCCCCTCTCCCCCCCACCCCTGCACAAGCATGTGCTCTCTTTCTCAAATAAATAAATCTTTAAATAAAAAAGAATAATAAAACTGAATGTTGTGAGGCTCAGTGGGGATTCTGCTTGGAATTTTCTCTCTCCTTCTCCTGCTGCCCCTTCCCCCCCACCCCAGTTAATACAACTTATCCAGAGCACGCTCTCTCTCTCTCAAATTAAAAAAAAGAGAGTAGAAAGAAAAAATCAATGATAGTCATAAAGAAAAACCTTAACCCTACTGTGGTTAGCATTTCCCTCTAATGTTTTCTCCCGTGTTTTTGTTTAAAATCTTTCAGTTGCCCTATTCACTGCAGGGTAGCCTCAGTTCTCTTGCCTGACAAACGATCTCCTTGTCCTCACACCTGGGCTTCAGACTCTCCCTAACAGCACCATGCAGCCCCACTCCTATTATATTTTCATGCTTTTCTCCCTCACAGTGCTTGGTTCAATTCATGTTAAAAAAAATTTATAGAGTTCTCAATTCTAAAGTTACAAACCCAAGCAAGTCTTGAACCTTAAAAAGTGCTCAGTCTAGTTTCTGACTGGCAACCCATTTTCTCCTTCTCTCTTGCTTCTCTCTTGCTCAGTCTGGGAAGAAGCTGCATACATTGGAAGAGTCAGGGCCAATGAGTCCTCCACTGGGATGCCTTTCCTGACTTTCTTTCAGAGGTAGAATTGACAGCTTTGGTGTTTGAGGGGTTTCTTTTGTCTCCCACCCACTGAGTGGTACTCCCGGCAGATTTCTATCAGAGGACTGTAATACTGTAATGCACATACTGTTTTCTTATATGTCTTCCCCTGTTGGACTACAGGCTCCTCGAGGTCAGGGAACAGGTCCAGTTCATCTCTGATTCCCCAGTACCCACCTAGGACAATGCTGACAGGAGATGCTAAGTAACACAAATGAAAGAATGATCCTGAATTTTTTACATCGTTCCAAATATGGTTTATATGTACAACTTATTTGACCTGTTTTTCACTTACCATTTTATCTCAAGTAATTTTCGTATTGCTGCAGTTAATATTTTAATGGCTATTTAGTAGTTCTTTCAAGATCAGTGCTGCCTGGTAGAACTTTCTGCACTGATGAAAATGTCCAATATCTGTGCTGTCCAATACAGTAGGCACTAGCCATGTGGCTACTGTGCATTTGAAATGTGGCTAGTGTAATTGAGGAGAACTGGGTTTTTAATGTATTTTAATTTCAGTTTAAATAGCCACATATGGCTGGTGCCTACTGTAATGGACAGTACACGGATAGACCATAATTTCTGAATATTTCCCTTTGAACAATAGATGAGACATATGTATAGTTATCACATTGTTATTCAAGGGAGTGCCATTTGAAATGGTGTTTAAAATATTTTAAAGTCTAAATATACTAATCATCTAAAATTTTTATAATCTTACAAAAGATTATAAGAACACTTGTACTTCAATATATAATGCAAAGGTAAATAGCAACACCCATCCATAGAAGGAATTCCAAATTCATGGGCTTTAACTAATTGGAAATTATAAATTCTACCTACTGTTGTAGTTTTTTACTGATGCTCCAGTTTTTTGTACTTATCCTCTGGAAAGCTGCTTATGTTGTTCCACACTATCACATGGCTAATTTAAAAGTTGGACCTTGGGACGCCTGGGGGGCTCAGTCGTTAAGCTTCTACCTTCAGCTCAGGTCATGATCCCAGAGTCCTGGGATCAAGGCCCACATTGGGCTCTTTGCTCAGTGTGGAGCCTGCTTCTCCCTCTGCTCCTCCCTCCGCTCCTGCGCACACGTGCGTGCACACTCTCTCTCTGACAAAGTCTATAAAAAAATAAAAGTTGGACCTTTTCTTTTCACTATTTTAGCAGGGTGTCTGATTCATACATTTCAATATATTCTAGTTCTTAAAAATCATTAAGTATACTTAGTAGCTTGTGTACACATAATATGAAAAGGTCTTAGGCATAGTGTCAATGCAAAGACTATTGAATAAACTTCACCAGATGTGCCTCTCTGAGTAGGATTATCACTCCAGCCAAAGACCAAAAGCTTACTCTTGAAGATAAGTTTCATCTGCTTCCTACCCACTTTGAAAGGTATAATGCCATCCACACTGAATCCTTATTTGAGAAACTTAGAATATCCTTGGAGATATGTTCAAATGTGTTTTCCAAACAGAAAAACTCAAATAACAGCAGTAAATTCTTATTGCCTTTGAAATATCAGATGTCAGATTATTGCTTCCGTTAGTGATGACTGACATCATTTCTAAGACACTTAAGTCAGTTAGCCACTTTGAACTACATCTACACTTAGTATTCTGGTAGTTATTTTTTTGGTTATATTTTATTATCTAATTTGCATCTTATACTATTCAAAATACTGAAATTATTGAATAAATATTTGCAATTTGGGAAAATAATAATTTTGAGGTACAAGATAAACAAGATCATGGTCTAGCAGAACTATTAAGTTTTGGTTACTGCTGGTCCCCTATTTTGTCCAGATGCACATATACTATAGCAGGCAGAATTTTATTTTATTTTTAATATTTATTAGAGAGAGAGAGAAAGTGTGCGCACATGCGCGTGCGCATGCATGAGGAATGGGAGGGGCAGAAGCAGATTCCCTGCTGAGCAGGGAGACCGATGCAGGGCTCCATCCCAGGACCCCAGGGTCATGATCCGAGCCAAAGACAGATGCTTAACAGACTGAGCCACCCAGGTGGCCGGCAGAATTTTAAAGATATCCAGGGCTCCCATCCTCTGGTTATTTAATCTAATCTACATACTGCTGTAAAAGGGCTTTGCAAATGGAATTACAGTTACTAATCAGCTTACCTTAAAATGGGAAAGTTATCCTGAATTATACAGGTGTACAAAGTCATTATTATAACCCCTTAACAATAGAAGAGGAAGGCACAAGTGTTGCTCAGAGAAATAGAGTGGAAGGAGAATGGATGTGGCAGGAAGGAACATCAGAGAGATTCCAAGCATAAGAAGGATTCTTCATACTTTAATTGCTCTGAGATGTAGGGGTCCAGATGTAATTTGTAAGAGATCTCTTGGAGCTAAGGATGGCCCCAAGCTAACAGCCAGCAAAGAAACAGTGACCTCAGTCCTACAAATGCAAGGGACTGAATTCAACTAACAACCTGAATGAGGTTGGAAACATTCTTTCAGAACTTCTGATAAGAGCCCAACCAGCCGACACTGATTTTAGTCTTACTAAATGTGGAAAAGAAACCAAAATGACCACCTAAGACTAGCCACCTACAGAAATGTGAGATAATAAATTTGTATTTTTTTAAAGATTTTAAAAATTTTATTATGTTAATCACCGTACATTACATCATTAGTTTTTGATGTAGTGTTCCATGATTCATTGTTTGCATATAACACCTAGTGCTCCATTAAAGATTTTATTTATTTATTTGACAGAGAGAGACACAGCAAGAGAGGGAACACAAGCAGGGGGAGTGGGAGAAGGAGAAGCAGGCTTTTTGCTGAGCAGGGAGCCCAATGCTGGGCTCTATCCCAGGACCCTGGGATCATGACCTGAGCCGAAGGCAGATGCTTAATGACTGAGCCACCCAGGTGCCCCAAGTCTGTATTGTTTTAAGCTGCTAAATTTGTGCTAATTTGTCACAGCAGCAATAGAAAACTATAGACACCAAATTCATTCAATGATCTGGAGGGATGTTGAAGTATACACAGTATACACAGCCTTATTACATACGTTTGTTTATCCATGATCTAAATGTGATCTTAACGTTAAAAATTAAACTTATTTTTTAATGGAAATGTTTCAGTGTTTCCTAATGTTTAGTTTCCTTTATATGTAAATTGAATTTAAATTCATGTGATAGAAAGGAATAGGCTAGAGGAAGGAACTTGTAACTTGTTTTGATCCTAATGTTTGGCTCATGACCATACAGGATAACATCAAGATAGACCAAGAGTTTCTTTTTTTTTTTTTTTGATTTTATTTATTTATTTGGGAGAGAATGAGAGAGAGAGAGCACAAGAGGGAAGAGGGTCAGAGGGAGAAGCAGACTCCCCGCCAAGCAGGGAGCCCGATGTGGGACTCGATCCCCGGACTCCAGGATCATGACCCGAGCTGAAGGCAGTTGCTTAACCAACTGAGCCACCCAGGCACCCCTAGACCAAGAGTTTCTTGAGACGGACTATGTCTCATTTGTCTTTGTATCTGTCTCCAGATGGATACATAGTCGCCATGTAATAAATGCTTGTTACTGTTGTATGTGTTGGCTTGTCTTTTTGCTCTAGCAAAAAATTTACTTTAAAAACTTTAATTTTTATATTTTTTTCCTATAGGTTATGCTTTCTAATCCAGTGCTAGAAAATCCAGTGAATTTGGAAGCAGCCCAAATGCTGATTAAAGATGAATCTCTGTACAAACAAGAAGTTCTAAGACTTTTCAACCAACCAACACAATGTAAGAAGTGCCTATTTTTTTTTGCCAATTATTAATTATGCATTTAGAGCAAATAAATGATCCAGTGAATAAGTGTTATATAAGCAAATATTTTCTGTATCCATTCTCAGGAATGAAATCATACTAAGATTTCTCCTATTGTACCTCTTTGTCAAGCCAGTCAGTTATCAAAAAGTCAGTCAAAAAGTGGTTCTTCTTTAAAGATTATCAGTGATCATTAGTTTAGTATTTTGAAATGTTATGGTCATATGGATGGTGGTACTGACTGAAGCTTATTTACCCATCATAAAGATAGGACATCTGATTTTAACTCTTTGATCTATAATGGATATTTCCCAGATTTGACCTGCAGTACCCCAGATCTTACTGCACTGGGATTCCTTTCCTCTTGATTAGCAAAATGTTCAGCTTTTTGTTCTGAAGAGTTCACCCCCAAGATACTCCTTCTAAGAGTCCATGTGGAAATGACATCTGAGGCTCTTCCATCTTTCTGCTCTATTGACCAGTGGTTTGTTTTTTTTTTTTCTTTTGATACCCTTGTTTTGCTCTCTTTTATCCTGCCGGGGACCTCTTCATGACTTAGCCCAGTCTCTCTACTGCTCCTGTGTTCTCTCTGCAATTAGCAGAATAATGCAATTGGCTCCTTATGCCCAGAGGGGTTCATCACAAGTGGGGGTTGGGGCCCTAAGTGCGCATAGTTCTTTCCTCTCTATCCTGCCCCTCTTTTTTCTAGCCGTGCACAGCAGCCAGCCGGAGTGAGTGCTGTCATTACTTCCCTAACAGCAAGCCTTGCTGTTCAGACTCGTTCTGCCAAACTGATCTCTCATGTGCTTTTTCTTTCAGATGTCCCCTGTTTCTTTTTCCAGTCCCCTTCCAGGGCCTGCCAGTCCATTAGCTAGGTGTGTACAATTGTGACCAAGTTCAAGTGCTCCTCCACGGGCTTTGGGTCTGGTGCAAATCAAGCAGTGTTGATCAGGCATCCTTTTCGGTGTCTTCAAACATGTCATGATTGTTGTGGAGTCCCTCAAACATTCCCTGACAGTTTTAAAGCTGGTTTGTGCACAGAGGAGTCCTATTGCTTCATTCTGACCACATTTCTGATCTCCCAGAATATTGTAGCATCCACTACTGTGCCCTCTGTGCTCAGTTACTATTTGTAGAATGAATGAATGAATGAACAATTTATATCACTTAACTCTTCACTGAGCCCTGCAGTACTATCATTATAAAGAAATATTCTATAACAAAGCTATATCCATAGTCTGGTAAATGGAAATTTAAAAACTGGTTTTAAAGTATTGTCTACAGTAAATGATTCTGTGCAATAGATTTTGGGTTTAGCCTGCCAAAAGGAAGGATGAGAAAGAAACTGAAGAGAAGTCAACCCTTCCTTTTGTCCCCCTGCCTAGTAGATGCCATCCTTCACTCTTTTCAGTTCTCCAGCTGTACTATCAAGTCAGACAGAAAAGCTGTCCCAGTTGCCAAATATGTTCTTTTGTTCACTATGTTCTTTAGTTACATTGGTGAAGTACGTGGAAATCCAAGACAGTAAATAGTTACCAGCCTGCTTTCTATCTCAGCCAGACCAGGAGTGGTAGTCTCCGGTGCCATGAAGAGAGTGACTTCCTGCAGCTTCCAAGGGAAAGAGTGTCCATGATACAGCAGACACAGCTGCTAAGGGGGTGGGGGAGAAGTTGCAGAAAACTTGTGCACTCTCAATTAGATGGTAGTCTACAACTATGTGGATTTCTGTGAAAAACTGCATCCAGTGAGAATTAATTACTTGTAACAACTTGAAAAAAGATCTCACTAGAATGCTGCAAGAATCATCTTTCATATAACTTAAAATGTTAATAAAGAGATCTAGAAAAAGCATAAAGGGAATTACCACATTTTTAGGTAACACAAAACTGGAACAGATAGTTAATTGTATAAATGAGAAACTCAAGAGGCAGAGAACTATATCATCTCTGTAAGCATTGATTATAGGCCAGAACTATATCCTCAGTAGCCAGTGTAGTATCTGGTTGTAGGTATTGAATAAAAATTTGTAGAATGAACAAATGAAAAAATACATGTGAGCTTAGATCCTGATTTTACTTCATAGTTTACACAATGCTTTCACATACATTTATTCATCTGATCCTCAGCCTCTCCCTCAGTAGGAAGCCAAGGATCAGTGGTAAGTGGTTGGCTCAAAGCCACAGAGAGCAAGCTGCAGAGCCAGAGCATCAACATAGGCATTCCCCTCCCCTGTGCCTCCAAATTTAATGGGATGAGCATAAAGTCATTCATTTGGGATCAAAGGATTAAAATTTCCAAGTAAAGAATGGAAGAGGCCTGATTTGATAGCAGAACTCTATGAAAAAGTTCTTGCGGAGCTATTTGATCACAAAGTTAATGTGAACCACTAATGAAAAGTGCCCTTGCACTAAGCATGGGTTGCATGATAATTCTGCCCTACTCTGATGTGGTGGGCCCTCATCTGGAATACCAGCATGCTCAATTTGGAGCATCACATTTCCTGAGCTGAAGAAACTGTGTATGTTTAGCTAGTGGGAGAAATGACAAAAGGCAGTTGTAAAAGCTGTTTTCAAATATTTGAAGGACTTTCATATAGAAAAGGGCAATTTCTTCTCTGTTGTTTCAAAAAACTGAAGTAGCTACAATCAGCTCTACCTTCTCTAGGCCTACTAGGTTGTAGCCACTATAGTCCAGAATCTGCAGGCTTGGCCCTGCCTTGTGCTGGAACATACCTTGACTATATGGGGGTCTTTTCCCTCATCATCAGTGGTCTAGAATTAATTTTGTTATCCTAAGCCTGAGTCTGGTATTTGGTATGCAGACATGCAAATGCCTCTCATTCCCCAAACTTTCCATAACGTGTTGTTTGCCTAGCCTGAGCAGCTAGGTCACGGCCTTGCTGTTTTGACAAGAATACGCCAAGCTCTGAGCTCAAACCCAGCTGGTGGAGGTCCTGATGACCTTCCCAAATCCTGCCATTCTCTTTTGGGCCTGGACCCTGTCTCCCTTACTGATAGTTAGGGTGCTCACATATACCATACTGCCTGGGACAGTCCTGGTATAATGATTTCTAGCACCCCCTTTGACTCTGTGCTCCAGTTTGCACACCAAATTACAAAGTCAGTTGGGTGCCTGACTGATCTGTCCTACAAGCAAATGCCACCGTGGTTAACCATCCCTGGTGGTAACGCCCGCCCATCCAGGTCCCAGCTGGCCAAATAGGGGGAAGAATTTTCTAAAAACCCAAGTTGCTTAAGAATGGAGAAGGCTATTGTTTGGGCGCCTAGATGGCTCAGTTGGTTAAGCGTCTGCCTTCGGCTCGGGTCATGATCCCAAGGTTCTGGGATCGAGCCCCTCGTCAGTCTCCCTGCTCTGCAGGGAGCCTGCTTCTCCCTCTCCCTCTGCCTACCACTCCCCCTGCTTGTGCTTGCTCTCTCTGTCAAATAAATGAATAAATTAAAATAAAAAAAATAAAAAGAATGGAGAAGGCTACCTTGGCTGGTAGTATCACTAAAAGCCTGCTTTGAGAACTGTGATCAGTTAGTCAGGTTTAAGAGCTCTTTTTCACAGATGTTGTGAGAGAGCTTCTTGCTCAGTGTCAGGACTGGGCTAGGGGATTTTTCAAGTGCCTTCCAACTTAGGCTTCAACTTGTGTATGAACACTTGGAAGAAGGAGGAGAAAAGATCTGGAAGGAGATAATGCATAACAACTGTCTTGCATCCCAGCTTCTGAGTATTGCTACTTATTTTCTAATGTGTCCCAAGGGATTTTATATAAGCCTGTATGTCCTTTTTTACCCCAGTCTGAGTGAATTTTTATTTCTATGTGGTTATATCATCAAATAATATTTATTCTGTTCATAATTTTTTTTCAAGCATAAGGTTTGTACAATTTTTTTTTAATTTTATTTTATTATGTTATGTTAGTCACCATGCAATACATCATTAGTTTTTGGTGTAGTGATCCATGATTCACTGTTTTCGTATAACATCCAGTGCTCCATGCAGTACGTGCCCTCCTTAATACCCATCACCGGGCTAACCCATCCACCCACCCCCCTCCCCTCTAGAACCCTCAGTTTGTTTCTCAGAGTCCATAGTCTCTCATGGTTTGTCTCCCCCTCCAGTTCCCCCCCTTCATTTTTCCCTTCTTTCTCCTAATGTTCTCCATGCTATTTCTTATGTTCCACAAATAAGTGAAACCATGTGATAATTGACTTTCTCTGCTTGACTTCTTTCACTTAGCATAATCTCCTCCAGTCCCATCCATGTTGATGTAAAAGTTGGGTATTCATCCTTTCTGATGGCTAATATTCCATTGTATATATGGACCACATCTTCTTTATCCATTCATCTGTTGAAGGGCATCTCGGCTCTTTCCACAGTTTGGCTATTGTGGACATTGCTGCTATGAACGTTGGGGTGCATATGGCCCTTCTTTTCACTACATCTGTGTCTTTGGGGTAAATATCCAGTAGTGCAATTGCTGGGTCATAGGGTAGCTCTATTTTTAATTTTTTGAGGCACCTCCACACTGTTTTCCAAAGTGGCTGTACCAACTTGCATTCCCAGCAACAGTGTAAGAGGGTTCCCCTTTCTCCTCAACCTCCCCAACATTTGTTGTTTCTTGCCTTGTCAATTTTTGCCATTCTAACTTGTGTAAGGTGGTATCTCAATGTGGTTTTGATTTGAATTTCCCTGATGGCTAACGATGAACATTTTCTCATGTGTCTGTTAGCCATTTGTATTTCTTCTTTGGAGAAGTGTCTGTTCATGTCTTCTACCCATTTTTTGACTTGATTATTTGTTTTTTGGGTGTTGAGTTTGAGAAGTTCTTTATAGATCTTGGATACCAGCCCTTTATCTGTAGTGTCATTTGCAAATATCTTCTCCCATTCTTTGGGTTGCCTCTTTGGTTTGTTGACTGTTTCCTTTGCTGTGCAGAAATCTTGATGAAGTCCCAAAAGTTCATTTTTGCTTTTGTTTCACTAGCCTTTGGAGATGTGTCTTGAAAGAAGTTGCTGTGGCGGATGTCAAAGAGGTTACTGCCTATGTTCTCCTCTAGGATTTTGATGGATTCCCGTCTCACATAGAGGTCTTTCATCCATTTTGAGTTTATCTTTGTGTGTGGTGTTAGAGAATGGTCGAGTTTCATTCTTCTGCATGTGGCTATCCAATTTTACCAGCACCATTTATTGAAAAGACAGTCTTTTCCATTGCATATTTTTTCCTGTTTGTTGAAGATTATTTGACCAAAGAGCTGAGGGTCCATATCTGGGCTCTCTATTCTGTTCCATTGGTCTATATGTCTGTTTTTGTGCCAGTACCATGCTGTCTTGGTTATCACTGCTTTGTAATATAGCTTGAAATCAGACAACGTGATGGCCCCAGCTTTGTTTTTCTTTTTCAACATTTCCTTGGAGCTTCGGGGTCTTTTCTGATTCCATACAAATCTTAGGATTGTTTGTTCCAGCACTTTGAAAAATGTCATTGGAATTTTGATCAGGATGGCATTGAAAGTATAGATTGTTCTGGGTAGCATAGACATTTTAGCAATGTTTATTCTTCTGATCCATGAGCATGGAATATTTTTTCATCTTTTTGTGTCTTCTTCAGTTTCTTTCATGAGTGCTCTGTAGTTCCTAGAGTATAGATCTTTACCTCTTTGGTTAGGTTTATTCCGAGGTATCTTATGGTTTTTGGTGCTATTGTAAATGTAATCATTTCTCTAATTTCTCTTTCTACAGTTGCATTGTTGTTGTATAAGAAAGCAACTGATTTCTGTGCATTGATTTTGTATCCTGACACATTACTGAATTGCTGTATGAGTTCTAGTAATTTGGGGGTGGAATCTTTCGGGTTTTCCACATAAAATATGTCATCTGCAAAAAGAGATTTTGATTTCTTCTTTGCCAATTTGAATACCTTTTATTTCTTTTTGTTGTCTGATTGCTGTTGCTAGGACTTCTAGTACTATGTTGAACAACAGTGGTGAGAGTAGGCATCCTTGACGTGTTCCTGATCTTAAGGGAAAGGCTCTCAGCTTTTCCCCACTGAGGATGATATTTGCTGTAGGTTTTTCATAGATGGATTTTATGAACTTGAAGATCCCTATACTCTGAAAAGTTTTAATCAGGAAAGGATGCTGTATTTTGTCAAATGTTTTTTCTGCATCAATTGAGAGGACCATATGGTTCTTCTCTCTCCTCTTATTAATGTGTTCTATCACACTGATTGATTTGCGAATGTTGAACCACCCTTGCATCCTGGGGATAAATCCCACTTGGTGATGGTGGAGGATCCTTTTAATGTACTCTTGGATCCTATTAGCTAGGATTTTGTTGAGGATTTTGGAATCAATATTCATCAGGGATATTGGTCTGAAATTCTCCTTTTTGATGGGGTCTTTGCTTGGTTTGGGGATTAAGGTAATGTTGGCCTCATAGAATGAGTCTGGAAGCTTTCCTTCTGATTCTATTTTTTGAAGTAGCTTCAGGAGAATAGGTATTATTTTTCCTTGAATGTTTGGTAGAATTCCCCAGCGAATCCATCAGGCCCTGGACTCTTGTTTTTTGGGGGGTTTTTGATCACTGCTTCTATCCCGTTACTGGTTATTGGCCTATTCGTGTTGTCAGTTTCTTCCTGTTTCAGTCTTGGGAGTTTATAGGTTTCCAGGAAGGCATCCATTTCATCCAGGTTGCTCAGTTTATTGGCATATAGTTGTTGTTAATAATTTCTAATAATTGTTTCTATTTCCTTGGTGTTAGTCATAATCTCTCCCCTTTCATTCATAATTTTATTAATTTGGGTCCTTTCTCTTTTCTTTTGGATAAATCTGGCCAGTGGTTTATCGATCTTATTAATTCTTTCAAAGAACCAGCTTCTAGTTTCATTGATCTGATCTACTCTGTTTCTGGTTTCTAATTCATTGATCTCTGCTCTAATCTTAATTATTTCTCTTCTAATGCGTGGCTTAGGCATTGTTTGTTGATTTTCTCTAGTTCTTTAAGGTGTAGAGTTAGTTGATGAATTCAGGATCTTTCTGGTTTTTTGAGTGAGGCTTGCATGGTTATGTATTTCCGCCTTAGGACCACCTCTGCAGTATCCCATAGGTTTTGGACTGATGTGTTTTCATTCTCATTGATGTCCATGAATTGTTTAAGTTCTTCTTTGATTTTCTGGTTGACCCAAACATTCTTGAGCAGAGTGGTCTTTAGTTTCCAAATGTTTGAATTTCTTCCAAAGTTTTTCTTGTGATTGAGTTCCAGTTTTAAAGCATTATGGTCTGAGAATATTCAGGGAATAATCTCAATCTTTTGGTATCAGTTGAGACCTGATTTGTGGCCAGTATGTGGTCTATTCTGGAGAAAGTTCCATGTGAGCTCAAGAAGAATGAGTATTCTGTTGTTTTAGGGTGGAATGATCTGTATATATCTACGAGGTCCATCTGGTCCAGTGTGTCATTCAAAGCTCTTGTTTCTTTGTTGATTTTCTGCATAGATGATCTGTCTATTGCTGAGAATGGAGTATTGAGGTCTCCTACAATTAATGCATTATTATCAATATGACTCTTTATTTTGGTTAATAGTTGACTTATGTAGATGGCTGCTCCCATGTTGGGGGTGTAGATATTTACAATTGTTAGATCTTCTTGTTGGATAGATCCTTTAAGAATGATATAGTGTCCTTCTGTGTCTCTAACTACAGTCTTTAGTTTAAAATCTAAGTTGTCTGATATAAGAATTGCTACCTTAGCTTTCTTTTGAGGTCTGTTGGCATGGAAGATGGCTCACCATCCCTTCACTTTCAGTCTGGATGTATCTTTAGGTTCAAAATGAGTCTCTTGTAGACAGCATATGGATGGGTCCTGTCTTTTTATCCAGTCTGCAACCCTGTGCCATTTTATGGGAGCATTTAGGCCGTTCACGTTGAGAGAGATTATTGAAAGATATGAATTTATTGTCATCATGTTGTCTGTGAAGACCTTGTTTTTATAGATTGTCCCTGTAAATTTCTTTTCTATCACTCTTGGGGTCTTTCTCCTTTTATAGACCCTCCCTTAATATTTCTTGCAGGACTGGCTTAGTGGTCACATATTCTTTCAGTTTCTGCCGTTCTTGGAAGCTCTGCATCTCTCCATCCATTCTAAATGACAGCCTTGCTGGATAAAGTATTCTTGGCTGCATGTTCTTCTCATTTAGTACCCTGAATATGTCTTGCCAGGCCATTCGGGCTTGTCAGGTCTCTGTGGATAGGTATGACATTATTCTGATGCTCCTCCCTCTGTACGTAAGGAATCTCTTCCCCCTAACTGCCCTTAAGATGGTTTCCTTGGTTCTAAGATTTGCGAGTTTTACTATTACATGCCGGCCCGTTGGCCTGTTTTCCTTGATCTTGGGAGGGGTCCTCTCTGCCTCTAGGACACGAATGTCTGTTTCATTCCCCAGATTAGGGAAGTTCTCTGCTACGATTTGCTCAAATATATCTTCTAGTCCTCTCTCTTTCTCCACCCCCTCAGGGATTCCAATAATTCTGACATTGGAACGTTTCATGATGTCAGTTATTTCTCTGATTCTATTTTCATGGATTCTGAGTAGTTTTTCCCTGGCCCCTTCTTTTCCCTTTTTGTCTATTAATTGGTCTTCTAGGTCACTAATTCGTTCTTCTGCCTCACTTACCCTAGCTGTTAGATTATCTAGATTAGATTGGATCTCATTGATAGCATTTTTAAGTTCTGCCAATTCAGCTTTCATTTCTGCCCTTAGAGACTCTATGTTGCCATTAATTGATTTCTCCATTCTAGGTATTGTCTTCACAATTGTTAGTCTGAATTCCATCTCCAACATCTTGGTTATATCTGAATCCATTTGTAAATCTGTGGCATAAGTGATAATCTCTGAGTCTTTCCTATTTTGGGGGTTCCTCTTCCTAGTCATTCTGTTGAGGGGTGGTTGAGGGAATGTATAGAGTCCAAATTATTGACCACAACCCAGGCAAGATGCACCTGTTTTATAGGGACCTTAGAGCTGCTGGCCTCTTGTTTTCCCAGCCTGTCTTCTGGGGGAGGGGCCTGCGACGCTGTTACTCAAGCAACCCTGTTTGAGCAGAGTTGTCCTGCCCCCTGTGGCGGGGGATGGGGTCAGTGAAAACCGGTTTTTGGGGGCTTTTGTTCTCTGGTGGCTTTCTCTGGCAGCTTTCCACGTCT
This sequence comes from Zalophus californianus, assembly GCF_009762305.2. NCBI lineage: Eukaryota > Metazoa > Chordata > Mammalia > Carnivora > Otariidae > Zalophus > Zalophus californianus. Next base: position 52,574,691 of record NC_045598.1, read on the forward strand.
CTTCCAAGAGTCAGAGCAGAAGAGACTGTTTCCAACCTTCTGCCTCAGACCAGATAGACTGCAGTCTGTTCTTCAGTGAGCTCTCCAGGCCACACTATCTCGGTTTCTGTCTGTGCTGCTATAAACTGCAGCATTCTGGGTTGTGCACCCCTCAGCAGTGCTCCCAGTCCTCGCCTCCAGGTCGGGGCTTGTCTCTGCCCTTTGTGCTTCTAAAACCACCAGCCACCCCCAGTTTGCAGGCGCAGCCCTGCCACTCCGGGTTTCTGTCCAGGGAGCTGCCCTCAAGTCCTTTCTCCATTGCTACCAGTCTGCGAGTCTGTGCCCCGTCCCCAGCGTGGGAGGCTATTGCTCACTGGCAGTATAAGATCCCAACGTCTCCCTCCCCCTTCCATTTATCTCTGGATTTGTGCCCACGGAATTATGGGCTCTCTGCTTTGTATCTTGGAACCAACCGCCTGCGATATTCTTTGTGTAGAGATCCAGATCTATTTTCTTACTGATTTCATGGGTGTTTAGAGTTGTCTGGTAGAAATCCAGCTCAATTCCGGGACCGGTTGAAATAGGGTCCCCTACTCCTCTGCCATCTTTTTCTCAAGCAAGGTTTGTATAATCATAAAAAAATCTTTGGTTGAAAGAAAATAGAAGAGTATAAAAAGAGTAAAACTCAGTAATAGTGGCCATGCCTAACATAATAATTTTTCTTTTAGCTAGGCATATTCCTATAGCTTTTGTTAAATAAAGGAGAGTCATGCTAATAAGTTTCAGATACTTATCTGAATAAACTGTAATATAATAACTAACAGATATTATGACAGAGTGATAATAAGAATAGAGAGGAATTATAGAAATATCAGGGAGATTATAATACTAATTTACACTATATAGCTTTAAAACCTGATCATTGTGCAAATAAATCCCATTCTTGTGGTTAGGAAGATGTTGTGATAGGCATTTGCTCCTTCTTCAGTTCAAGCTTCCAATTAGTTCATTTTTGTTTGTTTCATCTCCTAACAGTAGAACAATTTTAAAGAAAATTGCTGCTATGCTTAAAGCTAGGTGATGACTCATAGGGTTTCTGGTTTTGTTTTGTTTTGTTTTTCTCTTTAAAAGGACTGCTTTGGGGTGCGTGGGTGGCTCAGTCATTAACCATCTGCCTTCGGCTCAGGTCATGATCCCAAAGTCCTGGGATTGAGCCCTGCAGTGGGCTCCCTGCTCTGCAGGAAGCCTGCTTCTCCCTCTCCCACTCCCCCTGCATGTGTTCCCTCTCTTGCTGTGTCTCTCTCTGTCAAATAAATAAATAAAATCTTTAAAAAATAATAAAATAAAGGGACTGCTTTTTGTTGTTAGGTGTAGGAATACCTCTTCCCCTGGAAAATACACTTTCTGGATGTCAAAGGAAAAGAAATTTAGTCCAGTAGCCCACCTTACTCATGAAAGAACATGAGCTTTAGCGCCATCATTCAGACCCAGTTTGGTTGTTGATGATTGCAGTGTTGTTATAGATAGCCTGTTATCCACAGATGTCAGGAGATGTGGAGACAAAGTTCAACAGGATGGTGCATGTGGATCTACTTGGTGGAGTTACAAACCTCTTTTATTCCTGTTTGTATTTTATTGTACCAGATAGTCCAGTAACTTTCAGCAAAGTATCTAGTTGCTAGTTTTAATTAAAAATATTATTTATTTTCTATTAAAGAAATATATGTTCATAGCTTCAAAGAACAAATGATATGAATTGTTTCTTTAAATTCATGTAATTTTTTAATTCCAGGGTAGTTAACATACAGTGTTATATTCATTTTAGGTATATAGTATAGTGATTCAACAATTCTATACATTAGTCAGTGCTCATCACAATAAGTGTATTCTAATCCCCTTCAGCTGTTTCACTTATCTCCTTACCCACCTCCCCACTGGTAACCACCAGTCTGTTCTCTATAGTTAAGAGTCTATTTTGGGGTTTGTCCCTTTTTTATTTTGTTTCTTAAATTCCACATATGAGTGAAATCATGTGGTATTTGCCTTTCTCTGTCTGACTTATTTCACCTAGCATAATACCTTCTAGATCCATCCATGCTGTTATAAATGGCAAGATTTCATTCTTTCTTATGGCTGAGTAATATTCTGTGTGTGTGTGTGTGTGTGTGTGTGTGTGTGTGTATGTATCACACCTCTTCTTTATTCATTCATCTATCATTGGATGCTTGGGTGGCTTCCATATTTTGGCTTTTGTAAATAATGCTGCAATAAACATAAGAGTGCATATATCTTTTTGAATTACTGTTTTCCTGTTCTTTGGGTAAACACCCAGTAGTGGAATTACTGGATCTTGTGGTAATTCTATTTTTAATTTTTTGAGGAATCTGCATACTGTTTTCCACAGTGGCTGCACTGCTTTGCATTCCCACCAATAGTGCACAAGGATTCATTTTTCTCCATATCCTTGCCAGCACTTGTTGTTTCTTGTGTTTGTTATTTTAGCCATTCTGATAGGCATAAGGTGATATCTCATTGTGGTGGTGTTGTTTTTTTTTAAAGATTTTATTTACTTGAGAGCGAGAGAGAGCACAAGCAGGGGGAGGGACAGAGGGAGAAGCAGACTCCCCGTTGAGTAGGGAGCCTGATGCAGGGCTTGATCCCAGGACCCTGGGATCATGACCTGAGCTGAAGGCAGATGCTCAACTGACTGAGCCACCAGGCGCCCCTCATTGTGGTTTTGATTTGCATTTCCCTGATGATGAGTGATGTTAAACATCTCTTCATATGTCTTTTGGCCATCTGGATGTCTTCTTTGGAGAAATATCTGTTCATGTTTTCAGCCCATTTTTAATTGGATTATTTGGGTTTTTTGGCATTGAATTGTATAAGTTTTTTTAATATATTTTGGATATTAACCTTTTATCACATAAGTCATTTGTAAGTATCTTTTCCCATTCAGTAGGTTTCCTTTTAGTTTTGTTGATTATTTCCTTTGCTATGCAGAAGCTTTTTATTTTGATGTAGTCCCAATAGTTTATTTTTGCTTTTGTTTCCCTTGTCTCAGAAGACATATCTAGTAAAGTGTTGCTATGGCCAATATCAGAGAAATTATTGCCTGTGCTCTTTTATAGGATATTTATGGTTTCAGGTCTCACATTTAGGTCCTTCATCCATTTTGAGTGTATTTTTGTGTATGGTGCAAGAAAGTGGTCCAGTTTCATTCTTTTGTATGTAGCTGTCCAGTTTTCCCAAAATCATTTGTTGGAGAGACTTCTTCCTATTGCATATTTTTCCTCTTTTGTCCTAGAATAATTGACCGTGTACTTGTGGGTTTATTTCTGGACTCTCTATTCTGTTCTATTGATCTATGTGTCTCTTTTTATGCTAATACCACACTGTTTTGATTACTATGGCTCTGTAGTATATCCTGAAATCTGGTATTGTGATACCTCCAGTTATGTTCTTCTTTTTCAAGATTGCTTTGGCTATTTGGGGTAATTTGTGGTTCCATGCAAATTTTAGGATTATTTGTTCTAGTTCTGTGAAAAATGCTGCCGTATTTTGATAGAGATTGCATTAAATCTGTAGATTGGGGGCGCCTAGGTGGCTCAGTTGTTCAGCGTCTGCCTTCAGCTCAGGTCATGGTCCCAGGGTCCTGGGATTGAGCCCCACATTGGGCTCCCTGCTCTGCAGGAAGCCTGCTTCTCCCTCTCCTGCTCCCCCTGCTTGTGTTCCCTCTCTCGCTATGTCTCTGTGAAATAAATAAATAGAATCTTTTTAAAAAAATCTGTAGATTGGTTTGGGAAGATGGACACTTTAACAATATTTGTTCTTCCAATCCATGAGCATGGAATATTTTTCTTTTTTGTGTGGTCTTCAGTTTCTTTCATGAATGTTTTATAGTTTTCAGAATATAGGTCTCTTATCTCCCTGGTTAAATTTACTCCTAGGTATTTTATAATTTTTGGTGCATTTGCAAATGGGATTGTTTTCTTAAGTTATCCTTTTGCTACTTGCAATTCAGTGAATTTCTGTATATTGATTTTGTATCCTGCGACTTTACTGAATTGATCAGTTCTAATAGTTTTTTGGTGGAGTCTTTAGGGTTTTCTATATATAGTATCATGTCATAGTGAATAGTGAAAGTTTTACTTGTTCCTTACAAGTTTGGATGCCTTTTATTTCTTTCTCTTGTCAGATTGCTGTGACCAGGACTTCCAGTACAATTTGAATAAAAGTGGTGAGAGTGGACATCCATGTCTTGTTCCCATCTTAGAGGAAAAGCTCTCAGTTTTTCACCATTGACTATGATGTTAGTTTTGTGTTTTTCATATATGGCCTTTATTATGTTGAGTTTTGTCCCCTCTAAACCTACTTTGTTGAAGGTTTTTATCATGAATGGATGTTGTACTTTATCAAATGCTTTTTCTGAATCTATTGAAATGATCATATGGTTTTTATCCTTTCTCTTGTTAAAGTGATGTATCATGTCGATTGATTTGCAAATATTGAACCACCCATGCGTCCCAGGAACAAATCTCACTTGACTGTGGTGAATGATTTTTTTCAATGTATTGTTAGATTCAGTTTGCTAATATTTTGTTGAGGATTTTTGCATGTATGTTTATCAGAGATACTGCCCTGTAGTTCTCTCTCTTTCTCTTTTCTTTTTTGTAGTGGCTTTCTCTGTTTCTAGTATCATGGTAACAGTGGCCTCACAGAATGAATTTGAAAGCTTTCCTTCCTCTTCTATTTTTTGGAATAGTTTGAGAAGAATAGGTGTTAACTCTTCTTTAAATATTTGGTTGCATTCACCTGTGAACCATCTGGTCCTGGACTTCTGTTTGTTGGGAGGTTTTTTTTATTCCTGATTTCAATTTCATTGCTGGTAATCAGTCTGCTCAAATTTTCTATTCCTTCCTGCTTCAGTTTTGGGAGGTTGTATGTTTCAAGGAATTTATCCATTTCCTCTAGATTGTCCAATTTGTTCGCATATAATTTTTCATAATATTCTCTTATAATCCTTTGTATTTCTGTGGTGTCAGTTGTTATTCTCCTCTTTCATTTCTGATTTTGAAATCCCCTCTTCCTTCCTTTTCTTCTTTTCTTTTCTTTTCTTTTCTTTCTTTCTTTCTTTCTTTTCTTTTTCTTTCTTTCTTTCTTTCTTTTCTTTCTTTTCTTTTCTTTTCTTTTCTTTCTTTTCTTTTCTTTCTTTCTTTCTTTCTTTCTTTCTTTCTTTCTTTCTTTCTTTCTTTCTTTCTTTCTTTCTTTCTTTCTTTCTTTCTTTCCCTCCCTCCCTCCCTCCCTCCCTCCCTCCCTCCCTCCCTCCCTCCTTCCTTCCTTCCTTCCGAGTCTAGCTAAAGGTTTATTAATTTTGTTGATATTTTAAAAGAACCAGCTCCTGATTTCATTGATCTGTTCTATTTTTTTAATTTCCTATTTTGTTTATTTCTGCTCTAATCTTTATTATTTCCTTCCTTCTACTGACTTTAGGTTTTGTTTGTTCTTCTTTTTCTAGCTCCTTTAGGTGTAAAGTTAAGTTGTTTGAGATTCTTCTTGCTTCTTGAGGTAGGCCTGTATTGTTATAAACTTCCTTCATAGAACAGCTTTTGCTGCATCCCCCAAATTTTGGACCATTGTGTTCATTTTCATTTGTTTTTTAAAATATTTTTTAGAAAATTTATTTATTTGACAGAGACACAGCGAGAGAGGGAACACAAGCAGGGGGAGTGAGAGAGGGAGAAGCAGGCTTCCTGCGGAGCAGGGAGCCCAATGCGGGGCTCAATCCCAGGACCCTGGGATCATGACCTGAGCCGAAGGCAGATGCTTAATACCTGAGCCACCCAGGTGCCCCCATTTTCATTTTTTTCCATGTATTTTTTGATATTCTCTTTGATTTCCTGGTTGACCCATTCATTGTTTAGTAACATATTACTTAACCTCCATGTATTTGTGTTCTTTCCAGAGTTTTTCTTGCAGTTGACTTGTAGTTTCATAGTGTTGTGGTTGGGAAAGATGTGGAGTGTGACTTTAGTCTTTCTGAATTGGTTGAGACTTGTTTTGTGGCCTAATGTAATCTATTCTGAAGAATATTCCATGTGCACCTGAAAAGAATGTGTATTCTGCTGTTTTAGGATGGAATGTTTTGAATATATCTGTTCGCTCCATCTGATCCCAATGTGCCCTTCAAAGCCACTGTTTCCTTATTCATTTTCTGTTTGGATCATCTATCCATTGATGTGAGTGGGGTGTTAAAGTCCCCTGCTATTATTGTATTTCTATCAGTTTCTTCCTTTATGCTTGTTATTAGCTGCTTTATGTATTTGGGTGCTCCTATGCTGGGTGCAAAAATATATACAATTGTTATATCTTCTTGTTGGATTGTTCCCTTTATGATTATATAGTGTCCTTCTTTGTCTCTTGTTACAATCTTTGTTGAAAAGTCTATTTTGCCCAGTATCGGTATTGCTACTTCAGCTTTCTTTTTACTTCCATTTGCATGATAAGTACTTTCCCATCCCTTCACTCTCAATATGCATGTGTCTTTAGGTCTGAAATGAGTCTTTTTTAGGCAGCATAGAGATGGGTCTTGCTCTTTTATCCATTCCATCATCCTATGTCTTTTGATTGGAGTGTTTAGTATATTTACATTCAAATTAATTATTGATAGGTATGTACTTACTGCCATTTTGTTATTTGTTTATGATTGTTTTTGCAGTTCTTCTCTGTTGCTTTCTTCTCTTGGCTGTCTTCTCTTATAATTTGGTGGCTTTCTTTAGTAATATACTTGGATTTCTTTCTCTCTGTGTTTTTGCATATCTATTACTGGTTTTTGATTTGTGGTTACCGTTAGGTTTATATATAACATCTTATGCATATAGCAGTTTATATTAAGTTGATGGTCACTTAGGTTTGAACCCTGTCTCTCACCTGTCTTAGGTATATGGTGTCATCCTTTACATTCTTTTAATTTGTGAATCCCTTGACTGGTTTTTATAGATATACGTAATTGTACTGCCTTTGTGCTTCTTACTTTTCTTATTCCTGCTTATGATCTTTCCATTCCACAAAGATACATCTTTAGCCCTTCTTGTTGGGCTAGTTTAGTGGTGATGAATTCCTGTAACTTTTGTTTGTCTGGGAAAGTCTTTATCTCTCCTTCTTTTCTGAATGATAGCCTTGCTGGATAGAGTATTCTTGGGTGCAGATTTTTTTTCTTTCAGCATTTTTAGTGTATCATGCCACTCCCTCTCACCTGGAAAGTTTCTGCTGAAAAATCATCTGATAGCCTTATGAGGTTTCCCTTGTATATAACTGTTTTCTTTTGTTGCTTTAAAAATTATTTTTCAGTATTTTTTGCCATTTTAATTACTGTGTATCTTTGTGTAGACCTCTGGGGTTGATTTTCTTGGGGGCTCTCTGTGCCTCCTGGATCTGGATTCCTGCTTCCTTCCCCAGATTCGGGAAGTTCTCAGTTATTATTTCTTCAAACAAATTTTCTACCTCCTCTCCCTCTTCTTCTGGGATCCCTATGATACAAATGTTATTACACTTGATGGTGTCGCTGAGTTCCTTTAGTCTATTTTCATTTTTTATTATTTTTTTCTCTCTCCTATTCAGCTTGATTTCTATTACTCTGTCCTCCAGGGTACTGATCCATTCTTCTGCTTTCTCTAGTCTGTTATTTATTCCATTTAATATATTTTTAATTTTAGTTAATTTTAGTTATTGAGTCCTTAATTTCTGATTGGTTCTTTTTTCTGTTTTCCATGTCTTTGTTGAGGGTCTCCCTGAGGTCCTTCACTCTTTTCTCAAGTCCAGTGAGTATCTTTTTGACCATTACTTTAAATTCTCTATCAAGCATATTACTTATCTCCATTTTGTTTAGCTCTCTTTCTATGATTTTGTCCTGTTCTTTCATTTGAGGCCTAGTCCTCTGTCTCCTCATTTTGTCTAACTCTCTGTCTGTGTCTTTGTGTTAGGAAGGTCGGTGATGTCTCCTGCTATTGGAAGTAGTGACCTCATGAAGATGTCCTGTAGTGCCCTGCAGTCCAATGTCCCCTGTTCACCAGAACCTGGTGATTCAGAGTTGTCTCCTATGTGTGTTGCATGTGCTCTGCTATTGTGGATGAGCCACTTTTGCTTCAGTCCACTCATTTGCAATGGCTCTCTTTTCCTGTTGTGAGCAGGCTTTTGTTCCTTTGATGTTAGTGGGTCAGTCTGGGGCCACCTTGGACTTGAGCTGAGTCAGACCAGGTATTTGCCAGAGATGCAATAGAATCAAATGGCAGGGCATATTCCATGTGTTGTTTCCTGAGAAGCTTTTGTCGCCCACTGCTGGGGCCATAGTTGTGCTGGTGTGTGTGGTTATCTTCCCCTCTCCCCAGCTCAGGAGTCACTTTGGGGTGGTGCTGACCCCTATTGGGGCTGCTTGCACACTGCCAGGCTTATTGTACCACTTTGAATGGGCTCCCACCAAGGGCGTATTTGAGGGGACAGGTCAGCAGGAGAAAGCAAGTCAGGAATCGTGGTTTTAGCAAGGTTTGTGCGGGCCTGGTGTGGGAGGGAATCTGCAACTGCCTAGGAAGACTGCCCAGGCTTGGATGGAAGGGCATGTCCACAGAAGAACGTGGGGACAGGGAAAGCTATTAGCCAGCTAGGTGCAGAGCGTTTGTGCTGCACTGGTTCCTGCAGGTGTCCATGTATTTAGGCTAAGTGGCAGAGGAGGCAAATGGCATGCAATAGCTCTTTTCTTCTTGGAGAAGTCTCCCAAAGTTCCTTGCCCATCCAGCACATGCTCTGAGATTAGTAAATAAATCTCCTTCCCCGTATACTCCAGGTATTTTTCAAACTGCTGCTTCTGTGCTGTATCTCAGCAGGGCTGTTTGTTGTGTTGTCTCCTTAAGGGCAGTTTCCTGTCACCCTCTTGGCTCTCCCAGAGCAGTGCCTGCTGATTTTTTTAAAGTTCCAGGTGTTAAGCCCCACTGATTGTTAGGCGTCTCTGGTTTTCAAAGCCAAATATCGTGGGGATTCATCTTCCTCATCCATATCCCTGGGGTGCCTGGTGTGAGGGTCTGTTTCTTTCCTGTCTCTGCAACCATAGTGTCCCTCCCTCCTGCAGACAGTCCACAGGTCTGTTTGGCTCCTGACCAACTCTGTCCTTCCTACCCTCTTTGATGTGGCCTCTTCTCTACCTTCAGCTGTGAAGAATGTGTTCTGCCAGTCTTTGGGTTGTTTTCTGGCTTATTTACACTGGTGTGGGTGTTACCTAATTGTATCCATGGAATGAGGTGAGCTTAGGATCCTACTCTACCATCTTCCCTGGAAGCGTACAAATCGGTTTTTAATGAAACATAGCAGACCCTGGAACCCCACACCTTCCATTGCTCAGTGCTGCCCCCACCCCCACAAACTACCAACAGCTTTCAACACATATTTCTTCTGGAAGTTACCACTATATTTCTAAGTGTTTTTTTGTAATATTAATATTTCTGGGTTGTTCAGTTTTAGATATTACATATAGGCTTCTTCTGAATATAAAGATTTAGACTTATACTATTTCCATCCATCTTTCTCTTCCCCTCTTCCTAATATAGTTTGGTTGCATTAATACTTACTATGACTTAGTAATTATTTGTCACAAAAGAACTGTGAATGATTCTTTTTCTTTCCTTGTATAAATGGCCCAATTTTTCATTCTCTTGCTTTTTGTTTTTTAATATATCTACTATCTACCCCTAAACTTTGTGACAAAGCTGTAAAACAACTCCCAGGTAGTCCATCAATTGCATTTTACTCCCTTGGAGACCTCTTTCCTCTGGCATTCCATCCTCCTTCAGTTCCAAGCTGGCAGTTCTCTGGTAGGTGTCCTGGGATGATGCTTTGCCTGTTTCTTGAATTGGAGCTCCTGCTTGATCCCTTGCTTTTCTTTTGCTTGGTTTGCTCCTTCATTTCATTGGAGCACTTCTAGGAGGTTTCTAGTACATGAGAGCTAAATCTTTTATTAGTTTATATGCCTACAAATGTATTTATTCCACTGTCTTATGTTCACAATTTAGTTAAATTTTAGTTTGCAAATTTCCTTCAGAATTGTAAAGATCCCATTACCTTGTAGTTTCTAGTGTTGCTCTTGAGCAGTCTGATTTCACTATGTACAATTTTTCACATGCGATGTATTTTCCTTCTAAAACTTAAAATTTCCTCTTTATTCCCAGGGATCTGAAATTTCTACAGAGAGCATAAGCAGGGGGAGCTGCAGGCAGAAGGAGAGGGAGAAGCAGGCTTCCTGCAGAGCAGGGAGCCCGATGCGGGGTTCAATCCCAGGACCCTGGGATCATGACCTGAGCCAAAGGCAGACACTTAACCAACTGAGCCCCTGAAATTTTTTGATGTTTTTTGATGTAGTTTTTTTCCTTCCTCGCTCATTATATAGGGCATTTGCTAGGCTGTTTAAATCTCAAATTCTAATCCTTTAGTTCTAAAAAATTTATGTTATTTCTTTTATCATTTCCCCCCCTCCATTTTCACTATTCTCTCTTTTAAATATCTACATATTTGGATGCAGAATCTACTGAGCTGCTCCTCTAATTTTGAAACATCTATTTTCTATTATCCATCTCCTTGTTTTTTGTTCTATATTCTGGAAGGTTTCCAGCAAAGTATGTTTCTATTTCCTACTTTTCTCCCTGTTTATTTGTTTTGGTTGTTATCTTTCACGATATTGACTTTACACAAATGTGTAGTGATCTTTATCCATTGATGGACATATGAAGAATGCAAATCAATCATTAAAAATATTGGAAATATTTGAATACAGACTAGATTTGTTGATAGTTTTATTTCTTTATTGGGTTATTCAGTGATGACCTAGCCATGTCATTAGTCAGGCTTAACTATTTCTCCTGAAATCAATCCTCCAGTCTTGTGCCTGGAGAGAGAGACACTAGGTGCTTAAGCTCTGGGAGTTGGACAGTGGGAAAGAATAAGGAGTCCTATCTATCCAATAAGATTTAATGATTTATTCTCTGCTTCCAGTCCCTCACCATACTCTTATCCTGCTTTGTACCTAACATCCTTCAGTTCTGAGTCTCTGATTCAGTTTCTCCAGGAAGTAAGTATCTTCCATCCTGCCTTGGTAGTGATGATCAGCTGCTTGTACAGGGTGAAGATATAAGTGTTTGATGTCTGTGCTATACCTCCTACATTTCAGAAGCATCTGACATCTCCAATTCCTGAACTGTTTCTCTGAAGTGTAAATCTGCATGCTTTTTATTAGTGTCCCCTCCTCAGTCATTAGGTTTCAAATTCCTGGCTAAGACAGTTACCTCTTGACATCTTTCATCTTGAAAAAAAAAATCTAAAGATTTATTTTTTTATTTCAGAGAGAGAGAGAGAGAGAGAGGATGTGCAAACAGAGGGAGGGGCAGAGGGAGAGGGAGAGAAGCAGACTCCCTGATGAGCATGGAGCCCAGTGCAGGACTCCACACAGGGCTAGATGCAGGGGTCATTGCTGGGCTCAATCTCAGGACCTGAGCCAAAATCACAAGGCAGATGCTTAATTGACTGAGCCATCCGGGCACCCCTCATTTTTTTTTTAAGATTGTATTTATTTATTTGGAATAGAGAGAGCACAAGCCAGGGCACAGAGGGAGAGGAAGAAGCAGGCTCCCCACTGAGCAGGGAGCAGGATGTGGGGCTTGATCCCAGGACCCTGGGATCATGACCTGAGCCGAAGGCCAGATGCCCAACCAACTGAGCCACCCAGATGCCCCTAGGCACCCCTCATCTTGAAAATTTTTATTACCATTTTTCTTTTCCTCTTCTTGAGGTTTTATACTTTGTTTTTATTCTTCTATTACCATTTTATTGAAGTTTTGGAAAGAGTTTACATAAAGCCATATATTCATTCTTCCAAGTCAACCAGAATCCTTTCATGTTTTTCTTTACAGTGAGAAATAACAGCCCTGAGTTTCCTAAAGATCAAGATAAACTTATCAGGTAAGTTTTTCTTTATACAGTCCCATGTCAATTTCTTTCTTTCTCTCTCTCTTGCTCTCTTTCATCTCTACACCCAACATGGGGCTCAAATTTACAAGCCAGATCAAGAGTTGCATGCTCTACCAACTGAGCCAGCCAGGAGCCCCTCAATTTATTTGTTAAAAGGACTATTGATTTAAACTGTTTACATTTTTTTAATCATAATTGAATTTTCACTTTTTTAACTTAGAAAAGGAAGTAGATCTCTTTTCCTCTTACAATGCTTTTTTAAAAAACTTTTTTGTAAAGATTTTACTTATTTATTTGACAGAGAGAGACAGCGAGAGAGGGAACACAAGCAAGGGGAGTGGGAGAGGGAGAAGCAGGCTTCCCACTGAGCAGGGAGCCTGATGCAGGGCTCGATCCCAGGACCATGGGATCATGATCTGAGCTGAAGGCAGATGCTTAATGACTGAGTCACTCAGGTGCCCCCTCTTACAAGGCTTTTTTAAAAATGTTGTTTTCAGGAAGAATGTGGGAAGTTATTGAATTCTTTTTAGACTGTTGAATTAAAATTGAATGTGATTATCTGAACTTGCCTATTCTTTTAATTTTTATTTTTTATTGTTGAAAAGGAAAAAAGCATGTTGTCAACATAATGAGTACGAACCATTATAGATCACAAAAAGCCAAGCAGTTTAGGAAAAGATAAAGTTCTAGAGGAAAATGGTGAGCTAGGGATGAACCCATTGTATCTTTTAGGAGACAACATGAAAATGTGTCATCAATTTAGCCATGAACACCTGAACAAGATATAGATCAATATTCTCATTATGGTTCTGCAGCATTTAGTTTCTTGAGCATTTCCATCAGCCTTAATTTGATAGTCAGATGTAGAAAACAGCCAGTTAACTAGTGTTGAAATAAGTTGCTTCAGCTTAGGTCTCCTTGACTGGCCTTGTATAAAAGATGAACAAATTAGGTAACTCAAGTGGCTCTGATTTATGAAAGTATTGGAAAATTTCAGAAAGGCAAGCCTAATTTAGTGGGTAGTGCACCAGGCTGGCATTCAGTAAAGGATATTGCTGTCCCTTAAACTTGTCAATGTGGAGAGAAGCAACTGACCTTCTTGGCACAGAATAGACCTGTGGTAAATAGTTGTTGAATGCATAAACACTGTTTTATCACCTACAACACATGAATGTCCCTGGAATATTACAAAGTTCTTTCTACTTGTGGTATGGTTATTTGCAGTGCATAAAGGTACAGTGCCAGCAGTTACTGATAAGGCAGGAAGAGGAGGCCATAAGAAGTTCTGTGGTCCCAGCTTTGGCAGGCACCTGAATGAAATCAAGAATAAATGATGCCAGGATCAGGTCTTATTTGTGGTGTTCACCTAGTGCTAGCTTGAAATCTCTAGAGAAATCTCTAGGATTCAATCAAAGCAATACAATCTAGATTTCAAAGATACTCTACATTCCTAGTATATAGAAGATTGCAATTTATTATGTATCTGTGAATCCAAATGTTTAGCCTGGTACATTTGTTATGGGATAAAGTTCAGTTAAGTCTAGCTTTTAGTTTTTATGTACAATTTTACAATGAGGTCCTGAAGAAATTATTCCAAGAGAGATGCTGCTCTTAGCCTTGTCAGTCTAACACCGTTTGCTAGAACTTTACTTCATGAGCTGAAAGAATTAACCTGATTATAGAAATGGATTCCAGAGGCCTAGCCAGACAGTTAAACCCTGTTTCCAAAAGATATAACAAAACATAAGCAAAGTCTAGTCAACTGAGTAGAATATAGTCAGGGGAATCCATTTGATGTCCAGTAATTGAAAGTGATTTAAGCTTGTGCTTGTCATCTGGGATGTTTGCACATGGGCTGCAGGATACCACTTAACAAGATATAGAGCAGCCTCTGGGAGAACAGTTACTTACTCATTTATTTAAAATGTATTCACTGAGCATTTGCTCTCTGTCAGGCACCGTACTCCCATCCTGGGGACACACATCTGAATAATATGTGATCTTTGATCTCACGTGATTTATAATCTAGGATTGGAAGCTCTCCTCTGAAGAGGAGTTTGTGCAGGGAGTATGCCTGACTTTCAGTCCTACAGGACCATCTAGGAGCAACTTCTACCAGAAGATGTAGTTGGAAGACCACAGAGCAAATACCAGGATCATGGCCGGGGGGAATGCTAAGGTCAAATGCAAGCATATTTAAAATGAGTCATATTGAGTAGAAACTTCTTCCCCTGTAGCTTTTCTTCCCCCCACCCCCCTTAGAGGCTTTCACTTTTTCACTAAGTCATCTATCACTGGTATTACCTCTGTCAAATGCAATCCAGCATTTCTTTGGGCCATACCTATTAATTGTTTTATTACATGAATACTTATAATAAGGGGTATTATACAGATAAGATCTAGATGCTGGAGGAGGTTGGAGGGAGAAATATCTTCCTAAAGCTTAAAGTCCTGGAGTGGGGGAAGGGACATATAAAGGCCAGCTTCCAGGAGAAGGTGATGCCTGAGGTGATTTCTAAAGGTAGAATAGGAATTCACCTGCAGACAAGAGAAGAAGGACATTCAGGCAGAGAGAATAACTCAAAAGCATGGAGATATGAGCGAGCATATTTCCCACAGCCTGACCTAATGGAAAGTAAGTTGACATCCAGAATAAAAAGTGAATCTAGATGCCTGAGGCAACCAAAGGGGTTGCCTATCTCAGGAGCTGAGTTATGAAACCAAAGGGGGGAGGGGAGAAGGGGATTGGTTGCCAGATATCAAGAGAATAGAAGTGTCTTTTGGACATGGTCTGCAGACGTTTACTTACTAACGTTAAACGGAGGTGAAGGATGGGTTATGAAATATTACATATGTTATCTGAGCTCGATCTCCTGGATCACTTGCACAGCTTCTCCATCAGCACTTGCTGCTTCCCCTTGCACTTTGATGTCATGGAGACGGCTTCTTTTCTTAAACCTCATGAGCCAGGCTCTGCTAGCTCCAGACTTTCCTCCTGCAGCTTCCTCACCTCTCTCAGCCTTCATAGAATCGAGAGAGCTTGGGCCCTCTGGATTCGGCTTTGTCTTAAGGGAATGTTGTGGCTGGTTTGATCTTCTCTCCAGACACTCAGACTATCTTCATATCTGCAATAAGGCTGTTTTGCTTTCTGTCATTTGTGTGTTCACTGGAGTAGCACTTTTAATTTCTTCTGAGAGCTTTTCCTTTGTCTTCACGACTTGGCTAACTGGTTCATGAGGCCTCGTTTTCGGCCTATCTCTGCTTTTCATAATGCTTCCTTATTAAGTTTAATCATGTCTAGCTTCTGATTTAAAATGAGAGATGTGCTATTCTTCCTCTCACTTGAACACTTGGAGACCATTGTAGGGTTATTAATTGTCCTTATTTCAAGATTGTTGTGTCACAGAATAGGGAGGATGGAGGAGGTGGAGAAAGGGGAATAACTGGTGGGTAGAGTATTCAGAACCCATCTGTCAAGTACGTTTGCCATACTATATAGTATATAGGTATTGTTCATGGCACCCCAAAATAATTACAATGGTAACATCGAAGAGCACTGATCACAGATCATCATAATCAATATCATAATGAAAAAGCTTAAAATATTTGCAAAAATTACCAACATGTGACACAGAGACATGAAGTAAGCCAAAGCTATTGGAAACCTGGTACCCATAGATTGGCTTGACACAGGGTTAACACAAACCTGCAGTTTGTAAAAACGCAAGGTCTGCAAAGCACAACAAAACAAGGTATGCATGTATTTCAAAATAAAAGAAGTTTTTGAAGAAAAGTATTCAAACTTTTTCACTGAATAGAGATAATGGGTATACTTCCAAACTTCCAAACTCTGATTTGAAAATCTGGTAAGATTATTACAAGAAAGAAAAATCATAGGCCAATATCTCTCATAAACACAGAAGCATAAAGCCTAATCAAAATATTAGCAAATTGAGTCCACTGATACATAAAGAGGGATAATACATCATGACTAAGAGGGCTTTATTTCAGGAAAGCCAGGTTGGGGCACATATTATAAGGAGCACTGGGTGTTGTATGCAAACAGTGAATCATGAAACACTACATCAGAAACTAATGAAGTACTGTATGGTGACTAACATAATAAAAAATAAAATAAAGAATATTTAAAAATTTATTTTTTTAATTTAATTTAATTTTATTATGTTATGTTAGTCACCATACAATACATCATTAGTTATTGGTGTAGTGATCCATGATTCATTGTTTTCGTGTAACACCCAGGGCTCCATGCAGTAAAAATCAGTGTAACTAAGGTAACCAAATAAAGGAAAAAACCATAAAATGATCTCAATGAATCAGAAAAAAGTACTTGCTAAAATTTCTCACCCATTCATGATAAAAATTCTCACCAAACTAGGAATGGAGAAGAAATTCTTTATTCCAGTGAAGAGAATCTACAAAAATCCAACAGCAAACCTCATACTTAAATGCGAAATGTTGAATGCTTTTGTCCTGAGTTTAGCAACAAGGCATGTATGTCCATTATCACCACTTCTATTCAGCATTTTATGGGAAGTCCTAGTCAGTGCAGTGAAGCCAGGAACAAAAGTTATAAAGTTTGGGAAGGATGAAGTAAACCATCTTTATTCACAGATAACAGGATTTTCTAATATTAAAATCCAAATGAATATATAAACTTGAAAATTAGTAAGTGAATTTAGCAAGGTCCCTGCATATAAGATGAACATTTTAAAAAGCAACTATATTTTTATACAGTAGCAATCAATACACAGAAATGGAAATGTTAGAAATACCATTACAGGGGTGCCTGGGTGGCTCAGTGGGGTAAGCGTCTACCTTCGGCCCAGGTCATGATCCCAGGGTCCTGGGAATAAGCCCCATGATGGAGTCCCTGCTCAGCGGGGGAGTCTACTTCTTCCTCTCCCTCTGCTCCTCCCCCCACTTGTGCTCCCTCTCTCTCTCTCAAATAAATAAAAATCTTAAGGAAAAAAAAATACCATTGTAATAGCATCAAAATGTAACAAGAGAGGAATAAGACATCTACGCTGAATACAACAAGATATATCTGGAAAAAATTTCAAAAGACCTAAAGAAATAGATATACAATGTTTGTGACTTGAGAGAGACTCAATATTATTGCAGTGTCATTTCTTCCCAAATTAATCTATAGATTCAACTCAATCGTAGTCAAAATCTCAACATTTTTTTCCTGGAAATTTACAAGGTGGTTTTAAAATACATTTACAGGGGTACGTGGGTGGCTCAGTCAATTAAGTATCCAACTCTTGATTTCACCTCAGGTCAGGATCTCAGGGTTGTGAGATAGAGCCCTGTGTCGAACTCCAAGCTGGGCATGGAGCCTGCTTAAGATTTGCTCTCTCCCTCTCCCTGTTTCCTTCCCCTGCTCCCTCTCCTTTTGCCCCTCCCCCTCCTTTTCTCTCCCTCTAAAAAAATAAATACATAAGTAAAAAAAATATATCTACAAATGCAAAGGATTTAGGATAAGATAATCTTGAACAAAGAGGATTGACATTCTCAGATATCAAGGTGTACTGGAAAGTTAGAATAAATTTCACTCTGATTAGATCTTTCTAGGCTCATGTTCCTGTCCCTAAATAGTTATTGCCAGACAGCCTTAACGCCATCAGGCTCTGACTTAGAGTCAGGGTGGAGGTCAGTCCCATCAGATTGAATGTCATGTACATAAGGGGGAAGAGTGGAATAGTTATTGGAGAGGCAACCACAATGTCCACTGTGACAGCCTTCATATACATACTATTTTTACTGGACTGAAACCTTGATAAGTAAGAGTTTGACAAGCACAGGAGACACAAAAGTCTCCAGACAGACCTGCTTGCACACACACAGAAATGTAGTATTGTGGTGTACTCCACATCATCGAGAAGTTCCATATGATGGAGCCTCTGCATGTGCAGATGAATGGGGGAAGAAATGGTTGGAAATAGCCAGATACTAATGAACCCCAAGTTATGTTTGAAAGTGTTTAGACTCCATGCTATAGAATTACATAACCAAAAGTGGTTTTTAAGCAGAGGCATGATGTCCTGGAATAGAGAGAGAGAAACTGAGGTAGAGTTTGCAGAAGAGATATGATGAGGTACTTGCCCAAGGCTGACACTGAGTACTAAGGGATGCTAAACTCCTGCCTGGCTCTTCCTGTGGATAATTTCATTAGAATGCTCACCACAACTGCTGGACAAATTTCTATCTCTTAATTTTATAGATGAGGAAACAGGAGTGAAATAGTTATCTGCGCAGAATCACACAGCTAAAAAGTAGTGGTACCTGAGTGTTTTAACACAGGCCAGATGATTCCAGAGCCTGTACTCTTAATCATGATATTACATGACTAAATATCCAGAGATTTGTGGGGGTTGGGTTATACTAATTACTACTAATAGTAATTAGTAGGCTTGGGTTATGGCTGGGATGTTGCTTCCATGAACTAGCACTACCCTGACTCTCTTCTTCCCTTAATGATCCTTTTTGTTTCCTTCACTGGCTCCCCTTAACTCTGAATTGGTTTCCGATCTTTCTTTTCTAAACACTTACTTACTCTTTCTGTGTTTGTTTTCCCTAATGGCATCATCTATCAACCTTTATGTTGATTTGACCCAGATCTCTTATTTCCAGTCTCAATTTCTCAATCACACTCTTAAAGGTCATCACCTAAAACCCATGTTTAAATTTAAACTCATATTTTACTTCAGAGTCTCTAGATGCTTTCTGCTAATAGCAAAACTAAATGGTCTTCCAGGCTTTAGAAGAATATCTGACCCTCAAATTCCTTCACCTTTCACACCCTATCAGAAAACCAGTCCAGTCATTTCATTAGCATGTCAGAGATTCATCTCCTCACCTCCATAGTCTCTGCTCCCACCCTCCGTTAGCTCTGCATTTCTTGCCTGAATTACTACATCTGTTTCCTAACTTGTCTCCCTGCATTTAATCTCTCATATACTCCACCCTGCATACTAACGCCAGAAAAAACTCTTACTCAGACACGCGGTTCATAATTTACTTGCCTTATTCAAGAACTTCTGCTTGTTCTCTATCACCTAATAAATCAGATTCCTGAATCAACTCTAACCCATTCTTTGCCTAAATCTGAAGACCTGCATTGCCCAGTTTCATTTATTTTATCAAATTCCAATTCCTCTGAAATTGGAACTCTCCACCCTAGTCAGTTATCTCGTTTCTATTGTCTCTTCCCCCAACATGCTCTGTTGCGCACGCACCATGCTCCTTCCCATCTGAGCTATTGCTAATACTGTTCTTCTCTCTTAAAATGCCTCCTCCATCTGTTCCAGGTCCATATCCCAAGTGACTCCTTCCCTAAAGACTCCAAGACAAAGTTACATCTCTCTCTTCCAATTTTTTTAGCTTACTGCCACTGCCAAAGTAGTATCTGTCGTTGTCACCTCCAAATGTCTGTGTTAAATGATGTAACACTTTATATGTTAAGGTGTGAAGCTATTCTATTTGCTAATTTGGGTATATATCTTATTTTCCCAATGGGATAATAAGCTCTGATGTTCAGTTTTAAATTATCTTCTACTTTTCCTTATTCATAATGCTAATGATAATATTCAGTAAATTCCTGTTAATGTTTCAAATTATAAACACATGTATTTTTTATACTTCCGTCTAAACTTAGTAGCTTATCTGAATAATCATAAAAACTGTTACTGTTCTCTTATTTTAAGGCGTGTTTCTTTTACAGAATTGAAAATGCAGTGTTCTCAAATGTTTAAGACATTCTGCTTTGTATATTCAAACTATACTAAAGTCATACCTTTTAGGGTAATATTTTTAATTATTCTGGGGAAGAAAAGAAAGCCCCTGAAGGCTAACAGTTTGAAATTGAACAGGACACCGCTGGGAAGGGAGAGGGTCATGGGTCGTCGTCAAACAGACAAAAAAACAATGGAGACGATTGTGCCTAAAGATGGTGTATTTTTTTTCACGAGACAGTGTGTTGACAGTTTCCTTCCTCTTGGGTCATTGTTGTCTGCTAAATGATCTGTGACAGCAAATTGATCACAAGCTTTTTCATGCAGGAGATATAATGCAGCCTTTCATTTTGTTACCTCTGTTGCCAAATGCCGAAACATTTCGTTGGCAAAATTAATGTTAGTTTAATATGTCATTTAGTGGTGTAAAGCACCGCATGTAGCTCTGGAAGCAATAATAGTAGTGATTAATTTATCTTCATCCAGTTTCAGATTTCTACTTAAGTGTGATTGCAAAAACAATAACATTTGAAAAAATGTTACTCTTAAAATTAGGCATCTGTAATTATCATTTAAATAAATGACGCATTCAAGAATTTAGATATTGTCCCATTCATTTCCAAATTGAGTTCAATATTTAAGGTACCTACAATTCACCTATAAAAATTAATGCTGGTGTACTCATTCTAACTGAAAAGTTGCCGCTTCCTCCAAAGAGCTAGGAACTTCAAATGGAAACCAGACATAAGGTCTTTTATGTCTGATGTTTCAGCATCTACTTAAGCTAGCTAGTTGGTGATTTCACATGTCTGAAAAACAGCCCAATGAAATATTTTGTTTGTAGAGCATTGAGAATCTCTGCAATTAAATTGTTTGTAGGAAATAAATTAGAAATGCAGTTATTTAAGTGACTGTTTCGCAGATCCTGTTCAATATTTTATTACAATCTTTGCTCTCCCATTAGGATAGAGTAATATTAGCACAAGGAAGGATAAGTGTAGGCAGGATTGTTAGAAGAATTGGTTTTTTTCCCTCTATGAAAATGGCCAGATTCTGTGTGAAAATTAAACTGGTCTCAATTCTGGTGTTTTATTTCTCCTCATAATAAAAAAGAAATAAAAGTGATTTTACTGAAATTTGGCAAAGATATTTAAGAAAACTGTTTATTGTAGAAAGAAAAGAAGTACAAATATGATGCTTTTATTAAAATCCTTTTTTAATGTTAGTCATGAAAGGCAGACAGATATCTTAAAATTGTATTTTTCTTTTTATAATATACACATGGATGTACATTTTTTACATTTATTTTGAAATATGTTTTGGAGAGTTTTTCTTTTTTGTGATTTGTATGTGTTAGTGGAGAAATTGAGAGATCATTTGTTAGAAATGGCAAATCACTTTAATGTCTTATAGCAGGATAATGTTATCTGAAACAATCTACTCTGATAAAATAATTTTAAAAAGGAAACTTGCCAATACTCATTATCTGATTTCAATGTATATTTTCAGATCAACTAAAGCAATCTCATTTAATGATTACTACAAGACATGGTCCGGAATAGCAACATCAAAAGCCACAGAATACTACAGAAGTCCATGTAAGGTGGTCTAGCCTTATCTTATGTCCTTTTGTATATATTAATCTCCTAATTATTCTCAACTTGTCTTGCTTTCAAAGACTAATTGACATATATTTATAATCAGAAGGTGATAAACTTCTCTGTTACCTCTATATACGAAACATTCAACAACTATTAATTTGGTTCCTCTTTTGTATAGAGTCCTGGACTGAAGTCTCATTCAAAGTCAGAAAGAAAGATGGACAATTGGAGGAATAAAATATGACGTTCTCAATCTTATGAGACTTACTTTACTCCACTCCACATGGAACCTTCATAGCAAGAGGAGCCTTTTTGATTCTAAACACAATTGTCCTCAAAGCCAGAGAAAGTATTAAGTAGAAAGATAGCAAGAAAACATATGAACCTAGAGCTTTCAATTATATGTCTAAGGAAAAAATTACATATATTAGGAGCTCAAAAGACGAAAGGGGAGAGCAGGACAACTTTCTGTCCCATCTAATTGAATCTTTAGTGTGCTATTTCATGATTTAGATCCAAGTAGGTTATCCAGTCTGCTGCCCTGCTATCCTGCTGAAATGGAGCATTCAGAAGTGACCCATGACCTCCTAACTCCCAGGTTCAATGATAACTTTTAGCCTTTATCTTACTTGTACTCTTTTTTGCTATGCCTACCTGCCAGTAATTCCCAAAGCCTCATCTCTGGTCAGGCCCTCTTCTGAATTCTGCATGCATATTTACAACTGTCCATTGGACATTCACCTACATGGGTTTCAGGCATCTCCTACTTAAGATGTCCCAAAGTTAATTCATGATCTTGCCCCAAAACCTATCCTCCCACCATTATTACTTCCCTTGGCTAGTGCTAGATCACTGTTACTGCATTTACTTGTCTAAACCAAAATCATAGACGCTTCTTAGAGCTCTTTACCTGCCAAATGAAGCCTTGTTTACTTTATCTCCTACAACATTAGGAGTGTTTCCTTCTCCACTCCACCCTGATGACCACTGCCTTAATCTGTGGTCTCACTGAATTTCATCTCATTATAGTGATCGTCTCATATTTGGTTTCAATAGAACAAAATATCACCAAAAAAGTTTGTAGTTTTAAGGCACAAATTAGAGCAAAAAGTAATGCCAAGCTTAACAAATATTTAAAAATAAATTAGATCAGTAACTTCCAAGAAATTACTTGTTCTTTCAGGATGTTGGGTATTATTTTTTGATCACCCATTACCTTCCTCACTAATCATAGATTAGTGGTTATGAAAAATTATTAAGGTGCTTAAAGAAACACAATCTTTGGCAACACTATCAATATAAAGAATTTTATTACTTTTGATGCCAGAGTACATGAGTATTCATTTCATAGATTTTTGGCTGGGTGCTGCCTAGTCAACTCGGCAAACACATCTTGAGTACCTCCTATGTGGAAACACTGAGGAACTCAGATGGGCTCCAGGAGGCAGGAACCCTTAACAAACAAGGCGTCCAGAGGCAGTTGGCACAATCTAGGGAAAGATTCAGCATCCAACTCCTTCAACCACAAAACAAACCAAGAAAATGGTGTCTTATGGAATAACATGTAAATATATAGAAGCATTTGGAACTTCAAACTGCTAAGAAAAACAAATAGAAGCACATGCCAGAACTTCAGGGAATTTGAAAATGATTGTCTTGCAATAAAAAAACAATTAAAAATGGAAGGAAATAATGAAGTACCACTGACTGCAGTTTCTTCTTCAAAAGAGTTGACACTAAAATGTTTAATTTGGTTCTCATTTCCATGGTTATCACTACTTAGTATGTAATTTATCCCCTTTTGCAAAGGCAATAGCTTTAGTGGCTGCCTCTAGCCCAGAAGGGTTTCTGAGACTGATTCTAGTCCTTGGTGCAAGATTTCACAATCACCCTGCCTGTTCTTCCCCTAGGGATTTGTTATAAGAATGTTTCAGGAGCTTTCCTTTAATAATAACCAGCACTTAATTTTTAAAAATTAAATTTAAACCTTACATGTGCTGCTGGCCATTTTGTCTTTGGATAATTCAGCTGGATGAGGTCCAGTACTCTTTTTTAACAGCCTAATTTCCTGGCAATAATAAAGATGAAGTTTTGAGATTATAGAATGCTTCTTCAGCTACTGAGAAATAAAAGGGAAACTTCTAATAACTTCAGTTTCTACAGTTACATTCTTTTTTAAAAATTTATTTTATTTTTTTAGAGAGACGTAGGGGCAGTGGGGAGAGAGAATCTTAAGCAGTCTCCACTCCCAGCTCAGAGTCCAACACGGGGCTCAACGTCACAGCCCTGAGATCATGATCTTAGCTGAAATCAAGAGTAGGATGCTTAACCAATTGAGCCACCCAGGTGCCCCTCTACAGTTACATTCTTATCACTGCAAAGATTATGAAACTCTTGTGCCTATTTTTAAAAGCTTTTTTATTCATACTGATGAGTGGTTATATTTTGATTTGGGGTATTAACTCTTTTCCATATCTTTGTGCTACAAATCTATCCATAGTCATGTGTGCCATAGTAATAGTAAGTTTATTCATGTACAATACAGTTTACAAAGTATACTCTGTATTGTTTTTTAATCATCCTCATCTTATTCTTTTATTCATTTGTCAACCAATGTTTACTGAATGCCTAATCTATGTCATGCATAGTAGTATATCAAGCCTATGAACCAGGTATTATTATTATTATTTCTCTGTCTTAGAGATGAGAAGACCAAGAGAAGCTAAATAATTTACCTAAAGTCACACAGGTAGGAGGGGATATTATATATTGGTAAAGAGTATAAATTCTAGAGCCAGATTGCTGAGATTTAATTCTGGCTCTGCTACTTACTAGCTATATGACCTTGGGTGAGTTTCTTAACCTCTCTGTGTCAGTTCCCTGTCTGTAAAATGAGAATAATTACAGCACATATCTCATAGCACTGAAGCACTTAAAATAGTGCCTAGCACATAGTGAGTGCTCAGTGAAGGTGGCTGTTATTAATTAGTACAAGTAGGCTGTCGCTCTAGGACTTGACCCAGTTCCTCTGACTCCACATCTGTTGCTCTTTTTATCATGCTATACTGCCTCCATAGTGTGGTATAAAAATGCTATCTCTGTGTAGCCTGAGATTTAAATTCAAACTCTGAAGTGTATGCAGTATATTTTTCAATAATTATAATTATTAGTTTATAATCATAGGCAATCATATGGGGAAATGTACTGATGATCCACTGTTCTCTGTCCATCAGTATAGAATGGCAAATAAAAGTCTGGGAGAGAACAAACCAATACATATGGTTGTGGGCAAGAGCACCTTAATGACAGAATATGATCCCCATAAGGAAATATTTATGTTAAAGGGAAAAGAATTCCTTCAGACCAGTGTAACCTGTAATACTGAGTGGAGGCTTCCTGGTGTTGGTTTGCTGTCATCAGACAGACCAGACACCCTGAAACATCATGGGGATGCTTGCTTTCACCCTAAAAGACTTCCCTTCTTTGAGTCTTTGAGCTGGAAATAAGGGCAAGTGTCTCCAGAATGCATTTAGATGCAAGAGGCAGCATCACCTCATTCTAATGCAATGGTTCTCAGTCTTGACTGCTCATTAGAACCAGCAGAGGAACTTGTAAAACTTCCCGTGTAAAAGGCACACCCCCAGACTGACATCAGGATCTTTGGGGGCAGGGGCTGGTGGTAGTCAAGTTTTTAAAGGTCCCCAGGTGATTACAATGTGCAACCAAGGTTGGAAAGGCTGCAATGGGAAGAGCATGAGGTTGGAAGTTAAAGACTCCATAGCTCTGTACTGCTTCTGCCACATACAGTTAGGTGAATTTAGGTTAGTCATTTAACTCTTTGTGCCTCATTTTTCATTTCTTTTCATTGACAGAAGCATTCCACTCTATTTTAAGTTGCTCTATGGTTAGTATGAGATAATATGTGTGAAAATAAAACATCCTAAGGCAAGTTGATGCTATTATGTTTCTTGGGATGTGACAGTCCCAGCAGTGGAAGAAAAATTTAGATCAACTTATACAGATGTTGGACAAGAGATGTGCCATGGAAAAAAACAAAGTAAAAGTAATGTACAGTAATCCTTAGGAGGAAGGGAAGAAATAAGTGTATTATGGAGCCAACAGAAGATGATTTTTTACCACAGACTACAAAACTACCACAAAGATGAGATATGGTCATGATGGGAAATTTCAGCTTCAAAAACTTCTGACAAAATTTCACTGGTCCTTTCCTCCTACTTGCTCTTACGTGCCCCCTCCCCCTGCATTATTCCCCTTTTATCACCATCCCTCATTGAGCATCTTCCATGTGTAGACAATGGGCTGTGTGTTAGAAACAACATACATATTATGCTAAGCTTTTTAAGAAGTTTATGGTCAGATGGTAGAATGGTGAATGAAAAAATTATAGGGATAAAATAGGAAGCATTAAAATAAAAGTTTGTACAAATACTGTGGCATTTTTCATCTCTCAGTAGAGAAAGCAATGAAGAAGATGAGTCAATGATATAAAATTAATGGAAATATTCAGGAAGGATGACCATGCCATTTGGGGTTTCATAACATATAAGGAAGAAACTAATGTACATATTCAAATAGAAAATGTAGGAAAGGTGATTTCAAAATTAAGGAAATATATGAATTATCCTTGAAACCTCAAATTTAAATTTCGTCTAAGTGGTAATGAATAGTCCCAATGAGAAGACATTACTCAATTTCTGTGTGTTCATCTGTAAAGTGTATATTGTAATGGTAACCACTGCTTACCTACTTTACAGGTGTCCAATGTGTAGGAAGAACTCTATTATTAGTTACTATAATCATCTAAATGAAATAATGAGACCTAAGAACCCTAGGGAGCTCAGATTTGCTTCCTTAATAAGGAATGGAGGAGCATAAGTCTAAATACTAACAAAAAGAATATTAATAAAGGCTATAAGAATATGTATGTAGAGGTGCCTGGGTAGCCCAGTTGGTTAAGTGTCTGCCTTCAGCTCAGGTCATGATCCCAGGGTCCTAGGATTGAGCTCCATCCAGGGCTCCCTGCTCAGTGGGGAGTTTGCTTTTCTCTCTCCCTCTGCTCCTCCCCTCACTTGTGCTCTCTCAAATAAAATAAATAAAATCTTAAAAAGAAAAGAGTGTATGTATGTGTATTTGTATTTGAAGGAAGAAAAAAATCAAAGGAACATTGCTGGTGAAAATTATGTAATATTAAGAAAATGAAAACTATTCAGTTTAAATGTTTCTATTAATGACATATTTCATCAGGCTAGCAGAGGTTAATCAATCATTGTTTAGAGGGAAGCTCCAGATAAAGGTAAGTCTGGTGGAGAGCATCTAGTTGGTTAAATTGTTCAAGACTATAAACCCAGGACAATTACAAGAAACAGGGAAATGATAGATAGATAGATAGATAGATAGATAAGGTGTGTGTGAGTGATCTGGCTTTCAATAAATTTTATGTTAATTTGATTGAAGGCATAAGGCTTATAATTAACCACAGACATATGTGCCAGTGGTATAATGTGATTTCCAGAAAATCCTACTACAGATCTGAGATGAATTAATAGAAGTGTACCACACAGGTCAAGGGAGGTAGTAACCCACTTACCCCTTTGCTATTCAAAAGAAATCAAGATCCTGAGCCAGTTCTGGATGTGAACTTTAATAGGAACATTAACAAAGTTTACCACCAGGATGGTGAGGATGGTTAGGTCTCTAGAAGCCATGTCTTAAGATGAAGTTGAGGGAACTGAGGCTGTTCTGAGAGCTATCTTCAAATATTAGAAGGGCTCTCTCCCATGGGGAAAGGATGAATCTAGTTAGTATTGCTCCAGAGGTCAGAACTAGAACCAGTGGAAACGCAGCACTCAGATTAAGAAAGACATTGTGACCTTACTGTCTGGCAATGGAATAGGCAGTTTCCCAAGAACAGAGAGGGGAGTTTTCTGTCATTGGCAAGGGATTCATTCAGAGGCTGGATTGGGTGATCATCTGTTGACAATTCTTGCTTTGTGGAAGATCAAGACCTATAATGTCACTTCCAACTCTAAGATTTTATTTTTTCACTTGTAGTGAGTGTGGTGTTAAACTGTGGTGTCTGTAGTTTCTATATGAGTTATTTTAACACCTTCTTCATTACTATAAATGATATATAAACAAATGTTATTATAATGAAAACTTTGAAGATAAATCTACTTGTTTCAAAGTTCAAGTAAAAGGAAGAAATTCGTAAAGTGAGCATTGTAGTATGACTTGAACTATATAGTGTACATCATTGCCATATATCGACTTGATGAAAAGTAAATTATTTTAAACTTTGAACTATTATTAAAGAATGCATACACAGCTCCCTTTTCAAAACTCTAATTTCAGTGCTTGAAGATCCAAATTTTGTTGTAGAGTATTATAAATGGAAGAAAGCTGAATTACAGCATCCTAAAGAATGGAATTTAAAGTAAGTACTTTGTATTAACTTAAATAGCTATCATTTTACTTTCTACTGTCCAACTGAGTCATCAGAAGAAATCTTTGGAAATAACAATGGATGCTTTTTTCTAAACATAAGAACAAGAATTAGTCGTATCATTTTTTTCTTTTCCTATGAACCCAGGTGGGAAACATATTTGCTACTATTAACCTTAGAAATGTAAATTATTTGACCAACAAAAATGGGTTTATTCAGGAATAGCAGGGAATAGCAATTTGGGATTTGCAAGCTAGGTCAAAACCACAGGGCAAGTCCAAGAAATTAGGAAGAGGAATGTCACTTTATAGAAGAAGTTAGGAAGAGTTGTTTTGAAAGGAAGTCCATGGGAGAAAAGCAAGTGTTCAGAATGATGCCCGTTTGTCATTGGCTGAGTTGCTGGAGTAGTCAGTTTCTTACAGGAAATGCAATGTACATCTTTCCCTGTTGGTATTTGTACCTGAGGGTTTTGAGGATTCTTTTCTGTTGATGATTCCTCTGTAATGGACAGTTCTTGTAATTGATGTTGGGTAGTAGGGCTCTACCTTCTGCCCCCCCAACTCCATTTTAGTGAGGGTTCCCTTTATTAATTTTCACCTATTGACTGCCAAAAATAAAGATGGACATGAGGCACAGTGAAGGACTCTCACAATACCCTCTGCATTAATTCTCTTATGCCCATTCCTATTATCCTTATCAACATATGACTTAGAACTAGGAAAGTGGCACCTTGGTGATTCAGTCGGTTAAGCTGTCGACTCTTGATTTCGGTTCCGGTCATGATCTCAGGGTTGTGGGTTGGAGCCCCACTTGGGGCTCCGGGCTCAGTGGGGAGTTTGCTTGAGATTCTCTCTCTCCCGGTGCTCCCCTTCCCCCACTTGTGTGCATGTGCACTCTCTTTCTCTCTCTCTTAAATAAACTCTTTTAAAAAATTGGAAAAAAACAAAACAGAACCCTGTTTATATATCACCAGTTAGCTTTTCATCCTTCTCATAGTTCCAGATATCTTTTCCTCTTCCACAGATTTTTCATCCAGGAACCAAATTATTTCATCTAACGAGGAAGTATATAGTAAAATATGAAATTAAACTATTACAGTATCTCCAGAAATCATTGACTATTAGACTACGTTGAAGGGATCTTAATCTCATCTTTGGTCACTTGAGTCTTAAAGGCAGTTTTTCTTTTTCATCATACTAGAGCAAAGCCCTGTGATGTTGGCTAGTCTATAGTACTTACTTATTCTAGTACACTTATTTCAAAGTACTCGGTAAATATTCTATACAACACAAGGGGAATTAAAGATCCCTCCTCTTTTTTTGGCATTTACCTCATTTACCTTAGTTTTTAGCTCTTTAGCTTGCTAATAAATGGAAATACAGGATTAATAAAAATAATGTGCTGTATTTTGAATTTGTGTAGAAATTGAAGTTCTTAAAAAATACTTTCCTGTCCTTTAACATCATAATTCAGATTGGGTTTTTCGGTTGGATATTCTTTTTTCAGTTGACGTCTGTGACAACTTCCCTTCAAGCCAAAGTGGAGAAAAGCTTTTGCATTTGATACTTTTCTGCTTTCAGAATAAATTATAGGCAATAGAAAGGTTTTTTAAAGCAGAATTTGAAGGAGTACAAGCATGTTTTTTTCTTGAAGCCATGTTTCAAGTTTCGTTTAGAGTTAAAGAAAGCTACTTAGAATATAAGGTTAATTTTGCTTTGACATGACTTCCTTTTTTATTTCCCTTAACAGAACTGCTTTGTTTTATTTATTTGATCATCAATTCATGATTACATCATCAATACATATATTCATTATGTAATGCCAGCATCCCACAGAACCCCAAGTTTAGAAATAGTAGGGCCATGTCATTTTCAACTTATCCATACACTTCTACTATGGCTGAAATAATTGTGAGCTGTTTGAGTGCGAGAACACTTTTCCAAATACGTTATTTTGAAGTTACAGGTCAAATTATCATGGGCATGGTTGACTTGTCAGAATAAAACTCTCACACCTTATGCCATCTGGTGGTTGATGAGAATATATTTAGATCAAATGATAGTTTTTTTAAATTTTGGAGTTGATTATTTTAAAAACACTAAAGTTTTTGAAAGATATTACATTTAGCTGAATAATTTTATTGTGGCATAAATATGCAACAATATGTTGCAAAAATCTAAAGTGTGATGAATCTGCTTTTTCAAATAATTATTAGAAGTCTCATGTTCTGTCAAAATACAATATAATAAAGTGGTCAATTCCTAGAGACTCAAGTAGAGAATGTTTGGGCATCTTTGCAAGTGAGTGATTGGTCTGTATATGCATGCAATATAATACCATTATGCATTTCTCTGTTTTAATATTGAAAATGCTTTTTTTGCACTGAAATTTCCTGTTTAAAAAGAAAAGCCAGAAAATGCAAATTAACAGCCTTTCATCTGCATAGCATTAAGGAAAAAGACCTATCTTTCCTGCTTCATATCCCTCCTCCTACTGTCCTCCCATCTCCTCATCAATCAAGACTCGATTCTTAAGCCACACTAAAGTTCTTTTTTCTCACTATTATTTCGGGACATAAGATCTCTTCACCATTTTGTGCCTTCCGCCTGGGATATCTTTCCCAGCAGGGTCTTTGCTGGTGGT
Source organism: Zalophus californianus (assembly GCF_009762305.2). Classification (NCBI taxonomy): domain Eukaryota; kingdom Metazoa; phylum Chordata; class Mammalia; order Carnivora; family Otariidae; genus Zalophus; species Zalophus californianus. Next base: position 52,605,140 of record NC_045598.1, read on the forward strand.
CTAGAGTTAGGCTTTGGTCTGAATGAAAAGGTGGAATGTGGAGTCCTTAAGCACAGGGACACGGGAGCCAGACTATCTGAATTTCAGTCCTGGCTCTGCCAGTTACCAACACCTTGATAGGGCAAGGGCAAGTTATCAGATTTCTTTGTGCCTCAGTTTCCATATCTGTTAAGTGGCAGTGATAACTGTACCCACCCCTCAAGGAGATTGGGAGGATTAATAAATTAATACATGTAAACTTCTTCAAACAGTGTCTGTTTTTGTTCACTATTATTCATGCTTTTCCAACCGTGGCCCTAGTTCCATTTTCAGACAGAACACCTTTCTTTGGAGGTAGCATGGGGGAAAAAGCATGGGCCTTAGGGCCAGACGGATCTTAGAGAAATTCTTACCCACTTTCAGCTTGTTTCCTTATCTGTTAAATAGAGATAACATGACTTACCTTGCAAAGTTGTTTTGCATTTGCTCTCTTGAGATCATAGATATATAGTCATATAGTGTTGACTTACAGACATTCAATAAATAGTTCCTGAGGAGAGGAGGAGACAAAACCCCACACCCCCCCCAACTTTTCAGAGAATAAATATATTCTCTGTCAGAAACAGGTTAAAATTGTAACATTTTCTCCAGTTAGAACACAGGCATGGCCACCTATCATGACCACATTTATTTTAATTCCAGCATACACGTGGTTCTTTTCCCTTTTCCGCTGCTGTGCTATCTCTCCTGCCTGGCAAAGCGCATCACAAGGATGACGGGAAAATCCAGCCCAACATCTCTTTGTGAAAGGAACCCTGAGTCAGGCTTCCACGTCCCCCCATGCTCTCCTTCCATAGCACTCTGTCCCTGTCTCTTTCAGCACCTGTGGTGGAGAAATTCATCAGTTTATGGAGAGTGTGACCAGGGCAAGGCCATTATTGTGGCTTTCTATTCTCAGCAGTTAGCACGGTACCCAGCACCTAGCACGCACTCAGTCGTGTTTGTTGAATGGTACATACTTACCCTGTTGCCCCACTTAATAGGTGAATTAAATGCGAAGGCAGTTAACTTTTAGAAAAATAAAATGTAGACACTGACTTGTATTAAGACCAGTTCTAATGGAAAGATAATGGTTCTATTTGGGGAATTCCAAGGGTGTAGTTGTAGAAGAGTGATTGAAAACTGGAAATATAAATGACTTATGAATATTTTATGCAAATTCTTAAATTGTACACGTTTTAGTTAGTATTAATAGGATCCCATTGTCATTATAAGCAGCTCATAAATATTCATGAATCGATCATTTGGTTTGCTCATTTGATCATTTCTAAGGCCTTTTTTCCTCCCCTGTTGTCTTGCTTGTCTCTTGAGTATTCATGCAAATGCTTTATTTCTACTAAGACATGGGAAAGAATATGAATCTAGAGACTAATCAGTAGTTTGTATTTATTTCCTCTGGAGAAAGAATGAAAGATTCAAAACCAGAAGGCAGTGCAAGCTGTTCCTTAAATATTCTTTCTTATGCACATGTGAAACTGTTTATGTCATACTCTGTGGCTAATGAATGCTTATGTGGTAATGGAAATACCTGTGCCAGTAGCCTAAGCTTTGTCAGACAGCAAGTTATCTAAATAAAAGTTATCGGTTCTGGAGTTTTACATTCTCTGCGGCTTCAGAGGAGAGTATTGCTCTTGTCCATACATTGGAGGTGCAGAAGGAACAGGAACCAGGTATTCTTTCATTTCCTAATGGAATACCGACCATGCTGTGGAGTTGACGCCTACACTCTAAGTGTAACCCCACAGTAGTACCCATCAGCCTCCTGCAAAGCCGTAGCAAGTCAACTCGCAGGCTGAGTCAAACCACATCCTTTTTAAACACAGACACAGCTTCAAGACTAAATCCCTAACCTCCCTCTTCATCTGGGTTGTCACCCCTAGTTTCTCCACAGAAAGTCTGGAAAAGTCGATGTAGATAGTATCTACAGTTTACTAATGAGAGAAACATGAGATTAACCAACTTGCCCAAAGTTACTGATAAACACATTTTGTATTTGAAAACTAAAACTAAATTATTTCCTACTTTCCTATTAATATATGCTTATTAAAAGCTTAAATTTTTCAGGTAATGTGAAAATATGGTCTACCCAACTGCAAGCACAGATCAAGTCTACCTTTTGTGGAAAAGGTTTTTTTGGTCAATCTCAAATTCTATATTAAACAATGTTAGTTCCTTTCTCCTTCATAAAAACACTCCTATATTTATAAAATATACTATGGACATAGCTGTACTGTATTTTAAATTAAGGGGTTAATATATATTATTCCTAAGTTCCTGTATCTGATTTTATAAGTGTTTTAACTCACAAAAATACGGGATTACTATGTTTGATTCCCTTTTCTCCAGTTATATAGAAAACATTTATGCTGACTACATTAATTTAATGTATGTTTGTGCTGTCCTTTCAGGGCTTTTGAAGTTAAACATTATTTTTATAGATTTACATAATTATATATTTAATGCCTTTTTAAGGAGGAATGCTGGCTTTATTTTATTCCCCAAAGATTGAACTGTGAATGCCATCTTGTGGTTAAAGAGAGAATTAGCATTAGAATGGGCATTGGAAATGTCCCCTTTAAAAATAGACATGGAAAAAATATATAGACAAAGGAAAAAAATCCCTTTAAAAAAATAATTTCTGTCAAGCAACTACTTAGTCTCTGCTTGAATGATTTTAGAGACAGGGAGCTCAGTACTTCAAGGACCATTCAAATAGCTGGAATCTCCTGTATTTCTAGCTCAAATCTAATACCTTATGATACTCAACAATTCTAGATTTCTTTCATTCACTTAAGATTTTTATTGAGGACTTACTATGTTTTCTATACATTTGTCTGCAAAACCATCCAGAAAATGAGAAATTACCTCCATTTTATAAAGAAGATGTACAGAAAAAGTTAAAAATTCCCTAAGATTGCACAGTCCAAAAGTGACCGAGCTGAAATTCAAATCCAGGCCTGCCAGATGCTACAACCCATGCTTTTATCTATTAGGTCCAGCACCAGCTCAGACACTGAGGACCCGGGGATGGCTTTGGATATGGGTAGTAGGCATGGTTCAAGCGGTGATACTGTGGCAGAAAAGTGTCTCCACTTGTCCTTGGAAGCAACACAAATAAGACTCTTCTTTTTTTGTGTAATTATCCTTTAACTCTCAGAAAATAGCTATTGTGTCTTTTTCCTATTTCCCCTTAAGTTTTCTCTTTTTTCAGAATAAACACACCCAGTTCTTTCAACTGTTTTCTTTTTTAATGAATTCCACATTTTTTTATTGTTCACCTTTTATGGGTTTAATTCATTTAATCAACTTTTCTCTCAGCATGTACCCCCAAAACTTTACCATGGATTTCTGGTTGTAGCACAGAATCTGGTGGGGCATTCTATATTATAAACACCGTGACTTAAAGCTGTTTTCCCCTTCACCTCCCAAAAAGAGGGATTTTGATAGGTGTCAAAAACACATATTGGGCTTTTTTTTTTTTTTTTTTTAAGAGAATTGTTCCTTTGGTTCTGTACCCACATAGAACACTCTTGTGAGGGGTCTCTCTGTCTCCCTTTCCCTCCCTACCTTCCTCTCCCCCTCAGCACCCTACCCTATCCCACCCCACGCCCAACTGTGGCCACAGAAATATGATACTTAGATTAGCTTGGGCCTTGGTCTGAGCAGGGGTGAAATTGAGGAGGGCTGTGGTTTCCTAGAGGCCTATTAGATTGTGTTCCACCTGAAGGGAGAAACAGGAAGGAAGCCAAGAAGTTCCCTTAGAACGTGTTACAAAAAGTCAGATCACTAGATGGAAGGGATACAGTAAGTTTTATGACCCTCGTTATGTGCATAAAGCTACTTTCCAAGAACAGGTAGCAACTTACAGTGCTAACAAAATTAAGAATTTAAGATGAACAAGTATTTGGGTTTCTAGTTTTATTTTTTAACTTAATAATTATGACATCTTCCTTTATAGTCATTTAATTTGTATTTAGTGACACTAAACTTTTTTTTTTAAAGATTTTATTTATTTATTTGACAGAGAAAGAGATAGCGAGAGCAGGAACACAAGCAGGGGGAGTGGGAGAGGGAGAAGCAGGCTTCCCACAGAGCAGGGAGCCTGATGCGGGGCTCGATCCCAGGACCCTGGGATCATGACCTGAGCCGAAGGCAGATGCTCAACGACTGAGCCACCCAGGTGCCCTACACTAAACTTTTTTATCATTTATGTTTTCAATTATATAAAGTCAAATGGTTGAATAAAAAAAAGAAAATATTAATACTTGTATAGTTTTTTGAAGACGATTTATCAATAAGGGATAAAATGTATAAATCAAGTTTGTTTTTTTGGGGGGGATGGGAGGACTAGATGGAGAGGGAGAGAGAGAATCTTTTAAAGATTTATTTATTTATTTTGAGAGAGTGAGAATGAGAAAGAGAGTGAGACGGGGGAGGGTTAGAGGGAGAAGCAGGCTCCTCGCTGAGCAGGGAGCCCGATGTGGGACTCGATCCCAGGACTCCAGGATCATGACCTGAGCCGAAAGCAGTTGCTTAACCAACTGAGCCACCCAGGCGCCCCGAGAGAGGATCTTTTAATCAGGCTCCATGCCGAGCATGAAGCCCAATGCAGGGCTCAGTCTCACAACCCTGAGATCATGACCTGGGCCAAAATCAGGAGTCGGACACTTAACTGACTGAGCCACCCAGGCAACCCAGTTATGTTATTTTCCAAAATCATATTTGTCCTGAGGAAAATAATATTCCAATTTTTTGTTGTTTTTGTTTTTTGTGTTTGTTTATTTGTTTTGGTACTCACACAATGGTTGCAGAGGGCTAGAAATAGTGTGTGTTCTTGCTAGAGTGCTAGACCTCTTAATTCAAGGGGACATTGAAGAAAGACTTCAGAAGGGTCATGCCTTAGGGCTATATTAGCCCCCCAGTAAAAGCTGTTCTAGACCCATAAGAAAGTTTAAATACAATCCTTGAATATATCAAACTGACTTGTAAGATACTGAACTGCATGCTGGAACAATGAACAACCATATTTAAAAGAATATATAAAATTCCCCAGCAAAGTAAAATTTACAACGTCCAGAATCCCAGCCATACAAATAAGCAGGAAAATATAATCCATAACCAAAATAAAAATCTATCAATATTTATAAATAGATCCTCAAATAATAGAGATGATGGAATTAGTAGATATGATTTTAAAGCAGCTATTATTCATCTTATAAAATGTACTCAAGGATTATAAAATGTAATCAAAAACACAAGAAACAAGTGTTGATGAGGATGGGGAGAAAAAGAGCCCCTCATTCACTATTGGTGGAAATGTAAAGTGGTGCAGCCACTGTGGAATAGAGTATGGAAGTTCTTAAAAAAATTAAAAATATAATTACCCTATGATCCAGTAAATATCCACTACTGGGTATTTACCCAAAGAATATAAAAACAGTAATTCAAAAAGATATGCATCAATATGTTTACTGTAGCATTATTTACAATAACTAAACTATGGAAGCAGCCCAAGTGGCCATCCACTTATGAATGGAAAAGGAAGAGGTGGTATACACACACACACACATATACACAGTGGTATATTACTCAGCCATAAAAAAGAATGAAACCTTGCCATTTGAAACAACATGGATGGATCTAGAGAGTACAGGGGTAAGTGAAAGAAGTCAGTCAGAGAAAGACAAATCCCATATGATTTCAGTCATGTGGAATTTAAGAAACAAAACAAATGAACAAAGAAAAATAAAGAGAGACAAAAGAAACAGACTCTTAACTATAGAGAACAAATGGTGGTTCCCAGAGGGGAGGTGGGCGGTGGGGGATTCGGGGGATGGTGAAGCAGATGAAGGGGATTAAGAGTACACTAATCACGAGGAACACTAAGTAATGTATAGAATTGTTGAATCACTATATTGTACACCTGATACTAATATAACACTGTATATTAATTATACCTGAATTTAAAAACATAAAATAAAAAGAAACAAACAAAATAAAGTCAGCATTACCTCAACAAAACCAAAGACAGTACCAGAAAGAAAATAAAAACCCCATTACAGATAAATACACCTCATGTACACTGATGCAAATATTTTAGCTAATTGAATCCTATTGTATAATTATCATAAATAACATAAATATATAATTATATAATTAATAAATGTGATGATTGTACATGACCAAGTGGGGTTTATGTCAGGAATGTAACCTTGGTTTAATATTTGAAAAATTCAAACAGTATAAAATAGAATAAGAAGAATCATATGATCATCTCAATAAGTGAAGAAAATTTCAACATCCGGTTCCTAATTAAAAAAAAAAAAAATCAGCCTCCAGAACTGTGAGAGAATAAACTTGTTATGGAAGCCCTAGGAAACAAATGCACCTTGCCTTACCAGTTGATGCTTTCATTACTTTTACAGTATTTATCTTACACCATACTTGTTTTTCTAATGACTGTTCTGCTAGGAAACATACTGGAATAATTTCCGTTGACCATTGCACTAGTGAACACTCAGAGTAGCACCACAATCAAACCCTGCTGCTCTGCTTGTCTGCCTGATTTAATATGTTTGCCTTATCTTTCTCAAAAGTAATGTACACTTCCCAGAATTCACTTGGAAATTTAGATGATTTCTTTTTCTCATTCTAGGTACGCTGCTACCATGGCTCGGCTGGCTAGAGAAAGTAGAAGGCCTTCCAAAGTCAATTATCCAACTGAAAGATTTCATCGCTGCCCAACTCCAAGTACATTGAGTTCAGCCTATTTGTTTTGCTTTGTTTTTAGAACTAAAATATTAGTCATAATAATAAATGTAAATTTTTTTCAGTTCAGATAAATATAAATCTGTGAGACCTAATCTTGTGTTCTCCTTTTAAGGTTGCTTTAACTTTCTGACTAACCAAATAAATTCAGTAAATTATTTACATAGGAATTGGAGCTTGGAAAAAAATTGAATTACCCTTTGAAGCTCACCACCTCTAACAGGTTAATGTACAATTTGAAAATCTAAGGCTAGGTTTCAAGGCATATAAAAGCATTCAAAACAAGAAAAATACCAAATAAACTGATCCCTTAAGATCACTGTAGATTCAGAGATATATGCAATATGGCTGAGAAGAAAGGAATAATGTTGGTTGAATTGTTTTTGGTGATCTTTTTTAAAATTAATGTTTTTTAAAGAAATATTTGGGGGACGCTTGGGTGGCTCAGTCGCTTAAGTGTCTGCGTTTGGCTCAGGTCGTGATCCTGGGGTCCTGGGATCGAGCCCCACATCAGGGGGAGCCTGCTTCTCCCTCTCCCTCTGCCATTCCCCCTGCTTGTGTTCCCTTCCTCTCACTCTCACTCTCAATAAATAAATATAATCTTAAAAAAAAAAGAAATACTTGGGATAAGTTGAGGGAGGGTCTTGAGCAGGAAGAAAGTTGGTAACTTATAATAGAAATCAGCTAGTATAGAGGGGAAAGCAAGACATTTGGGGTCAGAGAACTTGGGTTTAGATACCAGGTCTGTGCAGTTATGAGAAAGGCATTTAACCTCTGAGTTTCAGTTTCTGCATCTTCAGCCAGTACTGAGTACATAGAAGATGTTCAGTAAATACTTGTACCTAATATTCTGCCCTAACACACAGGATTCTTGTGACTAAGTGACTCCATGTATGTAAACATTCTTTGTGAACAGGAAAGTCCTAGTTATCACATTTCGCTGACCCCTGTCCTTCAAACACAAGAGCATAAACATGCCAGGCAGAGGCAGCAGCCTTCATTCAGTGGTTTTCCAAGAGCCCTGTTTCCATTATCTCTGACTTGCATTTCCCCAGCTCAGATTCTACTTTTCTTCCTCCTTCCTGGTTTGGTGTACCACTTAGACTCCCTCATCAGAGTGACCAGCCTCAATCTTTTCTATTCCACTCTGCCGCCTTCTACATTTCAGGGTGTCTGAAAGCCTTGGTGAGAAACGTTGCCTTTTCCAGCCAGACTCTGCTTCCTCCATGAACTCTCTGCTCTCTGCAAACTCTGTCCTCCCCACACCCTCACATCTGTACGAGGGGAAGAGATCTTTTGGTTGAGTTGATGATTACAATAATTCCTGTTCATGCTTTGTCAGACTTCTTTCTACAGCTCACATCTGCTTATGTTTTTCTGAGTCTAAAATCCTTTGTTCTCCATTTTGTTCAGGATAAAATTTATACTCTTTGACATGGCAAAGTCCTTAATGCTCTAATGTCTATCTGCCTTTTCAATAACATCTCTTCCCACTCTCCCACTCATACCCTAAACAACACACTCACTCTCTCTCTCTCTCTCCCCCCCAAAATAAATAAATAAATCTTAAAAAAAAAAAAAGAAATATTGGCTATCCTGTTCCACCTCCATAGGCAAAAAGGCAAAATATACTCCCTTGACCCTTGACTTTGAATTTTGCCATGTGACTTGTTTTGATCAGTGGACTATTGGTGGGTGTGGTATGCCTGGAGTTTGGGAACGGCTTGTGCAGTTTGGCTTGCTCTTTTTCACTTCTGCCATCATCACAAGAGCATGCCTGGACTAGCCTTCTGGTCACAGAGGAAGATGAGAGCCACAGAGCCGGGCTTCCCCAGATAAGCTCCCCAGCCACCCCCAGCCCAGATAAGCCAATCTCTGGTGGACCTGCAGACACGTGATCTGGACAAATGCTCACCACTGAGATGTTGTGGTTGCTTATTATGTCGAAATAGTGAGCTTATACAGCATATGAAAGGGAAGCGTGACTCGGTTGAAAAAGGAATGAACTCTGTGCTCCTCTTTTGTAGCGGGGGTTAGCATATCATAGTTTGCTAATGAGAAAAATACATCAGAGATTTAGGAGGTAGGAGGTAGGAGGGAGGAAGAGGCCATTAATTCCTGAGAAATTGGCAGTTTCCTCAGACTGCAATTTCACGCAACTCTTCACAAACTCCCAGTTTACAGATACGATGGATTCACAAATATCTCCATGAACTCCCAATTTTTGTCCCACTTTGGGTGGTTAGGTGTGTACAGCTCCTTGTACTGCCCCATGAACTCCTGGTTTTTCCACATCAGGCTAAAGTAGGTAGTGACTGCTTTTCCAGTTCTCCAGCTGTAGCCTTCCAGACTTTCACTCCCCTACATCTCCCACACCTGTGTAATCCCTATTTTCTATATTAAACTCCTCATTCTTGTATTAGCTATAGTGCCTCTGTTTTCCTAACTGAACCCAGACTCACACAGAACTGAATGAATATAAACCATTTGGCAATAATCAGAGCTCACCAGTCAGAAGAAATTTTAATACCTTTACCAATTAAATTATTTTCAGATTAAAAAATATATATATATATGAGTTTCCAGAATCCATCCCCAGAAAGGCATACAAACTCTACGGCAATTAGTGTTTGTGCTTTCAGAAGTTATTTTGTTAACATAATAACAGAGTTCCCACCTTTAGTATTGATTCCAACTAGTAAATCCAAAGTTTCTTGGAGGGATTTATAATACTTAAGATTTTCTGGAGGAAGGCAGTTCAAAATCATATTTTTTCTGTGTCGTAAGGAAATATTTTTGTATTTGCTTTACATTATGCTCAGCTACTCTAGCCAGAATTTCTTTTTATGCTTCTGAGGAGGTTTTTATGGTTTAGGGTTTTTTTTGTTTTTGGGGGGTTTTTTTTGGTTTTTTTTTTTTTTTTTTTTTGGTTTTTGTTTGTTAGTTCTTGTTTTTAACAGAGCAGAAGCTAGAGGGCAAATGGTCAAAGTGATTGACTCTCAACATTCATTCCTGGCCAACAACTGGTATCAGCCCATCATGGTAATCCCATTTTCCTTGCCAGGAACTTGCTTAGGAGCAGCGTGTGACACAATTCTCCCTGAGAGGAAGTATGCTGAGGGTTTCAGAGGGTGGTTTTCCTACTCTTAAAAATGAGACTCTGGAGAGAAAGACCCCTTTTTACCCTCTGGATGTTGCCATGTCTGATGTGAGTACTGGAATGGCTACAGCTCTCTTGCTATGAGTCTGAGGATGAAAACAACACCAAAGATGGGAAAGCAGATCAGTGGAAAGAACTGGTCCCTCATGATGTTGTTGAGTCACTGGATCATTCAGTCCTGCCCTACCTCTGATTTTCCTCTTCTGTGAGATTAAGACATTTGCCTATTGTTTAAACAGGTTTGAAGTGGGCTATGAATCCCAAAACATGTAAATTCAGAACAGTCTAAACCTGTTTAAAAAGGACCTGAGTTAGTCTATCAATGATGTGTTCATAGAAAATAAAGTAGGTTTTCTCGAGGGAAAGACAGAATTTACAGTTAAACTAATGAAAGCTAGAGGTAAATATTAAAATACAAAACTAAAAACTCAATCATTGGAGACCTCAAGATTCTCCTAGGGTAAGGACAGCTGTCTAAACTCATAGCTCTCTACAAGTCTTTCTATAAAACAAAGAGACCAAGAAAACAATTTACTCATAACCCTTGTCCATAGCACAACTAGAAGGCAATGAATATTACAAGATTTATTGGATATGTGATTGGGGAAATGAACATATGAGACAACAGAATTTGTCCTGGATCCCTTACTAGGCAATGAATTAGGTGGCAACTGCAGCAAAACATAGATAGCATGACTAGGGTTACACATTCCTAAAAAACAAGTTCCCCATGCTGGGTAGAAATATTGAGCAATATAGATACTATACCTATATTCTTCCTTTAAATGTAATTAGTTTATTTCCCTATTTACAAGACCTATAGAAAAAGATGAATCTTTTTTGCATGATATAGGAGGCTTTCCTAATCTGGCCTCAGCCTAACTAGCCAGCCCCACCCAACTCTCCACTGTAACCCAGGGATTTGGGATCTGATGGACCTGGAATCAATTCTTATTACCTGGGTGTCCTTGGACAAGTTACTGTAGGTCACCCAGTCTCAATTTCCTCATCTGTAAAATAAGGATAGTAATCCTACCTGTCACAAGGGTCGTATCTAAGTTAAATAATATTACCCACGTAGACTGCTTAGCACAGCAGTTGGCTCAGCATAAATGCTGATGTGTCAACTCTGATTACCTCCAAACCTGTCAAGTCCTCTTATACCTTTGTGCCTTGGTATGTGCTGTGTTCTCAGTCTAGAGTGCTCATACCTTCCTTCTTTGCCCCTCTCTGTTCAGCAAACTGCTCCTCCTCTGTCAAAATCCAAGCCTGTTTTCACTTACACAACAGTTCCACCCTTGTGCTGCTGAAGCACTCTCAGACACTTTCCCTTCCATGCCTACTGGTGCTTGGTGGGGACTCAGTAATTACACGTTAGATGAATGAACTAACAAAGCATAAAGAAGACTGACCAGAATGGAAGGAATGATATATGACAAAGTAATTGCAAAATGTAAAATTTAGAGAGTTTTAAAAGGTTGTTTGCATTCACTACCCGATCTTAGGCTCTATCCGAGAAATGCAGGAACACATCTCTTTTTATTGTGTTCCCTGCCATGTCTATTAATTTTTTTTTAAAGATTTTATTTATTCATGAGAGACAGAGAGAGAGAGAGGGAGAGAGAGAGAGAAGCAGAGGGAGAAGCAGGCTCCCAAGGAGCAGGGAGCCCGATGTGGGACTTGATCCCAGGACCCTGGGATCATGACCTAAGCCGAAGGCAGACGCTTAACCATCTGAGCCACCCAAGCACCCTCTATTAATTTTTTTTATATTTCCTCTTATAGTTCAAAATTTTGCTGACTCACAGACTGAAATGGATATTGTCAAGAAAAAGGAGAGGTGGAGGAGTGTAGCTTTACCAGATGATGATAATGCGAATGAGTCGTGGGAAGAAGAAGCAGAAGACCTGGTCGCCTGGACCAACACTCTTGATATAGACGTTTTAGAAGATTCAGCCTGATGCTCCAGGATTTAAAACCACAGCTCGGCTTCATGAGGCAACTTTGGAACTTGGATTCCATTTTTTTTTTGAAGTTGGCCTCATGCTCTCATGTCAAGTACACATTAGAAATATAAGTACAAATCAGTGAGTATGTTTCTTTGAATTTTTTGAGCCTCTACTTCATTGTTTGAAGCTAAGTTAACCAAATTAGGGATATTCATTGTGGCATTTCAATCAATGGTATTACAGTTGTTAGGCTATGGGATGCAAGTTTTTGCAGGCAGGGCAGGATAGGAGTCAGGTAGAGGCTGGGATAGGAGGGGAGCGCTTGGGAGCTTCAAAGCCTGGACATTAACCAAAGAGAGGGATCTTTACAGAGGTCTACATCTGCCTGGTTTAGTGTCATGTTTCCTCCATATTCAGGGGATGAGATGTCATCCATCCACCAATGTTCCTCTTCTGTTTTCTCTCAGAAAACATGTTCTGTTTCCTCTTGGACCTTATCCCCTCATATTCTCATATCTTTATTTTCTTTCTCTCTTTTTGCTGCATTGTCTCAACCTGAAAATGTACTCGGGTCTCTCCTATTTTAAAATATGTCTCCACCTTTGACCCTATATTTCTACTTCCCTCAGCACTATATTATTCAGGGGCACCTGGCTGGCTCAGTTGGTGGAGCATGGGACTCTTGATCTCAGGGTTGTAAGTTTGAGCCCCATGCTGGGTGTAGAGATTAAAAATAAAATCTTTAAAAAACAAAAGCAAACACTATATTATTCATATTTTCTCAGTTATGTTTATTGATAACAGTCTATCATTTGCCATCTTTATTTCTTAGGTTCACTTCCCATTTGCATTCCACTGCACAATAAAATCTGTCTTCTGCTTATATTACTTGATTAAAATTCACTAGGATCACCAAAGACTTCCATATTGCCAAAATACAATAGCTACCTTATCTTACTGGCCACAGTAAGGCTATATTCGATATTATTGATCACTTCTATCTCTCATTTTTAATGTTTATTGCCTCACCTTTAAAGAGGCTTGTTTTGAGGCCACCTACCTATACACACATCTCTTCCCGCAAACACCATAAATATGTATACTTATAAATATGTTAGCTATAGAGAGACATAGATAGATGCCTGACCTTGGATCTAGTTGTTAAATAGGTCTCTCCCTCATTTCTAAAGAACCTGATTTTACTTCCTATGAAAAAAGAAAAAGTTGTTATATGTACTCTAGTGTCTGGACATTTCCCTGGCTAGCTAGATGTTTTCAAGTCTGCCTGTGGTAGTTCAGACAATAAGGCCCCAAGTGATTGTAGTGCCTAACACTTTTATTACCCTCCACAACCAGAACCACAAAATTCTAGCAGCTATCCCAGATTTTCCCTCCTTTTGTCAATGCCAAAATACAGCGAAGAGCCAACTTCATGATCCCGCCCAACTTGATAACAATCAGAGTTATTTTTATACCAATAAAAAGTACCATTGTGAATGGCCCATCCAATACCTCAATGAAATTATAGGATGTGGTCAAAAGAGGCATTTTACTGATGGTCACACTGTTGGAGGCTGGGCCTCTGACTCTTCTCTTGTGGTTTTCTAGGAGGACAAACATGTAGATTGTCAACAGATATACAGCAGTCACCAAGAAATTAAACCCAAAAGGACCATGACAGTCAACCAAAAATATGTCCTTGATATCAGCTGTCATATATTGTACTTTATTCTTTTCATTTAATCTCTTTCTTCAAAGAAGTTACGTTTGTTGCTTTATTTCTTGCAACCAGAAGACCTGGGGGTAAAAGTGGGTGATGGGGGAAGGACGGGTAGGGAACACATTTTTGGAATAGAGACATTAATCGGTAGAACAGGATAGTTTATTTAATTACCTTCACTATAACTCTGGCCATTCGTTCTGGGTCTCCAATAGGAGTTTCCCTTCCACCTCTGGCCCTTGGTGAAAGATTCTTTTGAGTTCCAGCCCAATGATCTTCTCTACACATTTTTCTTGAAAGATGTTGCCACTGTCAGAGTTTTACCTCCCACACATATTGTCATTCCCTGACCCTTTTTCCACCTGCCTTAAAAGGCATCTTCACTTCAACGTCCCCCATGCATCTGAAACTCAACATGCCTGGTTTAAACTCATTTCTCTTCCTCCACCTTCTGCCTCTCGTGTTTCTTTTTCAGTTAATGGAACAATCACAAGATAAAAACTTGGGGGTCACTATAGACTTCTCTTTTTCACTTATGGCCAATCGATCACCAAGACTTGCAATATTATCTTTTAGATGTCTCAAATCCATCTTCTCATTCCTGTTCTTACCATTACTTTATATTATGAAGCCCTTTTTAATAAATAGGTGGGATTATACTTTTCTTTAAGGACATCATTCACTTTCCTAAAATTCTTCAGAGAATCTCCTCTTATTAGAGAATGTCCAGATCACCCACCCTCTCCAACCTCATCCACCACAACTTCCCACATTGTGCCTAATGTTACCAAAGTCCGTATGCCTCTCCACATGTAACATGCTCTCTCCTGTCTTTGCTTATGCCACTTTCTCTATCTGGAATGCCTTCTTTCCCTTCTTCACTTGACTAACTCCTATTCATCTCCTAAAGCGTAATTCAGCATTTACATAAAATCTTCTCTGCATGCCTCAGACCCACCCTAGGCTGGGCTAAGTCTCGGTCTGTCTCTCTCTATTCCTCTGTCTGCATATGTGTATGTATGTGTGCAGCTATGTTATATTGAAATTTTGTTTGTGTAATCCAATCAGACTCAGAGGTATTTCATAATGTAGGACCCACATACCAACAGTTGCCACAAATTCTCTACCTCATACAAAAGCTCCTGTTTCACTGTCATAGAATCTGCTGTTAAAAAATAAACTTGGAAAATTTAGCAAATTGGTGAATTTGAAAGTGACAAAAAGGGAAGCTTTTATTAATAAGCAGGAATATCTTGAAAGAGTTGATTCTGGAAAAAGATGCTAGATTTTTTATAACAGCTTTAGTAAGGTATGATTGACATACAATAAATTAAACTATTTAAAGTGTCCGATTTGATAAATTCTGACACTCATGTAATCATCACTACTATTAAGATTGTGAACCCATCTGTCACCCCCCCAAAGTTTCCTCATACCTCTTTGTAATACCTCTCTCCTGCCCGGGCACTTCCTGCCTTCGTCTCTCATTTCCAGGCAATCACTGATATGCTTTCTGTCATTATAGATTATTGTGAATTTTCTACATTTTTATGTAAATAGAATCATACTGTAAATACTTGTTTTTGCCTAGCTTCTTTCACTCAGCATTATTTTGAGACTGATTCATGCTTTGTATATATCATTCTTTTATTTTTATTGTCAGGTAGTATTCCACTGTATAGATTATAGATATGCCACAATTTATCCTTTCCCCTGTTGATGGGCATTTGAGTTGTTTCCAACTTGAGACTATTATAAATATAAAAGCTGGTATGGTAGATCTACCTGCAGATTACCAACAGTGAGTCATGCCCTTGTATGATCCCCTCCCCATGAGTGTGAATAAAACCTATGACTTATTTCTAGCCAATAGCATATGACAAAGGTGATTGGATAGTCATTGCTGCCATTATGTTACATTACCTAAGACTCATCTTAGCAGACAGAGTTTCTTCTGCTGGCTTTGAGGACATAAGCTGTCATATTATAAAAAAGGGCTGCATGGCCAGGGACTGCCTGCAACCTCTAGGAGCTGAGAGTAGCTCCTGGGTGGCAGCCAGCAAAAAAATAGGGACCTTGGCCCTCCCAACTGCAAGAAATTGAATCTTTCAATAACTGTGTGAGTTTGGAAAAGACCTAACCCCCAGGAAGGAATGCAGCATGGCTAACACCTTGATTTCAGCTTTGTGAGATTCTGAGCACCCAGCTAGGCCATGCCTGGACTACGAAGTAACAAATGTGTGTTGTTTTTAAGCTGTTAAATTTGTGGGAATTTATTATGCAACAATAGAAGATTAAGCTAGATGATACGAACATTCATGTAAATGGCTGGATCACACGGTGCATAAGTTTTAAAAGATTGCCAAACTATTTTCCAAAGGAATTTTACAATTTTACATTCCCACCAGCAATGCATAAGAATTCCAGTTCCTTCACATTTTGGCCAATACTTGGTGTGATCAGTCTTTTAAGTGTTAGTCATTCTAAAGGATGTAAAGTGGCATCCCATTTTAACTTGCATTTCCCTAAATCCTGTGATGATGAGCATCTTATCATGTACCTATTTGTCATCCTTCTATCTTTTCTGATGAAATATCTATTGAAAGCTTTTGTCCATTTGTTACTGGGTTGGTTGTTTTTGTATTACTAAGTTTTGAGAGTTCTTTCTGTATTCTGGATACAAATCCTTTATCAGATAAATGATTTACAGAGAGAAAATTTGCAAACTAGTGACTAGTCTGCCACTTGTCTTTTCATTGTCTTAACAGTTCTTTCAAAGAATAGAAGTTTTTAATTTTGATAAAATCCAACTTACCGATTTTTTTCTTGTATAGATTGTGTTTTTGATGTTGTATCTAAGAAATTCTTGCCTAATCCAAGATTACAAAGATTTTCCTTTATTCTTTCTTGTAGAAATTTTATAATTTTATACTATCTATTTAGGTCTATGATCCATTTTGAGTTAATGTTTGTATGTGGTAAAAGGAATGGATCAAAGTTTGTACGTGTTTCTCTCTCTCCTCCTTTCCTTCCTTCTTTCCTGTCTCTTTTCTTTCCTCCCTCCATCCTCCTTTCTTTTTCCTCCATCCATTCCTCCCTTTCTTGCTCCCTCCCTTTTTCCTCCCTCCCTCCCTTCCTGCATTCATGTCTTCCCATATGGACATTCAGTTGTCCCAGCAACATTTGTTGGGACTATCCTTCCTCCAGTGAATTATCTCAGTACCTTTGTCAAAAATCAGTTATCCAAGGGCGCCTGAGTGGCTCAGTTGGTTAAGCGTCTGCCTTCTGCTCAGGTCATGATCCCAGGGTCCTGGGATGTAGCCCCACATCGAGCTCCCTGCTCAGTGGGGCACCGGCTCCTCCTGCTCCTTCCCGCTCCTGCTCTCTATCTCTGTCTTTCTCTTTCAAATAAATAAATAAAATCTTTTTTTAAAAATGTCAAGTCAAGCTGGTTGATTGTGTTGTTCAAGTTTTCTGCATCTTCACTGATTTTCTCTCTGCTTGTTCTATCAGTTATTGAGAGAGATGTTTTGAGCTCTCTGAAACTGTAGGTTAACCTATTTCTCCCATCAGTTCTATCAGTTTTTGCTTTGTGTATTTTGAATCTTTGTTGTTAGGTTTGAAAACATTTAAGGTTATTGTGTCTTCTTGATGAATGGGCCCATTTATCATTATGAAATGATTTTCTTTGCTTTGAAATCTACTTTGTCTGATAATCATATAGCCAGTCCAGTTTTCTTCTGATTAATATTAACATGGTATATTTTTTTCTATTCTTTTGCTTTTTTAAAAAAAAATATTTATTTATTTGACAGAGGGAGAAAGCACAAGCAGGGGGAGCTGCAGAGGGAGAGGGAGAAGCAGGCTCCCGCGAGGCAGGGAGCCCCACATGGGGCTCAATCCCAGGATCCCAGGATCATGACCTGAGCTGAAGGCTTAACCAGTTGAGCCACCCAGGTGCCCCTATTCTTTTGCTTTTAACCTATTCGTTACAGTTTTACCTATCTCTAGAGTTTTCAAAAGAATTAAATAAGATGTATTACTTATAAGAGAGCATAGGACATAGTGAATATTTACTATCTGTTAATTACTGTGACTATTTGCTATTTCTCTTTATTCAAGGCAATGAGAACATTTCCTAACATATCAGACTGCATTCATTACCCAGCTATAGTTATATTCATATTTTCTACTTTGGGATGTAAACAGAAAAAATATGCTAAAAATACATGAAAGCCAAAATAGAAGTGTTTTCCTTAAACAAAGAAAAAAAAAGCCTGACTCCGTCATATGCTTACCTAGCCTTGTAACCTTGGGCAAATTACTTAACCTTCCTGCATCTTGGTTTCCTAATCAGTCAAGGATGGATAATAATGACACCTAGGTTCCTATAGTTGTTGAGAAGACCTAATACATCAGTACATTAATATTTGTAAAGTGCTTAGAGCAGTGCCTAACCCAGGGGTGCCTGGGTGGCTCAATGGGTAAAGCGTCTGCCTTCGGCTCAGGTCATGATCCCAGGGTCCTGGGATCGAGCCCCACATCAGGCTCCCTGCTTGGTGGGGAGCCTGCTTCTCCCTCTCCTTCTACTGCTCCCCCTGCTTGTGCTCTCTCGCTCTGTCAAATAAATAAATAAAATCTTAAAAAAAAAACAAACAGTGCCTAACCCATAGTAAGTGCCATATATATGTTTGAAAAATAAAAAACACACTTTACTTCCTCCCAGTAATTGTTCTAATGAAGTGTGAAAGAAATTCATATTCAGAAAACCTAATAAATCTGCAGTTTTATGAAATACCCCGGTGATTTTGATGAAATTATCAGTGGTTGACACTTTGTGACACAATATAATTCCAAGATTTATTTCTAATATGATTAACATGGTGCAAGTGGTGCCACTGGGGGTTGGGAGTGTCATTTTATAATGAAGCCCCATGACTGAGTACACAGCCTAATTTGGAGAGAGTTGTCAAGTCTAAATTTGAGGTCCTGTGTGAACATGAGTCCCAGCCTCCTTGTGATAAGCCCAGGTACTTTCAGAGAAGACAGGATAAAAGGAGCAGGAAATTCCATTTTTTGAAAATTTCCTATAATGTTTGGATTTTGTCATTAGAACCCCAGAGTTTAAGTTTTTAAATTTCGCCTTTTGGTTTAGACTCCTCTTTCCCTCCAGATGGCGCCAGTTAGCTGCTATTTTCTGTACTCTAGTCGAGGTGCCCGGACTTCCCTAGAAGCCAGGAACCAGATATCTTATTATGCTTTTAAAGGCTTGCATGGCACATGAACATTTTATAAAAGCAGGAATATTTTGCTTTCCCTTCCCAGGAAGTTGTTTACTCAGTGCTGGGAAAGGTTTACTAAGAGGAAAATGACCCAGAGCTTACACATTATGCACATTGATAAAATCGTAGAACCAACCTCCTGAAGAAATCTGTCAGTCCTCACCACTGCCTTCAGGCAGGACCACACAGACACCACCCTCTCATAGATGAGAATGAGTACAAAGAGAGAACAGTAAAGCTCAGGTCTTTGTTTAATGACTTCCAGACATCATGCATCCACTGAGAGCTGCTTTGCGTCCTACCTGAGGGAAAGAGGAATTTCTCTGGGGGCTGGCAGAAAGCCAGAAGGCTCCGGGACCAGTCCCCCACCTAGAGAGCCCTTTGCCTTCTGGCTTCTCACCTACAGGCAGTGGTTGTCCCTAAAGAGTAAATGCCAAGCATTGTTGAGTGGGGTGGGGGATTGCAGGAGACCCTGTCCGAGGCATCTCTGCTTATTTGTCTATTAACAAAGGGTATAAAGAGAACGAGAATTTAATTATCTTTTTGTTTTGTTTTGTTTTGGGAGTCCCAGAATTAAATTTAAGCCACTGTCTCCAGAAAGTGAGATCTAAATCTTACCCAAATATTCAATCCCAGGAGGAATATTCAATATTCACCTTTCAAGAGGGAGTTCTTTTTGGCTAATCTGATTCCCAGATACAAAAGCATAAGCCTACTTGATTTGAGGTTTTCATCATAAAAGATGGAGAACAGCTGGTTTTCATTTTCTGAACAGTACCCCTTAATAGATCTGAAGGCTAGTTTTAAGTGTTCCATACTCTCCTACTATCTGTACTAACCAACTCCAGCCTTTTTTGCTTTTTGTCATGGCCTGAATGTCCAAACCCTCTTTCTGTCTCATCTCACTTTTAAGTTCTAGAGACCAGACTAGAATTGAAATGAAAAGTGATCACTCGAATGACCAAGGACAATTATACTTACAAGTTGAATTCTGTTTCAACAATACAATTGCGATATCCAGTCTGATCTCCTGAGGCTTCTTATGTGTCTCAACAACTAGCTCATGTTAACGATGCTCTACTGATAGAGACAAATGTTTTCTCCAGAGAAAAAGTCATATATAGCAGATGTGTCCACAAGCTGCTATCCATTTCGAAGTCAAACTACATAATTAAGATGCTGTTCTGGCTAAGCGTATATGTAATAATTAATTTATAGTAAGTCTAAAATAAACTTCAATCTATGTCACCAATAAAGGCTATTAATAAGATATTACTGTAATGTTCAAAAATGTTCAGGTTATAACTCTGAGTTCTCATACCATGTGATCACTAGAAGTAAACTTTTTTCCACATTCAGCTATGACTCACAGAAGACCTACTAGAGGATTAAAGAAATAGAGACTTATTTTTCTCATAAAACAAGGAGCCCTGAGGTGGGAAGTTACTGGCAGTGGTCCAGCTAGTTATGCAACGATGCCATCAAAGATCAAGCTTTTTCTGTATTTCCACTCTGACATTTTTGGAGCTTTGGCTTTTGTCTTCAGACCTTTTGCTTCATGGTTACAACATAGCTGCTAAAGCTCCAGACTTTACCACTGTGTTGGAGAGAACAGGAAAGGGGAGTGATGCTGGATGCTATTCCTCTGTTTCAGAGCAAACACCTACCTCAAAAAGAGTCAATGTCTTCAGTGTTAGAAACCAAAACTGCTAGCAAATTTAGAGTCAGTCCTGTTAATAATTTATCCATACATTCATTATTTTAATTCATTGCTGATTCAATGGGTGGTTTTCGATATCTTTTGCCACATTTTAAAATGCATTTAATAATCGATAGGGGAGAAAATGGATAATTATATATATATATATATATCCATTTGTATTTTACATTTTTATATTTTTGTACTTGCAAAAATGTCCAGGTCACCTTGACAGATGGGAGACAGTGAATTGAGACTATAGGAATTCTAGGCATTTCTATCTTGGTTGCATTACCAAATATCCTGCCTGGCCTAGACACAGGCTTTTAACATTTCCCATGAAACCAGTAGATATAAAAAGTCATGATACAGAGCCCTCCTTGAAGGAATTTCTTTTCAATCATAAGATAGCTTAGAATGAATCAATAATGGGATGATTAGACCCATTCTGTATTTCAGAATTTGTAGACTTCAATGATGTAGGCCGTCTGTTGGCATGCCATAAACTAAGGTGTGCTTAGACCACAGTGCTCTAGAACACAGCAGCAGTCAGGGCTGGTCAGGCACAGGGTGGCCCCAGAAAGTGACGGCTTAATGTCAGCATCCAGCATGAACTGCAGGTCTAGATCCAAGAGACCTTGATGGGAGAACAAGGTACTCCATGATCAAGAGCAACTCAGATCATTACCTAAGAGTGGTAAAGTGCAGTGTCCCTGGGGAGTTGGTGGGGAGGACTCAGCATTCAAGACTGACATGTCAGAAAAGCTCTGAGTTGCAGAACTGCTTTCACTCTATAAATAAGAACATTTTGAGACTTATGTCTAAGTCTCCCAGACGTGGGCCCTCAGTTGATTGCGTTAGGGATAAAAGAAGTCCAGAGCCATCGTCCCATATTAAGAAATCTGATTTGTACAGAGAACCAGAAAATCTCAAGAATTCTTTTATACCTTTAATGATCTTAATTTTGCCAGAAAAAGTTAAAAGAACCTTTTCAAAGAATATCTAAAGAATGTTCAGACTCATGAGATAACTACATGAAAGTGAACATTTACTTACGTTACAAAGAAGTAAACCTCCAGAACATGCCATCTTGTTTTGGTCAGAGCAGCTAACAGATATCCTATCTCACTTTGCCAAAAACAATAAACACACAATTACTACTAAACTAAAATTTTTGGAAATGGAAAAAAAAGTCTAAATTTCATCAAGAAGCTTCGGAAGTTCAGATCCAAATAGATACAATCTTCCAAATTCAGTTTGTCTTCCAATTTAAAAAGAGATATGTGAACTTTAAGAAAAATGTGAATCTCTGCACTTTAAAACACCAGCTCATGATTTTACCAAAATCCGTCAGTCCAGTTTGTTCTAAAGTCACAGGTACGATCTTTCTATGTACTAGGGTTATCTGTTTTTGCACAGAGGTAGTGTCCCTACTGTGTCTATCCTAACATCTATAAGGGTGTGGTAGTTGCTCAAAAAAGGAAGGGCTCAAATACTGTATCAGTTAGCTTTTGCTGTGTAACAAACTACCTTAAAACTCTGTGTCTCAGGGTCACGTAGGTGGGTTAGTGGGTTAAACATCTGCCTTTGGCTCAGGTCATGATCCCAGGGTCCTGGGATGGAACCCTGTGTTGGGCTCTCTGCTCAGAAAGGCATCTGCTTCTCCTTTCTCCCTCTGCCCTTCCCTCCTGCAAATAAATAAAATCTTTAAAAAAAAATTCTTTTTTAAGTGGGTGGACTGATTGTTGGTCCAAGTAAGCCTTCAGTAAATGTTAGCCATTGTTAGTGCATTGGAGGGTTAGAGGAGAAGCTGGGGAGTCAGGCCGGTGCCACCTCAGGCCCATGGGCCCTGCACTGAAGCAGTGTCCAAACACAGTGGGTAATTAGAGAGGGCCAGTCATCCTCTGCACCCAGTGCTGGGGTGGGAGGAGGTAACAATAGCAGTCCTTATCAGTCACTGGGCATTGTTTCATTTAAGTTCACAATTCACGAGGTGAGTATTGTTCGCATTGTAGGGATGAGGTCACTAAGGCTCAGAAGTTAAGGAACTCTGTTGCGATAAGAACCCAAGATTCCATAAAGGTCTTAACATTTTATCCTGCTGGGGAAAAGCTACAAGTAGATCAGATTTCAGTTGGAATGTAGTTTGGAGCCCATGAAAGTCCAGATGCCACAAATGGCGCCCCCTAGACAACCTGGAAATTAAAGCAAGGAGAAGACCAAAATTCTGGTGTCCTAGGTGGAATCACACGGAGGCTCTTTTGTATGCCCGGCAGATGTGTCTCCAGGCCCCTATGGTGCCCCCCGCCTGGCCTGAGTCAGGGCCGGAAGAGCACGTCACAGGTCTCCTTCCCTCCCGGCCCAGCTGATTTGGCCGGCTGCCAGCCTAACAGTCAGGGCATTTGTGGAGGTCTGATTTTAATAAATTTCTATTTCCTGTAGAAAACCAGTTTTCTCAGTGGCTTTGTAACTCAACCATTCTTGATCACATCAGGACTAAACCTGGCAGCCAGCTTGGCAGCTTGTGTGCAAATTATACACAATGGCAGATTGTTTGGCCTTTATTGCAACCCAAAGCAACTTAAGGAAAAGGGAGGGATAGACAAGAAAGAAATCCAAACCTCATATATAATTACATAATACAGTGAAATCCCAATTCTCTTTAAGGAAAATAGAGATTAATGAGTCAGTCTTTCTCTCTCTCACACACACACGCACACACACATCAACTACAAAAGAGCCAAATGCATTCTTCATTGAAGTCTTTATTCCCCTTCTTTAAAAAAAAAAAAAAGCCTAATTTTTTTTTTTAAGAGAGGGAGCTTGTGCACACGAGAGATCAGGGAAGGGGCAGAGGGTGAGAGAGAATCTCAAGCAGACTCCATGCCCCGTGCAGAGTCTGATCCCATGACCCTGAGATCGTAACCTGAGCTGAAGTCAAGAGTCGGTGCTTCAGTGACTGAGGCATCCAGGTGCTCCCTGTTTTCCTCTTCTTTACCAACTCATCTCACATTTGAGGAGAATTGGAAGAGTGAAAATCAAGGCCTGAAGGAAAGTAGCATGTTTAAATGATCTTAGAGACAGGAAGAGAAATAAGAATGAGAGGGCAAATAAGAGGATGAGAACACCGAACGAGTAATGAGTATCAGCCTATTAATACTGTGTTGAGGGAGGATGTGAGGTTAGAAATTGAATCGAGTGATCAGAGAGTCCTATTTCATTCCTGTGTTCTCAAAGCATCACACGATGGGTTCCCAGCTTCATCAAGCATCTTTGCCCTTGTCAGCACCTGTCTTTGTCACAAATACATGGATCTCACAGAGCCTTAGTAGAGTCCCTTAGCCCTCAAGTGCTAGGCAGATCAGCCCTTCCCCTCTCCCATCTACCAGAGCTGACTCAACCCATGTTCTACTCTCATGGTCTTCTTCTGAGCTAACTGGACAAACTAGTGATTGTTTATGGGTGTTAATATGCCTTCTTGTTATGTTTGCATTGTTCTGATGGTCAGAGACTGTATAGTTGTCTTATTAGAAATTCTAAGCACCTGGGCAGGTCTGATGGGGAGATGTTTTCTGAGTGAGCAGTCTTCATTGGTCCAATCAGTCACATCGCAGGGATACCCATGATTCATTTGCAGTAGAATTGATCTTGCGGACATATATCATTACCAAGGGCAAGGGCAGAGGTTCATTGGCAGCCAGGGTGTGCTTCAAATGTGATGTAGGGCTTACGTCAATGGCCTGAATAAATCAGAATGCACTGATTCTAATGAGGATAGGTTCTGAAGTAACTTAACATGGATCCCAGTATAAGAAGACACCTAAGTGGGCAAATGAAGACACAGTAAATTCAACCAAAAGTAGGTTTGGATACATGGTAGAATCAAAGTCTAGTTAGATGGGAGATGGGGTAGCAATAGGGAATGGAATAGAACTTTTAAATCAACTGAATAATTTCCCATTGAAGACCATTATGCCCTTGGCATTGTGTTGGATTCAAAGTTATAGGACACCACGTTTACCACCAATATTTTCGTCTCTTTTGTGGGTGGGATGCGGGGGATGGGAAGTGGGGGGTTGCCGATCACAGTGCTCATACACGAAGCAATAGAAATGGGTTCTTAACTGAGGCAGGGATGGCAAAGGGAAACATAAGAATCAGCTAAGAAGCTTTTCTGAAAATATCCTAGATTTCATGAATCAGAATCTCTGAGACAAATGGAGGTGAAAATGGCCTTGCTTGCTTTGAAAGCTTCCTAGGAGATTCAGGTGTATACCCTGCTTACCAATCATTGAATGAGACCAGTACTTCCCAGCCTTACCTGACCACAACAATCACCTGAGGAGCTTGTTAAACTATATATTTCCTGGCTCCGCCCACCACCAGAGCTGCCGATTTAGCAGGTCCAGCATAGGGCACAGAAATGTATTTTTAACAATTGCTCCAAGTGATTCATACAAATGGGTTTGAAGAATAGTTTGAAGAATAGTAAATTAGATAATATGTATTTATTCAAGAAGTATTCACCGAGCAACTTCTATCACACTGAATGCTGAAAAACACAGCAATTAGATCCTTCTGGCCTGCGGAAGCCCACGGAGGACGCGAATACATGGTAGGTGCAACCAAGGGCTGGGCGAGATTTGCTGACGAGAAATGGGTTCTGCAGGCAAGGGAGATTTGCTGAAAGGTGTGGGAGTTGAACTGGGCAGTGAAGGATGTGGCTCCATGGAAGGGAAGAAAGGAGGGTTCGTATGGGCAGGAGGTAGGGATAGGCGTGGTGTGCTCTGAAACACGGAGAAGGGAGAGTGAGCCTGGCAGCCCAAATGGATGCCCCTTTGTCAGGATCAGACCGTCACCCTGTGTGACTGCAGGACTGCATGGTGGGGAAGGCGCGAGATCCAGGGCCTTACGGGCTGTGTTAGACTCCCAGCTCTGCCATGGGCTTCGGTGTGACTAGGATGCACTGTTTAGCCCACGTGTGCTCAGTTATGTTATTGCTAAGGTGGAACCTGCAATAGGCTTTCTAGGTACTGTGAGATCCGAGTAAGAATACGACCTGGTGTTTCACGCACGTGTTCACTCAATGTCTGCGCTGTTCTGCCGTGGTACAGAGTTTATTGCTTCAAGAGTGTTTTCACCAGCACTCATTCATTTGATCCCCACAACAATTTTGAGAGCTATGTATTATTATTAATCCCAGTTTACAAATGAGAAAATTGAAGCTAACAGAGGTCTAGAAATGCAAACAAGCTAATCAGCTTGACCTCAAACCCAAGTCTCTTAATATCGCAGGATCTACTCTTGCTCTTAGGGTGGAAGGAGGGGATCCGATTACCGAGGAGTCCTTGAGTACCAATTTCAGAAAGGCTTGATTCAGCACATATTAGGAAGCATTTAAGCAGAGGATGGACATGTCAGAAAGAGTGCTATGGAAAGCTGAATGTTCTGGTTGAGATGGAAAATGGACGCCAGTGAGGGCAGGAAGAAAGCCAAAACTAAGGTATGGTGGATCAGCAGAGCCTCAGCTCAGCGAGAGGGGTGCGGGAAGGAGGAACAGGGGCCCAGAAACTGAGAAGAAAAGGAAACGCACCCTAACAGGCAGTGACAATTGACAGAGAAAATGCTTGGAAGGGGACAGTCCAACATTCAAAATTGTAGCCGCTGTTTTCACTTCTAATTGCTAGGATCAAAAGCTGGGAGCATTACATTCTATTTCACTTGTTCATTCCGCGTGCTTGAGCATTCTTTCTACGACTTTGCACAGAGCGTTAGATTTGCCAAAAGCTGCAGTCATTATTATTTATTGTTTCTCACATCAGGAGTTCAAGGTCTCAGCACTTAACTCTAGAAAGTGTATTAGAATGCCCTACGGACCTGACTGCGAGGAAAGCTTTTCAGCATCCTAAACATAAATATCTTCCAAGTAAAAGCATTGATTGGGAAGCCTGGATGGATAAAATTAACGGCCGCAATCTTAAAGACGTCTGGTTCACATCCTGGGTAAAAAGGGGAAAAAACTTTATGGAGCCTATTAATGTCAGTATTAAATGACATGAAACAGTGTTATGCTAAGCTCTTCCCCAAACCCCAGCTATTCCGTTATCTACTGCTCCCTCCTTAGTGTGGTCCCATGTCTGAGAAGGTCCCCCATCCTACAGCCAGGTGGAAGTCCTATGCTGCCTGCTTCTTTGTCCAGTAAGGGATTTGATTTCTGAAAAGATTAAATTGATTGCTGAAGTTCACATAGTGAGTAAATTGCAGAGCCAAAATTCAAACAAGTCGCCATATCTATCTTCATTGCCCTTTTAGGCTTTCTGAGAAATGTGGCATTTAAAAATAATTTTTTAAAGAAAATAGCACAGAACTACGTAAATAAGCAAAGTCCCCTCCCCACTCCCCCTCAGAGATAATCACAGCTCCTATTTGATGACACCCTGCCGGGGACCCGCTTATGCACCGAAGCTTGTGTACATGTAAACCTATACCGTGCCTCTTTGAAGAAGTAAGCTGGTGCATTCTATTCATAAAATCCTGTTACCTACCCCCCCCTCCCCTGCCCCCTCAACAGTCCCTCCCATTTGGGTCTTTCTTGTTTGCTTTCAAAGCTGTTTTCCAAGGCACCAAAACCTGTTTAACAAATTCCCTATCGATGGTCATTAAGGTTGTTTTGAGTTATTTTATTAAAAAAATACTTCTTAAGCCATGTATCTTTGTGAACTAGTACTGTTAGGAGAGAAATTCCTAGAAATTGAATTGCTGGAGCAAAAGGAATATCTATTTTTTTTATTTTGTTTCAAATAGGCATTTGAAAATGATTGTCTCAATTTATCTCCCCTGCTCCGCCCCACAAACAGAATATGATGCTATTGTTCCATATCCCCACCACCACTAAATATTACTAATCCTTTCAATTTTCCCAATGTGATTCATTCATCCGTTCATTCATTTGATCAACACATAACGTACTAAGAGCCTACATGTGCCAGGTGTCATTCTAGTTCCTGGAGATACTTCAGTGTAAGACATGAAGTCTCTGTCCACACAACAATCAACTTTGTTTTAGAGATGAAAGAGGTAGTAAATGGACGAACATATATTGTGCATACAATAAGTCAGGTGGTAATAAGTGTGGAAAAAATACAGCTGGGTAAGGATGATAGCGAGTGTAGGAGAGGGGGTTAGAATTTAAATCTTTTTTTTTTTTTAAGGTTTTATTTATTTGTCAGAGAGAGAGCACAAGCAGAGGGAGCTGCAGGCAGAGGGAGAAGCAGGCTCCTGCTGAGCAGGGAGCCCGATGCGGGGCTGGATCCCAGGACCCTGGGACCACGACCCGAGCCAAAGGCAGATGCTTAACCAACTCTTGCCACCCAGGTGTGCTGGGAGGGTTAGTATTTAGTAGACTGTGCACAGGGAAGGCCTCTCTCATCAGAGGCACTTGAGCAGAAACCTGACTGAAATATGGGAAGGAACCGAGCATTTGTCTGGGGGAAGAGCCTCCCGGGCTCAGAGCAGAGCAAATGCTGCCAAAGGCCATAGGACAGGACCTTGGTGTGTTTGAGAACAGAGAGCAGGCGCATGTGGCTGGAGCAGAGCACGTGAGGTGGGGTGTGGCAGGAGGTAATGGGGAACCAGTCATGTAAGAACCCCTGTGAAGTCTTTGGTTTTAACTCGGAATGAAATGAAAACCCTCGGAGGTGTTTTAAAGGATCCCCCAGCTGCTAGGTGGTGACTAGATTGGTGAGGCAAAGGGGGAGCTGTGAGATGAGTTTGGGAGACTAGTACAGAGCTCTGAGGGAAGCATGGGGTGGCAGAGAGCGGGGGGAGGGGGGAAGAACAGGGAAGGAGGGACCAACTGACCAGTAACTCTGAATATAGAATTTATAGGATTTGCTGATGGTTTGGATGTAGGGTCGGAGAAAACTAGGGAAGTCAAGAATGCCCACAAATTTGTCAGCCTGAACAACTAAAACAAAACAAAACAAAACAAAAAAAACCCCTGCTATTTACTGAAATAGGGGTGATTGTGGGGGGAGCAGGTTTGGGGTTGGGGGAGAAGTCATGAGTTTAGTTTTGGTCATGGTAAGTTTGTGAAGAGACCAGATGGTCTGCCAGATGACCTCTTTGGGTTACCTGGGTTACCCAGATGAGTTAGCTGGGACCTGACCCATCAGGAGGGTCAGGGTTCCAGGTGCTAGTACAACACCCCTTTTCTCAATGAAGCAGGAAACAATAAAAGGAAAAGAAAGCACTAATTGGCCATCTAGAAGAGTGGAAGAGTGACTGGAGTGAGAGATATGGAAGTGGAATTGCTGTCTTACCCTCATTTGCATTCGTAGTGAAGTTCAGCTTTGTACGTGTGTGATGATTACACATCAGTGCTGGCCCAGACAATCCTCTGCGTTCCATCTACCTCGAATGATCTGCTTCTAGGAATAAAGCATCTTTGAGTCAAACTTTATAATATTACTGCTCTCTTTTAATAAAAGTATAATTTACTTATTTCAACATTTTAAGCTGTCTTTACTTAGTTGTCTCCTCTGTACTAGGAAAATTTTACTGTATTTTACCTTTAGTATAACCTCTAGTCTAGACGAAGAAGCACTGTGGACAGCCCAGTGCTGACCAGGGATCAGCTTCTCCATTCATCCATCAGTGGCATCCTATAGAATGTGAGAAAAGGCACCTCCAGTAGCTTGCCACTGTAGCCCTTGATGGTTTGTGCTGAGCCTCATTGAAGGGGCACTTACGTATTAAACAAATTCAGTCATTCACACAGCCCTCGTTTATTGAGCACTTCCTATGTATCAGGCACCAGGGAAGAAGACCTAGTTCCCATACTCACTGGGCTCGCACTTCAACAGAGGAGAAAGGCTCATGGACATAATGATAATAAAGTGAGGAAAATGCAACTAAGGATATTGGGGGGACACAGAGAATGAAAACCTAACTGACCTTGATAGAGTTTGGAAAACTTCCAATGGGAAGTAGAATAGCCAAGTCTTCAAGGTGATAGGAGGTTGTCAGGTTAAATAGGGGAGAACGTCTATTCTATGTAGAGCGGTCCAGTTGGGCAGAAATGAGAAACCACTTGACTGCAGGCGGAACTAATGACAGATGCCATGGTGTTGCTGGAGTTCAAGGCCAAAAACGACAAGAGATGAGGCCAAAGACTCCAGCAAGAGCCACCGGTGATGAGCGGCTTTCTATACCAGGCCCCGAAGCTTGGACTTTATCCAGGGCTTGGGAAGCCAGTGAAGGATTTGGATATGACATGGGCAGATCAACCTTCCCTGACAGTTACTGGACTTAACGTTATTTAAAGAGAACACACTAATGTCTTGCCTGCTCATATTATATATGAAAAGTAGAATAATACTGCCAATCAAGCAAAGAACTTAGAGCCTGACTCCTTTTCCTATTTGCCATATGAACTTGGGCTAGTCAACAACTCTGAACTTCAATTTCTTCATCTTTAAAACTGGGATAATAATCTTCATATACTTAATGGAATTTTTGTGGAATCCAAATGAATAATAATGTACATGAAAGCCTTTTGTAAGTTATAAAAGTACAGTTCAAATGAAAGTTATTATATTTCCTCAATACATAGTACTCTATAATAGCAGCTCTCATACAGTCCCATATATCAGCACTATGTGTGTTTGCCTTTGTGTTCTCTGTTGTGCTATGGGATTCTAGGAGCATTTATTCATCTTTATGTCCTCATAATATGTTGCATTTTGTTTGTATTAAGCACCTGTGGAGGTGCGTAAATAATGTTTATTGAATTGAATCGATGTTGGTGGTCACTTACCTTCCTTGTGGATAAATGTTGTAATGTGTATATTGGAGAAACACCTAGCGTATGGAAGGAGAAATTTAAGTAGCAGGATATGCAACAGTTAAATAAGTCTTATGCATTTGTTTGTTCGGCTTTCTGTTTAGAAGTAATTCTCTCCTTCCTTTCAAAAAACACACAAGCCAACTCCCATGATTAAGCAAAATATTAAAGGACAAAGAAAATCAAAACAAAAGTAATCCCATTAAAATGAACAAAGGAATTCAAAGCACGGAGCAGTATTATCAAGCACCTGGAATGGGTTAGTTACCGTGTTTAAGGCAATGAGTGCTGGAAGCCTCAATGTGTCTCTTTTCTTTGTTTTATTTCTTCCTTAGTGGACAGTAGTTTTCAGGGAGTGGAAGAACACTGTTTCATTTCACAGGCCAGACTCTTCAGAGTTTTGTGCTAAGCGCTCATCGTTTAATCTCCATCTTCCACAACTGTGTGGAAAGTATTTTGGGGACCTGCCCATCACTGGCACTGAAAGTGTAATCTCCTTTGGTATTGAGCTGCGTCCATTCTTGAGGCAATTATACCTTAAAATCATGGTACACTAATTGTTACAGCAGAATTCCCTTGGAAAAGCATATTACAGCCTCATTAAAACCACATTAGTTTATCACAATTTATAGGGAGAGGTCTAGGAAATGAATTATTGAGGAACTTCTTGTTAACACAAAAGAAGTCTGTTGCACTAAATTACATACTGTAGTTTAAGGCATCAATTATTGGTTTCAGAAGCAGAGTAGACAAAGATGCCCTTCGATCCACATGCCCCCACTACCAAAGAATGGTCATTGACTTCCTGCACAAAGATGTGCTTCCTTGTTAGGCTCTTCACAAATGATTGATACATAAATGGAACTTAACTACACAAAGTTGGTACAAGAAATAATGTGTGTAGGGCCTGGTACATTGCTATGGAAGGGAAACAGTGAGGTTAATATTTCCATGTTTCAAGTTCCTACTGACATAACTGGAAAACCTAGAAAAAGGGAAAAATCAGCTACAGAGTACCTACTAGCTGTCAGCACAGCATACACATCTAATTTACTCTTCACAACTACTTGCTCAGCAACCCATTTTTACAGATGAAGAAACTGAGGCTCAGTAGGGTTAAAGAATTTGCCCAAGTCATTGAGGGAAAGTTGAGATTAAATCTGATCTGACTCTAAAACACATCCTTTTTCCACTACAGCTTTTATATCCATCATTTAACTGTCATGTTTGGGAGCAGAGGTACATAAGATAAGTAAAGTTTTCACTTCAGGTGTAGAGAATTTAAAATGGAAATATGTTTCTAAAATATGTTGTTTTGCTACCTTAAAAAAAAAAAAACAGGATATTCTGAACATAGCTTAACTCTTTCTTGGAAATAGAGGACCATTACATAATAATTCACTTATTGTGCTATAGATGTAGATTGACTGGAATTTACATGATTCCTTCCCAGTGGCTGTAATACAGACCTAATGGTGAGCCATATTGTAGTATGCAGACAGGAACAACATCTGGGGAAAGTCAAGGGATAAGACGGAAAGCTCCTGAGCTCCTGAAGACCTCACAGAGCAGAGCTATCATAACTGCTCATATATTTACACAAAAGAGAAATTGTGATAGCAGGGGTTGGCAAGTTTTTTTTTTTTCTGTAAAGGGTCAAATTGTAGAGGAGCCTGGCTGGCTCAGTCGGAAGAGTGTGTGACTCTTGATCTCTGGGTCTTGAGTTTCAGCTCCATGCTGGGTTTTGAGATGACTTAAATTTAAAAAAAAAATTCTTTTAATTAAAAAAAAAAAGGATCAGATGGTAAATATTTTAGACTTCGCAGGCCATATGATACATGCTACAACTACTAACTCTTCTGTTGTAGCTCAAAAGCAGCTACAATTCATAAATGAATGGGTATGTTGATGTTCCAATAAAACTTTATTTACAAAAATAGGCAATGGGCCAGATTTGACCCCAAGGCCATAGTTTGAGGACGCCTGATCTATATAATTAAAAACATATTATTTTAAGTCTGTCAGAACAGCTGAACCTATATCCTAAGTTATTTAAGTGTTAACCTGAAACTTGTTAAACCCGATTTCCTTACCATCTGGTTGCTATCTTCCTGGTCTTCTTTTTTCTCATGAAAGTAGAGAGAAAATATTTCAGTTGTGTGACCTCTTGAGTAGAGTACTATGACCATCTTTCTATAAAATTATTCACTGCATGAAAGATCAAAGTAGCTGTCTCTTCACTCAAAAGAACCATCATCTTCACAGTCTTTATCAATTTCTTGTTTTATTTTGGTAGAAATCAAGCATTATGTTTTTTCAGTAAAAGAATCCCCTTTACAACCTTGTCAACTTCAACTCGTTTTCTTTTATTTATTTTATAAATATTCTCATATTTATAACGTATGTCTCAGGCACACCTGTCTCAGGCACAGAGCTAACTTACTTATTGCTCTGTAAAGTGGAAAGTTTAATTTACATGGGTAAAAATTTAACTCTTAGGGACTTTTTAAAAGATTTATAATAAAGCCATAGAGCCATTTTTGGAACTATAGCACTGGTAGATTTCCCATTGTGGTTTCTATTTATAAGCCTAGTTTTTCGAGCCTCTGTGGTTATGTCCAAGTTCATTGTAGTAACCTTAGAGCCTATGAGTTTTATATGTATAACAGATTTTATTATAAAACATAACTAATATAGGACCTTATGAGAAAATGTATGAGTTCTGTACATGAGATTATTTTATATTTAAAAGTAAATAATTAACAGTGGCTATGCTAGAGTAACTTGCAGTAGAACAACGAAGTAAGCAGAAAAGCAGATAAAACACAACAACAAAACAGGCACCAAAAATCTGCAGGAAGCCACAGAGATACAGAGGCAACCAGGACGTGAGGGATCAAGATTTTAGAGAGAAGGAAATGTTACTGATTTGAGTCTGACAAATGGATCATGACTTTCTCCTCTGGAGCATTTATCAAATATTAAGTAGTGAGATGAGATGCTGAGAAGATGGGTGGGAGACAGCTGATGTTAGAAGACAAGAGAGCTTTCAGCAACCTCATGAGACTGGGAAGGTAAAAGTTGGGTTTGGATGTGTTATGGCTGCCATGAATCGAGGGGCCAAACTCCAAAAAGAAAAGAGATGCAAAGAACTGAGAACAATGCCCTACTCCTGTTTTACTTCAAGGAATGTGTTGTTTCATAGGCCAGATGACATGAGAGACTAAAAAAGTGAGAAGAATATAGCTGGAAATCCAAGACTAAATTTGAAAAGTTTTATGATGCTGAGGAGTTAAAATTAGAATTTAGGATCTGCCAAGGGCAGGGGTCCTGGTAAGTACTCCAGTCTCTTAGTTGAGACTCAACCTTAGAGCTTGGGGCAAATCAAGCAGAGAGCAAATCATGCAAATTCTGCAACTAAGCCTTACAAAGGCTGTACCCCAACTTCAGGTGAGGCCAATCCCTGATTAGGTTAAGACAGTTTGCCTCCAGCCTAGATGCCTAAAAGAAGATAGGACAAATATTCGCTGGAGAAATATAACATCATCCAGGGCCTCACAGTTTTTCTTATACAGTTTCTAGCATTCACAATTAATGGTCACACCAAGAAATAAAACAAAGAAAAAAAGCAGAGGATGAAAACAGACTTTTGGGCAATATAAACATTATTGTTATTAGGCACAGAGTTTTAAATTGCTAATTATTATGATCCAAGAAACTGATGACAATATGGAGAATTTCAGTTTTAAAATGTGTTCCATTAAAAAAAAATGCATGCAGATGTAAATGGAAAGAAAGCTGCTTTCATCATACTAATATCAGAAGACATAGAGACTTTTAGTCAAGAAGACTTACCACAGAAAAGGAAGATATTTCATAAGGATAAAGTCAATCTTCCGGGATGATATAGCAATTCTAAATTTGCATGCATTATTAGCATACTTTTAAAACTTAACAAGTAAAAATTGGCAGGTCTACAAGAAATAGGCAAACCTATAATCATAGGGTGGGTAGGTGTGTATTTGTGTGGGGGTATTGTTTTAAAATACCACTCTCCGGGACTGACAAAACAGCATACAAAAACAAAAATCAATAAAGACATAGAAAATCTGAATAACACAGTAAAACAACTTGGCCTAATTGACATATATGAAACACTGCAGCAAGGACAATATATACATTATTTTCAAATGTACATGAAACATTACCAAAATTAACCATACGCAGGGCCATAAAATAAATTTCAGTGAATTCCAAAGAATATGATTTATTCGTTATAATGTCTCTTGACCACAGTAGAATTAAGGTAGAAAATACTCTAAACACAATAGAATTGAACTAGAAACCTTTGAATTATCCAAATGTTGGGAAATTAGGCAATATATTTCTAAGTAAGCCCTGAGGCAAATAATAAACTCAAAATCAGAATATATTTTGAACTGAGTGATAATGAAAATGTAACCTATTAAAACTTGTTGGATGCAGCTGTAGTTGAGATATTATTAGAGCCTTAAATGCATATTTAGAAATAAAGGCTGGAAAGAATGATCTAGAGTGCCAATTTCAAGAATATAAAAAGACAACAATATAAACCTAAGGAAAATAGAAGACAATGTTATAAGAGAATAAACAAATGACATAGAAAACAAATGCAAAATAGAGAAAATCAAGAGTTGGCTCTTTGAAAACCTTTAGTAATATAAACAAGAAAGGCAGACAAATCACCAAAATCTGAAATGAAAAGGAGATCATTACAGATCCAACAGACATTAAAAAGATTATAAGATATTGTAAGTAAATTGATGTCAACAAATTTGAAACTTTAAATAAAATGGTCAATCTTTGAAAAACCTAACTTAGCAAACCGACAAAAGAGAAAATAAAAAATCTGAATTGTCCTATTCCTAACAAAAAAAAAAAGAATTTTCTAACAGGAAACAACTATTGTGGTTTTTTTTTTTAAGATTATTTATTTATTTGACAGAGAGAGAGCACAAGAAGGTAGAGTAGCAAATAGAGGGAGAGGGAGAAACAGGCTTCCCGCTGAGCAAGGAGCCCGATGCGGGGCTCAAACCCAGGACCCTGGGATCATGACCTGAGCTGAAGGCAACCAACTGAGCCACTCAAGCACCCTATTGTGTTTTGACGTAATAGAAAAACAAATTTTTAAAGGAATTAATTTTCTAGTTACAAGCCTTCCCATAAGGAAATCTCCAGGCCCACATGATTTCACTGGTGAATTTTCCAATCTTTTAAGGAAGGAATTATACCATTCTTGCACAAACTCTCCTGGATATATTTTTTAAAAAGATGGTAGCATAGTCTTGAGGTTAAAAACTGACAAGAAGATTGTAAGACAGGAAAGTTCAGGCCAATCACTGTCATGAACTTAATGTAAAATATCCTACAGTATTAGAAAATTAAAGCTAGCAATATACTGAAAGGATAATATATCATTATCAAGTGGGATTTATTCCAGGATGGTAAAGGTGATTTAATAGTGAAAATCAATCAATAAAATTAATTACATTTATAGAATAAAGGAGAAAAATCATAAGTTCATAAAGAAAGAAGCATTTGACAATTCTACATCCATTCGAGATTAAATATATATTGATAAATATAAAAGAATTTCCTTAATCTCATACAGTTTTTACCAAAAAGAACCCCCAAAAAACAAAACCCCCCAAAACCACCTCCTACAATATTTACATTTTACCCTGAGATTTGCATGAGACAAGGATGTCTGCTCTTCCTACTTCTAGTCAACATTTCCATGTCAGAAACACAGGGCTAGAAGAAAAAGTAGGTAGCAAAATCTCTAGAATCATGAGTGACATAATCATTTTCTATCTCTACTTTATGCCACCCAACATCATTTCATACATCTATTACAGCCCCTGAAACATGTGATGGTACTAATATTTATTTGCAAGTCAGCTTCTTTTAAGTGATCTGTCAATTCTTTGAGTATAGGGATCTCTTTGACTCTTTGCTATAATCCCCAGAACCTTGTACAGTGCCTCACACATAGAAGACCCTAGTTGAATATTTTGTTAAATTGTAATCTTTCCCCAAAGCTCCTTGTCCAAGTTACTACTGGTGTGGAAAACCTATTTCAAAACTTAGAGGATGAAAATGTTAACCATTTTGTTATATGTCGTGAATTCTGTGGGCAAAGAATTTCAGTAGGGTTTAGTCAGGTGACTGTTCTGTCCTGCAACTGTGGTACTCAGCTGGCACATGGGCTAATGTGGAGAGTCTGAAACTGTTTCATTAACATATCCGTGTCTTGTGGAGATGGCTGGAAGATTTGGTGTGTCTATGACTGTCAACTGGATATCCACATGTGGCATCCCAACATAGAGATCCTGAGGTGATTGGGATGGCTGGCTGCCCCTAGAAAGACCCAAGAAAGCCAGGTGGAAGATACAGCACATTTTCTAACTCAGCCTCAGAAATCACACAGTAGCACTTCTGCTGCATTCGTTGGTTATCAGTGACTCCAAGAACAGCTTCAGATTCAAAGTGAGAGAAATTAGCCTCTACCTCTTGATGGGGGGCATGGCAAGGTCACTTGGTAAAATAGCATGTGGGATGGGAGCTATTGTTAGGGCCATCTTCAGAAGTCTGCTACCCTCATCTTGTCTCAAGTGGTTTCCCCAACAACTGACCAAGGTTTATGACATCCCATCATTAAAATGTATTTAAATAAAATAATAATGTGTGTTAATAATATAGGAAGTACTGGGAATTAACTAAGCCATACCCTTAAAAAGCAGATAAGCTTTCCCTCTAAGAATTAGACCATAAAATCAGCACATCTTCATCACTGTCCCATCTGTATTAGGAATTTGACCTAGTGCCAATGAAGTGGAAGTCTGTGAAAGCCTAATTCCTTTCTTTGCTCTTTTCAAAATCAGTCTCCTTTTGTCTAGCTGGGAACCTGGGAATTTTGGTTTTGACTCAAAATTGTGGAGGCTGAACTCATAACAGGGATTTCCCCAATTGTAAAAAAAAAAAAAAAAAAAAGTTCAAACTGACAGACAACCAAAATTATGAGTGCAGATGTTCATTGCATAGAATTAGGATCTTAATCATTTTTCTGCCACATATTTTAAAAATACTTTTCCTAGTTTGCCTCTTCCCTTTTTACTGCATTCATTTGGTTTTTTTACCTGAAGAAATTTATATCTTTCTCCACTCCTATTTATTTACTATTTCTTTGTGGTTTCTTACTGGGGAAATTTAGATTATGTTTGAATTCCTAAATGTCTCTACAGAGAGAAAGCACCTCATCATGCCCATGGGAGCAATCTGACCCATACTCCTCAGTGTTTTCTTTCCAGTGGCTAGTACCATACTGATATGCTGTTGCTGTTGTTCAGTGTGTGGAAACAAATCACAAACTTACAATCTTTGTTTTGGCTTTCATTAAAATTAATGGAAATATAGACCATAAGGCACAGGGGTATATTTAATCCAAAGGCCTGAGAGGAAATAATCTTGTTGACATAAGTTCTTTGACAACTCAGAGCACTAGGCTAGTCATTTCTTTCCTCATGAGATAAGAAAGGGAAGCTGGAAAACATTTACATCTCTGTGCTCTTGATATTCAAGGTTTTAAAAAATTCTTCTGGGACTATACAATTAAACTTCCTGTTTAATCTCATGCAGGAATGTAACCTCCAACTGTAAAACAAGGGATGACCACTAAAGCTTATAAATATTTTATTGTTCATTTAACCTCTAGCATGTTCGTTGTAGGAAAGAGAATATATTCTCTTAAATTGCAAGTCAACTGTCCAGTCTTGCGTTAAACGAACCCATCCTTGTATAAATCAGGTAAGCCCTCCTGTTCATCAGAAGAGACCTTAGACTCTTGGGCTACATCTTCTCCTATTTTTTTTTTTTAACAATTGAGACAGTTATATACCTCTCAGTCAAAAAACTGATGCTTGGATTTGTATTTCAGCCTTCCATGAGTTTGATGAATATAAATAAATTCCTAAGAGACTGAAAATGTCACCCTAGTACTTGGCAGCTGAACACTCAGGGCCTTCTTGTGTCGAAAATTTAGTCAAAAATTTTATATGTAAGTCAACTATTCCTTCACCTACATAAAAATTTAGGTATCTGTAAACAAAGGCTAAGAGAGAAATATAATAATGATATTAATAGCTACCATTAATTGAGAACATACTTTATGCCAAGCATCACACAAAGACCTTTAAACATATTTTCTCAGTTCCAAACAACATGAAGCGGGAATTGTCACTTTATATGTAAAGAAATGAGGCTTGGAAAGGTTGTGGAATTGGCCGATGTTCATGGAGCCAGAAAGCGGCAGAGCTGAGATTCAAACCTGTGCCAGTCCAAAAACTATCATCTCAAACAAGAACTAGTTCTGACAGGAAATAACAGGTTAGAGTGAAGGATCTGTACGAAATTTTTTGCTCTTAAGAAAGACTTTGAAATTTTTAGGTGGGGAGGGGCAAAGGGAGAGGGAGAGAATCTTTTTTTAAGATTTTATTTATTGGACAGAGAGAGACACAGAGAGGGAACAGAAGCAGCGGGAGAAGGAGAGGGAGAAGCAGGCTTCCCACTGAGCAGGGACACCGACGTGGGGCTCGATCCCAGGACCCTGGGATCATGACCTGAGCGGAAGGCAGACGCTTAACGACTGAGCCACACAGGAGCCCCAAGAGGGGGAGAATCTTAAGCAGGCTCTACACCCAGCATGGAGCCCAACACAGGGTTCGATCTCAACAACCCTGAGATCATGACCTGAGCTGAAATCAA
Source organism: Zalophus californianus (assembly GCF_009762305.2). Lineage (NCBI taxonomy): Eukaryota > Metazoa > Chordata > Mammalia > Carnivora > Otariidae > Zalophus > Zalophus californianus. The sequence continues at coordinate 52,644,403 of NC_045598.1, forward strand.
GAGTCAGATGCTTAAGCATTTGGCTGAGTCACCCAGATGCCCCTAAAATTTTTTTTAAAACATCGTTTCAAGTTTTAAATTCAGAAGGAAAGAAATATATTCTCCTAGGCTCCTGGTAAAACTGTAAATGCAGGAACTGTAATAGACAATTCAGGTATTTAGGTAACTGTCAGCATCAGAAGCCAGGGTGGGGCCTCAAAGGGTCTGGAGCCCAGTGAGGTCACCACTGAAACAGGAGGTGAAGAAAGAGGCCCAAAGCCGGGGACCATGCTTGCGATAGCTGCTTCTTCCAGAGGACTTCTGCAAGCATGAAAGACAGATGGGGAAGGAGAAATTAGATAGCCCAGAAATCAAATTGCAGCCTTCAGGAGTGTGACGGAGTGAGTCTTGCTTCTCTCCAGGCCACCCCCATTCCCCAGGGCATGACACGCTGCTGAGGCGGGGGTGGCCACAGCTCAGCAGCATCAGCCCAGCTCAAGAGTGAGAAGAGGACTTGAGGTCTGTCCACAACTGCAGCTGGGGTCTCTGGCCTGAGGAGAGTTTTTCTTTCATTCTTCCAGGGATTAAATATTTTACCTGATGAAAGATTTCAAAACAGTGGCTCAGTCGTTGAGCGTCTGCCTTCAGCTTGGGTCATGGTCCCAGGTTCCTGGGATCGAGCCCCGCATCGGGCTCCCTGCTCGGCAGGAACCCTGCTTCTCCCTCTCCCACTCCCCCTGCTTGTGTTCCCTCTCTCACGGTGTCTCTCTCTGTCAAAAAAAAAAAAAAAAAAAAAAAATCTTAAAAAAAAACCCATACAGTAAAGTGACATAATGTTACAGTGAACCCCCACACACCCACCACCTAGATTCTATCCTCTACACGTTGCTATACTTGCTCATTACCTATCTATTCATCCTTCTATTCACCCCTGGTTGAACCTTGGTTCTGGAAGTTCAGGATGGAGCAGAAGAGGGGCATCCTCAGGGATGAAGCAGCCTCTAGGGGGACCATCTTGTGATGTCATCTGCCTGATTACTTGCTTGTCTTGGGGTCCTATCCCCTCCCCAGGTGTCCAGCTCGAGCTACTTACTGTCTGTCTTCCTTCTCTCATCATGAGCACTAGTTCTCAGCATCTTCATTCATAAGATGTTGGCTCCACAAAAATCTTAAGTAGGGAAAGGGATTTTATTTTATTTTTTTTTTAAGATTTTATTTATTTATTTGACAGAGAGACAGCGAGGGAGGGAACACAAGCAGGGGGAGTGGGAGAGGGAGAAGCAGCCTCCCCGCCGAGCAGGGAGCCCAATGCGGGGCTCCATCCCAGGACCCTGGGATCATGACCTGAGCCGAAGGCAGATGCTCAACGACTGAGCCACCCAGGTGCCCAAGGGGAAAGGGATTTTAAAGGCTAATGAGGTCCAACTCTTACAAAGTAAATAAACCTCTCCGTTAGGCATTTGCATCCTCTGAGGGATAAGTTCTGTATAATAATAATAATGGCTTTCATTTGCATGATGGCTTGTAGTTACAAAAAGGCTTTCTTGTACAACCTGGTCATAGAGAAAAGTGATGACATCTATGAACCACACTGGGCTATAAACCAAGACAAGAAGTCCATGAGTTTGGGCACCTCCTGCTTGCTGCCCCTGGTTTGAGGGAGCTGGTACCTCAGCATACCATAACCTGTTCCGGGAATGGTTGGAAAGTTCCCTTGCCCTAGGAATTAATGACACAAACCACTTCCTAATCAAGGAAGTAGCCCAACATCCCTCCAGCACAATTTTCAGTCCAGAAAAATGAGTTTATTGGTATTATCTACTTCATTTTTAAAAAAGGTATATCCATTTATTTTTTAGAGAGTGCACATGCGTGAGTGTGGGGGGAGGGACAGAGACAGAGGGAGACAGACTCCTTGCTGAGTGGGAGCCCAATGCCAGGTTTGATCCCACAACCCTGAGATCATGACCTGAGCCAAAATCAAGACTCAGACACTCAACCGACTGAGCCACCCAGGTGCCCCGATATTATCTACCTCAAAGAATTATTGTGAAAAACAAAATCAGATAATTCACTGAGCCCTTTGCTATTTAATTTATTTCCCTTGTGTTATTTAATCCTCTCACTAACCTGCCTGTGGTAGGTACTGTTATTTTCCCATTGTAAAGATGAGACAACTGAGGAGCAAAACTATTAAAAATAACTTTCCTAAGGTGACACAGTAAAATAGGGTCAGTGCCAGTGGTGTGGTCTGGCGTGGTGTTGGGGTTGGGGCTGGGGTCTGGAGCCAACAGCCAAGAAAGAATTCTTGAGACATCCTTGGTGCAAAATGGTGGTTTTGTTAAAGCGCAGGGACAGGACCCGTGGGCAGAAAGAGCTGCTGCCTCGTGAAGGGCAGCTGATTAACCCCACAGGGGGTTCCCTGCTCAGTGGGGAGTCTGTTTCTACCTCTCCTTCTCCCTCTGCCCCTCCCCCCATATTGTCTCTCAAATAAATAAATAAAATTTAAAAAAATAATAAAAAAATGAAGTCGTTTTTCCCTCTAGGGGAGCATTAACATTAAGACATTTGGGAGTTTCCTGGAGGAACTTTATACTCTGCATGCTTCAAGTATTTGTCAATGGGCTACGGGTTGTAAGGACATCTAATTTTACCTACATTTCCTTCTGCCCTTGTTTCCCACATCGGGTCCAGACTGGTCTAGCTGCAGTGCTTACCCTTTTAACCTCCATGCCAGTGGTTTTCACTCAGGGGTGATTTTGCCTCCGTCCCCAGGAATATCTGGCAATATCTAGAGATATTTCTGGTTGTTACAACTGAGGGGGGAATGCTACCAGCGTCTAGTGGGTAGAGACTAGGGATGCTTCTAAATATTCTATAATGCAGGGGCGCCTGGGTGGCTGTGGGTTGAGCACCCGACTCCTGGTGTCAGCTCGGGTCGTGATCTCATGGATCCTGTGGGGCTCCCCACTCAGCAGGGAATCCGCTTGAAGGTTCTCTCCCTCTCCCCATCCCCCTACTCATGCTTGTCTGCTCTCTCTCTTTTAAATAAATAAATAAACAAATAAATCATCTACAATGCACATGATAGCCCTTTAAGACAGAGTATTATCCAGCCCAAATGTCAATAGTGCCCAGTTGAGAAAACATGTCCTCTATTTAATGCCTCCAACTAGAGGAAAAACAAAACTCTAAAGGTGAAGCATTGATTGTTGTTTTAGGATAAGCCACCGAGGAGTGGGGCAGGTTCCCGTGAGGATGAACATTCCAGTGGGGACGCCAGTGGCAGGCACACCCATTGGACACCCTCCCTCTGAATCAGGCACTGTCCCTGTTGCCTGCGAAGCCACAAGTCTCATTTGGCAAGAGTCTGATGGATCCACAGGCGCATTCAGCTTTTCTACAGTGCCCTTTGTGCCAAAGATCCTAAGCGCCCTTGACGAATTGTTTGAAGCATGGCGCCCTCTCAGCCACAGTCTTGCCAGAGGCTCTGGGCGCTAGATAATTAAAGACAAACCAAGAATTCCGTAAAGGAGGAATGAGACTAGCCAGTCAAGGAGCCAGGAGAAAGTTCTGTCGCCGCTTTCTTTCAGTGTGATTTCCCCAGCAGCTGCTCTTCGCAAAGCCTCAGCGGGAAGGTGGCGGCTGAGCAGAGCAGGGCGGCCTCTGGGCCCGGGGGGCGGCCGCGGGGGCCCAGCCCTGAGTCGGCCAAGGCTTTTGTTCGGTTCTTGACGTCTGGGGAGGGAAGCCGGCCGTGCGGGCGGGGCTGACAGGACTGCCGAAATCCAAATGGGGCAGCGAAAGCTCCCGCAAGGGAGAAGAGGGGGCCTCGGAAGGTTGGCCCGTGTTTGTCGCCTGGAAAACCTGTCTGGGCGAGGTGATGCCGTGAACAGCAGTTTACAGAGCGCCTCGGAGGAGGAGGAGGGCGTTGTATTCTGGCGTGTGGATGGCAGACAGGTGATGGATGCTCAAAAAAGTGACTGCTGGTGACCTCTGAGAGATGGGGCTTTGAATAATTCCTCTTTTCTCTAGGCCTTCTGGATTTCCTTACTAATGAGTAATTGTCGGTGGTGTTCAGAGCCCAAAACAGCCCGTACATTTGTGCGGGCAGGCATGGCAAGGGTGTACGGAGCCACAGAAGCCCGGCGTCAGCCTTTCCGACACTGCCTGAGTTTTAATTGCCATTCAGGGGCTCTGTGCCTGGGGCCTTCGCCAGAGAGAGAGCTCATTAACGTGCCCCAGGAACGGGCTGGCCCACTAGGGCAGGTGAGGGGAAGAAACACTGTTTACCAAGACAAGAAAGGCCCTGGCTCCTGCCCCAACCTTCCCAGCGCAGCGCCTTAGGACGCCTGCTGCCTCCTCACAGCGGCTCTCCCCGCGGAAGCAACTGTTCCCTGAGGTGGCTGGTACAACTTCGCTTCTTAACCCCAAGTGCCTCCTCCCAGAAACAAGGTCCTGACAGAAACACATCTAGACCCCAATCCAGACTCACAGAATCATGAGTTGCAGGGTGGAAGGGACCCTCATCACCCCGTCCAACTCCTGCCCCTCCTGACGTTTGAATTCTCTCTGTCATGTGGTGGGTTGTTCTGGGCTTGTGCCACCCAAGTGTCAGCCCCACTGTGGGGTTCACACTGCCTTGTTTTCAGACCATGCTGATGTCGGGAAGTTCTTCATTCTTCTGAGCTCCGACTGGTCTCCCTTGAGCCTCCACACCTTGGTACAGACAGAACAATTCCACTCCCCCTTCCTCTTCTCTGTTTTTAAGTTGCTCTGAGGGTTTCCATCACCTTCCAGTAAGTTTAAACTTTTTTTTCCTGGTTGTAGGAAGTCCCTCAGACCTCGGGTTTTAAGTACCATGGGTCGATGGGCTCTAATGGAGGCAGGAAATGGTGGCAATGCGGGAGCCTCGCAGACCAAAAGAGCAGGAGTACAGGGAGCTCCTGGGACTGAGAACAAAGGGCATCTCAGGGACCCGCCAGCCATCTCCTCTGCTCTTGCTTGCATCTAGAATTTCTTTTCCCCGGTCTCTCAAGGACACATGGGATGCAGAAGTTGCCCCCACCCCCACCCCAAGCTCCTGAGCTTGCTTCTTCCAGTTACAATAGTCAAGTCCAGACCCATCTGCATCTCTCAGTCCCATTTACAAACTCTGGCAAGATTATTATTGGCCCAGACTGGATCCAGTTCAACTGGAGTCAGGGGCAAGGGGTAAAATGCATTCATACACAGCTCCTGACAGTGTCTGGTGGGAAGAAGCACTTGAAAAGGTTATGTGACCTGTACAGATATACAGATAGCCCCCCACTTTGTCACACAAGATTTGTTATGATCTGGGTCCTGCAGACCTCTCTTACATCATCCCTTAGCTCCTTTCCTCTTGTGGCCTCTCCATCTCTCACTCCTTCCTCCACCACTTCCTTTTCTTCTAGAAAGTTAGTAAAGTATAGTGGTTAGGTCACAAGTTCTACAGCCAGACGGGCTGGTCGCAAACCCAGTCTTGTCGTTGGTGGCTGTGTGTCCTTGGGCACATTACTTCCCTTCTCTGGATCTCCTATTTATCTTTTATAAATGAGTACAATAAAAATGTCTATCCCATAGATTGCTATGATAATTAAACGAGTTAATAAAAGGAAAGCACTTAGAACAGTACCTGGAGTATAACAGTCACATGAGCAGTGTTACATATGATGTATGATGATGATTCCCCATACCATCCCACAACTACCAGAATACTGGCTGTATCTAGTCAGTATTCTCCAGAGAAACAGAACCAATAGGGGACATACAGATATAGATAGATATTTTTTAAATTTATATTTATAAAGAGATTTATTGTCAGGAATTGGCTCACACAATTATGAAGGCTGAGAAGTCCAAAGTCTACAGTTGGCATGCTTGAGACTCAGGGGAACCGGTAGTGAAGTTCTAGTCCCAATCTGAAGGAAGACCCAAGAACTAGAGAGCCGAGGGCAGGAGAAGACCAATGTCTGAGCTCAAGCAATCAGACAGAATCCCTCTTACCCAATTTTTTTTTTTTCTGTATAGGTCTTCAGTAGTTTGGATGAAGCCCACCCACATATGGAAGGCAACCAACTTTACTCAGTATACCAATCATACCAAATTAAATGTGACTCTCATCAGATATACTGTCACAGACACATCCAGTGTGATATTTGACAGAATACCTGGGCATTCTGTGGCCCAGTCAAGTTGACACATAAAATTATCCATCACACTGGACAACAAGCTGTCCCCTAAGCATGCATGAAATAATCCCACAAAACAATGCTTACTTTACATTATAGATTTTCAGAATGGCCACATATTTTGCAGTTCCCATTGATGTAGTTTTTGAAAATATGTGAGGTTCTGTGGGGTCCAGAGCCAACGGCCAAGAAAGAATTCTTGAGACGTCTTAGGTGCAAAATGGTGGTTTTATGAAAGTGTGGGGGACAGGACCCGTGGGCAGGAGGAGCTGCTGCAGCCTCCTGCTGCCCCAGGATTATGAGGAACAAGTGATTATATACTTTGGGGTTGGGGGAAATAAAGATAAGGGAGGTTCCAAAAGTATTTTCATATGCTAAAGAATACTCACGGGATACAGGAGGCCTTGCTATTGTCAAACTAAGGTTGCTTTTCCCTCTCTCAAGGCATTAACATTAAGACAGGAGCTTCCTGGAAGAACATTATACTCGGCCTGCCTCAAGTATTTGTCAATAGGCTGCAGGTTGTAAGGACGTTTAATTTTATCTACATTTCCCTCTGCCTTTGCTTCCCACATCACCATCATCAATTTCATTTGTCCACTGGTTGAATCTGGGTTTGGCCCCATGACATCTGAAGTATGTGTGGGTTTGGCCCCATGACCGGGCTTTGGTCCCTTGGCAATTAACAAATGAAATGCAAACGGATAACAGAAAAGGCCTTGCTCTCTGTCACTGATTTTGGAACCCAGTCTTCATGTGAGGAAGCCTGGGCTCGCGTGCTGGCTGCTGGAGATAAAGGGCCCAGGTGTCCTGCTCCAGCTCATCCTCAGATATGTGGCTGGGCCCTCCCCGCTGCTCCAGCTTTAGTCCAGCTAGGCCTGGTCAGAAAACCCCTTCAGCCAAACCACAGCAACTTAAGGAATAAAAAGAAAAAAGAAAAAAAAAAAAGGCTTTTTCTTCTTAAGCCAGTAAGTTTTCTGGGTGGTTTGTTGTGCAATATTAGTTAACTGATGCCTAAATTGGTACCAGAAGTGGCATAGCTGTAACCAAAATTTAGAAGAACGAAGTTAGGCATTGGCCATAGGACTGGCTGAGAAGATGCTGGAAAAGCGGTGAGGAAACTGTTAGCAAAGACTGGGTAAATGATAACGACAACCATAGTGGAGACTCAGATGGCAGGCTGGAAGAATGATGGCCCATGTTATGAGTAGCAAAACGACTGACCAAGCATTGTCTAGAGTAAGTGGAAAGATGGAAAACAGCTAGCAAATGTCTGGACCTGGCTAAAATTTCCCAACATGTGTTGGAAAAGTACATCGGGTGCTCTCAGCTGCTGCAGAGAGATGAGCCGAAGAAAGAACTGTTGTGTTTGCAGGCAGGATTTAGAAGAAATGTAGAGGACCCGGGGCTTGCTAGATTGGAAAATGACACTATTTCACATTTTGATCTCTTCAAAGGGCCCAAGGATCTAAAAGTGAGAAATAGCTCAAATCAAAGATCTGGCTGTAAGACCCTTTGTTAAGACTTTTGAAATGTTTAAGGTGATACTGGTGTGAAATAGTAGAAAACATACATATATTGGCGTCTGCCCCTCATTCCTGGCACAGAGCTCCTAAAACCCTTGTGAGATTTCCTAAGTGATAAGAGCACTAGAAGCATCTTTTGTTCTAATATTTGGTCTTTGACCCCAGTTCCTGACACAGAGTTCCTAAATCCCTTGGAATTTCCTGGGTGACAGTAGGGTCTTTTGTTCTAACGAGGTGACTCTTGGTGGGTTCCTGGATGTGGGCTGGTCACCAAAAAGACCAAGCCAGGATTAGAAGCTTAGAATTTGTCAGCCCTACCTCTTATCGTCCAGAGAAGGGAGAGGGGCTAGAGATGAAGTTAATGTCCCATCATGCCTACATAATGAAGTCTCCATAAAAATTCCCAAAGCATGGGGTTCAGAGAGCTTCCAGGGGGGTAAGCACATCCACGTACTGAGAGGTCAAAGTACCCCAATTCCACGGAGACAAAAGCTCCTGCACTCGGGACCCTCTCAGATCTGGCCCTATGCATCATCTGGCTGTTCATCTGTGTCCTTTAACACATACTTTAATAAACTGGTAACCATAAGGAGGTGTTTCCCTGAGTTCTGTAAGCTGGTGGAGCAAGTACTTGAATCCAAGGGGAGGAGGTCATGAGAACCTCCGATTTGTAGCCAAGTCAGAACTTGTGGGTAACCTGGGGACCTCCTACTTGTGATTGGCATCTGAAGTACGTGTGTTGGGGGCTGGAGGCTTAGTCTTGTGGGACTGAGCCCTTAACCTGTGGGATCTGATGTTGTCTCCAGGTAGATGGTGTCAGAAACTGACTTAAATTGTAGGACACCCAAATGGTGTCACAGAACTGCTGTGGGAAACCCCCATGAGTCTGGGGTCAGAAGTGTTGGAGTGTGTCATCATGTGAGAGGAAAGGAGAAACCCACGAGAAAGATTGAGGTTTTCTTTAAACCCAGTAAACCCGCCCAGCTAGACAAAAAGAACTTTTATTGGATCCGCAGGTTGCAGTCCCACAGAAACCTAAATCTGTGAGTATGTCCGGAAAGAAAGGCCTGTCTGGAAAAGAAGGATGGGTGTAGCTTTTGTCTAATGGAATGGACAATAATACAATGCAAAGACTTTAAGGGAGTTGGATGAGCATGAGCTAAAACAGACTGAGATAATTCAAAATGAAAAGAAGTCTCTTTGCTCTTGAGTGTTTAGGAGTAGGAAGCAGGCTGAGAAAGCTACCCAGCTGAAAATGTGGCTATTTCTTAAAAGAACATCTCAGAGGGTTCTGTTATAAACACAGGGTCAGCCTCTGAAAGTGAGGGTCTCCTTAAGTTGTGCACCCCAGGTTCCTCACACTGGTCCTGGCCCTGGGTTCTAGTATCATCGCTTGCCACTATTGATGGTGTGTCCCTAGGCAGGTGGCTGAGTACCTGGGTCTTGTCCTTGGTAAAATGAGGAACTTGGGCTAGAGAATCTTAAAGTTCTCTGAGAAATGTTTTAAATGGGGTCCTTTTCTCCACAGTCTGACTCAAGAGCTCTGATGGTGGAAAAGTAGACATACACAAAGGAGAATAAAGCATGTGGTCCCAAAGCAGGAGGACACGGCAAAACAGTCTTTTCTAAGCAAGAGTGGAGAGATGTTAGCTGTACATAGAAAACAAATCATGTCTCTGATAACAGAGTTGGGATCACATCAAGCAAAATGTCCCGAGTCTTGACATACAGGTATCTGAAGTCATGGACCAGGCATCGGAATACTATGATGTGAATCCCCTTTTGGAAGCAGGGCCTGGTTCAGACAGGAATCCACAGGGCAAAAGTGAAGGACCAGGCTTGGATGTGATGCCCTTCACTTCTGCTGCCTCATGTTGGTCAGAACTCAGTCATGTGGTCACACAGAAGTGCAAGGAGGACTAAGAAAGGTGATCTAGCTGAATGCCTAGGAGGAAGGGGACATGGGGAGGGGTGGTGGAAAAAGACAATTGGAGGAAGTTCTGAATGACAATGGAGTTCAGCATATTTGAAAGTTATTGTGATTCTTATTGTGTCTTTAGTATTAGAGAGTTTTTTTCAAAATAATATGGTCCCGGGCTCCTGGGTGGCTCAGTCCGTTAAGCATCTACCTGCCTTGGGCTCAGGTCATGATCCCAGGGTCCTGGGACTGAGTTCCGCATCAGGCTCCCTGCTCAGCAGGGAATCTGCTTCTCCCTCTTCCTCTACCCCTCCCCCCTGCTCATGCTCTCTCTCTCTCAAATAAATAATTAAAATCTTAAAAAAAATATGGTCCCTAGAACCCAAATATATACAGCAGAACGCTCTCTTTGAAGTGTAGGCTTTGGAACAAGGCAAAATCCTGGTTCATATCCAGCTTCAGCTACTTGGTGTCCAACCCAGGCTTAGGAGACCCCAAGCCCCATGATTAAGAGCTTGCACTTTGCAGACACCCAGATCTAGTGTATATGCCAGTTCTGCCATTTATTAACTATGGGACATTACTTTTCTGAGCCTCAGTAGTACTATCTATAAAAAGGAAATATTACCTATCTCATAGGATTTGGGGAGAATTAAATGAATAGTATTATGTATTTTTACTTCCTGCCACACCCATTGTAGGATAATCAATCAATGATAGTGTGTTTATCATTGCTCTTCTCCAGGGAATGACCCCCCAGGGATGAAAGCAGAAAGCCTTGGTCGGGTTTTATACAAACACTAACACTAGCAAGTCAACCAAGAGCATGGCCTATGCCAGTAAAAGAAATAAAAGGCATTCCTGCCATTTCAACTACAGAGGGCTGCTCATGCAGGTGCCCGAGGCAGCCAGTAACTGGAGTTCTCCGGGAAACTTCAGCCAGATCCCCAGACCCTCTCCCAGGTGGCCTCCAGAGCAGAGCCGGGTGCTTCTCATTAAAGACACAGCCAGGAGGCACTTTACAAGCCTCCCTCTTTTCACTGTGAACTTCCTCCTTCCTCTCTACTCTCCCTGCTTCCAAATGAAATGCATTTTCGACAGATAAAATGAGATCCTATGTGTCGTGGTATTTTAAAAGTGCAGCATCTTATTTGCCATATCACAATTCAAAGCTAAAATTGGAAAGGAGATGGAAATAATTAGCAAGAAGCACTGGGATGTGGGAGTTTTTGAAAACACAATGATATTAATATTCTCGGACTGGTTAATATTCGGACCAGAAAGATCCTTAGCAACCATCCAGTTGGGTGCTGATATTTCAAGCCAGAGTAATTAAATATGAATCCTGATTCCACCACTTAATAGCCATGTGACCTTGGGCTCGCCTCATTTTCTTCAATTGTAAGATGGAGCAAATAATAATACTGCTCAAAGTTGTGAGGGTCAGATGAGATCACATGTGGGAAAACTGTGATGTAAGCTGTAAAGATCTATGTTGGTTTTATTATGTGTCATCTCGGTTACACAAATACTGTGAATCCTTAAGACCCTCTGTTGGTCAAGGGGATGCAAAGAAGGATGACGAACTCACAGTCTGGTGTGGGAGAGATGTAACTCCTTTGATCCAATGCCAGGAAAGGATGAGTACCAGAATGGCTTTCTCATCTGCCCTTACCATGCCCCTGCCTGAGGAGAGGAACTGGCCTCCACTGTAGAATCATTACTCATAGCTGGTAAGACCAAGGAACATCCCTTGACCACAGCTGGACCAGTCAGATTTCCTTCCCAAGATTTTGGAATTAGGCACAAATTGGGTTACTAGACTGTGGGGGCTGTGCCTTCCCGGGAAACTTGGAAGTCAAGGCAGGCATTTGGGTGGGGGCTGAACATTTTGGGGTTTTGTATGCTGAAATGCAAGCAGAGAACTTGCTTGCCAAGAGAAATAAGAGAAGGGAGCAGATATGTAGCAAGAAAAAAGACAAACGTGTCAGAGAGAGAGGGGGAGAGAGAGAATCCCCCTTTGGTCTTTACTGTCATGAGGCCTAAATACCTTCATACTCTTGGGTCAAATGAAACATTCCTAGAGCCTTATATTCCTCTCTGGAATGGATGTTGATTGGGTTTCTCTTCAAATCTACAATCCAAAGTAAAACAAGATAACTACAAAATGTCCTGGGCACGAGAACAGAGCACTGCATTCTTCCAGGACTAGTGGATCCTCTCGAGAGGAGCTAGCTTTATGGAGTCTAATTCCCTTGTTTCATAGAACTGGAGACCAAACTCCAGATTGAGGTGAAAGGATGTCCTCAGGCTGACACAGCTGCTACGAGCAGAGCCAGGACTTCACTCTAAGTCTGAACTCCTAATTCCAGAGAAAGATCTGATAGTCAACCCTGAGGATAAATGCAAACAAGAAGCCCCCCTTCTCCTATCAGCTTATCAAGTCTCAATTTAAGCCTAATGGAAGCCCCCCCTTATCTCTGTGCTATTCCAGTATGTCCTTTCTTTTCTTCTGATTTGGCCACTTAGCACATACTTCTTTTATGTTTCACTCCTTTCCCTGACCTGCCCATTAGGTAACCACCAAGTCTGGAGCTTCTACTCAGCTGGGAAGCAGAGTTCTAGAGTGGAAAGGGCAGAGGACAGTGGAGGTTTATCTGGCGTCAAATCTTGACTCTGCCTTTTATTAATAGCATGACCTCGGGACTAATGCTAGTTAATGACGATGATAATTATTTACTGAGCATTCACTTTGTGCCCAGTACTGCTCTGTGTGCTTTATGGTACCTACTTAATATTGACGACAATGCCAGGAATAGGGGTGGTTATTCTGCGTTTACAGAGGAAACTGAAGTTGGCAGAAGTGACAAAGATAACTCAAGTGCATGGTTAACAAGAGGCAGAGCTGTAGTTAATTTCTATCCAGGATGAGGAGTTACAGCCTGGTTGTGCAGGGGTGCTTGCAAACTCGATCTAAGTCAAACTTTGCAGAACAATACTTTAAGTTAGAATGTGTTACATATGAATAAAAATAGCAAAAAAAAAATTCTACGAATGCTTTGACTCATTTTTACAGATTGAGAAAAGATCAGATGTCCATATAAAAAACGAAGGGCCCCGAAGTGGTGCTGATGACCAAGGAACATCCCTCTCAGGAGTGTGGCCATGAATTCCCGCTCTCCTCAGGGCAGCACCGCACCTCTCCAACCCTGCCTGAGCTGTGCTGTCCCCAGAGAGGATAGGAACAGAGAAGTCTATGAAGGTCTGAGCATGCCTCCTGCAGAATCAGTAATGGAAAAATCATAAAATCAGTTGAATAGTTCATCTGTGATTAATTTCTGGGTAAAAATATAAAATCCCAAAATAATTAGACTAAGTTAATGGGTACAGCAAAGCCCACAGTCTCTGCTTTCATCTGTTTGTTATAAATGGAGCCACAGAACCCTCAGGGGCTAGAGCTAGGGCAGAAGAAAGGCCTCAGCATTTACATTTTCTGTTTTAATATTTGGCAGGAAAAAAGTATCTCGATCCATGGTCATCTTTTATAGGCTTTATAGACTCTTAGCACTTGTTTGTATTTCTTATCCTCTGGTTATAACAGAACCATTGGAAAAAGAATGTTGACAAGATGGTGGGGTATGCCAACTCTGAGCCCAGCATTCCCCCCTGACCAGAGCCATCCAGTCACATCCCCCTTCCCTCCTGACCCTGGTCTCCTGCATCTGGACTTTCCCATTGCCTTCTGGACCCTCTCCTGAATTAATGTCTCCCACTCTTCCTTCCCTTCCTCACCCTATGTCCCTTTTTAACTGGGTTTGTCATATGGGGTCACACGTGTTGAGGTATTTTGAAAATAGTGGTATATTATATTAGATACAAACAGCTCCCACTTCGTAAGTGTCTACTGGGTTCCCAGCCTGATGCTGAATATTTTGTATATTTAGCTTCATTTAACCTTTACAACAAGCCTATGACGGAGATTCTATTATCCCCATCCTACAGATGAGAAACTGAGAAGTTGGGAGGTTCATTGATGTCCTCAAGGTCACAGACCAGATACCGACACAGGGTTTTAGAATTCTGAAACCCATACCCATAATGATTCTGCTGTTATTGCTGTTATGAAAAATAATTGCTGCTAGTTAATGCCATAGAAGTTAAGACTAATAATTCTTTTTCAGACTTCAGCTGTCTATCTCTTGAGTTGTTAGCCCTCCAAAGAACACTGCATAATACTAAGCAAATGCCATTGCCCCTGAAGATGGGCTGTGACCATCTGAAAGCAATGATGCCCATACCAGATAATGGCTTTTGATGCCCAGCACATGTCCCACCCTTTCCAACTCCCCTTTGTACCACAGAAGTTAAAAACTTAGAAATTACATTTCTTAGAGACCTGGTCAGCGGGAGTTTGGCTAGACTCTGCCAATGAGAGATCTGGAAGACAGAGGAGAAGGAGAGACATTGTTTTCTGGAGAAGCTGTGGAGTTGCCAGGGACCTCTGATGCTGCCAACAGCGGGGATCCTCATGGCAGCTTCACTGGGATTCCTATACATACAGATTCCTTGACAGCGAGCAACCGCCTTCCCCATCCTTGCCCCCAGCCCTCCCAATGGTTGTGTAGGCCTCTATCTCCCACTATCACATTTAATTCTAACTGGAAATACCTAGAGTGGCTTCTGTTTTCCTGACAGAACCCTGGCTGATACACCTTCCAAGAATGAAACTTCAATAATAAAATTAAAGTGACAGATAAACTAATATATACTGATTACCCACTACATTCAAGACATTGTTTTTGATGTTGGAATAACAATGTAAATAAGAAATAATCCTTTCCCTTGAAGAGTGTATGCTATTATATGTTGTACATACTCATTGAAAAATGAATATAAATAATAAAAAGAAATTTAAAATAGACTAGATAGAACAATAGAATGAGTTTGAATTCGCAGGCAAGATGTACCTGGGCTCTGTAATCCCCTTACTATTCAACCAAGGACAATCACTGCAGAGCCTCTTTTTAAGTTTTTTTTAAAGATTTTATTTATTTATTTATTTATTTATTTATTTATTTATTTATTTATTTGAGAGAGAGAGAGAGAGAGCCTGTGTGTGCATGTGTGTGGGCATTAGCCTGGGTGTACTGGGGGAAGCAGAAGGAGAGAAAAATCTTTTCTTTTTTTTTTTCAAGATTTTACCCATTTATTTGTCAGAGAGAGAGAGAGAGAGAGAGCACAAGCAGGGGGAGTCGCTGGCAGAGGGAGAAGCAGACTCCCCACCGAGCAAGGAGCCCAATGTGGGACTCAATCCCTTGACTCTGGAATCATGACCTGAGCCGAAGGCAGACGCTTAGCCACCTGAGCCACCAGGCATCCCAAGGAGAGAAAATCTGAAGCAGACTCCGCTCTGAGCCTTGAGCCTGGCGTGGGGCTTGGTCTCACAACTGCGAGATCATGACCTGAGCTGAAACCAAGAGTCAGATGCCCCACTGCAGAACCTCAACACATCTTCCTAACTTTAGTTTCACCCTGTGGAAGCAACATGGATTTTGGATTTGGGTGGACCAAGATGGCTATTGACCTTAGGGTAATGTTTTCCATCTGTAAAATGGGTTTTTAAAGTACCAAAACTAGCACATAAAGCCAGGACTCAAAATTGTTCAGTTTCCTGCCTGAGCCACAAAACATTTAACGAATGTGGCCCAGAGTGGAATTTTTCATCTTTTCTTCATGTCTTCCTCAAACATAAAACATGATGTCTGTGGTAGCTGGGACTCCAAGATGGCCTCCAGTGATTTTCCAGTTTTCTTGCCCTTGTTTAGGCCCTTCCCACACCACATAGGGCTAACCTGTGAAACTAATGGGACACTGCTGAAATGACTGTGTGTGGGACACACTGCAAAGTCCATTCTTTCCCTCTTGGATCACTCACCCTGGGGGAAGCCAGTTACCATGTCATGAGGACACTCAGTGGAGAGCTCTGTGTGGTGAGGAACCTCCTGCCCACAGCCTTTGGACGGGCCATCACCTAAGTGGTTCTTCTAGGCCTTGTCATACCTTCAGCTGACACCTTGACTGATACCTCATGATGGACCCTGAGCCAGAACCATCTTACTAAGCCACTCCCAAATTTCTGACCCACTGAATTTGTGTGAGATCAATATTTATCGTTGTTTTAGGCCACTAAGTTTTGAGTTAGTTTATTGAGTTACACAACTTTAGAACACTAATACAGAGCCCGAAAACTCAAGATTCAAAAATTCAAGATTCACTGAAATGCCTCGAATCTCTTGCCCTCTCCTCTCTTGCAACGCTCCAACCTCCTAGGACTCTCTTCCCTTTCTACTTTAATGGAAACTTCTCACCAGCCTTCCCTGTTCCATCAGGTTATACCCACATCCCCTTTCTCCTCACCACAGTCCCCCAACCCCCACAACATGTTCTTTTTTTTTTTTTTTAAGATTTTATTTATTTGACAGAGAGAGACACAGCAAGAGAGGGAACACAAGCAGGGGGAGTGGGAGAGAGAGAAGCAGGCTTCCCATGGAGCAGGGAGCCTGATGCGGGGCTCGATCCCAGGACCCTGGGATCATGACCTGAGCCGAAGGCAGATGCTTAACGACTGAGCCACCCAGGTGCCCCCCCAACATGTTCTTGACATGTCATGTCTTTGCACAGAGAACAGCCCTTCAGGGATTCTACTTCTTCTGTTCTCATTGCTTTTCTCCTGAAAATTCATCTCTGCCACTTTTATCTTTTGTCTTCAGAGATGAGGAGAAGAGGGAGTGGAGAGATGCTAAGTGGAAAAAGAGAAAGGATGTCTGGCTGTAAGTTCATCCCATCATAGCACGTACAGGGCTAATGTTAGGATTAATTAAGGTGATGGATGTGCGATGCCCAGTTGAGTGGATGACAGTTAAACAGTCTTAGTCTCCTTTCTCTTCCATGCCCCACTCCACCTCTCTTCCAGGCACACACAGCCCGTTGAGGTTCACCTCAGCACTTCACATTTATTTATGTTCACATTTTCTCTTCCATTTGATAGGAATACCGTGTCCCTTTTGACTCTTTGGTGACCTCTTATTCAGTCTACTAAATCAGCTCATGCCTTAACAGTTCTGGAAAGCTTTCTGTGTCCCTCCAGGTCAACAGCACTGTCCACATTCTTCTTGTGTTCCCATCTCAGTATTACTAGCATTTGTCCATTGCTATAATTATGGCTCTCATTTATCACTCCCTGCCCTGCCCTGAAGGCCCTCAAGGGTAGGAAATGTGTTCTCGTGTGTTTAGCCTCTGCCCTGGCACAGGATTTGCCACAGAGGAGAGAAGAAAAGAAGGTGAGAACAAGAAAGGAAAGAAGAAAGGAGGTAGTGAACATTGATTGGTTGCTTCTCACCTTCCATTTGCCACTGTTCTGACTTCCTGTGAGGGAACCACTCTTCCCAGTGCCCAGTCTTGGTACTGGGGTCTGATTGACCCACTGCAAAGAAATCACAGAATTCCAATTCCCTGACTACAGCTTGGATCAGAGATGATGTAAAACCCAATCAGAGACATTTCCTGGGTCTTCAGAGGAAGACAAGCCTCCTTCCTCTATGAGAGGTACCAAAAATACTCTTCTCTTCCTGATTGATGAAAGGAAGGGTGTGGCCCTGGGATCTGCTGGCACCCTCTTGTACATCAAAGGGAAAATCTGGGAATGAAGCAAACATATAAGAGAGAGGGGCCAGAAATGGGGAGAGGAAAACAAAAAAACCCCAAAATCTACATCCTGATCACATTGTCTGAACCCTGGATCAAGCCACAGCTGAAAGTGAGAAACTCTGGTTTTCAGATCAGAAAATTCTATTACCAAAGTCAATTTCAATTCTGCCAACTGGCAGCATAAAGAGTAATAACTACTAGAAGAAGAAAGGAAAGGAAGAAGTTAAATTTTCTCATCTAAATTGTCAAGATAAATACAATTTGATATTCAAAGGAATATGTTTCATTTATCTAAAAAATATCCAGAATGGTTTTACTCCCCAGTGATGTCAGGTGAGAAAGATGTTTTGCTGTACCTATCTGCCCAACTAGCTGACAGGCTCATTAAAGGCAGAAACTATTTCTTCATTTGTTTAGTCATTCGTTTGACAAATATTGAGCATCTTCCAAAAGTCAGGCACTGTGCTAACACAAGGAGAAGATAAGGTCCTTGTCAGGTGGAGGAAAAAGACACATCTGTTCATCCTCTACGGTCTCTAGCACAGAGCCCTGCACACCAAGGGTGGACAGTAAAAATCGATGAATTAGTTCATGAATTCTTGAGTGCATCTGCACAGCAGCTGAGAGTTGGTTACCAGGGAGAAGAAGAGAATAGGAAATTGGAGCCTGGAAAGAATGCTAACTTGGTCCAGGTGGAAGGAACTGTAGCGGGAGTTATAGAAGAGAATGCCATTTGAGAGACCAGCTCAAACAGAGAAGACTTGTGTTCAGGGACCAGCCAAGCGACAAGCGGGCCAGTTTCAGGTTTACTGGCAAACTGGGAGGAGACTGGGAGAAAGCACGTGTGTTCCCTGGGTCCAGAGTGAAGTCCATCATGAGCCAACCAAGGGAGGAGAGAGTCGGGACTATATATCCCCAACCATGCTGATAAGCCAAGTCCAGTGGCGTGTATCTGCACACCCTCCCCACCTCTCCTCAAAGTGGCCTCCTGGCCTCGGGCTGCTAGCAAGCTCTTTCTGCAGAGCCCTCTGTGAAAGCCTCCTGTGCCTGCCCCTGCCTACAGAATAAAGTCCTCAGCTTAGCTTAAGTGCTTTTGCCCATACCAGTCTGCAGTCAATTTCTAGAATCATGTCTTACCTTTAATCCATGTAGAACTTGGATACTTACTCTATTATTTTTTTTTTTACAGAGGTCCTTTTTTTTTTTTTTAAGAGTTTATTTACTTATTTGAGACAGAGAGAGAGAGAGAATAGGAGCAGCGGGGAGGGACAGAGGGAGAGAGAGAACAGACTCCCCGCTGAGCAGGGAGCCCGATGCGGGACTCAATCCCAGGACCCTGGGATCATGACCTGAACCAAAGGCAGCTGCTTAACCAACTGAGCCACCCAGCTGCCCTGGAGACACTTACATTATTATACTTTGTTTACATTTTTCCCTCGCCCCTGTCTTCTGGGCACAGACTATGTTGTATTCATCCCTGCCTCCCCAGCACCTGGCTCAGTTCCTGGCTTCTAAGCTCTTGCAAAGTGATGGGCCAGGCATTGTGGTCAAATGACCAAGCAACTAAGCAAGGCCCACTGTTAGGTACCTGGTTTCCACACTTAACTCACTGTGGAATTTGGGGCAAGTTATCTGACTTCTCTGCACTCAAAATTTCTCATCCCGACACAGCAATTGTAGTTACAGGTACTTCTGGTCATTAAGAGGGTTCGTGAACTAACATGAGAAAAGCGGAGAGACCAGTACCTCATTCAACAGGCTTAATTTAAAGCTAGGTATTATCACTGCCTGAACTTGGAAATTTCAAGGTTAAACTCTGACAACTTCTCAAATCACAGCCCGACCTTAAGAGTCGGAGTCTTAAGAAATCCATCATCATAGCAGCTAATGATATGCATTTGTATGTAGAGTACTTTGTGGTTAACAAGACACGCTTTATCCTTTCTTGACATCCCCTAGCCCAGCACCAGCAAGTGGGGGAGTGTGCTTTGTGAATGCCTGCACAGCAGGATGCAGGAAGCTACTGGCCTGTTCCCTGTGGTGGTGTGCACCAGGTATTAGCTTCCTAGGGCTATTGTAACAGATTACTGCCAACTGGACCACTTAAAACAACAGAAATTTTTCTCACACAATTCTGGGGACAAGACATCCTAAATCAAGCTGTCAACAGGGCCACCACCTCTCCTGAGGCTCTGGAACAGAATCCTCTCTGCCTCTTCCACCTTCTGGTGGCTCTGGGTATTTCTAGCTGGCGGTGGCCTAACTTCAAGCTCTACCTCTGTCTCCACGTGGCCACCTCCCCTGTGTGTCTGTGTCCTCCTCTCTTGACATTGGATTTGGGGTCCATTCAGGTAATTAGGATGATTTTATCTCAAAATCCTCAAATTAATTACAGCTACGAAGACCCTTTTTCCAGATATGATCACAGGTGGACGTACATGTGGGGTGGGCCACACTCCACGGAACTTCAGAGTAGACCGCACCTGCTCTATCAAGAGCCGCCGGGGCTCCTTACATATACGCACACGGGGAGCAGATGCTCCTGGCCATCTCTCCAGGATACAGGTTTGGGTTCTCAGCTGTCTTCTGCCCCTCCACCCAGCTCTCACAGACTTTGTCAGCTGGGTTGAGGGGAAGAAGACAGCTGAGAACCCAAACCTGTATCCTGGAGAGTCAAAGTTAGAGCTCTGACCAAGGCCAGCAGGCAGAGAGCATAGCAAGCGCTCCCACCAGGGGGGCAGGGGGTGTCTGCGTTCAACACAAGGGCTCGGGTTCTCTTGGGGCTGGGCCGGCCCCTGCACACCTGGACTTGAGGCGGGAGACTGTGGACCCTGCCTTCCAGCATGGGGTTCTGATTTGAGCAGCTTTGTGAGTGTGAGCTAAGAGAGGGCAGCTTTGGAGCCCAGCCAAGGGGCCCTGCTGGAACACTGGCAAGGGAGTCACTGGAGTGGACAAGCATCTGAGTGTCAGGGCAGGACCAGGCAACATCCGGTGAGAGTGGGAAGCCTAGTCAGATTCTTCTGTTCGTTCTGGGTGTTGGGCATCTGGAAGCGGGCTGGCCTGAGGAAATTCTGAGCTCGTTGGGCAACTTGACCGAGAGTCAGGTGGGAGAGCTTGCGTTAGGAAGGGCCAGTGAGGGGGGTGCCTGGGTGGTTCAGTCAGTTGAGTGTCTGCTTTCGGTTCAGGTCATGATCTCCCTGCTGAGCAGGGAGTCCACTTCTCTCTCTGCCCCTTTCCCCTGCTCATGCTTTCTCTCTCTCTCTCTCTCTCAAATAAATAAAATCTTAAAAAAAAAAAAAAAAGGAAGGGCCCATGAGGGAGAAAACAGACTCCTGCAAATGAAGCCATGTGAGAATTTAAGTTGGAAAAAACTTACCCTCTAAGCTAATAATCATAAGAACTGGCATTTAATTGAGTATGTAGTGTTAGGCACTGTTCTAAACATACCACATGGATCAATTGTTTAAGTCTTCAGTCGTAATCTCATGAGGTAATAATATCATCCCCATTTTACAGATGAGGAAAGTGAGGCCAGAGAGACTAAGTCATGCCCAAGGTCACACAGCTAGTAGGTAAGCATTTGAGCTCCACGTGAACCCCCACAGTCTGGCTCCAGAGTCCGTCTCTCCCACACAGACTGCCAATCGTGCCGGTTATGTAAGAGAGAATGAAGGAATTTCATTTACTCTTCACACCTTCCCTGTTAAGTAGGCAGGGCAGGGATCGTGGTTCATTTTGCTGATTAGAAAACTGATCTTCAGCGAAAGCGAATGGCTTGGTTCATTTCAAGCAGCAAGACCACGGCAGAGCTGCTGTTTAGACTTAGGTCCTCTGGGGCCAGTCCAGTGCCATTTCTACTTCTCCATGCTGACTCGGCTGGAGGGCTTCTGCATCCTCAGGGGCCATGTGAGCAAATATTCCTGGGATATGAGGCATGCCCAGAAAAAGAGAGTAGGCTGAGTTGAAAGTATTGCCGTGTTTAGAGCTGAAACCCTGGCATCTTCTTAAGGACATCCAAAGTCACTGATTCAATTTAGCCAACATTTAGTGAGCCCCTGCTCTACCCCAGGAATGTGGAGCTTCATCTTTGGAGAAGTCCTGGTCACTAGACTTCCTTCCCACTACAGAACCGGCACCTTCTCAGAAGCCGGCAAATGTTCGGCCCTGGTGATGGCCTTACCACCAATGGAGAATGATGCTGGGATGAGCTAAAAAGCCCAGGGATGCTGGATTCCAGCTGTAGTCCTGACCTAATAATAAGCAGTGTAATCTTTCTGGGCCTCAGTTTCCTTCCCTGTAAAATGAGAACATTGGGCTGACCATTTCTTAGATGTCACCATACACTAACTTTCCAGGAGCCTATGATTTCCTAAATTTGTATCTGTGCCTTCATCTGCGATGGAACTTGATCTGTTCTGATAATCACACCTGTGTGGCTGTGACTCGAGTCTTATTCATGCATTTTTACCATCACTCTGTGAGCCAGGAGGGACTCTTCCCATTTTGCAGGGGAGGGAACTGAGGCCTGGAAGGCTAAGTTCTGGCTCCGGAACCCAACAGCTAGCAAGATTTGAACCCAGGTCTGAGGGATGCCCCAGCCCTTGCATTGGCTCAGAACAATCCCATTCTGTCCACCCACCCCTGGGGACCCACAGTGGCCTGGCTGGGCTCAGACTGCCTTCTCACTGAGCTAGGAAAACAAGACAGCTCTGAGGCCACTTGTCAGGACTGTGGCAGCTCAGGTTGCTGAGAGAGAGCTCACTGCGTTATAAAAGTGAGAGCTTCCGTTCCTGACTCGGGCTGGGCTGAAGCCCTGCACCGGACCCAGGCTAATGGCTCCCTGGCTGCCAGGTCCTTGGCAGCTGCCGGTTCCGGGGGGCGACCCACGACCAGGTTTTTGAGGTTTGCTCAGCTTTCAAGTCTGGCCACATTCAAACCCTTGCCAAGCCTTGGGCCAGCCTCAGGAAATGCCTCTGGCAGTTGCAGCTGTATCCAAATAAAAACAGCTCCACAATGACTGGCAAGGGCCTGTTCTGCATGGCTGGGCTCCGGGGGTGCAGGGGGATCCAGACCCCTTCGAAACCCCACAGCCCAAGGTGCAGCTCATCAGTGAGGGTGCCGACAGCCAGGCTGAAACCCAGCTGGAATCCTGCATACACACAGACCTGGAACCACATACTGTCCTGTGATGCCCCTCCTTCACTGTTTTACCTTGAGGTCTGGCCAGTTTACTTGTCCCTCATCAGCCTTATACTGTGCTGTGTGTGTCCACCTGGGGAGGGAAGCCACATAGTCGAGTAGTGAGCTCCCCGTGGCACCCCCACTGATTGCCTGCAAGGTACCATTCACTCTATTTATTCATGTCTGTCCTGCCATTTGCTAGTTGTATGGCCTTCAGGAACTCATTTGACCTTTCTGTGCCTCAGTTTCTCATCTATAAAATGAGGGTAATAGTTGTACCTCACAAGGGCTGTTATAGGATTAAATGAGGGGTGCCCATGTGGCTCAATCATTAAGCATCTGCCTTCGGCTCGGGTCATGATCCCAGGGTCCTGGGGTTGAGCCCCAGGTTGGCTCCCTGCTCAGTGGGGAGCCTGCTTCTCCCTCTCCCTCTGCGGCTCTCCCTGCTTGAGCTCTCTCTCTGTGACAGAGAGGTACAACTATTACCTGCGTCAGGCGAACGGGGCACTCTCTAGTCTCGTGCCTTGTTTTATACTCTTCATGATACTTAACATCTATTTCTTATCTGTCTTCCCTTTTGAATGTGAGGTTCATAAAGGCAGGAACGCTATATGCCTGGTGCCTAGAACAGTGCCTATCCCTTGTTGAGTATTTGTTGAATTGAGGGAGCCCTGCATGAATGAATTCACAGACCACTGACAAGACTCGACGGCCCTGGTCCATTCAGCCATGGTGAGAAAAGGCAACGTGGCTCACAGGGCAGGCTGCCTCAGATAAATCTGGTAAGTCGTCACTTAGATTAGACTAACAGTCTCCATAGAAATAACATACACCCCTAGAATCTTGCCCTCCCAGAAGTTAGATTTATCTATAGGACAGTCCGTGAATATTCAGATAGGACATCTCACATGTAAAGTGTAGCCATTTCCTGGTTTGAGAAATTCCAGCTTGAATGGGACCAATCTAGCATAATGTTGTGGGATTTATACTTTCTGTAGAAGACATCTATTGCTTTACCTATCTGGCACCCCTCCTTTTCATCCTAGGAACAGAATTCCCTTTTTGATGTGTGGGAAATCGTCCTATTTCAACTCTATTCATTTATTTTGAGTAGGTGTCACCATGTTCTTGTAAACCCCCTTCCAAGTCACAGTTGATTGGACCAAGGGTAAGCAATTCCCTCAAGCCAAGTCCCCCATTTTTATTCTTGACACCAATGAGAGAGGGTGGTTCAGTCTTTTTCTGATTGTGGGAAGAAGCCACAAGCTGTGAAATTTAAGAACTGTTTGTAGCCAGGATCTCTAGAAGCTGATCTGTAGGGAAAGGTCATGATTCAGGATGCAGAAACCTGGAGAGAGAATATGGAGGGCAAGAGTGCAGGCAGCATTTGGTGGAGATCCAATGGATGCCTGTTCTTCCTATCCTTCATTCAGTCCATCCACCAATTCTTTTTGGTAGACCTTCCCCAGCCCCATCATGATTCCTTCTTCAGTTCAAAGTAGTTCTAAGCTTGATTTTCTGCCACTTCTGCTGGTTTTTTGCAGACTCAGATTTTCATCACACCTCCCCCTCCTTCCCATGTATATAGTTGAACACCCCTGAGGGCAACCAGAAAGGTCCCTTCCAGTTGGCCAGCCTTGAATTTGAAACCCTGAAATTATAGAGCTAGATGCGGCCTTATAGCCAGTATTTGAGGTGGAGATTGTGGCAGGGAGGAATATTCTAGGGGACAGAATATAAAAGGAAAAAGAAAGGAAACTACTTACAGAATACTTATTCATGTTCATTTGTTACATAACCCTCATAATAACCATAATAGGAACCCCATCTTAGAAAAGATAAAACTAAGGGTTGGATAGATTAAGTAATTTGCTTAAGGTCAATTCATAGTCGAGATGGAGCTAGGATCTCAACTCAGTCCACTCCACTCTCCCCACACCTGGAGTTGAACCAACAGTGACAAATCGAGAGTCTCTGAAGTCAGAAATTCCTTTCTGTATCCCCTTCAACACCATGATTTCCCCTGATGGACGATTCTCCCTGACAAGGGAAGAGGCAGTGCCCTGAATCTCTTTGCCCTTGTCCTTCTATTTCATGTGTTTCCCTGTCTCCTCACTATTTTTTAAATCTCTATCTTTTTATTGGGAAAATGCTAAATATCAAGAGAAGGTATTCTGTTATATATGTACAATGATTGTTGTGTCTTCTTACTTTGAGTCTGGAACATAAAATATCTGCTTAACATCATGGCTCCTCTGGAATTCTCACTGAAAATTTCTTAAACAGAGTATTCCAAAGATAAACTCTGTTTCCTCTTACTAGGTAATTTTTTTTCCAGTTTTATTGAGAAATAACTGACTTCAATCCTGTATAAATTTAAGGCATACAGCGTGATGGTTCGATTTACATAAATTGTGAAATGATCACCACAATAGTTTCAGCTAACACTCATCTCATAGAGATACAGTGAAAAGGAAAAAAAAAGTTTTTTCTCTCTTTGTGATGAGAACTCTTGGGATTTACTTTTTTAACAACTTTCCTGTACGGGTGTCCCCCACTTTCCAAAGGTTCTCATTAAGCCACTTCATTTTTACGAAAGACCTACATGAGTACCTGTTTTCACTAATCAAAAGAGAGCTGAAGAGGATTTTTGCTTATGTGAAAAAATACCAATATGGTACTAGTATAGGTCTTTTCAAAAGGTGAAGTGGCATAAAATGAACTTTCAGAAAGCAGAGGATATTTTCACTCTGAGCCACTTTGGCTTATGAAAGGTTTCATAGGAACACCCTGCTTTCAAAATAGCGGGGGAGATCTGTATATCATATGGCAGTGGTAACCATAGTCATCATGTTGTACATTACATCCCTAGTGCTCATTTATGTTATACCTGGAATTTCGTACTTTTGACCACCTTCCTCCAACTCCCCCTCGTACCACCCCTACCCCCTGCCTCTTATAACCATAAATCTGATCTCTCTTTCTATGAGTTTGTTTGTTTCAATTCTGCATAGAAGAGAGATCAGACAGTATTTGGGTCAGTATTGCTGCCTCCTTGATGGTTCAGCTCAAATGTGGGCCCAAGCAAGAGTTATCCCATAGGTCTCACTAGCAAAGCCTGCCACATTTAAACACACTTTTCCTTAAGACTGGTTAAGAATAAGACAGAAATCAAAACAGAGAATGGCACATAGCTTTATAACCTGGCTTATAACACATGACCCTCTCATTACAGTTGAGAAACCCTATGGCCATCTCTCCCTGACTTTCAGCCTGCCCCTCGGAGCAGAAACCATCTCTCCCTCACTACTTCTAAATTCTTCAACATCTGGACCCTGGAGAGTAAGAACCAAAGGGAATCAACTATTCTCATTTGTTATCTTCCTGACTGTCTAAAACCCTACCTCTTAAGTTCTGATTTCCTGTCTCATGCTCTGTCTCTACCCAAAAATTATACAGGCTATGCCTCTCATATACCCACAGAGGCTGGTCTTATTCTAGAGCCTCAACAAAGAGGCCATGTCCAAATAAAAGGCAGAATATCAGCATTATACAAAAGCATTACACAAAAGCTGTACTATAAATACACAATATTGAATTTGGATTGGGATGGGTTTGAAATTTTTCCTTCTGTACTTGTCTGACATCAAGGGGGATGGGATCTATGTTTCTTAGGAGTCTGTGATGGGTCAGGCATTGAGCTGTCTGCTCTCACATATTTTAAACAGTTTAAAGGAATCTTCAAAGCAATCCAGTATAGCAGATACTATTATTAATCCCCTCTTTATAGTAGAGGAAATCAAGACTTAGGTTAAGAAACTTGCTCCAAGTCCCTTGCTAGTAAGTGACGAAATGGAATGTTAAGCACATGTGACTCTAACTCCAAAGCCAAGACTCCAAATGTTAATACTGCCCAGGAGCTGTTATCGCTGGATTCCCATTTCTGTCTTGGTTGAGCATGTGAACACTGGTTGAGTGCCCAGAGGCTGTTCCACTCCATCCCAAATGTGAAAGAATAATCCCCCTTGCAAGTGACTGGTTCAGGGATGGGGAAGGCCTAAGCCATTTTGAGCAAATGAGACAGGAGGACAAATTTACTGGGAGTTTTTGGGGAAAAGTCTTTTTGGTCTGAAGAGAAAAAAATCACAGGAAGCCAGCCTCTCTCTGCTGGGTTAGAAGAAGGAAGCATGTACCCTTGATTGCTAATGCCAACTATTCCACGGGGCTGGAGGAAAGCAGCTTTGGCATGAAGCTAACACCGGGGACCTCAGAGCACACCCTGGATCCTTGCCACTGAACATCTTGGCTATCCAACCTGCCGGCCTCCCTGCCTCAGGGCTCCTCATGTGTCAGCTAATGTTGCTTTTGAGTTGGATTTTCTGCAGCCCAAAGATAAAAGCATCTTCAACGATACAGATACTGATACCAACATTGTTGTGCATTGTTATTTGACCCCTAGACTGTATCTATGCTTACTGAGTCCATTCTCTTCCACTTAAGAGCTGGGAAAATTTGCTTGGGCAATATGCTTAGTTTTATTTCTGTTTTCTCACCTGTAAAATAAATATAGTGATGTTGTTGCACTTGAAGGATCTTTGTGAGGATTGAGATAATGCCCATGAAGCACTTAATGCAGGGTCTGACAATAGTACATACTAGAAATTGCAGGGCTAGATTAAGGTTGGCCCCTTCTGTTTCCATCTTTTCTCCATCACCCAGTATGCTTCACAACATAAGCCAAGTGGTTAACAGCTAAGACGACCATACGGTCTGTCACCCAGATCAGGATGTTGCTATCCCTGATAAATGCTAAACCAGAATACAGGGACAATTGGCCCTGGGGAAACTTGGATCTATGGTCACTTTAGTAATATCAAGAATGCATCCTGGGCCGCCACATTTTCAGGGAGAGTCATCAACCTAAGATAGGATTACTGAGTTCAGTAGTAAATTCTCGGAGGATCCAGAAGTGTGAAATTGTCAGCGATGAATGAGAGTTCTTCTCAAGGACACCACTCCTAGAAGAGCTGGACTGTGACACAGAGCTAATGTCTAGCATATTTCCTCTCTGCATTTATAAGAACGGAAACTTTTAACAAGCTCTTTGCAAACAATACTCAGCTTTTCTCTAAGCCCGTATCTGACTGCGTTTCAAAGAGATGGTGGGAAGACAGCCATTGAGGAACCATCTTAATGTAATTATATGAGACGGATTATTACCCCAAGTTGAAAAGATGACTCTCTTTTTCTTTATTCTTTGCCAGAACAAATTTCAGGAAACGAGTTCAAGCTGAATCTTCCCTGCTGCCACCTCAGTGTTGAGGGTGACAGAGTCTCAGGACCCAAGAGCATGTGCCTCATGATCAGTAGTGCCAGGCTAATGTCGGCCCTAAGAAATCCTTTAGACTATGTGATGACTCTAAGAAACTTTTAGACTTCAGTGAGGCCCTTCATTTTTTTAAAAAGTTTATTTATTTATTTATTTTTACTAATCTCTACACCCAACATGGGGGCTTGAACTCATGATCGCAAGATCAAGAGTCGCCCGCTTATCAGACGGAGCCAGCCAGATGCCCTGAGGCCCTTCATTTTTAAGATGATGGCAGCCATTTTCATACCACGAGGGAAGTCAGCTTGAGGATGAAGCTGCCTCACAGAGGAGACCAGAGTTGAAGAATGAAACTAAATTCCTGAACAAACCTAGTCTCCATACCACCGGTATTTCAGTTTCATGTGCCTATAGGTATGATTTAATGTTAACTTGAGTTAGATTTCTTCTTACTTGCTACTGAGGGCCTTTTGGGTTGAGTATTTCTTTGCAGGCATTTATGTCAGTGGCAAACCCATTCTGGCTCCCAATTCTGGCCATTAAGGAAAGTCACAGTAACTATCTTAGTGGCCCTTCCTTTGCAGCAACCTAACTGTTATAGAACTTTAGAGAATGTATGATCCTGAATCATATGAAATTGCCAATATTTGGTCATCTTTACTCATAAGATGGCCATTTTATGTGGCTCAATCAATTAGCAAGAAGTAGCTTTTTAAAAGCTAAGGAGATTTTCTTTACCTGCAAAATGCATTTCTTACCATTCCACTTTTCTCCATCCCCATTACCATCATCCCAGCCTAAGTCAGTGCCATATCTTGACTGGAGGGCTGCTATATCCTCCTTGCTCTCACTCCTGTCTCCCACCAGTCCACTCTCCATACTGCAGCCACAGTGACCTCTTCAAAATGGAAATCTGATCAGGTGCTCCCCTGTTTGACATCCCTTAATGGCTTCCCGTTCCTCTCAGAAAAATGTTTCAATATCCATAAAAAGCTGCCAAAACCTTCTGCAGCCTGAACTCCTACCACATCTTGACATTGTCTTAGCTATCTTTCCCCTTCTTACTCACACCATGCTTTCTTACCTCCACGTCTCTGCTCATCCTGTTTTATTAGCCCAGAACTTCCCCCCCACCCCCGTTGCCATTACCTGTAGAACTAGGTTCTCTGCGGTCAACTTGGCACAGCCACATCTGGCTAAGATTAAGAAATACATTTCATAGAACTCTCTTCCTCACTAGCAACAAGAGGAATTCATGTAAGATGTAGGAAGTGAAAATGAAGTAGAGTCCTTTACTCACACAAAATCATGGCAGTCAAACATGGCAACAGTTTGGTGATGGTCAGAGAGCTTGGTCAGGTGCAGTTGCTAGATAGGCTTCTCAGACTTCACCACAGCTCCCACCACATGGCCTATGGTCTAACTTTGACAGCCAGATAGACCCAACTCAAAATTTCCGACAGACTGTAGCTTTTCCACCCACACCTGTGCTTCAAGCTGGAATACTTAGCACCTGCTTCTCCAAACCTCTGACTCTTCTTCCAGATCTTCACTCCCACAGCTTCTCCCATGTTCATGGCAGCTCTGCATTAAAACCTTTATCCTTGTAATGTTTAAAGGGATGATTTTTTCCTGACCAAAGTCAAGCTGTTACACCTGCCAACATTCTCTACCTCCTACTTGTATCAACTTAAGTGTCATTTCTTCAGGGAGGGCACTCAAGACTCTTAAACTATATTCAGGCCCCCTTTTATATGGGCTCCTGATATACCCCCTTCATAACATTCCATATTAGTCATCTCTGGCTCTCTCTCTCTCTCTCTCTCTCTCTCTCTCTCTCACAGACACACACACACACACACACACACACACACACACACACACACACACACAAATACCATAAAGTGGGTGGCTTAAATAATAGCCATTTATTTCTCACAGTTCTGGAGATGGGAAGTCCAACAAAAATTAAGGTGCAGCTCATTCACCTGGTAAAATCCCTCTTCCTGGCTTGCAGACAGCTACCTTCTCATTGTGCCCTCACGTGGCAGGGAGACAGGGAGAGAGAGAGAGAGAGAGGACTCCGGTCTACCCTCTTCTTCATATGAGGACACTAATCCCATCATGGGGACCCCACTCTCATGACTTCACCTAAACCTAATTACTTCCCCAAAGCTTCACATCTCCAAATACCATCATATTGGTATTATTATTAGGGATTTGGAGGGGGGGATACAAACATTCAGTCCATAGCACCCTCCTCACACTCAAATTAGTATTGAATACCTATTGATCTTCCCTGTTACAATCTAAGGAATTGAGAAGAATGGGAAATAATTTAGGCATGTGAAAAATTTCTCAATATTGAATCTCTAAAGCTCAATAGAGTACCAGAAACACAGTAGCTACTCAATAAGTATTTGTAGAATACTGGATGAGTAAATGAAAGAGAGATTGTATTCTATCAGAACCTTCTATTGCAAATGGTCTTAAGTCTATGCAGAAATTTTACATATTGCTGGTTATTTGACTATAATATCTTAGAGTTATTTAAGCATCCAATAAGTACTCTTTATGTTTTTCAATTTGGGTGAGGAGAAAAAGGTCATTCCAGTAGGAAATAGTAATTTTTAATGTTTCTATCAGGCAGGCAAAATCAACTGTGAATTTTATTGTTGGAAAATCTCCTTCCTTTTCATTCTTGCCACCAGAGATCCAAAGCACTTGCTCTTGGGGAAGAAGAATGGGGAATAATTTTGGCACATGAAAAACATTTCTCACCAACCCACAGACCACTCAACACTCTGTGTTTGTATTCTTGAGAATAGAGAAATGAAAGCCTCAGCTTTCTTACCTACACATGATTATTAAAAAACACTCAGGGACTGAAACAAGCCCACTCGTCAGGGCTCTATCACAGTGAAGTGATAGCAGGATAGCAGCAAAGTGAGGGTAGCAGAGATAGTAAGGGAGTATTTTGCTGGCTCTTTCTCCTGTGGGGTACTTTAATTGGGTCCCTTGGAGGTTCCCTGCTCGAGATGGGAATGCTAAAGTTCTCCTGGGACAAGCAGTGCCTCCTCCCCCTGGCCACAGGGTGGTCCACCCCTCTGTAAAGTTACATCACCACCCCAGACAGTCCTCCTGGGATGGGTCCCTCTTAAGGTGACCCCACTCTGGCCCTTCCATAGAGGAGGCCTTAATTTAGTCCACAAGAAATTATATCCCTTTATTTGCCATAGGTGGGAATGCACCAACCAGGAAAGTCTTCTCTGTATTTTGCTCTGCCACATGCAGCAGCCTCTAGATTTATCCCTTGAGAGTCACTGGGTCCTCCAAATTCCAGAGAACACATGCAAATCTCTCTGAATGATTCTCTTAAAACACTGTCTTCATATGGCTCAAGGTAAAGGGAAAGTACCATGGGAGTAGATAGGAAAGATGAAAATTAGCATACTTACAACTCTTCAAAAACAGTTCTTCCTGCTGATGTGGTTATGAGCTTGTGCTAGGAGACCCTCTTAACAAGTCAGGCATAGCTATTTTCACATGTATTTAGGATGTGTGGCTGTTCTTAACCTTTTGGTCCTCAAACAAAATTCCCAAGAAAGCAGGAACAGTCCCATTTAACATCCTGTTAACATATACAATGAAGTGTTGCTGGGTTTTTTGTTGTCATTAAAGTTTTTCAATATTGCATTTATGGTTTATTTTCTAATTCATTGGTTCATCAAAACAATTGATCATTGTTTGAAAGAGAAGTCATTGTTAAGCAGATACTTTAAAAAAATGACAGGAAGAACGTGATTGTTTGAAAGAGAAGTCACTGTTAAACAGATACCTTAAAAAATGACAGGAAGAACGCAAGGAAGACTCATGTTTTACCCATCATGGTAGAGGATACTTACTATTCCCTAGCCAGCAACCAGTTATCCTCTTCTACTACGAGCACCAGGGTGAACTAAGTCCCTTCCTGGTTCTCCTCCTACTTCCTCCAGTCTCACGAATGGTCATTCCTCGAACAAATATTTACTGAGCACCTACACTGTGCTGGGTACTGTCCTAGGTGCTGAGGATACATTCCCATAGAAAAAAGATAAAGTCCCTGTATTCAAGGAGATTGCACTTCAGTTGAAGGAGAGAAAGACACTAAACAAAATAAGTAAGTAAAATGTATGGTATATTAGTATGTAATAAGTGCTCTAGTAAAGCACTTCCCGGGTATTATTCCAATGGGGGAGAGATTTGTAAAGTAAGACATAGAAGTCCTGGGAGCTGGCATTCTAGTGGAGACTGATATGTAAACACAATTATAATACAATGCTGCTTAAGTGAGTCAGATAGCAGGGTGTGTGCAGAATGCTAAGTGACTAACCCTGCTCAGGGGCATCAGAGAAGATTTCACTGGCTTTCTGTTTGGAGAACACAGAATTGTATTATAGAAAAGTCATGATAACTATCTTCAAATGTTAGCTCTGGCAACGCTTTCCCTAGAGCCCCAGGCAGTTACCACTGGCCCCTCCCAGTGCTTGCTTCAGCTTGTGCATTCCTTTCTTTCTCCTGTTCAGCACTGAAGCCAGAAGCAGTGCTAAGTGGAGAGCTCTTTCCCCGAAGTGCTAACATTCTGATGCCAAAAAATCCTCACTATGCTTCAGGGTCCTTCTGTCTTCCTGCTCTCTACATCCCCTTCCTCCAGAAGAACAGAGAAAAATTTGTGGTCAGACGTTGCAGTATGTTATTGATTGAGGGAAGACATTGTGCACACACTGAGCTGTTCTCAGTGGTGCAGGGGCTTAGTGTTTCTGTGGGTCCACATCTAATTACACTTCTCAGAGAAGAGTGTCCCTATTTTCTTTTAGAGACCCTCCTTTCCTCAACCCCAGGACATGTGGATCAGGGACCTAACTCTTCCCCCTGAATCCAGATGTGGGCACATTACTGAAACACGACCAGTAATAGCACCACATGCCAATGGCCACAGTGATAAGCAGTTGGCACAAGACCCAAGCTGGCCAATGAGAGCTAATTAATGAACATTGCCTTAAGGTTTTGCTGATAGGGTGTTATCCTAAAGCTGCTGGAGATGAAGAGAGAGGTGGCCATGTGGCTAGAGCTCACTTGAGAATGAAACCAGTCTCAAGGAAAACAGATCTGAGAGATGTAACAATACTGTGCTATAATGGCATTGCTTGAGCTTCTAGATCCAGCTATACCTGAAGCTGTTACTCTTGAACTTTTCACTGTACGAGTCAGTAAATATCCCTTTTGCAAAGGCTCCTGACAATCATACATGGACATTTCTTTCAACTTTCAAGTGGAGGTCTATTCTATTTGCCAAAAGAAATTTAAATTTCAGGAGGACTATGGAGGTTATTTTTTAAGTGGATTTCACACAGTGATTTCACACGGGCTGAGAGAAGAAATCTATCTTGAAGAGGGATAGCACTTAAGCAAGAAACAAGCCTGGGTAGGAAGAGGGCATATAAAACACATAGCCCAGTGAGGAGCACTGGAGCCCAAATAAGGGCCATTAAAGAAAGTAGAGAAAACAAAGATAAGAACATCTAGGATCATGGGCAGATTCTGTTCATAGGATAATCACTTCTCCCTTTATACTCTAGTGTTTACCGGAAAAAATGTGACACATAGTATCAATGCAGTGATTATTACCATTGTGTTTGTTATTATTTATGGATAGTGGCAAGAAGAGGCAACCCAAGATTATACAGCGGTACATTAATCAGAACTCATTTGAGTTCAAGCGAACAAAACCCAAATCAAATAGCTTAAGCAGAGAAGGAGAATTCCTTAAAAGTTCGCAGTGGGGGGCTTAGCTGGATCTAAAGGCATCTCAACTGGAACCATGGACTAGAACCCAATAGAATTCTCCCCTCTAGTCATCTAGAGGAGACACATCTGACACACACATTTCTTGGTGTGTCAGCTTCCTTTTCTCCCATTGCAACCTGGATTTATTCCAAACAGTGGGGGGCAGTGCCCCTCACAAGCAGAGAGGAACTGACACTTGCTCTGCCTTTTCATTTCCAAGTTCCAAAATCCCAAGGAAGATACGTGACTGGCCCACCTTGAGACAGGTGTGGGAAGCCAAGGAAGGGGCCAGGCTTGGTACCTTCCAACAGCAAATGCTGTTGGTACCCCATTCAGATCTCTCAAACCCTTTAATTCCAACTGCCAACATCTGCATCCCTGTGCCCAAGAGCCCCACTTCCCATAGCCATGAAAGTCTGCTCTGCCAGTAAGTGGCTGAGCAGAAGCCCTGGGGAGTTCTCAACCCCTACAAATAGTCAAACACTATCTGGAACTGGTGTATAAATACTCCAGTTCCCTCACTCCTTGGGGAGCATGATTCTGAGGCATGTGATTTGCCCTGTATCCAAGAGCTTCCCCACAGAGTGGTGATCCAGGAATTCTCTGGAGTGGCTGGCTTCATAAGGCATACTTTGTTGTCTGCCTTCCTTTCCTTTGTGATTCTCCTACCAAGGTTGTCCGCACCTCTCAAATAAACCACTGGTTCAGGCTGTTTCTGGGGAAATATAAACCTAACACGTAAGCCAAGGAAGGACCAAACTTGAGTATCAAAAGCCCAAATACAAGACCAGGAGACCGAGGGTGACACGTTGGGAAAATAAAGGAGAAGCTAGTTCCGGGCAAGATGTCTGAGACAGAGGCTGTTCCTCTGACCACTCTATAGCTCTCTGGGGCAAGGTCTTGGATGGGGCGGGGGCAGCGACATCGACAACTCTAGACACAGGACAGACGATGCAGTGCGTTTTCCTCCATTGAATTCTGAAACTAGGAACTTCCACCAGTCCTGCGTGTACAGAATATGTATATGGTATGGTTTGTGGGATATGAATACATGTGTGGCTGTGGTTGTATTTAGTGGTGTCCGGGCAGGGTGGGGTGCGTGCAAGTGGTCTATTTTACCTCACCTCCTGGCTGCCCCGATCTGGTGAGCTCTGTTTGCATGCAGAGCCGTGACTTTCTATGGGACTCTGTCATTCCCTCTGGAAGGGAGAAAAAGAGGCCCTGGGAGATGGGTAGGAACTTTGCGGGCTGTGGTGCTCCAATTACTTGTCAGAGAAACCCTCAATAAATAAAAACGGAAAGGAGGAGGTGTGGGTGACAGCGACAGGGAGAGAAATATGAAATGTGAAGGCTTTTGTCCGTGGCTCTAAACCAAAGCATTTTGGGTCCTGAGATGAAAGACAGTGAAATAGTCTTTGGCCAGGCCTCGTCTCTGCTCTGCGGCAGCCCCAGGCCAATGGAAGTGCAGCCCTCACCTTCCTGCTCACAGGGAGAAGCAGGTGACCTAGTTCCCTCATCTGGAGCTAGTGATGAACAAAGTTCCCCGTAGGGAGGGCACCTGGAAAGAACATAGGACACC
Source organism: Zalophus californianus (assembly GCF_009762305.2). Classification (NCBI taxonomy): domain Eukaryota; kingdom Metazoa; phylum Chordata; class Mammalia; order Carnivora; family Otariidae; genus Zalophus; species Zalophus californianus. Next base: position 52,679,657 of record NC_045598.1, read on the forward strand.
CCCTGGCCGTGCTGGTGGTGGTGTGTGTGTGTGTATGAATGTCAGGGAATAGATTTGAGGTAGAGCTGCTTTTAGCTGCTTCTCTGAAGTAGGCCACTATGCACGATTTCAAGAGCTCAGACTAATTATCCAACATGGGGAAAAAAATAAAGGTTAACACATCTTCCTGTCCTTGGGTATTTCCACAGAACATCCAGGAGAAGTCGTTGATTATCCCACCTCTCTCCTCAGAAATAAAACAGAATTCCAAATTGAATGGACAATGTGGTCTATATATCAGGCTACTTTTAGCCCTTTCTTTTTTTTTTTTTTATGTTTAAAAACAAAATCAACCACCCTCCCAAATAACCTCCCAAATAAAACCTCCCAAAATTAGATTAAATAAAATTTATAGTGAACATACCCAGCAAACATCTCTATGTGCAATTAAATACTCTCTGTTTCTGCTGCAGGAACCTCAAACAAACAATATACAACTGAGGGGAAACCCAAGTTTTAACTCTTTGGGGTTTGGGGAGATAAGATGGGGGAAGTGAGAGAAAGGGGAAATCAATTTCATTCTTCTTAATTCTGTCAATATAAATATATTCATAAAGACCCCAGAAATGAAAAGGGAACTTGGGATGATAAGGAGGTCAAATAGGGGAGTATGCGACCCCCCCAATTACACCTGACCAAAAAAATCTAAAAGAAATTAATTTTGTGGTGGGAGAAGAGATACAACATGATGGACGAGGTAGAGAAGGAGAGGGAAGCAGGGGGACCAATCCCAGAGGAGAGGACTCACGGCAGGGGAGCAAGAAGGAATCCAGTGCCAGTGTGTCTATTTTAAGATGACTTTTCTAGATTCACAATTGTATGATGTGGTGAAAAGCTAGCTCTTTAAATCTAGCCTTTTCTGCAACTGTCCTATGACTTTGAACTTTCTCCAGTCTGAGCCTCAGTTTTCCCATCTGTCACATGAGGAGGTTGGCTAAGAAAGTGATTTCCAATCTTTAGTTTTATTATCGTTATCATTATTATTATTACTTGAGAGAGAGAGAGAGCACGCACGTGCAAGCAGGTGGGGAGGGGAGGGACAGAGGGAGAGAGAGAATCCCAAGCAGGCTCCACACCCCGCAGGGAGCCCAAGGCAGGCCTCAATCCCAGGACCTCAAGATCATGACATGAGCTGGAAATCAAAAGTCGGATGCTCAACCAACTGAGCCACCCGGATACCCCATCCAATTTTTAGTTTTAAGCTAAAATTCCTATTCCTAACAAAATTCTGCATAGAACTTCAGTAAATAAAACAAAGCACTGGTTAAAGAGAGGTTGATGGACTCAGGCCCCACTGCTTAGTCTCTCTCTTAGGCCAAAACAGTTCCAGATCTCTCTGTGGAACCTACTGAGTTATATTTGATGAACCAAAGATGGTTACATTTCTTTGTGTTAGGGTCGCAGTTTTCATCCAAAAGTTGCATACAGTAGGCTGGTTCTCCTGAGCCAGAGCGCTCCTGCCTTTGTGCCCACAGCTCATTAGCACCTCAAGGAGAGCTTGGCCTGCATGGGGTGGCCCAGAATCCCTGTGTCAGTACCTCTCAGATAAGCCTCAAGAAGACAGGACTCAATGAGTCCTACTGAGCCTGTTTATAACCACAAGCCACCCCAGAGGCAGTGAGGGCCACACAGAGCTCTCAGCCCTCCAGGAAAACCCAAGGACCTTGGTCTTCAAGGAAAGGGGAGGTGAAGAGAAGTAAGTGATCTTCCCTTAGCTTACAATTCCTTTCATGACTCCGTATGACCTCCAGAATGAGATGGAAACTCTTCCCTGGATCACCCAAGGCCTTTGGTTCCTGCCTCTTCTGGTTTCATCTCCTTTCACAGCATCCCCTTGCATCCTACATCCAGCCTCATCTACCCACTGACTGATTTTGTCTACCAGCCTTTCCCTGATTCCATGACCCAGAACACTTCCCTTGCCACAGAGCTACCCTTTCTTCAAAGCCAACTGGCTTCTGTGTCTCCACACCTCTTCTTCAGTGTGACTCACATTTCCTTTCCCTTGCCCAATGCCCCCTGTCCTCACACTCACACACAAGCCTGGCCTTGGGTCAGGGCCCCTTGTCTGCCATCCCTAGCACTCTATTAGGTCCCCTAGGGCACAGATGGTGCTTAGTGCTCTCAGGGCCTCCAGCACATAACAAAAATAGCTGCCATGTGCCATGTGTCAGACCTTATCCTAAGGACTTTGCAAACATAAACTCATTTACTCCTTGTAACAATTCTATATGAGTCAGGCATTATTATCATTTCCATTTTATAGATGAGAAAATCCAAGGCACAGAAGAACTTGTGCAAAGCCACACAACCAGGAGCAGAACCAGGATTTTTCTCAGGCAATCTGATGGAGCTCATGCTTTTAACTTCTATGCCCCAGGCCTGACACACAGCCATAAACAGATTTCAAATGAATGAATTGATTTGAACATATTTTCTAACTATGTGTTTTTTTGGTCTATGTCCTATGAAAAGACCCCCAAGATTCTCACTGGTGCCTTGGCAGTGGCTGAGGCCCTGGAACAAGACCAGCTCCTTTCTTCTTACCTCCTCAACCAGGGCAGCCCACCCTGGATCTGCTTTATATATTGGGTTTTGCATTAAAGTCTGTTGAAGAAGGATTTCTATTGCTAAGGGAAAGAAAAATAAGAAAACAAAGAAAAAAGGAAATTAAACATTTACTCAGTTCAAGTAATAATAGTTAACATTTACTGAGTATTAAGATGTACCAAGTACTTTATATGCTTTAATTTTTAACCCACTCAACAATTCTATGAGATAGGGATTATTACCATTCATACTTTGATTTCATAGATGAGGAAACAGAGACACAGAACATAAAGTGACTTGTCCCTGGTTGTATGCCTGATAAGAGCAAAGCCAGGATTTGACACAGATCATCTTAACCACTGTGGTAGGCTGAATAATGTGCCCCAGAGATCAAAAGGCCCAAATTCCTGGAACCTTATATTCTTTAACCATGCTAGTGGTTAAAGCAATCATAAAGCAAATGATTGCTTTATATGGTAATTGGGACTCTGCAGATTTGTGATTAAGTTAAGGATCTTGAGATGAGAAGATTATCCTGGGTTATATAGGTAGGCTCTAAATGTAGTAAAGTATCTTTATAAGAGAGGGGCAGAGGGAGATCTGACTACACAAAAGGTGAAGATAATGTGATCATGGAGGCAGAGATTGGAGTGATGTGGCTATAAGCCAAGGAATGTCAGCAGCCTGTAGAAGCCGGAAGAGGCAAGAGAAAAGGTTCTCCCGTAGAGCCTCCAGAGGGAGTGTGGCCCTCCTGGCACCTTGATCTCAGCCCAGTGAAACTGATTTTGGACCTCTGCTCTCCAGAGAAAACAATTGTGTGCTGTTGTAAGTCACCAAGTTTGTGGTAATTTGCTATAGCAGCCAGAGAAAAATAATACAGCCACCACACGATGGTGCATTCAAAAGGGTGGGAGGGACCGTAAGAGGTCAGAGCCGGTGGACAGAGAAGATGTGGGGGTGCAGGCCAGGTGGCTTTGTCTCACGACTCCAATCCCATCTCAGGAAGTCTCTCACTCACTTCTGCTGACCTGCTGACTCTGTTAACAACATGAGTGGGCCTCCCCCCCCCCGGCCTTTTCTAGGCAGAGACTCTGTAGTTTGAACAAAGTGGGGCAGCATTTGGCAGTTCCTGCTTTAGTTTTTTTCTGAAACTTTTTCCCTTTTTTTTTTACATTTTTACAGAGCTGGGGAAGAAGGTGCCTGGAAGGATAGTTGCTTAAGTCATAAATATCCCTTGTCATCTTGAACTCCACACCTCTCCTTTTCTCCCAGATTCAGAAGAAAGGCCAAGTTATTGCTCTGCCTGGCATTGTGCTGGAGGCTTCTCTACCATTCAGCTCTGGCTTGGAGCTTTCTCCCCTTTCTACTACACAAGCGGGAACATTGAACATCTGCACTTTGATCTTACTTAGCTGGCTGTGGGACTTTGAAGCTGAGCATTTTCCTTTACTCTAGTTCAGTTTTCTTGTTGGTACAATGTGGGCTAGGAGACCTGGCAGGCCTATCACTTAAGATTAGTTTGAGACTGACGGTGAGATGCCTCTTGCACAAGCACATTTTAAACTGTAAAGCTATCCAGCACTCCAATGGTTTCATGTGTAGGGGGTCTGTCTCCCCCAAAAGTATAAAAACTCATTGCTACTAATGACAGAAATAAGAAGAGCTATCATCTAATGATTGCTTGCTCTGTGCCAGACACTTTTCATTCGTCCATTGTTTATTCATTTATTCATTGAAAAAATATGGAGCACCCAAGCTCTAGGCAATTGTGAGCATACAGTGGATTAAAGGACAAAATTAGAAGCAGTCCCTGCTCTCATAGAGATGGCAGTTTTGTAGAGGAGGCAAACAATAATGAAAAGAAGAAACCAGCACCTGTACATTGATTCTGTGAAGAGAAAGAGCAGGGTGTGGTGGGAAGACTATTGAGAATGGATGTAGTCCATTAGTTGGAAGACTCAGGGCCTTGTTGGACTTTTTCACACTTTCTTATCCCAAATATGATGGAAGAATGTTAGCTTTAAGCCTGGTTATGATGATCCACTTAGGAGGCATTTTCTGGAGACATATACAGCATCCTCTGTGACACATATTATTGGTCCCATTGCCATGAGAAACAGGTTCCGAGAAGTGAAATGATTTACACAAACTTTTCTAGTAAATATCAGAACTAGAACTCATAGCTAGATCTGTCTCATGTTTCAGCGCAGACCCTTATCCACTAGCATATTCACCAACAGCTCTAAACTCATATAAATTCCTTTGTAACCATCCTCACTATCCCTGTGCCCACTCATTTCCAATACCTAGTACAGTACCTTATTCTAGAAAGATCTGTGGAGCTGATTTGTATTTTGTTTTATCTTTTTAATTCAGTTTCCAAAAGAAAATGCTAACCCCTTCTAGCTCTCTGGGGTGCGGGCTTCTCTCCTCTAACTTCCTGCATGCTGGAGGAGGGGGAAGGTGGGTCCCTGGGGCCTGCTGCCCCTCTCCCCCACTCTACCCCTAACAAAGTTTTGAAATGAAAATGAAATCATAAAATCTCACAGAATCTGTTTAACTTCCATTACTTTTCATTTGCCTCTCCATGGATATTCAAGAGCCAGGCCTCAATAGGTCGTAAATCTGCTTGGTGGCTGCAATCAGAGCAATTTCACAAGCAGGAGAGAAATTCCTCACTCCAGGGAACCCGAGCTTCCCCCTTGCAATCTGCCTTGGAGATGCAAGTGAATTCATTCTCAGTCCTTACAGCGACACCTTTCCTGGCTTGGTGGTGGCCCTCTAGCTGGACTCAGAGGAGGATGGGATCCAATGCATCTCCCAGTGACCAGTGCCGGCTCAGCTAGCCGTGGAAAGCCAGTGGAGGAAGTGGCCTTGAGCACAATCCTGGCCTCCCACAGTGCTGCACAGAAAAGAGAATAAATGTGTATGGAATGAGGAATTACTGGCTACATAAAATAGGAAGTAATAATATATACCTAGCAATGTTGTTGAGGTGATTTCATAAAGTAACAGCCCGTGGAAATTTCTACTAGAGAAAGAACATAGAAACGAAAGGGAGTTGTGCTCCTTCCTCCCTCAGGCCCTTCCCTTCCTTCTCTCCCTTGGCTCCTTTAAGAGTGACATCTCCTTCAGCCCCTTTCTGCCTCCTGCTTTTGAGCCTTGTCTTCCTGCTCCTATTTTTAGCAGGAGACATCTTTACCTAGCAAGCTGGCAGAAGAGCTCAGAGCAAAACTTTTCAAAGCAAGCCCGGAGAGCCAGGCATCTCTCTCTTAACAGTCTTCGAACCAAGTGTAGGAAGATCTGAGAGCTCAGGACAAGACTGCCCCCAATGTTTCCCACAGCCTGTAAAGCTGAACTGTTCCATTGGCCTTTCTTTCTGAACTTATTTCAGGGAAAGTAAGGACACAATGAGGTTTCTAATTTGGTTTGCCAGTGGAGGACACAGATCTGACCTTTACCCATCACCCTCACCTCCAAACACAAAGAATTGGAAACTAAAATGCTTTAACCTTACCTTATATTCTGCTTATATTCAACAACACTAGCTCTCGGTTTGGGTATTTATGACTGAAACTGTATTTCTATTGTTGGTATCTATTCTAGATACTTGTCTCCCCCACTAACTCAGAGCTTCTGCAGGATAAAGATTTGTCTTATTCATTTCTGTCTCCAGGATAAAGACTTTTCTTATTCATCTCTGTCTTTACATCTGGTAGATAGAGGGCCCCCCCAAAAAAAGCCTGTTGAATAAGTAAGTTTATTTAGTGCTTATGCTATACAAGGCCCTGTCATACAGAGATGAGTGGAAAAGGGGTCGAAAACTCAAGAAACTTGCAACCTTCCAAGGAAGACACATATACATACACAAGTAGCTGTCATTTTGTAGCAGTAGATGCCACATTACAGGATCCAGTATTCAGTATTAATCAGTCCATCCACCATTCCTTACGCCTTGAAATATAGTCAGTATGGTAAAAACACATTTTTTATCAGCAGGGACAGAAAAGGTGTCATGTGAGTTAATCATTTTGCAGTCTTCATTATGCAGATAAGACCAAATGAATCTGATATCTTTTTGCCAGGTGAGCTGGCAATCCGGTATTTATTAACCTTTCATTGGTATTACTTATAATACGGGTAACAGTAACAGTGGTGCCTAGGAATAGAGTGATAGACATAAGTCAGATTTAAAGCTACCTATGAGCGGTATCGTTCCCAAGGTCTCCTTTGAATCTGTACTTAAGGACTTCTGTCTCCCCTCCTCCCACTCCATCACCGTCACAGTGAAAATAAATCAGCAGTTTCAAGTCCTGTCAGATACCTACTGGCGAGCTGTCTGCCTGTTTCTTACTGCTCTCTTCCTTTGAGGTTTCAAGGTAATCTTCAGTTGCTATCAGCTCTAAGAGGGAAACAAATCAACACTATATTTTATTGAAATCCATAAGGACATTTTTCAGTTGCCTCCTTGGAGATTGGTCCTACAGGTTGGAAATGGACTGTGACATAGTTACCCACTCTGATTTTCAGCTGGGGGCTCATAATTCATATTTTGATCCATGATTTATGGCAGGAAAGCTTATTAAGTACATACTAAGTACATATTAAGTACAAGACATGAAAAGGTAATAACAGTAGATTCTTCCCTCTACAAAACTAATCGGGCATCCCTGAAAAGTTTGGTATCTTAATAGCGAAAAAAAAAAAAAAAAAGCCCACTAAGGTATCCAGACAAGAAAAACCTGTGCAAACTCACTCCTCACTCCTCTCTAGTAGGAGTAAAGGCAGGCTTCCAGGATAGATGCCACCCAACAGTCATAGACACCTCTTGTAATAAATATCAAATAAAAGCTTGCAGTTAAAGAACCATCTAACAACCTAGCCAAGATCAATTGTCTATCTCATTCTCTATCACCAGGGGCACCAACTATTAACACATGTGCCTGACAGCTACTATCATATATCATATCAGGAGCATTTTAGTCTGAAGCCAGTGACTTTTTTGGGAACAAGCAGTTCACGTAAAAACTTCTACCTCTAATGCTTACAGTATTCCTCCTCCTGACTTCCCTGATTTGCATCATGGTAGCTTCTCTCTTCCATTCTAACTCTGGGGCTGCTCCCTTGGCCCAATCCAGGCAGATATTTTAGTAATGAAATACACAGGAATAAACGTTACTAAGAAGGAGAAAGACTTATTCTTAATTACTAAAAGAAATTAAAGAAGACACCAATACATGGAAAGACATCCGTGCATATGGATTGAAAGACAGTATTACTAAGGTGTCTATACTACCCAAAGCAATCTATAGATCTAATGCCATCCCTGTCAACATCCCAATAACATTTTTTTGCAAAAATTGAAAAATCCATCCTAAAATTCATATAGAATCTCAAGGGACTCCAAATAGCCAAAGCAATCTTGAAAAAAAAACAAACAAACAAACATTAGAGGTCTCACACTTGCTGATTTCATAATCTTACTACAAAGCTACAGTGATTGAAAACAGCATGATATTAGCATAAAGGCAGACACAGAGACCAAAGGAATATAATAGAGAGCTCAGAAAAACATCCTGATTCACATGATCAATATGTGAATCACAAGGATTCTGAGACCATTTAATGGAGAAATGGCAGTCTTTCCCAAATCGTGTTGGGGAAAAGGGATATCCACTTGCAAAAGAATGAAGCTGGACCCATACCTTGTGCCATATACAAAAATTAGCTCAAGATGGATTCAAGATCTAAATATAAAAGCTAAAATATAAAATTCTTAGAAGAAAACATACAAGAAAATCCTCATGGCATTGGATTTTGTTCTGAATTCTTGGCTATGACATGAAAGCACAGACAGCGAAAGAAGAAAATAGATAAATTAGACTTCATCAAAAAAAAAAAACTATTGTGCGTCAAAGAACATTATCAACACAGTAAATAGAAAACTCACAAGAGTGGGAGAAAATATTTGCAAAGCAATAAAGGATTAGTATCCAGATAAAGGATTAATATCCAGAATGTATTAAAAACCATCTACATTTCAACAATAGAAGGCAAATAACCTGATTTAAAAATGGGCAAAGGACTTAAATAAACATTTCTCCAAAGAAGATACACAAATAGCTAATAAGCATATGAAAAAATGTTCACATCACTAATTATTTTTGGGGAAATGCAAATCAAAACCACAATGACAGGGGTGCCTGGGTTGGGTAAGTGTTTGCCTTCTGCTCAGGTCATAATCCCAGCGTCCTGGGATCGAGTCCCGCTGCCTGCTTCTCCTTCTCCCATTCCCCCCTGCTTGTGCTCTCTCTCATTTTGTCAAATAAATAAATAAAATCTTAAAAAAACCCCACACACAATGACATAGCACTTCATACCCATTAGAATGGCTGTTAACAGCAACAACAACAGCAACAAACAGAAAATAAGAAATGTTAGCATGAGGAGAGACCGGAACACTTGTGTATTGTTGGTGAAATGGTGCAGCCAATGTGGAGAACAGTATGACAGTTCCTAAAAAAAATAAATAAACATAGAATTACTATATGACTCAGCAATTCCACTTCTGGGTCTATGCCAAAAAGAGTTGAGAGCAGGGACTTAAACAGATTTTTTTTTTTTTAAAGATTTTATTTATTTATTTGACAGAGCGAGCACAAGCAGGGGGAGCAGCAGGCAAAGGGAGATGCAGGCTCCCCACTGAGCAGGGAGCCCGATGTGGGGCTCGATCCCAGGACCCTGAGATCATGACCTGAGCCAAAGGCAGATGCTTAATGACTGAGCCACCCAGGCACACCTAAAGAGATTTTTTTACACCAATGTTCATAACAGCAATATTCACAATAACCAAATTGGGTGGAAACAACCCAAATGTCCATAGATGGATAAATAGATAAACAAAATGTGATACACACACACACACACACACACACACACACACACACACACTGAATTTATTCAGCCCCCAAAAGGAAAGAAATTCTGACACACACTACAACATGGATGAACCTAGAAGACATTATGCTAAGGGAAATAAACTAGTCACAAAAGGACAAATGTTATGATTCTACTTTTTTTTCTTTTATTATTTGAGAGAGAGAGAGAATGAGAGATGAAAGCACTAGAGGGAAGAGGGTCAGAGGGAGAAGCAGACTCCCTGCTGAGCAGGAAGCCCGATGTGGGACTGGATCCCGGGACTCCAGGATCATGACCTGAGCCGAAGGCAGTCGCCCAACCAACTGAGCCACCCAGGCGCCCTATGATTCTACTTTTATGAGGTACCCAGACTAGTCAAATTCATGGAGACAGAAAGTAAAGTAGTGGTTGCCTGGGGGTAGGGGGAGACAGTATGGGAGGTTATCGTTAATGGGTACAGAGTTTCAGTTTAGGAGGATGAAAAAATTTGGAGGTGATGGTTGCACAACACTGTGAAGGTCCCTAATGCCACCGAATAAAACACTTAACGGTGATTTAAAAGGTAAACATTGTACATATTTTATCATAATTTAAGAAAAAGAAAACCTGCTCAGGCTCAGGCTAGTCATGGACAAGAACAAATTCTGAGAATAATGAGAAATTTGAATTTTATCTTGGGACACAATTTCCCCAGATATGTCTGTCCCTGAGAATTATGTGAATCATGCCTTTAAAAAAATACAAGTGCATTTAAGGAGCTCCATTTTGACTAGATAGGATAGTATGTGGCCAGGTGGAAAGCAAGTAGGCATTTCTCTCCTTTTTTTTTTTTTAAATACAAGGTTTGCTAGAAAACACTGTAAAATGACATAGGGATATTCCGCAGAAAATCACTCCTTACAGGAGCAAGAATCCTTTTACTAAAATACTAGAAATACTAAAGCCAATCATAGATGATGATTGCTAGGGAAGAATCTTATAGATTAAATAGTCCAAGTCTATCTTTTTTTTTAATAAAAGATTATTCATATAAGAACAAGAAGAATAAAGCAGGAAATCCTGCCTTCAGGTGTGGGAAGGGCAACGCACATTCACTAGCTTTGCCCACACACAAAGCAATTCATGGGCACACACTTTTCTCGTGGGAACAGGTAGCAGCCCACCTCCTGAGGGGCCTGGATATTTGGCATGCATTAGCTGGTAAGATCTCCAAGGACCAGCCTCTGGCCCCAGGCTTGCCAGCTGAGACACGTGATGTGTCCCCACACTGACAGCAGGCCAAGCTCTCAGGAGCTGATTCACATTAACTCCATTCATAGGATGGATGTAGGGAAGAGAAGGCCAATTCATGAATTCACAGAGATTTATAAACATCACAGGACCAGAAATAGTCATTTTAACCAGCACATTTTTCTCCCTGTTAAAACTGTGTGGGAAGCCAAATATTAATCAGAGAAAATTGCTTGGTGAACATGCAATCAGAAGTCAGGTATTCGGAATTCACTCACTCAGGCCAGAGCAGTGTTTCTCAGGCCCCAGAGAGTTTGATTTCATTGTGCTCGTGTTACTCTGAGCGTGGGTATAGCTTCAACAGCTGCCCGGTGGACTGTTAACAGACAACCTCAGCTGCAGACCACTGGAGTAGTATATGCCAATGTCTCACCAAAGCCAAGGACTTGCTGCCAGATGTCCTTTTTTGTTTTTAAGATTTTATGTATTTATTTGAGAGAGAGGGTGAGCAAGAGAGAGAGAACATGAGCAGGGTGGAGAGGGAGAGGGAGAAGCAGACTCCCCGCCAAGCAGGGAGCCCGACGTGGGGCTCGATCCCAGGACCCCGAGATCATGATCTGAGCCAGAGGCAGATGCTTAACCTACTGAGCCACCCAGGCGCCCCTGCCAGATGTCTTGTGGTCAAGGTCCCCTCTCTGAATCGTGCTCGATATGGCCAATATCTGCCTCAGAGACTCTTATTTCATAAGTGACCGTCCCCCATTTTTTCCTTCCAAGTGCTCCTTTTACCTAAGAACAAAAAGGTGAAGTGACTTGCCCCAAGGTTATACAGAGCTAGAATCAGAACAAAAGTTAAGAGTTTTTCTGAGCTTCATTCTAGGGCTTTCGCACCTCACCTGTCTTTCTGAGGGCTCTGTGGGGACTTCAGAGTATAGGGTTGCCTTGAAACAACTTCTGAGGTACAGAGTTGACTTATTCTCACAAGTCATGTCAGGCCCCCATAGTTCACATGTCATCTGCTTTTAGTTTCTTGAAGTAGGAGTTTGGGTGGGGACAGATTTAATGAGGTCAAGTTGAGACATAGTTGTAGTAATTGGAGTCTACACAGATTGGGTACCACTCCTCTGTGCTCCCTACCACACTGTGTGTTTAATTACCCCTTTCATACCAAGTTTAATTATCTAATTGTATGTCCATCTCAGTGATTATCTTATTTATCTCAGCACCCCTAATTTCCGGCACGTGCTAGGCTCATAACTGAATAAATTATGTTAAATCATCGTGCAGTGGATGTGAGCTTCTGAAGCTCAGAGAAAGTTCTGGACAGAAGATGTCAATAAGGCAGCCAGTGAATTATATGATGGATGAGATGCCATCGGGGAAAGGCCCCCATGTTCCAGCCCTGGACACCTAACTCTGCTCCAGTCCTATCTTACACACCTCGAGAATACTCACGCTTAATGGGTCATTTTTAGTGAAGGGAAAGGGAGAAAATATTTTGTCCATATGAAGGCAGTGTAATGTGCACTTACTGTTTGGGTGTGATACACTTCTAAATCTCTACGATAGGACAGTCCCAGAAAACAATTGAAAATGTGAACATTCTATTAATAAAAGGTACAGTAGGGGCGCCTGGGTGGCTCAGTCCATTAAGTATCTGCCTTTGCATCGGGTCATGATCTCGGGGTCCTGGGATCGAGCCCCATATCACTGGGCTCCCTGTTTAGTGGGTGGGGACTCTGCTTCTCCCTCTCTCTCTGCCCCTACCCCCCTGCTCATTCTTTCTCTCTCTCTCTCAAATAAAATCTTTAACAAAATAAAAATAAAAGGTACAATAAACTTGTCAAAAGAAATCTAAACAACTTCAAGCCAGTAACAGTTTTTGAAAAATGACAAAGAAAATGTCCTTTATTACTCTGTATCAAGATAATAGGGTCAGAAAAGATTCAGCCCAACAGTCCTGTTGGAGAGTAAGGATCACTGGTGTTTGACTTTATGGCACTGCAAATTTTTGGAGTGTCTTCAAACCATCAAAGCAAGAGTAAATTTTATTCTGAATAGTTGTTATGGGGCTTATCTTCTCATATTCTAAATTTTTGAAAATTTGTAATTCGTGCATGGCATGTATAGTAACTCTCAGTTGAACTGAATATGCACCCTTTTTCCTACCATTTTTGGTAGATCAGTGTTTATTTTATTCCTATCTAGGTGATTGGTCCTCTGAACCACTTTTTGGACACATATGTCATTGAAACCAAAAAGTTTCCTTGGTCCATGTTACTATTGTTTTCAATCTTTTGACAAGATACAGAAATATATATTATATATATATAAAATATATTTTATTACTTTCTTTTTATAATATATATATATTTAAGATTTTATTTATTTATTTGACAGAGAGACACAGCAAGAGAGGGAACACAAGCAGGGGGAGTGGGAGCAGGAGAGGGAGAAGCAGGCTTCCCACTGAGCAGGGAGCCTGATGTGGGGCTTGATCCCAGGACCCCAGGATCATGACCCGAGGTGAAGGCAGATGCTTAACTGACTGAGCCGCCCAGGCGCCCCTATTACTTTCTTTAATGTTGGTTTATCCATTGGCCTCATTTCAAATGAGAATCTTTAAATTATTTTTTAATTTGATTTTTTATTACATAATATTTTAAGGCCATTCTTTAAGTCGGAATTGTGTCCGTAATGGCCTGGTGAGCTAAAAAGGAGATAAGCCTTATTTTTTTCCATTTTAGGACAAGGAAAACAAGGGCTATGCTTTAACAAAAGAATCCATTTTTTCCAGTTTCTGTAGCTAATTAAAAGGCTTTGTTTCAAAAAGCAGCAGTGGAGCAGATTTCTAGGTCTTCATTACTCAAAGGGCAGCATCGGTTTGGAGGATCAACCTTTTCCTGTTCTTTTTCTCCATTCCCTTTGGCACAAAGGCAAATACATAAGACAGATTAAATTGAGATAGATCTCAATAGCAGTCATACAAGATTATAGAATCAAAGAAATCTGAATTGGGAATAATTGGTGGAGCATTTAGTTTAGGGATGGCATATGGGATGGATGATATAGTTCCCCCTTACCCTCTATCCATGGCAGACATCACTAATCAATTATTGAGCCTAAATGTGGCCTAACAAATGTTTTCTACACAAGGCCCCTGGCAGCCGTTACCAAGTAATTTGAGTTGCCAGAGAAGTCCTACCTAATCTAGTCTAATCATAAAGGGGACCCATCATAAAGGTGGGCCCATAAAGGTGATTGGCCCAAGGTCACTCAGTGGCTGATAGAGAAGCCCCATTCTGTACCATGTACAAATCCGTTCCTTATGAGCCTTGAATCAATTTGACGATGCCCTAGTCCCCAGCAAGGCCACACAAGAATCTGTAGAAGATGAATCATTTCTCTCTGGGAAGACAGACAAGTTCCTATGGCATCAAGAAACCCAAGGGAGCAGCTAGGAACAGACAACAAAACATTACTGTTCCTCCTCCTATACCAGGAAGAAGGCTGGAGATTAAGAGGAGGAAAATCAAGATTCTTCCCCAGCCTTATAACTGTAGGATTCTTTTATTATTATTATTATTATTAACATGTATTATTTGTTTCAGGGGTACAGGTCTGTGATTCATCAGTCTTACACAATTCACAGTGCTCACCATAGCACATACCCTCCCCAGTGTCTATCACCCAGACACCCCATTAACTGTAGGATTCTTGAAACTGTCCCACCAGGTAGCAGGGAAAGAAGGAAGGTGTCCCAGTACAAGCAATGGTCCACAAGAGGGGCGTCCGACTCCCTTCCTACTTGTTCAGGTTCCCACAGCCAGGGTTTGGGAAGTTCTTCAGAAACAGTTCACTTTCTAGAGAACAGTTTTCAGTCTCTAACATTGGCGGTAATGAGATGATTTGTTGGGATGACACTTTGAGCAGACTTGGGGAATTGAATGAGAAATCACCAAACTGAGGGGGGCTGGCTGACTGTTAAATTGTTGCTGAGAAAGCAGAGATCCCCAGCTGTTGCACCAGCTCCAGAGATCCCAAAGTAGGTCTGATTGTGAAGGGAGGCAGGGGAGGGGGGATGCCAAGTGAGTTAGGCAGCAAATGAGCTATAGCTGATCCAGTTTCTCCTACCTTTCGCTTTGAACTCTGGGTGGGGGCTGTAGTCCCTATAATTGAGAGTGAAAATTAGTGTGCAACAAAGCATTCTCAGAGAGCCCCTGGGGACTTGAAATCAAGACCTGGGGTGCTTTTAAAAGACTAGGAGGAAAGGCAGCAATGGGCCAAGGCCAATTTTGAACATAATTCCTTTTTATCCAGGCTTACCTGCCCCTAAAAAGTGCCACTAAACCTTTCTCAACAGAAATGGACTTTAAGGCAGCAGTCTGAGGCACCGAGAGAAGTCAAAGCAACTGGGGAGAAAAATGTGAAAGCCTCTGGATTTTTCTCTTTTAAGACCACATTTTCCTTTCCAAAGGAGGGTGGGTGGGAGAGAAGTACCGTTCTAGCTGGGGTAGTCTAAGTACGGTTTTTGAGTTAAACATTCACCTTCCCTCCGAATTCAATGATTGGCAAATACAATAGCTGTGGGATTGAATAAAAGGAAGGGAGGTTCCTTAAACCCATTTGGTAAAGAGCGGCTGTTTATAAGCCTGCGGGCATTCCAGGCCAGTTGATATACAGACTTTTGGGTGGCTGACACACTCCTCTCTGAACCTCGGGAAAGGAAAAATGCTTCCGAAGACTTTGTCAGCCCTCTGCTGGGAGCTTCTTTTGGGGGTGTCTCTTTCACCCAAGTCGAAGGACCAGAAACTAATTTAATATGCGACAGCGACAAAAGCATCTGTGCTTTTTGTTGTTGTGCTGAGCACATAGCACTTTACACAGACTTTCTCATGTACATCCTCCCCCTGGGTACATTACCCCCACACCTCGGTAATCCCCCCATTCCCGCCGAGAAGAGTGAGGCTCGGACAAGTCAGGTCCCTAGCTCAAGATTCCAGAGATGGCAAGAGTGAGCAGTCCTATTAGAAAGATAATTCAGTGGGAAAAACCAGCTCTTTGTAATAACATGAAGTAAAATGGAAAATATTAGAGGACATCTTTCATAAAGAGTAAGTACTGATTTGTGACAACTTTGTTCCAATTCTACGTATATGTATATATGTATATGTGTTCTTGATATGATATGTATATGGTGTTCTTGATACAAAATTGGTTTCTCATGGTGGATCATGGTCAAAAGAGATTGAAGGCCACTGTACTAAACCACTAAGCAATCCTGCTTCCCTGTGTAGATGAGAGAAAATAGACTCTCTACCTGGACTTTTATTTTTATTTTTTTATAGTTTTATTTTTTTAAAGATTTTATTTACTTATTTGACAGAGACACAGCGAGAAAGGGAACACAAGCAGGGGGAACGGGAGAGGGAGAAGCAGGCTTCCCGCCGAGCTGGGTGCCCGATGCGGGGCTCGATCCCAGGACCCTGGAACCATGACCTGAGCCAAAGGCAGACGCTTAATGACTGAGCCACGCAGGTGCCCTCTAACTGGACTTTTAAAAATTCATGGAGAGAGAACAAAGGGTGGACACCTCAGAAAGCACTAAAGGTAGAGAACCATTGTCGATTGTTCCTTTTAGAGTTGGAGTCAACAAACTTTTTCTTAAAGGGCCGAAGAGTGAAAACTTGAGGCTAACTAGCCAGGTGGGCTCTCTTGTCACTACTTAATTCTGCAAAAGCAGCCATAGACAGTATGCAAATGAATGAACGTGTTTGTGTTCCAATAAAACTGTATTTACAAAAACAGCTGGTCTTTGGGCCATAGTTTACTGACTCCTGGCTTTAGAGCCCGAGAAAAAGAAAATACCTGAATTGTCATAGTCTAGGCCTGTAGCAAGTGAATGGCCCCAAATTATGAGGACAGTTCCAATTTCAAATGATCATTACCAAATTTAGTGTCCAGATTTCTGTTTCTGAAGACATAATAATCATTCTTATGTTGTTAGGTATATTAGTTATGCATTGTTGCATGAGAAATTTCCCCATAACTTTGTAGCTTAAGATGTCAAACATAATTATTTTTTTAAAGATTTTATTTTATTTATTTGTCAGAGAGAGCACAAGCAGGGGGAGTGGCAGAGGGAAAAGCAGGCTCCCCGCTGAGCTGGGAGCCCGATGTGGGGCTCTATCCCAGGACCCTGGGATCATGACCTGAGCTGAAGGCAGATGATGCTTAACCGACTGAGCCACCCAGGGGTCCCCAAACATTATTTCATAGTTTCTACGGGTCAGGCCTGGCTGATGGATCAGGATGGGCCTGGTTTAGCCAGGTACCAGGAATTGTGGGGAGCCATTTTAGAGGTCCTGCCAAATATGGGCTAGGTATTTTATTCATTCATTTAACAAATATTTATGGAGCACCCACTGTGTGTCAGGCACCATTGTAGGCAGTAAACAGAGCAGACAAAAATCCCTGCCCTCGTTCTGGTGGAAGAAGATAGATGATAAACGAAAAGAGGAATCAATATAGAGTATCAGATGGTATTATGGACTAAATCTGTCTCCCCTTCCCCCCTCCCAAATTCATATGTTGACTGTCTAGCCACCAGTGTGGCTAAATTTGGAGATGGGGCCTTTAAGGAAGTCATAAGGTAAATGACATCGTCAGTGGACCGTCCGGCCCTGATCTGATAGGATTAGTGTCCTTAGAAGAAGCGACACCAGAGAACTGGCGCTCTGTCCACCCCGCCTTTGAGCGCCAGTGCTGAGGAATGGCCCTGTGAGGACATGGGGACACGGCAACTGTCCAGAAGCCAGCAAGAGGGACTACATCAGAAACAGAATTTGTTGGCAACTAGATCACAACTAATAGCCTCCAGAACTGTAAGAAAAGACATTTCTGTTGTTTAAGCCGCCCAGTCTGTGGTATTTTGTTATGCCAGGCTGAGAAGACTAACACAGATGGTGGTGAGTGCCATGGAGAGAAATAAAAAACAGGGTCATGCTGACAAAGGGTTTGGCCCTTTAATATGGGTGGTCAGGGGAGGCCTCACGGAGATGACATCTGAGCACAGCTCATGGGAGGTGAAGGAATGAACCAGACAAATATGGAAAAGAGTTTTAGGCAAAGGGAACAGCGAGTTAGACCTTGAGACGGGGATGCATGCTGTCCAAGGGACACATTCCATCATGTCTGGCACAAGAATGTATGTGGAGGGTGGGGAGAAGAACGTGGAGGTTACCGTCAGTCACTGCAAGAAGTTTTGCTTTGCCTCACTCTGGAGAAAACGGGGAGTCATCACAGGGTTTTGAACTGAGGAGGGCCATCACCTAACTGAGGTTTTCATGTATTCCTCAGTCTTCTGTGTGGGGAAAGATTAGTAGGAAAGGCCAGACTGGATGCAGGGAGTCCAGGAAAGAGATCATGGGGTCGGAGAGGGTTACAGGTGGAGGTAATGAGATGTCCACTTCTTGCTTTCACTTTCAGAAGCAAAATGTTCGTGCATCCGTTTCTCCATCAGCAGAGCTTAACCAAAACACTTTTTACTTGTAGTGGGTAAAGTGCAAAGAGTGCTAGACCAAGAAGCCAGGAGACCAGGTCCTAGTCTGCAGGCTACGAGGTTAGTAGGGAGGTTAAGAGGCAAAGCAGTTAGACAGATTTGTTTCTCTCTACATCTAAAATGACAATTTCAGGGGTGCCTGGATGGCACAGTCAGTTAAGCATCCAACTCTTGGTTTCAGCTCAGGTCGTGATCTCAGGGTCGGGAGATCGAGCCTTGCATCAGGTCCTGTGCTCAGCAAAGAGTCTGTTTGGGATTCTCTGTCTCCCTCTCTCTCTGCCCCTCCTGCTCAAGCTCTCTCCCTCTCTCTCTTAAATAAATAAATAGATCTTTAAAAATAAACAAATAAAGTAAATAAATAAAACAACAATTCTACAGGCTAACAGTAGAAGGTGGATTTAGGACAAATGAACAGATTACTATTCATTTTAAGCTTGATCATTGCTTTCAAGAGAAAAAAAAGGGAAATTACTGAGTTGGGCCTTCAGAAAAATTTAAAAACAATTATAGGCAAATTAACAGCATTAAGAAAACCCCTATGTTTAATCTTTAGACAGCCTGGATCCTAAGAAGACTGGGAGATGCACCACTGAATGTTCCCAATGCAAATGAACAGAACAGCACTGAACCCCAATCAGACATGATCCTATTGCTCAGAGAGTGAGTGATGTTATGGTTTTACAAGACGGTCCGATCTCTTTAATCCCACTCCTTGTACCCACATGTTAAGTCCAATGTGCCATGACAAGGCGTTGTCCCTCATATAAAGGGATTAAGGAGTATTATTCACCATCCATGACACCCCCTTGAAGTCTACTTGTGGAGATCGATAGGACCCTCATCCGGCATCTGGAAACATTCATGGTGAAGACAGGTTGAAACTCAGTGACAACTGTTCTAGAGCCCCATCAGGCAGTTTGTCCGAGAGAAAAGCACATATATACCAGCAAATACCTTTTTTTAGTAATAAAATTACCATTTTTAACCATTGAGGGGCAGTGCAAAGGGTTGCATTTAGCATTCTTGGACTGCCCATCGCCAGCCAAGTACCCACATATGTTACCTCACTTATCCCTCACAATGACCTTGAGAGACAGGTGTTACCTTCCTGGTTTTTCAGAGGAGGGAAGTGAGGCTGACTGGCCTAAGGACACACAACTAGTAAATGCAGAGCTGGGATTTCACCCCGCAATGCTCCCCTGCTAACTTTTGTTATAGGGGTTGGTTCTGATCACCGTATCTTAATGTTCACTGAACCCTGAATTGAACATCAGTCACATATTTTCCACGTTCTAGTTGTCTTCATCCTGAGAACTAATCTATCAATATATTAGGGAACTTAAGAGCACCAAATAATTTCAGAAACTATGCCAGGTTGCTCGGCTACAGGATAGGTTACGAGGCTGGAGGCAGTGTGAGAGGGCAAGAGGGGCCTCTGCAATCCTACTAAGCTATGTTGAAACCTTGACTCCACAACTTACTATCCAGATGACTTTGGGCAAACTACTCTTCCTCTCTGAGCCCCTATGTTTTCATGTGTAAAGCAGGGACAATAATTGCCCATTAAGTTCTGTGTGTGTTAAATGTGAAAACTCACACAAGTCACTTAGAACAGAGCTTAGCACACAGTAAATGCTCAGTGAATGTTTTGTCATATTACTGTCTACCTAGAGAAAAACTTCTTTGAGGTTGCTGAAGCTATTTTCATGTCCGTGTACTTCTCAGGCTGCAAGTTTCTCTGTGTGTGTGTTTGTTGGTTAGTAGCAAGTCTCAGAGATTGACTAATAGAATTCTCTTCCCCCAAAGCTATAGCTAGTCTCGATCTTCATGGTCCAGTTCGCATTGAATAGGTAGTGTATTGCTTGTCAATTCAAATCCTGGCATAGAAAAGTAAGTTTGTATCTGTCCCACGTTTGTCCCCAAGCTCAGGTGTGAAAGCCATCATGGCTGAAATTGTGGGTACTCGTTAAGTACACTCCACGATGCTGATGTTCTAAACGGCCTCCCAGAAATCTGCTCTTTTCAAAAACTTTTCTGGTCACAGAACTAAGTGGAATGGTCAGGGTGGGGAGTGTTGCCAACTGAGGGAATGCATGAATTGTCAAAAAGTCATGTGTTCGCTACCTGGCTTCTGATCAGTCTTCACCTTGCAAGACCCAATATTTCAAGAAAAGCAGGAAATCCAGATTTTGGATTTCTTACTTTCTTTTTTTGGTGGTAAAAATCTCATGCTTTTCAAATGTTGACAATTCGTTCAGTGGGGGAACCACAGGCAACTAATCAAATAACAGAAACTGATTAAATGTTGGCAGTTAATCCAGATGGGATCCATAGGCCAACGTTTTATCTGTGGTCTAGTCTAGCTCCCTGGTTTGAGCATTGTAGATTATTAATAAAAGAATAAAAGTGAAAGGAATGGAAATAGCCTCAGGGGGGAAAATCTTTTAGGAATGTTTTGTGATTTGGGGCCAAGAGCCTATTATCCAGGCATATAGATTTAGACGGGCCCAAAAAACTGCCTACAGGAAAAGGTTTTCTTTCAAATTATTTTGCGAATGTAAAACCACTTGAAACCACATGGTAGGAGATAACCTTGAGCTCTTAGAAGACGGCTGGCCCCCCATATTTCCCAACTTAACTGTGAAAGCAGAATGGATTTTGGAGCAGCTAGCCTAGGGTGGCCTCTGGAGGCCTGTCGCCATTTAAAATTGGAACCTCAGAAGTATTTCATAGCCCATGTGGAAGTCTGTTGACTTGCATTTTAAAAGCAGCAACTATTGCTCTTTGTATCTGTATTGTCAGAATAGCCTAGGTTACCTGCAGTAACAAATGAATGGGTGGGTAACTCTGAAGTATGTCCTATGCTGTCTCCCAAAGCTCTCCAAAGGGAGTGAGCACCAGCTGCCCACCGCGGTAAATGGCTCCCTACTGTACCCCTGATGAGTGTCCTTCCTTTCCCTGTCTCACTTTCCCATGCCTCTAACAGCACTTCCTCACATTACCTCCCAAGCAAACCACTTGCACACACATCACACACATTTTTATGAGGAACCCTAATGAAGACAGTCACCTTCCACTTACCTCCACCTCAGCACCTTACGTCTGTCATATTATTCGTGGAAATCTAGAAGTGTAGCTGTACTGCAGTGAGACGGCTTTATGTGCCACAATGTTTTGGGGAATATGACTCAGCTCATGGAACCATGCTCTTTATATTGTAACTGACTCACACAGGTCAGTCCATCCTTAGGTGGCTGCTAGCAGAGGGTATACACTGACATGCAGTGGTTGCTTTTGTGAGGCATTAAATTAGTTTCAAAGTAGAGAGAGGCATGAAAAGTTGGAGGCAAACTAATACTTCATATACACAGAGATTAGGATTCCTAGAGCCTAGAGATTTAGTTTCTCTCTAAGTTTTTGTAGTAGGTAAGACTTTTGTATGAGTTAGGACTAGAACCACCCTACCTTTTTTTTTTTTTTTTTTTAAATAAGATGGGCAAGACCCTGGGTAGATTTGGCCTTAGGCATGACTAAATTCAAGAGCTTAAGTAATGTTGTCAGACTCTTCTCTCTTTCCAAATAGCTTAGGTTGTTACATTAATGACCCTCAATGAATCAGGCCTCCAGGATCCATGCACTTGTATAGACTCAGCTTGACCACAAGAATTGCTTTGACCAATGAGACATCAGCAAGCAGGAGAATGAGAAAATATTGGGGCTTGCTCTCTTGGAATTCTACATCACCATGGGAAGAATCCTAATCTAGCCTCCTTGAGGAAGACCATATGGAGTGCGGCACCTAGCAGTCCTAGCCAACCTTGTTTTAAATTTTTCTGTCAAAGAGGGAGTAAGGACCTTGTTTTAAACTTTTCTGTCCCTCCTACACCACCTAGAGACATAGGGTAGATGTTCAATAAACACTTGCTGACAGATTGATTGATTGGACTTAAAAGAACATTTCCTTTAAATCCTTGGGTAATTAAGAACTATTCCTTTTTTTTTTTTTTTTTTTTAAGAGCTACTCCTTAATAGGGAGATGAAGAAAAAAGACGAGCTGTTGAGGATAGATGTGTGTCAGGTCATGTGGTCCTCAATGCTCATCAGTATGGAGTAGGCCTTGCATTCTCTTGTCTAAAGCATCAGATCGTTAAAAGGCATGTTTGATGTTACTTGGTTAGTTAATCAAACAAGTAATTTCGTAATTACCTACATCGAAGGTTAACCATTAATAGATGAATGAGTATTCCAACAGGAGAAATCTACAAGGGGGGAAGAATGAGAATTTGATGAAGAGAATGTCCCTGCTAAATGAGTAATAAATTGATAGATGTTATAGAACCAGTCTATGCCTGCCTCATTCATTGAACAAATACTCAATGAGTATTATGTCAGCCTCTTTTGTCCGGAAAGGACAGCAATCATCTAGGTCACCCACACCATCCCACCACTACCCAGATAATAGATGAGAAAAACAAGGCTGAGAGAGATGGGACCTATCCAGGTCATGACACACAGGACTAGAACTCCGTTCTCTTCCTTCCTGGGTTCATGTATCAGCTCAGGATCCCTTACAGCACACCAGCTTTGTTTCTAGTTGTGTGACTTTTTCTTAAGATTTTTTTAATTATAATTTATTTATTTGACAGAGAGAGACAGTGAGAGAGGGAACACAAGCAGGGAGAGTGGGAGAAGGAGAAGCAGACTCCCCACTGAGCAGGGAGCCTAATGTGGGGCTCGATCCCAGGACTCTGGGATCATGACCCAAGTCGAAGGCAGACGCTTAACGACTGAACCACCCGGGCGCCCCTAGTTGTGTGATTTTTTTTTTTTTCTTTTTAAAGATATTATTTATTTATTTGACGGAGAGAGAGACTGCGAGAGAGGGAACACAAGCAGGGGGATTGGGAGAGGGAGAAGCAGGCTTCCCACGGAGCAGGGAGCCTGATGCGGGGCTCGATCCCAGGACCCTGGGATCGTGACCTGAGCCGAAGGCAGACGCCCAAAAACTGAGCCACCCAGGCGCCCCTGGTTGTGTGATCTTGATTCAATCATTTGCCCTCTCAAATCTCATTGTCTGTAAGGTGATGGGAATGGGCCAGATGAGGTCCAATACCCTTGCCCAATCTCTATATAACCCCTTGAACCCACCTCTATTTATCTCCTGAAGTAAAGTTAATATAAATGTGCTTGGAAGTTTGAGCTTTTAAATGAGAGCCATAGATGGAATAGCCTTTGTATATGTGTAGTCCCAATTTAACCCACAGTAATAAAAAGGGATTTTCCCACAGGCTGGATTAGATGGCTCTGAGGTGGAGGAGGCAGCTTTTTGCATAAACTCCTCTAGCTGAGAAAATCTCTTGTGATGATCTGAATTGAAAAACAGTCCATTCTGAGCGTTGAGAGGAGGGAAGGGCACTGTTTATTATTATTATCATCATTATTATTATTGTAAAAAATACATAACAAAATTTACCACCTTAACCGTTTTTAAGTGTACAGTTCAGTAGCATTAAGTATATTCATATTGTTGTGAAACAGAACTCCAGAATTTTGCAAATCTGAAACTCTGTACTCCTTAAAGAATAGTTCCCCCTTTCTCTTCCCACCCCTTACCTCATAACTACCATTCTACTTACTGTTTCTATGAATAGGACTACTTTAGATACTTCATATAAGTAGAATCATACAATATTTGTCTTTTGCGACTGGTATATTTCACTTAGCATTCCTAAAGATTTCTTCATGTTGTAGCATATAGCAGGATTTCCTTCTTTTTAAAGGCTGAGTAGTATTTTATTATATGTATATACCATATTTTCATTATCCATTCATCCACTGATGGACATTAAGTTGCTTCCACCTCTTGGCTGTTGTGAATAGAGCTGCTATTAACATGGGTACGCAAATAGTCTTCAAGACTCTGCTTTCAGTTACTTGGAGAATATACCCAAAAGTGGGATTGCTTGATTACATAGTAGTTTAATTTTTTAACTTTTTGAGGGCCTATCACACTGTTTTCCATTTTACAATTCCACCAACAGTGCAAAGGGTTCCAATTTCTCACACCAGCACTCATTTTCTTCTTCTTCATTTTTTTAAATAGTAACCATCCGAATGTGATGATAGCTCACTGTGATTTTTTTAAATAGTAGCCATCTGATGAGATGATGTATCGCTGTGGTTTTGATTTGCACTTCTCTGATTATTAGTGATGTTGAGCATCTTTTCTTATGCTCATTGGCCATTGGTATAACATCTTTGGAGAAATGTCTATTCAAATTCTTTGCTCATTTTTAAATTGGGGTTATTTGATATTTTTTGTTGAATTATAGGAGCTCTTTATATATTCTGGATGTTAACCCCTCATCAGATTATGATTTGTAAATATTTTCTCATTCTGTAGACTGCCTTTTTAAACTGTTGATTGTGTCCTTTGATGCACAAAAGTTTTTAAGTTTGATGTAGTCTTATTAGTCTATTTTTGTTTTTGTTGCCTGTGCTTTTGGTGTAACATTCAAGAAATCAAGTCCAATGTCAGTAAGCTTTTCCCCTGTATTTTCTTTTAGGAGTCTTGTAGTTTGGAGTCTTTAACCCGTCTTGAGTTAATTTTTGTATATGGTGTGGAATAGGGTCCAACTTCTTTTGTTTTAACATCTAATATCCAGTTTTCCCAGCACGATTGGTTGAAGAGACTGTTCTACCCCCTTTAAGTAGTCTTGGCACCCTTGTCAAAGATCATTTGACCACATATGTAAAGATCTATTCTTGGGCTTTCTATTCTATTCCATTGGCTTCTATGTCTCTCTTTATGCCAATACTACACTTTTGATTACTGTATTACTTTGTAATACATTTTAAAATTAGGAAGTGTTCGTCTTCCAACTTTGTTATTTTTCACAATTGTTTTGGTTAATCAAGGTCCCTTGAGATTCCATATGAAGGTCACTGTTTTTAAAATTAGGGCAAACTCTACAGTACTCTGTCGCAAAGCACTATGAATTGCTGTCTTACCCACTTTCACTCCTCAGGTAGCATGCTCTTTCTTCCATTCCCCATCACAGCACACATCATATTATCTTGGACTTGCCCGCTTGTTTGACTATAAGTTCCTTTCTTCACCTTGGGCTTTAGCACAGTGCCTGGTTCATAGTGGGGATGTAATACTAATTTTGAATGGATAAACGCAAGTTAGAATGAATGAATGAGAAACTTCAAAACTCAGAATCTGCTGTCGTGGATGTTGACCTTTAACTCAAATAACAAATCACAGAGAGGCAGGTCTTGGCTTAGACCAGCCAGCAGCAGTACTTCTACCACAGAAGAGCCACTGGACCAGTAGCCTCTCCCACTATGGTGTGGAGCTGGGAGACATGCAAAAGGAGTAGCAGAAAATCCTCAAGGACACAGAGCATTTCCAGTCCACGACCCTATTAAGTGGAGACCTACTTCCAACCCCAGGGGCTTATATTCTGCCAATCCTGCTGGACCCTTTTTAAATTGATACTTCTTGTGCTCCAGACACATGGAATAATAGACCATGTCTGTCTTAGATTGAGTTCCCTATGAGCAGAGTCTAAGACAGAAATTCTTGTATAGGTAATTTAGTGAGGGACTTCTCTAGGTGAAACTTATAATGGAGAAGGGAAATGGGAAAGGTCTGGGAAGAAGCTGAGCAAAGATGTGGGTTCAGCTGATGTCAGGCCTCAGCCTGTTTCTACAGGAAACTCTGAAGTATGAATGGCATCAAGACTTGTCCTACCTTGAGATAAGGGGATCAGCCTTTGGTACCTTGTAGTAGTCATTGGCTATGGAAAGCACAGGTAGATGTGCATGACTTTGCAGGTATTCCCAGATGGGAATGGGTGACTCTCAGGGACAGGGGGGAAAAAAACAGAAAAGGGAATTGGGGAAAAGCACCAGCAGCATCAACTACACTTCCTTTGTTGTTGATTTTGCTTCCTCTACTCTAGAATAATGTTTTCCTTTTATCCTGTCAGGCAACTCCAAGCTCTCTTCCAAAGTAAGGGCCAAGAAACTCAAGGGAACATTCACCAGTTTTCCTACTGCTGCTCCTTAATGGCCTTCCCCAATGTGGCTTCTGGGGTCTGAAGGACTATTGGCCTGAAATTTCTCTAACCCTGGAAATTCTCCCAAGTGAAGGAACCCAGGAAATCCTTGATCTTTTCATTTGATCAACTGTCCCCATCCATTCAGCTTAATGGAACATTCTGACTCTCAAGACTAATATTCTAAGGGGGGCAGTCATTTTTCTCTTAGCCTTAGATGACTCTATCCCCTTCACTGCCACACCTCTGGCCAAACCTTTATATACAATAGCCCAACTGTGGGTTTTTTGTTTTTGTTTTTGTTTTTGTTTTGTTTTGTGACTGCAAAAGTGGGAGATGTGTCCCACAATTCCGGGGAGTGAAGGGCTGCCTGCCTGCCTCCATACCCCCCATGTCTCTCTAGCTAATATATAAGGATATACGTGATGAGATAACCTAAAACCCTGCCCTTCCCCTTAATGGTTGAAAGAGAAACCTGGTGCTAGGAGAGAAGCATTTCAAACTTAGTGCTCTTCATAGTAAAGTGATTAGAAGAAACTTTGTAATGAGACCCAGGGCATGGTGGATATGAATATGCCCACTCCATACTTAAGCTCAGAGACTGGGTTCTGTTGCAGAATTCGGAGCACCCAGAGAAGTCCAAAGTAACCAACTTATGGAATATAGCATAGTTTTGTCACAACCAACATATAAAAGTGGAGGCAGAGAGCAGGAGAAGGGTCAACAAAGTGATGCAACCTAGCAATTTCATGTCCTTCCAGGGACAAGGGAAAAGAGATTCAACTAATCACAGAATTTTGGTAATAACATTCAAGGCACAGTTAAAAGGTACATCCCAAATATGGCCCATAGGAAGAAGGGCAAAATGATAAAACTTTTACCAGGCTGGAACTGGTTTTCTCCCAAAATAGCTAGAACCAACACAATATGCAGCCACAAATATTCCTTTATTTTCTGAAGATGACATCATTTCACCAACATGAGAAATTCATATGGCTAATATTAAGGTTGTTGACCCTACATCCTGGCCATTTTATGCTAAAATGATACATTTCTCCCTCCCTTTCCCTGTCCTGGGTTCCATTATAGATTTTATTCCATTATAGATCTTCCTCATGTTCCCTGACAGTGAATAAGACCATGATAAAATTTCTTATTCCTAGTCCCTAGATTTCTTCTCTGACCATGAAGGAAATTAAAGGTGTAGGTAGGAGAAAGCTAAGTTCTTTCTAATATATGTGTGTAGAGAGAGGGAAAAAAAAATCTCACAGTAGCTTGGTGGGTTGAGGGGGACAGGATGGGGTAGAAAGCTAGCCTACTTCTTTCCCAAGACTGACACACTGAGGGTTCTAGAGGGGAGGGGGGTGGGCGGATGGGTCAGCCCGGTGACGGGTATTAAGGAGGGCACGTACTGCATGGAGCACTGGGTGTTATCCGCAAACAATGAATCATGGAACACTACATCAAAAACTAATGATGTACTGTATGGTGATTAACATAACATAGTAAAATAAAATTAAAAAAAAACTTTATATAATTCCACTTATTACAGGTCCTTATTACTTCTCTAGAAGTCCAAACTCCTTATCTACATTTCTCAGTTCGGCCCTGCGCTGGTTATTTACCCGTCATCTTTCAGCCCACATCTGCTTTTCTCTATTCTGCTCTATTCTGCTCTACAATCCTGAACCCCAAGGTCTGCATACTGCTTTTCCCAGGATTCCTTGACAGCTGGCTTCCTGTTATTTCTGCCAGTAGAGGTCACTGGCAGGACATAGAAAGTAAGAAGGTAAAGAAGCTATTCTTCCTCTCTGCGTCTAGCCCCTTCTCTTCAAAGTGGCTGCATCCCTCTGGCAATCCCCACCTTCTCCATTAGTAACTATATCAGCCATGAGTCCTCTCCTCCATGGTTCCAGCAAGCCACATAGCCCTTCTCTGAACATCTAGGCTCTGGTAACACCATCTTCATCCTTCTGTCCCCAGCTCTAGCACTATAACTGCTGGTTCATGTAGTTGTTTAAACTTGGGTCATGAGCCAACCCCTTTGTCCTGGTGTTCTCACTCTGTGTCTTCTGCCATTGTTTTCTTGACTTGGACTCATATTAATGCAGACTAGAACATATTTTTCTAGTCTTATCTCCTGCCTACCCCTAAAATCAGATACTACCTCCCACCCTGACTCAGATAACCATATGCTCCAGTCACACTCCATTTGCTCCTTCTTCACCTAAGTCATGTGTGATATCTCTTGAAAAAGATCATCAGATACAACTCTGATCAAGCAAAACTACATTGGTTAGAGTTACTATAGGAAGAGAGAGCACCACCTTGCTAGAATCTTAGTAACATCTTAGAGAAGTTAGGGAAGGAGCAATATAGGCTTTGAGGGCTCTGACTAGGTGATTTTAAGAAAGATCTTGTAAGACAGGGAACTCGTTAGGATTGGGCAGAATTTCTAACCTGAGAGCTTTGGATTCTGATCCACAGGGAGATAAGGGCCTTAAGGTGACTATGTTAGTTGATTCAGTGTTATCTTCTACAAGCAAGTAGCTTCTAGAACAGGTAGCTGAGTTATTTTGCTTGATCCTTATATTGCTAAAATAGGAGCAGGGAAATATACATGGCTCATATTTTGTTTAACACAGAGAAATTACACTGATTTCAGTTCTTACTAGGCCACTTCTCCACCTCTGTCATCATTTACAATGTTTCTTGCCCTTAGAAATATATTTTATCTTTCACTGCATGTTTGTTCACTCATTCAGTATCTGTTTATTAAGGGCTTCCTGTATGGCAGACACTATCCTAGGCACTGGGGGATGCAACATTGGAAAAGAAAGATGAGGTCCCATGGAGCTTATGCCTTATTAGAAGAGAGAGATAATAAAGAAATAATGTAATTTCAGGTAATAATAAATCCTATGAAGAAGAATAATTTAGAGGATGCAGACAGAATGTGGCTATGACTGGCGGTGGGGGAGTATTTTAGATAATGTGTTAAAATCCTATCCATTCTTCTTGGCAAAAATTGACAAGGCAAGAAACAACAAATGTTGGAGAGGTTGTGGAGAAAGGGGAACCCTCTTACGCTGTTGCTGGAAATGCAAGTTGGTACAGCCACTTTGGAAAACAGTGTGGAGGTGTGTCAAAAAATTAAAAATAGAGCTACCCTATGCCCCAGCAATTGCACTACTGGGTATTTACCCCAAAGACACAGATGTAGCGAAAAGAAGGGCCATATGCACCCCAGTGTTCATAGCAGCAATGTCCACAATAGCCAAACTGTGGAAAGAGCCGAGATGTCCTTCAACAGATGAATGGATAAAGATGATGTGGTCCATATATACAGTGGAATATTACTCAGCCATCAGAAAGGCTGAATACCCAACATTGGCATCAATATGGATGGGACTGGAGGAGCTTGTGCTAAGTGAAAGAAGTCAAGCAGAGAAAGTCCATTATATGGTTTCACTTACTTGTGGAACATAAGGAATAGCACGGAGGACATTAGGAGAAGGAAGGGAAAGATGAAGGGGGGGGAATCGGAGGGAGAGACGAACCATGAGAGACGATGGACTCTGAGAAACAGCCTGAGGGTTTTAGAGGGGAGGGGGTGGGGCGATGGGTTAGCCAAGTGATGGGTATTAAGGAGGGCACGTACTGCATGGAGCACTGGGTGTTATACGAAAACAAGGGATCGTGGATCACCACATCAAAAACTGATGATGTATTGTATGGTGACTAACATAACATAATAAAATAAAATTTAAAAAAATCCTTCCCATTCTTTTAATACCAATTACATATATTACCTTTTCAATAAGTCATTGTCAACCACTACATATATTGAGATGATATTATGATAGTGACTCATGGTTTTCTTCCTCTTAGTAATTCCTTTTTATTCTCCCAAACTTCAACTATGAAAACTTTATCTTTAGACTAAGTTTATTGTCCTAGTAAGAACAAAGAGTCAAAATCTTGCTTTGAGTTCCAAAATATCAAAAGTAAAACCTGGAGGATTCATATGATGTATTTTATGCCATAAATCAAGAGATGGGAAGATTATAACATAAGGTCACAGACAAGATATAAAAAATACTCTCTGGGCTAGGGATGTGGAGTTGGTCTGGGAGATAGAAGAAAATGGGAGGAAGTCAGCTTAGAGGTGAAAGAGAGCTCTGGTCCCTTACCCTCTTTGGGATCAGTCCTGCAGGGACCATGTCACCAGCCATAGTTGGTGGTTGTAAGTAAGTTTGAAGAGATCTCAGGGCAGAGAGCTTGTACTTCACCTCCCCAAGGAGGCTTCAAACTTCTTGAAAAAGCTTTTCGACCAGGATCCAGTAAAGCAGCAATGGCTAAGGATGAATTCAGGAATTCTCAGAGATTCTTGGATACTCCTGAGTGGTACAGGCTTGCTGCTAAATGTGTCTATACTCCAAGAGGCAGAGAGGGCCAGAGGAGGAAAGCGGCTTCATGGACACCACATGCAAACCCAGTTAATAAATAATATGTAGATAGTACAAATTATAGGAATGTGGTGAGGCCTCATACATCAACAATAGATGCAGTAGAGAGGACAACATTTAAAGACCAGACAAGACACCTAGACCTCCAGATGCTCCCATTTAATACAATGTGTATTAGTTTGCTAGGAATACTGAAACAAAGTATCACAAACTGGATGGCTTAGACAAGAAAAATTTATTGTTTTCACAGTTACAGAAGCTAGAAGTCTGAGATCAAGATGTTGGCAGAGTTGGTTCCTTCTGAGACTTGTGATGGAGAATTTGCTACATGCCTCTCCCCTAGCTTCTGGCAATTTGTGGCAATCTCTGACATTCCTTGGCTTGATGAAGTATCACCCCAGATTTCTGCCTTCATCCTCAGATGGTATTCTCATATGGGTCGATCTGTCTGTCTCCAAGTATTCCCTTTTTATAAGGACACAAGTCGTGTTGGATTAGGGCCCATGCTAATGACCTCATATTAACTTGATTACCTCTATATAGAACCTAACTCCAAATAAGGTCATATACTGAGGTATTGGATGGTAGGAATTCAACATATGAAGTTGGGAGGTGGGTCACAATTCAAGCCCTAACACCATGTATATAAAGCCCTTGGGAGAATGAAAGGAGAAGAAATTTGAATTTGACTGAAAAGAACCCACATACTGAGTTGCCCTGTGTGTCAAACAGGCTTTAATATGGCCCCAGTGGTCCTTACCCCCTGGTATTAATGTCTTTGTAATGTCTGCCCCGGGAGTGTGTGCAATACCTGTCACTTGCTTCTAACCAATAGAATATGGCAAAGGCAATGAGATATCACTCCTGTGATTATGGAGGAGACTCCATCTCACTGATAGACTCAATCTTTGTCCTTTGCTGGCTTTGAAGAAGTAAGCTAGCATGTTGTAAAAAAGCTTATGGAGAGGGCCACATGGCAAGAGACTTCTATAAGTTGAGACTGGCAGCCAGCAAGAAGCTGGGGCTCTCAGTATTACAACTGCAAGGAAATGAATCCTGCCAACAACTGGAGTAAGCTAGGAAGTAGATCCATCACCAATTGAGCCTCCGAATGAGAACCAAGCCCTGGCCAACATCTTGACGACAGCCTGACTAAAGGCTCAGCTAAGCTATGCTGGGACTCCTAACCCGCAGAGACTGTGAGATCATTTAAAGGTGTGGTGTTTTAAGCTACTAAATTTGTGGTGATATTTTACATTGCAATGGAACATACCTGGAGTTATTGAGAGTTTTATTATTAGATGAAGAAATTTGTGGGTTGGGTATTGGGGGAGACAGAGGATATAGTTACTTTCAGTCATAGAATAAAGAGAATTACATTTTGTACCTGTCGATACTTAATAAAAGTCATACTTGTATTATACCACATCAAATTAATATCTTCCTTTTCTTTGTTTCTACTGTTTTATCCCACCCTCCAGTTTTAATATAGTCTCTGGCATTTGACAGTTCATTGTTCCCAGGTTTATTTACTCAAGGAAAATACCCAAGTTCTGTGACCTGGTAGATGGTAATTTTGCTCTGATGTGAATTTTAATCACAAGTGCTTTGAAGATGGTGTGAGACAAAGAGGGCTTATTGGTGAGTAAGCCTAGCAAAATGGTGCCTCTCAAATTTCTCTATAGGAGTTGCTTAGGGGCTATATCTATTTGGGGAGCTTGCCTGGTCAACATTACATTAATCAAGAAAAATAACAACATTTTCTAAAGATGCATTTATTTACTCTTCACTTGAGAATCAGAGAATGTCACTTGTCCATACTAAAGAATCTCATCATTATTATTATTAATTGGGTGTCTTGGAAGGGGGAGGAGAGAGAAAGGAGGAGAGAGAATTTATTCCTTGCTGCTCTTACAGCTAGCAGACCACCCAGAATCAGAGCTCAGTGTGGCTTTGTTGTTCTCTTCTCATTATCAAGGATATAGTAATTCTAGTGATGTAACAAAAATGTTCTTTGTGAGAAAAAAGCAGACTGATAGTGCTGGTGATGGCAACAAAGAAGAACTAAAGTCTAGGAAAGTGAAGATATTTGCATTTTAAGGATTAGCAACTGTTTTAGGATATGTTCCCTCTGAAGGTCAAGAATCTACTCTAAAATGTGCTGATTGTAAAAAATCTGGAAAGGGAATACACTAAAGGAAAGGGGCATGCCATAATCCTATTATCCCAAAATAACAAAATTAACAGCTTGGGATATATATTTCTAGTCCTTTTCCTATATGTGTGGTTTTTTAAAAGATTATTTATTTGAGAAAGAGAGAGTGAGTGAGCATGGGGGTGGGGCCAGGTGGGAGGCAGAAGGAGAGAGAATCCCAAGCAAGCACCCTGCTGAGCTTGGAGCCTGAGGAGGGGCTCCATCTAATGACCCTGAGATCATGATCTGAGCTGAAACCAAGAGTCCGATGCTTAACTGCGCCACCCAGGCACCGCATATGTGTTTTAAATATAATTGAGATTATAGTACCCTATCATTTGCCTCAAAAATATCAAAAGCAAGTTCTCATACCAATAAATCACTTGGAACAAATATGTTTAACAAATGCATTCTATTCCTTTACATGAAAGTAACATAATTTGTGATAATTTGCCTAATAATCTTCTAATTAGCCACTATTTTCCCACTTTCATTACTATTATAGTGAATATTTTATAACTGAATTTTAACTAAAATTTCACATTCTCAGGGATATGTGTATATATATATGTGTGTATATATATGATTATGAGTGTGTGGGTGTGTATAAAACTAGAAATGGAACTACTG
The DNA here is from genome assembly GCF_009762305.2 of Zalophus californianus. NCBI lineage: Eukaryota > Metazoa > Chordata > Mammalia > Carnivora > Otariidae > Zalophus > Zalophus californianus. The sequence goes on from NC_045598.1 coordinate 52,713,314, forward strand.
AACCAAAAGGTTATGAAATTTTAAAGTCTGTTAATTTATATTACAAAATGCTTTCCAGAAAGATTTGTACTCGCTGTGTAAGATGATCTCCATCCCACCACGGCCCTCCTAGCTTTGAGTATTTTCATAGTGCTGATAGGAGAGAAAGATCTAATTCATTTTGATCCAGATCTACTTTGTAATGTGTTAAGAACTATTTGTTCTTAAACTTGCCTTCCACCACTGATTGACTTTACCTCCTTCTTTGTTAAATGATTATATATGGTAGAGTCTTTTTCTGGGCTCTCTTTCTGTTCCATTCATCCAGTTTTTGCCCGTGTGCCACAGATACTGATTTGCTATAATTTCATAACATGTTTTAATATCTGGTGGAGCAAGTCTATGTCATTGGTCTTTTTGGTATATTCCTCAGCTAAATGCACCTTCTTTTTTTTTTTAAGATTTTTATTTATTTATTTGACATAGAGAGACACAGTGAGAGAGGGAACACAAGCAGGGGGAGTAGGAGAGAGAGAAGCAGGCTCCCTGCTCTGCAGGGAGCCCGATGCGGGGCTCAATCCCAGGACCGTGGGATCATGACCTGAGCCGAAGGCAGACGCCCAATGACTGAGCCACCCAGGCGCCCCCGCCTTCTTAGAATACTTTTGGTTTTAACCTCCGCTATAGCACCAACTGTATTTTACCTTAAATTATGGCTACATAACATTTCCCTGAAGAAACAGAAAGCTCCTTGGAGTTGGAGATTTTTAAACCTTCTTCCTTTTTTTAATGTCGCCCTTTCTGTACCACACTTATTTATTCACAAAATATAGTGAGGGTGTCTCAACTGCAAGCAATTGGTTTCTGTTGGAACCAACTCCAGAATTGTCCATCTTCTCCTGCTTTCTGAATACCCAGAGTCTTGAAACAGCTATTCTGTCTCCTCTATTTCTCTCTGTCCTCAGTTACAGTCCAGTCACATCCAGCAATCCCTGAAGCAGACAACATAAAGAATTGACAATTACTATCGAGGGTAATTTGTTCGGCACACTGCCCTATACATATCCTCCCTACCCACTGGCGCTATTGAAAGATGAACTAATAGATCATTATCATTATACAGGATGAATGAAGATATAGCTAAATATTAATGAATTTTATTCAGTAATTGCCCACATAAGAGACAAAATTATCATTTAAAAGAACTGTAGTTACTAATTAGGCTCATTACTCCTTCAAGGGTGAAGGTTCCAGGGAGCAGAGGTTATTACGTATTGCTCTAAACTAAAACTAACTCCAACTATCATGTGTGACTTTTGGTGTCTCTAAAAATAGTATAGCAGTTAACTAGGGATATTTTAAAACCAAATAAGTGGCCTTTTATTTATTTAAGAAATTCATTTGGTCGAAACAGTAACTCCTAAATCCAGCTATGCTTTGGAAACTCATGAGAATTGAAAATGCAGATTCCTTTATACATTAGAAAGTTGGACTCTGTAAGGCCAGTGCTGGAACCAGGAATTTGGGGTTTTTTTCCTTTTCTTTCTTTTTCATTTTTTAATTCCCTAAGTGATCCTAATCCTTTAGCCTTATGGGTACTATTAGCCTAAAACATGTTTCTCAGCAGGACTGAGATCATTGCAATACATACACTCATTTTCGCCAAGACATATTCTACAGAATTCTATGCAAGACCAGGGCTGGTGTTTATGTGAGCAGAGGAGGGAATTCCAGATTGAGGTATGAACTAAAGGACACCAGGTAAGTACCATCCCTTCTTATTCCCTCCCACCCAACCAGCCCTTTGGCAAATGAGCTCCCCTACTGCCGATCTAGCTGCCTAAAATCCTATACCTAAAGCAGCCAGGGGCTGCTGGGAAAGGCCAGTTGTGTTTTTGTGAGAGCACTCAGCTGCATGGACTTGGAGAATGGAGTCAAGGGTGTAGCTGCTGCAGGAAGAAGTCTGTGAGGAGACTGATGGGGCAGGGGGTTAATAAGCGTGTCTAATGACAGCAGGTGCCCAGAGTGCTGGTGCGACTGGAAAGGTGGGATCACCAAATTTTCACAGACACCACCGAACACTACAGAGTCAGGGATGGATGCCTGTCTGGCGACAGCCTCCCCCATTTATTCTGGGTCCTTGTCTCTTTGCCATTTTCTAGGTTTCTGGCCTCAAAATGGTATGCAAAAACCAAACTCTGATCGAATCCACTCTCTTCTCCAGGAATGTGGCCAGTACATCTCTCTGTTGTAACACAGCACTGGTAAGGCTGGCCCAGACCATAGGGTTTCCTTGGGCATCCTTATCTGCATAAACATTCCGAGCTGCCTTTTTATCTGACCCAGCTGGTCTATAATAATTTCCTATGATTTCCTTTTATCTTTTATTTCCATCCAAATATATTTTGTCCCATTGCCAACTTATTTATTATGTGACATTCTTTCTCCCTTCAGACACACTATCCTCCTTGACCCATGTTGGCATAATTCCCCCTAGCCTGTTGTGTCTATCTCTTATATAAACTTTCCATCTCCAAATTATTCCAAATCTGTTTCTGGTTTTAGCCTCTCCTTAGTAATCCTTGTTACATAATGTGTCTATTATATCTCTTGGTATTTGTTTTCTTTCAGTTCACTTCTTACCATGCATATGAAAGTCATTTGTAAGGAGAGCTGTTTAGAATTTGCTTTTATTTTTCCTTTGGTTTCTTTTAGGGTTCTGCCTCCATCCTTTGAGTTCTTTTAATCTCTGACCCTCCTCCCTTATTCAAGCCCCCTTGATTTCTCCATAACATGCTAGTTTATACCTTCCTCCCAGATGCATGCAATTTTTACCATTGTGGCTTTGTGTATTGCTGTGGTTTTGCAGAAAGAGTTGGCTCTCTTTCATGGAACTTTCTTGTCTCCACCATTCATTTGTTTAGTGGGAACCCCGTTCAAAATCAGTTTCGTCCATATCATTAGCATGTGCCTAGAGCCTGAAGGAAGGCTGATAGAGACTTTTTAAAAAATGTGATAAACTCATTTTATGTTTTCATGAGACTAGCTGTCTATAAAAAGTCCAGAACAACCAGTTGAAAATGAAAAACATTTTAACTCACTGCCTCTTTGGTCTATAGGGAGTTGAATAGTTTTAATTCTTTTTTTTTTTTCATTAAATTCTTAACTTTATTTCCCCACTTCCTCACCTAAATGTCCTTTATGTCATTGTTTTAGGTGTGCAGGTGTATGTAGGAGCTTACATCACCTACACACTCCCTTCACATTTTAGAAACACTGTCAGATAGGATGTCCCAGTTATGCCTGGACTTCCTATAACCATTCAGAACGGTCAACAGCAGTGAGGGGTCATCGTAGAAGGAGATAAAGCAGTGAGCATGACTGGAAGTCTAGTGACGACTCAAATATTTTCAGGCAATGTGAATTTCCTCAGGGAGGGATTATGTCTTTGGTCATCTTTGTTACTCAGCCTCCCTGAGCCTCAGTTTACTCATCTGAAAATAGGGACAATATTACCAATACCTACACAATGGGACCCCTGTTAAGATTACTGAAATACTATCTAGGAAGAAACATCCTATTAATGGTGATCAAATAACAAGATGTGACTATGGAAAGTCATCTGGGTATCATTCAGTAGATTTTTGTGCCAGGGAACTAGTCAGTAATTTAATAACCTTAAAAAGAAAGTAATTTTTCCTATGGGAATAATTTAGTGCCTAGGAGAATCCAGATGAGCATAATTAACACATCATTGTTTAAAGTACCTGAGGGTAAATTTACCCGCGTTAAGATCCCATCCTGATAATAATGTGGTTTTGCGTTCAAAGAGTACAGACTGGGAGAAGAAACTCTGATTTGAACATTCCACTGTTTAGACCCAGGGTACAAACTTACTCAATGCAACTTCCAAAATATTGCTATTAAAATCCTTGAGCCAATTGCATTTTCACCTCAGTCAGAAACATAGAATTGAGAGGAAAAGATATCTTGAACTCTCTATTGTTTGGAATAGGACCCAGACTCTGGAGTCATGCTGCTTCCATGAAAATGACAGCAAATGTAGTTACTGGCTGTGTGCTCTTAGGCAGGTTACTTAGGCAGGTTAACCTTCCTGAACCTCAGATTCTTCCGATGTAAAAAAAGGAAAGTAATAGTACCTATCAATTAGAGTAGCTATGAGGAATTTTTTTTTCATGAATGGAAAACCCTTACCACTGAGCTTGGCACATAGTAAGCACTCAATAAAAACTTGTTGCTCTTATTATTTTTTAAAAGATTTATTTATTTATTTGACAGAGAGCGACACAGAGAGAGAGGGAACACAAGCAGGGGGAGTGGGAGAGGGAGAAGCAGGCTTCCTATCGAGCAGGGACCCCGATGCAGGGCTTGATCCCAAGACCCTGGGATCATGACCTGAGCCAAAGGCAGTCGCTTAACCGACTGAGCCACCCAGGTGCCCCTGTTGTTATTATTTTAGAAAGCTGAGATCCAGGGAAAATTTCGTTTACCCAAAGTGTCACAAATATATTCTGCAAAGAATGAAATTTTTGTCTCTGACATTGAGTTAATGTCAATTCTTTGGGCTTTTTCCACCACACCAATAAGCCCTCCATACTTTTAATTTGTCTTTTTTTTTTTTTAATAAGCAAATTCTACACCCAGTATGGGGCTTGAACTCACAAACCTGAGATCAAGAGTTGCATGCTCTCCCGACTGAGCCAGCCAGGCATTGCCATATTTTCCATTTGTACTCACCTTCTTCTATTACCATTCTGTCACATCTGGTAATCTTTTATCATTATGTAAACTATTCATAGAAAATCCTTATTACTTGAGGCAGAAACTTTAGTCCTGGGTAACATGTATACAAGTTAGACATACATATGTATAAATATATAGTTGACAGTCACGTGTTTTCTTATCTGTTAGTCAGCATGTTCTCTTACCTTTCAGATGGTAAGCTCATTGAAGTGCGGTCCATGTCTTATTTAAAATATGTATAAACCCCTGAGCCTTGCCAACTTCTAATTGTTACTTGTGTCTTCAAACTATGCTAGAAAGAAAGAAACTTATTAGTTAATCATATATTCCAATTTTCACTAAAAACTTTTATTATATGTATTTCTCACTACAGCCTATTTTACAATAGAGGATGCCAAGGCTCAAAAGAGGTAAATAATTTGCCCAAGATCACACTACTCATAACTGCTTAGTAGGAAACAGAAACCCAGGATGACTGACACCAGATCTTCATTATCATAAGAAAAGGTGGGAATGGGGAATTCACAGACTGGCTGCACCTATTCAGACACAAGTTAATCTGATTAAGATCCATCACTAGTAGAAAACACACATTTTATGAGAGAAAAAATTTCACATGGCTCAATTATCTGAAGCATAGGCGAGCCTATTTGTTGACACAAAATTGACTATTTCCTTACCAATACCATCTATGTTGTGCATTTCTTTTTTTAAAGTAGTGGATTCTGATTGATATTGCAGCACACAAGATCAGTTAAGCTTCAGCTTAGAGTTTGGCTGTAGGGTAGTGTGTGTTTAATCCAACCCATACCACCATTTAATTGTAGAAGAATCAAAGTTATCTTTTATGTGACAGTCTTTGTCTCTTCAAACACTATATCTGTTTTGATCCATCTTGACTTCATGTTGGGGTTAGGTTTAGAAACTGTCAAAAACACTTTTAACGAGCTTGTTATAAAAAAAGAGAATCAGCTGAGTAAATTAATGTCTCAACACAAGAAAATATTCAATGATTATTATAATATTTGAAAACAAAGACCCACAGAACTATGGGAAAGAGACAGGATAGTGAAATCATACTGAATTCATGGCAAATTCATTTACATCTGAAATGACTAACAATATGTATATTTTGTGAAACAACATTAACTTTTTCACCAGCCATATTTTATGACTTCATACAATTATATAAAGCATTTCTCAAAATCTTGAAATATATTCAGACACTGAGGCTAAGGGGTTGCATGTCAGATAAGTACTGAGAAGACCAATGGAAAAATGTCAACAAAAGTCCTTATCACTTAACATTGAATATGAAGAAAAAATCAATGGAAAAACTTTGTTATTTGCAATTTTTTTAAAATGGTCAATTTTAATCTTAGTTTAGAGCTTCACCTTGATCTGACTAGTCAGGATTTGAGTTGTTTTGTTGAGCAAACTAGATATTAAATATTCTATATTCTTAATTTTTTCTATCAGCACAGAAAAGGCAATTTATAGCATAGTACCTTTATAAACAAGTATTTTTATATAAGTGATTTGCTACAGTTTTCCTTCAATTAAGGCCAATTTTATTCTTAAAGAGAGACATTGTATTCCTGATTTAATATTTTCGTTCTCAAAGCAGGAGTTTATATTATCCTATTTTCACTATCTTAATATGACCTTGGGACAATAATGGATTAGGCAAATCCATCAGGATTTTATCTTTCAGGGATTGTGCTGTCTTTGGAGAATTGAACCCAAGACACTGAAATGAGATACATCTCTGGCAGGGTAAAGGGGGCCCTGGGACAGAATAATTAATGGAATCCCAGAATAAAGGAGATCTTAGACCTCACAGAAAGACTATAATCAGTCTCCACTGAAATCTAGTACTTCTGCTCTCCTGAGTCCTTAGGCCTTAGCAAAGTGGATGGAATGCAACATGTAGTCCTCAAACTAGATGAGGGAATGAAAGTAAACTCAGAAAAATGAAAGTAAACTGACACCAGAAAAGACAGAAAGGGTAACAAAGGACAGATGGGAAAAAAGGGCAGGGTAAATATGTAACCATATTATGTCACCAAGAGAAAGAATGAAAGAGAAAGTATATCATGCAAAAGAGAAAAAATATATATAGCATTTATGAGAAAGCACAACACAAGTATATGTTCTACAAGTACTTTTTGCCAGAAAAATATCAAATAAAGCTATGAATTTAAGAAAGGAGGAGCTCAAAAGCAATATGATACATAGTAAGAAAAGGTAAGTGGAGAGAATGCAAAGCAAACAGATTAAGAAACCATATCATACCACTCTAGACCCAACAAGAGAAATCGTAATAAATAAATAAATAAATAAATAAATATTAAAAAGCTTTAGATAATCAACATGAATGTGAAAGAAAAAGGCAAAGAGTATTAAAGTAACTATATGATGATAGATAAGGAAGATATTGAAAATCCAGGCTAAGAATGATTGGAATCATCATGATAGTATCAATCAAATAAAGCATGAAAAATATGGAGGGATATAATGCAAGAAATGTTTTCTGAAATAAAGGAAGAATTAAATTTACAGGTTGCATCCCAAGAAACTGATACAAACAAGTGATATAAAAAATATTTTCTGGTGAAATCATTAAATTCTAAAATTCTCTGGTACCCTAGATTAAAAAAAAAAATCAGGTCTTCTACAAGTGAGGAAAAAATGAGGCTATTATCATTCTCATTTACTGTTAGAAATAACTGAATGCCAGCAAACAGTGGAACTATGTCTGTAATGCTCCAAGGGAAAGAAAAATATACTTAGCGAAAATGATTCAAAGATAAAGGCAAGTGACAGACATTCTAAAACATGGAAATCTTAAGGAACTATAGCACACAACAACCTGCCAAAATGAAGGAGCCCTGTGATCATTGCATTCATATAAATACAGAACTACATTTAAACAGCCAAAAGGATTGTGACTCAAAAATGAATAAATTTAAAAATTCTGACCAAATCAAAGTAAGTCTAGAGGTGGGAAGGAGAGGTAGGAAGAGTGATAAGAAAGCTCATTTCCTCATCTGTTTTAACAAGTAGTCAATCCATTTTGTCTAAAACTGTAACAGGCAGATTTAAAAAATAAATGACTCTTCTTAGTGGTTATTTCTTTCTAGCTATCCAACCATTCAGCCATCCATTGTTCCATCTGTCCATCCTCTATATATATGCATATAGATATATTTTATTTGTTTTAAGTAAGGGCTAAGTCCAATGTGGGGTCCAACGTGGGGCTTGAACTCATGACCCTGAGATTAAGAGTCACATGCTCTATTGACAGCCAGCCAGGTGCCCCCAGTAGATATGTTTTAAATAATGGCATACCAATATTAACATTTCTTATTTATGGATGATGAAATTTGGGTTGATTTATAGCTTTCTTCTTTTACTCCTCTGTATTGCTTGAATTTTCAAGAAGTGACCAATATCACTGTAGTGGGTTAAAATTGACCACAAATTCTTTACAGGTATTCTCATCAAGAAATGGACTCTGTCTCCTACCCTTTGAATCTTAGCTGGACTTGTGCTGGCATCGACCAATAGGGCTTAACAGAAGATATACCTTGAGATTACCATGCTCACCCTCTTGGAACCCGGAGACACCGAGGCTGCACAGAAGTGCTAGTTGAAAGACCACGTGAAGAGACAGTCCCGGCAATCCCAGCTCTTCTAACCATCCCAGATGAGACCCTAGACATATGAGTTAGACCAGCTTACCCCAGCTGAATTGCCAGATGACTACATCTGCATGAGTGAGCCCAGGCAGAAGCAGTAGAACGTCCTAGTCCAACACAGACTTATGAGACATGATAAATTGGAGGGGGGTGGGGGGGTGTTAAGGTACTAAGTTTTAGAGTTATTTCTTACATATCAAGAGATAACTGATTTAGTCCTTTTACAAAAGAGTAAAAAAAGTAATTTCAGTACTCATTTTTTTTAAAAGATTTTATTCATTTATTTGAGAGAAAGAAAGAGAGCGTGCTTGTGAGAGAACAGGGAACAGGGGGAGGGGCAGAGGGAGAGGGGAAGCAGACTCCCCACTGAGCAGGGAGCCTGATGCAGGATCACGACCTGAGCCAAAGGCAGATGCTTAAACAACTGAGCCATCCAGGTGCCCCCTAATTTCAGTACTCTTAAAAATCTAAATAAGATGCTGAACTCCCCGTCCTATATAATAGGGGAAATTCTCCTTAACTTGACTTTTTCCATGGGGTTCATGATTTCCTTCTCAATACGTGCTGCAGCCTTCTTTCCCACTATTAACTACTCCTGACATTCTCCATTATTTCCTTTGCCTTTTCTCACCAGCCCACTTCATCCTACACTATATAAGACTCTAATTCCTCAGTTGCCCCAAAGTACCACAAATGCAAAGCTTGTATATGTCTCAGACTTTTACTAAAGGTAAAAGATAAGATAGTATGAAGGCTGTATTATTTATCTATCACTGTGCAATAAATTACTCCCAAACCTGGCAGCTTAAAACAAGCAATAAACATATATTATTTTACACAGTTTCTATGGGTCAGGCCTTTAGAAAATGGCTTAATTGGGTGGTTCTGGCTTGGGATCTTTCATGAGGTTGCAGTCAAGATGTCGGCCTGAAATCAGGGCCAAAATGCTTGACTGGGGCTGGAGAATCTGCTTCCAGATGGCTCACTCACATGGCTGTTGGTAGGAGCTCTCTGGTGCTGCTTGAGAGGCCTCATGACATGAGAACTCAATTCCCCCAGAGTGAGCAAGTGATCCAGGAGAGTAAGAAAGAAGTGGCAATGGTATTTTTCTTAGACTTAGAGGTCTGTTATTCCTGGGATAGTCTATTGGTTACAGGATAAGCCCTATTCAATGCAGGACTACACAAGTGCATAAATACCAGGAACTGGAGATCATTGAAAACTGTCTATTACAAGCCTCTTAGGATGAAATTGATTCACATTGTAAGGAATCAGTGTCTGAGCTCTTCATCTTATTAGTGCACCACAAAAAATACCAACAAAATTCCCCAACCAGAGTCACCATAGAGAGTTGTACCGTTGTTGGCCACACCAGAGAGCCTAGTAGAGAGATCTGAGCCCTGTGTCCTAATGCATGGCTATGTCTATCCAGAAAAGGGGGAAGGGGGTGTCTTTTACAGATTCCACACAAATCTATTTGAAAGCTTGAAATGTACCTTTGGCACTAAAGAAAATAACAGAAGTAGAGCTTAAACATTCAAAAGACTTTTGAGACATCACTGGAGAACTATTAATATGGAGTTCATTTCTAGTATTGCCACAAATCAGCAACTTACCAAACTTGCTTTGCAAAATTCAGTCTCTTCCAAACTTAGAAACTCATCACAAGATCTAAATTATCCATCCCTTTTAGTTCTTATTTTCTATCACACTGTAATTTTCCAGTGCTTTGAGATGTTTGTTTCTAGACTCCCCAGCATAAGTTCTATGTTTCTGTGATATTGTGTTTTAGAAATCAATAGGAGATAAACTCACAGAAAAATTTCCTACATTGTTTTGAAATTATATATTCAAGTAGAAAAAACTTGAAATGTGAATTCAGGGTCACCAATACCTATCTAGGCTATTTCATCAATATTCTGAGTATTTGTCCTACCAAACACAGGTATTTGTAGCATACCATGATCTAATCCAACCAAATCAGTTTCTCAAACCTTTGTAGGACTGCCCAATATATATTATGTTCTTGTTGCACCTAAAAGAGCTACTGCTGAGTCATTTAATTGGCTTTATAAAGAAGAACTCTATGGAGTTGGAGACACCACTTTGCAGACAATTTCTCAGAATGTCAGATGTTTGTAGTCTTTTGAGTCTGTGCTAGATGTTAGCGTAAACTTAAGCTCTATTCCTTTTTTTTTTTTTTTAAGATTTATTGATTTGTTTGAGAGAGAGAGAAAGGGGAAGGGTAGAGGGAGAGGGAGAGAGAGAATCCTCAAGCAGACTCCCCGCTGAGTGCAGACCCTGACATGAGACTTAATTCCAGGACCCTGAGATCATGACCTGAGCTAGAGCTAAGAGTTGGATGCTCAACTGACTGAGCCCTGCAGGAGCCCCACTTTTATTTCTTATAACCAATACCTCCTCACATTACGGTCCTAGAGCTAGCCTTATCTGTAAGAACAATAAATATGAATGTCATGGGTCACAAACGTCCTTTATTTTTTATATCACTGTGTAATGTGTTATTCTGAGTCAAGCGATTACTTTCTCAGTCATATTCAGTGTTCTTTTCTTCTGTTTTATCCCTCTTCTTTCTGCCTGTTTGGGAGACCTTACCTTTGTCTGGTTGCTCTGCTGTGGTGAGGGATCTGGCCCATCGTCATCCTCTATCTTCTGCTGGTGTCTGATGAGGTGGCTCCCCATGAGGGAAGGTAGTGAAGTGGAGACCCCAAGCTCTCTTCCCCCAGCAGTTTTTGGTCCTTGGCCTTTATGTTTCCCTGCATCTGTTAAAATTACCTTTGTCTCCCCACAGCTTCCAGCTAGCAGGTCCCTGTACTCCTTAACCCAATCTCAAGGCTCCCTTGAGTCTACTAGCCTCTCTTAGACAAATCCACACCACTTTGCTGGCACAGAGCTGACTTCCTGCTCCACATTGTGTACTCAAGATTTTCTTGAACTGCCCTTAACTTCACCCCAGGGTTGCTTCACTCAGCCACTGCTACCCCAGTGCTTAGCTTCAGGCTGGAATACAAGTTGGTCTAAAAGGTTTGGTTCTTCCAAATCACATTCTAAGAGGTGAAGATTAGATTCCCTGTTGTTTGAGCTACTCCCAAATTCCTCTGGGTTTTCCACTGCCCCAGCACGGGATAGGAGCACATGATCCCTTCTCTAAGACAGTTTCTGATACCTAGCTCCTGTTTATTCTCTACTCCCTCCTCTATGTCTGTTTTATCTTTAAAATAATTATTATTGGGGCGCCTGGGTGGCTCAGTCATTAAGCATCTGCCTTCGGCTCAGGTCATGATCCCAGGGTCCTGGGATTGAGACTTGTAGTGTGATCCCTGCTCAGCGGAGCCTGGTTCTCCCCCTTCAGCTACCCCCCTGCTTGTGTTCCTCCTCTTGTTGTCTCTCTCTGTCAAGTAAATAAATAAAATCTTTAAACATAAATAAAATAAAGTAATAATTATTATCTTTTAAAATCATTATGCATTCTTTCCAATGCATGTATTTATGGTATTAAATTTCTGTACTAACCTTTACACATTTGCCTCTGGATTTTCAAAACCAGGCTTTGGGCATGTGGAAAATCTTTTCTCTTTGGAGAATCCTGAGCCTTACAACTCAAAAGCTCTTTGATTTTGAAGACGATTGTCTCTGTTTAGGTTTCAAAATGTATTGTTTTTTTTAGGGCTGCCATAACAAAACTCCATGAACTGGGTGGCTTAAATAACAAAAATTTATTTTCTCACATCTCTGGTGGCCAGAAGTCCACGCTCAAAGTGTTGGTAGCGTTGGCTTCTCCTGAAGCCTCTCTCTGTGGCTTGCAGATGGCCGCTTTCTTGCCATGTCTTCACATGGTCTCTCCTCACTCCGTGGGTTATCACTGTCCCAATCTCCTCTCCTTGTAAAGAAACCAGTCATGTTGGTTTGGGCCCATCCATACAACGTCATTTTACTTCAATTCTTTTTAAAGGTACTGTCTCCAAATATAGTTACAGTCTGATGTACTGGGTGTTAGGACGTCAACATACAAATTTGAGGGAGGGGGACACAATTCAGCCCACAACACAAAACAATCTACTCAGAAACTCAATTGACTTCTAAGTTTTCTTTGGGTTCCTTTGTGTCCTCTTTTCTCCGGGGCAAATGAATACAATTTGTGGTAACTGAATCCATGGATTGGGGGTCTCAGAAACCCAGAGACTTGTCATGGTTTACAAAGCCCTTCACAGTCTTTCACTAACGTCTCTGATCTCTTCTACCAGTTCTCCCCACATTTCACTTTCTCTCCTCTGGTTAGACAAAATTTCTTTCAGATTCTCAAAATCCACACTGTGTCTCTCACCTCTGGGTCTTCAAAATGTTGTTCCCACATCTGAAATGCTATCTTGTCATTCTGCTTCTCTTTCCCTTGTTAACTCCTGCGAATCATTCATGTCTCATCCTAAGCTTTCCTTGGTACCTAAAACCAGGTTAAGCTTCCCTATTTGTTAGGCTTCCCATAGCATATAAACTGTACTTAGCATTTTCTAGAAATCAGGCAATACACTTTTTGTTATTTATGTAATATCTGTATTTTCTACTAAGCTGTAAGCTGCATAGTGGCAGGGATAGTGTATAGTATCTGTGTTGGTCACACATCCAGAGGGTCTGACACAATGTCTGACATAAAATAGAAGCCTGATAAATATTTGTTAAATGGATGAACAGTTAACTCTCAGACATTATTGGCTTGGTTCATAAGAACAGTTTCTTGTGGAATTATACCCACATGTTTTTTTTAAAAGCAAAGACTTTGCTCCAGGTATTGGTCAGGATTGTTAGGTGTAAGCAACAGAAACTTACTTAGGTTAATTTAAGCAGAAAAAGTATATTGAGGTGCTGGCAGTGTCTTCCAGAGAACCAGAGAACCAGGTTCGGAGGCTACAATGCCAGGTACAACGACCAAAATCACAAGGCACACCCGCTGCTCCCCCTGGGCCCCCGCGCCACAGCTGGGTCTGTCAGCGTCACTGGACATGGGGCAGTAGTGCTGCCACGAGAGCCACTGTCCCTGCAGCCTCAAGGAAGCTGCATCTCCTGCAAGGCAGCCTCCACCCCCATCTCACCACTGCCACCAGAGCCTCCACTGCCCAGTTACCACCCTTGCAACCTGTCCTCACTGCCGCTGCTGCCACCTCAACACAATATAGGCAGACCCCACTTCTTCCTGTCACCACCTTCCAATTCAGTCCTTGACTGGGCAGAACCTAGCTCATCTGACCAATACTACAACAGAGGCTGGAGAAGACAATATCTGCTATTTTAATATCTCTGAGGAATTAGTGCTGCTCCTCATAATGTGAGAAAGTCCCAAACATAGGAAGGAGGTTCAGACATGAGGAGACCAAAAAAAAAAAAAAAATGACAAACGATCTCTGCTTTGTTACCGCAGAAGCCAGAAGTTCCATGACCCCACAAGTGCTGTGTCTTAAGAGTGTGTAGGTGTGCATGTTTAAAGCATCTTTATAATCTTTGACATTAAACTTACAAAGGATAACTAAAAAAGAAAGTCCATTGAGATGCTAACATCAGTGTTCAAACTTACAGTCTTGCCGCTGATCAATTCCACACTTCACTCACACTCAATGGTCACGTCCATCCCAATGACTCGGTCCCCTAATTCTTCTACCTCCACCTCCCTTTCTATAACCACCCCTTTCTTCAGAACTTTTTAGTCAACCTTTCATGTACTTGAATTTTCCCACCCCAAGAGAGCAAGGGCTATGTCAAATGATCGTGGGCATGTAGTGCTTAGTGGGGGTTGTACACATAATAAGCTGTCTTTCAGCAAACAAGTTTTCTTATGGAACCATGAGAAAGAAGCCTGCCTATTGCATGCCACCTCCTTGCAGCACTGGGTTCTCCTCAGTGCTTAGAGCTTCTTTCATGGCAGCTATCTGGGGCATTGACTTGACTCTTTCACTAGCTTGAGTTTATCTCTCACCACTTTCTCATGCAGTATCAATATTAGGAAATATCTTTGTCTCATGTCTTTGAACTGCTTGATCACACCTATGTGTTCTTACCACCACAGCCAACAGAGAGCCTTTTCCCTCCTGCATCCTTTCCCTCCTTCCATCCCTAGAACTTCTATAGTTCTTCAGTTCTTTTAATTCCTGCTCTTTCCCACAAAAGTCCTGCCTCCTCTGGTGTCCTGCCTCTGAATCATCTTCTCCACTGCCAGGTGCTACTGATGAAGGTGGGGACCTGAGGAATCTGGAAGAAATGATGACAAAGAATTCCTCATAATGATATGGACTTTATTATTTTCTTTAACTTAAAGACCTTTTATACTGAGGTCTTTTACTCTTGATAGCTTACCTCCCCCACCTTTTTTCTCTTTATTTGCCTTCCATGAGTTTGAAGGTTGTATTTTCCATATTCTTTCAGTAGTTACCCCAAATACTTTAACATGGATACTTTAAAAAGTCCAATGTTAAAATCTTTCTATTTCTTTCCAAGTACAATAATACTAGTGCTTCAGATCTAATCAATCTTTTCCTAAATTATATACCGTTGTTATCCAGTATTTGGTTTTATATGTTTTTTTAATTTGACAAAGTAGATATTATTTTATGTGGTCATTATTTGTTTAGATTGACCTACATATTTACAGAAATCTTGGCTGGTCATTTCTTTCTGCATCTGAGATTTTCTGTTTGGTATTATTTCTACCCGAAACTCATCCTTGAGAATTATCCTTAAAAATCTATTGGTAAATTCTGTTATCTTGTTTTCTTTTAGCCTGGATATCTTAATCTTTCCCTTCCCTTCTTGAAAGATTATTTCACCACATATTCCATTGTAGGTTGACAATTATTTTCACTCAGTGCTTTAAAAATATCATTCATTGTCTTCTGGTTTTCATTATTGTTGTTGAAAAGTCACTCAATCAGGCTACTTGCAATATCTTTGTACAAAGTGTTGACTCTCTAGTTGCTTTTCAGGTCTTCTCTTTACCTTTGATATTTTATAGTTTCACTGTTATTTATATCTCAGTGATAATTTCTTTCTCCTTATCTTTGCCTGAAAATTTTGGACTTCCCAAATCTGAAGATTAATTGTGTTTGTGTGTGTTTAATTTCTAGGAAATTTTGGTTATTATTTTCTGAACTATTCCTTCTTCTGCATTCTCTTTATAATTCTTCTGAAACTCCACTTAAAAATATGTTAAAACTTGTCTGTTATCAATGTCTCTTAATCTATCTCTTCCCTTATTTTTATGCTAACAGCATAAAATGATGTCTTTTATAACCTTTAGTAGCATTGAAAAAAATCCACCTCTGGCTAAATATAATTGGAAGTACAAGGCTCCAGAAAGGGAGTTGGAAGTAACCAAACATTGTTCTGTCACAGTGCAAAAGCTTAATCTTCAGTCTGACCTAATCCATTTGCTGGCCCTGGCCCATCTCTGGAAAAGACACACCTACCCCTAGTCCAAAAGGCTTTAAAAACTACTGGTTTCATACCCAACTCTGTCACAACAATCACAACTCTGCACTAGTTGTTTGCAACACAAAGTTGGCCAGACACCAAAAGTATGATCTCTATTTTTTTTTAAAATAAGCTCTTTGCCCAGTGCAGGGCTTAAACTCATGACAACAAGATCAAGAGTCTCAAGAGTCACATACTCTACTAACCGAGCCAGCCAGGTGCCCTGATCTCCATTTTTATGAGCTGAGTTTGATGGATTTGCAGTTAGAAATGCTATCTACCTTTGCATAAGCAGCCACCATGTTGCCTCTTTACTTTACATCTAATGACCAGACTTGCAAAATAATGTGCTCATCCTCAAAGTACTCAGTACCTACTGCCTGGTTTATCATGACTGCTACTGTCATTCCTGCTAGGAAAACAGAAGTAAATGTAATTAAATGATTGTCCTGGTCATCACTCACCAGACCAGGTGACAACTCACAGCACACACATACCATTTCAAATCCTTTTTGGAAAGATATTTAAAATAAATAAATAACAAGGCCTTTCTCTGAATAACATTGTGTCCACACCTGGTGTTAATTTATTTATACTATGAAAGCAATCTCCATGTAGTTGGATCAAGGTGGGTCTTGTCTTTATATTGAGTATAAGGATGAATATAACAAATGTTCTAGAAAGAAAGCTCTAGGAAATTAAGTATTATGTAAAAGTGTTCCACAGTCAAGCAAGTATGAGAAACATTGCATTAAATATGGTTAACAAAGTTAAATAGGCTTCTTTACTGCAGGACTTTTCAGAACCTTTAATATACTAATGCACATTGTAAATCACAAAGAAGCAGATTATGTGTAGCATTTTTTTAAAGATTTTATTTATTTATTTGACACACAAAGAGAGTGAGAGAGAGAGACAGAGGGAGAGAGCACAAGCAGGGGGAGCGGCAGGCAGAGGGAGAAGCAGGCTTCCTGCATGAGCAGGGAGCCCGATGTGGGGCTCGATCCCAGGACCCTGGGATCATGGCCTGAGCTGAAGGCAGCGGTTTAACCAACTGAGCCACCCAGGCGCCCCTACGTGTAGCATTTTTTAAATGTATTTGACCACAGAGTAGTTTGAGCATTTTACAAGATGTGTTCCATGTTTGTGTTTGAGTTTCTTATAAGATGTGTTCTACAAAAGAGACTTGCAGATCTTGTTGGAGGATAGTCATTGCCTTATCACTCAACTTTCTTGAGGAAATAAAGAACAGCAATCCCATGAGAAGCCTCTCTTTTGGAGCCATCTGGTATTGATTTTTCATCTGTCAGCTGAAATATCTCTGTCGCAGCCATCTGAAAGAGATGTTCATTGTCACAGTGTTTTGTCTGACCACTCTGAGTAAGCGCAGACCTCCCTGCTTCCCCATTTGGTTTCCCAAGACAGCTACAACCCTGCCGTGTTCCTGGAATCTTCTCCTCATGTCTTCACCTCACCCACTTTGGCTTTCAACCTCCATAACTTGCTATGTCCACTGAGCTCTGTGCCTTGGCTTTTTGGTTCCTGTTGTTATTTTCAAGAACCCATTCTCTTTCCGGCTGTAAGACTTGGCTCCTGCACTGTGATTTATATCTCCACTTCTTGCACCAAATAGTATGTTCCTGTCCACCTAATCTTAGCTATTAGCAACCTCTTGCTTCTGTCTTCTAACACATCCTTTCCAACTTCCCTATAGATGCTTATTCTAGCCATGTCCTTGACCTTCACCTGTGGCATGGACCACAGCCATGATGTAACATTGACTACTGATGCTTGCCAGGACCACAAAATATTGCAAGGAATTCTCTTGCCACATAAAAGATAAATGCAGCTATCAGAGTGCACCTTGAGTACTCAGGCTCAATATTAGTGCCTGGATCCTTTTGAGTTTCCCATGGCTTGCAGGTTATACTGCATTAGTCAGTGGGTGTCTTAGAGTCATTTTGCACCAATAAACAATGGCATTATGAAGACTTGTTTCTTCTCTATTTTTAATATCTTTTATTCTGTTACACAACACTCCATAAATCTTGCTCATTCACATGTTATTAGGAGTCATGGCAGCTCTTTGCTTGTAGACTAGAGATTATGATTGGCCTGTCGTCTTATTTGATCTTCTTTTGTTTTTAGTTATTTTTTCTGTTTAAGTGCCCAAAACCCTACTGGCAAAAATGCTTTCAAATTAGAATGTATTGTTAATATTCCAGACCACACACTTGGCTCTTCATGTGACTTTGAGTTTTGCTGCTGAGATGGTTGTGCATGATATTCTCATGGTGAGAAAATATGACCAATTCAGCCTATTTTTCAGAACTCCTTTGTTCCCTCGGGCAAACTTGGCATGATTTTATTAAAGGTTCAGTTGGGATAATCCATATTCTTTCCCCAAGGTCACTTTTCAAATTCCTTGTCAATCAGCTTAATGAAAGGTAAGTAAGTACCTGACTTTAGAGCAGCCAAATAGCATGAGTTTCTTAGGGTGCGTGCGTGCGTGTGTGTGTGTGTGTGTGTGTGTGTGTGTGTGTGTGTGTGTGTGTGAGAGAGAGAGAGAGAGAGAGAGAGAGAAAGAGAGAGAGAAAGAAAGAGACTGAGAGAATGTGAGTATGTGCAGTAGGGAGAATTGAAGGGAGATAACAAGCCTCTTATTCAGTGACATCATGAAGCATGAAACTTTAAATGTTATGTAAAATTGACAAGGTTATTTATCGAGAGACAGATACAATCACAAAAAGATACGTCAGTGCTTATTTTCATTAACCAGGATGAGTACATTTACAAAGGATTTAGAGGATGCTGTAAATCATATTTTTAAGGAATATGACTTCCTCATGCTGAGGTAAACCAGGTTTCAGAGCCACCCTCAGAGACAACTGTTGTTTGCCCAAGCCTACCTGCGTCTGTTCTGCAGAATCACTTCATCCTCCACAGCAACACTGAGCAAGCCTGGGCTGTGCTTGTTTCAGGCTCTTCTGTCACTGCTTGGCTCACCTACACTCTCTCTCTGGACACATCCACACATTGTCACCTCTGAGTCACGAGTATTTGGCACTTATTTCCCTGCAGGGATTGGTTCTTCTTCCTCCTATCCACTTAGCCAACACTTACTCATCTCTCATGTCAAACTCATACCGATTCAATTCTAAACTCCAAAAAGGTAGAGGCTATGTCCATGTAATTCTCAGTCACTTACCCAGTACCTGGCACATAATAAATTCTCAGAAAATATCTGTTGAATAAACAAGAAATGAATGAGTGTGTTTTAAACATGGTTACAAAATCAGGAAACCTTTGGGGATACCAAAAGTTCAGGTGTAACCCTGCTCAAAGTGTCCAGTCCTGCAGGGGGCAGCTCAGTTATTTACCTGTTCCTTTGCTTGATATGCATTAAGCTCCAACTCTGTACCAGTGCTCCACTAGCTTTTATGGGGGATACAAAGTTAAATCAAATTTGAACCCTATTCTCCAAAAATCTATAGTTTAATAGGGGAAGTTTGATATGCACATCAATAACTAAAACACAAGATTGAAAGTGACAAAAGCCAAGAGAGGAAACCTATGATAGATGAGAACAGGAAAGAGATTAATTATGTAAGAAGATGTTAAAATGAGACTTTGCTATCTCACTTTGAGAACAACCCAAGAGATACCAAGAACCAGACTGGGTCTCCACTGCACTAGAGCAAGATGCTAAGAGACTCACCTTGAGAGCATAGAGGCAATGATGTCCCACCGGCCAGGTCAGAGGGGATTTCTTTGGAGAGAATAGTCAGTGTACTATGCATTGCCCACTCACTCTGCAGGTACAAGAAAAGGAGTTGATTTCCTTCACCTCAAGCCAAGTCAGGGAGCTCTAAGGGCACCTAGGAAGTTTGGGGAACGTGAAGACCTGTGCATTAACCTAATCCAGTCATCTGAAGGTGAGTGACTAGCCCCAGCAGAGTACAGAGAGAGGAATGCATGGGCACCAATCTACAGTTCCACAAACAGCAGGTATTTCCAGGAAGGAAAGATGTAGATCCCATGAGATGGAGTTGATCTGAAAGCTTCTCAAAATGAATCATGCTCAAGAAGCCTCCCCAGCAAGGACAAAGGACCCCAAGGGAGAGGGTCTGTGTAGGGTATGTTTGGAAGTCCAGGCCTGGGAGCAGCTCATAAAGCAGCTGCTGGAGGACAAGCATCGTGTATGTGGGGTTGGGCAGCCTGGGGCAGGGAGCCGCTGAGGTCTCAGCGGGACACTCTCCAAAAGACCCACAAAGCACATCACAGCAGCCAGCATCCGGGGGAGCAAAGTACACTGCAGCTGCTCTGGCCATATAAAACGGTGCCATTCCCCTAGTGCCCTGTGCCTTGGCCTGAATCTAGGGGCTTAGTCAAGCCCCAGGCAGCAAGCAGAAGGAGTAGCTGGGAACTGATGAAGAAGCTGACCAGGAACATCACTGCCTCCTCTGTGAGCTTCCCCGCCTAGGGCAGGCCCCCACTGGGATGAGAAGCTATATATTGGACAAGATTTTGAAGTTGTGATGGTTACCCTGGACCTGGCTTAAGTTATGTGATTATTAGGCTAGAATGGATTTTTTTTTAATTTTTTATTGTTATGTTAATCACCATACATTACATCATTCGTTTTTAGAATGGATTTTTTAATGCCCAAACAAAGGGACTATTTATTATCTAAGCGTGACTGGAAAAGTCATGGGACCTACCTGTATTTTATCTGTGAAGGGAAGGAAAGAGAAGGGAAGGGAAAGATTTTTTTTTAATTTTTTATTAAAATGCAATACACATACAGAAAGTGCATTTATCATAAGTATACAGCTTGAAAAATTGAACACATCCATGTAACCAGCACCCAGATTAAGCTGTAACCCCCCAGAAAACCCCTTTGGTCTCCCTCTGAGTCACTACTTCTCCCTCAGATAACTACTATCCTTACTTCTAAGAGCACAGATGAGTTTGGGCTTTTTGTATCTTATATAAATAGAATCATACACTATGAGCACACTATGATTCCTTTGTGTCTTTTTATGCTCAACATTCTGTTTATGAGATTCATCCATATTGTCATAGATTTTATTTATTTATTTGAGATATAGAGTGAGAGAGAGACCATGAGCAGGGGACAGAGGAAGAGAGAGAAGCAGGCTCCCCACTAAGCAGGGAGCCCGATGTGGGACTCTATCCCGGGACCCTGAGATCATGACCTGAGTCAAAGGCAGATGCTTAACCGACTGAGCCACCCAGGTGCCCCTTCATAGATCTTTTTGTTTTCATTGCTGTATAGTATCCCTTTGTATGACTATACCATATTTTATTTATCTATACTTCCACAGATGGGCATTTGAATAGTGCTGTTATATATGTTATATATATATGGTCATCTATGTTCTGAATACATACCCAGAAGAGGCAATTGCTGGTTTATAGACTATGCACACATTCAGCTTGAGTAGATATTGCAGAAATGGTTGTATCAATTTTCACTCCAACCAGCAGTGTAGGTGAGTTCTGTTGCTTCACCACCTCACCTGATACTTTCCTACTTTTTCATTTTTATTCATTCAGATGGAAGCAATGGTATCTCATGTGGGTTTTAATTTGCTTTCTCTTGAAGACCAATAAAGTCAAACTTTTTTTTTTTATGTTTACTAGCCATTCCTCTACCTTTCTTTGTGAGATGACCAAGTTTTTGCCCTTTTTTGTAGGAGTTCATTATATATGTTTGATGTGAAATCTTTGTCAGATATAGGTATTGAGAATATCTTCTTTCAATCTGGGTTGCCATCTTACTGTCTGAAGATATTTTGATGAACAGGTGTCATTAATTTTAACATAGTCCAATGTATAATTTTGAGTATGGATTCAAATAAAAAATTTTTCTCATGGTTATATCCAATTCACCAACACTATTATTTTTGGAAATAACTACCTTTCCTCTGTATTGTGTTGTATTTGTTATAAACTAGATTCCACATATGTATGGGTCTGTTTCTGGACTTTATTCTGTTATATTGGTCATTTCTCTATCCTTGCACCAATATCATACTGTCTTAATTATTTACTATGGTTTTCTAAAACATAGTGATATCTAGTAATGGAATTATTTTTTAAGAGTTCCTTAGGGGGCGTTTGGGTGGCTCAGTTGGTTAAGCGTCTGCCTTTGGCTCAGGTCCCAGGGTCTGGGATAGAGCCCCATGTCAGGCTCTCTGCTCAGCGGGGAATCTGCTTCTCCCTCTGCCTGCCACTCCCCCTGCTTGTGCACACTCTCTCTCTGTCAAATAAATAAATAAAATCTTAAAAAAAAAAAAGAATTCCTTAGAAGTTTTGAATTCTTGGCACACCTGGGTGGCTCAGTCCTTTAAGTGTCTGCCTTTGGCTCAGGTCATGATCCTGGGGTCCTGGGATCAAGCCCTGCATCAGACTCCTTGCTCAGTGGGGAGCCTGCTTCTCCCTCTGCCCTTCACCCTGCTCATGCTCTCCCACCCCGCTCATGCTGTCTGGCTCTTGCTCTCTCAAATAAATAAAACCTTAAAAAAAAAAAGTTCTGAATTCTTTGTATTTCCATATGAAATTTAAATCTTTGGGTGTCTGGGTGGCTCAGTCGATTAAGCATCTGCCTTTGGCTCAGGTCATGATCCCAGAATCCCAGGATCAATCCCTGTGTCAGGCTCCCTAATCAGTGGGGAGTCTGCTTCTCCCTCTGCCCCTCACCCTGCTAATGCTCTCTCGCTTGCTTTCTCTCTCAAATAAATAAAGAAAATCTTAAAAAAAAAGAAATTTAAATCACCTTCATAATTTTATGTCAATTATACCTCAGTAAAGCTGAAATTAAAACAAATAAGTAAAATCAGTTCATAATTTCTGACCAAAAAACTGGCTGGAATTTTGATCGAAACTGTTTTGAATTTATATATAAGCTTTTGGGGAATTTTATGTCTTTAAAATATTTAGTTTTCTAATTCATAACCATGGTATATTACTTTATTTAGTTCTTATTCACTCTGAGTAATGTTTTCTAGCTTTCAGTATAGGGCTCTTCGCAATTTTTGCTATATATATATATATATTCACATGTAGTTCGTGTTTTTATTCTACTGTGATATTGGTTTTTTTTAAAAAAAGATTTTATTTATTTATTTGACAGAGAGATAGTGAGAGCAGGAACACAAGCAGGGGGAGTGGGAGAGAGAGAAGCAGGCTTCCCGCTGAGCAGGGAGCCCGATGTGGGGCTCGATCCCAGGACCCTGGGATCATGACCTAAGCCGAAGGCAGACGCTTAACGACTGAGCCACCCAGGCGCCCCTGTGATATTGTTTTTTAACTTTTCATTTTTCTCTTTTTTTGTTGTATATGAAAATATAATTTATTGTATATAGCTTTTGTGAAGAATAATTTTTTGAAGAACTTTAATGTGCTAGGTACTCAATATGATATTCTCATTTATATTGTCTCTTTAATCTTCACCACAATCTTGCAGGTATAGTTCATCTTCATTTGTTAGAGAACATTGAGGTTCAGAATAAGGAAGAAATTTTCCCAAAGTCACACAAAAAGTATTCGAATTGGTTTCGAAGAATAGATCGATTTTCCTATTTGAAGACGTGTCATGGAAAAGGCCACCCAGGCATAGAAACTGTCATTAACAAAGCAAAAAAGGCAAGAAAGTAAAGAGAAGGGAGGAAAGAATGGGGAAAAGGAGAGGGAAGGAAAGGTGAGGTGTTCCTTCTGATTAGCATCTATAGGTTATGGCACACTGAAAAATAAAGTCAGAAAGGTAAATTGAAGACCAGACTGTAGAGTTTCCTAAGTAAATATGAAAAGTTTTCACCTTCACTTGTTAGCCTCTAGCCTTGTGGGATCTGGCAAATCTGGAACAGAAAATTGGCAGTAGGATTGAGACTCATCAAGTCTACAATTTTCTCTCTCCAGCCATGTGAAACCCCCAAAACCTCTTCTGTTCTTCTGACCCTAGCAGTCACTTCTCACTGGGCAAAGTCTGGTTGTTATCCTCTTGCCTGCCAAAAATTTGGCAAAAACTCCTAAAGAGAAACCATCTGCAAACCCTCAGCTCAGATCTCATGGTTTTCTGTCTTTGGAATCTTAATCCATCTAGTCTTCATGGTTTCCACAGTTCTCTGAACCTTGACATAGATAGCTTTTGTAGTTTAGTTGGCTTTCCTAGTTGTCCTTGACAGGACATTTGACCTACCCTGTATTTCTCCATTCTACCTGGGAGTGGAAGTCAAACTTTGCTCTTTGTGTTTCTATTGAGAGGTTTTTGTTGTTTTTTTTAATAATTACTCTTATAGAGACATAATTTATGTTCAATAGATACAAGGATCTTAAGTGTAGAGTTAGGTAAATTGTTTTGTTGTTGCGTTTGCTTCCAACTGTGTTAATCTCTTTTTATTCTTTTGGTAATTTCTTCCAGAGTTAACTACTTCCACTTGTGATTGTCAGTGATGAAATGTGTAAGGAATCCACTTCAAATGTTGGCACAGCTATGAGCATGGCCTTTCCCTTTACTTGAACTCAGAATGA
The DNA here is from genome assembly GCF_009762305.2 of Zalophus californianus. Classification (NCBI taxonomy): domain Eukaryota; kingdom Metazoa; phylum Chordata; class Mammalia; order Carnivora; family Otariidae; genus Zalophus; species Zalophus californianus. The sequence goes on from NC_045598.1 coordinate 52,737,790, forward strand.
AGATTTTTGGATCTTGTATTTTAGGTTCCAGTCCCAGAAGTAGTTTTCACCATAGAAGTTATCTGCAGTCTTCTGCTTTCTAGCAGTAGTCCACAACCAGGTTCTTGCTTCTCCAGGACTCAACACAGGATGGATTTAAATATGTATTAAACGAAGAGCATTCTCTCAAATGAGTTGAAAGGCATTTTATTTTTAGACAACCTATACGACATGATTTTTTTTTTCTTAAAAACAATGCCTCCACTCCAAGTAAATCAAGGTCAAAATTAATGAAGAGCTCAAGATGGCAGGTGTCGTCTGGTCTTGGTCCTGGTATTGCATGGGTGAAGAGCAGCAGCCGGTTATGGCAACAGGTAATACATCCAAAGTCATAGCCAAGTTTGTTAACAGTTTTCCATTTCTAAACCATCCTTAAAGAAAATCATATTTGGGGTCCCACCACCCTCACAGTAGTCCAGCAGAACAACCATCTGGAATCCAATTCCATCTGGATTCGTGTTTTCACCAATAAAGAACACGTAGTTTTTGAAATGAGCAAAGATGTGCTTGATTTGTTCTGCAGCCCTGTCATAAAAGGTTTTCTTCTTTCTGGCCTCAGTGCTTCAAGTTTGCCTTTGATTGGTTTCATGTCATCTTTGATGCACTTCTTGTAGGCTTCTTTTGTGAAGCTGGTTTCCTGCAAGTGATGGTTCATGACAATATCAACATCGGTGATGACTGTGCTTTCAGGCCCTTCACCCTTGGGGCCTTCAGTGGAGGCATTTCCACCACTTAGTGAGTCATCAGTGTTACCCTCTGTCCTACTGACCATCTTCTCCACCTCTGGGCATAACCCATGGGCCATCCCTTATCTTGGAGAATATCTCATCATTGTTAATGAGGTTCTGGTTGATATCATGATGGTGGCTGGAGAGAGGCAATGGAGGCTCTAGCTTAGCAGGACCTGGAGCTCTGAATGAGCGCCCTGCTGCCAGAATGGCACTTGGGGTGAGGGAGGGAGCAGGTGGAAAAGAGAGTTAGTAAGTTTTGATAAATGTATACATCCCCATAATCAACACCCCAGTCATGATGTAGACTCTTTCCATTACATCAGAACATTCTTCATGACCATTTAGATGTAAACCTACAGAAGGAAACATTATTCCAATTTCTATCATAACTTAGTTTTGCTTTTTCTGATTTTCAGATAAATGGAATTATACAATGTGTTCAAAACTGTGTCTGGCCTCTTTTACTCAGCGTAATGTTTTTGAGACTCATCCATATTATTACATTTATGAGTTCATTCATTTTTATTTCTGAGTAGAGTTCAGTATCATGAATATACCATATTGTCTCTCCAATCTCCTGTTGATGGACATACTATTTATGTTGGCTTGTGATTACTATAACTAAAGTTGCTATGGACATTCATATACAAGTTTTCTTGTGGAAATACAGTCTCATTTTCCTTGGATATATACTTAAGAGCAGAATTACTGAGTCATATAGTGAGTGTATGTTTAACTTAATAAGAAATATATGGAAATTCCATTTGCTTTATACCTGTACACATTTCCTAGGGTGGCCACAACAAAGTATCACAAACTGGGTGTCTTAAAACAACCGAATTCTATTGTCTCACAGTTCTGGGGGCTAGAAGTCCAAAATCAAGATATTAGGAAGGCCAAGATCCCTCTAAAGGCTTCAGGAGAAGATCCTTTTTTCTTTTACAGCTACTGATAACCCCAGATGTTCCTTGGCTTCTATCACTCTAATCTCTGCCTCCGTCTTTACATGACTTTCTCCTTGTATCTCTGTCTTCAATTGCCATCTTCTTTTAAGGACACTGTTGTGTCGGATTAGGGGTCCATACTGTGATTCACCACATTACCTAATTACATCTGCAATGATCCTGTTTCCAAATAAGGTCACATTCTGAGGTAATGAGGGTTGTCTTGAAACTGACTGTTCTTTTTCTCTACAGTGTCTAATCTTTTAAAATCTATCCAGTAAATTTTTCTTTTTTGCTATTGTATGTTTCAGCTCTAGAATCTCAAGTTGATTATTTCAGAGTTCCCATTTCTCTTCTGGGATTCCCTGTTTACCCATTTTGTTCATCTCTTATTTTTAGTTCTTTAACATATTTATAATAGCTGTTTTAAAAGTCCTGTCTCGGGACACCTGGTTGGTTCAGTCAGTTAAGTGTCTGCCTTCGGCTCAGGTCATGATCCCAGGGCCCTGGGATTGAGTCCCACATCAGGCTCCTTGCTCAGTGGGGAGCCTGCTTCTCCCTCTGCCTGCCCCTCCCCTTGCTTGTCTCTCGCTCTCTCGCTGCCAAATAAATAAATAAATAATCTTAAAAATATATAAAAAAATAATAACAATAAAAAAAACAAAAGTCCTGTCTCAATGCCAACATAAGGGTCATCTGTGAGCTTGCTTTTCTTGACTATGTTTTCTCTTTGACTAATTCTCCAAATGTCTAGTAATATTTTATCCTGGATATTGTGGACGATACATTATAGAGATAATATATTTTTATATCCTCCCTCTAAAGAAAGTTGAGTTTGTACTAACAGACAGCTAAGCTATTGGCGCATCAATCTTATGTTTTCCAGTTTTATTGAGAAATAATTGGTAGACTATGTAAGTTTAAGATGTATAGCATGATAGTGTTACTTACATAAATTGTAAAATGATTATCACAATAGGTTCAGCTAACCTCCATCATCTTATATAGAAACAATATTCAAAAAAGAAAGAAGAAAAGAAAACATTTTTCCTTGTGATGAGAAATTTTACGATTTATTCTCTTGACAACTTTCCTATATATCATATAGCAGTGATGTAATGTACATCATGTTGTACATTACATCCCTAGTAGTTATTTACATTATAACTAGAAATTTGTACCTTTTGACAACCCAATGTTCCTCCACTTTTTTTCTCCTCCCACCCCCTGTTTCTGATAACCACAGTCTGTATTCTATTAATGTTAAATGGAAGCTTGTTTTAGGTTTTGTTATAGTGGGTTTATTTCCATTTGGCTTTTAATTCTAGATTGGAGCCCTTAGTCCTAAGCTTACTCATAAGGTGAGGCTTTTCTGAGGTTTTAGTGAAAAGTCTAAGATATTTATCAAACTCTTCTTACTTGGCAGAATTTGAATTTCAAACGCTTTCTCCCCAGATCCTTGCAGCTACTGAAACCTTTGCCTCCTGGCTGCTGCTTTTTGCTAGGCTTCTTGGATTCTCGCTCTACATTTACAGTTTTGGAGACAACTACAAGATTTGAAAGGAATTTCAATGAAGAATTTGAAGGGTAGTACACAACTATTAATATAAAAGGTATGTTCCTCATCACTCGGGATAGGCTAAGTTGATCTGCAATGAATAACTAAAAAAATCTCAGTTTGCAGTAGCTTTAAAAGGAGTGAGAGCTGTAGCTTGCCTCAAACTAACACTCCAGCTGATAACAATTATGGACTGTAGACTCTGGGCTTTATTTTAATGTTTTTTCGAAAAACATACAGCTATCAAACCAATCCCTTGATTTTAATCATATTATTGCTTAAGTCAAGTTAATTAAAATAAAATTTGCCAATTTAAAGAAAAATATGAAAAAAATAATAGTACAGTTGAGGCCTGGAAATGGACAAAATTTCTGAGGGTGATATCCAAGTTACTGATGTATGACAAATAGTATAAATTATTCTCATAAGTCCAAATCCCACTTAGGTTAGGCAAAAGAATGTGTTTGAGATGGTTACTTGAACAGTAACAGTTAATTAAGAAAATATGATCCTCTTCACTAAAAATTGACTATACTGGTGTATTACTAAGGAGATATAATTTTAGAAAAATATTGAGTACATTCATAGGTTTTGAGGAATAATAGTAAGGGTTAAAAACAGTAATAGTAATATTGTAATTTGATGCTTTAACTAATACTGCCATTAACTTTTCCACGTCTTTAGTTAAGTTGTAATATTAGACCAGATAATGACCTCTCTACTTTGAATTTCCTAGTGTCTAAAGTTTGTAGAATAAGCCAATATTATAATGTATTTTTAGATTTGTCAATGATGAGTAAAAATAATTATGATTCTTCAACAAGTTTATATAGTTTTGGCCTTGGCCATACATATTTTACTCCTTTTCAGCTCCTTTTTCTGCTGTTTCTTAAATGGCATCCCCACACTACACTGATGAAAAATGGCATAGATCCACATGCCACTATTGTTTAAATGCAAGTCCATGACAACCTGAATCTAAAATGAATGCTTGAGTCAGTGTTAATGAATCAGTACATTCATAATTGGAAAATAAGCCTCTTTCTCTCCCCCCCTGACTTGCTGATACCTCTCATTAGCTGGTGGTTCTGAGAATGCCTGTGATAAGCATCTGAAGGCAAAGTTGGCTGGAGAAATATTCTAATCCTATTGATAGCAGAAGAATAGGGAGAGGAATTGGGATTCTTCCCCCTATTTATAGTATTTTAATTAAGCTAAGACTTTGTTGTGTTGTTTACAACTAGGAGAAATACTACAGGCAGCTGCGTTTTATATATTGAGTGGCTATAAATAGAAGAATTAATACAGAAGAGATTAAAAAGCTTTGTGGATAATAGGTGTCTGTTACCTCCCAGCACACTATTATGCTTTTATTAAAGAAAGCCAGTCTGTATACCCACTTTTTTGAAATTGAATTTTCTAAGCTAGAAAAATTGGATCCAGAATTCTGAACCCAAGGATACATAAGAGAATGTCCCTTTTAATTCTCACTTTAAAACTCTTTAAGCACAATTCATACTTACATATTAATTGTATGACTTTTTATTTGAAATCTTTCTTTTCCTAGATAGCCATCTCTTTTTCGCTGCTATAAGCCTCTGGCATAGGACCTGACACAATAAAAATCCCCGACAAATATTTGTCAAATAATCAAAAGAATAATTTTTAAAGAGATTGACTATATGAAAGTATTGTAAATACTTGTGTGAGATAGCAAATAATATGTAAGGAACTAATATAAACTTAGTATTCTTTTTAATTTATTTTTTTAAAGATTTTATTTTTTGTTCATTTGATAGAGAAAGACACAGCAAGAGAGGGAACACAAGCAGGGGGAGTGGGAGAGGGAGAAGCAGGCTCCCCGCAGAGCAGGGAGCCCAACGCAGGACCCTGGGATCATGACCTGAGCCGAAGGCAGACGCTTAACTACTGAGCCACCCAGGCACCCCATCAATATTATTTTTTAAAAAGAGAGAAAAATGAGCAAAAAGGTGAGGTAATTAACATGCTCAGGTTTTCTAATGAAAATGTTAACATTAAAACAGATTAAATAAATTTCACAGGGAATGTATAAACAAATTTTACAGAATTGTACAAGGAATTAGTGTAATACTGATTTTCCTGAATGTTCACTTACTACAGTCTGTGTGCCCAATACTGTGTCAAGTTTTGTGTGGGATGCATATATGTGGAAAACCTGAGCTCGAAGGAGCTCAAAGGAGCTAATGTTCTAGAAGGAATAACTGGAAAAGTCCTCAAACCCCACTGGGTTATGAATTTAGAAGATAGAGAGGGGTGTTTAGTAAGAACTGGATTAGAAGATGTCAGCCCCAACTTTCTAAGCCAGCCTCTTTGTTGTTGTTGTTGTTGTTGTTGTTTTTACTTAAATTCAATTAGCCAACATATAGTACATCATTGGTTTTTGATGTGGTGTGCAGTGATTCATTAGTAGCGTATAACACCCAGTGCTCATCACATCACGTGCCAGCCTCTTATATCATTCTGCTGGTGTCACTTTAAAATCCCGTCATATGGGTGATCTTTAAACCACAATACCACCCAATCTCGATTCACCTTCAAATAATCAAATCACATTGAATTTTTTCAATCCCTAGCTTCTGGGAACTCTCTTAAATTTCCCCTACCATTTATTCCCTTTCTTTCTGAATTTCAATTTTTCAAGAACTTGTAACATTGCCATTTATGCTTAGGACAAAAACATATAGCTGATTAAAAAAAATACCTTCTCATCTGTAAGTGAGTAGATAGGCACTGCAACTCTCTCTCTTTTTTTCTTTTTCTGTTTCTTTTTCTTTTTCTTTTTCTTTTTCTTTTCTTTCTTTCTTTCTTTCTTTCTTCTCTTTTTTGGAATTAAAGTAATTCAAGTACTGGTTTAAAAAGTCAAGTAATACTACAACTATGAACAGTTGTCCAACCTGCCAGACTCCATTCCTAATTTCCCTCTGCATAAGGAAGCATTTCCAACTCTTTTAGCCATTTTTTCTGGCATTTACCTCTATATTTCTAAATTACATGTTAAGTTGTATTTCTTGATCTTTTTTTTTTCCAACTTCCTGTGATGGAAGACTCTCAGATCTCTAATCCCCACAGAAGTACACATTTCCTTTTTCTTCATCTTTTCAAAGTAGTTATGTCACCATTTGTGGTTAAATTCTTACTGAGTGTTTTCGTTATTAAGACTAGAAAATATTATTTTCAGCTAAGCCATAAAGATTCTCTTAATAAAATCACCCAAACCTGTACTAATTATCCCTAAATTTTTTCTTTTTTTTTTGAAGTCATTCTTTTTTTTTAAGATTTTATTCATTTATTTGAGAGAGAGAGACACAGCGAGAGAGGGAACACAAGCAGGGGGAGTGGGAGAGGGAGAAGCAGGCCCCCCGCCGAGCAGGGAGCCCAATGCGGGGCTCGATCCCAGGGCCCTGGGACCATGACCTGAGCCAAAGGCAGACGCTTAATGACTGAGCCACCCAGGTGCCCCTATCCCTAAATTTTCTGACAGAACTAAGAAGTTTTCTCTCCATATTTTCAAACACAATAGATAATCTCTCAGGTCATTTTTCTCATAGCAGGACACCCTTCTTGTACCTCTCTGTCCTCCTGCTCTTACCTACATTGGATGCTCTCTTGGCATTGTCCTAATAACTTCATTTGACAATTTTTCTACCAAATGTCAATATCTATAGGTGTTTTCCTCTTAGGTTGCTTAGTTGTCTAGAGGAAGAGAATAGAGAACAGTTATTTCTTTATTGAATGTTTGATGTGTGTCAGGCACTGAGGTTTGTGTCTGAACTAATTATTTCACTTGACACTCCTATAAACTCCACTGGTGGATGAAGAAATGGAAGCTCAGAGAACTGAAATTATTTGTCATGGTCACACAGCTGGCAAATGCCACTGATAGATTTCAAATCCAGGTCTATCTGACTCCAATACACATGCAGTATTATTTTAGTACCCTTGATTAGTCCTAGAAGACTGGAGAGAAATCACAGGAAAGATAGAGTCATGTCATGTCAAGAAATTAGATCATATTTGGTAAGAAGAAGGGAAGACCTGGAGATTCCTTTTCTTTATTCTTGCTTTTTTATCTTCTGTCTTCCCCTCAGATTCCAAGCTCCATTACACTTGCTGCCACCTCCTGTCATCACGGTGAGGACCTTATATTCTTGACTCTGTCATGGAGGATGATGACAAATCTTGACATTTTTCAGTGGGAATACCCACAAGACAATAGACCTCTCTTGATAATACTGATTGCCTCTTCTGTTGTTACTTTTAGGTATGTTTTGCTGAAAATCTCTCTCCCAAAGACTTTCTCTCTTCCAGGGATGAGAATGTATTGGCATGAATATAATCAAGAATTCCTTTTGGTGGGAGGCCTGGGTGGCTCATTTGGTTGAGAGTCTGCCTTTGGCTCGGGTCGTGGTCCCCGGGTCCCTAGGATCAAGTCCCGCATCCAGCTTCCTTGCCCGGCGGGGAGCTGCTTCTCCCTCTCCCTCTGCTGCTCCCCCTGCTTGTGCTCTCTTGCGCGCGCGCTCTCTCTCTCTCCCTCCCTAAAAAAAAAAAAATTCCTTTTTGCTACGTATAAAGCACGAATATTGACAAGCATATAGGCGTTTGTTAAGAGTCCATTTTATCTATTAATTAAGAATATTAATTTATGGGGTGGCTGGGTGGCTCAGTCGTTAAGCGTCTGCCTTTGGCTCAGGTCATGATCCCAGGGATCACTCCCTGGGAGTGAGCTCCACATCGGGCTCCCTGCTCAGCGGGAAGACTGCTTCTCCCTCTCCCACTCCTCCTGCTTGTGTTCCCTCTCTTGCTGTCTCTCTCTGTCAAATAAATAAATAAAATCTTTTTAAAAATTAATTTATATCAAGACATCTCAATGAACATGTCTAGGAGGCTGTTTGGGATCCAAATTGGAATCCCAAAAAGAGATCAGAGCTGCAGAGAAAGATTTGTGAATATCTTTACTGAATTTATAGTCAAAGTGGCAAAACTGGTAGGAGATGGCCTGGGGAGAGAAGATGTTCCTGTTTGTGTAGACTTTTCTATAAAAATGTTTCTCACAGATAAAAATAAATGCCTTATCTCTGCATTTTTGAGATGTAAAAGGTAATTTTCAATCAAATGTACAATTCATTAAGTTTTCAAAAAGAATCAATACTTATATATGGCTAATTGATTTAAAACAAACATGCAAAATCTTCATATATGGAAATATACATTTGACATAATAGTAAATAGAAAAAGCAGGACACAAAATCAAATGCATTCACTGATTAGTGTTATAAAATGTGTAAAAAGCCTTTTTATGAGTATTAGGAAAAATGCAGAGATGTTAATGATTGGGTTTTTAAAAAATTAATGCATTTTGCTGACAAGTTAATATAAACATTTATAGAAAAAATACTTTAACTTGAGATAATCTTTAAAGCAGTTATGAACAAAAATTTATTTACAACTTTTTTTTGGCTCATAATAAATGTTAACTCAGCTCTGCTCTCAAGGCATGTTAATGTGTTTTATTTGTTTTCAAATGGAAATTGCCATAGAGCACATTTTCTGAGTTTACAGAATAAACATATCTAGGGATGCCTGGGTAGCTCAGTTGGTTAAGCATCTGCCTTTGGCTCAGGTCATGGTCCCAGGGTCCTGGGATTGAGTCCCAAGTCAGGCTCCCTCTGCCCCTCCCCCACTCGTGCTCTCTCTCTCTCTCTCTCTCTCTCTCTCTGTCAAATAAATAAATAAAACCTTAAAAAAAAAGAATAAACACATCTAGAGTATGATGCATTTAAGAAAAAAAATTATCTAAGTCTCTGCTACAGACAACCACATCCAGAACCAATTTGCTGAGGCCCTGTGGTAGCCCAGATCTCATAATAAAACCCACTATAATGGGTTTTTTTAAATACTAAAATCTAGTAAAGAGAATTCCAGTGGTTATTCTACAACTTTGTGAAGATCTAAGTCATGTTACAGGAAATTCTGAGAATTCTGAAAATGCCTCCAAGGCTGGAAAGCAAAAGCAGATTTTTCATTTCTTTCAAGTATCCTTACTTATCTAATAGCTATAAACTGCTCAACAGTAGGACAGACCCAGTAATCTCTCAGTGCACTTTATTTAGAATGGCTTCAATAAATGTTCCTTTGTTGATACACTTAAAAATTATTAGTATACATGTAGATGCTTTCCCAGGTTGCAAGGGACATAAGGAATCCACTTAATATTAAAACTTTGTTTTCATCTCTTGTAAATTATTAATTAGCCTTAATCTGGATATAGATTGGTTCATATTTGCAATCACTGTCTACCTATTTTTCTTTTCTTTTTTTCTTTTTTTCAATGAATGTTATATGTGCATATCCATGTGTCGTTTTTTATGGCTATTACCAGATACTGTCTTGGAAAACAGGAGACTTTTGTACAATTTATAAAAAGCAAAACTGTTACCATCCAGAGACTAAACACCAACTAGATTGCTTCTAAATATGTTTACTTACCATATTCCTATTTTTTTAAATATTTAGCTCACTTCCAATTTTTCATGCATTTAGGGGTGTGCTGAATACGTTTTTGTATAAATTGCCCCTCTTTGGATTATGTCCTTATGAGAGATTCCTTAAAAGTCAGATTACAAATCGAAATTCAACTAACACTAATTGACCACCTACAAACTGGCCAACTTGTGGAGCTTTTTTGGACATTATGTTAAAAGCTAAAATTATTTACACATTGGTATATTTCTTTTTCATGACTTTCTTATGAATATAGATTTGTTGTCCGTATAATTTACATCCTGCTTTTTAAAAATATAGAAAGACATGTATCATATGACCTCACTGATATGAGTAATTCTTAATCTCAGGAAACAAACTGAGTGTTGCTGGAGTGGTGGGGGGTGGGAGGGATGGGGTGGCTGGGTGATAGACATTGGGGAGGGTATGTGCTATGGTGAGCGCTGTGAATTGTGCAAGACTGTTGAATCACAGATCTGTACTTCTGAAACAAATAATGCAACCTATGTTAAGAAAAAAGAAAAAGAAGAAGATAGCAGGAGGGGAAGAATGAAGGGGAGTAAGTCGGAGGGGGAGACGAACCATGAGAGATGATGGACTCTGAAAAACAAACTGAGGGTTCTAGAGGGGAGGAGGGTAGGGGGATGGGTTAGCCTGGTGATGGGTATTAAAGAGGGCACATTCTGCGTGGAGCACTGGGTGTTATGCACAAACAATGAATCATGGAACACTACATCAAAAACTAATGATGTAATGTATGGTGATTAACATAACAATAAAAAAATTTTTAAAATATCTATAAATATATAGATATCTGAAACATTTTTCCTGTTAATAGAACCTTTCAGTGTGAGAAAGAATGACCTGAACTTCTTCACATACTCCAGAACTGAAAATAGCCAACCTAGTGTGTAGCACAGAGCCTGAAATCTTGACTTGTGGCTCAGCTGGTTTATAGATTGCCTAATAGCAGGGATATCAAAGGATGATAACAAGATTAAGAAAATAAAATGAAGAAAATAAGGAAATTTATTCAAATGATTTTCATTCTTATATTTAGCATTCTCTCTCCCTTTTTATTTTCATAGGTGTCTTATATATTTATTATGAAAAAATTATAAAATGCAAAATTATAAATTTTATAATTTTTATTATGTTAGTCACCGTACAGCACATCATTAGTTTTTGATGTAGTGTTCCATGATTCATTGTTTGCCTATAACACCCAGTGCTCCATGCAGTAGATGTCCCCTTAATACCATCAATGAGCTCGCCCATCCTCCCAACCCCCTCCCCTCTAGAACCCTCAGTTTGATTCCCAGAGTCCATAGTCTCTCATGGTTTGTCTTCTCCTCTGATTCCCACCACCCCCCCACTTCATTTTTCTCTTTTTTCTCTTAAGGTCTTCCCTGCTCTTCCTTATGTTCCACAAGTAAGTAAAACCATACAATAATTATCTTTCTCTGTTTGAAAATGCAAATTTAAAAAAGAAAAAGAAAGTCACCCTATATTGTACTACATAGAAACCATTAATACATGGATACATAGCTTTCAGGGAAGTAAAATTTGAAGTACAGGAAAATCAGGAATTCTCTGTATCAATTTTTCTACTTTTCAGCAGCTTTGAGTAAAGGCTGCTGGCACTGGTTTAGGAAAGTACAAGGATGTCTCTAACAGGTTATGTACAAAATATTCAGTCTCATCATCACCCTGAAAATAACTCAACCTCCCCTACTTACCACCCATCTGTATCCCAAAAAAGGGAAGGAATTCTGACGAAGGTAATTCTTTATCTTTTCTACCAGTTCCCAATTCCATCTTTTAATGCATTATTTTCTTTTCAAGTCTGCATTTTATGTTGATCAAGGTGGAGCTGGCAAGAGAAACAAATGAAGAGAAGGTAAATAATAGTGCTGCCTCAGGGAAATTCTGGACCCCAGAATCTCACAAAGTCCACATTGGTGTTCACAGATATTTAGAGACTTCAAAACCTCTTAATGAAAATGATAATCTCAAATTAAGAGTTGCTGTAAGGTTAGCAAAGTTACTTCGAAGTCCTCTCTTCTTATCAGTAAATTTATATATAAAGAAAAATCATTATCTTAATCTTTCTGGAAACAGCTCTTGAATAGAAGGAAACTATCCAAAGCTACTGAAATATCTTCAAATTCTAAGACATCAAGCAAATTAAAAGCCAAAAGTGTCTAATTCATATATTTTTAAAGCTTATATAGGTCTACCTTCTAGCTAGTATAGACAGTCCCCAACTTATGATGGTTCCACTTATTATTTTTTTACTTTATGATAGTGTAAAACCAATACACATTCGATAAAAACTGTACTTTAAATTTTTATCTTTTCCCGGGCTAGTTATATGTGGTCTGATACTCTCTTATGTTGGGCAGCAGCACTGAGCCACAGCTCTCAGTCAGTCACTTGACCAGAAGAATAAACAACCAATACACATTGTATTGTTAACATTACAGGTTGTAATGTTAACAGTTATTCTGCTTTACAGTTACACTGATCCATATCTTGTCTGAAGGCTGACTGTAAATGTTAAAAACCAATATGTATAGTTTTCATATTTTTACCTATGTAAACATTTTTTCTCACATTGGTTCAAGAAGTATGCTAGGATTACATCTTTCTTTACATGGTCCACATCTGAGCCCCTGGACACTTAAAAAATATATATACTTTATTAAAAATATTCAGTGAACTCTATTTTCTTACACCATTATTTTATTTTATAGTTCAATATAATTTTATTGCACAACTTTTGTTTTTCCTGGAGTTTGCAGTTACTATTATTTTCTCATTTATTCTCTCAAAAAAACAAACAAAAAAGTCCTTACAGATTCTCAAGTTGTCCTGCCATCTCAATCATATCATCTAAAGCATGGAACCCCCATTTTCCCCCCAAAGGGCTACATCCTCTTTCAGTGTGGCCTAGCATTTGCTAGAGTTGCTGGCAATGGCCATCTTAGAACTTCCCTTCACCATTTTGTAGGATGGGCCCTATGGGAGATCTGCCAGTTGCCTATCATCTTCATCATTTCCCTTTGGTCCAAGTTTTAACTGGATATTTTGTCACCTATAAAACACATTTCCTCATATTTTGGTGTGACTATGCAGTGATTCTAACGAATGAAATGGAGCCAGAAGTATAGTTTGCTACTCGCCATAAAAGCTTTTTAAGGAAACTGACTCAGCAGGCTTTTTCTCTCTGCATTTCTCCTTCCTCAAGCCTGTAGCTATGGCAGCTAGGATTCCACTATCCATCTTGAATCATTATGTGACCTTGAGTAAGGGAATAAAATGCTAGGATTGTGGAACAGAAAGATAAGTGCCTAGGTCTTAAGTGATAATGTGTAGACATCATATTAGTACTACACTGCCTGTCTGAATTTCTTTTATGTGAGAAAGCAATAAATCTCTATTCTGTTTAAATCACCATTACTTTTTTGGTCTGTCACATACAGAAACCTAACTCTATCTGAAATGGATTCACAATTTCCAATATCACATGTCTTCTTCCTTGCTTTTCTGAGTATAGTCTTAACGCTCTCTTAAAACTTAATACTCACATAGTAGCATTACTTGTTTTATAACCACTTTCTGAACCCTCCTCTGTTTAGAGAATTCCCTATTTTATGAATCTTGTTAGAGAAAAGAGACCACCTTACATTTTAAGAGCTGAAAATGCCAAATAATTTCAGCTAAGTCAAAATCCAGAAGGTGGAAGAGAAATAGAGAATGTAAAAAAGGCTCAATCCAATACTTAAAAGCCTTCCTCTAAAAGAGACACACATCACTTTTCACTAACATTCCATTGACAGAGACCAGTCATACGGTCCTGCATATGGTCCTGCAAGGGTGGCTAAGAAATGTAGTTCTTAACTAAAAAGCTGCTGTGGAAAAGGAGCATAAATTCTGATGGTCTATTAGCCATCTCTGCCATAATTCATAACATTAAATATTTTTATTTACTGTTAAGCATTTTTCTTTTCTTTTTTATTTTTTTGTGTGTATGTATATATGTCTGTTGATGTATTTGTCCCTTCTTTTAATTGGGAGTCCATGCATTTTTTTTCATCAACATCCATGAGTTCTGTATATCTATGGACACTGATCTTTCAGCTGCCATGTTTTTAGAAACTGTGTTCCCAGGTGCCTGGGTGGCTCAGTCATTAAGCATCTGTCTTCGGCTCAGGTCATGATCCCAGGGTCCTGGGATTGAGCCCCGCATTGGGCTCCCTGTGCTGTGGGAAGCCTGCTTCTCCGTCTCCCACTCCCCCTGCTTGTGTTCCTTCTCTCGCTGTGTCTCTGTCAAATAAATAAATAAAACCTTTAAAAAAAATTTTAAAAAACTGTGTTCTCCAGTTTATTAGTTTTTAAATTATATTTATGATTGCTCATGATTTATAAGCATCATATCAAATCTTTCAACTTATATTTTTTTAATTCTCCATTGTTTTTTAGTTGAGTATGTTTAATTTTTTTCTCAGAGACTAAAACTCTGTACATTAAAATAATCCTATGTTTGTTTAAGACAGTTAAATGTAATATAACTTTAATTTCTTTTGATAATAGCATGAAGTAAGAATGTTAGTTTTCTTTTTCAGAGAAACCAATTTCTATAACACTCTTTATTTCCTTACTCTTCTTTATGTATTAAGTTTTTATAGATTCCAGTTTCAGCTTCTTGGATTTTTTAATCTATTTAATTGACTTTTTTTTTTAATTTAAGTGTAGTTGACACCCAATGTTACATTAGTTTCAAATGTACAACATAGTGATTCAACAACTCTATACATTATGCTATGTTCATCACAACTATAACTATGATTTGTCACCATTAAACACTATTATAACACTGTTAACTATTTTCCCTATGCTATGACTTATTCATTCCATAACTGGAAACCTGTATCTCCCACTCCTCTTCATGCATTTTGCTCATCCCTTACCTCCTTGCCCTCTGGTAACCACAAATTTCTTCTCTGTATTTGAGTCTATTCCTGTTTTTTGTATATTTATTCATTTACTTTCTTTTTAGATTCTACATATAAGTGAAATTATATAGTATTTGTATTTCTTTGTCTGACTTATTTCACTTAGTGTAATAACCTCTAGGTTTATCCATGTTGTGGCAAATGACAAGATCTCATCCTTTTTTATAGCTGAGTAATAACTCAGTGTGTGTGTGTGTGTGTGTGTGTGTGTGTGTGTACACCACATCTTTATCTATTCGTCTATCAATGTACGCTTGGGTTGCTTCCATATCTTGTCTATTATAAATAATGCTGCAATAAACATAGGGATGCATATATCTTCTCAGTTTAGTGTTTTTGTTTTCATTGGGTAAATATCCAGTAGTGGAATTACTGGATCATATGGTATTTCTATTTTTAAGTTTTTGAGGAGCCTCTGTACTGTTTTCCACAGTGGCTGCACTAATTTGTATTCCCAGCAACAGTGCACAGGGTTTCTTTTCTCCACATTCTCACCCACACTTATTATTTCTTGTCTATCTGATTCTAGTCACTCTGACAGGTGTGAAGTCATATCTCATTGTGGTTTTGATTTGCATTTCCCTGATGATTAGTGATATTGAGCTTTTTTTCATGTGTCTGTTGGTCACCTGTATGTCGTCTTTGGAAAAGATGTCTATTCAGATCCTCTACCCATCTTTTAATCAGATTATTTGCATTTTTTTGTATTAAATTGTATACATTCTTTATATTTTTTGGATATTAACCACTTATCAAATATATCATTTGTGAATATCTCCTCCCATTCAGCAGTTGCCTTTTTTGTTTTATTAATAGTTTCCTTCATTGTGCAAGAGATTTTTATTTTGGTATGATCCCAATAGTTTGTTTTTGTTTCCCTTGTCTAAGGAGACATATCTAGAGAAGTGTTGCTAAGGCTGATATGAGAGAAATTACTACCTGTATTTTCTTCCAGGAGTTTTAAGGTTCCAGGTCTTACATTTAGATCTTTAAGCCATTTTGAGTTTATTTTTGTATATGGCATAAGAATATGGTTGAGTTTCATTCTTTTGCATATAGCTGTCCAGTTTTCCCAGCATCGTTATTGAAGAGCCTATCTTTTCCACCATTCTATATTCTTACCTCCTTTGTCATAGATTAATTGACCATATTAGTGTTGGTTTATTTCTGGGCTCTCTATTCTGTTCTATTGTTCTACGTATATATTTTCTTTCTTTCTTTTCTTTTCCCTTCCTTCCTTCCTTCCTTCCTTCTTTCTTTTTTTTTCTCTTTCTGTAAAGTAAGCTCTACATCCAATGTGGGGCTTGAATTCATAACCCTGAGATCAAGAGTTGCATGCTCTTCTGACTGAGCCAGCCAGGCGCCCCTATGTATCTATTTTTGTGCCAATGGCATACTGTTTTGATTACTACAAGTTTGCAGTATATCTTGAAATTTGGGATTGTCATAGCTCTAGCTTTGTTCTTCTTTCTCAAGATTTCCTTGGCTATTAGGGGTCTTTTGTGGTTCCATACAAGTTTTAGGGTTATTTATTTTAGTTCTGTGAAAAAATGCTGGTGGTATTTGGATTGGGATTGCATTTAATCTGTTGATTGCTTTGGGTGGTGTGGACATTTTAACATTAATTCCTCCAATCCATGAACATGGAACATTTTGCCATTTATTTGTGTCATCTTCAATTTCTTTCATCAATGTCTTATCATTTTCACGTCTTTCACCTCCTTGGTTAAGTTTACTCCTAGCTATCTTTTTGTTGTTGTTGTTGCAATTGTAAATGAAGCTGTTCTCTTAATTTCTCTTTCTGCTACTTCATTATTAGTGTATAGAAAGGCAATGGCTTTCTATGTATTATTTTTTATCCTGCAACTTTACTGAATTCATTTATTGGTTCAAATAGTTTTTTGGTGGAGTCTTTAGGGTTTTCTGTATATAGTCATCATATCACAAATAGTGATAGTTTAATGTCTTCCTTACCATATTAGATACTTTTTATTTCTTTTCCTGATCTGATTGCTGTGGCTAGGACTTCTAGTACTGTGTTGAATAGAAGTGGTAAGAGGGGACGTCTAGCTGTGGGTTTTTCATATATGGCCTTTATTTTGTTGAGATATGTTCCCTCTCAACCCACTTTGTTGAGGGTTTTTATCATGAACAGATATTGGATTTTGTCAAATGTTTTTTCTGTGTCTATGAGATGATCATATGGTTTTTATCCTTTCTCTTGTTAACGTGATATATCACATTGATTGGTTTGCAAAAATTGAACTACCCTTGCATCACAGGAATAAATCCCACTCAATCGTGGTGAATAACTATTTTAATGTATTGTTGGTTTTGGTTCCCTAATATTTTGTTGAGGGTTTTTGTGTCTATGTTCATCAGAGTAATTGGCCTATAGTTTTCTTTTTTGTGGTGTCTTTTTCTGATTATGATATCAGGGTAATGCTGGCCTCTTAGAATGGACTTGGAAGCTTTGCTTCCTCTTCTATTTTTTGGAATAGTTTGAGGAGAAGAGGTATTAACTGTTCTTTAAATGTTAGGTAGAATTCACCTGTGAATCCATTTAATCCTGAGCTTTTGTTTGTTGGGAGTTGTTTTTTTTTTTTTATTACTATTTCAATTTTGTTACTATTCATTGATCTTTTCAGATTTTTTTATTTCTTCCTGATTCAGTTTTGGAAGATTGTTTGTTTCCAGGAATTTATCCATTTCTTCTGTGTTATCCAATTTGTTGGTATATAATTTTTCATCGTATTCTCCTATAACCCTTTGTATTTCTGAGATGTCAGTTTTTAATTATCCTCTTTCATTTCTGATTTTACTTATTTGTGTCTTCTCTCATTTTTTCTTGATCACTCTGGCTAAAGCTTTATCAATTTTGTTTATCTTTTCAAAGAACCAGCTCTTGGTTTCATTGATATTTTCTATTGATTTTTTTTTTTTAGTCTCTATTTCATTTATTTCTGCTCTGATTTTTATTATTTCCTTCCTTCTGTTAGCCTTGGGCTTTGTGTGTTTTCCTTTTTCTGGTTCCTTTAGTTATAAGGTTAGATTGTTTATTGGAGATTTTTATTGTTTCTTGAGGTTATAAATTTCCCTCATAGAACTGCTTTTGCTGTGTCCAGCTGTAACCAGCCTCTATGAATTTGTGTTTTTCCAGTTTTTCTTATTGTGATTGATTTCTAGCTTCATACTGTTATAGTTGAAAAGGTTGCATTATAATGACTTTAATCTTCTTAAATTTATTGAGACTTGTTTTGTGGCCTAGCATGTGATCTATCCTGGAGAAGGTCCCATGCATGCTTGAAAAGAATGTGTATCCTGCTGTTTGGGGATGGAATGTTCTGTACATATCTGTTAAGTCCATCTGGTCTAATGTGCTGTTCAAAGACACTGTTTCCTTATTGATTTTCTGCCTGGATAATCCATCCATTGATATCAGTGGGGTGTTAAATTCCCCTACTATTATTGTATTCCGGTCAATTTCTCCCTTTATGTCTGTTAATATTTGCTTTATGTATTTAGGTGCTGCTATGTTGGATGCATAGATATTTACAATTGTTGGGACACCTGGGTGGCTCAGTCAGTTGAGTGTCTGCCTTTGGCTCAGGTCATGATCCCAGGGTCCTGGGATCGAGCCCCGCATCGGGCTCCCTGCTCGGCAGGAAGACTGCTTCTCCCTCTCCCACTCCCCTTGCTTGTGTTCCCTCTCTCATCGTGTCTCTCTCGGTCAAATAAATAAAATCTTTTAAAAAAAAAGATATTTACAATTGTTATATCCTTTTGTTGCATTTACCCCTTTATCATTGTGGAATACCCTTCTTTCTCTCTTTTTACAGTCTTTGCTTTAAATTCTATTTTGTCTGATGTAAGTACTGCTACCCTGCCTTTTTTAATTTATTTATTTTGCTTCCATTTGCATGGAATATCTTTTTTCACCCTTTCACTTCCAGTCTTTATGTGTCTTTAGATATGAGGTGAGTCTCTTGTAGCCAGCATATAGATGGGTTTTATTTTTTTTTAAACGTTCTGCCAAACTGTGTCTTTTATTTATTTATTTTTAAGTAGACTCTATGCTCAGTATGGAGCCCAACACAGGACTTGAACTCACGACCCTGAGATCAAGAGTCAGATGCTCTACCAACTGAGCCACCCAGGTGCCCCAAAACTGTGTCTTTTAATTGGAGCATTTAAACCATTTACATTTAAAGCAGTTATTGACAGGTAGTACTTACTGCCATTTTGTTAATTGTTTTCTTGTTTTTGTAATTCTTCTCTGTTTCTTCTTCGCTTGTTTTCTTTCCTTGTGCCTGATGACTTTCTGTAGTGTTATACTTGGCTTTCTTTCTCTTTATGTTTTGTGTATCTATTATAGGTTTTGGGTTTGTGGTTACCATGAGGTTCATATATAGCATTCTAAGTACATAGCAGTCTATATGAAGTTGATGGTCACTTAAATTTGAACACATTTTAAAAGAACTTTTTTTACTCCCCTCCTCCATATTTCATGTATATGTTGTCATATTTCACATTTTTTTATTCATAATTTTCTTACTTCTAATTATGGCCTTTCTTTTCCACCTAAAGAAGTACTTTTAGAATTTCTTGTAAGGCCAGTTGAGTGGCGATGAACTCCTTTGACTTTTGTTTGTGCGGGAAATTCTTTTTCTCTCCTTCCATTCTGAATGATAACCTAGCCAGACAGAGTATTCTTGGTTGTAAGTTTTTTTTTAATTTCAGCTCTGGATATATTATGTCACTCCCTTCTGAGTTACAAAGTTTCTGCTGAAAAATCAACTGATAAACTTATGGGGTTTTCCCTTGTATATCACTTTTTGCTTCTGTCTAGCAGCAAGAGAGAAGAAAGAAGAAAAGATAAAGAAAAGATAACTGTTTGGCTTTTTATTTTTAAATTTTTACATTTTAATTATTATGTGTTGTGGTGTGAACTTCCTTGGTTTCATCTTGTTTGGAACTCTCTTTACTTCCTAAACCTGGATGCCTATTTCCTTCCCGAGGTTAGGGAAGTTTTTAGCTACTATTTCTTCAAATAAATTACCTGTCCCTTTCTCTCTCTCTTCTCCTTCAGGGACCCCTGTAATGCAAGTATTTGTTTGCTTGATGTTGTCCAAGAGATCCTTACCCTCTCCTCATTTTTTTTAAACTTTTTTCTCTTTTTGCTGTTCAGCTAGGGTGCTTTCCATTACCCTGTCTTCCATATCACTGATCCATTCTTCTGCATCCATTAATCTATTTTTGATTCCCTGTAGTGTATTTTTTATTTCAGTTTTTGTATTCTTCAACTCTAATTGGTTCTTTTTAAAATACTTTCTATCTCTTTGTTGAAGTTTTCACTGAGTTCTTCCACTCTTCTCTCCTGTCTAGTGAGCATCGTTTTTTTTAAATTTTTTATTGTTATGTTAATCACCATACATTATATCATTGGTTTTTGATGTAGGGTTCCATGATTCATTGTTTGTGCATAACACCCAGTGCTCCACACAGAATGTGCCCTCTTTAATACCCATCACCAGGCTAACCCATCCCCCCAACCCCTCCCCTCTAGAACCCTCAGTTTGTTTTTCAGAGTCCATCATCTCTCATAGTTTGTCTCCCCCTCCGACTTACTCCCCTTCATTCTTCCCCTCCTGCTATCTTCTTCTTTTTCTTTTTTCTTAACATAGGTTGCATTATTTGTTTCAGAAGTACAGATCTTTGATTCAACAGTCTTACACAATTCACAGCGCTCACCATAGCACATACCCTCCCCAATGTCTATCACCCTGCGACCCCATCCCTCCCACCCCCCACCACTCCAGCAACACTCAGTTTGTTTCCTGAGATTAAGAATTCCTCATATCAGTGAGGTCATATGATACGTGTCTATCTCTGATTGACTTATTTCACTCAGCATAACACCCTCCAGTTCCATCCAGGTCGTTGCAAATGGCAAGATCTCATTCATGGCTGCATAATATTCCATTGTGTATATATACCACTTCTTTATCCATTCATCTGTCGATGGACATCGTGGCTCTTTCCACAGTTTGGCTATTGTGGACATTGCTGCTATAAACATTGGAGTGCACTTACCCCTTCGGATCCCTACATTTGTATCTTTGTGGTAAATACCCAGTAGTGCAATTGCTGGATCATAGAGTAGCTCTATTTTCAACTGTTTGAGGAACCTCCATACTGTTTTCCAGAGTGGTTGCACCAGTTTGCCTTCCCACCAAGAGTGTAGGAGGGTTCCCCTTTCTCCACATCCCCGCCAACATCTGTCGTTTCCTGACTTGTTCATTTTAGCCATTCTGACTGGTGTGAGGTGGTATCTCATTGAGGTTTTGATTTGGATTTCCCTGATGCCGAGCGATGTTGAGCACTTTGTCATGTGTCTGTTGGCCATTTGGATGTCTTCTTTGGAAAAATGTCTGTTCATGTCTTCTGCTCATTTCTTGATTGGATTATTTGTTCTTTGGGTGTTGAGTTTGATAAGTTCTTTATAGATTTGGGATACTAGCCCTTTATCTGATATGTCATTTGCAAATATTTTCTCCCATTCTGTCGGTTGTCTTTTGGTTTTGTGGACTGTTTCTTTTGCTGTGCAAAAGCTTTTTATCTTGATGAAATCCCAATAGTTCATTTTTGCCCTTGCTTCCCTTGCCTTTGGCGATGTTTCTAGGAAGAAGTTGCTACAGCTGAAGTGGAAGAGGTTGCTACCTGTGTTCTCCTTTAGGATTTTGATGGACTCCTGTCTCACATTTAGGTCTTTCAACCATTTGGCGTCTATTTTTGTGTGTGGTGTAAGGAAATGGTCCAGTTTCATTCTTCTGCATGTGGCTGTCCAATTTTCCCAACACCATTTGTTGAAGAGACCGTCTTTTTTCCATTGGACATTCTTTCCTGCTTTGTCAAAGATTAGTTGACCATGGAGTTGAGGGTCCATTTCTGGGCTCTCGATTCTGTTCCATTGATCTATGTGTCTGTTTTTGTGCCAGTACCATACCGTCTTGATGATGACAGCTTTGTAATAGAGATGGAAGTCCGGAATTGTGATGCTGCCAGCTTTGCTTTTCTTTTTCAATATTCCTCTGGCTATTCGGGGTCTCTTCTGGTTCCATACAAATTTTAGGATTATTTGTTCCATTTCTTTGAAAAAAGTGAATCATATTTTGATGGGGATTGCATTGAATGTGTAGGTAGCATTGACATCTTCACAATGTTTGTTCTTCCAATCCATGAGCATGGAACGTTTTTCCATTTCTTTGTGTCATCTTCAATTTCTTTCATGAGTATTTTATAGTTTTCTGAGTACAGATCCTTTGCCTCTTTGGTTAGATTTATTCCTAGGTATCTTATGGTTTGGGGTGCAATTGTAAATGGGATCGACTCCTTGATTTGTCTGTCTTCTGTCTTGTTGTTGGTGTATAGGAATGCCACTGATTTCTGTGCATTGATTTTATATCCTGCTACTTGACTGAATTCCTGGATGAGTTCTAGCAGTTTTGGGGTGGAGTCTTTTGGGTTTTCCACATACAGTATCATATCATCTGCAAAGAGTGAGAGTTTGACTTCCTCTTTGCCGATTTGGATGCCTTTAATTTCTTTTTGTTGTCTGATTGCTGTGGCTAGGACCCTAATACTATGTTGAATAGCCGTGGTGAGAGTGGACATCCCTGCCGTGTTCCTGACCTTAGGGGTAAAGCTCTCAGCTTTTCCCCATTGAGAATGATATTCGCTGTAGGTTTTTCATAGATGGCTTTTATGATATTGAGGTATGTACCCTCTATCCCTATACTCTGAAGAGTTTTAAGAAAGGACGCTGTACTTTGTCAAATGCTTTTTCTGCATCTATTGAGAGGATCATATGATTCTTGTTCTTTCTTTTGTTAATGTATTGTATCACGTTGATTGATTTGCAGATGTTGAACCAGCCTTGCAGGCCAGTGATAAATCCCACTTCGTCATGGTGAATAATCCTTTTAATGTACTGTTGGATCCTATTGGCTAGTATTTTGGTGAGAATTTTTGCATCCATGTTCATCAAGGATATTGGTCTGTAATTCTCCTTTTTGATGGGGTCTTTGTCTGGTTTGGGGAGCAAGGTAATGGTGGCCTCATAAAATGAGTTTGGAAGTTTTCCTTCCATTTCTATTTTTTGGAACAGTTTCAGGAGAATAGGTATTAATTCTTCTTTAAATGTCTGATAGAATTCCCCTGGGAAGCCATCTGGCCCTGGGCTTTTGTTTCTTGGGAGATTTTTGATGACTGCTTCAATTTCCTTAGTGGTTATAGGTCTGTTCAGGTTTTCTATTTCTTCCTGGTTCAATTTTGGTAGTTGATACATCTCTAGGAATGCACCCATTTCTTCCAGGTTTTCTAATTTGCTGGCATAGAGCTGCTCATAATATGTTCTTATAATTGTTTGTATTTCTTTGGTGTTGGTTGTGATCGCTCCTCTTTCATTCATATTTTGTTGATTTGGGTCATTTCTCTTTTCTTTTTGATCAGTCTGGCCAGCAGTTTATCAATCTTGTTAATTCTTTCAAAGAACCAGCTCCTAGTTTCGTTGATCTGTTCTACTGTTCTTTTGGTTTCTATTTCATTGATTTCTGCTCTAATCTTTATTATTTCTCTTCTCCTGCTGGGTTTAGGCTTTATTTGCTGTTCTTTCTCCAGCTCCTTTAGGTGTAGGGTTAGGTTGTGTATTTGAGACCTTTCTTGTTTCTTGAGAAAGGCTTGTATTGCTATATACTTTCCTCTCAGGACTGCCTTTGCTGTATCCCAAAGATTTTGAACAGTTGTGTTTTCATTTTCATTGGTTTCCATGAATTTGTTTAATTCTTCTTTAATTTCCTGGTTGACCCATTCATTCTTTAGTAGGATGCTCTTTAGCCTCCATGTATTTGAATTCTTTCCGACTTTCCTCTTGTGATTGAGTTCTAGTTTCAAAGCATTGTGGTCTGAAAATATGCAGGGAATAATCCCAATCTTTTGGTACCGGTTGAGACCTGATTTGTGACCTAGGATGTGATCAATTCTGGAGAATGTTCCATGGGCACTAGAGAAGAATGTGTATTCTGTTGCTTTGGGATGGAATGTTCTGAATATATCTGTAAAGTCCATTTGGTCCAGTGTTTCATTTAAAGTCTTTATTTCCTTGTTGATCTTTTGCTTAGATGATGTGTCCATTTCTGTCAGGGGGGTGCTAAAGTCCCCCACTATTATTGTATTGTTGTCAATGTGTTTCTTCGCTTTTGTTATTAATTGCCTTATATAATTGGCTGCTCCCACGTTAGGGGCATAGATATTTACAATTGTTAGATCTTCTTGTTGGATAGACCCTTTAAGTAGGATATAGTGTCCTTCTTCATCTCTTATTACAGTCTTTGTTTTAAAATCTAATTTGTCTGATATAAGGATTGCCACCCCAGCTTTCTTTTGGTGTCCATTAGCATGGTAAATTGTTTTCCACCCCCTCACTTTCAATCTGGGCGTGTCTTTGGGTCTACAATGAGTCTCTTGCAGACAGCATATTGATGGGTCTTGTTTTTTAATTCAATCTGATAGCCTGTGTCTTTTGATTGGGGCATTGAGTCCATTTCCATTCAGGGTAACTATTGAAAGGTATGAATTTAGTGCCATTGTATTGCCTGTAAGGTGACTGTTACTGTATATCGTCTCTGTTCCTTTCTGATCTATGCTGCTTTTAGGCTCTCTCTTTGCTTAGAGGACCCCTTTCAAGATTTCTTGGAGGGCTGGTTTCGTGTTTGCACATTCCTTTAGTTTTTGTTTGTCCTGGAAGGTTTTTATCTCTCCTTCAATTTTCAATGAGAGCCTAGCTGGATATAGTATTCTTGGCTGCATAGTTTTCTCGTTTAGTGGTCTGAAGATATCCTGCCAGTCCTTTCAGGCCTGCCAGGTCTCTGTGGATAGGTCTGTTGCCAATCTAATATTTCTACCATTGTAGGTTACATATCTCTTCTCCCAAGCTGCTTTCAGGATTTTCTCTTTGTCTCTGAGACTCGTAAGTTTTACTATTAGATGTCGGGGTGTTGACCTATTTTTATTGATTTTGAGAGGGGTTCTCTGAGCCTCCTGAATTTTGATGCGTGTTTCCTTCCTCACATTAGGGAAGTTCTCTGCTATAATTTTCTCCAATATACCTTCTGCCCCCCTCTCTCTTTCTTCTTCTTCTGGGATCCCAATTATTCTAATGTTGTTTCATCTTATCGTATCGCTTATCTCTCAAATTCTGCCCTCGTGATCCTGTAGTTGTTTCTCTCTCTTTTTCTCAGCCTCTTTATTTTCCATCATTTGGTCTTCTATATCGCTGATTCTCTCTTCTGCCTCATTTATCCTAGCAGTTAGTGCCCCCATTTTTTATTACACCTCATTAATAGCCTTTTTGATTTCGACTTGGTTAGATTTTAGTTCTTTTATTTCTCCAGAAAGGGTTTCTCTAAAAACTTCCACGCTTTTTTCAAGCCCAGCTAGTATCTTTAAAGTCATGATTCTGAACTCTAGGTCCGACATCGTACTAATGTCCGTATTAAGTAGGTCCCTGGCAGACGGTACTACCTCTTGTTCTTTTTGCTGAGGTGATTTTTTTCGTCTTGTCATTTTGTCCAGAGGAGAATAGATGAATGAGAGAACAAAATGCTAACAGGTTAACAACGTCCCCAGCAAATATACTCTATACAAATCAGAAAAGGCCTGAAACCAGGCCTTTTCTGGGATCCCAGAAAAAGAAAAAGAAAGAGAAAAAGACAAAAACAAAAACAAAACAATACAAAAAAAACAGAATATGATCAAATATGATGAGGCTAGTGCATAGATCAGTGCCACACACTAGATTTTGGGCGTATTTTGGTCTGTTAGAAAAAAGTGCCTCCTAAAATTTTAAAGGAAGAAAGACTTATATGACATAAGGGTTGATACAATGAAGGGATGGAAGATGACTGTAAAGATGAAAATTATAAAAGATTTTATAAAAGGAATTGATAAGATGAGAAGTTTGGAAAAAGAAAGAAGAAGGTTTAAAAAAAAAGAAAAAAAAAGGGAGAGAATGTGATCAGGCAGGAGACTAGAACAAAGCCATACACTAGTGATTTAGGGTATATTTTGATCTGTTAGAAGAAACTGTATCTCAAAATTTTAGAGAGAACAACTTATATATATATGTGCCAAAAATAAGGGTAACTACTATGAAGTGATAAAATATGACTCTAAAATGAAAAATAAAAAATGTTCTTTTTTTAAAAAAGGGATTGAGAAGATGTTGGTTGAAAAAGGGAAAAAGAAAAAAAAGTTAAAAAAATTAACTTTGAAAGACTAATGAATCATGGTAAAAAAAGCCGTGAATTCTATGTGCAGTATTCCCCTAGCGCTGGAGTTCTCCCGTTCTCCTTGATCGGTAAACTTGGTCTCGGCTTGCTGGCTGTTCCTGCGGATCTTCTGGGGGAGGGGCCTGTTGCCGTGGTTCCCAAATGTCTTTGCTGGAGGCGGAATTGCCCCGCCCTTGTTGGTCGGGGCTAAGCAAGCTGCTTGGGTTTGCTCTCAGGAGCTTTTGTTCCCTGCAAGCTCTCGGTCCAGGTTTGGAGGACCAGGGTGAAAATGGTGGCCTCCCAATCTCCACCCAGAGGAGCAGAGAGCTCGGGGCCCCGCTCCTCAGTGCGCCCCCAGAGAAAAGCAGTCACTCCCGTCTCCCCGGTCTCCGGCCACACTCTGTGCTCACCCGGCCTGTGACCGAGCGTTTCTATCTCTGGCACCCGACCCCGTGTGGAGTCTCCAAACCCAGCAGATTCCTCCGGTGCGCTCCCGCGCTGCTCCTCCCCAGGGAGGGAGGGGAGTCTCTCCAGCTCTGCCGCTTGTGGGGTCCCTGCTGGAGGAGCAGTGGCCCGACTGGGCCGTGGATCACAGTTTATGGCAACCCCGAGCTGAGAGCCCGTGCCTCAGCTCTGTCTCTGCCTCCGGCTTCCCCGCTCCGATACCTGGGAGCTCTGCCGCACTCAGACACCCCCGGTCTTTCTGTGACCCCGAGGGTCCTGAGACCACACTGTCCCACAAGGGTTCCACCCCCGCTTAGCCACTGGAGCGACGTCCCTCAGCAGAACTGACTTCTAAAATGTCCGATTTTGTGCTCCGCGGCTCTATCACTTGCCAGAAGCGGCCGACGGAGGCCCCCTCCCCCGCCGTCTATCCTTCCGAATATCACCTCGGATTCACTTCTCTGCACGTCCTACCTTCCAGTCAGTGGACGCTGACAACAACAGAGAGTTGTTGCTACTCTCTTTTTCGATCTCCTGTTGAGTTCATAGGTGTTCAGAATGGTTTGATCCCTATTCAGCTGAATTCCTGAGACCAGATGAAATCCAGGTCTCCTACTCCTCCCCCATCTTGCTCCGCCCCTAGTGAGCATCTTTATGATTGTTACTTTAAACTCTATCAGGCATATTGCTTATCTCAGTTTCATTTAGTTCCTTCTCTGAGGTTTTGTCTGTTCTTTCATGTGGAGCATGTTCTTCTGTCTCCTAACTTTCTATTTGTTTCTGAATTAATACTATACCACTTTAATTATTTCACTGTAACTGTTAGTGAGCAATGTTCCACTAAATAGTCATCTTTTTCAATAACTGCCTTCTTATTTATATCTCTTCCATTTTATAGACAATTTCTAGAATTATTTGGATAAGTTCTTAAAAAGTAAAATTAAGATTTTGGTTAGAATTTTATAGAATCCACAAAATCATTTTTAAAAAATGACAGCTTTAAAACAGATTTCTTACCTGTATGAATAGACTAACTGAATAAGTAAGATTTCCCAAAACCTGAAATATTTGACAGGATCTTTCTTCCCTTCACATTCTATATTAAGCATTTATTTCAGAACTTTCTCTCTAAACCATCCTCTAGATGAAACTGACTAGCAGGCAGAGGTTCACTGATATACATCTCAGGAGATAAGAAATGTGTGCTACTTTATCCCTGTGAGCCAGCTCTCATTGTCCTTATTGACTCATGTCATTAAATATTCAAGACAATTATGTTCCCTAGCATTTTCTCTTCCACTAGCTTCTGTTTATGTGTTGGAGTAGAAGATTTATATCGTGCATGTTTAGCTTTTTAGTTTAAAAGAAGAGAAATCTTAAAACCATTAGCTCATAAACAAATACCAAACATAAGTAACACACTAATACAATATCAAAAACAAGTGAAGAGAAATTAATGTGGCTTCAAAATCCAGGATCTAAGTAAAAAAATAAAATGAGTGAATGATTATAGAGAAGCCAAAAATATGTAATCGACTTTCAGCTCAGTGACAAAGGGCTAGTTTTTTTTCTTTTAATGTATCACTACCCTTTGCAACTCTCTAAGAGATTCATATCACTTTGGTTTTTTACTTTGTCATGGAGGAAGATCTCTAACATTCTCTACTTGGCTTTTCCTTTCATGATTGCTATTTCATAGGTCAGGGATCCAATGTGGGGTTCAATGGCCAGGGATATTTGTTTGAGATCAGGGACTAGGAAAATTATCCTATAAATGGATTTAAGTTGCACTGGACCATCTTTGAGGTGAACTCAGATGAGAACTCAGTTTCAGACCATCTGATCCCATAATACCCATGGTGGTATTTGTAGGTAGCCACAGAGCAGTGAGTGTTTGGAGCCCAAATCCAATAGCATTCTATCCTGCAATCCCAAATGTGGATATCTCTCTCTCCTAAATGCATAGTCACATAGGCTACATATCATTTTGGGGAAAGGAGATTCATAGCAGGCACAGAGGAGGTTATAGTGGGGTCCTGGAAATTCTGAGGGTCTGGAAGTTTATTTTGGTCTGGAAATGGATGAGAGGATATGACTCTATAGTGCAGTGGCTTACATTAAGCCTCTCTTTACCAGAGCTTGTGTGTTTGGGGTTATGAAGATCAAAACTTTAGTGGGCCTTCTGTTAAATTCATTTCTGTGAACCTATGACTAATTAACCTTATCTGAGATCTGTTAGCAATTTCTCTAACAGGGACTATTAAGCCTACTTTATTCCCATTTTAATGACCATGCTTACTTTGTCACATAAACCTGGTGAATCAGGGTTCCAATTTCTCTAACAGTCAAAACCCTTTAGGTTGCAAATGACAGAAACACAGCTTGAAAAGGCATAAGCAGAAAAGTGAATTGATGCATTTTATGTACTAATGAAACTAAGAAAAGGGGACCTACCAAGCAATTTTGCTTGTCTCTAATTTTTTTTTTAAGATTTTATTTATTTACTTGTCAGTGAGAAAGAGAGAGAGTGTGAGCACAAGCAAGGGGAGCAGCAGGCAGAGGGAGAAGCAAGCTCCCCACTGAGCAAGGAGCCCAATGCGGGACTCGAGTCCAGGACCCTGGGATCATGACCTGAGCTGAAGGCAGATGCCTAACCTACTGAGGCACCCTGCTTGTCTCCAATTCTTAACTTCACTGTCTTCCATGGCAGACACATGATGGGGAACATGGCTACCAATGGCTTTAGATTCACATTGCAAGGTCTCAGGGCTATAACAGTATTTTCTACCTCAGCACAAGTTGGAAAAATCCCAGGAAAGAACTCTGAATGGTCCAGCTTGAGTCACTGAAACCAGGAGGAATTGAGAACCAAGCTACCTGGTTTTAGACCCCAGAACATTCATTCACTTATTAGTTGTGTCACATAAGGGAAGATACTTATTCTCTATACCGCTCTCATAGGGTTATTGTGAAGATTAAATGAGTTAATTTGTTAAAACACCTAGAACAGTACCAAATGCATATTATTGTTCAAGCATGAGTCATGTGCCCACCCCAGTTGGTCAGGGGGAAGGTCTGTGGCCAGAGTGGATGAGTAGAACAGATGTGGCTGTGGAGGTAGTCTCATAGACTACCTCCACACATAGAACTCATCTTCTTATTCTCTTCCTACATCCATTTCTGAATAAGTATCTGCAGAGCCACATAACTTTGAGTCAGAGCAGAGCTTTAGTTTCCACCCGGGAGAAAGGAGGGCAGAAGAGATGAAGTCAAGACTCCTCAAAAAGGAAAAAAAAAAAAAAAAAAAAGGAAGGAAGAAAGAAAGAAAGAAAAAAAAGAAAGAAAAGTTCCTATACTTTATATAACCTTAGAAGCAGGAAGTGGTGGAAGGAAATAGCTAGGTCTGCCACTAAGAGCCAGGCTTTGCCACAGTGTGCCTAAAACAAGAAGGCAGTATGAGACTGAAAGCCTAGCATATGGATGCAGCAAGTTAGAGAAGAACCTGATGGGTCCAGCAAAGGCAAACCCTCCTGTTACATAAAGGACATAGAAAAGAAAATGAGGGAAAGCAGGCTGGAAGCAAGTATTGGCTGTATGACTGCAGGTGTGCACAGTAACATCACTTACTGGTAAGCATGGCCCAGTACCTGTCCTAGACTTTAACTGATCAGATTAGCAACTCCTCTGTCACTGGAGAGAATTTAGTAAGGGGGAGATAGACTGAAAGCCAAAGACATTTTGTTGTGCAAATGTTTAAAATGCACATACATTCAAATCCACCTTGTCTCTGATCACCTTCATGAATCCCCCTTTCACATTTGGGATTGATGTATAACTTCCTTTCCTTCCAATAATTTTTAAATTTTTAAAATTATTTTTTAATTTGGGCGCCTGGGTGGCTCAGTCGTTAAGCATCTGCCTTCGGCTCAGGTCATGATCCCAGGGTCCTGGGATCGAACCCCACATCAGGCTCCCTGCTCCACAGGAAGCCTGCTTCTCCCTCTCCCACTCCCCCTGCTTGTGTTCCCTCTCTGGCTGTGTCTCTCTGTCAAATAAATAAATAAAATCTTTAAAAAATTATTTTTTAATTTTATTTTTTGTTTCAGAGTAATTTTGGGTTCACAGCAAAATTGAGCAGAAGGTACACAGATTTCCCATATACCCCCTGCCTCCATAGCCATAACCTCTCCCTTTATCGATATCCCCCACAAGAGTGACACATTTGTTATAATTGATGAACCTCCACTGACACATCATTATCACCCAAAGTCCACAGTTTACATTAAGATTCACTCTTGGTGTTGCCCATTCTACAGGTCTGGACAAATTTATAATAACATGTATTCATCATAATAATATCTTACAGAGTAGTTTTGCTGCCCTAAAAAACCTCCTTCTATCCATGAATATGGAATATCTCTTTATTTATTTAGTTCTTCCTTGATATGTTTTATCAGAATTTTGTAGTTTTCTTTGTATATGTCTCATATGTATTGTGTTATATTTATACCTAAGTGTTTCATTTTGGGGGTCCTAATAAAAATGAGATTGTGTTTTTAATTTCAAATTTTACTTGTCCCACTTACTATATAAGAATGTGAATGCCTTTTGTATCTTAACCTTGCCTCCTTCAGCCTTACCATAATTGCTTATTAGTTTTGTTTTGTTTTGTTTTTGTTTTGGGGGGGTTCTCTGATTCTTTGGAATTTTCTGCATAGACAATTATGTTATCTGTGAACAAAGACAGTTTTATTTCTTCCTTCCCTATCAGTGTATTTTTTATTTCCTTTCCTTTCTTATTGCATTAGTTAGGATTTCCAGCACAGCATTGAAAAGGAGTGGTGAGGAAGGACATCCTTGCCTTGTTCCTGATCTTAATAGGAAAGCTTCAAATTTCTCACAAGTTTGATGTTAGCTGTAGGTTTTTTTCAGATATTCTTTATCAGGTTGAGTAAATTCCCCTCTATTCTTAATTTACCGAGAATTTTTTTTTTATCGTGAATGGGTGTTGGATTTTGTCAATGCTTTTTCTGCATCCACTGATATGATCATATGTTTTTTCTTTATTAGCCTGTTGATATGATGGATTACATTCTTTGATTTTTGAATGTTGAACCAGCTTTGCATACATGGAATAAAGCCCACTTGGCCAAGGAGTACAATCCTTTTTATAAATTGTTGGATTTAGAGTTCACCTATGAACCCCTCAGGAACTCTAGTTATTTTTTACATGTTTATTCAATTAATAAATATTTCTTAAGAGCCTACTGTGAAGGGTGCCTGGGTGGCTCAGTCATTAAGCATCTGCCTTCGGCTCAGGTCGTGATCCCAGGGTCCTGGGATCGAGTCCCACATCGGGCTCCCTGCTCGGCAGGAAGCCTGCTTCTCCCTCTCCCACTCCCCCTGCTTGTGTTCCTGCTCTCGCTGTGTCTCTCTCTGTCAAATAAATAAATAAAATCTTTAAAAAAAAAAAAAAGGAGCCTACTATGAAGCAAGCTAATATTTTAACTTTCCTGGGAATTTTGTTTGCAATATTGAGTGTGAAATATGGGTGATTGGGTTAATTTTTAGTACCATACTATGGTTGATTATTCCAACAAAATGTGTCTAAGTATCCTCCCCCTAAGTATTACATTGTTTCAAGTTTGAAATATATTCTTTACTTCATTCATTCATTTTTCATTCTTTGTGTATATCTTTCCCACTTCCTAAAATAATTTGAGGTAATTTTACAAGATATGAACACATAGGACCATGAAAATAATGCTAAATTATGCTAAATTCTTATAAGAATTGATATTTGTTTCTGGAATCTGTTCCATCCATCCACAGAAATGTTGTGCTTTTAAAAAAATCCACATATTTTGATTCATCGTCATATTTTAACAGAAGACTGTCAAGTATAGTGGGAAAAAACATGGGCTCTGGAGTCAAAATGCTTGAGTGGGAGCTCCAGTGTCCCCTTACTAGTCTCTTAATTGAGAGCTGTCCAACCTTCAAACCTCTCAACCATGAGATGAAACATCTCAAGTTTTTTCTGGAACAAGGCCACATATAACTAAATCCAAAAAGTAAAAAAAAATCTCTAAAGTACAGATAACACTAATCCTTTTCTAATCTTCTAATAGTGTTATTGTGAAGAATAAATGAGAAAACATATGTGAAAGTACTTTATGAATAGTAAAGAACCAAAAATGATTTTACCATCATACTGATAAGGTGGTGGTTTTTTTAGATGGTAATATTTTTTAAGTTTTTTAAAAAATTTATTTTTAGTAATCTCTATACCCAACATGGGGTTCAAACTCACAACTCTGGGATCAAGAGTCACATGCTCTTTTGACTGAGCATTATAGGCACCCTGATAAGGTGGTTTTTAATCTAATAGAGTTTATATCATTTACATAAATATATATTTCTGACTTTTCATTTTTTCCAGTGGAATTTTCACACTCAATTTATCTTGTTACATAAAGTATCTCATGGGAGGGCGCCTGGGTGGCTCAGTCGTTAAGCAGCTGCCTTCAGCTCAGGTCATGATCCCAGAGTCCTGGGATCAAGCCCTGCATCAGGCTCCCTGCTCGGCGGGAAGCCTGCTTCTCCCTCTGCCTCTCTCTCTCTCTCTCTCTCTCTCTCTCTCTCTCTGTCTCTCATTAATAAATAAATAAAATCTTTAAAAAAAAAGTATCTCATGGGAGTTGAAGTGATATTCCATTAAATATATATTACCTTAGAAAGAATTCTTTCCAAAATTCTTTCCATTTTCCCAAGGTCCTGAATAAGGACCATACCTATATACCTATTTGTTATTTCTTCATTTCTTTCTCCCAGAGTGTTTTTATAATTCCTTTTAAATAAATCTATCTGATCCAAAGCAATATTTAATTATTATTTTGAAAGATACTGATTTTTCATCTTATTTTCTAGATAAGTCACTAGCATATAGTAATGTGATTTATTTGTGAGTGAACGTAAGCTTTGACAAGGTCCTCTAGGAAACAGAGCCTTAGATAAGGATAAAATCCTGCAATTTTGGAAGGCACAGGCCCAGAGAATAAAGAAAAAAAGGACAAATGAAGTAAGGAAAGAGGCAATGCAATACAGTGAGCTACTTCACAATGGGCTGCAAAGGGTGTTGCTTAGTACAGAGGATCTTTCCAGAAAGGCAAGGAGGAACTATACAGATAGTTCACACAGGGGCAGAAAAAGGAGAAAGTTACTTGTGCAGATCTCTTTAGTCTCCCATTCCCTATTGGTCAAGGTTGATCCCACAGGAAAATAACTCTCTTGCACTTCTGAGTTGCGTCATCCAACCTCGTGGTGGGAGCTTATTTGGAAGTTAAAATGCACACTACCAACCAGTATTAGATCCATGTCTGGAAGTGGTGACTAAAGGCAGTAATGCTTTGTGTGGAGTGTGGCACAGGCAAGTCAGGGCTACGATTTGATTCTAGGATACTTAGGGAGTTTAGCAAAGGTGGCACAAGGGGCATCATCATCAGAAAGAGGCCATCCAGGACATCTGAAAATGTGTAATAGATTTGATCTGATACAGATGTGTAGTTTATACTCTAAATATATGATGAGATTATTTGTGAATTATTTGTAATTGACTGTAATTTTGTTTGAATTCCATTGATAAAAAAATACGTCATCTGTAGGTATGTTTATTTCCTTTTTCCTATATTTTCATTTCTTTTTTTCTTTTCTTCTTAACCAATTACTATCAGTGCCTCATGGTATGTTGAATAGGACTAGAAATAGAATTCATTCTTATATTCATGCCTGAGGAAATAACTCTGTCAGGTCCACAATAACTATAAATGTTGATCTTAGTATTTATTTATTTATTTATCTATCTATTTATTTATTTTTAAGATTTTATTTATTTATTTGACAGACAGAGAGACACAGTGAGAGAGGGAACACAAGCAGGGAGAGTGGGAGAGGGAGAAGCAGGCTTCCCACAGAGCAGGGAGCCTGATGCGGGGCTCGATCCCGGGACCCTGGGACCATGACATTAGCCAAACACAGACACTTAACGACTGAGCTACCCAGGTGCCCCAATCTTAGTTTTAAATATGTATCATGTAAAGGGTATAATGAGAAGCTCAACTGCACGAACCTTCTAGTTTCCTTTTTCTTGGCACACAACTGAACTACATTTCCCAGTTCTCTTGCATCTGGCTTGAACCATGTGACTCACTCCAGCCAATGGAATGTAAGCAGGGCTATTGTGATTCCCCTCTTGTCCTCTCCCCTGGCTTGCCAGCTGGCTCAACACAAAAGATCCAGCAGAGGAAGCTGAGGTCCTAGGGAAGGTAGACCACTGGATAGAAGTAGTCCCCTGAACGACTAAGTGGAACAGAGCTCTGCCCATCCCCCTTCCCACCACACTACACACATGCTACGCCAAGTGTGATGTCAACAAGAAGTAAACCTTTGTCAAGCTGCTGCATTTGGGAGTTGTCATAGTGATTGCACAACCTCTTTAATGAACTGTCCAAACCCAGTTTTTAAAAAAGTTTTCATCAAGAATAGAGGGTAAAGTTTACTGGCTGACTTCTCAATATACATTAGGTTCTTACATGCTTCTGATGGTATTTTCAGTTAACATTTCCTTGGCGCATGTTTTCTTTTGGCATTCTAAACTTGCTTTCATTACAGGGTTGTATTAGATAATGCCTAAGATAAATTGTTTTCTTTTCCTTACATTTTAGCTGGGAGTTTTTGTTATTTTGAGTTGTTTGTTTGCTTGTTTGTTTTTAATCTATGTCCCTGAGTAGTATGGCATATTGAGGCAAGCATGGGTTTGGAGCCAAAAAGATCTTATGTTGAATCCCATTTCAGCCAGTGACCCCATTGAGTTTGCCATTTAATTATTTACTTGACAGAGAGAGACACAGCGAGAGAGGGGACACAAGCAGGGGGAATGGGAGAGGGAGAAGCAGGCTTCCCGCTGAGCAGGGAGCCTGATGCGGGGCTCGATTCCAGGACCCTGGGACCATGACCTGAGCTGAAGGCAGACGCTTAACGACTGAGCCACCCAGGCTCCCCGAGTTTGCCATTTAATTGATCTAAATCCCAATTTTCTCTTCTGAGGTAATAATTCCCACATTAGGAGATTTTTGTGAGTATTAAAATATTGTATATAAAATACCTGATATATATCAGAACCTTAATAAATGGTAGTTATTATTATTACTCTTATTTTAATTGGACTATAATTCATTCTCTCTCTCTCTCTCTCTCTCCCCGCCCCTCACATGTGCCCTTTTTTGACTTGGGTATATGTGTATGTAGAGGAGTTAGGCACTATGTTTAATACCAGTATTTCTTCAAATCAATCAATTCATATTCTGTTCCCTCTCATGTGAATAAAACTGTTTAGATCAGGTGCTCAAAATCTGAAATCTATTTCTTGCTCAATTGTAGCCCATTGACTTTATAAACAGGCTGAAATTATGTGTGACTTTATAAACCTCCTGAAATTGAATGTGAAGTATTTTTTTAAGATTTTATTTATTTATTTGATAGAGCACACAAGCAGGGGGAGCCGTAGGGAGAGGGAGAAGGAGAAGCAGGCTCCCCGCTGAGCAAGTAGCCCGATGTAGGGCTTGATCCCAGGACCCCCGGGGTCATGACCTGATCCGAAGGCAGACACTTAACTGACTGAGC
Source organism: Zalophus californianus (assembly GCF_009762305.2). Taxonomy (NCBI): domain Eukaryota; kingdom Metazoa; phylum Chordata; class Mammalia; order Carnivora; family Otariidae; genus Zalophus; species Zalophus californianus. The sequence continues at coordinate 52,774,072 of NC_045598.1, forward strand.
CATGCACGTGCCCCAGAATGTGAAGTATTTTATGGAAATAGATTTCCTTGGGGGAAAGGGTACATAGCTTTAATCAGATTCCCAAAAAGGATCCCAAGCCCCAAAATATTAAGAATTTCTGTCTTAGATCCAATCACCAGTCACTTATCTACCCCACCACTCCCCCAACTGGGATCATCATAATATAAACCACCTGCCACAGAAACACAAGCAGATTTTGGTAGCATTTGTATACAGATCGCCTCTTCCACATTGACATTCTGTCTTTCCTTGACCTCTTGAAATTCTCTCACCTTTGCCTTTGTCCTCCATCTACTTCTTTGACCATTCTTCTATCTCTATGTTTGGTCTTGTTTTCTCTGGAGAGCCTCTGAAGGTAGATAATACTAGAATGTTTTTAGTACAGCTACCTCTTCTCTTGGCCACCTCTCCCTATGGCAAACTCATCTGCTGTTACAGCTCCCACCTACCCCACCTGGTGGCAGGTAACTCCCAAAGCTGCCTTGCAGAAAGAGTCCCTCACCCCTCCTCTGCCAGGTGTCTGTTAAGCATTTTCGTGTGGCTCTTCTACTGATACTTGAACTGAGCAAGTCCCAAACCAGACTCCTCATTAATCCCCAACCCAATTCTTTCTCCTGATCTTCTTTAACTCTGTTAACAGCATCACTTTTTCCCCTGACGCTTACGATTGTAACTTTGAGGTTTGAGGGGCCTCTTTCCCTTCACTCTCATTCCTCCGTCGTATCAGTCAATTGCCAGATCCTGTAAATCTTAACTGCAGAATGTCTCTTGAACTCATTCTTTCTTTTTCAAGAGGAGACACATTTATTTTCAGCTTTGCCATTTGATAGCAGCCCCCCTAGTTCTGACAACTATTTTCTCCTCACTTTGACCATTATATGAGTTCCTATGCTAACATCACCCTAACTTTTCCTTCAGCAATCTATCCATTGCCAGGGAAATCTTCCTAAAGCATAACCATTTTGTTTACTTTCCTACTCAAAACCCATCAGTGGCAGTTTACTATCTTTCTGAACTCCATGAAAACGCCTCACCTTGCCAGTCACATTAGACTCTTGTCATACGGCTACTACATACCTCTTCAGCTTGGGCTTTACAATACGACAAGCTTGGACTCAATTTCCGGCTTCGACATGCAACCTGAGGAAAACTGTTTAATCTCTCCAAGGCTCCTTTTTAAAAAAATCTATAAAAATGGGGATAAGAATATTCATCTGAGGCAGATTGTAGATAACAACAATCCTTTACGGTTCCTTATTTTGCGACCCCTTGAACTTGGTCTGGCCTTGTGACTTGTTTTGATCAATTGAATATGTGTAACAGACCTTGGGCAGTTGATGAGCTATGGCTTCCACAGGCCTTGAGGATTCCACACTTCATGGTTGCAGACCTAGGATTACCCTGTGAATGAACTCAAGCAAGCCTTCCGGCCTGGCCATGGGGAGGAGACCTACAGCTCCCCAGCTTGCTCTCCAACTGACTGTCGATCCCTAGACATATAACTGAGGCCATCTTAGACTGTCAAGCTCCAGCTAATTCGTGAGCTAACTACAAACTGCATGAGTGAGCCCAGGAGAGACTAGCCAGAGAACCCTCCCGATGGAGCACAGCCCAGACTGCTGACCCACAGAACTGTGAGCTCACTGAAGCCACATTGTTTTGGGGGTGTTATGTAAAGCACTAAAAGTTACCTAATATAGCATCTCGCAGTGTGTAAAATGGTGTCTGACAGGATAAAAGACAGTTGTTACTATATTGTTTGCCCATTTCACAAGTTCTATGAGCCAGTCTAACTTGGCTATTCACTATTACCCAAATCCATCCTGTTCTTTCTTGGCTTTGCACTTTGCTTATGAATTTTAAGCATTGGGGGATGTACTTCCCTTTCTCTCATTTATCTAAGTTTGCTTATGATTCAAGCCTCATCTCAAATGCCTCCTTCTTCATGAAATCTCCCTTAAATTTATAACCAGATAAGAGGTAGTGGAAAGAATGGGACTTAGAAACCAAACAGGCCTGGATTTGAATTCTGGTGGGGTTTTTTTTGAAGATTGTATGTATGTATGTATGTATGTATGTATTTATTTGAGAAAGAGAGCTCACAAGCAGGGGGAGTGGCAGGCAGAGGGAGAAGCAGGCTCCTCACTGAGCAAGGAGCCTGCTGCAGGCCTCGATCCCAGGGCCCTGGGACCATGACGCGAGCCCAAGGCAGATGCTTAACCGACTGAGCCACCCAGGTGTCCCTTGGATTTGAATTCTGACTCTACACTACTACTTAATCAAGTATGCAATCTTGGTTATTTTTTTTTAACTTTTCTGAACCCTATCTTCCACGTTTATAAAAATGAGTATATTATAAATGACAGCATAAAACATCCAGCATTATTGGTCTAACCTGTAATATCCATTCAACAAATGTTAGCTCCTTTCTCCCCTCCTTCCTCCAAACCCCTACAGCTCTGTCTATGATGCCTCATAGTACATAGCATGTTCTGCATTTGGTTATAAGTTTGAGTACTTGTTTTAAACTCTATTTACAGAAAAAGGGTTTTATTTATCTTGGAGTCCCATATGGTACCTTATATGGTAATTTGCACATGGTAAACACTCAATAAATATTTATTGCATTGAAAAATTTTAATTGCCAAATTATACAAGCAATGTTGGAGGATGAAGAGTTCATTTTCTCTGGGTGGTCAGGGCAGGATTTGCAGAAAACTTGGATTCAAACAAGTTTTTAAAAATGGAAAGGATTTGGAGAGATGGAGAAGAGGGGAGAGAGAATCCCAGGAAAATGCGAATAAAAACAGGGTTAGAACATGCATGACTATTCAGGAGACAGTTAAATCTAATGGTCTGGTTGCTCCAGAGGACTGATGGCAAGATAGAAGTACTTTTCATGCCATTATAAAAAGTGAGGTAGGGGCGCCTGGGTGGCTCAAGCCGTTAAGTGTCTGCCTTCGGCTCAGGTCATGATCTCAGGGTCCTGGGATCGAGCCCCACATCGGGCTCCCTGCTCAGCGGGAAGCCTGCTTCTCCCTCTCCCACTCCCCCTGCTTGTGCTCTCTCTCTCGCTGTGTCTCTCTCTGTCAAATAAATAAATAAAATCTTAAAAAAAATTTTTTTTAAAGTGAGGTAAAGAGCTTGAGAGTCTGTCTACCCATGGGATTGACCCTAGGATGGATGGGGTGACAGATAAACAAGGGATTGCTAACGATTAAAGTGGGCCTATAATATTCAAAGATGAATGTCATCTACCTGCTTTGGCTGTCTTTCAAAGTTTATTTCCCTTCCAATTACTTTTCTTTTTAACTTTCTCAAACGTGATCAGATACATCTGATGGAAATGAATCTTTAACTCAGTCTGTCCACATTTTAAGAGTAAAAGTAGACTTCCCCTTCACACTGCATAGCCCTTAAACTCACACCCCACCCAGATAAGTCCTGGCCTGAAACAAGAACTGGCAACACACAAGGAAGCCATCGATATAAATCCCTTTCAGGAGTCCAGTTTAGGAAAAGCCAGGAGAGAAGCAGGGAAGGAAGAATGGATTAGTGAAGAGGGTCAGCATGCAGCAGGTTGTAGAAGTATGAGCTTAAGATCCAACATATACTGTCAGGGGTAGAGGAGATGAGCTCAAGGGAGTAGAGAAGGCAGGAGAACAGGAAAGAGAGATAGGCATGGAGAGGCATAAAACTATACCAAATCCTACCATATGGACTATAGGGGTACATTTATACAAGTAAGGTAGCAAGTATCTACAACCCACAGATGCTAAAAGCAGGGTCTGGTTAATCATATCTGGGCCAGAAAACTTAGTTCTATTCCCTTCTAACTTTTGCTCTTTTTTCTAAAACGTTCTTCTCCCAGAAAATTAGAATCTGTCCAGTTCAATCCAGTTCTCCATTAAAACTGATTTGAGCATTCACATTGTCTTAGGACTAGGGTGAATTAGAAGATGCTTGATTAGGGGTGCCTCGGTGGCTCTGTTGGTTAAGTGTGCAATGTCCAACTCTTGATTTTGACTCAAGTCATGATCTCAGGGTCATGAGATGGAGCCCTGTGTCAGGCTTCTTGCTCAGTGTGGAGTCTGCTTGAGATTCTCTCTCTCCCTCTCCCTCTGCCTCTCCTCCTGCTCCCACTTGCTCTCTCTGGCTCTCTCTATATATAAAATCTTAAAAAAAAAAAAACTAGAAAAAGAAGATACTTGATTAAAATATTGATGAATGCAAAAATATTTTTCAGCACATTTTTTATTATTTCTGTATTATAAGTCAGTTTTGCCATTAGAAAGATTTTTTCCCCAGATTTCTGAAAAGCTTGCTGTGTATTATAGTTCCCTCAGTAGCAGATTGTGTCGAAAACACACCTTTGATGCTGCATCTCCAGTCCCAAGGCACTCCTAGGAAATACAGAAATCTATTTTTAAGACAACATTTGTTGACAACTGTGCATGCCAATCAGAAATAAATGAAGCTGGGAGGATATCTGTGAAGACAGAAGGCTGAGTCTGAGGGAAACAATATAGGCAGAGAGTATGCTTATGAGGACCTTTGCTTCCTTCTTGGCTGGCTGTGGCTGAAATACGGCTTTAGTGGATACCAGAATAATGGTAATTTCTTAGAAAAACATTGTGTTCTGGACAAGAAGATAAATATAACTAAACACTGGCCTTAAAATCTCACAAATAAAAATTAATGAAAAAAAAATGCTGGATTCTAAAAACCTGAAACTGGAAGCACTGAAATAGCTGGAGAGGAGAGGCTCTCTATGGAATACTAAGCAGACCTGCCTCCTACAGTATGTCATTAGCCACATCTCTAGGGACGAGGAGATGTATCTCCAGATTCATATGCTGCTTTCTGCACCTCAGCCAGAACTGTGGCGACTTAGTGTCTTGACACTAGCCTGCCATATCCAAATCAAGTTGTCCTGCTCTGATCTGCCCCTGCAGACCTTTGTTGGCATTCAAGACTGAAGTCCAGTGTCACAAGTCTGATTGTGCCAGCCAGAATGAGCTCTGCCCTTTAGAAATCTCTTTGGCACAGGATTTAGGTGGGGATTATTTGGAGTCACTGCAGGGTCTGTTCACCACAGATGAATCTCACAGATACAATGACTAGCTATCAAAACCAAACGCAAAGACTATAGACAGTATGATTCCATTTATGTGAAGTTCAAAAGCAGACAAAACTAATTCATGGTGAGAGAAGTCAGAATTGCTGCTGATGGCGAGGAGCAGAAACTGGGAAAGAGCATGAGGGAGCCTCCTGAGGTGTTAGAAATGTTCTAGATCTTGACATGGATGGTGGTTACATGAGAGTTAGTGTTTGTAAAAATTCATCGAGTTATACACTCAAGATTTGGGCACTTTAGGGGCGCCTGGGTAACTCAGTCAGTTAAGCTTCTGCCTTCAGCTCAGGTCATGATCCCAGGGTCCTGGGATGGAGCTGCGGGTCGGGCTCCCTGCTTAGTGGGGAGTCTGCTGCTCCCTCTGCCTCTGCCCCTCCCCACTGCTCATTCTCTCTCTCTCTCAAATAAATAAATAAAATCTTAAAAAAAAAGATTTGGGCACTTTATATGGCGTTTCCTCAAAAAATTAAAAATAGAACTAACATATATTATCCAGCAATTCCACTTCTAATTCCTTCCTTCCTGAAGGAAACAAAAACATTGTATTGAAGAGATATCTGCACCCCCATGTTCATAGCAGCATTATTTTCAATATCCAAGACATGGAAACTACCTAAATGTCTATTAATGGATGAAATGGATAAATAAGTTGTATTATATATATAAGATATATATATAATATATATATACTGTATATATACAATAGAATATTATTCAACCATTGAAAGGGAGAAAACCCTGCCATTTATGACAACAAGGATAAACCTTGAAGGCATCATGCTAAGTGAAATAAGTCAAAGAAAGGCAAATGCTGTATGATCTCACTTTTATAGGGAATCTAAACAAACAAACTTGTAAAAAAAGATCAGATCAATGGTTGCCTGAGGTGAACTGGAGGAAGGGGGTCAAAAGTTACAAAATTCCGGGCACCTGGGTGGCTCAGTTGGTTAAGCGACTGCCTTCGGCTCAGGTCATGATCCTGGAGTCCCTGGATCGAGTCCCATATCGGGCTCCCTGCTCGGCAGGGAGTCTGCTTCGCCCTCTGACCCTCCCCCCTCTCATGTGCTCTCTCTCTCTCATTCTCTCTCTCTCAAATAAATAAATAAAATCTTTAAAAAAAAGTTACAAAATTCCAATTATACAATAAATAAGCACTAGGGATGTAATGTTAACACTGCTGTATGGTAAATATGAAAGTTAAGAGAGTAAATCCTAAGGGTCCTCAGCACAAGGAAAAAAATTTTTCTTTTTCTGTATCCAAAATGAGATGATGGATATTAACTACACTTATTGTGATCATTTCACAATATATGTAAATCAAGTCATTACACTGTATAACTTAAATTTGGACAATGTCAACTACAAATAAGATTTGGGCACTTCAAGTATATTGCACATGAAATTCTTTAAAAAATTAAAGAAATGTTATGTAGACAATATAGCAAACTCTTTAAGAACATGGCTTTGGAAGCAGACAAACCTTGGGTTCAAATAATTCTACAATTTACTAGTGAAGAGTACTTATACCCATTACTTTGTTTCTCTAAGTCTCAGTTTCCTTACGTGTAAAAGGAGATAATAGTAATGCTTAAGGGGTAATTGTAAGGATTAAATGAGTTAGTTGAGCCAAATTCTTGGTATATTGTTGAGCAAAGGGTGAATTATCCTAGAAATGGTACTTAATAGCCGTGCTACTGCTACTACTATATGAATCAGTTGTCAATGAACTATTATTAATTATTAATAGTATGATTGATGATTATTAATGAATTATTAGTTATATTAATGAATTATTTCTATTAGTATATGAATAGAAAGAGTTTGAGAAAGAGAATAATATCTTAGGAGGTTGAACACAGATGGCAAGTTTCCTTCCTGCAGTGGAGTTGGTAAGCATTACCCTTTGATCATAGCATTCTTTTCTGTTGAATTTACTGACTTCAAAATCCTTCCCAAACACACACCAGGTAGCTCATATCAATCAACTGGAAATGGTAATGCAGATGAACCTCTCAGCCAATCCTGGTTATAATCACCTAAAAGACAAGAACAAGGTAATATGCAATTGAATACTTAATACACTTTCTCTGATCATGCTCTGATGATGTGTACTCAAACCTTAATAAACTTTCTCTCATGATGTGTACTCTACAGGCCATGCGACTAACAGTCCTTGTTCTTGTTAAAGGAAAAAGTATAAAGAAACCAGGATTTACTGGTTATTAAACAGCATTAGGTTTTCATTAAAAGTAAGCTGTTAAAAAAAAAAAAGTAAGCTGTCAGGTAGATAGTAACATCAGAATTACTGACAACCAGAACCTTGGATGTAGGGCAAAGAACTGGTGTGGTTGAGGAAACTTGAAGCTACTTACCATGACAAAGGAACAAATAAGGGGCAGAACCTGGAAGCCCAAAGGCAAAGCAAGACTACAGGTCTAGAACAGCTTGAAGCAGGACAAGATCATAGGTCAATTTAAGGTTAGAGTCAGAACCTGTGGTTAAGCCAAAATCAGGGCCCATGAAAGAAGTAGAGTCAAGATAGTCATTTAACAAAAAACTAGAAAGACAGGAAGGAAACTGAAAAATACACATTTGGGAGGGCTGGCTAAGGTGGACATATTAAGTCTGTGATGCCTTTTGAACATCCAAGCAGAAATGCCAAGTAGGCTTGGATATTCAAGACTGAAGAGCATAGAACTGGAGAAATGAAATGTGGGACTTGTCAGCATGCTATCAAAAGACATAGCACTGAATAAGCTCCTCGAGAAAGTGAAAATAGAGAGAAGCCAAGGACTGAAATGTGGAAGCTTTCAACCCTTCTTTTCAAAAAGTAAAGGATACTGATAGGAGAAGCCACTAAATTAGGAAGATATGGATGACCCAAAACAAAGGGAAGAAAATGCTTTCAGAAAGTGTCGTGAGTAGTGTCGAGAGGTCAGTAAGGTAAGGACAGAGCACTCATCACTGGATTTTATAAGATGGAGGTCGCTGATCACCTTGACAAGAACATTATCAGTGGCGTAAGAGCTACTAAGGCTTGATTAGAATGGTTATAGAGATATTTGGAGTTGTTAAAATTAGAAGAGACGAAATGTTAGAAGAGTTCCGTGAACTGTGAAGTGGCCTCTGTATGATAATTTTGTTACAACTGATCATTACGGTAAAAAGTACTTAACCTTAATACCTCAGACTGGTTGGTGTGGATAAGTAAGTGGTTGGCAGATGGATGATGATGGTCCATTGATGACAGGCAGATCATGACAGAGACACATCTTGAGGATACTTTAAGGTTGCAAAAACAAATTGTTTTTTCCCCTTCTGGTCCAAGTCTCTGTACCATATTAGGAAGTGGCTGGGAGTGGTTGACAAGCACAGTAAACACAAGCAAAGTATATCTTTGAAATGGAATTGATGCATAAGAAAATGTAGAATTTGTTCATTTGTAGGTTCAAGTTCAGACATAAGCAATAATTTGTTATCTTCAGACATTAAAATTTGGTTAATTAAGAAGCAATGGAAACTTCCATTAGCTATGGATAGGAAATGTGATAATACTAACAATTACTTGGGCAAAATGAATTACAGATTCCTATTTATCCACTCAAGTTAATTACTAAAATATTATTGCATGCCTACTATGTGTAAGGTCCTCTGAGCCAATCGCCACTAGTAAATATAGCCAATTCAAATATTTCACAGCACAAAAGTCAGAATACGCAAGAAACCTGTAACTTTTTGATTGTCTCTGATGAATTTAAAATTCCTCAGTAGCCTCCATCCCATTGGGTAAAAGGAAAAATATGCTTAAATGCATCAATTAACAATATCTCTTTCAGTTAAATTTGCTCTGTTGAGGGTAACTGCTTACCTCTCTGGGGTGTTCACCTTTCCCCCTTTTCTCGAGCTTAGTCTTAGTTGGAAGACTTGCCTATTCCCCTGCTGTTAGGAGGGGCCCTGGACCTAGCCTGTCATCTGGGTCTTCGTCATCCTCTGAGACAGTGTGGTTGCTCTGCTGTTATCCCTGTCATCCAGCTGACACCCACTGCTACCGTTTGCAGCTAAAGAAACATCTATGCTGTCCTCAGCGGCAGTTGTCCTCACATGTTCCTGTCCCTGGTGCTGGTGACATCTTGCTGCCAGCTCTATCAGGTGTCCCAGTTTCACCTTCTTGGGACTTTCCTCCCCAATCTAGGCATTAGCAATTCTACCCAGGCAGAACCATGGGCTGTCTGACTCCTAGAGGCAGGTCCATCATACAACCTCTTTGGGGAGCTGGTAGACATGGCTCATGGCCCTACTGTCCTCCACAGCCTTCTCTGTATCTAGAGCCAACCTAGGAACTCTCTCCTTTGCAAACTGGGCTTCTTATGAAACTAGGGAGATCTGTCTTCTTGCCCCTGGCTATCCCTCTATGCTCCCTCCAACGTGCAGCTTGCTGGTCCTCTAACCAGTGCAGGGCCGCTTGGGTCAAACCTATCTGTTTATTCTCTAGTTACTTCTCCAACCTCCCCCACTAGGGTTTTAGGCCAGAGATGACAGATAGACACATGTCTCCCCTCCCCTCCTTACTCTTCTCTCTTCTCCTCCAAGGCCCTACTTCTTGGTGTCAAAAGCACTATTTCTCTTTTCCTCCTCTCTAAAAGGGCCTTCACATACATCATTTTCTCCTCCCCCCTCAAAGTGATTTGTATGCTCCCTTTTCCTGAGACCAAAATGGCAAAAGAAAACTGAGAAACCAAGAGGGGAAACCCACTGGGAGGTATTTCTTTAGAAAACAATGTAATTATTCCTAACTAACTGAGTTCACGAGAGGTTGCCTGTCCTCAGGGAACTTAGAAGCTAATCAGAGAAGTAAGACAATATGTAAAAAATAATATAATGCCAAAGCTACCCCAGTGTTGCCAATATCATAGTCTCTCCAGAGGCTGGCTCAGCTGATGGGAGGGCAGCACGCGAAGCACCCCACCCACCCCCGCCCTGAAATACTGCCATAATGGAGGCCCAGGTAAGCATCAGGTGGGAATTCAGTAGATTGGCAAAAGGTTCTTTGAGAATTCTGGGCAGCATTGTATTAAGTTAATTCCTTTTCTTTTTTTCCCTCCCAGAGGCATACTGCCCTGAACAAAAAAGAATTTTGGACAGTCATTTTGCAAACTGATAAATGTGAACTAACTTTAGCCCAGTAGAAAACACTCACATCTTACTTTCGGCTGAAACATTACAAGTAAAGGACATGTTCTTTAATAGTATTTCAGAAAGGAACTTGAGCCTACAAGATCCATTTAAGCTTTTCCCTATGAAGGAATGTCCTTGTACAAAGTTATGTGTCTGTGGTTTATATTTCAATCATTTTTCCTTGGGTATTTGTTAGTGCAGTGAAGACAGAGATATAATCCAGGCAATTAGATTTCCCTATTTTATTTTATTTTTAAAGATTTTACTTATTTGACAGAGAGAGAGAGACAGCAAGAGAGGGAACACAAGCAGGGGGAGTGGGAGAGGGAGAAGCAGGCTTCCTGCGGAGCAGAGAGCCCCATGTGGGGCTCGATCCCAGGACCCTGGGATCATGACCTGAGCAGAAGGCAGACACTTAATGACTGAGCCACCCAGGTGCCCCTAGATTTCCTTATTTTAATAGTACATTAATTCTTCTATTGCTGTTATTCTTTTATGCAGTGTTAGGTTAATATAACAGCAAAAAGAAAAAGAAAAAAAGATATATATGTCTATATTTACATATATAGTACAAATATTAAATGTATATATGTATGTGTATATTTTATGCAAATACATAACATATAGTGTCTGTATAAAATAATAGGTGTATTGTGTGTATATGTAGAGCATATATAAATATAAATTACACACACACATACACATACATGCATATATTTAGGCAGATATAAAATACCTAGGTTCATATTGAAGTATAAGCTACATATACACATTTGATGCAGATGAAATGGTTCATGCATTTGAACCTCTACCTATGTTGGTTCCTTCAGCCTGAAATGTTCCTTCAATCCCTTTCACCTCTCAAACTCCTATTTATTCTTCAAGAACCAGCTCAAATCCACACCTCCCCTATGCTGCTGTTGTACTGGATTTCACTAAAAAATTTCTTATATGTCTGCTTTCATTATTTTATATACCTGTCTCTCCTCCTAGACAATGAGCTCTTTAAGTCAGGAACTGAGTCTCATTCAGTCTCATTCATGTTTGCTCTGCCCCAGACCCTAGCCCTTAGGCACATTCTAAGCACTCAATAAACATTTTATGAATGAGTAAATGCAGCCCTTGAATAGTAATTAAGACTTTGATGTGAAGGTGACAGAGAGCACTCCCCTAACCTGGGGTAGGAAGTGACTTTGAGGAAGGCTGGAAACTTTTTCTAAGACAGAAGTTAAAGGACATTGGCCTGCTTTGGGGAGGTGCTTGGAGAATGGAGACCACCTGCTTGGGTACCATGGAGTGATGTCATACAAATAGCTTTTGTGTCTAGACCTTTGATTACTTTTTGAAAGTCAAAAAAATCCAAAAGAACATCAAGCTCAATGAGTGTTGGATATGTAGGTAGTGGCTTTGGACTTGGACACCCCTCCACTTACCACGTGATCTTGGCAGGTCATACAATGTTTCTGGGCCTTAGTTTCATCATTTGCAAATGGACAGTGGGGGTAGGGGTGTGTGGGAGGGGTGAATAGTGCCTATCTTACAGGGTGAGGGGGAAATGGGAACTTTTACCTAAAGTACTTTGTATGATTATGTTAGTGTGCGAGTCAGGGGGCTGGTCAGGGAAACTGCAACTATCTCAGGTCCTTAGAACCGAGGAGATTTAGTGCAGAGACTTAGTTAAATGGGGGAATGGAAGAATTGTAAGCCAAAGAGGGAAGGTGAGGAAATCCAGAGATCAACCACTGCAGGGAGTGGCCACAGAGATAATGGGAGAAGAAAGTGTGACTGGAGACCAAGAGCTGAGGTCACCCAACAGAAGACGAAACCATGTCCAGCAGGAACTGGGCCTACAGAGGAGGCACAGCTGTTGCTGGAGAACACGCCATCTAAGGCAGAGAGCCTGAGCAGAAATACCTTGGCTTGTTTTCCCTCTGCCCTCTTGTCTCTCACCAGCATGCCCCACTGTCTGAACCCAGTCCCTTTGTAATGAGAAGCAAAGCGGGGAGACAGAGAGAAAGGAGGCTGAAAGCCAACACTCAATTCCTTACCACAATCAGTTAGGATTCGTTTTGGCCCTGAGGGATAAAAGATTCAAAGTAACGGTGGCTTAAATAGGATAGGAGCTCGTGTCTCTCTCATGTAAAAGCCCACATAAGTAATTTGGGGTTCTTATGACATTTTATAACATCAGAGACCCCGTAGCCTTTCATCTTGATACTCTTTTGTGTGTGGCCTTGATCTCATGGTCCGAAGTGGAGGCATCCGTGTTTCAGGCCTCAGGATAGTAGAATGGACAAATAAAAAGGGAAAGAGAGGCACAGATACATTGTCTGGTAGAGCAATGTTTTTTGAACTGTGGGTCATGACTCACTAATGGGTCATCAAAATCAATGTAATGGATAACTTTAAAAACAAAATAGAACAGATGATATCAGAATGTTTACTACACAGTAGAGGTTAAGTATTTCTTATTTAAAACTTTTGTTTCAGAAATACATATGAGTGTCTACGTGATATATATAACACAGCAAAACAAAACACAACATAATAAAATATAAAGTGTATTTCTTATGTAGGATACTATCAACAAAGTTCAAAGCATTTTTATAAAGTTCCTGCTCCACTTTGGTTTCCTCTCATTGGCCAGAACTAGTCCCATGGCTATAGAGCATCGCAAGAAGCACTGGAAAATGTACTTTTCCTTATCGGCAGCCATTCACCTGGCTAACACTAGGATTTTGTTATTACAAAAGAAAGGGAGCTTCAGTAGTCAGGGACAACCAGATGTCTACCACATAGACTCATTATTATTGTTGTCTGCTCTTACTGTTACTATTGACTGTTATTATTGGCTGAAAGTCCCATCTCGCTCAGAGGGTGACTCTTGGAAGTTTAGTGATGACATGTTTAGTGCCTAGACCCTGATAGTCTGTGTGTGAGTCCTGCTTTGTCATGTAGTTTTCTCATCTATAAAATGAGGATAATAATAGTGTATCTCTCATTACATTTTTGGAAAGACTGAATGAGGATGAGCATCAAGAGTCTGGCAGAGCATATGACACCTACAAAGAGCTCAGGGCTTTTGGGTGTAGATATCAGCACCAGAGCCCATAGGCAGAGTGTACGTGTGGTGGTGCACTGTTTTCAGCCAATTCTGATGTTGAAGCAGTTGCTAAATTCATGGCAAATCTCCGCTGGTTCATAGCAGCAGATGGGACCTGGCACAGGAATGGGATATCAGCCAGCAATGAGGGACAGTAGAGAACAGCAGAACTATCTGGAACTCTCTGGAACTTGTCCTTGGGCTCTTCACTGACCAGCAGCAGGTTGTCACCCACAAAAAGAGGCAGCGGGTTTTAGTACTTGGAATCCTCCAAGTAGGGCTTTCGGACCTGGTGAGGGAAGACCTTCATCAAGATCCTGTGTTTCCAAAGCCAGTGCCATACAACAAGCTTGTTCTCCACACTCAGAGCCTCAGTCAGGCAAACAGCTACCATTTGGATGTCTCAGAAGGAAATTGAGGAGTGAAGTTAAAGCAATTCTCAGGATTCAAGTAGAATTGGAGTAATACCCACAGTGCCTGGCACCTAGTGGGCCCAGATTATTTGATGGATGAATGAATGGGTGAAGGACTAGAATAGAGAAGATGTGAGCTAAATAGATTTTTGACTATCACATAAACTTTCTTTTTTCCGTTGCTGATGTGGCATGGAAAAGACAAGGTTATATAAATAAGAAATCACATTTAGGTTGAACGTATTTTCAAAAGAAAAATAATTGTCACAATCTTTCATTAAAAATACATAACTTTTTCTTTCACCTTCTGTATAGGATGATTACTCTTTTAACACTAATTAAACACCTACCATGTGCTAAGTGGTAAACAGAACATGTGAGCAATAGTGTTTCTGCTCTCAGGGTGATGGGCAGACAAACTTGGCAGAGAACACAATAAGAAGGATGAAGGTAAATTTGATGTATAATATATTTTTTTAATATTAATCTTATTGACACAGTACTTTCAGAGAAAGTTGTGAAACCTATTTATTTAGAAATATGAAAAAAAGATAAACTTCCATCTATTGGCAGAAGGAGAAAGTAGATGATCTGCCAAGGTTTCTTCTTCATCTCCGAGGAGCATCATGTGCCTAAACCAGAGGTCACTTTAGACAGGACACATGTCCCACATGGCCAGTTAGTGCATTTATAGTACCTGCCTGGTCCCTATAAGAATGTGACGTTTCTGCAAATACCTCATAGTCTCCAAATCAGTAAGAAGGCTAAGTAGAAAAGTGGTAGATCCAAGTGTTCATGAATTCAATAAATGTTTGTTAACTCCCCACTATGTGCCATTGGCTGCTGAGAAGTAAGGAATTAAAAGGTTTTCCCCCTCAAGGGGAGCAACTGCCTCTGAGAAAGACCATCAAGAGCTAACAGTTGTGATGTCGGGTGACAAAAGTGATCACTGCAACAGGCTGAGGGAACATCGAGAAAAGGCATCTCCCTCAACCTAGGGTAGGGGGCAGAGTTATCAGAAAGGCTTCCTAGGTGGGACAGTGATTCCAACCGAATCTCCAAAAATAAGAATGCCTTAGCCAGGTGTAAAGGTAAGGAAAGATATTCCAAGCAGATGACATCAGAAGAGCAAAGTTAGGGAAAGGAAGAACAGTGGGGGATTGTAGTTAGAGATTCAAGTGGCTTGTTTTGGCTGGAGGTGTAGGTGTGTGTAGGGAGTAGGGGAAGCAGGGAGATACGTTCAGGTCCAGATCATGCAAGTCCTTGTGTGCTAAGAATTTCCATTTCATTTCATCCTGTAGCTCATGTGGGATCATTGATAAACAAACATTGGAGAAGGGAAATGATTTAACCAGATTAAAAGAAGACGTCAAGGATGACTTTTTCATTTCAACCTTGACACCCGTGGTTGCACATGTGTGATCCCCTCCCCTGAGGTCAGGCAGGAGGCAGGTCTGCCCAGTCAGTGCTGTGAGCTAAGGGCAAGGATACCCAACTTTAAGATACCCTAGTGCCGGAGAGTGAATAATCCAAATGTGGCCGAGGTGACACACTGAAGTAGTGGGTCCACCATAGCTTAACAAACTCTGGGATGCTGAAGGTGAAAGTCTGGGGTCAAGAGTGGACTTACATGGACCAGGGGAAACTAGAGTGACTGGTGGCAGGTGAAATGAGAGGTCTTCGAGCTTGTTTTCAAGGCTTCCATTGCAAATTTTGAGTACAGTGCTAGCAAGGGCTTTTTGGGGCATTTGAGAGGGGGATAAAATACAAATAGGTATGTTCTTTTCTTTCCCCTATTCCTAACCCCTGGGGCTATAGGGTGAAATTACAATGCTCAGTACACACATCCACTCTGGTAGGAATCCTAAAATTCTCTAGAATTTGGGAGGACATGGGTACCAAAGGAGCACTGATCTGACAGTGTCTGCCCTTTGTTAAATTCCTCACTTGCAGTCACTTGTTCTTGCAGTTGCTAGTTCACTATCTGTCTTTGCCAGCAGGCTGTTAACTCCTAAGAGTATGGGGCGTGCCTGTCACAAGCTTGATCTCTAGCGTGTACCAAAGTGCCGGGCATGAGTGAATGATAAAGGTTTTAAAAATCTGAATCTGGTTTGCCCCATTTACCACTAGGTTACTCAGATAGTAATTCAAGGGCAAGTCAGCTGGAGGATATTGATAAAATATAAAATCTCTGCCATTCATGCTTCTGATCATTCAAGATGTGTTATCGTTAAGTTCCTGTGTTTTGGCTTTCGTTTAGACATGTGTTCGTGGCTCCACTTTTCTGAACATTAGTTTCCTCCACTGCAAAATAGTGATAATAATATGTACCTGGTATGATGAAGCAGGAGAGCACTGTAATTATGAGTGGTGGCCTGGATTTAAACAATGACACCATCATATAACACCGGTGGAACCTTTGGCAGAGAATTCAATCTTGCTAAACCTCAGTTTCCTAATCTGTAATATGGGGATGAATATCCCTCCTAAATAGGGTCTTTGCCAGAATAAAATAAAAAACCCAATAGTGCCTGGAACCTGGCGAGAGCTCAAATGTTAGCTATTGTTTTTTTTAAAAAAGATTTTATCTATTTATTTGACAGAAAGAGTGAGAGATAGCGAGAGCAGGAACACAAGCAGGCAGAGGGAGAGGAAGAAGCAGACTCTCCGTTGAGCGGGGAGCCCAGCGTGGGACCCGATCCCAGGACTCTGGGATCACGACCCAAGCCGAAGGCAGACTCTTAACGACTGAGCCACCCAGGCACCCCAAATGTTAACTGTTATTATTGTGTCTCATGGCTTTAGGGATTAGATGAGAAAACTCCATTTAAAACACAGAGCATCATGCTTAGAACTTTGTAAGCACACAAAAAGTGTTAGCTAATAATATCATTTCCATATATAGTCATCGCTTCACTAGGCAAACTACAGTGTTTGTGTAACTCATTTCTTCTACTGTAGCCTTGATCTGCGGTTTAAATCTCTCAATGCTATTTCACTTTGTATATTTCCAAGTCTTGCCTCCCTAGCCAGAGTATAAACTCAGAGCAGTAGTGCAGTCCCTTGCATCTAGTAGATGCTCGCCCTACAGTTATTTTGATTTGCTTTATCCATAATTCTATTACTCTTAGTTTCTAGACAAATTTTAAACTTTTGGTAAGATGAAAAGAACTATACTGCTTATTATGTCCAATCAAAGCTTCGCCAAGCCCATGGAAAGAAAGTCATCTGATTTCAGTATACAGAAATGACTAGTTGAAAGTCAGTTCTTGCTCTTTGTTTCCTAAGGTACCATAAGTTTAAATCATTACTCTTATGTTTATAAAAATCCATGAGGGATCTTGATAAAGCTCTGGATATTCTTTGTGTCTTGTTTTTTAAACTAAAAACCTGTATCACACTTTTCCTTAAGAAATTTCAACATCCTAATTAAAAATATTTAGATACTTTTGAGTTGCTATTGAGTTCAATCAATGTGAGTAATGTGTCCCTGCCTAAAACCATCCTCCACACAACTACAGCGTAACTTTTCTAAAATGTGACTTCTGTACCTAAAACCCTTTTGTAGCTCCCCATCCGTCACAGAATATCCAAATCCTTGGCCAAGGACCAAGGCTTCTGTCTTCACCAACAGCCTTGTCCACTGCCCCTTCCCACCTACTGCTATAGAAATCCCCAACTTCTAGTTCCTTTCCTTATATTTTGTTTTGGTCTTTGTACATTTTTAAATGCTTTTCTCCCTTCCAGGGATGTTTTCTTTCGTCCTGAGTAACTATCCTTGGTGATACTCCTCAGGCAACATCTCCTCCAGGGAGCCTTCTCTGACTTCCCTCCTAGGTTTTGTGCCCCTTCCATTGTACCTGATGTATAACCTCTTTCTCTAGAGCATTCCATATTATATTCATTAATTCAATAACTATTTCTTGAGTACTTACTATGTGCCTGTATTATTTCAGACACGAAGAATATGTTGACCAAAAAAAAAAAAAAAATCACCAGGGCGCCTGGGTGGCTCAGTCGGTTAAGCGGCTGCCTTCATCTCAGGTCATGATCTCGGGGTCCTGGGATCGAGCCCCACATTGGGCTCCCTGCTCGGTGGGGAGTCTGCTTCTCCTTTGCCCCTGCCCCCTGCTCCTGTGCTCTCTCTCTCTCTGCTCTCTCTCTCAAATAAATTCTTTAAAAAAAATCATCACCTTCATGGAGCTGGCAATAAACAAAGCGAGTAAGCAAACATACATGATGTTAGATAGTGTGAATACAATAGAGACCTAAGTTATAGGGAGTTCCTGGAGGGAGGGATATAGGGGTTACAGTCTTCAAGGGAATGGTGAGGGAAGGTCTCCCCTCATATTTGAATCCAGACTAGAACGAGGTGATGCGGGGAGACAAGTCTCCATGGATTTTTTGCATCTTTGCATGCCTTGTGAGCAAGGTACGAAGTGCCCTATTATTCTGCATTGTATTTTCAATGGTGTTTGTTTAGTGAACAGTTTTATCAGGTAGCAATAGTGTCTCTCTTTGAAGCAAAAGGAAAATTTTCCTTCTGTCCAGTACATTAAAGGTATCTCCCTCTGGGACAAAGGGCAGTTTTGTTTGCATTTCATTATAAATAAGATTTGGGTTACCTAAGCTTGGGGTTCCTCTTCTTCAATGCAACCCCAAGTGTGCAGATGTCACTTGGCCCTTTCCGTGTTATCAGGGGCAATTGGAGCTTATGTTCCCCCTCTGGCTACTGCTCTTGCTGAGTAATAGCTCTTTGTCTTTAACCCTGGAGCCTTGTGTCTTCTGCCAGCATCCTTGAGATTGGGGTAGGCTGATTTGTTGGCTTGCAAATGGGGTAAAGTCTCAGACTCTTCACAGTTCTTGAGAGTGATATGCAGATATCTGGAAGAAGAGCATTTAGGATGCAGGGAACAGCAAGTGGAAAGGCCCTGAGTCACTTGTCATATGTGATATTTTCTGATTTAAAGTTCTCTAACTTCCCCAATAACTATGAAGTTCTTAAGGACAACCCATCTTACTCATCTTTGTATCCCTAGTAAAACTGCTTGTACATAGCAAATTCTCAATAAATGTTTGTTGAAATTAACAGGAAAAAATAGTTGTCTCTCAGAAATTAGAATTTTTTTTGGCAGGGATCTATTGGTGCCAGGTATTATTTCTTTCTCTCTTTCTTCTTTCTTTCTCTCTCTCTCTCTCTTTCTTTCCCTTTCTTTCTTTCTTTCTTTCTTTCTTTCTTTCTTTCTTTCTTTCTTTCTTTCTTTCTTTCTTTCTTTCTTTCCTTCCTTCCTTCCTTCCTTCCTTCCTTCCTTCCTTCCTTCCTTCCTTCTTTCTTTCTTTCTTTCTTTCTTTCTTTCTTTCTTTCTTTCTTTCTTTCTTTCTTTCTCTCTCTCTCTTTCTTCTTTCTTTCTTTTTTTTCTCACTTAGAGAAAGGTACCTGATAGGCAAAAGAATTGAATTTGGAATCAAGATGGGTTTTCATTTCAGCTCTGCTGCTTACTAGCCTATAACCTTGGGCCACGTACTTAACCTTTCTTTTTTTTAAAGATTTTATTTATTTATTTGAGAGAGAGAATGAGATAGAGAGAGAACATGAGAGGGGAGAGGGTCAGAGGGAGAAGCAGACTCCCTGCCGAGCAGGGAGCCCAATGCGGGACCCGATCCTGGGACTCCAGGATCATGACCTGAACCGAAGGCAGTCGCTTAACCAACCGAGCCACCCAGGTGCCCCGTACTTAACCTTTCTGAGTTTCAGCTTCCTTGTGTATGAAATCATAATAATAATCTTGTCTTCTCTGTTCTGATACTAAAGTTGAAAAAAACATAAGAAACATACTAAGCGCTCAAGAAATGCATTGTGCCATATATTGTGCCCAACCCACAGTAGGGTTCCAAAACTTCTCTCACTGTTATTCTGTCTTTGCAAGCTCCCCATTTGAAGGGGAATGGGAAATCTGACAATTTTTAAAATCACTTGGAAGAATACGAAAGCCAGAGATGCTCTGCATTCTAGGATTCTGTCTAGATCATTAGCCGTTTCCATTCATTTAGCAATAAAGTATACTTGCTGAGATCTGAAGTCCTGTGGAAGTTAATGAGCAAGTGCTAGAATCTGCCCTTGGGGTTACCTATTCTATTCTCTTGAGCTCCCTGAGTTCACAGGTTCAACGTAGTTTGCAGCCAATTATTGTTTTGAGTGGGAGGCCAGCCAGCAGCATTAGGTTGAGAATTCGTTGCAAAGTTGGGCTTTGTTTCCACTTTAGAGCATGCAAAGGGAAATTGTAGTGGCTTAGAAACTCCATACCACAGTTTTGGAAATCTGACCAAGAGTCCCTCAAAGCAGTTTGACATGGAATTTTTCTGTGGTGGGAATCTTAGCCAATGACTACCATGAACTTGTTCATCACTGAAGTGGCTTGGTACCCCCCAAATATGGAAGAGCAACCAGTTTGATGAGGAATCTTGGTCTGCTCATTTTTAGCAGTCAAGGAACAAAATGGTTTGTGCCCCTCTTTGCACAGAGTGAATGATTCATGGATTTTCTTAAAAATCTTTCCCCTAGGGGTGACTGGGTGGCTCGTTGGTTGAGCGTCCAACTCTTGGTTTCGCCTGGGGTCATGATCTCAGCGTCGTGGGATCGAGCCTGAGTCTGGCTCTGGGCTCAGTGGGGAGTCCGCTTGAGATTCTCTCCCTCCCTCTCCCCTTGCCCCTTCCCCATGCATATGCGTGCTCTATCTCTCTGTTTCAAATAAATAAATAAATCTTTGGGGAAAAAAAAAATCTTTCCCCAATTCTTTGTTCCTATATCATTTGGGTTTCTACTGTGTCTGGAATCATGCTAGACTCTGTGGCAGTGAAGGAAGCTGACACAGTCCCTGATAGGTGATTTTGCTGTAGGTGGTTATAGACCACACTCTGAGAAACGTTAAGTGCTTGCTTTGGCAGCACATAGATTAAAATTGGAATGGTATAGAGAAGATTAGCATGGCCCCTAGGCAAGGAGAAACATTAAGATGGAGAAAACAGACTTGCAAATGGACAATTACAAGGTCACATGTTAACTGCTGGAACTTGGGGAGGAAACAAGTAATGAACAGGTGTCCAACTTGGTCACAAGCAAGGAGTACAGGAGCACTGTAATGAGAAGGTAAAGCCATCAGGCAAGTTTCATGGTAGTCTACAGTCTCCTAGGGACACCTGTGGCCCACCTGCCAGTCTTTTCATCATTTTTTAAGTTCTAATAGCTACATAGTCAGTAGTGTCTTCACTATATAGAATAGATGATTGAACTTGATCTTTAGAATTACATCCAAACAAAGGGGAGGAAAAAGGAGTCTCTTATTAATAGAACATGTGGACTGGAATTGGAGCCAGAAAGTTAGTTCTAGGTCTTGGTGATTTCCCTTATAAGGCATGTGTTCTAGGTATTCCACTCTCTTTTTCTCTCCAGTTGTCTTTCTTCATTCATTTGTGATGTTTGCTCCTTCCTAGCTTCAGTGTGCAGAATCATACCCACTATTTATTGGGTGATTCTATGTAGTAGGTGCTATGTATGTATATACGGCTGTATATTTCCTGCAATATGTATTATGGGACTCAAGGCTCCTCTGACTCCTTATGTCCTTTTTGTTTCAACTACTACTTCTACCTGCTTTTCCTCTTAGTATTTCCTAAAATTTTTGAGAATAAAAATTTGTTTGACCCAGCTAATCTTTTTGTCATACTTTGGCATGTGATAGATTGGCTGCCTTCATGTCACATGCCCAGCCTGGTCCAATCAGTTGCCCCCCTGGCAGGCAATAAACTAATGCTGAGCAGGGGTCATTGGTGGGGCAATTTCACTTATATGGGCTGGGGACATTAAGGAGTAGTAGTTTATCAACCAAAAAGCTTTTCCTGGTCTATCACATACCAAGGTACATGTGTGAACATTCTGACACCAGACTAATAGCTCAGAGCTTGCCATTTGGTGTTTAAAGACCCAGGTTTGCATACTGGTACCACCATCTAAAGTTGTATTATCTTGGACAAATGACTTTCTCTGAGACTTTTCTCCATTAGCAACATAGGAGATATTGCATGGCTCCTCCTGGGTAGTGAGAATCTCTTGGTTGTAGACACTGGGATAAATGAATGAGTTACCATCCTGGGGAGCTTTGTTTGCAGCAAACAGTTCAAAAGATTCCTTTGGTGGGAGGAGGGGGGAGGTCTGTAAAATGCATACTGTGGGACTCAGGCCTCCTTTGCCAATTCCACTTCAGTAAACTTGGGATGGAGCGCTAGATTTGCCGTTTAAGAGTGCCTCAAGGCTACAGGTGGTGGTGGACCCGAGAAACATTAGGATGGAGAAAACAAGACTTTCAAATGGATAATCACAATGCTGCTTATTAAATGCTGCCGAGTGGCTTCAATAAGCCTAGAAAGACAGACCAGAGCACAGAGAGCTTGTTTATTTTTTTATTTTTTTTTAAGATTTTATTTATTTATTTGACAGAGAGAGACACAGCGAGAGAGGGGACACAAGCAGGGGGAGTGGGAGAGGGAGAAGCAGGCTTCCCCCGGAGCAGGGAGCCCGATGCGGGGCTCGATCCCAGGACCCTGGGATCATGACCTGAGCCGAAGGCAGACGCTTAACGACTGAGCCACCCAGGCACCCCAGAGAGCTTGTTTATTGTGTTAACTTTATTTCTCTGCAATGGGGTGTCAGAAATGATTAGGTTACTCAGTGACAAGTTTAGATATGACTTTTAGAAAGATGACTTTGGTTTTGGTGTGAAGAACAGAATGATGGGGATAAGAAGGAGTGAATGGAGCCTGGGGAGGAGGCTGTGGTGGTAATGCAGGTCAGCTGTGACGAGGAACTGACAGAAGTGACATCAGCCAATGGGATACAGATGGAGTGCCAAGATGGGCAGGAGACATAGGCAAGGAGCTGGAGTGGAGGCAGCGGGTAAGAAGCCTAGCTTGGAGAGCAGGTGACATCCACCCAGGTATGCAGTCAGATGCAGATTTAGGTGGAGAATGAGGGAAAGCAGTAATGAGTTGTAGGTATAGTTATTAGAGAAGCTAGCTAACAGTTGGAAAAATGGAAATCCAGCTGAAAGGGGAGATTAAGCTCCGTTTAGAAGTTTGTAAAACTCTGATGTCTTGATAATTGAAGACATGAGTATACAGGAGAGTTCTCAGAAAGAACCTTGGAGTGAAAAAAGGGGACATAGGACTAGAATTTCAAGAAATAGGACCCCAAGAAATACCAATATACAAAAGATAGGCAAAGAAAGAGAAGCCATTTTGAAGGAGTTTCAGAAGGATGGCTTAGAGATGTGTGACAATTCTGGTGACGGTATCCTTGAAGAATCCAGTACAAAATATTAATTATGCTAACTGCCATTATTTTTGGGTTTTTTTCCTCTACCATTTACCATGTGGACTAAAATGTTTTGTTCCACTGATTGCCATGTACAATAGTTAAAAACAAGTTATAGGATCATTTCTCTGCCAAATGTCAGTTCAACTCTGGGGATAGAAGACAACAGGTAGATTTTTTTTTTATCCTATCATTAATTAAAGCTTCATTTTTACAGCACCTACTTTATGCTTGGTACTGAGCTAAGTGTGGATGATGGAGAGGCGGATTGGTCTCCGCCCTCAACAAGCTTACTCTAGTTCTAGCATGTGCGAGTTATGTAAAACAAATATCGCACATACAAAATGATGGTGCAGCAAGAGTCTGAGTTCCTGTCTCAAGGGCAGATAGGGTGAAGAGTGTCACAAAATGAAAACATAGAGCATAGGAGACCACACTGATTGGGAAATTCAGAATAGAGAAATAATCACAAGGAGGGATTGGGCCAGGGAAAGATTACAAGAGGTGGGTTTTTAATACAATGTAGTCAAAGAAGTACAACAGAAGGTTTTACTATAAAGTGCAAAAGAGCACTAAGTCCAGGTCGTAGTCCTACTACCAGCCCCGCTAGGTATCCCTAGGCAAGCCCCTTCACCTTGTGGGGCATGGCTCTGTTCTTTAGGAAGGTAGGAGCAGCAACCTCACGACCCTTGGAAGGAAGAAGGGCGGCCTCAGCATACCCCTCCCCCACCCCAACCATCCACTTGTTCCAGGTGCTTCCAACGGGAGATTTCTCAGCCTGAGCCAGGAGTAAGCATAGGAAGGTTAACCCGGCCTCCCTGTGCTTCGCAGATGTGTGGGGCCAACTCTCGTTCCGTAGTTTTGCGGGTTTTGTTTTACTTTTGATGGGATCAGATGGTTCATTTCCAAAGAGAGACAGAAAGAACTATGTCGTATTTAAGAACAAGACCCTTGGAATCAGACGTGCTTTAATTCTGGATCTGCATCTTGTCCCCTGGGTGACCTTCGGCAATTTATTCCACCTCTCTTAGCCTCAGTCTGTTACCTAAAAATTTAGGATAAAGATACGTACCTTATAGGGATGTGGTGGGATTAAAGGCTAATGTATACAACCCCAGAGCACAGTGCCGGGCACACAGTAGCTGGTTAATAAAAGCACCTGTTGGTTCGTCGAGTGATTGTTACTAATAACACCGAAGAGAAGCAAGGGACCCACAAACGGCGCTCCCCTCCTTCCCAAACTCTGCCAGGCAGAAAGCCGGCGTCCCAGGACTTAAAGGGACATTGGATGCAACGTGGAACGGGTGGGATCCCGGAGTCCGTCGCATTGGCGATGGCGGTGAGAGCTGGGGTGGGTCGCCGTCCCCGGCCACTCGGATAAGGTCCGAGGGACCCCACCGCCGGCAGGGCTGGTACCCGAGAAGAGAGCCGGCTCTCCGGCCCCCGGCTCCTGGGGGGCCGGTTGAGGCGGGAGCGAGGGAAAGAGAGGAGGGGCGACTGGGGGAATTTCCCCGCCTCTCTCCCTCCTTCCATAAATCACCGCAGCAGCAGCAGCGGCCGCGTCGGGAAGTGCACGGAGCCGGAGTGCAGCGTGGTGGCACCAGACGCCTCCCTTTCCCCCCTCCGCTTGCTTTCTTTCTTTCTCTCAGTTTTTTGTTGTGTGTGTGTGTTTTAAGCCTCCCCCTCTCCCTCCTCGCTGGGGTGGCTGCCCAGCCTCGCCGCTCGGGCGCCGCTCCTCCTCCGCGGGTGCCGCCGCCCGCGGGTGCCGCCGCCCGCCTGCGCCGCCTCCGCCTCGCCGCGCCGGGACTCCCGGGAAGCGAAAGCTCCGCGGCTCGCCTCTCCGATTGTCAGCCCCGCGGCCCGCGCGCCGGGTGCGGGCGCCGCCACCCTCCGAGACGCCCGCTGCCCCGCGCCGCGGGGGCCGCGCCGGCGCCGGGGTCCTTGGGAGCGCTCGGGCGGCCGCTTCCTCTCCCGCCCGCCGCCGGAGCCAGGCGATGGTGGCCGCCCGCGCTCCTGCGCTGTAGCCGGGCGCCCCCTAAGTTTGGGAGCCGCCGCGGCGCGCAGAGGCGTCTGTAGAAGGGCAAGAAAGTTTTGCGGGGTGCGCTGAGCGGGCCGTGGGTGCACCTCGCGTTGCTCCCTCCCCGCTTCCCGGCGCCTTGAGCCAGTCGGCGGGGAGTGGGGGGAGGCAGCATGGCCCGCGAGCCGGAGGAGGAGGAGACGGCGGGGGCGGCCGCCCTGGCCCGCGGCTGCCGGGGCTCGTCCGGCCCGGCCGGGGCCCGGGCGCCGCGGCCGCCCCTCTGGCTGCTCTGCCTGGGCGCGTGCTGGCTGCTGGGCGCCGTGGCCGACGCCGACTTCTCCATCCTGGACGAGGCGCAAGTGCTGGCGAGCCAGATGCGGAGGCTGGCGGCCGAGGAACTGGGGGTCGTCACCATGCAGGTAAGTGGCCCCTTTTGCGCCCCCCGAACTTGCCAGGCATCTTGCCTTTCTCCTATGCGCAGAGCCCGGTCCCATTCTCCAGTACAGGTCCTACTGACCACGCACAGACCTCTCTGGTATGTACCGAGCTCCTTTTCCGCCAGACACCTCTGCCCTTTGCAGACTTCCCCCCGCCCCCCCCCCCCGACTACCCACCAACTCCTCTTTCATGTACACAGGTACCTCTCCCTTTCTCCTCTGCAGAGGCTTCTGTCCTTTGCACGGAACCCACTCTGCCCGCCCTCCCCACCCTTCAACAGCTCCTTTATCTCAGCGAGGACTCAGCGGTTTCTTCGAATCCCCTTCCCTAATTTTGCACGTATTTCCCCCCGCAGTCTTGTTTTCACCCCCCTTACCCCTGCAAACTCCCCTCGTTCTTTGTGTACCCATCCCGGGGCAGACAGCCCCGCCTGGCTTCGACGATTTCCCTCCCCTACCCCACCCCCTTGACCACCTCCCTGTGTCCCCCAGACCGAGGCGCACGGATGGGCGCCGGGAAGGAAGGCACCGCAGCGTGCGCAGCTGCTCCCGGGCCACCTGGGTCCCGGCGGAGAGCGGCCTCGGGAGCGGACTCTGCGCTCCCTTTCCCCGCCAGGGTGTATTGGGGGAGGGGCTGGCCTGGTAGATTCCCCACTCTGGTTCGGTGTGGGGGACTTTTTTTTTTTTTATTGCTTTCTGCTATTGCTGTTGTCGTTTACGCACTCTTCGCTGTATGATTTTTGTTTTGTGTGTGCCTTTTTGGGGGAGGAAAAAGGGGAAACAGTGAATAAGGTTTCCATTTCTTCTGTATTGTTTACCATGTTGGCCCTCCCCAATGGAGGAAGAGGCTTACAGAAAGATTGCCCGTGGCTAAGAAGGAATCCTGAAGGTGTTACTAATAACAGTAGTAAAAATTGCTAAACAGCAACCACCTGGAGATTCTACCCTGCCATTATTTTATCTTCTTGCAAGAAAGGCCCAGTCGATTAGGAGAGGTGGAGGTGACCTTAAGAGTCTGGAACCTTTGCTGTAACATTCTTCCGTAAAATAACCTTATTCCCTTATGCATTCTAACAACAATAATGGTGATAAATGTGGTCTTCGAAAGAGCGAAGTTTCCAGGAATGTGCTCTCGGAATAGGTTTCTGATTTCGATTCTACTGTGACCACCCTTCCACCTCCCACCGGGGGAGGTGTTTTGAGTCACTTTGGGATTCAGGTTTCCGACGTCTTCTCCCGCCCCCCGCCCCCCCTTAAAATCTTTCTTCCTAGCAGGCCTCCCCCCTCAACCCTGAGTCTTCTCTCAGGATGATACAATTTTCCCAAAATCACTCCTCCAGACCTTTTCCACTGTAGTGAAAGACATTGGGCTTTTGTTGTTTGTTTTGTTTTTAGTTGAGATTGAGGAGTGGATGGCTTGCTTGAAAGGTAATTCTGTATTTGCAGACACCCGGCCACGAA
The DNA here is from genome assembly GCF_009762305.2 of Zalophus californianus. NCBI lineage: Eukaryota > Metazoa > Chordata > Mammalia > Carnivora > Otariidae > Zalophus > Zalophus californianus. The sequence continues at coordinate 52,801,200 of NC_045598.1, forward strand.
GTGCAATAGAGTCTGATATTTCTTCATTTGCATAACAATAGATAAGCTTTCAAGATACATCATTTAGTTGTCCTTTTCTGTGCAGATTTTTCAGGTTCAGGTTCTGTTATCCTTTTCCACATGCATTTTCTGATGATTGTTGACAGTTCTTAGGAGTGAAGTGACTTTTAGAGGAAATGGAACTAAAATGTTAGGAAGGAACTAAGATCTCCCCCCCCCCCCCCCACTGGTGAATGTTTCAATTCAGAGCACAATTGTCTTTTGCATAGTGACACCTTTTTAAATAAAGGACGTCTAATATGTTTGAGTTTCAGACTGCTTGTAAGATTAGGAGGCATTTGTCACCTTCACCCCATCACTAGGGCGGGACAAGGGATTGTAAGTATCCCCCCCCCCCCCCCCGCTTCCCCATATAAGCTAGGGACTTGGCTTTTTCTAAGATGCTGACAGCGGTTTTACTGTTTCTCACCCGATCCTTGACAAAAGGTGAAATTGGATCCCAACACATTGTCATTCAGGTAGGATCCAAAGCAAATGTACTTTTAAAAGGCTCCCCTGTTGAAAAGGAGACACTTTGGAAAAAAAAAGCTCTGATCTGTGGGGGGGGTTTGTGCCCAAATGGCCCTGTATCTCCTCCCTACTGGCCTCTTTCTAGCACCTTTGCAACCTCATTGTGGAAACTGGCCTCCTGGGGACAGGGTTTTGTCTGGCAAAATGTGAAGTGGCTTCTCTCCTTTTTTGAAAGGAGAAGCACATACTGTATTTAAATTCCTCTCCTTGAGCTGTACATTGATCTGCCACTTGCCTCCATCTGGGGAAAATTGGGGAAAGAGTCTCTTTTTAATTTTGTTGGACTGCCAGCTTTTGGGGGGAGGAGTAATTGTAAAATAAAATCCAAGGCAGGTTAGGTTTTTTTGGCCCTTAGAACAAAGATTTGGAGCCTCACATTTTCCTCTGTAAACCTCTGGGATTTGTTCAATGGGTCTGAAATTATGTGGGTTTAGGTATTTAAAGTGCAGATTATAGAGTCCTCCCTTGTGGAATGTTCGATTTTATAGCTGTGGAGCTATTCTGTCGTTCAGAGGTAGGTAGCCTCCTGTGGGTGTTAAGGTGGCCAGGGTCAGACTTACATAGGCAGATAGGAGGGGTGGGGGAGAAGATATGCAGATATGAGGGGTTTTGGAGACAGGTTAGGTCTCTTTGCAAGAAAAAAATATTCCCACTCAGTCAAGGCTCATTTGACCTTGGCATTTGGAGCACAGGGCAGACCTTTCGGGAGAGCACCTCATTGTTAAGCCTTCTGCAGGTCAGTTTACATGTAAAAAGCCTATTTTCAGACTTTTAAACCCCTTCTGTGGAAGAAATTCTCCAAAGACCATTTTTAATTTTGAGAAATTGCGAAGCAGCCCTCAAATGAGGCCTGATCCAGCATTTCGAATGGCAGCACAGACTGCTCACCGGGGGTTGCAAGGGGTAGTTTTACAAAAGCAAAAATCAGGCCTTCTTTCAGCACTGCAGTTTCCCATGGCAAGGTTATGATGCTTGCTGATAGACAGCTTTTCATTCTCTGTCTTAAAGATTTTCTTGGAAAGGTTTTCTCGTGAAGGCTGCCTACTCCTGGGTTGGGTTTTTTTTGTTTTGTGCTTTGTTTTTGTTTTTGTTTTTGTTTTTTTTTGGTCATTCATTTCTCGTAATGGACAAAATTAAAAAAAAAAAAACTTTAAATGATTTGCACCAACTAATTTTGCCAGTGCCTTGGGAAAGCTGCCACTGAATACTGCCGCCCCCCCCCAACCCCAGCAGACCTCCTACATCATGGGTAAAAGTCAAAAACCTAATCCTCATCTCCTCAGGGGTCTGGCGGAGTGAAGCCATCAACATTGAGATGTGGGGAGCAGAGTGGCTGTGGCAAGGCAGATGTGTGTCTGCCTATCGCTCCCACAGCAAGTTTTTATCAAGCAGCATCTTGGAGGGGAAAGAAAGAACTTGACATTGGGTATTTGGAGACCTGGAGTCAGCCCTGCCACTTAAAAGTTGGGCGATCTTTAGTTGCAAGACTGGGGATGATGGTTCCTCCTAGAGATTGGATTTACTGGAAATAGTGCATGTGAAGGCATTTGTTCCTGTGAAGCTGGGGCTGGCAAGTGTTGGTGGATATGGTGGCTCTTAAATGGAGAGCTTATTAATTGAAAGCTTACTGTGCACAGAACCCTGTGCTAGGTGTTGAGGGGATTTACAAGGAGGTATTCCGGCATAGCGCCTGGAGGAGTCTGTAATCTGCAGGAGGAGGGAAGATTGCACAGGGAAAATGGTTAAAGAACAATGTCTGCTTGTTAGAAGGCATATCTGGCTCTGGCAACCATTTCACCAGGCACTTATAAGGCCCATTTAACATTATATGACAATACAGGCTTCTTAACAGCAAGGGCCTGGCACCTGGCCAGTGTGCCCGCCTTGATGTTAGCTCTAACGCAGCTCTGCTGGGCCGGGCATAGTGACTGTGAACTTGGCACACACACCAGCAGGTTGGTCAGACAGCTGCTGTTTGGGGCCTGGAAGGTGGGGCGGGGGGGTGTTGGGGGGATAGGGTGGGGGTGGGGAGGGCCCTTCCAGGAGGGGCAGAAGAAGTACCAGAAGCACAAACGAGAGCTCCAACTCAAATTCAGGCAAGGGTAGCAGCCAGGACAGATGTGACTTTAGGAACTGAAAGGCTCAGCTGGGCTGAGGTGCTGGCTGAAAATCTAGAACGAAGTTGTAAATTCGAGGCTGCTGCTGAAAGTGAAAGGGGAGGCGTTTGTATGTACCAGGACCGCATTGCCTAAATGCATTGTTCATTTTGCATACGTTCAGCAAATTTTTGGTGGGGGGGGGGGCTGTGAAGGGCCTTGGGTTAGACTTAGCTGGGAATACAAGGTGGATGAAGCCTGGTCTGTGCCCTTAAGCTCAGAACTGATGATGGAGACCAATATGAAAAGAGGCGGTATGATCCAGGGGGTTGGCAAGAGGCAGAGGCCATAGCATGCCGTGGGTGGTGCGGAGGCAGAGAGAGGAGCGAGGCATTATGGGAGCACAGAGGAGGGCTGCCCAAGGCCATCTGGGGAAGTCTGGGAAGTTGGTTACTCTTTTCTCAGTGTTTTCAGTGAACTGTGAACACAGAGGTCGATCCTGAAAGCCCCAAACATGAAGGCTGACCAAATCAGGAGTTCACTGAACAGTTCTCATACCCTTTGGTGGCACTGGACAGAATAGCTGGTATATCTTAAAGCCCTGAGTAGGGATGTGGCTGTGACTCTTGGACATTTCATATGGCCTCCTGTCTTAGCTCACTGGCTGCCACTCTGGAGCTTCTGTGGTTATTGGACTCAAACATTTTGGTTTGCAGTTATGTTTAGGTCAGACTTGTATTTTTTCCTAAGTCCTGTCTATTGTACCAGGAATGGTATATGATAATTTGAATGTGTACTTAAGCAATATTGAATGTCTTATTGGGGGGGGAGTCACCTCTAGTTGCAAATAATGTGGTTTTATTCTATGCCCTATGTACAATATAGGCCCTAGCAGGGAAAATTGCTGCCTTTCTCTCTTCTGAAATTGAGGAGTAGAAGAAAATTGACCATTGATGGATGACTCGGAGTTGAACTTGGTAAGAGTGAGCCAGGGGAAAGCATGTTGAATGACTTCTGGTGGACTATCCCCGTTGTGCTTAATACTCTTTCCACTTCCTCTCCACTAATACCTGTCTTAGTTGGCATCGGAGCCTGTGCTTATATTTTTCCTGCCAATCCTGTTTGAGTCTGGAGGTGTGTGGGGGGAGGGGAAGGAGATGGTTTCACACTTTATAACTTAGTGCTATTTCTGGTTGCTGCTTGAGGAGTTCCTTCCTTGAGCTTAAGTGGATGAGCAGACAGGAACTTTGCAGAACTCTGGAATTCTGGTATTCTGTGCAGTGGGATTTATTTTGGATCTGTTTTGACCTGGTGTAAAAAAAAAAAAAACAAACAAAAAATTCAAAATAGGAAGGGACGACAGAAGCAACAATTTTGACTCAGCTAAGTTATTAATGCTAACTTCAGCATGTTAAATTGCTCTGAATATTAGTGTCTTCATGCTTCATTCATGGTGTTAATGAAGGGAAATAGATATTAAAAGACAAGTATCTAGCACAAGGTCTAACATAGGAACAGTCAGTAAACAGAAGTATGGGACCATCTTTTTAGTGTCAGGAACAGAACCTGGAAGGCAAACATGTAGTTCCTAAGCCTGAATGAAACCAAAAGCAAATCTTGAGAACCTGCAGATTTCAGTGTGGTCACTCCTTGTCCCAGGGCTTGCCAAAGTGGGGTGTACAGACTTAGGGATGTGGTGCAAAACCATCCTTTGGGGTTTACGAAGAAATTATTACCCTGTTATTAATAGTATGGGCTTTCACACTTTTTGTTAACAAAGATTTGAGGAAAAAAACCAAAAGAATAGCATAACAATGCCCATGTACCTCTTAACCAGCTGAAACAGCAACTCCTGGTCAAGCTACATTTATCTCTGCCTGTCCCGCCTCCACCCACTCCCCAATTATTTTTGAAGCAAATTCCAGATCTCCCCTAATTTCATCCATAATTTATTTTCATCCAGAATATTTAAACTGCATCCTTATTTCTGTATTTTAAAATGTTTTATAAGGGGCACCTGGGTGGCTCAGTCGTTAAGTGTCTGCCTTCGGCTCAGGTCATGATCCCAGGGTCCTGGGATCGAGCCCCGCATCGGGCTCCCTGCTCTGGGGGAGGCCTGCTTCTCCCTCTCCTGCTCCCCTTGCTTGTGTTCCCTCTCTCGCTGTGTCTCTCTCTGTCAAATAGATAAATCTTTTAAAAAAGTTTTATAATATACATAATGGTGTACTAGTATATAGAATTTACAATCCACAGATAAAGACAAATATTTGAAGGGTATATACTTAGTGTTTTATGGTGACATGCCTGAGTTTTTGAGCAAAACCATCGCTGTGCCCCCCCCAACTCTTTATGAATAGTAGCTTTGCTTCCAGAAGTAATGCCCAAGCTTCTTTTTTTTGGGGGGGACCTCCTCTGGGACCCTTTTCCCCCCTCCCTTACACAAGCAGTTGGCCCCCATTTTCACATCTAGCTTTCTGCCCGAGGCTGTGAGGTTCCTTGTTTTCATAGTGAGCAGCATATAGTCTCTGCACATGTATTTGACTGATGCATCATGGACTGGATCTTCTCCTTGTCCCTCTTCTCTGCCCCTTCCAGAGAAGGCAGGAGTGAGGAAGGGATAAGGCAAGATAAGCTGTAAGTGGGGGAGAGGGGAAGGTTGAAGAGGAGAAGGTGGACTACACATCTGTCTTCTGAAGAGTCTGTCAGCAAATATTCACTGGGTGCCTCCATGCAGAACTGGAGGCTGGGAGAGTGTAGGAGAGGCCAAGAACGCCCATTGCTTTCCATCTGAGGGCTCATGTATTTTCAGGGAGGCGAAACCAGTTTCTATGGGTCAAGACCAACTAGAAAGAAAGGCTAAACTATGGGCTCTAGACTACACCTGGGGCTAAAAGGAGTCAGTCAGACCAAATGAGCGAGGTAGGCGAGGTGTGGTTCAGTGGGGAGTGGCATTGGTATTGTAAACAGCAGCTGCAGATCTCCTCCGCAGTTGTCCCCTGGCCATGTGGGTCTGGTGAGGCCACGTGACTGTTCTTCAGGAGAAGGTGGATGTCTGGCTTTTAGACAAAACTCTATAGATTCTTAAAAGTGTTGGCAACTAATTTGGATTTAAAAAAAAAAAAATGCACAGAAACTGTGGGCCAAGCCAAACACGTCTGCAGGCTGGATCAGGCCAGAGGCCACCAATTTGCAGTGCCTGGATTGAAAGGACTCTGTGGGTTCCAGGAGGTAAAAATCCATGCTTGGGTGTAAAGGTTATGGGGAAACAAGCTTCTGTATAAAGGAAAGGAAAACTTTCTGATAGAAGAGTTCTAAATTGGATTGCTTTGGGAGATGAGCTCTCTGTTACCATAAGCAAATTGCTATTGAATATTTGGTGTCAGGCACTAGGTCCTGTCTGAGCTCTCCATCAGCTAATTTCCAGAGCAGTGGATGAGGGAAGTATTACTGGATGCCGGGGAAAGTATGTCAGGGACATTTATGTATTAGGGGATGGAGAAGGATTTTTCTGGAAGGCTTTCCAGAAAAAAGGTGGAAGGAAGGAGTTGGTTAGTCAAAGAGTAGAGTTCCCAGAAGGCCCCTTTGTGATGATACCTTTAAGGAATGGAAACCTGGCTTTAAGGTTTGGAGTTTGGAGAGCCAGAGGGAAGGAAGGGTGCAGATAGAGGTCAGAGAACTAGACAGAGGCCAGGTTGTGGGATCCTTGGATCCTTCATTTCAGTCAAGACTTCTTATATGGCAGGTAAAGAACACCCAGTTACACTGGCTGAACAAGAAAGGAACTATTGCTTTAAGTGCTTGAACAGTCTGGGTAGATCTTTGGGCAGTCCCTAGATTAGGGCTCAAACAATGTGGGCAGTACACAGTTTCTCTGCATGCCTACTTTCTTAAATAGGTCCTCCCCTTTGTTTCAACATGGCAGGCAGTAGCTTAGCAGTGTTTGAGTTGGGAACTCGCTGCTATTCGTGCCTGAGTGTCTTGCATTTGGAGATGTGCTATGGGGGAAAAGGAACTAGGAATCTGGAGAAAGCTCGGTACCCAGAAAACTCAGCTGAAATGGTTTAGGATTCAGACACCAGCTGCCACCAGCTGCTAGGGCCTTCTCCATAGCTTTGTTCTGACTCCCCAAGTCCAGTTCAGAGAGGGCCTGCTGTGTGGTCTCCCTGCTTCTGGCTGGAAGGCAGGCTGCCTAGCTTTCCACTGCGGTCTTGTGGTCTGCCCTCAGGTGGTGTACAAATCCAGGCTTAGCAGGCCCGTGGCACACCTTTCCTCCCTGACCATTCAGTTCCTCAGATCACTGGGTGCCATGAGGACTGGGAAGAATGAGGGAGCGTCACATCTACCTCCCTTTTACAGATGAGAAACTGAGGCCCAATGAGGCAGGTGGCTCTCTGGGGATCACACCAGTAGTATAGTGGTAGACTTAGAACGCAAGTGTTGGTCTTAAAACTCCTGCTTTTTGACCTTTTACACAGTATTATCCTGTGGGAGCTCCATTTTTTCCAAGAGAGTTTTGCCTTAAAATGGAAAGGAAACTTAATTAAGACCTTTACATTCCTTTGTGAGGGGGGAGAGTTTTTGACGGATGAGAATATAAAGCTGATAGTTGACTTTGACAACTGACTGGGTTTTTGTTTTTGTTTCAGTAAGTTGTTATTGAAATATCTAAAAGTTGGTGAGCCACAGATGAAACAAAAATTTTGAGACTTCTACAATGTTGTTAGCTGTTTTTTTTTTTTTAAGAGCAATTTTAAATGGTCCGTTTATTTATAATTGTGAACTGTACCACCACTAGAGTAATTTTTTATTTAAAAGGTAAAGCATATAAAGAAAACAAAACTTGAAGGGAGGAACACTTTGGTTTTTGTTTATGTAAAGGCTACTGAAGGAAATTCCACCTGTAATTTTCAGGCAAAGTTCTATTTTGGATTCCCAGAACTTGCATCTCCCTAGTCATTAGGAGTATGAAGTTTTTGTTTTGCTTTGCTTTAATTTTCACCAAGGAAAAAAAATGATTACTTTGGAGAAGTTATTTATTCAATTTGATAATGAAACAAAATAAAATGTCATTTGAATGCCTCTTTACCTTGCCCACTTTGTTCTGAGTTCAAAAGGAGAAAGGAGTTTTCCTCTCCTTCAGATTACATAGTCCAATGATTTCTGAGTTAATTACAGTTAGAAAAATTCCAACACCTAAATACCAGCGTGGATCGCTGAAAAGTAACTTACAGTCCATATTTCCCTGGAAATCGTGTGTTTTATTGTAATTGTAGAGAAGAAACCAGTGGGTAAATTGTTATCTGTTGTGTGTGATAACGTCTTGATTCTGTTCCAACCATAACAATTATTTTAAAGACTGTCAAGGCCCAAGACTGTAGCACTTTTTTTAATTCCCCTTGGACATTTTTTTAAGTTTTATTTTTGCATGGAGTATTTAAAAAAAAAAATACTTTCGAGGCCCTGGTGGAAGGGCAGTGAAAATCGACAAGCCAGTGAGAATGAATCTGAATTTTTAATTAGGCTTTGAGTTGTTTCTTCAAAGTGTAGAGACATCATTAGTGATGTAAGTCTTGTTGCGTTAGCAGAGACTGACGTTTTACTTCAAACGTGGAGAGTGCATCTGTCCCGTGCAGATAAAAGTTGCCAAGTGTGGAATAGCAAGGTGGATTGGTAGATAATTAGCTGTCCCACATTACTGCAGGGGGGCAGACGCCTGCCAGTCATGGGCAGGAAGGAGGAATTATTAGTGGGAGAAAATCCAAGTGTGTCATAAAGCAATTTGGAATCACTTCAGCTGTGGCAGAGCTGATAAGGCGTGCATTAAGGAAACAAGACAAACTGAGTCTAGTATATGATGGCCAACTTTCTTTTTAAGAAATCTTAATTCAAAAGAGGAATGGCTAGAAATTAATGATCCATAAATACAGTGGAGTGCAGATTCATCAGTCTGCCCTGACTCCATATATAAAATAATTACCAAGCTTAAAATAGTCTTTGTATTCTCATGTATCTTGAAAATAAAGTGAGGATTCTATACAGGAGAGAAAAGAATCACAGGGATGCCATAAAGAAGTGTGCAGTGTCTAACCATGAAAACACATTTGAAGAAGAAATTTTGAAGGATATCACCTCTCTAACATAAATGTTATAATAATTATAAGTGATTTGAGTATATATTGCCTTATTGGTAGAGTACAGGCGTGTACTTAAATATTCTTAAGTGTTTTTGTGATGCTTACATTCCTTTCTAAGAAATAAGAGGTACAGAAGGACTTGTTGGCTTTCTTGCCCATCCTCAATTATTTGCTAACTCAGATGAGACTTTATGGGATGTTTTTGTCCATTTGGATGGTTCCCTGTGCCCATGCCCAGATACTGGACTTGTTTGTCCTAATTTCATCCACTTTTATTGGGTTGGCTTTTTCCAAAGCCAGGGCCTCTTCTGCCAGCCCAGAAGCAGGAGGTGCTGAAGTGGGATGTGTTCCGGGTTCTGCTTGGGTAGAAGTGGCACCTCTGAATGAGGCCTACCCCTGGCCACTCTGCGAGAGAGGCTGTTTTTTACTCTTTGCTTCCTGTTCTCTCTTCTCGCTGGGGGAAGGTCACTGGGTTGTTGCTGCCTGTGTGGTTTCAGAGAAAGCCTGGAGAATTGAGGTTTTTGGCAATCTTGGCTCTTGGATCCAGAGTTGACTCCATCAATCCTCCTGTGAAATGGGGATATTTACCCTTTTGTAGTCTTGGGGTGGGGTTAGGGGATACAGGACAGGGGACCAGACTTTGTCCTGAATGTGAACCAATCGTATTTGTTATGGGTTGAGTTCCCTGGAGTTAGTGTAAATTAATATGACCATCAAGGAAGCCTAGACCTTTTTTTTTTCCATACATGTATATTGAGATAATAAATGTGGGCAAGTGTTGCAAACACTTGTAAAGCTTTGTACAGGTGGGAGTTATTAGAGCATGAACTCCCATAACGAAATTCTGCCCAGATTTATTCATCATATAGTCCTGGTGTGGGTCAGTACTGTCTCTGGCACATAGTAAGGACTCAAAAAATGTGGACTACAGAAATTGGCCAACTTTCAACAGTAGACTTTGTGACATTCTCATGTTTACTCCAAATTTAGCTTTTGCTACTGTTTCATGTATCAATTTCATTAATTACTCTAGGCTTACAGCTAAATGTCTTCAGCCTTTACTGGCTACTAAAGATTTAAAATGTTTCAGATTAGTGAAAGTATCTAGCAGAATATCAAGCATATTAGGACTCTTAAGTATTGATTGGTTCTGATGTCTAATTTCTTCATGTGAGAGAAAATTGAGGTATGTATATTGGAATATAACAAAGACAAAAGTGTATTTGCAGAGTATGTACTTAGAGCTACTTTATCCTAGAGGCTAGAATTTATTAATTAACTATTTATTGAGCATGTACTATATGCCAGGTCCTATGCTTGGATTTCAGTTTGTGATTTAAAAGAGCCACAAGCCTTCTTCTCATGGAGTATACCATCTGCTAGGGGAAATAGACATTAAAGAAATAATCATGTAAGTAAATATAAACTATCAATTTTTGAATAGTATTAGAAGGAAGCCAGGGCTATTAGAAAGATTACCAGGGAGATGTTTGAAAATCTTTGGGGAGGGGGGAGTCAGAATGTTACTTCTTTGCCTGAAATTCTCTAAAGGTTCCTGTCTAACTCAGCATAAAATCCCAAGTTACAGGGGCCTTTACAGCCACATGGGACCTAGCCCCTGATATTTTTGTGGCTTTACCTCCCCTCACCCCACCCAACTACCACCCTTCCCACACACACACATACACTGTTCCTCTAATATTCCAAGCACACACCTGCCCCAGGGTCTTTGAACTTGTTCCCTCTGCCTAGGAATAGCAAGAAGCACTCCTAGGGCACCTTTAATGGTACCCTGCTTTGCCTGTCCTCACTCTGTCTCCTTACCTTGTTTACTTTATTGTTTGTCACACCCCTTAACCTCCTACAGGTTGCTCTGTATTGTTCAGTCCTGTTTTCATGTGGAATGGTGCTTGGTACTTATAATCACTCAAATACTTAACTGGACAAGGGTGAGAGGGAGTGACAACTCTCAACTGGTAGTATGGGAAAGAATCTGGCTCCTTTCCAGCACCTCCTCAATCAGAGGAGGGGTTGAGGGGGTTTGCAGAAAGAGGAGGAGCCAGTGGGGGGGGCGAGGGTTTGGGGAGCCTCACAAAGAAGGAGCCAATCAGGGGAGGAGTTGGGAGCTGCTGAAGGAGGAATGAGAATCAAGGGAGGGTTTGGGGTGGGGGGACTAGCATCCCAACAGAGGGAAGAGCCTACATCCAAGTCTTGAGAGGCAGGACTATGGCCCACTTTGAAGAACTGAAATCAAACCAGGGGCTGACTTAGTATGCGTGCAGAAAGATGCTGCAAGTGAAGAATTTGGAGTCTTATTCCTAGTTAACACAAGGATAGTTGTTTGCCATTAACTCTTTGGTCATGACTTTCCTGATAAGGTCCCATTAGAAGGATGAGGATTCAGAGTGAAAGACCCGGGATCTGTAGAGGTCTGGAAATTGGACAATCTGCAGTAGGCCGTCTGTTTTTTCCAGGTGAGGGAGGAGAGAGAGAAGAGACTGCAGCTTCATTCACATAGATCATGGAGAAAAATTTAAATGTAGCTTCATAGTTCTTTATAATTAAAAAAAAATACTCATGCTTCCCATGTTATTTCTTGGCAAAAAAAACAAAACAACCCCCCCCCAAAAAAAACCTGGAATCAACTGAGTACAGTAATGAAGTCCTGCACTAATGATTCAAATATACTTTCCCCCCACTGCCTTACATTCGTTTAGTTACATGCAGTAAAAGTATTTTTCCCCTGCAGATAGTAATCATCACTTTTTAATGTGGCTTTGACCTTTTATAACCAAATCTTTGAAAAACCTCAAATATTTTTTCATGTTATTTAAAAAATTGTAAAATCTACATAACATTACATTTTCTATTTGAACCATTTTTAATTGTTCAGTTCTGGGCATTAACTACTTTCATGATGCTGTGTGGCTATTACCACCATCCGTCTCCGGAACTTTTTCCGTCTTCCCTGACTGAAACTCTGTACTCATTAAACATCTCTCTTCTTCTCCCTGCAGCCCCTGGTAACTATTAATTTCTTTCTCTATGAATTAGATTACTCTAAGCAGCTCATATAAATGGTGGAATCATACAATATTTGTCCTTTTGTGACTGACTTATTTACCATAATGTCTTCAGGGTTCATTCATGTTATAACATGAATCACAATTTCCTTCCTTTTTAAGGTTGAGTAATTACCCATTGTATGTATATGCTACATTGTGTTTGTTCATTCATCTATCAATGGACACTTCCACCTTTTGGCTACTGTAAATAATGCTTCTATGAACATGAGTGTACAGATGTTTGAGTCCCTGCTTTCATTTCTTTTGGGTATATACCCAGAGTGGAATGGCTAGATCACAGAATTCTATGTTTAATTTTTTGAGGAATAGTCCTACTGTTTTCCATAGTAACTGACATTTTATATATATCTATATTTTAAAGATTTCATTTATTTATTTAACAGACACAGCGAGAGAGGGAACACAAGCAGGGGGATTGGGAGAGGGAGGAGAAGCAGGCTTCCTGCGGAGCAGGGAGCCTGATGCAGGGCTCAATCACAGGACCCTGGGATCATGACCTGAGCCAAAGACAGATGCTTAAGGACTGAGCCACCCAGGTGCCCCTTATATATTTATAATTATATATATATATAATTTTTAAAGATTTTTACTTATTAGAGATCACGGAGGGAGAGGGAGAAGTAAACTCCCTGCTGAGGAGGAAGCCCAATGTGAGGCTCCATCCCAGGACTCTGAGATCATGACCTGAGCTGAAAGCAGATGCTTAACCAATTGAGCCACCCAGGCACCCCACTGACATCATATTCTTACAGCAATGCACAAGAATTCTCACTTCTCCACATCCTTGCCAAAACTTGCTTCTGTAAAATAGCCATCCTGATGGGTGTGAAAAGGTATTCTGTGGTATAGAGTTCCATGAATTTGGATAAATGAACAGTCAAGCAACTATCATCATAGTCAATGCAGAGAACTTTTTATCACCCCCCAAATTCTGATGTTGCTCCTTTGTAGTCAGTCCTCTCTTCACCCCACTTGGAACCCCTGAAAACCACTGGGGTGTTCCCCATCTCTGTAGTTTTGTCTTTTCTAGAATGTGCTATAAATGCTTTATGATTTGCACTTTGAGTCTTGGTTTTTAAATTTAACATAATTTGACATTCATCCATGCTGTGTATATGAATAGTTCATTCCTTTTTATTGTTGCATAGAATTCCATTGTTGTGTACCAACTCACTGGTTTGTTTATCCATTTACCAATTGAAAAGGTTTGGATTTCTTAAAATCATAAATCTATAAGCATTCCTACTATAGACATTTAAGTAGAAGTTCTTGTTTGAACATAAGTTTTCACATTTTTAAGGGTGGGATTATTATGTCATACGTTAAACTTTGTAAGAAACTGCCAGTCTGCTTTCCAGACAGTGTCTATCATTTATTTATTTATTTTTTAAAGATTTTTGTTTGAGAGAGCAAGAGAGGGCAATCAGGGTGAGGGGCAGAGGGAGAAGCAGGGAGCCTGATGTGGAGGGTGGGGGGCTTAGGGGGGTTGGGAGGACAGATTCCAGGATCATGACCCCAGCCGAAGTCAGATGCTTAATGGACTAAGCCACCCAGGCGCCCCTGGGTCTATATCCTTTTGTTATTCCACTAGCAATGTATGAACGTCATGGTTGCTCCCCATCTTCACCAGAACTTGATTGGGTCAGTCATTGTAACATTAACCATTGTAAAATGTGAAGTAATAAATCATTGTGGTTTTAATCAACATCTCCCTAGTGAATAATGGTGCGGAGCATTTTTCAATGTGCCTATTTGCCATTTGTGTGTGTGTGTGTATAATATATATATATATATAGATAGATGTAATTTTCTGGCAAAATGCCAAAACTTTCGACTTTTTTTAAGATTTTATTTTTTTGACAGAGGTTTAACAGAGAACAAGCAGGGGGAGCAGCAGGGAGAGGGAGAAGCAGGCTCCCATTGAGCAGGGACATGGGGCTCAATCCCAGAACCCTGGGATCATGACCCCAGCTGAGAGACACTTAACCAACTGAGCCACCCAGTCACCCCAACTTTTGACCATTTTTAAATTGGGTTGTTTCCTTATTGACTTTTTGAAAAACAATTTATTGGTTTTATTAATTTTGTAGATGTTTACAGTGGATGCCATCTAGTTTTAGAACATTTCCATTCCAAAAGTTCCAAGTTCCAAAGTGCCTCAGTTTTGAGGGTTTTTTTTGTTTTGTTTTAAATTCAGATGTACTTTTTATTTTCTTTATGGGGGCCAAAATCTGTTGTGAGAACAAGATAACTTAAAAAAAAGGTATTTGCTTTTATTAATAATCACCAGGGTTAGAAAGAATAAACCATAATCCAGGATAGATAAAAATCTTTAAAAGAGAGTTGTGGATTTTGCAGTTCTTGTTTTCAGCTAGAAACAAAGCCCTATTAAGGAGTTTTGGTTAATGTGGCCTACGTACGTTCTTAGATTGAGTCAATCAATTGATGAGTAACTGTTGATTGCACTCCTGTAATGTTCCAGCTCTGCTCAAGTTGTAGGACACAGGGATGAACAGAACAGAGTCCCTACCTTTGAGGGTCTTACTTTCTACAAGAGGAAGATGGATATTTAAATATGCAAAAAATCAAATAAAGGGGACATTGGACTGTGATCAGTTCTGTGAAGATGAAGAAGGTTAATGTGGGGTTCAAGGGTGGCCTCTTAGAGGGGTTGGTATTTGAGCTGAGGTGAGGATGTGTTGGGGGCTGCATGGGAGAAGCTGGGGGAAGGAGTAGAAAGCACGTGGTCTGGGTGGGAAAACCAACTTGGTGTGTTTGAGAAGCTGAAAGAAGGCATAGAAGGAAAGAATGGAGGAAGAGGAGAAAGGATAGATCACTGTGGAGAGCAACGAGTTTTCATTTCATTCTGGCTGAAATGGGAAGGATTTTAGGCATGCAAGTGATGTGGTTGACTTTTGCTTTAGAAATAATCCCTCTGGCTGTTGGGTGCCCTGGTTGTATGTATGTGGTGGGGGTGGAGGACCGGTTAGAGAAATGAAAGGATTTATTCTTCATGGAAAGATAGCATCCCATTTGCCTCTGTGATTGCATTTAAATATGAGGAAATCGTAGTCGTTAATGATGTCTATCAACAAAGGTCCCGTGGGCCAAGGCTATTATTAAAAGAAAGGACAGCTGCAACAGAAAAAAAAGAATCAAGGAAAGAAGACTTTCCATATAAAAAGTGGGAGACAACAGTGATTGCTCATATTTATAGATATTCTCTGCCAAAGTGATTATTAAAGGCAGTTGAGACTTTAGCCTACCAGCTATGTAACTTTAAAGATTTTTAAAAAAGATTTTAAGTAATCTCTACACCCAACGTAGGGCTCAGACTCACAACCCCAAGATCAAGAGTCACATGGTCTACCAACTGAACCAGCCAGGTGCCCCCAGCTATGTAACTTTTGACAAGTCTTTTTTTTTTTTTTTTTCCCTCCATAGCCTCATTTTCTCACTTTATTAGCAGAAAAATAATACCTGCCTCAACTCTGGATTGTTGTAAGGGTGGCAATGTACATACGCCATAGACTCATGCTCCTCTCTGATTCTGTTAGGATGTTTTGAATTGCAAGTAACAACCCATCCCTGCTGAAACTGCCTTAAAAGATAAAGTGAGCTTGTCGTCTTAAATAGCTGAAAAGAGGTTTACAGAGAGAGTGAGCTTCAGGCACAGTTTGATTTAGAGCCCTGGCTACCTCCTCCCCACCTCCTTTCTTTCCAGGCTTTGCCCTCCTCAAGGTGTCAGCTTATCCTCAGGCTGGTTTTACCTGTTCAGGGAAATGAGTGCTGGGATTCCAGGCCTCTCAGGAGCACATCAGAAGACGACCCTTCCCTCCTCCACTCATTTGGAGGGTGCCTTGGGCTTACCCTGATGGGACTTGGCTGTGGTTAGCAGAATGCAAGAGGTTGGGATTCCATTATTTTGTGCTCATCAGGATCTACTCCTAGACCTGGGCGTTGGTTGATTACACCTGCATTTCCTGACTCCTGCCTAATCTAGTGATTTGGGCAGCAGAGAAATGACACAAACCTTTACTGTATTCACTGATCATTTCAGTGGCAGAATATGAGAATGGTTTTAATCCTTTTGGCTAGTGTCCTAGTTATGCTGGATTCTCCTCTCTCACTTTTAAATATTTACTGAGCACTTATGTGAAACGTAGGACGTAACTTGAGTCATGTCAGCATGATAATCTGAGTCTGCTTCATCTATTTGGTTAGTAAAAGAACCCAAATCAATTAGTTTAGAAGGCAATTCTGCTACTTTATATATCAGAATATAGTTTTATGTTGATGTGAGGTGATTTTGGCTTGGAATTATCCATGCTGGTGGATTTACATTTTGTAAATCTATTACAGATAAATATTAATAACCTATCTTTTGTGGACAGGACCCTGTTTCTAAGCACCTGGTGACAGACTCTTTATAATCTGTGTTTTTCACATCTCAGGTTTTTGACCAATCTCTATTTGCCCATCCCTAATTTCTTGTTTCTGTTTCATGATGACATTTAGAAAAGCAAAAAAAATTGCTACTGTCTGATGTGGTTATTAAACCACTTGTATTTAGTTCATGTAGTTGTTTGAAAACCTAACACCCATTAGTTTCAATAAACAAATACAAATTTTATTGGATTTCAATACATGATTTTTGAGAGCTGTATAATTATAAGGACAATTACCATCTATTTTGGACAAAGTTATCAAATTGAGTGTTTAGGGAATCTCATTACAACATAGTGAAATATGAAGGAGGTGAAGTATGAAAAGTATCCTTTTTTAGTTTGGCCTCCAAAAATTTGTCTTCTCTTTGATCTGATTCAAGAGTTACAGGATTTGAATGTAATACAGTGAATTTCTTTTTGAATTTTCTTTTAGCACGTTCCTAAACTATGGAAATAAAGGGATGTGGTGCCATGTCTCTGACACTGAATCAAGAGATGAGAAACCTGGTAACATAACTGCCATTGTTCCTCCATTGTTTCAACATATTTAAATACCAAGCAGTGTCTTACAGCATCATTTTAGGTAACTTCCATTTATTAGCATTTGATTTTTAAACATTGGTTCTCTTAGTTACGCTAAGATCAAGATTGTATAGACAGTGGACTGTTTCTTCCTAGTTTTGTCATATTAGAATTCTATGAATGCCTTTTTCCTCAAAACATTCCTATCACTATATAACTAGCCCCTTTAAAACTTCAGGGGGGATTCTGTGTGTAAACAAAATAACCAGGGAAATTAGGTAAATGATGAAAAAATTTTCATTTTACATCTAGATAATGTCTACTACTTGCCAGGCATCCTTGTGGATGCTGAAGATAGTCAACAGAATGCAGGCCTGCTTTCCTGGAGCAGATGTGCTCCTGGGGAGATGAGAGAGCGGCCTGCAAACAGCAGGGGGTGCCGGGGGGGGGGGGCGGCGAGGGGGAGTTCAGGGAAATTATGCCAGTGCAGTGGTCAAGACTTGGCTTGAGGGCTGTGGATGGGTCACGTGGCCTGCAGGGCTTGCCTAAGGACTTAACTCTTTGCACGCTAGTTTCTCCCAAGTTCCTTCTTAGGACATTTTTAGAAGACTCAACAATGGCCTGAAAACCATTACTGTGCTTGACTCTTCCTCTGTGTTTCCTATAGACCCTTAACTTGGATTTTTAATTTTTTTTGAAAAGCCTGAGACTCCATTCTCCAGTCTCCTAGGACTGTCCTGTCAGGAAAGGGCTGCTTATCTTCCTGTAGGTTTTGTGGATTTGCTTCAGACTCAAAGCTGTTTTTAAGTAGTGCAGAGGCATTCCCCGAAGGTGGCAAGAGATGTGAACACTTCCAGCTATCCTCAGTTTACAAACACTTTGGCTTCCAAAGCTCATTTTGAAGTCTGTTGTTTGGAACAACATTCAGCCAGAGGGGTTATAAAAGCAGACCCAGTTCCCAGGCCAACTCACAAAAGCCTGGTTAGAGTAACTAGGGTTTTAATCCAAGCTTCCTGTTCTTCTGAGCTTCAAGGTTCCTTGCCATAAAAATTGGGGGTGCACTCCTGGTGGCTGTAGGGTTCTAAGAGAAGGTCTGAGGGCGTGTCTGGTGTAATGCCTGATGCCAGAGGTCTCACAAAGTGTTAGCCTGTGTGAAGAGAGGTGTTGCTGGGTCCTTAGGATTTAATGCTCTATCCCCCACTTCTAGGTTTTGTGTAGCAGTGAGGGTCCTGGGTGTATGTGGGGATAAGAAATGAATGGGATGAACCTCCTGTATTAAGGGCCTGGAAAAAGGAAGTGTGTGATATTATTCATTGAGCACTTACTATGCACTGCATACTGTGCCAAGCACTTGTTAAGTATTGGCTATTCTCACGTAACTCGGACATAGCCCGGTGGATCAAGCTTGTTGCCAAAATGTCTGTTCCTCCGAACTTTGGCCAAAGGGGTTGGTCTTCTAGGTTTAAATGGTTCTAGCTCAGCCCCTGCTCAGGGCTACGGCTCCCTTTTTTTTTTAACCCCTTTTTCCAGTTTCACCCCTGCTTATAGATCAAGAATAACTGTTTGGGCACATTTTTGTCTGTGGCTAAGCAGTTTCAGCAAAAGGGAAGATGCTTTTCAAATTCCCAAAGGGCAGAACAGCCCTCTCTCTGGTACTGCAGGTCTGACTGGGCCCGGTTTCCTCTTGAAATGTCTCCCTGTGATGTTATAACTTAAAAGATGGAGGGTCGTTTGATCCAAGCCCAGGATTTGTTGGCTACAGGGTTTTTGTTAATAGAAAACACTCATGCACCTCTAGGGGGGAAAAATTAAAGCACATACTTCTTCCTCTTTGACCTTCGAACCCTTGCCATTTACATCAAACACTTGCTGGGAGAGAAGGCTAAATTAATAATCTGTGATAGCTCCCTCTCTAACAAGCTCACTTTAAACTTGGCATTTTCTCCTCAAGCTGATGAGTTTCCATCTTCTCAGAAGATGTGTGTGCCCTTCAGACATCTGAGGGAAGGGAATGCACTTTGTGGTAGGTGCAGTGCTTTGCCCACACAGTGTTCCTCATTCAGGGAGTCTCAAAAATATTTAGCCTTTCGAGAACCATTACAGAGTAGCTGTACTAAGACTCAGTGACTTGGCTTCCAAGCCTCCATTTCTTCATCTGTGAAGTGGGAATACTAGCTCCCTCAAAGAACTACGGTGCAGACCCAGTGAAGCATGAATGTAAAAGTGCTTTGTATCCTGCTTTTCCGTAATAATGTCTTAGTCTTAGGGGAGGTCAGAACAGCAGTGGGAATATAGGTGCAAAGCAACGTTTTCCTCTTTCAAATGTAGGACTGAAAGCTCCTGCCCGTTTTCAGTGAACCTGCAACCCTGGGCCGGGGGGGGGGGGGGGGGGGGGGCTCATGTGAGAGTTCAAAGATGGAATCTAGAAAAACTTTGCTTCAATAAGGTAGGTTTATTTACTTTTAAAGTTAATGTCTGGAGACCAGTATGAGAGGACTGTATAGTAATAGTGCCTTAAATTTGTTACTCTGCTTTGTGGCTTGGGCAGGAGTTGCTTCCAAATAAATATCCAAATTGTAAATGTTCAGTCCATGAATGAGAAGGTCTTGTATGTAGTAACCCAAAGCAGTGGAAAATGAGGTGCCTTTCTTCAAGGACTGTGCCCTTGTTTGTTTGTTTTATTAATGAAAATTAGCAGGAAGACATTAGCTTTGTTGTGTTGAAATCCTATACTCCCTTTCCTTCAAAGATCTTTCCTTAGTTTTCTTTCTTGACTAAAGATGGCTTGAAAGTCTGGAACTCTCAAATACTTGCCCATGAATTTAAAAAGACTAGGACTTTATTAGAAGTTTGGAATAAAAACAACAAAGAAAAAATTTTCATCAGGAAAGCATTATTTGGGGGAGGGAGAAGGGTTGAATATATCCTGTACGTACAGTGTAGACAGCCTATATACATGGGCAGTGTTTTATCCTTAGTGAAAGGCCACTCGAATTCTTGGTTGGCTTGAGGAATAAGGCATTTTTTTTTTATAACTTGAGAAAAATATAGGGAAGGATAACCCTCTATTTTGATGGCATGGAGCTGGGTTCTCCATTGTTTTGTTAGACCAGCATCTCTGGCCTGCGTCCCTTTTCTGAGCCTTTATCCATATGTCTGTTTCATGCCTTCAGATAACACCAAGTGGATCCTGGCTCCAGATCTCCAAGCTCATCTGCAGGAGTGAGTTTTTCCTGCTCATTACGTTCCTTCTTGGAGGTACTTTCCTCTGTTCTGAAATCCTCCATTATAAGGCACACAGGAGCAATAAGCTACTTTTTACAGAATACATAGCCCCGTGGTACCTTATCTTTAGAGTTAACAGAAGTGGACAAGACCCCACCGCCCCTGGGACTTCCTAGGCTTACTGTGCAGTTCTTGGTCTTCTGGAACAAATGCTGTTCCCAGGACCACTTTTAACTGCCTAGTTTAATACTGGTGAGTCATGCAAGGCATCGTGGTGTGAAGAGAATCATTGGGTTATCCTTGAGAGCTCAACTCTGGTATCGCCTTCTCTAGAAGATTGTTTTTGAGCACTCCCTTGTGACCCCTTAGAACTCTGTACTTGCCCTTGTGTGCTATTTATAGGTAGAAATGAAGTCTGCTTTCTCTGAGTCCTCAGTCCTTTGCATGTGCTCAGGATAAGTGTAGACCCTCAGTGAGTGCTGAATGAATGAATGAATGAATGAATGAACGAACGAACGAACGAACGAACGAGGGTGCTTGGAAGCAAATACCCGAGGCTCTACCTCAGTCCCTTTCCTCACCTATAACATGGTAAGGGGGGTGGGGAATAATACTTCACAGAACTGTTATATCAAGTGAGATGTCTCTAAAATCCCTTTTGAATCATAAAATCATTGACCTATTAGAAGAGTTCAGAAATACCCTCTGAGTGGAAGATTTCTTGTTTTATCTTTTATGTGTCTAGGTGAATAAAAGGAGTTGCCATTTATTACTATGGGTGGACTTGTTCTTTGTGTAACTGTTTCATTCTCCAGGAAGAAATAATCATGAAGAAATAATGAGGTGAAAGCTTAATCCTTCATTAAGCCAATGATGGCCTATGAGTGGTTTAATAACTTAAATATATAGTTGGACACCTCATGGATGATGCATTTTCTCAGGATGTGTAACAATATAATTTTTATTGGAAACTTGCTTCTATTTTGTACTTCCTACTTGCAAAGATTTGAGGAGCAGTTTGAAAAGTGCATATTACCATGCGGGGAATTATTATGCTCATCCTCTTGTGACTTTTGTATAGGAAGGAATACTTTGAATGTGTTATGGCCCCTAGCTGGGCAATACAAGAATGCCAGGGAAGGAAGGGGATTGTGTGGATACCAACTAGCTCCACCCAGGGGCTGCAGCAGCCCTTTTGGATAGTTTTGTCCGTTCCCCCCCCCCCCCCAACCTTTTATCAAGGAGAGGGGAGGCCCCCTGCCACTAATTTGAATCTTCCCTCTTCCTGCCACACCCACCACTTCTCCACCCTGCAGTAGGTTTAAACACATTTTGTGGGGGCCAACCCATTTCAGTGAGCTCGTGGCCCTCCTAATCTCCTTATAGAAGTGTATGCACGGGGGCGCCTGGGTGGCTCAGTCGTTAAGCGTCTGCCTTCGGCTCAGGACATGATCCCAGGGTCCTGGGATCAAGCCCCGCATCGGGCTCCCTGCTCCGCGAGAGGCCTGCTTCTCCCTCTCCCACTCCCCCTGCTTGTGTTCCCTCTCTCACTGTGTCTCTCTCTGTCAAATAAATAAAAATCTTTAAAAAAAAAAAAGTCACATGCTCTACCTATAAAAAAAAAAAAGTGTATGCACGTTCGGGGGCGTATTTAATAGACACGACTACCTCCATGAAAGAGGCCTTTGTGGAGGAGAGCCATTGTGTATTTCTCTATTTCTCAGCAGTTCCTGAGGCTCTTCCCGAGTCTCCCAGACACCGAAAGGCCAAGCTGGGAAGGACCTCCTCCAGAATAAAAGGGAGGGAGTGTTGGAGCTGGGGAGGGAGGAGGCTGAGCGCTGGAATGTGGAGACCCTTGGTCTTGGCACTCCAGAGCTGAGCATCTTAACATTTTCTCTTCTTCTTACCCCCAGCTGGGGATTTTGCATTTTCAATGAGGGCCCCACTACCCTAAGCTCTAGTGAAAGTGGATCACTTTAAGCCTGCAACAATGGTGGCTCCTTATCCTCTTAGTTAATGCTTTAGATAACTTTTCTTGTAGGCCAGGTAGGGGTTTCTAAAGTGGTGCTGTGACTCTGGCTTTGCCTGGTAAGACACAGGACGTTTTCTCATCTTTTCCAACAATCTTTTCTTCCCCTTAATTTTCCCTCCTTATTTCTCTTAATTTGAAGTTTTGGTTTTTTGGGGTTTTGTTTGTTTTTACGTCCACGTCTGTGGACAAGTTGAGCTATATTAATGACCTAATCATGAGCAGTTGTCAAAGAGAGGATTTACTTGTAAAGGATAGCAATTCTTGAGTTCCCAAACGACAACATCCCAAAGGCCTTATACTTATAAATACTAATAAGGATTTATACTTATTTGAATTTATTCTGTAAGTTCCAATCTAGAATTTAACCAAATGGGAGCTGCTTTTATTCACTGTTACCTACCAGAGAAACTACAGTGATTGTGCCTGATATGGTTCCTTAAATTGCTGGGAAAGGGAGGAAAAGTTCCCCCTCCCCCACAAAAGACCATTTTATTGGTAGGTAGGACTTAAAATAGTGTACTTTTAGGGGCACCTTTTATGTTCCAGGCATATGCCAAGGAGTAGAGTTTTATTTCTAATGCAGACAGTTACTGACTTCAGAAAGAGCAAACAACTTGTCTAGGATTTGAAAGTCAAAAGTGGAAGAGCTTTATAACAATAAAAAAATAAATAAATAAAATTTAAAAAAAAAGTGGAAGAGCTTGAATTCAAATCCATGTCAGCTTCTGCCTGAGACTTAGGTTAATACATTAATTGATTCAGCATTTGATGAGCTTCTTAATACTTGCTGTCTGCATAAATCTTGTTCCTTTTGTAGGGGGCTCCAGAGAATATGGGCGAGTGGGTGTGGGGAGAAGCTTACATTACTGTAGCTCAATCAAAAGGAAATACTTAGCAGACCCAGTGGTTGAAGACACATTTGTTTAGTTCGTTCCTCTGTCCCTAGTAGGCTTGTATGGGAACCCCTCCTACCCTGCTTGGAGGGAATGGGATGTATGTAGAAGTAACAAAGACTGGAAATGGATGTGAATATAAAGTGTTGCCATCATTATGTGGGGGCGTGGCACAGGACAGAACAGGAAAGAAAACCTGAGAACAGAATGCCAAATTCTAGTCTCAGATACAGTATACAGTGAATATCCTATATTCTGGCGTTTCTTCCTGATGTGTTAGGAAGAGCTGTCCTATATAATCTTAAACATTTATTTCTTGTCCTCTGTTAAATAAAGTAACTGCTGTCACTGTTTTCATACTGCTTGGCTGTTCTCCATTGTCTTCCACGTGACTTATTTCTCTAAAGAGTGTGTTTCCCCATGTACTTGATCTGCCTGCCTGGACTGAAGCTGGTGGAAGGACTTTGTCCCTTGTGTTCTTTGGGAGAGCGATGGAGAGATACACACGGGCAGAAAGAGAGGCAATAAAATTTCCTATTTGACTCAGACTTTAAGGGAATCAGTTTTTGTTTTTGTTTTTTAAACTCCTTTTGCACCCAAGTTGCTACAATGAATTTTCAAAGGACCCCTAACACTGAAGTCCTCAAATTTCTTCATCTCAGCCTACTCTTTTTTTTTTATGGTCAATATGTATATATTTTTTTATTTTATTATGTTAATCACCATACATTACATCATTAGGTTGTGATATAGTGTTCCATGATTCATTGTTTGTGTATAACACCCAGTGCTCCATGCAGTACGTGCCCTCCTTAATACCCATCACCAGGCTAACCCATCCCCCCACCCCCCTCCCTACTCTTTTTCCCTCCTTTTTCTAGAAGCTTAGGGCTGCATGTCCCCGTTCTCTGTTTCTTCCTAGGTGTGTCTTTCACAAGAAAATGGAACAAAAGTTGGAATACCTAAACAAATTGAAAAACAAAACGCCACGTCTGGACTTCTCTCCCTCTTTGTTGGCTGAGACCTTGGTAGCTGTATTTTAGTTATGCTATAATACATTTGAATAGCTTTGAGTGTACTGCCAAAGGCAAGAGGGCACTTAATACCCTTGCATTTTATAATTTGTTTGCCAACCAGGCTGCTCTCCCAGACAGTGCGTCCTAGAGCTTGGGTGGTTGTTGGGAAAGTGACTTGATGTTTGGTGCTTGTTTGAACTACTTTAGACCCATCCTTTGAAATCTGTGGACTATTTCACTCCTGCTAATAGGCTCAAGATTCTAGAAATGACGTGAGAATTTGCACAATTGCCTCACCTTATTTTTATTGAGAATATTTTGATTGCTTTTTAGCTAATTATTGTTTTTGAAGTATAGCCAGCCTGGAATATCTAAGAGGTGGTGTGCTAGGGAGCCGAGAGAAATCTAGCAGTCTTTGAGGTAGGAAACCATATTGTACATTTGGGGGGGGGGGGCTTGAGCTAATCACTTAACCTCTTTGCACCATAGTTTTCTCCTGTAATATACTTACTAAGACACTCTTGCAGGTGTAATTTCCTAGAATTATGTGCTTACTTGAATTTTTCCAGTCTTTTCCAGCCAGAAGCATCACATTTAGGTGCTTCTCATAATCGAAAATTACAGCTTGCAAAATTCACTGATTTGGGTAAAAATGGAGTGGACCATCATATAGAATCCTTGTTCTATCTAACAAGAATCTTAATGGTGGAGATGGTACACTGGGAATTGAGAACAAGAATCTGTTAGAGAGGTAAAGTGAATCTGTCTCTTCAAGCTGAACTGAACTGGGAAGGCTTTATTTATGGGTCACTGAAGTCACGTGACATGGACTACCTTCCTACGGGATTGTTGTGCATGGAAGTCCAATTTCTTTAAAAACCTAGATTTTCCTTAGAAGTTGCCTCAAAAAAAAGCTTTGCCTAAGTGGTTTCCTGTCCTTAAGGTTTCCATGGAGAGAGCATTTTCAAGATTAAAGGACTCTAGCTGTCATTTTTAACCTGAGGGGGTCTTAAGATTTATGTTTCAAAGCAGGGTGGAAATTTAGTACTCCACCCCCTCCAACTCATGTGTGTGTGCGCGCGCGCACTCACGCATGCATTTACTCTTTCTCCCAAAATGCTGAGAGTCAAGGAGCTGTCAGCCCATTGGCTACTGATGAGTTAACGACTTTGCAGTAAAGAGTGAGTGGGAAGGAGAAATAATCTGGTTTTATAGTGCCTCTGCACTTGATATGAAGGCAGAGCTTTTTTCCTCTTCTGTCCGCCCATAATGCTGCAAGGGCTTGGGCCCGCAGGGCTCCTTCAATCATAAATTCATTTGGCCAACATTTTTTAGCTCCTCCTCTGTGCTCCACAGTGTCTTGAGAGGCTCTGGGGTAAACTGAAAAAAGGCCCCAGACCCTGCATCTGCTTCCTGAGCCAGTGGGCTAGACTCCTTCCCAGTTTTGAAATTTCATTTCCCCCACAGTTATGGCCTGCAGTGCTTGGCAAGGAGAATAGGGAAGGGCAGGGAAGGAGACCCTTAGCTAGGAAGATAAAGAGGTTTCAAAGTCTGGCAAAATTAACGTGATGATTATGAGAACTGAAGCTATTTGGACTTAGGTGGTTCAGGAAAAAAAAATTACCTGGGAAAGAGCCTGGAATCCGCAGACATTAAATGCTGACTTACTCTCCTACTAGTCTGAAGAGTCCTCTGCAACTAGTGAATGGGTCAGCCCCTTGGGAGAAAATAATCAAAATAACAGGTTGCACAAGGACAGCAAAAAAGGGGCAGGGGGAATTTACCAGAGGCCAAGAATGAGCAAGGACTAGATCTCAAACCCTTTGACAGATCTTCAGGCTTTCTTGTCTCCGATAAACCTTGCCTGATTGTTCTAACGCTGAGGGGAATATGGCTCTCAACATGACAGCGGTACAAGCTCAAGGAGCTAATGGACAATTAAACCAGTGATTAGGTACAGCAGAGAGAACTACCAGAGAGAACTCATGGGGGACTCACAAGAGCATCAAGATATGACTAATGCAACTTTTTTTGTGGGGGAGGGGGTTATTGAGCTATGATAGATATATAGCACCGTATAAGCTTAGTTACTGTAAGCTCAGTTAACCTTTATCCTCTCATAGAGATACAAAAAGAAAAATTTTTACCCTTGTGATGAGAACTCTTGGGATTTACTCTCAACTGTATGTACTATATAGCAGTATTGTCCTGTTGTACATTGCATCCCTAGGACTTAGTTCATAACCGGAGGTTTGTGCCTTTTAACCACCTTCCTCCAATTCTCCCTTCCCCTCTGCCCCCAACTAGTATACCTTTTAAACTCCCGTTCTGTATAGGACCAAATACAGTCTGGGGCCCAGCGTGGTGCTTCAGGACATGGAGACTTTTCACTTTTCATTTTTTCACCATTTGAAACTGAAATGTCCTTTGCTTCAGCAAACATTCAATTTACATTTGTATTTGATTATATCTTTTCAGTAATAACTTTTTTTTTTTTTAATCATTCTTGAGGGACGCCTGGGTGGCTCAGTCAGTTAGGCGTCCGACTCTTGGTTTCCACTCAGGTCATGATCTCAGGGTCACGGGATCGAGCCCCGTGTTGGACTCCGTGCTGCACAGGGACTCTACTTGGGATTCTGTCTCTCCCTCTCCCTCTGTCCGTCCCTGCTCACGCTTGCTTACACGCATGCTCTCTCTAACAAATACTTAAAAAAAATCATTCCTGAGATTTCAAAAGTTACTGAATCGATATTTTTGTGTGGGAAGGTGACTTTTGAGATTAATTTCCACATTTTAAAGAAGGGGAACCCAAGGCTTGGGGAAATGTGATTTCTGGCCCACATTTGCTCAGGTAATTGGTGATGGGATCTAGATGAAAAGCCCTGTGTTGACTTTCATCCAGTGGCCTTTCTACTGCATTACACTACCTCTTAGTCTTTGAAACCTGAAATGAGATGGATTCCCAAGCCTCAACATTTTGGTTCTCAAGTCTTGCCTGTAGATTTATTACTTGCTTTCAAACACTTTCTTGATTCTCTGATCCTTTGTTTCCCTGACCGAACTGAGAGCTATAACTTGGTTATCTACTATGTCACATATTCCTGAGTTGAGGTGTCAAGGACTATGTTAGGCTGGTTGAAGAAAGCCAGTAATGGTTTATTTGAAAGTACATGGATCATTTCTCTCTCTTTACAACTTACAGAATGGAGGTATACCTTACAAAGTGTGAATGATTTCCATCTTGTTTTACCTAGCCTTGATAGGCTTATTAAATAGACCTGACTTCCCAATTAGTTAGGGATATACATTCCTGTAGGCAGTCCTGCCCAGCTCAGGACTGGACCGCATCGTGATGCAGTGACCCAGCAACCCCAGGTGTCTTCATGTTTCTGGAAGTCATGTCATGCTTCTAGAGGTCATGTCATGTTTCTGGAAGTCATGACAAACCTCCGGAGAGATCGTTTGAGCAGCTACCTTTTGTACAACTGTTAGTTTTTCCAGACGAGGTGATGTTTATGATGTTAGAAGATTTGATCAAACCCTTACGGACTGATTTTTTTTATCCCATTTTTATTTATTTTTTAAGATTAATTTAAAGAGAGAGTGAGCAAGCACAAATGGAGGGAGAGACTCTCAAGCAGACTCCCCACTGAGCATGGGGCTCACTCTCACAACCCATACGACCATAACCTGAGCTGAAATGATGAGTTGAGTTGGTCGCCACCCTGGCACCCCTCCCATTTTCTTGATCATTGCCTTCAAGGCACCCAAGCCTCCAATAAATTGCATTTTAACAACCTGAATGATATTCTTCCTTAGTCATTTGACCTCATGTTCAGAACAATTGGTGAGAATAAAAAATGCCAGATAAGCAGAAGAGCGCCCATAGAGGACTCTGCCATGCATACTGCTGCACATGTACCTCGAGGGTGCCCAGTTGAACTCCCCCTGTAGTATGGTTGTACTAGGAGAAGGTAAATCCCAGGGTTTCTTCTTCTGGGCTTCACAGAATTCAGGGAATTTATGAACTTGAAGGAAAAAAATTATGACCCCCCTAATGGAAATCTGGCATTTTTTTCATTATGATATAGACGACAAATCCTAATAGTATTAGCAGTACCTGGGACTTTGTTACCAAAACAAATCAAAGATACTCCATAACTTTTGTAGGTATCACAGATAACTTGAAATAACATGACCCACACTCCTTTGAAATTACAGTGTTTTGACACACTGCTCATCTTATTGATTAATGCATTAGTAAAGAAGGACACATTATCCTATAACTCTTAAAAAAAGGTTTATAGTTTGTCCTTAAAATCATGCCCATTTTATTTTATGCATTTAAACGTGTGATTCTGAGAAGAGGACCACACATTTCACTGCCCTGGTCCTAGGCTCTATGGCACAAAAAACTAAAAATCTCTGGCCTAGGATAGGCTGTGGTAATGAACAAATCCCTTCATCACAGTATAAACGTATTTTCTTTCTTTTTCTTTTTTTTTTGTAAGATTATTTTTGAGAGAGTGCAAGCATGAGGGTTGGGGGAGAGGGAGAGAATCTCAAACGGACTCCCCACTGAGTGCAGAGCCTGACTCAGGGCTCAGTCTCAGGACCCTGAGATCGTGAGCTGAACCAAAATCGAGAACTAGATGCTCAAGCGACTGAGCCACCCAGATGCCCCAGTGTAAATGTATTTCTTGTCAATGTCTCTTAGGTGTTGATATGGCTTTCCTCTTTTTTGATGTTAGTATCTAAGTTACTGGTTGGCCTCCACAGGGCAAGACTGGCATGGAGAACCGGCCCCCACCCTCCCACCCACTTCATTCTTCTAGGCTTTGGCTGGTTTGTTTTGTTCGGTTTCACGCATTCGAGTTTTTTTATTTTGGGGGCATTAATTCTGAGGATAGGAAAGGATTCAGCAATGATTATGTTTCTCAAGGAGGGGGTGCCAAGGCAAAGAAGGTCATGGCCAGGATCCAGAGTAGTCTTCGCTGGTTTTCTCCTTGGTGCTATTTTTGTGACCATTCACATGAGTTCCTTATGAGAAAGGCAGCAGTTAAACATGTAAGCTTCCAGCACCTTAGAAACGCCAGATGCTCCCTTTCTTCATGTTGACATACTTGTACAGTCAGAGCAGCTTGGAAATGCTCCAACAGGGCCTTTAGGGGTGAAATCCTGCATGTGTATCCAGCTTGGCAGCTCCCCTACTTGACATCGATGAGTTTTTGTTCCTTCACTGGTATGACTGATGCCATCTTGAGGTCCTGGGTGTCTACCCACTGTCACAGGTCACTTCTGATCACAACTCAGTGGATATATATTTGGTCATAAGATCCCACCTAACTTCAAAGGACCTGGGGTATGTGGGTGAGCACTTGGGACGTACAGTGTCTATACATACGAGTCTGTTTTACAATGGTATGCCTTTCATTGGCCACAAGTGTTGAGCATTGTATCTTCAACATTGAAGGTGTCTGATAAATATCTGTGTTCTAAGTAGTATCCTTGATTGGGCATGCAAACAAACCAAATGAAACCCATAATTGAAATTTCATAAAATCCAATAGGATTTTCTATACTAAGTACAAGAATTACACTATCCCTATGTAGATTTTATTAGAATTTTTCTGTAATTGAGTTGCTACTTACAAATTAAAATGGAGGGGGAGGAAATGGAGAATTGTAATCAGGTAGAAAGTGCAACAAGCTCACTACCATTTCATTTTCTAGGGGAAAGAAAAGAAAAATAGCAAGTTATGACCAGAATATAAAAATTATTTGTCCTAATGTACTGATTGTATTTCTTGCCTCTCCTCCAGTTCACAACCCCTTCTCCCAGCTCCATCTTTATTTTATGTATTGTGTCTCTTGGGATGAAACCAACTTCACTCATCATGACCAGAGGCCTTCAAGTCTGGTTGGTAGCTGTATTCTTGAATTTATTTTCGTCTAGGTTTACTACCTCTTTGAATTGACTTATGTCTTTTTGTGTTGATGCCTTCAGCAGTTAATTCCACATTTTAAATAGTTTTTCAGTAAGAAAATACTACCTGGATGGCTTCTAGAAATTACTTCTACTTCAGGCAAAAATTACCTTGGGTAACATTATGTCTGTTTCTGGTGTCTTTTATGCTTAAAAACCAAATAATAAGCATAATATAAATAAACACTTTGAAAGATTGCCTACCAGTACATTTCTCTTAAATTAGAAACCCTTTTCCCTGAAAGGTATAGAAGGATGGATGTTCTACTTTCCTGAAAGGCTAACAAAAAGAAATAAAAGTGACTTCCAGTTAGAAATCATCAGCTCTGTCTTATTTTTTTTTTTAGATTTTTTTTTCTTATTTTTAAGTACTGTCTACACCTAACATGGGGCTCGAACTTAAAACCCCAAGATCAAGAGTCACATGCTCCACCAACTGAGCCAGCCAGGTACCTCAGCTCCATCTTGTTTTTAATGAGGCACAGCCAGTTCTTAGAGGCATAAGTGTAGGTTTTGAGAGCAGAACTGGGCAGCACGTGTGAAGCAACTTTCAGGAGCGAAATGGTGCACGAGTTTGGCCTGGCTGCCTCTTTGCTGGCATGGATTCAATAAACAGTGACTTAATGACAGATAAAAAAGATCTGGAACTCAGGTGTCCTTGGTAAAAGGTGTGTTTTTTTCCCCTCTTAGTGTCCTTTCTCTATAGAAATTGTCCAGGTAGCAAGTTGGATGTAAGTCATATAAGGCTTAGCTTACACTAATAATAAAGTTAATTTGTCTTTGGATGTTTTCCCACTTTTTCTGTTTTAAATCTTAAGAAAAGCTGCACAGATAGAAGACCTATAACAAGCTAAACAGGATAGAAAGCATTGCAAGTAGGTGCCTTTCTCACAACGGAACTGTGAACTTACCCTGTAATGTATACTTCATAGCTGTCTTATTTGAGCAAATCCTCCTGAGCCCTAAAATTGATTTGTTGTATTGCTTCCACGTTTTTTGCCAACAGTTATTTAGACAGAGCTGAAACATATTAAACACGGGTTGAGTTCCCCATTGTCCTGTCTGGCACTCTGTTTCCATCCACAGTGTACACGGGTGTACATTAGATCACTAAGGGGCTCATTATTACTTAATTCCAGCCAGGACTTCATTTCCTAAACACATGTGCTTGCCTGGTATTGCTTGTAGGCCTTAAGCTCTCCTTTTCCCTCGTGTGTGTGTGTGTGTGTGTGTGTGTGTGTGTGTGTGTGTGTGTGTGTGTGTGTGTGTGTGTGTGTGTGTGTGTGTGTGTGTGTGTTGTTTGCAGAGAACAGGTACCACAAGAAATCTTTATATTACACGTTTTGTTTCTATTACACATTCCCTTATGTTGAGGGGATTTGGGGAGAAGGGGAATACCAGCTCTGTTTAGTGAATGTCAAAATTAGAGTGAAGTAGATGAAGTGAGGAGAGGTGAAAAGTTGTTGGAAGGGGAAAAAGAACAGAGTTAACTACAATGAAAACCACCGAACTTGAAGTTAGTTTTCCCAAACCCAAGTGACAGCCTAAAAACTGACCACTAACTTAGGGAAACTGAACTGGAAAAGACTTTGGTTCATTGCATCAAGTCAGAGTACTTTTCTTTTCTCATTTTGGGTACACTGATCTCCCCGTATTCCTTGGTGTTGGGAAAACCTGGTCAAAAAGGATAATTACTTTTTTATTTAGTGGCATGCTCTTCAAAAGGCAACAGCAAGTATTCATTAATTTCCATCTGATAGAGCTGAACTTTTTTTTTGTGGCTAAACAATTGAAACAGGAAATGACCCGAGATACAGTTTCCATGACACCCTGTCACTTGGATCCAGTTTTCCAGAAGATGAAAGACCAAAGCCGGCTTTTGATAGTGAGTAACTAATTGGACTGGCTGATAGTGGGAGTTTTTTAATGTGAAAAATAAAGGAGAAAAAACTGGAACAGCTGTGTTTTGGTACAGTTGTCTAATCCCCAGATAAAACACTCCAAGGACATTGAAATTGAATAGTGCCTTTAGTTAAGGGGAGAAATCTAAAATCTGTCAAAGCACTGGTTTACTTTAGAGAAAATACAGCATATATTTATGTGGAAAAGCAAAAAAACAACAAAATTTTTTTACAGAGCCAAGATACTAAGTGATGCCTTTTAGGAATTATTGGTCATGTATGGAACGATTTTAGAGTTTTAAGATGTCTGCATGCACTCTTTTATGTGAAGAAAGAGACTGCCCACTAGATGACTTTTTCAGTCCACATTTTCTAAACATGCTTTTGTGCAGTGTAGTGGGTAGAGCTGATGAGTTGTGTTGGGAGGATCAAAAATATAACTTCTGTTAAACAAATTGAGACATTCAGGGCGCCTGGGTGGCTCAGTTGGTTAAGCGACTGCCTTCGGCTCAGGTCATGATTCTGGAGTCCCGGGATCGAGTTCCCACATCCGGCTCCCTGCTGAGCAGGGAGTCTGCTTCTCCCTCTGACCCTCCCCCCTCTCATGCTCCATCTCATTCTCTCTCTCAAATAAATAAATAAAATCTTTAAAAAAACAAACAAATTGAGACATTCAGTTAGAAATGTTTTTATTGACCAGTCCCCACTACATATATAAACTTAGGCTTCAGTTGTATTTTGCCACTGAGGAGCTTCTCTGGAGAATTAAATGCGACCAAGCCACAGATTGGTTAGTCTAATAGGTAAAATTTATTGTGTACTATTGGAAAGATCCTTGACTGGGAGACTTAGGCTCTAACCAGTGACCTGATTCTTTCTCTAGGACTCTCTCCCTTTCTTTTGTAAATGAAGAGGTTGGAGGCAGTCTTTCTAGTTCTGTCAGTCTGTGTATTTTTTGAAATGTAGGCCAAGTTTTGACAACTAACCTAGAGGTAACAGTGATACAGTGATGAGCATAATAGAAATGCGTGTTAAAAGGTTAAATTAAAAGATGGAGAAAACATGTATTTTACTTAGGTATTTTGCCTCTTTTCGCAGGAGATTAATGGTATATATTAGAACTTTGTTTCCTTACATTTGAATATTGAAGAATGCAGATGTTGAGCTAATGAATTTTCTAGGAATTCTCCCCCTCTCTTGTCTGGGTGTACCAGATTTCCATCTCTGCCAGTTTGATAGCTGTTGGATTTCCCTGTTTGGCTTAATTCTTTCATTTTTTGCATAGGTACCTCTCCTTGGTTTCATTTTGCTTTCCCTAAATAGAAGGGTAAAACCGATGTTAACACTGAAATCCTGTTTAGGAGGCAGGGTGTGGTAGTGGAAAAACAGACTTAATCTGAGCATAACCAAGGGTGAGGAGCTGGGGAAGGCTGTCAGTTATCTCAGAAGTCTCATCAGGTGCCCAAAGTTGTGTCTCTGGGATGGGACCTCCCTGCCCCTGGATGGTGCCCAGCCTTGCCTCCTGCCCTCCCCCCTCCCCCAAGCTGCATCGCACCTCTTCGGACTGAGCCCTGCCCCCTGCCATCCGGTCCCCTGCGCCCCATCCCCGACCCGCCTGGTGCTGGTCATCTCTGGCTCAGGGTTTTTCACCCGAACCCCTCCCCCTGACGAGGCTTCCCGTCTGCCACGCAGAATCCGCGTCCAGCGTTCTGGCTCTTTGTCCCCTCCGTTGGGCATTGTGCCCCTCCTTGGTCAGCTCCCCTCTGCACTCTGCCTTTGTCTTCCACCCCAAGGCCTCACTTGCTCCTCCGAAGGGTCCCACCGAGCTTTGCCTGGCCAACCCGGGACCGCTCCTCAGGAGGGCCGTGACCTGGGGCGCCACCTCCAGCCCCTTCCAGCCCCTTCCACTCCTCCCCGCTTCGGGCTGCATTGGTTACTGAAATGGTAGGATTTTAAAAAGCCGTTCTTTTAAATGGGGAGGGTTTTTTCCACCCAAAACACTACAGTGAATTGCACTGCCAGATAATTTTGGCCCTTCACTGCTGTGTCATTATTTCATTCTTCCCTGGTAAGTGCCAGGTGGCAGTGATTCTCTGGCGGACAAAGCCAGGGAGGAACCAGTGATCCAGCTTCACCTGTCCTAACTAAACTGCTGCCCGCCACTCATTCATTTAACATTGAAAAAGCACTTGACGCTGTTCTTGGCTGTGCTTGGCGCCTTGTACTGAGTTCTAGGAATTAAAAAAAAAAAAAAAATTGCAGGGGCCAAAGCTCCTCGTGGATGCAGATAGGTCATGTAATTATCCTTTATTGAGCTCTTACCCAGTGCTAAATATTCTTATCTGCATTATCTTATGTAATCCTGACAACGTTGCTGCTAGGTAGATGCTATGATTGACCCTCTAATTACCGTTAATGACTGTAAGAGCCAGCATTTAAAGCAGGTATTTTTAACCACTACACCAAATGAGACTAATGAAGTGGTACAGTGCTGTGAGTGATTATGATCTGTTGGGCAGTGTTCTAAACGGCTTATGTGTATTAATTCGCTTACTCTTGCCAGCCACCACTGAGGTGTAAGTACTGTTCTTGATACAGAGGAGGATGTGAGGGGTGAAGATGAAATTACTTCCCTCAAAGTCACATGCAGAGCCCTAAGTCAAGGCCAGACAGGATGTAAATGTGCATCATGGGAAGAAGTGTTTTGTTGTTGTTGCTTTGTTTTACTTGGTGGAGGGTGATAGGTCAAGAAGGATTCAGAGAGGAGGTGTCTGTTGTTCTGAGTGTCTGGTGTATTATGGTGGTGGTCTTGTCCAGTACACACTGTGCTTATTTACAGAAGAAGCTCAAAGGGAACCCAGAAGACATTTTAAATGGAGTAGAGCTGTTTAGTATTTTGGCTTAAATTTTCCTGAATTGTCTGCTCTCTGTGGGAAGAGCTTCCCCTATTAGAGTGTGTTTTGTTGGAGCAATTGGCAAAGTTATAGTTCCAGAGCGTTTGAAAACCATGGATAGGAGCTGAATTTGCTTTTCTGTTCTTTGTATGACTGTTGTTAGGCAAGGATTTCAATGTACTTATCTATAAAATGGGGTTCCAAATAATTCTACCATCTTCTCTTGTGAGATGTGAGTACTTTGAGGTCCTAGGCAATTAAGTGTTAGAAGTTCATCACTTGTAAATTAGTATGTATATAAATTAGTATTTCATAAATCCTGTTTTGATGGTTGTTCCCAATGTGCAAGGATCAGATAGGAACAGACTTACAGGGTCAGAGCCTTCTCCAAACTTCTCTAGTCAGAAACCATTCATTGATAGAGTACTCTGTGTGCCTCTGTGTACCCCTGAACAGCTTCTCACATGACAGTTAGCTAGATCTGCTTCTGCCTGTCCCACTAGGTTACGTGCTTCTCGGGCCGGGCTCTGCCCTACTCCTTTTTGCTTTTGAGTTTGAGACTGCATGCAGCACCTGCCAGTCGAATTAAACTAATGGGCTACTTGGGTAATGTTGAGATGAAAGGTGGTGTTTTTAGTTTTTCTGTTGTTTTTCCACCCCAGAGAGTAAAGGAACATGTTGCCTAGACTTGGAGAGCACAGGCTCGGAGGCCTCAGGGGGAGAGGTGAGGCAGGAGTATGGGGGAACTGGAGTAGGAATCTGCTGACAGCCAGGAGATAGGGAATGTGGAAACTCAGGTTGAATTAGGAAGATGAGCCAGAAATAAGACAAGAGTGAGCTTTCAGGAGCTGGGAGTGAGAATGGAACTTGAACTCCATGGGAATAGCACAGAGAAAATAACTCTTTTGATATGTCAAAAAAAAAAAAGTGATATTTATAGGAAAGAGCATACCTTCAAGAGTCAGAAGACTTGAGTTCTTGCCTTAGTGTATGCCTGGCCAAGTCACTTAAAGTAGGGGCCTCTATCTCTTTTACAATGTCTGATCGCCTTCTTACCGTGTTTCATAGGAATTTTGTAAGGATGCCAATGGAAGTTTCTTGTCTCCTGTGTAAAGGACAACATACATACTGGACTGGAAGTGGGTGAGCAAGAGTCTTTTGTAGAGAAAGAGTGCTGGATTTTGACTCCGAGGACTTGAGAGCATGTGATCTTTCTTGTGACCTCAGATTAGCCAATTAATCTGTCCAAGCCTCACCTGCCTTATGTGGAAAATGAGCATGATGATGGCTACCTTCCAGGTAACAGATCAGCCAGGCAAGGAACATATTCAGGTTGGGATTATCCTAGAACACCTGTTTTGGTGATTGACCTTCAACAGCTGCTACTCTTACTTAGATGTGGTCCTACCAAGTTGACAAGTTGTTGCTTCTCTCACTGATAGTGTGCTAGGTAAGACAGATGTGAGTCATGTAGAGAATCGTAGTCCGTGTTCTGACTGGACATTCAGGTCTGACACTGGTTTACCTCTACAGATTTTTTTTTTTGGTTTTTAAACTCATAAGCCCGAGATGGCTTCTTCAACCTAGTGAAGTTGTCTCCCTGGCGGTTATTTCAGTCCTGGAAAAAAGCCCTGGACTCCCAGCCACTTGTCTTTCCTTTGGTGACTCCTGCCATCTCCTCCCTCTGTCTCTTTCACAAGGTTCTTCTCCTTTCATGATTGGTACCTCCCCCACCCATCTTTGCCCAGAAGGCAAGGACTGTGGAAAAGATCTTTTTTTTTTCCTTGCTAATTTTAAGAGAGAAAACAGTAGGGCATTGCAGAGATTACTCTGAAACTTCTAGAGGACTCAAAATTTAATGAAGTTCATTCTTTGCCTTTGTTACCTGTATGGATGGTAAATACTCTCTGCTTTTATTCCTGAGGGTTGGGGCTCATCACCTCTTTGAACAGTCATTAGCAAAGGCCTTATAACTTCCTCCACCATGTCACCTTTCATGCCTGTGGTACCTGCCCTTTGTAGCAAATGCTGAGTTTTCATTTTTTAGAAATCTCTCAGACTGGGTAACGTAGGTCCACTTGTCCTCGACTATGTCCAGGAGAGAATAATTGCAAAGCAAATCCCAGGTTGTAATAAGGAATTGTTGAAAGAACACCATTTCTAATTATTTCTTTGGCATCAGCCACTTAATATTAAAAAGGTAGATTTGAATCGACTAAAGATGAACAGCTTTAGTTCATTTATCTTAAAAAATAAGAAGGAAAAGGGTCTTAAGGTAAAACACTGAGCTATTCAGTTATTTTATAAGGCTTTATTTTTCTTTGACCATGAAATCAGCCCTTGGGGGCTTTTTAAAGTAGAGGAGTTTTGTTAAATCTACAAGGATAGAAGAAAAACACTACAAATTATATATAAATGTGAAGGTAAGGCTATCAGGTGAATTTTGTGAAGGCTTTTTTTTTCGAAGTCCAATTTATACACGTATTTTAATGTTAGTGACATTTGTATCTTTATTAATAGTAGGAAAGATTTTAAGTCAGAGACTGAGTCTCAAGTGCTTAGGTGTATTTAGTACCTACACAACTATTGTTAATGATATTTAAGTTCAGGATTATAAAGAAATGATAGGTTTCAGAAAAATAGTTTTTAAGTGTTGCTGACTTGTCAAATCACTAAGTCATAGACCTGAAATTAACACTGTGTCAACTATAGTCAAATTAAGATGACGGGGAAAAAAATGAAAAAAGAAAGGTTGTTGAAAACCTGACAACCCAGATAGTACATGATAAAGTCCTATTTATGACAGAAGAGTGAAGAGGGATTAGCACATTCATTAAAAAAAACCTATATTTAGGATGATTTAGGATATTGTTTAAATCTGCTTTTTAAACACATTTTTTCTCCGGGAGTCAAGAACCAGGAGCCTTGGATGAATTCTTAGTGCTGGTACTTGACCAGCTTTATGAACCTGAGCAAGTCAGTACCTTATCGAAAGTGAGTGGAGAGGTACATAGAATTGCTCCAAAAGGGTTGTGGTGGAGGGTCAGTAGATCTTTGGACATTAATTGCTGTTTTGGGTGTCCTGCATCCTAGGCACCTTTTTTTTGAGGAAGGGTGGATGATCTGTCTCCCTGCTCCATAGCAGCTAGGGTGATAGGTGTGTTCCTGACACTAGGTGATCAGAGTCCTGCCTGGGACTTTAAACATTTAGGCAGCAATAGATGAGGGACGGTTGGTGATGTTAAGATTATGGAAAAGACATTCCAGTGACAGGAACAGCCAGTTGACCACTGTTGCCTTCTAGTGAGGCTGTTTTAGTGACTTGATCTCTTGGAGAGTACTCTCAGCTATCTAACCTTGCTAAGATTCTGTCTCTTGTGTTTCTCACGTCTTTCTAACAAATTTCTTTTCTGCTTATGTTAATTTCTGTCTTGATATATTTTTCTGGTGGTAGTCCTCATTCAACTCTATCTAGTTTTTAAACTATAAAAACCAGAAATTGGCAGAGAGATTGGCCCACTGGTCTAAGATACAGATAAATTCAGACAATGCTATGTGCCCTTGTAAGTCTTCCTGCCGGATTGTTGGTATGATCTAGATGAGATATTGCTGTGGGACCTTGAAAGTTCAATGCATTCAGAACCTTTTATCCCTGGAGGTTCTTATGAGGGGAAAATCTACAGGATTAATATGGTTGTGGGTACTGTTAAGGTTTAGACTGTCAAAGAAGGGCCTAGGGTTTGGTAAGGTTCAAAGGCACACAATTCAATTTGTGCTCTTTCCATCTTCATGTCTCCTACCACTCACTGCCCTGCTCTGAATGGAGAGAGGCTACTCTAGGAGTAATGGAGACAAAATACAGCAGCCTGCAGATGTGACCGTCTTGGCTGAATTCAATCCTTCCGGACTTCAGTTGGCTGTACCTTCCTCTTCTCTTTCTCCTAAAGAGGAATTTCCTTTTGAAATGTCTTTCAGTCATATGTATTCTGTAGTCATCAGCACGTGGATTAGGGGTCACTTCATGTATTTATGAACTAGCTTATATAAAATGTCTCTTTGGGGAGTGGAACTTTGTTTTCCAACATATGTATGTGGTAAACTTGACATGAGCTAGGATTAAGTTGTGTTTTCCACCAAGTGTCTACCAGACTCTGTCATCATCAGGCCATCTTTTTACAAAAGCTAAGATATACTTTGTGAGTTGAATGTTAGTCTCTAGCCTGTGAACATTCTTCCACAAGTCCATGCCAGACAGGCACAAATTCCATCCTTGGGGTGTTTTTCTGTTATCACTTGCTCTTATCAGATCCTGAGGTCCTGGCACTCTTGTTTTCAAATCTTGATTCTACTGCAAGTTGGTTTACCTTGAGTAAGCCACTTGACTTTTAGTCTGAGATTCTCTACCTGCAGTTTTGTTGTACTGTTTATCAGGTTCTAAGGCAGGTTTTTTTAAAACTTGAAACTAATGACATGTGGTGGGGTGGTGGAAATGGTGGTTACTGTCCTTGGCGCGGGGTGGGGGGCTATCTCTTCCGTGCACTTTAGGATCTTTAAAATCTCTAGCTTCTACCCACTAGATGCCAGCTCTGCCACCTCTTCCCTCCCCACCACCCCACACCAGTGTGAGAACTAAAAATGTCCTGTGGGGTGTGTGGCTACATAATGGCCCCCATTGAGAAATACTGTTCTAAGGTTGGAACACTTGGGGGTGCTGGGTGGCTCAGTCGGTTAAGTGTCTGCCTTCAACTCAGGTCATGATCCCAGAGTCCGGGAATCAAGCCCCTCATCGGGCTCCCTGCTCAGGGGGGAGCCTGCTTCTCCCGCTCCCTCTGCTTCTCCCCCTCCCCCATGGTGATGCTCTCATGCTCTCTCTCAAAGAAATAAATAAAAAATCTTTAAGGTTGGAACACTTGTATATGTAAAAGCCTGTTTGCAAGCTGAATAGCTGTAAGATAACTACTAGACATTTTACTGAACATCTCCTTCAAGCAAAGCACTGTGCTAAGTGCAGTGGAGAAAAGAGACAAGAGCCATAAGTTAGTTACTATTCCTGCTTTGAGCAGCTACTATTGGGAGAGATGATACATGGGAGAATTTGATAAATCTGCAAGGTTCAAAGGCAAGGTGGCATTTGAGGGCTACCTTAAAGGGAACAGTAGAGAATGGAAGGAAATCCAAGAAGGAATCAGTGCTTCATTTCTAGTCTTTTGATAGGTTGCCAGTCAGAAAATCGAAATTAGTGAAGTAGGTCTTAAATGCATGTGGCAGACTGAAGATTGTTATGACCCACCGGGGGGAGACTGCTACTATTCAGTGGGAACCAGTTGTTGACCGTGGGAATGTTAGTCTGGTGTTGCCAGATCTACCAGTTTTTTGAAAGATGTTGAAAATTCAGATTGTTGTAAAATGTGACATTTCCCATACTTTAAACATTGGCTCAATTTAAAACAGCAGTAACCTTGTGCTGTTCAAGTTAGGTTGCCAGTTTGCAGTCTCTTCCAGGTAATCTTTTTAGGGGGGCCCTTCACCCATCCTTTCTCTTAGAAACTATTGGAGAAAAAGTTAAGCTGGTCTGTTCCTTCGTCCTGTATACTATTCATCTCTACCCATGTTTTACTTTCCCCATTTGAACTTCAGCTATCAACATAAAGTGTAGATCTAAAGTCTTGACTCAGGTTAAATAAAATAACATATTTGGAAAATGTGGACATCTTTTACTTAATTCTCCAGGGTCTTCAGCTAAAAGTGAAACCTGAAATGGTTGCCAGTAAATGCCTTTTGTAGCCTTGGAAATTCAACGTGATTTATCACTTGGTGGTAATAACTGTGGAAGCCTCTATATACAAGAAAGAAGTTAAAGGTAAAGAGGCCAAAAATAACAAATAAAACCATATGGCTTTTTTCAAGAGGTGTCCATATGGCTATCTAGCTAAAAATGACTCTTGCCAGCTTGAATGTGAATTTTTTTTTGTAGTTTTACATAAAAGCCTTTTAGTTTTAGCACTGTAAAGAAGGAATTCTTCCTCTTCTAGGTTTTTGAAAAGCTGAACTGTGAGATGGGGGAGGAATGTATTCATAGGCAGCAGAGCTAGAGTCATAGTTGACCGTAGGATTATTGGTATTTACCTCACTTGCAAAAGCTATGTGATGACCGCTTTTCAAATTCTTTAAGTCTCCGGTGATAGTTAACCTTTTTGTGATGTATCCAAGTTCCATGTCTGACGGTCTAGCTCAGTGTGCCATCTTTTTGAGGATGAAGTAGGAAATACTTTGTAAGATGCCTTGAGGAAATGACGACAGAAGTCTGTACAATTTTTACTTGTATAGTAAAGTAAATGGCATAATCTGGTCCGATTTGTTCTTGCAGTCTTTCAGTAGTTCTAGTTAAATAATCTATAATTATGATGAGAAAGAGCATGAAGTTGACTAGTACATAGTCTCCAGAGTTCCCGTGTTCCGCTTTTGGCCATAATGGAGCTATTTCCCCCGTGTTCAGACTCCATACTGTTCTTCATTGACATGTTGGTATCCATGTGATTTTTGTCACAGTATTGGATGATTTGGGAAGAACACACACATTCACACATGACCCAAAAGGATAAAAATCAGAGATCTAGGTTAATCTGAGTGGTATGAATTCTTAAAGTTTTTCTTCATTTTTCTAATGAATCCTGAACTCATTAATACAAACTATTTAACAATTACTGTGTCTGCTCACCTCGATCGAACAGTATACTTCTGAAAAACAATTTCTTTGGTGTATATGTTAGAAAATAGGACTGGGGAGCCATGGAAGTTAGACTTTCAGGTTATAATGAAAACAGGAAGTAATACAGATCCTCCCACTTTGTGCAAGAGGTTAAATTTAAATTACCCTAAGAGTTTCCTCAAACCATATGCATTTCCAGTCTGATTGGTTTGACATTTGTCCAGGACCTTTGGAATATAAGCTTATGCAATTAAAAACTAAAATTTTTCTATCCTTGTAAGTTCAAAATATCTCAAAGCGTTTTTTTCCCCTTCTTAAATCATTTTGACTATTAGTATTTGTGGTGATATGGCTTCCTCATATGAAAAATGCTATTATGCAACAGATGTAGTGTTGCCTGACTGCATGCCAATTCTGTTCAGATTGAGCCGCAGGGACTGCTTGTTAGCTCCCTAGCTGCCTGGGAGAGAGGGTAATGTAAAATTAATGTATGAAGAAAGGTCTGTTATCTGACACTATTTGGGGATGCAGGTAGTGTGAAGTGGTGTACAGAAATTAAACTAACCCGGTAATCTATGTTTATGGAAATGTGGCTGGGATTCATGGTTCCAACTCTGTTAGTTTTTAATTTAAAAAATTAAGGAGGGCATTGATTTCCACCCCCGCCCTCCCCACCCTACTTCATGAACTTAAAGTGTGTATAAGCTTGAGATTTTGAGATCTTTAAGTTTTTGGAATTGAGGGTGGGCTTCATAGGATTGGAGAGGAAGTGGTAGAAGAGATAGTTACTAAGATTCTCACAGACAGGCTACAGATACCTGAGAAAATGATTGTTTATTCAAGTAGTCTTTTTCTTGATAAGTAGCATGTAAACTACATCCATGCTAAACATTTTCAGATTAATTTGAAACTAACCTGGATCCTTCCTTCAGCGAGGTAGTTCCAATTATTAATATGCCTATCCTTTCGTATTTTTTCCCCCTGTGGTAATTCTGCAATCAATTACCAGTATCTCTCCATTCTTATTTTTACCAAAGCAGAGAATTACAGCATTGTCTCGCTGTCCAGTACATAACTCTGCCATATCTTTTCTCATGTGGTTCCCAAATAGCTGCTTTGCCGATTTGCTTCATCTCCACACTGGGAACATTACTGTGTAATAAACCATCTTACTGCGTTTGTAACCACAATATCCAGTGTGGCACCTGGTGCACACTTAGATGCTTAATAAGTTGCTTGCTTATGAACAAAGGTTCTGTCAGTGAGGTGGTTAACACTGGACAGAAGAGAGGACCAAATAGGCCATATATATTTTTTCACTTTCATGAATTATTTAATCCTTAAAACAGTCTTGCACAATAGATACTATCTGTTTTATAGGTTATTACCCCCCACATCGATCTCAGAGCTGATTAGGAGAA
Source organism: Zalophus californianus (assembly GCF_009762305.2). NCBI lineage: Eukaryota > Metazoa > Chordata > Mammalia > Carnivora > Otariidae > Zalophus > Zalophus californianus. Next base: position 52,844,133 of record NC_045598.1, read on the forward strand.
TGAGTCTGGATTTGAACCCAGGTTTTTATCCTCTGGTTATTCTTACCACAATGCCACAGGAAGACATTCTCTAATATAGAAACATTTTTATCCAGACGTTCTTCTAGAGACTTGTGTCTCTTTGAATTTGCTAGGGCAATGCTTTTTCATATTTCAAACCCTTCTCCCTAATAAACAGGAGTGGAGTTCCACCAGAAACAAAAACACAAAAACTTGTGTAGCAGACCTGGAATGGGAAATACAGCATTGGGGTTAACTGGAGTAAGCCCAAAGACCTGGCTTCTTATCTCGTTTCTCTGTTTATTAGCACTGGGACCTTGGGTAACTCCTTTAAGCCTCAGTTTTGTCGTATGTAAATTGGGGATGCTATTACAACCTATCTCACGCTTAAGGGAATCCCATGAGATAATACCTGTAGAGCACTTGCTAGCTGTCTGAGACGTAGTAAGTGCTCAATAAATGTGTTGCTGTAAACACATAGGTACTTTTCACTCACTCAGCAAATATATTTACTGAGTGCATAGTACGTGCTAGGCACACTTAGGTCCTACTAAGTCATCTGTTATCAAAAATGCCTTTCTGTATGGAATTTACATTCCAGTTGCATTCCAACAGGAGAGAGCAAGACAATAGACATAATGAATGTCAGGAGGAAATAACATTGCACTTTGGGGTGCAGCTGGTGCTATTAAAAGAGGAGTAAAGGGAGAAAGGGTGAGGAGGAGCAAAAGAGTGTGTAGGGGCCTGGGGTGGCCTTTGAGATTGACATTAAATGGAGTATTCAGTATGGGACTTATTGAGAAAATAACACCTGAGTAAAGACTTGAAGTAAGTAGGAGGTAAGGGAGTTTGCCATGTGGATCTCTGGGAAGAGCCTGGCAGAGGGCTTATGCTGGGGGGTGAACAGCAAGGAGGCCAGGGTAGCCGGAGGACTAAGAGGCATCAGTAGGGCCTCAGAGGCCATTGTGAGAGTAAGGAAGAGCCGTGGGGGGCAGGTCTTGAGCAGAGGAGTGATGTGATCATCATTGCCATGCTGCTTCTCATCAGGAGGAGGGACCTGGGCCGTGTAGCTCTTTGCTCCCCTCTCTCCTATTGGCTTAACCTTTTACACTTTAAGTGTATGGGGGAGAAAAGTGCATTCGACCACCCCAGGGTAGCTGCCCTGCCTACTCTGTCATTGATTGAACCTGGCAGTCCTGTGGCTGTAATGGCTGTATTCCTTGGGAAACAAAGGAAATGATTAGATCTTAAGAGGGGAGGAAAGTAGAATCCTGTGGTAGCACAGCTTGTGATCTTCTTTGAACATGACGTGATGTCTTCCAGGCTTCCTGCACTGAACCAGGAAACCTTAAGTAGAGGATCCTGGGAGGTGTTGGTTGGTTTAGTGGTTTTTAAATGTTTGTATCTCCTTACAGCGAGGAGGATCCATTATGGGGGAAAAGGAAGAGCTGAAGTGTGGTAATTTGTCAGCTCGTGACCTATGCCTAACTTCTTTCCTCCAAGGTAACAGTGGCAGATAGACGCTCATCACACATAGGGATGGAAAATGTTTGTGTGCTCTATCTCCAATGAGAATCAATGACTTTTCAACCTGGTTTCAGTATCCAGGACAGTCTTCCACTGTTTCTTGTGCGTTCGGGTCTTCTCAGCCACATTAATTTTGACATATAAAATCATGCATGGGAACGTGGTCCTATTAGGGAATGATGGGATGGAAGCAGGTCAGGATGTAAAACTTTACACAGGATCACATGAGCTTGGAGTCAGAGGACCTCGGTTATGTGCCTGCCTTTGTCAAAGTAGCTATGTGACCCTGATACCTGGGCTCAGACTTCTCCTCTCTGAAATGGGTTAAGTCACACGTGCCTTTTTCGCCTTACAGGACAGGGGAAGAAATAAGGTATACAGATATCCCCATGTACTAGTATTGTGACCCCCAAATGTGGGGAACCACTTTTCTGGTGAAGTTACTATTTGGGAACAGAGTGTGGGATGGTTCTTGTTTACCTTTTGTAGAGAACATCAGCATGCCAAGCATGGTATTTATTTCTCCACTGCCTCATTCCCTGGGAGTTGAAGCTTTTGTCTTCCTTTCAGTTTATCTACAACCTATTGTGTTTGAAAACCGCAGAGATAAGGGCCTTACCTGGACCATCAGCCTGTGCCTTCAGACCCACACCCTGACAAGACTTGTCCTCTACCTACTGGTCCTACTAATATCTCCCCCCCTCATTCTCTTAATTATTTGAGGTAATTTTGGAGATAGGCATCACTTAATTGAGTTAAAGCTTTACATTTGAGGGGTTACTCATTAGCAGGAACAATTTTTTTAATCTCATTAACCCCTTGCAACCTATTTGATAATAGACTTAATGGAGAATTTGCTCAAAAGTCTCAAAGAGCCACTAATAGCTTCTTGTGCCTGATAAACTTTTTGCCTGCAGCAATGGAAATGTGGGAAAACTCCAGATGCTAAATAATCTGGGGCCAGCAGGTTGAGGCAGTGGAGCTTTTCATTTGAGGCCCAGCCAGGAATTGCTACAAGAGGTAGTCCTATCAGATACTCTAAGGAGGGTTGATTTCAGAAATGGAAATATGTGGAACACCTCAGAAAAATTATTCGTCTGCTCCAGGCCTCAGTTTCCTTATCTCTAAAACAAAAGGATTGACTAATTTCATAATAGGGCATGCATTATTATTTCTAATATTTAAAAAAAAAATACCTACCGAACCATATAAGTCTGAATGAACTTGGGTTTGTTTGTTGTTGTTGTTGTTTTTTCCCTCCTAGCAAAAAAGTTAGCAGTGATTTCCTGTTAACTGTCAATCAGATGCTCCAAGTAACTCGAGTTAACCAGAGTTAAAATACTAAGCTGGTATCATTCCAGGGCAAACCCCAAATCTTGATATTTTAGTTAGTCTTATGACAGGCATAATTTGGACTTTTTCTTTTTGTATTGCAAACAGCTCTCAATCATTGCCACCTGTTGCAAATTGACTTAAGCCAGTTTGGTTATGCCCAAGTCCTAGGGGGTTTGGGGAGGTAAATTTTGATAGCAGCCAAATTATTTGAGGGGAGTAAGGTTTAGCTGCTGTCCCACAACTTTGCCACCTGGTTATAACTAAAGCAAGTCTGAGACACAATCCTGCTACACATACAGACGTTGATTACCAGCCAGCAGCCACGAAGTAGTTCAGGCAAAATTGCCCTGTATGTTTGAGAAAGTCCCAGCTCTCTGCTGTTGGTTGCTCTGCTCACTGCCTTGCATGAAAACTGCACTCGTAGACACGACAACATTCCAGAGGAGCGTTCTGTTATCCTTAATAATCAGCATCAAGCAACTGGCAGTCTTCCAGTCGTGGCTGGACTTGGGGCCGTTTGGGGGACAAACTGATGAAGGCTGCACTCTTGTTCATGCAAGAGTAGGGGTATCTCTAAATATTTTGGCTAATTCTTATAACTTAAATATATCTTTAATTCCACAAGTGAAGGCCCATTTCTAACATTTATACTGCCTGTTTTTTTTTTTTAAAGATGTATTTATTTAGAGAGTGCCTGGTCATGTGCATGTGTGAGTAAGGGGAGGGCAAAGAGGGAAAGGAAGAGAAGCTGACTCTCTGCTGAGTGTGGAGCCCCCTGGCTGCAGGGGAGGTGGGGGCTCCATCCCACAACCCTGAGGTGACTAGGTCAGCTAAACCACCCCAGGCACCTGCCCCACTCTAAGTCCATCAATTTTAATGCCTGTTTATAAGCCACTCATTTCACATACATGCACACGCAGATGTGCGTGCACACGCACACACACTCTCCCACCTCTGACATTTGCTTTGCTAATAGGCGAAGGGTCTGGTGTTGATTAAAACGAATAACGGAAACATTTGCAGTGCCTCTTTTTGGAGTATGTCTTCATGATTAGAACACAAGCTGCCTCCCGTTGGAGAGGGCCTTCCTGAATGTAATGCCAACTGCATCTGAGTTGTAGTTTAACCTAATTAAGTCCCACACAATATCACATTACCTGTACTGAATTATTGCTAACCTAATTAGGCATCTTAACACTGCCTTTGTGGAGCCCAGTGGTGGAAACCACTGTTATTAATGGCACTCTGTAGGAGTTAAGACTTTGAAATGACTTTTCAGGATTCCTTTATTCAAAAAGTGTTTAACCTCTACATATTCAGAACCATCTTGTCACTGGGTGGAAAACCCATATTAGTTACCATTTATTGCGTGCTTACCATGTGTCAAGTAATTTATGTATACTGTCCCTACTTCTCATCCAACCTGTGAAGTGGAGACTCGGCTCCACTTCACAGACAGAAAACTGAGTTTGAGAAAGATGTGTGGAACTCTTATTGAAAGGTAGGTCCGTCTATTCAGATGGGGCTGTCCTATAGCCCCTGCTTAGTTTCTTAATGCTGCATAACAAAGTACCACCAGCTTTGCGGCTTAAAACAACACCTATTTATTACCTAGCAGTTTCTTTAGGGCCGAACTCTGGGCTTGGCATGGCTGGATTCTCACTGGACTGAAATTAAGGTATTAGCTAGGGCTGTGATGATCATGTGGGTTTAGGAGTTATCTCCTACATCACTGGTTATAGGTAGAATTCTTGGGGTGTGAGGTCCAAGGTCCCCATTTTCCCTGTAGCTGCTGGCCAGGGACCTCTTTGAGTTCCCAGAGGTTGCTCAGTACGTTGCCCTGTGGCTTCCAGGTTCACAGTTCACAGCATGGGTGCTGTTTCTTTCTAGATCAGCTAGAGTGTCTCTCTGATTTCTCTTCTGGCACTAGCCAGAGAAAAACTCTGCTCTGAAAAGGTTCGTGTGATTAGATTAGGCCCACTGGCTAATCTCCCTTTTTGAAAGTCAGCTGTACCATCTGATATAACCTGATGATGGGAATAAAATCTCTCTGAGAGTATGCAGGGTATGTACAAACAGGGGTCAGAAAGTTTGGGACCATCTTAGCATTCTGCTCATGAAACCCTACTCAAAATTTGATCTGGAAGGAAGACAGCAGGAAACGTGCTAATACTGTTCTGAAGGTTAATGTTACATGGGAGCTTTAACCAGGAGGGATGGAAGGAACCAACCTGAGGTTGCAGGTACCTAGATATGGGGACCCAAAGGTAGTTCTTTGTGCCTGACCATTTTTGCCTAGAGCAGACCCTAAAAATTACCGTAACAGTAACAGATCTTAGAATGTGGTCTAGGTAAGAACCAAATGAGCCTTAGTTGGGGAGGTGGGCTTAATTTCCTCATTACATGAGATGGGTTTTGTTTTGTTCCATAAAATTAATACTGTGGCTAAGAGGTATCAGCCTAAGAGCAGTGAATGGTAGCTTTGTATCTCTAGGGCTCTCACTGTACCTATAACACAGTCTTTCACAGTAAATACCATTGCATTGAGGACTGTTGGAGAGTGTGTGACTACTTATTCCTTACTCAATATGTTGTACCATAGAAACCTTTGCTACCTTTTTTGAAAGAAATCTCTTAGAATGGTAGTATCTTTCAGTTACATAACAACTGGCAATTTATGAAATGTATTTACAGAAGCCATTTTTTCTGATTTTATTTTTAATTGAGATAAAAGTCCAGTGCACAAATCTGAAACCTGCAGCTTGATGAAATTTTATATATATTTATCCGTGTGTAACCCACCCACCTGGGGCAGAATAAAGGACATTTCCAACACCTCTGAAGGCTCCCTTGCACTCCTTTCTAGTTAATCTCTCTTTCCAGAGGTACCACTAGTCACAGAAAGACGAGAGGGAGAGGAAGGAGATCTTGTGACTTATAATCTGTGCAGACAGGAAAGCCCAGATTTCTGATTTCTAGTTATGTGCTCTTGCTTCCAGAAGACACTGTACCCTTGGACCAGACCTTTCTAGTAGACCATTTCTTAAAGCACTAGGTTCAAGAATGCCTTCTTGTCCAAGACTCGGAGGCAGCCACTGGTGATTTTCTATCCCACATCCTTTTGTTCGTAAATCAAGCAAATCTAACACATTTAGTACATATTGAGTACCATCATATATGTAACTTTTAAAGTTTTTATTTAAATTCATTATTTAACATGCAGATATATGTAATTTTTAAACCAAGATTTTGATGCATCTGAGAGCATTTTCATTATATCTGATGGTATAGGATATAAAGAATAAAGTGTTTTGTGCTCCAGACACCTCTTTATTTCAGAGGTAGTAAATGAAAAGTTTTGATGTTGCCCTTTGGCTGTCTCCTTAGAACTTGTGAAAGGCACTGATATCTCCCAGAGCCATCTGTACTTCCCTTGTCCTTTTTTAGGGAAGTGATGTGTGCCTGACTGCAGCCAGGAAAGACTAGTTAAAACAACAGAATTAAGGGCTGAAATCTTTTTTTTTCCCTTAAAAAAAAGAATCTGTGGATTTAATTTTTTTTTTAATTGCTTTATGGAGATCTTCACATACCATGTAATTGACCCATATAAAGTGTGCAATTCAGTGGCTTTTAGTACATTCACTAATACTGGCAACCATCATCCTGGTCCATTTTTGGAACTTTTTTTTTTTTTTTTAATCCCCACAAAAAGAAACCCTGTACCGTTTAACTATCCCCTTGGTTTCTCGTCTTGGCCCCCTCAGCTAGCCCTAAGCAAGCAATAATCTACTTCTCTATAGATTTCCCTGTTCTGAGCATTTCGTATGAAGAGAATCGTATTTGATCTTTTGTGACTGGATTCTTTCACTTAGCCTGATATCTTCAAGGTCTGTAATGCTGTGGCATGTATCAGTACTTGATTCCTTCTGGTGACTAAATAATATGCCATTGCACAGATACGCCATATTTTTGTTCACGCATTCTTCAGTTGTTTGGCATTTGGGTGGTTTCCACCTTATGGCTACCATGAATACTAATGCTGGCTGTGAGGGTTTGCATACAAGTTTTTTTGTGGACATAGGTTTTCGTTTCTTCTGGGTATATGTGTATGAGGGGAATCGCTAGGCATTTGGTAACTCTCTAATCATTTGAGGAACTACCAGACTTGTTTTCCACAGTGTATTTACCATTTGACACGCCGGCCAGCAGTGTATGAAGGTTCTGATGTCTCCATATCCTTACCAACACTCTGTGTTATCTGACCTTTTTTTGTCTAGCTGTCCAGTAGATGCTAAGTGGTATCTCACTGTGGCTTTGATTTTCATGTCCTTGATGATTAACAATGTTGAACATCTTTTCATGTGCTTCCTGACCATTTGTATATCTTGGAGAAATGTCTATTAAGATCCTTTGCAAAAAACAAACAAAAAAAAAACCCTTTGCCTATTTTAAAATTACTCTTCTCATTGAGTTTTAAGACTCTTTTATATATTCTAGATACAAGTCCCTTATGTATGATTTGCAAATATTTTCTCCCATTATGTAAGCTGTCTTTTCACTTTGATGGTGTCCTTTGAAGCACAGAAGTTCTTAATTTTGATGAAGTCTGATATATCTATTTTTTTGTTGCTCAGGTTTTTAGTTTCATGCCTAAGTCTTTTGCCAAAAGGTCCTGAAAATTTATGTACAGATCGGTGGATGTTCTTAAAAGTTATGAAAGATGCTGATGTTGGCGGGGGAGATAGGTGAGTGGTACATGGGAACTCATTGTATTTGCAGCTTGTGAGTCTGAAATTTTTTCAAAAGAAAACATTTAAAAAAATGGGGCATAGGTAACATTCAAGAGACTCGGGCTCATTTGATAGTTTCCCTCTTAATTATGAAAATACCAGTGAGGAAAATGGCTTCCTGTGTTTTATTGTGGCATGGCCTCCTTTTCAAGTGAACGGACATTGCATCCTGGCTGCAAGAGAAAGAGAGGACCCTTAGTAAACTTTGGAATGACTTGAGCCCAAGGAACTAGACCATGCTATGATGCCCTAAGTGCTAGTACAGTTTTAAAACAAAAGCATAAGTTACTCTGATGTCCTGCCCCTCGCTGCTGCCCCCCTTCTTCCCAGCAGAGCATCTGTAAAAGACTACACTTGACTTTGAACCTGATTGGATATTTAAGGATATTCATGCATCATTATCACTGTGACTGTGGTATTGTGCTTTGTTTAAATAGAAAGCATCTTTATCATTTAGAGTTTTATATAAATTACTTGTGGATGACGTCATAGGGTGTCTTTAACTGGCTTCAGAAATAACTTAGGCTGGGGAAAGTGGGCATAGGAACGAATAAGATTAACTGAGTTGGTAATGGTTGAAACTAGGTGATGGGTCTGTGGAGATTTGTTATACTATTGTATTTTATAGGTTTTTCCGTAATAAAAATATAGTTTTGGATGAGTTTATTTTTAATACAATGTTTCAATACAGCATTTCCATTTGGAGATGTGTTGGCTTTACGTAGATGTGGGTCTTCTGTGTTTGGATGTTCTGCTGCGCGGGTATGGAGGAACACTTAAGAGCAGTTACTGGAACAAACTTCTCAGAGGCAAACCTTGGTTTCCAGAGGCTTTGTGGACCCATGTGAGGCTGCTAGAGCCCTAGCAGAATTCATCTGTTGCTTCCAGTGCCTTCTTTGCTCTGTATATTATAGATGCTAATCTGTGATGCCCTTTGTGTCATAGTTATGTAAGTTTATTTTTCTGAAGGAAAATAAATCTATGATTCTATAAGTCTTTGCACTTGTTAAAATGGAAGTTTATATAGAAAATGTACTTTTATACACATGCACACACAGATCTGGTAACTAGAAAAAGTTGGGAATAGTCCATAAAGAATTTGGTCACTTGGGGGTCGAACTATATCCTTCTCCAGTCATTGATACTGCTGTTTGTAGAGGAGACTTTTACATGCTTTATTCTCTCTTGTTCTCTCTTTCTAACGGCTAGGAACCTCCATAGAGTATATGAGTCTTTATCCAAAAACAAGATTCTTGAAGAGAATTGTTACAACTCTGTATTCAGATGACTAAAGCTTTCAGAACAACACTGAACTGAATAATCTGTACAAAAAGGGGACACCATCTGGAAATTATTCTATGCTTTATTCTTGGTTTTGCTAGCATAATGAAATATGAGCATTGAGCATTCCAACTTCTCGTAATTGTTAAACTTTGTGATGTAAATGGTGCCAGGCTTTGAAAAGGCTTGTAAAGGTTTTGCTGACTTTTTTTGTTTTTGTTTTTACATACTTTGAATGAAACTATCTGTGCTGTTTTAGCTGAAGGAGAAGCAGCCTTGAGCAGCTCTATTTTACTATTTTGAATAATGATAAGTATAAGAACAAATATTGACCTCTGTGTGAATAATTCGTATGCGAGGAGATTTTCACCTTTTTCCAGAAATCGCCCATTGTAGCTTTTTGTCCTACTTGGCTCCATGTCTGCTTTTATGCTTCATGGTTCAAGATCCCATATAGCATTATACATTGGGTTTTTAACCCTTGACTGCATGACGTTCCCCAAATTATCAGCCTATTTCCTAGCTCATGGAAGGGGGATAGGAATAATATACTCTTTAGCATCTAACTGTGTAAAAAGTACTTCTAAGTACACTCTATTTGCTTGTCTACCTGATTTTGAGGGTAATGACAGCTAGTAGTTAATTACCAAAATCCAAAGAGGAGTTCTTTAAAAAAAAAAAAAAGACGGTTGCAGAGATGACTTTAGATGACTTTCTATATTGTAACAACAATTGAATGGCAGCTTTAAGGGGGAGATTATCCTTGAAATGTTTTTAATCATGTTTTTAAATTACAAAAATAATATGTTGAATGCAGGAAAAATTCTGGAAACAAAGACACGTGGTGGTGGTGATTATAGCTTTATTTATTGTTTTTATTGTATTCCTGGCTACTTCTTTCCATATCTCATTTTTGTTTTTAATACAGCAGTCCCATGGGTGAGAGAATATTATTCCTATTTTTCAGCTGAGGACATTAGGCAAGAATGGCTAAGTAACTAGACCAAGTTTGCATTGCTAGTTCAGGGAGAGTCAGAATTAGAATTTTATGTGAATGAAGAGCCTTAACTACGTCTCCATGTGTTTATTCCCCAAGTGGACAGTCTCGGCAGTGTCTCCCCCCTCATTTCTCTTTGCTAAAACACAAATATCCTATTATAAAATCCTAACATGAGTTTGTGTTCTGCTTTATAGCTCTTCTGAAAGTCCTGTAAATCTAGACAAGCCAAGTTTGGTATTAGGTCTCCTGTCAAGAATGGCATTAAGGAGTATTCACGACCAGAGACAGAGGGAATAAAAATATGATTCTCAAAGGGTTTAAAATGACAGAGATCATGAAGAATCTCTCAATGCTTAATACATAGTCAAAGAATGTCATCTAGACATTTATCCAAGATTCAAAACCTGATAACCTATCGAACATTCTTTGCCTCCTCTTCAAGATGAGTGTGTCAAATTAGATGCTCTGAAAACTCTTGGCCAGTTTTGATGCGCTGGTTCTCAACACAGCTCAATTGATCCTCATCCTGGCTTCTTCTCTGCCACACTGTATTACTGATGACCAAATACAGTAGTCTGAAGTGTTTAAATCTTTAGAATTATTGCTGTTCCGTAGTTTCAGATGTAGGTCAGACATTCAGTATTTCCCTAAATATAAAGGTCATCCCCACCTAATTGATCTCACGTGTGCAGTGTGCTCTAACTTGTGAGATCACTCCGTGTACACTCTCGGTTTTCATTAGGTAATGGCAACACTGCTTGCTTCAGCCCCCGCCTGTGAGGTTACATGGAGAGACCCGTGTGCCAGAGGGAAGTAGAGGAAGGCTAAGAAGCCCCCTGACCATTGCTAATTTTATCGCTCTCCCAGAAAACTGTAGGTGAGTCTGAGGACACCATCCACTCAATTTTCACGGAGTTATGGAAATCTTAGGAATGTAAGCAACCAATTTTTTGGTTTTGGTTTTTGTTCTGGGTGTGTGCTTACTTTTAAAATTATTATTGCTTTTAAATGGACGGATGATGTAGGAACTGGCAAGAATTGAATCAGTATGAAGTGCTATTAATAGGGCCAAATAAAAACCTGCCCGAGCACTGCTTTATTAGGTGTATAAACTGTGCGTCTCCCTGGGACTTAGGGTCAGGAGTTAGCACTCCTCTCGCTTTGGACAAGCCACAGCCCCTTAGAACCCATATGCGTCAGTTGGTAAAAATGGGCATAATTGCAATGGTGGCCGTCCCTCTCGGTGTGAGCTGTTCTGTTTTTGTTTTTAAGACTCACTGCATGGCATGGGGTTCTGAGCCATACTTGAGGTGTGTGCAGGATTCTAAGTTAAGGGTGGTTTCTCTTCTCAGCTGTCCCTTTCTTTTTCATTCATCTTTCAGTGGTGTAAAAAAAAAACTAAGAAATTATTCATAGCTACCCATGTCCAGGAGGCCCTCCAGTGACTTTTTTTTTTTTTTTTAAATCGGTTCCAGAGAGAAAGAGAGACAAACAAAGGTAGTTAATAACATTAACAATGTTATTCCCAGAAGAAAGTTCCAGCTTGCTAGCACTTGTTTTGGAATTTGAAAAGTCCTGAGCGGGGCCGAGGGCTCTGTAACAGGGATTCTTTTAGACTTCTGAAGTTTAAAGAGACTGGGGGTGGGAGGAGAGCATTAGGGAAAGAAGCAATTAAGTTAAAGTTTCAAAATTGATGAAGTGAAGCAATTTCCCATTCCTGCTAATGCAAGAAGCTCTGCAGACTTTATTTTTTCCATGTGAGTCAGAAACTCGTTCTTTTCCTCCTAGCTGTCAGGAGCCCTGATGCAGAGACCGTTTCTTCCAAACCCCTTCTTTCTCTGACAGCCTCTGGTTTGGGTTTACACCTCTGGGTGGTAGAATATAGGCCTCAATTTATTACTGCATTTCTTTCATAAAACCTCTAGGAAAGGGCACCTGGGTGGCTTAGTTGGTTGAGCGACTGCCTTTGGCTCAGGTCATGATCCTGGAGTCCCGGGATCAAGTCCCACATTGGGCTCCCCGCTCGGCAGGGAGTCTGCTTCTCCCTCTGACCCTCTTCCTTCTCGTGCTCTGTATCTCTCATTCTCTCTCTCTCTCAAATAAATAAATAAAATCTTTAAAAAAAAAAAACTCTAGGAAAAGGACAACCACATGAGTCATTTAGCTAGAGGGTCATGAGTGGATCAATTAATGGAACTTTTCTCTGCACTTAGTACATCTTTGGTGTGTAGCAAGCAATTTGAAGTCTGTAGATCCTTCCTGATTTTTCTTGTTGGGTAGAGGGGGAAGATCAATATAAGAAGTTAGAGATGGCTTTTTTTTTTTTTTTTTTTTTTTTTTTTTTTTACTTTGGCAAATTAGTTAGAAAAATAGTGTGGTTCTTATTAAATGGCATAAAATGCACCAGTGGGGTGCATGGGGGGAGACAGATGCAGATCTTGCGTGCAAGGAATGGAGTAGTTTCTGGGTTTATCCTTGTATCTCTACAGAAACCGTTGTAAATCAAGGTTATCCAAAAGTTGGAATCCTTGAGTGCAACGCATGTGTCAGCTAGATGGTACTCTTGTGGGCATTTTCAAGTGTGCGATTTACTTCTTAGCACCGAAACACTGTGGAGCCAATAGATTTTTCCTGGTTTCAGCCGTCATAGCCAATGTCCAGCCCTTCCTTCTGACTTCAGGTGAGAGAGTCGGCCTTTCCTTGGGAGGTCTCGTGACCACACGTTTTGTGTAGTAGCTGTAGGAACACACTTCCACACAGTGTTCTAGTGAGGACATTTTGTGCCCTGGCAGTTGCGGACTTTTTAAGGTCTGGAAGAACTGAATTTTGACCTGCCACAGTCTAGTCTCATGGATTCTCCAGGGTTTGGAGATTTTCTGCTCTTCCTTTTTTTAAGATACATTTTCTGTTCTCCTTGTCATCAAGGCTTAAAACACAATTTCCTTTCTCTGTGTTCAGAAATAAAGCAGATTTTACTATCAAAATATTGGAATTGAGTATACAAACCTAAAAGACTTTATATATAATATATATAATTTTTTTTTTTTTTTGGTCGGGGACGGGGGTTGTCAGTGAGTATTGATGACCACATGGTCTATGACCTTACGATACTAACTCATTACAAAAACCAAAATGGGTTTTCTAAGTCCCCTTCTTAATTAGGGTCTGACAGTGAGCCACGTTCCTCGGTTGTCATTTTGTATTGCTAATTGGCCCAGTGCTGTGGAATCTCGCTGTCTCTGCTCCTGCTAGTGCTGACTTATCGTATCCATTCTGTATGTTAATGTATGTGGCACGATGCAGAATGAATTCTGGAAAGGAGAGGGGGATGAGTTTCTGAAAGATCATCTCCATTTATAATGCGAGCCACACTACTTCAGAATTCTACAATACTTTCAATAAGCCTGATATCTAAAATCAAATCTCTTACATGTAATTATGTAGGTAAATTTTACTATCTCAGTGTCCTAATGTGAGTTAAGTTTAAAGACTCCCCCACCCCCCTTTCCTGTTTCTGAAGGGAGGTCCAGCTAATTTACTGCAAATGAAATAAGAACTATTTTGGAGGAATAGGTTGACATTTAGCATTCTGGTTTGAAATTCCTCTGACTGTTAAATATTTAATGTGCTGCAAAGCATCCTTAAAAATTAAATATGAATGAGTTTTAGAAAACCTTGCAGTCGTATAAAAAATTGAGATTTCCCCCCATTTCAAGTGTGTCTGCCTAGGGAATCTTAATTATGTTTAATGAAGATGACATTATATATTTGATCAGCATGGGGATATCCTAAATAATGAAGTTAATATAAATAGGATCCTTCTGAATAATATCACAGCAGAGATTTACTTTGGATAAATTACTAGTTTTCTCTCTGGAGGTTAGTCACTCTATCCCCCTATAGTTTTTTGTTTAAAGTTAAGAGTAAAGTCAAATGACCGGAGAAAAGTCCTTTGTTGGGGGAAAAAAAGAATTTTCCTAGGTTTATTGCTTTGGTAATACTAGTGCTTTACTTTTGTAGAGTCATGAGATTTAGAGTACTTTTAAACATTTTTTTGTGGGATTTCTGAAAAGAAGCATTATCATTATTACTATTACCCAAAAATAGTTTTCTTGACATTGGAATTTATAATCACATCCATATTTTTGCACTTAAAAAACATTCTAAAAAATAATGGTATTCCCCTGATTTAATGGTGTGGGAATGAAATAGACCCTTGGATTTATTCTACAATGCTGACATCTGACATTAAAAAAAAAAAAAAAATCTTACCTATATTTTTGCCATATTTTTCTCCCTTTAATTGGGTTATATCCTATTCTAGTTGCATGCTGTCTCAAGTATCAGTTTTGAAATGGGAAAATGAGATTTGAATTCATGAGTGTATAGCGTTGGTGCTTGCTTTTGTAAAAAGAATAGACGTTTCATGTATTTCCAACAAAATGTTCTTAATTAAATTCCATGAATTTTTCTTGAGAAACCCTTTTTCTAAAAGAAAGGGTTTGATGTCTATACCCTTTCTGTTTGAAAAGAATGGGGTTAACTTTCAGGAACTTTGCTTTTATTTTTTTTTTTCTGCCTTTGTAGTTACTGTAGAGAACATAGTCTCTCTTTTCCTTTCTCCTTTTTTTTTTTTTTCATTTTGACTAGGTAAAACTAGCACCCTAAAAATGGAATCTATCATTGCTAGTATTATAATTACCCAGCTTTCAAACTTCTTTGGCATTTTTTTTTTTAAAGATTTTATTTATTTATTTGAGAGAGAATGAGAGAGAGGGAGAGCATGAGAGGGGGGAGGGTCAGAGGGAGAAGCAGACTCCCCGCTGAGCAGGGAGCCTGATGCGGGACTGGATCCCGGGACTCCAGGATCATGACCTGAGCCGAAGGCAGTTGCTTAACCAACTGAGCCACCCAGGCGCCCTCTTTGGCATTTTTGATGCATCTATCAGTACCCTCATAACCAATCAACAACTGCGAGCTGAGAAATGCCCCTTTAACCGTTTCTGTCTTTCTGTTCTAGAAAGATCACCTTATCCAAGCCTTCAATCTCCCCCCACCCCTGGCCCCTTTCTGGTTTATTACAATAGCAACAAAAGTTATCATTTACTGAATACTTACCATATGCTGGCTACTGTGTTACTGAGGTAAATGAATTATCTTATTAATACTACCAATAGTCCTACGAAGTAGGATGCTGTGGGCAGAGAGGAGAGTCTTCCAGTTAGGTGATGTGCCCTGGGCTACTCAGCTCCTAATTGGCAGAGCTGGGATTTGAATCCACAATAGCCTTTGACCCTAGTCTTCACGTTCAACTGCATATTATGTTTCAGTTTGCTGATGATGGGTCTTCTATCGCTGCCAAGTTCTCTTACTTCAGGTTTATATCAGATCAGTTTATTCCTCTGCCCTATAACATTACTTCAAAGGGTCCTTAATACTTCTAACTCCTCACAGCCTTGCTTTCTAGATCCTCCATGATTTTGCCCAAGTCAACTTTTTCATCCTTGTTGTTGTTTATGATAAGGATTGACTGACTAAAATAAAAATAAAAAGAGAAAAAGATGCCTTTGAGACTAACTTTGATATGATTCTGTAATTAGGATCATTTGGTGTCCCCTGAAGTAACACCGTGCCTAGCAGTAGAAGATGGCTGTGTCCTTTGTGGTCAGGATCTGATAGCCTAGAACTCTTACTTTCAAACTTAAAATTACATTCAGCACTTTGCCCTGTGGTTTAATTGGAAGAACACTGGGTGCTTCAGTGCTGATGCCTGGCGCCTGAACAATTTAGTATTCCTCGAGGCCATTTGACTTTGCCCCATCTCCCCTCCACAATGAATCTCAACATTCCTTCCTGGAGGTTGAAGACTAGCAACTTTTAAATGATAGGTGAAAACTTAGCTTTGAGAAATGACATTTGAAAATCAAAGTCATTGACAAAATCTTAACAATCCCTAGGTATACATCTAGGGGAAAAAGTTAATTAGGGAAAGACCAAGTTTAAAAAACTGTGAAGCTTTTGAGACACACCTTTTAGTTTTATTTAACTCGTTAAGGCAAAGAGTGGTACAGGGTCCCCCCCCCCCCCCCGCGCCAATCGTTGTTAGTGGGTCAGCTCTTTCCTTGAGTAGTTAAGTTGGAAAGAATGAGCTCAGATGTGTCAATATTACATCCTTTTTTTTTTTTTTTTAAGGAAGGAAGAATGAAATAAATACTTTTCCCCTAAGCCTCATTCTTTAGCAGGAATTTGTTTCCCCCCCAAAAAAGTCTGAGGAAATCTTATTGGCAGTTAATTGTATATCACATTCACCTATTTCTGTAACGTAGAGCAAGTCTGTTCATTGCATGGAATGTTTCTCCACTGGCTCCGTTCCTTAAACTTGGAATTAATGCATTGTGGACAAAACGAAAAGCCCCCTTATTTAAAGCCTTCCCCAAACTCCTCTGAAAGGAAATACTCCAGAGGTCTAAAAATCCGACAGCTGGAAATCTAGTGCACTGGGGTCTGATGCAGTTCTATTGACATTAAGCAGAATTTTCACCTGCCTGCATTTTCATAGTGCTTATGGATTCTTCCAATTTTTAATTGGGGTTGAAGAGATTAGGAAAGGAGGAATCCAGGCAAACCTCTGATTTGTCATGACCCGAGTTCCAGGACTTGGGATGCCTAGCAAATACCTCTACCCTCTACTGTCCCTTTGTTTTCACTAGTGACTAGGGTGAACGTGAGTGTATATGCGGAGTATAAAAAGGCATGTAGGAATGTGTACACATGCAGGCACAGAACTAGAGCAACGGCAAAGAAGGCTACTGAACTTATTGGGGGGAAGTAAACAAGGTCAACATGCACATAAACTCTGGCAGAACTCCTGTCTGGAGAGGTATTTAGAGTGATTGTCTGCTTGTTAATTTCCTTATTACCCACTGATTTCTCTTTGTTGCTTAAACATAGAAAAAAATGTTTGCTACACCAGTACAGGCTGAGCATGTTTATACATGGACTGGTTTGTTTGGTGATCCTGCTCTGTGGCCAGAAAATCTTTCCTGTCCTGGTTCTGGTCAATACCAGACTCTAATACTGTTAACCTAAATACTGATTGCTTCTGGGGGGCATAGTAGAAGGTAGCGTTATACCACGTTGTCAACAAGGACACACCTAATCTGTGCTGGGCATTCAGAGAGGAGTAAGAATCAGTCGTCTTCTAGAAACTCACAAGATAGCAGAGGTGAGAGGTGGATATGTGAACAAATTGCAGTGCATTCTGTTAAGTGTTAGAATAGTACGATACCCCCACTGCAGAGGGATCAGGAAAGACTTTCCAAGGAGCCTTAATGATGAAACGACTAGGAACACTAGAGGCGAAGTATATTCTAGGCCAGGGAAGCACCCTTTTTGAATGATACTCTCTGTTGAGAATTCCCAGTAGGGTGTTTCTCTCATGGTATGCATACCATTAATGCCCCTCTCGTGAATGCATCGAGTGGTTCTAGGGCTGGGGACACTGGGAACAAAACAGAAATCCTGCTCATGTGTCATACATGCCAATGTGGGGAGATAGACAGCAAAGCATAAAATATAGGACATGTCAGATATGACCAGGGCTACTGGGGTTGCTGTTTTATACAAAATGGCATTTGAGCAGAACCCTGAAGCAGGGAGGGAGCAAGTCCGTACACTGGCAACATGTTTCAGAAGAAGAGAACAAGAAGTGCCCGGGATCCGTGGCTGGAACGTGCCCAGCCAGTCTGAGTAGCCTCCCTGGAGGCCAGTGTGTCTGGAGCAGACTGAGGTTGGGGAGAGGGCAGGAGAGAAGTCAAAGGGCATGTATGACCTAGTCAGTGGCTTTAGAACCAGGCCAGGAGGTGGGCTTTTAGTCTGAAGTGCTTGGGAGGCGACTGGAGAGTTTGGACCTGCAAGTGATAAGAGCCATGGCCTTGAAGCCAGCCGCATCTGAGTTCAGATCTCACCCTGCCACTTACTAGCTCGACTGCTCATCTGTAAAATGAGGCCTATTATTCTTACTTTGAAAGTCTATGTCAGGAGGAGGAGGAGGAGGAGGAGGAGGAGGAGGAGGAGGAATGAGGAATGAGGCAGTAGCTGCAGAAGATAACAGGAAGGGGATTTATTTCTATTGTCAGTGTCTTGTAGAAAGATAAGGTATGAATGAGAGGTGACTATGGTAGGGGGAAGGCAGTTATTTGAGCATGTCAAGTTGGAGTTCTGAGCAGAGCTCCAAAACGAGGCCTTGCAGGCACTGCCTTGTGATTGCTGCCATAGAGAAATAATGCAACCACTCGGTTAGCCAGGCTTCACCTGTGCACACGAACTCATGGACCTTTGAGACCGAGCTGTCCAGCCTGCCTCCAGCTGTGTATTAATGAAGAGATGAGAACCCCTCTCAAAACCAATAAAAATAGGTCAACACCCCGACGTCTAATAATAAAACTTACAAGTCTCAGAGACAAAGAGAAAATCCTGAAAGCAGCTCGGGAGAAGAGATATGTAACCTCTAATGGTAGAAACATTAGATTGGCAACAGACCTATCCACAGAGACCTGGCAGGCCAGAAAGGACTGGCATGATATCTTCAGAGCACTAAACGAGAAAAATATGCAGCCAAGAATACTATATCCAGCTAGGATGTCATTGAAAATAGAAGGAGAGATAAAAAGCTTCCAGGACAAACAAAAACTAAAGGAATTTGCAAACACGAAACCAGCCCTCCAAGAAATCTTGAAAGGGGTCCTCTAAGCAAAGAGAGAGCCTAAAAGCAGCATAGACCAAAAAGGAACACAGACAATGTACAGTAACAGTCACCTTACAGGCAATACAATGGCACTAAATTCCTATCTTTCAATAGTTACCCTGAATGTAAATGGGCTAAATGCCCCAATCAAAAGACAGAGGCTATCAGATTGGATTAAAAAACAAGACCCATCAATATGCTGTCTGCAAGAGACTCATTTTAGACCCAAAGACACGCCCAGATTGAAAGTGAGGGGGTGGAAAACCATTCACCATGCTAATGGACACCGAAAGAAAGCTGCGGTGGCAATCCTTCTATCAGACAAATTAGATTTTAAACCAAAGACTGTAGGGCGCCTGGGTGGCTCAGTTGGTTAAGTGACTGCCTTCGGCTCAGGTCATGATCCGGGAGTCCTGGGATCGAGTCCCACATCAGGCTCCCCGCTGAGCGGGGAGCCTACTTCTCCCTCTGACCCTCTCCCCTCTCATGCTGTTTCTCTCTTTCTCTCTCAAATAAATAAATAAAATCTTTAAACCAAAGACTGTAATAAGAGATGAGGAAGGGCACTATATCCTACTTAAAGGGTCTATCCAACAAGAAGATCTAACAGTTGTAAATATCTATGCCCCTAACATGGGAGCAGCCAATTATATAAGGCAATTACAAAAGCAAAGAAACACATTGACAACAATACAATAATAGTGGGGGACTTTAACACCCCCCCGACTGAAATGGACAGATCATCTAAGCAAAAGATCAACAAGGAAATAAAGACTTTAAATGACACACTGGACCAAATGGACTTCACAGACATATTCAGAACATTCCATCTCAAAGCAACGGAATACACATTCTTCTCTAGTGCCCATGGAACATTCTCCAGAATAGATCACATCCTAGGTCACAAATCAGGTCTCAACCAGTACCAAAAGATTGGGATTATTCCCCGCATATTTTCAGACCACAATGCTTTGGAACTAGAACTCAATCACAAGAGGAAAGTCGGAAAGAACTCAAATACATGGAGGCTAAAGAGCATCCTAGTAAAGAATGATAGGTCAACCAGGAAATTAAAGAAGAATTAAAAAAAATTCATGGAAACCAATGAAAATGAAAACACAACTGTTCAAAATCTTTGGGATGCAGCAAAGGCAGTCCTGAGAAGAAAGTATATAGCAATCCAAGCCTTTCTCAAGAAACAAGAAAGGCCTCAAATACACAACCTAACCCTACTCCTAAAGGAGCTAGAGAAGAAACAGCAAATAAAGCCTAAACCCAGCAGGAGAAGAGAAATAATAATGATCAGAGCAGAAATCAATGAAATAGAAACCAAAAGAACAGTAGAACAGATCAACAAAACTAGGAGCTGGTTCTTTGAAAGAATTAACAGGACTGATAAACCCTGGCCAGACTTATCAAAAAGAAAAGAGAAATGACCCAAATCAACAAAATCATGAATGAAAGAGGAGAGATCACAACCAACACCAAAGAGATGCAAACAATTATAAGAACATATTATGAGCAACTCTATGCCAGCAAATTAGATAACCTGGAAGAAATGGATGCATTCCTAGAGCTGTATCAACTACCAAAACTGAACCAGGAAGAAATAGAAAACCTGAACAGACCTATAACCACTAAGGAAATTGAAGCAGTCATCAAAAATCTCCCAAGAAACAAAAGCCCAGGGCCAGATGGCTTCCCAGGGGAATTCTACCAAACATTTAAGGGAGAATTAATACCTATTCTCCTGAAACTGTTCCAAAAAATAGAAATGGAAGGAAAACTTCCAAACTCGTTTTATGAGGCCACCATTACCTTGCTCCCCAAACCAGACAAAGACCCCATCAAAAAGGAGAATTACAGACCAATATCCTTGATGAACATGGATGCAAAAATTCTCACCAAAATACTAGCCAATAGGATCCAACAGTACATTAAAAGGATTATTCACCACGACCAAGTGGGATTTATCCCTGGGCTGCAAGGTTGGTTCAACATCCGCAAATCAATCAACGTGATACAATACATTAACAAAAGAAAGAACGAGAATCATATGATCCTCTCAGTAGTTGCAGAAAAAGCATTTGACAAAGTACAGCATCCTTTCTTGATCAAAACTCTTCAGAGTATAGGGAGAGAGGGTACATACCTCAATATCATAAAAGCCTCATACCTCAATATCATAAAAGGTATGAAAAACCTACAGTGAATATCATTCTCAATGGGGAAAAACTGAGAGCTTTCCCCCTAAGGTCAGGAACACGGCAGGGATGTCCACAATCACCACTGCTATTCAGCATAGTATTAGAAGTCCTAGCCACAGCAATCAGACAACAAAAAGAAGTCAAAGGCATCCAAATCGGCAAAGAAGAAGTCAAACTCTCACTGTTTGCAGACGGTATGATACTTTATGTGGAAAACCCAAAAGACTCCACCCCAAAACTGCTAGAACTCATACAGGAATTCAGTAAAGTGGCAGGATATAAAATCAATGCACAGAAATCAGTGGCATTCCTATACACCCACAAGGCAGAAGAGAGAGAAATTAAGGAGCCGATCCCATTTACAACTGCACCCAAAACCATAAGATACCTAGGAATAAATCTAACCAAAGAGGCAAAGGATCTGTACTCAGAAAACTATAAAATACTCATGAAAGAAATTGAGGAAGACACAAGGAAATGGAAAAACGTTCCATGCTCATGGATCGGAAGAACAAATATTGTGAAGATGTCAATGCTACCTAGAGCAACCTACACATTCAATGCAATCCCCAACAAAATACCATCCACTTTTTTCAAAGAAGTGGAACAAATAATCCTAAAATTTGTATGGAACCAGAAAAGACCCCAAATAGCCAGAGGAATGTTGAAAAAGAAAAGCAAAACTGGCGGCATCACAATTTCGGACTTCCAGCTCTATTACAAAGCTGTCATCATCAAGACGGTATGGTACTGGCACAAAAACAGACACATAGATCAGTGGAACAGAATAGAGAGCCCAGAAATGGACCCTCAACTCTATGGTCAACTCATCTTTGACAAAACAGGAAAGAAGGTCCAATGGAAAAAAGACGGTCTCTTCAACAAATGGTGTTGGGAAAATTGGACAGCCACATGCCAAAGAATGAAACTGGACCATTTCCTTACACCACACACAAAAATAGACGCCAAATGGTTGAAAGACCTAAATGTGAGACAGGAGTTCATCAAAATCCTAAAGGAGAACACAGGCAGCAACCTCTTCGACCTCAGCTGCCGCAACTTCTTCCTAGAAACGTCACCAAAGGCAAGGGGAGCAAGGGCAAAAATGAACTATTGGGATTTCATCAAGATAAAAAGCTTTTGCACAGCAAAGGAAACAGTCCACAAAACCAAAAGACAACCTACAGAATGGGAGAAGATATTTGCAAATGACATGTCAGATAAAGGGCTAGTATCCCAAATCTATAAAGAACTTATCAAACTCAACACCCAAAGAACAAATAATCCAATCAAGAAATGGGCAGAAGACATGAACAGACATTTTTCCAAAGAAGACATCCAAATGGCCAACAGACACATGAAAAAGTGCTCAGCATTCCTTGGCATCAGGGAAATCCAAATCAAAACCTCAATGAGATACCACCTCACACTCGTCAGAATGGCTAAAATTAACAAGTCGGGAAACAACAGTTGTTGGCGGGGATGTGGAGAAAGGGGAACCCTCCTACACTGTTGGTGGGAATGCAAGCTGGTGCAACCACTCTCGAAAACAGTATGGAGGTTCCTCAAACAGTTGAAAATAGAGCTACCCTATGATCCAGCAATTGCACTACTGAGTATTTACCCCAAAGATACAAATGTAGGGATCCGAAGGGGTACGTGCACCCCAATGTTTATAGCAGCAATGTCCACAATAGCCAAACTGTGGAAAGAGCCAAGATGTCCATCGACAGATGCATGGATAAAGAAGATGTGGTATATATGTACAATGGAATACTCTGCAGCATCAAAAGGAATGAGATCTTGCCATTTGCAACGACGTGGATGGAACTGGAGGGTGTTATGCTGAGTGAAATAAGTCAATGAGAGAAAGACATGTATCATATGACCTCACTGAAATGAGGAATTCTTAATCTCAGGAAACAAACTGAGGGATGCTGGCGTGGGGGTGGGGTGGGAGGGATGGGGTGGCTGGGTGATAGACATTGGGTAAGGTATGTGCTATGGTGAGCGCTGTGAATTGTGGAAGAGTGTTGAATCGCAGATTTGTACCTCTGAAACAAATAATGCAATATATGTTAAGGAAGAAAAAAAGCAGGAGGGGAAGAATGAAGGGGGGTGGGAATCAGAGGGGGAGACGAACCATGAGAGACGATGGACTCTGAAAAACAAACTGAGGGTTCTAGAGGGGAGGGAGGTGGGGGGATGGGTTAGCCTGGTGATGGGTATTAAAGAGGGCACGTTCTGCGTGGAGCACTGGGTGTTATGCACAAAAAATGAATCCTGGAACACTACATCAAAAACCAATGATGTAATGTATGGTGATTAACATAACAGTAAAAAATTTAAAGAAAAAAAATGAAGAAATGACAAATTGAGTTACCAACACTGTTCTGTTGTAAATAGTTTTATTTTAAATAGTTTTATTTGGCAAATTAACTCTTAGCACCAAAATACAGTCTGAATGTGCCATTTATAAGCCAGTCTCAGGATTTCTCTAAAGCATTACTTTAGAGAATATTGTCAATGCATGGTATGTTCTATTCATGGAGCGCAGTTCAAAGTTATATGCTAGATCCCTTTTTTCCCCTTTCTGTCCTTTTATCTCTGTGACTGTGTACAAAGTCTCATTAGTAGATAAAATCAAAAGTACAGGTTTGGGGCTGTTGATGAATGTGAATCCCAGGTCAAAAGCAAGCAAACCAGCCAACCCTCCTGCTATCTCCTCTGCTCTGCACACGAGGCTGTAATAATTCCTTTGAATGCTGGGACTGAGGCTCCAGGTAACTTCGTGTTGTATTTCGGTCGGATGTCCCTCCCTCCTGGCCACTACCTGCAACTTCTGTTTACACCTCCCTCTTCTCTCTGGCTCTGGGAGATTTTAGGGGATAGGACTGTCTTAACTCTAAGTCTTCTAGACTCTAGCTTGGAATCAACTCAGAGTGTGTGTTCACTAACAGAAAACAAAGCTGGGCCACCACGGGAAGGTGAGCATTTCCAGAACATTCAGCTGGAGAAGGCTAAAGCTAGGACAATGGAAGCTCAGTCGCTGATCCAGAAGTCTGGGGGACCAGGGCCTCTTGGTCTGAGATTCGAGTCCTAGCCTCTAGGAAAGCCCAGTTGTAGGAAGAGCAGCCCCATCCTGCTGTGGGTTGGATATGGGACTTTGAAGGAAGCTGCTTGGTCCTGGCGAGCCTTAGTTTCCTCCTCTGTAAAACAAGGATATAAACGCATACCTTTCAGGGTGGTGGTGAGGCAGAGGCATGCCAAGTCAGAGTGCTTTCCTGCCTTTCTTCCTCCTGTCCCCTCAGGAAGCCCCACCCAAAGCTGCTTCCATCTCTAGTCCTGAGCATGGGGACTGCAAGCGGAGAGCAGCTGTAAATGTCTGAAGATTTGGAAAAGCCGCGCCCCCCCTTCCCCAGTCCCCCCGCTTGCCAGCAGCAGTGGGTATTTCTCTCTCCCTCTCCCTCTGTTTTTTTTTTTTTTTACAGAAATTTCTTTTAGCCAGATCATACTTTAAAGTATACTCCACAGAAATTTGGCATTATACAGCAATTCAGTATAGAAGAGACCATACTGACATTTGAGAGAGACTCACAGTAGAAGTACTGTGATTTGAAATGTTCCCTAGTGTAGAACTTTCCAAACAGTGACGAGTAGGCCATCTCCGTGAGAACTACCTGGTTGATTCTCACACGCATTGGCCTCCCTCAGGCCTGTGAATTCATTATCTGTGGAGGTGGGGCCGAGGAATCTGCATTTCATAACAAGCAAACCAGGATTAGTGGATAACCACTACCTTAGTGATGGAAATTCAACGTATGTAACTGCATTGAGCACCTACTATGTGCTCTGTCCTATTCCTCACGTAGATAGTAAGTTCTCACAGCTGTGATGATAAGGCAGATACTAGTGAGATACAGTTTGCATTCCATAAAGTCACCCCTTTAAAATGTGTAATTAAATGGTTTTTAGTGTATTTCCAGAGTTGTGCAACAACAGCATAATCTAATTTTAGAACATTTTTACCATCTCCCAAAGAAATAACTATTAGCAGTCCCTGCCCAAGGTAGATATTGTAGTACCCTTTTTTTAGAGCTGGTGAAATTGAGACTCTGGATATTTGAAGCAACATGCCTCCAACCCCACAGTACATAGTGGAGCTGAGGGCCAGAGTCTTGACAGCCTTGCTTCCAGAACCCATACTCTTTCCACTATACCATGCTCCCGTCCAGGAACTCAAGCCAAATTAAATATTTACTTGGGGAGAATAATTTGATGTTCTGGTTTTGTCCTTGTTCAGTAGTTTTAGATAACATATTTTTCCTTCCCGTTCCAACTGGCATTTTGGGGTAAATAAATAGGGTTTAGTTTTTAGTTACATATGCAGTACAGTCAGATTTTTAAAATTACATGAGAAATCAGCATGTTAAAAAGGTCATAGTGGGAAACTGAAAACTAGAAGAAGCCAGCGTTTGGTCCTATCTGTCGTTGATGTCCTATCACATACCTTCTTTGAGACTTAGTTTCCTCTTCTGTCAAAGAAGTGACTTGTACCAAATCTTTTATTTATTCATTAAGCACTTATTGGCCATCTATTGGCAATTATGCTGGATATTCAGAGAAAATGATAACCATTTTCCTACCAGCTATGCTTAATTGGGCAAAAACAAAATGCCAGACACTGTCCTATTTAATTCTAACAGCAAACTGAGTAGATGCTGATTATCACTCTGTCCTGTCTCTGCAGGGTTGGAGGTATGTTGCTTAAATTTCCATGAGGAAGGTTTAAATAACTTGTACCAGTCACAGAGATGAGATAGTTGAGGTCTGGAGGATTCCACAGCCCAGATCTTACCCCCCACCTTCCTCTCCAGGTGAGCAGTTGGCTTTGCCCCCTGTGAGGTCACTACCAGTGTTTATAAACAAATACCTGCAGTACAGCGTGAAAGTAAATATTCAGTGACGGCAATAAAGGGGGTTTAATCATTTTGCCTCCTAGGTAGGGCTGGATGAGCCCATGGATTCTGTTGAAGGTAGAGCCAGTTAGTGTATTTTCTCCTCTCCAGCAGCCCCTCTCTGCTTAGTAGGTGTGGGTTGGATTTTTAGGACTACTTACCTCCCCCAGTTCTTTGCATTTGCCCTGCAGGATGGAAGGAACCCTGTCTGTAGAGCAATCCTGCAGTACTAGATTGGGAGAGGCCAGCACCTGTGCAACTTTTTCCAACTTCAGTTTATTCCTTTGACCTCCTTGGCATATGTGTTCAAAGCCTTGGGCTCAGGTGAATTGGAGATTTGGGGTATGTTTCCCACTAGGTGTTACCATTGATAATCAAGGGGAAAAGTCATTTTCGCAAGGACCCAACTTGCATGTAGATTTCTAAATCAACTTGGGGAAACTAGTAGGTTGGGACTGAGAGCCAACTTTGTAAAGGCACCGGGAGCTCGTGTAGAAGCCATTTTCTGGAAATCTAGAGTGTTTTTAGATCCATCGTGTTACCTCAGAAGGCTTCTGAAAAGCTGACGTGGAAGAGTTTCTGGCATTGGGATAGGGACATGGGTAATCTCAAATGATTCCTTATTCCTGGGAATAATTCTTTTTGGAGGATTTTTAAAAGTTATATTTATTGAGCTCTTATTGTATGCAAGGAATAAATGCTGTACATGCATCGAACCTCACAAAAACCCTACAAGGTAGCTGTTTTGATCACCTCCGTTTTACACCTTGGAATATGGAGACAAATTAACGTTTCCAAGACCACCCGGTTGGTAACAGGATTTTTTAATTCCCCTTTCACATTCCTATTTTTTTTTGTTTAGCCCTAAAATTTGAAGAACATTTCTAGCCAGCATTTATTTACTCATTAAAATTATATTGTGAATCTGAGCCCGGAGAGCCATCATTCATCAAAATGTTAGTTAATAATTATTGAGAATCCTGGCGTGTGGTGTGGGAGCCATCGCGGGCGAGGGCTGTTACCATGGTATTCGATATGCATGACAGGCACCCTGGCTGGGAGAGCCTGAAGAATGATACAGGCAGGAGGACCTGGGAGACATTTATGTAATCATATTAGCATCACATTTATTCTGAAAAGGCTAACTGCTTTGATTCATGTCTTAAGCATCCACATTTAAACTCGCCATTCTCAAAATTGGTTTTCTCTATTTAAATTTTCATCTTAAAATCATTTGACTCCTTGGCCCTTCCTCCTGTAGCAAGTTTCAGAGATAGGTTTTATAATTTTTTTTTAACAATTCAAGTCAGATTTCATCAGCAAATTTAATTTTCTTGAAACCTCTGTCCTTATGGCAGACATACCTAGCATTAGTGGCTTCTCAATTTGGTATTAAAATTCTAACACGAGAGTAGAATGGAAATTTTAGGATTGCTGAGTTTTCTGTAATCTGTTTTTCATTTTCTAGGTGAGGGACACTAGGCCTGGAGAGGCTCAGTGACCCCCACTAGGCCAGAGAACTAGTTTGTGCAGAGCTGCAGTTTGCCGTCCTTAGTTATTCAGGTTTTGTGCTGTTTTGATGTATAGTTACTGTGCTTCATGATTGTACTAAAACATCTCTTTAAGAGATTGTACCAGAATTGCATTTGTGAAAATTATCTCTACTTGGATGTGGTACAAATGAATATTTCACGTGAAAAACAGCCACAACGACCTCCACAATAGTGCATTTTGAAATGGCGAAAAACCAGTCTTCCTCTCCGAACGCAACACTGTGGCTGTGCTTTCAACCCCAACAGTTGTTTTTCATTAAGTTATTTTTAAATTATTTTTTTGCACAAGTATTTTTCAGTCTCCTTCCATAATATTACTCTGTGTAAGTGCTATTGGGATTTGCACAATTGAATAAAACAGTCCCTCGGAAGATTTTCTAACTCTACGGAGGAGATAAGACACATGGGAAACTTCAGTTCAGGGTCCTCTGAGTGTCATGCTAGATGATCCAGTTCATTTGGCTCTTAGAGCTGTCACAGACCCTTGGGATGGGAACTGGTTTCTAAATGGCCTGGATTTTTTTTTTTTCCTTTGTGAGAAGTTAGTAAAGTGGGTGCCTGGTTCTGAGCATGTGGAATATAAACATTCTTAAATCACTGATTTCATCATGTCACTTCCCAGCTAAAAATCCTTTTAACAGCTCTTTATTTCCTGGCAAATATACATTTATTCATTTACTCATTCAAAAAATATTTACTAAGTGCCTACCATATGCATAAAATCCAACTTCTCTTGCTGGCTTGAAAAACCTCCACAGTCTAGCTCCATCATTCCTATTCCATTCAGTTCAGCTTCATTTGCAGAAGTTTCCATTATGAAACTGTCTTTGTATCACAATGACTGATTTCAGAAGCCCTCTTTAGAATATGAGCTTTTCCAGGAAAGAAGCAGTGTCTTATCTTTGAACACCCCTTTTCCAAGTATAGGGGGCCAGTGCGTAATGAGCCCTTCAGAAGGGTTTTCTTGAAGCCAAAGGACCTAGAATGTAGGGTCCATGTGGGCAGGGATTTTGTCTGTTACGCTCCTTCTTATATCTCTAGCATGTAGAACAGTGCCTGGCCCTAAGTATTTAGTACTTAGGGCTAGACCCTGCCTGTGAACACTGAAATGTTCTCGCTCAAGGTCAAATCCCATCTCTTTGGAGTTTGTCCCTCCCTCACCCACCCACCCGCACCCCAGCACCTTGGGCCTGTGCCAAACATACTAAGTTCAAACCAAGTCTGTGTTGCATTGTTGACTACTCTTTTTTTTATTTTTAATTTCTCCTTCCAACTAGACTGTGATCTCCTCGAGAATATGGGGCCATATTTTACATGGTTTCTGACTCCTTCAGAAAGGACATGATTGATTGCCTGAGTTATTAATTAAACATCGTTGCTTAGGTCTGGAAGGTTAAACATTGCAGGGTTTCTAGTTCCCTTTGTCTTTAATGGATGGATTCCTAAAGACCTGAGCATTTGACTAGGTTTGTGCACACACAGAACACTTGAATATTGAGAGCTTATACCCTTAAAGTGCTGCCCACTCCCAAGAATAAATGCACAGCCATTAAATAACTCCTGCTTTTTTTCTTTCAAGGTGAAACAAAAAAGCCTTAATGGAGATCTAGGAGGCGGAGAGTGAAGGAATTAGGAGTTAAGAGAGTGGAAGTAGGGGAGTGGAAATTTGGCGCCATCTGCAAAGTGTTTGGGCCACTCAACTTTCCATTTCTGAGAGGTTGCCATGTGCATTGTCATGAATATTACTTATAATCAAGTTACATTGGCTAAAGGCTGAATCCTTCCAACATGTGGAACTGATTTACTTGACTTTTTTCCTCTTACTCTCTTTGAAAGCCAAAGCAACAACAACAACAACAACAAAAATCCAGTAACCCTTCAGAAGTTTTATTGCATTTAGGGGGAAGTGTTTCCGGCTTGTTTTGCCTGTCTTTGTTCTCTGGGTTCATATTTACTCACCCGCTCTTCTGGTTTTGAATGCTGCAACAGGAAATCAAGTGATCAAGGCAAGGAATTTTGCTTGCTGAGATTATTGCTTTAGATTTTCCCTGCTAAATCAGACTACAGGCTGTTCCTTTTTCCCTGTAATTTCTTTTGAGGGATAGAGTGGACCAAAACAGGCAGCTCTTTGTAAAGGTGACACTTGTCACTGACTTGTGACTCTCCCACATGCTTTCTTACTCAGAGCTCATGTTGGTTTGAAGGGTGTTAAGTCAAATGGCATCAGACTAAGGAATTCATAATTTGAGTTCTTTTGAAAACTTGAAGTATGCAGGCCAGTGTGTGTGTGTGTGTGTGTGTGTGTGTGTGTGTGTGTGTGTGTGTGTATGTACGCAGCGCAAGGAAGACAGGGAAGGAAAAAACAGGGATGTGGGGGGAAAGCTTTGTTAAAAAATGTTCCCCCTTCGCTCAATTTATTATCTTCAAAAGAAAGGATACCTTCCTCCTTTTTTTGTTAGCTGGTTGAGTGACCAACCAAAATACTGACTTGAATGATTTAATGCCCAGATTAATGGATATGCAAATGCTTATTTATGCTCACTAGGTACAATACACTGTGCTAAGAAATTGTGGCATGGACCAATTATCAAAAATTTACAACAAAGAACCTAGAAACCAAAAAGGGTGGAAGAGAATAAAGGAAAATGTAAATAGTAGTTGGTTTTTACTGAGTAGTCAGACAATAGATTTTTCCCCCTCTTCTTCCTTTACGTATTTTCAAATTTTCTACAATGAACTATTTTTTAAATCATCTAGAGTCTTTGCTTCAGAAGTTGAGAGAAGGGAAAGATTACCATTAGTGGGAAACTGTTCAGAATGAGCTAGAACTTCAGTTTTACACAGGTATTTTTGCTCTCCCCATACCTCTAGTTGTCATAGAATTAGTATCATTCAGAAAATAATCTTAATACTCTAACAATAATAGAGTAATAATAGAGTAACAAGATTGAGTAACTGTCTTAGTGTGTGAAATACATTCATAATGTTTTTAGTGCAGTCTATATAAAGTCCTCTTCGTGTTTGAGGTTAAGTGAGTTAATATATGTGAAGTACCTAGTGCCAGACAGATAATCACTTTATAAACAACAGCTATTATCATTTTTTTATATATACAACCTTCAAATGAGTCTGTTGGGTCAGGATATGTGTGCCTGGGGCACCATTTGCCACAAGGTCCTCTACTGTGTACTGATTTGTTTGAAATTCCCAATCTAGGCCTTTCCTCTGCCATGATTTTCAGTTCCTAAGCCTTGCCCTTTGCCATGAAATGGCAACAGCCCTGTTTTTCCAAGTCCATATGGTATTCAAGATCTGATTTTTATAGTGAGGCTCAAGTGTAAGCCCTTGCATTTATTTTTCCCTCTGAAAGCTCTCAAAGTGGTGATCTTGTCTTTTGTAGAGTTGAGTTGTAACTGAATGTATGCCTGTTTTCCTAAGTGTGGCGACTCTGAAAAGTGTCCTTCTCCATTATAAAGGAAGTACATGCTCCATTTTGAGATGGGAGTGGGATGGGGTGGAAAGAAAATATATTCTAGATTCACTCTTCGCAGGGAAGCCTTGTTGCTATTTTGGGCACTTTCTAGATTTTGTATAAGTTTTCTCTATTTAGATGGTGTTTACCTAGAGGATGATACATAAACTTTAGGGTAAGGCAAATTTTACATCTAGACTTGGCCACTTACTAATGTTCAACTTTGGGCAAGTTTAGTCTCTCAGAAGCTCAGTTTCCTTGTCTGTAAATGAGTATATAGTAACTACTATGAAGGGTTGTTGTGAATTTTAAATATGTTGTAAAGCACCTGAATATTCTGGGCCCCTGATAATATACATGGTAACATTATTACGTGTAATGTACCCTCCGTCCCCAACACACACACATGTAATTAGAACAATACTTGTATATTTAAATGCTGCTTTAAAAATATTAACAACAAAAATCATTGTAAATTACTAGTATTAACTGTACAATATAGTGCATTGGATGAAGAGTAATTTAATCAGCACTTTGTTGCTGGGCATTTAGTTTATTTTTATTTTATTTTTAGATTATTTATTTAATTGACAGAGACAGTGAGAGAGGGATCACAAGCGGCTGGGGAGTGGGAGAAGGAGAAGCAGGCTTCCCGCGGAGCAGGGAGCCCGATGCGGGGCTAGATCCCAGGACCCTGGGATCACGACCTGAGCCGAAGGTAGACGCTTAACCAACTGAGCCACCCGGGCACCCCATTAGGTTATTTTTTATTTTGCTTTTTGGTGGAAGCCTTTTCAGTATTCTTGGTAAACTGTTTTCTTGAGCCACCTGTCTCCAGAATGAACAAATTGAGAGATTTGAGAAAATGACCAAGACTTGTAGCAAGAGATTCCTGACCTTAGAATGCCGAATGATGAGCCTCCGCAGAGAAGGTCATTTTTCTGCACCTTAACATATGTTTAACATTGTGAGGCTAAATAGTCTGGTAAAAATCAGACAAGGTCTAATCTGGGCAGGAGGGATACCTTAAAAACCTAGTGGGATTATGCATGAGGGTATGCTTAGGGGAAAATAAAGTCATGCATGTGTTTTCTTTTCTGAAACACTTAAGTTGCCATTAATTTCCCTGCCCAGAGATTGTTGGAGTTTGTTGTAACAACTGCACTTTCTCTTTTCCTGGCTAATGTTGGTCAACTTCGTGAGATAACAGTGGTGGTCTCTATTTTCCTCCCCTTTGGCCACAATTCCTAGAATCCTAGGAAGAGATCCAGAGCTGAATGAAGCTATTAGTGAACTGTCAGCCACATTGGCTTGCAACAGAGACCTGTAAACATCAAGAGAATAAGCCTTTGAATAAGAATTCAGTCCTGCATTTTCTTAGCAAAGATCAGGGAGGGGGACCAACAGAAAGTCACTAGGCTTGTAGAGGTATTTATTTCTTCACTGTGCTGTTGTGCTGTACCATTCATTTCAATATCTAAGATTTGGCAGCGCTGTTGGAGGCGTGAAGTGGAACCCACTGTCTGGACTGTGACCATCTTATTAAACACTCATGTAATTATTCATGTTCCAGCAAAGCGGGATTCTCTTGCCATCTGTTAAGTAGTCTCAATTAAATACATTTGGGAGGGAAGGAGATGGCAGGTAGGCGGAGGAGTGGGTCAAGTGGGGACAGAGAAGGACTAGGGTGCAGCCCTTAAGAGGTGGGGGGAAGTAGGCTATGCACCACATGTGCGCATGTGTACACGCACACACACAGCAGGATGTCCTTTTTCCCTCTCTTGCAGTAGAGGTGGGGGGAGGCATTACATTCAGTTGTTAACATGATTCTTTAATTTCTAACTTCATGAGTTGAACCTCCTCTTTGGAGTAGGAGGAGGAAGGCAGTGTTTAGGAAAATAACAGAATGCGCAAAGAGGAGAGGGGATCCAAGCTGGATGAAACTCAGATAACGACACCTTTTTTTTTTTTTTCCTTGCTGATAAGTCAGGTTAGTATTGTACCACTGGATGGGAAGCTCAAGAACTGAGTAATGTTGCATACTTAGAATATGAGGGCACAATTAATATGTAGCCTCAGGGAAGGCTCAGGAGACCTTATCTGTGAATTGCTAGGTGACTCTCCAGTTGGTATAGTCCCAATTTCATCTGGATTACAGATTAGGTGTAACTTTTTGAGTATTTATAATAATCCAGTTAATAGATTCTTTTCCTTTTTAATGCATAAATAATTTTGAAAAGAGAGGAAACATTTTACTAGGGTGTATTTTAAGAGACTGCCGAGAATGTATGTTTAAAAGTAAACTTGAAGTATAATATACATACAGAAAAGTACACAGAGGTGTCTGATGAATTCTCGTAGAAGTGAAGACATCCTCGTAAGTGGCACCCAGATCAAGCAATGGAATGTTGTACCATCCTAGAAGCTGCCTCATGCCTTGTTCTGTTCATTCTCTCACAAAAGGTAACCACTATCCTGACTTCTGACAGGATAGATTAGTTTTGCCCGGTTTTGAATTTGCTGTAAATAGAATTATACATTTGCATTCTTTGTTTGTCTGCTTTCACTCAATGTTGTTTGTATCATCATGTTGATGCATGTTGCAATTGTGTGTTCATTCCCATCGCTGAACCTTTCATTGTGTGACTACACCACAATTTGTTCTATTGCTGATAGGCATTTGGATATTTTCCAGGTTGGGGCTCTTAGGAGTATCAGTGCTGCAGTGAACATTCTTAGGCTCCTCTTTTGATAAATATATGAACACATTTCTGCTCAGTGTATACCAAAGATGGGAAATGCTGGGTCATAGGATTTGCATATAATTAAGTTTAGAAGATACTGCTAGTTTTCCAATGTGTGTGTATTAATGAGAGAAAGGTCATTTTTGTCCAGAGTACCCCATTCTCATGAGCATAAAAATAAGATATCTTGTTTTCTTTTGGTTGTGGAAGTAAATTCAGTTGATAAAGAATTCAGTGAAATGTTTTTACTTAAAATAACTTCTTAAAACTCCACCCACTTTAATGCTCTTTTCACTTTACCATAAAACATATTTTTACTTACAGTATTTGAGAATGAGAAAGAGTAATGGGTGGGGGGTGGGCAGTATCTTTGCCTTTACTTCCAGGGATTCATATACCATGGGAGTTCCTTCAGATTCCCTCCAGGTTGTGCTCAAATTTTGAGAGTTCAAATTTCTGGAATTCCTTTTGTTCTCCAGGGAATTGGGATCACAGAAAGTGACAACTTGGAAAGAGAGTGCAGAATGCCTGTCCCGCACAGCATACCCTGACCCTGTCACTGTGAGCACATCATCCAAGAGGACCGGGCAATCTGACCTTTTGGGATTGTTCACTATTTTCCTGTTTTAGGACAACTTTTTCATTTTCATTGTTCAAGTCCCTCTAACAACCAAGAAACTCTTTACACTGAGGTCACCAAAATGTCAGCTAGGTATATCATTTGGAATGCCTGGCTCTCAAATTAAAAACACCTCCCTCCCACCCCCAGAACCCTGTATTCTATTCCCTTCACAGCTTCACATAGCAGGAGAAAGTAATAAAAAATAAGACCTTTGTCTGGGACTCTGAATCACTCCAGACGTTGGTGATATATATGTTGACACTGGATACATATATTATTATGCCAGCACATTATATTTTGCTTAAAATAGTAGAAAAAAATCCCCAGTAGGCCTTTTTATCTATATGTAGGTGTTGGGATTCCTAGATTATCCTGAACAAAAAGGTGATGTGAACACATTTAATAGCTTTGCTAAATTCAATGCTTGTTTTTAACTTAAGACCTGGGTTCAGAGCTCAGCACTTGAATTTTTTTTTCCTTTTTTTTTTTTTTTTTTACCTATGGTACATTTTCTAATGCTTGAACTGTCGCTTTCAGTCTGTGAAATTGGTTTCAGATCTTTGCCCTGCCTGCCCCATAGGGTTGCTATGGGGATCAAATGTGATCATTAATGTGAAATTGTAAATTATAAAAGTACTAATAAGCCCAAGCCTTTGAAAGCTGGGCTTAGCAGACCCTGCATTCTAAGCTAGACGGTTACTGTCCATTGACCTAGAGCGTAGGGGAACTCCCTCTGTACCTTGAGATGTGTGCACACACAAGCCTGAACTTTTAACCTTGCACCAGACAGGACTGGCTGACCTATTGAGTCCTGAGTTACTTGTCTAGATTCTCCCGGCCCCTAACAGCCTTCCCCTGCATGGGGAAGGAGAGGGACAAAAACTGTTTGGTGAGAGCCCCAAACTATTACCCTTGCAGGTGATTTCACTTTGTGGGGTAGTTAGAGGGCTGTAGAAAGTAGGTAGCCTACAGAGTCACTACTGTTCATATACAAAATTTTTTTAAATTTTCTTTTATCCACCTACATTCATTAAGTACAGAGAATATAAAAATGCTTATAGGCCATAAAAAGATCTGCATGAAAGTATTAGCAATGTTTATTCATAATTGTTAAAGTAATAAATGAGTAAAACAGGGACTGAAACACAGCCTTGTGAACACCTCCCAACATCTATTCCTTATTACTAGTGAAGAATTCACTTTTATTTTAACCAAAAAAAAAAAAAAAAAAGACATTCTTAAGTTTGGCCCTTGGTAGGTGTTGACTTGAGCAAGGTGGATCTGGTGTGCTTCCCAGGGCTATTTCGTGCATTGTTCCATCAGGCACCTTCCAGGACAGGCCAGATGACATATCAACTGGAAGATGATTGTCAGAAATGAGAAATTGACCACACTCATCAAGATCTGGAGATACTACATGAATTATGTTAATTTTTAGTCAGTGTTCTCATTGGTACTGAGCAGGTTTTTTTTTTTTTAATTCCCAATTTCATTTTTTAAAAAAGATTTTATTTATTAAGAGAGAGTGCACATGAGCCAGAGAGAGCAGGAGCAGAGGGAGAGGGAGAAGCAGACTCCCCACTGAGCAGGGAGCCCAACATGGGGCTCGATCCCAGGACCCAGGATCATGACCTGAGCCGAAGGCAGTCGCTTAACTGACTGAGCCACCCAGGCGCCTCCCTGAGCAGGTTTTGAATATCAAATAGTATAAAAATATGGAATATGGTCTGGGAAGTAGATGGCAGTGACCCAGATTCCAAAAATGTTATAATCTATTAAACTAAGGTGTTCACCAGAAAACTGAGAACTTAAAATTGTAGGAATGGAGGTCTACAGGTTCCTAATCCCTTTTTCAAAATGGGATCTGTCTTAGGATTCAGAATCCTGATGCCCCGTAATGAAAAAACATTGCCAGTGAGATCTCGAACAGAACCAAATAATCAGATGCATTAATTAATATATCTGCATCAGAACT
This sequence comes from Zalophus californianus, assembly GCF_009762305.2. NCBI lineage: Eukaryota > Metazoa > Chordata > Mammalia > Carnivora > Otariidae > Zalophus > Zalophus californianus. Next base: position 52,880,343 of record NC_045598.1, read on the forward strand.
AATGAACATACACATTAAATGGTTTAATAAAGGCTATAAGTACACATCAGTTGGAGTTAGGATTTATAGCCTAATAAATTCAGATCATGTCCTATTTTGCTAACAAATGTGTTATGTGAAACTTTTGATTTTTAGAGCCTTTTGAATTTTGGAAAGACACGTAAGGGACTGTTGATCTGCATTATGTTTGGGTATTAGTTCCTAACAGAAGTGGGTTTTTTGTTTTGTTTTTAAATATGTCAGGCAGGCATGTGGCAAATTCTCGTGAGACAATAGAGTTAGGAGCACCAGGTCTGAAGTCTGCCTGGGTTCCAATTCCAGCCTTGCCAAGTGACTCTGGGTAAGATCATTAACTTCCCAAGGTAGGAGTTTTTCATCTTTGGAGCTGCAGCAATTCCCTTATAAAGATGGAATAGGATATGCACACAAAGGTACAATATGTGCATGGCATTAGATACTCGACAGACCTGCTTGTTTTCTCCTCTGTATAATGGACATAGTAGTGCCTGTCACGAAGATGCTTTAGGAGACATTTTTAAATAAAAAAATACACGCTAAGAATAATGTCTGCCCATAGTAAGCATTCATTACACAGTAGCCAATATCATTATTATTAGCACTATTATTTTTTTTTAAAGATTTTATTTGGCAGAGAGAGACACAGGGAGAGAGGGAACACAAGCAGGGGGAGTGGGAGAGGGAGAAGCAGGCTTCCTGCTGAGCAGGGAGCCCGATGCGGGGCTCAATCCCTGGACGCTGGGACCATGACCCAAGCCGAAGGCAGACGCTTAACGACTGAGCCACCCAGGCGCCCCTATTAGCCCTATTATTAAAAATATGTACCTTTCCTATCACAGTCATTTTTTTTTCAAGATTTATTTATTTGGGGGGGGAGGGGCAAAGGGAGAAGGAGAAAGAAACTTAAGCAGACTCTGCGCTGAGCACAGAGCCGGTCGCAAGGGCTGGAGATGGCGACCTGAGCCAAAACCAAGAGTTGGCCCGTTAACCAACTGCACCACCCAGGCGCCCCTCAACAGAGTCTGTTTTAGGAAGGAAAGGGAAAATTAACATCTGTTGGATGAATGAGTGGTGTATTGTAAAATTATGATAATTCATAATTAGAATTTTCCAGACTGTAATTCCATCCCATTCTGTCGCAATCCTCCCCCCACCCCCAGCACCTTATCTTTCCCCATTTGCACAGTACTTGGTAAACTTGGTCCTTGCCTTCCTCACCACAACCATGCAGGTGTGTTAGACTGTTCTGGAAGCTGTCCCAGATGCTGACAAGCCCTTGGCAGTAGGATAGAAAGGGAAAAGGGAAGTTTTGGCTGACATCTCCAGGTCTGACTCCTTGCTCATCGGGAGAGTTCCAGTGGTATCTTTAAAGTTTTAGGATAAATGATAGGGCCCCTGCTCTTTTTTTGTGTCTCTAACAGATAAGTATCTTGGATTCTAATTTCCTTAGTTTGTTATATATGAATCTCTTGTGATCAGTAATGGGTAGGGTTTGGTAAAGTCGTAAGTCTGCAGGGATGTTTTAAATGCAGGCAACGTACAGAGGGGGTGGGTACTAGCTAGGCGGAGAGCAGTGGAAGAATGTGTGTGCTTGTGTGTCACAGTTTGGACTAATGTCTTGGCATGGCTGTCCCATTTCCTGACATGTAAGAACTGGATCTTAAGGCCGCACATATTTGGCAAGCCCTATTATGTTACCTTCCCAAGGGAGTGCTTGGGTAATGAAGGTGATAGATAATATTGGGTAGGTACTGGTGGGACCAGGGACATGAGAGAATATGGAAAGAATCCCTTTTAAAATATCTTTATTGCATTAGATTTTAGTGTCTGTAAACAATTACAGCATTCAGGGAGTGCAGAATTTAAATGAGAAACACAACTTTGTCAGATTATACCACTTGGATAAAATGGCATGGGCTCCGGAAATCTATAATTAAATGTATTTTTGAAAATGAAAAATATGGTGAAACATCTGGTTTATTTCACTACAGGAGTGCCTGGGCATTTGCTTATATAAGTGTGATTGACTTTGGCCGATATGTGGATTTCTCTGTGTAAAATAACAGTATTTTAATTAAATTTTTTCTGCTTGATTCTATTTGTGTTGTAAACAAATTATTCACGCACGCACACACACGCACGCTCATTAGAAAATGGCTGTCTTCTTTAGAAAATCTAATGTTTGTTCATTTTTCTTTTTCTTCCAGCGGATATTCAACTCCTTTGTTTACACTGAGAAAATCTCAAATGGAGAAAGTGAAGTACAGCAGGTAAGAGGTTATTTACAACTTGACCTTCTCTTTGTCTTGCTTTTGGAAATGGCTTCACTACTCTTTGCAGGCCATCTCCACGTGAGGTTTCGTGCAGTTCGGTGTAGGATTTCATCTATGTCTTAAGCATAACGGTGACAACCTCAGACTTGAAGTTCTTGTAGGCCATTGAAATAATGGTACTGGGGATTTTTTTTTTTGCTATTTGTGTTATATGTTGGAAGTATGATTTGATTCCTCTTCGTTGTGAAGATTCCTGAACTGACCCAAATTTAAAAATATTAGAAATTATTTCATCTGATACTGGAAGTGCCCAGGCTTTGGAATCAGACCAACGCAGGTCAAATTCTGGTTTTCTCACTTATTCCATGACCCCCTTAGCCTTTTTGATCTGGTGTTTCTCGGTTTTAAACAAGGTGAATACAATATCTCCTTTATGAGATAGTGAGAATTAAATGAAGTAATGTCAAGATAATTGAGAACAAATGAAATCTTTTATTTGGAAGATTCAGGCATAGAAGCAGCTCAGTGGATATTGGCCTCTTTTGTTCTTTAATTTTTCTTTCCTCTTGTATTCTTCGTTTGCTTCTTTCCTTCCATCTCCTTTCAATGGTGTGTGGGGTCAAAAAGTTCCGAGGCCAGATTCTATTTACTTTATTTATAGCTACCTTCAAATGGACTGCTTCCTAAAGTAAAACATAGTGTTGGTGAACTTGGTCATAAATAATTGATCTGTGCTTGAAAAGAAGGGTGGTAAAGAGGATTCTGGGTTTTAATTTCACTAATCCACCAACCTCATTACACTGTGTGACCGTCAACTGGTAATTTGAAGCGAGGTTGGAAACTTAGGTAAAAAACAGAACCAAGCTAAAAACCAGAGTGTAGCAGAGTGCTTCCACAGAATAAAAAGATAACTATAGTAAAACACACAATAATTCAAACTCTCTGAGATGCTGCCTTTATTTTATTCATGGAAAACAGCTTGACTTGATCTGAACTAAAGAAGTGCTATACAAGAGACAAAAAGCTTTGCAAGTGTCATTAGAGTGAAGTTATTTATGGGATAGTTATTTATTTATAATAAATTACTGTGGTTTGATTTTGAAGTTCAGCATTTCCTGTGTATAGACCTTAAAATGTTTTATTGGTTTCTGCAGGTTAAATTTAGAGGATGTAAGCACTTAGGTATGTACTCTTTTTCTTAGCTTTAGATATTTTTAAAAACTAATGACCTCAAATTACAGTGAGTATGATGTGGTTTGCTGTATCGAGTCTTCTCTTAATAATTCCTGTCTTATTTTTATTCCAGCAAACTGAGAAGTGCTTTTAAGGTCATGAAATTTAAAAGGGTTTTTATGGGAGGGAAGATTTCTACACAAAGCCTGTTGGAGGAAACTTTCTGAGAGACCAAAGGCCACTTGATAACATTTTAAAGAAACTGACCCAGGGATATCAGCTTTGTTGCTTTCCTTGAAGTAACAGATACAAGTTCTTCCTTCAGCTGTTTTCAAATGTGAAACTTGTTTTGTTTTCCCAGACTGATGTCATTGCTTTATTTTTCAAGCTGTGCACAAGTTTGGAAACCTTTAATAATTTTTTAAAATTATAGCAATTGATTGAGCACAAATAGAACACTGGTGCTTATCACATTGAATTTTTGTTCTCCAAATAACCTTGAAGGAAAGATACCCTTATTACAGATAAGCAAACTGAAGCTCCAAGAGATAAAATAAGTTACCTGTAGCCTCATGACTGTTACCTTGGCTAGTTTTCAAAATAAGTTTGACACAAATTTTATATATATGTATATATGTATATTTTATTTTAAGAGTTCATTTTTAAAATTTGTATTTTCAATTCAAAACAGTAGCTTCTGCTAAGCTTTTTTTTTTTTTTTTTTTTTTTGGTATCTGAGTAATTCAAATGAGTTATCACGTAGTTCTGTGTTTCCCCTCTCTGTTTGTGAAAAAGTTGACCCAGAATGTACTTTTAGCCTTCCTGTAATCTCTCCAGTTTGCCCTCTGGAAGAACCCTGAACAAATAGATCTTATGCCTCTTTTGCATCCAGTAGGTGGAGATAATTATCATGTCGTCGGTATTATAAGAACAATCATAACTGCTTATAAGATTTGTTTGACAAGTCAAAACAGGCTAGTTATTCAAAGTAGATTATTGACCTGTATACTCCATTTTAGCCCACAGCCTTTAACGGACCACTTCAGGTTTTGGTATATTTTGCAGGATCTGGAATCCGGATCAGGAAACTTGAGTTTTCGATCCGTCGTTCCTCCACTGGGGGTAATGAAAACTAGAGCCTCATGGTTTCTCACCCCCCCACCTTACTAATCAAATCTTATTGAGATTTGGATCTGACTTGTGCATACTATATAAGTTGGCAGTAAATCTAATGTGCTGTTAATATCTTCTGGTTAGGGGAGCAAAGTAATTAAAACTAATAAAAAACATTTTGTGATTCTTGACTCTTACCACAAAACTCTCTATGGTATAGACTTTGCTTTGCTTTTTCTAATTATTTCTTTTAAATTAACCTTCAGAGTGTGATTCTAGATGCCTAACAATGTGTTTTAAATCTTTAATTAGTTCAGTATCTGTAGTTTCACTGCCAAAAATCTATGGCAACAGCCTCAGGAAACTAAAAATCCTATGCACACATTCTTATGTGGAGCATTTCCCATAGACTACGTTTTTTAAAAACTTTGAGAAATGAAGTTGTACGAGCACATAAAGCCATTATATGAAATTGAACTCTAATCAAGAAAAATAAATTTTTGATCAAGTGCCCCAAAGAGAGCAAAACATCGTCCATAAAACACAAAGCAATGAAGAAGAAACAAAAGGAGAAACAGCCTCTTGGAGCACTTAATTGGATCACTAAAGAAACCAGAGGCACCTTGGACATGTTTCAAGAGTTTGGTCTAACTTTTTCACAAATGCTCTAATAATTATTTAGGTTAATCATTTGTTTAATGAAATAGCAAACCTATTTCCATCATGCACTGTTTCATAAATTATTGATGGCAGTGGCTTATTTTAGAAGACTTCAGAATTCTTTTGGAACGGGCATAGTAAGAGCAACATGTATGTGTTCAGTGTACCTGACCTTGGGCCAATGTGCCTGACCTTGGGCCAAGTACTCCTTTCTTAATCCGTTTTTCTCTCTTCAGGATCCTATTCTTCAGCATGTAAACATGCTATTCTCCTGTCTTAAGCATAAACAAACTCTTGACCCTGCTTCCTCCTCTGTGTACTGCCCCATTTTTTCTTTCCCTTTGAAGCACAAACCATCACAAGGTGTCTATATTCCCTAGATCCAGTTCTCCCATTCTCTCTGAAACTTTCTCCAGCCCCACAGTCCCACAAAACTGCTCTCTTCAAGGTCACCAGTGATGCCCACTTTGCTAAATTCTGGGTCCTCATTGTATTTGATTAACGTCAGTATGAAGAAGTTGATCCTTTCTGTTGTGTTGATAAACTTACCTGGCTTGGCCCTGCAGGACCGCACACTTGCCTCCTTGCTGTTTCTTGGCATATTCCTGCCTTTTAGGGCTTTGCACTGGTGCTGTTCAGACATACGTCCCCTAGGGCCTTCACCTGCTCCAGGTCTTTCCTCAGAAGTCACTTGCTGAAAGAGGTGACCACCATATTTTAAAATGCAACCCACCCTGCCTGCCAAACTCCTGATTTCCCTTCACCTTGTTCTACTCCCGCCGACCTTATTACTTACCACTTTGTGGTTTTAGGGTATTTGCTTTATAAATCTAGTTTGGAAACATTTCCTTGTCCTTTTCTTTCAAAAAGAGTATATAACATTGGTGGTATCCTTCCTTTGATGTTTGGTAGAATATACCCGGAATGCCATCTGGACTTGGAGCACTCTTTGTGGGCAGGTTTTTGATCATCAGTTTCTTTAATAGCTGTAGGTCTTTGGGTTTTGTGGGTGGAGTTGAGGGGTGGGAGGTGTAGTTTTTTTTTTCTCCTCAGATTTTCTTGTATTGTATCAATTTTAGTAAGTGGATTTTTTTCAAGAAATTTGTCTTTTTCATCTAAGTTGTCAAATTTGTTGGCATAAAAGTGTTTAGAATATTTTGTTATCTTTTTAATACCTGTAGGCTAAAAGAAGAACGTAAAGAAAAATCAGTAAAACCAAATGCTGGTTCTTTGGAAAAATCTGTTAAAAGGATAAATGAGACTGACAGAGAATGAGAGAACAAATGGCAAAGTAAATTGGTGATGACCAAGTTTTTAAAACTTGGCCTCATTAATTTTTTCCACTTTCTGTTTCACAGATTTAAGCTCTTCATTATTTCTTTCCTTGTGTGTTAGGTTAGTTTTGGTCTTCCTCTTCTTAAATTGGAATTTTAGCTCTTTTTTTTTTTTTTTTTACACCTTTCTGTTTTTCAAATAGAGGCACTTGACACTATGAACTGTCCTCTAAGCACTGCTTTTGTCATCCCACAAAGATTGAGATCATGGTTTTCTTATAGTTCAATTTTTAAAATATTTTCTAACTTCTTTTTTGACCCATGGATTACTTTATAGTGTGTTGTCCAATTTCCAAAACATTTGGGGTTTTCTTAGCTATTGTTACTAATTCCTAATTTAATTTCACTGTGATCAGAGAATATATTCTATGATTTCAGTCTTTCTTAATTTATTGAAACGGGTTTTATGGCCTAATATATGATTTATTTTGGTGAATATACCATGTAAACTTGAAAAGAACGTGTATTCTTCAGTTGCCGACTGTTAGGTTCTTTATATACTCATTAAGGTTAAGCAGGTTGATAATTCAGATCATTTATTTTGGAGCTGATTTTTATTTTGTCTAATTCCATCATTGCTAAGAGGGTTGTTAATATCTGTATTGGTGGAGTTGTATAATTTTTCCTTTAATTCTGCCCATTTTTGCCTCCTATAGTTTGAGGCTTCATTACCGGGCATGTATGCATTTAAAATTGTTTGGTCTTCCTGATGAGTTGGGGTTTTTTTGTTTTTGTTTTTGTTTTTTAAAGATTTTATTTATTTATTCAACAGAGAGAGACAGCGAGAGAGGGAACACAAACAGGGGGAGTGGGAGAGGGAGAAGCAGGCTTCCTGCTGAGCAAGAAGCCCGATGCAGGGCTTGATCCCAGGACCCTGGGATCAGGACCTGAGCCGAAGGCAGACGCCTACCGACTAAGCCACCCAGGTGCCCTCTGATGAGTTGTTTTTGACATTATAAAATGTTCTTTATGTCTGGTTACAGTGGTCTTTCCTTGAAGTTTGTTTAAGCTGATATTATATAGCCACTCCAGCCTTTCTATGCTTACTATTTGCACCATGTCTTTTCATAAGCATTTACTTTCAGTGTCTCCATTGTTAACAGTGTATCTTTTGTAGACAGAATATAGTTGAGGCTTTTTTATCTGACAATTTTGGTCTTTTTTTTCCTTTTATAAATATTGTTTTTATCATGTTATGTTAATCACCATACAGTACCTCATTAGTTTTTGATGTAGTGTTCCATGATTCATTGTTTGCATATAACACCCAGTGCTCCATGCAGTATGTGCCCTCTTTAATACCCATCACCAGGTTAACCCATCCCCCCACCCCCCTCCGACAATTTTGGTCTTTCAATTGGGAGTATTTACTTTGATTGTTGGATTTGGGTCAACTGTTTTTCATTTTCTTCTCTTTTAGTTCCTCCCCCCCTTTTGAATTTTTGATGTTTTTTGGGGAATTTCATATTAATCTATTTTAGTTTTTTTAATCTATATTTCTCTACTTATTTTTAGATTTATGCTCTATAAATTACAATATACAACCTTAACTTATTACAGTCTATTCTATTTGGAGTTTAATATTCTATCAATTCGTATAAAAACTAGAACCCTCAGCCTTATAGGTCCATTTTCCCACTACTGTCCTTCATGCTAGAGTTCTGTCTATTGTAAACTGCACAAGAGAATGTTAGACTTTGCTTTAAATTGTCCTATGAATTTAATAAAAGAAAAATAAATGTTGGATACTTGCCATTTCCAATAAGCTTCATTTCTTTCCAAAGATAATCAACTGATAATCTAAAAACTTCTTTTCATATTTAGTTGTAGTGAAGATTTTCTGGTGACAAAGTCTCTTTCTCATTCTTGTGCTCAGAAAATGTCTCTATTTGCCTTTACTCTTAAAAGATATTTTCGCTTGACACTGAATTCTACACTGACTTCTTTTAATCTTTTAATGCATAAATGATCCACTGTGTACTGGACTCCACTTCTGATAAGTCCATAAAAGTTGTTGCGGTCTATATTATCATTGCCCCACCCACACTCCATGGATGCTTTCACAGTTTTTCCCTCTTTGGTTTTCAGCAGTTTGACTATAACTGTCTAAACTTATCAGTCTTTATTTATCCTCCCTGGTGTGTTTTGAGCTTTCGGAGTCTATAAATGTCTGGTCTTTCTCAGTCAAATTTGGGGACTTTTTGATCATTACTTCCTCAAATATTTTTTTCTGCCTCATTCTCTTTCCTCCTGCTGGGACTTTGATTACATATATGCTAGGTCTTTTGATATTTTACGAGTTCCTGAGATAATGCCACCTCCTTTAAAAATTATTTTCCCCTCTGAGCTTCAGATTAGATCATTTTTATTGATCTAGAATAGAAGTTTACTCCTAGTGTCTCAGCCTGCTTTGAACTCCACAGATAGATTTTTTAAAACTTCAGTATCCTGTATTCAAACTCCAGGATTTCCATTTGTTTCTTTCTAATAGAGTATTTTTCTAAGATTTTTTTCATTCATTTCAAGCATGTTTTCCTTTGTATCCTTGAGCATAGTTATGATAGCCGCTTTAGAATCCTGTCTGCAGGTTCTAACATATGCAAATATTTGAACTTGACTTTTGTTGATTCTTTACTCTTGGAAATTGGTCACACTGTGTTTTCTTCTGTCAAAAAAAATTTGGATTGTACTCTGGAGACTGTGGAAAAACTTTGGATTCTATTATCTTCCTGTGAGGAGAGTTGATTGTTTTGGCAGGCAATTAGGTTGATTGGATGCAAACTGCTAGTCTGTTTCTTGTGTTTCAAAACACTCTAGTATTTAAAATACATTCTGGTAGAAGTCTGTAGTTTTTCTTAATTATTCTTAGGAATTGTTTTTTGATACTGACAATTCTATCTGCAAGATTTAAAATTTGATGTTTTATTTCACCAAATACCATTTGTTGGAGTACAGAAAAGGAGAAGCGTATTGGTTTTACAAGAACTTAGTGCTTAGCATGTGCTAGTCCTCCAAATTTTTCTTGTACCTTGGTAAAAATTCAAGTCCCCAGTCATGAGGAATTTGGACCAGGTCAAAGCAATGGATTAGAATCCATCTAAAAATTAGTATCTAGATCATGCACAAAATTCTATCCCTATATTCAGAGGAGAAGAAAAATACTTTGTAGCAGAACAAACACAAAATAGTTCTTTCTTCAAAGAGATTATGAATAGAAGTAGTCAATCTTAGATGATACTTCCTACACTAAAATGTAAATAATCAGTTGCAAGTAGTGTGATGTTTCAGAATTTTAGAATTGGGACCTCTGAGACCATGGGTATAAGGCCAGAAAGGTTAGGAAACTTTACTCTTTGGGACAGCCTCCTTGTAGTGTTGCTTGGGATGGAGAACTAAAGAGCCTCATCCTTTGATATGGAAAACTTGAGCTCTATGCAGGTTTTATCATTTATAATCTATTTGATTTTTGGCATGATACTGAACCTTTTAGTGTCTGCATCCGTTTTATTTATAAAATGGGGGTGACAGTCTATCTTGCAAGATTGCTTAAAAAGTTACATGACTAGCAGACTAGACGTTTCAGTATTTTGTGTTGTGCTTTCAGAATACAAAAGGATGGTCGAGAGTGCATAGAAGAGTAGAGTGAGAAGATTGCTATTCTTAGTGTGTTATTTAATCCTCTTAGGTAAGGCCTGTAAGAAAAGATCTGTGAATTTTAGAGAATTTCCAGGAGAGAATGATCACAGAAAGACCCTGGAAGGGACTAGTGGGAGCTCTAAGTAGAAGCCATGCTAGTTGAGAAATGAGAGGCTGGACATGGGATTTATATCGGCTTTGCATTTGTATTACTTCTGTATTTCTATTACCAGAAACTCTTCACTGTAGGAAAATCTGGTTGTGTTGTTGAACTGTGCACTGCACCACAGGGAGAAAGGGACAGTGGTGGACAACAAGAGGAGGTGTGGAAGTGCCAAGCACTTGGGAATCATGTCTTTGAATTCTGGCTCCCTATGCCCGGTACTAGGTAGGCATTTAGCAAATATTTGTTGAAAAAAGTGTCTAGAGATACTCTGAGCCTCAATTTCCAGAATCTGGATTTATTTTGGGTTGCCCTGCCAAGCATAACCTAGTGTGGTAGTAGCCTGAAGGCTCTCATTTTGTTTATAATTACCTAGTTAAGTATGTTCAAGGCTCAGACTTGTCCAGAGTAGAGGAATCCTGGAGGTGGTGTAGATGGATTCCATTCTTTGCCTCTAACCTTTCCCCCACCTGTCCCTGGGGGATTTATTTAGGCTGAGCCCTGGTTTAGTTCACCCACTTAACTGAAATCTACACTTGGCTCTGTGTTTGTTGTAAGTGTTCATGAAATTTTTGTTGAATGAGTGAACAAAAGACACTGAATTGGTAGGAAGGTAAAAGAAAGGTTGAAAGCTAGTGAAGCCACCCAGAGGGAGAATTTGTAATGAATCAGCCAAGGCTCAGAGCAAACAGATGATTGTTCTCTCAAACCAGAGTCCTGGCAGATTGAGCTGGCTGTTTAGGTTTCAACCTTGATTGGAAGTTAATCTAGGTCTCTTTCAGCTCTTACTGTTCTTGGTCTGACTTTCCAAAAGAGAAGTTCATTTTTATCTTAGAAACCCTCTTCCTGGGGCGCCTGGGCGGCTCAGTCGTTAAGCATCTGCCTTCGGCTCAGGTCGTGATCCCAGGGTCCTGGGATCGAGCCCTGCATCGGGCTCCCTGCTCCGCGGGAAGCCTGCGTCTCCCTCTCCCACTCCCCCTGCTTGTGCTCCGTCTCTCTCGCTGGGTCTCTCTCTGTCAAATAAATCAATAAAATCTTTAAAAAAAAAAAAAAGCCCTCTTCCTGGCCTACTTATTCCTTGATCCATAAGATGGGATGGTGGTCTCCCATTTTGGAAAAAGTGTAGGTGAGAATGTGATAGTTGTAATATTTACGTGGCTCTTTATCTTTTAGTCTAGCCATGTGTATTTTCTCCTTTTATCCTCTTAGTGACATCGTGAAAAGTGCCCGTATCCTTACCCCACTTTCCATGTGAGAAAACTGTATCAGGGAGGTCATTATAAGTGGTAAAGTGGCAAAGACAGAATTTTACTAGTTTTGTGTTTTCTTCACATTGTATTGGTTATGATAATAATTGGCATCATTTATTGACTATAAAGTACTGTCATTAAGTCTTATATAGCCACATGATTTCCCCGCCTTACATCCTTCAGACTTGCTTCAGTGTTCCTTCTCAGTGAGGCCCTCCTGGGCCACTCATTTATAAATTTTATTAATTGCACCCCTCTTTACTTCTTACCCCCATCTCTGTTTTATTTATAGCTTTATAATTTATCACCTAGGATGTGTGTATGCATTTATTTTTGTTTGTTGAATATACTTCCTTTTGGTGGTTGTTGCTGAATATATTTCCTAGTAGAACCTGAGCTGTAAATGTCCACAGTAGCCAAACTATGGAAAGAGCCTAGATGTCCATCAACAGATGAGTGGATAAAGAAGATGTGGGGTGTGTGTGTGTGTGTGTGTGTGTGTGTGTGTGTGTGTGTGTGTGTGTGTGTGTATCTTATGGTTTGTCTCCCTCTCTGGTTTCATCTTGTTCCATTTTCCCTCCCTTCCCCTATGATAGTCTGTCTTGTTTCTCAAATTTCTCGCATCAGTGAGATCATTTAATTGTCTTCCTCTGATTGACTTATTTCACTTAGCATAATACCCTCTAGTTCCAGCCATGTCGTTGCAAATGGCAAGACTTCATTTTTTGATGGCTGCGCATTGCATTTGAGCCATTTGAGAAACAAGACAGACTATCATAGGGGAAGGGAGGGAAAATGGAACAAGATGAAACCAGAGAGGGAGACAAACCATAAGAGACTCTTAAACTTAGGGAAACAAACTGAGGTTTGCTGGAGTGGTGGGGGGTGGGAGGGATGGGATGGCTGGGTGATGGACATTGGGGAGGGCACATGCTATGGTGAGCACTATGAATCGTGTAAGACTGATGAATCACAGACCTGTACCCCTGAAACAAATAATACATTATATGTTAATAAAAAAATAAAATATCTTACTAATTATAAAAAAAATAGCTGTATGAGGGCAGAGCGAATTCATTCCTTGATGTGCCCTCAGTACCATGAAGAAGTATCTACATGTACTACATGGTAGGTACTCAGTAAATATTTGCTACATGAATTCATAATCCTCAAAACCAGCTCTTTAAGGTTTACTGATAAGGAAAATTATGCACAGGTAAATATCTTGTCCAGGGTCACCTTAGAGGTTAGAGAACTTGATTATGAATTCAAGTGAATTTAAATGCAATGCCTCCATGAGCTATTTTCAAACTTGTTTCCTAAGGTATGAGGGAAGTGTAGCAGAGGCTGTTGTAGAATGTAAGGATGAAGTTCTAGCATTTTTCTCTCCCTTTCTTCCTCTAACAATTCACCTTGCTTGTTTGATATATTAGAGTTTAGCATGAAGTTTTATTTTTTGAAGTGGTTTGTCACTTTACAAAAGATCTACAAATGATTATACTACATCATTCTGCTTTTCAAAAATAATCATGCAAGGTTGAGTTTGAATTTGTTTTAAAAGAAATGCAAAAACATTGTGATTAGGAGACACTCCTTAAACTTTGGGAGAGGTAAGAAAATATTAAATGTTCTTATAGCAGAGAGAAAACTTGTGGTATTTGTAGGTCCTCTAAAAATAAACTCCCAAGTGTAGGGACCATGTCAGAATAATGCTGTAGTGCTTTATAGATACTGGGAATGAATGCATAAACTAGAGTTTGATTTCTTGGAGGGGAGATTCTGAGCATACCTCTGGTAAGTGGTCGGCAGTTGACGAATTCAGCAAACATTTGTTGAGGACTTACTGTATACTTGGTATTGTAGGAAGAGAAACAAAGAGCTTATCCCAAGGACATAGTTAAGTCACAGGAGACATGTGTGCTTGTATTTGGTAGGTCTTGCTAATCTCTTGCAGGTGATGCCCTGAAGGACAGAAATGCCCTCTTTGGGAACGACTGACTGACTATATTTGTGAGACCGAATGGTGATCTGAGTAGATTATCGATCCCATCTTTTGTGGCGGTACTTTCCGTTCAAATTATGTATTTTTTCTACAATCCTACCAAATGGGGGATGGGTGCAAGAACTGGTAGGTACCTAGACACTGTTGCACTTGGGGAAAGATTATTTTACTTGATACGACAGTTGGTGTTCTTTTAACAAATGCTGCTTGATGTGAATTATCTCACTGAATTTTTACCACAAACCTGTTATACAAGTACAGTTCCTCTTCCCGTTTTAGATTTTAGGAAATTGAGACTCAACTATGAAATAATTCCGCCAAATCATTCTTGAGTTAGGTGATAGGACCAAGATTTTATTCAGTGTGGTCTGATGTTGCTTTTTATACTTCTTCTGCTGCCGGTTTTCTATAGGTCTTCAGTTTTTTAAAAGGAAGGTCATTTATTTTTTCCCGAGAGTATTACACATCAACCAAAGGAAGAAAGGAATATGTCTAAACATTTTAAGTACTATGATAAACACTTAGCTGCTAAACAAGGAAAAGATTGAGTTTAAATGCTCAGTTGACACAGGTGAAACGCTGAACGGGGTGCCTTCTGGACTGTTAGTGACAAGCCTTTTAACTCTAATAAATCACAAGGATGTAACTTGAGCCTTATGAGGAAGAGCATTATATTACTAATGGATCATCCTGCAGGAACAGAAACAAGATATAAAAGTAAATGAAGTCTTTGACTCTTTTTTTCTTTTTCACCATTCATCATTATTCCGTTATGAACATAACCCTAAACAGTTGGTTATAATGTGTGCCATCACAGAATTTCTATTGGGCTTTTGCCTTTGTTTTGTTTTGTTGGTGGTGTTTTTTTGTAAATGAGTACCCCCTAAATAAGAACTCTTAGCTAATGGAGTAAGTGAAAACCTGCAGCTGTTGGGTTGGTACTCAGGATTAAAGTCTAACAGAGTTAGCTTCCTTTCTGTTACACACGGGTAGAACTTGGTTAACTCTTTGGCATTCTTAGTGTGGAACTGTGGTTGGTAAAGATTTTGTTAGTATAGTTTCCCTGGAGAATGTAGCAAACCCTTTTTTTTTTTTTTTTTGCTACCTCTCAGAACTCCTGGGTTCTCTCCCAGTATGAAGCTCTGACAATAATCTGAAATACTGAATACTGTCATTATTACTGAGTAATAATCAGGAACTGCTCAGCCAGCTTCTTGGGAGGGGGGAAAGCAAGATGGCTACCTGTCTTACTGTTTAATAAATAGCAATTTGGAATTTGAACTATTTATCTTGTTTATATTTTAAGGAAAAAATATATGCAGCATATGTTCCATATGCTTGTTTATATTTGAAAGTTAAAATATGGTTATACGCATGCATACATGCATGAAAGGTTTAATTCCTATACCAAATACAGGCTGGCTGACTTCAGGCATATGTATATTGTATGTTAGCCAATGTATGTGCCTCGTGTTGAGATAAGTGGAAATAATCCTGCTCACACATGCACACCCCTCTCCTGTATACTCACACATTTTATATAATGTACTTACTTTGAACACATAAAGATGCAGTATCTATTGTTTACAGATATGAATTCTGTGCACATATTTACAGTATTTATAACCCAGTGTTCATGTTTACATTTGTGTATGTATTCCTATCCCAGTGATAGAAAATGGAAATCTTTACCTCCCACCACCACCACACACTAATATTTAACGCTTATAAATTCTAGTTATAGGTTTTTTGTTGTTATTTTGGCAAAAAACCCAGAATAGTCCTTTTGCCCGGTCCCTTAATTCCCACACTTTGTGTTCCCACCGTTGGAGATGGAGCAAATGAAGGGGGGGGGCAGGTACTGTTTCTCCATCAACAAAGGCAGGGAGAAGGAAGTGTTGCAGGCATCACTGGAGAGTAGCTGGAGAGCAGTTCGGAGCCAGGAGCGGGAGGGTGAGGCCTTCGGGGCAGGGCGGGAAAAGAAATGTAAGCTCCCCCACCATGACGTGTGCCTCTCCCTGCTCCAGCTTTTCACATAACCCTGCAGTCCATATGTGTGCAGATGCCGCCTTTCAGTAAAGCAGAACCTTGGAAAGTATGATCCTGGGCTTCCTACTCAAACTGCGTTTAACTAGAAGGGAATGGACTGAGTGTAAGTCTTCATTCTATAAGCCAGGAAGACTTCATCATGAGAAATGAACATTCCACTAAAAATGGAAACAATTAAGCCCATTATACACATGTTTCCAGTGTCTCTAGGTTGGATAGTGCTCAGAAATGCTGGGGAGGTGGTAGCAGCCAAGATTTCTCCAAATCCACCCAAACTGCTCCTCCCACAGAAAGATATCCTCCAATCATCTACCCTGGCAGAATGCATACACAGAAACTCAACTCAGAGTGGATTTGAAAAGCTGATGAGACTCTTAAGAGCAGGGACCAGCTCATCCCTAGTACATTCCGGGGTGCAATAGGAAATACTTGTGGTAATGGTGTGAAGGAATTAATTGGCTGATAATATCAAGGGCTTCTGAATCAGCCAAACCCTTTGAAACTCTGGACCCATGAAGTAACACATTGATAAAAGTGGAATCTTACCAGGAGCTACAGCTTTAATATGAGAAGATGGGCAGGTCAGGATCATGCTAAAATAGCTGTTTATGGGTGTTTTCACTGGTTGTTACTTAAGCTGTCTTTAGTCCTTTTATATGCTGCAAAGTGCATGCTGGTTCTTCTGCAAACCCATGGAGAAGTGTCGCAGTCACATCCTCTGACCCCCATGTCAGGCACCCGCCCCTCCGCCCCTCCGGAGGAAGGTGTTAGCAGTGAATCGTATGCAAACAAACAGCCGATGGGGAGGGAGCAGGCATGCACCAGGTCTTCTGTTTGCAATCCTCCCTGTCATCAGATAGGGGATGAGAAGACCTTCCCAAATCCAACTGTGAGTTAGAGAATGATATCAGAGGCAGCTTGGCAAGGGAACACACAGAACAGTTCAGAGAAGGATATAATAAAATTGTTGTGGTTGAGACAAATACCCTCATTCCTCTGTTGGAAGCCACATGGGAAACATTACTGTTTTGTTGCTTCTAGCAAGTCTTAATAGCATTTCCCCCTAGCATCCAGGATTTGCACCTCATCTAAGTGGTCTGTGTGGGTGTTGTGGCTGTTTCCTAATTAAAACAACAACAACCACCACCACCTAGTACCTCCGTATCAGTACTTAGAGCTCTATACCTACATTGTAAAGGCCCCTGGATCTCAGAAGCTGCTTTGCCACTACTCCAATATCTTGAAACTGAAGCTAAGAAGTACCTTTTCCCTATCTATCGAGATAAGTATATTATAAGCTGGCTTCACTGTTGGAAGGTGGACCAGGAGAGAGTGCTCTCCTTCCTGAGGTTGTCACACGTACTCAAGACTCGGATGATTAGGGATATTCAAGGCCAGTCTTCAACCGCTGAAGAAATTGCATGTTTATAAGATGCTTTCTCTTGGGGCGCCTGGGTGACTCAATTGGTTAAGCATCTGCCTTCGGCTCAGGTCATGATCTCCAGGTCCTGGGATCAAGCCACTGTGTTGGGCTCCTTGCTCAGTGGGGAGTCTGCTTCTCCCTCTCTCTCTTTCAAATAACTAAATCTTCAAAAAAAAAAAAAAAAAAGATGCTTTCTCTTGTAGTGTTTTTTACCCATCGTTTTAAAGGGAATCTATGTTATGGGAGTTTGTTACCCCAAATATGAAATACACTGTGCATTGGGCTCTGTCTTGCACTGACTTATCATCTTAAAATGGAGGACGAGGAGAATCTCCTACTTAATGTACAGAGCTCTACAGTTCTAATACACATTAGAACTGTGTATTAATGAAGTCCTAAAATGTTATGTTCTGTTGTAAGGATAAGTTATTATTCAAAAGGAGGAAATGGAAACATCTTTTTTTTTCCCATGCTGTCTCAAGATTGTCTTCCCAAGAAATGGATTTACTAAGTTCTCGCCAGGTCAAGGGTAAGGAAGTGTTTAGTAGTAGAAGATTTTTGTTTCCCTGCCAGTATCCTCTTTCCACTTCATTGCTGAGCTAATTGACACTTGCTGGCAGGTGTTTGATCGATCTGCTCTCAAAGGGCCAGTGAAGAAGCCCTAAAACACTGGTCGGTTGGCCTGTAACTGGAGGTTAGCTCAGGTTTTGACTTTGATTTATACAGGAGACTTCCTGAGTCCTAGCAGCGTGCCAGGCTCTGGCCCAGGTTGCAGGGTTGGTTGGAGAGGAAATACTGTTTGCATTGGGTGTGGGGAAAATTGCAGGGTCTCAGAGCCCTCCCAGCTGATCCCCAGTTTCTCTAGTGGCCGTGGCCTCCCATTACTTGGAATGCTTCTAAAGTTACACCTCGTGTTGATAAGTTATGCGCAGATATTTGTACTCTAAATATGGGCTTTACAAACTAAGAGTAAAGGGCCTGAGTTTTCTTTCCTGTTCCATGATTGTGTCCTTCATATAGGTCACCAGAAAATTCCTAAATTCACAAACCCAAGCTATTTCTCCCCCTTTCCTCCCTGATTAATTTCTTATGCAAACTTATCTCCAAAGTTGTGAATTAAATGGACGAGGTTAGTCCCTATGCTGTGGCTTCTGGTTCTCCCCCAAATCCCCATTTCTCAGCCTCTCGGTTCTTTCTAAGGTCAAGACTAGGCTGAACTTCTTGTTCCTCCTGAAGGAGCAGACTGTAAACTTTGAAGGCCTGAGGACTTGCTTATTTTGGTTTAAAGGAACCTCAGCTCAGGGGCTCCTATTACAGAATGAAGTGGGTTGAAGCCTGCCCTTCCCATTGTTTCTTTTGTTATGATCTGGTTGTTAAGGGGAGAGTGGGGTGAAAAACAGGGCAAGAGCCTATTGAGCCCTTGAGTTGATAACCTTGGCTTTCAGGAGGTTTGGGTGTGTGTTTCCATGACTCTCCTGAAATACCTAACACAAACTGCTGCCCAAAGCAAACCCCATTATAACCTTAAAAGCAAACCTGCATTTTGCTTAGAGAGAAGCTGCCGCTCTCACCGGTTTCCCAGAGCTCAGCCTCCTCTGGTTCTCTGGCATGTCAGCACTTGCCTTCTGTTTTTTCCATTGCACTCCTCCCCAGCTCGGCCACAGGGGCCCCACCTCTCACAGGATCAGGGTATGTGACCCTGGAGCCCAGACAGCCTTGCACATCAATCTTCCTGGTCCACCTGCAGTTCGTCTGTCAGCAAGCTGCCCTGCTTCTCCACTGGATGTGCTATTCCCACACATCCGTCAGACAACCCTGAAGCCTCTGGGCCACTGGAAAGTCAGAGTGGCCCTATTCCATCTATACATCTTCCTCTGTCTTGTGTTGTATCCTTGCCGGCCGCCATGCCCAGGCTCTGCTCTGAGTGATTTCACGAAGCCCAGACTCTAGTGGTCGATGAGCAGCCACCTCCCAACCATGGCCATGGGTCATCAGGATACCTTCTCTGAACTGGTGTTCTGTTTCTGGGCACAACTTATTCCAGAGCAGCTGGTACTACCCCTTAACATACTACCCAGGAGGCAGGTCAAGATAGGGAACTAGACAGGCCCGGAGTTTGATTGGCTTGAACCAGATGGGAGCGCTAGTCTCATAGGTTATCTGCCCTTTCCTAGAACTGGAAGCAGATTTTTCCAATATTGCAAATAATGGTGTATGAGGGCAAATGAATACAGTGATGACCACTTTTAAGTCCTTTCTAGATGCTGGGCACTACATTAAATAAAAATGCATAGTACGGTGTTCAAGAACAAAGGTTTGATCTAATTATTTATTAGCTGCGTGACCTTGGGCAAATCTATCAGAACCATCTATTAAAAATAGCATATAGCAATTACTGAGAGCTGTTGGGAGAGTTAAAAGGCCTGATGTATAGTTGCTCTTTCAGAGTGCCCAGCACATGGCTGGCAATCAATAAGTGCTGAATTGTTATGCTACTGATTTACCCGGGAAAACGGGATCCTTAAATAGGCAAAAAGGAACAATATGAAGCAGCATATGAAGGGTCCAAGTGGCAAGATCAAGGCAATTTTGGAAAAGAAGGATCTGAGGAAGATTCAAAGAGGCAAAAAATTGGGCTGGGACTGAAAGAATAAGTAGAACATAGTTGGATCTGGGAGAGTCGATTTTTCCCCCTGCAATTTTGGGGTTTGTAGCACACAGAGAAAATGGAGCTAGGGATTAGGAGAAACAGTCTCCACTTCCTACGCTCACTTAGCGCGAGTGTGGGCACACCCCTGAGCCTAGATTTCCTGACTGTTGGAACAGGACAGGGAAGATCTGCTCTGCTCAGCTCTTAGGGTTGTTGGAAGGCACACGTTAAGACAAGCCCTGTGGAAATGCTTTGAAAATGGCAAAAGACAGGAGTAGAGTCCTCATTAGAACCTGGAGTTTAGAAAGAAGATCCTAGACGAATTCTGAGTTATCTCAGATTGTAACTACATAACCTACAGGACGTGGTGCTTTCAAAGAGTCACTGACAGCCCTCGCAGGTCCTAGCCCAGTGTTAACACCTCTGGCCTGACTCCTCTCCAGTCGCTGAGAATATGTTCAAGATTCTCCATCAAAGTGCCTGTGTCAGTATGTGAAGTCCCCCAAACAATAACAAATACAATAACAGCAGTAGTAAAACAACAATCAGTACCATTTATTGGGCACTTAGAGTATTACTCTGCTTCATACTTCACGAACCTTCTCCCTTTTACTTCTCAAACAACATCATGAAACACCTGTTATTCCCAGTGTAGGGGTAATTAAGTTGAGGCTTAGAGAAACAATTTGCTTAGTTCTCTTTAGGTAGTAAATGACAGAGCTGGATTTAACTCAAATTTATTTGACTCCAAAGCTTAAGGCCTTTGTGCCATTTTGCTCTTAATCTAAGGGGGGGGGGGGATTAAAAAAAAAAAACACACAAAAAAACCTCCCTCCCGACCCTGTGCCAGGTTTCCTATGGAGGATTTAAGCATAAGGATGAGTTAAATGAATAAAATAGTCAGTGTTCCAGTAGCCCCTCTCCCTTTACTTAGAGCTTGGTTAGTGGAAAACTTAGACCCCACATTACTTTCCTATCACCATCGTATGCATTTCCTGGTGTGGAGACTGTGCTAGAGCAGTAAGAATAATTCCTTGTACTTATCTTGGGCTCTGTATGTTTGCTCTTTGAACATCACACTAAGCCCTTGAAAAGGGGGTAAGTCTTCCCATTTTACTCATGAGGAAACTGAGACTAAGGAAAGTCAACTTGCCCAAATTCCTACCCGATAATTGAGAGAGCTCTTTAGAATATTACAACTGCTAATTACTAAAAGTAATTACTAATAGATAGCTAATTACTAATAGATATCAGTGTGCAACATGAAACATGAGAATGTGTTCTGCTTGAACTTTGGAATGCTGTAGTGTGACATTCAGAGATGTTAAATGTTTTTACTTGCATATTCTTAAAAGTATTTGTGTCACATTTAAATAACCCAGTCCTGAAACTGCTGGGGGAAAATAATTCTTGAGTAATAAGGCCGGGATGGGAGGAAAAGGGGATCAGCTATTAAATTCTTATCACGGCACAAAGGTTTTTGAATGTCAGATGTTAAACTCTTCTACATTCAATAGGAATTTTGCTAGGAATCTTCAGTCCCCTAGGGTACTTTTCCTGTCTGTGCCTGTCAGCTTCATTGTTATGCATTTTAAATAAAGCTTTCCCTAACATTCAAGACTCCTTCCGGAGTTTTAGGAAAGAGACATAAATAAAGTGTGCTGTGCCTTTGCATTTTTGTTTTCTTTTACCTTTTTCTAACTGTGTGCCTACCCCACTCCCAATCTTTAGAAGTATAAAGCTAAGGTAAAAAGAGCTTTAAAAAAGGGGGCTCTGGGGAAGTATGCAAATGACAGAAATGTCTATGGGAAAATTAAGGGAAGTGAAGTTCAGCAAGAAAGAAATTCATTGATGTTGTGATGAAACGTTGTCACTGGAGGATGATGACAAAGTAGAATCCGTTCCCATGGGGACCAGCGTGCTACCTACTGATCATTTGACCCATGGCTGGATGTTGGCTAGCCAAAGAATTGACCCAAAAGATGACAAGATGGTTTTAGTCCCGTCGTCTCATCAGCATTCAGGAACCCCTTAGGGAATGAAGGGGAGAGGGTAAAGAAGGATAAAAGATGAAAGCTGAGCTGTGGAAAGAAAACTGTTTTCAATTACACTGAGGAGGATTGTGGGTCCACCTGTAGCTTTTGTTAAGAACGTCCTTTGTTTTCTCCTGTCTGCAGGGATCAGGGCAGGATACAGACCCAGAATCTGTCTGGCCTCTGGGAAGATTCTGTGTTGGTAGCCGGTCCTCTTCAGTTTAACGGATACATTCAGGAGTTAGTCTCCCTGTGGGCTGTCTTTACTCCAGTAGATTCTGTTCTGCCCGCCGAGCCACCTGGATTTGGTTGGCATGCTGAAGGAGATTGCTTTTAGAGAGAGAAAAATACCCTGCAGTGAAGCAGGAGTTGAGCTTTCCATAGTGAGTCACTCTCCCATTCCTCCTTATCACAAGGGCACGGGGAGGTCATCTCAGGCAGTAGGGTCGAGGGAGGCCAGAGCCCCACATGGGAGTCAGGGGACCCTTAAGCTCCATATGCCTCAGTTTCTTCACTTGTAAAATGGGAGTTACAATTGCATCTTACTACCCTATGATGGCAGATGAATTAATTGAATGAAAATCCTGAGGAAAATACTGAACTATGAAAGTCACTTCTTAAAGGAAAGCAGTCTATCCCCGCTGTTCTTTCCAGGTTATGAACAAAGTTAAACACCCTGGAGTAATTGGAACAATTTAAGTTCATTTGATGTAACTTATACCACAGTAGTCCAGTAATAACAGGTATTGGTTTTGCAGAATACATTGTTTCAACCTTGCCCCTCTCCCTTTTCTGTCATTGGTAGAATTCAATTCTAAACCCCCTCAAAGTCTTGATTTTCATAGGAATTATGTGCAATTCTAAATGTAAGTATCTTCAGAACTCTAATTTTTTTTTATCGTAAAGTGATGAGACGGTGTGTGGCTTATGGTACTCTGTCAAGAATTTCACAGCATTTGTTAAAATGGGTTTGAAAAGAAATGGGAGGAGGGGATCATCGGTCTGTGTGTATTCCTGAGAGAAACAGTGTTGCATAGAAGTTGAAGCTTAGGCTCTGGAGTTAGAATACTACTGGGTTTGGGCGCCAGCTCTACGAGATACTAGCTTTGTAACTTTGAGCAACTTTGGAACCTTTAGTGTCTGCTTCCGGGAGGGAAAAACGGAGATGTGTACCTTACAGGGTTCTTTGAAAGTTTAAATTGATATATGCTTGTGAAGTGCTTAGAACAGAGCCCTGTACATAGGGCTCAACAAAGGTTGGCTATTTTTTTTTTTAAGATTTTTAAAATTTATTATTTGTTAGAGAGCAAGCACCAGCAGGGGAAGCAGTAGGCAGAGGGAGAAGCAGGCTCCCCGCGGAGCAGGGAGCCCGATGTGGGGCTCGATTCCAGGACCCTGGGGTCACGACCTGAGCCGAAGGCAGTCGCTTAACCGACAGAGCCACCCAGGTGTCCCGGCTATTATTTTTTTAAAAATAAGGCAAGATGGGGTATCACTAAGTGAAAGACAGGAGTTTCCGGCTGAGAGATGTGAATCCAAAGTGGAAGGAGCTGGTGTTTGAGACTTTCTGTTAATTGTCATGTGTGTTTGAGTTCTGCATGTAGGTCACTGCCTCCACTGATGAAAAATGCAGCTCGTGGCCCATCCTAACTAGGAGGCTGAAGGCAGACATTGCCAACTTGCTCCTGCCCCCCCCCTCCCCACCCAGGGAACTCCTTGGTTCCAAGGCCAGCCCAGGAATAGGACCTTTGTGCCCTGGCTTTGTGCCTTGGCTGATTATATTAGTGGGAGTTTCATTCCTCAGATTGTGTGATTTATCATATTTTTAAACATGTGTATAGTATAAGTACCACTATACAGTAGCTATTACAATTTTGTGAAGAACCCTACAATTTCTTTGCAACAGGTTTCTGATCCACAGGCTCCAGTCTTGATAATTCTGGTGCTGTGTAGATGGTAATACCTGGATCTGAGCAGCTTTGGATTGCTTAGCTTCAATATGTTTATCTAGGGACAGAATTCAACCTATCGAGTTACTTGTCACTGCATAAGAAAACACCCCAAACTCGGTGGCATAAACAACAGTTTCTTCATGCTTGCAGATGCTGTGGGTCAGGCACAGCAGGGATGGCTTATCTCCATTCTATGATGTCTGGGGCTTCATCGGGGAGACTATCTGGAGACTTCTTGACTCCTATTCAGAACCTGGGCTGAGATGACTTGAAGGCTTGAGCAGCTGGAGTTGCCAACCAAGCACTTAACTGTGGCTTTTCCATGTGTCTTGGACATCGTTCAGCGTGGTAGCTGAGAGCATTCCGAGAGAGAGCTGTGGAAACGGCATGGCCCTTTGTGACCTAGACTAGAACTTACATAGTGTCAGTTTCTCTGTACTTGACTGGTAGAATCCATCATAACCCTAACCAGATTCAAGGAGTGGGTGTGGAGAGGGAACATACACCCCACTTGTCAGAGGCAAGGGGGTGTTAAAAAAATTGCTGCAAATTTTTATAAAACTACTGGGATTGTGGCTCTATATTGGGACACAGTAGGGTTTCTGACTTCTACCTATAGTAAAGCAAGCCATATCGCCTCTGTTGCAACTACTTAACTCTATCACACTGGAATGAAAGCAGCCATAAACAATTAGGTAAACAAATGACTGTTTCATTAAAAATTTATGAGCACTGAAATGTGAATTTCCTCTAGTTATTACTGTCACAAAATGCCTTTTTAAAAAAGACATTTAAAAACGTAAGAATCAGGGGTGCCTGGGTGGCTCAGTTGGTTAAGCATCGGCCTTCTGCTCCGGTCATGATCCCAGGGTCCTAGGATCAAGTCCCACATCGGGCTCCCTGCTCAGCGGGGAGTCTGCTTCTCGCTCTGCACACCCCCTCCCCCTGCTCATGCTTGTGCCCTCTCTCTCTCTCTCTCTCTCAAATAGATAAAATCTTTTCTTAAAAAAATGTAGGATTCATTCTTAGCTCATACAAAAATGGACAGTGAGCCAAATTAGAATATCATGATTAACTAGATCTGACTTTAAGTTAGAATTCTCCAAATGTGTAAAAGAAATACTGGGTATTTCTCAAATGTTTTTGTGTGTGTGTTTATACATATGTGAGAGAAAGACAAATGATTACAAATTCCATTTTAATTTTGGAAGTGAGTTTGTGAAGATGTTATTTAGAATTTTAGTTCTTTCAAATACACCTTATCTTTATACTGTTAGAGAACATTTGTTCCCAAGGGCAAGGAAGGGCTATACTCTTGATATTACAGGTGGAAAATTAATGATATTTACTACTTCAGAACCTAGAGAGAAAAGGTAGAACTTGCTCTTCTCGATGGAGTTTCCAGATACATGTTGTTGTTGTTGTTGTTTTTAATAAGTGTCTCAAGTTTTTAAAGAGGTTGTTGATCCTTAGACCAAAAAGATAAGGTTGAGGACTCTGGGGTGAGGGTTTCTTTTTCATCTTTATTAGTTCATTAAATATTTTTTATCTGCCTGCAATGCCGGGCAGGTCCTGAAGATGTAGAGATGAACAAAAACATACGTGGTACCTGCCCTTACAGGGCATCCAGTCGAGTGGGGTAACCAGACATTAAACGGATAACAGCATTGAAGTGTAGTGTGTGCTATGGGGAGGGAATGCAGGATACTACGAGAATATAGGTTTTTAAGCTGGACTCTGTCTCTCCTCCTCTACTAATCCATTGAATGTAAGAGTCCAGGAAAAAAAGGATTGTTATATTAGTGCAAACTTCTGTTTTAAAAAACAGCCAATTTATTGAGCACATATTTATTTAGCATTCTGGCCTCCACCTACCAGATGTCAGTGGCACTTTTTACCGCATTCTAACAGCCAAAATTGTCTCCAAAATCTGCCAGATGTCTGCTGGTGGGGGTGGGGGTGGTGGCAAAATCACCAGTGGTTTAAATTTGGATGGGAAATTAAACTGTGTCTATACATTTTATCGTGAAGACCTCAGTGAGAAAAACGTAAAATTTTTTTAAATAATAAATTCGAGCTCAGAGATTAGAATCTGTTAATTTAAAGGACACACAGGGGCATCTGGGTGGCTCAATTGGTTAGGTGTCTGCCTTCGGCTCGGGTCATGATCTCGGGGTCCTGGGATCGAGCCCCGCATCAGGCTCTCTGCTCAGCAGGAGTCTCTCTCTCTCTCTCTCTCTCTCTCTCTCTCTCTCTCAAATAAATAAATAAAATCTTTTTTAAAAAATAAAGGACACACAATTCCTCCTCTGAAAATGCTAAAACAGATTTGGACAATTCTCTATCAGATGAAATGTTACTCTGATACACTTGTTATGTCCGGAAATTTTTCTAAACTTCATAGTTTGTGCATTGTTTAGCAAGGCTGAGAACCACCGTTATTTAAGTGAAACTCTGAGAGCTCCCAAACATCAATGGAACAAACTCAGAGTTTGGAATTGGCTTGAAAATAACAAATGAAGATATCCTGCTTTGGCTCCATGTCCTCAGCCTGTAAGCTATTGGATCGTGTGAGTTGCATGACCCAAAGGAGATGATTAGTTCTCCTCTAGTGTGCTGATAATGAATAGCTCTACAAAACCAATTAGCTATAATTCTGTCAGTCATTTCATTTGGGTAACGTTTTGTTTAAGGGTAAGAAAAACAACACTGTTTTCCTTGGAGATCTCTAATTAAGCTGTGATATTTGATGGCAACAATGAGGAAAAAGCAGTATGCTTATCCATTTGCTTTTGTTATTCCCCCATGAAAGTAAATTATGATGAAGTGTTCTGTTCACAGCAGTTAAGAAAGACATTTATCCATCTTAAAGGTGTGACAGAGTAAACATGAATATATTTTTAACTGTATATTTTGTTTTATGTGGATGTCTACGTTGTACAACTCCAGACATTTGCCATTCACACGGAGGACTGTGAATGGTGCCCCCCCTGGAGTTGTGTAGCAGAAGATACTGTATGTCCTTTCCCTTCTTCACATGTTTTTCTCTTGAAGATTTGTGTGAATCCAGAACCATGAATAGCGGGTTGTTTTCTTACAACACCGTTGTTGCTGTTTAAGTCCTAATGCTGTCATGCTGACAATAGTTATCAGTAGACTTTGTTTTCCTTTATCTAGCAAGGCATTTTATGGATCACTCTTGTTCTATATGAGTTCATACACATGAGAAGTTCTTAGTGTATCGTTAGCTATTTTAGGACAGCAGATAACTGTTTTACTGTCGTCTGACTATCCTTCTGGGACTTCTGGACATTTTGCAGTTTTTATCTCAATTTACACCGTAGAATGAGACTTAGGTATATATTGTTGGTTTTACCTGAAGTATAATACATGCAGCCTGTAATATAAATTAATGAGCTTATTAGGAAAAAAACACTGTGGGTTATTGTGGTGGGCTTTTGATTCATTTTGCTTACTGTTTGTCTCACAGCTAGCCAAAAAAATCCGAGAGAAGTTCAACCGTTACTTGGATGTGGTCAATCGGAACAAGCAAGTTGTAGAAGCCTCCTATACGGCTCACCTAACCTCTCCTCTCACTGCAATTCAAGACTGCTGCACCATCCCACCTTCCATGATGGAGTAAGACTTTAAAAATAGTTTTGTCTTGTTGAAACCCGGAATTGAATTGCTTTCCATTCATATTCAAATCCTTGTGCATGCTTATTGCAAAGTGTATAGTATTTCAATCTTAAATAAGCTCTTTGTCTTTACATGGACAAGTGATTTTTAAAGAAGTGGGACTCAACATTCTATGTCCCGGAAATTCCTAGGCCCTTCCTGCTCACCTTTTTGCCATGTTGGAATTCAGGTTCAGAAGTATCAAATATTAGCTGAGTACAAAGTTGAATTAAGCTAAGAAAATTGCAAACATTTTGTCAGGTGTCGACTAGTGGGTCATGAATAAAACAGCCTCACTGATTCTGGCAATTTGCCTAATTTAAGGGAGTGCCTTTTGTCTTTGAAAAGAGTAGCAAAAATTCCCACTTCATACTTTGGGACTTTTAAAGATAGCATCTATACTAATGGGAAATATGGCTTCAGATAATATTGCAACAGAATTAGTTGCAACAGTTAGGGATATTTTTATTTATTAGCCTAGTGATAGTTATATCTGGAGGGGTGTAGGGTCATGTGATGCCAGGAATTGTTTGTAGTGGAAAGAACACTTACCTAGAGGTACAAAGAACTGAATTTTTACTTAGTCTTTAACTAGCTGGGTGACCTTAATTAATTATGTGCAGTTTTATATCGGTGGATAATAATCTTTATTAGACCAATTTTCTAAGGCTATTGTGAGTGATTAAAAGCTGTTAACATCCTTTAAAAATTATAAATGTTATCATAATTAGTATGTATTACTCCCCTTTTTGCACAGTAAGTGCTCTTAAAGGCATGGAAGGGATAGATACAACATAGTTTTTGGTGGTTAAATGTTTTGCTTCCAGAAGCAATTTTTTTTTTTTTTTTTTTTTTTACTTACTATGGTTTCTTGGTGGGCTATGTAGATAGCAGGGCATCCTTAAGTCATTTTATTCTCTGTGTGACATGAAGATGAGCTTTTTTCCCTGGCTTACTCTGCAGCCTAACAAGCTCCTACTAGTTGTTTACTAAACTAAGTGGGAAAATGTATACAATGTAGAATGAGCCTGTCTGGATAGGAATCCTCCCTAACACTCAGATGGTCTTGGATATTTGCTGTCTTAGCCACTCTGTCTTCGTCTCTAGAATGGGAACGGTGATGAATACTTCACAGAGTGTTGTGAGCATTCAATGAGACCAAATGTGAAAAATACTTGGTAATTTTCTGAACAAATGTTCACCCTTGTGTATACATACACGCACACACACACTTCCATATCATAGTGAACATCTCATTTTTTACTAAAAATGTAATCAAAGAAGATGTCCTTTTTTTGTAGTTGGGGCATCAGTAATTGAATATTTTTGACAACTTATTTCTTATCTAAAAAGACAACGAGGGCCCAGTTGGGTTTTGAACCAAAGAACAAAATCATTTTCAGAACAAGAAGAGCTAGTATATAGTAAGAGAGAAATCCTTAAAGCTAGAATTATGCTTAAAACAGTGGTTCTCGGCCCAGGAGTGATTTCCATCCCTCACCTTATCCCCCTTTCCCCTTGGACGTTTGGCAATGTCACAGTTGGAAGGTGGGGAACAGTTGTTACTGGCATCTAGTGAGGAGAGGGCTGGGATGCTGCTCATGTCCTGGAATGCACAGGACACACCCCCCAAACAAAGAATTATCTGGTTCACAATGTCAGTAGTGCAGAGGGTGAAAAACCCTGCCTCAAAAGATAGGAGGTTTAAATAAATTCCTAAGTGGAACTGTTGCTCTACTCGAAACAACAAGCTTGAATTGACTGGTCTCTACTTGGAAATCTATCCTGTATGTGTTCATCCCATTACTGGTCCATCTTGTGAATTTCTAGTAATGTTTCAAGAAGTAACTCAACAATTTGCCTCTCTCCATAGCTTCCTAATTCCTCTTTTCTCTCTCTCTCTCTCTCTCTCTCTCTCTCTCTCTCTCTCTCTCTCTCTCTCTCTCTCTCTCTCCCCCTCTCCCTCTCTCCCTCTCTCCCTCTCTCCCTCTCTCCCTCTCTCCCTCTCTCCCCCCCCCCCCCCCCCCATTTCCCTTTGCCCCTGGAGGGATTCACTTGCTCCCTCATCTCTGTTCCCATAGTAAGTTTCAAACACCTCTATTACAGTGTAGAACGTAAGGTATCATGGGTTGTTGATGGTGATTCTGCCTCCCCTACTGTTCTGGGCAGGGATTACACCTCGTGCATTTTTACCCCAGCACCTGGCAATTGTATTTAATTACTACTTGTCAAAATCCAAGTTGAGTAAGGGGATGTCTAGTCTCAACAAATTAAAACTTTGGGGGTGGAGGGCAACTACTGAACATAATTAATAGCACAAAATGTAACACAGAGAGGTACTGTGGTTCCTCAATGCAGAGAAATGTACCAGATGGATGGCAGCACAAAAGATTCTGTGAACTTTAGAAATGTGCATGTTATTTGATCGGCTCATTTGGGGGAATGTCATAAGAAAATAATAAGATATGTTTATAAAGAGAAGCTTGTAAAGAAAGTCATGGGAGTATGATTTAGAATAGAAAATGTTGTCAATACCTTAAATTTCTAATAATAGGGGATTAGTCAAGGAGATTGTTATCACATCCATAAACATGAGATGGTAAAAGAGTATTTGCTGACTGGTGAAAATGGCCATGCATACATACATACATGCACACATTAAAACTTTGGGAGGACTTATATCAAAATGTTTTGGGGTAAAGACCGTGATTTCCATATTGAATTTGCTGAGATATAAGGGTTGAGGTCTGAGATGCAGGCCATGCAGACGGTTGGCAAAATTCAGTGGTCCACCTTTTGGTGAAAAAATAAAACAAAGTGTAGTGTCTGCCCTGCGGGAATTTCTCATTTAGTTTGGTTTACCATCCCAGGGACTTCTGTTCTCCTAGGAGGCTACACACTGAGTAAGCACGTTAATAGGAGGCCCTTCCCTCCTTCAGAGGCTGGTATTGAATGTTGCATGGGGGCTCTGGAGAGATGCAGTGCAATCTTATCTCCTCCCTAGGAGTCATTGCCAGAACTAGCTTCCATTTGGGGTGAAGCTCGTAAAACCAGGGCGGTTCAGACAATGAAGCTGGGTAATCAGAAGATTTATGGAGGAGTGAAAAACAGGTTCCCTCTGGTGGCATATTAAAGAGATAACTGATAGAAACTGTTCACAGCGGGGAGTGGCAAGGGATGACTATCCTTCACTTAGGGTCTTCCTGGTTCGGACTGAGCTCACTTATTCAGGGATATGTGTTTAGGAGTTTTTGGAGTAACTCCGAGCTGATGCTTTTTCTAGCAATTAGCTGAACACACACACTATCTAAAATGATGAGACGCTCTCTCTTTTTTTTTTAAGATTTTTTTATTTATTTCAGAGAGAGAATGAGAGAGAGCACATGAGACAGGGGAGGGTCAGAGGGAGAAGAAGGCTCCCCACTGAGCAGGGAGCCCGATGCGGGACTTGATCCCGGGACTCCAGGATCATGACCTGAGCCGAAGGCAGTTGCTCAACCAACTGAGCCACCCAGGTGCCCTCACTTTTTTTTTTTTTTAAGATTTTATGTATTTATTTGACAGCACACAAGCATGGGGGAGCGGCAGGTAGAGGGAGAGGGAGAAGCAGGCTCCCCATTGAGCAGGGAGCCCGATGCGGGGCTCGATCCCAGGATCCTGGGATCATGACCTGAGCTGAAGCCAGATGCTTAACCGACTGAGCCACCGAAGCGCCTCTCTCTCTCACCTTCTTAATGAAGATTCAAAAATGGAAACAGTTAATAGTAAGTTTTTGGGGTGAGCCAGGATGGGAATCCTTCGTTGCCTTTATTCTAGTCCCTCATACAACACTTTTCTCAA
Source organism: Zalophus californianus (assembly GCF_009762305.2). NCBI lineage: Eukaryota > Metazoa > Chordata > Mammalia > Carnivora > Otariidae > Zalophus > Zalophus californianus. The sequence continues at coordinate 52,911,590 of NC_045598.1, forward strand.
CACTTGCTGTTTTGGTATCTTACTGAAACACATTTTCAGTATATATTTTCCATTCCCTCCAAAAATGTCTACATTTTGAATCTCGGGGAGTTCATGTTCGAGTTAAACACAGAAAGGAAGAACTCCCAGTCTTGGGAAGCAATTTGAGGACGTAACTAAGAACAATTTTTTTTTAACAGTAGGCAGATTTGGTTTTGAATCTAGCCTCTTTCATAAGTTGACCTTGGGGAGTCACTTAATTCTGAGCCTCAATCTCATCAGTGAGCTGAGAATAAGGATAATACATACCTCACAGGGTCACCATAGGGAGCTGTCTTTAGTTTGTAACTTCTTTATTTGGTAAGTGTGGATATTATCCTCCAGGTCAAGAGATACACTTTTTTTCTCTGCTTTAAAAGTGAACTCACTTAAATGAAAATATTAAGTGAATGTGACCAAAATCTTGAAGGTGATAGATAGGGTAATGATGAAAGTTCATGAAAAATGGACTCAAGAGTATTGCTAAAGTTCTTAAAAATTGTGAGATTTTACAGTTCTATAAAGCAGACTCTTGGCGCCCATGTCGTATATCTGGCTACATGCAAATGTATTCATACTGCCATTATAAGAAATATAAGCAATTGAGATAAGGGACCTCCAGTCTTAGATCTGGATCTTGTCCATTCTTAAACATCTGGGCTCTATAAACATGTTTTGACACCTAGCACTGGCCCAGTGGTGCTCAAGCTGTTTGTTACTAACATTTTAAGTGCCTGCCTGTGGCCTGTTTGACCTGGCTGCTTCTCCAAAGGCATCAAAGATGAGTTAGTACTAGGACAATATTTTCACAACAAATTTTAACCAATAGCCAATATTCAATTTTTATTTCAAGCCTAGAATTTCATTGTTACTGATTTATAATCCATTTATTTTTCTCACAAAGGCTTGATAATGCTTGTTTTAATAAAATGCCCAGTTCAGAAGAGAGAAGGGCTTTAAAATGTCCTATTAGAGATTCTGAAAGTTTATACCATGATGACAGCAGAGAGAACCTGCAAACCAACAGAGAATTGATTTTTCAGATGATTTTGATACTGTCCTTCTTAGACCACTCAACTCTTTCCTACTCAGGAGTCCTACAAGTTAATTATTTTGTACAAGGCCCTGCGTGAAGATTAGGTGCTCTGTCAATGTTTGCTGAAGGAATGACCTCCTCTAAAATGGAAAAAAAATCAGGTGATGGCTTAATCTAAGATAAACTCATTTTCAGTCTTGTCACTTAAAGTGACATAGTTTTGAGAACGAGTTCATTTACTTATTTAATGAACAGCTCCCCTGTGTTGGGTTGCTGATGAGGGCACATGAGAGACTGGGCTCTCCCACGACAAGTGTGCAGACACACGCAGAATTACGCTCAGGGACTATATCTGGTCTACAAATGTGTTTATCTTGGCCCCACAGGATGTTGTAAAGGTTTTTAAATTTATAAGTTTTTAAATCTGTTGCCAACATTTAAATTTGGGGAGATTATGCATTTTAAAAATCCAAAATTCTGTCTTCTCTAAAATCAGAAGATCCGGCAATTGTGGGTCCACATTCCCACTGGGCAGCAGTCAGCTTGCATGATTCCCCTTTGAGGCCCGGGCCCACATTCGCCCTTTCACACAGTTACTACTAGTCCCTGTGGATTACACCCAACCCATTCCCCTGACTTTAATGAGCTGCTTGGCCCACACCAACGTGTTGAGTTTGAAACTCCTGGTCTAAAAGGACTGTATAATACCAATAATTTGACTTAAGAAAATGTCAGGTTTAAAGAATCTAGCTCCTGTATGCATAACATTTAGAGTATCTGTCCCTGAAACCTGGCTTGCCACAGAGATGGTGTTCTCTGGAGCACCTCTGAACCTATTGTTGACTCAGCAGAACCCACTAACCCTTGGCTTTTATACAAACCAATCAGTAATTTTATCTTCCATGTCTCTTAATCCATTTCTTTCTTCCCTTCCCCAGTTTCTTTTGTGAGTGTTCCTGCCTGGTGGCATTCTTATTTTTTCATTCTTATGCCTTTTTTTTTTTTTTTTTTTTTAAGAAAAGGAGAACAATATGAGGGTAAACTAGGAAGGAAATACTGGGAAGATGAACTTAGATTTTTATTTTTGTGTGTGTCTCCTGGGTTTCAGTGCTGTTGTCCTCACTTTTAGTTAATGCTTGTGAATTGGTTAATTGTGGTGGGAATTTAAGGCATCCAGGCCAGGTTTGAGATGAGCAAAGTGATACTCTGGTGGAGCTAGAGTCAGTAAGCGATGGTTCTCAAGGTCCTTGGAAGCCAGCCACCTGCAGCTAGACTTGAGCTCTATAGAGAATTCTCACATACCCATCAGGGCAGACTTTAAAAGCTTCACTAATTCCAAAAAGAGAAGAAATTCTGGGAAACATTGTCAAATTAGATTCCTGCTATTTTTCAAGGAGCTCTTTGAGATGGAACATCCACTGAGATTAATGTAGTCACCGGGGAAGGCGGGGAACACTCATCTCATTTTCTGAGAACCCAAATTTAATGCATCCCTGGCTGCCACCCACTAGAACAATATGATTTCAAGAGTTAGTTCTTACCACAAAACCTACTGGGGGTATTGGGCTAGAGACAAAGCAACCAGCATAGGTTCTGATGCAAGAACACAGGCTCCTGGTGGCATTTTTCATGAATAGCCACTGTTCTAACCCTGTGTTAGGGTTCTCCAGAGAAACAGAACCAATAGAAGAGGAGATATGTGAAAGAGAGGGAGAGGGAGGTAGATTTATTTTAAGGAATTGGCTCATGTGATTATGCAGAAGCAAATCCAAAATCTGTAGGGTAGCCCAGCAGTTTGGAGGCCTAGGAAGAGTTGCAATTCCAGTCTGCTGACAGATTCCTTCTTGCTTGGGGAGGTCAGTCTTTATTCTATTAGGCCTTCAACTAATTGGACCCTTCAACTAATTGGACTTAAATGTTAATCTCATCCCAAAAATACCCTCACAGAAACATCTAGAATAATGGTTGACCAAATATCTGGGTACCCTGGGCCAGCCAAATTAACACATAAAATTCACCAACACACACTCTTAGAGAAAGGATAGAAAATTGTGTGGCAAGAGCTACCATTGAAGTTAAATTTTTATTAACAGTCACATTTAGATTGGATGCCAGATTATCACTCTTCAAACTTTATGCTGTATCCTACTAGACTGTTTCTCTTAAAAATTTGATGTTCGTGTTAATAGCTGCCTGGAAAGGAGTGCAGGCAGCTGAGTAAGTCTCTTTCCATGTAGGAGTGCCTGGGTGGCTCAGTCGGTTAAGCATCTATCTGCCTTTGGCTCAGGTCATGATTTCGGGGTCCTGGGATTGAGCCCCACGTTAGGCTGCCTGCTTGGTGGGGAGCCTGCTTCTCTCTCTCCCTCTGCTGCTCCCTCTGCTTGTTCTCATTCTCTCTCTCTCTCTAATACATGGATGGATTTTAAAAATCTTTTTTTTTAAGATTTTATTTATTCGTTTGAGACAGAGAGAGAGAGAGAGAGCATGAGCAGGGAGAGAGGCAGAGGGAGAGGGAGAAGCAGGCTCCCCGCTGAGCCAGGAGCCTGACGTGGGGCTCGATCCCAGGACCCTGGGATCATGACCTGGGCCAAAGGCAGACGCTTAACCATCTGAGCCACCCAGGCGCCGCTTAAAAATCTTTTTTAAAAAGTCTTTTTTCCATGTAAATTGGTTGTGTATCTTGTGGTATGATTTAGATGTGCAAATTTCTACGTTCACATATTAAGTTCAAGTATTGTTGATACCATGGGAGCCAGAAATAAGTTATAGAGTTGTTTTTAATTTTGATGCCTAACATGCTGACCCATAATGTTCAGATTCCTAAACTAGGATCCTTAGGATTCTTTAGGGACTTACTAGCTTCAGGTCAAAGTTTGTGTTTGCCTTTTTTTTTTTTTTTAAGCTGGACTCAGACGTGAGCCTTTTTTCATTTTTAAAAGGAGACAAACCTCTTTTTAAATTTTTTTTTTAAGATTTTATTTATTTATTTGACAAAGAGACAGCGAGAGAGGGAACACAAGCAGGGGGATTAAGAAAGGGAGAAGCAGGCTTCCAGCTGAGCAGGGAGCCTGATGCAGGGCTTGATCCCAGGACCCTGGGATCATGACCTGAGCTGAAGGCAGATGCTTAATGACTGAGCCACCTAGGCGCCCCTCTTTTTTAATTTTTAATTTTAAAAATCCTCTCAGTCTTAACCCTGGTGGAAAAGAAATACCTTAAGCAGTGAAGACAGTTTTCTTTTCAGTTTAAGTTCAGTTGTGATTCAGGTTATATCATTGCAGTACAGTACTAAGACTAAATGGGCCTTTGCTCTGCCAATTTGCTGTGACCTTTTTAGTCCACAGTTTCCTCAGCTGTAAAAGGAGCAGTTTGAACTATACTCCAGAGACCCAGCTCTCAAGGTTAATTTCCCTCAGCCTTCTTAGAAGGTTTGTTTCTAACTGGAGCCATTTGCCATTATAGGCAACTTTTCTCACTGCCCCAAATTTGTAAATTCTAGATTTTATGAGAGTATTTATCTTCATCTTTTTGAGAGCCACCAAGGGGGGAAAAGATGGTATTATAGAGCAAGGTCTACAGAGATGAAATTATTCATTCATTAAATCATTTAAAAAATAAACATTTGTGGAATAGTTTAAGGAAGAAGCATTTCAGCTGAGTACAGAAGTAAGAAAGGGATTTGAACATGGAGGAATATGGAAGAAGAGCTTTCCAGGAGAGAAAGGGCCATATGAAGAAAATCCCATGGCTAGAAATGGCCAAGAGCACTGAAGATTACATTGTTTCTGGAGTACATGATGGAAGGGGCATCTGAGAAGTTGGTTCATTTCAGAAAATAGAGGCCCTCAAATGCTGGACTGAAGAACTGAACTTTATTCAGGAGACATTAGGCACTGTAAATGAAGCCAGGGACAATTCTCGTGCTTCTTTATCTTTACTGTCTGATACACAGTAGACATTCAATAAATAATGGTTGAATGAGAGAATCAAAGAGTTTTGAGATAGGGAATGAAATGAAGATCCCCTTTAAGGGAATTTTTACCTGTCAACCGCGTACAACTAGAAGACCTAGTCTGATTGCATTTAAGTAGGCAAGGAACAAGTGGGGCATGAACTGGGCTATGGGCACCCACTATCTTGGGCGTTAGAAGAGGGAGGAGCCAAAGGTGGTTGAGGTTGATTCTGAGTAAATGTAAGAGTGGTTGATGCCAAGTTCTAAGTCCTATTTGTACTATGTGTGTGCTCTCATCTTTCTTCTTACATTTTAATTTAGGGACCCGGTCAGATTCAACACCTTGCGTGAACAGGTCCCCATTAAATATCTACTGAAGGAGTTAGTGCATGGTAGCAAACCTGATTTTGTCTTTAGTTTTTGGGTACTGGTAATGATGATGATAACAGAATTATTGAGCTACTTCACCTCTGGACAGAAATTTAAGTACCTTTATGCCTGTTTATGATAATTATTTTCTTCTGACTATTATTCCATTGTTAGAAGCTCTGATAGGAAATGTAGGCTTATGTTGACTTAGTTATCTCAGTTATCAGATTTAATCATTAATATAGTAAGTGGATATGAATAATTATAATAGTAATGATTGTATGCAGGGTAAATTTAAAAACAAATTTCCAAATACCTATGTATATCATTTTCAACTCAACTTGTCTGGATTCTGTTCAAGGCAGTTAATGTGCAAGACATTGTACCAGATACTGTCTGATAGACGAAGATGAATAAAGCAATCTGTACTTTGAGGAGCTCATAGGACATTAGAGTAAGCTAAGTGGACTGTGTCAAGTGCCATGAAAAATCCAAAGTCTCCTTTAGAAGAAAAAGTGATTATGAACAGAGGCCTCTGAGCACTCAGTCTTGGTAGAGAAGTGGTAGCTGGGGCCTTGAAGAGTGGAACTCCTACAGGTAGACCTAGGGAAGGATGCTTCAGATGGAAATGAGCAAGCATCATAAAGCTTTGAGCGTGCAGAGGTGGAAGAGAGAGCTGCAGGGGAGGATAAGAGATGTACTGGGCAGGGCTCAAAATCCTTGGTCAACTGGACACATTTTTCTCTGTAAACAGTAGATTTTAAAACAAAGAAAGGCTGTGGTCAGTCTGAGATTTGGGCAAATTAACTATCTGGCAAAGGAGGGTTTGTGGGTAGTTGTGGTAGAGAGGAAATTGCTTGTCAAATCGGGCCATCCTGATAATCTAGGAGAAAAGGAATGGCACCGCAAAGAAGGATTGTGGGAGAGTAAATGATGTCCCACGTGGTGGTAGGTTACATAGAATATATGTAGCCCCTAGACAGGGAATATATAAAATCTGCCAACTAGATTTCATTGGAGATTTAGGTAGGAGAAAGATTTTAAAAGATGGTTATAAATTTTAAATTGAGCATCTCAGAAGATAGAAATATATTAACTAAAAAGTAAAAATAAAAGCAAAAGTTTTTTTTTTTTTTTTTAAGTAGGCTCTATGCCCAATGTGGGGCTTAAACTTATGATGAGATCAAGAGTAACATGGTTTACCAACTAGGCCAGCCAGGCACCCCAGCAAAAGATTTTTTAAGAGGAAGATGAATTCAGTATGAACATGCTGATTTTGATTTCCAGTTCACGCAGATCATCCCGGGGAGGTGTTTGGCAAGTTGAGACTAGCCTGTAGCATCATTTTATTTTCATCCCACAAACCCTCCCCCCGCCCCCCCCCCCCACATAACTATGTTATATGCATGACAGTTCAGGAGACAAGGCCAAGTTGAACTGTATCATTTTAATGTTGTGCTAATACATAGTTTTGTTTAAAATGATGTTTCTAGACATAATAGCTGACCCATATGTGGGCAACTCCTGTTTGGCCTCATCCTATTTTAAGGTAATGCACGTGAAAAAATGATGCAAAGTGTTTAACCCTGTATACAGTTTCTTATAATAAGACTTATTATTGGGGCACCTGGGTGGCTCAGTCGGTTAAGCGTCTGCCTTTAGCTCAGGTCATGATCCCGGGGTCCTGGGATCAAGCCCCGCATCGGGCTCCCTGCTCGGCAGGAAGCCTGCTTCTCCCTCTCTCACTCCCCTTACTTGTAATCTCTCTGTCTCTGTCAAATAAATAAAATCTTTAAAAAAAAAAAACTTAATTGCTCTTATGTTTTCTATGAAAAATAAAACATTGTGACTTAGCCAGGTGCGTTTGCACTTATGACTCTTGCTCTTTTGTTCTTTCCATGTCACAAGGTCAAATAATGTGACAAGCTTGGTCCTTGACAACAGAGTTTCATTTTATTGCAGGTCCTCTTCTTTCCCCCAAGAAGGTGTGTTTTGTGTTTTTGCCCTCAAAGTGCCGTATGGCAAATCTTAGCCTTTCAAGTTATTCTCCCTTATCTCAAACTTTCATCTCCAGTCCTTTTAAAAATTATTATTACCTACAGGCAGGTGAAATGTTACAGATACAGTCTTTATGGATATTAAGCACCAGAAGGATTTCAGTAGAGCTCAAAATTCAACAAAGATTTTATAAAATGCTTTACATTTCAGAAGGCCAACTAAGTTACATTATTTAACGTCTGTAAAAGTTACCTATGTTTACACTTCAGTGAAATACTTTCTTGGGCTTTACTTCTGTAAATGTTATTTTACCTAGATTATTCAAATGATCCTCTCAACAACTGTGGTGGGATAGGTACTGTCTCCTCCCCACCCCCCCTGCCGTTATGCCCATGAGGAAGTAGGCTCAGAGGGGTTGTGTGCCCGCTCAAGGAGTAGGATGTGTCATCTGGGTTACCTGATTTCAAATCATTTTTTTTTTAATGACAAAATATTTTGACCGGTGGTAAAATTGGAATGGCTTACCTGCCAATTGAAATGCTGAACATTGTGTTCCTTCTTGGAATTTCACTTGAGGCTGTTGTATAACCTTCTGAAATTCCTGAGTTGGCTGAATATAAACCTCCCATAGTTGGGTTAGTTTGTTTCTCAGTCTTAAAACCATGTTCCTGCAGTAATTTATGTCCTTTCTGTGCATGTGTGTGCACGCGTGTGTGTAGGTAGTAGATATCTGTACCTAAAGGACAGTCGAAGAACACCCTCCCAGCAGAAAGCACACCTGCATTTGGGTCAGCTGACGGTCCTGCTTTCTGGCTTTTCCTCCTGTGACCCTTACTCAAGGAAGGGAGACCTGCCACTCTGCTTAGAATACTGAATTTCACCAGTGGCGTTTTGTGGATTTTAGGGAGAGCTGATCCTATGATTTTCTTTTCTTTTTTCCTCCTTAAAAAAAAAAAAAAAAAAACTAGTCTCTGAAAGAAACAAGCTAGTAGACTATACTAGTTTTAAGAAATAGACCCTATAGTAGCAGAGAACCGGAAGCTTTCCTTGAGCTTTTCATATGTTTATTGTGCAAATAATATCAAAGTGTTTTCAACGAATGCCAAGATTTGAAAACCATTCTGTCTATAATCTCTTCTGGGGACTCCACTTGCCTCGTATGATGATGCACACGCACAGCTTTATTAACTTTGTGATGCTGTGTCAGTAATGCTTTGTGAGGACACAGCCATGAGTATTCCACATTTTCTATTTCATGCTGCTTTCACAGAACGGGGAGATTGGGGCAGGCCTCTTCCCTCTCCCCTGCTCTGTGCCTGAGAGGATGAACCAGTTCATCTGCAAGGTCATCTACTAACTCTGAGGTTCTTCGTGCTTGTCTTTGTTGGCTGAGTCCCACCACTCACAGTTGTCGGCTATTTACAAAGGAAGAAGCCACACGAATTTCCAGTCTCTAGTCCCGGGAAGTCCCCACCCTCTTAGGTTTCATGCATTTATTCGTTCAGCAGACATTTACTGACTAAAGTCTTATCTTCACGGGCAGCTCTGGGCCACAGGCCCTGGGGATACACACAGGAAAGGATCTCTCCTTGTGTCTTCTCAGCAAGGGAGAAAAATATATAAATAAATAACTGTATGGTATGTTAAGCCCTTCTTAGAGGTCAAGTGGCAGGATGGACGTGGGCTGTGGGTCCCACCAGGCCTCCATCCACCTGCTTGTATTCTTTCCTTTTTCCAGGTCCTCTTCTTTCTCCTTCATGCACCCCTGCCCACAACCTGGTGATGAGGAGGACAAGGATAAATGTTTAATGTGGTCATGGATCCACTTCCAATCCCTCTAGATGTCACCTGTGCACTTTTCCAAGCTTCCGTGAGAGAGTGGAGTAAATAATACCAACACATAATGAATTGACACATCAGACATGAGATCACACCAGAGTCTCCTCTCCCTGATCTCTGGGGTGGGAAAATGGTGAAAAAGAGAGCTGGTTTGTAGGGTACTTAGACTTTAATAGAGAAACTTTATTGCTCTGAAAGCCTTGCCTTCCAAGGGCGTTTGGCACTGACCCTGTTTCTGCTGTAGCTGAGTTGCTGCAGCCTGAAGGTTTAATCCTTAATACTGATAAGAGCAAAAAGAATGTGACTTATCTCTCCCATCTCTGCAGAGATGGAAGGAAAAACCATTTCTCGGAACGTGATTACACGTTATTTGACAGCTTTTCAGTTTGCCCATTAATTTAGGTGTTTGAATAAGTAAACTCGGCGTGGGGGGGGGTTCAAGTATCATTTACTTTATAAATGTGATAGTTCCTTTTTGAAGTGATTCTACTCTTACCCCTTTCCTCTGCCATTCATAGAGTTTAAATATTTGCCAGTGCAGATGTTTGATTTTTATCTTAGCTCTCTCTTTGTTTAACTTTATTCTCATGGGTGGTTAAGTGGAAGATAAGGGGGTTCTTGTTTAATTCTTTTCAACTGGTGTTGCTCAAATATTTGGAGAGCAGACACTTCCCAGAAAGAATGAACAGGAACCTGGTTGGTTGGAGGTGAAGTGATCTCTCCCTATCCTGGTAGACCAGACACTCTTGGGTTGTTCCTAGGATCAGGGGGTTTGCTAGAGGTGAGCATTTCTTAGTGTCCAGGACTTCTCTGAAAGGCTCCTGAAGCTACCAGTCGAGGTTATTGTCTTTCTGTGCTTCCCAGAGAGATGTGTGCTTTTCCTAAAATGGAACTTTCAGCAGGCCTGGAGGCAAGGGCCAGCCTTGTGTTGTAAACTTCATCAGAGTCTCACCCCATTTGTTCCACACCAGCTTCTGATCTAATACTGGATTCTGCTTCCAGAAGAAATAGTGGGATTTTTTTTTTTAACGTTTTGCACCTGTCTTGGCATTTTAGCAGTGATTAAGAACAAGCAAACAAGTCAAAAATATTCCCCTATCCCATTAGCTGTCATCATAAGTGGCTTTGTTAATGGACTCCACTAGCAGTTTAAGCCTTGCTCTTCTGAGAGATCCTCGGGGATTTGCTTTTTAAATTATTGCCTTAAAAACGTGTCTGTGAACAATACCACATTTCCCCCTCACCCTGGGAATCCACACTGTGGGTGTGGTTTTCGTGTGCTAAGTGATAAATTGGGTAGGCTTCATTGAAAATGTTGAGGAAAACCCAGGGTTCTGAGTGATTTGCCTGGCAAATCACCTTCCATAGGAAATTTAAACAAAGACCAAAAAAGAGATTCAGGAAGTAAACCCCAACTGGTGTATGTGTCTCTCTCCTTTATGTCTTTTTCTTTCTAAACTGGGACTCCACTGAAAAGTTGATTTACACTGTGAATCGTGGCTGAATGAAATCCAATTGAAACTCACTTGAACACTGTTTTGATGTAAGATTCAAAGCTTCTGCAAATTTATTTTATCTTCTACATTTGCTGATCTCCTGCTTGTAAATCCTGTTGAAGGAGAATAAAAATGACTGCAGCCTGATGGGAATTAAATGTCTGAAGTTCAAAGCAGTTTGCACATCAGAGCAAACGTCAATCAAATGAACATCTTGCAAGCCAGGCAGGGAGTGAATTTCTCCATGGGGAAGAGATCAAAGTGGGAGTCACAGTTCTGTTTTCTCCCTCGGGATGCAGTTTCGATCAGTTGTTCATGAAAGTAAATCCAGAAGGAAGTTTTTTTGTGTGTTTTTTTTTCTCCCCAAACTTACGGGCGTAGGAAATATAGAGTTATTTGAAACTGAATTTCAGGCACTGGTTTTATCTTATGAAAATAAGTACAGAAAGCAGTCATAATCCAATATCTCCTTTATTTAGATTGAGAGTCTATAGGAGATTTAGATAGGATCGTTCTCTTCTTATAATTCCTTTTTTTTTAAAAGCAAATATGTAGAGATAAGTTGAATTGCCCTGCTCATTTTATATGACAATCTATGATTTTACCAGTGCTTGACCTTTTCCATAAACCTGGAATTACATTAATGTGACTGACAGCTAATATACTTCTCAATGAAAAAATCTTTTCGGTAACCCCTAAGAGTGACTGACATGTTTTTATAAAATATTGTAAGCATGAACTTTACATTTCTCTGAGTCCCCAGATCGGGCTGAATAGTAGGTTTCTTTTTTATAAATAGTATTTAGAAGAGGCACACGTGCATATAATGCATTCCCATCTTAGGCAAGGCAACCATTTCCCTGGGGCTTGGAGGTGGCTCGTGTAACGAGGAAGCTAAACAAGTGGAGTCCAGTAGGAATCCGGAGTCCAGAAGAGAAGCAGACTAGTGAGTGTGGGTGAGTGAAGGTTGGAGTGATAATCACAGGGTTTTTGCTCTTGTAATTGCATCTATCTGGCTCACCAGCTCGGGACACACTGTTCTCCTCTATCTCTAAGCCCCCTGTTGACACCTACTTCCTTACCTGACTGGCATGTCAGCGGCGTAGGCAGTGACAGAAGCAGAGTTGAGGTTTCTTTGTAGGCATTTTGTGTTAACCCAGCTGGGTTAACCCATGCTCCCCATGGCTGAGGTTCAGCACATGTGAAGGAACTCAAGACTACTGAGATTATTGTGAGACTCTTACCGTATAAAGAATGCCATCTAGCAGGAAGCAGGAGGAAGGAGAGTGGGTGACAGGTCTCTGAATGTGGGGGCTTGATAGGAGTAAATTAACTTAAAACCACCAGCATTCACCGCATGCATATTGCTCAGAGCAAGAATTAAATCAGATTTCGGAATGAGGTGACAATCTGTTCATCATTTACTAGTAAACTTTGAGAACCCCCGTGTCCTTGAGCTAACAAGACAGAGGTCAGATTGCCCTCTGGCTAAGGTTCTCCTGGAGGGTGGGTATTTCCTGCTAAAACATCAGGATTGTCCTCTGGATTCCTTCAGAAGAAAGAACTTCTTCAGGTATTTTTACATTTTATTTTTGGATCAAGTTTGATCTCTGGAAGCCTGTGTGTTTGCACCATATTAGTTGGGGCTTTCCTGAGTTGTGTTTCAGTATTATGCCTTGCCCGCCATTACCATAAACCCTAAGCTGTGGCCATTGTCCGTTATGTTGTTCTGCATCCTATATTCATTGCCCCGTGTGAGAATTTTCAGAATTTGGTGCAATTTTTTCTTTCTTGGTATTGTCTTATTTCTCTTGTCTTTGTTGTACATAAGCCGTTTGTCCAAGGTTCTCAGATTATCAGAATGCCAGGATCTTTCAGCAGAGAACTGAGTGGTACCAGGAGAAGGAGAAAACTGGCATGAGTGGGCACCCAGTCTGCTGTATCTCTTCTCTGTGCAGAGGATGAACATGCGCACTCCCCTATCCACTGGTTCCCCAAAACCCCTCAGAGGTCTGTGCTGAATGGAAAGGGAACTTGAGGCTTTCTTTTCTAGAACAAAATAATAAGTAATTCTCTTAATGGCCAATTCCGTAGCTATGCCGCTGGTGAACATTTAAGTTCTCAACCATTAATAAAGAACTACCTGCCTTTAATATCTTCTTCCTCCACATGCTTACCTTTGTCCATAGAGCTCTTTCTCTGTGGCTATGCGTTGTGAAGCCTTATGTTTAGCTACTATCATTTTTTTAAATATTTTTAATTAGGGAAGAGAGAGTGAGAGAGAAAGAGAGTGCGCAAAGGAGTGAGAGGAGAGGCAGAGGGAGAAGCAGGCTCCCCACTGAGCAGGGAGCCCAACGCGGGGCTCCATCCCGGGACCCTGGGATCATGACCTGGGCCAAAGGCAGATGCTTAACCTCCCGAGCCACCTCCAGCTACTGTCATTTTCTGTTAAGTGAAAAGCAAAGATTTCCCCTATGCCCTACAATCTTTCAGAGTACTCTTTTCCTCTGAGAGAACTGAATTCTCCTTCAGCTATTTTAGATAATGTTTAATGATAATTTGTTGATTTATTGAGATACATTGTAGTGTATTCATTATGAATAAGAGCTGGAATATATGTTCACATCTTGGTTCTGTTTGCTTCCCAGCTGTGAACCTTAGGCTTCTTGATTTAACATTTCTGTGCCTCAGTTTCCAGGCGTTCAAATGGAGGTAATAATAGTACTTTTCTCAGGCTTTGTGAAGATCAGATGAGTTAATCCACGTAAAGCACTTGGAACATATGATGAGCACTTAGTAGCTGGTAAATGTTACTAACACATCCAGTACTAGTTCTTACTATTTATTAAACGCTTACTGTGTACCAGGCCATTTTCTGTGAAGAGCCATTTTCTGATTTGATCCTTAACACAACCTTATGAAATAGGTACTATTATCACCATTTTATGGATGAGAAAAAACTGAGGCTTAGAAATCCTGAGTTATGTGCAAAAGGTATACAGCAAAATTCAATTTAAACCCAAACTGCACTCCATGTCCGTGTACCTCTCTAGCCCATGCTCCTGCCCATGACCTAATCATGCTCTGCCACAGTGGCAGTGCTTTGTTCATCATAAATATTGAATGAATATGACTGGATAAAATACCCAGAGCTTTCCAGTGACTTAGCTCTCTGCCCTTGCTCATTGGTCAGTCACCGATAAGAATTTATGGGATACTACACATTGCCAGCAGTGTGCTAGACCTGAGAGAGAAATATAAATCCTCAAGTGACTTACAGTCCCATTGGGGGAACTGAGACTTCTCAAATACGTGAAAGGCTTTAGAAAGAATTGGGAGCAAACCATGAGAGACGATGGACTCTGAAAACAAACTGAGGGTTCTATAGGGGAGGCGGGGGGATGGGTTAGCCTGGTGATGGGTATTAAAGAGGGCACATGCTTCATGGAGCACTGGGTGTTATGCACAAACAATAAATCATGGAACAAAACTAATGATGTAATGTATGGTGATTAACATAACAAAAAATTTAAAGAAAAAAAAGAATTGGGAGTTCAGTCACTGTGTGGCAGGGTTTACTCAAGAAGGCTCCTATACAAAAATCTTTGGCATCTCATCTTTCACTTGTCACATCTTTATTTGGTATATAGAAAAAGGAAAAAAAGTAAGATAATTTGCTCATTATAATTTTTTTTTTTTTTTTAAAGATTTTATTTGTTTATTTGACAGAGACAAATAGCCAGAGAGGGAACACAAGCAGGGGGAGTGGGAGAGGGAGAAGCAGGCTTCCCCCGGAGCAAGGAGCCCAATGTGGGGCTCGATCCCAGGACCCTGGGACCATGACCTGAGCCGAAGGCAGACGCTCAATGACTGAGCCACCCAGGCGCCCCTCATTATAATTTTTTTAAAGATTTTATTTATTTGACAGAGCGTGTGCACAAGCAGGGGGAGCTGCAGGGAGAGGGAGGAGCAGGCTCCCCACTGAGCAGAGAGCCCAGCACGGAACTCGATCCCAGGACCCTGAGATCATGACCTGAGACAAAAGCAACCGACAGAGCCAGCCAGGCGCCCCTCATTATAATTTATATTAAATTTTTGTCGACTGGTATTATTATAAATGGAATCTAAACCCACACATCACCTATGATGATACTGTCTTAAGTCTGATTACAAAACAATGTAAAAAATAAGGGGTTTCTGGGTGGCTCAGTCAGTTGAGTGTCTGACCTTGATTTCAGCTCAGATCATGAACTTGGGGTCGTGGGATCAAGCCCCGTGTCAGGTTCTGTGCTGGGCGTGGAGCCTGCTTGGGATTCTCTCCCTCTCCCCGGCTCATGGGTACTCGTGCACTCTCTCTCTCTCTCTCTCTCTCTCTCTCTCAAAATAAATTTAAAAAAAAATGAGACACAAGCATGGAATTAAGACAGAATGGCACTAGTAAGTTTGGAGGAGAAAGGGCTGGAACGGACAGAAGTTTCAGGGAGAAGAAGAAAAGGTGGGCTTTGTTGAGTGCACTGGACACTGGAGAACATCCTAGTTGGGATCCAACGGTTAATGGACCGATCTGGTTAGGACTAAAGGTTGGGAGATAGTGGGAAGAGAAGGTTGGGTAAATTATTGGTGACAAGTACTACATTATGAAACCTTTTTGTAACTCACAAATGTTTACTGAGCACTTTTGTTAATGAGTCACTTCCGTGTTTTATTGCTATAAAAATGTTCTCGTTAATGCTCTTCAGGATGATCTTTTCAGTACAGAAAGGAAAGCAACCTTATTAAAATTGTTTCCTTGGGGTGCCTGGGTGGCTCAGTTGGTTAAGTGGCTGCCTTCAGCTCAGGTCATAATCCCAGGGTCCTGGGATCGAGTCCCGCATCCAGCTCCCTGCTCAGCGGGGAGCCTGCTTCACCCTCTCCTTCTGCCTGCTACTCTGCCTACTTGTGCTCTCTATCTCTCTGTCAAATACATAAATCAAAATCTTAAAAAAAAAAAAAAAAGTTTCCTTGCCGTGGTGGTACCCAGGGCAACCTTTCATTTAACAAAGACCTGGGGAGTCTATTTGAGTTTAGCGCCAGGCTGCAGACTTCACAAGGGGTGGGCTGATAGCCCAGGTCCTGGCCATGGAGACTCCATCCAGGGAGACAGGGGTTCTCACCAAACTTATACTTCTCCCGGGAGAAATTGTCAATAACTCTTGAGTTGCCCCTCTTAGCAAGTTCTTCATTATGTGTCACTTAAGCAGTGTGTGCGGCTCATCCTTGGACAGGGAGTTGGGTGATGGGTTCAAGCCTGTCTTCATGGTGTCATTTTTCTCAGTTGTGAAGTGGGTAGGTCTAAAAGGGGTGGGACGCCTGGCTGCCTCAGTCACTCTTGATCTCAGGGTCATGAGTTCGAGCCCCACGTTGGGTGTAGAGATAACTAAAATAAAAACCTTCAAAAAAATAAAAGGGGTTTGTAGTTTGTACAGCATAGTCCAGATGTGAGTTTCAGGCATACCTACAAATTACGCTGTTCTCTTGATTCAAATTGGAAGACCTTCTGTCTTTGAGGCATACTTTGAAGTACCTGTGTTTACACAGAAAACCACTCCACTGCTTTATTTCTAAAGGAATCTACATAGCAGGATTGATGGGTTTCTCCTTTCTGGAGAGCCTGCCAAAGTCAGATTCCTGGGCCTTACCTCAGACTCATTAAATCAGACTCTTCTAGGGCAGATCCTAGGAATCTGCGTTCCAACATGCATCCCAGGTGATTCTGATATGCTAGACTTTCAGGAATTAGGAACCATACATCTGAGTTATGGTCCTCTTTTGCTTGGACTTCCAGAGCCTTCTGGGAAGCCCAGAACAGGACTAGGCATCGGCACCATGGATGCTCATAGAAAATCAGTGAATAGGAGTGCCTGATTTGACAAGAACAGTGCTGAGTGTTATATATACATCGTGGTGCCTGCCCTCAAGGAGATCTTGTCCATATAGCGATAAGAATCCACCCATGAAAAATACTCAGATGGAGCCATAAATTAAAAATTATGGCACGGGCGCCTGGGTGGCTCAGTTGGTTAAGCAACTGCCTTCGGCTCAGGTCATGATCCTGGAGTCCCCAGATCGAGTCTGGCATCGGGCTCCCTGCTCAGCAGGAAGTCTGCTTCTCCCTCTGACCCTCCCCCCTCTCATGTGCTCTCTCTCTCTCATTCTCTCTGTCTCAAATAAATAAATAAAATCTTTAAAAAAAAAATTATGGCACATGCTTTGAGAGAAGATGGAGGCATTTGATACAGAATGAGAAATCATCCACAGTCAGGATAGGACTTTCTGGGAGAGTAATAAGTGAATAGAGACCTGAAGGCTGACTGGATAAATAATCCAGAGAAACATACAGAATTGTGCTTGTCCAATATGGTAACCACTATTCAGTGATTTATAATTAAGATAAAATTATGCAAAATAGAAAATTTGGTATGTTCACTGGAATTAAACACTTTTTAAAATTTAGCGTGTAAGTTATATTAGCTACACTTCAAATTCTCAGTAGCCACATGTAGCTGCCATATTAGACAATGCAAAAATAATACATTTTTATCATTTCAGAGAATTCTCTTGGACTACCCTGATCTGGGCCAGGGGTAGTGAAACAAGTCTGACACACTGCCTCTTTTTGAAAATTAAGTTTTCTTGCCACACAGCCACACCCATTCTTTGCGAATGCTCTTCGGGTGCTTGCACACTACAATGGCGGAGTTTTAGCAGTTGTGACAGAGACTATAGCCAGCCAACAGAGCCTCAACATTCTATGGTCTTTCATTAAAAAGCATGTGAGGGAATAGGTTTAATGTGGCTGTGTAGGACAAGGAGAGCAGGTGAGTTCCTTGTATAGTGCGCTCTTGCTACACAGATGTTCAAATGCTACAAGAGAGGGATAGTGAGATTATGTTGCTTTGCCCGCATGCACACAGGCAGCTGCGGTTGTATGAATTTCTTCTTTTCTCTCCATCTGTGGCTTTTGAGGCAGCAGTCTCTTGTCTAGACAAATTGGAGCAGGTCCAAGGAAGAGCAACCACATTGGTGAAGCAACTGTGTCCTTGGAGGCACAATTGACAATGTTGATACAATTCTGTCCTGGGTTGGAGGCTGAACTAAAGTTCTCTTAAAATCCAGTTACTTCTTCCTTTGAGATGATATGTATTCCAAACAAAACTGTTGAACTTTTGTTGTGGAACCCAATGCACCATGTGAACATCTAGTCCCCTTGCTTATACAATCAATTCAACGTAGTGAAGATTTCATATTATGAGATATGATCAACAGATATCAAAGTTCATGTGAAAAATCAAGTGGATCTTGATTTTTAGGAGTGTTTCCTCTAGGTCATTTAGCTTCTCTACCTGTGCAAATGGAATTTCATCAATGGCATTTATTAGCTGAGGTATACATTTTAACACACATTTTAAAAACCCTAATTTCAGATTGAGTTAAATTTCATGGGGAACTCTTAGAAGTTTCAGGAGTCTTATCAGTATATGAAATCCTAAATGGGTTATTTAGAAATTTAAGATTTTTCACTTTTGTTACTTCTGGATTAAGTTCACTTAAAAATACTCATAGGAAAAAAAGTACTTATGGGGACTATATATGATTGAGATGGTACATTTCCCTCTTATTTTCTTGCAGATTATTGTTTGCTGTAGCAAATGAGTCACTGATTTATCAGCAACTAGCCAGAGTAATAGTGTTGTTCTAGCCCTAGTCCTAGCATTGCACTACCATTGGAAAAATCAAAAAGACCTTCACCTTATTTACATTACAATCCAAAACGTGCAAACTGTGTTCTATACCGTGAGAGGAACTGTTAACTCTATTTTTTTTTTTAATTTTCTTCCTTAGATAAGAAAATTGAGGCTCAGAAAATTGGGAGTTTGTCAAGAGTCACACGTTTAATAGTGACAGAGCAGGAAATCAAGTCTAGATGTTTCCTACTCCACAAACATTCTTTTTCCTTCACTATTTTTGTTCTTTGTCACTGGTTTTCAGATAAGATAATTTAAAGACCTGTTTTATATATAACATCAGAGCTTAAATCTGAATTTTGTCAAATCTGTTTTCTGTATGATTTTATCAATAGTATCTGACTCAAATTCATTGCAGCAAGGATTGGATCAAAGGATGGTTTTTTTTTTCATCTCCTTAGAACTGAACTTGATTTCTAAAGCCTTCCAGAAGCAGATATTTTTTCCCATACTTGTGAAGTGATTCTTTTTTTTTTTTTTCTAGACAAAAATCTTTATTTTAACATTTAAAAGAAAGAATCACATGTTCATCCTGACAGCTTTCCCAGGCTTGGCCACCCAATAAGTTACACACACACGAAGGTACTTGGAAGGTTATTGCACGCCTCTGCCACTGATGAGTCACAGTGATGTGGCCACTCTCCCCGCAGTCAGACCCGAGCCTGTCCTCCCTCCACCAGGAGGCCTCACTCGTACCAGGCTGTGGGGAGGCTCCAGGTGGACCTCGGCTCTGGATCGTGAAGCTAGTGACATAGCCACACATCCTGTGACTACCTTCACTCCAGAGCACAGTGTTCACTGAAGGGGACTCTTGGGTGGGGAGGCTGAGGCAGCGCCCTCGGGCACGGGCAGGCCTGTTCCTGACACCATACAGCAGCCCTGCCTCTCAGATTCCTCCCCCTGCACCATTCTTAAGAGTGTTTGCTAGTTGATTCTTTGCTTTTTTGGCTACTTGATGGTTTTGATGAATTTGCTGTGATCCAGGGGTGCTCAAGTACTTCTTTGAGAGTTGGCCTGTGGCTGGGATTATGTTTCAACAGTCTTGAGATGAGGTCCCTGGCTCCCTCCGGCACAAAGTCAGGGAATGTGAACTCAACCCGCGATATTCTTTTGTAGGTCTCTTGGTATGTGCTTGCCTCAAAAGGAGGCTTTCCAACTAGAAATTCATAGCAAAGAACCCCAAGGCTCCAGAGATCCACCTTCTCGTCATGCATTCGGCCTTCAATCATCTCTGGGGGCAAGTAATCCAGGGTGGCACAGAGGGTGGTTCTCCTGGCGGATGGAGCATGTACTGACCACCCAAAATCTGCAATCTTAAGCTCTCCAGCCGATCCAAGGAGTAGGTTCTCTGGCTTAATGTCTCTATGAATGACTCTCTTTGAGTGACAGTAGGACAGGGCATCTGCCAACTCTGTGTTATAAGTAGCAGTTCTCTGCTCCTCAAACTTTGACAGTTTCTGAAGTTCTCTGTAGACAGCTCTGAGAGGTGCATACTCTAGAGTTAGGTAAACTCTGGTGGCATCATGGAAATAACCATACAGTCTGAGAATATTTGGATGCCTAAGGTGGGACTGTATTTCTACTTCTCTTCTCAGCTGATGCTCAACTCCTGCTTTCTCCAGTTGGGCTTTAAATAATACTTTAAGAGCCAGGATAAACTTGCTTTGCCTTTCTCTTGCCAAGTAAACATTACCAAACTTTCCTTTACCCAGTGGACGACCAATTTCAAAATCTTCCAAAGCCCATTGCCTTTTTTTTGATTCTTCATTTTTCTGTTTTGTTGCCAGTTCCTTTTCAGAATTATTTCCAGGGGCTGATGATGACGGCTGCTCATTCTTTTGGGTATTATTCAGTGGCCTAGAGACAGGACGGGGAACACTGGTTGCCTGCAATTGCTTCTGCTTCAGATTCTGAACTGGTTTATGGCTGGAGATGAGCTTTTGTGCTTGTGGAGGAATTCGCTGGGAGGAATTTGAAGGACACAAGACCCGGTGGGCCTGGCCACTATTCGTAGATAACGGATTCTGAGAAGGAATTTGCTGAGTCACCGGAACACGTTTTGGGCCATCACCGAGTGCAATTGTAGTCTTAAGAGGCCCTGCAATGCAGTTTTCTTTAGATCGGTCCATGATGCCCGTCGACTCCCGCCTCTGACCCAAAGCAGCCAGTCCTCCCGAGAGCTCAACTGTTAAGATTCCTGAAGTGATTCTTTTCAACGTTTAAAATCTAAATCACTATTTACTGTTTATGAGCTGCCCTCATATGCAATATGAATTATTTTGTTGTTTAAATTTTTAATTTAATAACCACTAAGTAAATATTGCTAATTCTCTTCTGTTGTTTCAGATTTGATGGGAACTTTAATACCAATGTATCTAGAACAATTAGTTGCGATCGACTTTCTACCACTGTTAATAGCCGGGCCTTCAATCCAGGACGAGATTTAAATTCAGGTCAGTAATCTCTTGGTTTGTAAAGGTGAACTATATTCCACCACATTCAAGTTGAATAAATGTATTGCGTTAGACATTTTCCCTTAAGATTTGAAGAGAAAATATCCGTAAAATTGGATATTTCTTTCTGGAAAGTTGACACTCAGGGAAAGGAAAAAGAAAAGAGCTGACCTGTATTGAGCATTTACTATATAGTTATACATACGGCTAGATTCTTCAATCCATTATCTCATTTGATAGGAGTTTTACATTTGTTATTTTAAAGATTATTTTAGAGACCCAGTTATCTTTGCAGTAGAAAGTATTGAATTTATATTCCCTATTTGTAATTTTTAGTTTGTTTTGGTATTTTGGAAAAAAGGATAGGGGAGAATTTCTAATAACAGTGGTAGGATGCTATATATTGAAGTTGAACTTTGTTCTCAGTTTTGTTAAAACTTAGTGATATGCAGTAGTAATAACTACTAGGGTACCTGTATATATAGTTCTATAGAGTTCCAAAGGGACATAGCATCTCTGCTTTCTTGTCCTGCTGTTCCAGTCTATATTTCTCACCCTATTTGTCTTGTTATGTACACTTGTTGGTTGATGGGCTTCAGAACCTAAAGGCTTCCCCTTCCTTTTAAGAGCTGAAAATACCTTTAGAGATCACCTACCAGTTTCAGTCCTTAGATTTTACCAAGGAAAAATCTGAGGCTCAGAAGGATCCTAAGGTTTCCCTTATTACTGGAGAGATAAAGGATCTAATCTTAGACATGACAGACTGTATTTCCCAAATACTAGGTCTCTTACAGACATGTAAAACCTTAGAGAAGCTGGAGGGACAGAATATGTACTTTCAGAGCCCCATCCAGTCATGGTCCCTGGAGAGAACTGTAGCCTTTGGGAGTTGTATACACAAATCAGGTAATCTAGTAAGTCTGGAAAAGAAAGAACTGTAAGCTTTGTCGTTTAAGGATATTAAAACTCTAGCTGCTGGCCAAATGGTCAACCTAAATATGCCAGGTACATATCGTATAGACCAATACATAACGGATTCAGTTTTTTTTTTTTTTTTAAATTGGTCAGAGAATCTGGAGGCCATCTGGAGCAGGTGGGATTAGCTATGAGAAAAGAAGCTCAACACTCTGGTTTCTCTTCAGATCGCATAAATCTTTCGCCTTTTACTAAAGATTTCCGTGGAGAAAAGAAGCTCAGTGAAAATATTTTTCATAAAAAAATAAGAGCACAGAAGGACATGAAATAGGCAGAGTAAATGAATTACAGAAGATTCCATAGCTGGCACAGAACACAGAGCTAGAACTTAAATTTTCTAGTTCCCAAATTCAGTGCTTACCTTTTCCTCGGTTACGCTCAGTAACACAAGACAGGTTGGGTCTGAAGACTTGAGCTTAAAATAGCAATTTTTTTTAAAGATTTATATATTAGAGAGACGGAGAGCTTGTGCACGGGGTTGGAGGAACAAAGGAGAGAATCCCAAGCAGATTCCCCACTGAGCACAGAGCCTGATACGGGACTCGATCCCACAACCCATGAGATCATGACCTGAGCTGAAATCACGAGTCAGAGGCCCAACCAACTGAGCCACCAAGGCACCCCAAAATAGCAATCTTTGAATAAAATCTGATATGAATGTGCCCCAGATATGCACATTTTGTGTAGTTAAAAATATGTTAACTTCTGGGTATTTGAATTCATAAGGAAAGAATATAGTCCATTACTACTTTGTATACATAAGATCTAGAAGGGCTCACACATAAATGTTAATAGTTACCTTTTAGTGATAGAATCGTGGGGTATTTTTCTTACCAATTTTCTTAGGTTTTTTTAAAGATTTTATTTGAGAGACGGAGAGCAGGAGGGAGGGGCAGAGGGAGAGAGAGAAGCAGGAAGCCCGATGCGGGACTCGATCCCAGGACCCTGGGATCATGACTTGAGCTGAAGGCAGATGCTTAACCAACTGAGGCACCCAGGTGCCCTGATTTTCTTAATTTTAAACTAAGCATGCATTGCTTTTATAACAGGGGGGAGGTGGGGGAAATAAAGCAAGAAGGAATTACAGACTACTTCCCAATATATTTTCACTCCTTTCTGGTAGACAATACCTTTCATAATACCTATCTGATAGTAGATCCTCAGTCAGGTGTCACGGTTCTAGGCAAAGCTCCATTCCCCTTCTGGCTGTGTGATTGGGACAATAAGAAAGTGTAGGCTGGGCCAGCCACACTGAGGGTGGTGCATGCTCACTTGGGAGCCAAAGCAACACTGTCCTGCCAGGATCCCTCACCTCAGTGGGCCAGGCCTTGGAGGATCTGGAAGCTGCCATAGCCAGGGTTCCCTCCTCATTGCCTTGTTTTATATCTATTCATTGTTTCTAATGAGTATATTGTTGAGCTCTATCTCCATCATTAATAGTCATTATATACCTATTGAGCACCTTCTATGTGGTAAACACTTTCCTTTGTCCTAGGTCAGCTGTAAACAAAGCAAAAAATTTATATTCTGGGAGCTGGGAGACATAAACCTTAAACAAAAGGACAAGTAAATATACAGTATGTCTGGTGATAATGAATGTTATGGAGGAACAATAACACAGGGATGAGACATAGTGGTACTTTTGACTGGGGATGGGAGGGGAGGGAGGGAGGAGGGAGAAGAAGGAGTCTTATTACTTTATGAAAGGGCTCATCAGTGAGATCTGAATAAGTGGGGTTGTAAAACCATAAGAATAACAGGAGGAAATGTATCCCAGGCAAAGGGTTTGAGTTGGGAGAGTGTTTAGTGTGCTAAGTAATAGCGAGAAGGCCGCTGTAACTGTGATTCAGCGAACGAGGATTGATCGTAGAAGATGAGACCAGAGAGGCAGCTGGGGACCAGATCACCAAGAGCCTTATTTTACTGGCTCTTAGAAGGACTTTAGCTTTTGCTGTGAATGAGATAGGAGATCATGGTGGAGGGGAGGTCGGGGCAAGGAGCAAAAAGGGCTTATGCAGAGTCATGACTTGACTTAGGTTAAAAGGTTTATGGACTGCTGTGGCAAGAAAAGATTATAGCAAGGCAATGGTGGAAGCAGGGAGACCATTTAAGAGGTTATTCCAAAATCCAGGTGGCCGGTGGCAATGGCATTAATAGTGTAATAACAGTGGAGGTGGTGAGAAGTGGTTGGATTCTGAATATGTTTTGCAGGTAGAACCATTAGGATTTGCTAATGAATTGAATGGGGGTGGGGAGTATATGTAAGAGTAAGAGAAGAGCTGGGAAGGACTTCCAAGATATTTGGCCTTATCAAAGAGAAGGACAGAGTTGCCATTTACTATGATGGGGAATACTGGTGGCAGGCAGGGAGTCAACATTTCAGATGTAGAAACGCAAAGTTTGAGATGCCTATTAGATATCCACGTGGAAAGTTCTCCTAGGCAGTTGGTTATAGAAGTCTGGAATCTGGGGAATGGGTCAGACTAGAGATTGAAATTTGAGATTCGTTGTGTATAGGTAATACTTAAATCATGAGACCCAAAAAGATCACCTAGCAAGTGGCTGTGGGTAAAAAAGAGAAGAGGTTCAGGACTGTCTGAGGATACCTTACCATTTAAAGGTCACTGAAATGAAGAGGAAGCACTTAAGAAATCTGAGAAGGAAGGAAGTCTGGTAGGAGAACCAAGAGAGTCGTCTTCTTGAATCCAAGTAAAAAAGTATTTCAAGAAGCCGGGAGAGATCAACTGGATTAAGTAGGCCCAGTAAGACAAAGGCTAAGAAAACGGACATTGGATTTAGGAACATGGAGGTCATCGATGAACTTGACGAAGGTTGTTTAGCATAACAGTAGAATGACAGGCTGATCCTGGTTAGTTCAGGCTCTTAAGAATGGACAAGAGGAGCTGGAAACAGTAAGTACATGAACTCCCAAGGTTTGCTGAAAGGAAAGCTGGAGTGCCATGTAGAGTCCAGAGAGTGTTTTTAAATTGAGAGAAATTACAGCAAGGTTATGTGCCAAAGGGAATGATCCAGTAGAGGAAAGCTTAAAGACCCAAGAGCAAGAAGAGAGACAGTTACTGGAGCCTTTCCCTTGATTAGGCAAGAGATGGTGGGATTCCAATGAGGTAGTCCAAAAGCGCAGTGTTCATTCTTAGTAAGAGGAGGGAAGGAAAAGCGAGTGTGCAGGGATGCCCGCAATGATCGATGTAGTGTCGGGAACACAGAGACATTCCCTTCTTAGTGATTTTGTTTTCTCGGAGACTTAGGAAGCACGATCATCAGCCAAGAGTGAGGCAGAGAAAGAGGCATTGAAGACCTCTTAGTTACATTAAGTTTATCTTCTATAAATGAGGTTTTAGAGTAGAACTCAGCTGCACACATAATTGGGAATCCTGACAAAATGCTGTTTTATTACAGTAGTTGTTTGTGAAGGGGGAGAGAGCTTGAAAAATCAGGAGGAGGGAAGGAAGGAGATGGTGAGGGCATAGGTACATGGTTAAAGATCAGATTTTGAATTTTGCTGTTTCTAAAAGCATGTCTCAAGTATAACATCCTACCTAACAAGAGTTGTTCTCGGCTCAGTCGACATAGCTAGATTTACAAGCAGTTTTTGGCAATGTTCAGGTTTTTGAGAATGGACTTGCTTGTATTTGAAGTTGTGTGACATTCCACCAAGCAGTGGCTGCATCCCAAAGTCCACATTCTTGAGCAGTCATTTGTAATGTAAGAGGAGTGGTAGATGGTGGAGGGTGACCTCAGAGCTCCCCCTTTTCCTCCTCTCCAGCTCATGCCTCCTTTCAGAGCAGAATTAATGTACTTCGTGGGCTATCACATGTCTGATATTTACATCTGTAAGATGTCCAGCCTCAGGCTTTTTCAGACTGTATATAATCCATCAATGGGTCCCTAATTGATAACACAGTTTCAGATTGCCTTTCAGACTAGCTAGAAACAGACCCACATAAATTGTAAACCATTCTTAGCTTCATTTACCCAAAACTAGTTCATGTGTCCATCCATCCAACACATATGTGTGTTCGTTTTCTTAAACCCAACCCTGCCAGACCTCGACTTTCTAAACTGACTCCTTGTCCCTGATTCCCTTCAAGCAACTAACATTTGACAGTGCACACGTTCCATTATGGTGCTGGTAATGTTTTGCTCAGGTTCCTTCCTGCTTTTATCCCTAGTTTCTCTCCCTCCCTCCCTCCCTCCCTCCCTCCCTCCCTCCCTCCCTCCCTCTCTCCCTCCCTCTTTCTCTCTCTCTCTCTTTTTTTAATTCCTGCTGAGCTATTTTCTTGTGGGTAGCCTGATCCCTAAAGAGAATTTATTTGAAGAGTCCAAGGAAAGTTGCCTCTTGCTCTCTTGAGTTATGCAATTGAGGTGTGAGTGGCGTGGGAGTGAGTCTTTCTTGCCAAAAGAAAAAGTGCCTGGACTTTCTTTATTGTGTTTGATTTAAAGACATCATTTGAAGTTGCAAACTTCGATCTTGGTAGCGTTGCAGTCTACATTGAGAAACGGGATTCACGGGGTGTCGGGGGCATCTGTAAGTCATGTTACAACGGTAAATGCTGCAGGAGGTACAGGTGGGCACCAGAGGCTGGAGACTGTGCTGCTGCTTTCAGTGGCTTCATCACTTCCTTCTGTGAATGACAACGATGGGCTCTGTGTTGTAGGTTTTTCTCTCTGCTTTCAAATGCCACAAAAATGACCTGTTCCATATGCTAATGCCAATGCAGTGAAAAGCTGTGTTCTCCCTAAAAACCTAAAATAAAAGCATAAAAATCAGCCAACCTAGGAATCTCTAGTTTGTTTTTATGCCTCTTTGCCCCAGCTTCATGATTGCATTAGTGTCATAAGAAATGTAATTATTCATATAACATCTAAAACTTATTCAGTCACTTAGAAATCTAGATTATTGAGGCTATGTGATTCAGTTTACATTTGTGTGTGTGTGTGTGTGTGTGTGTGTGTGTACACACATATCCACAAAATTAAGCATCCCTTCAAGTTCTGTCCCTATAATGCAAGCTACTTCAAAGTCTAGTCTTTTTTATAGTTTGTTACAACAACGCTGTTATACTGATTGCAGAAGATTTTATTAGTCACACATAGTCTCATATATATGTATGTGTGTGTGTGTGTGTGTGTATGAAAATCTCATATACATATTATCATGGATATAGCCTGGTTTTGTTTTCTGTTTTTCTGTTTTTGTGGTTAACAAATGTATCCTGAACATTCTTTTGCATATGTGTAAATAAGTATACTTCTAGATCCTAGGGGTAATGATTGTATAACGTCCTTGAATTAATCAGTCTACTCCAGGTCAACATTCAGACTGCCCCAGTTTTTCACTCTATCACGGCCCTCTGGAAGGATTCCAAGTGACCCCCCAGTTTCCCTGACCGCCTGTGTAGTAGTTGGCAGGTAAACGTCTTTTCTGAAGCTCTATCATCCTTTGGTTTCTGTAAAATTATTCTGTGCCATTTATCCTCTTACTTCGCTGCTCAGACCTTTTCATTTTTCTTCTTAAGCTCCTTTGTCCTCAGATAGATGTCCCCGCATGTCCTCTCTTAACCACCTTCCTCACGTCTAAACGTTATCTCCCCAAATGTTCTCAATTTAGCCAGCACCTCAGCTCCGGCCACATGCTGCGGAATTACAGATCTCTCTCTCCGGCCGTGGCCTATTTGGGTTTATTTATTGAGTAACCAACTTTAAGACACACAGGTCTCTGTGATGATTCTGTAGCTACCTCAAAAATTAAACAGAAAACAAACTTTTCCCTAAACTTCTCCGCAGTCTGGGCTCACTGTCCCAATTAGCAATACCTCCATCCTGGTTACAGTGGGAATTCTTCCTCACCTTTTTCCACCCAGTACTTCTCCAGGTTTTAACAGATTTAACTTCCCTTAAGTCAGTGATCAAAAGAGAGTGTTGGTGAGTGAATATTTGTTAAGTATTTACTACATACAAGTCACCTCACTAGGCATTTCTGTGTGTCCTTCTTCCTGCTTGTCCTACTGACTTGTGACGTAGGTCTCATTGTCCCCTTTTCATTGAAGGGGCAGCTTGGCTCAGATTCCATAGTTCAGAGATAAGTCTTGAATCCCTTTTGTCTTCTCCACTGCTAATGCCATAAACTTAGATCTTCACAGACCTTTCTAGAAGATGAATTAATACAGAAACCCCCCAAAAGGTGTCTCTGCTTTTATTCCCTTTTAAATATATCCTGCACATTGTAGGTATTTTGCAAATATCTGTTCCGTAACTCCATTTCTTAAAAACCTCTGGTGGCTCACCTGTAAGATAAAGATGGAGGCCTTTCAACTCCATCTTCTCTTCCTTCTTCCCTCTCCCCTCACGAGGTCACTTTCATTTCTTCAAATCCTCAGTCTCTATCACTCCTCCATGCTTTTGCTCATGTTACTGTTTTATCCTAGAATATAGTGCCTGCCTCCTCTGACTTGTAAAATATTGCTCATTCCTCAGGGCCCAGCATCTTTGTCATCTCTCCTGACGCTCACAGGTAGAATTCTTTGTCTGTTGTACTGGTTGGGTTTGCTAGTGGGGCACACTTTAAGGTGTGGTGGCCTGTGGGGAAAGGGAAGGAAGCAGGATTGAGCAGCGGGAGAAGTCAGGCTGAGGTGGGGTCCTCAGGCTCAGTGAGGTCCTCAGCTACCTCTCTTCTTTATCATTTTACTCTATGGTACATTCTTAGAAATTAAAGTTTTTATCTTGGGCATCTACTTGACCCCCTGCTCCTTTTATTTTTTGTGTGTCAAGTTCCCAATCTAGTGTCCATAGCCGGTACACAGCAAATACTGATGAATGAATGAAACAAGAATTTTCTTGGTGCTTTTGTTTCATTTTTATAATTGAAGAACCAAGACTTTTGAAGGACCTTGGGAAAGAAAAGAATGTGGCTGTGATTTGCTCGTAAGGTAGCACTGGTTTCTTTGGCTTCATAGCAAATTGGCATACATAAATATCTCAGGTATATAGAGTGACACAGACCATGCATATGAAAAATATCATCCTGCGTGTGCATGAAACTATGCTGAGCCCAAATACACAGCGCACACAAGAAAATCTGTTGCTGCTTAGCACCTCATAAACCATTTTATACTTTTGTCTTCCCATGGATACCAAAGACAAGTATCCACTCAATTTTATAGATGAGAAACAGGCCCAGAGAAGTTAACTGATCTACCTACAGTCAGACAACAAATTGTGGGTATTGAGATGACTAAACATTATGTCCTGATTCCTAGTCCAATGAGCCTCCTATCATAGATTGCTTAGGACAAAGAGATGTCTCCATCCCTGTATTCTGCCTGCTGTTACTTCAAACTCTTTATGTCTCACATCAAACCCATAATCTCTGACACTTCCAACTCAAACCACCTCCCCCACCCACGTTCTATATGTCAGTTAACAGCAGCTTCGTTTTACACAATACCGAAGCTTGAGACCCAGAACCGACCACAACTCCTTCCTTGTACTTTCTTATAAAGAGCTTTTCTCAGGTAACATCTATAAGGTAGTCACTGTGGCAGACACCAAGATAATCAAGACAGAGGTTTTACCCTCAAGCTCACAACCTAGTTGTATATATGTATGTATTGAGGGGAGTGAAGGGAAGGAGAAAATCAACAGACAACTGCTGCTACTATACAGTGCTAAGTGCTGTAATGATAAAGGTAAGCAGGGGTTACTTGACCCATATTCTAAGGTTGAGTTGCCTCTTAAAAGATGTTGGGAATTATCCAGGTGATGTGCCGGAGGTAAGTACATTTCTCAGTTAGAAATCTATAAAAGTGCAGCCAGCCCAATCCAGGATCATTGTGGAAGAGGGCAGTAAGTAACAGGAAATGAAGGTAGCACTAAGCCAGATTTTAACCACTTGTATATGAATCTGAGGAGTTTGGTTTTGGTTTGGCTTTTGTTTTGATTTGTTTTTTAGCTTGATGTCAACCAACTGACAGACTAAGCAGCATAAGCCAGAGGGCTTTGTGGAAAATGGATGGAACTGTAGTTGGCCTGGAAGAAGGAGAAAACTGGGTAGACTATTAAATGTAATCCAAAAGTGGGATTAGAGAGAGGTGGCCATGGCGTAGGCAAAATGGCCAGATGAGGAAGGAATGGGAGGGCAAGAGGTGGAGGATCATTGTCGACTACTCCTCCAAATCACTTGGCTGAGAAAAAGGGGAAAGGTCCCTGCTAGGAAGAGATAGGGTAAAGGAAGAGTTTTATTGTTATTGCTAATCATTTTTTAAGTTTGGGAAACTTGAAAATGATTATATGCTGAAGATAGATAAACAGTCTTGGAAGGAAGTAAAGCTAGGGAAATAGATGGGACGGTGGAGTTAAATGTCTTTGGCCAGTTGTCCCAAGTTTGGCTGATCATCAGAGTCATCTGGAGTGCTTTGTCAAAAAATACCTATTCTTTTACCCCCAGCTCAGACTTGGCGACTCAGAATATTGGCTTGGTAAAGCTTGGGAATCTATAGGTTTCAAAAGCTGATGGTGATGATCAGCCAGGCTTTGAGAACTCTGTTAAATTTCTCTTACCCCTTCCATGAATGTTTGGAGATCACCTGGGAGTGGTCTATTAAAAGGAAGAAGACAGAGTAGTAGATCCTGTAGTGATTTTGGACTGCCCCGGAAGTGTATCCTGAATTCTCTGAGCCCATGACCAGACTGTCTTAACGGAATTGAGGACATAATGGAATGGTTATTTTGGCATTATGCAGATAACCTAGAACGGACATAAAAAGCTGTGAGCTTGGAGCAGAACCTGAGATTTGAGGATATTCTCTCCTTAGTATTGGACTGAAGTAAATATAGTGGGATTAGCTGGGTCAGCTGTCATTAATCTAAGTTTGGCAATGGACTTTAGCTAGCGTGGTCGTTGTGGTAGAAGAATTACTGGGCTACATGGTCTAGATCCCATTCAAGGGTCAGAGCTTAGGTCACTCTTCCCTTTCTGAGTCAGAATATGCTTAGTTATAAGGTAAGAATAGTATCTCTTTGGTAAAGCTCCACCTATTTTGGCTCTTGCATAGCTATCATACACTGGGAAAAATTAACCTGTATAAGCCTTGGTTTCCTGAATAATAAATTAAACCTACCTCAAAAGGTTGTTTAAAAAAATTAACTGAGATAATATATACAAAAGACATAGCAAAGTGCCTGGTGAATTGTCAAATACTCAGTATGCCTACCACTCCTGAAAAGTATAAACAGTAGCTGAGTGTCCAGCTCATTCAGAATGTGTGGTAAAATGATGCTCTGGGTATGAGCTAGGAGTAGGAATTAGAAGGTGTGATATAGAGTGTAATGCCAGAAATTTTGTTTGTAGTCCTCAAAATGTTTATTCCCCTCCAAAATGATTTCTGTTGCACAGAATATTACTGAAGGGTGCTGTGTAGTTTCTGATCTTTTGGGGCAGTGTGTGTGTTTTTGTGTGTCTGCCTTTCTGTGTATTTAGGACAGCTCTTGTATTTTATATTTGGCAAGCTGTGGGAGATAGATAGCTTTGTGTGTTTCACTGAATGGTGTTGGGCTGGGCATCAGAAAGGCCAGAGTTCCTTGAGGTGGGAGGCAACAAGCTTTCTCCTACAGAGCATTTTCTCTGTTTTCTGCCTTTGGTGGTTAATATTGTCAGGAAAAACCAAAGTCACAGCTCAACTACAAGTGGTTTGTAATCCATCTTGTTCTCGTCAGCCTGATGGTTTAAGCATTAAAGAGGGCAGGCGAGGAGGTTGGGGACATGGTTTTGTTTTGACTAGAGAGGCTGATGATCCAAGAACTGGTCAGATGTAGATGGTGAAATTGGAAGGGAAATATTTGGGGGCCAGGGAATCTGAGGCCCATATGTTAGAATTTCCCACAGACAGTGTACTACACTATGCAGGTGAATCTTGAGACTCAAATGGGAAATAAAGAATGCCTGAAAAGGGGGAAGACACATTTTTAAGTAAACTCTACCCCCAACGTGGGGCTCAAAGTCATGACCTCCAAGATTAAGAATCGCATGGTCTACCAGCTGAGCCACCTGGGCACCCCCGAAAAGCATGTTTTTAGCTGCTTTTCCGACTACAATTGGTATGTTATGGCTGAAGAAAAATAAGCCATTAGGTATTGAGAAGTTGTTTGTCTTTGTTAGAATTAACATAGGAACTGTAGAGAGAAATAGTAAATTTGTTGAAGGCTCACAGAAGGAGACCAAAGAGAACAGAGTTTGCCTTTAAAGAACAAGGAGTTGTCACAGGAACCTCCTCGTTTGTTAAAAGCCAGTGTGAAGTTTTCTGTCATTCTGTCTAGACATTTCTTGGTACCGTTTGTACATTTTCTTTAGTCTTGGGTCAATAATAATAATAATTTCTTAGTGCTGACCTACTAAGTTATTCTAACTTACTAGGAGGTAAGAATACCCCTGCTTTTAACCCCTTTTTTGCATAAACTTGATCAAAGCCAGTGAGAAATTTGCTCTTTCTAGTTGCAAATCTTTGTGCTTCCTTCCTTTCTGTTGACCTTCATTCTTTACCCTTCTTATTTCTCTTTGGTTTCTAAAGGGTCTTTGGAAATACCTTGTCCAAATCCATCACTCAGAGACTAGAGATGAGGAAATGGTGAAATCTCATGGGGCACAGAGGTGAAGAGCCTTGGCCAGGGTCATCATTCACTGTGGCTTATCTAGCAGTTTCTGACTCAGTGCATCCTAAAAACCAGGCATGCACCAGGCTTTGGGAATGTGCTGAATTTGGCTCTGGGTTTGGCTCCTACCCTCATGGAGCTTGCAGCAAGTCTGCATAAGAGACACAAACCATAGCCACAAAAATCAGTACACCGACCATTACCAGTTTTTGCTCTGAAGGAAAGTGCTGGGTGCTATTAGAGAGGATAATAATCAAGGGTGGTCAGGGTAGGTCTCTCTGAGAAGTTGAAAAGAGTTACTTCAGGTCTAAGGATCATCTTGTGTGGAGAGCTTGGCACGTTTGCAGAACTGAAAGAGGTAGCCCTTGACGTACGGCGTAGTGGGTTAAAGAGGGTAAAAGTGAGGTTGGAGATTAGAAAGGGGCCAGAGGGTGCCGGGCCTTATTGGGTTTGGATTTAATGCTAGCTCTGGTGCAGTGGGAAACCTTTGAACGGTTTTGAGCAAAGCAATGGTGAGATTCAATTTCCATTTTAGAAAGATTCCTTTGGATGCTGTATAGTGAGTACATGTAAGGTCAGAGAGCTTGCCAGTCTTAAGAGATGGGACCAGAACCCGTGGCTTCCTATTCCCAGTCCATTCTGATTTATCAGGGTCTTCCTTCTAGTGCCTAAGTACCAACCCGAATTAAATAGAAAGTGCAAAACAGCATTGGGCCTGTGTCCAACTGGCTTTCTGTATGTTTATTCACATTGACAGTGAATGACTTCTCCAATCTGTTAAACACCTACAGAATAATTAAGAGGTCTCAGCTATATAGTTTCACAGTCACATAAAAACTCCTTCTATTATGTAAAATATGCTTTTTATGGTTCAGTATCACTCAGAGTCATGAGTGCTATAATTAACTTGACTCTGCCTTCTGAGCTACAGTGTGCCATTTTCCAGTTAAGCCAGCCTGTGGGGTCAGTGGCGAACCCCATGACATTGGACTACTCAGCTGGTGCATGCCGGTTTTAGCAGTTCAGCCATTCGTTTTTTTCTCACAAAATTAAATGCTCACTTTAGCCTATGTCTTATTTCAATTGCGATAGCCTTTCTTTCTGTCAAGTGTCCCCTTAATTGCATTTCTTTACATTTTGTCTTTACAAACTAATGCAGCTGATTATTTTGGTTGAAAGACACCAACATATTTATACATTTATATATTTACTCTTCCTCTCAAGAAATACTCGGTGTGCTTTTTATCTGCTGATTGCTAATTCATTCAACATGTATTTAGTGACCTTGTGGAGGCACTGTAGTGTTCTGGAAAGAGCAAGGGCTTTGGAGGCAGACACACCTCGATCAAATCATGACTTGGGCCTTGAGCAAGTGAGTTCTGCACCAATAAAGTGGGTATAGCAACAAACTCATAAAGTAGTTATGAAAAGCGGCACACAGGGGCGCCTGGTGGCTCAGTTGTTAGGCGTCTGCCTTTGGCTCGGGTCATGATCTCAGGGTCCTGGGATCGAGCCCCACATCGGGCTCCCTGCTCCATGGGAAGCCTGCTTCTCCCTCTCCCACTCCCCCTGCTTGTGTTCCCTCTCTCGCTGTGTCTCTCTCTGTCAAATAAATAAATAAAATCTTTTAATAAGAAAAGCCGCACAGCATGTATAAAACTAGTTGATACGGTGCTCAGTAAGTTTTCGCTGTTTTTTGTTTTTTGTTTTTTTTTTTTTAAGGTTCTATTCATTCACTTGACAGAGAGACACAGCGAGAGAGGGAACACAAGCAGGGGGAGCGGGAGAGGGAGAAGCAGGCTCCCCGCTGAGCAGGGAGCCCGATGCGGGGCTCAATCCCAGGACCCTGGGACCACGACCTGAGCCGAAGGCAGATGCTCAACGACTGAGCCACCCGGGCGCCCCAAGTTTTCACTGTTCTATCGAATCAACCTTACTGAGGCATAATTGATATGCAATAAACTTCACATGTGTAACATATACAGTTGATATATTTTGGCATGTATAGTCCCCTGAAACCATCAGACAGGTAGGCTTTTTCTCTCTCCACTTACCTATTTCTGTACCTATTATATTGACAGTGGTGTTGGGAGAGCAGAGTGTCGATCATTTTAAAACCTATTTAGAATTATCATTGCTCTTGGGACACCTGGGTGGCTCAGTTGGTTAAGCGTCTGCCTTCGGCTCAGGTCATGGTCCCAGGGTCCTGGGATCGAGTCCCACATCGGGCTCCTGGCTCAGCGGGGAGCCTGCTTCTCCCTCTCCCTGCCGCTCCCACTGCTTGTGTGTTCTCTCTTTCTCGCTCTCTCTCTGACAAAGTAAAAAAAATTATCATTGCTCTATGTTGAGTCATATTTATTTTTAATTGGATTTGGCATTAGAAGAGAGTAAGATTTTATAATTTATTAAACAAAAGTATCACAAATGGTTGAGAAAGAGTACTTCTGAGCAGACCCTCCCAGCCCGTGTGCTGCAGACATCAACCCTACAGCTCCCACAGAGCCTGCGCCTTGACCTGAAGAGAACTGAGCACCTCTGCCCAGGGCACAGAGCTGACTCAGACCCAGACCTCGCCCTCAAGGATCTCAGAATCTAGAGATGGGAGAGTGAAAAGTTGCCCAGAACAACAACACTAACTAGAAGGTGGGAGAGGTAAGATACTGGAGGATTTCAGAGGGTGTGGTGGCTTCCATCTTGGGGGTGAGCTCCAGTGAGGAAGATATCATTTGTTGCCACCTTCACATGTGTCTGTCTGAGGTAGGTGTGCAGAGCAGTTGAGACAAATACAGGCCCTACCCATTGATAGCTTAAAGCCTAACACCGTACATCATGGACCGACAGGTTGGACATATGCCCAGCCTTTTCCTGGACAGCATCCAGCATTGCTGAGGAAAGAGTGAACATGCAGGACCCCAGCCCAAGTTATCCAGTTGCCGGAACATCTCATTGACTCCTAGGAATGGGGGAAGCTGCCTCTGGGTTGCCTGTGCCTGTGTGGAAAATAGGGCTCTCCACCTCCACATCTAGGTCGGAGAGGGGCCCGCTTGGGGTGCACAGCACAATGATAGATTGCTTCTGGGCCCCGGGGTCCTCATTACCATCATCTCCATCATCTTCTGCTAGTACCGAATAATGGATGAAATTTAATCAGATGCCAAAGGAGTTCTCAGCGGGAGGGTTTGAGGAACCTTGCCTGACACTTATGCTCTAGTGCTAGAATGATTATAAGGAACCAGAATGATCTTTTGTGGTGAGACTAAATGTATCATGCACCGTATGAATTCTGATTTATTTTTAAAACATTCTTGCTCTCATTGGCTCCCCTTTTAATAGTCTCACTGTAGCCTGTTTATTGTTACAGATGTTACTTTTAAATGAGGTCATTGAGCTTTACTTCCAAAGGCACTGTTTGCCTTTTTCTTGCGGGCTTGGCAGGGCTGCCTGAAGAACAGTGCTAACAAGAGATCAAGGTTAAGGCTTCGGACCCCCAGAGGAAAAGCCGCCTCCAAGTTTACATGCAAATCATATCAGCCCTAGGTCTCAGGGGAGAGTGTGGTCGCCCCGGTCCAGGTGTTGACCTTGATAAGGTTGCCTGGCAGAGTGGAGCGGGGACCCGCGTTGTGGTCACTCACCCTCCACTGCCTTCCTGTCCACTGTGAAACCTCAGGGAGCCCAGAAGAGTCGGAGCTGGGTTCTTTGTCCGTAACTTGGGGAGAATGCTTTGTTGCTCCTAGGATTTTTGTGAGGATAAAATATGCTGCCCTTTCTCCGTGTGTGTGTTTGGCAGGGTAATCGCTGGAGGCAGGAGGCACTGGACATGCTTTAAGTCCCCCAAGGGGGGCATTTCACAGGATGGGTTCAGAGTTCGAATGCTCAAGTGGAAGGCCCACTGACCAAATCCAGCTCACCACTGATGTTTGTAAATCAGCTGTCATTGGCGCACACGCACCGAGGTCGGGGGCTGCTTTTGCACAACAGCAGCAGAGTTGGGTGGGTTGCAACAGAGCCTGCTTGGTCGGAAACCCTGGCAGACGTTTGCCGACCTCCAAGCCAGACTCAAGCATGGCTGTGTGGTGTTCAGAGCTTTAGGTGCATTCTTATCAGATGCACCTCATACTTGCCTTTTGCCTTTGCTCAGGCTCCTCCTCCCCCTGAATTGCTTTCCGTCCCATTTCCCACTATGTAAATCTTCTAGTGTATTAGTTATTACAATAAGGCTTGTCTTTTGCTCAGCTGTGTGTATCTTGCAGCACGTAAAGCAGGACACGACACATAGTAAGTGTATAGTTCATTACGGATTCAGTGGGGGAACAGAGTCAAAGGGCATCAGGAGGGAGAGAACTCTGCTTGTGGGAGAGGGTAAGAAAGACTTCATGGAGGTTTGGGGACAGGATTGCCCCCAAGAAGGCGGCTGCCCCTCCCACTGCAGCTCAGTGGCAGGCATACAGTGTATGTAGGAAGGGAGGCAATACTGCGTGCTGGTAAGAACCTAGGAGCCAGGACGGCCAGGCTGGAATCCCAACTTGGCCATTTACTGATGAAACCTTAGACAAGTCACTTAAGCTCCCTTAACGTATTTTCTAAACTCCAAAGTAGGGAATAATACCACCTTCGTCCTACAGTTGTTTCATGGGTTAAATGAGCAACCATGAAGGAGAGCCTGTGTCCCGCTCCTGGCACGTTGGAATCATTCCATGAGCTCTTACTGAATGATGGTACCATCTACGCTAATTTCCTCATTGTGGAGTGAGCAAGGTCAAGGTCACAGGTCTAGTCCCTCTGGAGACCTGGCCTCTTAACCAACTGAGCCACCCAGGTGCCCTTTTTTTTTTTTTTAAAGATTTTATTTATTTATTTGAAGGAGACCTGGCCTCTTAACGTCCCTGTTTTCCATTAGAGAATGTACCCCAGCAAGTGTAAACTGGTCCAACAGGGACCAGCCTCCTGAGGGGAGAGACTAGTGCAAATGAATCATTCATGCTAGAAAAAATATCCCGGGACATAGAGCATTGCCACACAACGTTAAGAATAATAGAGTCCCTTGACTGAAACATTCATTACATTTTTCTATTCGCAGGTATTTTTTTAAGGGACAGAAAGAAAATGTTTAGTGGAAAATTTACAGCCTTAGATCTAGTGGGATTTCTCCATACTACAAGCAGTTTATGCAAAGCAGATGCCTAAGGAGCCATGCCTGCCTGCACCTGTGGATTTGGTGGTTATATTTCCTTTTTCCCACTCCTCTAGTTCTTGCAGACAACCTGAAATCCAACCCTGGAATTAAGTGGCAGTATTTCAGCTCGGAAGAAGGGATTTTCACCGTTTTCCCAGCACACAAGTTCCGGTGTAAGAGCAGCTATGAGCATCGTAGTAGGTACGTTGACTTGCTTGCTACAGTTGTAATTACTGCTTAAGAATGATCTGTATGAAACAGAGACTCCTTATTTACACACATGACTGCCTCCAAGCTGTGGTTTCTCAAGCTTACTCAGGAATGATTTCACCAGCGAGCATATGTGGATGTGGAAATGCTAGGAAGGGCAAATGATAAAGCCCAGAGTTTTTCTAGAACTATCTAACAAGGTACTCACTAAAGAAATTAAACTGTTGGAGGCACCCACGTGGTTTTGAGCTTCAGGCATCTTGGTGAGACGGGAATGATAATACCTTCGCTTAAGCCCAGCCCTAGAAGACTCCTAAGTACATGCAATCTCAGCTACCAGAAGTTTTTTAAAGTTGCCCAGGACACATTGGATCCAAGAATGGTTAGCTTCCTGCTCTTCTCACGGAATTGACTGGGAGTTTGTACCGCTTAGCCAGAAGGACAGTAATGGTGAGCTAATTTGTATGACAAGACTCATCAATTTACAGAACCCCTTAGGCAAAGATACTTCCCTTTTGAATCCCTACAGCTTCCCTTTGCAGTGTATCTGCAAAGGGTGTTTGACACCAGGAAATCTGGAGCTAGTGCAGGGTGTTCATTTTCCTTGCCATTTTTTAGAGTCCAAAGTAACCATTGCTTTAGCCTCTCTTTATCATTACTTTAATTTGTGTCTAAAATTTTCCCCAAGGAAAATACTACTTCTCTGCTTTTCCTAGAAAGACCGTTGTGTCATAGGTATGGTTTCTTCAGTTCCCTCCCTAGACACCAGGTTTGGTGAAGACACCTTCTCCAGGATTGGTGAAGACTTAAGTGTCTTAGAAACTGGACCAGAAGTCTTGACCTTGGGTCTGGTCTGGCTTATCTCAGGAGAGGCCAAAGATACCATGAACCATCTAATTTGCATTTACTTCTAAGAAGATAGTTTGGAGGGCATGCTCCTATTAATGCATCACCTGTGAGGGAAAGTCCAAAAGGACAAGCAGGACCTTGTCACAAATCAGCACTCACCTGCACTTGGAAGGTTTCATGCATACCTACCCTGAATCTGCATTAAACCAACCCTCAACACTGTCTTCCCTCGGCTAAGTAATCCAGGTTCCTCCCCTCCTAGATTGATGTTCCCATCTCTTTACTTGCCCTAACTGCTTTCCTCGGAGGCCTTTGCAAGTTCTCCACATCCTTCGAAGTGTGGAATGGGTTTTCAGAGCACACGAGAAAGGAACCTGTGGATACCAATCATGCTGTGGGGACCCACTCCCAGACTGTACATTTCATGTTACTATTTTTTGCATCACTCTAAAACAGTTCCTTAACAATTTACTGTGGCAATGTGAAACACATACTCTGCTTTCCATTGATGTGGGTTGAGTTGGAAAGGAGATATGCTTTTTTTTTTTTTTTTTTTTTTAAATTCACCTAGCCTGGAGGACCTAAAAAGTTCAATATTTGACATGGTTGTCAGGGTTGGGATAGTCAGATTTCATTCTTTTCCATTCTGTCTTTCATTTCTGTAGCCATTTCTCCTAAATTCTTTTTATTACATTTCCCTACTGGCTTAATGGTATTGACTGGTGAAAATACAGTAGTACTTCAGTGTTAATGTAGGACTTTTGGCTTGAGAACAAAAGTGTAAGCTTGGCCAGATTTCGAGAGTTTAGGTTTTTTGTGTTTTGTTTTGTTTTGGGCTTTCTTTTTTGTTTTTGTGGGGTTTTTTTGTCCTTTGCTTTTATTCCTTAATTCGTGCCCAGACTTTTTTGAGTCAACTGCATCTAACATTTCATAGAAAAAATCTAGTGTTTTAGGGGTGTCAGTAAAGGAGGGAATTCTCTTGAGGCTGATTTGCTTTCTTAAGCTCCCCCTAATTTGTTCCAGCTTTAAAACTGTGAAGAGAGACCGCATTAAACCCCTTCTCACAAACCTTCCTGTTCGGCACATGAGCAGAAGGCCGCTTTTCATGGGAGGCATTTCTCCTTTGGACCTTCCCCACCCTCCCTCCAGCCCCTTTTCTGAATGTTGGCAAACAAAAACCTGGCAAGAAGAGTGACTATCACAGGCTTGGACACATTTGATGGCATGGTTTTAAATGCTCCGATAAGGGGCCTTTTGGTGGCTGACCTGTGTGAATTGCTTCAGTACAGAAAGGAAAGGGCCCTCTTAAGCAGTAGCCTTTGTCTGGGGGGAGAGAAACCAAACCTGCTATTCAGAGCTGCTCAGCATGCTCGCAGATTACAGGCCGCCTCCGTTTTAGCAAAGCCCCACTCTGTATGTCTGCAGACCCAGTGCTAGCAAGTAGACCTTCCCCTCCCTCGTGTGCACTCTCTGCGGTCTGAGAGGCCACCAGTCCCATGTTCTGTAGCCGAATATTGGGTAACCTTGAGTGGCATCACCACACACAGCCGCGAGCATTGACTTTCAAGTGTGCCGAAAAGGCCAGCCTCCCAAAGGATTTGCTGCCTTTTTTTTTTTTTTTTTTTTTAACTATACTCAATGTGGGGCTCGAACCCACAACCCCAAGATCAGGAGTCACATGCTCCACCAACTGAGCCAGCCAGGCGCCCCCAAAAGGATTGGCTTCTTCTAACCTCCTCCTGGTTGCTTTAATCTTTGGAAGACTGAGGTACCAATCCCTGCTCTACAGACACACGCTGTTGTCTCGAGGTCGTGTTTTCACTGCGCCAGTATCCTTTCTCCTTACCAGTGGCTCTTTCCTTGGAGAAAGACATCCCTGGAAAAAGACATAGCCACCAAATGCCTGCACATCTGTAGTGTTCACAGCTGCATTGGGTTGAGCTCCTTTGACCTAAAGCAGGACTGACCCCAGAGAGCTTCTCCCCCCCCACCCCTTCTAGACCTATCTACGTCTCCACGGTCCGGCCACAGTCCAAGCACATAGTAGTGATCCTGGACCACGGGGCCTCTGTCACGGACACCCAGCTTCAGATCGCCAAGGACGCTGCCCGGGTCATCCTCAGTGCCATCGACGAGCACGACAAGGTGACCGGTACCCCCAGTGACCCCCGTGGCATTGGCTCTTCCTTGAATGTCTTTTGTGAAGTACCTTGTGTTTTATGGTACACAGTTTTAAATCCATATTTAAAACGACTTTGGGGGAAAGAGAATGGTTTCGTTTTTATTCTAGCGTTTGAGGAAGCAGCCGCCGACTCTGGCTCCAAATCTCTTTTAAAAACCACCGCCACCAAGCTGAGTCTTGTACTTCCTTCATGGCTCCTGTCAAGGCTTCCAATTAGCTGTGACTTTTACACTGGAAGTTATGCTAAGGAGGAGAAGGACAAGGGCGTGGAGGCTGGTGGATGGCTGGACTTTAGCTCAAGATTTATGAGAGGTGAGGGGTAAGGGAAGGCTTCTCGAGGTTTACTAATCTCTAGGATACCTCAGAGACAGGTGTGTTTACAGCTAATGATAATCTATTGCCTTGTGGACATTTTCTGCTTCATCATTTTGACTTTTCGAACTCCTGAGGTTTTACTGACTAATCTAGTTGCTTAAAACACACACCCTGTGCCTTTACCCTCACCCCCACCTCCAGCTGGAAACCCAAGATGGTTAGTACTCGCTAAGCTCTTTCTCTGCGTGAAATAGTCATCCTTAATGTTATAGATGAACGCCATACTGCTGACTTCATCTGGGAACAAAACACAGACTCTAGAGCCCCTCCCCCTTACCAATCCTTAACTCATCCTTTTCAAATTTGATAGATTTATGCCTCCAGGCATTTATTTTTAAACTCTTAGAAACTGTTCTGTAGGCCCTCTCAGTCCTTGGGCTCTTCAAGAATATAAAAAAGCCTTCACATGTTAAGATAACAAGGTTTCTTTTTCTTTCCTCCAGATCTCTGTGCTGACTGTGGCAGACACGGTCAGGACGTGCTCGCTCGACCAGTGCTATAAGACGTTCCTGTCTCCAGCCACGAGTGAGACAAAGAGGAAAATGTCCACCTTCGTTAGCAGCGTCAAGTCTCTGGACAGTCCTACCCAGCATGCGGTGGGATTTCAAAAGGCGTTTCAGCTGATTCGAAGCACAAACAATAACACAAAGTTCCAAGCGAGTAAGTTGCACTCTCTCAGAGGACTTATAAACCAATAGATAAAGGATAGCAGTAGGCATACATTGTAAATTGATCACACAACTATGTCTAGAGGGATTTTTTAAATTGACCTGGGATAAAATTTTCATGTGTTGTCATCACGGTCATCTAGTAGTAGGATCTTACTAGATTTTCTCATCTTTTCCAATCAAAGGTACTCGGCCAGCGCGATTCCTTCACCCCCAGAGCCTCTTCTTCCTGCCCCTTTATTACAAACATAGCCCCATTTATTTCCCAGGGGAATGTCCACATCCTTTTTAATGCTAATTGTCAGCCTTGCCTTCTCATTGACTTGAGAGTGGATGTCTGCCCGTGCGCATGTGCAAAGAAACAGGCTGCAGGATTCTTGCCTTGATCCTTCCTTCTTGTAACCAGCTGTCATTTAGACGAGCACAGCCTTCAAATGTACAAAGGCATGCTAATTTAATTTTCATGTATTAAAGAAAATCTGGAATTAGGATGCATGCTAAACTGAAGGAAAAGATACTTGAAATAAGATATGCTTTGAAACTACTGAAAGGAATCTATGTCATTTTCCCTTTTATATTCGAGTATCTATTTGTAGGATTTTTTTTTTAATGAATCTATCCTATCGAGGGAAACTTAAAGAATATATTTGCAGGTTCTTCAGTGTGTCTGCATTAAAAGTAAGACAACATTGATGAATGCAAAGCATAGTGACTGGCACATGGTGAGCCCTTGAAAGATCGAGCTACTGGAATTATTACAACTAATGATGGCAGATGGCATATTTGTTGGTGTTTGAACATAACAAGTTACCACAAATTTAATAGCAGCTTAAAACAATGTACATTTGTTACCACGCAGACCATTTCATGGGTCAAGAGTGCAGGCATAGCTTGCCTGGGTTCCAGGTAAGGATTTAGGGTTGCACGAGGGCTGCAGTCTGGACGTCTCCCACATCTGTGGTCTGCTCTGAGGTTTGGAGTCTTCTTCCAAGTTCAGTTGTTGGCAGAATTCATTTCCTTGCAACTGTAAAACTCACATGCACTTGCTTCTTCAAAACCAGCAGGAGAGCATCTCTTCTTTGAGCCCCTGACTTCAGGAAAGGCTTGGACCCTCTTTTGAAGGGCTCATTTGTTCTCATCAGACCCATCCCCTTTTGAATTAATCGGATTTCTCTCCCTTGTGATTAACTTATTTGGAATCTCAATTATATCTGCAAAATCCCTCCATGTTTGCTGTCCATGTAGGACGATCGACAGGAGTGATATCCATCACCTTTGGTTAGAAGCAAGTTACAGGCCCCCTCAAGAGGAAAATCTTCTACAAGGGCGTGGGTCATTGGGATCATCTTAGAATTTTGCCAACTAGTGTTGGCAAGTATCAGCTACCCACAGACCAGTATTACGGGATGGCTGAGTGTCAAGTTGTCCACGATTCAAGAAGGCCAGTGGACAAGGTTGACCTCCTGAGGATCAAGATAGATTGGCTAGTTGGTCTGGGCCATTTACCTGTCAGCATTCCTCACCAGGAGTGATTTTTCTACTTGATTCCTCAGTCATCAAACTACCCTTAGAGTTTAAGTCCAATTTTGATTATTATACTATTCAAATAATGAAGAAAAATTTTAGACTGGCTGTGACCTGCCAGTGATTGTGAGTCAAGGGAACCCAAAGTAAGTCAGTGAGGATCGTTTGGGGGAGCATGGTCAACTAGGGGGTGCATATTCCATGGAGAAGCCCGCTGTCCTGTGCAGCCTGTGATTGCCATGTACGAGGGCCTGCCCCAGCGTTGCCAGATCTTCTATTTTAAGAGAAGCCAGAAATCTGGATTTTTATGTGCACCCCCTTGGTTTTCAAATGTTGACGTTTGTTCCAGCTTTAAAACTGAGACCTCATTAAACCTCTTCTTACAGACTTTCCTGCACTACACATTAACAGAAGGCTGCTTTGATGGGAGGGATTTCTCCTCGGGCTGTTTTTTGGTTTTTCTTAATGTTGCCAAACAAATACGTGGCAAGAAGAGTGACCATCACAGACTTGGACAACTTTTGAGGGCACTGTTTTTTAAATGCTCAGAGGAGTCCTTTTTAAGCCAAGTAAGACGTTCCTAAATTATATCTCTGCTTCTACTGGCAGTGCAGAGAAAAACACAAATTAGATTGCATAAGGAAACACATCAGAAATTAGCATTGTCTAGCTTATTAAGGAGAGGTTTGAGGTGCTGTCAGGCAATTTAGCTTAGTGGTTAAGTATGTGGGTTTTGGACTTTAACCAACATGGGTTCAAATTCCTACTTTGAAATTTTTCTAAACTTGCGAACTTGTGTAAATTATTTGATCTCTCCAGGCCTGATTTCCTCTTCTGCAAACTGGGGGTGATAATAAGATCCAGGATTCCATCATAAATATCAAATAAATATTAGCTGTGGTTGTTATGGTATTCAGTTTCCTATAAGATTTCTAGCTCAAAGATACCTCAAACATCTTGGTTGACCTCAAGCCGAGACGGCTGAGGACCACACCAGCCTTGGCTGCAGTATAGTGAGGGGTCTACGTACTCGTCTTAGGAGCTTGCACCCTGCATCCTTACTTCTGTTCACTTCCTAGATAATTATTTAGCATCTGCCGTGTACCTGGTGCTGTTTTACTTTTTTTTTTTTTTTTAAGATTTTATTTATTTTTGAGAGAGAGAGAGAGCACAAGCGGGGTGCAGGGCAGAGGGAGAAGCAGACTCCCCACTGG
The DNA here is from genome assembly GCF_009762305.2 of Zalophus californianus. Lineage (NCBI taxonomy): Eukaryota > Metazoa > Chordata > Mammalia > Carnivora > Otariidae > Zalophus > Zalophus californianus. Next base: position 52,956,370 of record NC_045598.1, read on the forward strand.
GCAGGGAGCCCGACGTGGAACTCAATCCCAGGACCCCAGGACCATGACCTGAACTGAAGGCAGACACCCAACAGACTGAGCCACCCAGGCGCCCCCCTGGTGCTGTTTTAAAGCCATGTGGTGGAGTTATTCTAATGAGTAAGACCTACCCTGTAGGATTGTTGTAAGGATTAGCCTGTGCATGAAAGTGAAATATCTGCCCCAGGTTAGTAGCCATATGAACAGAAGCTACATGTCATAAATCATGGTGCCTTTGTACAAATTTGCTTTGCATTAATGAGAATATCTAAAAATTTTACCCAGCTCTGGCTCTTTTTCAGTCCCATGGTAGATCTGTAACTGATACCATCAACATATTTGGGTTGCCTGTTCTGGGGGTGATTAGTTGGTAGGTCATTTTAGAACAGAAGGAATAAGATGGTTAGGTAGGAGTGAGGATCTGATGGCAGGGGCAGAGCCCCAAATTTCAGTTGCTTTTTCCCCTTTGATATTGACCCCCAAGACATGCTAGCAGCTTAGACAGGGACTTGGCAAATGGAAGCTATTGCATTCTCTTCCTGTTACATGCTGTGTCTTCGCTCTGCCCCAAGTCCCTGTAATTATTACTCATCTATAACATTACTGATCACAAGGTGTAGTTCTTCTGACTGCTAGAGAGGGAACATCCTAATAAGGAAAAAAAAATAATAAATCACACCAAATTTGGCAGATCTGCTGTCTAAAAAGGACAGGGCAAGGATAGAGTCAGGCTGGGCAGAGGCCATGAGGATGCTGACAGGGTGCTTCCCTTCTTGTTGGGACGGGAAGAAAAGGTGCGTGGCTACAGCAGAAGGCTGCTGACTGCCGGCCCTCTGGCTTTCCAGAAATGGGCCGGGGCCTCACCACCAGCTCTCCGTGACAGCATATTTTATCTAGAGTCACGAAGCTAAGTAAGAAAACTCAAAGGTTCTCTTTCAGGTCAGTCTTACGGCTGTCCAGGCATTTATCACACACGGTACCTTTGCCATGGGGTGATGGTTTGTCTCATACTTCATATCAGCCTCATAGTATATCTGTATTCCCCCCAACTAGGGAGTCAAGTGTTGTTGCTTTTTTTTTTTCCAGTCTGAACCCTAAATGAGATGTTTGGGGTCCTAACAATAATTTATAAGACAGTATTTACATCATTGGAAAAATATTGAAATCCAGTTTAAGATGGATATTCTAAGCTTATGGATGTTTTTGCATCAGCATTTACTTCTTAATTTCTGATGAATAAATAGTGCAATTAAATTTACAGCTAGTATTAGAGAATTATTCAAGCATCTAATGGATTTAAAACTTATTTGTATGTTAAATTATGGTAATGAATGAGAGACAACAACTTAGGTTGTATTTATTTCTTTGATTCAGTTTTATTAATCTCAGTTCAGTTGTCTACAACATTGATACAACATAAACTAACCATTCAATTTTGTATAACAAAGGATGCTGCAAAGTCTAAAATGGAAATTTACAAACTGAAGAGAACTCAATCATTGTATCCTTATCACTGTTAGGATATTTTTTAAAAGGGTAACTAACTGTGTTCATTACCTATTGCTGGATAACAAATTTCCCAACACTCAGTGACTTTAAACATTTACTTTCTCAGTATTTGTAGGTCCAGAATCTGGGTACAACATAGTTTCATATCTCTGGCTAAAGATGTCTCATGAGGTTGCAGTCAGACTGTTAGCCAGAGTTGATATTCTCTCAGACTTCAATTTGGGAAGGACCAGCTTCCAAGTTCACTCACGTGGTTGCTGGGGGAACTCAGTTCTGAGGGCCTCAGTGCCTGGCCTCTAACGAGGGTGGCTCACAGCATACCTCTGGCTTCCTTCAGAGTGAGAGAGCATGCACAGTGAAAGCCACTGGCTTTGTGTCACCTAACCTATTTCGGAACACCCCATTCCTTCTCCTGTATTCTGTTCTCGAGAAGGAAGTCACGAAATCCAGCCCACACTCAGAGGGAGACAGCTACACAAGGATGTGGATATCAGAAGGTAGGATCACTGGGGGACTTACAGGGAGGTTGCCTACCACGGTAAGTATAAAGCAACCTCAACTAAATGACAGCAGTAAGGACCTGAAGAAAGAAGCATATACCATATGAATATTTATTTCTCAATAGAAAGGTAAACTTCTGTGTAGTATATCTTAATAAAAATATATAGTTAACCAAAGAATCTCAGACAGTGTGGAAGTCCAGCTCGCTTACTTCCCTTCCTCCATTACAGTAGTCATTCAGCCTCTGCGTATGTATCTCCAGCGGTAGGAAATTCACTACTTATATTTGTTAGTAAATCCACTTGAAGGAAGTTCTTCACACTGAGCTGAAATGACCTTCTCAATCTCTCTGCTTATGAGCCCTGGTTGGGGGAGTAGTTTAATCTTGAGTCATAGGTGCTGCTTCAGACCAATATTGGGGTGGGTGGGAGTGTGTGTGTGTGTGTGTGTGTGTGTGTGTGTGTGTGTGTGTGTGTGTGTGTGTGTGTGTGTGTGTGTGTGTGTGTGTGTGTGTGTGTGTGTGTGTGTGTGTGTGTGTGTGTGTGTTGAGGCTTCTTTCTCTTTTACTATTTGCCATTATCCTTGGAGTCTCTCTTCACTTAAATTAACCAGTTAGTCCTCACAGCAACCCTACGAAGGTAAGTACTGTCATTATCTCCATTTTGTAGACAACAAAATATAGGTGTAGAGAGGTTAAGAAATCTGCCTAAAATTACCCAGACACAGCTTGAAAGTAGCAGAGCTGGGATTTCAACACAGGCACCCTGACTCCCATGTCTGTGTTTTTACTGTTCTTTTGCACTGATGAATTTTTTTTTTTTTAAAGATTTTATTTATTTGTCCGAGAGAGCGAGCACAGGCAGGAGGAGCGGCAAGCAGAGGGAGAAGTAAACTCCCCGCTGAGCAAGGGGGCCCGATGCGGGACTTGATCCCAGGACCTTGGGATCATGACCTGAGCTGAAGGCAGACGCTTTACCCACTGAGCCACCCAGGCGTTCCTACACTGATGAATTTTAAAAATAAAAATGTTTCTGGAGCTACTTAGTATAGGGACCAATAACCTTTCATGTTTGAAGAGCCCATGGTAGAACCATCATTTTAAAGCCTAGTCAGCCCCAAAAATGTTGGCTCCTGGTGAAGCCTCTCAGTGAGGAAAGGATCAATCAGGTCCCGAATCCTCTGTTTCAGAAGGCAAGAGAGCGCTCTGTCTGGGATGGCTAAATTACCACACCATGAGTGCCTAAAGGAAATCACCTTCTTTTATCTGGTAAATTTATTAGGAACATCTCTTCAGCTGACACTGGATAAATGAGGCCTCGTTGCCCACAAAGGGCAGGATGGAAGGGACGCAGAGGCAGAGAGATGAAAGCCCCGGCATCAAATGGGAAGGAGTCCGAACGCTGGGCCAGGCAGGTCCTCAAGGCGGGAGAGTCCAAAGGAAATGAAAAGGAAACGGAACTGCTGCCTTTAGCCGGAATCCAACGTAACGTTCAATTTGTATGTTTTTGTTTAGATACAGACATGGTCATAATTTACTTGTCAGCTGGCATTACATCAAAGGACTCCTCAGAAGAAGATAAAAAGGCGACTCTCCGTGTCATCAATGAAGAAAATAGCTTTCTAAACAACTCCGTAATGATTCTCACCTATGCCCTCATGAATGGTAGGTAGTGTTTCGAGATTTTTCTTTCAGATGAAAGTTCTCTCTAAGTGCATGCTGCTTTCAGAAAAAATAAAAAAAGAACCCTGACAGCGTGCGCTTTGAAGAAGGGTGTAAGAAGAGAGGCCACCAAGCAGCTTCCTGCCCAAGCCTTTCTCTCCCTAACGTTCGTATTCAGGGCATGTGTTAGGATGTCACTCTCTCTTCATCTCTCTCTCTCCAGCCAACTGCTCATTTCTAAACCTTCTCCGGTGATGTGGTCTTGCAGAGGATTCTGTACTGCTCCGGTGTTTTTTGTTTTTTTTTTTTTTTCAGTTCTCCTTCATATTCTTGGATTTTGATACTGCATGGAGGTTATTAACTGAGTTCATTGATTTAAGCTTCAGGAAGCCAAAATACTGACCTAGATTCTTCTGTATACCCGAGCCAGTGAATATCACATTTCTCTGCAGAATCACCACCTAAAGCCTCTTCTGCTGCTTTCTCCACCTCAGCCTCCTTAACTGTATAATGGAGATAAGAATTATCTATGTGACAGGGCTGTTGCGAAGAGTAACCCTGGTGTACAGTAAACTCCCAGGATAGTGTGTGTCACTTTCTAGGTACTCCTGAAGGTTGATTTTGTTGCTATTAAATCAGTATGTGAAAGGGTTTAGTAAATTGGCAAATCTGAGGAAGTACTTGGTTTTTTTTTCCTTCTGCTCTCCAGCATGTCCTCCAGTCTGACTATGGCCCAGTTTTCTAGCTTTTCTGCTATGTCCTGTCTCTTCACCTGTTAATGCATATTGTTCTTCCCCCAGAGAGTCTTCAGGCCCCTTACCCTCAGTGTTCTGGGTGACTGTATTCTCTTGTTTTTGAGAGGCCACATCTTGATGCAGGAGCTCTTCCCACCTATGGTCTTTTATTTGTTCCATCCACTTCGATTTCCATGCAGAACCATGTGGCTATAGGGACAGTGGTTCTCATTTTAACGTGCCAAGGATTACTTGGAGATTATTTTTTTAAATGCAGACTCCCAGATAGTACAATTGGATTTTTATTCACATCTGCTTAGGAGGAGTTCAGGAATCTGTGTTTGGGTCAGCATGATTCTTTTCTAAGTATTTTGTGGGCTCTCCATGGAAGAACTCAGATTGGAGTTCTAGAGGTTCTGAGTTCCAGTCTCCATCTATTAGCTCTGTGCTTACGGCAAGTTACTTAATCTCTTTAGGCTTCAGTTATATCTGTAAAATGAAAATCGTAAAATGTACCTAGAGTTGCTGTGATAATAAATAAACAAGATAGAATGTGTTAAATGTTCCTAACACAGTACCTGATCAAGAACAGGTCCTGAAAGCCGATTGAAGGACTGAATTAAAGTTTGTGTGATTGCCTGTCTCGGTACACCTCAAAGGCAGAGGTGCTTCTCTCTCATTCTCGTTCAGGGCCAGTGTTCAGTATTTCAGTATTCCTTGTCCACCAGCTTGTTGTGCTTACTTCTGTTAAGCGTGTCATCCATGAATGATGTGTTCACATACTGTTCTCCTTCTCCCTCCACTTTACATGAGCGTGAGCTTCTCATACATAACTGTGTCTTAGTTCTCTTTGTGTTCTGAGCATTGAGCACAGGGCTGAGCACGGCTGAGGTAGGCGAGGATGGCCTATTTTTTGCCTGGGGCACGTACCTTTCAGTCTTATCTCTGGGTGCCATTTATTCCTTTTCCCTATGGTTTAGCTTCTTTGACTCAGGCAGGAAGACAGAGGAAGGGAAGAAAATAAAGTTTGTTGAATCTACAGTGTGTAACATAGTGCACTGAGGTTTTGGAGCTGTATTATTACAAAGTTCCTGTCCTCAAGAAGCTTGTGACTCCTTGAGAAAGATAGATAAGGCAGATGAATTCAGTGCAGTAGTCCAGGTATAAGAAAACAGAAAAGATAGTGATCACTTATTTTCCATTAGATTTGAAGGTCTGCCCAGGCAGATACTGAGTAAAGAAGCTTCCTCATTATCACCCATCTCTTCACTGGTCCTAAATCTTCACCCTAGAGAATCTTGTGTACCTGCTATGCCCCTGATAATGCCAGTCTTTTAAAACCTCTGGTTACTTCCCTCTGGCCACCCTTATCTCTTCTTTCTTCTCCCTTTAATCTGGCTAGACACAACATCCTCACTGCCGGGTTTCCCTCTCCAAATGCTGTCTGTGAGCATTGTTCACTAAGGTTGACACATTCCCTTACTCTGTCAGTCAGGCTTCAGGTAGGGAAGCAGGGCCACTATGAGGATTTGGATGTAATGAACTTATTACCAGAATTAGAGTGTACACAACTGAGAAAATTGAGAAAGTAAAGATCCAGAAAGAGGAGTTGACAAGCCAGTATTTAGTAACCAGCTCTGGTATGGGTTGGAGCTTGTGGAGATGTCTGAAAGCTAGGAACGTTGAAGACCACTTAGGAGGTCTGCGTAGAAGTCTACAGGAGGTTGTTGGCTCTTCATGGCTGCTGTACCCCTGTAGACTGTCACTGAAACATCTGTAATGAGCCTAGGGTTACCCTTGTTGAGCAAGCCAGCCAGCAGCTGAGAAAGGGAACTGAATGCAGATTGGGGCAGGGTAAGACAAACTGGAACATGCTGGTCCCTCTGTGTCTGTTTCACCTCTCAAATCTCTAGCACTTCAGTTTTGGCCACCTTTAACCTAGAAACACCGGAAATGTAGTCTCCAGGATGACCATACTGGTGATAGAACCATCTACCATACTTACCCGCCTTGCCAGCCCACTGCCACCTTTGCCACTCATATCATGATGTAGTACATAAAATAGACAATCTTTGATAACCTTCTATCCCATGCTATTCTTTGCCTAAGAGATGTTCCCATTTGTTACTTTTCTTTTACATTTGAGAGAGTCAAACAGGACATGACAAAGAAAGGAAATGTGTTTATTGTCTTGAGTTGTCTCCTTTTATCATTCACTTCTGGGAGCTTCTCAAGGGTATAAGGCCAGGGATCAATCATGGCTTTTGTGATTTTTTTTTTTTTTTTTACTCTGGAATGTACCACTCATCTCCCCTATCTCCACTCATAGCAAAGAAAGGGAACAATAACCTGGTTCTGACTTCTTAGCATCATTGCTCCAGCAAAATCCAAGTTATCTAAATACAATATGTTAAGAAGGAAATTATATGCATTAGATCCTTGCATGACTTTAGAAATGGACTTCAGGCTAGAAATATACACACTCCTTAGTTAGAAATGATAAAGTCACATAAGGTAGGTGAACCATGAACTCTTCAGTTTTGTTTTGTTATGTTTTTTTAAAGACTAAATAGTTAAAGAACATGAGGCAAAGCCTATTTAAAACTCATTGGTAGAATCTTAGTAGTGACTGAAATCATTTGAATTTGTTTACAATGGCACCCATATGGGATCAGTTACTAATCCTTTTGACTGTGTTCCAACAATAGCAAACCAAAATTTTTAAAAAGGTTTATTAAATTTATTTTTATGCTATAGATTACAGATGTTGTAGAACAATACATCCCAGTATGCCTAAATCTTTTACAAAGTTTTTAAAACCCCTTAAACGTAGAAAATACACATTAAATAAATCAAATCCAGTACTGTCCTAACAGTATCAAGCATGAAAGCATTTGTAATTAAAATGAGCTTAAAGACACGGGGTTTGGGGGCATCACTAAATGCAATACATAATTCTTCCATTTAGTTCCATGAGACTTTGGCAAGTGTTTAATAAGGGAAAGAGGTAAGAAATGAAATGATAAACCTCTATCCTTTAAAACTCTTACAACTTCATCTAATTTAAATGCAGACTTGTTAATCACAACTTTTGCTTTCAAATTTTAAATGCAGAAAAATTAAACTCTTAGGGGAGAACATATCGTTGCCAAATGGGGCTCCTTTATTTTTACTCATGTGGTTTTCATCATTGCCTTTTGAAGAATCCCTTTGCCCTCTTGCCTGTTTGAGGAAAGACTATGCCTCATGCTATGTTCCTCAGCAAGAAATGGTAACTGTGTCCTGGGTCCAGGTTGACTCTGTAAGACCCCTTTGGCATTGCAGGATTTTATCTGTGCCCTTATTAAATCTAAATGGCAAGGTTATTGCAGGGATATACACCGTTTTGGTTTACACTGTCTACCTTTGGCTTTCCATTTCAGATGGGGTGACTGGTTTAAAAGAGCTGGCTTTTCTGAGAGATCTGGCTGAACAGAACTCAGGGAAGTATGGCGTGCTGGACCGGACAGCCTTGCCTGTGATTAAGGGGAGCATGATGGTGCTGAACCAGCTGAGTAACCTGGAGACCACGGTCGGCAGGTTCTATACCAACCTTCCCAACCGGATGATTGATGAAGCGGTCTTTAGCCTTCCCTTCTCTGATGAGATGGGAGATGGTGAGTCTGGGGAAAACTTCCTACTAAAGAAAGGGGAAAAGAAATGGACACGAGTCCACCAAGACAGTAACTTTTAAATGTTGTCCAACACTTATCCGTGAGCATTAGAGGGTCCAGACAGGCAAGGGGAACAGTCATCCCTGTCTGTGGTCAGAGGGTGGTGCAGCCCTCTGCCATCAGTCCAGTAGCACTGTACCTTAGAGCAGAAATCCCCAGCCTGATTTTTATCACATTGCCCTAGCCTCAGTCAACATGATGGGTCTATTTATTGGAGGGGCTTACTGAGGATTCCCTAATATCCACAAGTTGTTGAGTTGGAACAAAAGAGTGACTTTGCAGGGCAGGTGGTAGATCTCAGAAATGATTAGGATTCAGCCTGAAAGGAAAAGCAACATGGGGTGGTCAGACAATACAGGTTTGGCAATAAGAGGTTTTCAAGCCCCACTCTACCTCTTAAATTGTGGTCTTTGATCATTTATTTAATCTCATTCATTCATTCCCATTTGGTCACCTGTTTAAAATGTAATGATGTCTTTCATATAATATATCTTTTAGGTTATTAGGATTGGACTTATTGGTGCCTGGCATACCTCTCAACAGTCATTACTGTTCTTGTTGATTTATTACCTTTACTTTTTGTTACGACTCTCCTCATCTTCATCATCCTGATGTCACAAGTTACTCATAATATGATGTTGGGTAAAGTGTTTAACCTTCACATGATTAACTTTCCTGGTCTATGAAACAGGAAGAATATTTCTGTCAGGGCAGTTGTGAAGACAACATGCGCTAATATATGGGAAGCACCTAGAGTAATGGCTGGCCAACGTATATGATCAGTAAAAGGACAACCTTTTTCATTCCCTTCTCATATTCTTGTTTATCCTTTCTCCAGCATGCTTCCCTTTCTTCTCTGACAGAGAGGAGGGACGAGGAAGCTGATTACTAGCCAGACAGATACCCTCACCACATGAGATCCTATTTTTATGTTCCAGTAACTAGGAACTCTCACAGATACAGTGAGAGTATCCCAACAAAACTCATGTATGAAAAGTAACAGGCCTAGAGAATATGTTTTCTAGAAAGTAGGCAAACAGGTTTTTTCCATAAGGAAGAAATATGGTAACCTCTGCTACACGTCAATGTTTTTTATCCCTCCTAATTCTGGCAGAGCCCACAGATGTGGAGAGTATAGAAACTCCCACTTTTAGATAAGGTTATTTCCTTTCATAGGGAAATGTGGAGCTGCAAATGCAAGTGACCTTTTATGCATCTAGCCCACGGTATTGAGTGCCAGCCAAGCCTTGTGTCAGGCAATGATGGGTAAGGCACACATCCCACCCTCAACAAGCATGTAAGTCTGATAAGAGAAAGACAGATCAATGAATCATGTTAATACTGTGTCGAAGGAACAAAGGCAGATGTGGAAACCGAGTCCTATACAAGCTCGGGGGTTTATGCGGTCAAATCCTGTTACCCTTAGTGATATCAGGTAGAGTCGGACCTTTTATAAAATTCACCTCTACCACCCCAAGAGTTACCCAAAGGCTTTCAGTCAAACTGTGGGCAAATCTTCGGTTCCTTGTTGGCTGATGCTTTCCAAAGTGTAGTCCTCAGGGCCTGTTCTCTGAATCCTCTGCGGTGTACTTCAGCGACTGCTTTACTGGTCTGTCCCATTCCTCTACTAGAGCATGCCTTTCACGTTTGTATTTTCAGTCCCCAGAACGAGTGGGTGGCATCTCCTCTAACTCCACAACACGGGGATGCTGAGCCTAGAGAATCCCATGTTTTTACACGGCTGTCATTCAAAACCCCCACAGATTAAAATATTGGTGACTGGACGTACTTCTTTTAACAAGTAAATCTGTGTACTTTAGGTTAAAGTAGAGAGGGCATTTAGGGATTTCATTAAGGGTAACAAGAGCTTAGCGTACTTTATTTGCCACAATGGAATGAAGAGTCTTCTCTCCCGAGGTGATAATTGGAAAGTAAGATTGTGTTTCTTTTTTTCAGGCTGGTTCGCAACATAGCCAAAGAAATCTGAACTGAGCATATGGTCTCAGAGTATTTCTGTTGTACTTCACTGCTCTATGAAAACGGCTTTAATCTTAGACACAAGCCCAGGGGAGCATGGCATGCAGGTTATGACCTCTGTCTCTGTCCTAGCCCTCAAGCGCTACTCCCATCATTTATAACCCATTTGTCCAGGGATACCTGGGCAAAAACCTCCTTAAAATACATTTTTAAAACCTTCTGTTGACTGCCTAAAGAATGCCTTTGAAATTATAACACAGCACACAACTTTTCTTGTTTCCTGGTTTACTGATTTATAATTGACATAAAACAATGCATTCCTTTTAGGTGTACGACATAATGATTTGATATATGTATATATTGTGACACGATACAGTATTGTTAACTGTAGTCACCAGGCTGTATATTACATCCCCGGAACTTACCTTAAAACTGGGCATAACTTCTTACAAAGTTTTTCAGTGTTGTATGCACTTCCTCCTACCAAATGATACATTTCATTGGCCTTTGCGACCACAGCAAGTTCAATAATACTTTGAGTGGACCACCATGGGTTTCTCTGTGTGGAAGTCTATTTTTTGCAGGAGGCTTCAAGTATCCAAATCCCTTTCCTGGGTGTTGATAGAAGAATGGCTTTCTGATACGCTGCCAAGGTGTGAACCTGCCATTAAGCACAGGAAAATACTAGTGTAAGATGGAGAGAAACCATCCATCTTCTTGTTTCGAGTTTTATTGAGAACCATAGGATTGTGGCACTGCTCCGGGTGCTAGAGGTCGTTCTGTCTCTGACACATGAAGAGACCCAGTTCAGAGAGGTGGTGCCATTTAACTCAGTAGGAGAGCCAGGAGGAGAGCTCCGCTGTCCTGACTGTCCACGCATTCACCCCACTACTCACCCTCTCTCCTCTTGTACATTTTCTTTGCCTTTGCTCTTCCCTCTCCTGATTATCCCATTGTTTTTGTATGGCCTGTGAGCTGAGAATGCCGTTTATATTTTTAAATCTTTTTTTTTTTTTTTTTTTTTTTTAAGTATATGCAAGAGAAACTGGTCCAAAAGCCTAAAGTATCTACTGGCTAGCCCTTTAGGTAAAAGTCGAGGACCTCAGAACCCAGTGACTAGAAATAGATTCCTTTGGAAACTTCGTGTCTCCTTGAGCTGCTTGGAGTTGTAATTGGTCAGATCTTACTAGATTCTGTACCTTTCCAGGTTTTTTCGCTTCATCTTTTTGTCTTTTGATAGGCTATATTAATGACATAATCTCTTTTTGTTTATCCCTAAAAATCAGTAAAGCAGTTACCACTGTGTTCTTTAAACAGATGTGGAAACCGAGGCTCGGAGAAGTTATATCCATGTCTTATGTACAATACATAAGCACAGCTAGGCTAGAACCCAAATTCTCAGAGTCCTTGTCCAGTGGTCTTTCACATTCCGTTGAATCTTCCCCAGTTGAGAAAACAGAATCAGGTAGTAAATGCTGCTGTGTTTTGCTCTGATCGGGACTGTCCTGCCATTTAGGTGAAGAAATAGTGGAAAATGTATAAATTGCCTCCAAAATTAACTGTGGCATCTGAACCCCACAAAAGACTCTCCATGCCCCACAGTCTTGTTCACTTACGCTGTCTGCAGAGGCAGTGGTTGGCTCCTAGATCACACAGGTCACCTCTTCCAAGCAGAATTTAGATGGCAGATCGTAGCCTCCGTGATTCACTACAGCATAGCTCCAGTCTTTGTTCAGTGCCTTCTCTGCTATCCTTTGGATTGTTTTGTTTTTAACCCATAGGTTTGATAATGACTGTAAGTAAACCCTGTTATTTTGGAAACCTACTTCTGGGAATTGTAGGTGTGGATGTGAACTTGGCTTACATCCTTGAAGACGTGACGTATTACCAAGATTCTTTGGCTTCCTATACTTTTCTCATTGATGACAAAGGTAATCTGCTAAAAATTAATCATGGGAAAGAATGACTTTTTTGTAACCTGAAGAAAATAATCTGTAGATATTCTGATACTAACAAAGTAAGAAAATTACATTATTTATAGAAAAATAGTGAGACTAGAACTGCTCATTTGTAGTGGAAACCATAAATGAATCTAAAAATGATGCATTTGTTTCTAGGGGCACCTGGGTGGCTCAGTCAGTTAAGCATCTGATTCTTGATTTTGGCTCAAGTCATGATCTCAGGGTCATGAGACTGAGCTCCATGCTGGCATGGAGCATGCTTACAATTCTCTCTCTCTTAAAAAAACAAACAAACAAACACAACCTCATTTGTTTCTATGTTGTGCTAAGGAGTAGGTAACAGTTACTTAAACATCAAGAAATTAGACTTGAGGATTGAATGACATATAGAAAGTGATCCTTTGGATTTTATTTTTCTATAGTATTATCTTCAAATTCACTGGCATTAAGGTTTATGTAATAAGATTAGAACATTTTTATAGAAAAAGCCCCAATGACCAGGACCTCCAAGATATTCTTGATTAGACAGTTGTTCCATAATTTAAGGCATCTTTCTATACTTTCTATACGCATAAAACAAATTCAGTTTTTCTTGGACTGGTGAGCTACGTACGTACTGAGATGTTGCGTATTGGGCAGTCATCCCAGAGTATCCCACATTTCAAATGTATGATAGGCACTTATATTAGAATCCGTACTTCCTACAGCATGTTTCCCATAGCATGTATTTTTGTTTCCTTATTTCAGGGTATACACTTATGCACCCATCTCTTACCAGGCCATATTTACTATCAGAACCCCCACTTCATACTGACATCATTCATTATGAAAATATCCCCAAATTTGAGTTGGTTCGGCAAAATATCCTAAGGTAAGGAAAAGGTGGAAGTTGTAATATTTGGGTTGTTTTTTGTTTTTTTGGGTTTTTTTTCTGAAAAAATGGACCTCTTGAGGTCAAATATGAGTGTTTAGGGTATAAAACAAGTATATAAATTAATGTTATTAAAAGTATACTCAGTAAATTTTTCATAAGAATAGTAGCTAAAATTTTATTTACTTTGTATAACAACAGGTAAATTCTCTTAAAACTATTACTTAGGGAAAATGTTTTGTAAATCAGATTCTATGTTCACGTTTCCATTAATTGTAAAATCGCGGATATATGTTACCCCATTTAAGAAGAACTCCAGTTGTACTAATTTGAAAAATGTTGGCAAAATAAAAGGTTAAGTTGAGGACCAGCTTTCCAGCATGCCAAAAAAATAGCTTGGCAGAATAGTGTCCATTCCAAGTTGACAGCACAATCATATACAACGTTTTCTTTTGAAATAAAAAACAGATTGGATTTTTTCTAACCATGATACATTATTTTGGCAGATGGTAACCTATAGAGAATGGGTCTTTGTGCTCATTGGTTGTAAATTAATGACAGTGATTCGAGACAAGTTTGTCTCTGGAAAGAATTAGAATTTGGGGGGAGCATGGGTAGAGAGCAAGGAATATTTTAGTGCTGAGCTGACATCATGCTTTTACGAAATTGAAAATTTCACATTACCTCTTTCAAAAGTGATGAGCTTCATTGCTTTTCAAAATCAGGAGGTGGTCATTGACTCACAGCTTCTTCCCTGCCTTTAATTAAGTGCTTAATTTTATCTTTTGCCTGAAGTATTTCATTCTGTTGCCAACGCAGCCTCCCTCTGGGCAGCCAGATCATCGCAGTCCCTGTGAATTCATCGCTGTCTTGGCATATAAACAAGCTGAGAGCCACCGGAAAGGAGGCCTATAATGTGAGCTATGCCTGGAAGATGGTGAGTTGCAGGACGCTTTGCCTGAGGAGCCGGAGAGTGCACTGCCATTTATGCGGGAATTCCCGGGAACTTAGGTCTGATAATGTTGCTAATTAATTTTAAAGCAATGGGAAAAAGAAGAGATTCCACAGATGTCCTATAATTTTTTTCCTTTTTTGTTTGTAAAACCAATCATTGTTCATGTGGAATAAGTTAAACTGTATAAAAGGATACAAAGGAAAAAGTAAACTTTGCCCTTCCCTCTCTCCTACCCTTGACCTGCCATTCCCCAGAAGCCGCCACTTTTATCAGTTTCCAGAACATTCTTTATTCATACACAGGTATCTCTAGCTAGGCATGTGCATGCATGTTGAATGGCTGTGTAGTGTTGCACCGTGTTGATGGACCAAACTTGTTTGAACCGTCCTCCTATCAATATACCTTTAGATTATATCCAGTGAGGTGTTTTTTTTTGTTATTGTTGTTTTGTTTATCATTTTAAACTCAGATTGTGAAAGTTAGGGGTTGAAAAGGAAATACAAAAGCATAAATACCCTCTACTGACATTCTCCAAAGCAAAGCTGGATTATTCATATTCACCACCAGCAGATGGACAGTTAAGTGACCGCCTGTGGCCCCCACTCCCTTCAGTGTCCTTTGACGAGCTTAATTCACATAGCCTCTGACCAAGGAGTCAGAGGTTTGAGTACACACTGCCCATGTTATTCATGTTGCTGCCCTTTACTCCCTCTTCCCAGCCGAAAAGAAATGCTGTTATGGGGCCCTTCATACTGTAATTGACCAAAAGCAGAGTGGACTTTGATTTTTTTTGTCATCAACTTTTAATCATGCAACTTAAAATGCAGTCATATTAGAGATTCCCTTACTTGGCCATATCTCGTGTTTAACCCACGGGCTCCAAATGGATCTACATACTCATCCCTTTAAGGATGACTTACTGAACATTTCCAGTGAGCTAAGAAGGATAAAGAGGAAGGATACTTTCTCTGCCGTCAGAGAGCATCCAGTCCAGTGGTGGATGCAGACAGACAACTCGATCCAGTGTCTGTGTCTGGAATGATGGGAATTGGGCTGACAGGAATTTGGAAGTAGCCAACATGCCTTTAGATAGGACTCTCCTCCGACCTTCTTGTTCCGTTCTTTTTTTTCTTCTTCTGGTTCCATTCTTAAAGCATCATTATGGCAACATTGATTTCTACAAGGGAAACAAAAGCAAACAAAATAATAAATGAAATCTTTTGAGAAATTCACAATTTACAAGCCTAATTCTACTGATATTTTATTGTTTGGTAAGGCAGATTTGAGAATGGTCAAAGTCTATTTTGAAACTCAGCTCATTTTCAGGATTTTTTTTTTTAAGAATGATTGCACCATCGCTTTTCCTCCCCGGCTGCTTGAAGCCTCGCCGCCATCATGAACGACACAGTAACTCTCCGGACCAGGAAGTTCATGACTAACCGACTACTTCAGAGGAAACAGATGGTCATTGATGTTCTTCACCCTGGAAAGGCAACAGTACCTAAGACAGAAATTCGGGAAAAACTAGCCAAAATGTACAAGACCCCGCCAGATGTCATATTTGTGTTTGGATTCAGAACCCATTTTGGTGGTGGCAAGACAACCGGCTTTGACATGATTTATGATTCCTTGGATTATGCAAAGAAAAATGAACCCAAACACAGACTTGCAAGACATGGCCTGTATGAGAAGAAAAAGACACCAAGAAAACAGTGAAAGGAATGCAAGAACAGAATGAAGAAAGTCAGGGGGACTGCAAAAGCCAATGCTGGTGCTGGCAAGAAGTGAGCTGGAGATTGCACAACAGAAGGAGTAAAGATGCTGCAGTGGCTTTATCTGTGGTGGTTGTGCAGATTTTTCATGAAAGGATCAATAAACTAAGAATGTTAATAAAAAAAAAAGAATGATTGCACCATCTACCCTTATTTTTATATATTTTAACATAAGGATGAATTGCCTAATTTTCAGATCAGAAAGGGTAAGCCACACACCAGAATACTTCATTGAAAAATACTTTTTATATTTGAAATTGGAGGTTGTTTACCTCTGGTATGTCCTGATTGAAAGCAACTCAGTTGCATCCCAAGAAAATATCTTCCTTAATATTTTGTTGGCATTAAAAGAGAAAGAAGGATGGGGCATCTGGCTGGCTCAGTTGGTGGAGCATGCAATCTTGATCTCGGGGTTGTGAGTTCGAGTCCCATGTGTGGAGATTACTTAAACATAAAATCCTTAAGAAAATAAAGAGAAAGAAGGAGATATGAGCATTTTTAAGACCTTTTTTGCACAGTGAATAAACCCACTGTTAACATTTTGGAAAGAAGTATTATCTTCTTAAGATTTTCTTCAGTGGTATCGATGAATTCTGGCCATTCTCTGTAGCCAATGGATATGATCATGTAGTTAGCTTTCTCAGAGTTCCAAAGTTGTCAAGAACATCACTATTAAGTGAAAAATTAAAGAGGTAATAAATAATGAGATAGAAGTTAAAGAGGCTTGCCTGGTTACCTAGCAATATGAAGAAATAATTTTAAGTTCTTTTTTGTTACTTTCGGGGGCAGGGGAGCAGATACTCCCCTTGTCTTCAGGAATAAAATGGATTCTTCTACTAAATGTAATTCAAATAGATTCAGCTTGTGTTGCGAATGATTATTTAAACTGCTTAGCATCCGTAGATAGAGCTGATACTGATGGATTATTTCACTGAATTAATTTAAATAGAATGTGAGAGATTATGTTAGCAGCGTTAAGAGATTACTAGTCTGTCACTGTGCAGCCCAAGTCCATCTTTGAGCATTTGAGGAGGCTGCATGCTGAGACAGAAGAAAGGATTGACTTCAGAAGGTATTACTGTGTTCCTGTGTGACACAGGCATGGCTCACTTCAAAACATGAATCCCATGGGCAATCAGTGAAAAAAAAAAAAAAAAAAACACTCCCCAATCATGGAGAGCCCTTATAGATATATTTTGGTTCCTTAATGCAAAGACTATTTTTTTCAGCTAAGAACATGATAAAAAAAAAAAAAAACGGGTAATGTAAATCCGTTTTCCGGGGCACCTGGGTGGCTCAGTCGTTAAGCATCTGCCTTCAACTCAAGTCATGATCCCAGGGTCCTGGGATCGAGCTCCGCATCAGGTTCCCTGCTCAGTGGGAAGCCTGCTTCTCCCTCTCCCACTCCCCTTGCTTGTGTTCCTGCTCTCACTATCTCTCTCTTTGTCAAATAAATAAATAAAATCTTAAAAAAAAAAAATCCGTTTTCCTTTCCAGCGAGGAACTATTTCTGAAGTATTGCTTTTGGACGCTTAGGGGACATTTTAATTTTTCTCCTAACAGGATAGACCCTATTCTAACAATTACATTCTGGTCCCTCTGGCCAAGTTTCTGTCTTTTGGTTCCTTGGAACATGTAATGCAGGAAACAAAGGATGACTATGTGAGATGGGAAATTGTAAATGCCACTACAGGATGCTATCATTTTCTAATGGAGGAGGTGGGCGGTGGGCGAAAAGAATTAAATTTGCTAATCTAACTGAATATCCTTGGCAGCAGTACTTGAAAGCAATCCCACAGAGATGCAAATTTCTCCTGTGTTGAAAAAGATCCTGCAACCATCTTCATAAACCCTAAATTACACTTAACTCTAACCTGCCTACTTAAAAATTTCTCCTTGATCATGAAGTAAATCCTTTGGGCTGCTTTAGTTCTCACTGTCCTTTAGTTTTAACTCAGCTGGTTATGACACGTTCCCTTTATTGACCAGCCATCTTTTAAATAGAATCTGCCTGTCTCCTTATATAATGAACTTACAGAAGTTTGGCTGTCTTGTATTTTTAAGTTAAGGAGCTAGAATTAAGTAGATTGCGGTTTTTTTGTTTTGTTTTGTTTATTCTTTGGTGGACACTCTTGCCAATAACTTTGTTTAAGCGTCTATTTCTAAGAGCAAAGTGAACTTGGAAGTACTCCTATTTGTACATACGAGCTTAATAAATTAGGCTAAGCTATAGAATGTTTGCCTACTGTGGTCTGAAATGACAAGTCAAGCAGGCTTTGTGAGGCAGCCATGGGATTTGTACTTTTCATGAGTCTGAGATCCTGTTCATCTCCAACCAGGAAAAGAGAAAGCATTAGTCGGGAATACAGGAATAAACCAGATTCTGTATGAGCTGCATGTGTATATTCATAATTGGCTTTCAAAACAGTCAATTCTCGGAATACTCATTGCAAAACCAACTCTGTATCTTAAAATGCATTTCAAACCCAAACAGAAGGAAGTCCTGTATTCTTATGCCATGTTCCAGCTTGGATTTGTTAGCCTAAAGAAGCAAAAGAGGCGTGGGGTTGCTGTTCCAAAGGGATTCCTTTCTAATCCCTTTATTGGCTTCATGATTTTGTTACATACAGTAATTTCCCTTAATCAGAAAGGAAAACAAAAAATAGAAAATGTAACCTTTGCCAGAGGTAGTTTCTGTCACCCCATCTTCATGGCTTTCATTCACTCATCAAATATTTCTCTATGTGGGACAGGGACAGAGAGAGAGCAGAAAACAATGTAGGTAAAGTCACTATCCCTAGGAACCTTTATTTGCTGTGTTAGAAATTTTTTATTGACTTTTCCAGGTACAGGACACTTCCTTTATTCTTTGTATTGTGGTGATACAACCGGAAATACCTGTCAAGCAACTGAAGAACCTCAACACTGTCCCCAGCAGCAAGCTGCTCTACCACCGGCTGGACCTCCTGGGCCAGCCTAGTGCTTGCCTTCACTTCAAACAGTTGGCTACTCTAGGTAAAGCCCTCGTTCTTTTCAGCTTCCTTTGTGGGCTGACTCATAGCAACTCACTATAAGTATCGGTTTGAATTAAAAAACCAGACCAGACCACAAAAACCCAGATACCAAATAGCAGAAGTGCCAGCTGGGGTCTACAGATGTGAAAATGACTGGAGGCCTTGCCTTGGATCCGGTTCTCCGGCAGATAATGAGACGAGGATTTGTGTGTTGATTTATTCAGGATGGGCTCCAGGAAGAAACGAGGGAAGAAGGGAGGGAAACAGGATAGCAAAGGAGGAGAAAGCAAGCAAGAGTCGGATTTTAGGTGAAGTTCCAGCCTCAGCCTAATGCTGTAGGGGGGCTCTGGAGTGTAAGTAACCCTGAGGAGGTTGCCCAGACTCAGGAGAGGGAGCTGGACTTTCCTATTCCTTTGTATCTTTCAGCCTTCTGCTACTGCTAAGCAAAGAGGTTTTAGTAGCCCGAAGACAGTCCGTCAGAGAGTCACCAGTATGGCCCAGTAGAAGCAAGCGCAGAGATCCAGAGATAAGGGGCTACAGGGCTAGAGGCCAAGAGGTGGAGAAATAGTAAAGGGGGTCCAAGGGTAGTAGCATATCTGTGTCTACCCCAGGTCCCTGTCTTCAAAAAGAGCTTAGGAAATAGGCAAGTAACTGCAAGAAAGGAAAAGGGAATTTACCTATGTAGGGGCCATATAGTTTTCTTTCATCATTTGAGTTGACCTATTATAGATGAGGATAGTAGCAAGGCTGAAATGTGACTCACACTCCTCCCATGCCGAGGTGCCACCTCTTTTATTGCGTGCCACCATGTGCCAGGCACATACTGGGCGTTTGTGTGGTACTCATAGTACTATAAAACAGGCATTCTCTTTTTCACTGTTGAAAATTCTTTGGGTTCAATAACACTAAGACTCATTAGACAACGGGCAAACTGAGTAGAAAGGGGCAGAGGCGGGTGGAGGATCAAGGATAGAAGTCCCCAGTGTCTAGATTCCACAGGAGAGCCCTTGTGTTCGGCTTCCATCTTTTAAATTCCATCCTGGAGAGTTTCTGCCTGGTTATGAGATCAGGAGAGCAGGCCAAACTGAGTCATCTCTTCTACGGCATGTTCCAACAGTGTAGACAACTTGAGGAAGGCCAGAGAGGTGGGTCAAAAAAGGTTGGCTTTTACGTTTGTTTTCACTTAGGTTTTGAGGTTTTTGTCGTTTGCTTTTATACAAAAGAACATGTATGCCCTTTAACTCATATTTTTAAGAAATGCTCACCGAATAGCCAACATGGGCATGATTCTCTTAAATGCTGTGGGAACAAGCTCAATACAACTACTGATAAAAATGAGGTCACTGTTTTGCAATTTGAGACTGGGAAGTGCAGTAATATTGCTGGATGAGAAAAAAGCTCAAGCTTAGTTTTTTTTTTTTTTTAATTTCCTTTGCACAGTCCCTTCAGCTACACTGCTCAATAATGGTAGCCACTAGCCACGTGGCTGTTGAGCACTTGAAATGTGGCTAGTCCAAGCTGAGATTTACTTTAAATGTAAAACACTTAATTTTTATGTAAAGTGATGTTTTTGCTATATTGGGGTTCATAAAATACACTAGGAAAATTAGTTTAACCTCTTTTTACTGAATGTGGCTCCTGGAAAATTTTATATTACACTTGAGGATTGCATCATATTCTAGATGGGCAGTACTGTCTCAGAGATGCTCACAAAATGTAGAGTTTATCAACTCAAAGACTTGACGCAGGACTAATGGATTAATTCTAGATCACACAGACCATAGGCCAGGGTTTGACTTTCACTGGGCATTCTTTCCACTATACCACCCAACTTCACCTTGGCAGTAGAACCTCCTCAGGACAATGTGCAGGGGTCATCAAGGACAGTTTAGTTGGTAATGAAAATGAAGCAGGATACTCCAACTATAATGGAAAAGGAATGAAAAACAAAAAGGGAGACAATGGCAATAAAGTGGTTTCTGTCTAATTTCATCAGTGATGGGGATTTTGAGGTAAGGTGTTGAATCTATGTCAGAGCCCTATCAGGAGGGCTGAAGGAGGGACATTGTCTGTCTTGGTACCCAAAGAGGAATTTTTGTAAGTGTACATCATCCAGTGCGGTTAAGTATACATGTATATGTGTAGCTTTACGTGTCTACCTCCTAGACACAAAGCTTTGGGTCCTGTGTCTTGGTTTTTTCTCTCCCTCGACCCAAGTCACTGCAGCAGCCTTTGCTCGAATGCCCAGTCTCTGTCACTACAAGAAAGGCCCACTCCCAAAGTGTCTCTCCCCTTAACCTCTGGCCCTACTCCTTTGTCCCCGAAGTACTATGGATTTTGCCTTTTGACATTTACTGTATTACTGTATTGTTCTTATTTTGTTGTTTTCCTCTTTTAAAAAAATTTCTAGTCTCCAACTGGTACCTAAGCTCTCTGAGAGGGACAATCCTCTCTCTCTAGTGCATCTGTGCCCAGAAGGCCCCATGAGCATATGCACATGAATCCATAGCACGCTGCTAGGCAACCGAACCTTTTGAAGCTTCTGGTTTTCTTCTCCTTGATAGGACTATAATACTAATCTGCCTGGCTGTCCCATGTGGTATCATGAGAATTAAATCAGACATAGCATCACTGGAAGCACTTTCTTCTGATAATGACAGACTACGTAATTCTGATCTATCCTACTGAGGACAATTAAAGATGGATGGAAACTTGAGAGTAAAAAAAAACTTTCTGAAAAGTTTCAAAGAACTAACATGATAGCTAGGAACTAGACCAAAGTCTAGGAGAATATAAGAAACCAGAGAAGAAAGCCAATATTTAAAGCCACGTTTGCAATGCATCTATTTACCAATCCAGAAGAAACAACTGGGAGATTAAACTGTGCTTTAGGGAGTAGCTTCTTAGGGCTAGGGGGAGAGGCAGAAATCAAATCCAAGGCCCCCCAAATGTGGAGGCTAACACATGAAAACCCTCCCTCTCACCCACCACATATACATGTTTTAGCAGAGGTCCTGAGGAACTACATCTCCAGAGTGAGTATGAATTGAAACTGAAGAAGCCCTTGACTTGGGATTCCTGTCACCTGAGTGGTCTAAGGAACCTCACACAGTAACTGTCGTGGGCTAGTTGAGTATGGAAGTCCCACGGTGCAGCACTTGGGCCAGTATCCCATTGTCTTGTTGAGAGCTGTCTCCGCCTTACCACCATTCCTCATCCTGGGGTCTGGTGCCTGGCAGAAGCAAATAATAGTCCTTTCTAGAGGAAGAACTTCCCCCATCCTGTTAGGACTCAACTCATTCTACAAATTTGTTTTGAACTACAGTGTCCTGCACAGTCAGAGATAGCCAGGCCACAAGGAAATAAGGCACTGTGAGTGAGAACTAACAAAAGGAATGAAAAATGACCGACAGATTTAAATGAGATGAGACACAGGACTGTGGACAGTGCTTTCCGAAAGTTTCTAAAACTATAAAATTGAACAGTGGGAAATTTCACAGACAGAGATGTAGTGTTTTTGTTTCATAATGTAATTCATTGTGAGGATTTCTGTCTTAAATAGAGAACTGGGCTTTCCTCTTAGATAGGACCAGCAAAATTTTTGTTTATGCCAAATTTGGCTCTCCCTGTCTGTAAGAATAGTTTTTTTTTTTAATTTTTGCATTGACTCCACTCTTCCATTTTTCTGTCTTTTGAAATATCAGTACCAATATGAATAATAGTAGTTAACACTCAGAAGGCATTTGTCATGTGCCAACACCATCCTACATGCTTTACACTTATTGACTCATTTGCTTTGCATAAACTAACTGATGTACTTCTCAGCATAACTGTAAGTTTGGTGCCATAATTTCCAACTCCGCAGATGACAAAAGCATCACATATATTACAACTTTACCCAACATCACATGGCCAGGAAATGGTGGAGCCCAGATTCAACCCAGTCCAGTGTGGCTCCATGTCCTATGCTGCCTCCTTAATCCTAAGAAGTGTAGGATGTCATACGTAGATCTAAGATATTTTGAGCATTTGCCATTTTAGGCACTTGTATTTATTTGTACACGTGTCTCTTGTGGTTCACTCACGACTGCAAACTCCCTGAAGGGAGAGAATGAGGGCTGTTTCCTTCTTCGCTCCTTCTAGTGTTGAGTTCTTCACTTTCCTCACGGAAGACTTTAAGCCACCATGGCTAACAGATTGGCAGAGCCTCCGTGATGCTTTTGTTTGGGCCTGACATGAGGTCTCAGCGTTCTCAGGCCTGCTTTGTTTGCTTGTCTTTCAGAAAGTCCAACTGTCATGCTGTCTGCTGGTAGCTTTTCCTCCCCCTATGAACACCTCAGCCAGCCAGAGACAAAGCGCATGGTGGAGCACTACACGGCCTATCTCAGTGACAACACCCGCCTCATTGCTAACCCGGGGCTCAAAGTGAGTGCTGGCCCGGGGCCCTGCTTCTGGGGTACAGACCTGGGAGGGGGCCTGGCAGGGAACCTTTGAAGTAGGAAGCCCAGCTCTGGGTCTGTGCTTCTCAGCTGGAGAGCCAGAAAGGCAGTGTGTGGCCCCCAGGAGGCTGGTTGGCGATGACCCTTCTGACGGATTAAGAAGCCCTTTGGGCCAGATGAAGAATCTCTTTCAGGCCTTAGATGCACTAGGGGTTTTCTAGGTAGGGGGGGTGTGATTTAGAGATCAGTGGAACTTTCCCAGCCCTGTTTTTCCCAGGGGAAAGAAGTAAAGTGCCCCTGTGGTCTGTTGAGATAAACATGATGATGAAGTTTAAGGAACAGAGATTTAGCTGGGGTGCGTGTGTGTGTGTGTGTGTGTGTGTGTGTGTGCGTGCGCGTGCGCGCGCGCGCACGTGTGTGCGTGTGTATCTGTGTGTGTAATGCTTCACTATAGGATCTTTCCTCTTAAATGCAGAAAGCCTCGCTAGGATGAACAATTGA
This sequence comes from Zalophus californianus, assembly GCF_009762305.2. Classification (NCBI taxonomy): domain Eukaryota; kingdom Metazoa; phylum Chordata; class Mammalia; order Carnivora; family Otariidae; genus Zalophus; species Zalophus californianus. Next base: position 52,979,995 of record NC_045598.1, read on the forward strand.
GTAAATCACACATCCACTGGCTATGTTTCAGTAAGCTTTTGTTTTCACCAAGTTTGGCTGTATCCATCTCCTGTGGAAAGATTTTTAAGAAGTAATTGGGCTTGGCTTCTCTGCAAGGGAGCTTTGGGAAGCGCTGCCAACAGCCCACTCTCTTTTCATGTGAGTCTTAAAGGATCCCTGCTATGTCTTCCTTTGTTTCCCAGTTCTCTGTCAGGAATGAAGTAATGGCCACCAGCCACGTCACAGATGAATGGATGACACAAATGGAAATGAGTAGCCTGAACACGTACATTGTCCGCCGTTACATAGCAACACCCAATGGCGTCCTTAGAATTTATCCTGGTTCCCTCATGGACAAAGCATTTGATCCCACGAGGAGACAATGGTGAGTTTTAGGGGCTCCCATTATCAAAGGTTCCCCCAAATCCTGGAGAGACATGATAAGTACATACAATAAAGCAACTTCAGGCAGTCACAGTAACGAAGATACTTTCATGGCAGTGAAGACATATTTTTGAATTTTTTTTTTAATGTAGTATTAACAGCTTTGTGGGTTTCTTCTGTTGACAGTGTTTTTATCTCTTCATTGAAATTTGGAGACTGAAATGTTTTATACTTGGCCATTTCAGTTCCTAGCATTTTTGCTTGAGTCCTGCTTTGCATGCAGTATGCCCATAGTGGGGATATTTAATGTCCCTGCACATGATGATGGCATCAAATTACAGCCCATCTATGACCTATGAAAAATAAATATAAATCCTTTTTTTTTTTTCTTTTTACCTCTGGGCTTCATTTTTACTCAGGTTTTCAAAAACAAAAGCTAGTCAGGGTGTATCATGGGGGCAGGGGTCAACTTGGGCATAAAAACAGGATTTCTGGTCTTGTGGGCTTAGTAACTGAGTCACACGTGAGTTGGCTGTCATTTGTACTGTCCGTACCAATCCGGGGGGCAGTTTCATGGGCCAAATTGGATTTGTTTCTACATTATTTATTGATTTCTTTTTATATTAGTCTAAAACATCTATCCCATAGATCTTATGAAAAGCTCAAATGTATACTGAGTTGAGTGTCTCTTACAGAAGAAGTTCAGATTTTCTTGACCTCTTGTGTTGCTACAGTCAGAGATAAAAGATAGGAATCCTTTTGAACTCTAATGTAACATAGGCACGATTTGTAATAAATACTTTGTAGAGTTAAACATTCACTTCTCTTTGACATTTACAGAGTAGTTTTTCATACCCTAAAATAACGCGACTTTCTCTTGTCTCCATTAGGTATCTCCATGCAGTAGCTAATCCAGGTTTGATTTCTTTGACTGGCCCTTACTTAGATGTTGGAGGAGCTGGCTATGTAGTAACCATCAGTCACACAATCCATTCATCCAGGTAATACTTTAATTTCTTAGTCCTTTTTAAAACACGTCAAGAATATTTTGAAAATTTGGAAGGCCGGTAGACAACCAAGGATTAGTGGCAAAAGCATGACCTTTGTTGGGAGGCAACCTGGAGTCTGAATATCTTCTCTAGCTGTGTCATTTTGGATTCCCTGAGCATCCTCCTGTCATCCATAAAATGGGGATAATACCTACCTCACAAGGTTATCATGTGTTTGAGTCGATGAAAAGCCCTTAGCCCTCTTCTTATGAAGAAGAAAAAGATGTTAGATTCAGTAGGACAGTTTGCAGAAATACCACTCTTAACCAGTCGAAGAAATCCCACCAAGAGCCTGACAATTATTAACCAGAGAGCATTTTCCTAAGCAGAGGAGCATGTTTAATGAAGAAAAAAACAGTATTGAGACCACAATGTTACTACTTTTATTCCGGTCTAACTTTTTAGAATGATATCGGAGTTTGTGGTTATTGTCACTTTGTCCTTATATTGTCTCTTGAAAACTAAAAAGGCATTTTGCAAATTGATTTTCCAAGAATGCTATTAAATGTCAGTATCATTGTAAATATAATTTGGGTGCTTTGTATTTCAGGCCTTTGAGGTTTCAGTATTTAAGCTACAAATGGCAGTGAAACGTTGGGTAGAAAGGCAAGTCACACGTGTTGTTTTAATCCCTTCATTATACAAATAGGTGTTTTCCCCTGGCAACGAAGAAAGCCCATATTTTGGCTGGGACCTGTAATGATGCCTTAAAATTTACAGGAGACAGATTTTTCCTTGCTTAACTTTATGCTTTTCACTGGTGCTCATTATATATCAAATGATTGACATTCAGGAGAATTCTTCTAACACAAGTTCCTTGGGAGCAAGAATTGGGAAACAGTACTGTGTTGGAATTTCAATATCATGACCTGTGTCTCCATGGAAAGCAGGGGCCTGCCGCCAGCCAAATAGTGATTGCTTTGCAGGGCATGGTATCTGTGTGGCTCTGTCACATCTAAACAAGTAAATACTCGTTTAGAACAGAACTTTTCAGTGTTCTCCTTAACAGACCATCTGTCAGGCATACACCTACTCTTGTCTGCATAGGAGACTTGCCATCTCTCCCATGTAGTCTCATCAGTTGGGAAAAAGTAAACAAAGGTGGTTTCTTTGAGGAGCGGGCAGTCACCTTGGTCTTTGATGACAATGACAGTGGGCCAGCCCTGGGCTTCAGATCTTGGGGGTGGGAGTGGCAGGGAGAGAATGACTGCCTGTGTGGGTCTTACTTGGTATTTGTTCCATCAGGCTCTGACACCTGCCACTCGATACCAAGTGCTATTATCTTTTCCTTCTATACAATATACCTTGTGGTGGGGGCAGGGGGAAGACGTGGCCACAGGGAGGTGCAGACTTTAACGCGCTTTTACATTTGTGTACATGTTTTTGTTAAAATTTGGATGGGTGGGAGAAGCTTCACTTAGCTGATTTATAAATATTTATGGTGTCAGCCCAAATGAAGCACGATGCAAATATGATGGGATTTCAAGTTAGAGAAACCTTCAGTTCACTTCCCTTATTTGGCTACTTTTTATAGTGTGCTTAACCTATACAAGTTTAGCTGTTTGACTTTAACAAGAGTGGAAAATGGCCACTTCAATCCTGGATTCTGTCCACCAGTCACTCAGTGAGAGTGTATTCCGGGAATAGGTATCTGCTCTTGCCTTGATCAATATGTAGTCCCATGGACTCGATCATTTGAACATCTGCCTTATCACTGAGCATGCTTTTATTATTTAGGGCTGTGTATTTTTCACTCATCATAGTTTAGAATACAAGTCAACTGCACTTCTGGTTGTCAGCCAAAGCGACTGTAGCTTTAATGGAGGTATTGATAGATGGGCTGTGCAAAAGGTACTTTTTTCAAGCGATCACCGATGATTTTGGTTTCATGCACCAACCTGAGAACCTAACCTCCTCCTGAGTTGTGATCCTACTCTGAAAAAGTGTATTTGCCATTTACTGCTTCTATGACTGTAAACAAGTTCCTTTTTGCCTTAGTTCCCTTACCTATGAAGGAGGGATATTAAGGCCTATCTCAAATGATTAGGGATTACGTTAAATAATATACATGAAGCTCTTAGAATGGTGCCTGGCACATGGTAAGTGCTTGATAAATGTGAAATACCTGTATTATGACTGTGTTCCATGAGTTTTCAGAGCCTCATTTATGTAACAGGTGACCATGCCTGTGTTGAACTGATATAATGAAAATGACACATGATGCATTTGGAGTGTTTAGCACTGGACTTGACAATGTCCAGTCCCAAATAAGTGACAATTACTTCTAATATCATGCTATGTCTACCTTAAACCTCTGGCATTTTAATAGGTCAGAAAAGAGAGCTTAAGCTAGTGTTCAGCTAGTCACGAAGCACTCTCATTCAGCCTTGGTTTTCAGAAGTGATAGCTGATAGCTTGGGGAGGGGCTTTTCTAACTCAGCATTCACTTATCCTAGTAACTGCCCTGGGATTCTTCCGTGAGCATGATTAATAGCCTGAGAGTCTAAGTGTGCATTGTTTGGAGAATGTTAATGCTAGCAGAGACGATGAAGTACAATCAGCGATTAAGGGACTGGTCAGATGAGTCTTTGGCAGTGAAAATCTCACAGAAGTGCTGCAAACAGCATGGTCCTTTGTACCCTGAAATGTAGGCGTGGTTTGACTCTTCTATGGTATTCTTTATGAGTTGCTATGGTAACTGTACATTTTCGAAATGCAGGTAAAAATATGAATGCTAGGCTTACATGGGCAATGTCCATGCTTTTCCTTCAGCATGTTAATCACATTGGAGCAGATAGCAGTTACACAGGGGAAGTTTAGAAACAAAATTAACTTGTCCCAGAAAAACCTGAGTTGCATTTTTCACCAAGTCCTCTCTCATAGGAAGAGCCAGAACTGGTCTATCATAAGTAAAAGGTAGTCAGTCTTGTTTAAGTCTTTTAGCCATTCTAAGCCTGATTTTCCATTTATAAAATGGGAACTCTAATTCCTTCCTGACGTGGCCACAGGAAATTGAATAGATCATGTAAAATGGCTTGGACACTCTTGAATGTCCTGCATCTCTACGGAGGCAGTATAACATACTGGTTAGGAATATATTCTGAAGTTGAAGACCCTGAGCTTGCATTCTTGCTTCCACTTCCAAATACTTAATGTTTCCAAGCTTCAGTTTTCTGGAAATGATAATGCCTCATAAAGTCTTTGTGAGAAATAATTGAAATGATGTATTCAAATGCCCACCAGAGCACCTGTAAATTGTGTACACTCAGTAAATATTATCATAATGGTGCCTGCTGTTTAGACGCCTCGCTCTTTCCTGGACAAGTAAGAGAGGTTTAGACTTCTTTGGACTGATACTTCAGGAAAACATTATTTGTTGAAAAAAACAAATGCCGTGTAAGGTAACCGAGTCTTGGATTTCTTCCATGGTAGAATTTAAGTGGCTTCAGTAACAATAGAAAGCTTTTTTTTTTTTAAGGTTTTTTTTTTTTTTTTTAATGTTCAGTTAGCCAGCATATAGTACATCATTAGTCTTTGATGTAGTGTTCAACTGTTCATTAGTTGTGTATAACACCCAGTGCTCATCACAACACGTGCCCTCCTCAATACCCAGTACCCGATTACCCCACCCCCCTCCCTTCTGCAACCCTCACTTTATTTCGTGGAGTCCAGAGCCTCTCATGGTTCATCTCCCTCTCTGATTTCTCCCCCTTCAGATTTCCCTCCCTTGCCCTGCGGTCCTCCACACTATTCCTTATGTTCCACATACAAGTGAAACCATATGATAATTGTCTTTCTCTGCTTGGAATATTACTCAGCCATCAGAAAGGATGAGTACCTACCATTTGCATCGACATGAATGGAACTGGAGGGGATTATGCTGAGTGAAAGAAATCAAGCAGAACAATAGAAAGATCTTATTGAGGCAATAGCCTCTCAGAGATAACCTCACAACATGGTCCCCCTTCGTCTCATGCCAAACACAATTTTGACAGCAAAGCCCTGACAGAAATTTCATTGTGGGTCAAGGTCCTTTGTGATGGTTTTCAAGGGTTTTTTGTTGGTTTTTTTTTTTTTTTTTGGTGGGGGGGCGGGGGAGGGTGGGTTGAGGATTGGTAATGATATGTTAGTATTGATGTTGACAGTAACCAGAAGGGGACAGTTGTCTACATAACAAAGCTAATTTCACTCCCAAGTTTTGATTTTTCAAAAGATGATTTTACTTTGGGAAGTTTCTTCTGAGCTTTCCAGTTACTATTTTTAAGATTTTTGTCTATAACAGCCCCATTTTTCTGTTGGTACTTTATAAGAAATCAGGCAGGTGTGTGATAGTAATGACGGGCCCCTGTAATGTCCCACGTTGGGTAAACCCTGCAAATTCCCAGCCACAAAGGTACAGGAGCTCATTGGCCAAATAACCCAAACCTCCTCCAAATGCCCGTGATCATAGATTAGAAAGAACCAAGGTTCCACGTGAGAAGTCCATGCTTCTTATATAGCGAGCATTTCTTTAGAAGAACAATAAGTTGACTCTCTGTCCAGGTCTGAGCTTTAAGCCCTGGTTGCTTTTCTTTAGAGTAACTGCTTTTTGTTGGGTATTTTGGATAGGTTAGGCAGCTTGCTAGGCACTATAAACACACTGGTTCATTTAAGTCCAATGACAGCCTTGTGAGGTAGATACTACTCTGCCCATTTTCACATAAGAAAACTGGGTGTTGGAAAGGTTAAGTAGCCTCCCAGGAGCCACACCAATGGAAACCTAGAGGGGCCAGGATTTGACCCCAGATCTGCTTGATTCCAGAGCAAAAGGCTTAGCAAGCACCATGTGGTACTACCCAACTTTATCCTCTTTGGTGCTCATCTTTCTGAGGGTAGAATTTTAGATTGGAGAAGGAACTAGCCTGTGAACGAGGTGAGTTTCTTTCTAGAATCTGAGCTGTGTTTTGAGTAGAGCCAACCTTAGTGTCATAGAAAGAAAACGAGACCTAGTTCTTTACTGAGTTTTGTATGATGTTACACTAGTCGGTTAACCTTTATGAGATCCCAGTTTCCTTATCAGTAAAATGAGGGAAATAATTAAAGGGATCACTCAGGTTCCTTGTCTAGAGGTTCCTTGCTGGGAGGAACCATAGTAGTCATGCATCCGATCTCCCACTGATGCCTCTTCCTGCCACTCCCATATTCTTGCCAAAGGGTAGTCCAGCCACTGAACATGTAAAGTCAGGGCTAGCCATATTCCATAGCTGCCCAGTCTAGTAAGACTGGTCTTACTAGAAAATTCTACCTTTAGCCTTAAGTTTTCCTCTCAGCAAATCTCCGTATTGTGCCAAGTCAGTCATTTAGTTGATCATTTTTATAGGGGTGAAAGACGTGGAGAAACAGTAGGCATATATTTCTAATACCATACAGCGTCCTTATGACTGAATGTAACTTTTACCTTTAAATAAGATGTGCCTCTTGTTCTCCCTGATCTTTTTCACATGAAGTACACAGCTGTCTTCCGGGCATACTGTGGCTGTGATGGGCATCGACTTCACACTTAGATACTTCTACAAGGTTCTGATGGACTTATTACCAGTTTGCAACCAAGATGGTGGCAACAAAATCAGGTAAGCCCTTCAGGGACACCATTTCCTATCTAGCTGCAAAATGCAAAGAAAATGATGTCCGATATCTCTGGTTGAATGGCATGCACGTTGTCAGGGTCAAGACCAGAAATTCAGTCCATGGCCTGGGAGTTCAATTACGAAGATTTTTGTTCTTTCATTTTTCTAAGCTGCATGCAATTTATGATTGAGACAAACAGACTTGTCTCATAACAAGGAGAATAACTGTGGCACAGAATTCTCTGAAAGCGCTTATTTCTCTCTGAGTCAATAATTAGAGATTTCCCAGCTCTTGGGTGCTAGAAAGCCCAGAAGGTACTTTAGATGTTAACTTAGTTATTAAGCCAGAGTCTTTGTGGGAATTTCAGGCACTTGGACTGTTCCCTTTTACATTTCCTCAGAAACAGGTTCATGGAACTAAGAGTCTTCACTTCCTAATTTCAAAAGAACGTGTCTGATCAAAGCCAGGTTATTCCCTTGATTTAATGCAGGACACTTTTTTAAAATAGCTTTCTTATTTCACTCTCATGGCCCCTGCTTCCTATCACTGCTGAATTTCATTGGCCCTTAATAGGGAAATGCAGGATTCATAGCAAAGTGTTACAACAACATTCAGAATAAAATAGAGCAGTGCATAGGCTTGGTTAGAGCAGTTCTAGCTTTGCTTATTTAGTGTTTCCATCAAATATATTTTTGCATGCCCCGGAAGTTTGTATTTCATATTTATTTATCATCAAAAGAAGAAAATTGTATGGATTAAAGTTTGCACCTGTAAATACCCAAGGCCACTTCATTCAGAGTCTCCCTCCTCTGAAAGAAAGAATAAACTTGCCACTTACGTATCCTTGCAAAAGATTTTTGAGTCCATCCTCCTCCAACTAAGTGGACACATTCTGTAGGAACTAGGTGGGTAGCCTCAGAGTCAGGTGTAACTTTGTTACCATAAATTGTATACTGGGTAATCTATCAGCTCAAGAATAATGTATCTGTTGGGGCACCTGGGTGGCTCAGTTGATGAAGTGTCTGACTCTTGATCTCAGCTCAGGTCTTGATCAGGGTTGTGAGTTCAAGCCCCACCCTCATTTAAAAAAAATAATAATAACGTATCTGTCTGCCTGCCTGCCAGGCGACCTTCAGTAAATTTGTTTCAGTGAGGTTTTACCAAGATAAATGCAATTTGGGGGATAAGATAAATGCTCTCTGAAAGTGCAGAAAGTTTGTATTACTGAGGGATGTCCCTTGTTTTGGCACAGGTGCTTCATAATGGAGGACAGGGGTTATCTGGTGGCGCATCCAACCCTCATTGACCCCAAAGGACACGCACCTGTGGAACAACAGCATATTACCCACAAGGTACTTGTTGCGAAGCCGATAGCTCAGTGCTCCCACAGCCTGTGGCTCATTAATTACATGGCTTGTGTCTTCTGTCTGCTTGACCTTGCTAGGAGCCCTTGGTAGCAAATGATATCCTGAACCACCCAAACTTTGTAAAGAAAAACCTGTGCAACAGCTTCAGTGACAGAACGGTCCAGAGGTTTTATAAATTCAACACCAGCCTTGTGGTAAGTTGGTCCCTTGCGTTCTCACATCCCGTCCCACCGTGGAATAGGAAACGGAATCATAGTTAATATCTGAGTACGACTCTTGGCTGTTTCATTGCCTGAGAATTACAGAATGATAGAACAGGACCTCAGTCCAGCTCCCCAGCTTGACCAGGATGGGGTGTAAAGCCCAGAGTGGAGAAGTGAATGTTTTAAGGTCTCACACTTGGTGTTTTGTTTTGGTTTTGTTTGTTTAAAGACTCACCCAGCCGAAACCCTTTGAAATGTCTGCAGCAGTCTGTTCCCACACTCTTATGTAAATATGTGCGGCCCCATGTGTTCCCCTCTTCCTGTCTCTCGGAGATCCTGCAGCCTCCTTAAATTCCTAAGGCCAAATTAGGTCATTTCTTGGTCATCCACCCAGTTAGATGGGAACTCTCATGTAGATCATCTAAAAATAACTTCTTTTTTGTAGCTTAGAGTACTCTAAGTATTTGATCTGAGGTAACTGCAAACTTACCTAGATATGGTTTAAGATCCTTAAGAATATTCTTATTAATTTGCAAATAATCTTAGCTGGGAAAGAACTAAAATGGGTAATGGCAGAACCAATATTCAAAAAGTTATTCACGAGGAAGCTCTTTATTTAGAAAAGGTATTTATATCATGAAATATGTAATTAAAAACTTTAAAGATGCATTGGGTTGATTGAAAAATCCTACTCTCAAAAAAGCAGTTGCAAAAACAATTGGAGAACAGAAGAGTTTAAAAAATGAATAGATGAATAGGATAGTGCTTTCAGAGCAAAGGGACTCGTCATGACTCTGGACTTTGCCCCATTCTAAGGAACACTCTCCTTAAAGCAGACATTGACACACTTGAAGTGTGATCAGAAGGAAGCTGCCAGGTATGGTTGTTCTAGGAAAGTCTGATTTCCTCTGTGTATCTTCTACTATTTGTACACTGACTTCCTGAGCCTTCAGCAGACAAAGCCAGACTACTCCAGGAGAATTGTTCAGAAACGCAAAATTTTAGTGGAAGATGAATTAGAATAATTTCTTAACAGCTCAAGTTATTCCAAAATGGAACTGGAGCATTTCTGGCTAGTGGAGCTAACAGGATGACAGGCCTATATGATTGCTGATATAGTAGAGGCGGGCATCTTCCAGGCAGTGGAAAATTCATCTAGACCTCTAAGAAACCATTCAGTGCCATGATTCTCAGAGTTCGGCTTATCCTCACCACGCACATATAAGGGATGACTGGCATGGAAATGAGCATCGGATTACTTAGTTGGCCTACTGCATCGGACACACATGCAGAAAAGAAGGACCATACTCAGCTTCACAATGCTGCTTTTGAATCTTTGGTTTTCTGTATGGTAGACCAATCTGGCATTTCAAGACTGGCTATCACATTTTCTTGTCATAGAATGAAGAAATGGATGCTTGCTTTAGTTATTTACATATTCTGTTTTATTAAATATTATTTAATATTTAAATATTCTGGAAGCAGGAAACTGGACTCCTAACGAGTTTTTAAATTTTTTTAAATTTTATTCTAGAAGAACAGAGGTTTGCTATCGAAGGTGGGGCAAGGAATGCACATTTTCTGGTGGATTAGGTGTGCCTTTGAATGCATTTTAAACTATTCCTCACCCAAAAGTTGTCTTTCATCGTTTCTTGCACTTATTTTCATGTTATGATGTATTGTAATGTGTTTAAAAAGATTACAAGAACAGCTATAAAAATTGTATCTGTTTAAGCATAGATAAAAGAATAAATAATATATACACAACTGTTAAGTGGGAATTGGGAATGATCTCCGATGGTATTAAGAAAAAATTCTCTTTTCCAACTTACAGTGACTCTCTATTACTTTTGTAGGCAGAAATAAAGTTTTATTGTAAGCTATTTTCAGCAGGTGGTTGAAGGGTTGTTTTCACCATGGCGGGGCTGAATCTTTGCATTGTAGTCTGTTACTTCTGACACCTCCGTTGTCTCCAGGGAGATCTGACAAACCTCGTGCATGGCAGCCACTGTTCTAAGTACAGACTGGCGAGGATCCCAGGAACCAACGCGTTCGTTGGCATCGTCAATGAAACGTGCGACTCTCTTGCCTTCTGTGCTTGTAGCATGGTGGATCGGCTCTGTCTCAACTGTCACCGGTAAAAATGCAATGGGGCTCTCGTTACCCCGCTGTTGACTATCTGAACCGATGCCAGGCATTTTATAGCGGCATCTGCAAAATAAACAGAAAGCACAGGGGTGTGTCCCGGAGAAGAGGGAGGTCCTGGTTACTGAGGTATTTCCAGCTGTGCAATTTGCTGAAGAGTCGTGGATTGAAGCCAATTATATATTTAAACCTTTAGTGCAACTTCCCTTTGACTGTCTCTTTTAACTAGCTCACAGTGTCTTCTGTTTTCCTTCTTCTGGTACGTGTACAGTATAAAAAGTTTGTCAGTGACCCTCTGCATAGTGATTTTCCTTTTGCCCTTCAGAATGGAACAAAATGAATGCGAATGTCCCTGTGAGTGCCCTCTAGAGGTCAATGAGTGCACCGGCAACCTCACCAATGCAGAGAACCGGTAAAACATACATAGTACACAAATATGTGTAATATATATGTTGTACACACTGGGAGCCTCCTTTATTTTTTTTTTAAAGATTTTGTTTATTTGAGAGAAAGAATGAGAGAGAGAGAGAGCATGAGAGGGGGTTGGGTCAGAGGGAGAAGCGGACTCCCTGCCGAGCAGGGAGCCCGATGCGGGACTCGATCCTGGGACTCCAGGATCATGACCTGAGCCGAAGGCAGTCGCTTAACCAACTGAGCCACCCAGGCACCCTGGGAGCCTCCTTTATAGATTTGTTTTGGGTTGTGGTATAAGAAGGTGATTCATTCTAATAACTGTTCCCCGAGTCAGATTTCAAGCCTTAAAATGAAGTCCTCTTTCAGGTTTACATTCAAATGCTGTGAAAATGTTTAAAATTATTTGTGGTCCACACAAAAACGATGAGACTATTGCAAGCATTTCACTAAGTGTCCGCCACGCATCAGATACTTTATGCACATTGTGTCACTTTGTTTTCAAATTAACCCTGTGATAAATCTGTAGGTACCTTTCATGCACACACGCTTACGCCTAACCTAGTGTTCTTCATATTATTAGTGACAAATCTTAAGACCACAGTTAAATAAGTTGGGGTAAATCCCTTCTCTAGAACTTAAATGAAGGAATCCTGTGTGTGCTGATATACAGGTGTATGTTTAAGCATAGAAAAAAATGTCTAAAGGGACCCTCATTAAACTGTTAATAGTGATTACCTTGGAAAAGAATGATTTAGAGTGGTAAGTCAGGGAGATAACTTTCACTTCTGATTATATACATTCCTGTTTTGTGGGATATTTATGACTTCCTTTTTATATATCTATATAAATTATTGTACATAAAGATGAACAAATTGAAGCTCAGAGTGGTTAAATGATTGGCCCAAGGTTACGTCTAGTTAAGTGGCCAGGATTCAAACCCAGATCTGTGTGACGCTATCAAGGGCCAGGGGCATGATGAGTTTGGAATGTGAGCGGTGTTGGTCCTAACCTCCAGACTTGCTCCTGCCTAGAAACCCAAGCTGCGAGGTCCACCAGGAGCCAGTGACATACACAGCTATTGACCCTGGCCTGCAAGATGCCCTTCACCAGTGTGTCAACAGCCGGTGCAGCCAGAGGATGGAAAGCGGGTAAGCCTTGCCCAGTGCTTGCGTTTACATCGACACAATCACTGCAGGAGTAGAACCGAGTAAAGAATGGTGACTAGCAGCCTCATTGGGCTTTTCCAGCTGGTATTTAGAATTCTCTTTCTTGATATTTTTTAAAGGTGTACCAGTTTTTCAGACCCAAAAATGATTCCTATGAGCCTTTTATCCAGCAGACTTAATGTTGTCCAGTTTCCAAGTAGTTGTAGCTACTTGGCATTTGTACTGCATGTTAGTCACCTCATCTGTGGACGGGAAAGTTACTCTTGGAATAAAGGCATGAGAGGGGACCTGGCCCGAAGAAGCAAGGGCGAAGGGGGGCGGATCTCTTGGGTTCCTGAACCAGAACCCAGCTCTATGTGTGACACACCATAGCTCATCGATTCTGCTTTCTTAGAAAGCAGGTAGGTTTCATGGTAGCTTTGAGAACCAAAACTGCATGTCCCCTACTCCCTCTCCCTCCTCTCTAGGATGTTTGGGACTAGCCGTCATGGGGATAGTGTCTGTGGTGGACTACAGGGGTGGGAGTGGGGTGATTTGTTTCTTGCGATTGCAGGTTGCCATTTGATTAAACAGTCAGTGGGTGGAAGGGGCAGCCAGTTCTACTTTTAGTGCATGTTTTAGCAAAGGAATGGTTGGGCATCAGATAGATGAATTTGGGATGTTGGGCAGTAACTCAAAATTAGTTAAATTTGAGAAACACTGCACACATCCTCTTAGAAGGTCATAATGCACTTAACATATTAAAAGTTCTAAGAAACTGGCAGTAAGGAAACCTGTTTAATGGATCTAGTATTTCCCCAATTTATTTGACCACTTTTCCTTCTTTTTTTTTTTTTCCTTTAAATGACCCTACACTTGGGGTCAGGACAAAGTCTAACAAACTTTGGGGCCATTTGGTCTTGTAAGATGATTTGGGATAATCCTGCACTAATCTGTGATGTGTGGATTTTGTGGTATGATCCACAGGGAGAACGGTTTTATTTCTCTCATTTCCAAGCTGTTGAGAGACATAAAACAGCTATCCCCTGGCAGACTGTTGCTATCCTTCTTTTATAAGGAAAGGAAACTAAAGCTCAAGGACTTACAGCACTAGTAAGTGATGGAGCTCTTGAGAGCTGTCTGATGCCCAAGTCCATACGCTGTCCCCTGCCCAGCCCTGCTTCCTTGAACACTCAGCATCGTCTTTCTGGCAGGGACTGCTTTGGTGTGCTGGACTGTGAATGGTGCATGGTGGACAGCGATGGAAAGACTCACCTGGACAAATCCTACTGTGCGCCCCAGAAAGAATGCTTCGGGGGAATCGTGGGAGCCAAAAGTCCTTACGTGGATGACATGGGAGCGATAGGTATGTTTGTTGGGAACCCGGACTATGTTGATTCTTGAATACGTTTTTGTTTTTTTTTTTGTTTTTTGGCCTCTACACTAGGACAAAACTCTTAAAAATGATCCTCTACCCCATTTTCCTCTTTCCTTTGCCAGTAGTTTTTAGTTACAAAACCAAGGCAGATAATTACCTCCAAAGCTGGCCAGATATTCTGTGCAGGGTAACCAGCCATGATTCCTGCCAAATTTTACAAGCCTGGAATCCATTCCCATAAAGCTTGTTCTGAGAAACATCAGGCCTGGTTTCCGCGTGGCTGAACTGTGGCGTTTGTTTGAATGTGAGTCCCAGCTGTCAGAAGAACAGGGCCAGCGATGGGTGGAGTGACCAGTGCGTGGCGGTCTCCTGCTGCGGCCCTCCCTCCCTTACGATGTTTGCAAAGCAGGAGTCTTGTGGCTCCAAATCCGTACTTAAGGGGTTGGGGTCAGCAGAAGCCAGAGCTACCTAATGTGGTCCCGGTAGCTTAGGGTGAGGGACAGGGACCCTGTAGGGAGGAATATGTCTGGGATCAGGCCGCAAGACCTCAAAAATTCCACCTGCCTACCTCCACTAAGATTTTCTCAGTGTCTTTCTGGAGCTAGCTCAAGGTCCTAAAGCTTACCCAGCAGGTGAGCTACTTAAACCTTTATTTATTTTTTTTTTTAACATCTCCCCACATTAACCTGTCTGCAAAAGAAAAGCTCCTCCTAGGTGAGGAAGGGTCCTGAGCTCACATATTACCCCTGAACCAGGTGAGGACACAGTCGAAGCGACCTTGTTCTAAGACATCCCTTTATATGTCCACCTGCAGTCTCCTGCATGGGGGTGCAATCAGTGTTTTAAAGGGAATCCATAAGCTTTGAAATGTGATCTTTTTTAGGGGTTGTGTGACAGATCCATTGGCATAAAGGACACCAGATACAATAAATCTGTGCCAAGAGGCTTGCGTTGCCCTCACCTCTGTACGACATGACTTCTCTTCCAAGAGGAGCCCACACCCTGGGGAGCGAGGCTCTTGGCCCTGGGCAGCCCATATTTAAGTGCTTCTCGTCTCCTCACTGATTTTTTAGTAGTCCTTGCCAGGGGTGCTCTTGCTGGGCCGAGCAACCAACATTTCAGTTGAGAACCAGGGATTAAAGGAAGCCCCTACTCACATGTTCTGGTGGGTTCTCTTTGACACATTCAAGACTTAGAGTAGCTGCCCTTGTCTCCACCAAACCCTACCCCGGTCCTCACTTCCTGCCACACTGGGGAAATCGTTACGAGGGACATCTGTTTGTTTATTTGAACAAAGGTGATGAGGTGGTCACGTTGAACATGATTAAAAGTGCCCCCGTGGGTCCCGTGGCCGGAGGCATCATGGGCTGCATCATGGTCCTGGTCCTTGCTGTGTATGCCTACCGCCATCAGATTCATCGCCGGAGTCATCAGCACATGTCTCCTCTGGCTGCCCAAGGTGAGCTCCAAATGAATCCAAAGCTCCCCCAGGAGGCCGCAGCCTCCCTCGTGTCCTTCCGAAGCTGGAAGGACAGCAACCGATCACACAAGCCGCTGAGCACTTAGAAGAACAGCACTGCGATTTCCGCTTCCGTGGAGTAGGATTCGCAAGTCCCCAAAGCCTCCTTTCCTCCTTTAGCCCATGGCTCATTCTTCAGTATCTAAACCCTGCAAGTTTCATTTTGATTCCCCAGAAAAGCCCTAGATGCTCTCTCCTCTTCTGCAGCATTAGCCTACCGCAGTCCGCCTCTGGAATAAGCCAGTCAGGGGAGCTGGGATGCTGAGTGGGAAGTTTGGTTCTTCCCTCGGCTCCGAAGTGCTGTCTCTGCTGTTCCAGACAGGCGGAGCAAAGATACCCCAGGCCACGATTGGCAAGACCGTGAATCCGTTCTGTTGCTGCTATTATTACATACTGTGAATGAACACGTTCAAAGCAACAATCACATCTCTTAGATGAGAGAAGTAACTGAAGTCAGAAACAAAATGAATAACCTGCAGTCATGGTTTCCATACCAACAGTTAAATGTGGTATCTGTGCTGGTTTGCGAGGACAAAACCATTGAATGGCCATCCCCAGCCTCCTTAAAAGCTGCCAGGGATATGCTAACCTGACCTTTATGGAGATAAGGCTCACTCACCATTCTTCCTGGACTTGGTCGGGAGCCACTTTGCTCAGCAGTACGGACAGGTTGATGTTGGACTGTTTCACTGTGGCCACAATCTTGATGAGGGGGAAGGAGGGAAGATCTTGGGATAATGTTTTCTGATGGAGTAACAGGGCTAATCACAAAGCTCCTTCCCCCTGGTAAGATTTGGGTACCAGGATTGCCCCTTGATCAGGATGTGACTATCATCCAATGTAAACCTTATGCCTGGCCTTTGATAGGGTTTTGTAACCCCATTTCATCAGCACAGTTAGCCATGGCCTCAGACCCCTTCCTTCTGTTTCAGGTACATTAGTAGAGAATTAAAGATTCATTAGCCTCTATCAATTTATTTTCTCCTTTCTTCAGAAGTTAACCTCAGGTGCCTCTCTTGATTATTCACTTCTGATCCTCCCTCCTCTGATTCCTGCTCGCTCCTCCTTAAAAATAAAATAAAACAGATGGGACATCAGTTTATTGTCTTCCAAGTTTGGACTCATTCTTGATGGAATGCTGTCAGCAGCCAGCAAACGAGCGCTCCGTAGGGTATTGAAGCGGGTGATTTTGTTTGATTAAATAGTCCTGTTTCTCTCTCTTTGATGATGGGTAGAAATGTCCGTGCGTATGTCCAGCCTGGAGAATGACAGAGATGAAAGGGATGATGAGAGCCGAGAGGACAGAGGCATCAGTGAGTACTCAGGCCGCCTCGCTGTGGAATGTGCTGGCAGGAGGCTAACCCACGGTAGACGCTCTTTCTTACATCCTTTTGGCTTATATTAGAATTTCAGAATCTTTGACATGACTGGGGCTTTTCCTCCCCCATTTTCATTAGGAATAAGCGTAGGTGCTTGCTTTGTTTTAGAAAAATCTTAAAAGATTCCAGGATGTTCCTTTTTGCATGAGGTGCTTTGGCCTAAAACCCCTCACCCTACCTTTTCTTTCTCCTCCTCCTTGCTTTCCAGCATAGTATTATTTCAGAAAGGCAATCACTGGGCATACATTGTTTTAATCCCTCAGGGAATTAAAATGTAGATACCTCGGGGTGGGGTGGGGGAGGAGTATTTCTTTATCAAAATAGAGTTCCATTAAAGATACATACCTTGGCCTTCGACTCTATAGAACATATCTTCTTAATGCATGCTGGAGACCTGTAATCAGGGGCCTCTCACTGCCGCTAATCCTCACAATTAAAAAAATTACTTATTCTCTCTCTCCAAAGCATAGCTCCCCCGAACGTGTGATTGAGGCTGCTCAGAGCAAATGTGCTTGATACAATAAAGATGCTGGCATCAGAGTGACTAACTGTCCTTGCTTCCCGCAGTCAGCAATACTAGGTTTATAGCTGCAGTCATCGAACGACACGCACACAGCCCAGAAAGGAGGCGTCGCTACTGGGGTCGATCGGGAACAGAAAGCGATCATGGTAAGGTCTAGTTCCTTCTGAGGAACCCAGTGGGCTCCTGTGGGCCATTGCTCACACCCACACTTCTCCCTCCTGTTCTGTGCTCAAATTAATTACTTTGACATAGTTTTCCAAAGGACACATTCCAACATGGTGTGTTTATAGGAACCCCATAGTTTTGATTATGTCTCTGCACTCCCAGGCATAAGTGAGAGGACCTCTGGGCACACAGATTGCTTTCTAGGTGTTCTCCATGCATAAGGATTCACGTTGTCTAAATGGAACCTGCTTACCACTCCACTTGATCCTTGGTAATTGGCATCCTCGTTGGTCCTACTGAGCAGTGTTGTTAGTTGGCAAACACCAGCATCCTCAAGGGCGCTGTCAGTTATTACACTTTATATATGACAGGAGTCCATGCTTCCTTCTGGAATTCCCCGTCCTGACCTCCAGCCTTGCCTGGAAGGTTCAGGGAAGGCTTCACCAAGGAGACAACAATTTGCACTGGGCCTAAAGGGTGATGAAAGAAAAGTTGGGGGCAAAGGATATTAGAGGCAAAGGGACTGGTGTAGAGAGTTAATCATGGCGGTTGTATAAGGTGTATAAGCTCTAAGATGCTCAGAAAGGGTAGAGGTTAGATCGTGAAGAGACACCAAGGCTGAGCAGGCTGTGAATTAATCAAGTCCACATGCTGTGTGGAAGACTTGGCCGCCACCTAGACGCATGGCTTGGCCTCACAGAGAACCACGGCCATGTTGTTGGAGTGGCAGGAGTGTGGGGCCTTTCCTGTAATTGGAAGATGTTTTTATTTTTCACAGGGTTGTTTAATTTTCCAGAAATCTTTATTTTCTTCCCAGAACCAGGTCTTTTTTAAGTGGGTAGATAATGCATTGATACCTTTTTGACTCTTCTTTCTCCACATCTACCCTGGGGAAAAAAAAAAAAAGGAGGGGGGATATCTTCAAACAGTGCACTCCCACCCCTGTGCTAAAAAATGCACGAGTGGGTATTCATCAAGGAGACCAGTGCAGCCTTTTACACGAGAGCCAGGGATTCAAACTCCCTTTGGAAAACAGGAGAAGCCAAAACCCTGATTTGTAAATCGGAGGCTCCTAATTTGGGCTTTGAATGACATTGTTCCCAACAACTAAGTAGAAACTTCAGGTTTCTATGGAGAGTCAAAGCACAACTTAAATTTTTCAGTTTCTTTGACTTTCTGCTTTTTTTTCCCCCCTAAAAACCTTTGAACCTGCATAAATTCATTCTGCCAGGCAGTTCTGTGTCTCTTCTCCTTTGAATAATAAAACAGGTTTGAGGCTACTAAAGTTCAACAGAAATAATTTCTTATTCAGCAGAAATACTGAATCCTTTCTCTCTTTCTCTCTCTCTCTCCCCAGATAGAAATTGCTTCAATACGAAATTGGAATTCTGAGTGACGTTTACAATGTTCCATTAGCTCTCCCATTGTCTTAGGAAAATGGCATATGAAGCAACAGCTTAGATAAAAGGAAGAGTGCAGTGTCAGTATCTGAAAGCTAAGGAATCTAGCTAAGGGCTTGCTTTCTTTCATTTTTCACAATAATTGGATGCCTGTTATCCCCAAGGAATGAAAAATAGTTTCTCATGCAGACAGAATGCAACACCAAAAGAAATGGAAAGCATTGACACGCCACATACTTCTGAATGCACCACAAAATCAATAGCATTTAACTGCATGTTGTCCTATCCCTGGGCCTGTATGGCAGGTCACTAAAAGCGGTGGCATCAAGTGCTCATGTCCCTGTGATGCCAAGAATAAGCCATAGGTCCACGTTACAACAAGGAAATCTAATTCAATTGTTTCGTCAGCACACTTCTTCCTCAGCTCTGTGTTCTTCTACTTGGTGAATGTACTGGGCACCTGCTCTTTGCTGGGCCCGGTGGAGGGACCTGGTGAAGGGACGGCCTCGTTTCTGTGAGGCAGAGGGTATGGAGGAGCTTATAAGATAGGGTCAAGCACAGCTCACTGGGAGCCCCCCTCTCCCCGTCTCCCCAGGTTAGTGAGACTACTTGGACCTTAGTGTCCTAACGATTAAAAGGGGAAGAGAAACTTCTCCCTGGTGAAGTTGTAAACATTAAATGCGATAACTTACGGCAGGCATGTTGAGCTCAGCCCGCCTCGGTACCCACTCTGCCCTCAAGGAATTTACAGTCTAGCAGGAAACTGTAAATAAATGCATGTATTCATAAGATGGATAAAAAGCTGGCTATGACAGCTTCCTTAAAGGCCCAGAAGAAAGCAGAAGATAGGGAGATAGTTCACTTTTATCAGCACGTACATTATGGACGTCCCCTGAGCGGGGAAGGTGGCATTGGTACTGGCCCTTGAACTGGTAAAATCCTAGCCCCGTGGTTCTTTGCAACCCAGTGAGCGTGTTTCCACATGAGTCCTTGGGTCTGATACACAAAGGGGAAACTCAGAAGAATAAAATACATAAATATGTAAGTACTGAACAGACTAGACTTTCATGGTATGGTTTAGAATTGTGATAGTCCAAGAATTAAAACTGAACGTTACCAAGCCAAACTTGGAGACTCCAAGCTGCATTTTTATTTAGACATACAGTTGACCCTTGAACGTCGTGGGCATAAGGAGCACTGACAGCACAGTCAGAAATCCACGTATGACTTCTGACTCCCCAAGTACTTGACGACTAATAGTCTACTGTTGACCGGAAGCCTTACCGATAACATAAACAGGGGAGTAACACACATGTTGTATGTTACATGTATTATATACTGTATTCATACAATGAAGTAAGCTAGAGAAAAGAAAATGTTAAGAAAACCCCAAGAGAAAAATGCACTTACAGTACTGTCCTGTATTTCTGGAAAACCGGCCTCTAAGTGGACCCACGTAGTTCAAACCCCTTTTGTTCAAGTGTCTGTGGTATTTCATGTGGCCAAGAGAGTTTTGTGTTTCAGAGGAACCTTATTTTAATTTCTCTATATTAAAAAAACTACTCCAAATAGGAGTCGTTTTTGAAAGTGACAAAAAAATTTTTGTCAATATTCTAAGACCACTTAGAATGATTGTTTTTTCAGCACTTGACTGTTTCTTGTTACACTCACAAGTAGTGATTTAAAAAAATTACTCCCTGCTGATGGTTTTAATTCTGTATATGCTCTACCCACTATCTCTCCTGAAAATATCATGTTCTAATTATCAACTGGCTTATTTTTAAGTTAAAAACCTCCAACGTGTATTTGTTCCTTGTGAATTCATGTGTTGTTTACTATTTCATTAGAAACTTTATGCAAATGTATATTAAGGCACATTTCTTCTTTGTAAAAGGGAAATTTCCTCCTTGTGAAGCAGATTCCAAAAAGCTTAAAAGGCAAATGCTGAGCTTTGAAAACCTGGTCAAAAACTACACAGTGTACCCTGAGACCATTTTCTAAAGATGCACAGGTATTCTCCTGCAGTTACTCTCTGTGGCCACAAGGTGGAGAGTGAGTTGTCGTCCCCAACCCCCACCCCCTCCCACCCCCACCCCCACAGAGGGACCTAACATCCCTAACCATCAAGAGAGGTTTCTCAGGAACCATCAGCTAAATATGTAAGCAGAATACCAAAGAGCAACAGCCTAATCTTGACTCTTCTGTTCTTAATGAACACCTGGCCTCCTTTCTGAAGCCTACTTTTTGCTTGAGGTCATCTTTGCAAAGACTTTACTGTGTACACGTTTGGATAGTAAAGAAATCTTTCCTTTGAAAGTGTTTGCTGATATCCTTTGTGTTTTCAAAAGAGCTTCCCCCTCCATGAGTCAGACTGAGTCTGTCTTATTCATCACTGTTCCCAGCACTCAACGGAATTGCCTGGTGCTAAGTAAACACTCCATTTGTTAAGTGAGAGCAAGTGCTTGGCTTTTTCCTCCTCCTTTACAGCTTGCTATCCCTCCCTCCAGATTTTTATTAATTATTGAGATAAGAGGAAGCCTGAGTAACTTACAGAGGGGTTGAGCAATGCCCCCAGAGCAAGTGGTTCACTTTGGAAGAGCGTCTGCTAGGGGGGTTCCCATCAGAAAGCAAGAGCAGGAGAAATGGGGTGCTCCTGAATTGCTTTGGGAACAGCTCTACCATCAGAACCACCCCGAGCCTATGACCAGCCAGGTTCAGGGCATCCCTGCACCCTTAAGTTGGAAGCCCTGGGCAGGGCCCAGTGAATTCTGGAGTGTCTTCATTATTAGGTGAGCCTGCGGAATGTCACACCACATAAAGCCATAGATAACTCAAAAAAATTAATGCCATTGCCTTGGGAGCATAGTAATGTGATTTTTGAAAAACGAAGTGTCTTTGGTGTTCTGCTTTGTGTGAGGCATTGTGTGGAATATTAGGAGTACAGAAATAAGAATTTGCCAATGGACAAGGCAGCCCTAAAGTTTATTATATAGTAAAAATCTGAGAGAGAGATGTGCACAGAATGCCATTTAAACTCACAGAAGGGGCATCCGACTGCATGTGGGCTGAAGGCTGGGGTTTGGGTTGCTTCCCAGAGAAGACCTTTAAAAACTGAAGCCTGAAGCACAATAGCCAGACGAGGGTGGGGGGGTGGGGGTGAGCCAGGCAGACGGCCTGTCACGAATGTGCAAATGAGTTAACAGTTACCATGGGCGCTTGTAAATGAGTAGAGATGGGAAACCATTCAGGATATACTTGGAGGCAAGATAAAGACAGCCTAGCATGAACGGCTGGCCAACAATAATCAACAAAGACACAAAGATTTTGCCGAAAGTGTATTTTCTCCTCCAGTCCCCTATGTGTGAAGCACGTGGTAGCTTAAGCACACACAGCACTTGGTAGCTGGAGTTTCAGAGCCTGCTGTCCGGTCGTACGTTCCAGACCGAGCACGGCCCAAGCTGAGAAACTCACTGGGGCTCCTGATCCCGTACTCTTGAGGAAAGGCATCACTGTTTCCCGAGCTCCTGAACCTAGACGCCCTCAGTGTTGTCCAAGGATGTCAGCCCTCCTGGCATCTTCACGGGGCCGGGCCATTTGGCCACCACATTCAGCCGACTCTGCACCCCAGTGGTCCCTTGAAGCCAGCTCTTAACACCGCTCCTGTCCCTTCAGGTCCTCGTCATCTCCTGGGCCAGCACTCCGGCCTCCTGTCCCCTGAGCCTTGATCCCTCCTTCCTTCTGCCCAGCCTCCTCGTTGCCACAAGGATCCTCTTCAAACACCTTATGTCATTGCCACCATCCTACCCCCCCTTGCCTGTTATCCTAAATCCCAGCTCCTAGCTCGACCGGCCTTCTTGATCTGGTCCGAGCCCGTGTGTCCAGCGGTGTCTCCTGCGTCTTTCTCCCCCATACTGAGCTTTTTTATCATCCCCCAAGCCCACCAGAGACTTTCAGGCTACTGTGTCTTTGTATTTGCCTATCTCCTGGCCTGCAGTACATTTCCACCCCTCTCTTTACCTAATGAACACCTTCTCTCCCACGAGGCCTACCTTAAGAGTCCTCAGGTATCCTAAGCCAAGTTAACCAGCTTTGGTATTCCTTTCGGTATGCCTCTGTTTTGTGTTTCCCCTTCTTGACTGTGGGCTTCTTGGGAGCTGGGGCCTCACCTTTACCCCTTTTTCTGGTGAGCTCCCCCCGACCTGGCACCGAGAAGACACTCCGTGATGATAGACCTGTACGTCAGTTAGCTCCTTCTCTTCGGCCCTGACTTCTCATGGCCAACACTCCTGCCTTTCTGGCTAGACATCTCCACAGACTCTCAAATCAAGATGTCTGAAACAAAATTCATTTTCATTCCTGAGACTGGGGATCTCCGAGTCTTCGCATCCTGACTCTGAGTCACAGTCCCCTTTAACCACCTCTCAGCAGCCCCCACAACCCCCTCACTTTTGATAGCTTACCAACTTCTCTTGTTTCCACTCCTGAGATACTTTTAAATCTGTCCAGTCCCATACCCCTAGTTTTGATTCTTAATCTCTCATCTGGACCGTCGAAATAACCTCTTAACCGTCCCCCTCTCTCTCCTTTTTATTCCTTAAAAAAAAGCTGCCATCAGAACTCTCTTTGAAACACAGAAACTGTCTTGCTCTTTTTTTTCAGTCTGCTCAAAATGTTCTGCTGTTTCCCCATTTTCTCTGCTTCAACATGGCCTTTGTAATCTGACTGTAACTCCCTTTTCCACCTCCCTCCTGCCGCGTTCTCCAGCTACCTACTAGCACCCACCCTGGCCATGTGGTGTAGGAATGGCCTTGGGGTGCCACACCCCGTGGCCTGCCCCTCTGTCCCCTTGCTCCTATCCACCTACCAACCTCCTGCACATCCTTTAAAGCCCAACTAAAATAGGAGTTCTTCTGTGAACCTTTCTCATTCTTCAGCCGGAATTAGTTTATTCCGTGTTCTAGATTTCAGTTCTACCTCAACTATAGCTCTTACCATTGTCCGCAGTAGAATAAACCTAGCTTCACGAAAATGTGTCTCCTGTTCGGTTGTGAAATCCGCAAGGAAAAGAGACATCTCTTATTCATGTTTCATCGCCTCCTTCTCTGGCCCTGTAATGGTCTTGTATCTATGAATAATTGAACGATCCGTGCTTGTATTGGCTTTATTTCTCAAGCACTAGCTTTTAAGCTCCTTATACAGGGACCAGGTTTTCACCTTGGTGTCTACTGCATTGCCTAACACAGTATCTTATACATAGTAGGTGCACAATAAATATTTGTTGAGTTGGACTGGCTTAAATAATTCTGTCATTCGAGAAATGTTTCACTGAGGACAGAGAACTGCCTTTCTCATTTTTGCACAGAGCATACATTTTCAACCACAAACTATTCCGGCTTGGCTGTATGCAAGCACATCAATTTTGCAGCCACAAATGTGACTAGCGCTACCCATGGGTGAGTGCTGATTGATGCTAACCGTAGATGCAGTGGAAATATTAATGAGCTGTCACTTCTCAAAATTCTTAAAGGGGATTTTTGCAATATTTAAAAACATGCCAGGGTTCTTGGAATGGAATCCTTTGATCAGCAAGGCCATTTTCTTTTGAAACATGTATTACTTAGAATACTGAAAGAAATTAATCTTTAAATACAGTGAGCCAGCTTACACAGAGAATAGTTGATTCCTTTGCTGGCTGCCAGGGGTATATGTGGGGTTAGTATTTCATGGGGTGGAACTTTGGGCAAGTTCATTAACCTCTCTGATCATCGTCTCCCTCGCCTGTAAAAATGAACGTTAAACCACATGCCTTATTGGGGTGTGGGAGCCCCAGGACACTGGCACCTGCCGCGGAGCAGATGTGTGGCTGATGGTAGCCGTTGTTTTTGTTCTCACTGTGTTGTGACGTCAAATTCAGGCCTGTCGAAGCCCCGATTCCCCCTCCAACCCCCAACTCCATCCAAGTCCCATTACTTTTTTTCCATCTGAAGCTGCCTTTTTTTTTTTTTTTCCTTTCTTTAAAATAAAATTAACAGCCCTAATCCTGATCTCCAGGAAAGGTGGAGGAGGATAGCTCCCAAATGTCAGTGGTAGTTCTCTGTGGATCAGAGGGGAATGTGTGGTGATTTTAGTTTTCCTTTTGTTGATTTGGGGATTTGGGAAAAGGCTGCTTGTATGTATATGTATGTATGTATATATATATATATATTTCCTTATCTGTGCTCCCCCAGGTGTCTAAAACGGTTGTGGTTTTACCGTGTAATTGTGGAAAAAGAATGGCTAACAAAAGATGCCTTAGGAAATAAGTCACTTGCCCGTGTGCTGGCAGGCTGCAGACGTTGGCCGCCGGGTAACACACAGATAGGAACATGTCCCGGTGCCCTAGACATCTGAAGCCCCGGCTCCCTGCGTCTGGAAGCTCTCAGCTGCCTGTTCTGTTCCTTTTCTAGGTTACAGTACCATGAGCCCGCAGGAGGACAGTGAAAATCCCCCGTGCAACAACGACCCCCTGTCAGCGGGGGTCGACGTGGGAAACCACGATGAGGACTTGGATCTGGACGCGCCGCCCCAGACCGCTGCCCTCCTAAGTCACAAATTCCACCACCCGCGCCCCCACCACCCCGCACTGCACCACAGCCACCACTTACAGGCGGCCGTGACAGTACACACTGTCGACGCGGAATGCTAACGCTCCCCTCACCCCCGCCAGAAGACGGGACCTGGGAGGCACAAAATGTTCTGGAGGGGAAGAAGAGCCAGCGTCAGAGACTCTGCCGCAAGAATCCCCTCGCGGGGGCGCGTGTGTGTGTGTGCGCGCGCGTGTGTGTGCACGCGGGCCCCCGTGCTTCGTCCCGAGTGACTGAACTCCTTTCCTGCCCGTTCACCTGTTTCAAGAGGAGAGACAACAACAGACTCACACTCGTGAAAATGCAAGGCCGGCTCCGAAACGGAGGGGAAAGAAGCCTGATTAATGAACCTGCCATCATGCTAAGGGAATGGAACAGAAGGCAAACCTCCAAACAGAGAGAGACGAAACCTCTAAATGAAACACGGGGAACCTTCGTTAAGCTGAGCCAGAGGAATGTTCCAAGGAGCCAGAAACATTCGGCTCTCTTTAACTGGAAGAGAGAGAAATGTGCCCCACCGGAGAGTGAGCGAGCAGCACATCCAGGGAGAAATGTGTGCTTTGAAGATGTCGCTTGGTTTCCTAGCAGTACCTAGATACCACAGTTGCTCTCTGGAACTCCTGTTGAGCTCCAAATGATGCATCTCAAAATTTCTAAGTAAAGGATTATTTTTCTACTATTTATTGAACTTTCAAACATTCTCAAACTTTGGGGGAAAGAAGACACATGAGAATTTTTCAGCAGTTATCCCTAGCCGTTTTGTGTGTGATGAAGTGGTTCTTTGAACTTAGGAGTTCTGTTATTTAACGGATACCATCCCCCTGCCCCAAGTCCACAAAATGGGAAAATGAAGAAATCTTTCTCTCTGACCTGTTTACATACATTTCCTTTAGAACATCGTTTTATGGAAACACATCTTTATTTGCAATGCAGTATTCTTTCTCTGTGTTTGACAGAGGTGGGGAGGACAGAGGAATCCAAAATGTTTTTAAAGAAATTTTAATGTTTCTTTTTAACTCCTTTCCACTCCCTGTACAATGCTTTTCTTAGATTTCTACAAAACCCAATGTTATAACCCCGGCCCTTCAGCTAAGGAGGGATGGATTTCTTCTTCTTGTGTTAGAGACTATAAATTTTTAAATGTCCCATTTTGATTGTGAGAATAGTGACTACATAAAGAAAGATGTTTTTAAGATTCACGATTGGGTCTTAATTAAAGATTTCTTCTGATATCCTAATTCAGAGCTGCTGCCAGTTATCCAAGAAGTTACCCACCAAACTGCTTTGTGATGTATACAGAGATAAATAAAATCTGGCTAATATAACATGGGGCATTGTAATTTTAAAGTAGTGTTCTAATTACAGTGATGTATTTTAGATTCACATTTTGTGATTCAAATATGTTATAAAGGCATTCTTGCACCGTGTGTGTGGTAAATCTCCGTTTATATGTAGTTGGAAAAAAAATTCACTGAATAATGTTTTAATGATAGGGTATTAACGATATAATGTAAAAAACAATTGGTTCTTCAGCCGTACAGAAAGTAAACTATATGCGTGCTATCAGGAAACCCCTTCATACTGTGTATAAATTTGCAGTCTAGTGAAATAAAATGTATGAATGGACAGTTTTAGTGTTTAATAGTGATTTGTTAAATGTTCCCCTTCTTGTGCCTCAAGGCAAATTACATTCACTTTGTAACCTAGCAGATCAGTCACCAAACTGAAAGTAGGCCTCCCCTCGATGCTGCTGTCAACTTCAGGGGTTTCTGGACATCTTGAATATGCAAAAAATTTAAGAAAATAATGGGATAAAATTAAAAGCAAATGTTAGAAAATGTGTGAAAC
Organism: Zalophus californianus; assembly: GCF_009762305.2. Lineage (NCBI taxonomy): Eukaryota > Metazoa > Chordata > Mammalia > Carnivora > Otariidae > Zalophus > Zalophus californianus. The sequence goes on from NC_045598.1 coordinate 53,007,144, forward strand.
ATAGTCCCTCCCCTTCCCCTTGCTGAGCATCTACATGCATGTCAATAATAAAGAAATGATTGTTCTTGAATTGCTGGAGAGAATGGGTGACTTTCCTGTCTTTCCAGAAAATTAAATCTCTCCATGGGACACCAGTTTGTTTCCTGAGGTTGAGAACCTTTGCGTGATGACACTAGCTTCTTGATGGGGGGAAACTTGGGGTTTTCAAGAAAAGAATCACAAAACATAGAGCTTAATAAAATATGTTAGAGCCTACTCAGATGTAAGAACAGAAATGCATCTTGTGTCTTTTGTGATAAATATCTCCCCTTTCCTAAACTTCAGGGGAAGATAATTGAATGCTTCTACCTGAAAAGAAAACAGAACTGTGTTTGACAGACCCTCAAGAACATGGCACACAGATTTGCAAGGTTTTATCCTTCGAAGTTCCCTTTCATCTACTCCCCCCAAGTGTTTTGTTTTGTTTTTTTAAGATTTTATTTACTTATTTGACAGAGAGACAGCGAGAGAGGGAACACAAGCAGGGGGAGTGGGAGAGGGAGAAGCAGGCTTCCCCGCGGAGCAGGGAGCCCGATGCGGGGCTCGATCCCAGGACCCTGGGATCATGACCTGAGCCGAAGGCAGCCGCTTAACGACTGAGCCACCCAGGTGCCCCCCAAGTGTTGTTTCAACATTTGTTGTTCATGTTCTTGCTTTAAAGGACAATTTCGTGTTTGGAAATTTCTATTACGGTGACCTATATTGGTGGCTCTTGCCCCCCAGATAACGTTGCTTGTTAAACACGAGTCGCCCCTGGAATCCTGCAGGGAGGTCCCAGCAATGCCTTCTGGTTCACTAAGGCCCTCTTAATGCCATAACTAATGCTTGTATCAGCGTTGACATGTGTCAACAGCTAAGGGTGCTCCAGGTTACTTGATAAGCTAGAAAAGGGAAATTCCTTTGTGGCCCAAACAAAACAGGGTTCAGACCCATCTAGCCTCTCTCAAGTACATGCTCATCTGCTTTTCTGACACATTTATTTTGGACATTTTGGAAAGTGCGGTTTTTCTTCCTCTGCCTCTTGATTTAACTTGAATGCTCAACTAAGCCTTATTAATATTTTCATTTGAAAAATGTCAGGGACGCCTGGGTGGCTCAGTCGGTTAAGCGTCCACCTTCGGCTCATGATCCCAGGGTCTTAGGATGGAGTCCCGCCTCTGGCTCCCTGCTCAGCGGGGAGCCTGCTTCTCCCTCTGCCTGCTCCCCCTGCTTGTGCTCGCTCTCTCTGACAAATAAAATCTTTTTTAAAAATTGTCAGATTTACTCAGGTTTATTCTGCATGTCAGAGTGATATGTGGAAAGAAATCCTGGAAGATCACTTAAGCTCATTTCCCTGCGGTGAAAGACTGCTCTAATGATTTTCAAGAAAAAAAAAAAAAATATCTGGTAGAATAATCAAAATGGATCAGCCCAGTCTTATCTGTGCCATCTTTGGTCTGTTTCTGAAGAGAGGAGTGGTGATTTTCTGGGCTGAAATACAGTGCCATATTCAGAAGTTTTTCTGACTTTTCAGTAAAGAATATTAAGTTGAAAGATCTATTTCTATGGCTGTGATAAGATGCTCTGTTTAGTAGCTAAGGTGTGTTTATCAATATATATAGATCTATAGACATCTGAAATTGTTTAGGCTTTCCTCCAAGCTCCCTCATTGTCCTACGTGGCTAATTAGGGGCTCTTCCCCCCTCCCTTTATTTCAGTGTTTCCTAACCTTTTTAAAAATTACTGCCCCCCTCCTTAGGAGAAAATTTTGACTTAAATTCATCCTTACAAGGAGTTAAATACTAGCAGATAAGGTTTTGTTGGATGGGATGTTGCTTTGGAGGGCTATAAACCATTGTAATAATTTCTTCCTCCCCCAAGAATCTATTTCTTGATGCGATGTATACCTTTGTGCTTTGTGTGTGTGTGTGTGTGTGTGTGTGGTTTTATTTTCTCCCCAGCTTTATTGAGGTTTAATTGACCTAAAAAATTGTAAGATATTGGGGCACCTGGGTGGCTCAGTCGGTTAAATGTCCAACTCTCGGTTTCTGCTCAGGTCATGATCTCTAGGTCGGGCTCTGTGCTCAGCACAGAGTCTGCTTGAGATTCTTTCCACCACCTCCTCCCTCCCCGTCTCTCTCTCTCTCTAATATAAGATCATTAAAATTGTAAGATATTTAAAATCTACATCATGGTGATTTGATATATGTATTCATTGTGAAAAGATTTCCCCCATTAACGCTTTCTTCATTGATTTATTTTTGGTGAGAACATTGAAGTTCTCTCTTCTACTCTTAGCAGATTTCAATTACACAATACAGTGTTGTCAACTATAGTCACCATGTTTACAGTCGATCCTCAGAATTTTTTTCATCTTAGAGTGAAAGTTTGTACCCTTTTACCAACCTCTCCTTATTTCTCCTGCCCCTGTAGCCCCTGGCACCCACTTTTCTACTCTGTTTCTAGGAGTAGAAAAAAAAAAAGTATTCTATGTATAAGTGATACCATGTAGTATTTATATTTCTTTGGCTTATTTCACTTAAGCATAATGTCCTTAGGGCCCCTCCATGTTGTCACAAATGGTAGGATCTCCTTCTCATGGCTGAATGTTCGTGCTTTTTGACCTACTTTATGTTAAGAGAAATATCTGCTCCTCTCGCCTCCGCAAATCTCAATTTAAATACAACTTCTTTCACGACCAGATTCCTTAACCCTACTTACCACTCCTGTGCCCGATAAAAAGTGAGCTCTGCCCGTTCAAATCTTCTAAAGCTCCTCTCCACCAGTCATGAGCTTCTGGTTAATCTTGGCTTGGAGGTTAGCTGCGTTTTTGTATGAACTTTTTTATAGCCTCAACTAGACCCTAGCTTCCTAAGAGCGAGGACTATTGTTCTTTGTCGTGCTCGTGGTACCATACCCTGTACTTTGCAGGGAGGGCCTTCAGTGTTGAAAAGATTAAATGTCTAGAGTGTCAACTGCAACCATAATTACAGTTGACCCTTGAAAATCACGAGGTGAGGGTCCCTGACTCCCCACACAGTCATTAGGCTCCCCCAAAACTTAACATTTTTTTTAAAGATTTTATTTATTTGAGAGAGAGAAGAGAGCACGAGTGGAGGGAGAGGGAGAAGCAGACTTGCCACTGAGCAGGGAGCCTGGTGTGGAGCTTGATGCCAGGACCATGGGATCATGAGCCGAAGGCAGATGCTTAACCAATTGAGCCACCCAGGCGCCCCAGAACTTAACTCTTAATAGCCTATTGTTGACCAGAAGCCTCAGCAATAATGTATACAGTTGATTAACACATATTTTGTGTATTTATCACATACCCTGTTATTACAATAAAGTAAGCTAAAGAAAATTAAGAAAATCATGAGAAAATAACATTTACAGTACGGTACTTTATCAAAAAAAATATGTAGGGGCTCCTGGGTGGCTCAGGCGCCTGGGTGGCTCAGTCGTTGGGCATCTGCCTTCGGCTCAGGTCGTGGTCCCAGGGTCCTGGGATCGGGCCCCCATCGGGCTCCCTGCTCAGCGGGAAGCCTGCTTCTCCCTCTCCCACTCCCCCTGCTTGTGTTCGCTCTCTCGCTGTGTCTCTCTCTGTCAAATAAATAAAATCTTTAAAAATATATATATGTATAAGTGGACCCATGCAGTTCAAACCAGTGTTCAAAGGTCAACTGTAATTAGTTACAACAGATATTATACTATTTAAAGTAGTAGATGAAGTAAATTTATTTCTCCAAAATAAGTATTTCCTTAAACAATTAGTACAGTTTGAGGGGGTGGAGCAAGATGGCGGAGGAGTAGGAGACCTGGATTTCGTCTGGTCTCAGGAATTCAGCTGAATAGGGATCAAACCATTCTGAACACCTACGAACTCAACAGGAGACCGAAGAAGAGAGTAGCAACAACTCTCTGAACAGAGAAGCGACCACTTTCTGGAAGGTAGGACGTGCGGAGAAGTGAATCCGAGGCGATGTTCGGGAGGATAGACGGCGGGGGAGGGGGCCTCTGGCGGCCGCTTCTGGCAAGTGATAGAGCCGCGGAGCACAAAATCAGAACTTTTAGAAGTCGGCTCCGCTGAGGGACGTCGCTCCAGTGGCTAAGCGGGGGGTGGAACCCTCGCGGGACAGTGTGGTCTCAGGACCCTCGGGGTCACAGAAAGACCAGGGGTGTCTGAGTGCGGCAGAGCTCCCAGGTATCGGAGCGGGGAAGCCGGCTGCAGAGATGGAGCCGAGGCGCGGGCTCTCAGCTCGGGGTTGCCGTAAACTGTGATCCGCGGCCCAGTCGGGCCACTGCTCCTCCAGCAGGGACCCAACAAGCGGCAGGGCCGCGGAGACTCCCCTTCCTCCCCCGGGAGGAGCGGCGCGGGAGCGCACCGCAGGGATCTGCTGGGTTTGGAGACTCCACACGGGGTCGGGTGCCAGAGATAGAAACGCTCGGTCACAGGCCGGGTGAGCACAGAGTGCGGCCAGAGACCGGGGACACGGGAGTGACTGACTGCTTTTCTCTGGGGGCGCACTGGGGAGCGGGGCCCCGAGTTCTCGGCTCCTCCAGGGCAGAGATTGGGAGGCCACCATTTTCACTCTCGTCTTCCAAAGCTGTACGGAAAGCTTGCAGGGAACAAAAGCTCCTGAGAGCAAACCCAACCAGATTACTTAACCCGGGCCCCAGTAAGGGCGGGGCAATTCCACCTCCGGCAAAGACATTTGGGAACCACGGCAACAGGCCCCTCCCCCAGAAGATCAGCACGAACAGCCAGCAAGCCAAGACCAAGTTTACCGATCAAGGAGAACGGGAGAACTCCAGCGCTAGGGGAATACTGCACATAGAATTCATGGCTTTTTTTACCATTATTCATTAGTTTTTCAAAGTTAATTTTTTAACTGTTTTTTTAATTTTTCTTTTTCCCCTTTTAAACCAACATTTATCAATCTCTTTTTTTAAAAAAACATTTTTTATTTTTCATTTTTAGACTCATATCTTATCCCTTCATAGTAGCTACCCTTATTTTTGGCATATATATATAAGTTGTTCTCTCTTTAAAATTTTGAGATACAGTTTCTTCTAACAGATCAAAATATACCCTAAATCACTAGTGTATGGCTTTGTTCTAGTCTCCTGCCTGATCACATTCTCTCCCTTTTTTTTCTTTTTTTTTAATCTTCTTTCTTTTTTCAAACAACTTCTTATCTTATCAATTCCTTTTATAAAATCTTTTATAATTTTCATCTTTCAGTCATCTTCCATCCCTTCATTGTATCAACCCTTATTTTGTACACATATAAGTCTTTCTTCCTTTAAAATTTTAGGCGGCACTTTTTTCTAACAGACCAAAATACACCCCAAATCTAGTGTGTGGCACTGATCTATGCACTAGCCTGATCATATTTGATCGTATTCTGGGTTTTTTTGTATTGTTCTGTTTTTGTTTTTATCTTTTTATTTTTTTTTCTTTCTTTTCTCTTTATTTTTTCTTTCTTTCCCTTTCTTTTCCCCTGGTTTCAGGTCTTTTCTGATTTGTATAGAGTATATTTGCTGGGGACGTTGTTAACCTGTTAGCATTTTGTTCTCTCATTCATCTATTCTCCTCTGGACAAAATGACAAGACAAAAAAAATCACCTCAGCAAAAAGAACAAGAGATAGTACCGTCAGCCAGGGACCTACTCAATAAGGACATTAGTACGATGTCGGACCTAGAGTTCAGAATCATGACTTTAAAGATACTAGCTGGGCTTGAAAAAAGCGTGGAAGTTATTAGAGAAACCCTTTCTAGAGAAATAAAAGAACTAAAATCTAACCAAGTCAAAATCAAAAAGGCTATTAATGAGGTGCAATCAAAAAATGGGGGCACTAAATGCTAGGATAAATGAGGCAGAAGAGAGAATCAGCGATATAGAAGACCAAATGATGGAAAATAAAGAGGCTGAGAAAGAGAGAAACAACTACAGGATCACGAGGGCAGAATTCGAGAGATAAGCGATATGATAAGACGAAACAACATTAGAATAATTGGGATCCCAGAAGAAGAAGAAAGAGAGAGGGGGGCAGAAGGTATATTGGAGCAAATAATAGCAGAGAACTTCCCTAATGTGAGGAAGGAAACAGGCATCAAAATCCAGGAGGCACAGAGAACCCCTCTCAAAATCAGTAAAAATAGGTCAACACCCGACATCTAATAGTAAAACTTACGAGTCTCAGAGACAAAGAGAAATCCTGAAAGCAGCTTGGGAGAAGAGATATGTAACCTACAATGGTAGAAATATTAGATTGGCAACAGACCTATCCACAGAGACCTGGCAGGCAAGAAAGGACTGGCAGGATATCTTCAGACCACTAAACAAAAAAACTATGCAGCCAAGAATACTATATCCAGCTAGGCTCTCATTGAAAATTGAAGGAGAGATAAAAACCTTCCAGGACAAACAAAAACTAAAGGAATGTGCAAACACGAAACCAGCCCTCCAAGAAATATTGAAAGGGGTCCTCTAAGCAAAGAGAGAGCCTAAAAGCAGCATAGATCAGAAAGGAACAGAGACAATATACAGTCACAGTCACCTTACAGGCAATACAATGGCACTAAATTCATACCTTTCAATAGTTACCCTGAATGTAAATGGGCTCAATGCCCCAATCAAAAGACACAGGCTATCAGATTGGATTAAAAAACAAGACCCATCAATATGCTGTCTGCAAGAGACTCATTTTAGACTCAAAGACACGCCCAGATTGAAAGTGAGGGGGCGGAAAACCATTTACCATGCTAATGGACACCAAAAGAAAGCTGGGGTGGTAATCCTTATATCAGACAAATTAGATTTTAAAACAAAGACTGTAATAAGAGATGAGGAAGGACACTATATCCTATTTAAAGGGTCTATCCAACAAGAAGATCTAACAACTGTAAATATCTATGCCCCTAACATGGGAGCAGCCAATTATGTAAGGCAATTAATAACAAAAGCAAAGAAACACATTGACAACAATACAATAATAGTGGGGGACTTTAACACCCTCCTGACTGAAATGGACAGATCATCTAAGCAAAAGATCAACAAGGAAATAAAGACTTTAAATGACACACTGGACCAAATGGACTTCACAGACATATTCAGAACATTCCATCCCAAAGCAACGGAATACACATTCTTCTCTAGTGCCCATGGAACATTCTCCAGAATTGATCACATCCTAGGTCACAAATCAGGTCTCAACCGGTACCAAAAGATTGGGATTATTCCCCGCATATTTTCAGACCACAATGCTTTGAAACTAGAACTCAATCACAAGAGGAAAGTCGGAAAGAACTCAAATACATGGAGGCTAAAGAGCATTCTACTAAAGAATGAATGGGTCAACCAGGAAATTAAAGAAGAATTAAAAAAATTCATGGAAACCAATGAAAATGAAAACACAACTGTTCAAAATCTTTGGGATGCAGCAAAGGCAGTCCTGAGAGGAAAGTATATAGCAATACAAGCCTTTCTCAAGAAACAAGAAAGGCCTCAGATACATAACCTAACCCTACACCTAAAGGAGCTGGAGAAAGAACAGCAAATAAAGCCTAAACCCAGCAGGAGAAGAGAAATAATAAGGATCAGAGCAGAAATCAATGAAATAGAAACCAAAAGAACAGTAGAACAGATCAACGAAACTAGGAGCTGGTTCTTTGAAAGAATTAACAAGATTGATAAACCCCTGGCCAGATTATCCAAAAGAAAAGAGAAATCAACAAAATCATGAATGAAAGAGGAGAGATCACAACCAACACCAAAGAAATACAAACAATTATAAGAACATATTATGAGCAGCCCTATGCCAGCAAATTAGATAACCTGGAAGAAATGGGTGCATTCCTAGAGATGTATCAACTACCAAAATTGAACCAGGAAGAAATAGAAAACCTGAACAGACCTATAACCACTAAGGAAATTGAAGCAGTCATCAAAAATCTCCCAAAAAACAAAAGCCCAGGGCCAGATGGCTTCCCAGGGGAATTCTATCAGACATTTAAAGAAGAATTAATACCTATTCTCCTGAAACTGTTCCAAAAAATAAAAATGGAAGAAAAACTTCCAAACTCGTTTTACGAGGCCACCATTACCTTGATCCCCAAACCAGACAAAGACCCCATCAAAAAGGAGAATTACAGACCAATATCCTTGATGAACATGGATACAAAAATTCTCACCAAAATACTAGCCAATAGGATCCAACAGTACATTAAAAGGATTATTCACCATGACCAAGTGGGCTTTATCCCTGGGCTGCAAGGCTGGTTCAACATCCGCAAATCAGTCAACGTGATACAATACATTAACAAAAGAAAGAACAAGAATCATATGATCCTCTCAATAGATGCAGAAAGAGCATTTGACAAAGTACAGCATCCTTTCTTGATCAAAACTCTTCACAGTATAGGGATAGAGGGTACATACCTCAATATCATAAAAGCCATCTATGAAAAACCTACAGCAAATATCATTCTCAATGGGGAAAAGCTGAGAGCTTTTCCCCTAGGTCAGGAACGCGGCAGGGATGTCCACTATCACCACTGCTATTCAACATAGTATTAGAAGTCCTAGCCACAGCAATCAGACAACAAAAAGAAATCAAAGGCATCCAAATCGGCAAAGAGGAAGTGAAACTCTCACTCTTTGCAGATGGTATGATACTGTATGTGGAAAACCCAAAAGACTCCACCCCAAAACTGCTAGAACTCATACAGGAATTCAGTAAAGTGGCAGGATATAAAATCAATGCACAGAAATCAGTGGCATTCCTATACACCAACAACAAGACAGAAGAGAGACAAATCAAGGAGTCAATCCCATTTACAATTGCACCCAAAACCATAAGATACCTAGGAATAAATTTAACCAAAGAGGCAAAGGATCTGTACTCAGAAAACTATAAAATACTCATGAAAGAAATTGAGGAAGACACAAAGAAATGGAAAAACGTTCCATGCTCACGGATTGGAAGAACAAACATTGTGAAGATGTCAATGCTTCCTAGAGCAATCTACACATTCAATGCAATCCCCATCAAAATAACATCCACTTTTTTCAAAGAAATGGAACAAATAATCCTAAAATTTGTATGGAACCAGAAGAGACCCCGATTAGCCAGAGGAATATTGAAAAAGAAAAGCAAAGCTGGAAGTCCGGAATCACAATTCCGGACTTCCCACTCTATTACAAAGCCGTCATCATCAAGACAGTATGGTACTGGCACAAAAACAGACACATAGATCAATGGAACAGAATACAGAGCCCAGAAATGGACCCTCAACTCCATGGTCAACCCGTCTTTGACAAAGCAGGAAAGAATGTCCAATGGTAAAAAGACAGTCTCTTCCACAAATGGTGTTGGGAAAATTGGACAGCCACATGCAGAAGAATGAAACTGGACCATTTCCTTACACCACACACAAAAATAGACTCCAAATGGTTGAAAGACCTAAACGTGAGACAGGAGTCCATCAAAATCCTAAAGGAGAACACAGGTAGCAACCTCTTCAACCTCAGCCGCAGCAACTTCTTCCTAGAAACATCGCCAAAGGCAAGGGAAGCAAGGGCAAAAATGAACTATTGGGATTTCATCAAGATAAAAAGCTTTTGCACAGCAAAAGAAACAGTCCACAAAACCAAAAGACAACCAACAGAATGGGAGAAAATATTTGCAAATGACATATCAGATAAAGGGCTAGTATCCAAAATCTATAAAGAACGTATCAAACTCAACACCCAAGGAACAAATAATCCAATCAAGAAATGGGCAGAAGACATGAACAGACATTTTTCCAAAGAAGACATCCAAATGGCCAACAGACACATGAAAAAGTGCTCAACATCGCTCGGCATCAGGGAAATCCAAATCAACACCTCAATGAGATAGCACCTCACACCAGTCAGAATGGCTAAAATGAACAAGTCAGGAAACGACAGATGTTGGCGGGGATGTGGAGAAAGGGGAACCCTCCTACACTGTTGGTGGGAATGTAAGCTGGTGCAACCCCTCTGGAAAACAGTATGGAGGTTCCTCAAACAGTTGAAAATAGAGCTACCATACGATCCAGCAATTGCACTACTGGGTATTTACCACAAAGATACAAATGTAGGGATCTGAAGGGGTACGTGCACCCCGATGTTTATAGCAGCAATGTCCACAATAGCCAAACTGTGGAAAGAGCCAAGATGTCCATCGACAGATGAATGGATAAAGAAGTGGTATATATACACAATGGAATATTATGCAGCCATCAGAAAGAATGAGATCTTGCCATTTGCAACGACGTGGATGGAACTGGAAGGTGTTATGCTGAGTGAAACAAGTCAATCAGAGAAAGACATGTATCATATCACCTCACTGATATGAGGAATTCTTAATCTCAGGAAACAAACTGAGTGTTGCTGGAGTGCTGGGGGGTGGGAGGGATGGGGTGCCTGTGCGAAAGACATTGGGGAGGGTATGTGCTATGGTGAGCGCTGTGAATTTTGCAAGACTGATGAATCACGGATCTGTACTTCTGAAACAAATAATGCAACATATGTTAAGAAAAAAGAAAAAGAAGAAGATAGCAAGAGGGGAAGAATGAAGGGGAGTAAGTCGGAGGGGGAGACGAACCATGAGAGACGATGGACTCTGAAAAACAAACTGAGGGTTCTAGAGGGGAGGGGGTGGGGGGATGGGTTAGCCTGGTGATGGGTATTAAAGAGGGCATATTCTGCGTGGAGCACTGGGTGTTATGCACAAACAATGAATCATGGAACACTACATCAAGAACTAATGATGTAATGTATGGTGATTAACATAACAATAAAAAATTTTTAAAAACAATTAGTACATTTTTAAGGTTTCTCATGATGAGAAATTTCAAGATCTACTCTCCTAGCTACTTTCAAATATACAATACAATATTATTAACTATAGTCACCACACAGTACATTATATTCCCATGACTTATAACTGCAGATTTGTGCCTTTCGACCACCTTGAATTTGCCCACCCTGCCACCCTCCTCAGACTCAGACAACCACCAGTCTGTTCTCCATAACTGTGAACTTTGTTTTGGCTTTTTGTGCAACAATTTTTTAGTACATTGCACTAAGAAGTAGTACAATGTCCCATGTTTAGCAGTTGTTTAATGTTATCTCTGATATAAAAATCAACTTCCTGAGACAGTTTTGGTATATATGCTTTTAAATTCTACCTAAATTTTAATAGTTTATGTGACGTGTACCTACATCTAAGTGCAAAAATAATTCCTGTCGTGTAATTTAAATGTATAGTTATCCAATAGTTTTAAATGGCATTGATTTTGAAGGAGTCACGTTAATATGGAAGTGCTTCAAATCTTCTCCTCTGACTTCTTGTGTTTGTTTCACACCACTCTCGTTCTATTTCTGGGTGCTGCTTGATTAAAGTGTTTTATGTAACAATATACCCACCAGGATTACTGCCTTAGTTCCTACTTTGGTCTAGTGCTTTTGGAAAAAGAAAATTACATAACAAGAAGCTTGGCTCCCCTGCAAAATTATGTCCCTGACTTTCAAGGCTCCTTGGCAATCCTTTGTCCAGACCCAGTTTATTCTCTAGTACATTCTCCTCCAGTTCTGTTCCAGAACGTCTCCTCACCCCCCTGCCCTGTGCTCTGCCCTGCCACAGCCTCTCTACAGCTGCCTTCATTCTGCGCTGACATTTGGGTAGAAATCCCACAACTTTTACACCTTCCACGTCAAAATGGCTCTCAGACGTCACCATCTCTGTTCTCAGAGGAAGGAATGTTCCAACTCCTTCCCGGATTTGCCAGCCCAACTTGCATCACAAATGCACATCCTCAGCTCCACTTGCCCAGTCGGTGCTCCTAAAACACGCCCTCATCCCCTCACCTACAAGTACAAAGCTTCCTTCACCTTGCTCGCCCTCGGAGGATGGCGAGATGCTCCCACCTGCCTCTCTGGGCTGCAGTCACGAAGTTGCAGTGTTCCCCCAAGCCCTGGCCAGCCTCTCCTGCTGAGCCGCAGATGCAAACCCCACTCCCCCGCACCACCCCACCCCCCACCCCCCACCCCCCCCCGCCCCCCGCCCCCCCGCCCCCCGCCGGCTCCTTCTTTGCTGGGACTTCAGCCAGAAGCTGCAGAGGCACCCTCCTCCCCAGGCTGCCCTGAGCCTCCATGCGCCATGTCTTTTTTCCCCAAACCTCGATCCCCTGTCCAGTTGCCTGTGAGATGTGCCCGGTGGGTGCTTCGCCGGCAGTTGCAACAACGGGCATCCCACCAGCCCTGCCCTGCTCCCAGTTGCTGTCCTTTCTCACCTGGGCTATCGCAGCGGCTTCCCCGCTATTCTCCCTGCTCCCTTCTGCCCAATCCAGTTCATTCCCGAGGCGGACGTCCACCTAATCTTAGTTTCCAGGGAAATTCCATGTACCGTAAAATTAGCCATTTTGAAGTATACAATTCAGTGGCATTTGGCACATTCAAAATATTATGCAACCATCACCTCCATCTAGTTCCGACGTATTTTTGCCACCACAGAGGGAAACCTTATACCCATGAAGCAGTCACTCCCCATTCCCCCTTTTCCTTTGCCCTTAGAACCACCGATCAACTTTCTGTAGATTTCTGTGGATTTACCTAATCTGGACTTTTCTCTTTTTTTTAAGATTTTATTTCTTTGAGAGAGAGCAAGAGAGAGAGAATGCGCACAGAGGGAAAGACAGAGGGAGAAGCCTAGACTCCCCACTGAGCAGAGAGCCCGACATGGGGCTTGATTCCAGGACCCTGAGATCAGGCTCCAAACTGAAGGCAGAGGCATAATGGACTGAGCCATCCAGGTGCCCCTAATCTGGACATTTCATATAAATACAATAGGTGACCTTGTGTGTCTGGCTTCTTAGCATGATGCTTTTGAGGTTCTTCCATAATGTAGCATGTATCTGTATTTGATCCCTTTTTGTGGCTGAGTGCTATTCCATTATATCGATATACCACCTTTTGTTTATCCATTCATCATTTGATGGACGTTTGGGTTTTTTCCACCTTTTGACAATTGCATATAGCACTGCTCTGAATGTTTGTATATGAGTGCTTGTTTGAATACTAATTTTTAATTCTTTTGGATAAATCCCTAGGAATTGGATTGCATGGTCACATGGTGATTCTATGTTAAACATTCTGAAGAACTGCCAGACTGTTTTCTAGAGCAGGTGTGCCATTTTACATTCCCACCAGCAATGTACAACAGTTCCAATTTCTCTGCTTCCTTGCCAACACTTATTTTCCTTTTTCAAAAAAAAAAAATATAGTCATCCCAGTGGGTCTGAAGTATTATCTCATTGTAGCAGAGCAATCTCATTTTTAATGTAAAATTAAAACCTGCTACTTGCCTAACCCACTTTCACCTTTTCCCATTCCCCCACCTTCCTTCTGCCCTTAGGATAAAGTCAGCCTAACTCCATCTTACCCCCAGTCTCTTCATTCCCGCTGTCTTCTCTTCAGTTCCCAAATACGCCTTGCCCGAGTCCACCTCAGGGACTGTCCCTGCTCTGCTCACTCTGCCCGGAACCCTTCCTCTCGCAGCCCATCCCTCCCAGCCCCATCGCTGCCCTGGGTGACTCCTCTTTCTCCTCCAGATCTCAGCCTCAAGGCCGCTTCCTCCGAGACTACCCACCGGCATTTAGCTTCCACGGTTGCAGGGAAAATGTGATTTAAGCCCAAAACTGGCTTGGCTGCTTCTGCCTGCTAACAGAGAGGGTGGCGTGATCCTTCCTGGGAAAACCCATCTTTACACAGGCCCTTAGGCTTACAGACGAATAACTCTGAGTCCCCTGCCAGGTTTGCTGCGCTGCAAAAGGATGAGACTCTTCATCCTGTGAAATCGGTCTGCATCAGAAGCTGGGGTAGAGGGTGCTTCTGAAGGGGCTTGGAAAGCAAGAAGCGGGGGACACGTGGGGAGCCTTGAGGCCGGAGGAAGACACCAGACATTAAAGGCCCAGCACCCACAGGGAAAGGTGACCAGGGAGAGCAGCGCCGGCTGCCAGGTGGCAAGGAGGCTAAAGGAGTGGCGGATGTGGGTTTGGCTGTTTCGCGTGCACCTGCACCTCCCCTGGCCTTCACTGAAGACGCACGGACAAGAGTCCTGAGTGAATGACTTCAGAGGAAATCAAGGGGAATGAACCAAGGGCGATTGGCTAGGAGAAGAAGACTGCAGTGCTGCGGAGTTAGACCCAGTGACACAGCTCAGCGAACGAAAGAAACCTCAGAGCTGGAGGCCGCAGAAGCTCTGGAATCCACCGGTGTCTTGGGAAGGCACTGCATTGACTACAGGGCGCGGGATAAAAGCTCCAAGCCACTTTTATTTCAATCCCCAGCACAGTTGGGGCTCAGCCACATGTGGGTATTTCACAGCAGCTCATGTGACACATCTCCTCCTTTGCTGTCATCCCACAGAGTTATTTGTTTTATGTCTGCCTTCCCACCAGGCTAAGCGTGGGGCAGTCAGGGGTGTCTGTCTGCATGCTGCATCCCGGTGCCCCTCTCCAGCAGGCGCATAAAGATATTTGCTGAGTGAATAAACTTATTTCTAACCAGAATTTGAGGTGGGTTAGGAAAGGAACAAAAGATACTAAAATGGGGTAATTTCATGTTTTTTATTTCCCTCCCCTTCACTGGAAATAGAGCGAAAAAGATAATTGGAAAATTCCAGATGCCTAAAATTATAGGAATAAGTTTATTTGCTAGAAGGTTGGAAGAGGTTGGGATTGCCTTATCAGAATGTCCCATAAGCACTTCAAAAGCAACCTGTCAACTATAAAAATATCAGAAGGAAGTAAAACCTTGTGTTCTTGACCTTGGCATAAGGAAGACTTTCTTAGACAAGGCCCACTGAAAAAGCAAAAGTCCTAACTCAGAGGTTGGTATAATTTAAAAATCTCTGTACTATAAAAATAACCAAAAAAAAAAAACCTTAATTGCTAAAATAGAACAAAGGCTTGGCACTGACAGTAATATGTATTAAAACTAATGTATTAATAAGAACGAATAACGTAATTAAACTATGAAGCAAAGAAGAAATTACCCAATACAAACTTAAGCCAGTTCCTCTTCAGCAAAAAGAAGATAATACAAATAGCCAGTAATCATAGGAAGAAATGTTCAGTGTTTCTAGAATTAATAAAATACAAATTAAAATGAGGTAAAGGTTTTTCACCCATAAATTGCAAAACTTCCAAAGTTGTGTAACACTCTAAGCATTGGTGGGAGCATGTACATTGGTATAGCTACTTTGGCAAATCTATTGACATTTAAATGCACACACCCTTTGATTTCACTTCCCCACATGTATCCTATAGAAACACATGTGCACAAGGAAACGTGACAAATATGTTTACAGAAGCATTTGTTGAAATGGAAAGAATTGGAAAACATCTCACTAATGACTCAAGAGTAGAATGTGTGTATTATGAAATACTATGCAGTTGTTTTAAAAAATAAGGTGGATCTCCGTGCACGAACAGGATTGTATCGACAAGATATATAGTTAAGTAAAAGAAAGCAAGTCGCAGAGATGTACATATAATGTTATACCTGCTCTTTACAAAACACAACAGAGGGCGCCTAGGTGGCTCAGTCGTTAGGCATCTGCCTTCAGCTCAGGTCATGATCCCAGGGTCCTGGGATCGAGTCCAGAATCGGGCTCCTTGCTCAGCTGAGAGTCTGCTCCTCTCTCTGCCTCTGCTTCACCCCCTGCTCATGCTCACTCTCTCAAATAAATTTTAAAAATATATATTTAAAAAACACAACAGATTCCAACAAATTATCACCAGGTGGAGGAAGAAAGGCATGACATTGACCAAAGGACATTAGACTTCTTACGTATAACATTCCAAATTTTTGCAAGGCAAATGTAACTGCATACTGTTTGTATTTTACAGTAATTTGCAATTAAATGCATGACAGGAAGACACTCTAGGGCAATAAGAAGAGAGGAACTAGTGATATACTAAGCAGAAGAAGCCAGACACTAAAGAGTGCTTTCCAAGTAAATCCACGGAGATGAAGTTGTGCATGGGTGAAATCCATGAAGATGAGGAACAAGCAAAACTATTCTGTAGTGGGAACAAAAACCAAAGCTATGGTTCTTCTGAGCATGGTGGAGACAAACCAGTGAAGGGCACTAGGGTGATGGAAAGATGGGGCTCCTGTGGATGAATCCATTGTGAAAATTGGACAGTTGGGATCAGTGCATTTCAATGTCTGTAAGTTGACCTCAAGAAATGAAATGGGGGCGCCTGGGTGGCTCAGTCGTTAAGCGTCTGCCGTCGGCTCAGGTCATGATCTCAGGGTCCTGGGATCGAGCCCCGCATCGGGCGGCAGGAAGCCTGCTTCTCCCTCTCCCACTCCCCTTGCTTGTGTTCCCTCTCTCGCTGCCTCTCTCTGTGTCAAATAAATAAATAAAATCTTTAAAAAAAAAGAAATGAAATGAATAAAATTGTCTAGCTTTGTGTCTGTCATGATACAATGTTTGAAATTTTCATTTTACCCCAAGTTGACCTGATGCATTCTTCCTGAAACACACTCAACCTCGCTTTCCCATCTCTGCCGTCCTCCCCTTGGTGACGTCATGAAGCCCAGCTCACACTCCGCAAGAGGATGGCCAGGTGACCCTGGCCACACACAGCACCGTTTGAGGAGGAGGGGAGTGTGTCCCATTTGTTAAATGTGGCTGGTGGGCAGGTGTTTTGTTTGTGGAGAATGTGCGTTGTGGGGACAGCGTGGCCAGCCCCACGAAGGGGACAGCGGACGGCAATCGTGAGGCATCTACTGTGCTACCTGATCAGTATGTTCCGTGTTCAGGAGTCAGTTTACACAGATGGGAAGCAGAATAGATGAGGAGGAAAAGGATACCAGTTCAGCTTTTTAATTATGGAAAAGTTGGAAAGGGGAAAGAAACAAAGCAAATGGGCATGTGCTCTTGAGAGAGAAAAATGTGGCCTGAGAGTGGTGGTTCTCTGCTGGCCTCCAAAGGACCTTCTCTTCAGATCGTACAGGGAGGGGCACCCATATGTGGAATTTCAGCAAAGATGGGAGCTAGGCTGGAAAGGGGGGGCGGGGCTGGTGACTGGTATTCCTAACAAGGAAGACGTACTTCCCACCAAATGAATGAAGGAAAGATTTAAAAGGTTAAATACGTTGGGGTTGTGTTGAGGATTTAATGAATGATTGCACTGGGAAAAATACCTGGCGTTAAATAGCAGGCATACATGTTATCTAGAAGGAATGGCAGCAGCTACAGCAGTAATAACATGAAACAAACTGAAATTCAGACTATTTTGGCTTTTTGCAAATATGTCTCAGTTAATTTTAGTTTTAAGAACTTCAACCTATCTCGGTTGGAAGAAAAAGCAAAGAGAGAAAATAGAACATTTTTACAAGTTGGTCCAGATTGATAGGGGATGTGGTAGTTTCCTCCTTTGGGTTAGAGACGGAGGTGTGGCCAGCCTGGAGACTCAACCAGTCCCTGATGTGAGGGAGGCTGGGGCAGATGGTCAAATAGCATCAAGACAAGAGGCTGAGGGAAGCATGGAGGCCAAAGCACCTTTGCACCACAACCATCCAAGTTTTAGGCCAAAGCTGAACTATGGGTTCTTCTCCCCCACTCCTCAAGGTCTCCTAAATCTCATACATTAATGGTTGGACGGGCTGATCTTCCATGTTGGAGGACTGGGTCCAAATTATATGTAAAAAACATTTTTAGGGGCACCTGGGTGGCTTAGTGGGTTAAGCATCTACCTTTGGCTCAGGGCATGATCCCAGGGTCCTGGAATCGAGCCCCACATCGGGATCCTTGCTCAGTGGGGAGTCTGCTTCTCCCTCTACCTCTGCCCCTCCCTCCACTCATGCTTATGCTCTCTCTCTCAAATCAATTTTTTTTAAATCTTTAAAAAGTATTTTTATTCAGATAAAATACATACGAAATTTGCCGTTTTAAGCGCAGTAAGTGTAGAATTCAGTGGCTTGAAGTACATCTACAGTGTTGTGCAAACATCACCATGATCTGTTTCCAAAACGTTCCATCAGCCCAATATGTGGGTACCTTTTACCTCCCCTGACTTGATAAATGATGTTTTTATAATTGAATATTAGGGCTAGAAGTCTAGATTAGACATAATCTCCAATCACTTCATTTGTATAGATCAGGAAATCAATGTTCATAAAAGGTTTTATTCAAGGCCACAAAACTAGATGATGGCAAGGCTGATCCAGTTTCTTGATTCCCAGTCAAGAGCTCAGTCCCCAGGGAGGTGTTTCTACCATATACCTTACTTATTCTGCTTCCACTGCTTCTAGCTACCCAGATTAATGAGTCTATTGCAGAGGTCATAATGTCAAATACCTGCCAGAACCTATAGGCTCAAGATAGACATTCAAGAGGTGTTTCTTGGATAAGGGAATTAATAAATCTGACAACGTGAAGAGGTTAATAAATCTTCCCAGCTAAACTAGAACAGCCCAGGTGCCTGGGTGGCTCATTCGGTTAAGTGTCTGACTCCTCATTTCAGCTCAGGTCATTATCCCAGGGTGGTGAGATGGATCCCCACCTGGGGCTCCCTGCTGAGAGAGGATCCTGCTTAAGATTGTCTCTCTTCTTCTGCCCCGCCCCTACCTCCCACTCACACATGCATACGAACTCGCTCTCTCTCATAAATAAATAAATAAGCAAACAAACCAGAGCAGCCGACTTTAACATTATTTCCATATAGATAGCCAGTTTTTAGATTTAGATTTAAATTTGGATGTGAAATGTCTTAATATTCAACATTATATGGTAAAAAATATGTTTGGAGGCCATAGTCATTATTCAGACCTCTGTACCTCCAGAAATCCAGGTGTGCGGTGTAAGAACCACCAGAGAAATATGAGTCCCTAGTAGCATGGAATAGACACTGGATAGCTTTTTTATTGGATTAGTGAGTAAATACATCATGAATTCACTCCACCACATTTTCTCCATAGGCTTGAACACTGGAGGTAGTCAAGAAAAGCCTATAGAAAAAATTCTTGTGTTCAATAGGAAATTGACAGTCAAGTTACTTATTTACTTATTCATTCATTGACTTATTGATTCACAAATACATTGACTAGATATTGTGTACCAGGCTCTGTGCTAGATATTGGATATACAGAGAACAGGAATCCACAGCCTTTGCCTTCCAGGAACTCACAAGCTCAAGTCAATAATATGTCAAGCTTGTAACTATAATAAATGTTATAACTGTTATCGGAAGGTTGGTGCTCAGTGCAAGTATAATGCAAGTGCACAGGTGGGGAGTGTTGAGGGGCTCGGGGGAAGGTCAAGTGATAGAAAAAACTAGGAATAGTTTACCAGTGAAAGATGAAAAAGGGGGTAGTTGTGTAGATGGTGATTATTACTCCACAATTCTACCCTCCTCTTATCTATATTAGAATGGATGCTGTTCAGGAGTGGTGATGAGCCTCGTTGTTCAATTAACATTTTACTACACTTCCCTTAAGCTACAGATATCTTTAAAACCTTATGTTATTGTCTCCCTTTTAGTGACTAGAGTACTAACTACAGAAGTGCATCAGGATTTATTTACAAGGATATATACTATCGTATTATCTCGTTTTTTAAATTTTATTTATTTATTTATTTTATTTTATTATGTTGTGTTAATCACCATACATCACATCATTAGTTTTTGATGTAGTGTTCCATGATTCATTGTGCATAACACCCAGTGCTCCATGCAGAACGTGCCCTCTTTAATACCCATCACCGGGCTAACCCATCCCCCCACCCCCTCCCCTCTAGAACCCTCAGTTTGTTTCTCAGAGTCCATCGTCTCTCATGGTTCATCTCCCTCTCCGATTCCCCCCCTTCATTTTTCCCTTCCTGTTTTCTTCTTCTTCTTCTTCTTCTTCTTCTTCTTCTTCTTCTTCTTCTTCTTCTTCTTCTTCTTCTTCTTCTTCTTTTTTTAACATATAATGTATTACTTGTTTCAGAGGTAAGGTCTGTGATTCAACAGTCTTACACAATTCACATCGCTCACCATAGCACATACCCTCCCCAATGTCTATCACCCAGCCACCCCATCCCTCCCACCCCCCACCACTCCAGCAACTCTCAGTTTGCTTCCTGAGATTAAGAATTCCTCATATCAGTGAGATCATATGATACTTGTCTTTCTCTGATTGACTTATTTCGCTTAGCATAATACCCTCTGGTTCCATCCACATCATTGCAAATGGCAAGATTTCATTACTTTTGATGGCTACATAATATTCCATTGTGTATATATACCACATCTTCTTTATCCATTCATCTGTTGATGGACATCTTGGCTCTTTCCACAGTTTGGCTATTGTGGACATTGCTGCTATAAACATCGGGGTGCACGTACCCCTTCGGATCCCTACATTTGTATCTTTGGGGTAAGTACCCAGTAGTGCAATTGCTGGGTCGTATGGTTCTATTTTCAACTTTTTGAGGAACCTCCAAACTGTTTTCCAGATTGGGTGCACCAGCTTGCATTCCCACTAACAGTGTAGGAGGGTTCCCCTTTCTCCGCATCCCCGCCAACATCTGTCATTTCCTGACTTGTTAATTTTAGCCATTCTGACTGGTGTGAGGTGCTATCTCACTGAGGTTTTGATTTGGATTTCCCTGATGCCGAGCCATGTTGAGCACCCAGCTGGTCCTACTCTCCATCCTTCCTGAGGTCCTCAGGACCTTCAATGCCATGAGATATCTATATGCGTTGTAAGAATTTTTCCTTTTTTGCTGAATCTGAATCAACTTGGCTGTTGTTTCTTGGAATCTGGAGGTCTGTCTAATAACAAAGATCTTTGAGAGCATTGGGCAAGAAGGCAATCCCACTAAGAGAGCTACGTAATGATGCTCTTCTGTGAGGACAAGACTGCATTTCTCAACTCAGGCTTCCATCACTGAGCCCGCCAGGCACTTGGCTGGTGCTTGACCCATGCTTCCTGACTGGCAATGAATGAATGATGGAGAGCTGTGCCTTTACTATCGCTTGCTCTACATTCCTATTTAATAATCAGCAAAAAATGTATATCTGGGGTCATGAAAAGGACATTTCTGAGTCACCTCCCCTCTCTCCTATAGGAAAAATACTAAATATATGTAGCATGGGAAATGTCAGCTTTTATTAAATTCCATGATAATTCCATTGGCGTTCAAATTCACTTTTAAGTAAAGGCTAGGCATAGGTGAAAACCTCTTCTTAATTGCTTAGGGGCAAGGAGCTTCATTTGGAAAAAACAGGAAGTTCCTCATCAAAGGAAAAGAATGCAGGTTGATGTACAATGTCATCCAATGGCACATCTCACAATTTATTATTCCTTGGTCAGACATTTAGGAGCAGCCATAGTGTGCAACTTCCAGGCCATTCTCTCTTTTAAACATTATGGAGAGTTAGAGGGAGAAAGTGCAGAATCATTTGAATTGAGTCTTTTTTCCCCCAAGGCAATAGGACAAAATATGTATGGTATATAAATAGCGTAACTTGTAAAAGTTTTGGGTTTTTTGAAATCATGAAACCAGGTCAAATCTCTAAAGTTTCCAACAACTCCAAAAATCTTACTTTGGAAATAAGAGCATATGTTTCAAAGCTGAGGAAGCACTTGCATTAATAGCACTACTGAATGTTGTTAACAGTGTGAAGTCTTTAAGAAGTTGTCTGACCTACTAAATTTAAATAGGAGGTTTAAAAAGTTTAAAAAGTTCTGGAAATTGTATAATGCTCTACCTTCAAATTGCAATGTCAGACTGCTCATTGACATAGTCAATTGCCAATTTAAGACTCTTGCCCCACATCTATGGCTTCTACAGGCCTGTAACCTGGAAGGGAAAAGTTGGTAGGGTCAATAGCAAAGAAAGGGAACTGAATCCCAGCCATCCAAATATTTGAAATGCCTTGTCTTTGACTCTTTGGAAAATAGACTTGTGATTTTTACTCAAGAGGCTTACATGTTGAAGGTTAATACTTGTGTTAAATTCCTCTCTCGAATCATGAAGATGTTCAAGGAGCCTCTGCCACATGCCAGGCACTGTGCTGAGCCCTGGGGATACAGTGGTGAAGGAAAAGAACAAGTTCTTCTCGCATCTGTCCCACCTGACAAATGACCTTCAAGTTCAGATCTGAAGGGTGAGTCATGGTCATGTGACCAAGGAAAGGGCCGGTGTTCCAGACAAGGGAAGAGCGCATTAGAAGGCCCAAATGAAACCCAAAACTTCTTGAGTTGTAGTTTGAAATACGATACGTACCTGTGTTGGGGCTCCTGGCTGGCTTAGTCTGTAGAGCAGGCGACTCTTGGTCTCAGGGTTGTAAGTTCGAGCCCCATGTTGGGTGTAGAGATTCCTTAGAAATAAAATCTTTTTAAAAAAAAATTTACCTGTATTAATCTTAGTTTTTATTTTCTGTATTTATTTTCCATATTTCTGTATTTTATTTTCTGTATTTCTGTATTTTATTTTCTGTATTTTCTGTAGATGCTTTGGTATCTTGAGGCTTTGAGGAGCCAGGAAGAGACTGCTACCCCCAGGATTAGCCAATTCCTAGAGATTGCAAATGGGATTTTTCTTTTCTTTTTTTTTAATGATTTATTTTTTACCAAATCTTATTTATGTATTTATCTGAGAGAGAGAGAGACAGAGACAGAGATAGCAACAGAGAGAGAGCACAGGCAGGGAGGAGAGGGAGAGGCAGGCTCCCCACCGAGCAGGGAGCCAGATGTGGGGCTTGATCTCAGACCCCTGGGATCATGACCTGAGCCAAAGGCAGACGTTTCACCAAGGAGCCACCCAGGCATCCCCAAACATGACTTTTCATATGTAAACCAACCATTCCTGAGTCCTTACCTCCACCCACCTCCTTTTATGAGGTTCCTGTAGTCTAGGACACTATCCTCCTGGCATAAGCCCCAAGCCCAGGTACAACTAGGGATTACCCCTGTGGCCCAGTGAGTGCTGAAATATTCAAACTAGCCCATCCTAAATCTGCTTACCCTGCCTTTCCTTGCCTTTTCCACAGAAACCAAAATAAAGGCTCATGCTCATTTCTTCTCCACATTCTTTTGGCCTCCTCACCCACCCTGGTGTTTCCCCCAAGTGGCCTTGCACAGCATAGCATTCCCTGCTCTCTTGGGAACTGTGAGTGACAAAGTATCTCCCCACCCCACCCCACCCTACCCCTGCCATATTTTATTGAGATACAATTGACCAATAACATTGTTATTAGCTTTAGGTGGGCAACGTGATGATTTGATATATGTACCTATTGCAAAATGATTACCATGATAAGTTCAGTAAACATCCATCAAATTATCTTTGAAATGGCAGTCATCTCTTGATCTGTTGGCCTCACCACACCTGAATAAAAACAAAATCCCCAGTACATTCTAAAGCAGTACCTAACTCACATGTTGTCATAGAGTGATCAAAACTGAAAAATATTGTCAGGATAAGTACTGCCCAAGAAATATTAGTATACGCATTACTAAAAATATTTCAAATGCAAAACCGAAAAAAAAAGTTTCTTTTAAAAATGCCACATATAATAGAATGGCACTCACTTATTGAACATACAGATTTGTTGAATACGCCTTGTACCAGGCACTGTGCGAGGTACTTGGATACAACTGTGAACAGAACAAAGATCTCAGTCCTATAGAGCTTATATTCTAGTGGGGAAGAGTGAAATTCTTTTTTTAAAAAATAAGGATGTAGATAGATATAAAAACATAGTGTAAAGGAAAAAAAATTTGCAGGAATGGGTTGGTCCAGTGGAGTTCATTGAGAAGGTGAGGTTTGATCTAAGACTTGAAGGAGATGAGGGTCATGTGGTTATCTGAGGGAAGAGCCTTCCAGGCAGAGGTCCAGCCAGTGAAGGGCCTTAGGATAAGATCTTGTGTGGCTGTTCAAGAAAGAGCAAGGCTGGAACAGTGCAGCTGAAACTCGTGAATGGACGGGAAAGACTGACAAGGGTAGGGGAGTGACAAGGACAGAGAAGTAAGAAGTAGGAGGTGGTGGAAGGGCAGACTTTGTTGGGCCTTATTTCAAGGACTTTGGCTTTTATTGTGAGTGAAATGGAGAGCCACTAGAGGGTTCTGAGCAGAGGAGTAACATGACCTTAGTTGGGATTTTAAAGGATAACCCTGGATCCATGCTGAAGACACACAAAAGAGTACAAGGGTAGAAGAAAGGAGCCATTGGGACAGCTACTTAATAATCCAAGCAAAGATGATGGCCACTCATACTGAGATGGTGGCAGTGAAGATGGTGAGAGGTGACCGGAGTTTGGATATATTTGAAAGGTCGAGTCAACAGAATTTCTTGACCAATTGGATGTGAAGCGTAAAAGGGAAGAGTATAGGATGATGTCAACATGTTGGCATGAGCAACTAGAAGGATGGGTTGCCATCAACCAAGATGAAAAAAGACTGTGATAATGAGACATTGGGTGTACAGTATGGAGAAGAGAGAGAGGCTTCTGTTGGTAATATAAATTGGAGAGTGGTCAGCACATAGACAAAGTCATGAGAGTGGTTAAGAGTAATGGAAGATGAAGAAGAAATGATGGAAGACTCAGTCCTGGGGAGCAGAATCTTCATTCGTGATGAAAATTAAGTGATCAATATAAGGAAATCATGGGTATCCATGTGAAGAGATAGGATGAAGAATTCTAAAATTGTTGAGAGCCCACAGAATATAGAAAAATATTTATTGGCATGGGAACAAAGCAGTATATAAAATTGTATGTAAATATGACTCCATTGCTGTAATATGCGTGTAGATAATGCACTTAGTGATAACTATGTGGATGAATTTATGAGGCAGAGAGAGGGAAAAGCCATACAAAACTGTTTTGTCTTCTTTTTTAAGATTTTATTTATTTATTTGAGAGAGAGAATGAGCAGTGAGAGTGGGAGAGGGACAAGCAGACTCCCCGCTGAGCAGGGAGCCAGACATGCGGGGCTCGATCCCAGGACCCTAGGATCAAGACCTGAGCCGAAGGCAGACACTCAACCGACTGAGCCCCCCAGGCGCCCCCATATAAAATGGTTAACAGCAGTTTTCTCTAGATGGCAAAACTGCAGGTTACTTCTCCCTACTTCCTAATTTATTATATTTTCTAAATTTTTTGTAGTGAATATACATTATCTTTATAATCAGGGGGAAAGTTTTTTTTGAAAATCAGTTTCTCTCATTTTCAGAAGTAATAAAAATGTTACCTTTCTACAGCGACCATATTTTTAAACAATTTTTTCAATAAACTAAGATACCTATGGGTTAATTTAGTGTGTTTACAGATCATTTGTCAGTAATTCAGTAATCGTGGATTGTTGGATGAAATCAAGCATGTGTCTTTCTTTGAAAGTGAACTATTGGTGGGAAATCTTGCCTAGCAAAACCATGAAATCATTATGCAGAACTTCTAATCATCTGCTACCTAGAACTCCAGGAGTCATTCCTCATTTTCAAGTGTTCTTAATCTTCTGGCCAAAAATATGGAAGCCACTTTTGCTTTCTCTTTCTCTCACATTCCATTTCCAATCCATCAGGAAATCCTTTTGGCTCTGCTTTCAGAACATATCCAGATGTGATCACTTCTCATCACTTCCCCTCTCTCTAGTCAAAGTCACCATCATCCCTTCTCTGGGTTACTCAAACAAACTACTCACTGGTCTCCTTGTTTCCCCATTGATCTCCTGTGTGGCAGCCAGTGTGTGTAAAATGACTCTGAGGAGGGCACTCTTCAGCTACAAACCCTTCAAACCCTGTGTGAACTCACATCACACTGAGTGAAAGACAAAGTCCGGACACGTCTGTGTGACCTTACACAATCTATTTCGCCACACATGCACTACCACCCTATCCCCCAGGAGAGTCTTTGACATCATTCGTGGCCAGGGATTCCCTGTCTCACTCACTCTCCTCTAGCCATACTGGCCTCGCTGTGGCTTGAACGTGCCAGGCATGTTCCGTGTTCTACCTCAGGGTCTCAACAGTGGCTGGTCCCTCTGCAGAACACATTTCCTTCTGATACCCGGCAATGTCAACTCTGTTTATCCACTTCATGTCTGCTCAAAGGTCACTTTCTCAATGTACCTGGTCCCCTCTTCCTGAACTCTTAATTCCCTGTGTCCTGCTCTATTTTTTCTTACCAAACATTTGTCATCTTATAACATACTATCTAATTTCTTCGTTTACCATATTTAGTATTTCTTTTCTATCTGCCCCTATTGGGATGTAAGCTCCATGAAGGCAGAGATTTTTACTTTTGTTCACTGATATATTCCAGGTGCCTAGAACGGCGCTAACATGTAGTAAATTTTTATTGTTGAATTACCTCATTACGATAGGGTGCATTTTTTACACACCCCTTAGCAACCCATCAATGACATGCTGATCCCTGTTCTGGTACACTAGGAAAGAGAAACTAACCCTCAAATAAGTTAGGATAATAGTAGCAGTTAAGACTTCCTGAGTGCTCACTCTGGGCGAGACACTGTTCTAAGGGCACCATGGGCAGTAGATCATTTGATTCTCACAATAACCCAATAGGGGGGATGCTATCATCATAGAGGAGGAAGCTGAGGCAGTGAGGGTTCAGGATGTTGTTTAGTGTCACACGCTTCTGAGAGACAGAGTCAGCATTTGAACCCAAACAATCCAGAACCACAGTGTGTGGTCCTCATACCTCTTCTCGACATCTCTCAAAAGCACATGCATTTGGGGAAGAGAGCCCGTAGATGATCTATTTAAAGATCATAGATCTTTAGATCTATGATCTAAAGATGCTAGGTGTAGCATGACCAATATTTGCTGAAGGTGGAAATGGCCTCCTCTTGAGAACATCCCCCAAATATTAAGAGATTAGCCAGAGTTTTTTTCCCATTTGTGAAATTGTAAAAGATCAAGTTAGTAAAGATTTATTTCAATGCTTTCACAAGTCCTTGCTTTTTCTTAGTGATGGGGGAACTATTTTTTTTCAGCATCTATCTATTATCCACATATTTCCTTCAGTATATTATTTTTTCAAATCAGATTCTTGCTTTAGTTTAACAGTTTTTGCATTCATGAGAACATGGCTTTTAGAAGAAAATGGACATTTTTGTTAATAAGAAAACCCAGTTGAATATATATCCTGTAATACCTAATGGAATATATATGCCTTGGAAGTATTTTTTGACTATGAGGAAAAAAGTGGTACCATGTGCCCAGCAAAACTTATTTCCACAAAATGGAGATTGGTCTTTGCAGTGCCGTTCGGATATTTTCATCGCTACACTAGTGGGAGAATTTATATCATTCTTTCCCTCTGTGTTCCTCTTCCACAATGATTAAAAATTTAGATAAGTTTGCCAGTAGCCCTGTTTGGCAGCTGTTGTGCCTATTAAATAGAGTGCATCTTTAGAGCATTCCATTCACTGCTAAGTGGAAAGAATTTTAAAGAAAACTAACCTCCCCTCCTGGGGAGTAAAGAGGTTATCCGTATTCAAGTGAAAGTTAAGACATAATGGAGTCATTGTGAATAGATATGATGGCGGTGGGCAAGAGCTTCAAGTCTAATTATAACTTTGTGATTCAAATTTCTTTAGCTGTGGAGAATCCGACTGAGAGAGCAGTTGATGTACCGATCTTTGTGCCTCTCCAAATTCTGAATTCACCACGGGCGGGCTTAACATGAAAAACTCCCTTACCGCAGGGCTTGGTCCATGAGAGATATCTAGATGTCACGGGGCTAGGTTATTGCTCGATGCTTCTGATGGCGTGTAAATCAGATCATACAACCTGACATCTATCTTTATATTTATCGAAGAAATGAGAAACAACATTCCTTCCTCAGAGAGGTACTATACATATACTTAGGAATTGTCTAAATAGTGTTCCTCTATTAGACTCCTCAGATATATAAGGAGCATGCAATTACTACTGAGAAAATTATAATATATATTTACATGTAGCTGGTGTTTTTATCACTGATATTTAAGCCACGATATAAGGAAAGTATTTATACCTAAAACGGGTACTGGACCGGCTAGATAAGAATTGCCCAGAGAGCTTTTTTTTAAATGCAGGTTTCTGGGCACCCACCTGGGTGGCTCAGTCGGTTGAGCGTCTGCCTTCGGCTCAGGTCATGATCCCGGGGTCCTGGGATTGAGTCCCACATCGGGCTCCCTGCTCAGCAGGGAGTCTGTTTCTCCCTCTCCCTCTGCCTGCCACTCCCCTTGCTTGTGCTCTCTCTCTGTATGGCAAATGAATAAATAAATTTTTTTTTAAAAAATGCAGGGTTCTAGGGCCCACCTTCAAATACTGTGAGTCCATAGGCTAGGGTGGGGCCTGGGAATCTGGATTTCTAAAAGTATGCCCAACTGCTTCTGATGTTTAACTATATATAAAAGTCAGTGCACGAAGACATTCATATGGTTCTATTATAGACTTCCAGTCCTTAGCCCCTGCTAAAATTGTAGGCACCTGAGACAAAAGATTGTCTCACCCATCATAATATCTCCTTCAGTGCCTAGCACATAAGGTTTGTTGAGCTTATTTGAGTTGAGTTGCTTTGATGCGGGAAGTCATGCCTGAAAGTGAACACAAAGTCACTGGAAAGCTTCATCTCTGCAAATGAATCGGACTTTGGCACAAAACCTTCTGTTAGGCAGGTGAGTCAGATGTTCCCCAGCCTAATCACCGCTTTGGGAAAGAGCTTGCACTTGAGAATCAGTACCCAGGTCTGCCTTGACTCTATACCTATATCTATTTATATGTACACCATGTGCTTATTAAATAAGTATAATACTAATCGTCTAGGGTTATTTGTAAGGATTAAATGAGAAAAATGTATGTTAAGTGCTTGCTACAGGGAAGGTGCTAAATCTCTGTTTTCTTCTGTGTGGGGCTAAAAATCATGGTTCTGTGATGTGATTATTGAGAGACCACTTACTGGTCTCAAACCATGGACAGTTGGCCAAAGCAAAAGCCAGTCAGAACGACATATACTACCATTATTATTACAGCTATGCCATGTTAGCCCTTGACCTCAGTAACAGCTACAAGCAACATTTAATATTAGTTTCCTAGGGCTGCCATAACAAATTACCAAAAGCTTCGTGTCTTGAAACAACAGAAATTCTCTCACAGTTCTGGAGGCCGGACGTTTGAAATGAGGGTGTTGGCAGGGCCACTCAAACTCTGAAAGCACTAGGGGAGGACCCTTCCTTGCATTTGGTGAGCTTCCTTGAGATTTTTGTGGCTCCTGGTGTTCCTTGGCTTGTGGCAGCACAACTCCATTCTCTGCTTCCATCTTACATGGCCTTCTGCTGTGTGTCTCTAGGTGCTTCCCTCTTCCAAAGCCACCAGTCATTGGATTTAGGGCCCATCCTAAATTCAGGATGATTTCATTCTAAGGTCCTTAACTAATTAAACTTGTAGAGACTATATTTCCACAGAAAGTCTTATTCTGATGTTCTGACGTCAATTTTGGAGGACTACTGTTCAACCCACTACACTAACCATTTATGATATAGATTGCTAAACATCCCCAAATCTGTTCTTTCTTTCTTCGTTAGTAACATAAACTTCAAATTTTAGTTAGACACAGGGCTGTCCAGAACAAAGTCTTCATTTCCTAGTCTCATAGCTGAATCTGATCTTGTGACTAAATTCTGGCCAATAAGATTTGTAATCAGAGGTATGGTGTGAATTTAAAGCAAAGGAACGTATTCTTCTCCCCTGTTTCTCCCTCTTGCTTCCTGGAATGTAGACATGGTGACTTGACTAGAGCAGCCATTTTGGACTCTAACATGGAGGACACAGGTTGAGGATGGTAAGAGCCCAGGCCTCTGACAGTTTCATGAAGCTGCTCTACATTGGACTATTTCCTTCTGAACTTTTGTGTAAAAGAGGAATAAATTTCTGTCTTGCATAAGCCAATGTTATTTGGGATTTTTCTGGTATAGGAAACTGGACCTAATCCTAGCAATTCACCATCTGTCTTCTCTTCTATGATGGATTTGAGGCCTAAAACCTCAGAAGAAGAAATTAGAATTGTATTGAGCATTTTACTAAAAGTTTTGGTGGTCCCAAGTAATCAGCCTTCCCTCTCAGGGTTTTTTTTTTGTCATTATAAATATATTAATTTAGTTAACAATTTAGTGAAACGTGGCATGGTTATTGGTTTTGTATATTTCCTAACTTCCTTCTTATGAAACAAACCAGATAAGATAATTTTTCTGCTATGCCTCTAGCACTCTGCTTGGCTGGGCCTTGGTATAGACCAAATCTGGGCCTGTCACTCACAGTGTAGTTCAGGGCACAACTACACTGTGATTAGTGCCCCCGGAGGGGGTTGGTCCTACTGCTAGGCTCCACATACTATGGGGAAATAAAAGACGTAGGAGATGGTTGCTCTTATTTGAGGTGTAATAGTGATCTTATAAGTTTAACAATGTTAAGTTTTTAAACCATATGTCAGTGTCGTATTCCTAAAAGTAATTGCTCAGGGTTCAATCACAGACAACAGAATTCACCAAAGGTAGTTTAAGAGGAAAGGGATGACCTACCGGATCAGCAGGATGGCCTGGGCTGTGTCTCAGTAATCAACAGCCCCCAAATCTTTTTTTATAAAACAAAAGTTTCTATCTCACTCCTGCTATATGAACATCATGGGTTGACTGGGGATTCCATTCTGTGGCATCCTCACTTCAAGCTAATGGAGGAACCACTTTCTTGAGCATTGTTATTAGCCACGGTAGAAGAAAGAGGTGGCATTTGTTCTCATTGCCTTAGCTCAAGCAAGTTACGCAGCCAAACCCAACTCCAAGAGGGTGGGGTACAACAGTCATACGATACGCCCAGAAAGCAGAAAACCAGAAACGTAGCTGGTGAACAACACAAATGACTTCCTTAATTGACCAATCATTGAAAGGACTGGGGGAGGGGAATCTAGGTTGAGCTTCCACAAATGACTCTCAGAAAAACCCTCAGAACTGACCAGTCATGAGGGCTGTTGCCTCTGCCAAGATTGGGAGGCTGTAGCCATGAGAGTGAACTCTAGGACCACACTGCCTCAGTCGGACTCTTTTTGAAACACTCCCTATCTTAGACTTTCCATGCACATCCTTAACTTCCAAATACCCTCAGAGCTAAGGACCAAGGACTAGAACCCCAATTCCATTGCCGTAGAAAAGTTAAAAGCCTCCAGAGAGAATTGGCAGGCACATGCTTTCCATTGCACGGTGGTCACTTCCATCTCCTGATTTTTTACACAGATGTATCAACTCGGTGAAAGTGAGGTTATGTATGGAAAATGGGCTGTGAGGAAGACTGGAACATGTAGCTTTGAGCTTTCCAGCCTCAACTGCTCATCAAGACACTTTCCAGCGGGGTTGGAATGGAATCAAGTGAGATATTCCATATGATCTGTGGCACATATAATATTCATTTACTCTTTCATCCATTCCTCCACCCATATTTTCATTTGTTCTTTAGTCTGACGCTGATTGAGCTCCTACTGTTTCTAGGCAAGGTACTAGATGGTTGTGGTGCAAGCATATCAGGGGCTGTGATGGCAGTAATGACCTGGTTTTTAATTATGACCTCTGAACACTTCCAAATAAAACTTAGCAATCCACATAACTAAATTGGGAAATAAGTTTGAAATAGAGCTGTGGAAACACTTCTTTTTTTACACATACCATAGGAAGTTGTTGGTTTTTTTTTCTTAATCATCCCAAATTAAATAATTTAAAATGTGTAGAAATCAAAAGGTTTACACAACCAGAAGGGAGAGATGGTTGTCGCTGTAGCAAAGTACTTGAGTGGGCGCTGGAAGACATAAAAGCACTTAGCAAATTATTTCCTTACAAATACTAACTGGTACCTTTAGGGGTTTTCCTATTATAAACAATGAAATAAATAAAAATTTACTTTAATAAGCTGTGTAAACAACACCAGGGGAACAAGTTAAGATTCTTGTTCACCACCAAGGACATAAAAGTATGTATTTGAGGTTGCAAAGAAGTTTATAACATTTTAGAGCCCTATGAACATACCTATTCTGTTGAGTAAAAAGCTACAGCTGCCCAAGAACCATTATTGTTCACCCAGAAAAAGCATTTCATTTCTTCTTGTCGTTCTCGGCCACCACCACCACCAATGCATAGAACAGCATCCCACAGCATGTCAGCATCTCTGCAGTGAATTTTGACATCCACAATGCAGATTTATTTTCCTTTGAAGATGCAAAATCACTGATTGAAAACCAATTCATCATCCACTTAATCTCTCATTCTCCATTCCCAACTGGTTCCCTTTTTATTTTTTATTTTTATTTTTTAAATTTTTGTTTATTTGAGAGAGAGAGTAAGAGAGAGAGAGAGCATGAGCAGGGGGAGGGTCAGAGGGAGAAGCAGGCTCCCCACTGAGCAGGAGCCCAACACGGGGCTCTACCCCAGGACCCTGAGATCATGACTTGAGCTGAAGGCCAGATGCTTAACCAACTAAGCCACCCAGGTACCCCTAATTCCCTTTTTATTAGCACTTAAACTTGATCAAGTCTTTCATTTTAAAAAATAAACCTTCACCCTATGCGCATGTTTTCCCCAAGCACCACCTTACCCTTCACTTCCCTTCACAGTCACACTTCTTGATGTGTACTCCCCACCTCCCCACCTCCCTACCTCCCTCTCACTCCTCAGTTACTATTAGGTGACTCCTTCCTACCCTTCTCCTCAAACCATCGTTGGTGAGGTCATCACATTTCCTCCCAAATCCAATGGACATTTTTGTGTCCTTATTTATCTTGCCTTCTCAACAGATTCCAAACTTTGAGCACTTTTTCTTGAAATAATCTTTGGCTACCAAAACCATACATTCCCCCGGTTTTCTTCCTATCTCTTTGGTGGTTTGTCTCTAGTCCACTTACAGATGGAATAAGGTGCTAAATGAGACTTTCCCTGATGTCTCAAATTTCAACTGAAACCCAAAGCTGAAAATAAATGACATGTGGCCCTTATTCAACAGACAAGTATTGTAACTTGCTAAGAGTGGACAGACATTGTTCTGTGCCCCTTAACTCATCTAGGGAATCCCTAGAGGAAGATGATTTCTTGGAGGAGAGTTGCTGGCCAAGCAGAGAGGGCTGCAACAATTTTTTCTCCTCCCGTGAAGGAGGTGAGGGGCATGCTACCTCATCTCAAGCCAAGTGAGGCAGTAAGTGAGCACTCAGAGAAATTTAGGGTGCATGCTTTCCCGAAATGAACAATGGTCTCATACTCTCCACTGGATGCTCTCACTGAAATGCAAAAACTCCTGGTTCCACTTCCAGGCTTATACCAGAGCCAAGCACCATTTTTTTGGGTTTTGTTTTTTTGTTTTGTTTTGGTTTGTTTTGTTTTGGTTTGGTTTGATTTGGTTTGAGACCCTGACATAGGCTTCGAAGACTGAGAATTTACATGATAAACAGGAGCTGGCTAGCAGAAAGGCTCTGTCAACAGGGGTGGAAAGGATGGGGAGAGATGGTGGAAGCAGCCTACACTACCAGGGTTTGGAATATTTCCTCCAAGCCAACTGGACCTTGTGAGGATGTGGTAATCATTAGTGCTGTTTAAAAATGTTCCAGTTCTCTTCATCTGGGCACGTGGATTGTACATCCTCATTCTCCTTCAAGCTAGACTTGGGTATATGCCCAGCTTTGGCCCAAGAAATATGGGCAGAAGAGAGGTGTCACTTCTGGGTGGAAGCTTGAAGAGTCTGCACAGGATTTACCACGGTTTTTTCCTCTTGCCATGGTGATCATGGAAGCATGAATCAGGAGGGAGTCTTTATCACTCTGTGTTCCTGAATGACTATAATAAGCAGGGCCCCTACTAACCCACAATGGACACATACCATGAGTGAAAGTACATTTCCACTGAGATTTAGTAGCTCCTGTCGCATAACCTACCTATTTTGACTAAAACCAGAAGGCTGCATGACCTTGCAAGGATCCAACTCAAGAAGTAGAGGGTTGGTTAACCCAGCAGAAAGAAAGATGAACATTGAGGGGAATTGTGAGAGATTAGTTGGATAATGGATTTTCCGAGTCAAGGAATAGTACTCTGTAGAGGTTCCCAAATGTTTGGGGGAATGAGGGATAAATAAGTGCCTTTAGAGAGTTCACAAAGCTCCCTGCAGCATGAAGAACATTTTAACATCTGTCATGGGAGAGGGCATTTGACAGCCAACTACAAAAGAAATACTTTTGTCACTTTTTTTCTTATTCCACCTTCTTCCAGTAACCTAGAAGGGACCAAGAGCCACAGAAGGAATAAAGAAGATACGGCACAAAAAAAGAAAAGAACAGACCACACCCTTCTTCCACTCCATGACTGGGAACCCAAGTCACGCTAGAGCTGGAAGAAAGGCAAGCTCGGACTGGTGGAAACTTCTAGATGGAAGTTATAATTTAGATTGGTCTGAACATTTTAGCATATGGAAAATGCCCAAGATATTGTCTAGGGTGGAATGGTTTAAAAGCAGCAATGGGAAAAAAAAAAAATGAAGCTGAGTGCATTTTACCAAGTTCAACCAATTCAATAAACATGTTCTGTTTCCTTTAAAAAAAAATCTTAAATGTGGGTAATCCTCAGGGTTTTATTCTAAGTCCTGTTCTCACACTCTACTTTCAAAAATATACACGACTGAAAAATTCTATGGCTTTGCTTTTTCCCAAACCTATTTTTCAGATACAAGCCACTCTCCTGAACTGTAGAATTGATAGACATGATGGCTTACTAGGCACTGATACTCAGATAGCTTATAAGAATCCATACTAACTGGACTCATTGTCATCCACCTTATGCCCTCCTAACCCATTCCTCCTCAGGGTGACATTGATCATTTCATGCCTATGGTGAAAATCTTGGCTTTTGCCCCTAAACAGCTCCCAATAGCCAATCAGTCACCAAGTCCTGTCTACTCTGTCTTCTAAATATGTCTCAGATCTGTTCAATTTCTTTCCGTTCCTCCCCATCCCCCACTGAGACTGCATCACTCTGAATCATCTTCATCTCTCATTTGGAGAACTCCAGTGGCCTCCATCTGGACTCTTTGCTTCTAGTCTCATTGAATTCCAATCTATTATTTTCATCATAGCTACAAATGATCCTTATAAAATAAGGCATTCATTCAACAATTATGTATTGCCTGCCTATCATGTGCCAGGACCTGGTGCTAGTCCCTGGGGATAACAGCAGAGCCCAACACAGTCAGAGTCCTTGCCTTGTGGAGTTTATACTTTAATGGGAGGAAGGTAAATGTTGAATGAACAAAATGATCTATAACAGTGGTCAACAAAGAATTTTAAAAGCTGTAATTAGGTAGTTAAGTATGCTTGGAACTTTTTCTGTATGTGATGTGTGTGTTACATTAAGAGAATTATAATATATTAGTTTAGTGGGTTTAGGAGACTATGTTCGGGCCAGACAAGATAAATAGATTATAAATTGTTCGCGTTTTTGCAACCACACAAGGGAGACAAACTAAGAGTGGGAATTTGACAGTGTGGAACAAGAAGTCTGCTGAAGCTCAGTTGCCTTGGGACCATTTCCATTTGCTTCTGTTACAGTCCTCCTATTTCCCCCCCATCCCCCATATTAA
Organism: Zalophus californianus; assembly: GCF_009762305.2. Taxonomy (NCBI): domain Eukaryota; kingdom Metazoa; phylum Chordata; class Mammalia; order Carnivora; family Otariidae; genus Zalophus; species Zalophus californianus. The sequence goes on from NC_045598.1 coordinate 53,042,857, forward strand.
TGATATCATAGTGAGAAGAGCCACATTCAACTGAGTTAAACTATAATTAGAGTGGAGTTATCTCCAGAACTTTCTGGGGATTGAAGACCTGTTTTATCTCCCACAGATTGGATCACAGTTAGTGTGAACAGACTAGGTGTTTTTCACACCTACTGTTTTGCCTGGCAGCATCACTTCCTGGAAGGAACCTTGGATTAGGACACAGAAAACCCTGCTTTCCTGATTGCTTTGTGAAGTAGCTTCTCTTGTAAATTGATATCTTGATGCCTGACTGCTCTCTCTGCTGGTGCCAACCCAAGAAGGATCAAGTTTCCCCAAGGGGAGTAAGGAAGATATGAGGTTGCATTTGTCATAATACAGCCTCCAAATTTCAGGGGCTCAATACTTAAAAGGTTATTTGTTGCTCACACCAAGGCTGTTGTAGGCTGATAAAGAGGTGTTCTGCTCCACGTAGTCATTCAAGGACCCAAGTAGTGGGGATTCCACCATCTAGAATATTGTTGGCCAACTTGTCATGGGAAGAGTGAGCTAGTGGAGAAACTTCCAGCTGCCTCAGCCAGGAAGTGACACACATTACTTCTGCTCACACTGTATTAGCTTATCCTAGCTAGATGGCCTATATTATTTAAAGGAGATCCAGGAAGTGAAGCTTTTCATATGCCCAGGAAGGAAAGGAGAATTGGATATTGGTAATGTCTACTACCTAAATCAAAGTTGCTTTGTTCAGAAAGCTTTTCCTTAATAACACTTGCCACTTCCAGGTAAGCTGTTGGTTTGATATGCTTCCGTGGTGCCTTTACATCCTTTTTCATTTCAACTAGTATACATTATTTTACTCCTTGTTTAATTGTTGTCTTGCCTTAGTAGATCTCCCCTTGCTGCCTATACCATACCACTTCCTCTGGCGAACTCCTACTTATCCTACAGGTCTTAGCTCAAACTACTCTCATTAGTAATGAGGAAAAATAGAATGTGAACCCCTAGTATTCATAGTTTCTCTCCTTACAAAAGCCCTCAGTAAAGGAAGGAGGGCTCCTTGGAAAGTATATTGTACTAGATCTGAGGGAAGGAGAGATCAAGAAGAGCTGAGACATCTTGTTGTTGTCAAAAACTAAAGATTTTTTTAAATTCATTTTTAGTAATCTCTCCTTGAACTCACAACCCCAAGATTAAGAGCCACATGCTCTTCCAACTGAGCTCGCCAGGTACCTCCCAAAAACTAAAGATGTTTTTATAAATACCTCAATAAATGTTAGAAACTGTCCTGACAGGAGAGAGTAGTCACTGGACAAGAGGTGACAAATTTGATATTAAAAATGATCAGAGTAATTGGAAGATGAGTCCATTAAAGGAACCCTGAGTCCATGGTAATTTTCAAAGGACAGAAGTGACTTAAAATATTGCCAAAAGGATGATTTGGGATTAATAAATATTTATTTATTGAATGAATGATTCAAATAGAATCACTTTGATTCAAATAGAAAGTGGTCATTTACATTTAAATGTTTACTACAGGAAATAAATGATTACAACTTGGGGTATATATTACTCATTCTGTAAAAAAAAAAAATCATGTGAGTTTTTTAACCTCTATGTAAGATATAATTTAAAAAATGGGGGCACATGGGTGGCTCAGTCGATTGTGCCCAGCTCTTGATTTCAGTTCAGGTCATGCTCAGCTGGGAGCCTGTTTCTCTCTCTCTCTCTCCCTCTGCCCCTTCCCCGACTTGCACTCTCTCTCTAAAAAAAAATAATAAATATTTTTTTAAAAATGGATTTAAGCCATAACAGAGAGATTTCTATATTCAAAGAAAAAACTCCTGACTGTGCTTATTGTTAAACTAGAGCTAACTGGTTATTAACTTTCTTGGGAGTTTTTCATCCTATCTGGGTTGTTTATATACAATTCTGCCCAAGTGCAGCAGAGCTGATACGTAAAACTCCTTTAGACATATGACTCTCCAAGGTGGTCAGTATGAAGCAGGCATAGACATGCTTGTACTATTGCAGACTCAATTCAGTGCAACTTGATGAGCTCTGTGAACAGACATTCTATAAGTGAAATATTTATCACTGCATTAAATGTGCATCAAAGATATAGGTTCCTGTAATTATGGATACCTGGGAAACTTTCAACAGTATATACAAAGTTAGCACTAACCTTCTTTACTAAGGTTTTCTTTATCATTGCCTTATCTTGGAATCTTTCTGTGTAAGGAATAAGTTCACCAGCTGCAAAGTACATTAGGAAAAAGATCTGTGCTCATGTGAAAACTATTCTAGAATAGTACAACTTCAAAGGTTGGGTTTCTGTTACTGGATGAAGAAAAGCAAAATGCTGCCCGTAAATGGACAACTGAGTGCAAAAGCAGAAGGGGTAATGGAATATTACAACCAAAAAAGAAATGGAAGCCTTGGCAAGAGAATTGGAATACAGCAAAATGGAGGGATGTAAATTTAGCTGAAAACAGAGGCAGTTGTAGGAATGCTCCTTTTGAGTGGGCAGTTCAAATGCTAATGATTCTACAAGAAATTTAGCCTTTAACTAGAGAATCCTAGGAATTTAGATTCAGCAATATATTTGGGAAGGAACGAGGGGAATTAACTTGAAAACCCATACCTCAGTTGGCTCAGAGGAGACGTAGGAATGTAGAATCTGTGAAGGGAAATTTAATGTGGTTTTTTTTTTTTTTAACTATCTACTAAATGAGATCAGATAATTTATGCATTGATGATGTGAAGCACCTGTTAGTTTGGCTTCAGAAGCAATAATTGTCCAAGGACTGCAATCCACTACTAATTAGTGATAAGACTGTTGTCAGGACTGTGCTAATTAGATATGGTCTTTAAAATGTGCTCGAACGCCAGATTCTGGTAAGGTTTGACAAGCATAACATGGAAATATGCCAGGGCCTGGAAACTAAAGGGATGAAACTGAGGGTATTATGTAAAATGGCAGAAGACTAAACTAAACAATGAACATATGTCAAAGCCTGTAGGGAATTCTAAATATCAAAATTCAAAAAACAACTTGTCTCACTTTGGGTCCTCTAAGAAGCAAGATACCACGATAGAGTGAGACAGGCAAGAAATTCACTGTGGGAAATGCCAATGAAGGATAAAGGAAGCAGAAGTGGTTGAGGTGGGCTCTCAGGCCACAGTAGAGGTCTGACCTCTGTGAAAAGAGAGAGGAAAGGAAGGGGAACCCTGTAGACTGCATGGCAGCAAGGTCAGTGGCAGGTGCCCTAGGAAAGATTGCCCACCGGACCAGCTACGCTCCGGGGAGAAATGGCCCAGCTCTGAGAATACCACTGTGCTCAGTCCTTAGCTGGAAGCAGCATGGGGACAGCCTGGCCTCAGTAATGAATGATGTGCTGGTTCACAAAAGGCAGCAGCAGGAGATGGTCAGCCCACTATACGCCTCACAGCAAATTCTTTGGAAGGGAAATCTGAGTGGCATACCTGTATGGCTGCTACAGTCCACCTTTTATGCCACAGATACCCTTCTCCACACACGTCTAGGGAGCAGCTCTTCCACAGTTCCTGTGAGCCTCTCTTCCTGACAGAAAACTTCAAAGAGAGAGGTTAATGGGGAAAAAAACTACATCTCCAGAGGCTATAGTTGGTCTCAGAACTGTAAGTGGTTGGTATTCATTGTTTCCTTCCTGCACTGTCCTTTCTAAAGTCCCCTTATCCTTAACTATCACCTCTGTTTTACCTGTTGACTTACCTGGCGGAATGACCCAAACCTTCATTCCTGAGGGACCTAACTCCTTGGTAATCATCCTTCTCAGGCTAACATTGCTACATGTGTCCATTCATGATTATAATTGGTTAAGGAAGTACTAAGAGGCTCCCAAATGGATCACCCTGTGGAAATGCAACCTTATCTCCTCCTGCTGTTCTGGGTCTGTTACCCCAGGAAAGGTGGTGACTTCTCTCCCTGCCTGCTGGCTATGGATACAAGGAGTCCAAAATGCTTAAGCAGCAGCCCTAGCTTAAGTTAAATGGAAGCTTTGCTGTCACCCTGGCAAGAGTGTACTCCTTGTGGGGATAAGAACTTCACCCACTCTGAGCTCAGAGTTGTAGGGATAAGAAGCAAAATGTCCTCCAGTGGATCATTGGTAGTGATGGTAAGTGGGCCATAACTGCTTCTACCCTTGAGTTTCTGTGTACAGCTATTCTTTCATTTGGAGATCCAGTGCTATATAGAGTCTTTGATTCAATGCCTATACCGTATCCCAAATGAGGTCATCCTATGTTTACAGAGTATTGCCTCCAAGATGGTATTTCAGCTGTGCTTTAGTATGCTGTTCCAACATTCTATTAGGCTGGCTATTTTAGGATGGTGAGGGATCACTGGATTATGTGGTCAAGGACCCAATCTTGGATCTCTTTCACTGTAATGTGGCGTTCCTGGTCAGATGCTATGCAATATGGAATTCCATGTCCATGAATCAAGCATTGTATAAACTCCTGGATAGTGATGCTAACTGAAGCTCTTCAGGCAGAAAAGGAAAATACAGACCTAGAATAGGTATCTATCACTGTGAGGATGAACTGCGGGCCCTTCCAGGACTGAAGAGCTCAATGACCACCAACTGGGTATTGAGCTCCATGAGGAATAGTGCCATACCAGGCCTCAGTGTTGGTCTCTACTGCTGGTAGGTTGGATATTCTGAGGCAGCAGTAGTTAGACTGGTCTCTGTAAGTAGGTATTCATGCTGTGGAGCCCATACATAGATGCCATCTTTGACACCACAGCCATTTCATTTATGTGCCCCTTGTGAATTGATTCTGGGATGACCAATGATGAAGGCTGGCTAACATTGACAAGCCAAGTAATTTTGGCTAATTGTTTTTTCAGTGCCTTTTCCAGTGTAGGTGCTTTTTGGTGGGCATTAATATGTAATACAAAAGTCTTCACACTTCACGTCCACTTCCGTATGTCCATCCACATGTTTCCACTGCAGACTTCCTCATCTCTCATCTTCCAGTGGTACGACTGTTTGAGCTAGAGTTTGAGCTACACCTCCTGCCAGGCTCTTTTCTGCTCCACCTTCTACTCAGAGCTGGCAGGTTTCCATGTCACCAGGTCAATAGGCTGGAAGATTGTTCCACTCTTAGGTATAGATTTGGTTGCCTCCAGAACCCAAAGAAGTTCACCAGGTGTTGTGCTTCTTTGTTTGTAGCAGGAAATATAAGATGTAGCAATTTGTCTTTTACTTTAGAGGAGATGTCCTGACCTGCCCCTGGTCAATGAACTCCTAAAAACTTTCTTGAAGTGGTAGGTCCTTGAAGCTACATAGGTTTTATCTTCCACCTTCTGAAGTTCATGTGCCAAGACCTCCAGCATACAAACCAACTCTTCCTTGTCCTGCCAGATCAGCATTCTATCACTAGCATTTGGATTGATGTGATGATGCACTCTTTGAACTATATTATGACAGAGTGTGGAGAGTTAACAGAGACCTGGGGTGAAACTATAAATGAATCTTGTTATCCAGTCCTTGTCAGTGTGAACTATTCCTGATCCTCTTTTCTTTTCCTTTTTTTTTCCCCGTTCCTCTTTTCTGATTGGTATGGAAAAGAATATAATCATCAATTCAATGTTTGCATACTACATAGCTGAGGCCTTGGTGATCTGTTTACCATCAACCATCCTGCTTGGCATAGCAACTGCAATGGAGCTACTACCTGGTGGAGCTTGCAGAAATCTATAATCATTTCGCAGGATCCATGTGGTTTTAAAGGTATCTGATTGGTGAATTAAATGGAAATAAGAGAGGGACCTCTACATGCATCCTTTAAATCTTCAGTAGTGGTTGTATTAGTCAGGATTCTCCATACTAAGAGAACCGATAGAGGGTATATGTGTTTTAGTAAATAAATTTATTTTTTTTTAAAAAGCATTTTTTAAAAGATATTTATTTGGCTCATGTGATTGTGGAGGATTGGCAAGTCCAAAATCTGATGAGGGAGACCAGCAGGCTGGAGATTCAGGAAGAGTTATAATTCGAATCCAAAGGCAGTCTGCTGGCGAACCAGGAAGAGCAGATGTTACAGTTGAAGTCTGAGGCATAATTCCCTCTTATTCAGGGGAGATCAGTTTTTTGTTCTATTCAGGTTTTCAACTGATTGGGTGAAGCCCACGACCGTATGCTTTACTTAAGTCTACCAGTTTAAATGGAAATTTCATCCAAAAATACTCTCCTAGAAATATCAAAAATAATGTTTAACCAAATATCTAGGCATTGTGGCCTAGCCAAGTTGACACATAAAGTTAATTATCACAATAGAACTGCCATCATTTTTGGGATGCAATATTATTTTTCATTTATTATCATGACTTGGGGAAGTGGTAGCTTCAGAAGGTTCCTCTTGGCCTTCCCCAGTGTGACGGTTCCTACCCTACTGGCCAGGGACCTAAAAATGAGTGAAACTGTCATGAATGTTAATCCTAATTTTTCACCAAGGATGAATGAAATGACCACCAGCTAGGGTCATGAACCCAGTAGACCCAGACTACATTTATTAACTGGGTCTCAAAACCCTCGATGGTCATGACGACACTGAAGGTTTTCAGTTATCAATGTCAGCTCTGAAAGTGTGTCCAGAAGTCCTCAATATGTGCAGTCATCCTCCTTTGTCCAGTGCATAGTCACCTGCGGAAATGGCTGAAGGTCCCTTTGGGGCAGGACTGGGGAAATTATTACAGTTAATACTTGACCTGGTTTTGTAGGGTTCCTCCCCCTTGGGACACAACCATCTTTCAGTCACTGCATTCTTGGTCTGAAAATCGTCTCAGAATTGGTGCAGCCACTATGAAAACAATATGGAGGATCCTCAAAAAATTAAACATAGAACTACTATATGATCCAGCAATTGCACTCTGGGAATATATCCAAAGGAGATGAAAACACTAACTTGAAAAAATATCTGCACCCCCATGTTCATAGCAACATTATTTACAATAGCCAAGACAGGGAAATGACCTAAGTGTCCATTGATAGATAAATGGATAAAGAAGTTGTGGTATTATACGTATACAGATATACAATGGAATCAGCCATAAAAAACAAGGAAGTCCTACCATTTGTGACAACATCAATTGACCTGGAAGACATCATGCAAAGTGAAATATAATCTGACTTATATGTGGAATTGAAAAAGAAAAAAAAAAAAACCCAAACTCATAGAAAAAGAGATCAGACTTGTGGGTACCAGAGGTGCAGGGCAGGGGGTAGGAAGGTGGTCAAAATGTACAAACTTTCAGTTACAAGATAAAATGAGCACTAGGGATGTAATGTGCAACATGATGATCATAGCTAAAATTGCTATAGGATATATATGAAAGTTATTCAGAGAGTAAATCCTAAGAGTTCTCATCACAAAATCACAAAAAATTTTTTCTTTTTTCTTTCTTTTTTTTTTATCTATATAATAAGTTGGGTGTTAGCTGAACCTATTGTGGCAGACATTTCATCATATACATAAGTCAAACCACCACGCTGTATGCCTTAAACTTATTCAGTGATATATGTCAATTATTTCCCAATAAAACTGGAAAAATGTTGAATTAAAAAAAGGGGAGACACCTTGTGGTCACCTCAAGAGATTAAAAAAATTATATCCATAGTTATGTCCAAAATTATATCCATTAATAAATTATGCTAATTAATTCTTTTAAATTTGTCTCGGGTTCAAAAACTGAGCATGAATTTTTATTGGGGCACTTACCCCTATCTTCCTGCTTCTCTGTTCTTGCCTGTTTCTGATTATAGAGGTTAAATGGCACTCTCATTTGCAACTAAGGACGTCAGATTCTCTTAACCATTCCCATAGCTTTCTATGGGTCATGCTCCCTTGACAGCTATTCCAATTTTGCTGGTAGTTATAGTAATGGTGGCCCCCCCTGGCTTCTGGCAGTTAAGTTTTGTTATGTGGCTTCTATTATTTTCAAGTGCTATCATCGCTGTTGGTATGAATGAGCTTAAATCTGTGACAGCTTTATCTCTGGCCTGTAAGGAGTGCTACCACTAGACTTCTTAATGATGCTGGTGCCCCTCTCACCAGTGCACTGGGAATGGCCTTGGAGAGCAGTGTGTTCTCCAGGCCCTGCTATGGAACATGATCTTCTGGTGGGTTCTCTGGTCTCACATTATGAAGCCATTATAACATACTCCTTCCTACAGCCCTTTTATTTCTTCCTCTACCGTCTGTCATGGCAACTCGGGCATTTCAACTTCAGCCTGAGTTATCACCTTTTCTAGGTTTCAAAGAGCCACCCTACGGTAGGTTTGCCCCATCCTCTGAGGTGGAGGGTAGTCCTTGCAATGGTATTAAATCCCACTTTCCAAGAAAGTGCTCAAACAGGCTCTCTGTCTCTCACAACTGTGCCTTTTACTCTTTCATGCTTCCTCAGTTTCTCATTATTCCTCTGCAAGTCATCAGTAGAACTTTGAAATAACCAGTCCACACCACTATACCTGTAGGCATTATTCTCCCCATATCTTTCAAGTGTCTAAGTCATCCTACTGGCAAAACTGTTCCCCTCTACAGAGATGCATTCCCAAGTCCCCAACAGTGAAATCTTCAGCAATCCTGGGGCTTCCTTGTGCCAGGAACTTTCTGTTCCCCACATTCCACTCAGGATGAGGTCCTACTTGCCAGCCAAGCGTGAGTGAACAATCCCTAAACTTAATTTTGCTGTCTGCTTTCTTGGACTTTTTTTTTTTTTTTTTTTTTTTTTTTTTACCAACTGTGTCAGTTGGGTCTTCTGGGGAGCAGACACCAAACCAAAATTAGATGTGCAAAAGATGTATTGAGAAAACATCTGCAAAGGATAAAGAGGAGGGGAGCAAGAGTAGGTGGGGAGAGCCTTCAAACCACAAGGCAGGCCTGACACCTGTTAAAGGAGACAAGATCAGGTAGGAAGAGCCCCAGGCCACAGCGCAGCTTGGAGAAAGTCTGGCCAGGCAACTGAGGAGTCCCCAAACAAAGATTGCCCACCGGAGAAATCTTAGGTGAGGCAGAAATGGCCCAGCTATAGGGCCCCACTATGTTTAGTAACTGACTGGGAGCCTCCTGAAGGGAGAATGGCCTCAGTATGAATGCTGCAGGCCTGGAGATATAGCAGCTAGCTGGAGGTGGTTGGCCAACTCTACTTCATACACTGCTTGAAGGAAGAGCTGAGTGGAAGAGCGACACAATCAAGTCAAAGTGGTAAGAGCAGGAAGGAAAAAGGCCACAACCGGGAGGCCAGCTGGAAAATGGAATGGGAGCCAGCCAAGCATTGTGGATAAGCATGGCATTGTGCAAATTTTACCTTTATTTACATGTGTATGGGTTGGATGGACTAGTTTAATGTTACAACAGGCATGAATGAGTCTGTGAATAAATGGGCCTGCAGTAAGAAATGAGGCAAAAAACATCTATAACAATCAGACACAAGAATTAAGAAGGCATAGCTTTATGGAGCCATTTAATGTAGGAAAAAATCATCCTATAATCCTCAATATACCCAGAGAACAATCACTCTATTATTGGAACCATCACAAAAAAGATAGTCAGGTTGAGTATTATCTGTCCTGTGAAGTAAATATATACTCCCTTATATATGCACTTTAAAAAGATTTTTAGCAGAATGATTTTTTAAATGTCACTTGCTTAAATGGTAACTCCCTCCAGTCTACCCCAAAACTTTACAATTTAAAAAGATTGATTTCCCTGTGTTATACTTTATTATTTTTCAAATATTCATGCCACCTGTTTTGTTGCTTTTTCTATAACCTTATAGCTACCATTTTAAAAAATTACATTTTTGATAGAAAGTGTATTAGAAAGTGATAGATAGACTTCTGTAATTCAGGGTGTGAAAAGAATTCAAACAGTGGCAAAATGTAAACTTCTTTTTATATTATTTAATACAATTCAAAGCTCGAGGGAAATGTTTGCAGTTCACATATTTACAATTTTCAAAATATATTTCATAACCTTGGAAATAAAAGTAAACATAAAGTTAGAGCTTATAAATATTTTAAAGACATGCTTAGATTATGACAAAAGCAAAGTCTATAAACGATGCTTTGTGGTGACTGAAATGAAACTCAGAAAAGTCATTTGTATTAAGTAACATCCTTTAGTTGTAGGTACTCCTGGGCACTGTGCTTTATGGCCTAAAGTTAGACGTTGTCATTAAATTTTAAGCAACCAAAACATTTCTCTCTCTGTTACCATGAGCACCACCATCACCTGATTCATCCTATTCATCCTTCTTACCACTATTCTATACTAATATAGAAGTAATGATATTCATAACAGTATACCTATTATTACTCCATCAATACTTCCACATTCCCCTTGATGGCAAAATGCAATAATAAAAAAAAAAAAAAAAACACAGGGAATTTGGCAACAGACCTGGGTTTGAGTTCTAAAATTGCTCACACTAGCTGCATGACTTCACTTCATTATGTCAGCTGCTAACACATAACATGGGGGTAATAATACCAACTGCAAGGGTGGTCATGAGAATTCTATACATGGAAATCACCTATGTGGATACAATTTCTATTTTCCTGCCAAATCTCCTCACTATCAAAGGATGATCTTCTTTCTGCTTCATGGAGAACATTAGAGGGTACAAAGTTAATCTCACCAGTTCTTTTTCATAGATTAGTCTCTAGTCCCTTTACTACTTTCTTTCTTTCTTTTTTAAATTTTATTTATTTATTTGAGAGAGAGTGAGAGCACAAGTAGGGGCAGAGGGAGAGGGAGAGGGAGAAGCAGACTCCCCTGCTGAGCACGGGGCTCGATCCCAGAACCCTGGGATCATGACCTGAGCCGAAGGCAGACGCTTAATGACTGAGCCACCCAGGCGCCCCTCTTTAGGGGGAGTTGTTCCTATTCGAAGGCACCAGCAGCTTCCTAGCTGCCAAATCCAGTTACCTCCACTTCAGTTCTCATTCTCTTTGCCCTCTCTGCTGCATTTACACGTTGACTATTCTCCTTCTTGAAACACTTTGCTTTCTTGGCTTCTCTGAAGCCACACTTTCTAGCTCACTTCCAGTTTTTTTTTTTTTTTTTTTTTTTTTTTCCTTTCTGATTTCGGGTTTCTTTTCTAGCTGGCATATCATGGAATGCAAGGTCAGTAGCAAAAAGCAGCGGTGAGTCGGTTCAGCTCATGACTCAAGAAGCAAGCCACGAAAGCAACCAAGACCAATACTGTGAAGACACAGAAGCCAAGGAGGGGAGGTGCCAGAGGCTGTCACAGAGAGCTGGAGCCAAGAATCAGGAGCTAGAGATCACCACTAAGGTAATGGGAGAAATACCTGATGTGATAGAACTATGTTTGCTGGACATCCTTTTCATTTTTAGCCTGGTGCTATTTTTACAGGCAGCGTCTAACAGCACTGCCAAGTTACCATCCTCTTTCTTTCCTTTCGGGCTTTTAAATGTTGTTCCCTAAAGTCCTATTTCTTGGGCTTCTTTTTCAATACACACTCAGCCTGGATAGTCTCATGCAATCTCATTTTAACCACCTGGTTTTCTTACAGTTTATGGGCATATGTATCTAGGTGTCCTGCAGTATTTGAAGCTCAGATGCCTACCTTGAGCTTCATATCTTCTTAAACTGTTCCCTCCTTCGTTCGTGGCATCACCCCCATCCAGTCTCTCATATTAGAAACCACAATGCCGTTCTTTGCTTCTTTCTCTTTGCTGACATCCAGTAAGTTGCCAAGACTTCTAAAAATAATTAATGAGAACTTACTACTACTCTTACTTCTACTCCCACTACTGTGGCTGCCTTTTTATCTAGCCCTTGAGCTAAGCAGTCTCCTAAGCCCTTTCTATACAGTACCTCATCTAATCCTCATAATAGCCTTTAATAATGGCCTGTGGGTGCTGTTATTATCTCTGTCTAGAGATGAAAAGTCTGAGGCTCGGCATATTTGAATTATTCTCTTATGTTTTAAATAGCTTGCTCCCGTTACACAGAATTGGATCCAGGTATTTTAACTCCAGATCCTGCTTTCTCCATCACTATGTTCTGCTTCTACTGTGTTTCTCTCAAGTCTCACAAATCCAGCCCCTCCTTCAGCTACAGTTACACAAGTTCACATACCTGAGCTCCAAAACCCGATGGATTTGCATAGGAATCCTGGGGCCCCTGCCTGCTCTGTGACTTTGAACAGGTTACCTTCTCTGCCTTTGATTCCTCATTGGTTAAAGAAGTAGGTACTATCTACATTACACGTTGATTATAGGGTTTAAAATTAAATAATATAAAGAAAAAATAAAGAATAAAAGCATAGGTGACCTACGTAAAGCTCTATACCCTTAATACACAATAGGTTACATGACACTTAATACCTGTGTTACTAAAGTATTCTGCTTCAGTATAAGCCCTCAAATGTTTTTACTGCGTATCAAAAGATTTCTAACTGGTCTCCCTAACATAAGACCTGCTAAGATCATTCTCTCAGTTGTCATCAGAATTATTTTTTGTAAAGCTATATCTGATCATGTCATTTGCTAAAAGCCTCTAATATTGCTTTTCCCTATGAGTTTGCCTTTTGTGCCATACTAAAGCACTGACTTAAAGTGGAACCAACTTCTTAAAATGCAATGGCACCGGCCATCTTTCTCATTTATTTTTCTGCTAATCTCTCAAAAGTAGCACAGCCTTCTTTAACACCAAACTTACTATTTCATGGACATGCCAGTCCCTTTGATGCTTTTGGGTCTTTTTCTGTTTCCTGTTTTAGTATTTACCCTTTGTCATCTAGAAAACTCCTGCTTGTCTTCAAGACCCAGTTCCTCATGATACCTTCCCTTACATCAATATCAAACACTCCCCTGTGCTATTAAGAGTACTTTATTCATAGTACTTAATCATGCCAAATCTGCAGTTACTGAATTGCAATTATTTTCCTCAGGGAAAAGACCATTTCCAAATAAAAATCAATCAAATTTGGTGTGTGTTGTACAGTACCTGGTACATTGCAGGCAATTACTATACATCACTGAATGAATAAAGATACTTAAAAGATTCTGAGAGTTGACAGGACTCTTCACATGCTTAACCTGTTTTCATCACATTTGCATAATATACAAGCATAAGATTGTTTGGATACAAGAGGCTCTATTATTATCAACTGGGACTTATTAAACTTCTCCAACATTTTCCCCCAGTTGCAGAGCTTTAAAAATACATAAAAACAACCACCAAAATTTTTAAAAAATAAAAGGCACAACTGAGCACTGCTCATGTTTTAAGAACAAGGTAATTATACAGATCATGATAATTACCTGTGGTTATTGGTAAATACGTTGCAGCTTGGTAATTGTACGCCACTTCAGGTTCAGATTAGAATGTTCCTCTAATTTGCCATGGGAGCTGCTATTTAAAGAGTCAGGCTAAAACCGGGAATGAGAGGAACTCTTTGGAATTATAGTAACATGTCCAAGTCTTTGCAGTTTCCATCCATTTCTCTCATGTGGCAATAATAATCAATTCAGTTAAATAATTCAAAATCAGTAAGTTCTATTGTTTCCCTGAATTCCTTGGAAACAGCGCAGCAAGAGTAATGAGGAAAATCATTGATTAGCAAACTAGAGCGATGTTTATCAAAATGTGAGTAATGACTCATTAGCGTATCAACCCAGCAATTTTTTAAAAAAGGGAATAGAATAGAAAACACTAGAATGTGCTGCATCAGGTAAGAGTATGTTGTTTGTAAAATCTTTGTTACAGCTATATGTGTGTGGGTTTACTGGGTTGTGATGTAGAATGTATTTCCCACTATAGTATACATCTCTCACTGGACTGGGAAGTCATTTGAAAGCCACCACCCTATAGGACACAGCAATATTGTTCCAGGAGTGGGATCACATCCAAGTACCCACTTAATAAAATTGCTTTAATAACTTGATAACATTGTAATCACGCCCCTCTTGGGGCCCCAAACCCTAATTACATAATCATAATTCCAAAAGCATAATCAACACCTGATTCATTTACCAGACTTGGCTCAAATAACATTTAATTACTTCCAAAGTCAAGCCCATCTGAGAGATGCATATTCACTACCACAGAAACTATGCCAAAAAATTTGCCATAGATTCTGAAGTCAATACCAAAAAAGCAGTTTGAAAAATATTTTTAGCAAAAGCAACATCACTAAACTTAGAGCACTATTTTCTAGGGCTACTCCTGAAGTTTGTTTGCCTGTTTATCACATTTAATTATAATTATCATATAATTTTCTCCCAATGAGACTGAATCCCTATCACACAGAAACCTTATTTTACTATTTCTGTATTCTAGTGCTTGTGTGTGTGAGAGTGCATATATGTGTGTGTGTGTGTGCATATATATGTGTGTTTGCATGCTACACACTTAAGATGCTTAGTCCTCTCTGATAGTCATCTGGACTGACGCCAAAGGTTGCTCACGGTTTGATCTGATAACATCACTTTGAGCATGGTTCTACAATGTAACTCTCTAGGTTTCAATTAAAATGCTTCAAGTAAGGTATTCTCCAGCCCCTTGCCATAGCTCCTCTTCCATGTCAGTCTTGGCTTCAGCATCGCTTTATATAATGTTGCACATGCAACCATTACATTTTAGTAAATTTACGACAGGGACGGGTGAAGAGCACAGGCTTTCTAGTACACAGCAAGGAAAATATTTTGCCATCAGATTTTTCCAAATATATAAAATTTCCTCCAGAAAATCTTTGTACTCCCTAGAAAATCTCAAACTTTATTTTTCATTGTAAACTCAAACTTCTTTGCCAAATATGCACATCTTGAGCACAGAAGGTTAAGGTCCGGAGCCCGCAGGGCACCTCCCCGGGTTTAGGGGAGCCCGAATTGGCGTCGGCAGCCCCCGAGCCGCCCCAGCGCGGGAGTTTCGAGGAGAGCCCGGGGACAGCTGGGTGTCACGTGGGGGGCCGCGCGGGGACAGGCGCCTGGGGTTCGGGGTTCCCCCCCCGGGGAAGCTGCCGCCAAGGGGCCGCACCCCCGGAGCCCAGGCCTGGGCGTTCGTCTAAGGCCTTGCGGGGAGGCGAGCCGACCGGCCCGCGGCCGCACAGGTGTCCGGGTGGCGGCGCCCCGGCCCCCACCCGCTGGGCGGGCGGCAGGGATGGGCGCCGCCCGTGCGCGGGGGCCGGGGCCCAAGAGGGAGGTTCCCGCGAGGTGGTTCTCGGGCTCCTCCTCGGCGCTCAGGTTTCCTCTCCCGCCGGCTGGCTGCTGGCTGCGGCGCCGCCTCCCTCCCCCCTACGGCCGGGCCCACTCTGCGGCCTCTGCCCGCCTCGCCCCCGCCCGGGCCTCCTCCCGCTTTCTCTCTCCGCTTCCCCTCGAGCCTCCGGAGGAGCCCGCAGCCGCGGGGCCCCGGGGAAGATGGCGGCGGCGGCTGGAGGCGGCTGCGGCGAGGGGGGCGCGGGCCTGGGCGGCGCGGCGGGGCCGGGGTCGGGGTCGGGGCCGCGCGGGCGGGGCCCCTCCGGCGGCGCGAGCGAGGACGCCCGGTGCCCCGCGCCCAGCGCGCTGCACCCCGAAGAGGTCGCCGCGCGGCTGCAGCGGATGCACCGGGAGCTGAGCAA
Source organism: Zalophus californianus (assembly GCF_009762305.2). Classification (NCBI taxonomy): domain Eukaryota; kingdom Metazoa; phylum Chordata; class Mammalia; order Carnivora; family Otariidae; genus Zalophus; species Zalophus californianus. The sequence continues at coordinate 53,058,465 of NC_045598.1, forward strand.
CCGCAGGAAAATCCTGGTGAAAAACCTGCCCCAGGACAGCAACTGCCAGGTACGAGGATAGTGCTGGGAGGCGACCCGTCCCGGGGGCATCGGAGCAGGGCTCCAGTGGGAAGCTGCCCGGAGGCGTCCAGGCTGGTGCCCGGAGCCTTGGAACGGTCGAGGGGAGGAGGGGGGGGCGGTGCGGAGTTAGAACCCTCTGTCGCTTTTGCAAAGCCCCCCGGTTTCTGAGCCTGCGGTTCCCCTGCGAGGGTGGCAGATTGGGAAACTGAGGCTCTGAGAGGCGAAGCGGCTGGTCCAAGGTCACGGGAATCCGGGGAGGCTGTCCTTAGCCCGCCCCGCTCTTTTCTTTCCCCTGTGGCCCTTGCGTGTGTGGGGCGAGGAGAAGGGGTCGCGGAGTAGTAGGGGAAATGTAGGTGAAGGAGAGTGGAGGTGAGCCATGCAGCACGGTTTTGGGGGGTCAAGTTTTCAGGGGATGGAGGGTCCCTCCGGGGTCCTCCGGACTTGGGTGTGCCGTGGGGGACGGGGTCACGGGAGACCTGGAAGTGAGTTTTGCTGTTGCAGAAGCACTTGCCCAAGTTTGTATGGAAGAACTCTGTCACCCCCCCGCCCCCCCCAGGTTACCAAAGCCCCAGAATGGAGAGGTTATCGCTGAGCTTTGGGGAACCTTGCGGCCACCTCTGCCATGCCAAGTACCGGAGGATTTGTTACTCAGTGACTCAAGGAGGCTTAAAGATAGGCTACTTTGAGTCTTTGATCCCGATTAACTGGTAACTGTTGCTTCAAGATTAGAAACTTTGCATCTATTTAACTTTAGTGCCAAAGTCTACATGCTCCTTGTAGAAAAGCGAGAAAATACAGAGAAACACAAAGGAGAAGAATAGAAATCACCTGTTTTTTTTCTCTACTTGAAGTGTAGTTGACGCACACTGTTATATTAGTTTCAGGTGTACAACATAGTGGACAATTCCATACGTTAGGCATTGCTCAGTACGATGTTACCATCTGTCACCATACAAAGTTATTACAATGTTGTTGACTAGTTTCCCAATGGTGTACTTCGCATGCCCATTATTATTTTATAACTGGAAGTTTATGCCTCTTAATCTCCTTCACCTGTTTCGCCCATCCCCCCATCCTTCTCCCTTCTGGCAACCACCAGTTCTATGAGTCTGTTTTGTTCTTTTGTTTTTTAGATACCATGTATAAGTGAAATCATATGGCTTTTGTCGTTTGCAGTCTGACTTATTTCACTTAGCATAATCCATGTTGTCACCAATGGCAAGGAAATATTTCTGTATCTCTGATACTTAAAGACAGCCATTGTTAACATGAGATATTATCCTTCTCCCTTTTCCTGTGCCTGTGTATACATAAGTATTTTTGTTTCACCACAAGAAAAAAAAAAGGAGAGACACCATGTCTTTGTACTTCAGGGTTTCTTAATTGTCTAGATGTTTATGTATATTTCATATATAGCTTGAATTCGTGTGGATGGGGGAGGGTGGGCTGTCCTGCTAGTGGCAGATCTGGGCCGATTTGTGTAGTTTCTCCTGTAACAGGATACAGGGAATTGCGAGTGGGCTGGCTATTGATAATTGCACGGCAGTTCTTTCATAAGACCCATAAAATAATGAGAGCAATGCCTCATTATTATGTAATTATACCTTACAATAAATGAGAGCATATGACCTTATAATCTATATACATGAGGGGCCATTTTGTTTAAGCAACGTAAAGAAGTCTCTGTCAATACAATGTATCTCATCCCTCTTTCAGCTCTTTCCATTATTGTCCACTTCCCATCTGTCAGGTAATAATTTATGACGCTAACTATAAGAACACCTGCAATGGACTGATTTCATAGAAGCAAATTTCCCCTACCCATGCAAATAGAAGACAGCAACGGGGCTCAGGAAGAGTGATGCCTGGAAGAGGCAGGTGGCATTGAAAAGAAAAAAACTGAAGGAACAGCAGCTCTGTGTATAGATAATCTAGGAAAAAAGAGATGGAGAAGTGTCTTATTATTTTTGTAGAGTGTCACCTATTTTTATATTTCCTTGCATTCTAAAAATATTTAGATACAACATTCTGGACAGTTGGCTCTAGCCTTGTTTTGCTCTTTGTATCTTCCTCATTTCCCTTATTAAGAGACATGAACAAATCAAAGGGTCTAGAAAAAGGAACAGTTTTAATTACTTGGCATTAATGATGGATGGAGATTTTATGAGAATTATACTGATTTCTATTTTTTGAGATATCCTTTCTCTGTTATGAATTTATGTTTGGCCTGAATCTTAGGATTTTCTGTAAGGTACCAAGCATAAACTATTGAATAAAATTGGTATAAGATCTACATGTCTAGATGAGTCTTTTACTGCCAAGTATCTTAAATTTTTATGTTTAAATTCTTATGCTATGTTTTTTTGAGAATTGAAGAATTTCAGCTAAGCAAAAAAAAAAAAAAAGTTAGGATCTAGAGATTAGTTTCCAGACTTGTTCTAGCATTTTTTCCTATGATGATTTATATTATAAAACATTGTTTTTAATATTTCTGATGTGTAGTTTTAAAATCTAAACATATCAGTGTTTGAGTAGTGTTTTTTCTGTCATCTTCTGTACTTGTATCTTTGCTAGTTTTCTCCTCAAAATCATAACTATGTGGTCTGTGTTAAATAAGTAGAATAGACCAAAGTATGCTAGTTTTTAAAAGCAATTAAAAGACAGTCTTTAATTAGACTGAGCATTGCTATTTTTATCGGCTGAATAAAATGAACATATACTTAATAAAGTTCTAATATTTTCATAAATATATTTTGCAAGGATTTTTTTATATTTTATCTTTTATTTCCCTTCACAATTCTAATGTCTAATTCTAATGTCTTAGTGGCTGCATTTTACTCGACTTAGAAGTGAGGATTTAACTTGAATTTTATGTTGAGCCTTTTAGCATTTATTGCTTGGCTAAACTATTCCTTGTGAAATAACTAACATGGTTTAAGAAAAAGCTACTTTTTGTTCAGTTATTAAGTAATCAGGTATTTTAAATATCAAATTCCTGTTCTTTTCTAGAGGACTCTACAGGTTCGTTCATTCATTCATTTATACTAGAATATTACATTAAGGATCGAGGCCATTCCTAACTGTAGTTCTCAAACTGTATAGTGATGTCTCTAGAAAAGTTCCATTGGTAACTGATTAGTAGGAGCCCAATAATACTGTTTTAACATTTTTAAAACATGAGTGTTTCCTTTATTAAACATGATTTTTAGTAATCTTACTCAAATTATCGTTTTTGGTAAAAACAGTTCTCAAAAGCTGCCTCATTTAAGTTACTGTGCCATCCGTCACGGCTGTCTGGTTGGCCGCCTACGCTTTCTCGAATCCTCCTAGCCCTCTGTGTTTTCATAGTCTCAGATCTGGTTCATGTCCCTTTTCATCTCTTGCCCAGACTATTACAACTTTTCTGTTTATCATCTACCCTCATTATTGTCTGTGTTTCAGCGCATCCTGCTTACTGCTTCCCCTGAGAGAACCCCCTCCAAGGCACAAATCCAGTCATGTCACTCTCCTGCAAAAAAAAAAAAAAAAAAAAATGAAAAGAAAGACTGGGCTCTACATTCCCAGCACTGCTTCTCAAACTCTTCCTCCAATGGCCCTCAACATGTCTCCTTTCCTCAAATTGTAAGGAATAGTGAAGCTCAGTTAGCCTACCCCAAGAATGAAATTGCTTTGAAGCTTCATGTTCTCCCTGAAAAATTCATATTAATTTTATGTTCTACTAGTAAACTTGGATTTAATGTAAACACAGTGACTTAAACTTGTTTCACTGTCCTCCAATTTTTTTTTCATAAACTTGACACTTATGGAAGATGCACATATTTATCCTCTGATTTTCCATACCATGGAGTGCTCACACCTTGGTTTGAAAGCACAACATAATAGGATAGAAATCTAAGACTCTAGGCGTTTTGTGACTTGGCCCCTGCCTATATTGCAGTCTCATTTCTTCTTAGTCCTACATTGGATTCTACTCTAGTTTTCTCAAGCTACTTAGACTCCCAAGTACTTCAGGCCACTGTGATTTGGATATTTATAGTAATGTCTTTGAATGTTTATGTTTTGGAATGTAATTGTAGTAATTTATCATGAATAACATTTGTAATAATTATAATTACATGAATAATAACAATGTTGAGAACACTGGTTCTTACTCAGAATAGCCATTGTGAATGTGTGTGTGTGAATAGTCTTTTGCAGCTCTGAACTTAGAATTTTGACTTAAGGTAATGTCCTAATACGTGTTTTTTATTGCCCTTCCTATACATTGTTTATATTTGTTGGTTAGCCTGGTTCTATTTCAAAGAACTGTTAATTCTGGGGTTTCAAAATGGAGAAGACAGTGGCATTTACTCCCTATGTTGTTTGAATTCACTTTTTTTTCTAACACGTTGGGTATGTGTACAGGTGTTTTGTTCTTGTTGTGTTGATTTTAGAATCTGAATGCGATTTTCTTGTGTAATTGAGAGAAAATGTGAAGTGCTTAGGGCTAACAGCCAGGATCCGTAATAGAAGAAACATTCTATTGTCTCACTCTGGGCTTTCATTTCAAAGTACTCTATTATAATGGTTAATTGAGAAGCTTGATGGTTAATTCACAGAGGTCTGTGTGAAAGCATAGTATTATTTACTAAGTACTTTTTAGAATAACAAACCACCTAATGTAGAAAACTCCAGTTGTTTTTCTTTTTAAAAGCTACTTATTCTGGCCGCCTGGGTGGCTCAGTTGGTTAAGCGACTGTCTTTGGCTCAGGTCATGATCCTGGAGTCCCAGGATCGAGTCCCACATCAGGCTCCCTGCTCAGCGAGGAGCCTACTTCTCCCTCTAACCCTCCCCCCTCTCATGTACTCTCTCTCTCTCATTCTCACTCTCTCTAAATAAATAAATAAATCTTAAAAAGTAAAATAAAAGCTATTTATTCTTGTTCTTCTTTCATATTGGTCAAAAACCAATAGAATTTTCTCACATACAGTTTGTTTTTTAACAGAGATTTTAAAATATACATTATTTGTTTTCCCTAATACTATATTCAGTAATTCCTGCCTCTTATTGTATTGGGCTCTTGTTCACTTTCTCCTGATAATACTGGGATATTTTTGTATTTTGAAATTATTTTCCTTATCAAGAATGCCATTTTGCTTACTTCCAAAGGTTACTTTTCGTAGTGTAGTTTACATGACTTAAAAGTTATCATTTTCTAATGTAATCAGAATTTCATGATAAGTTGTACCCCTTTTCTGCATGTTTTATTATGCTTCTCCCAATGTAACAAGGGCACCGAAAGCTGCTAGAGGAACATCTTCTAGATTTCTGGGTCGCCGCTGGCTCGGTAAGTTTCTTGTCTTGGCAGGAATTCTTGAAAAGTGTTTCAGCAATGCTTATTCTCTGATCTGAAAAGATACTTGCAAAGAGCAGTACTTTGTGGTCAGCATCACAATGCTGCGTGTTAACAAGCAGCCCAAAGAAGTCTCAGGTGATTTATAGGCCATTTCCTAATTAATGAGTAGGTTATGCTTATAAAGTATTTTTTGGAGTTGTACCACATTTTCCCATAGGAGAATATGGCAGATGGTATTTGGTGCTGTTGGTTAGCCTTTTAACAATGATTTAAGCTACGGTGCTTCTGAAGTTTAAGATTACTCTAAATAGTACCATAACTTCTAAAGAGCTTTGTGCAGGAACAGAGACACTCCCAGCTTCAAATCATTGACGGGTACACCTGTGCCTTATGTCAGCATGCGAGAAAAAGCTGTATTTAAGGCAATTGTTCTTTAAATAAACAAGATTCTGAACATCGGGGAAGCAATAAATCATCTCTGATTGGAAGGCTGTTGCTGAAAGGGATCCCTCTGACCCTCTGAGTTTTGTCTCTTACTACTATTTGCATTTACCTTCCCTACCTTAGAGCCGGCTGTCCTTAGGAGCTACCAGAGCCCATTTCTTATTTGTGGGCAGAAAGTTTTATGCTTAGGTCTACTTAGACTAGCTGAAACAGGCAAGTAAAGGAATGTTATTTTTTTTTAAGATTTTATTTATTTGAGATCAAGAGAGCGAGGGCTCGGGAGAGGGGAGTGAGAGTGAGCTGGAGCAGGGTGAGGGGCAAAGGGAGAAGCAGATGTGGGGCTTGATCCTGGGCCTGCGGTATCATGACCTGAACTGAAGGCAGATGCTTAACTGACTGAGCCACCCAGGTGCCCCAGGAATGTTAAAATGTAGATAAAACAAAATTATCGATAAATTTAAATATTCTATAAATGCTTATCTGAAACCTTGGCTCTGTTTGTATTTTGTTGGCTTAGGGAGGTAATTGCCTTACTCTGTGCATTGAGAGGGGTAAGAAGTGAGAAGTGGGAAAGTCAGAACACTAGTCTGATTATTTTGGCTTTTACTTATCTGCAGAGGATTGTCCTTGGCTGCTGTGCTGAATATCTTTCATATGTTCCTCCAGATCTGTCTCCATCCTTCTTAGCTGCTCTGTGTCCTGGGAGGCTTATCTTACTGTGGATTACATTAAAAAGGCTCTCTCCTCCTCTGGTTTCTAGGTTGCATTTGGCCAGAGCCACCAGTGGGAGATCAAAGGGTGACGGAGAGATAGATTGGAGAATTTATTCACCCCATTCCCTTTCTGCTGGGATACCTTGAGTTGGCTCTTTCCTCTTTCAGAGGTCATGGTTCTTTCCGATGGTGCTCTCCATGCAATTAACGATCTCAGGGCTTTTGTAATCATTGTCCTTGCCTCCTTAGGTTTAGGGGTTATAGGGGACTGTTGCTAACCGTAGGCTTTTTTTAAGCCTTTGTAGGTAGTCTCTTTAAAAAATCTCTCCAGTTATTTAGTTTTTGAGTATGCCATATGTTTCTTGCTGAGAACCTGATTCTCTCACCTACACAGTCTCCTTTCTTTCTCTTGTCTTTCCTAATAGCACCCAGATTTTCCTTTGAGGCTCTACTCTTCCCTTGTTATTTACTAACTTATATGGTTTGGGTCGATTTGATAGAGATTACCCCCATCTGTTTGGGTGACATAAAACAACAAACAGCATTCTTCCCTTTTGGCATTAGAATTGGTTGAAGTATGGGCAGTAACCTGGCCCTAAGCCAGTCAGTATGTCACAGTCCCTTGGCCATAGTGATTGTTTCAACCCAATATAATAAGAAGCTTAGGACTTTTGTTTGCTTGTTAAGGTAGTGGATTCTCTTTCCTCCCACTGGATATGAGTGCAGAGACATATTGCCCTGATTTCAGCTGGCAGTCTGAGGACAGAGCAGACATCCAATGGAGGACTGACCCAAAGGGAAAAAAAGTAGAGAAACTGGACTGGAGCCCTGATCAAACTATATCTGAAACTTACCTCTGGATTTCATAGTTATACAAGCCACTAAGTTCTTTTTATTTCATGGATTTCAAGTTGGGTCTCATGTTACTACCAACCAATAGTATCCTAATACAGAATTTTGATTTAAAAAAAAAAGCGTAAAATCTCAGTATTGGAAAGGATGGTAGAAAACATTTTATCTAACTTCTGCTTACTATGTAAATCTAATTTAGAGTTCTTGACACATGAATTCTTGCACACTTTTAACGCCTTTACTTTTAAAGACATCACTGCTTGGTAAGTTATTCTACTCCATCTTCAGACAGCTTTGTTATAAATGCCTTATTTATACTGAATATATAAAATTAATTTCCCTGAAATCCAACTTCTCTCCTCCCATAATACAGAGAATTTATGGTATTCATTTTTAACTTATAGCTTCAGTTCCTTCAAACCACTAGTTTTTAGGATATAAGTCCAACTTCAACTCCTTCAAACCACTAGTTTTTAGGATATGAGTCCAAATTTCCTCACAGTCTTGTTTTCCCCTGGAAACACACCATTGCCACTTTGTCATTGTATCCCTTAAAACAGGAGCATGGTTGTCTAATTGAGATCTTCCTATAATCCCTCTGCCAGAACAAATTTCTCTTTCCTCTGGATATCTATAACAACAATAACACATTTTGTTTATTGAGTACCTATTATTGCCAGACACTGTACATTGTATTTTGTTTACATTGTACTTAATCCTCATTTCAAGACTGTTAGATCAGAATTTCTCATTCCCATTTCATTGATAGGGAAACAGATACAAAATTAATGCCAAGAAGTTTGCCCAAGGTCATTCAACTAATTAGCAGTAGAGTTTGGAAAAGACTAATGTCTGTTTGATTCCAAAGCTCATATTCTTATCCTACTCTGTATTATAATTGTAATTCCCCCTTTGCACACATTGTAATGTGTTTCAAACGACAGGGATTGTGTAATACTTACCTTTGTATCACAGATATTTCACCTAGAACCTGACACACTGTTCCAAGGGAAATTTAAAGCAGAAGGGACTACCCACCTACTTTGTTCTAAAATGTTAGATTTCTATTAATATGTCTGACACACTGAAGCCCTCAGGATTGATTTATAAAATGAACAAATTTTGCATTGTAAGATTGTGCTGGCTTTTTTGGCAGTGATGTTACCCCACTTATCATAATTCAGTCAACTATTTATGACTTATGAGTAGGTTGTAAGCCATAAACCCTCTCTCCAGGAAAGTGCTGATATTCATAGACACAACATTTTGCATGCAATTTCAAGGGATTATGGATCTCTTGTAACTTATGCCTGATCTCACTGGAGAATTCAGACCCAGGTTGAGAAGTGCTTCCAGGCGAATGTAATTTGATCATGTTTGTGGGACTTCACCTGAGTAGAGATCACTTGAGCAGATCCAGAGGTGCTTCTTGAAGAGTTTTCATCAGAAACTGTTGGGAGCCTTATTTATGCAAAGGTGGGGGGCTCCTTCACCTGGGCAAGAATATAAATCAGGCTCCTTAATTTTCTTTCTTAAAAAAAGTCAACCGTTTGATGTAAAAGCTCATTGTTCTCTGGTGACCCAGCAGTACCAATTGATGTTTATAGGCACTGTGCCTGGCACAGAGGTTTACAAGGGATTGCAGTGTATTCTTTTCCCCCTAATGTTTATTAAATGTCAAAGATGGTTTCTCTTTAAAGAATGTCTCTCTTTAAAACGTGGGAAGACTGATGTGCTGTTCAGTGTTCTTCACAATAAGTATTTATTGATAAGGAACAAGTTTCTCTCTTTTGTTAGATTTCTGAGTCCCTAACTGGTTGTGAGCCCCTAAACTTATTTTTTATGCATTTCATGCTTAATTTTGTGCTTATTTACTATCATTATCTTTAGGTGTGTGAACTTAGTCCTCACTTCCCTACGCTTGTACATTTTCTTTGTGTTTGAAGCTTTCTGTTAAATGTTTGTTACCACCTGAATGCCAAAATAGCATTAGATTTCATTGAATCTGTTTGTGCCTGTATTTGTGTGTGTAAACTTTGCCTCTCATCCTACTACCTTGCCCTACCCCATCAGACCCTTTTTGCCCCAGCCAATTGGGTTTTATATCTTTCCCCCTCAACCCACTACTGTGATTATCTGCTCTTAGCTCCCAGCTTGCTTTTATTTCCTGGACTTTGTATTTTCTATCACCCACAAGTTTAACTGCTTGCTTTTGATTCCAGATTAGTCTCCATGACTCTGACGTTCAACCCTGTGCACTTTTTACAGCCTGATCTAGAGTAAAGGTAATGGCAGTAAACAAGAACATGTGAATCTGTGAAGTTTTAAATTTTAAGATAATCTGAAACTTACAGAAAAGTACAATACAAAGAACTTTTTCCCCCTCTGAACTGTTTGAGAGTGAATACTGACATGCCGCTTTACCACCCTGAGTACTTTATTGTACAAAATTGGACATTGTCCAGCATAGCCACATCACTACCATCAAAGTCAGAATAACTGCCACCTAATCCTTGGATCACATGTAAGTTTTGCTAGTTGTCCCACGAATGTCTTTCATACTGAAAAGATCCAGTTCAGAATTATGTATTGCATATAGTTGTGTCTTTTTAATATTCTTTAGTCTGGAATAAGTCTTCAGTCTTGGCTTGACTTTTATGACCTTGACCCCTTTGAAGATGATAAGCCAGTTATTTTGGGTTTTTGTTTGTTTGCTTTTTATTAACATATAATGTATTATTTGTTCAGGGTACAGGTCTGTGATTCATCAGTCTTAGACAATTCACAGCACTCACCATAGCACATACCCTCCCCAATGTCCATCACCCAGCCACCCCATCCCTCCCACCCCCTACCACTCCAGCAACCCTCAGGTTGTTTCCTGAGATTGAGAGTCTCTTATGGTTTGTCTCCCTCTCTGGTTTCGTCTTGTTCCATTTCCCCCTCCCTTCCCCTATGATCCTCTGTCTTATTTCTCAAATTCCTCATATCAGTGAAATCATATGATAATTGTCTTTCTCTGATTGACTTATTTCGCTTAGCATAATACCCTCTAGTTCCATCCATGTCATTGCAAATGGCAAGATTTCGTGGGGTTTTTTTGTTGTTGTTTTTTGGGGTTTTTTGAAGGCTGCATAATATTCCCTTGTGTATATATACCACATCTTCTTTATCCATTCATCTGTTGATGGACATCTTGGCTCTTTCTATAGTTTGGCTATTGTGGACATTGCCGCTATAAACATTGGGGTGCACGTGCCCCTTCGGATCCCTGCATCTGTATCTTTGGGGTAAATACCCAATAGTGCAATTGCTGGGTCATAGGGTAGCTCTATTTTCAACTTTTTGAGGAACCTCCATACTGTTCTCCAGAGTGGCTGCACCAGCTTGCATTCCCACCAACAGTGTAGGAGAGTTCCCCTTTCTCTGCATCCTCGCCAACATCTGTCATTTCCTGAATTGTAAATTTTAGCCATTCTGACTGGTGTGAGGTGGTATCTCATTGAGGTTTTGATTTGGACGTCCCTGATCCAAGTGATGTTGAGCCCTTTTTCATGTGTCTATTGGCCGTTTGGATGTCTTCTTTGCAGAAATGTCTGTTCATGTCTTCTGCCCATTTCTTGATTGGATTATTTGTTCTCTGGGTGTTGAGTTTGATAAGTTCTTTATAGATTTTGGATACTAGCCCTTTATCTGATATCTCATTTGCAAATATCTTCTCCCATTCTGTCAGTCATCTTTTGGTTTTCTTGACTGTTTCCTTTGCTGTGCAGAAGATTTTTATCTTGATGAAGTCCCAATAGTTCATTTTTGCTCTTTCTTCCCTTGCATTTGGCGATGTGTCTAGGAGGAAGTTGCTGCGGCTGAGGTCAAAAAGGTTGCTGCCTGTGTTCTCCTCAAGGATTTTGATGGATTCCTATCTCACATTTAGGTCTTTCATCCATTTTGAGTCTATTTTTGTGTGTGGTGTAAGGAAATGGTCCAGTTTCATTCTTCTGCATGTGGCTGTCCAATTTTCCTAACACCGTTTGTTGAAGAGACTTTTTTCCATTGGACATTCTTTCCTGCTTTGTCAAAGATTATTGACCATAGAGTTGAGGGTCCATTTCTGGGCTCTCTATTCTGTTCCATTGATCTATGTGCCTGTTTTTGTGCCAGCACCATAGTGTCTTCATGATTACAGCTTTGTAATAGAACTGGAAGTCCAGAATTGTGATGCCGCCAGCTTTGCTTTTCTTTTTCAACATTCCTCTGGCTATTTGGGGTCTTTTCTGTTTCCATACAAATTTTAGGATTATTTGTTCCATTTCTTTGAAAAAAGTTGATGGTATTTTGATAGGGATTGTGTTAAATGTGTAGATTGCTCTAGGTAGCATTGACATTTTCACAATATTTGTTCTGCCAATCCATGAGCATGGAACGTTTTTCTATTTCTTTGTGTCTTCCTCAATTTCTTTCATGAGTGTTCTATAGTTTTCTGAGTACAGATTCTTTGCCTCTTTGGGTAGATTTATTCCTAGGTATCTTATGATTTTGGGTACAATTGTAAATGGGATCAACTCCTTAATTTCTCTTTCTTCTGTCTCGTTGTTCGTGTATAGAAATGCCACTGATTTCTGTGCATTGGTTTTATATCCTGCCACTTTACTGAATTCCTGTATGAGTTCTAGCAGTTTTTGGGTGGGGTCTTTTGGGTTTTCCACATAAAGTATCATATCATCTGCAAAGAGTGGGAGTTTGACTTCTTCTTTGCCGATTTGAATGCCTTTTGTTTCTTTTTCTTGTGTGATTGCTGAGGCTAGGACTTGTAGTACTATGTTGAATAGCAGTGGTGATAGTGGACATCCCTGCCATGTTCCTGACCTTAGGCGAAAAGCTCTCAATTATTCCTCATTGAGGATTACATTCTCTGTGGTTTTTTCATAGATGGCTTTTATGATATTGAGGTGTGTACCTTCTATCCCTACACTGTGAAGAGTTTTAATCAAGAAAGAATGCTGTACGGGCGCCTGAGTGGCTCAGTCGGTTTAAGTGACTGCCTTCGGCTCAGGTCATGATCCTGGAGTCCCGGGATCAAGTCCCACATCGGGCTCCCTGCTCGGCAGGGAGTTTGCTTCTCCTTCTGACCCTCTTCCCTCTCGTGCTCTCTATCTCTCATTCTCTCTCTCAAATAAATAAATAAAATCTTAAAAAAAAAAACAAAGGAAGAATGCTATACTTTGTCAAATGCTTTTTCTGCATCTATTGAGAGGATCATATGGTTCTTGTTCTTTCTTTTATTAATGTATTATATCACATTGATTTGCAGATGTTGAACCAAACTTGCAGCCCAGGAATAAATCCCACGTGGTCATGGTGAATAATCCTTTTAATGTACTGTTGGATCCTACTGGCTAGTATTTTGGTGAGAATTTTTGCATCCACGTTCATCACGGATGTTGGTCTGTAATTCTCCTTTTTGATGGGGTCTTCGTCTGGTTTTGGGATCAAGGTAATGCTAGCCTCATAAAATGAGTTTGGAAGTTTTCCTTCGATTTCTATTTTCTGGAACAGTTTCAGAAGAATAAGTATTAAATCTTCTTTAAATGTTGGTAGAATTCCCCTGGGAAGCCATCTGGCCCTGGGCTCTTGTTTGTTGGGAGATTTTTGATGACTGCTTCAATTTCCTTACTGGTTGGTTATGGGTCTGTTCAGGTTTTCTCTTTCTTCCTGCTTCAGTTTGGATAGTTGATACATCTCTGGGAATGCATCCATTTCTTCCAGATTGTCTAATTTACTGGCATATAGTTGCTCATAATATGTTCTTATAATTGTTTGTATTTCCTTGGTGTTGGTTGTGAGCTCTCCTCTTTCATTCATGATTTTATTTATTTGGGTCCTTTCTCTTTTCTTTTTGATAAGTCTGGCCAGGGTTTATCAATCTTACTAATTCTTTCAAAGAACCAGCTCCTAGTTTCATTGATTTGTTCTACTGTTCTTTGGTTTCTATTCCATTGATTTCTGCTCTGATCTTTATTTCTCTTCTCCTGCTGGGTTTAGGCTTTATTTGCTGTTCTTTCTCCAGCTCCTTTAGGTGTAGCGTTAGGTTGAGACCTTTATTGTTTCATGAGAAAGGCTTGTATTGCTATATACTTTCCTCTTAGGACTGCCTTTGCTGCATCCCAAAGATTTTGAACAGTTGTGTTTTCATTTTCATTAGTTTCCATGAGATTTTTAAAATTCTTCTTTAATTCCTGGTTGACCTGTTCATTCTTTACTAGGATGCTCTTTAGCCTCCATGTATTTGAGTTCTTTCCAACATTCCTCTTGTGAATGAGTTCTTGTTTCAAAGCATTGTGGTCCAAAAATGTGCAGGGAATGATCCCAATCTTTTGGTACCAGTTGAGACCTGATTTGTGACCTAGGATGTTATCTATTCTGGGCAGTGTTCCATGAGCACTAGAGAAGCATGTGTATTCTGTTGCTTTGGAATGGAATGTTCTGAATATATCTGTGAAGTCCATCTGGTCTACTGTGTCATTTAAAGTCTTTATTTCCTCGTTGATCTTTTGCTTAGATGATCCGACCATTTCAGTGAGGGGGGTGTTAAAGTCCCCTACTATTGTATTATTGTCCATGTGTTTCTTTGATTTTGATATTAATTGGCTTATATAATTGGCTGCTCCCCTGTTAGGGGCATAGATATTTACAATTGTTAGATCTTCTTGTTGGATAGACCCTTTAAGTATGATATAGTGTCCTTCTTCCTCTCTTATTATAGTCTTTGGTTTAAAATTTAATTTGTCTGATACAAGGATTGCCACCCCAGCTTCCTTTTGATGTCCATTAGCATGGTAAATGGTTTTCTACCCCCTCACTTTCAATCTGGGGGTGTCTTTGGGTCTAAAATGAGTCTCTTGCAGAAAGCATATCGTTGGGTCTTGTTTTTCTATCCAATCTGATACCCTATGTCTTTTGATTGGGGCATTTAGCCCATTTCCATTCAAGGTAAATATTGAAAGATATGAATTTAGTGCCATTGTATTGCCTCTGTTCCTTTCTGTTCTGTTACTTTTAGGCTCTCTCTTTGCTTAGAGGACCCCTTTAAATATTTCCTATAGGGCTCTTTGGTGTTCACAAATTCTTTCAGTTTTTGTTTGTCCTGGAAGCTTGTTTATCTCTGCTTCTATTTTCAATGACTGCCAAGCTGGATATAGTATTCTTGGCTGCATATTTTTCTCATTTAGTGTCCTGAATATATCATGCCAGTCCTTTCTGGCCTGCCAGGTCTCTGTGGATAGGTCTGCTGCCAGTCTAATGTTTCTACTGTTGTGGGTTACAGACCTCTTGTCCCGAGCTGCTTTCAGCATTGTCTCTTTGTCTCTGAGACTTGTAAGTTTTACTATTAGATGTCAGAATGTTGACCTATATTTATTGATTTTGAGAGGGGTTCTCTGTGCTTCCTGGATATGGTGCCTGTTTCCTTCCCCACATTAGGGAAGTTCTCCACTATAATTTGCTCCAATATACCTTCTGCCCCTCTCTCTTCTGGGATCCCAATTATTCTAATACTGTTCCATCTTATGGTATCATTTATCTCTCAAATTCTCCCCTTATGATCCAGTGGTTATCTCTCTTTTTCTCAGCTTCTTTATTTTCCATAGTTTGGTCTTCTACATCACTAATTCTTTCTTCTGCCTCATTTATCCTAGCAGTTAGAGCCTCCATTTTTTATTGCACCTCATTAATAGCCTTTTTGATTTCAACTTGGTTAGATTTTAGTTCCTTTATTTCTTCAGAAGGGGATTCTCTGATATCTTCTATGTTTTTTTCAAGCCCAGCTAGTATCTTTATAATTGCCATTCCGAACTCTAGTTCCGACATCTTACTAATGTCCGTATTGATTAGGTCCCTGGCAGTGGTTACTGCCTCTTGTTCTTCTTTTTGAGGTGAGTTTTTCCATCTTGTCATTTTGTCCAGAGAAAAATAGATGAATGAGAGAACAAAATGCTAAAAGGGTAACAATGACCCCAGAAAAATGTACGCTAAACAAATCAGAAGAGACCCAAAACCAGGGGGAAAAGAAAAAAAAAAAGAATATGATCAGGCTGGTGAATAGAACAGAGCCACACACTAGATTTTGGGTGTATTTTGGTCTGTTAGACGAAACTGCCTCCCAAAATTTTAAAGAAAGAAAAGCATATATATACAAAAATAAGGGTAAATACGATGAAGGGTTGGAATATGACTATAAAGATGAAAATTCAAAAAGATTTTTAAAAAAACGGAATTGATCAGATAAGTTGGTTGAAAACAGAAAGAAGAAAAATTAAAAAAAAAAAAAAAGAATGTGATCAGGCAGGAGACTAGAACAAAGCCATACACTAGATTTAGGGCATATTTTGGTCTGTTAGAAGAAACTGTATCCCAAAATTTTAAAGAAACACACACACACACACACACACACACACACGGTTAAATACAATGAAGGGATAGAATATAACTGTAAAAATGAAAATTAAAAAAGATTTTTAAAAAGGAATTGATAAGATGGTTGAAAAAGGAAAGAAAAATTTAAAAAATAATAGAATAAGAAAAAATTAAAAAAATTTTAAAAATTAACTTTGAAAGACTAAAGAATCATGGGGAAAAAGCCATGAATTCTATGTGCTCTGTTCCCCTAGAGCTGGAGTTCTGCCGTTCTCATTGCACGGTAAACTTGGTCTTGGCTGGCTATTCTTGCTGATCTTCTAGGGGAGGGGCCTGTTGCGGTGGTTCCCAAATGTCTTTGCCGGAGGCGGAATTGCCCCACCCTTACTGGGGCCCGGGTTAAGTAATCTGGTTGGGTTTGCTCTCAGGAGCTTTTGTTCCCTGCAAGCTTTCCGTAGAGCTTTGGAAGACGAGAGTGAAAATGGCGGCCTCCCAATCTCTGCCCTGGAGGAGCCGAGAACTTGGGGCCCCGCTCCTCAGTAAGCCCCCAGAGAAAAGCAGTCAGTCACTCCTGTCTCCCTGGTCTCCGGCCGCACTCTGTGCTCACCCAGCCTGTGACCGAGTGTTTCTATCTCTGGCACCTGACCCCGTGTGGAGTCTCCAAGCCTAGCAGATCCCTGCGGTGTGTTCCTGTGCCACTCCTCCCGGGGGAGGAAGAGGAGTCTCCCCAGATCTGCTGCTTGTTGGGTCCCTGCTGGAGGAGCAGTGGCCTGACTGTGCCGCGGATCATGGTTTATGGGAACCCTGAGTTGAGAGACCACTCCTCGGCTCCATCTCTGCAGCCAGCTTCCCCACTCCTGCAGCCAGCTTCCCCACTCCTATACCTGGGAGCTCTGCTGCACTCAGGCACCCCCAGTCTTTCTGTGACCCTGAGGGTCCTGAGACCACACTGTCCCACGAGGGTTCCACCCCCCGCTTAGCCACTGGAGCGATGTCCCTCAGTGGAGCTGACTTCTCAAAGTTCCGATTTTGTGCTCTGCTTCTCAATCCCTTCCCGGTAGCTGGCTGACGGAGCCTCCCTTCCCCCATGGTCTGTCTTTCCAAATATCGCCTTGGATTCACTTCTCCACACATCCTACCTTCCAGGAAGTGGTCACTGCTATTGTTTTCTTCAATCTCCTGTTGAGTTTGTAGGTGTTCATAATGGTTTGATAGCTATCTAGCTGAATTCCTGGGACCAGACGAAATTTAGGTCTCCTACTCCTCCACCATCTTGTTCCTCCCTTAGGCCCTTTATATTGTAGAATGTCCTTTAATGTGGGGTTGTCGGATGTTTCTCGGTGATTAGATTCAAGTTAAGTATTCTTGGCAAGAATATAACAGGGTGGTGCATGTTTTAGATTTTGGTCCATTGTTGATAAAGTTAATTTTGATCATTTTGATTTTTTTAATTAAAGTGGTATCTGCCAGGCTTCTTCATGAAAAGTTTTTCCCTTTGTACTAATAATGATTTTAAAGGGGGCATACTTTAATTAAGACTGTGTAAATATTCTATTCCCTTTCAAGTGTTCAGTTTATTTACTAAGTTATATTAAAAATAGGCTCATGGGTTCCTTTGTTGCTCAGTGAGTTACACTTCATTAATGTGATTACTTATTTTCATGCTTAAATTGTTTTGGACTTGGGCAGTGGGAGCTTCTTCAAGGTGGCCCCCATGTCCTCTTTCAAAATCTTTTATTTTGCAGTAATTTTAGATTTAAAGAAAAAACTGCAAAGATAGCACATAGAGTTCCTCTATATTCTTTACCCAGTTTCCATTCATACTACGTCTTAAATACTCAAGGTATGTTAGTCAGGACTAAGACATTAACATTGGTACATTATTATTAACTGAACGTCAGAATTTGTATTTCATTAGTTTTCTCACTTATGTCCTTTTTGTGTTCAAAGATCCAATTCAGGGTGCTACATGGCACTCAGTTGTTATGTCCCATTAGTCTCTCTTCTGTACCAGTTTCTCAGTCTTTTCTTGTTCTTTTTTGTAAGATTCTATTTATTTATTTATTTATTCATTTGAGAGAGAGAGAGAGACAGTGACAGTGTGTGAGCACGGGGGAAGGAGCAGAGGGGAGAAGGACAAGTAGACTCTTTGCTGTGTGTGAAGCCCGACTCGAAGCTTGATCTCACAACCCTGAGATCATGACCTGAACGGAAATCAAGAGTCAGACACTTAACCGACTGAGCCACCCAGGTGCTATAGTCTTTCCTTGTTTTATATGACCTTCAGTTTTGGTCCGATATCTTTTAAAACGCCCCTCAATTTGGGTTTGTATGATGTTTTTCTCGTGAGAGATTAGGGTTATGGAATTTTGGTAAGAATTCCACAAAGGTGGGTGCCAGGGTGGCTCAGTCGTTAAGCGTCTGCCTTCAGCTCGGGTCATGATCCCAGGGTCCTGGGATCGAGCCCCGCATTGGGCTTCCTGCTCTGAGGGAAGCCTGCTTCTCCCTCTCCCACTCCGCCTGCTTGTGTTCCCTCTCTGGCTGTCTCTCTCTCTCTCTCTCTCATAAATAAATGAATGAATGAATGAATGAATGAATGAATGAATTCCACAGAGGTGAAGTACCCTCAAAGATGAGTTGACCATAGAGTTGAGTGTCCATTTCTGGGATCTCTATTCTGTTCCATTGAACTATGTGTCTGTTTTTGTGCCAGTACCACATTATCTTGATCACAGCTTTGTAATGCCACAAGCTTTTCTTTTCTTTTTCAACATTCCTCTGGCTATTTGGGGTCTTTTCTGGTTCCATACAAATTTTAGGATTATTTGTTACATTTCTTTGAAAAAAGTTGATGGTATTTTGATAGGGATTGAGTTAAATGTGTAGATTGCTCTAGGTAGCACTGACATTTTCACAGTAGTTGTTCTGCCAATCCAGGAGCATGGAATGTTTTTCCATTTCTTTGTGTCTTCCTCAATATCCTTCATAAGCATTCTGTAGTTTTTGGAGCACAGATCCTTTACCTCTTTGGTTAGGTTTATTCCTAGGTATCTTACGGTTTGGGTGCAATTGTACATGGGATCAATTCCTTAATTTCTCTTTCTTCTGTCTCATTGTTAGTGTATAGAAATGCAACTGATTTCTGTGTATTGATTTTATATCCTTACACATTGCTGAATTCCTGTATGAGTTCTAGCAATTTTGGGGTGGGGTCTTTTGGGTTTTCCACATAAAGTATCATGTCACCTGCAAAGAGTGGGAGTTTGACTTCTTCTTTGCCAAGTTGAATGCCTTCTATTTCTTTTTGTTGTCTGATTGCTGAGGCTAGGACTTCTAGTACCATGTTGAACAGCAGTGGTGGGAGTGGGCATCCCTGTCATGTTCCTGACCTTAGGGGAAAAGCTGTCAGTCTTTCCCCATTGAGAATGATATTCGTTGTGGGCTTTTCATAGATGACTTTTATGATATTGAGGCATGTTCCCTCTATCCCTACACTTTGGAGAGTTTTAATCAAGAAAGGATGCTATATTTTGTCACATGCTTTTTCTCCATCTCTTGAGAGGATCATATGGTTCTTGTCCTTTCTTTAATTAATGTGATGTATCACGTTGATTGATTTGTGAATGTTGAACCATCCTTGCAGTCTAGGAATAAATTCCACTTGGTCGTGGTGAATAATCCTTTTAATGTATTGAAAGATACAAATGTAGTGATCTAGGGGCACCTGCACCCCAATGTTTATAGCAGCAATGTCCACAATAGCCAAACTGTGGGAAGAGCTGAGATGTCCATCGACAGACGAATGGATAAAGAAGATGTGGTGTATATATATATACAATGGAATATTACTCAGCCATCAGAAAGGATGAATACTTACCATTTATATCGACCTGAAGGGTATTATGCTGAGGGAAATAAGTCAGAGAAAGACAATTATATGGTTCTACTCATGTAAACAGGGCAGAGGACTGTAGGGGGAGGGAGGAATAAAAGAATGGGAAGTCATCAGAGAGGGAGAAAAACCATTAGAGACCCTTACCTATAGGAATCAAACTGAGGGTTGCTGGAGGGGAGGTGGGTGAGGGGATGGGGTAATTGGGTGATGGGCATTAAGGAGGGCGTGTGATGTGATGGGCACTGGGTGTTATACCCAACTGATAAATTATTGAACACTACATCTGAAACTAATGATGTACTATAAGTTGGCTAATCGAATTTAAATTTTTTTAAGAAGTACCCTCATAAGACACCAGATAGCTTGCTGTCTGCATGTGCCTCCCCTTCCCTGTCCTAAATATGCAAGCACTAAAGAAATGCCATGTGAGGATGATTAAAAGTTTATAAACCATGTCAGGGAGTTTAGATTTTATTTTAAGGGAAATGAAGATACATTGAAATATTTAAACAAGGGAGCCATGCAATCTGATTTCTAGCTATCAAAAAGTAAAACTGTGTTGGTTTGCCTTCTCCCTTTCAAACCTTGTTCTTGGCCTGATCCTCATTCCAAGGTTAGGAGGTTGATGATTCAGTAAGCTTTAGGAAGGTGACGGGAATGAATGTTTCATAGACTTTATTTTTGTAGTGCTGACACTTAAGATACAATACAGTATAGTAGTTCACTGTGTTTGCTCTGGAGTCTGTTAACTTGGGTTTGAATACCAGATCCATCACATACTATCTATACTGCAAGTAACTATACATTCCTAGGCCTCAGTGTCCTCATCTTTAAAATCTGGATAATAGAGTACGTGGGTGGCTCAGTTGGTTAAGCATCCAACTCCTGATTTCATCTCAGATCATGACCTCAGGGTTGTGAGATCAAGCCATGCATTAGGCTCCATGCTGGGCATGGAACCTGCTTAAGATTCTCTCTCCCTTCCCCCTCCCAATATTTCCCATTCAAATAAATAAATAAATAAATAAATAAATAAATAAATAAATAGAATTTGGGTAATGAAATTCATCTAATTTGGGCTAAATAGGATTGGAGATAATGTCTATACAGTGGCTGGGATAAAGTGAACACTCAGTAAGTAATAATTATTATTCTGCTAATAAAGCTGGTAGTTTATTAATCTTTTTTCTTTGTTTTTAGGCAAAATTAGAATGTTCCTCTGGCAAAAAGTTTGTATTCAAATGAACTTCCCAACAAAGCAGTTTCATTGAAAGCTGTTAAAAATTTACCCAAGTTAAAATTGACATCACATTTACTCAGCTAATATCACAAAAGATATTATATGATAGCCCCTGCATTGGGCAAAAAAAAAGGGAGGGGGCGCCTGGGTGGCTCAGTCGTTGGGCATCTGCCTTTGGCTCAGGTAGTGATCCCAGGGTCGTGGGATTGAGCCCCACGTCGGGCTCCCTGCTCCACCGGAGGCCTGCTTCTCCCTCTCCCTCTCCCCCTGCTTGTGTTCCCTCTCTCACTGTGTCTCTCTCTCTCTCAAATAAATAAATTAATTAAAAAAAATAGAAGAAAAGGTATTACCTGGTGTGGAACATGCAAATGCAGTTCCAAGCAAGCAATAGCACATGTAGGTCTGGAGCTTAGAAGAGAGGTTTGAAGGTGGAAGTAAGAATTTGGAGATCCCTGGCATGAAGATGGGACTGAAGGCATCTCAACTGATGCAGAAAAAACACTTGATAAAATTTAACACCCATTCCTGATAAAAACTCTTAGCAAGCAGAAATAGAAAAGAACTTCCTCAAATTTGAAGATTACTAGAAAAACCAAAGCAATCGTATTCCGTGGTGAAATAGTGAAAACTTTACCTCTGAGATTAGGAACAATGCCGGCATCACTTCCACTGAAGATTGTACTGGGAATTGTAACTAGCATAATATGGCTAACTGACCCAAAACTGATTAGTAGAAGGAAAATTTAAAAACCATTGGAACACAAAATGTCTTTATGATTTGGGTAGGAAAGGATTTCTTAAGGCACATAAAACACAAATGGTAAAGGAAAGATTTATAAATTTGGCTTCATTAAAATGACAAATTTCTCTTCACCAGGAAAACTCACAAATAAAATGACAGAACACATAGTAGGGGAACACATTTATAATATAGTTTCCAACAAAGAATTAGTATGCAGAATATATTTTTTAAAAAACTACAAATCAGGGGCACCTGGGTGGCTCAGTCATTAAGCGTCTGCCTTTGGCTCAGGTCATGATCCCAGGGTCATGTGATCAAGCCCCGCATCGGGCTCCCTGCTCCATTGGAAGCATGCTTCTCCCTCTCCCACTCCCCCTGCTTGTATTCCTTCTCTTTCTCTCTCTCTCTTGCTGTCAAGTAAATAAATAAAATCTTAAAAAAAAAAAAAGAAACTACAAATCAGTAAAAGACAAATACAATAGAAAAATGGCCATCAAGATGAGTGTTTTCCAGAAAGGGAAATAAATGGCAAATAAACCTGAAAAGATGCCTATATGAGAGTTCTTCAAAGAAAGAGATTATATATAATATTTATATTAACATCTATTTATATTATATACAGATATACATAGAGCTATTGATTGATTGTGGGAACTAGTAAGTCCAGAATCTGTCAGGTATACCAGCAGGCTAGAAAGTCAATGTGTTGATGCTACCATCTTGAGGCAGGATTTCTTCTCCAGGAAACTTCAGTTTCTCAGTTTTTGCTCTTACAGCCTTCAGCTGATTAGATGAGGGCCACCTCACGTTATGTAAGGTTGTCTCCTTTACATAAAGTAAACTGATTGTAGATACTCACCACATCTAGAATCCTTCACAGCGACACTTAGATTAATGTTTAATTAAATAACTGGATACTATAGCCAAGTTGACACAAAACTAATCATCACAATGCCCTACCTTTACTAATTTGCATTCAAGCGAATGCAAATTAAGATCACAGTGAGGTACAATTTTATACCAACTAAATTGACAAACCTTAAGTATCTGGTAACACCAAGCATTGTACGGTTATGTATCAGTGGGACTCTCATATACTCTTCATGGGTACGTAAGCCGCTACAACCATTCCAGCAAACAAGTTGGCACTTTCTTACAAAAGTGTGTGCAGCCCACACATGGGGGAAAGTGGCAGGATGGGCTAGCAAAGGAATGCAGAAGTCAATGGAACAGTGTTGCTGATATTCTAGTCTTTAGGTTTGGTAGTGAGTTCCCAGGTGCTTATTTTATTATTATGCCTCATAACTTAATATGTTACAGACTAATCTTTTCGTATTATCAAATCACCTAAAATTTTAAAGGACAAGGAGCAAAAATATTTTTTTTTCTAAAATGGAATTTGAAAGCAGAGTTCTTTAATCTGTGAAAGCCTTTCTTAGGAAAAAGAAATAAAAGTAAGTTGGAAAAGGGCTTAGGGGTGCCTGGGTAGCTCAGTCAGTTAAGCATCTGCCTTCAGCTCAGGTCATGATCCCAGAGTCCTGGGATAGAGCCCCGCATCAGGCTCCCTGCTCCATGGGAGGCCTGCTTCTCCCTCTCCCACTCCCCCTGCTTGTGTTCCCTCTCTTGCTATGTATCTCTCTGTCAAATAAATAAATAAATAAATAATTTTTTTTTTTTTTTTAAGGAAAAGGGCTTAGAAGACAGTGTGATTCGGGCTTAAAACTAAGGCTGGGTTTCATTGTGGCTGTTGATTCTCTCCCTAGGAAATATTTCGTATATGCAAAACTTTTCATTTAATTCCAGGGAGTAATAAAGAACATGGTCTGGAAATAGGTTGCTAAAGCTGTCTAATACCATCAGTTTTGATGAACTCATCTTACTGTAAGAAATTTGTAACTGATATTCCTGGTCAGAAGGTGCTATTTTATTCCTTAAAATTGACTTGTAAGTTAATAGAAATGTCATAAAACTCAATTAGAATAGAGAGAATTTTAGTTGTTTGGGTTCTGTGTGATGGAGCATAGTCGAATTCTGGCAAATGGTTGTTAGGGCTCTCTTTCAGGTTTTAGGTTTTTAATTTGGCCAACTTACCGAGGCTCAAATTGAGGGGTGACCCACTTTTGCCTGGGTCAAAACAACCAGGATATGGAGGAAAACAATTGTTTTTGTTTTTGTTTTTCTCTTTGCAAAAAGCTTTGTAAGGTTTCCCAGCTGGCAAATTCTGTATCCCACAACTAATGCATAGAAAAGCTACAATTTGAAATAGGGGTATTTTGGAAATAAAATTTTTAAGTTGCAAAATGCATCTTTGCATACATAAGATCTCTGGTAATTCTCTCAGCTGAATGAGTAACATAACATGTCATTTGTTTACAGATACTTGATAATGTGAAGAGCAGTGTCATGTTTTCTTTATCTGGCATTTGACAGCTGTTAACTAGTGAAATGAGAGATTAGAGTCTGTGCCACTAAAAGCATGCACTGGATCCCTTCAAACAAAACTGTGCCACCTTCTATATTAAGGATTAAATTAGCCGATTGGCAAGATGTATATGCTATGCTATTGAGAGAGTTATATCTTCTTAATGAGTACACCATATGCTTTAAGTCCAAAGAAACACTAAAGCTTACAAGATTAAAAACTACCATAGTAAGATGTAAACTAATCTGTATATTGATCATATTTCTGTATAATTCATCAAACCCTATTTTATGAAATTGATAGTATATATGTTTTAAAACATATCTAATATTGACTTACTAATAGAGAATACTAAATTATCAACTTTACCTTTCTATAATTTCTTTTCATAGGTGATTATCTTTTTTTCCACCCAGCATTATGTTTTTATACTTTGCCTATTATATCATTCTTTCCCCCCTTGCATTGTGTTAAAAGGGAAAATATGTCCCAATTTGTAACTGTCCACTTATTATTTTCTATTTTGTGATCACATATTAGGGCACTAATGATATTGTGTTTGTAACTATTAGTGGTAGTATACTATTTTTAGTTAATTCTGGAGGGAATATATGGTAGTATGGTATAGGGGTTAAGGGTGCCAGACTGGTGAATCTCCACTCAGCAAGTTACTGGATTTTGCTCTGCTGTGGTTTTCTGATTTTTATTTATTTATTTATTTTCTATAAAGTTGTGTGTGTTTTTTTTTTAAGATTTTATTTTTAAGTAATCTCTACACCCAGCGTGAGGCTCAACCTTACAACCCTGAGATCAAGGGTCACATGCTCTTTACTGAGCCACCCAGGTGCCCCCACCCTTTTTTAAAGTTTATTTAAGTAATCTCTACACCCAATATGGGGCTTGAACTCACGACCCCAAGACCAAGAGTCAAGAGCATGCACTTTTCTGTCAGGTAGCCCTGTCAGTGTCAGGCCCGATTTCCCGATTTTTAATAAAAAAGGGTGAGTTCAGTGCTCTGGTACTTAATAAAAGCTAAATGAAAGTTAACTGTAATAACGGCAATAATAAGAATTCTTATTGAGTGAGTTTCTGTTGTGAACTTAACATACACACTTGTGTATGTTTAATTTATTCATATGCAAGATAGAACAAGTTGGCTATAACTTTCCAATCTAGGATCAGAAAGTCTACCTATGTGATAGTCCAGTTCCTTTAGAAAATAATAATTCCATCTGTTGTATATTATGAGTAAATTTTTCAAGTCCAAGTATCAATTCAGTGACAAAATCTGATTCACTTTAGTGTATATTTGCGAGCCTAGCATTTGCAGAGCAATAGAGATTATATACAGATATATGAGATGGTTCCTGTACTCAAGTATTATCAATTTAACAGGAAGGATTAGGAATAGAAATCTGCTTTTTTTAGGACCCCAGGTGGGAAAAAACCAGAAGAAACGAGTTCAGACTGGATTAATAACGGAAGCAGAATGAACAAGAAAGCCAGTTTCAACATCTTGGGGAGCCAAGGGGAAATAAATTGAATTACATACATACCTTGGTGGTGGTTATTGTTTTTATACCCAGGGATCTCTAGGTTTGCAGTCTACCTGTATTAATTCTCTTTGCTGGTACTCCAGCATCTACAAGTGTATTACTTGTTTAAAACTCAGTATGTGTTGTATACGAAGAGAAATGTTTAATATTATTTCTGTAAGACAGGCATAAATAAAGTATGACCATTGTTAGCATAGAGGTGGTAGAGGTCTTATTCCGCAGAAAAGAACTGGAAAAAACTTGGGGTGCCTGGGTGGCTCAGTCAGTTGGGTGTCTGACTCTTGATTTCAGCTCAGGTCATGATCTCAGGGTCATGAGATTGAGTGCCATGTTGGGCTCCATGCTGAGCATGGTGCCTGCTTGGGATTCTCTCTCTCCCCCTCTCTCTGTGCCAGAACCCACCCCCCCAACTGCTTGTGCTCTCACTCTCAGTCATAATTAAGTAAGTAAATAAATGAATAAATAAAATTGGAAAAAACTTCATGAAAGAATATCTGAGCTGGATTTCAAAGGATGCATGCGATTTCAGGTGAAGTTTAGGAGCTTTAGTGTGGTATCTTTGCACCATGCAAGATCAAGGAAGGTATCAGCGTGAGTAGAGATTCAGAGTGAGGATTGTGCATGGCATCCTGGTGAAACAGTGAATGCCCACTGAGCAGAAACATGATCTATATGCAGGTTCTGTACTGGGAAATATACTTGGGAAGGTAGGTTGATGTCATATTTGGTGGGTCTGGAATGCCTTTAAGCTTAAACAAATATTAGAGATCCATGAAAGGTTTTTCACATGGCAGATGGTGGTGGTAGTGGTTGGCTAGTACGTCTGGATTATCCACACAAATCCAAACATTTGTGTGTTTATTTGAATTCATCTTTTGTCTCTTTCAGGAAGTTCACGATTTATTACAAGACTATGAGTTAAAGTATTGTTATGTGGACAGAAATAAGCGAACAGGTAAGATTGCAATTTTAAGCATCTGGTTTCATTTTGATTCTAAATGTGTGCATTATTAAACAAAAAAGTTTACTGTCTTTTCATTCATAAGATAATCTCTGTAATTCTTAAGCATTAAATCATATAAATGCTACTCACGATGTATTTTCTGAAGATAACATTAGTATCCTAAATTATAATCACATAATTAATATGTATGTCACTAGACACATTTTTATACAGAATTATCTAATATATGTTATGATGTTATAAATTTTTATAGGCTTGGTATCCTTCAGGTTTTTCATTGGAGTATATTTAAGATACGGTGTTATATTTCAGGTGTATAACTTTTTTTTAGGTGTACAGTATATTGATTCCACAATTCTATACCTTACCCAGTGCTCACCACAATAAATGTAGTCACCATCTGTCACCGTACAGCATTACAGTGTCATGGACTGTTATTTCCCTATGCTGTACTTTTCATCTCCATCACTTATTTCATAGCTGGAAGTTTGTACCTCTGAATTTCCTTTATATATTTCATCCATCTCCCCCACATCCCCTCAGGCAACCAGTTTGCTCTCTGTATTTGTTTGTTTTTGTTTTTTTAAGTAAAGTCGATGCCCAACATGGGGGTCAAACTCATGACCCCTAGATCAAGAGTCACATACTCTACTGACTGAGCCAGCCAGGTACCTGTTCTTTGTTTTTGTTTATTCATTTGTTTTTTAGATTCCACATATTAGTGAAATCATATAGTATTTGTCTCCCTCTGTCTGACTTATTTTACTTAGCATTATACCTTCTGGGTCTGTCCATGTGATTGCAAATGAAGATCTCATTCTTTTTTATGGCCAAGTAATATTCTGTTGTGTATATGTACACCATATCTTCTTTATCCATTCATCCATTAATGGACACTTGGGTTGCTTCCATACCTTAATTGTTGTAAATAATGCTGCAGTAAACAGGGGTGCATATATCTTTTCAAATTAATGTTTTCATTTTTTTATTAAATACCCAATAGTGGTATTACTATTACTAATTTTATTTTTTTTATTTTATTTTTTTAAAGATTTTATTTATTTATCTGAGAGAGAGTGAGAGACAGAGAGCACGAGAGGGAAGAGGGTCAGAGGGAGAAGCGGACTCCCCACTGAGCAGGGAGCCCGATGCAGGACTCGATCCCAGGACTCCAGGATCATGACCTGAGCTGAAGGCAGTCGCTCAACCAACTGAGCCACCCAGGCGCCCACTAATTTTAAGTTTTTGAGGAACTTCCATACTGTTTTCCACAGCGGCTGCACTAATTTACATTCCCATGAGAGTCCCCTTTTCTCCTCATCCTCATCAACACTTGTTATTTCTTGTCTTTTTGATACTAGCCATTCTGACAGGTGTGAGGTGATATCTCATTGTGGTTTTGATGTGCATTTCCCTAATGATGAGTGATGTTGAGCATCTTTTCATGTATCTGTTGGCATCTGTATGTCTTTGGAAAAATGTCTATTCAGGTCCTCTGCCTATTTTTTAATCAGATTGGTTTGTTTTTTTTGTTTTTGTTTTTGTGGGGTTTTTTGGTTTTTTTTTTTTTTTTGGTGCTGAGTTGTGTAAGTTTATGTGTTTGGGGTATCAACACTTTATCAGATATATCATTTTCAAATCTCTTCCCCCCGTTCATTAGGTTGTCTTTTTGTTTTGTTGATGATCTCCTTTGCTGGGCAAATTATTTTTGTGTAGACTCAGTAGTTTATTTTTGCTTTTGTTTCCCTTGCCTAAGGAGACGTATCCATAAATACGTTGCTAAGGGTGATGTCCAAGAGATAATTGCCTTTTTTTTTTTTTAACCACTAGGAGTTTTATGGGTTCAGGTCTCACATCTAGGTCTTTAGTTCATTTTGAGTGTATTTTGTGTATGGTGTAAGAAACTGATCCAGTTTCATTCTTCTGCATGTTGCTGTCTAGTTTTCTCAGCACCATGTATTGAAAAGACTTTCTTCCCTATTGTATATTCTTCCCTCCTTTGTTATAGATTAGTTGACCATATAGGTATAGGTTTATTTGGGGGCTCTCTGTTTCATTGGTCTATGTGTCTGTTTTTGTGCCAGTACCAAACTGTTTTGTTACTACAGCTTTGTAGTAGATCTTGAAATCTGGGATTGTGATACCTCCAGCTTTGTGCCTCTTTCTCAAGATAGCTTTGGCTTTTTGAGGTCCTTTGAGGTTCCATATAAATTTTAGGATTATTTGTTCTAGTTCTGTGAAAAACATTGTTTGTATTTTGTTAGAGATCGCTTTAAATCTGTAGATTGCTTTGGGTAGTATGGGCATTTTTGACAGTATTGGTTCTTCCAGTCCAGGAGCATGGGATATCTTTCCATTTGTCTGTGCCATCTTCAATTTCATCATTGTCATAGTGTTCAGAGTACAGGTCTTTTACCTGCCTGGTTAAATTTATTCCTAGGCATTTTATTCTTTTTGGTGCAATTATAAATGGATTGTTTTCTTTCTCTTTCCTGTTACTTCATTATTAGTGTACAGAAAGGCAATTGTTTTCTGTGTATTAATTTTGAATCCTGCAGCTTTACTGAATTCATTTATTCTAATAGTTTTTGGTGGAATCTTTAGGTCATCTGCAAATAGTGACAGTTTAACTTCTCCCTTACCAATTTGGATGAATTTTATTTCTTGTCTATTTGTTGTGGCTAGGACTTGCAGTAGTATGTTGAATAAAAAGAGTGGACATCATTGTCTTGTTTCTAATCTTAGAGAAAAAAACTTTCAGTGTTTTACCATTGAGTACGATGTTAGCTGTGGGTTCTTCATGAATGACCTTTATTTAGCTTAAGGTGTCCCCTAAACACACTTGGTTGACAGCTTTTATCATGAACAGATGTTGAATTTTGTCAAATACTTTTTCTGCATCTATTGAGATGATTGTATGATTTTTATTCTTTGTTTTGTTAATGTGGTTTATCACATTGATTGATTTGTGAATACTAAACCTCCCTGCATCCCTGGAATCAATCCCACTTGATCAAGGTGAATGATCCTTTCAGTGTATTGCTGAATACACTTGCTAATATTTTGTTGAGGATTTTTGCATCTATATTCATCAGGAATATTGGTCTGTAATTTTATTTTTTCATAGCATCTCTGGCTGGCTTCTGTATCAGGATAATACTGGCCTCGTAGAATGTATTGGAAGCTTTCCTTCCTCTTCTATTTTTTTTTTTTAAATAGTTTGAGGACAATCGGTATTCTTGCTTAAATGAAAAGTAGAATAAACCTGTAAAGCAGTCTGGTCCTGGACCTCTCTTTGTTGGAAGTTTTTGATTACCAACTCAACTCTGTTATTAGTAATTGGTCTGTTCAGATTTTCTATTTCTTCCTGATTGAATTTTAGAAGATGATACGTTTCTAGAAATGTATCCATTTCTTCTAGGTTGTCCAATTCGTTGGCATATAATTTTTTGTAGTATTCTCTTATAATCTTTCATACTTCTGTGGTGTTGGTTGTTAATTTCCCTTTCATTTCTGATTCTATTTATTTGTATCTTCTCTTTTTTTTCTTGATGAATCTGGTTAAAGGTTTAACAATTTTCAAAGAACCAGCTCTTGTTTTCATTGATCTTTTCTATTGTTCTTTTAGTCCCTAATTTATTTCTGCTCTAATCTTAATATTTTCTTCCTTCTGGAAAGAAGGCTGGCTCTGGGCTTTGTTTTTTCTTCCTTTTCTAGTACCTTTAGGTATTAGGTTAGATGGCTTGAGATTTTTCTTGTTTCTTAAGGTAGGTCTGTGTCCCTATACATTTTCCTCCTGGAACTGCTTTTGCTGTGTCCCAAAGATTTTGGACCATTGTGTTTTTATTTTCATTTGTTTTCATGTATTTTTAAATTTCCTTTTAGATTTCTTTATTCACCCATTGGCTGTTTAGTAACATGTTATTTAGCTTCCATGTTTGTGGGGGTTTTTTTTGCATTTTTTTTCTTGTGATTGATTTCTTGTTTTATAACAATGTAATCAGAACATATATGTGATAGGATTTCAATTTTCTTGAATTTATTGAAACTTGATTTATTCTGGAGAATGTTCCCTGTGAACTTGGAAAGAATGTATACTCTGTTGGTTGTGGATGGAATGTTCTGTACGTATCTGTTAAGTCCATCTGCTCTAATGTGTCATTCAAAGACATTGTTTCCTTATTGATTTTCTGCCTGGATGATCTATCTATTGATGTAAGTGAGGTTTTAAAGTCCCTTACTGTTACTGTATTACTGTCAGTTTCTTGCTTTGTGTCTGTTAATATTTACTTTATGTATTTAGGTGCTTCAGTATGAAAGAAAATTTTTAAGACTTCACAAAATTTTGCATTACATGTAGTTGGGGAAAATATGCAGTTTGAAAATATTGTAAAAATAAAAAACAAAACAGAACATTGTAGTAGATGTTATAGTGGAACTTTTTTTTTTCTAATTTTATTTATTTGAGAGAGAGAGCACGAGTGGGGTGAAGGGCAGAGGGAGAAGCAGACTGCTCTCTGAGCAGGGAGCCTGATGCAGGGCTTGATCCCAGAACTGCAGGATCACAAACCAAGCGGAAGGCAGACATCCAACCAACTGAGCCATCCAGGCACCCTGTGGAACCCCTAATATAATTCCTATACTTTAATTTGAGCCACTGGTCGTGAAATTGGTTAAGAGGGTAGCGTCAGTATTAAAAAGCACCATGAAATAGAATAGAAATATGAGCGTGCTTTGCATGTGGTAGGAGTATTAGTTCTTGATACTTTTGTTTTGGAAATGTGTATGTGTGTACCAAGTCACAGACGAAAAATATGTTCCTTACTGTGGATCATAGTTAAAAAAGTTTGAAAACACTGGCTTAGAAAATTCTTTATTTCATTTTGTTGTCTTCTAGCTTTTGTTACCTTACTGAATGGGGAGCAAGCCCAGAATGCAATTCAGATGTTTCATCAGTATTCTTTTCGAGGAAAGGACTTAATTGTTCAGCTCCAGCCAACAGATGCTTTGCTGTGTATTACCAACTTGCCCACTTCTTTTACATTAGAAGAGTTTGAAGAACTTGTTCGTGCTTATGGAAATATCGAGAGATGTTTTCTAGTCTACAGTGAAGTTACTGGCCATTCCAAAGGCTATGGATTTGTGGAATACATGAAAAAGGACTTTGCTGCAAAGGCTAGATTGGAGTTATTGGGTAAACAATTGGGAGCATCAGCTCTCTTTGCACAATGGATGGATGTTAATCTATTGGCCGCAGAGCTCATTCATTCTAAGTGCCTTTGTATAGATAAACTCCCTAGTGACTACAGGGATTCAGAGGAGCTGTTGCAATTTTTTTCCAATATACATAAACCTGTGTTTTGCCAGGTATGTATTCTTAAGGTATCATTTGAAATATTTGAAAATTTCTGCCTATGTATTCTGCATGCACTCACAAATTTATTATACCTATGTGAATATCACAATGGATAATCTGAGTCTTCTTTAGTCTGTGATGAAGACTTTGAGGTCACTCTAAATGTTAAGTCAATTCCTTTTGTGGATGAGTCAACTTATATTATTATATAGTTAACTATGTCTTAGCAAACCCGTCACTTACTCATTCACCTCATTCCATCCATTTGTTGAGCCCTTCATCCACTGATCCATTCATCCTTCCAAGTTTTACTTATTATCTTCTCTATGCCAGACACTATATTACTAAAAGTTAGAAATACAGAGAATGGAAATGTACTATCTCAATACCTTACAATTTTGTAGAAGGTACTGACAAGCAAATAATTATAAATCCTGTATAAAGATAATGTAATGGAAGATAGGAAAGTATTACGAGGTTTAAAAAGAATGTATAATTCTGTGTTAATGGGATTATGGTGAGACATTTAGAGAAGATCCTGAAAACTGACAACACTGGTAAGAATTTTCATGTACTTGATCAGTAAAATTAAATATATTCTAAATAAACAAAAATAATTACTGTATAACACTCCTTCCCTTGTAGGTGTTCGGCAGCAACTGATGAACTCTTTTCTCTCTTGCTTCCCTTAACTTCTTCCTTCCCTCTCTTCTCTCCTCCCATGCTCCTTTTCTTCTTACCACCTGTTCCCTGCCCCCACCACCCCACCATTTTTCTTTCATCATACATTTGTTGAGTCTCTACTATTACAGTAGAAAGTTTAGAGTTGTTATAGTTTTATATATATATAAATCTACACACACACACACACACACACACACAACCACATATATAATATATAACTATATATAATTATAATGTATTATATATCATGTTTGTATAAATATATTTTATAATATAGAAATATATATTATACATAACTAACTATATAACTATATTTAATACATATAACTATATTAATAATAGATTAATGCTACCATCTTTTTCTTATATTTCTACCCCTCCAATCCCAATATATGCATCAAAGTAACCATCTAAGAGCATCATAAAATTAGAAAATTTTGTGACAGATCTTTTATCAAATCTTTGCCCAGTTAGTTATTGAAAGCTGATAGATGGTGATGTCTAATCCATATCCTTTTCTTGGATACTAAAATTATACAGTGATGTTCTGTGGTCAAACAAAATTCTTTGTAGCTGTAGTTGAGGCCTTTGAAGGAAATGTGAGGGGAAAACCTATTTATCACAACTTGTATTTGAGTTATGAATCCCAGAGTTGGAAGGTACATGAGAGG
The DNA here is from genome assembly GCF_009762305.2 of Zalophus californianus. Lineage (NCBI taxonomy): Eukaryota > Metazoa > Chordata > Mammalia > Carnivora > Otariidae > Zalophus > Zalophus californianus. The sequence goes on from NC_045598.1 coordinate 53,091,809, forward strand.
TTCTCTAATCTAGGTTGCCAGGGGTAGAAAAATGTTTGTTACATTATTTGCGAGTGACCATTTAGCTTCTATTAAAATGTTTCAAAATAATGGAAAATTAACTAGATCTGAAGTCAGACCATTACATATTTGAATGGCTTTCCTACTGAATTGAAATATTCCTCTTTAAAACTACTGATGCTGTGGACTTAGATGATTTTGTCTTTTGAAAGAATTAAAATGGTATTATAATTTATATAGGCATGAAAGGCTACCATAATGAACCAGGAATAATAATAAGTGTTTCAAAAGTTCTCAAAAGATTAATGAAACAACTTTATGATGCCTTTATCAGTGGATCTATGACATTCAGGCTCTTTTGCTTGGGAGGTTGACATGGACTATATTGAAGATAGTCTCTTACCTTGTGATCAAGGGACACCAAAGACTGATGGCTTTTACAAATCTGGTCGTAATATCTGGCTTGGATTATAAGAGGAATGGGGTTGAGGAGAAATGTTTGGAGGCAGTAGATGTTTTCCCTTTCTGTCATGTGATTGGAAACAGTTTTGTGGAAGAAAAGACGTTTGAGGACAGTTTTAAAAGGAAGAATGTGAAGGAAAAATAGAAATTTGGTCTAACAATACAAGAAAGTAAAGCTTCAGAAATAAGACAGAAATTAAAAAAGACAGAAATTATTTAATTGTAATATATTAACTTATGAGATGTGAAATCCAAACAGGTGTTGTTGATGTGTCTTCTCAAAGACATAACATGCTTTTATCACATTTACCAGTTTATTGTGTGAATGTGTTTAAGATAATTCAGACTATTCAAAACTTAGAACTTTTTAGTGCCTTATTTTGTTCTTATTTTTGCTCTTTGTACCAGTCTTTACAGATTCAGGACTTTAGTATCTTCCTTTACACTCTTACACTTCCTTTACACTTACAGGTGGGTGACTGGAAATAAATCGAGTTCTACACTGCAGGAGTTTATTTAGGGCACATCCAGAAATAAAGCTTGTGTGTTGCATATGGCATTTTAACAAACCTGGGGCACAGTTTTCCCAAATAAGGTTTGCTTTGGAAAACTTGACCAAATTCCTAAGATCTTCCCAAATTACTGAGTTAAAAGTTGAATGTGGTTCCTCCTACATTTCTTTTCTTGATAATACAAACTTTAATTTACATAGATATGTGGTCAAATAATTGTTCAGTATCTTTCATTGTCCATGTATCTGGTAAATTTATTTTAAAGAAAGTTTTAGTTATTGTGTTTCCGTATTTTTCTGTGTCTAAATTATCAGTTATACATCTTTCTTAATATAGAGGGAATATTATCATTTGAGCTTTGGCTTTTAAAATAGAAAAATCAAAGAATTAAAAAGAAACTTGACAGAATCTTGTTTATCATCCTATCTTCAGGAAGGACTGTATCGAAGCAGCTAGTGAACTTTTATTTTTATTTATTTGTTTATTCATTTAAAAAGTAATTTCTACACCCAACTCGGGGCTCAAACTCATGACCCTGAGATCGAGAGTCACATGCTCTCCCAACTGAGCCAGCCAGGCATCCCACAACTAGGAAACTTTTAATTTTAGGGAGAAAGAATATATTATTTTCACCAGTGTCATGCTCTGATACATTTGTTTTTGAATCTGAAAATTATATACTGAAAATAAATATTTCTAACTGAATATTAGAATTCTCCTTTTAATAAAATGTATTAAATCAGCTTGCACAGGATGAAGGTAGTTATGTTGGTGGCTTTGCAGTGGTTGAATATAACACTGCGGAGCATGCTGAAGAGGTTCAGCAAGCAGCTGATGGTATGACCATCAAGGGAAGCAAAGTCCAAGTTTCCTTCTGTGCCCCCGGAGCACCAGGGCGAAGTACGTTAGCAGCATTGATAGCAGCTCAACGTGTGGTAAGTCTTTCGATCTTTATTAGGATGTAGAAAAATTCTAATACTATTTTAATCTATCCAAACCAGTTGACCATTCATTGGACTCTCATTATATTTCCATTACACAAAGACATTCTTCCTTTGAAAAAATTGGCTAAATGGTATCTCTGTCATGTCAAGCCAGGAGTCATTACAAAAGAAGAAATGGCATTTGGTAAAGTTTGTCCAAATAAATTTTTTGAAGGAATGTTCTATTCCAAATTTTGAGTGTCGTGTCTCTTTTTTCAAAGTGTTCATAAGTATCCATAGTGCAAATACAGGAAGGCGTGTGCTTTGTTTTTGCTCACATGGCCCATTGTTACTACTTCTCTATTGTTAACTATCTGCTTATTCCTCTCTGGGCCTCTCTCATGTGAGATAGGGACTATTCCTTGTTCGGTTTTGACTCGAGGCACTTAGCATGGTAAATGCTCGTTGACTGAACTAAGGAAGGAATACGCTTTTTTTTTTAAAGATTTTATTTATTTGACAGAGAGCGAGAGCAGGAACACAAGCAGGGGGAATGGGAGAGGGAGAAGCAGGCTTCCCGCGGAGCAGGGAGCCCGATGCAGGGCTCGATCCCAGGACCCTGGGATCATGACCTGAGCCAAAGGCAGGTGCTTAACCGACTGAGCCACCCAGGTGCCCCGAAAGGAATACACTTTTGAGGGATGAGGGAAGAAGACTTCATGATGGAGGGCATTTGAGTGTGTGACATTAAAGTGTGATTTTTGAAATGTATTGGGAGTAGAGGATAGGAGTGCTAGTTAAACACAAATTTTGCATGAGACAGTATATTGAAAAAATTATTCTTTATCTGAAACCCAAGTTTAACTGGGCAGCCTGTATTTTTACTTGCTAAATCTGACAACTGTAGAGTGAGTTGAACAAAGGCTTTCAAGCAGTAGAATGAGGCAAATTCGCATGTGTCAAGGGGGGTGAGTGGTGCAGGTGGAGGAGTGTAGGAAGGGCTGCATGGTGAAATGGTAGGTTGATGCCAATCCGAGAGGAGCATTGAGCACTGGGGGAATGGAGATTGAATTTGGTAAGCAGAGGGGAGCTTTTGAGGTATATAAACAAGGTAGTGATGGGATCAGAGTTAAGCCATCAAGACATTGGTCTGAAAGTGGTTCATAGATGAACTGAGGAGGGAGGAAAAGAGAGGAGATTGCTCTTGGTCTCATATCTCTTGCCCTTCTCTTCCTGTTCTTTAACCTTACATCTGGCCCTGGATCCCTCCTCCCTTCTTTCGTAGTTTGTCCTTCCTCTCTCCAGTTCTGTCATTCTCCTGCCCTTGCTTGCATAAGTCACAACTTCAGCTCTTCTTCGACTGACAACATCGTGCCTCTGGTTAAGTTGCCTCTGCTGGACCAGAATCACTGAGTTTAGAATTCTGAATCCATGCAGTCGCCTACTTCTGCACCAGGGCACTGTGTCCTCTCGAAGAGAAACAAATACCTACAAGGCTTGGTGCTACTACATATCTGTAATATACGTTAATGGCTGGTCCCAGCAAAACTTCAGCTCATCATCTCTCATCAGCTGCTCTTCCATTTTCTACAGCAACTATCTTGAACCTTCACTCTGTTTCTGCCTTTGTCCTTTCTATCAGCTGATCATGGCTCCTACTGTTTAGGAATACAAAGGTCATGTGCTGGATCGTTCATTCAACTCTTCCCATATTGCCCCAGGAAATGTGTCCCCATATTTTAAAAAAGATTTATTTATTTATTTATTTATTTATTTAAGAGGGAAAGAGTGTGAGTGTGCATGGCAGGGATGGGTGGGTGGGGAGGAGCAGAGGGGGAGGGAGAGGGAGAAACTCAAGCAGACTCTGAGCTGAGCATGGAGCCCAATGTGGGGCTCCATCTCATGACCCTGAGATCACGACCTGAGCCGAAACCAAGAGTCGAACCCTTAATCTACCGTGCCACCCAGGTGCTCCTGTGTCCCCATTTTTACTTCCTTTTCTCTTCAGTAGCATTCATTCCACAGATACGTACTGGACACCCACTACATGGTAGGCACTGTTAGAGATGTTTATGATTCATCAGTGAACAAAATGGACAAAGATCCCCTCCTTGGAGGAAGAGCCATGCCTCATCCTTGCGGTGCTGGGCCTCATGACCAAGATTAAGGATCTTGATCCTTACCTTTCTACTTATTATCATTCCTTGCTCGCTCCCCTAGCTGCATCCCATCTGCTTATAAACATGTTCGGATCCTTTCCTTTAAAAAATGCTCTCTACATACTGGCCTTTATATTACTCTTCCTTCACCCCTGGAGCTTCTTGAACAATTAGGCTCCACTTCCTCTCATCATTTCTTCATTTCCCTGTCAGCCTGATGCACTGTGGCTTCTGCCTCCGCTATTCACATGAACCTGTTCTCATTAAGGTTAATAGAGATTTCTCCATATTCAGGTTGAATAGGTGTGCTATTTAGTCTTTTATTGCTTGGTCTCTTTAAAAGTCTCCACTCTAGAATTCTACCCCACCATTCTTCTCCCTAACCGTTCCTTCCCCTTCTTTTTCCCTAAGGGCTGGTATGAGTAGACGTGTGTATTTGGCTTTCTCACTTTCTTCTTGTGTACTCCAACAGTCCCAGTTACTGCCTATCAGCAATGACTTGCAAGTGCCTATTTTTGGACCCATTTGCCCTCAGCACAAAATCTGTATTTCCAAATAATTATTAAGCATCCCACCTTCATGTTCTATAAGTAGTTCAATTTCAACATTCCCAAAAGAAAACTATCTTTTCTCTGGAACTTGCTTGTCTGTGTTCTGTGATGTTGGGCTGGACTTGCTGAGTTTGCAATTCTGAATCCATCCAGTCGCCTGCCTCTGCACCAGGGCACTGTGCTCCCTTGGAGAAGAACAAACACCTACATGGCTTGATGCCACTACACATGTGTGACATACACGTATAATTCTGTGTTCTGTGTATGGCACCCATTCCCCCAAACTAAAATTATCTGAATCAGCAACTCAGTTAATCATGATGGGTCTCTTTCACCTGCTCCCCAAATCTAGATGTTGAAAATATTAGCAAATCCTTTCAGTTGCACATCCTAACATCTCTTCAATCCTTGAGGCTTGTCAGCATCTTCATTACTTCACTCAGGATCTCCTCTTTTCTCAGCTAGATGATGAAAATAATCGCCTGTGTATTCACCACTATCATTCGTCTTCCACAGCGCCTCAAGACTGATCTTTTCCATCCTCAAATCAGATTGTGTCATTTGCTTGCTTAATATTCTCTAATATTAAGAATTTAATATTCTTTAATATTAATTTAATATTAACTTGCCTGCGTAAGTTCAGGTTCCTTTGCATGGCCTGCAGGGCCCTTCATGATTGAGTATCAGTGACGATGAGAAATCTTAAATGTTTCTCAATCTTAGAAGTAATGCCTTTGCACTGATGCTTTCGACAGATTCTTGGTTTTCTGAGATTAAAAAAAATCATAAATAGGTACTGAAATTTATCCAAGTATTTCTATAACTATTCAGACAATCATGTGATTTCTTAATCCATTCATGTGCTGAATCACACTGATAGATTTCCTAATGTTAAACCATCCTTCCATTATAAACTCTAATTGATAACATTTTTTCCAATGCATTATTTGATTTGATTGGTTAATATTTTGTTATGTGCACATGTGCTCATAAGTGAAAAATGCTTAAAATCTTGTGTACCATCATTTATTTTGCAATCAAGGAAATACTGACCTTATTAAATGACTTAACTATTTTTTTCTCCGTCTCCCCCTTTTCTTTCTATTTCATGGATCAACGCATGTAAAATAGGGCTTACCTGTTCTTTGAAAGTTTGTGAAGTCTCATGCATGAAATCATGTAGACCTAGTCCTGGAGCCTCATACAGAGAGAAACCATTGGTTACCACTTAAGTTTCTTCTACAGATATTTAGAAATTTTAGTTTTATTTTTCTCTCTATGGCTTATTGGCATTTGATTATATTCTATAGATTCATCCATGTTGTCTATGTTTTCAAATTTATTGGCACATACTCATTTATAATATTATTTTTAAGATTTGTTCTGTCTTCAGGCTCCTGAAGTCCTGGGATCGAACCCCACATCAGGCTCCCTGCTTGGCTGGGAGCCTACCTCTTCCTCTCCCTCTGCCCCTCACCCCACTTCTGTTCTCTCTCTCACTCACTCTTTCAAATAAATAAAACCTTTAAAAAAAATAAAATTGTTTTGTTCTAATTTTTGTTGTGTATTTTATTTGCCTTTTTTTTTTTTTTTTTTTTTTTTTTTGAGAGACGAGTTGGGCCGGGGGCAGAAAGAGTGAGAGAGCGAATCCCAAGCAGACTCCACACTGAGCGCAGAGCCTGCTAAAGCAGGGCTCAATCGATCCCATGACCCTGAGATCATGACCTGAGCTGAAATCAAGAGTTGACACTTAACCGACTGAGCCACCCAGACACCCCTTCTTTGATCAGTCTTAAAAAAGATTTCCCTGTTTTGTCTTTTCAAAGAAACACCTTTTGTTCTGTTATTTCTATCTTTTGCTTATTTCTGCCCTTTTTTAATTTTAATTCCAGCATAGATAACATACAGTGTTTTATTAGTTTCAGGTGTACAATATATTGATTCAACAATTCTATACATTACTCATTGCTCCTCATGATAAGTGTAGTCTTAATCCCCATCACCTCTTTCACCCACCCCCACCTACCTCCCCCCCTGGGAACCATCTGTTTGTTCACTATAGTGAAGAGTCTGTTTCTTAGTTTGTCTTTTTGTTTTCTTTGTTAGTGTCATAAATTGCACATAAGAATGAAGTCATGGGGTATTTGTCTTTCTCTGATCTATTTCACTTAGCATTATACTTTTTAGATCCATTCACGTTGTTGCAAATGGCAAGATTTCAATCTTTTTTTGGCTGAGTAATATTCCTCTGTGTGTGTGTGTGTGTGTGTGTGTGTGTGTATCTCACCTTTTCTTTATCCATTCATCTATCAGTGGACACTTGGGCTGCATCCATATCCTGGCTATTATAAATAATACTTCAGTAAACCTAGGGGTGTATGTATTTTTTCAAATTAGTATTTTTGTATTCTTTGAGTAAATACCCAGTAGAGGAATTACTGGATCATACAGTAATACTATTTTTAATTTCTTGAGTAACCTCCATACTGTTTTCCACAGTGGCCTTATCTTTATAATATCCTTGGTTTTTTTTTTTCTTCTTTGGGTTTACTCTTTCTCCTCTGTCTTTATTGATATTAACACTTAGCACCTTTGTTTTCAATCTGTATTGTCTGTATTGTTTTCTGATTAATGTATTTAAATCAAGTTTCTTTTTAACTAATGCTATACTTATGTATCCTAAATTTTATTTTATTTTGGCTTTTTAAATTTTTCTTTCATTTCTAGTTAACATACAGTGTTATATTAATTTCAGGTGTACAATATAGTGATTCCACAACTCTATACAACGTGTCATAAATTTTAGATTATAAGTGTTTCAAATTGTTCTATGATTTCCTTTTCAACGTAAAGCTTAATTACTTTTGTTTTTCAGTTTATATCCACTTAGGAATTTTAAAAAACTATTCTTCTGACATAGATTTGTAATTTATTGCATTGTGGTCAGAGAATCTAGTCTCTCACATTGATTTGGGGGGAGGGGATATTGTGGCTGCATTTTGTTTTGGTGCATGGTTACTTTCTGTGAATGTGTCCTGTATGCTCAAAAACAATCCAGTCTATGTTTGTGGGTTACAAAGTTATATGTGCATATATGTGTGTATAAGTAATAGTTTGAGCTTATTAATTGTGACTCAAGTCTTCTATATCTTTGCTTATTTTTTTCTGTTTGATCTGTCAGTGTCTGAGAGGAATGTATTAGAAATTACCATGTATAATTGTTGAGTTTTCTTTTTCTCCTTATTCTATTAGTTCTTTCTCCATATAGATAGGTATAGGTATTATTATCAGGTACACATTTGTTTCTGGTCATATTGATTATTTTACCCCTCTGTGTGTTTTTCTGATGTTAGAGTTAGTTGCTACTTCAACTTTCTTTTGGTTTATATTTGCCATCCCTTTATTACCAAGCTTTCTGTACATTTTATTTTAGGTATGTGTCTTATAGGTAACATGTTGCTCTAAAAACATGTTTTAAAAAATCAAATTAAAAAAATCTGTCTTTAATTGGTACATTTAGCCTACTTAAATATGTAGTGATGCTCATTCTCTTATATCATGTTTCCTTTTAACTATACTTTGTTCTTCCATTTTCATTTTCCATCTACTATTGGATAAATAAGAATTTTCTTTGAGTGTGGGTTGTCCTGGGGAGCAGGTGGGAATAGGTAAGCATCTCTGAGACAGGAAAAAGGAAACCCCTCAGACAGCAAACCCGAATGTGCCTTCCTTAATGTCACCCCTTTAAAAGTGAAAATTAAATGGAATTCTGCATTTTCCACCTGAGGATGGCAGTTTGAGAATTAAACTGGTTGAGTGCATACCTCTGTTGGAGCAGTGGTCAACAAGGGAGAGGTTGTATCGACTGACAGTTGGATTCTTGGCTGGTCCATTCCGTACAAATTCTTCTCTAGAAAGGCAGGGACCTGTGTCCTGTATCTTGGTATTCCTCCTCAGCATCAATCATACTCTTTTACACTAGACACCAGATGTTTGTTAAATGAGGTTTTTAGATTATCTGAGGCCCCTAAGATCAAGAAGCAGTTGGAGGGCTAAGGTTTTGTAGATGAGAAAAAAAAGCCATAGGAAATAACTACTAAAAAAAGAGGAAAAAGAAATTTCTTCTTCACATTTGAGAATAATGTGTTCTGTCTTTATCCTATTGGTGATTGCCCCTAACTTATTTACCCCCCTAGACTTGTCGGTATCCCTTTCTTCCCACTTAAGTCAATCTTACCTCCATCTGACTTCCTCCTTCCTTATCCCACCTACCACCATATTGGTGTCTACATTTTAATTTTAGGATTGCCTAAAGTATTTTTTTCCCATGGTACTGGATTTTATATGCAAGAGTGAAATCAACTATGCTATTACATACCTTCGTTTGCACATATCATGTAATATGGTCTTGCATTTACTGCATCTCGTCTCATTTTCAGAGAAGGTATTAATGTAAAAACTTTTGAGAATTTGTGTAGTTGGGAATATTTTTATTTCTTTCACATATTTAAATAATAACTTAGCTGAATATAAAAATATTAAAAATGTAGATTCAAAGTTCTTCCTTTGGCACTTTGGAAATACTAATTTGTTGTCTTCTTAAATCCACTGTTGATGCTTTGAGGAAGAAGATGGTATTAATTCATTTCTTGTTCCTTTGGAAATACGTTCTTTCTCAGTAGAAGCTTCTCGCATTTTTTCTTTAGCTTTGATGTTCTTAAGTTTCAAACCCAAAAATGTGACTACGTGTGTTTTTTCCTTATACATCATCTTTGGAATGCCGTAACTCCTTTCATTCCACGTTCTTTAATTTTTCTTTAATAACAAGAAATTCTCAGCCATTATTTCTTCAAAGATCCCCTTCTTCTTTCTTCTCCTTCAGGGACTCCTATTTTATACAGGTTGACATTTCCAGCCTCTTTATTGCCTTCCTTTTTCTCTTTTGCTTGTGTTTCTTATTTCCATGTTTTGTTTTGTTTATTTGCATTTTCCGCTTTATCCTTTGCCTGTGTCATCTTAGAGCTTTCTTTTGAACTGATCTTTCAAGGCACTCTTTGGTTTTTCAACCACACATATTATGTTTATCTGTTCATGCACAGGATAGAGGTTAAGAATAATGCTCTGTATGAGTTTCTTCGGTTTCCTTGTCTATAGAATAGTGATAATAGTACCATGCTGTAGAGTTGTTTAGGAGGACTACATGATATAATCCATGTCAAGTGCATAGAACGATGTCAAGTATGCAGTGAGGGCTGCTTTTTTTCTTTTTTTAACATTTATGTTTTTCATACCCAGTATTTCTAATTAGTTATTCTTTGTAACTGCTTGTCCTTGATTCACGTTACTAATGAAAAATTTTTAAGTGTATCGATTATCTCTATTACTATGTAGTGTTCTTATCATTTCGTATCCATTAATTCTGGTTTGTCTATTACAGGTGGTTCAGTTTGTTACTTATAATTTTTAATGGCTACATTCTCCAGATGTCTAGCTGTGGTCTGTGAATACATATTTCCCTGGGAGGGTTTCAGTTTCCTTGTATGTGGGTGTTTAGAAGTCGAGGGAGTGGAGGATGGACAGGTGAGAGCGAAAGCCTGTTCATTTTAGCTAGGGTTTAGCAAATGCAGATGAGGAGCTAGGGCTGAGAACCTCTCCTTTACTGTCTGTCCTTGACCGCAGCCCTTTTCCCACCCCAACCAGACAACCCTGCACCTTGGAGAAACTCTTAATTCAGTGGTCCTGTGACTGTCACTAGGTTAATGCTGCTGGTTCCCCTCCGTGTGCTGGCCAGGAAAGCCCTCATTACAGTCGCACAGTCAAAAGCCCATCCCAAACTGGCTGTAGACCCAGGCGCTCTCATGCTCCCTGCAGAAGTCTCTCCCTCCACATTGAGACCCGCCACCTTCTATCTCTCCAAGGGAGTTCTCACAGATTTTGTGTGTGGTTCTCAGATCTGTCACCCTTTCCCTCTCATGTTCACAGTATCTGGGTTTAGTTAGAGAGGGATTCCACTCGTATTATTAGTTCTCCATTTTGTTATGACTAGAAGTTTATAGTATTTTATAACCATATATTAATATTCTCATCTATCAGGTTGGTTTTTGAAACTGAAAACAATTTCATATTTTTAGGAAGCTACCTAATCACATGTATGTGAGTCCAGTTCAGCTTTGTCTCAGAAGATGAAGTTAAGACTTTTATTATAAGAAAAATTTTGGGAACGCCTGGGTGGCTCAGCCATTAGGCGTCTGCTTTCGGCTCAGGTCATGATCCCGGGGTCCTGGGATCGAGCCCCACATCGGGCTCCCTGCTCGGCGGGAAGCCTGCTTCTCCCTCTCCCACTCCCCCTGCTTCTGTTCCCTCTCTCGCTGTGTCTCTCTCTGTCAAATAAATAAATAAAATCTTTTAAAAAAAATTTTGTTTGTAAGGCAACCCACATTATTATGCTTTAGATAAACATTATAGTACGGCTCTTCTGTGGTATGAAGTATTCATACTGTGTCAACAAATTATCTCCCCATTAATAAATTCAGATTCCCTTGAAATTTTTCCACTTGTATGAAGAGATTTATCTTACTAAATTGTTAGTCCTCTTAAAGCCAATTTGTATTTCATGGAGACATTTTATGAGGATTTCAATATATGATGTACAGTGGAATATCTTGGCATTATAATTGAGAATTGTGATAGAATATATACAAGAATGTATCATGTAGAGCAATGTGCATTTATCATAAAGATCAGGGGAGTGAGAATTTCTGGAAGAAAGCCTTTAAAACTGCATCTTTCACACCTATCCTTGTTCTAATGTTTCCTGTTTCTATATTTATTGAAGATGCACAGTAATCAAAAAGGCTTACTTCCAGAGCCAAATCCTGTACAAATTATGAAAAGTTTAAACAATCCCGCCATGTTACAAGTTCTTCTACAACCCCAGCTCTGCGGGCGAGCTGTTAAACCAGGTAAGCACATGGATACAGAGTAAACATAGAATGTTGGCATGAAGCCAATTTGTGCCGTTTTGCATGAAAAACACATTAAATTAGTCCAAAAATATTTTTCTAGGACTTGTCAGTGAATTTTAATTAATGATCTGGGCTGATAATATGTTTTCACTATTTTTGGTAGATATAGGCTGCTTATGTGTTTCCTAATTTCTTTTTAGTAAATGTTAAATATTAAAACCAGCTTAGCTCTTTGTTGACAGGAATTTAGAGACCAGATAATTAACACATTGTGTTGTTGTGGATTGTATCAACAAAGGATATGCTACTTTTCCATGTAATATTTTTAGCAGAATTACTTTGTTCAAACGTGTTAAAGGTATGTTTCCTCTTTCCTCTTTTCTGTCGAAAAGATGTTTCACTCTGTAGAAAATGACAAAAAATACTATGGAAATCTTTATAATATTGGTATATACTAAATATCTACCTATTTAGTATTCTTCCTCTGGTAAGAGCCCACCTCTTGAAATGCACAACTATATATACATAAAATGTATATTTTAGCCTTATGAAGTGAATTTTTATATTCAGCACTAAAGTTTAGCATAAAAAATGTTTAAATATACTTATTGTTTCAACCCCAACTGGTCTAACACCAACTACTGGACTGCAATTCGGTTCTAGCACTAACTACCCAGGGTTAGCACAGACCCCACAAGTTAAGGGCTTAGTCATCCACAGGTCTGCTCCTACTTCACGCACCAGCTGCAAGCTCAGGGGGTCCCCCAAACCACCTGTGTTTCTGACCAACTGGCCACAGATTTTGGGGGGTTCAGGTTTGATGATTTGCTAGAACAACTCATAGAACTAAGGAAAGCACTGTACTTGTGATTATAGTTGTATTATAAAGGACAGAACTCAGAAATGGCCAAGTGAAGATACTCTTACAGCTAGGTCTAGGAGGGCCCCGAATGCAGAGCTTTTATGCTCTTTTCCCCTGGAATCAGGGCATACTACCCTCCCAGCACATCTGTGTATTCATCAACCAGGGATCTCCACTGAATTAAATTTGACGTCCAGAGTTTTACTGGAGTTTCATTAGGTAGACCTGATCGGCTGTTAGTGAACTGAACCTCCAGTTTCCCTCCACTCTCTGGAGGTCAGGAGGTCAGGCTGACACCACGGGACCCAACGCCCCAGCCCTCTAATCACATGGTTGGTGTTTCTGGCATTGACCAGCCCCGTGGCAGGGTCCACCTTGAGTCACCTCATTAGCCTAACAAAGACACTCCTATCACTCAGAAACTTCTAAGTATTTAGAGTTTTCCTTCCAGGAACCAGAGACAAAGACCAGTTAAATTTTTTATTATACAACAATATTCGTAGTAAGTATATCCTATAATCATCAACTATTTGTATGTAAGAAGCAGCGGTTAAAGGTTTTCTGGCTCAGCCTATTACATAATCAGATATCTTTTCTACAGTTTTAATGGTATAGAGATATGTGTTTATGTCTTGACCACCCAAAGCGTAAGAGGCTCATTATTTCCCAAGGCAGCCCATTCCCTAGTTGGACAAAGTTAATAATGAGGTTTGGTTTTTTTTTTTATATTAGATGGTAAACCCTATAATTTTAGTGATTTATTCTAGTTCTTCCTCTGAAGAAACACAGAATAAGTCTATTGCTTCTTCCCTAAGAAAGGACTTCTAGTAATATTTGAAGACCACTATCATGAAACCTTAGTCATTTTCTTGTTTTCCCTGTCTTTTATTCTCCAGGTCAATGGTCTTTTTGAAATTTATTTATTTTTTGGTGGTGCCTGGGTGGCTCAGTTGTTAAGCGTCTGCCTTCAGCTCAGGTCATGGTCCCAGGGTCCTGGGATCGAGCCCCGCATCGGGCTCCCTGCTCAGCGGGAAGCCTGCTTCTCCGTCTCCCACTTCCCCTGCTTGTGTTCCCTCTCTTGCTGTGTCTCTCTCTGTCAAATAAATAAACAAAATCTTTAAAAAAAAATTTCTTTTTGACTATGCAGTGCTATCAGTGAATTTTGAGCAGAGCTCCAAAGATATACTGTATGTATCAATTATATGTCAGTTATATAAATGTACCCTTGTTAACCCATATATTAAGAAATGATAAAGCTTAATATTTTTATTTAAAGATGAAAGTAAATATGAACAAGAGTTCTAGTAATTTTTTCTACACCTCATAAGTTTCTTTGGAGATTACAGGTCTATATTTGACTTTCTATAACATGTCCTAAGAAAATCTCTCTAGTTTCCCCAACTAACTGTCCTCTTGTAGATATTAGCCTAGGTTCTCTGGGCTGTCCAGAAATATGGTGAACACAGACATGAACATATGGGTTTTGATCACAGAATGTGGTGAGATTTCTTTCCTATGATCATTATATTTCTGTTAATACAGTCCAAGATTGTGTTAGAGTTTACAGGCAGTATATCAGGCTCTTGGGTCTTTTAGAAAGTATTGGCCACACCTTTGGACTCTAGGCTCTCTTAACTCCTCTCCAGTATTGGTTTTTTTGTTTTGTTTTGTTGTTTTTTTCTTTTCATATAGTAGAGAATATATATTCTCTAGATTGCCTTTCTACTCAGATTGATGTATGGCATTAGATATTATGCTTATTTTAGCGCAAGTTTCACAATTTTTAAAAAAGATTTTGTTATTTGAGGCAGGGGAGAGAGAGAGAGCATGAGTGGGGTGAAGGGCAGAGGGAGAGGCAGACTTACCGCTGAGCAGGGAGCCAGATGTGCAGTGTGCGGCTGGATCCCGGGATTCTGGGATCATGACCTGAGCCGAAGGCAGACACTTAACCAACTGAGCCACCACGGCACCCCTAGTTTCACAATTTTAAATAAGATATTCTACTCTTACACTGATGGAGACATTATTTCACCAAGTATGGCTTTTTGTTTGTGTGGTGTGGCAAGGGAGGAGGATGAAATCTACCTCACTGGAACACATGCAAAGCTTCTAGAGGAAAGTTTCTTGGTGTTCAGGAAAGACAAAGTGTCTTGTTAGTCAGTAAGTTCCATCTGAATTTCTTTCACTGTGTCTTTTTTTTTTTTTTTTTAAGATTTTATTTGCCAGAGAGAGACACAGCGAGAGAGGGAACACAAGCAGGGGGAGAGGGAGAAGCAGGCTTCCCGCTGAGCAGGGAGCCCGATGCGGGGCTCGATCCCATGACCTGAGCCAAAGGCAGACGCTTAACAACTGAGCCACCCCAGCGCCCGAACACTATGTCCTTTCTGTCTTAACTCTATCCCTTACTATACTTTGAGCTACTCACCGAGGGCTCTGAGCAAGCTAAGAATTATAATTCCTTATGTTTATATTAAATGCAGTATATATAATATGCTTATGTTTATACCCTTGTTTTATTTTTCACATAACTCACACATATTTACTTGTTTATAGTTTGCTCTCCCACTAGAATGTAAGTTCCATAATTGCAAAGATTTATGTCTTGTTCATCTCATGCACCTAAAACAGCACTGTTTTTTATAATGAAAGGGACTTAATTATTTATTTACAGATGAATCCCCTTCCTCTACATCTCTGTTCCACAACTCACACATACCTGGTTACTCACATGTGGTCTGGTCTGTAAGTTCCTGACTACTCTTGTCTGTCTTTTCTGTCTAATCTGTACGCTCTGTCAGACTGACTTTCCTCCCAGGCCCAATTTGGTTATGTTACTCTGACCATACGAGTCTTGTCTCTTCAATCCAGACCATTTAACCACCTTCAAAAATACAATACAGTGTAAATGTTCTAGACTTCTTTCTTTGTGTGTGTGTCCATTTTAAATTTTACATAGTGTGCGATTTGTTGTAGTCTTATAAATTATATTTTTAACAGATTTATTGAGGCATAATTGCATATTAATTGGCACATAGAGTGTAAAAAATGATATTTTGACATGTATAAAATTGTAAGTGTAGATAAATTTTGACATATGTATATCACCATAATCAAAATAATGAACATACTTATTACTCTCAAAAGTTTCCTCTGGCCTTTTGTAATCTTCCTCTCCTCTGTCCCCAGGAAACTACTGATTTGATTTCTGTCACTCTAGCTTGTATTTTCTAGAAATTTCTATAAATGGAATCACACAGTATGTACTGTGTGGCTTCTTTTCACTCAGCTTCCTGAGATTCATTTATGTTGCTGCATGTATCAATCATTTTTTTTCTTTTTAATGAGGAGTAGTATTCCATTCCATAATTTGCATATTCATTGACTTGCTGATAAACATTTAGGTTATTTCTAGTTTGGGACTATTACAAATAAAATTTCTGTGAACATTTCTGTACTAGTGTTTATGTAGGCTTATGCTTCAATTTCTCGCCAGTAAATTAGTCATGGAATGGCTGGGGCATATGGTAGATGTATGTTTAAGTTATAGGAAACTCTGCCAACTGTTTTCCAGGGTGGTTAAACCACTTTGCATTCTCACCCATCACTGTCTAGGACACCAGTGTGCTCAGTCTTCTCACCAACACTTGATATGTTAGTGCTTTAATTTTAGCCTTTCTGTTGGGGATGTAGTGCTATCTCACTGTGATTTTGAGTATTCCTTTTGACCGATGATTTTGAACATCTTTTAATATGCTAATTAGCCATCTTTATATCTTTTTGTTATATCTTTTTAAATATTTTGCACATTTTAAAATTGAGATATCTTTTTCTTATTAGGTTACAAATGTTCTTTATTCTAGATGCAAGTCTGCTGTTGTATATATGGGTTTGGAAATATTTTTTCACTCCGTAAGATGTCCTTTATTAACAATGTCTTTTGAAGAATAAAACTTATTATTTTGGTGAAGTCCAATTTATTATTAGTTATAATTTGTACATCTTTTGTCAGATTTAAGAAATCTTTGCCAAATTTAAAGTCATTAAGATGTTCTCTCATATTTGAGAAGTTTTATAATTTGACCTTTTATATTTAAATCTATGGTTCTTTTTAAGTTAATTTTTATTTATGATGTGAAGTAAAGTTCTAGGTTAATTTTTTTAATGGATGTTCCAGCATCATTTGTTAAAAAAGATTACCCTTTTTCCACTGAACTTCCATTAAAGTTCACTGTGTATGCATGGCTCTATCTATGGACTCTCTATTCTATTACATTGATCTAAATGTCTATCTTTATCCCAGTACGACATTGTTTTGATAAATGTAGCTTTATACTAAGCCCTGAAGTCAATTAGTGTAAGCCCTCCAACTTTATTCTTTTTTCAATTTGTTTTACCTATTCTATGTCCTTTGTATTTGTATAGAAATTTTAGAACCAGCCTGTCAATTTCTATGAAAAATGTCAATAGTTGGGCTGGGATTGTGTTGAATCTATATACTAATTTGGGCAGAATTGACAGTTTTGAGGTTGGGCCATATATATGGAATACTTCTCTATTTAGGTCTTGTTTAATTTGTTGCAGCAGTTTTTAGTTTTCAGGGTATAAATCTTACACATATTTTGTCAGATTTATCCATAGTATTCTACATTTCTTGATAGGATTTTAAATAATTTTTTTAAAGATTTTTATTTATTTATTCATGAGAGACACAGAGAGAGAGGCAGAGGGAGAAGCAGGCTCCCAAGGAGCAGGGAGCCCGATGCGGGACTCGATCCCAGGACCCTGGGATCATGACCTGAGCCGAAGGCAGACGCTTAACCATCTGAGCCACCCAGGCGCCCAGGATTTTAAATAATTTTGCTTTTTAAATTTCAATTTTGAATTTCATATTGCTAGCATATACAAGTACAATTGATTTTGTATATATTGTATCTTGCAAACCTAGCTTATTTCTTGTAGGTTTTTGTTCTTAGGATTTTCTATATAGACAATCATATAATCCACAGATAAACACAATTTTATTTCTTCCTTTCCAATATGTATGCCTTTTACTTCTTTTTTTTTTGCCTTACTGCAATAGACAGAAATTCCAGCATAATTTGTGAGAGTGGACATCTTTGCTTTGTTTCTGACCTTAAAGGAGAGAGCATTCATTCTTTTATTATGTCAGCTATAGCTTTTTCACAGATTTTCTTTTTCAGGCTGGGAAATTTGCCTTCTATTTCTATATTGCAGAGAAATTTTGTCATGATAATTGCTGGAATGTACCCAGTGATTTTCTCCATTAACTGAGATGATCATATGTGTTTTTTGTTTTTGTTTGGTCTGCTAGCATGATGAATTACATTGATTTTTCAGTGTTAAACCAACCTTTCATTCCTACGATAAACCTCATTTCATCATGACATATTATAGTCCTTTGTATATATTGTTGATTGATAGTGTTGTTCAAGCATTCTTGAGGAGGGGAGGATGGGGCAAATAGGAGATCTAGCCAAGAGCCAAGAATAAGGGCAGTTAGATGTGAGACTGTAGACGTTTTCAGAGTGTTTTGATTCCAATGGTTGTTGTTTTAAACTGGGAAATACAGTGTTCATTAAAAGCTGGGGAAAAAATATTGTTTTGTAACAAAATACAGTGACTAACTGAAAAAAGGAGGTGGTGTTGAAATGTCTAACCATAATTGTGGATTTGTATACTTTTTCAGTTCTAGAAATTTTTGCCTTATATATTTTGAAGCTTTGTTATTTGAGGCACATTTAAGATTGTTGTATCCTCTTGATAAATTGACCCCTTTATCATTAGGAAATGCCCATCTTTATCCCTCTTTCCTAATAAACAGTCTGTCTTTATAAACAACTCAGGCTAATGACCTAATCTTCCTACCACCGATTGTGAAATGGACTCATTCTATAGAAAACACTTTCTAATGGGCATTTTTCCAAAGATGAAATGGACTGATTTAGCAAGTAATAAAACTTGAAATGTACTTTTGAAAACATGGGATAAACTTGTAGAGATGTTATATATTATATATATAATATCCAATTTTTTTTAAAGATTTTATTTATTTATTTGACAGAGAGACACAGCGAGAGAGGGAATATAAGCAGGGGGAGTGGGAGAGGGAGAAGCAGGCTTCCCACCGAGCAGGGAGCCTGATATGGGGCTCAATCCCAGGACCCTGGGATCGTGACCTGAGCCGAAGGCAGACGCTTAATGACTGAGCCACCCGGGTGCCCCAATATCCAAATATTTTTGATCATTGGATTAAATGATTTTTTTAAAGACACTTATATTTTACCCCCCCTTTTTTTCTTAAAACAACACAACTCTTTTTTTTTTTTTTTTTTTTTTTTTTTTTAAGTAAGCTCTATACCCACCGTGGGGCTTGAACTCACAACCGGGAGATCAAGAGTTGCTGTATGAGTCACACGTTCTACCAACTGAGCCAGCCAGGCATCCCGAAATTAAATGCTTTTTGAAGTGCTTTCTATTCCTGACCATTTCCAGTTGCTTTATAATATTTAGATGCAATGACTTCATGTATTTTCTATCTCATGGTCCTTTTTGTCTATATACTATTTATTCTGAAAACATCCCCCTCCTTTTTAAAAAGATTGATTTATTTATCTGAGAGAGAGAGAGTGTGTGCGCACATGGAGAAGGCCAGAGGGAGAAAGAAACTCTAAGCAGACTCCACATTGAGCAGAGCTGGATGCGGCTCGATCTCAGGACCCTGAGATCACAACCTGAGCTGAATCCAGGAGTCGAAACTGAGCCGAAACCAAGAGTCAGACACTTAACTGACTGAGCCACCCAGGCGCCCCTGTTCTGAAAACATCTCTTTTGATACATACTCTGGTTTTTGTACTCAGGCAAACTTGATAAAAAGTGTGGTTACCATTTATTCTTTTTATCAAATATGTACAGTACTGTTTCTTTTGTTTTTATTATGTAAACATTTTTCTGTACATATAATCTTAAATGGATTTTAGGCTTTTCAAAGGAAAAGTCTGTATCTTGTCCTTCCCTCCTCCACTGCCCATTCCCTGACAAGATGCCCCAAACACCTAACAAAAATACTGAGCAAGTAACATGGGTTCAGTTAGTATTATACTCACTAAAAGATGGAATTAGTTTCGTTGCTCTAAGCACTAGAGAAAAGAAGGGCTAGGTTTGGTGTTTTATTATGATAGAAGGTGTTGGAATTTTAAATAAAATTCTAGGTTTGAATCACAGGGAAGGGAGCTTGCCACTTTTTGTGCAATGACAAGGTCAGTATATCATTGAACTTTGGATGAATTTAAGTAAAAAAAAAATATTTATTTGCCCTTTCTGGAGTTTGTTTTTATCATATCATAAAGTTTAATTTTTACTTTTATTTTCTTAAAGCAGTTCTCGGAACACCTCACAGCTTGCCCCATCTGATGAACCCACCCATCTCCCCTGCGTTTTTGCATTTGAATAAAGCACAGCAGGTATATAAATAGCATTGAGTACTGCAGTACGAAACCTTGGAGTGACTCATTTGTTTGTTCTTAAAGTTTAAAATTCTCATGAAGTTAAACAAGTATTTTGTTTTTTAACAAATCCTCAGTAATAACTATAGCTACCTGAAAACAGAATGAGTACATGAGATCAAATTCAGCTGATCAAAGCAGTATAGTTCTATCTATTGATTTCTGCTTATAGGGCATTAAGAAGGGAAGGAGGTGTATTTTGTGGTATATTTTTCTAGAAATAAGTGGTTATAAACAAGTCTTAGGTGGTCTTAACTCAAAGTATTTACAGAAAGAAAAAAATAAATGAACATGAGCTCTTAATTCTTAAAATGTAATCTATATAAAAATAATTCTTATTAGAATAAAAAATATTTTTCATACCTTTTTCAGATTAGTATTTTAAAATGTGTTTGTATACATAAACAAAATATTGGAGATGAGTCGTACTCATTACTTTCAGGTACTGCTGAAGGCTGTATCTGAATAGGAGCCTAATTACAAATCCAACCTAATGCATACGTGATGATTGATGCAGATTGAGTGATTGAGCATCTAGTCCTAAATGCAGCTTTTTAAGGAAAAGGTTTATCTCTTATTTAGTTTTCATTCTTAGACTCTAACATAGGACCTTGTACATTACAGGGTATTTATTCATTCCATTACTCCACAGATTTTATTGGGAATCTGACCTCTACTGGACACTCTGCCAGTCACTGAGCTACAGCAGAGAACAAAAATATTCCTAGTCCTTGTTCTTAGAGAATTTCAACAAATACAGAAAACAAATGTGAATTACAATAAGGTGTGAAGAGTGACATGGGAGGGCAGTTCAGAGTACTGACAAAACTCTCTTTATTTTAGAATTAAGACTAGAACGTTTAATTTTACCCAGAAGGCCTGTCCAAGCAGGCCTCTCCTATCCCCACAGCAGTGGCCTGCTTTTGGTCCTCAGAGGGCCTTGATCTCTTCTCCTTAGGTCTTTGCTCCCCTGCTGTTCCTTCTGCCTGGAATGCTCCCCACCCCAACAGCACCTAAGTCCCCCAGACCTCACCTAGTTACTTCTCCACAACCTTCAGATCTCTGCACAAGAGTTAGTTCTTCAGGGAAACCTTCCTTGAATTTACCAATCTAAATCAAATCCCCAGCTATTCTCATAGCTCCTGTGTGTTTCCTTCGTATGATCATCACCATTTGTAATTTAATGTTTTTATAATTAATGAATGTCTCCCTTCCCCAGGAGCCTCTAAGAGCCGTGAGGGCAGGTCGTATTTTGCATTTCTCACTATGTAACACAGTACCTGGCACACACAAACTGCTCAATAAATATTTGTGGGATGATTAAGTGAAGAAATAAATGATTGAATGACACTGACGTGAAAGCCGAAAAGGGGTGAGGGGAGGAAGAAGGATGAAAGAAAAGAAAAAAGGATGTGGAGTTAGTTTCATGACTACGTGGTCACATCTTGTATGTTATTAAAAGAATTAATTACGTTGCCTAAAGTGGGAGAGTGGCATATTAAGAAGCCGTTGCTTTTGCTCAGATCTGGAGAATTGACCTTTAAAATGAATTGGGTTCTATGACAAATAGCTTTCCAAAGTTAAACTAACAGAATGCTTTATCGTTTTCACAGAGCACAGTTATGGGTAATACTTCCAATTTATTCCTTCAGAATCTTTCTCATGTACCACGGGCACAGCAACAATTACTGAAGTTTGAGAATATTCATACTAATAATGTAAGTATGGAATTATTTTTTCCTTTGAATTGAATTCATTCCCTTTCTAGACTCAGAAATCTGCTGAGTCTACAATCTGCTGGTCAGATTGTTGATGAATTTTCCCATGTGTAGCCTTTTCATGACATGATACCCTGCTGCCATGGGCAGAAGTCTAACTTTCTTTTCTTCTCTTGCAGAAACCAGGCTTACTTGGAGATCCCCCAGCCATGGTACTTCAAACTGCAGTAGGGATAGGGTCAGCACTTCCTTTGAAAACAGATCTGGGTCATCATGGAGAAGCACATAAAAGTAAATGATATGCATTTACTGAGAAGTCCATAAACAGTCACATTAGAGATTTAAAGATGGTTTGCCTATATCTTGCTTTTATTCACAGAAAGGCCAAAGTTGAGTTTTATTCAGTCCTTTAAAATTTTAAGAGCCCTCTTGGCTTTTCTATTTTTAATATTAGGGAACTATTGATAAGTTATTGATGGACTTGCTGGCATGCCAAGATCACACTTTCCCTGTTGGATATGTTTTAATATTTGATGAAGGTTCATGCAGCCTGAGGCAAAGACATAGATCCCTTTGAGATTGACATGCTGCCCGCTGGGCTGACAACATATTACATAGGTATCCATTTAATTTTTGCCTGAATAAGAAACCCTCAGCTTTTAAGGAAATATGCGGCCCTCTGATTTAAACTTTGATGATTTACTTGATTATAATATTTTTTTAAATGTGATCTCCAAACTAGTAGTAGAAGAAAAATAACGACACGTGTACGTTGGGCTTCTGAAAAGATGACAAATTAAACAAAACTATTATTTTTTAGTAAAACAAGAGCGTGTGGTAGATTATATCAAGATTTCTTATTTGAATGCGATTTTGAAAGGCACTTTCAGTTTGAAGTGTAATTGAAATTTGTTTGAAGTGATTATGCTGGGAATAGAGAAGGGCCACCAGTAAAAAAAAAAAAAAAAAAAAAAAAGTTAAATTTGGGTAGCATATTTAGCCTCTACATAAAACCAATGAGTCAAATGATTAAATGAGTCAATCAGTTCTGACTGTTGGAATTGACTGGGCAAAAGTTGAACTAGGATACAGACAGGTGTAGAAATTTTATGGTATGATGAGGCCTGTTCTAAAAATTAAATTTTGTATCACGAAAAGCTTATGCAAGTGTTTATTATTTGTGTTGAATTAAATAAAAGACCATTTGCTTTAGCATGCACTGCTTTAAGAACATTGAAAATTCAGTGTCCAAATAAATACATTGCCAAAAGAACTTAAGTATCCACCTCTAAATATTTAGTACTAGAAATAATTAAAGAAATTTGTGTAGTGAATTTATAAAATATAAATTTGACTTAGTTACCAAAATTAGCTCTTTTCTCTTGATTTTGAACTACAGATTTTTAAAAAAGTGAAATGGTTCAGAATTTTCCTACTAAAACTTTCATTTCTTCCAGAATTTCTTGTTATTTCCTGTAAATAAAAATGTAAAACTTTGTGTTATATTTGGTGCCTATCTATTCACAAATATTGATGTTTTCTTAAAGCAGTGGTGTGCTGATGTTTCAAAACCAGCTCTCTAGGCTTAAAAAAAAAAAAAGTCTTGATTTTTCTGTAGCATTTGTGGAGTTCCTATGTAAACACTACAACTCATTGCCAGTTGCCCACTACCTATGGGAAGACATCGAATTCAGGAGCTGGGAAAAGATATGCACAGTCAGCTATTATGAACTGGTACAATTCAGCTGATCAAATTTATTATTGGATTTAACTGTATTAATTTTTAAGTGTCAGAGAGTTTTTTATTCCCTTCAAATCTGGAAGCCGGCAAATTACAGTGATCGAGCATAAAAAAGAAGGCACCTGATATAACTTAAGTGCCAAAAAATACATACGTTTTGCTCTCAAATTCTAAAATATACAATTAAAACTTGGAATTAAAAAAATATCCTTGATATTATCCTGGAAATTGTTGAAAATAAGAAAAGCGTGATTACTCTTAGAGGTTTTTGTTTTTCCATATAGGAACCTGCTACTTTACAAGCACTAACTTCACCTTCTGAGTGTAACTGTTCTCTAATAGATATATTTCCCCTGTAAGTTAACAAAATCAAAGGACTGTTGTGAATAATTCTCGTCTAACCAAAACCTTCTTGCATTTGTGGTTCATTTGTCGTTCACTACAGCATCTAATCTGATTCCAACTCAAACAACTCTAACAGCTGGAATGGGCATATTACCATTCTTTCCAAATCAGCACATTGCTGGGCAGGCTGGGCCAGGGCACGGGAATGCTCAGGAGAAACAACCAGCCTCGGTGGGGAAGGCAGAAGGAAATTTCTCAGGGTCACAGGCCTGTCTTCAGAGCTTCCCAAACCGTACTGCTGGAGGCTTGCTGACGGGACACCACAAGCAACAGCAAAGTCAGCCAAGAGGCACGGAGATAAGTTCAGGGGTAAGAAAACTGTGTTTGTGCGCACACACACACACACACACACGCTCACACTCACACATGCACAGACACATAGACACACGTGTACACATGTATACTACATGTAGATACTATGCAGGAATATATATATGTATGTATATTCTTTTAAAATTATATCTTAAATTCTAATTTTAGAAGATTCCAAATTGGGGTTACTTTACAGGTAGTATAATTTAGGAAGTATAAAGCATCTTAACCATTTTTAAATTTCAAAGAAAGTTAATAGACTTAAAGTATGTAAATATGGATTACAAACTAGATAATTGATATGTCAATGACATGATTTTTTCATAGTGTGCATTTACATCTCAGAAGAAAATATTGCACTCTTAAAAAAAAAAAACCCTGTTATTATAAGCAAACAAAAATCCATCTTTTGGTCAGTGATGTCAGCTAATGTTTGGGGACTGTGCTTCGTTACTTACCAGTTTGTCTGTAAATAAAGTAATCTGAGTAAAATGAGTTTAAGTCTGTTATTGTAAAATAATTTAGGTATGGAATCTTTATTATAGATATTTGCTTTTCTAAAAAGTTTGAGATACTCAAAAATGCTTGATATTTTAGAAATGAAATATAAACTGAGTTCAAAATTTTAGAGTTTGGAAAAGTTTGAGTGTCATTGATACTTATCCAACTACATATTATTTATGATGCTTTCTAAGGTAATGCTTTCAAAATATGTTTGTTTTCTACTTTAAATGTATTCTCTATAGCTAATTAGGGTATTAATATTTGAAGGCAAAACCAATTTTATTTTATCTGAAAAATGTCAAAGTCATTTATGAAACTCGGGTCTGCTCAAAAGAATCTAACCTCTGTTTTAATTCTAGAAGTTTTTACCCAGTTATTTTATTGGTTCTTAGGCCAGTGACATTTGTAAGTTTAATTTTTATTCATACCCTGAAACACCCTTTGGTTTGTAAGTAGTATAAAACTCAGGCTATAAGCAGCATGTGAGGAAAAAAAATTCATTTAGTTGGCTATTTTCAAATGTCAAAATAATAATATTGAATTTGGAGGAGGTTTTATTGTCAACTAGTCATAGCAGCAGGTATGGAAAGAATGCTCTGCAATTGTTCATTGAGAAAGCTAAGGCAGTTCTTCTAGAATAAATTTAAAAAATTTATCTGCAGTATTAATTTCTTGGGTTATTGAGGGAAACTAAACAAATAGAACTCATATATGAATATGTTGTATCTTTTTGGACAGAAAGCACCAGATCTTCAGAAAAGTTTGATTTGAGGTGATTCACATAATGGGCAGAGTCTATGAGTGGCCCAGGGCCTGGAAAACAGGTTCTGGGGAAAGAATTGAGGGAAATGGATACATGTAACTCGGAAAGGGAGGACCAGCTGGATATACATTAAAAAGATATACTCTCAGACTAGTCACATGGTATTTTGTGTTTCACCAGTAGGCAGACCTAGTCCAATAAGTATTACATACAATAAAGCAAATTTAGGCGTAATACAACAAAGGACAGTTGAAGCTTTCAAACAAACAAAAAGCTGAAAACAATTAAGCAGACACCACGTGAGCATGGGTGCAGATTGTTGTAGAAGTGATTCCTCTTTCTGATAGCCAGGGTTTGAACCAGGTAATCTCAGAGTAGGTTTTCCAAGAATGTAACAAGATATTTGACTGCTAAACATAATTGGCTTAACTTGGCTTTAGGTTTTTAGACCTGCATTTTAAAGAAAATTTTTTATGAAGTATAATTGACATATAGCATTATATTAGTTTGAGGTATATAACATAATTTGACATTTGCCTGTATTACAAAATGATCATCACAAAAAGTCTAGTTAACATCCATTACCATACATGGTTATAATTTTTTTTCTTGTGAGAACTTTTAAGATCTACTCTCTTAGCAAATTTCAAATATAAAGCATGGTATTATTAAATATCATTGCCATGCTGTACATTACATCCCCATGATTTATTTATTTCATAACTGGCAATTTGTTCCTTCTGACTGTTTTGCCCACACTGCCTCTGACAACCACCAATCTCTCTTCTGTATCCGTGAGCTTGTTTTTTGTTGTTTTTTTTTTATTCTGCATATAAGTGAGATCATATGGTATTTGTTTTTCTCTATTTGACTTTTTTCACTTAGCATAATGCCCTCAAGGTCCATCCCATGTTATCACAAATAGCAAGATTTCCTTCTTATTTAAGGCTGAATTCATCCATCAAAGAGCACTGATGTTGTTTTCGTATCCTGGCTGTTGGGAATAATGCTGCAGTGAACATGGGAGTACTCTATCTCGGTGATTTCATTTCCTGTGAATATATACCCAGAAATGGGATTACTGAATCATATGGTAGTTCTATTTTTTATTGTTTTAGGAACTTCCATACTGCTTTCCATTATGGCTGTATCAGTTTTCTCCCATTCAGTAGATTGTCTTTTCATTGTGTTGATGGTTTCCTTTGCTGTACAGAAACAAGTAGTCACACTTGTTTCTTCTGCTGTTGTCGCCTATACTTTTGGTGTCATGTCGAAAAAATCATTGCCAAGACTAATGTCAAGGAAATTTTCCCCGATATTTTCTTCTAGGAGTTTTATGGCTTCAGGTCTTATCTTTAAGTCTTTAATCCAATTTGAGTGAATTCTTACGTACGGGGTAAGTTCCTGGTCCAATCTCATTCTTTAGTGTGTAGACATCCAATTTTCCCAACACCACTTATTAGAGAAACTGTCCTTTCCCATTGTGAATTCTTGACTCCCTTGTCAAAGATTGATTGAGTACATGTGTGTGTGTTTATGTCTGCGCTATCTCATTTGATCATGGTATACAGTCTTTCAATGTATTGTTGAATTTGGACTGCTAGTATTTTGAGGATTTTTGCAATCTATGTTCATCAGGGATATTGGTCTGCAATTTTATTTTCTTGTAGTGTCCTTGTCTGGCTTTGGTCTGAAGGTGATGCTGACCTCATTAAATAAATTAGGAAGTGTTCCCTCCTCTTCAAATTTTTAGAAGAGTTTTAGAAGAAATGGCATTAATTTTTCCTTAAATGTCTGGTAGAATTCACCAGTGAAGCCATCTGGCCCTGATATTTTCATTGTTGGGAGGTTTTTGATTACTTCTTATTTCACTATTGGTCTGATAAGATTTTCTATTTCTTTATGATTTGGTCGTGGTAGGTTGAAAGTTTCTAGGAATTTATCCATTTTTTTTTTTTCTGGGTTATCCAGTTTGTTGGCATGTATTTCTTAGTAATAGTCTCTTACGATCCTTTATATTTCTGTGGTATCAGTTTGAATATCTCCTCTTTCATTTGTAACTATCTGAGTCCTCTCTTTTTCTCTTCGTTAGTCTAGTTAAAGGTTTCTCTATTTGTTTATCTCTTCAAAACCCCAACACTTAGTTTCACGGATCTTTCTAGTCTCTTTTATTTCTGTTCTAACCTTTTTATTTTCTCCTTTCTGCTAATTGTGGGCTTAGTTTGTTCTTCTTTTTCTAGTTCCTTGATGTGTAATGTTAGGTTGTTTGAAATCTTTCTTTTTTCTTCTTATAGGCATTGCTATAAACTTCCTTCTTAGAACTGCTTTTGCTGTATTCCATAAGTTTTCGTATGCTCTATTTCAATTTTCATTGGTCTCAAGATATTTTTTTACTTCTCTTTTGATTTCTTCTTTGACCTGTTGGTTGTTCAGGAGAGTGTTTAATTTTGTGTATCTGTGAATTCTCCAGTTTCCCTCCAGTTATTGATTTCTAGTTTCATACCATTGTCAGAACAATACTTGATATGATTTCAGTATTCTTAAATTTGTTCAGCCTTATTTTGTGGCCCAACATATGATCTATTTATTCTTTTTCTTTCTCTCTCTCTTTCTCACTTTCTGCTTCTGCTTTTGTTGTCAGACCCAAAAAAACCATTGGCAAATTCCATATCATGAAGCATTCTACCTAAGCCTTTAAGAGTTTTATAATTTTAGCTCTTGCATTTAGGTCTTTGATCTTTGAGTTAATTTTTGTATATGGTGTAAGGTGAGAATCTACTTTATCCTTTCACAGATATCCAGATATCCATGCGATATCCAGATTTCCCAGCACTTTTGTTGAAAAGACCGTCCTTTCCCCATTGAATAATCTTGACACTCTTGACAAAAATCATTTAGCCATATATGCGGGGACTTACTTCTGGGTTTTCTATTCTATTCCATTTGTCTGTATGTCTGTCTTTATGCCGGTACTACACTGTTGAGATTACTGTCCCCCCCCCGTTTTTTTTAGATTACTGAAGCTTTGTAGAAAGTTTGAAATCACAGAGTATGAGCCTTCCATTCTTGTATTCTTGTTCCTATTTTTCACTTTTTTCAACATTGTTTTGACTACTTGGGGTTTCTTGAAATTCCATATGAATTTTAGGGTGGGTTTTTCGTTTTCTGCAAAAAAAAAAAAGTTGGAATTTTGATAGGGCCTATATTGAATCTGTAGGTCACTCTGGTTAATACTGACATTTTTAACAGTGCATCTTCTAATCCATGAACATGGGATGCCTTTCCTTTTATTTGTCTTTTTTTTTTTTAAAGATTTTATTTATTTGACAGAGAGGTTTTTTTTTTAAAGATTTATTTATTTGACAGGTTTTTTTTAAAGATTTTATTTATTTGACAAAGTTTTTATTTATGTCTTTTAATCCAGCAATTTTTTTATCCAGCAATGTTTTACAATTTTTTTTTAAGATTTCTTTATTTTAAAGAGAGAGAGAGAGAGAGAGAGAGCAAGGGGAGGGGCAGAGGGAGAGTGAGAGAATCTCAAGCAGACTCCACACTGAGGACAGAACCACACATAGGGCTTGATCCCAGGACCCCAAGATCATGACCTGAGCTGAAACTAAGAGCTGGACACTCAACCGAGCCACCCAGGTGCCCCTGTTTTTAACATTTTTAATACTTAATACAGTATATTCAGAATATTAGTTCAAAATGTAATATGTACTGAGCTATTAAGATATTTTACATTCTTTGGTACTATTTGAGATTTAGTATATATTTTACATTCCACATACATCTCAGTTTAAACTATCCACATTTCTTATGCTCAGTAGTCATGTGTATCTAGTAGCTATCATATTGGACAGTGCAGTCTTGGATATTTTCATGGCTTAATCCCTCACTTTATTGGGATTTCTGCTTAAATATCACTTTCAGCCATGTTTTGTAGTTTTAAGTAAGTATTTTTCTTCCTTGGCTCAGTTATTCCTTTTTTGGGGGGGTGGTTCAGTTAATTCTTAAGTATTCTTTTTGATTCTGTTGTAAATGGAATTATTAATTTTCTTTTTGGATTGTTCATTGTTAGTGTGTAGAAATGTAACTGATTTCTGTATGTTGATTTTATACCCTGCAACTTTGCTGAATTCATTTATTCTAATAGTTTGTGTCTGTGTATGTGTAACATTTAGGGTTTTCATGCATCCGAAAGCAGAAATCACTTTACTTCTTCCACTCTGGTTTCGATGTCTTTTATTTCTTTTTCCTACTTAATTGGTCTAGCTAAAATTCCCATATTATGTTGAACAGACGTGGTGAAAGCAGACAGCTTTGTCTTGTTCTTGTTGTTAGAGGGAAGATTTCAGTCTTTCACCATTGAGTATGTTGCTCACTTTTCATATATAACTTCAGATACATTCAGGTAGCTTCCTTTTATTCCAACTTTGCTGAGTGTGATGAATTTTATTGTTTTAAAGATTTTATTTATTTATTTGAGTGAGAAAGAGAGCAAAAGCAGGGGAGCAGCAAAGGGAGAGGGAGAGGCAGGCTCCCTGATGAGCAGAGAGCCTGACGCAAGGCTCAATCCCAGGACCCTGAGATCATGACTTGAGCTGAAGGCAGATGCTTAACCTACTGAGCCACCCAGGTGCCCCAAGTGTTTTGAATTTTAATCACGAAAGCATGTTGAATTTTGTCAAATGCTTTTTCTGCATCAGCTGAGGTGATTATGTGTTTTTTTTTCCTCCATTCTGTTCATGTAGTGTATTATGTTGAATGACTTTTTTATATTGAATCGTCCTTGCATTCTAGGAATAAATCCCAGTTGGTTATGGTGTATAATCCTTTTAATAACCTACTGAATTTGGTTTGCTAGTGTTTTGTTGGTGGTTTTGGCACCAATATTTATAAGGGATATTAGTCTATAGTTCTCTTTCTTTTTTGTGGTGTCTGTCTGGCTTTGGTACTAGGACAATGCTGGAAGTATTCTCCATCAGTTTTGTGGAAGAGTTTGAGAAGAATTGGAGTTAATTCCTCTTTAAATGTTTTGTTGAATAGTGAGGTGAAGGAGCACATGTACCCCAATGTTTATAGCAGCAATGTCCACAATAGCCAAACTCTGGAAAGAGCCCAGATGTCCATCAACAGATGAATGGATAAAGAAGATGTGGTGTGTGTGTGTGTCTACACATACATACATACATACGTACAATGGAATATTACTGAGCCATCAAAATGAAATCTTGCCATTTGCAATGAGGTGGATGGAACTAGAGGGTATTATGCTAAGTGAAATAAGTCAGAGAAAGATAAATATCATAGGATTTCACTCATATGTTAAATTTAAGAGACAAAACAGATGAACATAGGAGAAGGAAGGAAAAATAAAGTAAGAAAATCAGAGAGGGAGAACCCATAAGAGACTCTTAACTCCAGGAAGCAAACTGAGTGTTGCTGGAGGGTAGGTGGGTGGGAGATGGGGTAACTGGGTGACGGGCATTAAGGAGGGCACTTGATGGAATCAGCCGTGGGTGTTATATGCAACTGATGAATCACTAAACTCTACCTCTGAAACTAATAATGCATTGTATGTTAATTAATTGATTTTAAGTTAAAAAATAAAAATAAATAAAAATAAATGTTTTGTTGAAATACCCAGTGAAGCCATGGGCTTTTGGGGGGGGGGGGCACACTGTATTTTTTTAAATTTTATAAGTGATTCTCTTTCATAGCTAGAGTTGAGAACCCCTGATAGGATAGAATCTGATTACCTTGGCAATCTAAGTACCTTAGAAACAAAATCTGAGAGTACTTTGCTGGCTATCTTTACTCGGTCACACTGAATTCTCTCTAGGCACTGTCTTTCCTCATGCTATACACTTTCCTTTGGCAAATATGTAATGGTTTTAGCTCCCACCTAGAATCTTATGGTTCCATCTTAGACTTCTTTTGAGCTATCATATCTACTTGACTGTGAATTCCTTAATGGTAGTATTCCTGTCTTACTCACTTTAATATTATCAATGCTTACCACAGTGCCTGGAGCATGGTAGACGTTGAGTAAGCATATTTGAATAGATAAATACATTTATATACATATCACAAGCAAATCTGGACTTCTGTGGGGCTTATGAAGATGTACAAGACAGATTTCTCAATCCAAATACAATAATATTGGCCAGATAAGGAAGAAATAAAAGGAGTTGTGGCTCTCAAATATAGAAATAAGCCCTTGAGATTACACTTCCTTCATTCTGTTCAGGGTACAAAATAAAAATTAATTTGAAATGAAAACTTAGCTGCTAGCTTTAATTATAGTAATCTGAATTGTCTTATTTAAAAATTTTTTACCAACAGAAAGTGAAAAGTAAAAAATTGTCTCAGAACAAAATGAAATGAGGGGAGCCTAGGTGACTCAGATGGTTAAGCATCTGCCTTTGGCTCAGGTCATGATCCTGGGGTCCTGAGATGGAACCCCACATCGGGCTCCCACCTCAGCGGGGAGTCTGCTTCTCCCTCTCCCTCTGCCCCTATCCCCTTGCTTGTGCTCTCTCTCTCTCTCTCTATCTCTCTGTCTCAAATGAATAAATAAAATCTTTAAAAAAATGATCTGAAGAATCAGCCTTTTCTTCTGTAAAAGAAATACTAGAACTCTTACAGCTAGTTATATAAAATTTACTGATATATTTTCAAGAAATGTGAATTTCTAGGGTTATCTTGTAAATTGTGGATTTGGATTTTATTAAATCCATTTATTTTGTTTGGTATTATTTTTAGAACCAGAGATAAGTAAGCTTTCCTTTATCATTTGGCTATAGCCATATACTATAAAATAAAAATCTTAATAAGAAAATGTAGATAACAGTATTTCTGGAAATAAGATATGGGATTCATTTTTTCTTGTGAAGTTGAATTATCTCCTAGTTCAAATGAGAAGGATTTACAAGAAGGCCTTTAATTCTTTCATTTCTAAAGTTCTATGGTTCTGGAATAGCTTTGAAAAAAACTAATTGAAAAAGTAATAGCAAGTGGAATGTGATCATTTTAATCAATATCCAGAAATATTCCATAACTTCATATGTTCAAACATTAAGTTCCACAAATTTTATTACACTAAACTAGATTTATTGAAGAATAAATAAATCTCTACTCTTTCTGCATTTTTATTTTCCTCTAGCTCTGATTAAACACCTACTGTTTTGTTTTTGATAAATAGATTGCCTCTAAGAATCAGACTTCACTGTTGGGAGAACCACCAAAAGAAATACGGCTCAGTAAAAATCCATACTTGAACTTGGCAAGTGTGTTGCCCAGTGTGTGCTTATCATGTAAGTGAGAGCTCAGTATTAATATTTTGGAGTTATATTAAATACTTTCCATAATCAGTTTTACTTTAATTGAATGGAAGTAAATAATGCTTATTGGCCATGAATGCCTAAATTATGACCCCAGTCTTTAAAGAATAACTAAAGTTAAGACACTTAAAATGCATTCAAATTATTTAAGGAAAAATCTTTTGTAACATTTTATTAAGAATATAATCAATTTATTATTGAATAATAATAGAAAATAATCGGGTAAGGGAATTAATGGCAATACTATGTTTTACTCTATAGAGAATAATTTCTATTCTAAATCTATTTCTAAAATAGAGGTTTAAACCTCTGCATATCTCATATATCCAGAATATTTGCAAAGTGCCCCCAAAATATGTGAGCTAATGATAATTGGCAGAAATTGAACTCTTACTTACTTTTTTGGAAGACCTTCTCAGGCCTTTAATTAAGGTAAATTAATTATCAAATATAGTTTTAAGGGAAAATCGCAAATGTGGTATGCTCTAGGCACTAGGATATTCACTACAATGTTGGTTGTCAGTAGTGTAACTGAAAAGTGCCTTAAAGTTCATCAATAGGGGAATGGTTAAATAAAAAATAATTCATCATAAAATGGAATACAATACAACTCTTTGTTATAGTTGAGGGAGAGTTACATGTACCAATATGAAATTACCTCTAAAGCAAATTAAATGGAAAAAGCAAATGTGTGCATAAAATGATTCCATTTACGTTTGTTTAAAGCTATATATCCTTATGTGTATATATTTAATGTGTAAATACACGCAGTAAATCTGGGAAAATAAATTCTAAACTGTTACCTCTAGGAAAATAGAATTGAAAGAAAAGAAATGAAAGATTTTAATATATATTCTCTATGTTTTATAAAGTATCCTCTTGAACCTAGACATTAATTTGTAATTTTTTAAAAGAGCCAGAAAAAAATTTAATATGCTTCTCCTATACCTACTACATTTTTATCTGGTCTAAAAATTGATGGTTACGGGGCGCCTGAGTGGCTCAGTCGTTAAGCGTCTGCCTTCGGCTCAGGTCATGATCCCGGGGTCCTGGGATCGAGCCCCACATGGGGCTCCCTGCTCTGCGGGAAGCCTGCTTCTCCCTCTCCCGTCCCCCCTGCTTGTGTTCCCTCTCTCGCTGTGTCTCTCTCTGTCAAATAAATAAATAAAATCTTTAAAAAAAAATAAAAAAATAAAAACTGATGGTTACAACTATTGCATTAACAAGAATGATTAGTTTACATTTTGTTTGCCTCTTTTAGAGATTAGACACATATCTTAAAAATATTTCCATCAAAATTATTTATCCATAAGGCAAACTTCCATTTTCAGTTGCTTTAAATGAACAAGACAACATCATATACTATATATTCTTCTCCTGGGGATAAGAAATATAGATACATACTGGCAAATGAAAATCTGTGTTCTGTTTGGGAATATGTTGAATTAATGAGTTTTGTATTTTGTTTATAACAAAACAACTTTTAGCTAAAAATATTATTGATGTTTGCCTTTAGCCCCTGCAAGTAAAACCACCCTACAGAAGACTGGAATTGCAAGCAATATTCTGGATGCAATCTCTCAGGGAAATGAATCACAGCACACATTGGAAAAGTGCATTTCTTATTCTCAACCTTTTGGTGATTATGCACAGGTAAATAAATGATTCTCGGGTTTTGATGATATCTAGAAAAATTGGTTCAACTATATATTGAGTTCACTGAATATGAAATTGTGATTCCTGTAATATCATAGGTAAGTACAGTTGCGCTCATCTACACAATATCCCTTGCTCATTTGGGATTTTAGGACATGTTCAAGACATGTATCGTTTTGCGCTAGATATTTACCTCTCGGTGTTTACACTAGTGGTCAACAAACTATAGACCAAATCCAGCCCACTGCCTGTTTTGTAAAAGAAGTTTTACTGGAATACAGCCACACCCATTCATTTACATATTGTCTATGGTGCTGTTGTACCACAATGGTAGCACTGAATAGCTGCAGTGAAGACTATGTGACCCACAAGATTAAATATTTGCCATCTGGCTCTCTACAGAAAAACTGCGGACTTGTGGTCTATACCAATGTACACCTGACTAAGGAACTCAAGGAAATGCCTCTATTCTTCACCACTGTTTATTGATTACAGACACACGACCGTAATTATAGGCGCTGTTAGGCTAACATTTAAACCAATCAGTCACTAACGTAAAAAGTATTATATTCCAAAGATATATTGTGCCATACTTAAATATGTCAATTTTACTTTGGCCTTTTATCCCTCAGGTTATTCTCAGTGGCTTAAGCTGAGAGTATATATTATGGTAGCAGTATATGATGATAAAATTGTGGGAGTCTTATAATTACTATTCTGATATGGATTCTTTCTTATTTCTCAGCACATCAGCTTCTCAGCTCTGCCCTATCTGTGGGAGCAATGCTTCCACTCTGATTTCCTTGGAGCACCTGTGTTTGCCTCATCTGTCTCTAATAACCTTTAGAAAAGAAAACCTGTGTGAATTCGGTTGCAACAATTGATGCCTCCTTATGCTTTTATGATAGGATACTAGAAACACAGGTGAAATAGATTCTGTAAAAATGATACAGCTGGATATTAGAATTATATGTAATGAAGTCTCTTACATAACTGTGGAAAAGATGGAGAAATACAGGTTGGAAAATGATGTAATTAGGTGCCAGCAGACCTATATCCAAGGAATGGTAATCATGAATTAATACAAATACAACCTGGAAAACATTCCCTCATATAGACTTTTCATAAGACTCCATTTTTATTCTTTTATTAGTTAACAATTTAATCAAGGTAAGGACATTGTCTGCTACTTGTTTTTACAGGTGACAAAATCCAAAGAAATTATCAGATGTGTAAAATCATTTATAAATAATATATAGTTCTGTAAATTAGAAACAGCCTAAATTTCCAACAATTTATAAGACTAAGTAAACAAATTATGTCATATTTATTCCATAAATACAATGCAAATATTAAAGATCAGGTAAAACACTATGTAAACTCATGGTAAATGTTTCATAATTTGTTAATTTAAAAAAATTTATAAATTATAGTCCTGTACAATTCTAATTTTTTGTTCCTTTACAAGGAGCAAAATTTACTTTTATAAACAGGAGGAAGCACAATAAACTTAAAAAAATTTTTTAAATATGTATGAT
This sequence comes from Zalophus californianus, assembly GCF_009762305.2. NCBI lineage: Eukaryota > Metazoa > Chordata > Mammalia > Carnivora > Otariidae > Zalophus > Zalophus californianus. The sequence continues at coordinate 53,127,749 of NC_045598.1, forward strand.
TTAATAACTTTTTAATTTTTTTATCACTTTATTTTATCATGATAAGCATATGCTTTAACCCCATCCCCCATTTCCCCCACCCACCTCCCCTCTGATAACCAGTTTATTCTCTATAGTTAAGAGTCTGTTTCTTTGTCTCTCTTTTTCCCTTTGCTCGTTTGTTTTGTTTCTTAAATTCCACATAGGGAATGAGTGAGATCATATGGTATTTGTCTTTCTTTGACTTCTATTGCTTAGCTTTATACATGCTAGCTCTACCCATGTTGTTGCAAATGGCAAGATTTCATTCTTTTTATGGCTGAATAATATTCCATTGCATATATATACCACATCTTCTTTATCTGTTCATCTATCAGTGGACACTTCACTGTTTCCATAGTTTGGCTACTGTAAGTAATGCTGCAGTAAACATAGGGTTGCACGTATCCCTTTAATTAGTGCTTTTGTATTTTGGGGGTAAATACCTAACGGGTGCAATTCCTGGATTATACGGGTTCTATTTTTAATATTTTGAGGAATCTCAAAAATACTGTTTTCCAGATTGCACCAGTTTGCATTCCCACCAGCAGGGCATGCGGGTTCCTTTTTCTTCATATCCTTGCTAATACTTGTTTTTCATTTTAGCCATTGTGACAGGTGTGAGGTGATACCTCATTGTAGTTTTGATTTGCATTTCCCTGTGATAAGTGATGTTGAACATCTTTTCACGTGTCTGTTAGCCATCTGTATGTCTTCTTTGGAAAAATGTCTGTTCATGTCTTCTGCCCATTTCTTAAATGGATTATTTGTTTTTTTGTATGTGTGTTGAGTTGTATCAGTTCTTTGTATATTTTGGATACTAACCCTTTATCAGATATGTCATTTGCAAATATCTTCTCCCATTCAGTAGGCTGCCTTTTAGTTTTGTTGATTGCTTCCTTTGCTGTGCAGAAGCTTTTTATTTTGATGTAGTCTGAGTAGTTTATTTTTGCTTTTATTTCTCTTGCCTCAAGAGACATTTAGAACAGTGTTGATGTGGCCGATGTCAGAGAGATTACTGCCTGTGTTCTCTTCAATGATTTTTATGGTTTCAGGCCTCACATTTCGGTCTTTAATCCATTTGGAGTTTATTTTTGTGTCTGGTGAAATAAAGTGGTCCAGTTTCATTCTTTTGCCTGTTGCTGTGGTTTTCCCCCAACACTATTTGTTGAAGAGACTGTCTTTTCCCATTGTATATTAATTCTTCCTCTGTTGAAGATTAATTGACCATATAATTGTCTGGCATAATTGTGGGTTTATTTCTGGGCTTTCTCTTCTATTCTGTTGATCTGTGTGTCTGTTTTTATGCCAATACCATACTGTTTTAATCACTACCGCTTTATAATATAACTTGAAATCTGGAATTTTGATACCTTCAGGTTTGTTTTCCTTTTCAAGACTGCTTTGACTATTTGAGGTCCTTTGTGGTTCCATACAAATTTCAGGATTGTTCTAGTTCTGTGAAAAATGCTCTTGGTATTTAATAGGGATTGCATTAAATCTGTAGATTGCTTTGGGTAGTATGGACATTTTAACAGTATTGGTTCTTCCAATCCGTGAGCGTGGAATGTCTTTCCATTTCTTTGCCTTGTCTTAAATTTCTTTCATTGGTATTTTATAGCTTTCAGAATTCAGGTCTGTCTTTGGTTAGCTTTATTCCTAGATATTTAATGTATTTGGTGCAATTGTAAATAGGATTTTTTGTTTGTTTGTTTTGTTTTTGTTTTTGTTTTTAAGATTTTATTTATTTGACAGAGAGAGACAGCGAGAGCAGGAACACAAGCAGGGGGAGTGGGAGAGGGAGAAGCAGGCTTCCCACGGAGCAGGGAGCCTGAGGTGGGACTCGATCCCAGGACCCTGGGATCATGACCTGAGCTGAAGGCAGACGCTTAACGACTGAGCCACCCAGGCGCCCAATAGGATTGTTTGTTTTTATTTTCAATTTCTGCTGCTTCATTATTAGTGTATAGGAATGCAACAGATTTCTGTACATTGATTTTGTACCTTGCAAATTTACTGAATTCATTTATCAGTTCTAGTAGTTTTTTGGTGGAGTCTTTAAGGTTTTCTGTGTATAGTATCATGTCATCTGCAAATAGTGAAGGTTTTACTTCTTCCTTACCAATTTAAATACCTTTTATTTCTTTATGTTGTCTTAATGCTGTGGCTAGGATTTGCAGTACTATGTTGAATAAAAATGATGAGAGTGGACATGCTTGTCTTTTTCCTGATCTTAGGGGAAAAGCTCTCAGTTTTTCCCCATTAAGTATGATGTTTGCTGTGGGTTTTTCAAATAAGGCCTTTATTATGTAAACATATGTTCCCTCTAGACCTACTTTGCAGAGAGTATTTTTATTATGAATGAATGTTGTACTTTGTCAAATGCTTTTTCTGCATCTATTGAAATGATCATATGTTTTTTTTATCCTTCCTAGATGTGACATGTCACAGTGATTGTTTTGTGAATATTAAACCACCCTTTCATCTGGGAATAAATTCCACTTGATCATGATACATGATTTTTTTAAATATATTTTTGGATTCAGTTTTCTTATATTTTGTTGAGGATTTTTGCATCTATATTCATGAGAGATATTGGCCTATTGTGTTCTCTCTCTCTCTCTCGTAATTTTTATTGTTTGTGGTGTCTTTATCTGATTTTGGTAACAGGGTGATACTGGCCTCATAAAAAGAACTTAGAAGTTTTCCTTCCTCTTCTATTTTTTGGAATCATTTGGTAGGAATCGGCATTAACTCTTTTTTAAATGTTTGGTAGAATTCACCTGTGAAGCTGTCTGGTCCTGGACTGTTGTTTTCTTGGGAGTTTTTTGATTACTGGTTCAATTTCCTTATCAGTACCTGGTCTGTTCAGAATTTATCCATTTCTTCTAAGTTGCCCAATCTGTTTGGCATATAGGCTTTTGTAATATTCTGTTAGAATTGTTTGTATTTCTGTGGTATTGGTTGTTATTTCTCCTCTTTCATTAGTAATTTTGTTTATTTGGTCTTTCTGTCTCTCTTTCTAATGGGTCTTGCTAAGAGTTTATCAATTTTGTTGATCTTCTGAAAGAAACAGCTCCTGATTTCATTGAACTCTTTTTTTTTAGTTTCTGTATCATTTATTTCTGCTCTGATCTTTATTATTTCATTCCTTTTGCTGGGTTTGGGGTTTGTTCTTCTTTTTCTAGCTTCTTTAGGTGTAAGGTGAGGTTGTTTGTGATTTTGCTTCTTGAAGTAGGGCTGTGTTGCTATAAACTTCCTCTTAGAACAGCTTTTGCTGCATCCCAAAGATTTTGGACCATTGTGTTTTCATTTTCATTTGTTTTCATGTAATTATTGATTTTTTTCTTTGATTTCTGGTTGACCCACTCATTGTTTAGTAGCATGTTATTTAACCTGCATGTATTTGTGCCCTTCCCAGATTTTTTCTTGTGATTGATTTCTAGTTTCATAGCATTATGGTCAGAAAAGATGCATGGTATGACTTTGATCTTTTGAATTTGTTGAGGCTTGTTTTGTGGCCTAACATGTGATCTATTCTGGAGAATGTTCCATGTGTGCTTGAAAAGAATGTGTATCCTGTTTTAGGATGGAGTGTTCTGAATATGTCTGTTAAATCTATCTGGTCCAATGAGTCATTCAAAATGATTGTTTCCTTATTGATTTTCTGTTTGGTTGATCTGTCCATCAATGTAAATAGGGTGTTAAGGTCCCCTACCATTACTGTATTACTATTAATTTTTCCTTTATGTTTGTTATTAACAGTTTTATGCATTTGGGTTCTCCCATGTTGGGTGCATATATATTTACAATTGTTATATCCTCTTCTTGGATTGTCCCCTTTATTCTTATACAATGTCCTTTTTTGTCTCTTGTTACAGTCTTTGTTTTAAAGTCTATTTTTCTGATATAAGCATTGCTACCCTGACTTTGTTTTACATGATAAATATTTCTCCATCCCCTCACTTTAAATCTGCAGATGTCTTTTGGTTTGAAATGACTCTCTTGTAGGCAGCAGAGAGATGGATCTTGTTTTTTTAATCCATTCTGACACCCTATGTCTTTGGATTGGAGCACTTAGTCCATTTACATTCAAAGTAATTATTGATAGACATGTATTTATTGCCATTTTATTATTTGTTTTGTGGTTGTTTTTTAAATAGATTTTCTCCAATCCTTCTCTTGCACCCTCTCATGGTTTATTGGCTTTCTTTAGTGATATATTTGGATTTCTTTCTCTTTATTTTTGCATATCTATTACTGGGTTTTGATTGTGATTACCATTAGGTTTGTATATAACATCTTCTGCATATAGCAATCTATATGAAGTTGATGGTCACTTAAGTTTAAACCCATTCTTTACTCCTCTCCCTACCCCCAGCCCCCCACATTTTAGGTATATGGTGTCATATTTTACATCCTTTTATTTTAGGAATCCCTTGACCAATTTTTACAGATATATTTATTTTTAATGCTTTTGTGTTTTTTACTCTTCATTCTCTATGGTTTTCCTTTCCATTCAAAGAGTCTTCTTTAATATTCTTGTAGGACTCATTTAATGGTCATGAACTCCTTTAGTTTTGTTTGTATGAGAAACTCTTTACTCTTTTTCTATTCAGAATGATAGCCTTGCTGGATAGAGTATTCTTGGTTGCACTTTTTTTTTCTTTCAGCACTTTAAATATATCATACCACTCTCTTCTGTCCTGCAGAGTTTCTATTGAAAAATCCTGATAATGTTATGGAGTTTCCCTTGTATGTAACTGTCTTCTTTTCTCTTGTTGCTTTTAAGACTTTTTCTTTATTGTTACTTTTTGCCATTTTAATTACTTTGTGTCTTGGTGTGGACCTCCTTGGGTTGAATTTTGGGGGAGGCTCTTTGTGCCTCCTGAATCTGGATATCTGTTCCCTCCCCTAGATTAGGGAAGTTTTCAGCTAGTATTTCTTCAAATAAGTTTTCTGCCACCTTATCTCTCTCCTTCTGAGATCTCTGTAATACAAATGTTATTATGCTTGATGGAATCACTGAGTTCCCTACAACAATTCTCAATTTGCATAATTTTCTTTCCTCTCCTTTGCTCAATTTGGTTACTTTCCATTACTCTGTGTTGCATGTCATTAATTCATTCCTCTGCTTCATCTAGCCTGCTATTTATTCCATCAAGTGGATTTTTAATTTCATTTATTGTGTTCTTGATCTCTGATTGGTTCTTTTTCAATCTCTGTGTTAAGGGTCTCATTGATGTCCTCTTTTCTCCAGTCCAGGGAGTATCTTTGTGATTATTACTTTATATTCTCTATCAGGCACATTATTTATATATGTTTCACTTTGGTCTCTTACTGTGGTTTGGTTTCATATGGGAGATTTTTCACTGTCTCCTCATTTTGTTTGACTTTGTCTGTTTCTCTGTGTTAGGAAAGTCAGCTACTTCTTTTGCTCTTAACAATAATAGCTTTATGAAGAATAGATCCTGTAGTGCCCTCAATGCCATGTTCCCTGTTCCCCTTGACCTGGCCCTTTAGGGAGTATCTCCTACGTGTGTTGCGTGTGCTATGCTGTTGAGTCTTGGCCTCTTTTTCCTTCAGTTCAGTTCTCTGCAGAGGCTCTCTTTGCCTATTGTAGGCAGCAAGGTGTGCGGTGGTTTGCTTGCTAAATGAGACATGCCACTGCCGGAACTAGGTCCCACAAAACACACAGGTCTGGAGATGTGGTGTTGGCAGAGTTTTCCCTGGTCTTCTGGGGAAGAGGCCCACAGTGCCAGGAATGAGGCGTGTATGACTGGGAAGGGTGGATCCACTGAAGGGTGGGGTGGGGGAGTGGTGGTGGAGGGAAGGGTTTGGTGTAAGCAAGTCAGGTAAGGAGTGTTCCTACCGCACTGGTTCCTGCAGATAGCCCTTGTTTATGCTGGGGGAAAGGGAGGGAATGATGCCTGCCACCTCCTTTGTTCCTGGATGGGTCTCATGCTCCCTGTCTCTCCAGGCCATGCTCTGAGATGAGAAATCACTGTCCTTCCTGTCTGCCCCCAAAGTTTTCAAACTGCTGGTTCTACACTGTGTCTGCATGGGCAGTTTGTCATCCTGTCTTTTTAAGGGGAGGGCTTGGCTTCCTAACACCATCCAGGCTCTCCAAGAGCCTGCTGACTTTTAAAATTCCAGGCTTTAAGTCCTGCTGGTTTTCAGAACTCACGAAATTTGGCCCTCTCAATTGCAAGAGGCAAATACTATGGAGATTCATCCTCCCCCTTTGTGAGCTCCCCACTGTGAAAGTCTTTGTTCTGCCTTTCTCTGCACCCCTGGCTCCTTCCCCGCTGTGGATGGCCACAGTCCCTCTCACTCCAGAGCCATGTCTTCGCCCTTCTTCCTTCTTCATTGTGGGCTCTTCCTGCCTTGAGTTGTGGAGTTCTGCCAGTCATCAGCTTATTTCCCAGGTTATTTACACTGATAAAGGTGTTATGTATTTGTATCCATGGGACAAGGTGAACTTTAGGGTCCTCCTACTCTGCCATCTACCCAGCCAACCTGTATGATTTAATTTTTTAAAGTTAATATTTCCCTTACCATCTCATTTATTTCACTTTTGAAATTTGTTCTGCTTTTCTCATTAACAGATTTGCTTATTAGATTACTGTTGTTTATTGTATACTTATCCACAGAAAGACCCTTTTCTATTTACACGTGGAGAAATTCTGTGATAAAGATGCCTTTTACTTGCCAGTCTTCCTTCTGCCTCTATCCTTGCTGACCCAGAGACACTGTGGAGGTGTGAATCTTCCCTGGATTTATCATCCTCTGGGACAGTCCCTGCTTCTACGTTGTGTGTGTTCATCAAGTGAGATTTGTTCTCAGTCTTGTGTTCTTTCCTCCTTGGGAAGTGAACTTAACTAGATGTTACTAATGGAATAAAGTAACTAGAAAAAAAAGTGGTCATGTTTTAGAAATTCCTTCCATTCCTTCTATTCTATGTTGGAATGGAGGAAGAGGTCTAAGGAAAAGAAACCAACATTTTTTGTTTTAGTTTTAACGTGTGCTCTGTGCTTTGCAATATAAACATTTGACCTTTCTAACAACCCTGTGAGACTACCTCCATAATACAAGTAGAAAATCATAGAGAATTTAATCATCTTTGTAAGTTTATGCAGTCAGCAAACAATTTCTATGATAACAAAGTCTGCATGATTTTCATTATGCCATGGAGAAGTTTCTTCAGGCATGGAAGTAGTGTTTCATAGAAACCGTTTCTTTATTTCTTTTGTGTCAGCCCTGTGCATAAGGATTAGGAAATGAATGTATCAAGGTATAGATGGATATAATCCTTATTTCCAGAAAAACTATTACATTTAAATATCCTACCTGGTATTCCAACATTGGCGAAGTTGCTTATATCAGATTATTCCCCCTGCAGATAACCATTATTAAAACTGGACTAAATAGAGAGAAACAACTATTTGAAGGCCCTGGGGTGTGATCAAAAGTAGGCGGAAGCTAAAGGAGGGAGTTAGTCCTTGAAGGAGGAAACTGCCCTGGATGAGATTTGTCCTTTTGCCTAATACCACCCGTAGTCAATGTTCTTGCTGGCTGCGGGAGTCAGAGCAGAGTTGAGAACCCCTAGCAAGGATGAAAAGCAAGCACGAACTCCCTGAGAAAGGGGGTGGCTTAGGAAGGAGCCTCAAAATCTCTGTGTAAACTCAGCTGAAATACACTTGTCTGACCTTTGAACCATGTTTGTGAGGGAGATTTCAATCCTGAACGAACTGGGAAAGGATTCAGTTCCTCCCCTGCACAGAAGTTTGAGTTTGAATTCAGCAAAGTTATCTCCTTCTTACAACAAAAATCAACAGTCTTTAGAGGAAGGTTATGTATCTATGGTTTTTATGATATATCATCTATAATCAGTAAATGAAACTCCTAGATAGTTGAAGAAACAAGAAATGGGAACCACAATTAAGAAGTAAAGTCATATACAGAAACGGACCCCAAGATGACCCAGATGTTGGTCTTAGTAGACAAGGATTTATTTAAAGCAGCTGTTATCTGTTCAAGAACCTAAGGAAAATACAGTCATAACGAACAGATAGGGATTTTCAGCAAGAAATGTAAACTAAAAAAGAAGTATAGAAACTATCCAAATGAAAAGTGTAGTATCTGGGGGAAAAAAATAAAAACAATGGTTGGGCTTAGCGAGACTGGAGAAAACAGGAAAAAAAGTTTCAATTAATGTGAAGATAAAAATAATTCAATATGGAGAACAGAAGTGACAGAAAATCAGTGGACAGATCCCAAAGACCTGAGGGATGATACCAAGCAGTCTAAAATGTGTGTAATTGTAGTCCCAGGAGGAAAGGGAAAAGATAATGTGACATGAAATATTTTGAAAAAATAATGGTAAAAAATTTCCTAAATTTGGTTTAAAAAACCTCCAGATCTAACAGGCTCCGACACATCCCCTACAAAGCAGGATAAATAAAAAGAACATTTTACCTAGACACATCAGTTAATATAATTCTAAAGAGGGTATCTTGAAAGCAACCAGATAAAAATGTTCATTATTCTTAAGGTAGAGTTTCTCAGCCTTGGCTCTGTTGGCCTTGTGGGCTGGGTAATTGTCTGTAGGAGAAGCTGCCCTGTGCATTTTAACATATTTAGCAGGATCTTTGTCCTCTACCCAATAGATTGATCCTCATTGAGAACTACAGTGTTAAAACAACTGGTAAATATGTGGGTAAATAAAATACTATATATTTTCTCTTAATTTATTTAAAAGCAAAATTATAACATTGTAGTGTGGGGTTTATAATGTTCATAGATACAACATATTTGATAATAGTATAAGGTGAATGAAAGTACGGTTGTGGGGTTATTCAAATGTACATTTTATGTAAAATTTTACATTACATTTTACATGAAGTAGAACAGTAACCCTGAGTTGTCTGTGATAAGTTATGGAAAACATTGTCCTCCATAGAGCTACCATTTTAAAACAAAATACAAAACAGTACACCTAAAATGTCAATAGTTTAGTTATGATGGAATTCTAAGAACATTTGATTAAGCCAAAAAATGTCAGGAAAGGAAAAAAAAACACAGGATGAATAGAAAACAAATAACTAGGCAGGAAATCTAAATTGAATGATAATAGTTAAATAAAAATGGAGTGCATGCTCCAATTAAAACAAAGAGATTGTCAGGATAAGGCTTGAAAATATACCTCTTCTATTCAACATTTTATGGGAGGATTTAGTGCAGCTAGGGTTTTTAAAAAGGGTATAATGGGGCACTTAGGTGGCACAGTCTGTTAAGCATCTGACTCTTGATTTTTGGCTTGGGTCATGATCTCAGGGTCATGAGATCGAGTCCCTGCATCGGGCTCCTGTTGGGCTCTGTGCTGGATGTGGAGCCTGCTTAAGATTCTCCCTCTCCCTCTCCTCTCCACCTCCTGTTTGCACACTGTCTCTCAAAAAATTAAATTAAAAAAGGGCATAAAATGGGAAGGAAAAGTAAAAATGTCTCTCTTTGTATGAGTGTTTACATGAAAAATCCCCCTAAAAAGCAATCATTAAAACTAATAAACAAACTTTGCAAAGTCACAAGATAGAGGGCAATATGCAAAAATCAATAGTTTCTGTGTCAAGCAGCAAACAATTGGAAAAAAAATTTTTTTAATTTACAACAGCGTCAAACATGAAATATGTAGCAATAAGCAGATTTATAGGGACAATGAAAACTACAAGACATTGCCGTGAGAAATGAAAGATGCCTATGAATGGAGAGCTATCCCATGTCAGTGAATTGGAAGACTTAATATTGGTAATATATTGGTTCTCTCCAAACTGATCTATAGATTGTGTTATCCCAACCAGTTTCTCAGTAGCCATTTTCTCAAATAGAAATTGACAAGGTGATTTTTAAAGTTTGTATTAAAATGCAAAGGAAGCTAAAATCTTATGAGGAACACAGCTCGAGGACTTCCTCTATAATGCTTCAAGAGGTACTATAAAGTCATAACCATCCGGCAGTACTGTGTGGGCATAATGATAGGCATATAGATCACTAGAACAGAACAGAGTCCAAATATAGGCCCGTACATAAATGATAAACTGATTTTTGACCAAAATGCCTAAACAATTAAATAGGCAAAGAACAGAAATGTTGTTAGAACAACTGATTATCCATATTGGAAAACATGAAGCTGACTTTTGCCTCAAACCATGCTCTAAAATCGGTACCCTCATACATTGCTGGGAGGGAATTAAAATGGTGCAGCTGCTTTGGAAAAATTTGGCAGTTCCTCAAAATGTTAAACACACAGTTACCATAGGACCTAGGAATTTCACTCCTACATATGGACCCAAGAGAACTGAAAATGTAGGTCTATACACAAAGTTGGGCATTAATTTTCATAGCAGCATTATTCATCGTAGCCAAAAGGGAAATGACCCGCATGTCAATCAGTTGATGAATGAATAAAGAAGCTATGGCATATCCATACAATGCAACGTTATGTTCTATAAAAGGAATGGAATACTAATCTTTGTCACAGCATGGATGAAACTTGAAATCATTATGCTAAGTGAAATAAGCCAGACATGAAAGGTCACATATTATATGATCCCATTTATATGAAATGTCCAGAATAGACAAATTCATAGAGAACATGAACAGTTACTGGGGGTCAGGGAAGTAGGAGTTGTGGAGTAACTGTTAACAGGTACAGGGCTTCTTTTGGAGTGATGAAAATATTCTGGAATTAGATTGTGGTGATGGTTGTGCAACCTTGTGAGTATCAGCAAATGTTGGACTCTAATTAAAAAAACAAAAGCCTAACTGTACTAAATAGAGGGTAGCATTTTCCCTCAGTGTTTTAGAGATCCTGAAAGTATATAATGATAGGAAAACAAGTTAAATTAATTACAGATCTAGTTCTAATCAAAAAACAATTTAAAATGGTCTACGCATCCTGTTTCTTTAGTTGATTATAATAATGGGGTAGTGCCATTGAGCCATAGTTATTTTCTCAAAAAGTGCATTTCTTAAATATTCTCTTATTGAGAAAAGTTAAAAATAGATGTAGTTAAAAATTTACAGTAACACTCGAGCGATGATAGTAGCATTAGAGTCGGCTATATAATCCCATTAATTTGTGTGTGTGGTTGTTTTTTTTTTAATTTTATTTTTAATCTCTATACCCAGTTGGTTCAATGTGGGGCTCGAACTCACAACCCTGAGATCCCTGAGATCGAGTCCCATGCTCCACCCACTGAGCCAGCCAGGCACCCCATAATCCTGTTAGTTTGTATAAATGGAGTTTGAAATGTCAGGTTCTAGGTAGCGATAAATGGGTACATCTATGTCAGATGGTTGGGAGAAGCCCGCCTTAAGGGAAAAGGCTTTGAGCCAATTTAGTTTTTATTAAATGCCTACACCTAACATCTAATTATAGATCTGTCAAAAACAAGACATTTCCTTCCTCCCCCCTTTTTGGTAAAATGTAAAATAGGTCACGATTTCCATTAGGCAACTTTTCAGTTTGACATAGTCATGAGTGTAATAATGTAAAGAATAATGTAGGAATTATTTCAGCTGTTTTGTAGGACTGTTTAAATTGTGGTTTAGGGTTTTCGTTTGACACTTGCCAAACTGGTTAGCTGTCTGGTATGTGGTATGTTAGGGGAATACTATCTACCTGCCTGTTGTACTCTTGTGTTGCCCTTGGTTACAGGAGTCTTTCCTGCAAGGAAGCTGATTGCCTGTTTCAGGGAATCAACCACAGAATGTGTAATAAGACTCTGATGAGGAAATAGGAAACTGAAAAATGAACAAAAAAGCCTGGTTGGTGGTGTTCAGTCCTTTCATATAGAGCCTAATGCTGCCACCTAGTGGGGAAAAAGTGCAGAGACCGGCCAAAAAGATTTTTGTGTGGACTGTGGTAGATGAGAACCTTGTGACAAAACACCAACTGTATAAAATATTTTTAACAACCTAATGGTACTTTAAACAATAATTATGGAACCATAGATTATATTAACCCTAGCCAATAATTTGGAAAATGCTTTAAAAAATGATTTTTGCTAAAAATTGGAATTAAGGAAAACCACTTGGAATTTAGTTACCCTCATTACTTTAAAATCTTTGTTTATAAACGAAATCAGTTTTTTAAATGTTAATTTATTTAAAATTTAATAAAAGAATAGTGTACAGTATACTTAAATCTAAAGATAGTTTTGAATTGCTACTCGCACGTTAGTCTAAATTTTTCAAAGGATTTTAATGTGTAAGAGTCCTTAAAAAATAAAAGATTATTTATTTGAGAGACAGGGGGAGGGGGAGGGGCAGAGGGAGAGAGAGTCTTAAGCAGACTCTATGCTAAGCATGGAGCCTGACGTGGGGCTCTTATCTCACGACTCTGAGATCATGACCTGAGCCGAAACCAAGAGTTGGTCACTTAACTGACTTTGCCACTCAGGCACTCTAAGAGTCCTTATTAAACATACTTAGGGCACCTGGGTGGCTCAGTTGGTTCAGCGACTGCCTTCGGCTCAGGTCATGATCCTGGAGTCCCAGGATCGAGTCCTGCATCGGGGCTCCCTGCTCAGCGGGGAGTCTGCCTCTCCCTCTGACCCTCTTCCCTCTCGTGTGCTCTCTCTCTCTCATTCTCTCTCTCAAATAAATAAAATCTTTTAAAAAAATACTTAAACCTAAGATATAGAATTTGTATAACTTGGCACACAAACTGGTGAGGCACTCAAATTTTATTTTTTGGAATGTGCTCCAGTACTTTCGGAGGATCAGTCCTTAAATTCAAAGTTAAAACTTCACATTATTCATGAGGAAAGGCAAGTAGCTGAGAAGGAAAAATTAATGTGAAAATTGAAAATGTCTATGCATATATATGAGGAAGAGACATTTTACTGTTATGTCATTAATGTCGCAAAATAAAGGAAATTTGGTTTTAAGACATTTTTAAATGGGGAAGAGTGAAAAATCGTATTTTTTAAAAAAGATTTTATTTATTTGACAGAGAGACAGAGAAGGAACACAAACAAGGGGAGCAGCAGAGGGAGTGGGAGAAGCGGGTGCGGGGCTCGATCCTAGGACCTTGGGACCATGGCCTGAGCCGAAGGCAGACGCTTAACCGTCTGAGCCATCCAGGCGCTCCAAGAGAAGAATTGTATTTAAATAAAATTTTAGAAGTGAACTATGCTTAATGCAGAGAAGATAAATTAATTCATGTTTCTCTAGGTATAAAGTCCAAAAGTTGGACTTGAAGCCATAAGAAAAGAATATTAAGGGATCGATACAGATTCTAGAAGAACTAGTGCAGTTGTTCATTTTAGGTTCTCCATCTAATCTAACTCCACTAATTAGACAAAAGACGTAGAGAAGGTAAAGGTGGGGCTAAAGGTAAAAGGGAGGCTGAGGAGGGGCACCTGGGTGGCTGAATCAGTTAAGTGTCCAGCTCCTGATTTCCACTCAGGTCATGATCTCAGGGTCGTGAGATTGAGCCCCACATCAGGCTCCGTGCTCAGCACGGTGTCTGCTCAGGATTCTCTCGCTCCCTCTCCCTCTCCTCACCACTCGTGTGTTCCCTCTCTCTAAAATAAATAAATAAAATCTTAAAAAAAAAAAGAGGCCAGGCCTGTAATTCATTAAAAAAAAAAAAAAAGTGAGGCTGAGGAGTCCTAAGTAGAGGCAGAATTTTCAAAAAACCAATTTGATTTTGTATTTCGAAGACTATACACCCCACGGTTCCAGTCCCGTCCGAAGAGCAGGACTGAATACTAGCGTGACTTCGGACCAGTAGTAGAGGAGCTGAACCCAGTTCACGATCAGCATGAATCTATCCTAAAAGAATCTCCCGGGGGGATAGTCACAATCCCGTTTTTGTGAATTCTTATCAGCCTTTTAAAACTAGCCTTCAGGGTGCCTGGGTGGCTCGGTTGGTTGGGCGACTGCCTTCGGCTCAGGTCATGATCCTGGAGTCGTGGGATCGAGTCCCGCATTGGGCTCCCTGCTGAGCAGAGAGTCTGCTTCTCCCTCTGACCCTCCCCCCTCTCATGCTCTATCTCATTCTCTCTTTCAAATAAATAAATATTTAAAAAAAAATAAAAAGTGTTAAAAGGCTGCCTTCGGCTCAGGTCATGATCCTGGAGTCCCGGGATCGAGCCCCGCATCGGGCTCCCTGCTCCACGGGGAGTCTGCTTCTCCCTCTGACCCTCCTCCCTCTCGTGCTCGCTCGCTCTCATTCTCCTTCTCAAATAAATAAAATCTTTTTTTAAGAAAAAAAAATAAAACTAGCCTTCAGTTCAATTATGGAAGTGAGCTTAAATATCAAGCTTAAGACACACTCCAAAAATGAAACCGCAACGTTCTCTTTTCTAAATTCACATGGGAACAAAAGGAAATGAATCCACATTTACATGAAGATAAAAATATTTGCTTTAATTAAAGGAAGAAAATGAGATTTCTTTCTTTAAATCCAAAAATAAAATAGCAACTGCATAGTTACGGAGTGGGCTTCATCCTGTGTACACAAAATGTATTTTTTGAAATAAGGCGGTTTGGATTAATGAAAAGGATACCAGAGTGACAAAGAAATGGGTTGGATTCATGGCTCTAATATTTGATAACCTTGTGATTTCAGCCAGGTCACCTAAGATATCTGAGCTTTTGTTTTCACATCTATGCAATGCAGATAGTTCCTTTTCTGCTACTGCACAGGGCAGGTGTCAGCGATATGGTGTAGAATAGCATCACCATTCAGTTTTGTCAGTTTCTCTCTCAAATGTATTATGGTTTGGATATCTTGCTAATTTGGTTTACACCTGAATAGTAGACATTGTCCTCAGTGTCTTTCTTTAGTCTCTCCAAGGATAAATGCCCGTTGAATTTTTTTTTTCAGATTTTCAAGGTGTACCACTTTCTCATTTATCCCATGTAAAATTTTAACCAAAGTTTTAAATCACATATAATCTCTGTGTTTGCCCACATGTATGTATCTAATGCCTATCTCTTCCATTACCACATTTTTTATAGAGCTGCTTATTACATTTTCCAGATTCAAGATCTGATTTATGATTCCACTGATAATCCTTAGCCTGGCATTCCAGCCCCTCCATGACTGAGGCCAGCCTGCCTTCCCAACCTCATTTGCTGCACTCTTTTCCATGGATCGGCCACTACGTGCCCTCCCAGGCCCGTGTCTTCCTGCCACCTGCCTTTGCTCAGGCATCACCTCTCGGCCAGAAGGGCCATTCCCACTCTCTTCATGTCCACATCTGACATCCTCTCCCAGTCCATCCAGATGCCTTCTCATCCATGAAAATTTTGTCCATATTTCTCAAACTCTCCTCTCCCATTTTCCCTTCTATGAAAAGCTTGAGCACTTCACCTCTATGTCTCATTTGGCACGGTGGCGTTCTCCTTTTAGAAATTAGTTTTGTGCTTTTCTTACTTCCCCTCCTAGGATATGAGCATTTGGAGGGCCCACTACAAGCTTCATTTACCTAGGTAACCCCATAGCACACAGCCCGGTGCCCTCAGTAGTTAGTCTATGAAGGAATGAATGTCTGTATCCTGCAAATATGAACTAGAAGGAAGAGTGTTTGCCTGCTATGCTCTCCTCGTCTTTTGTGGTTTTCCCTTTTCCCGATGTTTGATCCAGATTTATTTCTCCGAGAACACTGAGCTTTGTTTCAAAAATTGTAATCAACTGTCATCACTTCCCATTGTCCCCAGCAGTCCTTGCACTAACAATTAGATATGTTAGATAGGGCATAGCAGAAAAATCGTCTCTCCCCCAGTACCGTATGGGTGAGAATGACCTCCGTTGTCCTTTCCTCTTACTGATCTTCCCCCTTCTGCTCAGTGAAGGGTTTTGCAGATCTCCTGCATCTCACTTGATTCTTCCTGTGGATGGTGTAGCACAACTGGCAAGTCCTTCCAGTGAAAGCACCTAACAAATTTCCTCCCTGCCTTCTGAGAATAAAGATAGTATAGAAAGAAAAGAAAATTCAGATTATTGATTTGCTTTATACTAAGACAGGAAATATGGATTACCACAAAGCAGGAAGAATCAAGGGAAGGGAATTGAAAGTGTGCAATTTCCAGATCCTGGAGTTAGGTATTATTTCTTTCCCTGTTCCCTGTTACATTTGAAAAATGGATTGGGTTATCAAACAAGTAGCTTTTCAAAATTTAATTTAATGGACTGATCATTTATTAGAGGAAGAACACTAATAAGAAAAAGTTCATGGGTTAGCCTGGTGACGGGTATTAAGGAGGGCACGTACTGCATGGAGCACTGGGTGTGATACGCAAACAATGAATCGTGGATCACTACATCAAAATCTAATGATGTACTGTATGGTGACTGACATAACATAATAAAATAAAATTTAAAAAATAAGAAGAAGAAAGAGTCTGACAGTGTTAGTGGCCACAGTCTAACACGCAGTAAGACCACCGGACCAACAAAGGGGGTCAAATGAAAAAGGCAGCTGAAGAGAATAATTAGAGGCTCGATAGTGGAGGAATTAGGGTCTTCGTATGCAATTTTGTTGCAGGCAATCTTAACCTAGGGTGGAATTTCTTTTTTTAATGGAGATATAGTTGGTATATAACATAATAGTTTCAAGTCTCCAACATAATCAATATTTGCACATATTGTGAAATGATTGTTACAGGAAGTCTAGTTTAACATCCATCACCACCACAGGGTTACAGATTGTTTTCTTTTGATGAGAACTTTTAAGATTTACTCTTACAGCAACTTTTTAAAAAAGATTTTATTTATTAGAGAGCGTGAGAGAGAGAGCATGAGCAAGGCAGAGGCAGAGGGAGAAGCAGACTCCCTGCCGAACAGGGAACCCAATGCAGGACTCGACCCCAGGACTGACCTGAGCTGAAGGCAGATGCTTAACTGACTGAGCCACCCAGGTGCCCCTCTTGTAGCAACTTCTAAATATACAACACAGTATTATTATAGTTACCATGCTGTGCATTACATCCCTAAGACTTACTAATCTATTAATGGAAGTTTGTATCTTTTAACCACCTTCACCCATTTCACCCACCCCACTCCCCACCATCTCTGGCAACCACCGATCTGTGTTCTGTATCTATAGTTTCATTTGCTTTCTTTTCTTTGTTTTTTAGATTTTTTAGATTCCACCTATGAAATCCTATGGTGTTTGTCTTTCTCTAACTGACTTATTGACCATAATGCCCTCAAGCTCCATCTATGTTGTCACAAATTTTCTCCTTTTATGGCTAAATAATCTCTCTCTCTCTCTCTCTCTCTCTCTCTCTCACTGTGTGTGCATGAGAGAGAGAGAGATTCTCTGTATCCATTCATCCATTGATAGACGCTTAGGTTGCTTTCATAATGCTGCAGTGAACATGGGAGCCCAGATATCACTAATGAGTTAGTGTTTTTGTTTCCTTCAGACAAATACCCAAAACTGGAATTGCTAGATCTAATGGTAGTTCTATTTTTTAATTTTTGAGGAACCCCTCTACTCTTGTTCATAGTGGCTGCACCAACTTACATTCCCACCAGTAGTGCATAAAAGTTCCCCTTTCTGCACATCCTCACCAACACTTGTTATCTCATCTTTTTTATTAAGTTTTTAATTTTAATTCCAGTATAGTTAACATCTTTTGTTTTTGATAATAGCCATTCTACTAGGTATGAGGTGATATCTCATTCTCACCCCCCTCCGTGACTGAGGCCAGCATGTCTTTCCAACTTCATTTGCCACTACTCTCTTCCGTGTCTCATCACAGGCTTCTGCATTCCTGCTCTCCGTGGTTTTGATCTGCATTTCCCTGATCATTAGTGCTATTGAACATCTTTTCATGTACCTATTGACTATCTCTACATTTTGGACAGTTGTCTATTCAGATCCTCTGTCCATTTTATAATAGCAGTTTGGTTTTTTGCTATTGAGTTGCATGAGTGGTTTATCTATTTCGGACATTAACCCCTTATCAGATATATGATTTGCCAGTATTTTCTCCTTTAGTAGGTTGCTTTTTCATTTTGTTGATGGTATTCTGTGCTGTGCAGAAACTTTTCAGTTTCTTGTGCTCCCCCCTGCTTTGTTTTTTTGCTTTTGTTTCCTTTAACTTTTGGTGTTAAACCCAAAAAATCATCACCAAGACTGATGCCAAGGAGCTTACCACCTATGTTTTCTTCTAGGAATTTTATGGTTTTAGGTTTGCTAAAAAATCTGCTTATAGTCTTAAGGGGGTTCCCTTGCATAACAACTTGCTTTTCTCTTGCTGCTTTTAAGAGTCTCTCCTTATCAGGGCACCTGGGTGGCTCAGTCGGTTAAGCGTCTGCCTTCGGCTCAGGTCATGATCCTGGGGTCCTGGGATTGAGCCCCACTTCCAGCTCCCTGCTCAGCAGAGAACATGCTTCACCCTCTCCCTCTGCCTGCCACTCTGCCTACTTGTGCTCTCTATCTCTCTGTCAAATAAATAAATAAAATCTTTTTTTTTAAAGAGTCTCTCCTTATCTTTAATATCTAATAATTTAATTATGTGTCTCCATATAGGTCTCTTTGAATTCATCTTGTTTGGTGCTTGTTGGACTTTATGGATCTGGATGTCTGTTTCTTCCCTCAGGGTAGGGAAATTTTCATCCATTAATTCTTTGAAAAAGCTTTCTGCCCCTTTTTCTTTCTCCTTTCCTTCTGGGACCTCTATAATGTATATATTGATTTGTCTGATGGTGATCCATAAGTCCCTTAAGGTATCTTTATTCTTTTTTTTTACAACCCCGATTGGATGAATTCCACTGGCCTGTCTTCAAGTTCATTCGCTCTTTCTTCTGGTTGATCTAGTCTGCTGCTGAACCTTTCTGTTGAATTTTTTTTTCAGTTGAGTTGTATTCTTCAGCTCTGAGTTTTCTGTTTGGTACTTTTAAGAGATTTTCTGTCTCTGTTGAAATTCTCACTTTGTTCATGCATTATTTTCCTGAACTTTGACTGTTATTTCAAACTCCTCTCAGGTAAATCACTTATCTCTGTTTAATTGCAATCTGCTTCTGGATATTTACCTTGTCCTTTTGTTTGCAACACATTTCCCTGTTTCTTCATTTTCTTTGACTCTCTGTGTTGGTTTCTGCACATTAGATAAAATAGCCACCTCTCCCAGTCTTGACAGAATGGTGTTGTATAGGGGATGAACCTGGCCTGAGCTCTTAGTGTCCCTCAAACGTTTGTGATTATCCAAGCCTCCTCCTTTGTTCTTAGTGACTTTTAGTAGTTGAGGGTGCACTAAAGACTTGTCAGTGTGCTAAAAGGATGGGTTGCAGTTAGCACCTAGATGCAGGCTGATTAGAACCTGGACACTCAGGCAGCAGCTGGGGAAGTATGTAGTTAAACCTCTTCCAGGGATAGATAGAAAAGGAAGTTTTTGCCTGTTCCCTCTGTGCTTGGCCCAGGTATATAGTCATAGGTTGGGGGTAGCGAGGATGTCCCTGCATCCATTAAGAATTTTTTGTTTCCTACAGTACTGTGGGACTCATGAATATAAGTTCTGTTGGCTATCGGAGTCAGGCTATATAGAGACCATCCCTTGAGTGGCAGCCATAAAAGCTGGGGCACAGGCATGTGTAACAACTCCTTCTAGAGAGACACTGATGACTTGAAGTGGGCTGGAAGGAGCAGATGGGTTTGGTTTTTGTTTTGTTGATGGTTTCCTTCACTGTGCGAAATCTTTTTTAGTTTGATATAAGCCCAATTTTGATTTTTGTTTGTTGGTTTGGGTTTTTTTTTGCTTTTGCTTTCCTTGGAGGAGACATATCCAGAAAAGTTTGATGTCCAAGAGATTACTGTCTATGTTTTCTTATATGAGTTTTATGGTTTTAGGTCTCACATTTAGGTCTTTAATCTATTTTGAATTTATTTTGTTTACTGTGTAAGGTGATTCAGTTTCATTGCATATAGTTGTCCAGTTTTCTCAGTACCATTTATTGAAGAGACGATCTTTGCTCAATTGTGTATTTTTCCCTTCTTTGTTGTTATTAATTGACCACATAAACATGGGCTCTCGATTCTGTTCCATTGATCTATGTATCTATTTTTGTGATGACACCATGCTGTTTTAATTACTACAGCTTTGTAATATAATTTGAAATCTGGGATTGTGATACCTTCAGCTTTGTTCTTCTTTTTCAAGATTGCTTTGGCTATTTAGGGGCTTTTGTGGTTCCAGACAAATTTTTGGATTTTTTTTTTTTTTTTTGGCTATAGTTCTGAAAAAATATTGTAGTATTTTGATAGAGATTGCATTAAATTGGTAGATTGCTTTGGGTATTATGGACGTTTTAAGAATATATTCTTCCAGTTCATGAGCATGGTATATTTTTCCATGTATTTGTGTCATCATTGAGTTCTGTCATCAGTGTCCTATGGTTTTCAGAAGATAGATCTTTTACCTCCTTGGTTAAATTTATTCCTAAATATTTGATTCTTTTGATGCAGTTGTAAATGGGTATTTTTTTCTTCATTTCCCTTTCTGTTATTTCATTATTAATGTATAGAAATGCAACATTTTTCTGTATATTGATTTTGTATTACACAACTTGCCTGAATCCATTTATTTTTATTTTTATTTTTCAAGATTTCTTTATTTTAGAGAAAGTGTGCAGAGGAGAAGGGCAGAAGGAGAGGGCAAGAGAGAATCTTAAGTAGGCTTCACACCCATCGCAGGCCTCATGTGAGGCTCGATCTCATGACCCTGTGATCATGATCTGAGTCAAAATCAAGAGTCAGATGCTTAACTGACTGAGCCACCATGAACTCATTTATAAATTCTAACAGGTTTTGGTGGAGTCTTTAGGGTTTTCTACATATAGTATCCTGTTCTCTGCAAATATTGACAGTTTAACTTCTTATCAGTTTGGATGCCTTTTCTTCTTCTTGTCTGATTGCAATTGCTAGGACTTCCAATAGTACATTGAATAAAAGTGGCAAGAGTGGACATCCTTGTCTTGTTCCTGATCTTAGAGGAAAAGCTCTGTTGTTCATCATTGAGTATGTTAGCTATGGGTTGTCATAGATGGCCTTTATTATGTTATGATCCCTTCATACCCACTCTGTTGAGTTTTTATCATGAATTCATGTTGAATTTTGTCAAATGCTTTTTCTGCATCTATTGAGATAATCATATGACTTTGATCCTTCCCTGTGTAAACGTGGTGTATCACATTGATTGGTGTATATTGTGCCATCCTTGCATCCCTGGAATAAATCCCACTTGACAGTGGTGTATGGTCTTTTTAAGTATTTTTGAATTTAGTTTGCTAATATTTTTTGAAGATTTTTGCAACTATGTTCATGAAGGATATTGGCTTGTAATTTTGTTTTTTGGTTGTATCTTTGTCTGGTTTTGGTATCAGGGTAATGCTGGCCATGTAGAATGAATTTGGAAGTGTTCCTTCCTCTTCTATTTTTTTGAATAGTTTGAGGAGTTAACACTTCTTTAAATATTTGGTAAAATTCACCTGTAAAGCCATCTGGTCTTAGGCTTGTTGGGAATTTTTTTGCCTACTGATTCAATTTTCTTAATAGTAATTGGTCTATTCAGGTTTTCTGTTTCTTTCTGATTCAGTCTTGGAAGATTTTATGTTTCTAGGAATTTATTTCTTCTAGTTTGTCCAATTTGTTGGCATATGATTTTCTGTAGTAATTATAATTTTTTGTATTTCTGAGGTATCCATTGTAACTTTCATTTCCAATATTGGGTTTTCTTTTTTTTTTATTGATCAGTTGGATAATGGTGTATCAATTTTCAGAGAACTAGTTCTTAAGTCTCATTGATTATTCCTATTGTTTTTTTAAGGATTTATTTCATTTATTTCCATTCTGATTTTTAGTATTTCCTTCTTCTAACTTTGGCTTTTGTTCTTATTCTAGTTCCTTTAAGCATAAGGTTAGATGGTTGAAGTTTTTCTTGTTTCTTGAGGTAGGCCTGTATTGCCGTGAACTTCCCCTCTTGGAACTGCTTTAGCTGCATCCTAAAGATTTTGAACTGTAGCATCTCCATTTTCATTTGTGTCCAGATATTTTTCTGATATGCTCTTTGATTTCTTCATTGGCTGATTGGTTGTTTAGTAACATGTTATTTAGCCTACATGTGCTTCTGTTTCTTCCAGTTTTTTTCCTTCCAGTTTTTTCCTTCTAATTGATTTCTAACTGCTCTGATCAGAAAAGATACTTGATATGATGTTTTCTTAAACATATTGAGATTTGTTTTGTGGCCTATCCAAGAGAATGTCCCACATGCCCTTGAATATGTATTCTGTTCTTTTGGAGTGGAATGTTCTGTATATATTGTTAGGTCCCTCTGGTCTAAAATTTTATTCAAAGCCATTGTTTCCTTATTCATTTTTCTGTCTGGATGACCTATACATTGATGTAAGTAGTGTGTTAACATCCCCTACTTTTATTGTATTACTGCCAGTTTCTTCCTTATGTCTGTTAATATTTTTTTTATATAGTTAGGTGTTCCTAAATTGGGTGTGCAAATATTTACAATTGTTATATCTTCTTGGATTGATCCCTTTATCAAGATGTAATGACCTTTTTTTCTTTTGTGACAGTCTTTCTTTTAAAGTCTATTTTATCTGAGTATTGGTACCCCAGCTGTGGGGTTTGTTTTTTGATTTTTGGGGGTTTTTTTGGCTTCCATATACATGGAATAACTTTTTTCTGTATCTTCATTTTAGTCTATATATGTCTTTAGGTCTAAAGTGAGTTTTTTGCAGGTAGCATATAGATGGGTCTTTGGGTTTTAACTCTTTTTATCCATTCTGTGTCTTTTGATTGGACCATTTAGTCCATTTACATTTAAAGTAAGTATTGATGTGTTCATTGTCATTTTGTTAACTTTTTTGTTTTGTTCCTTTCTTTTGCTCTCCTCCTTGTGGTGATGGCTTTCTTGAGTGTTATGCTTAGATTCCTTTCTCTTTATCTATTAGAGGGTTTTGGTTACCACTGGGTTCGTATATAACATCCTATGTGTATACAGCAGTCTACATTGAGTTTGATGGTCACTTAAGCTCAAGCACATTTTAAAAGCATGAAATTTTTACTCCTTCTACGTTTTATGTCTATGATGTCTTATTCTATATCTTGTGTACCCCTTGACTAATTTTTGAATATATAATTTTACTACTTTTGTGTTTTAATCTCTTTACTAGCTTTGTGATTGATCTACTACCTTTACTATGTGTACTTTTACTAGCAAAAGTTCTTCCTTTCATAATTTTCTTCTAGTTATGGTCTTTTTTCCACTTAAAGAATTCTCTTTAACATTTCTTGAAAGACTGAATATAGTGTTCTTGGTTGTCAGTTTTATTCTTTCAGCACCTTGCATACAGCATGCCACTCCTCTGGACTGAAAAATCAGATGATACCCTTATGGGGTTTCCCTTGTATGTAACTGTTTACTTATCTCTTGTTTTTAAGATTGCCTCTTCATCTTTAATTTTTGCCATTTTAATTATTATGACTCTCGGTATGGACATCCTTGGGCTCATCTTGTTTGGGGCTCTCTGTGTTTCCTGGACCTGAATGTCTGTTTTCCCCAGATTAGGAAAGTTTTCAGATGTTATTTCTTCAAGTAAGTTCTGCTGCCTTGTGTCTCTCTTCTCCTTCTGGGTTCTTATAACGTGAATGTTATTATGCTGATGATGTTGCAGAGGTCTCTTAACCTGTCATTATTTATTCTTTTTGCTGTTCAGCCTGGTTGCTTCCTGTTACCCTGTCTTCCAGATCCCTGACCCATTCTTCAGCATCCTCTCATCTGTTGATTCCCACTAATGTATTGCTCACATCAGCTATCATACTCTTCACCCCTGATTGGTTTTTATATTTTCTATCTCTCTGTTGAAGTTCTGAGGTCATCCACTCTTCTCTCAAGTCTGGTGAGTATCTTTATGACCATGACTTTGAACTTTTTATCAGGCATATTGCTTATCTGTTTTATTTAGCTCTTTTTCTGTGATTTTTGTCATCTTTCATTTGGGACATATTCCTTTGTGTCATTTTGTCTAACTCCTTGTTTGTCTACGTATTAAGCCAGTCAGCTGTCTCCTGATCTTGAAAGTAGATCAGGAGATCACTACAGGAAAGTGGCTTTGTGTAGAAGGGGCCCTGTTGTAAGCTGTTCCTAGTCACTAGAACCAAGTACTCCAAGGGTGTTCCCTGTGTGGGCTACATGTGCCCTCCTGTTGTGGCTGAGCTATGACTGTTGCAAGTGGCCGGGATGCAGGGCTTGTTCCCTGTGAGGGCTGGTTGCAGCTACTGTGGGTGCACTGGTGGGTAGGGTTTGCTTTCTGTGCTGCTGGCTTAGAGGCCTGACTGCAGCCACCATAAGCTCACTGGTGGGCAGGGTTGGCACTCAGCCCAGCTATCTGTATAGTAATGAGCCACTTTGACTGCTGCATGTGTACTGGTGGAGAGGGTTTGCATCCCTCCCCTGCCCCGGGCAGGTCCACAAAGGAATGACATGATGGGGCACGTAGTGCTAGCAAGGCAGATGAAGTGTGCTAGAACGGACTCCTGGAAGCCTCTGGCTATCTAGGCTGGGGAAAGGCAAGAAAAATGGCACCTGCCAGCACTTTTATTTCCAGAGAAAACTCCTGCAGAAAACCGCCTGCCCCACTGGCACATGTCCTAAAATTAGTCAATAAATTTCCATGTATAGCCCAGGTACTTTTCAAACTCTTTCGTGCTGTGTCTTGGGCTGTTATTTGGCTTGTTGGCTCTTTAAGGGTGGAGACTCAATTTCTTACACCCTCTAGCTCTCCTGGAGGTAAGCCTCACTGATTTTGAAAGCCAGAGATATGGATACTCACCTTCCTAGTGCAGGGTGTTTGGTGTGGGCTCTGATCCCCTTGCTCCTCTGTGCTTATGATGTCCCTCCTGTTTACGGGGAGTTGTGCTGGGGTTTGGTTCCATATTGCATTTCTGCTCCTCCTACCCTTTTCCGTGTACCCTTCTATTGGCTGCAGAAGATCTGTCAGTCTTCAGGTCATCTTCAGAATTAGTTGCATAGATGTCCTTGTTGCCCCTATGGGATGAGGTAAGCTCAGGATCTTCCTATTCTGCCATCTTCCTCTGAGCTCTGGAAATGGTCTTGAATTCCCCATGCACACCTGTGTTCCACTTGGGTCTGGAACCATTTGTGTTTTTAGACCTACTAGTACGTTGCCACTTCTTTTGTTACTAGACAGACCCACCATCTAATCTGCTATGCAGTTCAACTTCTTAGCCACTCACCTTTCTCAGAGGAATACTGACATCTCGTATAGGTATTCTGACGCAGTGGGGTTTAACCAGGTGGGGACAGCAGAAGCAATGCAATTGCTTTTTTTTTTCCTTTCCCCCAAATACTGGGGGTGGAGGAGAGAGGGCACTCAGAGGCTGGTTTGTATTTTTTAAAAGTTCCACAAGTGACTTTGATATAGAAATCTTAATGTTTTAATTTGATCAATTTGCTATTTATCCTATTTTGTTTTTAGAGCAAATCAGAAGAATTGCTTTTCTTATAAACATCTTTAATGAATAAACCAATTTTTAATTTAGATATCAGCATTGTGCTTTTTCTCATAGGTATCCTCTTTAAGAAATGAAAAGCGAGGCTCATCATATCTCATCTCTGCCCCAGAAGGTGGTTCTGTGGAATTTGTTGACCAGCATTCTCAGGGCACAGGAGCTTATTACATGGAAACCTACTTAAAAAAGAAGCGCGTATATTGAGTTAAGTTCTCTCCTTATAAGCTCATAAGGTTTTTTGCAGTATCTCTGCTGTTCATTGCTGCCTTAACTACATTCAGACTAGCCATATCCTTTAAATACGGGTTTCTAATTTCCCAGAAGGAACTGTATTGTGCAGCAAGCAGAATTGCCAAATAAAAAATAAGTAGCAATAAGATAATACAGGACATTTTCCATTACAAGTAGATGCATCTTAATTGGTATTAAATTATAGTCCACTGGAGAAATTAACAATGTTCCAATATTCCTTGTTTAGGACTGGGAATAATTTTGACACCATATATAAAAGTATGAAGCAATAAATGGGAAACGGTCTTGTTTCCTGAGCCTTAGAAGAATGAGTTTCTTATATGCCAATGTGCATTTCAATCTACTTTCCCTAGAAGTAATCTCATTTATAGATTTTTAGAACTTTTCCTAGAACTACAAGAGTGCAACTGCAAAATGCAGTGGTGGTAATGTTATAAAGATGCTCTACATGCAAACTAAATACCCCCAAATCAGCCCCACAATATAAAACCCAGAGTGATAGTAAGGTCCAAGTTCTACACAACTATAGATGCTTTACTTTTAATGTTATTTACCATTTATACCTTTTGTGAAAAATAAGCTATTTTTGGGGAAAAAAAAAGTAGCTTTGGTGAAATAATTTCAGGGGTTGGCAGGCTATACCCTGGGGTCAAGTTTAGTCCTCCACCTGTTTTTATACTGTCTGCAAGCTAAGAATGAGGTTTACATTTTTAAATGAAGTAGAACAGATTTGAATTAAGTTCTATGAAATTCAAATTTCAGTGTCCATATATAAAATTTTACTGGAACACAAACATGCTCATTCATTTACATATTGTCTAGGGCTACTTGTGTGCCCTAGTGGCAGTGCTGAGTAGCTGTGACAGAGACCATATGGTCTGCAAAGCCTAAAATATTTGTCATCTGGGCCTTTATGGGGGAGAGTGCGCTGACTTCTGGTCTAATGGCACTAATTCCCTAATCCTCTCACTTGTGCAACAGACTTGTAAGTGGCAAGCGATGTAGGTTTCTGTGTCTGATTTCATGGCATAAACTAGTGATGATCTAATTGCTAGAACAAGGCCTGTTTTGATCCTCAAATGCCCTATTTCCACAGCATAGTTCAACCCTCAATACTGAAGGAGCACTGTGGAGTAACAGTATAACAATTTTGAGCTAGTAAGTTATACCTCACTTTCTGCTTTGTCTCTTATTCTTTTATTATCAGCTATTTAACTCAATTTACTTCGGCAAGAATTGTGATTATTGCATATAACTTTTGACATCACCATTTCCTGAAGACTTTGGTATTAAACAGATGAGAAAACCTTTGCCATCTAGAAATTTCCAAGTTTGTTCCTTGTCTTTTTGAAATCAGATTAAAGGTCTTGTAATAAGGTACCCTATTCTAATTATCAAGTTTAAAAAGTGGTACATCTGATTTGTAATTTATTTCATTCTATTTGAAAATGACAGCTAGAAAGTTAAGGATTGGCATCGGTTATGACTCAGCAGATGAATAATGGTTTCTCCATGTTCTGCGCTTCTCCTTCCCATTTCCTATTGCATTAAGCATCTTCAATGCTTAGTCACACCTCTCTAATACAAACAGAAGATGGTGAA
Organism: Zalophus californianus; assembly: GCF_009762305.2. NCBI lineage: Eukaryota > Metazoa > Chordata > Mammalia > Carnivora > Otariidae > Zalophus > Zalophus californianus. The sequence goes on from NC_045598.1 coordinate 53,155,186, forward strand.
TTTTAAGGCAGAGCTGCAAAATGAAAGCAGGAAGAGGTTGAAAAGAACTAAGCTATATGGATCTGCCCTCTGTGTATCATTGGATAGAACAGATAAGTACCAAGCAAGTGGTGTTTGTTGTAATAAGGACCATTACCAAACTCCGCCCCCCCCCACAAAGTCTGTTATTTTTCTATGTAGACAAATTGTTTGAATGCTTTGAAAATGAAATCTTAATATTAAAAGGCATATGCATGTGAAGTCTCTAGTATATTTATTTGTATAAAGAGTAAACAAAGTGCATATAGAGTGACCACAGGTTTGACACAGACAGAGACCTTGGGGATGTAGGGATATTGAATAAATTTAAATGGCAAGTTTATTGTTGCCATTGAATCAATCCAGAACTCTTTAGGCTCAAAAGGGGAAAAAAGGATATCAAACAAATGCTAGACAGCATTAACAAAAAGTTTTTCAGACTCTTGGTCATCAAGTTCTTACAGTTCACATTGAATCAGAGATTAGACATTTTTGATTACCCAGCTACCTCCAAGCAAACTGAAAACTGTCTAGTAGCTCCTGAACTCTTGTAGATGGATGGTTAAGTACGAAAACACTGGTTGCACACAGCATCCAGAACCAATGCTGCAACAGCTTGCCCCAGAGTGGTAGAGTTAGAAAAGGATATACATTAACATTTCTGAAAAGCATGTATGACAGTACCCGGGGTCTTAGAGTCCCTTCTGATTAAAGGTATGGTATACTTTTTAGGAAAGCACAGGCTTGGTTCTCAAGAATTAACAGGCAATAGAGTATCTAGTCCACAGCTGTCCCCCTGGCTCTGACCAGTTTTCTCAAAACTCAGTATTAGCTGGTCACCCACGGGGACAGGAGCAAAGCCACTGAAGAGACAACTCAAAGTTTAAGTCCTACTGGTGACAGGAATACACTCATCTTGGTACAGAAACAATAGTCTACTAACGGGTATCTAATATTTCAAGAATGCTTGGTCTATCACTGGAGAGAGATTGCAATCTGAGGGCATGTTAGAGTATTACCTAAGTCCATCAATCTCTGCCGGGAAAGCATTTCCGATCAACAGGCAAATGGGAACACGGGCTTCTGTAGGCTCCTCTCCCTTTCTGGGATGCAACTGGGACAGTACGCTAGCCAAACATAACGGTGCTTTCCATTCTTTTCCAAAAGGAGGAGTGCTTAAGTGCTTTCTATTGTTTCGGGCGTCATTATCTGTTACAGGTGTCAAATTTCAAGAGGGAAGTACTTACACATAATAAGCACCACAGTGTGCCTTACATACCCAAATACAAATTTTTTCCATTAAAAATTTTAAATGGCTTGGGTACTGGTTGGGGAAGGAGGACTTGATACACGGGAGTTTAAATGTTATCAATGCTTCTTATTTTAAAAGTGCTTCAAATCCTTCAATAAGGTTCTGAAAAGTTGTCCGATTGGATGGTTGGAATTCCCAGCATTTTCTCATAAGTTGATAAACCTGTAAGAAGGGGAGGAAATCGAGTTAAAAAAAATTCTTGGAAATGGATTACTCAAAAGTATTATTGATGAACAATCTATCTTGAGAAGCTCATGAATTGACCTTCCAAAAAATCCAGGTCATTACATCTCAGTGCAGACTCGACTCTAAATTTCCTCCCTGGTGGTTCTTTGATTCATACAAACTCTCCAGTACATCTCAAATAGTATTAAGAGTTGGCCTTAAAGGCTCAAATCACTTTAGAATACAGAAAACTGAATAAATGTCATAAATGCTACTAACAACCTGCAAACACGGATTTGAACTGTACAGGTCCAGTTATATACAGTTTTTTCATTAAATATGATCTAGTGCTATAAATGTATTTTCTCTTAACCATTTTTTTCTCTTATTATTATCAGTAAGGCTCCTGGTCAACAGTAGACTTAAGTTTTGGGTAATCAAAAGCCACATTCAGCTTTCCAACGGTGTAGGTCAGCACCCCTAATCCCATGTGGGTCAAGGGCCAACGCTATATGTACTTGTCACAATCGGGCGACACTAGAATGTGCGGCTTCAGGGTGCTCGCTGAGATGGGCCTACTGTTGGAGGGAATCCTTACTTTAAACCTAACTTGTGGCTGTCATCTGCCCCAAAGAAGGTTTTACAGATGTCTGATCTGAAATTCAGCTTCAGGAAATTATCTTAAAAATGGCTTTTCTACTTCTTCCCACCCAAACCCTTGCCAGGTAACTCAAGCCCTGAAAACGTAACACAAACTGAGTTTATCACTGTAAAATAGCCCACAAATACCTCATCTGGACAGTGACGTGGACAAGGCAAACGTTTTCCTTCTTTTAATGTATTCACAAGTCTTGTGACTGTCATTTGGCCATGAGTTGGGCCTATCATTTTCAGGAACAACTATGTAAAATCAAACCAAATATTTTAGCACATATTTATATCAACAGCAGATTAAGTTAAAATTTCTAGGATTAACTAAATTAAGATAATAAAAAGGCTTTTTCCTCAGTAACTTTATTTTTCTTAAAGATTTTATTTGACAGAGAGCGGGGAGCAGCAGAGGGAGAAGCAGACTCCCCACTGAGCAGGGAGCCCAACGTGGGGCTGGATCCCAGGACCCTGGGATCATGACCTGAGCCGAAGGCAGACACTTAACCGACTAAGCCACCCAGGCGCCCCTCAGTAATTTTAAATGAAAGCCCAAAATCTTGATTAGCTCTCAATGATTAGTCTGTAATCACTTCCTCAGACTTTACCAACCATCCCTTCCCCTGGCTGAAGAGCCTGTCTCAGTGAAAATGATCTCATTTATGAATTCCTGAAGCTCAAACAAGGCCCTCCCCACTGCTCCCTCATTCTCCCAGGAAACTGTCCCTGGAATCCTCACACAGGTAAGATCCTTGAAAGTCAGCACCATTTTCTAGAACTTGGGCTCCTTGTGAAATGAGGACTTGAGAGAGCCACAAATAAGTGTCAAGTGACAATGTTAAATGGAAAAGTGACACTTCCCACTGTAACATACTAACTGGATTCCCTTTAAGAACAAAATTTACACATTTTCAATGGGTGCTGGATTTGGATGAAGGGACAAGGAAGACTTACCGCCATGGGGCTGTAATCTGAGTCACAGTAAGTAAGCAGCTCATGCAGAGTCACTCCAAACGACCAGACGTCAGAGGCGATATAAAATTTACACTGAATTAAACATTCGGGAGCATACCTGAAAGCAAGCAGACCATGAAACTTCATTTCCTGGGAAGGATATTCCAACACATTACAATCACAGAGTATCTCCAAAAAAAATCACTTCTTCGGCTTTTCTCAGTGTTTAATGTATTAATCACACATCTGCTAAAGCACATATCTGCTTTGAACAACAATACCGTCACAGGCTCTCCGTAGAACGTATTTGCTTTAAAGTATTAGTTTGTGCTCTTCATTCCATGGGCTGTCCATGTGGAGGAGGCATAGGATGACACACCCCAAGTGTTCTTTGCAAGTTCACAATTAGTCAGCAGTGACCTCACTGTGCAGCCTTCTTCCAAGGTCAACTGTTCCGTTGGATGACAACTAACTGCCCAAGCCAGAAACGTAGGCACCCCCATATCCAGGTTCCTATACTTCTCAAACCTACTCACTTCTCTTAAGCCCCACTGTCACTGTCCTAACCACTGTCCCTAGTTCACACCCTCACTGGCTCTGGTTGAATCACACTTCCTTAGCTCCAATCTTGCTCCCCTCCCATTCACAGTGATCTTTTTAAAGCAAAAGCCACCATTCTTAAACCCTCCAGTGGTATGTCCCAAAGCTCGAAGGTAGAGCGCCAGCTCTGTGACTCGGCCTCCGGTGCTCCGCCTTAGCAAGTCCTTGAGACCTCCCACTTCCGTCGTGATCCAGTCCCACCAAGCTGATTCAGATTCAGGTCCTGGGATATTCCCTGCTCTCATCTCATTCTTGCTAGTCACACATGCCTTCTTCTACCATCCTTACAAACCCCCATGGATCTTTTAAAGTCTTAACAGGACTTCCAGAAAATCAAACCTAAACCCTTCCATGCTTAAACCACCATGAAATTGGCTGCCCAATCCATTAAATTCTACACTCAGTCTGCTTGTTCACCACGGATCTCTAGTACCCAGCACAAAGTAGGGCCCTGCTACATATATTAATGACTGAATGAAGGCTTAGGCTCCATGGGTGGGAGAGATCTAGGTTTGTGTCTACGCGGGACGCACCTCGGAGGTGTTGATTTGTTCTACAGGAGCAGTAGAGTAGAGGCTTAAACAGCTTCTCCCTTGGATGGCGTTCCAGGCTGCAAGGGGTCACAGTCAGGGTGCAGCCTTCTGACCAAGACACTGCAGTGATCCATGAGCAGACGGCCAAGTTCCCTGTGGACTGTGCTCCGCTCTGCTCTGTCTGGGATCTCCCTGAATCTGTCAGTGCCTACTTCCTCACCTTGTTCCCACCCCTTCCTCCTACCTGCCCTCTAGGCCTCCTGTGCATGCATGTGACCCCTGCCACTACTAACAGTTTTAAGGACTGTGTCAGATGAATGCCCTCTCCTGGGAAGCTGGAAATGCTCAGCCACCGGGTGGTTAGCATCCTCCACTCCTTGGAAGATGGTGTCATATGAACCTCAGGCATTTCTGTGTGGGCTGCTTTCTAGTGACACAGCCTAAAAGGTGTTTCTTGAGGGGAGAGATCAATCAATTCCAAATGTGCTAAGTTCTTTCTAGCCTTGACTTGGGCAGGAAGAACAAAAGACATTAACATAACATTAGATTGTTACCAAAACACAGGGCTGTCCCGATCATCCTTGACTGTGTAGTACTCCTTGTCAGTTTCAATTGCTTTGGTCAAACCAAAGTCTCCAATTTTCACTTGGTGCTCACTCTCAACGAGGACATTCCTTGCTGCCAAGTCCCGGTGAACGTACTGCCGAGAACCCAAATAGTCCATCCCCTGAGAAAGAGAGGTGAAGGGAGAGTGCATTTGATAAAGGTCAGTTCAGGTTCTGTTTTGTATCCATCACTGCTTCATGAAAAAGCACCAATGTCATTTCATTTACCTATCACTCGTTTTTTTTTTGTTTGTTCTTAATGCAAGAATAGTAAGACTAACCCAATTCAAAGAAATACACATTAAATCAGCCATATTAACCAATCAGTTTTCTTAGTACTGGCTAATTTTCATCCAAATCATGAAGAGCAAAATGGTACAGGTACAATTACTGGAAAGCTTCCCACTTGCAGTCTAATTACAACCCAATTACCCAGGACAGAGTGCCTGATTTTTTGATCTTTGACATGGTTTTTTTTTTTACCTTACAAATCTGAACGGCATATTTTAATTGCTGTTTGAGGTTAATTTTGTTCTTATTCTTTGGAAGATATTCCTTAAGGCTTCCTGAAGGCAGAAATTCCATGATGAGCTTAATACCATTTCCTCCTGTTTAGAAAAAAACACCCATCAGGACGATGTCACCAGATGAAGGAACTGTGGGAGAGTAGAGGGTACCAGATCTGGAGATGCAGGCCCTGAGCTGATTTCAGTGTCACCCCTGAATCACTACTGAACCTCTTAAGCTCCAGAACCTTGGGATCCTCAAAGAACGGAGATAGTTACACTCGTGTACATAACAAAGCCCAGTCATCAGCACCCACTGAGCTAAGTGCTCTGCAAACCACTGAGGATGACTGATTTTTAAAAATTACGAGCCACATCATTTCATTACCAGTTTTAGAATACAGTTATGTATTATATTGGTTGGTAAAAAAAGATATACTTATGAATAAATACCGCTTGCCATCTTGATATAGACAACTAGAAAATGAAAGATCCTGGCTAGGGCTGGATCAGAATAGGAAAAACAGACAATGGGTGTCAGTTTCATAGGGCCTAAGTGTGAATATCAGGATGAGTGAAGCCCAATCTCCAGTACTGGAGAGAGAACGCTGGGATCATCCCTGGTGGCAGGGGAAGCTGGGTGGCTTCCCTGGCAGCTCTGCGCTGAGGGACATGACTGTGCATTCGATGGTGAAGCCGCAGAGCTCCCAGGAACCACCGGCAAGTGTGTCCAGGTGGCCCAGGTACAGCTGAGGGCACTGCCTGCTCACACTGGCCTTTTAACCCCAGACAGTCCCTTCGTTTTCAAACCAACCCCACTGTGCCCAACATACCATCTTCTGTACAGATGCCTTTGTACTTCACAATGTTCTCATGATAGAGGTTCCTTAGGATTTCAATTTCCTTCTTCAGGTCAGCTATGTGGTTGCCTCCACTCTCGGGCTTCAGGGATTTGACCGCCACCTGCTCCCCGGTATTGTCCCCCTCAGGGTCATACCTGCAGAGCTCAACCTTCCCAAAGTGGCCCTAGAAGGAAAGACCCATGCACTTGATGAGAGGAGCCCCACGCGGGGCCAGCAGGGACACTTACACGAGCCTTGCTCCTTGTGCCGCTCCCATGAAGGCCAGGGGCAAGCGGCACAGTCTGACCTTAGGGGCAGCAAGCTCCTACCTGGGCCCTTCCTCTCTTGGTCTCACGTGCTATCCCCTCCGTGACGGGGCTAAGAAAAAGAGGTATCAGGGGACTGGTGAACCGACACATCAATCCCATTTTCCATGAAAATGTAACCCAAAAGGAAATGAAAGTGGTTTCTGGTCCTGCAGGACAACCGTGGTGTTCTCTGAGAGCCATGGGCCCAGGCTGAAGGACGGGCACCACCATGCAGCTGAAAAGAGCACTGCATGAAGCGTGTTTACCAGCCGTGGGATCAGATCCTGACCAGGCCACTAGGCAGTGATGTGGGCCCAGTCACCCCATCTTCCGAGCTGGCTCCGGAGGGGCTCCACGCCCACAGCAGTGGCAGCCTCTCGGGGATGGCGTGAGGAATGAAGGACGCCGCGCCTGTAAAGTGCCAGCACACAGCCTTGGCTCACAGGAGGTACTCAGTGCGGGACGCAGTCTATGTTCACTTAACTGAACTACAGGAAATCTGGACAAAGACGCAAATCACTGTAGCTTTTCTGGTCACATTAGCTGTTCGGAAATTCCCATTCAAGATCCAAGGGAAAAGCTGATACTCTATCTGGCATGTGTAGTAAATCATCCCTCATTTAAGCAGCCTCGCAGGATACAGATACCCAGGAAAGTCTGAGACAGGGATTTTTCTATTTCTACCCCATCTATACCTATTCCCCCAGATCTCTCCCTTCCCATTCTCTTCCATCCCTCAGAGAAGAGTCAAGTCTGGAGGGAGCAGACCAACATCCTGTGTGCACATCCAGCCCTCTGGACAGGCAGGTATATGCGCACTGTCACCCTGTGTCAAATGGAGAATCCCTTGTGATTCAACTGGCCCAGAGGAAACACAGTGAGATGCTTTCTCTCATAAACCTTGGCCCGAAATGACAGAGAATGGAGAGCGGCTTTGGACGCAGAGAGAGGTGACATGGTCAGCAGGGAACTCCAGCCTAACTTGCCTCTCCCAAGTCACGGATCCTCTTCAAGAATCGCTTTTCAAAATGTGTGGGGTCTACTTCGGTTGCCGGCTTTCTTTCGGAAACAATGTCTGGATCTAACAGAGGAGAAAAGAAACCACGTTAAAAAGGAGTGACTGCCATTCACCGGCTCTTTATTCACCCGCTCCCCTGGGCCACTGGCTGTTCTCAGCCACAGGGTAAGACTGTCTTACTCTGCTCTTCCAGTTTATTGATGTCTCTCATGATGGCTCGGAAGAAGGGTCTCTGGTTGGGGTCATAGTTCATGCAGCGGGTCATAAGGTCAGCCAGCTCCTTGCAAGACGGTGTCACTGGCCGGCACCGGCTTTCGTAGAATCTCTCTTTCTGTAAAGAAGAAAACCACATGGAAGAAACCAAAGGAACCAGTCACTAACCTTTTAGCCCCAGTTACCATCCCTAATTTAATTCCCAACAGCTGTGCTTCAAGGTAGATTTCATAAATATGTGTGTTACTGTTGCCTCATTGTGGTTTAGGGAAATCTTAGTCCCCACACAAAAATCCACATTCAAGGAAGATGGGCAGTATACCCCAGTCCCGAGTAAGCTGCGTTCCAGGGAAGTCACTCAGCCTTCCTGGAATACAACTTGGCAATATGTGTAACAACCTTCAGAGTCTTCAAATCCTTTGACTCATTAATTCCAACTATCGAAAGACTCAGAAATAAGTCAGACATAAACAAAGATTTATGTTCAAAGATATTCCCTGCAGAATTAGATAGAACATTACAAATTTAAAAACCACCTAAATGCCAAATATAAAATTAGTTAAGTAAATTTGAGCTTAATGAAACAACTCCTACATTAAATTTGTAAAATTTTAAGACACACTTAACTGCCTAAGAACTTGTGATATTAAGAAATACAGCCTGTATATCTATATCTGGGATAAAGAAACTCAACAAATATCTGTGTTAATTTTGCTGACTAATGGGCACTTAAAATCTGAGCTAAACAGTATTATAATGTTCTACCAACAAATATTTGCCTGGCACTCTACATGCATTATTAATCTTCACAACAGCCCCGCAATGTAGGTGTTATTTATCCCCATTTTACAGATGATGAACTGAGGCTCAGGGAAGTTTAGTGACACTTTCGAGGTCACACAGCCAGTAAGCCTGTGGAGGAGATTCAAACAGACATCCACCTCTTCCTACAACATGAAGCTTCCTGACAACTCCCGAGACATCCCTGAGTGCTCAAGGAGTCCTCACTCGGCTCGCACCCTGGACAGCAACTGCTCACCTCAATCAGGGTCTTGTCTTTCAGAGGGATCTCGCCATTGTAGCAGATCTCCCAAAGTGTGGTTCCAAAGCTCCATTTGTCAGCAGCCACACTCAGGTTCTTGGAGTCTTCAACACACTCGGGAGCAATCCATGGGATTCGTTCTATGCACTCTGGAAAAAGACAGGAGATGTTTCCAGATCAGTTTCTGGAATCACCTGGGGAGTAAATCACTGTCATTGCAGCAGGAACCGTGAACTAACGAAGAAACCATTTTAAGCAATGTTTCCAAACATAGACCATGGCTGCCTTGGTCCCGTGGGGAGCTTGTGAAAGGTGCTGCCTTCCAGGCCCCTCACCCCTGGCACTGCAGATGCACCAGTCTTCGTCGGGGCCAGATGTGTCTGTTTACCACATGCCCCCCAGAAGGGTCATGCAGGGCCAGTCTTCCGAAGCTCTGACCTCAGAAAGAGCAAAGCACCCCAGAGATGGAGGCCAACACCCTGGGGAAGGAGAACCAAGGCTTAAGAAAGGAAAGACAGGAAGAGAGGCCCACCCACACAGAGTAGGCCTAGGCTAATCTCATGCACTCTGCACAATCCCCCTGCAACACCATGCTTGCTTTAGGTGGGAAAGGATAAGGGAACAAGACTGAGGTGAAGCTGTCCTACATCGCTTGACCCTGGCTACTTATGCAGCCCTGTTTGGGCTTCCTGCCAAGACCAGTGATCGGAACAGACACCCCTGCTGTATCCAGGGAAATGCCCCTTAACAAGTGCTTGCGGCCTCTCGGCCCCTGTGGGAGAGAGAGAGGCAGGCGGGCCATTCCTGAGCAGGGCACTCCCGGTCAAGCCCACCTCACTGACCTACAAGGCCTGCACGAAACCGCAGCACCTCCCTGAACCATGCTCTGTCCCCAGCTAGATGATGTCCCTTTCTCTCTGAATGCACACAGCACTTTACTGGCCTCTCTTGTGGGGTACCCAGGCTTCTCTACTTGCTCTGAGCTCTCCTGGGTCTGTGTCTCAGATGCTTGCTGAGGACAGGACCCTTGAGAGACCCTGGACTGAATCTGCACAGATTGTGGGAAGTTGGGCAGGTGAGAAGCACGACACAGGCACTAAAGGATGCTTCCCATTCCCCTTCTAAGGAGTGGATATTTTAGGTCTTATTTGTAAGGCTTGTTTTCATCCTGGTCCAAGTGCCAGGCACTGTGCTTGGTGCTGGAAACTGCCGGCCAGCAGAGGCCAGGGCCTCAGGCCCAGGGGCACGCTGATATCCCAAATATGGCCTACTGGCCCAACTTGTGCAGCGCTGGTTTCAGTGTCTCAGCTCCCAGGCCTGTCCCTTCCTGTGGAGCCCCCGAACTCACGACAGCCTCATTCAAAGCACACAGGACCGCAGCAATCACTCGGGTGCCTCCCCAAACTGCTCACCAACTACAGTTGAAGACCAAGGAGACCCAGCTCCTCCTGACACCCCTCTGACCATCCCCAGGCCCGGCAGCCTCCCTCTGTGCTACCCCAGCACTGAGAACAAAGATGTGCCTTGGGTGAGCTGTGTTTTTCCGACCACTCAGCTCCCTGAGGGCAGGGACTGGCCCTCCCTCACCTCCACATCTCCCCTGGCCCCCAGGACACAGCAGCACCAAGCCTGTCTGCCAAAGTGTCCTTCTCAAAAGGAAGCACACCTGAGCCCTAGCCCTCTTCTCCCCTAATTAGGGCGGGGGCAGGGAGGGTGGAAGGGTGAAGGGCGGGGATGGGAACTAGGGTGGGAGGGTAAGGGAGACACACCTTGCCTGGACAGCACGGTGATGGGGATGCCAGGGTCACTGAGCTTGATGAACGGGCCGCACTCGCTGTCAATGCCCTCACGGGCCAGGAGAAGGTTTTTTGTGCACACGTTTCCGTGGACCAGGTCTTTATCCTCCTGCAGAGTGAAAAGGGTGAAATCAGTCAAGTTGCCCGTGGGGCTGCCTGTCTTCCCTCCTTCCCTCACTCCCTGTTTCCAAGCCCAGCCCCTCAAGTCATCTCTCCATATTCCCCAGCGACAGCAATGCCCAGGCAGCCCAGCTCTCCCCCAGTTATGTGTCACTCGGGCACATTAAATCGTGGCCTTCTGCCCCAGTTCCCTCACCAGTGAAACGGGGATAATGGTGGAGCAGGCCTCCTAGGGCTTGTGAGAATGACACTCATGAGAACCTGTGTAACGCCCCAACAGCTGAGCCATGGGAAGTGCTACTGATGCACGCAATTTCACTCATTCATTTGACAAGTATTGCGCTATTTCCACTCTAACCTATGATGCATTCCAGAAGTCAGTCCTCTGATGTGATAAAACCTCCCTCAAAACAGAATTCATACCCAAGCACACGAACAGCCCCAAATGACTGTTTTCAGCAAGCACCAGGCACACCTGTGTTTAACCACAGAGCCCAGGCCCCTGCAGCCTGCCTGGCTAGACTCCTTCCTGCCACCCTACAGGGCATTCTGGTTCCTGGTGGAGACCACCACGGACATCAGAACACACTTACCAAATAACTCAGGGCGCTGGCCAGCTGTTTGGCAACTTTGAACTTCCATGGTGTGGTGAGGACATCGCTTTTCCGGTGCATGAAGAGATCCAGGGGCCCACCCTCCACAAACTCCTCCACCATGATATCTACAAACACAAAAGTAGCCACATCTGGAACCTTCTGTACATCTGAGACAGTATCTTCCCTCATCCTCTGAGGAGAGCCCACTTTAGTGGCTGGTACTCAGCTCAGGAGGATGGCAACATTCTTGTGAGGTGCAAACATCAGAGTGCCTCCACCCCTGCCCAGAGCGCCTTCCATTCTGACTCTCAGCTTGCCCACCCCACCCTCCCAGGTCCAGACCAGTGTGCAGCCAGAGCTGGCAACAAGTAACGTTCAAGGAATGAGTGAAAAACAAACGGGACTTCATTCCATGCCCACTATTAAGCACAAGACCTGCTCGGTACCTCAAGTTCCTCGACTGCAAGAAGAGACAAAAAGCCCAAGCAATGTGAAATGTGAAGGTGGCTTCGGCCCCGAATCATCATCACAGCACCCATGCTCCCCAGGCAGGCCAACCTCCCCTTCCAAAGCGAATACACTTACTCTCCACGTCTCGGACACAGACGCCATAGAGGTACACGATGTGTTTGTGGGAGACCTGCCTCATCATGCTGGCTGCTTCAAAGAAGGCCTGTGGGAGGATAGCACAAGGGAATGTCAAGGGCCAGATGCCACGGCTCTGATGCCGAAGGAGCTCTGCTGAGAGGGAAGTCAATGGGTCCCAGGAACACTCAACACTGTCATCATCCCAGGCCCTGAAATAGTTCCCCTGGCCTTGACTGCCCAGGGGCATTGCCAAGCCTTTACCTAGGGGCCAATCTGGCTGGTATATGGAATCTATTTAGAAAACCTAACAGGATACAGAGCCAGGCTGGCGGCAGAGGCTAGGTGACAATTTCCCCATTGGATACTCATATCCACCACTTTCTCTTCCTTTAAACTTTGGGAAATAACAACATTTGGCACTGTAGTAGAATAAGTGAAAAACCATAGATCTGTACTTCTGAAACAAATAATGCAACATATGTTAAGAAAAAAAAGAAAAAGAAGAAGATAGCAGGAGGGGAAGAACGAAGGGGAGTAAGTCGGAGGGGGAGATGAACCGTGAGAGACAATGGACTCTGAAAAACAAACTGAGGGTTCTAGAGGGGAGGGGGGTGGGGGATGGGTTAGCCTGGTGATGGGTATTAAAGAGGGCACATTCTGCATGGAGCACTGGGTGTTATGCATAAACAATGAATCATGGAACACTACATCAAAAACTAATGATGTAATGTATGGTGATTAACGTAACAATAAAAAAAATAAAAAAATAATAAGTGAAAAACCAGATCTCTGTCGAGACTTGGCTTTATCGCTTTCTAACAGTGTGTGGGATCTTGGGTAAGTCCTTTTACTCCCATGGGCTTTAATTTTCTAGACCGCAAAGTGATAGTCCTGGACTACATCAGGGACTTCGAGAAGATTCAGCTAGAGTCCTGGGGCTCCACAGAACCACCACAAGGACCTCTATGGGAGGAGAGTGAGAGGGGCAGGGAGGGGACAGGCTGCTCAATGCACTTCATCTTCCATCTTCCCTCACTTACTTTACATACCTGCTTCATCTAATATTGTATTTGAAGAAAGGAATTCAGACTGAATGACAAGTTTGAAAAACACCAGACCGAAACAAAGACAAAGTTTCTTCCTAGCTCATTGTGCTCCACTGGCTCCAGAAGTTGGGGAAGGGAGAGGATAGGGTTATGAGGAAGACACTTGCCAGAGAAATGTCCCTGTGGCTGGGGTCTAAGACTTTGAGGATCACTTTTATTCTCTTCTCTTCGGAAGTTCCTTCGTCATCCTTGTAATCCACCAGGGTACCGGAGTAGATGTGTGTCCGTGTGCCTCTCCCAAGGTGCTCGCCCTGAAGGAGGAAGCAGGAGGTTGGGGGTACTTCTCTCTGGGGCTGCAGTGACACCCGAGTCTGGCACTGAGGCCTTAATGGGAACACACCAGAAGGGGTGGGGCAAGGACAAAAGAGCCTCCACAGCTCACAACCTCTCGGGCCTTGGTCTGGTCAGGCCTCCAGAAAAAACATAAAGCTACTCAGCCAAACACAAATGTGACACTTCCTGAGTCCCAGGAGACATTTAATTCCCAAACCATTCCTTGCCTTCTACCTTCAGAAGCAACCTGTGGCTAAAACATAATCCTGGCCAATCATAAAACTTCCAGCAGCACCACCACCAGCCTCCAGCAACAGCGGCCCACCCTTGGCGTCCAAAGAGGACTCAGAGAGGACCCCAGTGGGGCTCTACTAGAGGCTGGGCTACAAAGAGAAGGGCTTGTTAGTGCTGGCTCGACTGCTCGCTGGCCAACTAACTCAGAGATGCTTTCTGTAAAGAGGGATAACCATGGCACCCACCTCCCAGGGCTGTTCTAGAACCAAGTGAAGAGGAAGGAATAAAGGCTCCTCGGTCCAGACCCCGGCACATCGTGGGTAGAAATCATATGCTGGGCTGATGTGTTCTGTTTGATTGCCCTCTAGACCAGGTACTTGTTCATCTTCCAACCATCTACCCGGCGTGTGTGTATATACGTGCATGCATGCTAAGCTTTAAAATCTGTGACTCATTTACATGTGGACTTGCTGGAGCAATCCCAAAGTGGGGAAGGGGTGTGAAAACAGAGGCAGAGACTGGAAGGTGGGCCCTCAGTTTCCTCACGTATGAAAGGGGAGAACACCACCAAGTAAGTGGTATGAGCACTAAGTGAAATTATCACACATAATCATCTGTCTCTAAGGACCCTTCCAATTCAAGCTTTAATAATTCTGATTTAAACATTCTTAATATTGGGAAATCAAAATGTGATTCATAAAACTCAGGCATTCTCAAGCTACTGACATTAATCTCACGAAATCTTTAAGTTGAGGTGCTGTTATTCTATTATCCCAGGACCTTCTCTGTAAATGCAGGAAATGGATTCCCTTGGAATCGGCCCTGCCCCCTACAAGAACATATACAATTGTTAATTGGGTATATCAATGTGCACAAATGCCACCATTTGTCATCTGGCATGGCAGAATGTCGATGCATCTGCCCTGTCTCCCATATCCTGGCAAGGTCCTGTGACTATTCATTAAAGCCGCATCTGTAACGAAGCAATTCATCAAAGTTAGGGAAGTTGTGTTCCCAGAACATCCCGTAAAAGCCATATGCTTTCAGAATAATTACTCTTCCCCAGAAGGGCTGCTTATTCCAGTAGCCAAGTCATGGCAGCAGGATTCTGCAGCAACCCACAGAGGCCCTGCATGTTCCCCACTGGCCTCCTTCCGTGCCACTCCCTCTGCCTTCGCTAGGCGTGGGCTGTGCGCCCTCTGCAACTCTGCTTCCGTGCCCCTTTCCCCAGGAAGCCAGCTCTGCCCTCCCCAGGCGAGGCAGCACGGTCCTCTCTGCCAGTGCCACATCCTGCTGTAGCTCCCTACCTAGGACTTACGTCTCTACTTAAGAGACGAGAGCTGGCTCCACCAGCCACGGGCCTGCCGAGGGTGGCAATCACCGCTGCACATGCAAGGACTGTTGCTGGGGACTAGGTGAGCACCGGGGGGGGGGGGGGGGGGGCAGATGAGTGCCGGGGGGGCAGGGCCTAGGTGAGCACCGGGGGCACGGCAGATGCCTGGAACCCTCCGAGAGGCTTGAGGGCAAGGAGAGAAGGAAGGGCCCAAGGACAGTGCCAAGTTTACACAGAAAAAAGGCCAGGGTACCGCTGCTCTGGTGATTTTAATCTCTGGCCACAGCTCTAACACCATCAGAGGGACAGAAAACAATAAATACTGGCCTTCAGTGAAAAATGTCTCCAAAGAAAAAGTGAGAGGCGGTTGCAGCGGCGGGCTCCTACTCTCTGAACACCCCACCCAACAATTTTAGAGATTAACTTAAAAACGTAAACCAGGAACCCAACCCCATGCCTACTACCTCCCACCAGGCTCCCTAACAGATGTGAGCGCACAATTCGCTCTGCAACACCTGCCAAGTGTTGCAATCTCTCCCAGGCAGTCACCAGTGCCTTCCCTCCAAGGCTGCTGGCATGCTGTCTCCTTACCTCCCTGGTGTGTGGCTGTGTACAAGGACTGGGGTGGGGGCATGGAACAGAAAGGGGGATTTCCCCCGGGGCCTCACACCCCTAGCCAAGGCCCAAGGGCAGCTAGCTACAAGGGAAGGTGGGCCTGCCTACGGCTGCAGACTCTGGGCGAAAGGCCTCCCAAGCTGGAACACTGGTCCAAGGGATCTCTTTCCCAAGACAGTTCTCCTGCAGGCCGACATTGTACATCCCCTGCTCTCTTACTGCATTCTGTACCCCCCAGCTTTGCTCCCTCTGGAAGCATCATCAGGAAGCCTAGGAACTGAACTTTAGTAGTGCTTTGTCACACAGCATGTGGTGGGTTAATGCAGGTCATCAGCTCAGACGCCCCCACGGACACCCGATTCCTGCGGCCCTGTCAGCATTCCCACCAAGTTCTCCAACTCCTTCTATCCGAAGAAGACCCACAACAGAAGGTCCTATAACCCTAGATAACCCCACAAAGCATGACAAATCCATTTCCCTTCAAAGAGAAAGTATCTCTGGGGAATATTGGCAAGGCTGAGTACAATGGCAGGGCAGTGGCTGAACAGCTTTAACTATGAAAGGAAAGCTCCTTATTTTTTTCCCGATAGGATTTCCCCAAACCCAGACTTCACTCCCCCCCAAATCCTCAGACTACTCGCTGTGGAGATGCAGGACCAAGGTGAGCTCAGGAACCTTAGCAAAGACTCACTTGCACAATATCTTTCTTGAGGATCCGGTCAAAACTCAGCTGGCTCATAGGGTAGACAGGCTGCCACTCCTGGGCTTTCTTAGTAGCCACCAGCAGATTGGAGATCTCTGTGGAAGAGAATGAAGAAGTCTGAGCAGGGTAGTGAAGGTTCAAGATCCCAGTCAGGCAATGCTTGCCAAATCATGGGGCTTGCTAAACACATATTTGTACATGTGCTGGTTCAGTCATTCAGTAAATGTTTATTAAGTAGTTGTTTTAGGCCCTCCAGGAGCTTGCAGGCTAATAACAGAGCCTAATCAAATAATCAACCCATCAAAAGGAAAGCTCCAATTTGTGCAGCTACTCTCCAAGCCAGGCCCAGGGGCTGGGGGGTTGACACAGCAGGATCTGTTCTGGTAGCAGAAGTTAGGGAAGGTCTGCCTACGGAAATGAAATTTTAAAATCTGAGAAGAGAAACTCCCCACCGGCAGGGATGGTGTCTATCTTATTTCCTGCTCTACCTCCACAGCCTGGTACGTAGTAGGTACTCAGGAAGTATCTGTTCACCGTGTGAATGAATAATCAGGATGTGAGCTGAAGGACAAGAGCTGAGTGGAGAGGAAGAAGCAGTCCCTTGGGTGTAGCGGGTAATGGGAACCAAGGCAGGAGAGTAAAACAACACTGGTCTTATGCAAAAGAACAGGATAACCCAGAGAGAAGGTCGTGCCTGAACCTCTCTGGGCTCCCAGCAGTGCCTGACTCCAAGGAGGCACTAACTCAATGTATAGGTTATGAGCAGACCAGCCCCAGATTCTATGGATTCAAACGGCAAACTGAACACTTTACAAAATCTGCCGGGCCACGACGAGCACAAGCGGCTCAAGGAATTTACAATCCACAGAAGGTGCCTTCCCACCATGGAGCTACTTCGAGCTATGTCACTGGGGGTGGAGGGAGAGTGCCCCTTCCAGATTCAGACTGCAGTGAGAGGATTCTGGAACCCCAGAACCCCATCTAGCTGCTGAGGATCAGGTGCCTGCAGTAGGCCGAGTAATTAGACGTGGTCTCTCAAATCCTCACTTCCCTGCAGGGCAGGGCTTATTTTCCTTTTTATTGTTTTTTTTTCAGCTCACATTTTCTGATTGCTTCCTCTTTGCCAGCCACTGCCCCTAAGAGCTTTCCTCACAGTAATCCCTTTGTCCTTATGACAATTCTATGAGGTACACAGTATTTTTATCCTTTTTATTCTATAGGTCAGAAAACAGAGATTCAGGGTGACTAGCCCAAGGTCAGGCAGCTAGTAAGCCCTGGACGCTCATACTTCAGTCACGGATGGCTCCAGCCTCATACCTTCTTATAGCAAACCTGGCCCTAGTGGGAGGCACAAATCTGGGAGCCAGACACTGGGTTCAGGCACAGGCTCCCCTTATTACCAACCATATCCTGGATACCCTTTCTCCAGTCTGTTCTCCTCCATTCTGTTATCCTGACTCCACTCTGTAACCTGGATACAATCAGATTCAAACAGGCAACTCAGGACTGCCCTAATGGAGAAAAGACAAAGAAAGAGCCACCTGAATGGTGTCCCCAGCAAAGGGTTGGGGCAGTGGAGCTGTTTTGAAAATGAGAGAGGAGGATGAAAACAGGCGCCATTTATGGGCGATGATTTGCCTGGCTGCTTCAGGGAGCATGGCACTGACGTCAACTGTGTGAGTGGGGGGCCCTGTTAAACCCGTTTTCTCACTAGAAAAATGGGAGACACAGTCATGCCCCTCTGCAGGGTGCATACGAGATAATGCATATGAAGGGCTTACTTCAGTGCCTGGTGTACAGGGAGTGCTCCAAAACTGGTAGCCATTGTGGTTAAGACCAGTACTACATCTTGGTCAGCGCCATCATCCTTGTACCAGCTGGCTGGCAAGAGTCAGAAGTTCTCAGTGTCAGAGCCAAAGGGGGCTGAAATCAAGCCCCTGGCTCCACAGCACAGATGAGGACATGGGAGGGTCAGTGATGACTGGGCCAGTGAGTCCTGCTGGGTCGCTATCCCCTTCTTGCCACAGTCACCCTCAGACTTGGAGAGGGGCAGTGGGGCTGGACAACACACAGAGATGTGAACTTGTTTTGTCGTCACATCCACTCTGAGTCGCCACCTGCGTTTCCTTTATTCCATGAGGAGTTTCTCAGTTGCATTTTCAAGTGGGAAACCCAGGTTGAAGTGTGGCCATCAGAGCCTTGCAGTTAGGAGGGCAGAAGCACTGAGGAACCCAAAATGACCTTCTCCTTAATTTTCATAATTTTACCACTTCTCTAATTTGCAGGTGGTGGAGGGAAGACAGAGGGTTTCTGACGGCCCAGAGAAGCAAGCCTCATACACAGGGCTCATTCCTCCTCTCCTCACCGCCAGGCCCTTCCCTCCTCCAGGTCAGGAGAACTGCCCTCGCCCCAGAGCTCTGGGCTGATGGCTGCCCCTGCACCTTCGCAGAGTATGATGGGATGTACAGGAAAGATCACCAGAGCTGGAGTCAGAAGACTTGAGTTCACGTCCCCAGTCATCCTCTAACTACCTAGGCAAATTAACAGGGATTACAACACACTCTGGCTTGTTCTGAAGATTAAATGACTCAGAAGACGGAAGACCCTCATGTGGGGCCTGTAAGCCCAGGAGCCATCATCATCATCATCATCATCATCACTACTTGTTGCTCCTATTATTGTAACTACTGCTGTCACCAGCGGCAAGGCACCAAACATCTCTGAGCCTCCATTTCTGCATCTCTGTAATAGCTACAAAGAGCTACTGTCAGATGGAGCAAATGCAAATATGCATGTAAAGTGCTTGGCATTAGTAGGTACCCACCAATATGGTAGCTACCACTCTAACTATTCCCCTGACAGACATCAGTGAGCGTGGACTCCGTGCTGGGTGTGGTGTACCCCATGAGTCATGGGGTGCTAAGACAGATCCAAATCCTGTCTTAAGAGTTCATACTCAAGTGGGAGAGACGGCTTCAATTTGTTCCTGTGTGTCTCCTGCTACCGCTACTGGCCCCCAGATCTGGACCAGTACAGTGGCATCGACACCAGAGACCTCTCCAGCTAATTCCAGGGAAGAAATCATGTCCCGGTCTCCCACCTGCCACCAGTCCTCGCTACCTGTGGCCACTGCTCTCCATCTCCTCAACCTTACCCAGAGACCACAAATCCCAAGGAAAGTAAAAACCGCTCCTAATATCTGTTAGGAGAGATTATGTGAGTAAATAGGGTCGTTGGGCTTTAAGGTTTTACCTCACTCTGAGGTCTCAGGACCAAGTGGCAGATGTGTTTTTACCCTTGCGGAACATCTTCAGGCATGAAAACAAAGGCTGCAGTTACCCCCAGAGCTGGCAGGAAACCCTATCTGATCAACAAGAACGTAAGTCCTTCCTCTTTCACCGAGTGCGGTGGCAGCCCCTCGCTGGGAGGCCAAAAAATGATTCAAACATCAAGAACCCAGGCCCCTTTTTGTCCTGGTGTTGCTTCCTCTGCCCACCCCTGATATAAAGGCTCACAAATTCCCTTAAAAGAACCAGAGGCGTCTCGGATGAAGACACTCCTTAGAGCATCTTCCACCATACTTACTAGGGCCTCAGGACGACTGTGCTATCTACACTTTCTTTGAGGCCTGACCTCTTCTCAGGGAAGGATCTCACCCACGCAGGCAGCACCATGCAGTAGGGGAATGTCAAAATGTCATTTGGGGTGGAGTGGCACTCAAACCCCTTGGACCCTGACCCTCAGTTGAGACCCAATTCACTTCTCCAGGACTCAATCTTCTCATCTGTAAGATGCGACATTTGATCAGGTGATGCCTAACCTCCTTTCCAGTTCTCACATTCTAAGAGGTGATGAATCCACCTCCAGGACATCAGTGACACTATCCACGGGGCTTCAAAAACAAAAGCCAGGTTCCTCACCTCTCCCATTCATTTTACAACCTGACCCTCCCATGGTTTGGTACTGCAGCTCCCTGGCATGGCACCCAAGGCCTCCTCTGACCCAAATCTTCCTCTCCCAACATCACCTGCCCCTTCTTTCTAACTTCACCAGCTTCGCCAGACACATTAGCCCTTCAGCCCCTGCTTCTCTGCAGCCCCTGCTGTGGCCTGCCATGTTGCCCCTGCACACACTCAGCAGGAAATGCCCTCAACTAACAGGCAAGCCCCCCCGCCCCCCCCCCCCCCACTATCCAAGATCTGCCTCCCTCCTCCGGGCAGTCTTCCATGCCATGGCCCAGGGATGTTTGACCATCCCCGTCTCTGTGAGCCTGAGGTGTGACGTATAGGTGTTGATGAAACAGCATCACATATGCAGTGGCCTCGTTTCCCTAGGACATTTTCTGCGTGAGACTGGAAACCCTTGGAGAGTAGGGACTGGGTGCCAGGCATTTCTGATGCTCTGCATTCACCATAGTTCTTGGCCCACAGAAGATGTGCCAGGGAACGTTTCCCAGATAATAAACCACTCACAGGGGAACTCTTAAGACATTTTACCTTAAAGAGGAAAGTAGTAAGCTTCTGTTTACTAATCCTAATCGTGGCTCTTCCTGAAGCCTGAGCTGCTAAGGAAAGGTGTATGTTTTATACTATAGAAAACGCTGACACTTGAGGACCAGGATTGGAGGTGGGCACAGACTTGTAATTAGACGAAATGAAAGCCACCTAGAAACTGTGGGGAGGGGCCACTTTCTTCCAACCAACCAGTCTCTTTTGGTTACCAGGTGTCTTGGAGCATCGCCACAGGGCACAGGGGGACCCTGAGGGGACAGGGCCGAGCTCCGGCCCAGGGAAACCGACCTCGGGGCTTGGGCTGGCAGCAGCGCTTCAGCACGAAGCTGATGTTGTCCGTGCGCAGGATCTGCTTCTTGAGGTGGCTCATCAGGTCCCCCAGGCTGGGGAAGCTGCGGTCTGAGCCGTGCAGGCTATAGCGGCCCTTCTGCACCTCGATCTGAAAGTTCTTGAACTGTTTTTGGCCACCCAGCACCTGCCATTCAGGAAAATGACCAGAAACCAATTGTTTTAAACAGGTCAAGCAAATGTACCATGGGTATGTAATTTGTTAACAACACGAGAAGCTGGATAAAAGATATCTAGAACTCTGTACGATCTCTGAACCATTTGTGTAAATCTATAATTATTCAAAAGTAAAAATGTATTAAAAACAAGTAAACAAACAAAGAAATAAATAAATCCAGAAGAAGACACTGATCAAAGGGAGTTAACATTATGGAGAAAGCATAACCGAACAGTGACTTCTACAACAGCATCACCTCGTTTTAAATGTGTAAGATGAAGTTCATTGAAAAACCAACCTCACAGGACTGCTATGATTACATGACATAGTAAGAAACTTAGTAAGCACTTCATAAAGATTTGCAAATATTATTATGCATGAAATAATAATTACTATAACAACATTTATCCAGGAAGCCTCTCTAACTGAGCCCTTCCGGGCTGTGCATCCATTTGAGGAGAACCACCCTGGGAGGTGATGGTCGGCAGTCTAATCTATTTTCAGGGTTCTATGGCACCACAGAGAGGAAGTATAAGAGAGGTTTTCCTTCACGGGCACTTTTTGTACAGAGACAAATCTTCTAGTGATTAAGGATGAGCGTCAGAAAGATCTACTTATGGTGTAGACCAGGACAAGATATTTAAGATCTCGATGCCTTGGTTTATTCATCTGTACACTGGGGATAATACCACCTATCTCACAAGGTCAGCCTAAGGTTTAAATGAGGACATGCAGGTAAAGCGTTCAGCATAGCATCTGGTGAGCTACAATGAACAGCAGGAGTAATCATGGCTATGATCCTGTTTCCCCAGGTAATCTGACCCCAGGTGGGCCATGCTACTGAGTCACTGACATTCCCGGTACAGCATAAGCCCATTCCACCTAAGAAAGCAGTTGGGCTGTCTCGTGCGCCCGTCCATGTTCAAAACATTAAACTTCCTTCAAGACTGATGAAAGCAGAAGACAGGCATGCTGCCCAGGAACAAACCTGACATGACCTGCTGCGTCCATACCAGCCGTGAGGCCTTGGTGTGCAGGAACACCCCCAGGCAGGCAGTGGCACCTAGACACTTTGCCCAGGACAGTTGGCAGCGCTGGGTTCCTTCTGCCATTTCCTCTTCCCACTCCTGATGGAGTCTAGTCCCCAGGGGATCCCCAGTACTTTTTCTTCTACCGTCTGAGGTCTATGGCAAGCTCGTGTGCAGACTTCCACCTTGAAGCTACCCCACCTCCCCCTGCCACCCCAGTTCTCCCAGTTCACACTAACCCAGTCAACACTAGTGTATTTATCTGGACTAATTCTGTAAAACTCATTGTCTTTTAAAATATTCCATTTCCCGTATTTAAAAAAAATCACCTGAATGACAAAGGCAGTATTGCAGTCCAGTGAGGTAAGGTCAACAATTCTGGCTTCTATCTTTGTTTTCAGGTGTCTCTCACACCATTCCTGGCGTCTAGCTACACTAGAGTCACTAAATAAAGCCATCTCCACTTGTCAAACACGGAACAGCAAGTCGTCTGTTAAAATGTCTGAAGCTCCCATCTGGGGAAATCTGTGGTAGGCCAGGTTGCTGAGCCGGCCATCTTGGCACTGGTACGTACCAGTGAGTGCCACAGATCAGACACGGCTCTGGGTCTGTGATTTTGTCCCTGAGTGTAAAATCAACCACTCCCAATAAGTGCATTAAACTTGACAAATGTTTGGTGTGAACTGGTTTTCCGGCCACACTCTACTTTCCACAGTGACCATGGACCCCTGCCATGGGTCCCTTGAGGGAAGAAAGGGCCATGAGGGGAAACGTTCAGGGTCTGGCTGCTAGGGAAGTCTCCTTTTGAAGACTAGGATTGTCCTGGTCAGAACTGCCAGGAATTTTCTCAGAAACCCAGGCTTTTCTACCCCCATACCCCAGGGTGGTCCTCTCTGGAGCAGCTCCTGGGCTGGCTGCACCGAACACCCTGTGGCGATATGACTTGGCCTGAATGACCAAGATTTTTCCTGACTGACCTCAGATTTTTCAAAGCAGGTGACAGTCATGAGGATATTGTCAAAGTCGGTACAGCTCCACCTCAGCACATACATCCCCTCCTCGCTTCCTTCTTGCCGCAACTTATTGATGGCATATTCTGTGCTAGAGGGAGAGAAAGGGAAAGGGAGAAAGAGCTCATACCAATGTGAACACTCTACAGCCCACGGGATATCCACATCTCTGAGCTGGCTCAAGTCCTACAGCTCCATTGCATTACACATCCTGGGTCCTGACGTCTGAGAGGACACATGGGGAAAGCCGAGATGCCAAGGAGCCTCAAAACACATCAAGTCTCCAAGGTCTAGAAGAGGACTAGCCTGCTGCCCAAGACACTGAGCTCTGCTTGTCCCTGACTTCCCCCCATGTGTGGTCTCCAGCTCGCGGCAGGAGATGTCCCCACAGAGGTGATGCGGAGCTGCCCATTACAGAGTGCCCGCCATAGAGTGGGGTCCCTTCCCACCATCCCTAGGCAGTCCAACTAGAACATGAGCCTCAGGAGAGCACAAATTTGGGGTTATTCTGTTCACTGCTGTATCCCCAGTAACCAGAGCACACTTGGCTCATAGTAGCTACTCGGTAAATAAGTAACTGATTAATTAACACCAAATAAAAAAAGAAAAAAAGAGAACAATATTAATAGGGAATATAATATGCCCATCTTACATTCCTTTGTACCCCCAGGGTCAATCAGTACTGCACACAGAAGGCAGTGAACAGTCGCTAAATAAACCTACAGGTGAAGTCAGCACATTATCTCATGAGTGGTGCTCACGAAGTTGGCGAAAGAGGACCGACATGGTCAACGTGTGTAAGAAAGGCAGACACCAGCTGCTCCATGATCTGGAACAACTTCATGCCTTTGCACATGATGATCCCTCACCTGGGAGGCCCTTTCCCTCTTTAAGACCTGTCAACCTTCACTGATTCTTCAATGTTTAATCTGATCTGAATGCTGCCTCCCCAGAGGAGGCAGTGAGTTTCAAACTCCCACAGAACACAAAACGTTCACCGATTCAGCAAACACTTATGGAGTGCCTCTGGTATGTGCCAGGCCCTGCCACGGGTGCTGAGGAAAAACAGTGAGCAAAGCACACAATGCCCTCTGCCTCTATGCAGCTCATATTCTGGGCAGCAAGGCCAGACAGACAAAAAACAAAGGGACATGGAAATAAATAAAGCGAGTCAGGAGGTAATAAAAGCCACTGAAGAAAACTAAAGCAGAGTGAAGGAGCCAGGAAGTGTGGGGTGCGGGGGAGGAAGAGGTGTTGTTACTTCATAGAAGGTGGTCAAGGAAGACTTCACCGATAAGGTGCTATCTGAGCGACATCTGAAGGAAGTGGTAGCTGTATACATTCCAGAGGAAGAAGATTCTAGGCCAAGGGAAGAGCAAGGGCCAGGGCCCCGAAGCCTAACTGTGGCTGGGATATTTGAGGGAGAGGCTTTATTATAATGCTTGGCAGCCTGTTCTGCATTTCTTTGTGTGTCTACCTCCCCATGAGTCTGTGAGCCTCTGGAAGCCGGGGATCACCCACTAATGAACTCGCTGTCCACAAGTAACTGGCAGAGGGAAGACAGTGGGACCCTATCCTGAGGAAGGTAGCTGAAGAGATGCTTCCCCAGATATATTTTGGTTTGGGACGAGAGACTCAGAAAAAATACAGCAGCTGTTTTCATCTAAAGAACAGTCCTATGTAAAAGGAAGTACACTGAATCCCTGTTGCTTCAAATGACAGAAGTCAAAGGAGTAGGAAGAAGTTAAAGAGAGGCGAACTTCAACTCCCTAGCAGAAAGGTACGTTTGTCTCCAACTGTCAGAGCTATAATCTACTGGCTGCCTCCTGCACTACTGAGTACCCCATCACCAGAGGTATCTGAGTAAGGGCTTCTAGGTCTGAGATGCAGGCGGGACAAGATGTCCTCCAAAGCCCCTTCTGGCTCTAAGGCTTGGTCACCCCACTGTTCCCACCATTTATCCGGCACTTTAGGACAAGTTGACTCAGGATGCCATTGCTTACTACAGTGAAACTGGGACCCGTGTCCTATCTGTGTCCGGCCCAGCAAGCGGTTAGAAGTGTCGCATCTCTTGGTCAGCTTGGAGAAGTGAGGGGGTTTAACTATGAGGAAACCCAAGGGGGAAGAAGGGTTTGTGGCATGAACCAAGGTAAGAGATGACAGGAAGGCCTGACCAGGGGACAGCAGGGATGGAAAGGCACCAAGTAAGTCCCAAACATGCTCAACCAGCCCCCACCTAAACAAACGATGACATCTGTGTCTGAGGAGGCCACACGCCCCACCACTAAAATGAGGTTCTTTTCACACCAAGGGCAACTGAAAAAGTGCCAGAACCAACCAGATTGGACCGTGACAACCATTCTGTATGTTGTGGACGATCAGTGGGGGAGCCACATCGGTGCAGAGGTAATGATGGGCATCTGCCGTGAGCCGGAAGTAGCCGTCGACCAGCGACACAAAGGATAAGGCCTCTTCGTGGGACGAGAGCTTCAGTTCCTGGTGAGACAGAAGACATGCCCATGGTTACATCACATGCCTACCACCTCAGGCAGCTGACTTTATGAGGAGGCACAGAGCGAGAAGGTATTTAAAACAAAATGCAGAACACATGACCTCAAAACTAACTGTACCCCTTGCACTTATACAGGATTTTGACTGTTACTCATACGTTCTTGTCTATTATCTCCAAACTATCAGATGAGGTATGGCCTATCTGTGTGGGAGGAAGGGCAGAACGGGCAGCTGTGGCAGGCAAGAGACCTACGGAGAGGTTACTGCCCGGGTCCAGAGGGGAGGAGCAAGCCTGCATCAGGGGCACGGTGGTATAAAAGTGAAATAAACAAAAAAAAGAGAGAAAGAAAAGTGGAGGGAGTAGGAGCAGAGCGTGTGCAATAGTACCCTGGTCTTGGCACAGAGCAATGACTGACTCGGTAGCATCGCTCGCTCCCATTTTACAGAAAAGAAAACAGAGGCACAGGGGCTTCCTCTCATATAGAGTTGGTCTAGAAAGTGAAACGCCCAGATTTTAATCCAGGAATGGTCCCAGACAATGATGAGGTTGCTAGATTAAGTCCAGAGACCTCAGAGGGTCTGGAGGAGGCAAACAGTCTTACTCAAAGTGGGAGAGCAAAGACAAAAATGGAGAAGATGAGAGAGGGAACTTCCACAGAAGGAAGGTTTTCAAAAAACACCTGGAGGTGAAGACAGGTATTTTTGTTTGTTTGTTTTTGTTTTTTTTTTGAGTTTGTTTTTGGTCTTGGTCATAGAGCCCTGAACAAGAACTGCCCATGTGAGAGAAGCCATGGGCTCAACCAGGAACATCTATCTCCTGGAGAAGGAGGGTATGGAAAGCCATTTAGAGCTTTAACTCACAAGAACATTAAAAAGCACCGGAGCCTTCTCAGCGCAAAATGACATGTGAGAATAAGACTCTGTCCATAGCACTGGAGAAAGGACAGACTGGTGGCAGAGAAAAACAGATGAGAAAAAGGGAAAGGGGTGGATAGAAGCCACTAGAAAGGATGGAAGTAAGTGGAGTTAATAACAGCTATCTTGCCAAAGGAAGGGTCCGCTGTGGACTTGTGAGCCAAGGAGGCCAAGGCCACCACAGGGACAGCTGTTCAGTCAGGACACTCTGGACTAAGTGTGCCTCCTTTCATCCACTTGCAGCTCCCCAAAGAGCAAACGCAGGGTAGTCTGGCCTGGGCAGCCCTTCACCCAGTCACATGAAAAAAGTAAGACCACGTAAACACTTAAGTTCTCTAGAACAGAGGTCTAAATGGAAATGGAAGATGTCAAGAAGACGCAGAGAGGCAAAATAAATCAAGATTTAATTTGATAACATGCTACCATCATGCTTTCCTGAAAGACCTGTGGCCAAAGTACTGCCTGATCAAAGGGCTTGGAAATTCCATGGCCGGGAAGGGACAGGGGACTGAGATAAAGAAGAGAAAGCATCACAGCGTTAACCACAGGTTCTGGAGTCCGTTTCTGTGGGCTCAAATCGCAGGATCTCCACTTGCTATTATGGTTAAGCATATGTAACCATCATTTTTACAGGTCACAAAGTGTCAAATATTGGCCCTTTCAAATGGTTTAACCTAAGAACTGTGTGACCATGGGCAAGTTACCTAAGCTTTTTGTGCCTCAGTTTCCTCTCTGTAAAATGAAGATAATACACCTACCTCTAAGGCCAATGAAAATGGAAAGAGTTTACATTTGTAAAGCATTTGGAATGGGAAGTACCTGGCATGTAGTAGGAGTTAGTGTTTGTCAAGAAAAACGAAGTCACGGGGAGATCATGGAGCTATTTCTCCCCGCCTTCCTCCTCCTCCCTACACTGCACTGCAGCTGGGCTCTGACTGAGGTGACAGGGGTGCCACCCGGGCGCCAGGCCGGGCTCCGCCAGCCAGGACAGCATAGGGGCAGGCTCACACACACTGTACCAGCTGACTACTGCTTTTCGTCCTTGGCTACACGTCTTCAGGGTTTGACCGTGGTGCAGAGCCAGATTACGGAGGTGCCAAGCTCCTCCTCACTGCAGTCTCTGGGGAAGAGAAAGCCTTGGAGCTGGAGCTGCCACTTTCTCACTCTGTCATCCTATACGAGTGTCTACACCTGTCCGTGGCCTCCCATTTCCCCAATGGGAATAAAGCCAAAATGCCTGCATCTAAGATTCTTGTAAGGACTAAAGAAGATCCTGCGGACATAGTATATAATCCGGCCTTACCTCTGTAATATGCTTAATATCCCTCCCTCTGTTCTCCATCTTCCCACTAACATCTATCTGGACTCTTCTACTTCTCTTTTCACTTTACTTTTCACTATAGTTCCCTGATGAAATTAACATGTTTTTTGTTAAAAGGTTAGGAGAATAAAAGAAATTTAGATCATTAATAATCCCACCATAAAGAACAGCTGTTAATATTTGATTTTTCTAAGAGCGTGTATGCATATCTTTTAAAAATGTTTTGAACAAAATTGGTACTGTTCTATAGAGTTTTATATTCTGCTTTTTTCCATATATTAAGCATTTTTCCAGATTATTAAAAAAATTTAGCAAATTGTTTATATAATATTCTATTACTCGGATAGACTATTCTACCATTCTCCTATTATTGTATACTTAGGTAATTTTCAGTATTTTTACACTGTAAATTCCACTGGGACAAACATACTCATTCATAGGCCACTGGCTTCATCTCTCATTGTTTCTGGAAAACAGCCCTAAGTTCCCAAATGGAGGGATACATAAATATTTTCAAGGTTTTAAGTACGTGCTGCCAAACTGCTTTCTAAAAGGTATAAAAAGGCAAGTTACTCTAGATGAACAGGGCAGTCATCTGTTCTAAACCAGATCACCAGATTCGTTCCCACCACTGAGTGTTATCCCTTTGACACAGTCTTTGCCAAATCCAGGGCAAAACACGGTCGTGTTCCCCAGTGCTGACTACTTTTAGTCTGTGAGTGCCCCGCCTCGGCTGCCCACCCTCTCCACATGCCGTCAGCCATGACTTCCCCAACACAAACATGTTTGTTTTGGCAATGTTCCCACGTCCCCTGCCAAAACTTGCCTGCCTGTCTAGATTATGTCCTTAAGTGAGACCAAAAAAGAGGAAGTGAGATTCAACACCCCTTCCTCTGTCTGAGAGTCACTTGGGTGTGCCCAACATCACAACGAGGACAGCCACTGTGGCCACAGCCACCAGCCTGACCAGTCTGCTGAAGTGTAAAGTGGGGCTTCCCACCGACCTCATCCCAGAGGAAACACTCAACTCGGCAGAGAGACCAAAGGAAACCTTGGGGGCAAAAGCTAACACTCACCGATCTCCCTTTCCTTCAAATCCACTCACTTTTGTGAATTAAGTATTTACGCTGAAATGTCTTTGGGAGGGCAGCAAACCCTGAAGTAGAGACACATTTGCAAGACCAAAGAGAGGCACTGGAACACCCCAGTGTAGCTCAAAAACCAGCACTGATAATGTCAGCATCAGCAAGAGGGATTTCTGGCTTAAGGAGGAGAGACAGTCATCAGATTTTCTCTTTGGGACAGGAACTCTGCAAAGCAAGTGCCGCACCACTGTCCTCCACGAAGTCTCCCTCTCGTCACCAGATCCAGACAGAATTGCTTCCAGAGCAAACTCACCATTTTTTTGTTGTCCTGCTTATTGATGCTGACCACAGACTCCTTTATTACAATGTGGGTGATTTCAGGGAAGTAAGAAAAATTGTTCCATTCTTCCCGGATTTTGTTTTTCTCCTCATCCTTCTTGTGTTTATTTTCCAGTTTTTTCCGTTTCAGTTTGTTTTTTTCCTTTTCAACAGGAACAACCTGATAAGATGCATAAGGGTGCCAGAGTTAAGTTGGCTTTCTCATTTTCTATTGGTGAAAAAGGTTAATGCTTCTTGAAAACTAAAGCCGGGGCCTACATTTGAGAAGACAGCCAGCCTGCCTGGATTTACCAGAGGAATTGGGGGAGGGGGCACATGTGGGCTTAGGATCGCAGTTTCAGGGCCATCAGGGAATCCTGGGATTTCATACCTAGGAGGGACCTTACCAAGCACAGTGACTAAATGCTTCACGTAATCTGTAATGTACAAGTAAACTCAGAGAGGGAGATAACTGCCCACTAGACAGGCACCTACCCTCAGGTCCTCTCACTTCCGGACTGATACATGTTTCAACCCAGGCAGAGAACATGTCTTCCCAAATGTGGCTGGACAGAACACGAGCTTTCTCTTTCTAGAACCTACCACTGATTAGCTTACTTCCTAACAACATTCAAGTTGAAACTTTTTTTTTTTCCAATGTTAAGTACTGGCAACTTTAATAAAGGTCAAGTATCCATTAAGTTTCAAAAAAAACAAGTTAATCAAGAGTGTATTATGTACAGGGCAGTGTTCTCAGTGTGGCTATAGGGCTGTGAGCTAAGAAATATAGAGCCATGCCATTGCTAGAGATGCCAACACAGAGTATTATCTGCCAGGCACTGATTTGACTGTTTTACATATACTAACTTTTAAAATCTTCAATGAACCCTTTTTTTTTTTTTTCCAGGAGGAAATCAGAGGGGGAGACGAACCATGAGAGACTATGGACTCTGAGAAACAAACTGAAGGTTCTAGAGGGGAGGGGGGTGGAGGGTGGGTTAGCCTGGTGATGGGTATTAAAGAGAGCACGTACTGAATAGAGCACTGGGTGTTATATGCAAACAATGAATCATGGAACACTACATCAAAATAAATAAATAGATAGGAAAATCAAGTTGAAACTTTCAAAAGGAGATAAGAATCCCATGCTTGAAGAATCTTTTAGTTATTAACTAGTTGGGTCATCAGTCTGAGCCTCCATTTCCCTGTCCATAAAACAGAGCTTACATTTCACAAGGTTCTTTGAGGATTAGATAAGTTCTCATTAACAATATACCTATTCTATAGAAAAAAAGCACTCGGTAAGTGTTAGGCATTGTTTTCTTAGCATGAATAAAAGAGGAGAAAATAAATCTCACCATTACTTCAATATTATTGATAACCATAATGATGATAACAGCAGCTATAATAATTTTTGAACATTTATATGCTGGGCACTGTGCTGCCATTTTCTCGCAACAACTCCACAAGGCAGATACAGTAAGTATTTCCATTTTACAGATGAATAATATGCAGCTGATACAGGGAAAGCAACCCCCCAAAGCTAGAGAACTATAAATAGTGGAGCCAGGATCTGAACCAGGTCCATTTAGGTTTAAAACCCATGCTTTGAAACCACTCTGCTCCATTGCCTCATCCAACAAATACTTCAAAAAGGTGGCTTTAAATTGCAAAATCAATTATCCTATTTCATGGAGCCAAAAGCCTAAGTTCAATTCTTGGCACAATTGCTTATTAGTTAGTTATGACCTTGGCCAAGTTTCTTAACTTCTCTGTGCCTCTTTGTGTTCATCTATAAAATAGGAATAATGGTAGTACTCCCCGCAGGGCTTTTTTTTTTTTAGGAATAAATGAGTAATACATGTAAAATGCTTAGAAAAGTACCTGGTACATGGTAGGTGCTCAGTAAATGTCTGTTATTCTTATTACATATTATATAGGCTATTGTTCTATTTCTCTATTTCCCTACAGAAGGAAATATTTAGCTCTACTGCTGCATGAACACAATAAAAGATAAATGATACATGGTCTCTAACCTGAATACACTCAGTGGGTAGGGGTGATGGACATGCAAACAGGTAATCCCAACAGTATAAACAGAACAGGTCTGTTCTGATGCATGAGGGTCTGTTCGGATCAGCCACCTACCACCACTTACATTTGGTTTCTGTCTCCACTGGATTCCAAGATTTCCAGTTACCATCACTTCATAGTAGAGAACATTTCCACTGTCATTCGGATGAAACCAATTCATCTCATTTTCTGATGAAATCAGTAACATGGAAGTCTCAAATATTTCAGCGCCATAATGTTTTGTCAAAGTTTCCAAGGTGGCTAGGTATTTCACCTTTAGGTCATGAGTAGATACGCTGCTGTCACAAATAGTCTTGTTGTTAAATTCCTTCAGGAAATCCTTGAAAACGTTATTTATCCGCATCCTGGTGAGAAGGTTCCTCTGTCTGATGGACTTATTCAATGTTTCTGGAATATATCGCTTGTAGCTAAAACAAAATAGAAAAATATGTCTCTCTTTCATGTTCAGGTCGGCAGAGAATAGTACAGAAAGAAACCCAAGTCTATAAATCTCCCTTCCATGTGTTGCCCCATGAGAAAGGAAGAGCTACTCCCACTGGGGTCTTAGATGGAGTAAGAACTGGGAGATGATAATCACAAGGAGATGAAGGTGAATAGGGACTGAAAGAGAGGGAAAACACATGTTCCACAGATTTTACTGAAATGGGAATTCCTGCAAGTATCATCCAATTTTCTGGGTCACAAAGGCAGGCGACAAAATTGACTTCTCTTTGTGTTTGCTCGCTGGTGTCACTGTTCCTGTGCACGGTGGTACTCACATACACTGTTATTAAGATTCAGCATCAGTTAGAAAGTGGTTTGAAAGGTGTCAAGAGTGATTACAGATGCTTTGTATATTCTACTTTTAGGTCTGTTTTCTAATTTCTCTATAAAGATCCCATGTTGCTTTTGTAAGAAATGGGAAAAAAACACAAAATCTAATTAAATACAAAAGACTTTGTGTCTGCCACATCAAAGTGTCCCAGATGTAGTAAATGGATTGACAAGGAAGCTGAAAGATCAGTTACTTACGCTGGTGCTGATGGGAGAGTATCTATGACTAACAGTCTCAACAAACTGATACACTGCTAGAAGGAGCCAGTTTTAAGAAGAGTATGAACACCCATGAAGGAAAGAACAAATGGGGGACCAGACAAGTGGGGAGACCGGTCTATCACTGCCAGGCCTGAGACAGCATCTGGCACTGGGTAATCCCTGCTGCGAAACGAATGGCTTCATGACAGTGGAAAACTGTAAAGTTTGGAATTTAGCCCCCACAAATACTGTAACATTTTCGACTAATGTAATAGGAAGATCAGAGAAGAGGTGTCATTTTTCACCTTAGTCTCATGACAAAGGAAAGAGGAGGTGCCCAGAGCAAAAGCCACAGAAAAATGAGAAAGCAGCAGCAGAGCAGGTATCCAGTCCTGCATCACCACGGAGTAGCCCACAGACTCTGCTCCAGGGCAAGAGATACAGGGAGGAACCTTTTGAGAAGGTGCATGCTGCCTACCCCAAACAATAGAGCTCTAAATAACTTGCTCTTCACAATGAGACATTCATAAGAACTCCTTGGTAAATACACAGATATTTTATAGATGGGTAGAAATTACAAAGATTGAATATTCCTTCACAAAGATTTGATCATGAATGACATTTTTAAGTAAATACAATTTTCTTGAGGTAACATCCTTTGCATGAAATTCACAGCTCTCTGGTGAAAGCCAGTTCAGGCTATGGATGACGGTGGCTGCCTGTAGAACAATACTGAGAAGGATTTTAAGACGAGTCTTGCACAAAAGGAAAAAGTGTAGTGATAGAAGGCAATGCCCACCGTGGGCAGAGGCGCAAGGGGTGGGCGCGTAGGCCACCCATCTGATTGGCATCCCTAGCCCAGAACTTTCACCCAATTACAAATTTCTGAGGTCATCAGCCAACATTCATTATATTATCATTATAACTGTGCTATCTTTTATAAATGTTCTAAACAAGATTTGGGCTCTGCAGAGAGCAAAGGTCAAGCCAAAAACTGGCAGTGGTTACACTGAGACGTGTGAGGACATATAAAAATAGCACCGTCCCCATGATCAATTCTTTAGGCAGCAGGAAGATTTACCTGATGTCCTTGGGCAGTTCTGGCAACTGCATCTTCTTCATCATGGCGTAGTGGGAGATGGCCAGGACAGCCATTCCCAGACACTCGTTCTCGATATCGTGCCCATCCTGCTCGGTCTTGGGGTCTCGAATGGGAGCCAGGCATTTGACCAAATCATATTGTCCCTTTGGAGCAGAGGTGAGAAGAAATGAACCACCACTTAAGTTTCAAGAGTCTACCCGTCTCTAATTTTGAGAGGAAGGTTCCCCCACACAGGGAGGTGCCACCCGGAAAAGCAGCACAGCAATGAGACTGACAAGATTTATAGTTTCTCCGGCACCAAAGCTCTTTCTCAACAATTGGGTATGAAGGGGCTCAGGAAATGTTCTCCCCAGGTTAATTCGTTTATTTAACAAATATTTATTGAGTAGTGTGTTAGCTGCTGATGAATAGCATAAACATGTGAAGCCCCTTCTCAGGGCTTATCTAGAAGTGATGGCAACCAGCAGCGCGTACTAGGCTCGGACAACACCTGGGCAAGGGAGGGTGACAGCTGGCTGGGGTTGGCTCGCTGATCCCACAAACATATGCAGAGATATTCTAGCCTGGGAATTGGGTGTATGACTGACAGGGCACCACACCCTGCTCTGAAGTAGATTTAGAGAAAGGGGAAGGAATCCACATTCTACAGTGCATCATTAACACACAGAAGTTTATCAACATCTGTTGTTTAAGTTTCTAGTAGTGAAATGTGTCACCAAAATATGCCCCCCTTCCTACTGGAGGTGCACAGCATCCCAAGAGCCAGTGAGGGCTTCAAAAACAAAAAAGAAAACTAAAAATCAGTACCTTCCAACCTAGATGTCTTGTACAGAGAAATGATGATGAGGTCAACGATAGCTCTCCTTCCTTGAACCCTACCCTCAGGGCTCGGCACTGTGCTAGGTTCCTTTTACTTACTGTTTCACTTAATCTCCGCCACAGCCCTATGAGGTGCAAGCTAACATCATCACCTCTACCTAACGGAAGAAGAATCTAAGGCACCCAAGGGTTAAATCACTTCACTCACTCATTCGGTAATTACTGATTACTGAGAACCAATTATGGGACAGATGTCATTCTAGGTACCAGGGAGATACACAGTAGTAAGCCAGACTGCATTCCTGACCTCAGGGAGATTCCATGCTGAGAAGAAAGAATAAACAAACAGAAATAGAGAACATCAAGTAGCTATAAGAGACAAAGTGAAGTGGAAAGACAGAGTGCTGTGGGAGCCAAGGACCCAGGAAGTGGTGGGGGAGAGTCGAACCTAGATGTGACTCCAGGGCTCTGGTTCTTAAACACTGTGCTACAGCCACGCTCGATCCTTACCAACACCAAGTGCATGGAATTCTTTGGCCTTTCTCTAGCTGGAACAGAGACAGACGTGAAGTCTGGGGGCGGTGTTTCTACATAAGTGAGACACTCGCTTTCCCTGAAGGGACTTCAGTTTAGTGGTTTCTGGATGGAGGCTTCTCACTGCTGCAGTTCCTCTTCTTTCCAAGATAGGACTGCTTGTTTCTCTCAGGGAAGAAAAGGACACTATTCACTTCCATAAACTCCTGAGGACCAGCAACAATCATCTCTGCCAGCAACGTGTGAAGAGCAGAACAAAATCTGAAACTATTTTGCTTGGCTGTGATTTTCTGTAAACACCACTGTAGAACTACCTCAACTAACTCATTCCTGAACCTCTCAAAGGTCAGGAGGTCACTGCATTCTAATGAAACACTTATTCTTGGAAGTACAGCACGCTCTTCCCTTTGAAAATATGAAACTGGGAGGTTGAACAAAAGATGCTCCGTCTGAAAATGGCCAGTTTGTTTAATTTTTTCCACACACTATCTGCCCAGGCTGTACATTTCTGTTGTCTCTAAGACCAATCCTCAGGTATGCATGGAATGGGCATCAAATGCAGCCAGAAACTAAAGCTGTACAATGGAATATAACTGGGACATAAAATTCACATGTGAAAGTATAGCTTAAAGAAATAATACAACACACACATAAATACACGTGGAGGTTGCCCACGACAACCTATTACTGGAACGGTGATAGCATAATAGGGAAAACTTAAGAAAAACCAAAAATGTCCACAAAGAGGAGAGGAGTTAAATAAATGAGGGCTTTCCCTCTGGATTACAGCCTCATACTCACTTCCTACCTGAAATCTCCACAGGCGTCTCCAAAAGAGAAGGCCTAATTCTCACCCCTTCTCCAACCTGCTGTTCTCTGCCTTCCCCATGTAGGGAAGGACTTGATTATCTATCAAACATTGCCCAAAATCATCTTTGATACTTCAGATTCTCTCCCTTTCCACAGCCAACCCATCAGCAAGTCCTATCAATTCTATCTCCAGAATTAATTGTAGATCCACCCTTTTTTCTCCAACTCTCCTGCCACTTCACTAGGCCAAACCAGCATCTTCTCTCACCAGGACCAAAGCACATAACCTGCTCCTCGTCGGCATTCCCAGTCTCACTCATCACCCTCCTCTCCTCCAGCCACACTGACTCTCCTCTCAGCTCCTGCCTGCCTCAGAGCCTTCCCACATTCTGTTCCCTCCCTATCAGACATTTTCAACCAGGAGATTTTGCCCTGCAGGGGCTATCTGGCAGCATCTGGAGACATTTTTGATTGTCACAAGTGGGGGGATGGCATCTAATGAGTGGAGGCCAGGGGTGTGGGTAAATATCCTACAATGCATAGGGCAGTCCCTCAGAGCAAAAAAATGTCAACAGTGCTGCTGCTGGAAAACTGCACTACAGAGCAGAAATACTTTCCCTACTCTCTCCTCAGAACTGCAGACTCCTTGTTCTTCCAGATTCAGTACAAGTGTCACCTCCTTAGAGACCTTTTCTGATATTTAGATCTTCCCAATCCAACCCTCTCCCCATATTCCCTATCACAAGAGCCTTTTCCTTCATGGCACCTCTCACAATTCATATGTATTTCCTATGTATCACTTTATTTGCTTATTTGTTTTCTGTTTGTCCAACTTGATTTTGTGCCTGATGCTGGCAGAGACCATGTCTGTCTGTTCACCACACTACCTGTAGCACACAGCAGAGAGTACAGAGACGCTCAGTATTTATGTTGAATGAGTGAATTATTATGAAGCCATTAAAACAACAAAGAGCTATATTTTTAATTGACATCTGAAATATCATCAATAGGACAGATAAAAAGGCAGTTTATAAAATGATCCGATATTTTCTAAAAACTACACAGTTCATAATATATACCTGCAGGGCAAAATCAGGAAGCATAGCACCAAAAATGTTGGGTTATCTCAGGGTAATATAATTTAGGTGACTCCAACTTCTCTTCTGGCTTTTGTCTAGCATCTAATCTTCCTCCCCTACTACTGCTGTGACTCAGAGCAGCCACCTCCTTCCGCCCCGAACGTTACTCTGACTGCTGAGATGTCCCCATTCACCCCACTGAACTACACCCTCCCTCACTTGCAGCTTCCCTCTGCTCTTCCACAGGAGGCACTGCAGATGAGAAGTAAAATGATAGGAGATGTGGCGGGGAGAGAGGAATAGGGAAGAACTGAAGCCTCAAAAACCCACAAGTGGGACAACCAGCCCCCTGGGACACTGAATTGCTGCTTTTCTCCTCCTCATCCAAGGGTGGTAAGGACTGCCCAGAGAGCAGGCCAACAAACATCCTAGCTACCAACAAGTTCAGCTGCCCAAGGGAATCTGAACCCTGTGATGCCTCACCCATCCCGGGAACTCCAGGTTCTCCTGGGCCCAAACTTCTCACCTGAGCAAACAGATATTCCAGAGAGCTGGCGTCAAGGAGAGGGGTTGCATCTGGGACTTTTTTTTTCTCATAGCCATTTTTCTGCTTCTTTGGAGAATGTCGCCATACAGACTGCTCATTATCATTGGTCCCGTGCCAGTTGGTGAAATAAAACCTGGAAGGCACGAAAATAAATGTCAGTTTTGGGAAAGGGGACCTCTGAACACGTGGGAGAAGTGTCCTGCTTGTACCCAGAGTGCTCAGTGCTGGAGTTTAAACTTGCCCGAAAAGCAAGCAAACAGATCGACCTTTCAGCTGTGGAGCACTTCAATGGTTATAAAGTCCTTTTTTCTTTTCACTCTTATTAAGTGCTCTGTGAAGAGTGTCCTGCCAGAACCTGTCTATGACTCAGGGAGATAAAGTGACTTTCCACTACATCTTCCTAAATAGGAGAATACAGCTGACTAGAACCAGAGCTGGCCCAGCCACTCCCTTCACCTTTAATAATGCCATCCTGCCTAGAATCCAAGACCTATTTTATGCACATTTCAACATTTCTGTTCAATTTTTAGTTTCCTTGTATAATCAAGATGTACAGTTAATATGGCAGTGTTTCCTATTTCCCAGACCACTGTTATTAAATTGATAG
The DNA here is from genome assembly GCF_009762305.2 of Zalophus californianus. Lineage (NCBI taxonomy): Eukaryota > Metazoa > Chordata > Mammalia > Carnivora > Otariidae > Zalophus > Zalophus californianus. The sequence continues at coordinate 53,193,124 of NC_045598.1, forward strand.
TTTATTTTATAATAAATGGAGTTAAAGTCGAAGAAATATATGAGCACTGCTACAAGCATCAGCTTCCAGGGATGTGAAATTAATAAGCACTTTATGCCATTTCATCCTTAGAGCAACTACACAAGGTAGGTTCTATAGACAAGGAAAACTGAGGTTCCAACAGGCTAGGTGACCTGACCACAAGCCTGTTCTCTTAACTACTAGTTGCCTCTGCCACCTGTAAGAGAAACACAGTGAGTTCTGGGATGTGTGAAAGTGACCAAGCCAAGCTGGTCCAGCCCATCTCCAGGCCATAGACTCAGCTGGTACCCAGGTCTTTCTCCCTTGCCATGCCCATGTGTTGACAAAAAAACAACTATGGCATGAAGAAGCAACAAATAAAATTTCCTCCCAAAAAAGTGCTACCACTAAACTCAGACATCTGTCACTGAGCTGTATTTGCAAAGCCTACACACGCCAGGCCCTGTGCCAGGCTGGGATTCAAAGGTCCCTGGTGCTCTGGAGTTCCTTATCTATATATGTATATGGCTATCGGTCAAAGCCAACAATAGGCAATAAAGTAACATACAAGGGGCACGTCTCATAAGTAGGACGACACTGCAACTTTCATGGAGCCCACAGTTTTTCCTTCCTTCATAAAAAAAAATATTAAAGTTATATTTCACATCTGTGTTGATATAAAGATTAATACAATCCAGGCTGGATTATATTCATTTTTTCTGATTTTAAAAGAAACTAAAGCACTTTTGTGAGTCCTTAATAATATTATGAGCCCTAGGCACTGTGCCTAATAGATAAGTTGTCCCTGGACAGAAGACAGTCTTTGATGAGGTGCCAAAGGAGGGAGAAACTGCCCTCCACTGCCCGGGGAGGTGGCAGGGAAGGGGGAAAGGGCTGGGAAGGGAAGCCAGGACCGGAATAAAGAAATGCCAGGCTTTAGAGCCAGGACCGTACACCGCTGGCTGAGGAGACAGCGAGGCTGGCTCATGTGAGGCAGGATCCCCCAGAAGAAAGCCCCGTGGGAGATGGACTGAAGTGAGAGAGGCTGAAAGACAAGCAGATGCCTATGGCAATAGTCTGGACAATGCTGTGAGCTCTGTGGGGGCAGAGGCCTCAGCTGTCTTGCTCAGCACAGAATCCCCTAGCATATAACAGATGCTAGTATGAGAACATGCTAATGGAAAAAAATAAAGAATGGCATAAATACATGTAGTATAACAGCTGCGTAGATTCCTTTTCAGAATGGCGGGGAGGGACAACACAGGAAGGAAGAGGGAGGGAGAGACAGATAAACAGATAGACCTATCAAGGAGATATGCCTTCCTTGCAAGTTTTTGAGAAAACTATATTACAGATGACTGCATATTCTAAGTTTACATATAGATATTATGCACAACAAATTCTCCTTAGGTTTCTACAGAACTTTACTAGTGGACAGTGAAATTCATTTGAATGAAAAAGAAAAATTTTTTCTTAAAAAGGAATAAAACATAGGCTTATCTTATATTATGATATCTTAATAAAAACCAACTATTAAAAGCATTATCTAAAAACAGAAAATTAAAATCGAAGCACACAGTATTTCCCAAAATAGAGCTGGGATTCCACTGAAATAGTCACTAACATTTGTTTTCATATTACACCTTCTTTAGTGGTGAGATTATGAGGTTTCAAAGTTTTTGTAGTTTGTTGTAATGCAAATGTTTTAGCTTAGGGTGGGATCTTTTTTTTCCAAGTTCAAAGAGCCTGTGGTAACAAAGCAATATCCTATTGAAGCACAACGTCAGGTACAAAGTCAAGGTGCCAAAAAAACCGAGTAGCCCAGCACTTCCTGGCAGCTAACAGAACAGGGAGGAGGCAAAGACAGCTTTTAATGGTGAGCGAGGGACCCACACAGTCAACAAAGACCAAAGTCTCAAAGAAGGCCCTGGGGAAGACAACAGGATTCACTAGGTGTGTGACTCTGGGTAATTCACTTCTCAATTTGGGACATCAGAACCCCCCCTGAACAATTGCAATAGTTGAATTAGGTAAACTCAGATCTCATCCAAGCCCCCAATTCCACCATTCCAGATTCTGAGCCAAGTGGAGAGACCTACAGTGAAATGCCCCCTTCCTAGACTTCCACGTTTCAATGTTGGATCACAGAGCCAAGCCCCAGGCCACAGAAAACAAGATTACACTTTGAAAAACAAATCCAAATATAGTTAGAAGGCTCAGCTGGGTGGGGTGAATGTTTCCCTAAATCTGGGGCGTGAAATCTCACATGCTACACACCTCCCCCCTTAAGGTGAGACCTTGGGTGAGTACAGAAAGAAAAAAAAAGTCAGTCCTATGATGATTATCAAAGAGAAATCTTGTTCAACTGCCAATGAGAAAAGCATCCAGGCCATTCTGGAATGTTAACAACTCTACCAACTTCCCAAAGGAAACAGCAGCTAAGATACTGGGCAGAGCCTCTGAGGTCCCCGAGGGCTTTTCCAGTGGGTCCCTACATTCCATTAGCACCTGAGCAAATCTACTGATTTCATCTCATCTGTGTAAATTAAGATGCTTTTCAAAAAGTATTCACCCTGTTTATAAGGTCTTTTGCTAACTACACATTCACTCATGCTTAACTAGCATCTAACAGACCTATTTTCAATTCTGGGTACAGAGCAAATGGGCTTATAAACTCAAGAGCCTACAGTGAAGTACTCAATGTCTATGCCACCTTGGGAGACTATGTGATATTTAAGAAAGTCTACAGTATAGAAGAGGAGGCAAGGACCCATCAGAAGAAAAATTAAGAGTCCCACCCACTAGACAAAAGTCCTCAGGGAGTGGATCACAACATCTACCCCTTGAGAGCAAGACCAACCTAGAATTTCTAGGGAACCACTTCAAGTGGTGTTTCTCAAACTTTTTAGCTGGAACTTTTACGAAGAAATAGTTTATTGTATCATGACCTGGTACATACACTTGCATATCTCAAAGACAAGTTGTGAAAAAATAATATTCTTAGGATATGTGTATACATATCCTGATATTACCTATTCTTGCCTGTTTTTTTTTTTTTTAACATATTCTGGTCACAACTCATTAAATTCATAACCATGACTCACTGCTTGAAAAACTCTGCTGTAGGATACTAATTCTATTCAAAATACCCTCTGCATCATAACGATGTCTTTTCTAAAATGTGGCAGAAGGTGATCAGATTCATCTTGAATTGTATTTCAAATACTGAAAAAGTCCTTTCTCATACCAAGCAAATACAAAACTTACCAATAACAAAATGACTACAAATCTTCTTAGTAAGTGACTCAGGGCACCAGGCTAACTGTCATACCCCCGCAAGAGGAAGCCAGGCAGGCACCCATACCTCATCCGGTAGTGGAGCCGGAGCGATGTCTTGTCATCAACAGTGATGGTGCGATTCGGGGCATACCAGAGCTTGGTGTTCTCATCATACAGGGCAAAGAGGTTGTGACACAGAGGAGAGATACCTGGGGGAAAAGTAAAGAACATATCTGAAAATTAAAGATAGATACATTAGGCCATCAGTTCCCAAAGCACAACATAAGCAAAGACAAGGAATTCTCTTATCCCAAGAATCTAGGTCACATTTTTATCCTCTTAGGGCAAATCTGACTTCCAACCATGTTCAATCAAACACTTTTAATCATGATAATTAAGAACCATGGCTCCCCAGGAATATGTACTGTAGCTCCTGGCAAACCAGATTAAACCTATTTTAAAATAAAAGTCTAATGATATTTCTCATCACGGTGCCTATGACAGTCTTAACAAATCCTGCCTAAAAGAAAAAATATGCCAGCCCACAGGTTCCCAGATCCCACCTGATGTGCACCTTGCTAATCTCAGAAACATTCTTGGGAGTTTGGGAAATCCCCAATCTGTCTCCTACAGAAATGTTTTAACAATTCTAACACACTCTGATTATGCATTAAACATGCAAAGAAGTTCCTGGCAGTAGCACATGAAATCATGTGTTAGAATACATAACCAAAGTGATTTTTGTCAGTTATAAAAATCTATCACCATTAATAACAAATACACTTCTTAAGTACTCTGTATAGTTATCATAAATATTTTTTATTAGTAGCCAACTAACAAGAAGATATCTGCTTAACAAAAGTGGTCCAATAGTGCTCCCTTGCCTCCCCCCGCACCCCCCAACCAACAGCCTCCTTTGATACAAGAACGATTAGAAAGATAAAGGAGACTATGAAGCCAGGAAGGCACCTTTCCACTTACTTCTGAGCCCATGATTAAAATTACACAGACCTAGAGGGGCGCCTGGGTGGCTCAGTCGTTAAGTGTCTGCCTTTGGCTCAGGCCATGATCCCAGGGTCCTGGGATCGAGCCCCGCATCAGGCTCCCTGCTCGGCAGGAAGCCTGCTTCTCCCTCTCCCACTCCCCCTGCTTGTGTTCCCTCTCTCGCTGTGTCTCTCTCTGTCAAATAAATAAATAAAATCTTAAAAAAAAAAAAATTACACAGACCTACAATCTAAAAGCATGGGAGGAAGGGAAGAAGGTGACTGCACATAATCAATTATGACTGATATATCTATGCATGGCCAGGCCTCAAGCTAAGATACAGTCAACTTAACCGAAAAATATATGGAAATATAAGGTAATCAGCATTTCCCAAATCAGACCTCTGAAACGAGACTGACACTGACAGGGACCCTCGTCAGCCCTGCCTGTCTGTTTAGGCACCAACTCTCTCCAATGCACACACTGCGTGAAGATGCGACAGATGCCTTGGCATCCTGATGCCCTCTTGCTGGAAGTCCTCAATTCTTTCCTCTCAAGGTATCTGGGTGAACCCCTCAGAAGTTGCTCCCCCTTATAACAGAGAAGATGGGGGTAAACTTCAAAGAGCATTTTTCCTTGGGAACAAAAGCAAATGAGTTTTAGATTCAGTATTGTTAAGACTATGTTTTAAGTATACTATAGTTTTTCATTCATGAATTGGCCTTTCTGGACTGGCCTGGAAACCCAGCCTCTCTTCATATGTACGCAGATTTGAATGTGCCACCGACACGTACATATTGAAGCATAATTTATTTGTAATCATCAATTTGTATTCTACCACAGGTCTGACTCAACAATATTCGTACTTATAAATAGGAAGATCAAAGATAGCTTTTTATACAAAAAAGTACTGAATAATGGTAACAACACTTTAACATTTCCTGAGGGTTAAGTGTCAGGCATCAGGCTAACACACTCTACATTGATTATAATCCTCCTAACACTTAATGAGGTAATTAATGTTCCTGCCATTTTACAGGTGAAGAAACTGTGGCCTCCCGAGATTTAGCCTGATTCAAGGCTACTCGGCTAATAAAATGCAGACTTAAGATTCAAACCAAGACAGAGCTACTGAGGAAGTAAAATAATGAAAGCTGAAAGAACAAAAACTGACCAGATATTCAGTGGACAACAGGGAAGAAAACAATACTGCCTCCAAATACCACTTACTGTAATAATAACCAGAGCTATAAGAATATGTGGCATTCTTTACTCATATACCTTTAAAATTAATAAATGTTGGCAACATTCCCGAGTCCGTTATCAAAGAGCCCACTCATTCTCTCCAGACTGGGCTTCGAAGCTGGTGCCCCACGCTGACTGGCCCTGAGCCCAGAGCTACAGCAGACTCAGTGGCTGCGTCCGCCTGCGGACTCAGGCTCTCTCCCCTAGTCTCCCCTAGCAGCGGCCCCTTGCTCTCTCATTAACTGAGTCCAGCAATTCCGTCCAAACACCACGGCTGGGCTAACAGAATAAACACTATAAACCAAACCTCAAGGGAAAGGAGAAAAACACACAACATCTAAAAAAAAATACATTAGAAGCACCACTTTACATCTAGTTGTTTTGCTAATTACAAATACTTTCAAAGCTGTCGTCTAAAGCTGGTTCCTTATATACTTTGCTATCTAGTCAAAATAACTTTAAAAGATTAATACATTTCCCCCCTCATAATCTCCATAGCTCAGCCAATTTTATCTAGTGTCGTGTTTAGTTAGTTAACGGCCTACTACACTCTTTCCTGCAGCACCAACCTCTCCCCTTTTATTGGAACTCTGGTTTTTAAAGCGTGTGAGACAGAGAGATATATATCAGAAAGAAAACTGGGTTTCTAGGCAAGCTGTATCACAAACTAGGTAGGTATTTCTTGAAATGTCTATACTACCCCAACATAGTTGATATAAAGGAAGCATGGATCAGACTGTCTGCCATTATCGCTGGTCATATCATCATGATAAAATGATTTTTTTTTGAACAGCTTTTTAAGATATAATTTACATATCATAAAGCCTACCCATTTTAAGTGTAAAATTCAGTGAATTTTAGTATATTTACAGTTATACAACCATCACCACAATCCCAGTGGATCAGATCTTCATTTAAGTTTCTATGATTTAATTTTATTAGTCCTATACAAGTAGGTAGACAAAAACTGTCACTGATCCCAAGTTCAAAGGATAACAAAGGGGGCTTCAGGCTTCATTTTGTTATTCAGTTTGGTTTCTCACCTTCTGAGGGCAACAGGCAAACTTAAGTAAGACAAGGCTCACTTGGGGCGGGGCGGGGGGGTGGGGGAGACCATATTGTTCACAGCCTCACTGCCCTTTTTACAACCTGGCATTCTGACCAAGCCACAAAGTGACAACTTCTCACTTCAAGTCAGCATGAGGGGGGAGCAGATTATAGTGGCAGAAGCATGGATCATACTTTTCAAAAGAAGTTCTGAATAATCATTCAGATATTGAGAGATGCCATTACTGAGGTTGTGACTTTGTACCAGTTGTTTTTACTTGTTTAGTGCTGATGTTATTCCCATTTCCTAGAGGTAGGGGAAATAAAACCTGAGCCTCCACAGAAGGCAAGCATCATTCCTCCGTATCGCAAGCTCATGAGTGACAGAGCAGGAACAAGCTACTTTATGACGAAGAAAGTGAAAAGTCAAACTCCCAGAATTAAAATCACCGGCCTAAGGTCAAATGCAAGTAAGCGGCAGAGGCAGGGCAGAACCCCTGCCTCACGGAGCCCACGCCTCTTTCCACTCAGTGGGGCTCCCGGGGGCAGACACACCGGGATCTGCCTGCGGGACGGTGTCCCCCAAAAATGTGCCCTGGGCAGCCGCCCGTACTCACGGCATTCCTGTGCGGCCCTGATGCACAGCTCCTCCGCCGTGTACTCTCCGTTGCCCAGTCGGAGGGGCTCCCTATCAGCAAGATAGAAGAGCACTTCCACCCCTGGCTCAGGGGCCTCCAGATTCACCTCAGTCTTCTTGGAGCTCCTCATTTTAGCACAGAAAGCCATGGCATTGCAGTCCTCTTTTATATTTAGATACTACAGTGGAAGGAAAACAAGACCGTGTGGTCATTCTATGTGCTAAAAGTTCAAGTGGTGCAAGTGAATGTTAGGAAGGTAATGTAAGCAGGCAGAAATACCCCTCAAGCAGGTAAGTACCTCCCCCTGTACCTTCCCTCTCTGAAAATCGAATGCATCAGAACTTATGAAAGGTGAAACCATCCACTGTAATTACGAACATAATCAATTATGCATTCTAATTATGATCAGACCATGTTCCCAAAAATCCGAATAATTTTAGACACAGCCTAAATTTGTTCTCTCTGTACACAAGTGGTAGTTGAAAAATGTGGCTCATTCTGGAACCACTGATGTTAATGTTACTAATGCTGCTACCTCTATTGGAATCATTTCACTTCTGAATTGACCGATGGCATAGATCACATCATCTTTTAACTTTGTCTATCTCCCACTAACCTGGAAGCTCAGCGAGGGCATGAACCATGTCTTATCTATCTTCATGCCTCCAGAGCCTAGCCCAGAGCTGGCTCTGAGAAGGTACATATAAAAGGACTCCCGATTCAGGTTCATGAGCCATATGGAAGGGTCTCGAAAATTAATGAACAGAGCCAAGTCCCTGTCACTTCACGGGCAGGTAGGAGGATGGGCAGCACTTTATGGCAGCAGAATGAGGGCTGGAAGCCTTGCTCTGAAGAAGTCAGAACTTGCAAGTAAGTCATTCACCTGAGCTCCCTCTAAAGGGAGGGCAACTAGGATCAAAGAGCCAGCTTCAGCAACTTAGCCTTAGACAAGACAGAAAGGAGGGGGAACAAGGGAAAGCCCGACACATTTTTTTCTTCCCCTCACTCGATACTAATCACCTACAAACTAATTTCCCTGACCCCAGGTTCCTATTTTCCTTCTGCCTGCCAAGCCAACCTTCACTTAGCCCTCAAAGTAATGTCTCAGTAACATGTATCGGATCCTCCAAACGTTCCCCATTAATCTACAAGTGCAATCTCAAACTCCTCATAGAGGTCCTCTATGACCTGCCAGCTAACCCCCAGCCTCATCTTTCATCACTCTTAGCCTCTGACTTCATGCCTGAAACCCACAAAGCTGCCAGTCATTGTTCTTGTCACCCCAGCTCCCTCCCCATCCTGTTTTTCCACACCTTCCTGCCTTTGGTCATCCTGATTTCTCTACCAGGAACACCTTCCCACTTCATCCTCTTCATGGCAAACTGTAATTTTCTTTATAACTCAGCTTGGACATTACCTCCTCCAAGAAGCACCTATGAACCTCCATCCCCATCCCCCTAAGTTAGATGCCCTCTCCCAAGATCATTTCGCTGCACTAACCACACTGGGTTATGGCCATCTTATGCACTGGTCTGTCTCTCTCAATCATATATGCTGTTCCTTAAGGGCAAGGACCATGTCACTCATCTTTGTATCCCCAGTACCTAGCACAGAGCCTTACATTTAATAGGTGCTTGCAGAATGGCCCAAGGAAGCTCCTCCAAATAAGACAAGTCAGAGTGTGGACAACAGCCACAGGTCTTTTCACCAAACTCATGTGCTTGTTTATCAGCTGCCCTGGTGGACAAGATACTTACAGGAGAGACACCAACCAGGTATGCCTCAATGCTACAAACTGAGAGGCACTCAATTTTACTTGTTTCATCTCCAATATAAACCTGAAAACCAGAATCTTCCAGAACACAGGCTGAAAGACTAGGCTCATAACTTACCTTGAGGGTTCATATCAACTGTCAAGCAATAAAGTTTTCAAACCCAACACTGAGCCAACTCCACCCCACAATGAAAAACAAACGGAAAACAAAGCAGCTGCAGTCTGCTTTACAATGTAAGATAAACCTTTGTCCTTGAGACCCTATACAGGCGTGGCACGGAAAGAACTCAGAGATGGTGTTATACCCTTTCGCCCTAAGAAAATAATCAGGTAAGTACACATAATTATATATGTACAAGGTGTGGCACCACTTAAAAACAACTGACAACGTCCAACAGGAGATGAAACAAAACAAGAACTATCAAGACAGAAGAACACTATGCAGCTGTTAAAAAAGGTGACATAAAGCTACATGAACCCACAATGAAAGATATATAGGACATACTGCAAAGTGAAAAAAAGGCGTAATATCCGTATTATGATCCTTTTGGTCATGCACATGCATAATATGGAAAAACATACAATAAACTGTTAAAGTACTGAATATCTAGGAAGGACTATAAGGGAACTTTACCTTTTACTTTGGACTTCCTATACTTTCATACTCTTGGGATTTTTAAACCAGCCACTCAACTTTTGGAAATGAACAAAAATACCGATATTTTAAAAGTAAAGGATATAAGGGCAGGTAGCCCGATAAGTTCAAGATCAGTTTCATTATTCTTTTTAAAAGATATTTTCCTTTTGGACCTTTTTTAAAAATATGCAAATGTACATACCTGCATTTATTTGGCTGTCCAATGTCCTCCAAAAAGCAGACTGGATTTTCTTCTCTACTTTCCAAAGTCTGTTTAGAGCTGGGCTAAAGACAAGGATAAAGAAATAAATCAGCTGCAGAGGTAATTGCATCAGAAAATAAGAGGACACTTTTATTAAGGAAGCAGCCCAAACCATAAGTGGGCAGGAAAAAGCATTTGGGAGGAAGAAGGAAAAAAAAATTGATGAGGACACTGAGAGGACAGAGAGGCATCTGAGAAGATGATATTTTCACTGCTTCAAGAAAGGAAACCAGGGACTTCTGCTTCCTGGCATAGAGCGCCCTGTCTAGTGTAAGTGAGGACCATGGGCCTTTTCCGTCAACAACCTCTCTCCTGAGGCTGTGAACAATAGTTTAGGACACCCAAAGATATGCACTTTTACTTCCCATTTCCATTTCCTTTAGAATTACCCTCCTCCCGGGCGCCTGGGTGGCTCAGTCGTTAAGTTAAGCGTCTGCCTTTGGCTCAGGTCATGATCCCAGGGTCCTGGGATCGAGTCCCACATCGGGCTCCCTGCTCAGCAGGAAGCCTGCTTCTCCCTCTCCCACTCCCCCTGCTTGTGTTCCTGCTCTCGCTGTGTCTCTTTCTGTCAAATAAATAAATAAAATCTTAAAAAAAAAAAAGAATTACCCTCCTCCCAACCCATTCTGTCCTTGGCCTCATTTTAATGGTGCAATATCATATGATACGGTGAAAGGGGGAAGGCCTAGGAATAAACCTAATGAAAAATGCTTTTAGTTCACCAAAGATTTTTTGAGCCATTCTTACTTGAAAACTTAGGTAGCAACATAAAAATACCAGCTTGATTCTGTAGAATTAAAGCACCTGATCCCATCATCTTCATCACCCACCACCAATCACCACCACCACCACCACCCTGCCCCCAAAACACATACAGAGCTCTGTATTGTTTTAACAACGTTCCAGGTGCCTCTCACAAATTCTTTTTTAACAGTAGAATCAAATAATTCTTGCAACCAAGGAGCAAACACCCTTAGTGGTATGAAAGTGGTTTCCGAGTTAATACAGATTACTGTCTGTTTTCTGTTGGTCATTCAATACATTTTATCAGAATTCGACTTCAGGAAGTGCACAGACCCAAGCAGTACATGGCAGAAGTACAAAGGGAATGGGGAAAAGGAGATGAGGATGGGTTACCTCCGAGTCTGCAGGCCAGCATTCCCACAGGACCTTACGGTCCAAGTAGGATATGGCACAAATGAAAACATAAAATCAATCTAAAATCAATTGTGTCACAATGTCATCTTCTGGAGGCCAGAGGATACATGTATGAATTTTGATATGACAACTTCGACTTGGCTATTTCGACATGGACGATTTTAACAAGATTCAAAGAACAAATCATTGTACTCCCAGCTTTTAAAATTTTAATATGATCAATTGTTTTAATTATGTGAACAGATATCCTGCCCTGCGTCAAAAGAGCAATGTGAAATTACCTACATGCTAATTAACGCCTTGCTTCGGCTCAGAAACAGAGTTTCAAATGTCACATTCAGGAAATTCATTATTTTCAAGCAGTTCTTCATTGCCAGAAACTAACCTATACTGGGAGGCCACAATAAAGAACATGAACAATATGGCCCCTGCTTACATGGAGCTTACAGTCTACAGTGGAATCAAAGAAGCACATAAAGAGGTAATCATGAAGAGCTTAAAATGCAATGAAGGAAAAAGAGAGAGATACAATAAGAAGAATGTGATCTAGTGTGGGACTCAGGAGGGAAGTAATACTGAGCTGAGATGTAATGGACATCTGAGGTGGGGAGAAAGCAGTCTGGGTAAAGGATTAGCATGTGCACAGGCCCTGCAGAGGGAAGGGGCTAGTCTCATCTCTCCAGCTTCATAAATGGGGAAATCTCTCCAATATTCCTTTATACCTGGGCAAAGAACAGCACTAGTCGGTTCATCAGCAGTATTTGCTAACAACATGTCTGGGGCCTCTCTGAGTTTTCCTAGAAGCATGCCATTATATGCTACTGCCAAGGAGGAATGAAAATTGACCAGATGGACTCAATGCTTTAGAGCATTAAGGAGCCTGCCCCAAATCAGGAAAGGGACACATACTCAAAGCTTTTCAGATCAGGAGAGAGCTGTAGGTTCCAGCAGCCCCAAGCTCTTTAACAAAGACTACAGCATAAATCCTTTTAGAACTCACAAAGGATTTTAAAATGCACCATCAGATCACATATTATTACTTGAACTCAGGAGTCACAGGGTTACTGAGCCTCATCTAAGATTTGAGGATCAGCCGAAAATTACCAAGGTTTTTCTAGAACTAGGATTCTATGAAAACCTGTAGCAAAGGAGAGCTTGGTTTTTCCATTAATCCTTCTCTACTTCAAGCCACACTATGTTAAAATCACAGCATACCTAATTTTCAAACTGACTTCCAGTGTTACTGGACAGGACAATAAAATGGTATTGATTTGTGGTGCTAGCCTAGAGGTTAAACTCTTTGGAAAAACAGATCAGTAACAGAATTTCTAGACAATATGCATTTACTATGATGTTTTTATATGCCGATTCAGTAACAAAATCTCTGCTCTCAAAAAACTGACACTCTAATGATTAAAAATGTAAAAACAAAAAAAATGTAAAAACACCCATAAAGCACTTAAAAGACATGCTAGATACTGTTCTAAGTACTTAAATCTAGGATCGCTGATCCACTTTATATGAAATGACATCTGTCCTCATTCAGGATGAGAAGAGTTTTTGCTGTTAGAAACTTTGTGCAAAAGCTTCATTCAAATAACATTCCTTTCCATATATACCAAGCAAGATGCTCTCTATTTTAAGAACAGGTAGGAAAAGAGCAAGATCAGTTTACAAATACTCTGGATAATTCCAAGAAATCAATTCAATTTTCTTGTTACAGATACAAAAAGAAAATCTTTAATGCTCAAAAAATTGACCAGTAGGAATTGCACAATACCCTTTAAAAATAATATGATTCACTGGGACCCATTCCCAACGCAAATGAATACAAAGAAGCTCAGAAAATGGGAAGAATAAAAGTGAGTAATCAAAAGCTTTTTGATGATAGCAGTGAATTCTTCCAAACTAACTTACTTACAAAATTTCAAGTTTTTGAAAAAAAAAACTGCCTTTGTTTCAATGAGAAGAGGACAGCTTTCGTGGCTCAATCTTGTAGATGCTACTTTTCATTAAAAAAAAATCAGGGAAATCTTATAGAGTCTCATAATTCACTGGTTTACAAAGTCTCATATAGGAGACAAGTATATCTGATACTTCCTGAATGAGGGAGAAGTAACAGAAACAAAACACAACTCTGTGGGTCTGAACAGAGCCTAGCTGCAACAGAGGAATATCACAACTATTTTCCAAGATGTTAAACTCCTAGAAATCTACTGTCTGAAGATGTGGAAGCCCTCTAACATTGTCAAGGACATCTTCTGAAATACAGGTATCTATAAAAGGGAAGAATAGACAAACTTTGAATAGTGAAGAGACCATGTTAATATTCCTAAGTATGATCAGAATAGGACGGCTTTTGGCCAAAGGCCACTGTCTGTCGGATTTACATGATAAGAACAGACTGGATGATGGTTAAAATCAATGACAAGGGGGCGCCTGGGTGGTCAGTCGTTAAGCATCTGCCTTCGGCTCAGGTCATGGTCCCAGGGTCCTGGGATCAACCCCTACATTGGGCTCCCTGCTCGGCGGGAACCCTGCTTCTCCCTCTCCCATTCCCCCTGCTTGTGTTCCCTCTCTCGCTGTGTCTCTCTCTGTCAAATAACTAAATAATAAAACCTTTAAAAAAAAATCAATGACAAGAGTCAGACTACAACACTTGGGATATCTGGTTCTTTTTACTAAAGAAACTATCACACACACACAGTGAGTTACTTTATGTACACCTTAAAGGAATCAAAGCTTCTCATTTCTGAAGTAGAAAATACAAAATGTTGGTAAGTTAAAGAACCCAGAACAATTGAAAAGAAAAATATGTAATTTAGAAATATTTCCTGAAATCAGCTGCTTAAAAATTTTAAGACTAAATTTAGACCTTAAAAAATTATTTCAGCAGGCAAGTCCTAAGGTGGGCGAGGAAACCTAATGTAACAATTACAAGTTCCACGAGGGCAAGGACTTTTGTCTCTTTTGTTTAGTGCTAATCACCAGCATGTGTTAGGTCATCAACAAGTAGTTAAATGTAGTTGAATCTTGAACAACACGAAGGTTGAGGGTACTAGCACCCGCGCCGTCAAAAATCAGCATATAACTTTTGATTCCCCCCCAATTTAATTAATAGCCTACTGTTGACACAAATAGTCAATAAACACATATTTGTATGTTATATATATCACATACTGTATTCCTATAATAAAGTCAACTAAAGAAAATGTTATTAAGAAAATCATAAGGGAAAGAAAATACATTTACAGCACTGTACTGTATTAAAAAAAAAAGTGTATAAGTGGACCATGCAATTCAAACTTGTGTTGTTTAAGGATCAACTGTAGTTGTTAAAGGAAAGATGAAGGTAACAAAGAAAGCAACATTACTGACTCAATACACAACTAGCAAGTGTGACCCTGAGCAAATCATTTTAATCTGAGACTGTTTCCTCATCCCTTAACCTAAGAGGAAACATCCTGCCTAAAGAATCAGAAAGATCTTTCAAAAAGTCTTCAAGCTCCTACAATGCCTTTTTCAAATGGGGTTGTTGATGTGAAAGTGCTCAGAAAGGTGTTAAGTGCTAAAGCAATATATTGTAGGCTTTATGACAAAGGACTTAAGTGGGCTGTGAACTTGTTTAAAGAGAAGAATACAGGGCGCCTGGGTGGCTCAGTTGGTTAAGCGACTGCCTTCGGCTCGGGTCATGATCCCGGAGTCCCGGGATCGAGTCCCGCATCGGGCTCCCTGCTCAGCAGGGAGTCTGCTTCTCCCTCTGACCCTCTTCCCTCTCGTGCTCTCTATCTGTCATTCTCTCTCTCTCAAATAAATAAAATCTTTAAAAAAAAAAAAAAGAGAAGAATACAGAGAGATTCGGAAAAAAAGTCTGGCCATAAATCGAGTTCCATTTCATAAATCTAGCAGAGCAGTGAAGAGAGTGAGCTGGAGTCATCCTGACTTGGGTGTGAATCCTACCTTCCCCACCTACTAGCTATTATAATTTTAGGGAAGCTACTTAACATCCTTAAACCTCAATGTTCTCAGTTATAAAGGGGAGGGGGGTAAAAATGGCATTTATCTCACAAAGCTGTTAAGGGTTAAGTGAGTTAATGCACATAAAGTGCCTGATGCAGAGTTTAGCAGGCAGCAAGCATTCATATTCTGCCCATAACTTCTGTTAAACTGATCACATCTTGATGGAACACAGTTCCACTCAAGGAGAGGGAACTCCAGTCTATACAGAGCATCTGCAACATCTCATGTGAGGAGCTGGGTACTTTGCACTTAATTCTCATAAAAAAGCAGGGAGGTCTGAGGCCAATCAGTGGGAGTGCCGGAAGTCAAACACAGGACTCCTGATTCCAAGGACCCCGCCCCTTCCACAGCGGGTAAAACCTGCTTTAAAATGCCCCCATCACTCACATCACTGTCTTCTCTGACTTTTTTAGTATTTCTCACAGCCTAACATCCACCTAGGAAACTAAACTCATTCCAAGGCTTTCCCTCCAGAGACTGAAAGAACTGTCATTAAAAAAAAAAAAAAATCATTGAAGCGCCCAGGCCCAACCCACGCACACACTGAACCTCCTTGAGGCCTAAGACACACACCAAGCCAGGAAAAGCATCTCTGCTTCCCTTCCAGTCTCATCACTAGGGACTTGGCACCCACAGGAACTTTGGAAGTGACTTGTATCAGTTGCTCCCAGTACCCCCTGCCTTGCTGAAACTAAGTGCTCTAGTGAAAGCATCACAAGATACTGTGCAGAGCTGATGGATTCCAGCCAAAAGGACGACATAATATAAGTACAAAATCTGCTATTTTTTCCTGTCAGCAAGTCAGAATTATGGCTTTTCTATATGCCAGTCCTGCCACACAGAATAACTCACTTCTAACTATAGCAGCAATTCCAGGAATACCAGAGAACCGTAAGTGCTGCTTCATTTACAATAAACTTCTAGGGATGCTCAAACAATCAATGCCAACTCGATGGGTCAGGGCTCTCTGCACTGCTCCCAATGAGCCTGCTTACCCTGAGAGACAATTTCTGATCAAAGCAAATATAGTACTCTGCCTAATTAAAGTCAATAAGTATTTTCCTAAAAGCCACATCGTATGAAGATGCTCTGCTACTTTTCTTTTCTTTTTTTTTTTTTTTAAAGATTTTATTTATTTGTCTGACAGAGAAAGACACAGCGAGAGAAGGAACACAAGCAAGGGGGAGTGGGAGAGGGAGAAGCAGACTTCCTGCTGAGCAGGGAGCCCGATGCGGGGCTCGATCCCAGGACCCTGGGATCACGACCTGAGCCGAAGGCAGACGCTTAAAGACTGAGCCACCCAGGCGCCCCCTTTTCTTTTCTTCTTTTACCACTAATACATCTATAATGTTATTAGAAAACATAGAATATAGGGGTCAAGAATATGGTGGCAGGAGACACTCCAAACATGGTAGGGAGAATGGCTTGTCTTCACCTTATGTGCTTTTCAATCATTCATCCCTAAAATACATATTAAGCACCTGTACCATCGCAATAAAACCTTGCACTTGTACGGTACTTTATAGCTTAAAAAGGGCTTTCACATCTATAACCACATTTAAGTCTCACAGCCCCTTTCACAGATGAGAAGATTCAGGTTCAGACATTCCCACAGTCAAATAGCCAGTGAGGGGCAAGACGGGGCTCAAACCCATTTCTCGGCCTCCAGATTCGCTGCCCTTTCTCACTTTGCCACATTTCCTTGGTCAAGGCACGGGGCTTTGCTAGACTCCAAGGAAGCACCCCAGTTAAAATCTGAGCCCACCAAAAACCATACCGTCTACTAACAGCTGACAAGGTCAACAGGTACATGGGGGACCCCCAGACGCAATGTGGAGGGGTGCAGAGAGGTGGGCAGTAGGAACAGCAAGAGTCAAGAAGAGAGGGCTGTGAAGTGATCAGGGAGAGTGGAACCTGTTCCCAGCTTTGAGGAAGACAGAAATTTTAAAAGACAAAAAAGAAGGGTGCAGTGGAAAAGAGCCAGGTGCAAAGAAAATCACAGGGATGGATGTGTAAGAAGGAGGGACCATGTAGGAAAGAGGGAAACAGTGTGGAAAGGTGAGGGAGGGTCTGACTGAGGACAGGGTCTGTGTGTGCCAGCTTCCTCCTGTGGGCAACAGGAGAAACCACCCATAGAAGGAGCCCTGGTTCCAGCCCGGTTCTGCCAGGACCTGCCTGGTCTTAAGCAAGCCTCTAAAGCTTTCTGAGCTGAAATACTGTCTAATAAAAAAAAACACTAGATGACCTCCAATGTTCCTTAAAGAATAGGAGGTTTGAAACCATATTATGCCACACCCTAACACAGCTAATTTTTCATCAATTTGTATTTCCAAGATGACATGCTTCAACAACCTCTTGCTGACGCTGCATCTGACAAAGTATGAGGGTAACCATAATTTAATAGAATATACAGGAAACAACCTGACTCCTCCCACCCCTTGCTAACTTTCACTAACTTATTTGTGTGTCTATTGCATATTAACCTACCCCCTCTCTCTGTTATGTACTAAGCTCTTTTAGGGCAAAAACCCATCTAACATTTTTCCTATAATTCTTTAACCACTCAGAGTTCTTGGGTGCAAACAACAGAAACCAGTTCCACATACCTTAGGATAAAAATGAATTAAGAGAAAGATAAAGAACACAGGAACAGTCTTATCAGGACACCATTCTAGCAGGGCTACCACTGATCACTAGCCATTACCACAACTGGACTCCTGGCTCTGCTGCTTCCATGAATGATCTCAAGCCCCATCCCACCCCCACGTGTTTGCACCATTCCCTCCAGATTCAAACTCCTGTGACACAGGGATCCAAGAGGCTGCATCGAGTTCATCCAGTCATGTGTCTGCAATTTCCTTCAACTTCCACAGCAACAACACATGATCACTCTAGAAATGAAGGGAGTTCAAAGCTAGACAATCCTCCAAATGGCAAATGTCCAGTCCAGTCTATACTCTCAAAGAACGTGAGCTATTACCTCAAAAGATAGGTGAAGTTAGGGGAGAAAAATTAGAAATCTCCCAAAAAAAAAAAGGTCCCCTACACCTCTCCTCAACTCCTCAACCTAGAAACTATAATTGGTTTTTAGTCTGCCAACCAAGTCTCCAATGTTAAACTGCAGGCAGAGCTCTTCAGTGGACCATATGTGTACAATGAGTAATAAATACACTTTGTCCTCATCAAGGCAGCAGACTTGATCACTAGGTCAACACTCCAGAGCACTGAGCCACCCCTTATTCACCTGCCTGGTCTGTCCCAGTTCAGCTGAGAATCTAGTAAGGGTTACACATCACTATCTGATATCCTAGGAACATGTGCTGACAGCCATGCTTTACAACATCTTTCCAAACCTTTTTGACTATGATCCACAGTAAAAAAATGTATTTTATAGCATATTTGTGTATATATGTGTGTGTGACAAAAAATTAGTTTCACAGAAAGATAGCCTTACTAAACACAATTCATTCTATTTTCTATTCACTATTTTCTTCTATTTAATACATTTTTAAAATGCTAAACAAGACCCTCAAAACAGATTTGAGTCCACTAATGAATAACAAACCAATTTGAAAAACACTGGTTTAAAGGACTCTACAAGATTACCAACAATACTTACTTTATATTCACTGTTTATATTGTCTTTTTTAAAAAGATTTATTTGAGGGGCACCTGGGTGGCTCAGTCATTAAGCATCTGCCTTCAGTTCAGGTCATAATCCCAGGGTCCTGGGATCGAGCCCCACCTTGGGCTCCCTGCTTGGTGAGAAGCCTGCTTCTCCCTCTCCCATTCCCCCTGCTTGTGATCCCTCTCCCGCTGTCTTTCTGTCAGATAAATAAATAAAACTTTTAAAAAAAATAAAAAGATTTGAGAGCAAGAGAGTGAGAGAGCACACACAAAGGTGGGGAGGGGCAGAGGGAGAGGGAGAGAATCAATCATCAAGCAGACTCCCCACTAAGTGTGGAGCCCAATGTGGGGCTCGATCCCTTGACCCCAAGATCATGACCTGAGTCAAAATCAAGAGTTTAGGGCGCCTGGGTGGCTCAGTTAGTTAAGCGACTGCCTTCGGCTCAGGTCATGATCCTGGAGTCCCGGGATCGAGTCCCACATCGGGCTTCCTTCTCAGCAGGGAGTCTGCTTCTCCCTCTGACCCTCTTCTCTCTCGTGCTTTCTATCTCTCATTCTCTCTCTCAAATAAATAAATAAAATCTTTAAAAAAAAAAAAGTCTCTTAAAAAAAAATCAAGAGTTTATATTCAATGTGTATACCTTCCCCAGTTGAACATAAAACACTGAAATGTATTTCATCTGAAATTTCTGACTCCCAGAAGATCATTCCTCTTTTCCCACACTGTTAGCATATCCCAAACAGCCACACTGAGATCCACTGTACAATGCCACACTCATAGTCTTTGTTTCACAATATAGTTTCTTCTCCCAGAAAGCTCTTCAGTTGGTTACCTTCAAAACCTATATAAATGATGCCAGAGATTGAGAAAACACAGAAAATATATCCACAGAGCACAGAAGGATCCATGCTTTAAATTTTGCCAATAACCACTATTCTTAAAAACCCTGATTTATTCTCATAATCCCCAGTTTCTAACTTTACAATCACAGTAAAGTTTATGCTTTGCAGGAACCGAAAGAGCTCAAAATCCACTCTGTTTATTTCTCATCTATGCAAAATTTTCCATATATTTCATGTAGACAACCATTATGAATGGACAGAAGAGTTCAGTGTATGGCCACCAATGGGAATTTTTGGGGAGTGGGAGTTAACACAGGTCTTGAAGGTTTAGATGATAGGTGGTATATACCATGGATTTGATTAGGAGTCCTTTGTATCAACTTTAATTATATTTCCCTACATAAACTGAAAAAGGTAAACAGATACAGCTGCCTTTTCTTAAGATAAATGCTCACTTTATATTCTGCAAAACTCAATGAAACGTTTTTTGCACCCTGTCCCAAACACATCCACAGCATGACTCTATTCATAATTCTTTTATCAAATAGCCTTTGTCTTACAGACAACACTTGAATTTAACCAAACTGTCATCCATCTCAATGCAAACTATTTAGTGGCAATGCCTGGTCATCATTCATTACATTTATTTATTATTTTTTTTTTTTAAAGATCTCTTTATTGGGATGCCTGGGTGGTTCAGTTGGTTGGGCATCTGCCTTTGGCTCGAGTCATGATCCCACGGGGTCCTGGGATCAGGTGCTGTGTCAGGTTCCCTGCTCAGCAGGGAATCTGCTTCTCCCTCTACCCCTCCCCCTGCTTGTGCTCGTGCTCTCTCTCTCTAATAAATAGAATCTTAAAAAAAATAATAATTTAAAAGATTTATTTACTTGAGAGAGAGACACAGAGCATGGGCATGGGGAGAGGCAGAGGGAAAGAATCCCCAACAGACTCCCCATTGAGCCCAGTGCCTGACAGGGGTCTTGACCCCACAACCCTGAGATCATGACCCCAGCTGAAACCAAGAGTCAGATGCCTAACTGAGTCACCCAGGCACCCCCATTCATTTCATTTAATTTTCCTGCTGGAAAGCAGGGGGAGAGCAGTACAGACTCCAACTATGGAGCTTCTTGTATCTCTCCTTTCAAGGGAATAAATATGTAGAGAGGGGAGGATAACCTGCTAAAACTATTATAGAGACAAATATTATGATAGGATGTTGATGACTAATTGGACTAAACAGAAAAATACAAACATAATAACAACTATGAGAAATAACCCACTCCTAGACATCATTCATGTAGTCATTATAAACAAACAAAACTCATCATGAAAAGCCTATGATATACAGGTGTGTGGAAAGAAAAGAGTGCAAGAAAAGATTTATCACTGGGGCGCTTGGGTGGTTTAGTCGTTAAGCATCTGCCTTTGGCTCAGGTCATGATTCCAGGGTCCTGGGATCGAGCCCTGCGTCGGGCTCCCTACTCGGTGGGAAGCCTGCTTCTCCCTCTCCCACTCCCCCTGCTTGTGTTCCCTCTCTTGCTGTCTCTCTGTCAAATAAACAAAATCTTTAAGAAAAAAAAAACTTTAAAAAATTAAAAAAAAAAGATATATCATCAAAGAAGAATGTGACAAGGTAATAACACATGATTAATTGCCAAACACAAGACATACCCAACCAAGGCAAAAGAGCACGTTCACAGAAGGTGTGAAGGGGGCTGGTGTAGTTAGTCCAATCCAGAAGGCTTTGTGGAAAACTAGCATGTGGAGTCAAACATTTAGGTCAAGAAGACTAGAACCAGAACAGTGGCTCTGCCACTTAGTAGCTGGGTTCAAGTTACTTTTTAATTTTCTGTGATTGTTTTCTCATTTGAAAATAAGGATAAGAGTAATTATTTTTCAGGACTGTTTTAAACTCTGTGAGAGGGGTACCTGGGTGACTCAGCTGGTTAAGCGTCTGCCTTCAATTCAGGTCATGATCTCAGGGTCCTGGGATCGAGCCCCGCATCGGGCTCTCTGCTGAGCAGTGAGTCTGCTTCTCCCTCTCCCTCTCCCTCTGCCTCTGTGATCTCTCTCTCTCTCAAATAAATAAAATCTTTAAAAAATAAATAATGAAGTCTGTGAGAAATAATACATATAGGTCTTGTGAACAACTGGCCCACAGTAGACATGTAATAGTATGATGATTATGGAGAAGGTGGCATTTGAACTGGGCCTTTCAGGATGGGGAGATACAAATAGGATGAGAACAGGACCTTACACCACACACAAAAATAGACTCAAAAGGATGAAAGACCTCAATGTGAGACAGGAAACCATCAAAATTCTTGAGGAGAACACAGGCAGCAACCTCTTCGACCTCAGCGGCAGCAACTTCTTCCTAGACACATCATCCAAGGCAAGGGAAGAGCAAAAATGAACTACTGGGACTTCATCAAGATAAAAATCTTTTGCACAGCAAAGGAAACAGTCAACAAAACCAAAGACAACCGAAGGAATGGGAGAAGATATTTGACATATCAGATAAAGGGCTAGTAACCAAAATCTATAAAGAACTTATCAAACTCAACACCCAGAGAACAAATAATCCAATCAAGAAATGGGCAGAAGACATGAACAGACATTTCTGCAAAGAAGACATCCAAACGGCCAATAGACACATGAAAAAGGGCTCAACATCACTTGGCATCAGGGAAATCCAAATCAAAACCTCAATGAGATACCACCTCACACCAGTCAGAATGGCTAAAATGAACAAGTCAGGAAACGACAGATGTTGGCGAGGATGTGGAGAAAGGGGAACCCTCCTACACTGTTGGTGGGAGTGCAAGCTGGTGCAACCACTCTGGAAAAAAGTATGGCGGTTCCTCAAAAAGTTGAAAATAGAGCTACCCTACGAACTAGCAGTTACACTACTGGGTATTTACCCCAAAGATACAAATGTAGGGATCCAAGGGGCACGTGCACCCTAATGTTTATAGCAGCAATGTCTACAATAGCCAAACTATGGAAAGAGCCAAGATGTCCATCGACAGATGAATGGATAAAGAAGATGTGGTATATATACACAATGGAATATTATGCAGCCACCAAAAAACCCCAAAATCTTGCCTTTTGCAACGACGTGGATGGAACTAGAGGGTATTATGCTAAGTGAAACAAGTCAATCAGAGAAAGACAAGTATCATATGATCTCACTGATATGAGGAATTTGAGAAATAAGGCAGAGGATCATAGGGGAAGGGAGGGAAAAATGAAACAAGACAAAACCAGAGAAGGAAACAAACAGTAAGAGAGTCTTAATTTCAGGAAGCAAACTGAGGGTTGCTGGAGTGGAGGGGGCTGGAGGGATGCGGTGGCTGGGTGATGGACTTTGGGGAGGGTATGTGCTATGGTGAGCGCTGTGAATCATGTAAGACTGAGGAATCACAGACCTGTACCCCTGAAACAAATAATACATTATATATTAACTAAATAAATAAAAGTTCTGCTTTAAAAATAAAAAAAAAATAAAAAAAGAATAGGAGCTGACTGAGGGGAACATTCCAAATAACAGAAACATGAAGAAACAGCAAAAGAAGGAAAGGGGGGAGTCTTTCTTGGGAGACTAAACAGAAAGTCCGTGTAGAACAGAAAGAAATGAGGAAAGGAAGAAAGCTGAGGTTGATTTACAGTGGACCACAAATGCCAACTAAAGAGTCTGGACTTTCCTATGAGGAGAGGATGCCCAAGAAGAACTCAAATCCCCAGATTCAGATGAATTCCTCTGAAGCAAGAAAGTCCCCTGGTATGTGAATGTGTTCTGTGTTGGGCAGGGAGG
This sequence comes from Zalophus californianus, assembly GCF_009762305.2. Lineage (NCBI taxonomy): Eukaryota > Metazoa > Chordata > Mammalia > Carnivora > Otariidae > Zalophus > Zalophus californianus. The sequence continues at coordinate 53,216,455 of NC_045598.1, forward strand.
AGTGTCTCAGACACAAGAAGTGATGAAAAAGGGCACACGGACACCTGAAATTCATTGTGGAAAAGTAATATCCTTATTTTAAACTACTTGAAATAAATCAACCAGTCCTTCATGGATGTATAGGACTGGACACTGAGACTCCCCATCCCTCTTCCCTTAGTTTGAACATCCAGGACAATAAAAACTAGCAGACAAAATAGTCCCAAACACTGTTACTGGTAAGAGCTAGTTTGAATATTCATTTGGGAGATTCATGCTCTACCTCATCTTACTACGGGCACACGCACACAACTTTAAAAAAAAAAAAAGAAGCTAGAGGTTTTCTTCTGCGAATTACATTGTGAATGAGTCAGAAAAAAACTTTCCCATTGCTTGTGTCCTCACGGCTGAAGTGCCTGGCTGGGACATTTACTAACAGCACTGGGGGAATCAACATTCTGCTGTGGTGATTCACCCTCCTCCAGGGTACAGTCCAAGGGAGGAGTTCATAGCACTACCCTTGGGAGTCACTCTGAATTATTTTTGTAACATCTTGTCCTTGGATGAAAGGGAACACAGTGTCAGAAATACGAGGCCGGGAGGTCATCTATTACTCAGTGGAGTTGTTTACGCAGACCTGTTTCCCTATTACCCAGAATTCAGTGTTTTTGATAATGACAAACAACGTACCCATGTTTCCAGAGAGCTAAATATAGAATTCACAAAAACCATGTCAAATGGAAATTAATCTGCCTTTGATAATTCAGAAGACCATATCAGACCTTCTTAGGCCTCAGAATCATGATTTTGACCAATTTTCATTTCACAAAACTATGAGGGGTGGAATGGGGCGGGGGGAATCCTGTTAGTGGAATTTGCATAAACCAGGTTCCTTGTACTATCATCCATTTAAACAGATAGTCTTCATGAGCTTGCATGAATGTTTTATCAGCTCACAGATGATGTGTGTCCAGCCAGGTGTTCCCTGAACATTTCTGGCCTTGGCCAAAAGAAATGTGTTTGTCCAATGCATTATTACACCTGTACACATAGCTAATAAGTAGTAGAAATGTAGCACAAACCTGGTCCTGAGATGCCAAATCTCATGAATCCTACATGGCATGAAAATAAATATCAGTGAAGGAACCTCTGCCTTTTTAGCCTTTCTCCCAACGAATGCATAAAAAGCAAAGTTGGCCTAACTGTTCATAACCATTAACTAATCAAAATCAATACAAAGTCAATAAACACACAATCAATAAATATAATTATATACTTTTTACAGCTTACAAAGTATCTTCCATACATGATGTCCATTAATCCTCACAATAAGTTTAAATATCATTCCTCTTATTTTACTCATAAGCAAACTAAGGCCTACAGATACTAAGTGACTCGTGAAAGGTCTAAAGAAAAAATGACAAATGATCATGGTGAAAGGGTCATATTTTACCAATAGTCAAATTAAAATAACAGGATGCCATTTTTTATCCATCTAATCAGTAAAGGTCATGTAGTTGTTTTTAAATGCAAATTCAAGCCTGGATTAAATAGATATATAAATTACTGTCATGTTCAAACTATAAAAGTTATTTGGACTCATGTTAATAAAAATATACATTCAACGATACAGACAGATATCACTGAAAAGCAAAAGTTCCTCCCTCTATTTCCCAGAGATAACCACTATTCAGTTCTTGGTGCAACCTTCCTTGAGGACAATTTGGCCCCACATGTCAATCTGTATTTAAAAATCCTCATGTTTTGATTCAGCAACCCCACAATATATTAATGAAAAAAGCAGGTTACACATAGCATGTAGAGGATAGGCCCAGCTATGTTGCATAGACACATGCATACATTCCTAGAGAGAGAAAAAAGATGGAGGACGGGAAGGACACAATAAGAACATAATAATGAAAATAAATAAATAAATAAAAGCAGGTAAGAGCATGGGAAAAAAAATTACTTGTGTTAACAGTGATTATTTCAGGTGCTTGTGGATTTAGGATTAGTTCATTTTGCACGCTTTTTAACATTTTCCAAGTATTCTATGACAACTATGTGTTACTACTCAAATCAGGGGTGGGGGGTGGAAATAATTCCCTCAGGTTACACAGGGAGTTGGGGGTTGGGACTCGGATCAGGAGAGCTGATTCCTAGTCCACTATTTAGGCCATCAAAAATACGTCACTCTGCCTGCTGTAATTTTAAAACAGTTCAGAGGTTACTAATGACCAAAAGCAATTAAGAGATGTGACAAGGCAAAATGTAATTATTTGCTAATGAGTGACAGAGATACTAAATACTATGATTTCAGAGGAGAAAGAGATCATTCTAGCACAGAATGATTCCACAGGCCTCATAAGTCAGAGATCTGGACAGGTAAAGAGAAGTGTGCTCCATTCCAGGTGAAGATAAAGGTGTGATCCCAGGCAGCAGGCAGAAAATCAGCAAGCCTCCACTGGGGGCAGTTGGCAGAAGACTCATCCACGTTCACGCAGAGGCAGGAGACAAGACTGAGGTGTAGGCTGAGGTCAGACTGAGATGGATGGGATAGCAGTGCGGCGGACAGAGGTCCTGGGACTCACAGGCTGCTTACACGTCCAACTGGTAAGCCCCACTCATTGTTAACTGCTTTGTCTTCCTCCACTTCTCTCCATCATTCTATGATTTCTTCCTCAAATTAGGGCAACAGTCTCCTGAAAAGTTCCCACCGTCCTTCTCATTTCCTCTATTCCTGTCTCCATAATGTAGCCAGTCATATTTCTAAACTGCAAATCTAAAAACCTTATGCTTCCTCTTTCCTACTCTCTTAGGAAAGATAGCCTTCGAGGCCACTTGTGATCTAACCTTCTATGGCTTACCACCATTTGTACCTGGACTCCAGCTGTGCTGAAGTTATGCAGGCAGGCTTCCCTGACTGGACCCATCTGTCAGGTCAAGGCATCATCACAGCATCCTATGCTTACCTTTACAGCAGCATTTATAATCCTGTTCTGTAACTGTCTAGAGAATCGTGTCTTCTCCACTGTCTGTGAGCTCCCTGAGAGCAGGGACTGTAGCTGTTATCAGGCTAGGTGTAGCACCAAACAACGGTACCTAGTGTATAGCAGACAGTCAATAATTACTTGTGGAAGGAATCCTTAAACATTTCCTTTTCTAGGATGCCTTCCCTGACCATCCTCACTTCCCTCCAGAAGTACTCACCTAGTCTGTGAACACAATATATCAGTCTGCATTTTAAACTTTTGTAACATTAAATGTGTAGTTATATGCCTAACTGAATTGTGAAAAACAATTCAACTTTGTATTTTTTAATCTTCCCCTCACCATGGTACCCATGAAGGAGCTCACAGCTAATTCTTCTTTCTCATAAGGAAAAATATACTCTGAGATTTCTCAGTGTGCTGGGAGTTGCCTAGGATGGAAATGATAAAGTCAAATAGGGTACATCAAATCAATTCAATTGGACCAACAAGTGGAAAAACTCAAGGTCACAGTAGGTATGGACCAAATGTTGATTTCTGTTACAGAAGAATGACAAATTGTAAACCAAAACTACAGACAAAGTTTTAAAATATTCTGTTAACTTACAATTACATTGCCCCACCACATGTAAAAGAATGAAACTGGACCACACTTAACACCACACATAAAAAACAACTCAAAATGGATTAAAGACTTAAACATAAGACCTGAAACTATAAAACTCCTAGAAGAAAACATAGGCAGTAAGCTCCGTGACATTAGTCTGGGAGATGAGTTTTTTGGATTTGACACCAAAAGCAAAGGCAACAAAAACAAAACCAAACAAGTGGGACTGCATCAAACTAAAAGGCTTCTGCATAGCAGTGGAAACCATCAACAAAATGAAAAGGCAACCTACTGAATGGAAGGAAATATCTGCAAATCATGTATCTGATAAGAGATTAATATCCAAAATATAAACAAAACTCATACAACTCAATAGCAAACAAAAAACAAAAACAAAACAAAAAAACCCAAAAGACAAAAACAAAAAACAAAATACCAACCAATCCAATTATGAAGTGGACAGAGGCTCTGAATAGACATTTTTCCAAAGAAGACATACAGATGGCCAAAAGGTACGTGAAAAGGTACTAAATATCACTCAACAGAGAAATGCAAATCAAAACCACAATGGGATATCACCTTATCTCATCTGTTAGGAGAGCTATTATCAAAAGGATGAGAAGTATGTGTTGACGAGGATGTGGACTAAAGGCAAACCCTTGTATACTGTTGGTGGGAATATAAAGTGGCATAGCCACTATAGAAGACAGTTTGGAGGTTCCTCAAAAAATTAAAAATAAAACTACCATATGATCCAGCAATTCCACTTCTGGGTTTTTATCAGAAGGAAACAAAAACACTAACTCAAAAAGGCATCTTCACCCCACATGTTCATAGCAGCATTATTTACAATAGCCAAGATATAAGTGTCTATTGACTAATGAATGGATAAAGAAAATGTGATATATACATATATATTCAAACACGCATATAGTGGAATATTATTCAGCCATAAGAAAGAGGGAAATGAATGCCTTTGTGACAACATGAATGTTTCCAGAGGGAATTACGTTAAGTGAAAAACGTCAGAGAAAGATAAATACTGTATGATCTCACTTATACATGGAATCTAAGAACAACAACAACAACAACAAAAACTGTACTCAAAAATACAAAGAACAGACTGATGGTTTTGGTGGTTGTTGGAGGCGGGGGGGGGTAGGCGAAATGAGTGAAGGTGGTCAAAAGGTACAGATTTCCAGTTATAAGTACTGTGGATGTAATATACAGCATGGTGACTACAGTTAACAATACTGTATATTTAAAGTTGCTAAGAGAATAAATCTCATTTTAAGTTCTCATTTTAAGAAAAAGTTTTTAACTGTGTGGTGGTGGATGTTAACCTATTGTGGTGATCATTTCACTATACACACACACACACACACAGATCTCAAATCATTATGCTGTACGCCTAAAACAAATATGCCGATTATACCTAAATAAATAAAGGAATAAACAGATGAATGAATGAACAATCTCTGTCGACCTGAGACTGGAAGTATAAGCAACACGTTAGAAATGTAAAGAAAAAAATGTGGAAAATGACAATAAAAGTTTGCAAGAATTCAAAAATAAATAGCTCCTATCTCCTACTGCTGCTAGTATCATTAAGTCCTTGTGAGGGATAAAAGGACTATGGAGTTGCTACCATGACCACAGCTCTAAATGACACCTTTTGTCATGGAAGTTATGGTAACACGATCTACTTATGTTCTAGTCCACACAACTGACTCAGGGTCAGAAATCACGTCCAATATATCTACATCCTACAGATCATCACAATCAAAATCTAACTTAGGTTCTCTCTCTCTCCTCTCACATCCCATGCTCTTAGAAAGTCACCAACTTGACTACAAGTTCCTGGAGGGCAAGAATAAGATCTCTTCTCAAAAGCACCAAGGCATAACTGGCAGAGTGTGCTGACACAAATAATATATGCTGAGATGCTACAATGTGTCAGGCACTGTACTAGATGCTATGGTTATAGTGAAGAACAAGAAAGACAAATTTCTTTAATACAGAAACAGATATAATTTTTTTAAATGCTGGTTTTGTCAATGAATCTACCTGAACCAGAAAGTGTCACAGCCAGGAATGCTATCAGTTATTAATTCATTCAACCTACTCTTACTTATATTATAAATGTGGACGAAGACCAAGAGAAGTTAAGCAGCAAGCTCAAAATAAATGTAAGGATTACACTAAATCATCTACCCAAACTGTTTTCTGAAACCTTGTATTTCTGTGCAATGATAGTAATTGTTTTATACACATACTGCCCAGAAAGCAAGGAGAAGTGGAGGCCCATAGTGAAATAGTTGGGGAAACACCAGCTAAGCAAAGTTAAACAGGATCTTTAACAGCAAGAACGCTTGGTCTTATACATTAATAAGTGTAATGAGTCTCCAACTTTTGCAAAATTATTTGACCCAGGGACTTCTTTTTTAATGGACTATACATTTGGAAAAATCTGAATCAGATGATCTCCATGCTCTCTTTCACTTACCAAATTCTACAAGTTTATCTAAGAGTATCCATCTCAGAAATCCATCCTTCTTTCCTAGGCAGATAATTTAATATACCAGATTCTTCAGAAAAGGCACTCATTCATTCATCCATCCATCCATCAACCCCTTATATTCATATTCTCTGTCCCTCTGTCTCTCTTCACACATGTCCTCTCTCATGTTCTAAAACTGGAGAGACACAAGCATAGGAATAAAATCTAGGATTTCAATTTAATCAGGTCAGACAAAAAAGGCACTCATAAAAGTGAGGGGGAATGGGGCATTTTTGCAATGTCATCTCCAGCAGGCATTCTGGAAGGTAACCCCTGGGAAAAGTTACACTTCCCTATTACTCAATAACCCAAATACCTGGGGAAGGTCCTTGTGATTCCGATTTAGCAGGTGGGCACAAAGAAAATAACCCAAGGAGAAAGGGGAAAACAAAACAAAACAAAACAAAACAAAAAAACAAACAATAACTGAGTGAACGGTGGAGGTGCCTATCCCCAAATCTGCCCCAAACGAACCTCTGCCTTTATTTGCCTCGGCCTTGCTTCTTTCTCCTCTGACCCACTTGATTTTCCTGTTTTTATCCCCCATTTTTTTGCAAGTCTTCTCTTTCACCATGTGACTGTATAAGTTATACGACACACTGGCAACGTGCCACAGAGTCTTCCCAGAAGAGAGCCCACTTTTCAGGAAACCCTGCCTCATTCCCACTGAAGGGAAAATGATAGAGAAGGGGGTGGGGGCAGGCAGAGAGCAAGATGATGCCAAGCTCAAACAGCCTACTAAGATCTGAGAACTCAGGCAGATATCTGTTCACAAAAACAGACAACTCCAGCTGTATCCAGTTCGTATGGAGTATACACACATGATTTTTATGCATGAGTATACCTCTACATCTGTCGATATCAGTGTTAAATATTTTTTACTATTATAACCCTGTTAAGGGTAATAGTTCATGATCCCTTGGCTGTGAATTTATTTTCTTGAACTTATAAAAACAGAAATAACCATATTTAAAGCATAAATCATGTTACAGACCTCTTGTAAAGTCTTCCAAACGTCGTCCCCATACCCACCCCCCTCTTCCCTCAGTTACGTAACCTACACACTGCGATCCTCTGCTATATACCAAAATCACACACACCTCACCCAATCCCATAACAAATAGATTTTCAGAAGAAAAGTCAAGTAGGAAAATGATTTCCCTACGTAACTTCCCCTACTCCTATGTTTATTCATGCAATTAAGCAGTACATTTTCAGTGTGTGTTCATGTATAGTATCTTACACAATCTCTATAACAATTTTGAGAGAGAGAGAGAGGTCAGGTTCTAGCACCCTCATTTTCAGAGGGTGGCACCTCCTCCATTTCCCTGTCTCCAAACTGTGGGTGGGCCCCAGGTCTCAGACCTTATCTTCACACCTTTTCTCTCACCACACTCACAAACACAGCAATCACCCCCAGCTGCATGACTTACATGCTGACCATCTCCAAACTTACCTCTCAACTTCCATCTCAAATACTCAATTACTTCTTCAACCTCTCTAATTAGGAGTTTAATAAGCATTTAAAGCCCATATAAAAAATGACACTTGATTCCTGAAACACCACAAACCACTCCCCTTCTCCTCCTCAGTGTTCAACATCTCAGTAAATGCCACCACTACTCAACACGTCGTTCAAGCAAGAAAACCCAGAGGTAAGCCTTGACATAGCTCTTTCTCTCACATCCCACATCCAAACCATTACCAATTCTGTGTTAGCTTCAAAGTAATTCACACATCCAACAACTTCTCACCACCTTTACTACTCAGCGACCACCTCCTTAACACAAACAATCAAGAAGGCAGAGGCTGTGTCAGCTTTTTTCTATGTTGTACCTGCCATGTTCTGACACACAATACATGCTCCAGAGTTAATGAGTAAATGAATATTGGCTCAGAGAGGTGACAGGACTCACAGAGTAAGTTAATGACAAAAGTCAGGGATCCACATTCGTAGGATATCTTTCATCCTTGTATGTGTTTTTCTTTTCCCTTTCACCTTTCTTTCTCAAATGCATGTACTCAAAACTGCCTTTCCAACAAACCTCTACTCTAAGCAGTGGGAAATGCATACAAAGGAGAGGCATGTGTGGGGATCCAAAGTACAGTAAACTTTCCAGTTATTCCTTTAAAATTGAGTCTGTGTGGTAAAGCAGTGTAAACAGTTTGAGAGAGTAAAAGTGATGATGGGGGATGGAACCAGTTCAGAGGCTGCTGTAGCCTAACCCCAATTCTGAACTGAAAATATCAGGACAGAGGTCCGGCGTGGGGGTACCTCTATGAAATTAAGTGATATAATACATATATCTCTCTAAATGCACTGACATATTCCTCCTGATGTCCTTAAAGAATAGCTATTAGAAAATGAAAAGGCTGGGCTCTGAAGGAAAAGAATAACACTTTTCTAGCATAATAAACCTCCCTGGGCCTTCGTCAGACCTGCAGCAAAGGAGAATTATTTATAAAGAGGGCCAGCCCCATTACAGGTTCTGCTACAATAAATCTCTTTACCTCTCTGAGCCTCAGGTTCCTCAGGTGCAACAAAAGCATACAAACGGGCGCCTGGGTGGCTCAGTCGTTGGGCATCTGCCTTTGGCTCAGGTCATGGTCCCAGGGTCCTGGGATCGAGCCCCACATCGAGCCCCGCATCGGGCTCCCTGCTCCGCGGGAAGCCTGCTTCTCCCTCTCCCACTGCCCCTGCTTGTGTTCCCTCTCTAGCTGTGTCTCTCTCTGTCAAATAAATAAATAAAATCTTTAAAAAAAAACCAACCATACAAATATGTTAGGAGTGTACTCACAGCCCTAACATGCCAGGATTCCCCTATTTTATGAAATTGAGCCCCTGAGAAGACACAGGAGCTACCTCCAAATGCAAAAAAACATGCTAGTGAAATGCACACATTCCTTTACTACCAGACAGTAAGCCCACAAAAAAGCTAGGAAGCCTCAGCTCATACCAAAGTGTATCCGCTGACTGAAATGTATCAGGATCCTTACTACGCTATTCCCATCAGCCTAAACCCATCTAAATGAGATTTTCCCAGGTTAGGTCTGGAGACATGTTCAAAAGTATTTAGCATTGCACCATCTGTCCAAAATGAAACTAAAGAAAAAGAATAATGATGAAGTAAGGGAGACTACTGACCTCTTTAACAGAAGATTTCTTTAAAAATGTCCATTTATCTCTAAATAGTATTGGTAATGCAAAGTGAGGTCAAGTCAGCACGGCTCAGGTTAAAACATTCTTCACTGTAATCACAAATAATTTTTTATCAAATCCTTAAACATAGAACTTCTATTAAGCCCAGTTTAGCCTTATTAAGGCTAGTTTTTTTGGTCCTTACTTTCATGGTAGTGATCCTCTCAAAAAGACATGTATACTGGGCTGTATCCTTATTAATTTTAACATGATAAGGATCTTTCTACTGAGCTACCACTTGCACGTCCTCTATATTCCTTTGTATATATTCCCCTATTCAAGCTTTCAACGTATCCAGGCAAGTATTCCTCCCAGTTGGTCCAATTAGAAGTTTTACTATGCAGGTGGAAGAAGAAAATATTAATTATGTTTGCTTAAATTAGTGCATTAGGGAAAAGGTCCCAAAGACCTTAGAGTAGAAGCAGGTAGCTAAGGCTCCTATCTTTCCCAGTATTAATGTTTTTACTCCTTTTACTAGCAAAATTCCATTTAAATAATCTTAGTCAGACATTCAAATTGCTGCACTTCATTCCAAGCTTGCTAAAATGGAAGCATATGCCAAAAGTCTTCAGAAATACAATATACTGTATGTTCATGGCATACATACACATCTTGTTTAAATAAACATTCAGTGTAAATATAAACTTGTTAGTTCCGAATGTTTGTGTCCCCCCAAAAGTCACATTGGAATACTAACACCTAATGTGATGGTGTCAGGAGGTGGGGTCTTTGGGGTGATCAGGCCATGAGGATGGAGCCCTTATGATTAGTATTACTGCTCTCATAAAAGAGATACCCCAGAGCTCCCTAGCCCTTTCTGCAATGTGAGGATACAATGAGAAACATGTGACCCTGAAGAGGTCCCCCATCTGACTGTGCTGGCGCTCTGAGATCTTGGACTTCCAATCTACAGAACTATGAGAAATACATTTCTGTTGTTTATAAACCCCTTAAGTCTCTGGTATTTTGTCACAGCAGTCCAGTGGACTAAGGTAAACCTCTATGTATAGGTGAAGTTGTGTAATTCTTCAGATCGAAAATCAAGCAAGTATTAAATTCCCTGATGAGGTTACAGGTTTCACCAAGCTCTATTCATCAAAAGCCCAGACCACTGAATCATGACTGGTGACATAGGAGACACGAATAAGTGGTTGCTGAGTGAACAAATGAATGACTGAGCCAATGAATAAATGAACAAAGGACACAAGAACTGAGCTTTACTGCTGTCTAGCATTATGCTAGCTACTGCCGTGTTTTTCTTTCTCCTTCCTATTATTAAACTACTGAAGTGCAGTGTAAGGTATTCCGATCAAATTTAATGTTTTAATTTGTTTTTCTCCAAGTTACATCTTGGTATTTGATGGTCTTTTTCTTTTCCTGGTTTGAGGGTAGCTGGTAGCTGGTTAGCAGGGGGCTACTTCACATGGGAGCTGCCTGATAAGCAAGATGGCACATGCATACCGCTTGGTCTGAGGTGATGAGGAAGAGGGGGTCCCAGAGGCAAAAAGGTTGAAAGCAGATGCGGGTACAGTGCTTCACAGAGGGGAGAAGACAATGCAGAAGGGAAAGTGGCTGGTGATCAAATACAAAAAACCTAAAGGTTTTAGGATTGAAAGGGAGGGAGAAGACAAGACCAGGAAGGAACAGTGGATAGGAACAATGAAGTTGAGAAAACTGAAAGAGAAACTAAAAGATACAGAGGGAGAGATGAGGAGAGACACTATCATGAAAAGCACATCCTCATCCAGGTTGTATTCTGAAGATTCAGTCTTTATCTATCCTCAGTTAATGCTGTGCTATACCAGTTTTGATTCTTTGTCCAAGGGCTAACATATAAAAGGTGATGTATTTTATTTAGCCGTTATTCTTGTGGGAGGGAGATGGCTTCTTTGGTAGGATGGTGCATCAATGTATACTCGTTATTACTCAGAGGTAATACAGGTCTTTGCCACAAAAGCTTTGGCCTTCTCAACTCTCAACAGTTCCATGAAAATAATGTTGAAACTATATGCTGTCTTTACATTTGTTATTTAACCTCTGACTTAACCCACAAGATTCCAAGGCAGTTTATAAGTATTTAATAAGACAAAAATATATCAAAAATAAAAATAAGGGCACCTGGGTGGCTCAGTCAGTTAACTGTCTGACGCTTGGTTTGTCTCAGAGTCATGATCTTGGGGCTGTGGGATCGAGTCCCACGTCAATCTCTGCACTCAGTGCAGAGTCTGCTTGAAATTCTCTCCCTCTCCTTTTCCCTCCCCCTTTGCCTCTCTCCCTGCTTGCACTGTCTCTCTAAAATAAATAAAATCTTTAAAAATAAATAAAATAAAAATAAAAACCCAGGCCCAAGGAAACACTATGTTATTTGAAATAATATGTTATAATATTATAATATGGAATAAAAAGTCAAGATGAAGTGAAAGTTATTTGCAAACCGCAGCTTTCTAAACAGATGAGCCATGGATTTGGCTCCTAGTTTCCTAAGGGTCAAAAAGAAAAGGGAAACAACGAAATACATTATTTTCATTGTCAAAAGGGGCAAAGAAAATGCACCAGTTACTTAAGAAATGGAAATTCTTTTCTGGTCTTAGCTCTAAAACAAAATTCTCCTGAGGAGGGAGGGAGCATTTGAAATTTGATCTCCAGAAGCTTCTGTAGTTCTCCCAATTATTTAGAGATTTATGCTGCACTTGGGAATATCAACATAGGACATTTATATTCCAAAAAATCAAATCAGGACACTAGCCTAAAAACTGTATTTCTCTTTGTTTTTTAGTATTTTTCCACAAAGCCATTTCCCCCTCTGATTCCTCTATCTTCTCCTTACACTTAGATATTACTTCCTTAGGACACATCAGAAGTGGGCAATTAAAGTGTCTAAAATGCTAAAACATGAAAAATCTCGAAAATAATTCAAGAGTGGAGAAACAAAGAAACCATTTTTATCCACTGATCAATCTAGTCAGAGAGATGAGATTGACCTAAAAGTGAAGAAAATTACCAGGAGAAATGCTAGATTATTTGGTGAGGGATATGGGGGCTACAGTAATATGGCCAAAAACCCTCCCACTGTGCAGACTAAGAGTCAACAATGGCTGGGTGTTATGAGGACAGGGTGACCAAATAATTTATCATCCCAACTGGGACACCTGAGAGTTAAAGAAGGTGCCATTAATCATGACACCTGATAACAGGCATAAACCAGGGACATCCCAGCTAAACAGGAACATATGGTCACTCTGTGAGCTCATCAGGGCTTTACATTCCTATTGAATAAATTTCCTCATTATACCCCACAATGATACATAAAGGACAGAGAAGGCCAATAATACCCCCTTTTATAGATAAAGAAAGCACATGCCCAAGAGATTAGATAAGTAACTAATTCAAGTTTATAAAGAGAAATATCAGAGCAAACACTCCACCAGGGTTTACTGACCCTTAATACCTTTCCACTAAGTAATGACCTGGAACAGCCAGATATCAGTGATGTGGACCTATCTAAGTTCTTTCTCTTTTCCAGTATCAGTGATAAAAATTGAAGACATTTTCAAATATAGGGGAAAAAATACCTTCCTTTATGCTTGAAATGCAAACATACCTGGGTTTGAGTATTTTGTAGTTCTAAGAGGATTTTTTTTTAACTGTTCTTGATATCACAATTTCCTTGTTACTTCATTTCAAGTAATCTAAACATAGGCAAAGACCCTGGATGAAAACAACACAGATGCATGACAACCTTAAATTCAAAAGTGTCATAAAATTTAATTCAGTTAACTCAGTGAATTCAGGCTCTCCATTTTACTACATTAACAATAATCTGTCTCTGTTCTCTGACCCTAAAATGAGTATTACTGTGCCATCACCTGCCCTACATTAACAGATTATTAGAAAATGTTTTATGAAATGATTGGGTAATAAACAGTCACCTAATCTAGTTATTCTCAAACCCGGCTGTACATCAGAATCACCCGGCAGCTTTTTAAAAATATACTCTTCCATACTATACCCTGGACCTACTGGATCAGGAATCCAGAGAAGAAAAAATTTTAAACTCTTCAGGTGATTCTGAGATCCAGCCCTTCTAATCCCAATCCAACCCAAGACTTCCAAGGTAGACTTCCAAGGCGGATAATACTCCACCCACCCGCAACTACACATCTGTCATTCTTCGCTCTTTGGCAACCCACATGATTTCTTTCTATTGATTTTCTTTTTTCCACTCTGCAATATAGTACTGACAAGCAGCTAAGGACCTGCACAGTGCAAACAGGAAGCTGTAAAGCCAATCCTATTCAGTCTTCCCCCAACACCCTCATAAACATCTTCCGAATTAGCCTATGGAAAGATAATTGTCATAATCATAACAATAAAAACTGACATTTGCGAAGCACCCATCATGCCACTAGTTGTGCTAATTGCTCTGCATGCATGATCTCAATCTCCACATAAACCCTTTAAAATGGGATTACTTCCATCCCCACATCACATTATTGAAGAGGTTAAAACAGCTTTCCCAAGGTGATACTGCTAGGAAGTGGCAGAGCAAGGACTCAAACCTAAATCCCAAGCTCTTCTCAATACACCCACCAACTAACCTAAAGCTATTGAGTCCCCTTTGCCTTCAGGACAGCTGGCTTCCATTCAGGCTGTACATCACAATCCAGGACCTCACTGGGGTCTCAATGGGAAAAGAATCCAAAAAGCTCTTGGATTTTCTAGTAGACCAACTGAAATCTAAACATTAGCATCAGGAAAAGGGAAGCAAAGATCCATTTCTGAAATGTAAACTGCTCCTTATAAAAGTACTTCTGGAAGGAATCAGCAGTCCTTCTGGAAAATGAAACATTTAGACTTTGAAGGTACATCAAAGGTGATTCTTCCATTGTGTAATTTGGGGCTTTCCTCTCTAGCTGGTTGGAGAGAAACAGAATTCAATATTCCAAACGCAATCTCAATCCCAACTATTTCTTTAAGTTGCTCCACTAAAGAAAAATAAAGAAAAAATGGGTTTCCACCTGGATGTGTATGACTGGTGGGTGACCATACAGTTTAGTGTCGAAACTGAAAGACTTTTAAGAGTGAAAGTGGGGTGCTATTCATAATTATCCTGGGAAAATAGACATAAGTGGAATTTATGGTCACCACATTGATGGCAGAATTCAAAGACAACAAAGAAGAAATCAATTGCCATAAACTCACTGAATACTAGGGCTCAGTTTGATTCAATAAATAATAATCCATGTGCCTACTATGTGCCAGCTTCTATGCTAAAAGCTAGTATATGAAAACCAAATCCCTCCAAACCAGAAGGGAGAACTGACCAGTCAACAGTTACAACATGAAAAAGCCAGCCGCAGAACAGTATGTATGACAGGATCCCATCTGGATGGATGGATGGATGGATGGATGCAAGGATGGACGGATGGATACATGGATGGGTGGATGAAGTATATTGAAATGTGGTGCTGTGGGAGCAAAAAGCAGACTCCTCTAACTCCATTTAAGAGTGGATCAGGGGCGCCTGGGTGGCTCAGTTGGTTAAGCGACTGCCTTCGGCTCAGGTCATGATCCTGGAGTCCCGGGATCGAGTCCCGCATCGGGCTCGAGTCCCGCATCGGGCTCCCCGCTCAGTGGAGAGTCTGCTTCTCCCTCTGACCCTCTTCCCTCTCGTGCTCTCTATCTCTCATTCTCTCTCTCTCTCTCTCTCTCTCAAATAAATAAATAAAATCTTTAAAAAAAAAAAAAAAAGAGTGGATCAGGCACGGTTTCACAGGGGAGAGTATCCTGGAGTGGAGATTTGCAGGAAAATAATAGGTACGAAACAGGAGAAGAAACGGGTGGAAAGAGAGACAGCACAACTCAGGCAGAACTAAAAGCATGTGTAAAGGGCACAGATTCAAGAGCATGCAGAGACCCTTCCACGAAAGGCAGGGTGGTATAGTACTTGTGTGGCAGTGGGGCCAGCGGTGGGGCTAAAGTGGTGGGAAAGGTCGACCCTCAATGCCATGTTGAGGAGAAAGGAGTTTACAGTGAAGGTTAGAGGAAGTCAATGACTATTGCATTTGAGAAAGACCAATCTGTATAGGTCATCTTGGGCAAAAGGGAGTTAGAGGGCAGAAAGACCTGCAGTTGGGAGGCAATGCAATGGTCCAAATAAGAAATGATGTTGAGCCAAAGAGCGACAAACATTTAGGAATCCTGTACCTCAGATAAGAGATTCAGAGATAAACAGGATTACTCACTGCCTTATGGAAAGTGGGGTCCAACCGAAGACAAATATAGGGACAATGATATAGGAGACTGACCACAGATAGTTTGAATAAAAGGCTTAAGTTAAACAACAGAATGTTTTTTGACTCTAAACACTTCAAGAACTGCTGAAGAGAATGCCAACACAAAGTTTCAAAGTCATGAAGTCTTGGAACAAAGTAGAAATGAACAGCTGGGGAGAGAAAACCTTTCTGAGACGGCATTACTCAGGACTGACCTCTTTTCTTAAATAGGTTTAAGGATAACGGAGAAATATCTGGAATAATATATTTAAAACACAACTATAAAGTATTGCAACTTGGGGTATGTTGGAGGGGGGAAGGAGTCTTTCCTGAGTACAAGATGACGCATAATACTATTCCATGAAAGAGATATCAGATTTCTAAACCTGATCCAAGTTCAAAACCCACTAATTGGCTATGTGACCTTGAGCCAATTATATTACCTGCCTCTCTTCACTGTAAAATGAGAATACCTACGCCTATACCGTATAGGTTTGTGAAGAGTGCATGAATTATGATTCCTCGTGAAAACGTCTGACTGAACACAAGTGTCCAATTTCATCCCCTCTTGAAACCCAACTAAAATGTGTGTGTGTGTGTGTGTGTGTGTGTGTGTGTGTGTGTGTAAAACAGCAGGTATAGGAAAGCCTTTTTTTGCTTTAAGACCAAAACCACAAATAAGGGAGGGGAAGAGGAGAGGAGAAATGTGCAAATGACTTTTGGAAGCTGGTAATTAGACAGATGTGTAGCAACATAACTTCGATAACCCATGAGAATTTAATCCCACGCAGACAGTGGAAAAGCTGAGAACCAAATAAATGTGTATCACAGAAGCCTCAAGTCACAGGAATTGGAAGCAGCAGCACCTGGGGTAGAAGAGGAAGGCTGGGGAGAGATGTCTGAGAAACAATTCTCTTGCCTACTCCACCCAGCAGAAGTCTAGACTAGCACTGTCCAATAAAATTCTCTGCAAAAATGGAAATGTTCTCTCTGCTCTGCCCAGTATGGTAGCCCCTATTCACATGAGGCTATTGAGAGCTTCAAATGCGACCAGGGCAAATGAGGAACTGACTTCTTAATTTTATATAATGTTTATTAATTTAAATTTAAATGGCAACATGTGGTTAGTGGCTACTGCATTTTAGGGCTGCACAGGTCAAGAGGTTTATTTTCTGGAGAGGATAAGACAGAGGATCCTGGGACTAGAGCGGTCAGGCAAAGCCCAGAGGACCTTCAGCACACACGCACTGTGCACACACATCGAATGCTTAGGGCTTGGATGCTGCAACTTCCACCCTCTTCCCCACATGGCTCCAGACACGCTGGCGGCCACTCTCTGACCTTCCAGGTCAAGAGTGAAATATGGTTTTCTGAAGAATGTTACTATCCCAAGAGAACACACCTAAAGATACTAACACTGGGGGCTCCCCAATTAATGGCCCATTCAAGTCACTCTTTAGTGAAGTTCAAAGTTCACAGGTCCCACACGCATGCTCAGCCTTCTCCTCATGTTTAACCATAAACAGCCAGCCAAGATAAACCAATGTCTGAGGAGAGCCTCTAGCGTAGACAGGAACAAAAGCAACGCAGAATAAACAAAGATTACTTACAGAGAGGAAAAAAAACCTTAAAAAGTAATTAATGTCCTCAGATTGATAAACATTTTAATCTACAAGACATGAATAAGATTCTTTTTAAAGTAACATTTCAAAGAAAAAAGAGCTCTTGATTATTAAAAAGATGACTGCAGAATTGGGGCGCCTGGGTGGCTCAGTCAGTTAAGCATCTGACTCTTGATCTCAGCCCAGGTCTTAATCTCAGTGTCATGAGGGCAAGCCCCACGCTGAACTTAAAAAAAAAAAAAAAGGATGAGATGACCGCAGAAATCAAAAACAGGACTGGAAAAGGGCCATCCGGAACTTTCTAGGTTGATGGAAATGTTCTATACTTTGTTTTGGGTGGTGGTTACATAAGTGTATACAATTGCCAAAACTAAGTGAAATAAACATTTACAATTGTGCACTTTACTGTGTGTAGACCATACTTTTATTTTTTTAAATCTCAATAGAAGGGTTTGAGGATAAAATTTGGGAAACTGCTTAGCAAATAGTTTGAAAATGAGAGAGAAAACATAAGAAAATTAGGACGACCAATCAGAAAATCACACAAGGAGTTCCTAAGGGAAAGACAGAGAATGGAGAAAGAAAACCATCAGCAAGATCATTTAAGAAAGATTTTCCAGGACTGAAGGCTACCAGCTGTCATACTGAAAAGGCCCCAAAATACAACGGATGAGAAGAACTGCTGCGAGTATTACTGGGAACACTAGAAAAACAGAAGGTTCTATAAGCATCCAAAAGAGAATATAACAAGCCAAATTCAAAAGATCAAAAACTGATTTTTTTTTTAATAATTGGGTAGCTTTATAACAGCTGCATGAAGCAAGGAAACAAGTGACAAATGCCTTAAAAATTCTGAAGGGAAACCATACCAACCTAAAAATCTATAACCCGCCAAATTATCAATAAAGTCTAAAGGCGAAATAAAGGCATATTTAGGTATTCAAGATCTTAAAAATTTTACCGGCTATGCACCTTCAAAGAGCGAATAGAGGAGAAGCTCCAAAACAAGAAATAAAGATTAAACACAGAGGACGCAAAGGGAATTCCTAGGAGGACAGAACAGAGATCTCAAGATGAGAGCTGTAGCGAGTCTTTGAGGACAATCCATCCACACCTGGGTAGTGAGATGCAAGAGATGGATATGTTTAGGGCTGTCATCATCAAGATCCTCACAGACCACATCAAGGGACAGAATACCAGATTCCTAACTAAATTTGGCTTTTCTTAATCATGCCCTGATAAAGTTCCTGTTCTTCCCTCATCTCTGAATCAGTAGACCATTTCACCACAGAGAAGTCTCCTGCTGTGGCCTGCACCTGAGAGCTAGGCATAAGCCAGGGTGATCTTAGAAGTGAAAATAAAATATGGAACAGCCCACTACTTTCAGGCTCCCAACAGCTGGACCCATTGCAGTCCTCCCGACATCCCATGTCCCACAAACTCTCTCACAACCTTCCCAGCGACTTTTCCAAAAGTCCCTGCAATCTCTCAACTCCAAAGCCACACTTGACACAGAGCTTTTGTTCCAATTCAGGGGATTAAGAATTCAAACTTGGACCATTAAGCTCTCCTCTTGAGAATGATGGCGACACTGTCCTTTCCTTATACACCTGGGTTTGTGCTTGCTTAAGGGACATCTACACTGAAGAAAGGGACTAATTAACACAGAGGCTGGGCTGGTTGATACTTCAGAGAGGACTGCAATGAGGAGGGGTTACCTGGAGAATTCAAAAATACTGATAATGTTCTTCTTAACTGAATGGTGAATACATTGGTATTTTTCTCTGACTACACATACGTTTCACATACTCTTCCATATGTTTAATACATTTTTCAATTTAAAAAATTCCCTCCCCTGGACGCCTGAGTGGCTCAGTCGGTTAAGTGTCTGCCTTCAG
This sequence comes from Zalophus californianus, assembly GCF_009762305.2. Taxonomy (NCBI): domain Eukaryota; kingdom Metazoa; phylum Chordata; class Mammalia; order Carnivora; family Otariidae; genus Zalophus; species Zalophus californianus. The sequence continues at coordinate 53,235,585 of NC_045598.1, forward strand.
CTCAGGTCATGATCCTGGGGTCCTGGGATCGAACCCCACATCGGGCTCCTTGCTCAGCCGGGAGCCTGCTTCTCCCTCTCCCTCTGCTGCTCCCCCTGCTTGTGCTCTCTCTCTGACAAAAAAATCTTAAAAAAAAAAAAAAAAATCCCTCCCCAAAGGATTAAATGAGCCTATATATTTAAAGCTCCTAATACAATGAGAGATCTTTATTAGGTACTCATTAATTATCAATTACCTACCTTATCCTCTACAGTCATCCAAATCCTGAGCTTTTTTAAAGACCATCTTGAATGGCAACAACCTTCTGAAGCCCTGACTATGCAATAATCCTCTTGACTTTTATTGCCAGTTTGTGTCATTATTTACTGGCAATGTATGTCTCCTTATCTAGGTTGAGAATTTATTTTTTTTAAAAAATCATTATTTGTGCTAACGATTGTTTCTTTCAGCCTTCCATCCTCCACGATAAAACACAATGGTGGCCCTGAGTCAAATGGGCATTCTTTGGCACACTAGATCCTCGGAAGAAAGTCAAGTTCTTAGATGAGGTCCTTCCTTCTATGACTCAATGCCTTCCTACTCATAACACCTACCTAGCACAGGGCCTGGCACAGAGTAAGAACTCAAATATTGGGTGCCTGGGTGGCTCAGTTGGTTAAGCGACTGCCTTCGGCTCAGGTCATGATCCTGGAGTCCCGGGATCAAGTCCCACATCGGGCTCGTTGCTCAGCAGGGAGTCTGCTTCTCCCTCTGACCCTCTTCCCTCTCGTGCTATCTCTCATTCTCTAATAAATAAAATCTTAAAAAAAAAAAGAGCTCAAATATCTGTTGATGATAAATGAAATCCGAAGAATAAAGTTCTGAGAAAGGTGACAAATATGACTAAACTGAAAAGTAGCCCCATATGGAAAGGGAAAAGTCATGGTAATCATTCCTGGTTAAATGAAGCAAACAAAAATCTTAAGCATAAAGAGGTCGTATAATATAAAGGATAATCCTTGAAAATTATTTCCAGTTCTGAAAAGAACTAAACCAGAGGCAAATGGGTTAAACTAAACAAACCATGAGTTTTAAATGGATTAAACTGGGGGCGGTGGTGAAGGGGGTCTTCTTACCCAACACAGTGACTAAATCTTCCGGGAGTCCATCTCCTGGCTGGCAGTGTCAGGTGCACGGAGTGAGTTCTAATCCTGCCTCTGCCATAATTTACCTCTGGGTCTTAGACTAAGTCAGGTAACCCCTCTGGGCCTCAGCTTTTCCCACTGCAAAACAAGTGGGCAGAATACATGTCCATGAAGCTCTCTGAAAGCCAACAGGGTTGTAGGAATCATATATTCCTGCTTTCTGTTCTCTGATTCACTGAGTCAGAGCAGTACACGGAGGCATGTACAATGCAAATCTGACTCTAATATCCCACAAGTTTCAAATTCAGGTGTTTTCACACAGAGTTTAAGCTCTAAAAGTTTTTTATAAATGCTATGCTTTAAGACAGTTAAATGCACTGACTATTAACCTGAAAACTGCTAAAGCCAAGGAAAATAATATAAGTTGAACCCATGCCCATCTCTATTACGATTCCATTTTTTAAAGTAACTCATAAATGTGTATGACTCACACAGCTGAATATATTGTGATGTTCCTTTATCATTTTATCTTCCGGTGCCAGTAATCCCACATTACAGAGTGCCAAAACCCTTTAATAAGTATAGCATGTGCTTCTGGCCATACTCCAAAAACTACCACAGGATTGCTGCATTAGGGAAAAACTCCAGTGAGGATTTCTGGGCTTTGGAATACGGGACCCCCAGTCAGATGCCCAAACTGGGCATGACTTCCCTCACTTCTCTATGCATGGCCACTTTTGATACTTGAAACAGTAACAACAATTATCCTTTAAGCTTATATGGCCCTTTTAAGTTTACACAGAACTTCCACGTCTATTAACTTAGCTGATTCCCAGTGACCCACTAGAGTGCTTACGGCAGACGTTAACTGCACCCATTGTAACAGATGAAGAAAGAGGCGTCCAAAGAATTTAAGTGACTTGCCCAAGGGTATCCAGCTAGCAAGTGATGGAGCTGGGACGTGCATGCAGGTCATCCAAAACCAAAATTTGGGCTTTTCTCACCAAACTGCTTTGTGATTGGGGACAAGAAAACAATGGATTGAAATGAAACCTGTTGGAAACTCTTGTGATTTTACTTATGGAAATAGTTCAATCTTTTGTAAACTTTACTTATGAGAGTAGTTCAATCTTTCGTAAACAGTGTAGACCAAAAAAATGACTCTTAAACTTCCTTCTCCCTTTCTTTAGTCCCCTTGCACTGTGGGTTGCGAGAGTTATCACCTCTACAAAAGGGTCAGCTAGAAAAAGCCGATATATAAAAAAGCTACTACCCCTCACTTGTCCCAACCCCCAACATCACCAGTGAGTGAATTCTGTCTACTTCCCAAAAGAGCAAAGAAGTGATGGAGCCCAAATGAGAAGCAGGCCTAGTGACAGTTCCATGGCTAAGTCCACCCCAGTTCATCCCCATCACCTTTGTTTCTTGTCCCTCACAAAGTGGGGCAGGACAGTCTGAGAAGTTCAGAAGGGCAGGGGAAGGGGAGGCTAGGGAAGAAATTCCAGAGGTGGGGAAAGGGCCCAGTTAGGATAGGAACTGAGTCAGCCTACCCGTTGGGACTGGACCCTGATGTGCCCCCTCTTCCATTCCCAACTGAGAAGACAATCCTGGAGATCAAGTTTCAGAATAAAACTGCTGGTTATAGCATGGCTTCAGTCAATGGAGGCAAGGAGGAATTAAGTAACTGGCCTCAAATCACCAAGCAGCACGGGGCCTTCAACCTTCTCTCACACGCAGGCATTTAGACACATGGTAATCCTTCCCAAGAAACAAAGCTTCCCGTAGTACTTTCAGTGACAAAAATTCCTTAAGCAGCCAAAGGTGTTGTTAGGTTCCTCATTAGATTGTCTTTAAGAAAAAAAAACAAAAACAACAACAAAACAGTATTACATGTCCTCCCTAGTGAAGAACAGCTAACCAGACCATCCTCATTTAAAAACAAGATTTGTTTCATTGACCTGACAGTTTCATTGGCAGTTAGACCTAACTTCATGAGTGGGGGACACAGAAATGCACTCTGTATTCTCACCTTTAATTTTACAAGAGCTGGAATCCCCTATCAGTTTATTCAGCCAAGTTTTTAAGAAGTCACAATGAGGGAATTTCCAAAGCCCATCTAACATCACTATATAAATACTGATCACCTAGGCTTCTCTGTTTACAAACACTTTTTAAAAAGCAGACTACTAACAATATAAAAAAAAATCTCCCTTACCCTTCGCCACTTCAAACATTTAGTATGATTTAGGTTTTTGGTTAACCATGCTAGTCAAATGCTTTAAGTTGCTAAATTACTAACTGGGCTGGAACTTTCTAACCATACCTAATTTAAATACAATCACAGATTACATGTCAAAAACCTAAAACAAATCTCCATACTTGGGCCAAATGAGATCTGCCTTATAATCTGGGTAGAAAATGGTGAGTAAACAAGCTAATCATGATCACCATCTCCATAGCAAAGATAAGTAAAAGCCTTAAGGAGCAGTTCCTGGCATCACTCAAACCGGAGTTTCAATCCTGGCCCTGCCACTTATGAGTTATATGGTCGTGGGCACTTGAGTTTCTGAGCTCAGGTTTCTGCATCTGTAATACCAAGTCCCTCTCATCTAACTGTTGCCAAAACCCAAGCACAAAGGAAATCATACATTAGGTACTAAATAAAAGATATCCATTAATTCCTACATGTAAATTCAGAATGCAAGCCAATGTGATTGCTGGGGTAATAATAGCATGGAAATCCAGGGCAGAAAACAATTACAGCTTTTTTTATACTCGACTCTCCTCCCTTCAGGGTCCACCCTGATCCAGCACCCTCCTCCTCCACCACCTATCTCCATCAACTCCAGCCTACAATGACGGGCACATAACATAATCAGCACTTAATTAAACATTTTATTATTTTTCCAGGATTGCTACTAGGCTAGTCTCAACACCTACCCATTTAAGACCTTCAGGGAAAGAGTTCTGTTTCTGTAACTTCCAGTCTCGTTACCCTTTCATTATTCTCGCTGATTATAAACTACACTGAGACCACAGCGATTACACAATGCCATTTAATGAGAATTATGAAAGCTTCTAAATGTCAAAATCACTCTTGAACACTAAGAGATAACATTAACATTTGAAATAAGCATTCTGACCCCTCTCTAAAACCACTTTGGTTCAGCTCACACCGAGACCCTCCCATTTGCTGGCTGCGGTGACTAGAACACAAGTTAGAATCCCTCCAGCTAAGATTCTCAGGCACAGGGTGCTGGGGACGAAACCACTGTAACCACCTCACATCCACTCAGATACACCCATTTGCTAGGCCTGCAAAACCAACAGCTAAAAACAACTCTTTATGTAAATGAGTTTGGAATCAAGGTTACACATACTATGACTTAAACTGGAGGTTGAACGCTCCCTAGAGACTTCTCTGCACATTATCAGGTATAATTAATATGAATTGATAGGAAACCAGTGCACCAGACATTCTCCTTCACCTTTTTTAATTTATTTATTTGACAGAGAGAGCGCGAGCGAGCACACAAGCAGGGGAAGCAGGAGAGGGAGAAGAAGGCTCCCCACTGAGCAGGGAGCCTGATGCAGGGCTTGATTCCAGGACCCTGGGACTATGACCTGAGCCGAAGGCAAATGCTTAACCGACTGAGCCACTCAGGCACCCCTCCTTCACCTTTTTCTAAACATATATTTTGTATTATTCCCTTTACTACCCTGAAGTGAAAATCAAAAATATAAACTATTCACATGCAAAATTTCAAAAGAATCAATATGATGTCCAAACTATAAAGGAGAACTTAAAGAAATTTATAAGAATCTGTATTTCAAACATGTTAATTCCTGTCATATGTCCACTAGAAGACATAATGAAGTAGTCTAATATTTGCACCAACAGCAGAATAGCCATGAATGTAGTAACTACAAATACGGACAATACCAGCAGGTTCTTCTTGGTGACATAAATACAAGCACCCCCACATCGGTAACATGATTTATAAAAATGGTGAACAGCTTTTGGTAAAGTTCCAAACAAAATAAAACAGTATCTTTCTATAGTAAAATATATAAAATTTATTTTTTTCTTTTTTTATTATGTTATGTTAGTTACCATACAGTACTTCATTAGTTTTTGATGTACTGTTCCATGATTCATTGACAATGTATCAATTTATAAAGCAGTTGCATTCCTAGAAAATTCAGGTTATATCAAAATAATGCAAAAATTACTTTATGTAAAATAAAATTAGATTCTAGGCTCATAAAATTATAAGCAGGTTTCTCCCCCCATAAGAATGTCTGGAGAGACATTTGAAAGTCATGTAGGCTATTGAAAAATTCTTCTTTGCACAGCACTGTCCCTATGCACATTAAAGGAAAATCATTATTCCTGGCCATTCCCTCTAAATGCCAAAGGTACCCACCCCACCAAAAACCAACAAAATCTCACAGAAAGTCACTGAACCAGCTGTGGTGAAGGGTGCTGCTCTGAGCCAAGTGGCATCTTAACCATCTTTGTCTTTCCTGTACGGACCTTAGAACTACGCTTGGCTCCTAAGCAGGTGCTCAGTCAGTCTGAGGAATTGAGTGGTATTTCTTCTAAAATTCATTCTTAGGTAGCAGAAAAGCAGAGTCAATATTTTCAGTCAATATGAAGATGGCATCTACTGGACTGGAAATGTAAAACTGCTGACATTTCACTCATAATCAGAAACACTATTTTTTTATTTTATTTTTATTGTTATGTTAATCACGATATATTATACCATTAGTTTTTGATGTAGTGTTCCATGATTCATTGTTTGTGCATAACACCCAGTGCTCCACGCAGAATGTGCCCTCTTTAATACCCATCACCAGGCTAACCCATCCCCCCACCCCCCTCCCCTCTAGAACCCTGCTTGTTTTTCAGAGTCCATCCTCTCTCATGGTTCGTCTCCCCCTCTGACTTACTCCCCTTCATTCTTCCTCTCCTGCTATCTTCTTCTTTTTCTTTTTTCTTAAAATATGTTGCATTATTTGTTTCAGAAGTACAGATCTGTGATTCAACAGTCTTGCACAATTCACAGCGCTCACCATAGCATATTTTATTTTTTTAAGATTTTATTTATTTGAGAGAGAGAGACACAGCAAGAGAGGGAACACAAGCAGGGAGAGTGGGAGAGGCAGAGGGAGAAGCAGGCTTCCCACCGAGCAGGGAACCTGATGCGGGGCTCGATCCCAGGACCCTGGGATCATGACCTGAGCCGAAGGCAGACACTTAACCATCTGAACCACCCAGGCGCCCCAATCAGAAACACTTTAAAGGAGGCTATTGTTCCTGCCCCAAAATGACAGCCTAAGACTAGGACAGCAAATACACATTGGGGCGTGATGTCCCACTGAGCCTGGGAATGGCTTTAAGATCCATCTCAACATGGCTCCAATGAGTCCTGCCAACTGTTTAGGTTTCCTAACCTCAGAAATATGGGAGAAGGCAATTAGTAGCCTCAAAAAAACTTCCTGTGGGTATTTAGAGCCTTCCACACCACGCAATCTAGTAACTTCCACTACAATCATCTGTGTACTTACAATGTGCTTCAGGTACCTAGTACTAAATGCTTATTTGACCCTCATTCAACAATATGAGTTGGTATAAATCTCTACTTCACAGAAAAATAAATGAGGCCCAAACACAAAGTCCAAGATCAAAAGCTAGAATCAAAGCCCAAGTTCCAGCCCAGCTATCCAGCTCCAAAGCCTGTGCCAGTTATCTGTCTGCAACTACCTATAAAACCTGTCTGAGGCGGGGGGTGATAAAGCTTCCTACTAGAGTGGTACTTCTCTGCGTGGACCCAGGCGGTGGGCAGCCCCTCTAGGCAGACAGCCAGACAGCATGTCAAAAGCCAAATCAAAAAATCCCTTTCTCATTGACTCAGCCAGAGGCCAATCTGAGACTTGGAAGTAGTCCCAAACTAGATCTTTAAACCAAGGTTTGGGCACCAGGAGACCACATTCCCTGATATATAAAGACCCAAACCTTCAGGATGGCATCAAGCCCTGCTGTGTTGGCTCCAACCTGTCATCACTCGGCCTATAGCTGGATCCTGTCTCTCTCCTGGGGAGGGCCAGTGCTGTTGCCCCATGGCTGACTTTCCAAGCCTCTAAGCAAATGCTAGATCTTTGCTCATCCAGTAGCTTGGAGGAGATGCCCCCCCACCTGTTCTGCATATGAGTCCTGCCCATCTTTCAAGGTCTACAGTGACCCCACTTCAGAGCCTTCACAGCACTCTCCTGCATCACAGCAGGCAGCATACTTGTTCCTTCCCTGGAGCTTTAGTTCCTTATTTCCTGCCCCACCCCACCCTCAATACCAACACCACCACCACCACCACCACCACCACCACCACGGCTGCAGCATGCGAAGTCCACCCAATGAGTGCCTACTGATGTGCCAGTCACTCTTACAGACATTATCTCCTTTAATCTACATATTAGTTCCAATTTCACTGATGAGGAAACGGAGACCTGGCATTATTCAGCTTCCCCTGGCATTACACCAGAGTGGATACCAGCACAGTGTGGACTCAGACTGCCTATGTTTGAATCCCTGCTCTACCATTTTCCAGCTGTGACATCTTGGGTAAGTTATGTAACCTCTGTGCCTCAGTTCTTCATCTGTAAAACAAGGATAATAATACATACTTCATAGGATTGTTCTCAGCATTTAAAGAGTTAACATATGGGAAACACTCAGCCCATGCCTGGCACACAGTATATAGACGAAGTATTCTCTACTGTTATTATCGGTGCTGCCTCCAACCTTGTCTCATACTATGCTCCAAGTCCATACTTTGAGGGCCTCAAATATACCAAACTATTAGCCACCTTTGTCCAAGCTGCCTTGACTGCTCTTTGCACACCAGCTCCTACCATTCTTTGGGTCTGATGATGTGCTTGTCTCTCTCAGAGAGAGATTCCCTGACAACCCAGTTCAAGATGATCCTGATCATCTAGGCCCTGCCTCCAGTGCCCTCCTCTCCCTTCCCTCACTCCTGTCTGCCCCTTACCATACGCTTGTTTATTTTCCTTAGAGCACTTAACACAACCTAGAATTCTGTCACTTATGGTAACCTGGTCTGTGTATTTGTTTGGGGTCCACTGCCCTGACTAGAGATGAGGGAAAGACCCATGTCTGTCTTTCTCAGTATTATATCTTCTTCATCCAGCCAGAACCTGGTATATAATGCATGCTAAATAAATATTTGCTGGTACCTTGCCTGCTTCTACACAGTTAAGTGTTCAAGTAGCATCTGCTGAACTAATAAATGACGAACTATGGAATCCTTAAGTTAATGCTGGATGGTCACTGCTGCTACGATGGCAGTCTGCAAGGGGCAATTTTCTGTATTTGTCAACTCTGAATTATCAGTCACCCAAAACATCTATTAAGCACCCACAATGAGCAAATCTGTATGTTCTCTGCAGAAGGCAAAACAACAAAGTCACTGTATTTGGCTGGAAGACTAAAGGCAGGATCTGGACTGCAATCCTGCCAAGAGTGCCCAACTGAGAGGAGAGAGTGATGGCTGAAATCCCACTGCCTTCTTTCTAGTGGCCAGGCCACACTGCCAGTGCAGGGCTATTTTCTTCTCACAAAGGCAACAGATCAGCAGCAGCCCTGGGGAGGGCCAGTCTTTGTTCTTAAGGCTGGGTCTCTGCACCATGGGATTTTAAAGGCACACAAGACACTATTAAGAACACCCTCCCAGTGCCCCCTGAAACAGCCTGTTAGGGTGAAAGCATTGTATTCCATGAGATGCTTACGAGAAAACAAAAACAGGAAGGGGCAGCCAGTCAGTTCACTCCCACCTTTTAAGTCAGACAAGTTGATCAGATTAGCTACTGTTAACTTGTCAGAGCAGAGAAGCCTGAAAGTGGAGTGCTGAGATGAAGCTTTCATACAGCAAAAGGTGGTGAGAAAGAGTCACAACAAGGAATACTGCCAGGAAGGGTGAGCTCAGTCTGGAGACTCCACACTTCGCACACTTCACCCTCTGACCTGAAGCTAGCTCTCATGGTGTCTAGTATGTGAGTGGGCACACGGGAATGCATGCACGGGCCTACACACAGGTGCAACACAAGGGGGAGGAGGCCATTTCAGTTTCCTGGCTTCCTGCCCCGTCAGGACGTCCTAACTGTTCAGCAGAGAAAAACCACATTGAGAAGCATCTAGAGACTGGAGGATCCCTCTTCTCAGCTTTCCCAGTAACTTGCAGAGTGACCTTTGGAAAGTCACTTTCCCTCTTTAGGCCTCAGTTTCATCATTTTACAAATGAGTGAGACTGTACTACTGTATTACAGACAAGAATTTTGAAGCTATGTTCTAAGTAACCCAAATATTCTGAGTGCTATAAAATTCTGGGGGGGGGGAATATATTCAAATTTCACTTTTCAACTATATTTTAACAATTTTTAAAATTACAGTAAACCCACACAAATTCAATTTTATAGCAAATTTTAACCCACTAAAGATCACCAACGTGATATTCTGCAGACCTCAGAATAAAGACTGTCTTATCAATCCTGAGCTTATATTTGAACATCTTATAAATATATTTAAAGAGAGAGATTTTGAGTGGTGGAGGGAGACAGAGGGGAGAGGGGAAGAGAGAACCCCAAGCACACTCTGCACTGAGGACAGAGCCCAATGCAGGGCTCGGTCTCATGACCCCAAGATCATGACCTGAGCCGAAATCAAGAGTCGGTCACTAAACCAACTGAGCGAGCCACCCAGGTGCCCCCCGGAGCTCTATTCTTTAAACTCAGACCTATACTTGTCTGCTCCCTTAAAATTGCTCAAGCAAGTATACTACTATAGCATACTCGCAGCATACTCAATCGAATGCCAGACAAATCTCAGGCACATCTGCTGGGCTTGCTTACGCTCACAGAGAAATAGTCAGTTATACAATAACAAATGAATTCATAACAGGTTGCATTGGAATAAAAAGAATGAGCACACATTATCATCAGTCTTGCACTATTTTGTAAAGAATGAAAACATTTGTTAAACAGTCATGATTCTACTTTGTGATAAAAGATCCCCCTATTCTTCTTTCAGGCTTCTGGATCAATTTAATTGCAGAGTATCCTGAAACTGCAAGATAAGTTATTAGTAAACTATCTGCAATTATTTATTCATGTGAATCAGATTTTTCCATACTGCAACCAAAACTAAATTCAGAAGTAAATTAGGTAATAAAACTGGAAGATGATTGGGACTGCCACTCTAAACTCAACTCAAAATTCAGTAACCATAATCAGATTCACTGTTCTCTTAACTTTAGCATAACTGTTATAATACTGGTAAGTTATGATATTGTATGTCTGAATTTATAAAATTAGTGTCTTCAGTACACTGAGGTTTAATGTGGGATTAAATTTGAAATAGAGTTCCCTGGCTTCTAAAGAGTCAAAAACCACCATACTAGATACCATCAAAATCCCCTTCATGCACCAACATTCAAGAATATATCAATTCTACCAATAATTATAATAATATCCACATTTTAGAGCACTTACTATACACTGGATCCTCTGACAAGGTTCTTTAATCCTATTTAATGCTCACACCAACTCTTTGAGGTAGATATTACTGCACTTTATAAATAAGGAGATTCATAAAAGAAATAATTTAGTCGAAGGCTACCTATCTAGTAAGTGTCAGGGTCAAGTTCAAACCTAGCTCACTCACTCACTCTTGTATCCAACAAAAGCATTTAAGCATCTACTAATGTGCCAGCATGGTGCTACTTGCCAGCTTTGTCACCAGAGCTTTTCTTTTTAATTTTTTTTTAAAAACTTTTTTCTTTTTCTTACTGTGGTAAAAACACCTAACATAAATTTACCCTTGTAACAATTTTTAAGGGTACATTATGGTTTTGTTCACTATATGCACACTGCTGTTTTCATCTCCCATGACTGAAACTCTATAACCATGAGCAACTCATCTCCCTTGATGCTGGAAAAACATTTTGTTTTGGATTAATTTTAGATTTACAGAAGACCTGCAAAGACAGTCTAGAGAGTCCTGTATGCCTTTGTTCAGCTTCTCCTAACATTAATGCTATGGCTTTTTTTTTTTTATTGGCAAAATGGAAAAATCATTGATTCCATCATCAAATAATCCCAACAGCCCAACTATGAGGCAGGAAGTAGCTCTGGCCGGGGCGGGGGGGGGGCAGCTCGGCAACCACACACCTCTGCTCCCCACTGACTTCTGACTCTGTGCCACCCTCTACCCTGTACCACCCCCAGGGCAAGGGAAAGGAATGAAGAAAACTACCACAAACCAAAGTTCTCCCTCCCAAGAAGAAATTTTAAGCACCTGCTGATGGATCCTAAAACCACAGAAAAATTTATGTTTTTTAAATGAGTACAGAATCTCAGGGAAATCTCAAATAAGAAAGAATAAGGGGACACCTTATTCTTACATGGCTGACTCTTAATTTCAGCTCAGGTCATGATATCAGGGTCATGGGATTGAGCCCCACATCGGGCTCCACGCTCAGCTGCGAGTCTGCTTGAGATGCTCTCCCTCTGCCCCTCCCCCCACTCACGCACTCTCTAAAATAAATAAATCTTTAAAAAAACAAAAGAAAGACAAGGAAAATAAATAAAGTAAACACGTTAGCTATACGTATCAGGCATCATGCCAAGCCTTTTACCTAGACTTATTCATTTAATCCTGAACCATACCAGAAGGTGGGTACCACTATTATGCCCACTTTACAGACGAGTAAACCCACGTGCAAAGAAGTTCAGTTCTACTGAAAGTTCTGCAGCTAGTAAAACACTTCCTTTGCCTGGGAAGAGGGAGAACATAGGGCTCCCACCAGTCTGCTTTGAACTTGTAAATTCCTAGATTCCCGGACTTGGGAAGCTATTTTTAATAACCATGGCTATCATCCAAACATCAGAACTGACCAATCTCCAGCTCAGCAAAACTGTTTGCGAGTGCAGCATTTTTCGGGCCCTGAGTAGTCTTCATAGAGTGATGTATCACTCTGCACATGTTCCCAGGGGAAATGAGGAAACTTCTGAGGGACTTGCACAACACTGCCTACAAGCAGATTCCAAAAGGCTCTTCACATGTATCTTCACAGTGTCCCAGCAAGGTCCCCACCTCCGACTTGCCTCCTCCCCTCACTATCCATGCAGGCAACATGCTGAGTGACTCTCACTCTTCAACACGAATTCCACGAATTCCAGGCTCACTGGACAGCCTTTGTTCTCGTGCTACACTGTCACAGTGACGATCTCCACAAAACTGTGTGGCCAGAATTCACACCAAAGGATCGTCATGTCTCTGACCACACAGCAAGATGGAGAGTATAAAAAAAGCATAGTGTACTAGTGGCACCACAAAAATCAATCTATTTGCTTCATCAAACATGCTACTATAAACAAAGTTTTTGCTTTCAAAGAATTCTTGGTTTGCCTTAGACTCCCTTTGCTTCATTCTTTGAATGAAGTGACTAACTCTGAATCATTCAAGCCGGCCTGGGCCTTTAGGATTTTCAGGCACTACGGAGTATATGATTACTGTATAAATATGGAAGACTCTCAAGCAATGCAAGTACACTAAACAAGACATACGGCCAAGGGACTAACTCAGGTCCACTTCTGGAATGGGGCGTTGACACAAAGTGACGCAGATACTACTAGGAGTCCTACACAGGAGGAAAGGTAAGTGCCGACCCAAACCCAGGAAAGACAGAGGTGTCTCAGGAAGTCAGAAAACACATGGAGAAAAGGGCAAGGACCAAAAGCAGCCTGGGTTCTGGTTACCAACTGAGATCAGTGAGGAAGCGTTTCAGTGAGATCCCAAAAGGCATCAATCAAATGTCCTCCAGTCTGCTCCTGAGAAACATGTTCAACAAATGACATAAATGGCACAAAGGCACAACGTAAGAGGCTGTTTCTGAGAAAGGGAGTGTGAAGGGCGGGGGCGGCCACAACCAGGGTTCAGGCAGTGAAGAGCTCGGCCCTCCGCAGCAGTACCTGGCATCACTGCAACAGAAGCTAGAGTGACTCATCATGACGAATCCACAGAAAATTTAAGAAAAACACGTTAAAGGGAGAGTCTGGCATTCCAGTAACAAAACAAGATGGTTAGGGACCTCAGGTCATGGACCTATACGAGTGCTCCCTCAACTGACCGTTCTCAAGGCCCTGTCCTAAGATTTTTCTGAAAGTTTTCCCATCTATTGGACCTGAAGAAGTCTATCTCATGCTCTAAAAGTCCAGCTCAAATGCCTCCTCCTCCCCATGAAGTCTTCCTGACTTCCCCAGACAAATGCAGTCAGTCTCTTCTCTGTGCCCCCACAGCACTTTGTTAAACACAGAAATTACAAGCTGAGCTTGCTTTGCTTTGTAAATATCACCCACCTGACCATACCAAGGTCTGAGGCTATGCTTTATTTATTTTTGTTTCTCATAGTCAGGGCTTGTAACATCGTAGGTACTAAATGGATGAACGAATATCCACCAGCAGGACCATCCAGAATTCCCCAGGCCATAGCATTCTGCAGGAAGATTCATGTTCAACTTATGAAAGCAACTTACTTGCAGACCAATCCAATCCTAGCCATGGGGACATGCAGCACTCCCTCCTTACTTTCTCTAACACAGGAATGAGGGAGCTTTTCCCTTGATTGCCCTCTAGAAATGGTAATGCAGATGCAGCTGACTTCTTTGGGGATGACCCCACCAAACAAATCAAACTGGTTTTCAACTTCACATCCACTGTGACCAACTAAAGTACCAGACTTGGAAGGTGTTGAAAAATATTTACAAGTTAGTTTTCTGACCTCTTCCTTCCTCTGCCCATGAGAGGATACAACCAAGAAGACTGATCATATTTCACTTTAAACCAAGTCTCCAAAAACCTGTCCTTTCCTGCTACTCAACCTGAATGGGAAGTCATCTGGGTCTCTGGCAGTCACTCGCTGTTTGTCCAGCCTTTCCTGCTGTGAGAGTATCTGAGATGCTGATGACAGAATCGCCCACAACCATGATGGTGTATCTCTGATGCTAAGGGAGAGGAAGAGGGAAAGTCCCTGGAAGGGCACTATATTCTGTCCAATGGATGTCAGAGTCATAACTGATGTACAAATAAATCAAGAAAGGCTGGAGTGTGATGTGACAGGATCCAGTAGGACTGTCATAGAACAGATGTGTGTGTCTCAATACCTAGGACGCTGCCCCAGAAACAGATGACCCAAGGACAAACTGCTCCTTTCCCAGTTCACAAAGCTCCCAGGGAGCCTAGTCTCCTAGCCCCCTGCCTTACTCCACCAATATCAATAAGAGACTTGGCAAGCAAGAGGCCAATGAGCAATTTCCAAATAAAACTCCCTCATCACTGCTGCACTTCCTTTCCTTCCATGTTCAAGATTGGACAGATTAAGCGACACAGAAAGGCAGAGGTTTATTAGAGAACCACAGGATTACATGGTTGGAATGAATGGACGAATAAACACTCACCCTTCTCTTCTAAGGCAATAACCATCTTACTTTCAATATTAGGGACAACAAGTCTCTCTTCTTACCCTCAATTCTAGAGGCGCAAAGACTGCAAGAGTATCCTTGTTAAGTCTCCAAAACTCTTACATGTAGAAGAATTAATTCATTTTTAGGCGAAAATTAAGTTCTTTTTTCCATGAAGTCAAAAAGAAACACCTACATCATTGCCCATCAGCTGCCCAGACACCCAGGCCTTTCATAAGCATGACTGGAGAGGTGGGGCCAACGAGAAGTGCTGAGAAGTGCAGCTCCAAGACTACACTGCCTGGGTGTGAACCCAGCTCCACCACTCACTACCTATGATCTTAAGAAGAGGGAAACTAGGAGCACCTAATTCATGATTGTTAAGAAGATTAAGTTAATCTATTTAAAATGGTGAGTGCTAAATTTCCTCCATAAAGAAAGAGGCAGAGCCAATGTCTCCTTGAAAATGTTACTTCACGTTCATAACAATTTTCAACATGATAGGAGAAAACATTAGACTGAACCATATCAAACTTCCAACATTTGACTTTTTTTTTTACATACAAAAATGGCAAGTTCATATGGTTAAATCAAATAGGTATGAAAGAGAACACAAAGCGGGTGACTTCAACTGACTGATTGTTAAAAAAAAAAAAAACAAAGCATCAAATATCTGTGTGGGGCTGATCTTCCCACCCCAGTTTGGTCTGCAGGACCTTGGCTATTTGCAGAGCTGAACGGCTGCCAAGCTGGCTTCCAGCTACCACCTGTTACTTTGACAACTGCAGCTTCTGGGCTACTAGGACCATTTGCAAAACCCTGGGCACCTATAGGAAGCTCAGAGGCTCAAGAGCCCCAACCTGTAGCGACCAGAGAGCTCCACAGCATTCTCCCCCTTCTAATGGTGCTTCTGGCCTCCAGGGAAACCACATCATGTTTAGGACACAGTCACAGTCTTGACCAGCGCCACCTGGATTTCAGCCATTATTCCATTTGTACCTGGAGTCATTCAGAAAACTAGTTCAAAAGGACTGTCAAGCATCTTTTATCTTAGGTTTTTCCATAAGTTTAAAAAATTTTTTAAAAACTAGGGAGAACAGCGTATCACTTATGCTAAAGTTCAGTTAAACAACATAGGCCCTCTCTACTATCTTTGCAACTTCCTGCCAATCTGTAATTATTACAAAATAAAAATTTTTTAAATGTTTTAAGTTCAATTATACAAAGACATGAGATATGAGATATACAACTAATGAGACTTTAATAAAGAACAACTTTAATCAAAAATTTTAGATGCACTGTATGATTTTGCCATTTTTTCCATTAAGGACAGAAAGACTCTTTTCAACTACTGGCTCAGTAATAATGGAATAGCAACAGAATCTTCCTCTGGCCTATAAACTAAGCCTAGTTAGAAAAAAAAACCCAGAAGCACCTATATTTGTCTGAATCCTTGATTCAGCCTTACATGAAGACACACAAATGATCTGATTAGTTTGGGCTTAATGACCATGTTTCAGCTTGATTTTATTGCTCTCCTTCCCTCAACACCAGAACTATTTATCTTTTCCCCTTCTCTCAACACCAGAACCATTTATAAAGCCCAAAACATTATTAGCTCTACATGAAACTAGCATGTAGCAAAACTCTTTTATCAATACCAGACCATGTAAGTCCATGTTTCTCAGCTAAAATTAAGAGTTTACTGCAAAAGAAACTGAAAAACTAGTGTTTCCTCGTGGAGTCCCTCATCTTAATATTTCATGTCTATACAAGGATATGATGGGGGCAGAGGCAGATGATAGCATCAGTCTCAGTAGACGCTTCCTAGGGCCCCAGAACAGAATTGTGGTCATTTGCCCTCCCCCGGCATTCTCATCCGATGCTATAATTCACTTAATGTTTAATAATTAAAGAAATTAATTGAACAAAACCGAAGATCCATCTAGCATTCTTTTCACAGAGAATCTGTTGGCTCATATGTGTTTAGAGCACTGCTATCTGAAAGCTGGTAACAAATTTTCCCCTAAAGATCTCTTTGCCATGGCACACTGTTCTAGCTGCCACCAGCCCTCTTTTCTAGAGGCAGGAAGATGCCAGATAGTTCTGTAAGCAGATCTTTGCATGAATGTATACATATGAGCACAACACACACCTCTAAAAGCAACCATGCACCTGAGAATAGCAGATGGCAGCCTACTGCTCATTATACAGGACAAAGGAAAAAGTATAGATATCTGCCCCACCCCAACTCCAATACACCCACCCAAGTTCACAAAAGCTTCAGTTTGGAACTAACATATAGCATGGTTTTGTGGTAAAAAGCATGAACTTTGAAGTCAGACATGAGTTATTCATTTATAAAATGAATAAGGTACTCAATTTCTCCAAATCTTTGTTTCCTCATCTTTAAATAGGGATATCACCCAGTGCACAAAGGTTGGGCACTTAGATGTGTAATATAGAAGGTCAAGGTCATAGACATAATCCCCATACAAAACTTAAAAAAAGAAAACCACATGGTTTCATCTGTGCTTTGAAACTCAGGTGTATTATACCACTAGCGTTATGTGTGCCACATAGCCAATGAAAAGGGGAGAGGA
Organism: Zalophus californianus; assembly: GCF_009762305.2. Lineage (NCBI taxonomy): Eukaryota > Metazoa > Chordata > Mammalia > Carnivora > Otariidae > Zalophus > Zalophus californianus. The sequence continues at coordinate 53,252,848 of NC_045598.1, forward strand.
AATAAAAGAACCACTTAGATTCTGTGTCTCCCTACTGGGTGCCTCAATACTATTCTTTTGTAAATAAAGACCAGTGTGCAAATACACTCTTACGTTTGAATGATGCTAAGCTTGTTTTGGAACACACATAAAATATGAGTTCACCAAAGGAAATGCTGCAGAAATTTCAGAAAAATATTCATGAACATTACAAGTTCCCAGGCCTTTTCACGTAGAGTTGTACATAAAACAAGAGCAACTAGATGCTAATAAGCCTGTAAATCCTATGGGATAAGGCTTTATACACAGGCACACTGATCACTTCAAGAAGTGAAAACAGAGAAGTTGATAGAAAAACTACAGAAAGCCCAAGAATTCTAGTCTAAAACTGGTTAGTATGAAACAAATACATTGGGGCGCCTGGGTGGCTAAGTCGGTTGGTTAAGCGTCTGCCTTTGGCTCAGGTCATGATCTCAGGGTCCTGGGATAGAGCCCCGCATCGGGTTCCCTGTTTAGCAGGGACTTGGCTTCTCCCTCTCCCTCTGCTGCTCCCTGCTGTTCATGCTCTCTCTCTCTCTCTCTCTCTCAAATAAAATCTTAAAAACAAAAAGAAAAAAACAAATACATTGTATGAGAGAATATATGTGTATTGTGTACATACACAACTCAATAGACATGGAGGGCATCCCTATCATAATAATAAGATATCATTTACAGAAGATCTACTATATACAAAGTTTTTCAATCTCAATTTCTTAAAAGTTGAGGAAAGTCAGGTTAGAAGGGATTTGCCGTTCCAAGGCAACAGAGCCAACAAGTGGTAAAACGGAAATTTAAACCCAGGTATTTTTACTCCAAACCATGCTAGGCCCCTATAAGCGCGTAACAATGTATGTTTTTAACTGAACCAGATTAACAGAGAAAAATAAATTGTACTCCATTACCTCAGTGCAAAGACATAACAAAGCTGTTTTTAAACTTTTTCATCAAAGTAAAGTTTTTAAAACATGGTGATTATAAGAATAAACTCTCATCAATCTAGAAAACTTGGCTATCCCAAAATGATTCATCCCTACGGGTTTGAAAAGAATCAAGAATTTAACTTGCATGCACATTGCAAGTAACTTGCACTGTAACCTACATCCACACATGAAAAAAAAATTCATTCCTTAACTCTATGGAAACATTTTTAGGTACAGACTGCAACAATATTACTGGACTGGGGGCTTCAAGGCTTATCTGCTTATTACCCTGACAATGATCAGGAATGAAAGGTAAAACAAAGATCATTTGTATTTTAGGGACAAAAAAATTAAGTGAAGTCAGCAACTATTTCAAATTTCCCATGGTTAGAATGTAAAAAACTGGCCCCCTTTCAGAGTCCTCTGCTCCTCCTAGCAGAGAAACTGGGGCTGCAAAGGGGACCCTCGGAGCTGGGACATTACGTTCAAACACCAACAAAGGAGCTTCATTTTATAGATGAAGAAACCAAAGCTCAGAAGTATGAAATGACTTAACTATGGTATGAAAGTCAGTTACTATCAGATCCCAACACAAGTCCAGGTACCTGACTGGGTAAGGTTAGTGGCAATGTCTAAATCTAAAGACCAAATGAAGAGCCTGAGGTCAGCCGTGTCCCATCAGTGTCCCCCAGGATTTGATTTAATTCTCAGGTGAGGCAGGGGAGGTGGTGGAAGTGTGGTATATGGGCCAGAGGAACCCCTACTGACTGAAGTCCAGTCAGCCTGCCTCAAATGCGTCAGCTTGGTATCTGTTACTAGTAATAGGTTGTGATAAACATGAGAACAATCCAGAACTAGATAAAATCCAAAAAGAGAAAAACCACTCCCAGATGAACATAATAACTATAGGTGAAGATAAACTACCACATTAGAAGAAAGAATTAAGATGTTTTATGAGGAACATCTGGATGATGAAATTTGATATATCTTAGATGGGAGTGGAGATTTTGATATCAGCAATAAAGAGGACAGTGGATCCAGATTTTCATGGAAAAAAAAAGACACGCTAACACTTCTTGCAGGACTTTATCACTGCTTCATACTGGATGAAAAGAATTATGTTCTTATCTCTGGCTGTTTGCTGGAGAACCAGTATGGACCATCTTGATGCTCAAGGAGAGAACATGAAATTTTTGGCATGGGCAGCATAGTGGTGTTCTCTAGAAATTAATATGTTATTTGTAAAGGTCCTAAATATAACTGAACAGAAAATTAAACATTACTCTTTGCTTTTTTATTGTATACTCAAAGCTAGGTTATCTTTCCTTTGCAAGACTATTTCATCAGAATATTTTCAAGTGAAAGAAACAATAAAATTGATTTTTATATGAAAGAAACTGCAAAAATATGGACAAGTTACGTTTGCTTTCTTTAGTTAAATCAAGAATAGTAGTTCAGTAGCCCTGTGTTAGTACATGCATTCAACTTTAACCTAAATTAAAGTTTAATCTCCCAAAATGTAACTACTTAGCATGCTCTACCTGGGCATGATTCTTAGACTTTAAGCCAGATATCAAAAATGCCATGCCGGGCGCCTGGGTGGCTCAGTTGGTTAAACGACTTCCTTCAGCTCAGGTCATGATCCTGGAGTCCCGGGATCGAGTCCCACATCGGGCTTCCTGCTCAGCGGGGAGTCTGCTTCTCCCTCTGACCCTCTTCCCTCTCGTGCTTTCTATCTCTCATTCTCTCTCTCTCTCAAATAAATAAATAAAATCTTTAAAAAAAAAAAATGTCATGCCTGCCTTAGAAAAAGGAGTTACAGTAAATAACATAATTAACCAAATATGCTATTTTTCCTCCCAAAATCATATGTTGGGGTATGCTGCACAACGGGGGAAGAACGTCTCTTACTGTGAGGCATATTTTCAGTTGCTTATACAAAATAAGATAACTGTCTTAATTTTTTAAAAAGAAAGAAAAAGACCAAATGAGGAATATCATGTGAAAAGTTAAATGCAACATTACACTTGCTTTCTATTTTTAATCATTAAGGAAATTAAATACTGTATTTAATTCCTATAAAGATTTTTAAAATAGTTATAAGATGCTTATTTTTAGTTTAGTGATTGTCTTCTATTTGGCTAATAGGAAATTACTCTAAAGCCAGAGAAGCTATTCTGTTGGGGTTTTTTTTCCTAATTCCTCCAAAATTCAAAATGTAACCTTTGCTTATGTTGTCTTACTAGTTCTAACTACGGCTATACTTTCTCAGGAATGCCTGGCCCCTCCTACTTAATAGCATTATAAACACTCTCTATATAGAATTTTATTATTGATATCCATTATCTTATCAGATCCTCATTAACAACTCTGGTGGCTGGTCAGATGTGATTACATGAAAGAAATCTAGTCAAAGAGAGGTTAAGCTACCTGCTCAATATTACCCTGACACCAACTGCCTGAAAACAGCCTAGTGCTCTAACGCCCTCTCTACAGAGCTTTAGTATAACTTTTCAAGTGTGTTTTTTAAAAGAGAACAATTTTTAAACACATGGATTTCAAATCAGAGGGAAGAATGGTAATTTTGTGTGTGTGCAGTGGGACAACTTGACAGCCCAGTCAGAAAATATTAAGTCAGCATTCATCTTATACCATACAGTAAAATAAATGCCCCATCATTTAAAAACACCAGATATACCAATTACTTAGTCTAAACAGATAAATATTTATGCAATCAGGGGAGTCAAAAGGTCTCTCCAATATGACATCAAAAGTAGAAATGTCTGATAGAGGGGCACCTGGGACTCAGGCGGTTGAGCATCCGACTCTTGGTTTCAGCTCAGGTCATGATCTCAGGGTCGTGGGACTGAGCCCTGTGTTGGGCTCCACGCTCAGCGCAGAGTCTGCTTGTCCCTCTCCCTCTGTTCCTCCCCGCTCACGCTCCCTCACTCTCTCACTCAAATAAATAAATAAAATAAAAAAGAAAAAGAGGGCTCCTGGGTGGCTCAGTCATTAAGTGTCTGCCTTCAGCTTGGGTCATGGTCCCGGGGTCAGGGGATTGAGCCCCTCATCGGGCTCCCTACTCAGCGGGAAGCCTGCTTCTCCCTCTCCCACTCCCCCTGCTTGTGTTCCCTCTCTTGCTGTGTCTCTGTCAAATAAATAAAATCTTATTTAAAAAAAATAAATCTTATTTATAAAAAATAAATAAATAGATAAAATGTCTGATAGATGTGAGTACATGAAAATATAAAACTTCTATATCAAAAGACCCTAAATATATAGGCAAAGAAGCTGAAGAAAAATATTTGTACCATATGTGACAAAAAGTTACTATCCTGTACATTTACAGTTTTTTAAAAAATCAAAAGAAACACACACACCAATAATAAAATGAGCAAAGGGCATGACACGGCAATCCACATAGAAAATATGAATTCTCAAGTATGAAAAAAAAAATCTAGAGAGTAAAATATAGATTAACCATTTTTTACTAACAGATTGACAAATTCGAAAAGATTGCATATCCACAAATTGATTAGATGTGATGAAACAAGTACTCTCATTTAGAAATATAAACAGTATGTCAGCTTTGGAGAATAACTGCACATGTACTTTGACCCAGCAGTTCTACTTCTAGGATTTCTTCTAAGCAAATAACAATGATATACAAGATTCAGCTACAAGGATCTTCATTATAAGGCTGTTTAAAATGACTAAAAAGGGGCGCCTGAGTAGCTTAGTTGGTTAAGCATCTGCCTTCGGCTCAGGTCATGATTCCAGCGTTTTGGGATCAAGCTCCACATTGGGCTCCCGGCTCAGTGGGGAATCTGCTTTTCCCTCTCCTTCTGCCCATCCCCCTGCTAGCGCGCTCTCTCTCTCTCTCAAATAAATAAATGAAATCTAAAAAATAAAATAAAATAAAAATGACTCACAAAACAATCTCTAAATGTTCATCTAAGGAACATAGAATCTTGGTGAAGCCATCCAACAGAATTCTATACAAACACATACATATACATACATGTACATATGTGTGTGTATGATTACTGGAAGATGGAATGATATTCATAATGCACTAATAAATGAAAGAAAGGTTATAAAATATCATGCAGTATATGATGACCACTTACGATGAGGATACACACATAAAATTGAGAAGATATTCATTAAAATATTAACAATGGTTATGACATTCCAAGTGTTTTTTATTTTCTCTTAATTCTAAATCTTCAATAAACTTTTACAAAAGCAATGAACATAACCCCTTAAAAAAATAAATAACTTCCAAGGAAGGGAGACAGTAGCCAATATTTTATGTGCAGAGCAAATGACTATCTCCCCAGGCACACAATACACCCAATCATTCCATCCTCATATCCCAAGACAGGGACAAGAACAGATAAGGATGGACAGAATGCCTAGTCTCACACCCCATGATAGCCCTGTGCCCTAGCATCTGGCTTGGAAAACACTGGATTTGAACAGCCCAGGGCCATGTAGGAAAAATGAGAAGGGATCTCTTCACTTGCACAACCCTCTCCACATTAGCAAGATGGCAGCTCAAAAAAGGTATGGAGGGAAGAGTAAGAACTATCTGCAATGCAAACATAAAAATAAAAGTAAATGTATGCCAATGTATGCAAAATAGTACAAACCCCATGGAGAGCAATCTACCATATTAATACAAATTATAAATACATTTATCTTTTAATCCAACAATACCATCTGGGAATTTGTCCAACCTTGTACATATGAAGAAGCACTGTTTACAATAGCAAAAATGTGGAGACAAAAAAAATGTCCATGAATATGGGGACTGGTTAAGTAAACATAGTACATTCACAGTGGAAAACCCTGAGGCTCTAATATATATATACATACATACATACACACACACACTTGCATGCATGCATATAAATAAGGAAATACTCTATGCCCTAATTAGGAAAGTGAGGAGGATATACTGTAAAATGAAAAAAGCAAAATGCAGAGCAGTATACAGAGTATGCTACCCTTTGTACAAAAACAGAGAAGAAAAATATATACTTGTATTAATTGTATCTGCACACAAGAAATTAATAAAAGCAGGATACTTAAGTAGGCAGAGAAGGAGGGTGACAAGGACGGGAGCAAGCCTTTTTAATTTGTACCTTGTTATATTGGTTGGCTTTGAGAACCATGTAAACATAGCACCCATGCCAAACAAAATATCAACACTACCACCAATAACAATAACAACAATAATAATAATAGTGTTTAAAAGGCTTGCCAAAAAAGCCTGGGTAAGAGGGAGGTTTGCCACCCACAGAGTGAGGATCCCTGGAGCTGAGTAATCTGTCACACAGGGATTCTCTTCTACTTCCCTGGAAGGAGAGAGGAAACCATTTACACACCACCTACACAGGCTGTGTTTTCTGAATATGTTATCTCGTTTAATATTCAAATTAACCCTCATAGGTATGACCAGGTTCATTTCTGCAAACAAGCAAATGGTGGTAAATAAGTAAATGGCAAGGCATTAGGTAACTTGCCCAAAGTCACAGGGCTATGACTGGAATTCATGCTCTTACCTGCTGAAACTCTCAAAGGAAAATATTTAAGTCTCAGTAAAAATAAAAATCCTCTAAGTCAGCCATTCACCCATAACCATACTCCCTTCTACAGTTTTTCCTCTAATATTCTGCTTTCTAGGTTTTGTGAATAAGTGTTTGGTAAATAAAGCAAACATTCTACACTAACAAAAGGATGGTCTATATTTTCCACTTACTGAGCACCAAAAAAGTTAATTACAGATAATGTCATCAGATGCATTTTTCCTTCACTGGGGATGAACGATGGAAATGCGTGCAAAATCTCCAAATAATGAACCTCGGAGGAACCACAGATCATCTTTTGCAATATGACCAAAATAATGCTTACCACGGAGGGAGGGAGGGATGGAGGGAGGGAGGAAAGAAAGAACAACTAACAGCTATTGGGCACTTACATATACTGGTCAGCATTCTAAGTGTTTGAATTTAGGACTCACTTAATTCTCAAAGCAACCCTATGAAGTAGGTACTATTATTATCTTAGTTTTCCACATGAGTAAACTGAGACAGAAGAGTTAAATAACTTGCCCACAGAGACTGTCCTAACTCTACTGCCCACACGATTCCCCACCACATAATACTCTCCCCGTACAGCATTTCCAGTCTGCCACTGCAGATGAACCCGGGGACAGCCTTCCCTAGCAGATCAGTGAATGATTTATAATCCTATCTATTTAATTGTCTATGTTCTCTTATTCCAAGAGAAGGAGGCTTCAACTGACTGCCAAATGGATCGAAGAGATTTAAAAAAAGGTTTATAAGCCCTGATTTCAGAGGTTTGGGCTCCAGTCCAAGGCAGAAATAAAACGGAAAGGCAAGAGAGGAGAGCTGCGCTTCTTACTCGAGCCCCTATCAGCAAGTGTTAAGAGAGGGATAAACTAAGCAACACGCCAATTCCCAAACTTTCCCTGAGTGTGAAATCCTTTATTCATAGGACCCCTTCAGGACAAACATACTCAGGGAAGCCCTGGACTAAAGGATGTCTAAAAGTTAAAAACTGGTCAAGCTTGGTGACTAACAGTCCATGAGAGAGGAGTCAAAAAAGCCCCAGGATCGGGCTTAGGGAACCAGTGAAGGTGACAGGAGACAAAGGTTAAGATAAAGGGCAGTTTCTAAAGGAAAAGATGAACTTAGTTTTGGTCCTGCTTGAGTCAGAGTTGTCTAAAAACCACCAGGTCACAAAGCAATTGAAACCAGGGTCTCAAAGAGAGATTTGTACTTCCAAGTTTATAGCATTATTTACAACAGCCAAAAGGTGTAAGGCAACCCTAGTGTCCGTCGACAGATGAATGGATAAATAAAATGTGGTAGATACATTCAATGGAATACTAATTCAGTTTTAAAAAGGTAGGAAATTCTGACACATGCTACAACAGGGATGAATCTTGACATTAGGCTGAGTGAAATAAGTCAATTACAAAAGGATAAAGACTGTACTGAAGGAGTTCCAGGCAGGCTGCCCTGAAATGTACCACTCTGGCATAGTGATTATTCTGATTTAAAGTTACTTAAGAAATGGCCAGTACAAGATGGACACTCTGACCCTCCTCTGTCCCCCTGGCAACAGGAAATACATTCCCCATGTGAAGGGTACACCCCCCCCTTTGCACCTACAGGACAGAAAGCATCCTTACTGCTAAAAATAGGAAATTCAGGGTGGAGAAGGCTATAGAAACGTAACTTGTTACTTCTTCATTAATTTGCTACCCCAAGCCCCGATTTTTTGACTTGTCAATTCTTCACAAATTCATTGTTTAAGGTATGAAAAGCTGCCTGCTTTGGTCACTTCTTTGAGTCTCATATTTTTATGAGTTCCCATATGTATAAATTAAATTTGTTTTTCTCCTGTTGATCTAGCTGATGTCAATTTAATTATTAGACCAGCCAAAGAACCTACAAGAAAGGAAAAATTTTCCACCTCTACAGCAGGATTCCACTCAGATCAGGTACCCAGAGTAGTCATATTCATAGAGACAGAAAGTAGAATGGTGGTGGCCAGGGGCTGGAAGAAGGGGAGAATGGGGGGGGTGGTGTACATTTAATTGGAAATGTATTTTCCATTTTGCAAGATGAAGAGAGTTCTGGAGACAAGTTGCACAACAACGTGAATGTACTTGATACTATTGAACTGTAACTTAAAAATGGCTAAGATGATAAATTTTATGTTGTGTATTTCACCATAATTAAAAACAAAAATTTTTTTTAAAATGCCAGTTCAGGATGTTATGGTAGACATATCTGTCTAGAAACCTCTCATCCCATTTGGTTCTGTTAAGACTAGTTCAGTGTCCTGCCTGACCCCCATCCATGACCCAGGCCTGACCAACCACTATCTGCCTCTGGGATCAAAGGGCGACTCAAGAGACATTCAAGGAGATCTGATGAATGGAAGCCGAAAGAATATCATCTTGAGGCAGCCAGTTGTTCTCTTTCAAGCTACTTGGAGAAAACCTTACTATGGCAAGAAATGAGACCAATGAGAGAAACAGGACTCCTAATGAAGGGATCATACCTTGATTATCAATGAAGTTCACGGATTCTACCCCTCCTCCTAAGAGGCTCTAGGTACATGGGCCAATAAACCCCAATATCTTGTTTTTTTGTTTAAGTCACCAGGAGAGAAGACAGAAATCCAAAAGAAAAGTAATCACGCTGAGCTATAAGTCCTTGAATAAGAATTTTCTCTCCATAGCTCATTTTGGAATTTTATCTGCAGTATCACATAACTTTAGTAGAACAGCAGTACACAATTCCATGATTTTGTGAGTACAATTTCAAATTTAACATAATCTTTCCAGTTGGTAAATATATCACTATGTTAGGCCAGAATGCTATTACATTTATGAAGAAAAAAATAATTTAAAAAAATCATCAAATCTACACTAAATTATATACAGGAGAAACACACAAAGCATAAAAGGTTTATATAGAAATAGACGAATTTAGAAGTATAAATGTTTCTAAATTACCTGAGGTATAGCATAGAAAAGAGTGCCAATATTATGACCTGAACCGGAGGCTTTTGATGGAACACACTAACACTGGTGTCAAAGAACAGGAAAGTAATAAACAGATAAAATCTCTCATCTTGCCTAAAGAACTTAAAGAACTTAACCCTTTACCAAGTCGTCAACTGAATGCTCCATTAACTACAGGTTCCCTTGGTTTGGTTTTCACTAATTATTGACACAGTTTAATTTTATCAAACACAAATCTAATAAAAAATGATTTTGGCTAGATAATGGCTCTCTTATAAGAACCAGGAGGCATGAAGAAAGGAGCAAATAAAGAGAAAAGAAATTAATATGGCGAGCATGGTGCTAGCTCGGCAGACTCTGACTTAAGCAAAGAGGCTATCTAAAAAGCTGTCATGCTAGGAGTTAATATCAAACCAGCTTCCCATGTAGAATCTGAAAGGCCTACAGCATAAGGCTGCACAGAAGTGCCTGAAGCAAAGATCCTGAAAGCGTACTATGCTCCCCAGGGAATGCAGTTAAAAGGTTGTTGTCACAAGTCTCTGCAGAAATAAACTAGCCTTGCTGATTTCACTGAAGCCTACCTGACCAATAAAATAACTTCAGAACACTGAGAATACTATCCATGTGAAATCTTTATAACCACTAATCAGTAAAAGCTCCATCCTCTGAAATTGCTTTTGGGTATCTATCTTTGTCATGAAAGATTAGCAGCCAGTAGTTTAATCATGGGGGGTGGCGGGGTGGGCGGGGGGAGAAGACCCTATTTTACTTGGAAGAGTTTTCAAGATTTACCACAACACACCTGGTAAACACAAAACGATAAAGCCTCTCTCTTCCACAAGATTATCTTCCAGTTATTTAAGGTGGCTTCCACCTCACACCTTCAAAGTAAATCTTGGAATGTGGCAGCCCAGAATGCTTACAGTACTATGGGGGAAATCTAACCATTGAAACACTGCTCAGGCATCCAAAGTCCCCAGAACCATATATTCAAACAAAGAACCTACAGAACTCGCTGTTCTAGAACACCCAACTGGGCAGATGTAAGATGTTTCCATTAGACTATAGCATATGCTTTTTAAATCATGGCATAAATAAGTATCCAAAATCTTAAAATGTGAAAAAAAATTCAGAAAACAATATCATTTGCAGTCTCCTAAGGAAGTAATCAGAAAATTACACAAAAATGGAGACACAAAGATGTTTTCAACAGGATTATTTACAGTAGGAAAAACAAACAATGTATGTTCTTCTTTAGAGAGTTAAATAAATGAACTTTCATTCATCCATACTATGAAAAACTATATACTATAAAAAGTTATGTCACTCCAACCAAAATTCATTACCACATGGGGATAAAACTATGAGGAATCACTTGGTTAAAAAAAAAAACAAAAAACAGATTACAAAACAGCATTATGTTTTATGATCTACTTGAAATTTTTTTAATTTATAGGTCCATTATTCATGAAACAATGTCTGAAATCATAAACACTAAAATATTAACAAAAATGTTTCTCTGAGTGATAGGTCTTGGAATTTTTATTTCTTAATTTTTCTAAAATTCAAGTACAGTATTTAACTTTTTTAAAATGCTAAATAAAATTTTAAAAGAAGAATCCAGAAGCCACAGCAAGTTTCAAATGATTGCCTTGGAAGCGCCAATATTAGGCTTACATCCTGACTTCTCTGAAAGTAAATAAAAGAATGGCTAAAAGTATTCTGTATGAAACTATACTTGTTGAACATAGACTGGATAAATTATCTGAAATGCCAAAATAACTCTTTAGAGAAACAACTAAAAATCCAAGTGCCTAGTGTCTATAGAAACTAAACATAATATGGATCAGTAAAGACTCCATAGAATATATATCTTTCTCGTATAAAATCAAATGGTTACAATTATTTTGAATTTGCAGGCTGTAGCTTTTTAATGACTTAAGAAAAAGTTCTGAAGAGGTTTAAAAATTTTTCTCTCCTCAGAGGCCCATGTCAAGGTGAGCAGACTATCTTACTTTGAGGCACCAGGTTTCAGCCATAAACACCTTGACTCAATTATTTCCTGAGGCTTCATTCACTCCCACAGTAAAAATATGGTGAGAGCTGGCCTCACGGCAAGAACAAGACAAGGACAGGTCATTCTGACCCAGTTATGTGATCAAGGCCTTGACTGTGACCAGAAGGCAGGAGGCATACAGACCAAGCCTCTAGGAGGCTCTGTGGAGCCAGGTGGCAACACAAGAGCCAGGGAGCTGCTGGACTTGAGCAGAATGCAATAGCGGGGAGGCATTACAGGCTGTGCTGTTCCCTCAGACCAGTCAAGAACAGTCAAGTGCAGCCCTGGGGCCCAATGGGAGAATCCAGGGCTTGGGTCTAGCTCACAATCACTTCACCTCTCTGAATCTTAGCTGCCTTAAGTCTCAAATGAAAGTTATACAGGAGAGCTCCTTTTTATCTGTAATGAGCTCTTAACACTTTGTTTTTTGCTGTTCTAATATTAACCGTTACCTCCATTAAGGTCTAACAGGCTGGGGTGTTTTGTAAAGTGTCTTTTCTTCTCATAAAAGGAACAACATAAAAAAGAAATGCCAGTCAAAATATCAAATTGGCCTTTCACAACACAAACTCATAGTCAGCATCTTATGATTAGCATTTATGTGTTCAATAATACTTACTAACCATCTGCTCGACCGCAGGCACAGCCCTGAACTAGGACTAAGGATAATCAAGAGGGACTTGGTCCCTAACCTCTGGAACTTCCAGTAAGGCAAGAGCCAAAGAGAGCAGCTTTATCTCTCTTCTCCCACAAAGCACTGCTCTTCACAATGTCCAATGTCCAATGGGTGGATCCTACAGAATCCCAATTTCTCTTAAATAATCTCTAAATCTTCTACCCACAAATACATCTTAAACTTCCCACAACTATTTCAACAAATGGGCATTTAGTTTCCTAAATTCTACATGTCAATACCTTCTGTATAATTTTATCACTCAATCACAACTCCAGCATGAGGCTGTATATTTTTTTCTTAAGTACGTTCCATGCTCTGCATGGAGTCCAGTGCGGGGCTTGACCTCATGACCCTGAGATGGAGACCTGAGCTGAGATCAAGAGTCGGACGCTTAACCGACTGTGCCACCCACGTGCCCCGAGGCTGTATTTTTAAAAAATACATTAAAATGGTGGCCCGCAGAGGTCTTGGGCAAGTCATGTGAATGCTCTGATCCTTAGTTTTCTCTGTTATAAAACCGGGGAAGTATCCCTGGGTGATTCCTATTTCTTCCAACTCTTACAATTATTATAAGATTTTCTGATCATTGTGTGCTGCAAACCTTTAAACAACACCAACTAGAAAATGTCTATAAACTTAGAACCCAATATGCTGGGATTCATGGCAGACCTGTCTCCACGATTCCTTAAAACCATTAGAGCTATCACTTCTAACCTGAGAAAAGTAAACAAGACTCCAAGCCAAGAAAGAACTTGTTTGACTGCTTTCCTTGCCTCCCAATTATCAAAGCAATATTCTCTTGTCTGGCTCCCAAATACCTTTATATGTCTCAATTCAGCCTAGCATAAGCAGTATTTTCATCTGATTGGTAACTGTGTGGCAATATTCCTCTTTCAAGGTTGCCTGACCCTTATTGCATTTTTTTTTTTACTGAACTATATCGAGCATACACAAGTATAAAAGTATAAAAAAACACTGATTTTTTTTTAAGAGGACTAAATAGGTCTCTTCATAGGGTTCCGAGTATTTGCCAAACACAATGGTCGTGTTGGGAATACAAAGGTCAGCCACAGATGAGAAGAGACAGCTAAACAAGTAAGTGCAATAATGTGCATAAATTCCAGAATGTGCCTAGTTCAGGAGTGACATATAAGCCTTTCAAGTGTATCAATGCAGGTAACACAAACAAATACACTGGTACTCTCTGGTTTATGAAAGGTTTTGCCTTTTTAAAATTCATTCCCAGTTGGGTGTCTGAAATTTAAAGCACATTCTCCCCCAACACACACTGCTATAAATGTGGTTAGGTTTCCAAGCCAACACACAAAAGACCAATACATAAAGTATATGAAACAACATACATCTGCCCTGCAAAGAGCGCAGAAAACATTAGTGCAGCCAAAGAGAACTGTGAGTGATCCTGTCATCTTGAAAGCTGGAACTTAAGGGTAAGCAGAGTGGAGGTTAATAAGGGGTGCAGATGGAGTGGTAAGGAGGCGCCTGTCAGCTTTAAGGCAACTAATCTCAGGAATTTTGAGACCAAGGGCCAGGTAGACCTCACTTCGATCAAATCCAGGTTCCCCCACTTAAAAACTGGGTGCCTTCAAACATGTTATTCAGTCATTCTTAGCCTCAGTGTACCAATCTGAATGTCAATACACAATAAAGTAGTTTATACATTTTTTTATTTGCTTGAGACTATATAGCTTTCATCTTCTTTGGCTTTAAAGTACCTTTAACACATAGCTGGGTGTATCATTCATTGTCAGAAAATGTTCAGTTTCCACATAAAACAAAACCAGATTGGGGCACCTGGGTGGCTCAGTTGGTTAAGCGACTGCCTTTGTTTGGCTCAGGTCATGATCCTGGAGTCCCGGAATCGAGCCCCACATCGGGCTCCCTGCTCAGCGGGGAGTCTGCTTCTCCCTCTGACCTTCCCCGCCTCATGTTCTCAGTCTCTCTCTTTCTCTCTCTCTCTCAAATAAATAAGATCTTTAAAAAAACAGATTTTTTAAATGTCTAGACAAGAAATGTACAAGGAAGAGGACTGAGAGTATATGAGGACAGGAGAGCCTGAATTAAAACTAAGTCACTAAGAAGGGACAGAAGATAGGGGGAAAAGACAAATGTGTAATGTACAGGACATATCAGAGTCCTCCTGGTAAGAGAAGATATGAGAGGGAATTCCAAGGAATTTCCAGGGACTTAGGGGCTGTCTACACAATGAGGGGAAGACAGGAGGGATCATAAATAATAGTGGCAAGCCCTGATGGGGTGCTGGTATACATGTACACACGTGCATGCATGTGCATGTGTGCTCATGTAATCCTCACAACCTAAAAAGTACATATTATTATCCTCCATTTTACAGAGGAGGAAACCAAGACAAAAGAGACTGAAGAACTTGCCCAGGATCACTCAGCCAGTACAATAAAGCAGAATTCAAACCCACAGACTCTAGTTCCAGATCTGGAAGTCTGAGCCACTATGTTATACTGATGCTTTTGTAGCAGTGGGAAGTCAGCCATTTGCATAAGGGGGTTTCCTGCATCAGAAGTTCATAACTTCAGTAATAGCTATCAATAAAGTTCCCACTTAAAAATATCTAAACATTACAGAATCATTTACAGATTCCCTGGCAATGAATTTTCCCACTCCCTGCGGTGGGAGCGGGTAACTAACATTTATTGAATGCTGCTGAATCCTGCTGAATCCCAGGCACCATCTGAAGCTATTCCATATATTCTACCTCATTTAACCGTCACAAAACCACCTCTGCGATAGGCACTATTAAATCCATCTTACAGCTGAGAAAACCTGAGGACCAATTATGAGCCCAAAGCCACAGAGCCAGCAAGTGGCAGAGGACAGCCTCAGACCCAGTCCTTCCTGGTTCCAAGTCCAGGCTGCTTTTCACAACACATCTGGTATACTCAGATCCAAACACTGTAAACATGGGACATGTTATCTAATAACCAGGTAATAAAAAGTAACAGTAAACCACGTTTGATTTATACTGTCAAAAATGTTTCACAAGTACTGAACTCTGTTTAGGACAGCTAAATGAACCCAGTCACCTGTTTTACCCCTTTGCCCTCACAAAAACCAATCCTTTCAGATCCTCTTTATTACCTAGCCATCTAACAACACCAGATACAACAATACAGGTGCACGAGGCACTTCTCTGAGAACCAAAATTGCTTCAGAAGGATTATGCTGTAAGACAGAAGAGAAACAAGTTCCATAGCTTTAAATGCCTAAGTCAGAAAAAACAAAGAGGCAAGAGACAAGACGGTAAAAAGGGTGCTTTCAGAGAAGGGTTTTCCAGTTACACCTTGGTAAAGCTGGGGGTAGTGGAGAAAGAGGAGATAGGACGTTTGTTTTTGTTTTTGTTTTTAATGCAAGAGAGCTTCAGATGTGAATTTCAGCTCTGCCATTTATTAGCTTCGTTTGCTCATCTGGAAAATGATGCCGTTAAGATCCAACTCTCTGGCTGTTAAAAGATGAAGTACCAAACGCAGAGCACATATAAAAGCTGACACACAGAAGTTTCCTACTCTTGAGTCTCATCCTCTTGCCCCCCTCCTTCCTATTTGCAAAGATGTGCTACACACCACAAGCCTGGGACACACACCCGGCCCCCAGCTACCATCTTGATGCCCCCTCAGGATGCATACACTAAGGGGCTAGTATTTATTATTTATACTCCTATCGCCAAAAAAGTTGAGGCTACCTATATAAATATAAAAGACACATACAACAGAACCATTCATTAAAGCAAGGACTTAATACATGTGACATGTGATCTGGTGGGATACTGAGGCAGGGAGACTATTGTAAGAAAAATGGATAGCAACCTAAAGCAAGCAAATAACTTGGCCCTGAACTTTCTGGCAAGGCAATGTTACAAATTAAAAAGCACTCTTTTCTTTTTTTTATAAAAGGAAACATAGCAATTCCTGAAGAGGAATATCAGTAATTTGCCTGAATTTATTTATCTAAGGAATTGATAGGACCAAGAATACAACCAAAGTCTTCCAAAATACCGGATCTTTCACGAAACTATACCTCTTTATATAAGACTCAAGGATTTAATCTGAGCAAATTTCCATCAGCAAAACATTCCCATTTACAATGTCTACAAATTGTATATATCTACACAGGACTTAGCATTTACCCAATAAAGACCCAAGTGCCTACAGTGAAAGGCGGTATGACAGTGAATGAGACCATTCCTGGCCTCAAGGACCTTGGGACAGTACAGTGGGAGCCAGCTTACGAAAGAATTGAGGCATAAGGCAGAACACGATGCCCTAGAAAAGAGGACTGCATACCACCGGAGCACTACATGTATATGTACCTCTTGTTGGGTAGGAGGGGTAAGGATCAGGGACATGTGAAAGGGCCTTGAAAGGTACAGAATTTTGGCAGATGGAGAGCACTAGCCATGGCAAAGTGCATTAGAAAAGAAGAAGAGTGCAAAAAAAAAAAAAAAAAAAAACAGAAGAAATGTTTAAGGCCTGAATGCAAAACAGTAAAAAATCTAATTTGGCACAATGCAGATGGGGAGAAATGGGAGAAGCAGCTGAAAAGTTGAGGTCTTACCATG
Source organism: Zalophus californianus (assembly GCF_009762305.2). Lineage (NCBI taxonomy): Eukaryota > Metazoa > Chordata > Mammalia > Carnivora > Otariidae > Zalophus > Zalophus californianus. The sequence goes on from NC_045598.1 coordinate 53,269,699, forward strand.
AGGAGCCCTGAATGCCACACTAAGGTGGAGTTTAGACTGTTTTCTGTACACAATAGGGACTGACGAAGGCTTATGGTCAGGACGATTCTATGACCTGAATCCAGCTGCAAGATGATTAAATGTCTGTGTGGAGGACAGACTGGAGGGAAAGGGCTGGAGGCAGGGAGAGTACATTAGAGATTGCTGGGATCACCCTGGTAGAAGAAAGCTAGGTCAGAGGCAGGGAGTGGTGAGCAGGCAAAGGTGCAAATACTGGGAGGAAGTACTGAGAGCGCTGGGTGGACTACGGGGGTGGGATCTGCGGGCTGGGGAAAAACGAAAGGGCAGAAGTCAAGATGAGTCTAAGGCAGGAGTCGGCAAACTTTGGCCTACGCACCAAATCCAGCCTGTCTTCTATTTTGTACAGCTAAGAAGCTGTACAAATTTTTACATTTTTAAGTGGTTGGGAAAAAAATAGTATTTTGTGACAAGTGAAAATTCAAATTTCAGGGTCCATACATAAAATTTTATTGGAACACAGCCACATTCATTGGTTTATATACTGTCTACATTTGCTTTAGATCTAAAAAAGAATTGTGTAGTTATGACAAAGGCGGCCTGGCCCTCAATGCTGAAAATATTTACTGTCTTTTCCTTCACGGAAAAAGTTTTCTGACCACTCATCTAAGAGGTTTTGAGGGTGGTGAACAGGGATGGTATTAAGAGGAACAGAGAAATCTTCCATTGGTATGGTGGGGTCAGAGAGATACCAATTTTGAAGCAGTTAAACGGGAGGTATCAATAAAAAAGCCAGGTAAGGAAGCCCAGCAGGAAATGGAAGGACCATCCCCCCATGGGGCCTGGGCATCTGCTACTTCCCCTGCCTGGTACACTCTTCCTCCAGATCACCACATTGCCTGGCTCCTACTCATTATTCAGGCCTGAACTCCAATGTCACTGTCCCGGAGGAAGCCCCTCTCCCATCCATTTAAGCATTCTCTACCCATTACCTTATTTTCTTTATTGCACTTACCACCACCCAAAATTAATCTTTTTTATGGACAAGGTGTAACATCTTAAAAGGCTGGCTCTTTAAGGAGAGGCCTTGCCTCTTGTTTCCTAAAGTATCCCCAGTACCTTGAATCATGCCTAAAGCTGCTCGACAACTGGAGTTCAAGTGAAAGCAAGTCATCTGCACGGTTTTAGGAACAAAATGAGACTTGCCATTTGCAGCAGCTTAGGGAAAAGTCTTCACTAGGGGAAAAGGAGAGATGAGAGGAAGAGAAGAGAGGAAGACACAGAAAGGAAGGAAAGAGGTATTGTGTTTCAGAAGCCAGACAGCAGTGGGCCTGTGGGGCATCCTTTAGGAAGGACGTGTTTAAGAGCATCAAAAGAGTAGCAAGGGGTGGGGGAGGGTCCTTCTTTTTTGTTTTCAAGTCCCAAAATGTCACTGCCCTGTTTTAAAGCCTTCAATTTCCCCTTTTATATTATAAGGCCCAAAGTAATATGGCCCATAAGGCCCTACCTGATCAGTTTCCTGCCTGCCTCCCCAGCCTGCATCTTTGTCCTCTGCTCCAGCCGCAGTGCTGGTTCCACCCCAAAGGACCCCAGGTCCTTTGCACATACTATTTCCTTTGGCTGGAAAAACCTCATCTTCCTCTTAGCCTGGCTAGCTCTCACCCTTCAGATTTCAATGTTTAAAAATATATATATCACAGAGACCCCCCTCTTCGTACTGCCTTCAACCTCTATAGCAAACTAAGACATCTCTCTTGGTACTTAGCATAATTATAACAAATAGCTGGATAATTGTTGGATTATTGTGTTTTCCACTAGAAAGGAAGCTTCCTGAGGGCAGGAATCAGGTCTTGCTTTCACATAATACATAATTTACAAGTAATTGTTAAATAAAGGAATAAACATGAAAACCTGAAAGCATTTTTATCTCAGCCAGTTTGTGCATCTCTAGTGGCCTACTTCCTAAATCCACATCAAGTGGGCTTACAATTTACATTCTAGCCGGTTGGCTTTCTCTGACCTCCCCCTCCCACTTTTAACCAACCTGAGTGAAATGTCATTCTAACCAAGTAAAATGATGGGATTCTTTGGAGATACCACCATATATCAAATGATTTTTCCAATTAGAAAACTAATATACAGTTATTAGCAGACCTACCTAGTTGTACAGAATGGCTTTAACCAAAAAAAAAAAAACAAAAACAAAAAAAACAACCAGAATATTAAATTTAGGTATTATGCATCTAACTTCTTTAAGTCTGTTTTGTGAATCAGCCCTAAAATGGGTTTGCAGGTATACAGTAAAAGATCCACTGCATCTCTTTATTATATAAATCACACCTGTCTGCCTCCCTGTGCAATCTTGTTTCATAACAGAATTTTTTACTAGGAAAATATACATTTGGCAGATTGTTTTCTCATTTTTTTACTGTGTCTTTTCTCTTACCATAAATAAAAGATTTTAAATTCTACTAATTGAAAAAAAAAATCGCTATGAATTACAGCCTTGCTACAGCTTGAGCAAATTAACTGTGCAAATAACTCTGCAGACATAATTGTGTTTAATTGAATGAATGGCTGTCAGTTCTAATAGCTGTAAGCCCTTTAAATCACTATTAAAAACAAGAGTTGCATTAATTACAAATTGTTCTTACCTATTTCTGCCTTATATATACATTCAAACTTGTCTTAGTTACCCAATATACCTGAAAATGATAAACCTAAATTTATTTTTTAAATACCTACAGGTCAACCTATTCATCATTTGAGATGGGCTTCCCTTCCACAAATACAAAGTAGGGAGCTTTACTGTCTTTATCCTTCTCAAATGGGAAGACAAGGAAAAGATACAGCTAACTTCTGTGCTATCAAAAAACATGGGATGAAAAGATCAAACTCTTTTCCAACCACCTGGCAACTGTTGTTCTTGAGAATATAAATGCAACATAAACATCACTGAGAAGAACTAAAGGCATACTAAAATTTGATTTTAAAATATGATTAGGAGGAAGGGCCAACTTTTTGTATAATTTATATTTTGGGTAAACCCTGCTTTTGGAAAGCACATATATGGAAATAGAAACTGATAAAACAGCATTCAGGAGAAACTCAATATATATTTTAGAGTTCCTTTAAACTCTTATAATTGCTTAAACAGCAAAACTCCCTAACACATCATCTGACTTATAAGATTTTTAACGTCCACACAACTCTGAAGACACCATTTTACAAACGGGTATGCCTGTGTTTCTGCCACTTCCTAAGTAAACTGAATCAGTGAGAGCAACACAGAACCTTTATATTGACTTTCCCAGAAAGTCTAATACATTCCTACCAAATTATATACCTTGCATGACCTTTAAAGTTAAATTAAAGGCACCTTTGTTTCTCATTTTTCCTTAAAAATATGGCAGAACCTAATGTATTATCACCTTTGATGCTGTCTACATAATAAACTCCTCTAGATTTGAGAAACTACCTACTTTAAGTGTCTAAACTTTTTTGATTTAACCATTTCTAAGTGAAGCCTTTGTATGTATGAATGTATCAGCTACTCTGTTTTGCATTTAATGGGTCACACTTCCTACCACCTTAAATAATTCTGAATACAATTTGAGCTCCAAAGTATATTCACCAATAAAAAAATAAAAATAAAAAAATAAAGTTAACAAATGTTTAGTTTATACCATGTGCCTGGCACCATTCCAAAATCCTCAGGGATAGTCATTCAATCCTCAAAACAATCTTACAGGTAGGAACCATGTTTACTTTCATTTTATTGATAAGGAAACAAGCTTAAGTTGCCCACATTACCACCGCTAGGATCAAAACAAGCAGCCTGGCTCCTGAGCCACCAAAAACACAGATTATGAAAAACAAGGCTAAAACATAATAACTCAGTTTTCTATCTCGAGGTGCGATAAATTGACCTGATTTAGTCTTTCCCAGCTGGATTCAAGTTATTCTGGCCTTTTGCACAGATAGCCACAGCTCTTCCTTCTAGCCTGCAGAGGCAGCCTCCTCTCACAGATCACTCCTAAGAGTAACTCTTTCCCTGAAGAATTAAAGCACCTCCTGCGAGCAGATTCCTCACTGGCTTCTCATTCTGAAGAAAACCTCTTCTTTGAGCTTGTCCTGCTGCAATCCTGACAGCAGCTTCTTACTCCACCCCCACCCACCACCTGCACACCTCCCAACAGCCCAACCCCTAGAGGTGCCCTTTTCTGCTAGAGACAGACCTGTCTCCCCTGCCCTTTTCCAGTATCCTCCACAACTTGGCCTCTTCTTAATGGCTTCGTCATCATTAGCAACACCAATTACCATCCTGTGTTGTGACGGTGACAACTCCAACTCGCTAGGGTATTTACAATGGCATGTGCCCCTCCACTAAATGGCACCACCCAGGCTGTTTCACTTTTTGAGTTATGGTTCTGCTTTTCATTCTGCTTCTCACTCACTTCCAAGATAAAAATTAACACTGCCTGTCTCAGAGAATGTGCCTTCTTGGATTCATCCTCTTAATAACTCCTGTCTCTTATGTTTGTAGTTAATCTCCTGCTGACTTGAAAACCAGTTAGATGGACTGTCAACAAACCCTTTATAAATTATCAGCAAGTCAAAGTAGGTTTTCCTCCACTATAAGGAAAGCACATATGGATTCCATGACATCTCTTGTGGCTCGAAACATTTCCTGCCTCCTAGCAGTCTTCTGGATAGTTGATAAGTGGTGGATAAGTAAGAAATATTTTCTGTGATAGGGAGGAGGAAAAGATAACGGTCGATTGAAGCTGACCCTTTCAGTGTTTCCAGTTGTTCCATTTGTTAATGATGTTATATACTTGAGCTCAAGAACTATGAATGGTTCCCCATTTATTCAACACAAGCTACAGCCCCTGACCTCACACTGCTCACAGACTTGCAGACAGTCTCAGTCTTCATAATCTGGCCCCATCCTGCATGTCCAGCCTCACCTCCTTCTGCTGCCTCCCAGTATTCTGCTCTAATCACATGGCTGCCCCAAGTCTGTCACCCACACCACGTACCTGCCCACCTTTGTGCCTTTGCTCATGCTCTATCTCTTCCTAGATTCCCTTCCCACCCCTAGAAAGAGAACTCTACTTACTCCTCAAGGCCCAACTCTAGTGAAACCTCTTCAAAACAGCAGTGGACAGGGCTTCGAGCAAGGTTTAGCTTTCCTCAAGGCTCCCAGCACTCTTAATTCCAATCTCTACTACAGTATCACCCACACTGTGTTACAGTTACACACAAATATAAACTGTCTTACCCATCTGCCAGAAATTAGTAGGTACTGAAGAGATGTTTGCTTATACAGAGCCAATTAATCTATAACAATAAAAAATGGGGGAAAGGGAGGAAGCTAGTTCTTAGCCCTCAGACTTTAAAGGAGTGCCATGATAGTTCCTAGGAAACATCTACATTCAGAAAGTAGGACTTACTTTTTTGCATGTGTAAAATCTACAACTGAGAAACCCTGAATGAACAGCTCCAAGGTCCTTCCACTAGACTATAAACTCTGAAGGCCAAGGATTTTTGCATGTTTTGTTCTGTTTATTCACGCCCTGAGATTCATAGCAGGGGCTCAATAAGTATTTACTGAATGAATAAAGAAATGAACAAAGTGTTGAGTGAATATTACTGTAAAGTAAACTTGGTTACCACAGATTAAAAATATCCCAACGAAGACCAGCTCTGTCTTTTGGCTAGACTTAAAGAAATGTTCCTTTTTCTCCTAAAGCAGGCCTTGCCTCAGGACTGGGCAATGTATTCACAGAGCACCAAGGAAAAATGTGTGCCTGCTGTCAGCTGCGAAGAATCACAGATCATAAGACCTTAGAAGTAAATATATCATGGAAATGAACTTAACGTTTCATGCTCTTGTTGCCAAAAAAACTGGTGTACTTCAGAGGGAAGAATAGTCACAGGGATAGTTTCCTGCCCCTGAAACCCGGTCACGTCAACATGGCAGCTGTTTCAAACTCCATGTCACCATTGGGTTTTTGAGACAGGAAGCCATAGTGGCACACCTAGCCGAGTACAGAGGAGAGCAAGACACAGAGAGGAAACAACATGCTGAATGAGAACACGGCCTGGAGGTTAGCCCACAGAGTATAAAAACAATGAACCAATTTCTCTAATGTCTCCTATAATGTAATTTACCTGTACATGGTAATTATCCAAAAAAAAAAAAAAAAAGAGAGAGAAAATGAAAGGCATAGAAAGAGATAGTACCTTCTCTGGTCACCAGCTGCTCCCCCTTTGTCCATCCATTCTTCCAATTTTAAGGACTCTTATAGAAAAGAAATTGGAAAGGACTTGATTGTCTTTAAACAGGAAAGGGAGTAAATCATGGATGACTTTTCTCCTTTACTTTCCTCAATTTTCTGATTTTTCTACAGTGAGTGTTCCCTCTTGTTAGACTGAGAAAATAATCCTTATGTTCAAAGACACAGCAGAGCTGAAAAGTTTATGTTGTAATAAGAAAACTATATTAAAAAAGTCCTTTACCCAAAAAAATTAATAACAAAGAATTCAATAATACCAAACCATCCAATCTTTTCACTCAATAACCTTAACCTCTTTGCTCAACTACTGGTATATCTAACAACTTATTTATTTAAAATGTGTTTTCATAACAATTATAATTTGTGGGGCACTTCAGGTACCATGTGTTATTTAACTGATTTTCCCCAACAACTTTCTGAAATGGTGAATACTTTGATTTCCATGCTACAGAGGAGGAAAATTGGGAACTGAGGGGAAGCTATTTGCTATGACAGAAGCCCTTATCTTCTTGTTCCCCACCTGGCATTCCGAAACAGAATTTTTCAACCCCAGTGCTACTGACTTTTGAGCCAGGTTATTCTTTGTTGTATGGGGCTGCCCCATGCATTATAGGATGTTTAGCAACATCCTTGGCCTCTACCCACTGGAAGCCAGTAACCCTGCCTCCTCCCCCGCCACCAACCCCCTAAGTTATAACAACCAAAAATGTCTCCAGAAACTGCAAATATCTCTTTGGACACAAAATCATACTCAGTTGAGAAATACTGGTCTAAAAGAATCCAAGAGGTTCTTTATGGCACCTCTACTCTATGACAAGGCTCCATATGTCACTGAGCCACAAGAAATCACAAAGCATCAGATGCTGCTCGCTCAGGGACATTGAGTTAACCAATTTCCCCTTCACTTCAAACAATTTTTTAAAATGTGGAAATGAACAAGAAAAATTTCCTTGTACAAATATTCACATCTCAGATGCTAAGTTTTCTAAAAGCATACTATCTCATTATAACACAATAAGGAAATACATACTAAAAATATATAAAATATGTGTGTATTTAGGGAAAAAAACACCAGAGGAGTTAGAAAACACAGATCTTGGTCTTTGCTAATAAACCTTATTAACTCAGTTATACATTAGTGTTCCCACTATGAAAGTGAATATAAACCTACACGTCCTCAATACTTGCTTCAGCTGGGTTTCTGTCCAAATATAATGTATGACCTAAAGCTATCCAGAAGAAACTGAGTGATAACTCTGAAAGATTACTACAATTTGTGGTCTGCAGTTGAAACCAATAGTGTTTCTGAACCCAGAATCTAAACTGGCAGACCTAACAATCTGATTTAAAAGCACACAGTTTAAGTTTCTTCATGCCATTTAATCCGAGTCTCTGTTCCTGCAAAAGCAACTCCACCCTCAAAATTCCTTATTTTTACCAGCTTTTTAATAAATGCCTGAATTGAAAAAATTCTGCAACCTAATTCACCTTACTACCTTAATCTGTAAAGGATGAATAACAAATGAGCAGAAAGATAATCACAAGTATAGCATTAACCAAACTGATACAAGACTGCTTAAATTATAGCAAATTGAAATGTAATTATATAAGTTATATTTTGGGAAATGTTTGAATTATTTTATCTATATGTGTATAATTTATTTACCTTCTATCATTTCCCAATGGTTATAATTAGTATATTGTGGAATCAGGAATCAATGTGGAATGTGTCACACTGAAATCCTCAGATTTAAAAACACATTTTTGCAGCTATTTAGAGAAATTAAGATACAGTGAAAGTGCCTAGTTAATATGATATGCAGACTTAAGAAGAGGTGATTATTCCTATTCATAATATCCACAATCGCTCAATATGATTACTTACCCCTTTAAATATGATCTGGACCTATAAACAGGAGCCATTTTTCTCCATAATACACAGTATATTGGACCCCAAATGACTGGTACCCTCATGGTCTCCATTAACCTTCACCACAAAGTACAAAAGAACACACTGATCCTTCAGTGAAAAGGACTCCCTGGTCTTAGAAAACATCAGAGCCACCAAAAGCAAAAGCGAGAAACAGCACAAAATGGGGTTTTGGAAAGGGAGGAACAAAGATTTAATCAATATAAAATGCTCATCTTAAAAAAATGTTTGCACTGTGTATATGCCCATGATTTGAATTTGCCAAAAGACTCCACGATAACATCTAGTTCTTTCTGCATTCTACTCATCACTTAACTATACAAGGTTTTTAATGCGTTCCTCCCTGAAAGCAATGACAATTTTACGCAGCTGTGAACTCCTGCTGTGAGAGTAAAACCCTATGACTCGTAAAAAGAAAAAAAAAAGTTAACAGCATGTATTCAGCCAGGGGCAGAAGCTCACAGCCACGTATTAAAAGAAGTGGCAGGGTCCTCTTCCCAACGGACACACAGGAATTCACAGAGAATATAGTTTTTTTTAAAATGCAACCACCTGCCAATAATCACACCTTTTATCTAGTCTCCCTAAAGAAGTTCCTTGGTAAACAGACATCCAAGGAGCCTACATCCCTGGAACCTTGGGATGTGACTTGAGAGGGGTGTTTACTAGCCCTGCTAAAGCGACGTCTCCCTTTGATGCTTGGCGACCACGCGTGGATGGGGTCTGACGAGTAAGACAGAAGGCCAGAGATCAGCCCCAGTTTCAGCTAATCAGTCCCATTACAGTAGGATTCACACTTCCCCCGGTGGCTCTCTCTCACTGTTCCTCTTCCAGGGCCCTCTCGCCCAGGATGCGTCTTTCACCCTTCTCGCTGGCTGCCTAGGGCCAGGGTCCCAAAAGAACATAAAAGGGGAGTGGGCGTTTCCTGAGTCCACAGACGCCCCCCTTCTAGCCCCAAACATGCCCCAAACCCCAGAAACTTTCCTTCGCTGAGATGGCAAAGGAGGAAAGCGACGAAGACCCTCGGCCTCCGTCCTGAGGCGAAAGAAAACCTCCTCCCGCCCCTCCAACGACAGTTCTGCCAGACAGCTGGCGGTCAAGTTCTCGGTGCAAGAGCGAGGGACGTCAGACCTCAAGCCCGCGCCTGTATCTCAGGGTGGTATAAACAGGATGTCAGCGCGATCCAGGCTTGTTTATGAAAACTTGGTGTGTGCTCTGGGGGAGGGGGCGGCGAGCCTTAACCTTCCCCCCTATTCCGGCGTGGGGCCCCCGTCCCCCAACCTCCCAGCCACCAGCCGGCTCTGCTTGGCTGGAAATCCCCCGCTTCCCCGCCCGCGCCCACACGCCCCCAGCCCGCCCGGGTCCCCGGTCCAGCGCCGCGCTCGCTGAGGGGCCGGGGGTGCGCGGCTCGCGAGGACAGAGAGCAGCGGCCGCGGAGCCCGCCAGCGCTAGGCTCCGCGCCCCTCGCCCGGCCGTCCGCGGCCGCCACAGTCTTCTCCACCTCCCCTCCGCGACACTCACCACTTCCGTGTGCGCCTGGGCCGACGGGGTGCTCCGGGTCGCGGCGCAGGTCCTGCTGCCTACTCGCTCAGCAGCCAGCCCCGCAGAGCCCCGGCGTGCGCGCGCCCGGGGCTGAGGAGGGGGCGCGGGACAGGCGACCAGGGCTGGGGCGCAGGCCCGCGCTGTCTGCGGCTGCCAGCTACTCCCCCGCCGCCGCGGCCTGCGCTCCTCGACGCTCCCGCCCCGCCCCGCAGCTGGCTCCGCCTCCCAGGCCGAAGCCGGTTCTGCCTCCTCGTTACGTCATGAACGGCAGCCCAGGAAAGAGGGGGCGGAGGCCGCGATGGAGGCGTGGGCTCTGCCGCAGTGCAGCGCCTTCAGTCTTCCCGCCCGGTCCCTATCTGGCTTCGCTCATGCCCCCCACCCTTTATTCGCTTCTTTACCGCGTCTTCTGGAAACACCAGTCTAGGAACGAGAGGTCTGCCAGAGCAGACAGTAAAATTGTCCGGTTTTGGCTATAGGTTGATCCCTCCTAAGTTTGGGGTGCCCTCCACCACATGTACGTGAACCACGATGCCTTTATCACAGTCCTCTGCCCTTTGTCGGGATAGAATAAGAGGTGAGCTGTGTAGCTCCTGGACATGGTCAGGCTTCTGCTGTTCAGGTCACTGTGGACTGAAGCTGCCCCAGCTGCCCTGATTTCGCAAATCCTGCTGGAGGGCTCACGGTAACTTGGAGGGTTACTGTGACTTACCTCATATTGAGCAAGAAGTGCCGGTGTGGTACCTAGTGAGTGAAGAGAGTATTTGATTCTAGAGTTGTGGATATTAGGTCTGACTCCCACCATTCACCACCTGAGATACCCTAAACAACTTGGGGCTTATTCATAAAAGTTGAGGGACAGCCTAAAAGATCTCCAAAGTGCCTTCTGGAAGGATGTAGAAGAATTCAGAGAAGACAGGAGAATCAAGCAGGAAGGGTCGTGGCCCAGTTGCCTCCACTTGTGGGTGTTTGTGTGCATGTGCTACCTCACCTGCTTCTCAGGGCTGTTCCATCATATTCTTCACCTGTTAAATTGGGATAATACCTTCCTTATGGGGATTATGCTGAAGGTGAACAAAGATAATGCAGGCCTGACACACGTGGTGGGTTTGGTAAATCATTTTATTGAGCTGGGCCTTAAAGAACAAGTTGGGAGTGAATGAATGGAGACAGAAACATGAAACAGCCACATTTCAGGGAAGGCAAAGAATAAAGATCAAGGAAATTCAGGACAGGAGCAATGACCCCCATTGTACTCAAGAATGAATCTGACTGCTATATAAATGGAATAAGGAGAAAGGGCCTTGGTTGAGTGTATTTCCCTATATTGGGCATTGCATTAAGTGCTGAAGATTCTGGGAAAAAAGACCCAATTAATGACCTCTGGTGCTCACACTGGAGTGGGATAACAGGTGAGTGTTCAGTGTGATTCATGCTCTGCTAAAACTGGTCACAGAGGAGAATTACCCAACCTAGCCTGAACAAATTAGGAAGAAAAGAAGAAACTACAAGCAGCAGATAAATCACAGGAGCCCAGGCAGGGATCATGGCATATTCAGGCAGTAATACATATATGCGGTGTGGCTGGGGAATAAGATGAGAGTTACGCACAAATCTTGCCTGAAAGACATTGTGTGTTCTTTTTTTTTTTTTTAAGATTTTATTTATTTATTTGACAGAGAGAGACACAGCAAGAGAGGGAACACAAGCAGGGGGAGTGGGAGAGGGAGAAGCAGGCTTCCCACAGAGCGGGGAGCCCGGTGCAGGGCTCGATCCCAGGACCCTGAGATCATGACCTGAGCCGAAGGTAGACACTTAACGACTGAGCCACCCAGGCACCCCGACATTGTGTGTTCTTGAGGTATTTAAGCAGGTTTTTATTTTACAAGAATCACCCTAGGGCAGACATTCTCAACCCCAGTACTATTGACATTTGGGGCCAGAAAATTCTTTGTTATGGGATGCTTCCTGTGTATTGCAGGATGTTTAGCAGCATCTCTGTCCTCTAACCACTAGATGCCAATAGCAATACCCCTCGCTTCTCCTCCATGCCTCCCAGCCCCTCACTCACCTCCTGGCACAGTTATGACAACCAAAAATGTCCTCAGACATTGCCAAATGTCCCTGGGGGACAAAAACCACCCCTGTTGAGAACCACTAATGTAAAAATAAGGTGGACGATGGATCAGAGGACAAAATTAATGTCCATAGCATTGTAGAGCTGCAGGCTACAAATGATAGATCAATATTTAAAGCAGTGGACTAGGAAGGGATAAACATGAAAGTGTCAAAGCCTGAAGAGGTAGAACAGACTGCATGGTAACTGATTCAGATGTGGGCGTTGAGGTAGAAGGAAGAGCCTTACCTGACCAAAATTTTCCAAATTAGTTGACTAAGAACAACACCAACTAAACTGAATAAGGAATTCAATTTTACGTTTGAGAATAGAAAAAAAATTGGAGAGTCACCCTATAAGGAACATAATGAGAGAGAGAACAGTATAAAAGGAGGACTACACATATCTCCTTCTAATACATAACATGTAGCATAAAACCTGCAAGCCTGCTACAAATATTCACCTAAATTGAACTAAACCAAATACAATGAAGCAGAAACCTCTTATCAGGGAAATTCTCAAAAAACAACCCCATCCAACCAGCAATCATACACATGGGTTTCCCACATAAATCTTCAACAAAAAAGTATTTGCTCACCAGTCTATTTCTCTGGAAAAGATTAGATTACAATGGGGAAATAGATTCAAACAATAAAGTTTGCCTTAAAAAGTTGTACTGAACAAAACTAAAATACCATTGTACAGATCATGAAATTCAATTACAAAGACTTGGAAACTAGAGAAGAGAGATAAAAATCACTGTAATTTTGTAACCCTAATCTAAATGTTTACCATATTATATATTTTCTTCCAGTTCTTTTTCACTAGGCATATTTTTAATTTAAGTATAATCATGGTGTGCCTGTAATTTTATAAGTTGTTCCTTAAATCTATTTTATGAGCATTTTTCCATGTTACTACAAAAGTCTTTATAACTAATAAATTTCTTCATGCAAATAAATAATAATTAAATATATACTATTTAAGCAATTATCTTAGGAGAGATTCACAGAAATGGAACTATTGAGTTAACTGGACTGCATATTTTTAGATTCCTGATTCATAGATTCATATTGGCAAGTCACTTTCCAGGAAGTTCCCAAAAATTTACACCGCTCTGAAAAATGTACACAATGTCAGGTTCTGCAACAATGAACATTATCATTTTTTTTTAAGATTTTATTTATTTGAGAGAGTGAGCGAGAGAGAGCACAAGTGGGACAAGGGAGAGGGAGCCTGCCTCGGGATTCAATCCCAGAACCCCAGGGTCATGACCTGAGCCAAAGGCAGACACTTAATCAGCTGAGCTACCCAGGCCCCCCAAACATTATCATTTTATAATGGTTTACATCTTTGGGGCACCTGGCTGGCTCAGATGGTAGAGCATGCAACTCTTGATCTTGGGGTTGTGAGTTTGAACCCCACATTGCATGTAGAGCCTACTTAAAATTTAAAGGGGCACCTGGGTGGATCAGTAGGTTAAGTGTCCGCCTTTGGCTCAGGTCATAATCTCAGGGTACTGGGATTGAGCCACACACTGGGCTCCCTGCTAGGTGGGGAGACTGCTTCTCCCTCTCTCTCTACCTGCTGCTCCCCCTGGTTGTACTCTCTCTCTGTCAAATAAATAAATGAAATATTTAAAATAAATAAATAGGGTGGGGGGATGGGTTAGCCTGGTGATGGGTATTAAAGAGGGCACGTATTGAATGGAGCACTGGGTGTTATATGCAAACAATGAGTCATGGAACACTACATCAAAAACTAATGATGTAATGTATGGTGATTAACATAACATAATAAAATTTTTAAAAAATTAAAAACAAATAAATAAAAATTTAAAAATTACTTAATTAAAATAAAATAATTCATATCTTTAATGTTTTTAAAACATATTTTTTGCTTTAATTTTGAATTTCCATGATTATTAAAGAGATTAATAATTCCATGTGCTTTCTCACTAATTTTTATTTTTCATTTTTCTTTTAATTTATCAATGTGTGTCCATGGAATAGGTAGGGAAAATGCTGTTTTCATTCTTTGCCTGCTACCTACTGGGATCATAGTATCTTCTAGCAGTTTGTAGTAACAATATCTTTAATAAAGATAGAATATATTTTTTCTGTCTTACTTCTGATCTGTATTTTTCCAACATACTATTTGCTCTAAAAAATTATGTTCATAAAAATTTTCCATTTTCCGGGGCACCTGGGTGGCTCAGTCGGTTAAGTGGCTGCCTTTGGCTCAGGTCATGATCCCAGGGCCCCACGTTGGGCTCCCAGCTCAGCGGGGAGTGTGCTTCTCCCTCTCCTCCCTGTTCATGCTCTATCTCTGTCTCTCTCTCTCAAATAAATAAATAAAATCTTTAATTAAAAAAAATTTCCAGGGCGCCTGGGTGGCTCAGTTGGTTGGGCGACTGCCTTTGGCTCAGGTCATGATCCTGGAGTCCCAGGATCGAGTCCCGCATCAGGCTCCCTGCTCAGCAGGGAGTCTGCTTCTCCCTCTGACCCTCCCCCCCTCATGCTCTCTCTCTCTATCTCATTCTCTCTCTCAAATAAATAAATAAAAATCTAAAAAAAAAAATTTCCATTTTCTTATAGTCAAGTATGTTGACTGTTGTCGGGTTTTTGTTTATTGTTTGTTTGCATTGTGGTTTCCTTTGTGATTCTTTAGGAAGTCATCCTCTCTCCTTAGGTTAGACAAATGAATACAACGAATATTTGTTGAGGACCAAATTATGTGCCAGGCACTACTCTGCACTGTAAATATGGCAGTGAAACAAGACAGGGAGGTTACCTAGTTGGAGAAGATAGCTGAAAACAAGCAAATGAGTCAATAATTAGAATAATGTCAGACAGTGATATATATTAAGGGGGGAAAAAGATTTAAGAGACTGAATGAGGGAGGATGACATAAATGTTTATTCTTCATTACTCTGGGTTTTATACAGCTCAATGCTTTAAATATCCAATATTTAAACCACTGAATTTTTAATGGATGCTCCAAAATGTTTGAAGTGCTATTTTTTTTAAATCAAGACTGTCATTTATATTGAAAATATAGTATTCAATAAATGTTCTTTATTTAACAATCCCTTTCCCTTATCCCACCCTCCAAAGAAAATTGAAAAGTAATATAAAATGTTAGGTCTTTTACCTCTAAACTAAACTTAGACAGTAACTGGACAATTACCTATGTGGCCTCTAATCCATTGATTTAGTCTCCTTCACTTGTAGGTTATATGATAATTGTGTACTTAACTTTATAAGAAACAGATCAATGGCTTTCCAAAGGAGCAGTCTCTTACTATATGCCCACCAGTGATATATAAAATTTTCAGTGGCTCCATATCTTTTGTTTACTCTTTTTTTAATTTTATTTTATTATGTTATGTTAGTCACCATACATTATATCGTTAGTTTTTGATGTAGTGTTCCATGATTCATTGTTTGCGAATAACACCCAGTGCTCCATTCAATATGTGCCCTCCTTAACACCCATCACCGGGCTAATCCATCCCCCCACCCCCCTCCCCTCTAGAACCCTCAGTTTGTTTCTCAGAGTCCATAGTCTCTCATGGTTTATCTCCCCTTCCAATTCCCCCCTCCCTCATTTTTCCCTTCCTACTATCTTTTTTTTTTTAAACATATAATGTATTATTTCTTTCAGAGGTACTGGTCTATGATTCATCAGTCTTACACAATTTACAGCACTCACCATAGCACATACCCTCCCCAATGTCTATCACCCAACCACCCAATCCCTCCCACCCCCCACCACTCCAGCAACCCTCAGTTTGTTGCCTGAGATTAAGAATTCCTCATATCAGTGAGATCATATGATACTTGTCTTTCTCTGATTGACATTTCGCTTAGCATAATATCCTCTAGTTCCATCCACATTGTTGCAAATAGCAAGATTTTGTGTTTTTTGATGGCTGCATAATATTCCATTGTGTGTGTATATATATATATATATATATATATATATATATATATACACCACATCTTCTTTATCCATTCATCTGTCAATGGATATCTTGGCTCTTTCCAAAGTTTGGCTATTGTGGACATTGCTGCTATAAACATTGGGGCACATGTACCCCTTCGGATCACTGTGTTTGTATCTTTGGGGTAAATACCCAGTAGTCCAATTGCTGGGTCATAGGGTAGCTCTATTTTCAACTTTTGGGGGAACCTCCATACTGTTTTCCAGAGTGGCTACACCAGCTTGCATTCCCACCAACAGTGTGGGAGGGTTCCCCTTTCTCCACATCCTCGCCAACATCTGTCATTTCCTGAATTGTAAATTTTAGCCATTCTGACTGGTGTGAGGTGGTATCTCATTGAGGTCTTGGATTTCCCTGATGCCGAGTGATGTTGTGCACTTTTCCATGTGTCTGTTGACCATTTGGATGTCTTCTTTGGAAAAATGTCTGTTCGTGTCTTCTGCCCATTTCTTGATCGGATTATTTGTTCTTTGGGTGTTGAGTTTGATTAAGTTCTTTATAGATTTTGGATACTAGCCCTTTAGCTGAAATGTCATTTGCACATATCTTCTCCCATTCTTTTGGTTGTCTTTTGGTTTTGTTGACTGTCAGTGGCTCCATATCTTCACCATACTTAGTATTACCAGTCTTTTTGTAATTCTAGCAATTCCAGTGGACTTGAAATGATAGTTTGTGTTGTCCCAATGAATAATGAATGATGATGAGAATTTTTCATGTGCTTCTTTACCATGTGAATGAGTATCTTCTATTTTTGAAGTGTCTAGTCATTTCCCCTTTTTTAAAATCAGTATTTTATCTTCTTATTATATCACTTTAAGAATGAATTATATTCTGGATATATGTCTTTTATTGTTGATATGTTTTATAGATAGTAATGTGAAGAGTGTGCTTTTTTGTTTTAATAAATTGAGTGCATTTCAAACAACAAAAGTCTTAATTTTTATTATCCTATTTGTCAATCAATTTTTAAAAGCTTTTGATGTATGCTTTTTGTGTCACATTTAGGAAATCCTTGCCTAATCCAGGCTCACTCATTTTCTTCTAGGAATTTCATATCTTTAGTTCTCACTTTAAGTTCTATAATTCACTTCACATTTAAAAAATTTTGGTATAATCTCTGATTTTTTAGTACATGGATAACCAATGTTCCAATAAAATTTATTAAAAAGAAAAAAAAAAGAATTAGTCTCCTTCTAAGGTGGGGAAATTATTACACTTAAAGGAAAGAAATCCTTTCCCATTGCCTAGTACCATGAAAACAGTAGGCCATCAATAATACTGATAATGACAGACTGAAAGTAAGAAGAAAGAGTCTGGTTAAATGTAATGGGGAAGCAAAAGGAATGTATATAATTTTTTGCCTAGAAGGAATCATGCATGACATATAGTAAAAGTTCAGTAGATATTTGCTAAAAGTATAATTCAGAGAAAGAAAAAAGATGAAAGCAATTGAATCACATATGTATAATTGTGAATGCCCACTTTAAAACCTTTCTGGACTAAAATTCCTGAGGGAATACTGTCCAGAACTTTGGTGCTTCTATCATGCATTTGATGAGAGTATCAGTACTGCCCTAAAATTATTGCTTGAGGTACACCTTGATGTTGATTTGGAGAACTTCCTCAGCTCACTCCTGTTAAGACATGAGGTTCATCTTCCTTAGAGACTTCAACTCTCTTAAGATATCAACTCTGCCCTTAGCCCAACTGTCCCATAGCTGAGTAATAAAGGTGATGCTGGAGTAATACAGATCTAAGTTTGAATTTCAGCGCAGCTCTGCCACTTAGCAGCTGTATACCCCCCAGGCAAATTCCTAAATTAATCCTCAGCTTCCTCATATGTAAAATTGGAATAAGTAGTATTATTCAATGATTATGAAGATGGAGTAAGAAGGTTATATACAAGGGACGCCTGGGTGGCTCATTCGTTAAACGTCTGCCTTCACCTCAGGTCATGATCCCAGGGTCCTGGGATCGAGCCCGGCATCGGGCTTCTCCTTTCCTGCTCTCCCTGCTTGTGTTCCCTCTCTTGCTGTGTCTCTGTCAAATAAATAAATAAAATCTTAAAAAAAAAAGAAGGTATATACAAACTCACTGTTTCAACTACATTATGGTGCATGGACTGCACTTAATTAGCTAGTCACTAACTGGGGAGCATACATTAGTTTAGGTCCTTCAAGAAGCCAGTAAGACAGATAGATAAGCAAGAGATTTATTGGGGAAATTCCTGTAAAGGGGGAGAAAGCAAGAGAAGGTGAGGGAAGCCTCCAGACCATGTTGCAACTCCAATATCTGTGGAAGAAAAGTAGGGGAACGGGAGGAAGGGATAGAAAGCACATTTCCAAAAAAACCTCAGGGAAGCCACTTGGGAGTCCTCAAGCCAAAGTGACCACCGCTCACTGGAACTGGCCTGCCTTAGTATGCTTGCCATGCTCAGTCATTGGCATGCGAATCCAGTCCCCACACAAACATGATAATGGATGCACAGAGGAAATAGCCAGAACTCTCCATCAGTCATGCTCCCTGCAGGAGGAGATCTGAGCCATGCACTTTCATGGCAGCTACATTCTACCCATAGCACTGCTCAGGTCCACTTCTACAGCATGTTCAGGGAGCAGGACCTCCACAGGTCTGTGGACCTGTCTTTCTGCAGGGAGATTTAGAAAAGACTGTTAATGAGGCAAATTATGGCCAGGTCACTGCCATTGGTCTCATAGCCACAGCTGGTTCATATCCTCTGCCTCTTCTGTCTGCTTTGTTTGTTTGTTTTCTCTTCTGTCCATTCTAAATTCCTCTCTTGCTTAGCTATTATTACTTTGGCAGGTCCTGGTAGCTTACCTGGTGAAGTGACCCAAATCTTCCTTCGCAGAGGGTCTGAGCCCTTTGCAGTCACACCCTTCTCAGGCCAGGCATGCTATAGACTTCCAGTCATAGTTCCAATGGGGCAGCTGAGTGCCAGGAGAGGCCCCTGTGTTCTCCTGGGTTCCACCCATGTTCCTCCCTAGCTGCATGTATAAAAGGAACTCTACCTCCTGCTGATGAGAATGGATTCTCCCTGCCATGAATGGTGACTCTTTTCCCCTGCTGGTCTCTGGAGACAAGGAATCCAAAAGGCCTTGGTGACAGCTATAATTCATAAACCCATAAGACTCTTGTTACATCCCCTGGCCAGGGCCCAGGACCTCTAACACTTGAAGAGACCAGAATGTGGACAAAGCTCCCCAGTGAGTCATTAGGAGTGATGGTAAACGGCACCAGTCCTGCTCTGATTCCTTGGTCCCTAAGTGTGGACACACTGTCTGTCATACAGAGGTCTCTGATTTAAACCATATCCTATAGAAAGACAACCCGGTCTCTCAGAGGGTTGCTTCTGATCTGTCACTTCGGATGTGCCTTTCCAAGGCCTCCCAGCATTCTGTGAGGTCTGCTGCTCTAGATGGTGTCGCGTGTGATACGTATGACCGGAGGACCACATGATCAAAGGCCCTCTCTTGTTTTTAGATTTTATGTACCTTTGTCGTCTACACAATTGCCCCTTGGGACACCATGAGCTGTTAACCCTCTCTGTAATTCCTGCAGATCAAGCCCCTGTGGCTGCCCCTCTGTCTCTACAGGTTATTATGGTATTGTGGCCTCATGGCTTCTGGTAGTTGAGCACTTCTGATTGGTCTCTGTTCTTTAGGAGCCCATCATGCCCATGACTATTAAGAAGCCCAGCTCTGGGACACAGTCTCCTACTTTAAGCCCAGACCTTCAGAAGTGACTTCTTAGTGACACTGATACCTCTCTCTCTAGTACATTCCTAATGGTCTTGGGGAATGGTGTGTCCTTTGGGCCTCCCATAAAACATGGGAGCTCTCATGGGGCTTCTAGCCTTACATACCATTTCCACTCTACTACATGCCCCTTCCCTCAACTTCTTAATCCTTCCTCTTCCTTCTGCCAGGGCAACTCGGGCCTCTCCACTTCACCCAGGTTCGGCCATCACTTGTTCCAGGCTTCTAACAGCCACCCCATGTATTCCACGGTGAGTTTGCCTCATCCTCTCAGGTCCTTGCTAGGGCGTTAAACGCTGTATCTTGAAGAAAGACCCATAGGTCTGAGCTCCAGATACTAATACTTCTCTTGGGCAAAGTTACTTACCACTTATATAACTGATTGCATTTCTCCTGTTGATTGTCAGGAAGCTCAGAATCAAATTTTAGTCATACATGTTTGGTTTTTTTTATGATTTATTTATTTATTTGAGAGAGAGAACACACATGGAGCAGGGGGAGGGGCAGAGGGGGAGACAGAGAGAATCTCAAGCAGACTCTGGGCTCAGTGTGGAGCTAGATGCAGGGCTCATCATGACCTGAGCCAAAACCAAGAGTTGGACGTCTAACCAGGTAAGCCACCCAGGTGCCCCTAGTCATACATGTTTTATATACAGGAATTATATGCCTTATGTACCATCTTTGAAACAGCTTCACCTTTCTTCTCACTTCATACTGACTCTTTCAATTGCATTTATTCAACACACTATCTGCCCAGCACTGTGCTAAGTACATATATATTATCTCATTCGATCTTGGCCTCCCCTACTGCGGGATCTTGGGCAAGGTACCAAATTTCTATAAGATTTTATTTCTTCACTTGTAAGTGAGGAAAATCACAATGTCCACTTGATAGGGTTATCATGAGGATGAATAATCATAGTTAATATCATTAGTTATTAGAAGACACTCTAAAAGTTTTTTACTAAAAAAGTTCAAATATCTGATATAAGACATCAATGTAGTAATTTCTGAAAGATGAACACCCGTTTATTATAAAAGCACTCACTATACAGAGCAGAGTATTACTAATCTTATTTATTATAGCTTAATCTAACTGAAGGTGTTTGTGGTTCATGTAATTAACAGCACCATAACAGAATCAATAAAACTGTTATAATGAGTGTTCATACAGAAGTGTTCATTAATGGGGTATACATTTATAAAATATTATATATACGTAGGATAAATGAGATGATGGCCCCGTTGGAAGGCAGTGAACCCAAGGATTCTTTACTTCAAAATCTATTCAATTTTACAGGAATATCAGATTGCTTTGGACTGACTTACCAGCTCTAATAATGAGGCTTATTCTACCCCAGGGATTTAGTATATTGCATTAATAATGAAAACACTATTCTGGCAGCCAAGCTTAGAGCCTGGAAAGTCCACTGGACCAGAAAGCATGGGACCTGAATGCTCAGTGAGCTCTGTAACCAACCAAGGAAACAGGCAGTCTGTTTAACCTCTCTAAGCTCGTACTTCTCCTGGGTTAGAACACATGATTTTATGACGTCTGTAAGCATCAAAATTCTGTGCATCTTTATTTTTTTACCTCATAGTATTCATGTAAAAGTGATTGGCCAATAAATCATATTTGCATTTGGAGTGGAAAGCCTAAATTACATGCCTAAGAGCAATAGGAAAATAAGTTATAGCTTAACAAGAATTAGATTTTATTTCTCCCCACGTTCTAATTTTCTGTTATTCTGGCAGGAGAGTAATATCTAGGACTCATAGATTCTCAGAGGTCTGTGGCACCCAACAATTCAGCTCAATTCAACGACATTTATTCAGTACCAGTATATGCCATGCACATATTAAATTCTTAAGTTTCTGAGAATATGATGCAAGATACATACGATCAGTACCAATCAACTGACAACTATGTGTATAGGACCCTCAGCCCTTAGTAAGGGTGGTCCTCAGAGACTGTGGTATATAGAAGAAGGGCAAAACAGCCTTCTGAAAAATAAATGATCAAGTGACAAATGGCTGACACAGAAGGGAAATGGCATAAGATTTCAGAGACAGGAAACATCCCTGAAAATCCAGGTAGACTTCCTGGAGGGGGAGATATGAGTTGAAACTTGAAGGATACCAAAAAACAAAGAGGTGGGAAAGTGGTAAGCCTATTTACATGGTATTCATATCCTTCCCAGAATTTTTAGGATTAGGTTTATTTTTAGGTGTGAAATATATGTGTGTGTTGTCTTTACCCAGTTTTAGGTACCACGACATCAGAAACCACACATAATATGTATATGATTCAGCACAACAGATATTTACAGGGTGCCTACTGTATGTCAAGTACTGTACCGGGTAAGCTTTGGAGGGGAGGGAAAGGTAAAGAAGGAAAGAGAAAGAAATCAGAGATATAACTCGGAATATAACTCGGATATAACTCAGTGGAGTCCTCTTTGCCTCTCAAAGATCTGGGTAAACTTGGTTTGAACCCCCAATCTTTAACCTGTGGAAGTCTACAGCCCTTTCTAGAGCTGGATGACATCCAAAGGGACACTTCCACCTTCTCACATCTAATCTGTTCTGCACAATGTTGAAATGAAACTCTGCCCCTTCCCGGTTTTCCCTTCAGAGGCACTCACACAAAGGTGCCTGGCTTTAATGGTCATTGCTAGAGATGTAGGGAATGAGAGGGAGGAATCACCAGTCGGCTAGGCAGCCAGCTGCACTCTCCTTTTTCCCTCTGCCCTCCTTCCTCTCCTTCCCTCACGTTCTCCATCCCAGATCGCCCCCAAGAATTGCACATTCTCCCTGTCGTACCCACAGCAATTGGCCCCTCCTGTAACATCCGGGTCCTCAGGTCCCAACATTCCGCCTCAAGCTCTCCAACTGATTTGGCGCCAACACAGCAACTTTCCTGTTTCCTCCCCCAAACTCGCATGAGTCATGGACCTCCCTGATTGGTCTGGGAGGTCCCCCTTGCGGGAGCTGTATAATTTGCCTAATTTCACAATACTTTCCCCAGATTTTCCCCCAAAATATCATATAGCAGGAATTTGTTTCAATTATAGAAAATTGACATACCTCTAAGGATGCATTGAGTATGTAATCAATTTTCTTGAGATGGCTGGAGATGTCCATTCGTGTTACACCGAGGAGGAGCCAGAAAGGAATAACCCAGGGGCCAGCCATCTACTGCTGTTCTCACAATCATCTTTTCAGGTGAGATGAGGTGATTTGCCAAAGGTCACACCACTTCAAAGCAGGCACTAGAATCTTAACGCAGGAATATCTGGCTTCAAAGCTCCTGCTCTTTGCACTACACCACATCTCTAAAATAATAATGCTCCTTTAGGGATGTTCAAATTCTCATTATTAAAAAGACGGGCAGTTATTTGATAGGATACAAACAAAAGACCATCCGAATGTTAGAGTCCTGGAATTGTAGAAAGAAAATTGACTCTATGATCTTGAACAAGTGGTTTCACCTTTCTGAGCTTCGGGTTACTCATTTGTACACACAGTTTTACAGAGTTGACATCAACACTAAATTAAATTATATGTATACCTATTTAATATATATCTAAATCAAACACAGTCTGTCAAGAAGGGTCAGTAGAACTCCTGCTTCCTTTTACAGAATGTAAAATGGGAGTTGACAGGTCTGACAGTCCATTTAGTTGGGCAGGTGTTTTTAATTGGGTTAACACATTACATTATTTGGGAGGGGCATTAGCTGACTTATACATGAGGAGATTAATCATTAATTCAACATCACCCAGAAGCAAACACAGTCCTTGGAGGTAAGTTGACACTGCCATCAACTTCATAGGAAGCCCTCCTCCACAATAACTATGACTGTCTCCTAAACAAGGTGTTTTCAGATTGTTGCTATCAGCCCAGGTAGGAGGTAAGAGGCTTTAAGGTATGAGCATTATAAAATGTGGGGAAGTTTTGAAGGTTGGTTGGGGAGATGGATCCACTCTTCCCAGTCACTCAACTACACCAAGTCCTACTGGCTCATGTTTCTAGGAGCACAGTCTTGGCTGTGAATCAGAACTGGGTCTTAGCTCTGCCTATTCCTAGTCGTGAGACTTTGAGTTTTAAATCTGTTTTCTCATCATAAAATGGGGATGATGATATTTTCTGTCTTCTAAGGTTGTTGTGAAGACTAAGGGACATAATGAATTTAAAGCACTTAGTACAGTATCTGGCACATTGTAAGCCCTAAAAAAGTTGGTTACTATTTTATTAGCAGGGATCAGGGCCTTGAAGTCCTAAGATGCAGGGCAGTAGAAGAGGAAAGGAAAGGCTCCCTGTTGCTGGAGGATCAAGTTCAATGTCACAGTAGAGCATACAAAGTCTGTCATCATCTGGGCCCCAAACCTCTGCTTTACCCTTTGGTTACCTGTACACACTCTGCAAAAACCTCCTTAGCTCCCTGAGGCAAGCAGGATCCATCCTTTGGTTTCACAGAGTACTTCGCATATATTTTTGTACTTTTTCTTATCGCATCTTATTCCCACTATTCGTTTGTCTATCTATCTCCACTCTACCCAACCACATCCCAGGCTATGAATTTATGGACTCTAGGACCATATATCACCTTTGTATTTGCATCCATTCTGTAAGTCTTGGATGGATGGATGGATGGATGGATGGATGGATGGATGGATGGATAGATGGATGGATAAGGAACATGGGACAACATAGTGACTTGGTCAAGGGATTAAGACCAGGTGCCCTGGATACAGGGTAAGAGAGTCCTTGTTTGCTCCATAGATTTTCTTAAGCCCAGGTCTGAGCACAAGTGTAGAGGACATGACATTTGCAGAATCATTTGCCTGATGGGGGTGGTTGGGCAATCTGTGTGTGTCTTTTAGGGAAGCAAGACTGGCTGGTGGCTCCTGGCAGGGCCAATATCAAGCAGAACACTTTAGCAACCAGGGAGCCAAGGCAAGATGATTCCTCTAAGTTCTCCTGCCATCTTCAAGGTTAGTATGTTAAGCAGTTAGGAGCAACGAGCCCTTCCAGGTGTGGTCAGCTGCCAGTGGGGCAAATAGTTGGCAAGGACCATCGTCCCTGTGATTATGTTCACTGTAAACAATGATGCAAGATCTAAAGATAGAAAGTGGGTATGAGATGTGGTTCCCACAGAGGACAGACCATCTGAGGATAACATTTCAAAGTACCTGGAATATAAAATATTTTAGAACATAAGGCAATATAGAGGGAGATTATACATCTTGACTTTTCAGGAATCATCCTATTTTCACTTTATTTTTTTCTTGTTGTTAAAGGCAACTGAAAATGATATTTATTGATTGATCACTTATTATGTACTTCACACTTGTTTTAAAAAAAGTGATGTGCTGGTGTCAGCTCTCACTGGCACATGAGAACAGATTGTGTGCATGTCTCCTCAACTCCATGTTAGATGATTTCACACTAGTGCCTTAAAATCAGTCACTGCAATAGTTACACCATGGAAATTGGCAAACACTACAAATCAGGGCTTCCCACTTCCACATTCTCTGAGAGCTGTTTGTTACACATTTACCGGCACACCACTGGTTTACAATGAAAGAACCCAATTAATTCTAACATTCCCATTTTACAGAGTAGAAAATTAAATTTAGACAGGGTAAATAACAACTTACTACAAACTTTGTGGTAGCAGAGGCAGGATTCAAATTCACACCATCTGCCTCCAAAGTTGATGAACTTAATCATGATGGAGAGAACACTTCCTAATTCATTTTATGAGACCAGCATCACCCTGATACAAAAGGCAAATAAAGACATTACAAGGAAAGAAAATTACAGGTCAATAACGCCTATGGATGCAAAAATCTTCAACAAAATACTTGGAAATCAAATCCAACAGCATATTAAAAGGTTTATGGACACCATGACCAGGTGGGATTTATCTCAGGAATGCAAGAGTAGTTCAACATAAGAAAATCAATGTAATAAACTACATTAAAGAACAAAGGTAAAAAAAAAACAAGAACAAAAACAAAAAACCATGATCATCTCAGTTGTCGCAAAAAAAAAGGCATTTGACAACATCCAACACTCTTTCATTATAAAAACACCCAGAAAACTCGGAGTAAAAGGGAACTTTTCTAACATAATGAAGGGCATTTATGAAAAACCCACAGTAATAAAAGACTGAAAGCTTTCCCCCCTAAGAATTGATAAAGCAGTGGCAGGGTTTGAGAGGATTGACTCCAATTTTGAAAAAAGCTCTTTGGATAAAATGCTATCAAATAGCATCACGTGCTAAAGAGAAATCGTTCATCAAATGAAGAGTTGATTGATGCAGCAAACTTCATTGTTGTCTTATTTTAAGAAATTGTCCCTGCCACCCACCCTTCAGCAACCACCACCTTGATCAGTCAATAAGCATCAACATCAAGACATGACCCCTTATCAGCAAAAAGATTACAACTCACTGAAAGTTCAGGTGATGGTTAGCATTTTTTAGCAAAAAAGTATTTTCTTAATTTAGGTATATACTACCTAAAAACACATAGGTGTTTTTAGGTAAGTTTTTTTAAGATTTTATTTATTTTTCAGAGAGAGAGAGACGGAGAGAGAGAGAGAGAGAGCATCACAGAGGGAGAGGCAGGCTTCCCACTGAGCAGGGAGCCCAACGTGGGGCTCGATCCCAGGACCCTGGGATCATGACCTGAGCTGAAGGAAGACACTTAACCGACTGAGCCACCCAGGTGCCCCTACATCGGTATTTTTTAAACATGCTATTGCACACTTAATAGATTACAGTATAGTGTAAACATAACTTTTATATGCACTGGGAAACCAAAAAATTCATTTGACTTGCTTTATTGTGATATTCGCTTTATTGCAGTGGTATGAAACCAAACCCACAATATTTCTAAGGTACAGCTATAAATGGTAAGACATCCATCCTCATGGATTGGAAGACTTAATATTGTTAAGATGGCGATACTCCCCAAAGTGATTTAGAGATTCAACACAATCTCTATCAAAATTCCAACAGCTTTTTTTGCAGAAATGGAAAAACCTATTCTCAAATTCGTATGGGATTGCAAGGGGCCCAGAATACATAAAACAATCTTTAAAAAGTTCAAAGTTGGAGGACTCACACCTCCTGATTTCAAAACTTACTGCAAAGCTGCAGTAATCAAAACAGTGTGATATTGGCATAAGGATAGACATATAGACCAATGGAATAGAATTGAGAATACAGATATAAACCCATACATTTATGGCCAATTGATTTTCCACAGAGGCATCAAGTTCATTCAATGAGGGAAAGATTAGTCTTTTTAGCAGAAAATATTGGCACAACTGGATTTCCACATGCAAAAGAATGAAGTTGGACCCCTACTTCACATCATATATGAAAATTAGCTCAAAATGGAACCACAGAACTCTTAGAAGAAAATATAGGAGTAAATCTTGGTGATCCTAGATTTGGCAATGGATTCTTAAATATGACACCAAAAGTATGAGCAACAAAAGAAAAAAAAATAGATAAATTAAACTTCATCAAAATTAAAAACTTCTGCGCATCAAAGGATATTATTAAGAAAGTGAAAAGAGGCAGCCCAACTGTCTTGGCTTGGGCAGCAGACACCACCACAGGGCCCAGCTAAGCATCTGGGGCATGTGGTGCTCTCCCCAATCTGGTTCCTCTACAGCCTGCCCAGCTAGCCAGTACTGGGCCCCAGCCATCACCTTTAAAAGCCTGAATATCAAGTACCCACTGTGGCTCATCAACAAGGAGAACACAAGCCATAATACCCAGTGGTTCTGCTTCATCCTGCTCTGGCCTCATCACATTCTAGGCTTCCCCATTGGCCAGCATATCTACCTGTTGATTCAAATCCACCAAAACCTAGTCATTTGCCCTTATATACTCATCTCTGGCCACAACCACAAGGGCTTAGTGGATTTGGTCATCAAGGTTTTCTTCAAAGGCATCCATCCCAAGTTTTCCACTAGAGGGAAAGTTGTCCCAGTACCTGGAAAACAAGAAGGTTAGAGACATCATTGAGTGAATTCCAAGGCTCAAATGGGCTGCTAGTCCATCCGGGCAAAGGGAAGTTTGCCACCTGTCCAGACAAGAAATCCAACCCTGTCATCAAGATGGTGAAGTCTGTTAGTGTGACCATGGGAGGAACGGCCATCATTCAGATGCTGGTGACCCATGACATCATGAAGGACCTGGATGAGCACCCCATGTGCCAACTGCTCTTTGCCAGTTGGACCAAGAAGGACAGCCTGCTGCAGCCAAAGCTAGAGGAACTAAGGAAAGAACATTCCACTTGCTTCAAGCTCTGGTACATGGTGGAAAGAACCCCTGAAGCCTTGGACTACAGCTCGGGCTTCGTGAATAAGAGATGATCTGGGACCAGCTGCCACCACCGAAAGTGTCACCACTGCGGCTCCTGCCCTGAGCCAGTATGCCTGCCTGTCCAACCTGGACCCCGTGGGCCACCCAAAGAGTGCTGCTTCACCTTCTGTTGGCCAGGCCCTGGCAGCATGCAGAGCCGAGACATCACCACGCCCTGTCTGTATTCAGTACTGCCCACAATCATTCTTTAACACTGTGGTGCAAGCTCAGCCTGGCCTACTCATGCCCTGGGTGGTTGCCCAGCTGGCCTGACCCGAGGGGCCCCCCTAGGGAGCAGAGTTCTGTTTCAGATGGGCCACAGCTGGCCACCTTCAGGACAAGTTCCTACCTGGCTCTCACTCAGCCCTGTCCCTGTCCTCATGACTCCTTGTCCCTCCTTCTGTCCTCCTTTCCCTCTGCCTTATACACATCCTACAGGGCTGAGGCTGCCAGCACCTCGCTCCACCCACCTCTCCCTTCAGTGGACCACAGTCTGGAAATAAACATAAAGGTACAGGCAGCCCAGAGCTGCAGGGGCCAGGGGCCACCCCAGCCATAGTCCTGGGCCTTTGCCTGCCACCCCTCACCATCTGACTCAGAGCTACAGCTAGACTTCAGCAGCACCTGACACTACATGAGGCCCATAACAACAAAACTTCCAGGGCTTGGGGGTGTGATTAGAGGGAGGGATGCTGAGGGTGAAAGGCTGCCTCCCATCCCAGGCCCCAGTCAGGCCCCAGCCAGCCAGGAGTTTGGCTCTCTGAAGTGGGAAGAGGGTGCTGGCTGAGGGCTCTGAGGGCTGGCACGTGGGCCATCTTGAAACCACAGCATTTTCCCCTAACACACCCAAACATCCAGGCAACATGGGAGTTCCAAACTGTCAGCTTGGCAGAGTCCTGTTTACCACAAAAAAAAAGGGAATTTGGACAGGGGAGGGGGAACCTGGGCTCCTGGTTGGGACCACCAACCCTAATGGCAGAGTTCTACCCCCTCCTCTTGCTTGGCCCCCAGTGTGGGGGAGATTTGGGGCAGTGCCTCTTGTCTGAGAGACGTTCTCTGTGGGTTCCACATTGCCTTTAGACAATAGCTGTTAGCCTTTTATGTATCAGCTTTGTCAGAAGATTTTTTATAAGCAGAATAAGAAGTTGAAGTAAAATTTTGCTAATATTTTAAAAAAAAGGGAAAAGACAACCCACAGAATGGGAAAAAATACTTGCGAATCATGTATCCGATAAGGGTTTACTATCCAAAATATGTAAGAATACCTATAGCTCAGCCTAAAACAAACAATTAAAAAATGAGTAAAGTACTTGAATAGACATTTATCCAAAGAAGATAAACAAATGGCCAGTAAGTGCTTTAAAAATGTTCAATATCATTAGTCATTAGGAAATACAACTCAAAACCACAGAGAGATACCGCTTCGTACCTACAAGGATGGCTATAAAAAGAAAATGGAAATAACAAGTGTTGGCAAGGATATGGAGAGATTGGAACCCTCATCCCCTGCTGGTGGGAATGTAAAACGGTGCTGTCCCTGTGGAAAATAGTTTGGCAGTTCCTCAAAAAGTTAAACATAGAATTACCCTATGACTGAGCAATTCCACTCCTGGTATATACTCAAAAGAATTGAAAAGGACTCAAACAGGCATTTGTAAGCCAGTGTTCATTGCAGCTTTATTCACAATAGCCAGAAGGTAGAAACAATCCAAGTGTCCATCTACAGATGAATGGATAAACAAAATGTGGTTAGATACATACAATGGGATACTCAGCCATAAAAAGGAATGAAGTTCTGATACATGGTTACAATGTGGACAAACCCCCGAAAGAAGTCAGACACAAAGGGACACATATTGTATGAAATATAGGAATATATGCAATACCTAGAATAGGCAAATTCATAGAGACAGAAAGTGCATTGGTGTTTATCAGGGGCTGGAGGACAGGGGAATAGGAAATTTGGGCTTGATGGGTACAAAGTTTCTGTTTGGGGTGAAGGAAAAGTTTTGGAAATAGATCATGGTGGTTACACAACATTTTCAATAACTAATGCCACTGACTTGTACACTTAAAAAATGGTTAAAATGGCATCTTTTGTGTTATATATTTTTCACCACAATAAAAAAAAACTAAACTGTTCTTGTCAACCCTCCACTGAATTTTCCAGCATCTTCCTACCCCCCTCCGTTGAGCCCAGTGACCTAATGTTGCCTACTTCTCTCCCAATTGCTTGAAGCCTTTTTCCTCCATGTTGAATACTTGGCAACACCTGTGGAGAAGCATGCACCAACCAGCACTCTGTGCTGGCCAACCACCACCGCCCTGAGAGAAACTGCTGATGTAGAATATAGGGCATTAGGGAAAGAACTTTAAAAGGAGTACAAAAATATGTTGGTATTGTAAAGCTGTATGTATAAAAAGTACACTGAATAAAAGTTCTAGAAAGCACAGGTAAACCACATTTGATAGCTTCTGCAGGGAGATGAGCTTTTTCCTGGATCACGTCCCTCAGTGGTTTGGAGAACAAAGCTGTGGCATCTAAACCTCCTGAGGCAGATCGTCCCCCAAGTAGTAGGCCACAAAGACTGGATCTCTTTAAAAGATTTAGACCAGCCCTTATTGTGCTAATCCTTTAATGCCCTCTGTACTTATATTCTCTTGTTTTGTTTTTGCTAAGTTTGGCAAAATGTCTGCTTGACTACTTGGCCCTTTCACAGCTATCTTGAAGCTTCAGGGTATTCTTCTGTGGGCCAGAACTTTGTTTTATAAAAGTGAGAGCTTGGAACATAACAGATCCCTTGTCTCTGTTCTACGCCACAAGTCTCCCATCAGGTCAAGGGAAAGGGGGAACTCCAGTTGATTTTTTGCTTTAGAGGTCTAGATGCATCTTTTATGTACATTTGTAAAAAGTCAGGTTTTTAAATCTACTGAGTATAAAATCATGTACAATGGTGGTTAAGAGTTGAGGCACTGGAGTCCTCAGATGTTCAACACTGGCTCTTCCCCTACTGTGTGCCTTGGACAACTATGCCTTCCACCCCTGTGAGCAGTGATTTTCTCATCTGCCCAGTGGAGGGTAATGACACCTACCTCAGAGAATTATGGTGAGGTCTACATGAAGGAAGGTCTGAGCGGTAACCTCACACAAGCTGCCAATACAGACTCGGTGCTCAAAAGGGTTAACTCCTCAGTTTATTTGTTGTAGAACATCCATGGAAGCCCACAGGCCTCCTCCATGAAATTTTCCCCAATGAACAGGCCCCAATCTCTCCTTTCTCTACATTCCAAAAACACTTGATGAAAATACAATCGATGCTGTAGCCATGTACCCAAACTTTGGTCTAAATCGGTCGCCTGGGTGGCTCAGTCATTGAGCGTCTGCTTTCGGCTCAGGTCATGGTCTCGGGGTCCTGGGATCGAGCCCCCGCATTGGGCTTCCTGCTCCGTGGGAAGCCTGCCTCTCCCTCTCCCACTCGCCCTGCTCGTGATCTCTCTCTCTCTCACATGCTCACTCACTCTCTCAAATAAATAAAATCTTAAAAAAATAATAAAAAATTTAAAAAAGAATAAACTCTAAGTCCTCTGAGAGGAGGTAGCTGTGTTCTGCGCTCTTGCCATCCTTAGAACCTGATGAAATGGGCTCTGAAGAAACGCTTGTGAAACTGAAAGACTGAAAAGCAGTCTGGGGCCCTGCAAAAAGCACTGGACTTGTTGCCGTAAGATTTAGGTGCTAGTCCTGGTTTTCATGTGTGCAAGCTTTGCGATACTGGATAAGAAACTTGAGGGCAACTCTGATCATCGGTCTCTGCAGCGTGTAATAGTTGGCCCACTGCCTTAAATGGAATGTCTGTGTCTCCCACCCCCCCGCCACCTAATTCATATGTTGAAATCTTTTTTTTTAAAGATTTTATTTATTTATTTGACAGAGACAGAGACAGCGAGAGAGGGAACAGAAGCAGGGGGAGTAGGAGAGGGAGAAGCAGGCTTCCCACTGAGCAGGGAGCCTGATGCGGGGCTCGATCCCAGGACCCTGGGATCATGACCCGAGCCGAAGGCAGATGCTTAACGACTGAGCCACCCAGGCGCACCTCATATGTTGAAATCTTAACCCCCAATATGAAGGAATCAGAGAGGAGACTTTGGGGAGGTGATTAGGTCACGAGTGTGGAGCCCTGTTTCTGCCATGTGAGCACACGATGAGAAATTAGAAAATCTTTCACATTGCCTTTGGTTTATAAGAAATGAACAAACCAAAAGGAAAAGGACATTGAGCACTTTTATTTCCTTCAAAATCATCACTGGAGAGTCATGCAACACTGTGCTTGGTTAGAATTTTCCCAATTACAGAAGCACAAATACTATTTCTCCCTTATTCTTATACTACGTTCATTCAGTTATCAACTCCTGTTACAACTTCCTCTAAATGTCAGATATCTGCCCATTTCCTTCTAGTGCCATCACACCCACCCTACCTGCAGCTCCTTTATTTATTTATTTATTTAGAGAGAGAGAGGAGAGTGAGAATGAGCAGGGGGAGGGGCAGAAGGAGAGAGAGAATCTCAAGCAGACTCCCCACTGAGCACAGAGCCTAACACGGGCTCCATCTCCCCACCCTGAGATCATGTCCCTGGGATCACGACCTAAGCCGAAAGAAATCAAGAGTCGGACTCTTAACCAACTGAGCTACCCAGACACCCCAAACTACAGCTCCTTTAAAGCAGACCCAGACTGAGCTAGTAAATTCATGGTGTTCATCTTTCTTTAAATCTCTTGATACTTCAGTCCATTTCACATTCTATTACTGCACAGAATGTAAAAAATCTGTGAGGGCAGGGACTGTGCCCTACATTTCCTTATATTGTAGATACAGTAACCATATTTCCTGAACAAAAAAAGTCTAGACACATGTACATTTATAAAGAAAAATAAAAAGAAATCTGAAATTGGACTTTTCTCTCCAAATCTGGGGATATTATTATCTAACAGATGCATTCTAGCAAAATGTATTCTACATTGTACATATAAAATAAATACGGGTTGATTGCTTAGCCTGCTTAGAACAGAGATTATAAACTGATAAAATGAAGCCTATATATGGCTCTTGGTGATTTTTTGTGGTTCTTGTTCAGCACTTTAAAAACAAATAAGTTTCAATTGCTTGCCAACATTTAAAAATTGCTGATTTCAAATAAAAATCAAGCTACTCTTGAAAAATCTGAAGATCTAAGAAGACTGAGTCATTAGAAATCAGCTCGAGATAAAGTCCACCCAAAATGGGGAAATCTAATAAAACTGGAAACCCAAAGGGGGCCATACTTCCAGTGTAATGAGGAACAGGAAAGAAAGTTGCTGCACAGAGGCAACAAGGAAACTTGTGTGTCTCGACCTTGACACCTACACCTACCAAATTATAAATTACCAAAAAATAAATATTTATATATATATTTTAATTTTTAGTTTTATTTTTATACAATGAAAGGATGTCACTTGGTAGAACTGCATCATTCTTGGTAGAACACAGTTCAAGATGTGTTTGTCTAATATAGTTTGAAAAACAGAATATGCCGGGCGCCTGGGTGGCTCACTTGGTTAAGCGACTGCCTTCGGCTCAGGTCATGATCCCGGAGTCCCGGGATCAAGTCCCACATCAGACTCCCTGCTGAGCAGGGAGTCTGCTTCTCCCTCTGACCCTACCCCCTCTTGGGCTCTCCCTCTCTCACTCTC
The DNA here is from genome assembly GCF_009762305.2 of Zalophus californianus. NCBI lineage: Eukaryota > Metazoa > Chordata > Mammalia > Carnivora > Otariidae > Zalophus > Zalophus californianus. Next base: position 53,303,481 of record NC_045598.1, read on the forward strand.
TCTCTCTCAAATAAATAAGTAAAATCTTAAAAAAAAAAAAGAAAAGAAAAACAGAATATTCCAACTGATTAAACACTGATTAATTCTGAGTTGCCATGCAACACTCTATATACATTATAAATATTGGAAGAATTAGAATATGAGACAATGAAAACAAAATTTACATTAACCATAACCTTTTAAAAATTATACCATCTTTTAAACCGTCACTTTTCTTTTATGTGTCAGGAATATAATTCCTACTGCTTTCCTGCTCATTGTAAGCATCAGTTTAATAGCAAACAAGACATTATACCCTCCTGCCAGCTGGATTGCCCCCTCTCGCAGGATGCCCCAGCCCTATGCTGTGCCTTTTTCTATCGCTCCATAAGCAGCCTTGTATTATATATAGTCATTTTGTAAATCTACCTCCTTCATTGGAGTAAAAGTTTCTATATGGCACACTGTGTTTGTAACCCACACAGGGAGTTTTTATTTTTATATTTCCAAACTAATTTCCCCCAACATGGATGAGGAGTAAAACAAGTATTTGTAGCAACTGTAATTGTTGCTTCATTTCAAGTAAAGTAGCAAAAAAATAAAATAAAAACTTAATAGATAACTAATCTTTGATGAGAAATTTACAGAGTACTTGCTTTGTGGCACATACCATGCTACATGCTTATAAATTAGTTCTCAGAATTCTCAAAACAATCAATGAGATATATGGTACTTTATTTACAGAGAGAAAATTGACAATTAGGGATTAAATAGTGCATTCAAATATTTGCTGAGCACCTAACATAGGGCACACTGAACTATCAGTGGGGATATAGCAGAGAATTGACTATCTTTTGTGGAACTTATTTTCCAGTGGAACTCACTAAGATCACATACATACTATATCAGCCTTCTAGATTTATATATAATTTTATGCATATGATAAGCTTGGACAATGTGAGTTCATTTCCGAAATGGGCCCATTTTCAGTACTGACAAAAATTTGAGACTGAAGAGCTGAGACTCAGACCCCCATGACCTCTTCAAGGTAAAAGTAACCCTCAAAGGTCACTCTGCCTTTGCTGGCAGCATCCAACCTGTGCAAATCTGATCTCTAAATTTCTAGTAAACAGAAAATATTCTCAAGAGAAGATTTGTAAATAATAACGGAATCATATAGAAATAAAATACTATGGGATTAAAGAAAGAAAACAGAGTTAAGACCGCACCTGTTTAAGCCAGATATTTTTCTAACTTGCATATAAATCTCAGTGAAGAGCAGTGTGAAGCCACAGTAGAATAGAAGTCAAAGCACAGAAGGGACTTTGGCCTCTTGGCCTCTAAGTGGGATAGGAAAGTCTAGGGGAATGCTGAAACTTCCAGGCACCATCATAATTCATGCTGCAAAGCTGTGGCCCCTAGCTACTAAGCCATTTTGAATTTTATTTACCTCTCTGGAGCTGGACACATGAGGAGCCAGCCGGTTCAAAAATGCAGAAAGAAAAAAGGAGCAGTTTCAGGTCTGAAATTTTCAAATTTGCATCAGACACTTCCTATCAAACACTGAAGTTGCTGGGATAGACTGACAGCCCCTCTCACTGGGCCAGTGCCATTTAATCATTAATCTTCAAGGTTTTCATAACTAATCCCCAGTGATATGGGGAATCTTTGGGGAAAGTTTCATTCAAATAAAACTGAAGTTGAACTCGGAAAGTGAACAGAAAAGAGGTTCTAGAAGCTACCTTCTAATTCTGGGTGGGCAGAAAATTGTCTTTCACTCTAATTTAAAGTAACATAGAGGGGCACCTGGGTGGCTCAGTCGTTAAGCATCTGCCTTTGGCTCAGGTCATGATATCAGGGTCCTGAGATCCAGCCCCACATGGGGCTCCCTGCTCAGCGGGGAGTCTGCTTCTCCTTCTCCCTTTGCCCCTCCCCGCACCTGTGTTCACCCACGTGTGTGTGCACTCTGTCTCTCTAATGAATAAAATCTTTAAAATAAATACATAAATAAATAAAATAACAGAAAAATTTTCTCATCTGCTGCATTATCCAGGAAATCTGAGGCAAAGTCACCAAACTATTTCTAAATGCAATGACTTGCAAACAGAGACTGACTGCAGCTTTGTATCCCTTGAAATCTACTCCAACATACCTCGGGAAGGGAGACCAACACAGCACTCAACATGCGCAACAGTACCTATCTGACATTAGAAACCTTTGAGTGAGACAAGGCAAACATGAACTACAAGTATTAAGGCACGGGGAAAGACTGAGGAAATGAATCTGATTTCTTCTATGGCAACCCAAATGACGAACTGAAGACACTCCAAGCTTACTATATTTATGCTTAAGGCAATTTTAGAAATGAGGTCTTAACCAAAAAGCCTGTACCTGGCCTTCAAAAAAATATTTAATTTTTTGGATGGGCTACAAGAACTAAATTGTCTACACAAAATCTGTACAGCAGGGACCTGTTTTCAGCAGGTAAGCCTATTTAAAAGTAAAAATCTTTCATTTTCATAACATTGTTGTGTTTTGTTTGAAGAAAGTATTTGTCTTTTGATAATTTATATCCATACACATGGGTTCACAACCCAATTCACCCTACTTTTGTAGTTAAAAAAGAAAACAGAAACAAAAACAAAAACAAGGGGGATATTCATTTGGTCCTGAGTAAACAGTTACCCCAGACAGCTGGTAAAAGTAAATACAAATGATCTCTCAATGAATGAATTTCAATCTATGCCTCAAAGAATTTCTACAGATAAAACCCAAGGAATATGAGCTTAGAGTAAAAATCCACAGAACACACAAGTAAACAAGGCAAAGTAAATAAAAGCTAGCAGCAACAGCTGACAAAAATCAGACTTGCAAAATCTTTGGATATGGAATGGCAAGATACTGAATATAAAATAAGAAGGTTTAATATTAATTCACCCAACAAAGATTTTTTTTTTGAATACCTTCGATTTGCCAGGTAATATTCTAAGCTCTGAGGACAAAGCAGCTAACAAAACAAATACCCCGGCTCTTAAGGAGGTTACATTTTAGAGGAGAGAGACTAGTAAAATATGTAGTATGGCAGGGGGTAGGGAAAAAAGCTAGGAGAGAGATACAAAATACTATAGTAGAGGGTATCTCACTGTCCTTAGAACCACGTGAGGATTAGCTTTGGGTATGAGGGATGATCTGAGAGTTCTGGGCTTCTTGACAGAAACAGGGACATAGGCAAAATAGGATTGCAATGCCAGATAGTGGCAGTAAGACCCTTATGGGGGGTGGAGTCTCTTCTCAAGAGCATACAGAGTCCTAGGCGTCCCTCTTCACCCCTGCCAATGTTCACGTGAGGGGTAGGGAAGGAATGATCTTATTTGAAGCCCAGGTTACAAGAGAGATCCCTCTCTTTTCCTGCTGATGGAGGCCTAGAGACCAGAGAACAGATTGGTTTACCTTTGAACCTTTGTTTCAAGAAATGAAAGCTGGTAGATATGAGCAAGAAACAAGAGACTATACAGAATTGCCCAACAGAACTTCTAAGAAAGAAAAAAAGGATAGAAATTAAAAACTCAAGTGCAAAAGGAGATGGGACACAACTGAAGAATTAGTGAACTAGAAGTCAGATCCTAAAAAGCTATCCAAATGCAGACACAGCAAGAGAGGAAACACAAGCAGGGGGAGTGGGAGAGGGAGAAGCAGACTCTCTACTGAGCAGGGAGCCTGATGCGGGGCTCAATTCCAGGACGCTGGGATCCTGACCTGAGCTGAAGGCAGACGCTTAACGACTGAGCCACCCAGGCACCCCAAGGCCATTCTCTTTAAAGCAGAGAAGAGAAAGTTACTCATGACCAGATTTACTAATGATTACTACAGCACACTCTTCAATGTGATGGACATGGTAGTTACTGCTGAATTTAGCTGATTCTCTGCAGTTTCCACTTCAACATTCTTTTGGGATATTTGCTTTGCAAATTTTCCTATATTTTGTTTTTTTTCCCCCAGGAATGATTTTGAGGGTCTATTGAAGGCAGTGCTCTTCAGTAGGTAGAGGTAAGATCCAATTTCATCATGATCTTGGAGGCTCCATAAGTAACTTTATTTACTATGTGAATAAGGTCAGAACCTTCTTAGCATGACATAACAGGTTTTTTGGGTTTTTATTTTGCATTCTGTCACTATTCTCCTTCCCAAGTCTACTCTCAGTACAAGCACACAAGACAACTCAAATTTTTCCCAAATATATGAACACATACCAGGCTCTTAGGCCACCATGCTTGTGTACAGAAAACTCCCTTGACCCTTTCATTGTTCCTCCCTTCCTTTTTCAATGCTCCTCACTAACCTCCTGCTACCTAAAATCCACTGGTCTCAAAAAACTCAACTGGTTTTTCAAGAAATGGACAGAAGACATGAACAGACATTTCTCCAAAGAAGACATACAAATGGCCAACAGACATGAAAAAATGCTGAACATCACTCGGCATCAGGGAAATACAAATCAAAACCACAATGAGATACCACCTCACACCACTCAGAATGGCAAAAATTAACAACTCAGGAAACGACAGATGTTGGCGAGGATACAGAGAAAGGGGAACCCTTTTACACTGTTGGTGGGAATGCAAACTGGTTGTATCCACTCTGGAAAACAGTGTGGAGGTTCCTTAGAAAGGTAAAAATGAGCTACCCTATGACCCAGCAATTGCACTACTAGGTATTTATCCAAAGGATACAAATATAGTGATTCAAAGGGGCACATGCACCCCAGTGTTTATAGCAGCAATGTCCACAATAGCCAAACTATAGAAAGAGCCCAAATGTCCATCAACAGATAAATGGACAAAGAAGGTGTGGTCTATATATACAATGGAATATTACTCGGCCATCAAAAAGAATGAAATCTTGCCATTCGCAACAACGTGGTTGGAACTAGAGAGTATTATGCTAAACAAAATCAGTCAGTCAGAGAAGGACAAACATCATATGACTTCACTCATATGTGGAATTTAAGAAACAAAACAGAGGAACATAGGGAAAGGGAAGAAAAAAATAAAATAAGATAAAAACAGAGAGGGAGACAAACCATGAGAGACTTTTAACTATAGGAAACAAACTGAGGGTTGTTGGAGGGGAGGGGCTGGGGTACCTGGGTGATGGGCGTTAAGGAGGGCACTTGATGTAATGAGCACTGGGTGTTATATGCAACTGATGAATCGCTAAATTCTACCTCTGAAACTAATAATATACTATATGTTAATTAAATTGAATTTTTAAAAAACTCAAATGGTTTTTTATGACCCTCCTCAAACTGGACATCTGACTACCCAAAGCTTTCTCTGACATTTATGGCACCTAGTGCTACAAAGAATCCATCTCTGTATCCAGGCGGGTCTGGCATGTGATGGTTGTTCAATAAATTCTTGGTGAATAAATGGTACAGAAAGTCTGGGAAACCACTGGGGTGGGGATGGGGTAGAGGGAATCAAGCTTAAAAGGTCATGTAGAGCAATCTTTATCCCTGGACCCAGAAACACCACATCTAGGAAATTAACTATACAAATAATTGAGAATGTGTTCAAAGATTTAGGTGCAAGGCTCACACTTCTTTGCTGTTTCAATAGCAAAATCCTGGACACAATTTTAATCCTTCAGTTGGACTTTAGCTAAATAAATGCACAATGGAATACTAAATACCCATTTAAAACATGTATGGAAAAAAATAGAAACATACATGGAAAATATTTAGTGGCATGTCATGATATTTTATTCAAGGAAAAAAGGCTGTTCAAGGAAAAAAGGAGTGTGTTCACTCTGCTTACATTAATGCTATACATCGAATTATCAACAGTGGTTTCCTGGATGTCGGATTTCAATTTTTTTTATCTTCTTTCTGATTCCAAAAAAAAAAAAATCTAACTTGTGTACAATGAGTAGTAATTACTTTTGTGATTGAAAAACGGAGAACTTTGTTTTCAAAGGAGAGAGTCCTGTCCTTTCGTGGTCCGACTTCCCTTTGGAGCTCCAACTCTTCTGAGATGCCATTCATAGTCTCAGCATTCCAGGGTGCCCAAGGGAAAAGGGCTGCCCAGGTATTTTAGCCTCATTTCACAAAATAGAGGCTTGTAAGGAAAAAACAGCTGCTCCAGGGCTCAGTGATTTTAAAACCCAAACAGTTCCCCAAATTTGGCAATGTTAGAAAACTTGCATTAGCATCCTTCACTTTCCAAGATAAACTCCTCTCAAAATTCTGTGCTGACCCTGAAATCATTTGCCATGGAAGGACTCTGTCCCATCTAGGAGAAAATTCAAAAGCCAGCGTATTCCTTCCTATCCTAATCCACATGTACTTGCACATTCCACAGCCAGAAGCCACTCCCCCTACACACACACACACACACACACACACACACACTCTCTCTCTCTCTCTCTCTCTCTCTCTCTCTCTATCTTTCACTGGGCTGCCGCTCTTCCAAAAGGGGACCCAGCCAGCAAAGAGGCCCAGGCTGGTAGGGCTGGCTCCACGCCTGAGGTGCTGGGTCCCTCTCTAGGGCACGGCAGACAGGCCAGCTGCCGAACCCGGTGACTTGACTTCCTCCTCCTTCCCGGAGGTCTCCGCCCACATCACCGTCATCAGGTCTCTGAGAAAGTCACGTTCTGGCCTCAGAGCTGTTCTGAAGCTTCTGGGAGGAAAAGGGAGGTGAGGTGGCAAGAGCCCTTGCATGCTTCCAGGAGACAGGGCCCCTAGTTCGCCGTCTGTCACTAGTTAGATGGAGATGGGGGTAGGTGATTTTCCCATGGAGTGAATTAAATCTTTCATCTGTCAAAGAGGGTACTGACCTAACATGACTGCATCCCCTCTCCAGTGTTAGAAGGGTGAGTGCCCAGATGTCCCCGGGAGCGCTGCAAAAAGAAAAGAGAATTATTATGTATTGAGGATCTTTGAAGCGCTAGCACCCATGTAAACACTGTCTTCTTTAATCCTCCAGTAGATCCCACTATATAGTGTGGCAGAAGTTCTGCGAAATGCTTTCCAACCTTGTCCACTTCGTGAACAACAATATTTTTACTGCACACTTGAGCAAAAGTGGGCACCAGCCAGAAGCAAACTGCCCCGCTGCCCCATAAAGAGGGGCTCCACCTCTCAGTGTACCTGTCCCACCTGTCACCTGTTTGCTCCTCACTGGAACGAAAGCCGGGAAGAGGCTGAGCCAAGAGAAGTAGAACATACAGCTGTGTCAAGACAAACCTGGATTTGCTTCGCAGCTCTGCCTTCTGTTTGACTTCAAGCACGTAACTTGATATTTTTTGAGCCTGTTTCCTCACCTCTAAGTGACGCTAATAATAGTACGCACGTCACTAAAACAGTGACATGAGTGATGAACCCGACCGAAGATTTATCAGCGAGCCTGAGCCCAGAGAGCACGTCCCGCCTTGGGCTCCCCGGGCGACCCCCGCTGAGGCCCCGGGGCAGGCGCGGGCTGCGGGCAGCGCGGGGGCGGCGGGGAGACGCCGGCGGCCCGGGAGGTTCCCGGCTTCCGCGCAGATTTCTGCGTACCCGGACGGCTGCGTCACCGTCCGAAAGCGCGAGCCGGCGGGCGGGGGCGTGGCGCCGCTGGAAGCCCGGGTGTTCTAGCCGAAAGTACGGGCCCGGACTTCCCCGCCGCGGTCGCGGTGGCGAGCCTGCGGCCCGTTCACCCCCTCCCCCCTCCCCCGGGGTCGCCGTTCCCGCTCTCGCTCCCGCCCCCTCGACCCGCGGCCCCCGGCGGAGTCCCGGGAAGCGCGCGGGGGCGGTCTCTGGCGCGGAGCGGGGACGGCCCCCACGCGATTCTGTACTCGCGGCCTCTGCAGCGAAGCGAGGCTTTCTTGGCCCGGCCTTGAGGCCGTCCGGATCCTCGCCGTCCTGGCCGCGCCGTCGCGCCTCACGGTTCCCTAGGGAGGAAAAAAAAAGTTGGCACTGTGGCAGCCTCCCCCGCTTCTTTCCACCCCGGCCGCCCGCCCGACTCGCCCCATTGCACAATTCCTGCCGTGGAATTGCCGCGTGACTCGGACGGAGCCCAAAAATGTTTCCCAGGTTGCCTCCGCCGAGAATGAAGTGGCTGGGTATCCCACACTGACCCCAGGCGCCCTTGAAACTGTATTTCTCCGGGTGACTGGGTAGCCCTTTACCATGCAGAGCGTGCCCTTTCCAAAGAAAGAACAGCTACTAGCCTGCCGGTACGTCCGCTCTAGGTTGACTGCAACGGACACCTTTCTTTTCCCCCTGTATGTTTTCAGACAGAAAAAGTGTTTCAGTCTTTTTGGGGAAGATTTCCGGTTTTAAAGGAGGATAAGGAGTGAATTGCTTAAAGGCGTGGAGACACAATGTTGAGCTCTCCAAGAATCAGTATTGTTGATGGTGCACAGCAGGTACTGAATATATTGGTAGGGACTGAATGAACAATTGAAGGAGGGGTTTAAATGGCTGTGTGTAGACCAAAGCTTTCAATATGCAGATGAAATTTAGAGGTTGACTTGCCCAGGGTTACCTAGCTAATTAATATGGAAAGCAGGAATATAATTTGCCTCTCATTTCAATTGGAAATACTTCGTATTTATGAGATGGGTGTACTTTTCCCTCTATAGGAAAATAAAATGCCTTCTGCAGTAAGCTCTGCAGATCTTCAGTCTACCATCTTCCTACCTAAAACAGAACAAAGCAACAACTCCCAAACACAGTACATGCATGGAATAGGCTGAATTTGGCAATGCCAAAGAGAGATGTTTGCAAGGCATTTCTTGTCTTATCCCCCTAAGTTAATAAAAAAAAAAAGACTAATAAGAAGAAGAAAGAAAGAAACAACAATGCTTCTCCAAAATGGTAGGGAAGATGCCATTTGCCCCTAGCCTTACTTTTTGTTAAGTACAGTGTTTGGTGTTTTGCATGGGAACTGCTAGACTTATGAGTAACTGTCAGGGTTGCTCTGAGACTGGTCAGATATTTTGTTCAGGCTCAGAATAGATTTGTAGCTCATCTTTCAGAATAGACAAGCTGCAATCTGTGAGAACACAAGGGACTTCAATGACAGTCATGCAGATGGCTGGACAGCTTGTTGTCTTTGAAGTTTCAAGGCTGACCAAGTTTACCAAATGTCTAATTTAGGGAACAGAGTTGCCAAACAAGTAGATGTTAAGGGCGAAGGAATCAAAACTGTAAGTGGCAATCATGAGTACAACTTCATTCTTTTGTGGGCTGTCAACAATGGTTTCCACAATGATGATTATGATACAGTTATAACAATAACCTCCAAATACAAATTCTTCTCCAAGAAGATGGGGAAGAGGGGTTCCAGTAATAGAACAGCAGATCAAATCATGAAATGTCTCATTTTGTAGGTCAGCCAGATACACCCTGAACTGGGGCAATCTTATTTTAACTGCTGTCTCTACCCTGTCTCTACCTCTAATATCTTGAAGGTGAGAATGAATACAGAATTGCTAGAAAAGTTTGAAATTCTAGGCAGCTAAGGTAGAATATGTCAATTTTGGTTTGATAATCATACACAATGTTCATGAAATCAAAGCAGCACCTCCTATGTTTTCCCACACTGCAATTTTCAGTTGGCCATTATACCAGACTACTGAACCTGAACTTTAGAAACACAAAATGTTGGCTCCTATTATTACACTGCTTTACTGCTTGAAAAAAGGCATCTGATCAAACAAAAGTCATCTTTTCCAACTGAGATCTTAAGAATAACAACCTCTTTGGATGCAAGTGATACTTTTTCATATATTACATATTTCATTCAACACCATTGTATAATTCGTCTCGAATTTTTGCAAAGAAAATACCTCAGGACAATCTCAATTGTTAGCATTTATTAGTTTAACTCTGAGAGATTTATCAGTCATGGTGTAGCATTTTGGAATTTGGGGGGTCATTAGAAAAAAATGTAATTATACTCCTTCATTATATAGATGAGAAACTGAAGGCTGTTGAAATTAAACAATAGATGGAGTTCCTGACACAGTCAAAACCCGAACTGAGGATTCTGATTTGCCATGTGTTTTATAAAATCATCACCAGAGACTTCATTTCATGAGTGTGTGGTTCCACGTGAGGCATGGTGCTTGGAACTGGGGATAGGAAAAGGTATAAGGAGTTCTCAAAGATTTTATAGTCTAATTGGTAATGTAGGCCAATGTTTCTCAAACTTTAATGTCCACAGGAATCACCTCGCAAGCTTGCTAAATGCAGCCTCTGTTATTGGTTCTGGGATGGGACCTGCTCTGCCACTAACAGGTTCCAAGGAGATGCCATTTCTGCTGGTCCACAGACTACACTTTGAGTAGCAAAGTGTAGGACATATAAATATAAAGATAATTAACAGTCTAGCAACCTAAGAGAAACAAAAAGAATAATAAAATCTTCTGAGCCTGTTTGGAAATGGATGTTACAAAGCTCACGCTCCTTACTTCTAAGAATGTCCCTCAGAGGCTCAGAGGCTATCTACTGTTACAAAAGAGTAACCTATTTTTGTCTCTGGGAGCACAGCATATAAGAAATAAGGAAATAGTGGGGCAAAGAGAAAGAAAGGAGAAAAGTGATGGCAAGAAATACCATCAAAGGAAGAGATAGAGACACCATAAACAAATTTTTGAAAAAATGTAAACTCATGGCAGCCAAGATATCAATACTTCTGGAGAGTATCAATGAGAATGTAGGGTTGAACAATGGATTCAGAGCCAAGAAGTCTCAATTCAAGTTCTGGTAGGCCAATTAGTAACTATATGATCTTTAGGCATATATGTAATCTGTTTAGCTCCAGTTTCCCTATCAGAAAAAAAAGAGAGAGAGATAATACCTCAAATCTCCCTGGATTGAGTAATTATATATTAAAGCACTTGACACAGACATGTTGAAGAATGTACAAAGCTTCACAATGTAGCTTAGGTTTAGAAACTCAGCAATTTTATTAAAACCAATGCAATAACCAATAATACCAATCTTACACAAACTACTTCAGAGAATAGAAAAAGTAGGTACCCTCCATGACTAATTTTATGAGGCTGTTATAACCTAACTACAATAACCTAATTAGGATAATGCATACAAGAAAGGAAAATAAAAGGCCCATAATCACTCATTAGGATAACTACTAAAATGCATGACCAAGTCTGGTTTTTCTCAGAAAGGGAGGTTGGTTTAACATTAGAAAATCAATTAATGTAATTAATGTGATTAACAGATTAGAGGAGAAAAATCATATGATCATCTCAATTTCAGGAGAAAAAAGCCTACATCAAATATTCTGCTTAATGGTGAAATGCTGAAAGTATTCCATTAGAGATTTGAAATAAAACAGGACTGCCTGACATAATCACTCGAATTTTACATTATATTAGAAGTCCCAGTCAGTATTTTTGGTTTTTAAAATTTTTTCCCCATTCTTTTTGTTTTACCTTGGCATTAAAGGTAGGAAAAATACACACACACACACACACACACACACACACACACACACACACACACACACACACTGTAAAGGACAAAACAAAACTCATAATTTGTAAATGATTTGATTGTATATGCAGAAACCCTAAAAGAATTTAAAGATAAATGATAAGAATGTATAAGAGCTTAGCAAGATTGTAGGATTCAAAATCAGGATTACCATTGTAGGCAGAATGAAGTCCATCTCCCCTACAAAGATGTCCAGATCTTAATCCCCGAAACCCGTGATTTTTGCCTTACAAGTCAAAAATGACTTTGTAGATGTGATTAAATTAAGATGATCAAATTATTCTAGATTATCTGGGTGAGCCAAATGTAATCACAAGAGTCCTTATAACTGAAAAAGTGTGTCATAAGTCAGTCAACCTGTTGTTGCTGGCTTTGAAGATGGAGAAAGGGGGCTACAAGCCAAGGCATGTGGGCAGCTCTAGAAACTGGAAAGGGCAAGGACAAAGATTCTCCCCTAGAGCCTCCAGAAAGCAGCAAAACCCTTCCAACATCTTGATTTTAAGCCCAGTGAAACCGATTTTGGACTTCTGAACTACAGAACAGTGCGATAATAAATTTCTGTTGTTTTATACCACTAAGTTTGTGGCAACTTGTTACAGCAGCCTTGGAATAATACAGTTACAAAGTAATTGATTTCTAAATACCAGTTCACAAATGAAAGCAAAGAAGGTTAACACCTAGGATATTTGTGGTAGCATCCAAATTTATATGTTAAAAAAATTACCCAGGAATAAATCTAACAAAATATATGCAAGAAAATCATAAAACTTTATTGAATGTTGTTAAAAAGGACCTAGATAAATGGAGATATGCTATGTTCATGGACTTGAAGATTTAACATTTAAAGATATGCATTCTTCCCCAAACTGATCTATAGATTTAGTTACAATTCCAATTAAAATCCCAACAGACTTTTTTTTGGTGGAACTCGACAACTTGATTCTAAAATATATATGCAAGTCAAAAGGCCAAAAATAGCCAAGACATTCTTGAAGAAGAAGGTAGGGCTTGCCTTCAAGATATTAAAATTTATAAAGTCATTATAATGAAGATAATATGGTAATGGTTCAAGCATAGAAGGATAAATCAATGAATTTGAAGAGAGAGGGCAGACCTGGATCCACAAATATATAGACAAAGGGGCACTGAAGAATAAAGGAGAAATGATGGAGCTTACAACAAATAGTGCTGGGATGTCTGGGTATTTATAGTTATAAAAATAAAATTCAATCCTCACTTCATACCATACATATAAATAATCTCCAAGTGAATTAAAAATCTAATGTAGAAGGTAAACCATAAAAATTTTTCCCTGGGCTAGGGAAACTTTTCTTAAGACATAAAATGTATAAATATAAGAGGAAAGATTGGTAAATTAGACTACATTAAAATTGAGAACATTTATTCATCAAAAACTTCATAAAATACCTACCATCCACTGGGAGAAGATGCATATTTGCAACAAATTTAAGTGATAAAAGAGTAGTATCCAAAATACACAAAGAGGGGCATTGGGTGGCTCAGTTAGTTAAGTATCTGACTCTTGATTTCAGCTCAGGTCATGATCTCAGGGTCATGGGATGGAACCCTGCATCAGGCTCTGCACTCAGTCGGGAGTCTGCTTTAGATTCTGTCTCTCTCCCACTGCCCTTCTCTCTCTCTCAAATAAATAAATAAATCTTAAAAAAAAAAAACAGATACAAAGAATACTTACAAATTAGTAACAAACACAAAATAGGAAAATGGACAAAAGATAGATACCTCACAAAAGGAGAAACTCAAATAGCCATCAAACATATGAAAAGATGCTCAATGTTAGCAGTAAGGTGTAAAATGCAAAGTAAAACCACACTGAAATATTTTTATGTATCCATCAGATTGATGAAATTAAGTTTGGCCATTCCAAATGTAGAAAATACTATGGAACAATGGGAACTCTTATACATTACAGATAAGAGCATAAATTTGTGGGGTGCCTGGGTAGCTCAGTTGGTTAAGTGTCCAACTCTTGTTTCAGTTCATGTCATATCTCAGGGTTGTGGGATAGTACCCTGCCTTGGGCTCCATGCTCAGTGGGGAGTCTGCTTGAGATTCTCTCCCTCTCCTTCTGCCCCTCCCCCCTACTCTCTCTCTCAAAGAAATAAATCTTTAAAAAAAGCACAAATTTGCATAAGCACTTAAAGAAACAACTTCGCATTACCTTTTAAGACTGAACATGTTAGTATCCTATGATGTTACAATTCTCCCAGTTATTATATACCTTCAACTAGAAACTCTGGCACTAGGAAATATATACATGGATGTTTATAGCAGCATTGTTCACAATAATAACAAACTGGAAGCAATCCAAATGTCCACCAAGGGTTGAATATATAATTAATTATTGTACATTCATAAAAGGGACTACTATACAGCAATGAAAATAATGAACAGCTACACACACCAACATAGATAATGCAAACACGAGGTTGAAAGAAGCAAACCCCTGAAGAAAATATACAATATGATTCTGTTTATACTAAGTTCAAAACAGACAAAACTGAACACTCTTGTGTAGGGATGAGCTTAGAACTAAAGAAACTAAGGGGATAATTATCCTAAAAATCAGAACATTGATTACCTCAGCAGTGTAGGGAGGGGAAAGCAATTGAGGAGGCCCACACAGGAAGTTTCTTTGGCAAGGAAAATGTTATTTTATTAACTTTGGGGAGCTAGACAAAATGCTTACTTTATTCTTATTCTTCAGAATGTACACTTATGTCTTATACGTTCTTATGTGAGCATGATTAAAACAAAAACTATTCAATTAAAAACAAAACAAATAAAAAATTACACTGGAGGTTTTGTAGGTGGAAACAAGGGGCTTCGTTCTAAACCAAACAACAAAATAAGATCATCATAAGTTTAGTAGTAAATATAATTTATAAACTCTTTTGATTGGACACCAGCTACACCCATTTTAGAACATTCCCACAACTAAATCTGTTTCACCAACCTTGAGTCGGCACTAACATAGAGGTAAACAATGAATATGGGCTTGATGGCAAGAGAGATTTTATCTCTGCACACAAGTGTGAGGAAGCAACAGAGAAAAATCTGTTTCTTCCCATGGAGAAACTTGAACATGGTAAAATTAAATCTTATTTGGTAACATAAATAATGAATCATTAAGCTCCATGAGTAGCTCACAAAATCATAAACTTAGCTTTCCGTTCTGCAAAGACCGAAATATCTTACAGTCTAGCATCTGAATTTGAAATTATCTTTAGGTCTAGGTGGTTTGCTTCACAGTTTTTCTTGAATCACAACGTTTCTATTCTTAAAGGGGGACTCATATCTGATGTCTCATTTTCCTCTTGAAAAAGGGGGCTTATTTTATTCTGCTTTCGTGGCAGGTGCTTATTATGTTAGATGAACCTAGAGACTCACTGAATTATGCCTTGTGTATAAAATGTTTGATCTTCATAATGTGTAGTTTGAATCATCCAGAGATGACTAGTCATGCACTTGATTTAATAAGCTAGGTAATTTTTGCCATCTGCCTTAAAAAGGTCCATCCGAGATGGTTAAAAGTTTAAAAAATAAAAAGTGTTGATCTTTATCTTCCTCATCTAGAATTCCTCTTTGCACAGTAATGTTGGATAGTCCTGATTTTGAAACGAAGTGGCCAAAATGAATCGTTTAAGTTCCAAGTTCCACTAGTGCATGCAAGTTCAGGCCCTCACAGATCAGAGCAACGGGGGCTCAACATTCCAGGAAGATACAATGATATCCATTTTTATGAATGTAAATAGTTAAAACCAGCTTTCGTAAACCCAGTTTTGACAGAATCCAAGACAGAAGTGTTATTGGGTCCTTGGATAGAAGAAGATCCAGGTGTTATTTTGGGAAAACACCCAGACTGTGTCTCATCTCCTCTCTATAATTCCATCTCATTCTTCTATCTCTACCAGCCAGCTTTGGCTGCATTTCTTGCCTCCATGGATCAGATAACCATCCCACAGCTCCCATGGTGACCCAAGTCCGGCCACCTAAAGAGATGCTCATTTTTAGTCCCAATTCCAAGTTCCACAAAGAGACTGATTTGCACAGCTTGAGTCTAGTGGTCCAAACAATTGTGATCAAGTAGGAAACCAAGGGCCCACTTCTATGGGATGGACAGACCACCCCACTGTTACCCACTGCAGAAGGGTAGGACAGAAATGCCGAGGGGATTAGGAAGACCTTTCCTAGTCAAGGGCCTGAAGGCAAAAATGTGTATGGTGTGTTCTAGTAATATTGTGTAAGACAATTTGTCTGGGTATGGAGTTTGTGCCAAAGCACTAAGCAACAAAATTGGAGAAATAGTTTGAGTTCACATTGGAGAAATTCCTGGATGTCAAGCTAAAAGGTTTAAATTTCTGTAGACTCAAAAATTTAAACCCAGCATGGAGACCAATGTGGACCTCAAACTCATGACCGGAGATCAAGACCTGAGCTGAAATCAAGAGTTGGACATTTAACCAACTGAGCCACCCAGGTACCCCTCTATAGACTTTTTCATGAGACTTTTATAAGTTCAATGAGTATAACAGGTCTTAATCAAAAACATATATATTCATGAAGTCTTTGAAGGTTAGAAAGTCCATTTAAATGTTTATGTTTATTACACAATTGTTTATAATAATAAAAAGTTGGAATCAACATGGATGGCCATCAGTAGAAGAATGCTTACAGAATTGACAGTGTATCTATCCTACAAAATTTCCTCTGGTCATTAAAAGGAATGATGTAAAGCTGTGATCATTAACATGAAAAGCCCTGTTAACTATTAAGAGTAAAATTATTAACAGAAAAAGCAAGTAAAGTAGCAGAGATGTATAATATGATTCCATTTACAGGAAAGTATTTTAAAAATACCTAGCTTTTAAAAAGATAGAAAAATTTCTGAAAGAACATTCATGAAACTGTTAAAGTGGTTTCCTCTGGGGAAGGAAGTGGGATGAATGAGTGGGTGGGTAGAGATGAAGAGTGACATTCACTTTACTACATGTGTCATATGCTTAAAAAGATAAAAGTACAAATACATCATTAAACATTTTTTAAAGTTAACTTCATTTTCAATAAGACAGGCATAAGGATATGTACTTAGACTCAGAAATTAGAATAATATTACCTTTCATTTCTGAAGCAGCTTGCAGTTGACAGCTGTGATAACTAGCCCTTGCTATGTTCCAGGTATCTTTTAAACCTTTCCATATGCTAACTCATTTAATCCTCACAAGGACCCTGCAAGTTCAATACTGTTATTCTTCCATCTTACTGATGAGGAAGGTGAGGCACAGAGATGAGTTAGTGACCCAGGCTCACATAGCCAGTAAATGGCAGAGCTGAGATTTGAATGCAGGTATTTTCCCTCTTGAATCTCAGCTCCTGGTCACTTTGGCTAAATGACACTTATACAAAAGCATTTTCACATATATTGTCCCCCATATTACATGGGAGAAAACGAGGACCCATACCTCAGTGTACTGTAATTGCCTGTTTTCATGTTCATGTACCCACTAGACTCCAAGCTCTACCATGCAGGAATCTCAGTTTGTTGTTGATTTTTACACACTGGCACATAAGAAGGGGGTAATACATGATTTTGAATACTGTGGTGGCTTAAAATGTCCACAAATTCTTTGACACCACCTTTAAGAGGTTGAGCCTAATTCTCCTACCCTTGAGTATGAGCTGGACTTAATGGCCCATTTTTAATGACTAGAATGAAGCAAAAGCGGCAGTGTGTGACTTCAGAGATTAGGACATAATAGACATGATGGCTTCCCCCTCCTTCTCTTGTCTCTCAGATTAGTTGTTCTGAGGGAAGCCAGTTGCCATGTCATGAGATGCTGAAGCATCCCGCTAATAGCCATGGGAGTAAACTTGAAAGTTCAGCCTCAGTCAAGCCTTCAGGAGATTGTAGCCCTCTCTCTCATCTGGTCTGTAACATCCTAGGAGAGCCTGAGCCAAAATCACCAAACTAAGCCACTTCCAAATTTTATGACCTATAGAAACTATGAAATAGTAAGTGTTCATTATCTTAAGCCACGAAATATTGGCATAACTTACTACACAGCAATAAATAATACACATGCTTTTGATTAAAAATAATATATGTATATATGTGAAACTTGGATATTTATGGAATATATTAATATACTTTTTCTTTTTTTAAGATTTAGTTAAGAGAGAGAGGGAGAGTGTGTGAGTGGGGGAAGAGGCAGAGGGAGAGTAAGAGAATCCCAGACTGAGCGGGGAGCCCAACACAGGGCTCGATCCCATGACCCATGAGATAAGGACCTGAGCTGAAATCATGAGTTGGATGCTCAACTGACCGAGCCACTCAGGCACCCCAAATATGCTTCTTCTTTTACATTTTCATGCATATGAGCTTTTCCTTAGTTGGCCTGACGCATATTTGCCTGAGAGTGCTATGTGGAGGGTGGGATTAGGATTCTTAAAATAGGAATTAGTAAAGGAAGGGTTAAAAATCAGCTTCTAACATCAAAAATAGGATTTTTGATCAAAATAGTTATTTAGGAAGCCAGAAAAAAAGGTGAGAGAGAAGAAATTTTCCACATTCCTTTTCCTAACCATTGACATAACCAGGGTTAAACCTGGTAGACTAGATCATGGAGTTTCTTTTTTAGCACAATGAGACAACTGTGTCCACCTCTAATGGCTAGACCATTGAGCTTGCTGCCCTTGGACAGAACAAGGATATGATGTTGAAGAAGTGGGCTGCTTCAGCCTTCTTCCTGTGCCAATGGATTGTGGGCAGAAGTTGGAGTTGGAGTTAGGAAAGTTAGTGAGAAGTTTTCTTGATCCCAGGAGTAAGTCCCAGAGAGGAAAGGGGTGTGACACTGGTTGAGCGGAAGGCTAAGGACCAGAGAGCTTCTCCTGTGCTTCCTACTTGGGATTCAAGAAGGAAATCACTGATTAAGGTGAGTCAGCAGCACATGGAGTGGGCCCAGAGGAGGAAAGAGAGCAGAATAGAGGGTACAAAGAAGGCCCAAATTGAGCCCCATTAGCTCCTGTGTGGTGAGGAAGGGACAGGTCTTCCTGCATCTCCTGTAAAGGGAAACAGAACTTGGCTCAGTTGAGAGATAATAACTCTGTCATGAGGGTGGTCAAGATGACCCCCAGTAGAAGTAGAGATGAAGACAATGCATAGAGGATGTGGCAGAGAATTAAAGAAGTCTGTGGTGCTGGTGCTGATGAGAACCATGGTGGACCAGTGTCAGCTGAGGTATACCACCTGCTCCTGACCAAGTGGGGAAAAACGACCATCCTATCAAATATTCCACTTTTGACTTGGGCAACAGAGAAGAGCAGAAAACCAGAGATACAACTGTGAGACCTCAGTGGACACAAGTCCAGGGGCTAGTCTCAGGAGCAGCTTACTTCAGACACTTGCCTACAGAAACTGACAACTAAGAATGTTGGATTGACTATAAAGATAATATATAAATATGGTATGTTAAAAATTTATATATAAAATATAAAATAATATAAAATGTTATTGAAGTATTAAAGTTATGTAAAAACACAACTAGGGGCACCTGGGTGGTACAGTTGGTTGAGTGTCTCACTCTTGGTTTCAGCTCAGGTCGCGATCTCAGGGTTGTGAAATTGAGCTCCATGTAGGGCTCTGTGCTCAGTGTGGAGTCTGCTTGAGATTCTCTCTCCCTCCCGCTCATGTCATTCGTGCTCTCTCTCTCTAATAAATAAATAAATATTTAAAGATTTTATTTATCAGAGAGAGAGGGAGAGCACAAGCAGGGGGAGCAGCAGACAGAGGGAGAAGCAGGCTCCCTACTGAGCAAGGAACCCAGCACAAGGCTCAAGTCATGGGATCATGACTTGAGCCAAAGGCAGATGCCTAAACAACTGAGCCACCCAGGTGTCCTAAATAAATAAATCTTAAAAAAAAATACAACTATATTAAAAATATCAGAACACTCATGTGACCAATAAAATCTATTTTTTTTAAATGTAGGCTCATACCCAGCATGGAGCCCAACATGAGGCTTGAACTCACAACCCCAAGATCAAGACCTGAGCTGAGATTAAGAGTCAGACACTTAACAGAGTAAGCCACCCAGGTATTCCAAAATCTTTTTTTTTTAATGTTTCAAGTTTTTATTTAAATTCTAGTTAGTTAACATATAGTATACTATGAGTTTCAGGAGTAGAATTTAGTAATTAATCACTTAACATATAACACCCAGTACTCATCACAACTAGTGCCTTCCTTAATACCCATTACCCATTTAGCCCCACCTCCCCTCCAGCAACCCTCAGTTTGTTCAAATCTAAGGTATACTGAGTACCGAAACTGCTTTTGCCCTGAGGGCATTTACTAATCCAGCCAATTTGAGACTCTGTCTTCCTAAGGAGTAAAGTACAAAAGGAAATCTACCAGCAAAACTAGGAATTCACAGGCTATTTTCCCCAAATCTCCACCCATAGGAGGCTGCTAAACAATACAATGGGGAAACAATTTCATCCTTGAAAAGGGAAGGGAAGGAAAGAAAGAAGAAAGGGAAGGGAAGGGAATATCCTGGAGTTACTGCAATTAAAACCTCTTGATGGTCCAAAAAAATTCAAGCAGTAAATTTAAATTGGTGCAGAATACTGGCAAAGCCCATAGGGACTAAATGTGACAAATACAAACCCATCCTGAGAAGTCATCTTCCTCCTAGGCCTCAATGTATTTACAAAAATAATTTTTCAAGGTCACTGAGCAGCCCGCAGTGAAAAACAACTAAGCACACGTAAAGAAATAAGCACTATGTATAAGAGCTAGAAGAAACAATAGTAGAAACAGGGCCAAAAAAAGATGTCAGATACTGGAATTATCAGACATAGATTAAAAAACAATTGTATCCACCACTATTGAAGATATAAAAGTCACATTTGAAAATATCTTCAGGATACTGGAAACTATAAAAGGGTGACCAAGAAACTTTTAGAAAGAACCAAATAAAACTTCGAGAAATGAAAATCACAGTTACTGAAATTAAAAACAAAACAAAAACCAGTGGTTTAACACCATATTAGACATAAATGAAAAGAGAATTAAAGAACAGGAAGTTTAGGTCATGAGACTTTATGGAAGGCAGCACAGAGATTCAAAGTAATGGAATATATGAAAAAGAGATTAAGATTGCTGGAAAAGAGAGTGAGGAAGTCTAGTGTACATTTAAGTAATTCTAGAAGGAGAGGAAAGAGATGACATGGCAGAGATAATATTTGAAGAAATAATAACCTGTACTTTTTCAGAGTCAACAAACGGTATCAATTCATGGGGCACCTGGGTGGCTCAGTCGTTAAGCGTCTGCCTTCGGCTCAGGTCATGATCTCAGGGTCCTGGGATTGAGCCCCACATCGGGCTCCCTGCTCAGTGGGAAGTTTGCTTCTCCCTCTCCCACTCCCCTTGCTTGTGTTCCCTCTCTCGCTGTGTCTCTCTGTCAAATAAATAAATAAAATCTTAAAAAAAAAAAAACGGTATCAATTCACACACTCAAAAAAAAGAAAAAAAAAAAAGCCAAACAAATCCTATACAGGAAAAAGGAAAGGGAAGGGAAGGGAAGGAAAGAAAGAAGAAAGGGAAGGGAATAGAAGGGAGGGAAGGAAAGAAGGAAGGCAGGCAGGAAGGAGGAGGGAGGAAAGCAGGGAGGAAAGAATGAGCTAACTATTGAGCAAACTTCAAACCTAGATTCCTCATCATAAAACTAATGGACAGCCAGAGGTCGGGGGAGAGACTGGGGTGGGGTATGGGTGGAGATCACTGTCAAAGGAACAACTACACTGACAACTGATTTCTCAACAGAATCAATGGAAAGCAGATGACGGTATAATGATATCCTCCGTGGGGTGAAGGAAAATACCTGTTAACCTATTATTTTATTCCTAGTGAAAACATCTTTCAAGAATGAGAGCACAATATAAACATTAAAAAAACTATTAGAACATAAAGAGTTAGTTTACTACTGTTCAGATCCTTGTAGAAGAGAATCCTGAAGGATGTCATTTTGGAAGAAAGAATGTGATATCAGATGGAAGCTCTGAGATGCTACAAAGAATGAAGAGCAAAGAAAGTGGTAAATATATGGATAAATCTATACAATGTAATGTGCATAATACAACATTAATAATATCTTATGAGATTAAAAAATAAGTTAAATTCACAAAAGTAAAAGCATGCAAACCAGGAAGAGAGTAAATGGAGTTAGTGTTCAAAGTCTTTGTAGTATCTAGCACAAAAACAGCATTATTGACTATCTTTTGAATTGATAGGTTATGTGTGTGTGTGTGTATATATATTAGCTAACTGCTAAAAGGATACAGAGAATGTTAGCTTATAAATGGGTAAGGGGTGGAGAATGGAATGATTAAAAAATCAATTCAAAAGAAAAGAAAGAAGAAAAAAGGAATAATAGAACATAGAAAGCAAAACTGTGGTAATTTAAAATATATTAGTTATTAATACTAATTAATGCAATAAAACATAAATGGAATAAATGCATCAGTTAAAAAACAAAGGTTCTCAGACTGAATAAAACTATAAAAATATTCAAACAGATGAAATGGGAAATACATATACTCTGCAAATATAAACAGAAAGGAGCCAGCATTCTTATATTACTAGTACTCTAAACAAATTTTAAGGCAAAGCACATTGAAAACAATTTGGTTGTTACTTGAAATGCTAAACACAGAATTACTATGTGACCCAGCAATTCCACTCCTAGGTATATAGCTAAAAAAAATTGAAAACAAGGACTCAAAAGATACTTTTCTACCATGTTACTGCAGCATTGTTCACATCAGCCAGAAGATGGAAACAACCCAAAAAATCAATGGTGAAACAAAGTGCAGTATATACCTGTAATGAAATATCATTCAGCCATAAAAAGGAATGAAGTTCTAATATAGGGCATATATATTAGATTATATGGATGAACCTTGAAAACATATGCTAAGTGAAATAAACCAGACACAAAACAATAAATATTACATGATTTCACTTATATGAAATATCTACAATAGGCAAATTCATAAATACAGAAAGTAGATTTGTCAGGGGCTGGGAGGAGGGGAGCATGGGGAATTTTTGCCTAATGGTTACAGAGTTTCTATTTGGGGTAATGGAAACATTTTGTAACTATATAGCGGTTATGGTTGCACAACATGGTGAATATAATTAATGCCACTGAATTGTACACTTAGAAACAGTTAAAATGGCAGATTTGATGTTATATATATTTTACCACAATAAAAACTGACTAAGATAACCACTTCTTAACAATACAATTTCAATTTGCACTTATTTTTTAAATTTATACATACATACTAACAGCCTCAAACTATGTAAGAGAAAATCAGAAGAGCTATAAGGAGAAAGAGACAAATCCACAATTACACAGGAAATTGAAACAAACATCTGTTAATAATAGATAAAATCAGAAGACAAGAAAAATTACCTAATAGATGATTCAAATAATGATGATTAATAAAGTTAACCTAATTGAGATATATATATATTACATTCAACAACTGCAGAACAAATACTTTAAAGTCCACACACACTATTTCAAAATGGACTCATATGAGATCATTAAAGCAAGCCTCAACAAATTTTAAAGGACTGAGATAACATCGTTTGTTCATTCAGATCAGAATGTTTTCTGATCACGGTGTGATCAAACTACAAATAAATAATAAAAAGATAGGGGTGCCTGGGTGGCTCAGTCGTTAAGTGTCTGCCTTCAGCTCAGGTCATGATCCTGGGGTCCTGGGATCGAGCCCCACATCGGGCTCCCTGCTTAGCAGGAAGCTTGCTTCTCCCTCTCCCCCCTGCCCCCCGCTTGTGTTCCCTCTCTCGCTGTGTCTCTCTGTCAAATAAATAAATAAATAAATCTTTAAAAAAAAAAAAGATAAACAGAACATCCCTATGTAATTGTAAAATTACTCATAGTGGAAATTTTAAAAATTGTTTTTAATTGAGTAATAAAGTCATACCTATCAAAAATATGTAGGATACAGCTAAAAAGAACTTAAGAGGGCTGATTTATAGCCATAAATGTTATATATTAGAAAAGAAAAAAGGCTAAAACTCTATGGGATAAACAACCACCTCAGGATATTAAGAAACAAACAGTAAAATAAACAGAAAGAAAGTAGTAGAAAGGAAATAATAAGAACAGAAATATATGAAATAGAAAAAATACTTAGTAGGAACAATAAAGCCAATAGTTGGTTCTTTGAGAAGACTGATAAAGTTGTCAAATCTTTAGTGATACTATAAGAGAAAGAGAGACAGAGACAGAATAAATATATACACATACAAAAACTATCAAGAATGAAAAGGAGCATTCTACTCCAGATATTGCAGACATTGAAAAAAATCGCAAAGAATACAATGAATGGCTTAATACCGATACATTTGAAAATGTAATAAATTATATGTAGGGGTGCCTGGGTGGTTCAGTCTATTGAGTGTCTGATTCTTGATATCAGCTCAGGGTGGTGATCTCAGTGTCATGGAATTGAGCCCACATCGAGGCCAGTGTCAGGGCTCTGTGCTCTCTGCTTGGGATTCTTTCTCTCCCTCCCTCTCTGCCCCTCCCCCACATCTCTAAAAATAAATTTTAAAAAAGAAAAGAAAATGTGATAAGCTATATGGACTAATTTTCTAGGGGAAAAACTAATAAAACCTGTAATAGTATAAAAAACCTGAATAATCCTATAACCATTAAAAAGTTGAATCATTCATAGAAAATCCAGGCGGTGCCTGGGTGGCTCAGTGGTTAAGCATCTGCCTTCAGCTCAGGTTATGATCCCAGAGTCCTGGGATTGAGCCCCACATGAGGCTCCCTGCTCAGTGGGAAGCCTGCTTCTCCCTCTCCCACTCCCTCTGTTTGTGTTCCCTCTCTCGCTGTGTCTCTCTCTGTCAAATAAATAAATAAAATCTAAAAAAAAAAAAAAAATCCAGAAAGAAAACTCCAGGACCCGGAGGCTTTAATGTGAGTTCTACCAATATTTTAAGGAACAAGGTATTCTAATACTATATAAACATAAAATAAGAGAACAACTCTCAAATTCATAATAAGATACTAAAACTCATCATGGACATTATGACAAAATATAATTACAGGCTAATTTGATCTATGGACATTAATTGAAAAATCTGAAGCAAAATATTAGCAAACTGAATCCAGCAATACAAAAGGATAATATATATAACCAAACTGTATTTATCCTAGAATACAAAATTTGTTTAACATTAAAAAATAAATCATTGTAATTTGTCATACTAGTAAATGTGAAAAACCATATGATTACCTCAATATATTCAGAAGAAGCAAATAGTAAAAAAAAAAATCGATATGTACTCTTAATTTTAAGATTTGTCAGACTTGAAATAAAAGGGAATTTAAAATCCATTAAAAGTTATCTATAGAAAATCTACAGCCAATATCATTCTAAGTAGTGAGGCACTGAAAGCTTTCTCTCTGAAATAAGGAAAAATAAAAAGATGCTTACCATCATCCTTTCTATTCAGCATTACACTGATAGTTTCTTAAACATTAGTTGCAATGTAGAATCTGAAATCACATCAGTGAACTATATACTCCGTTCATTTAAATCTCCTGGTCTCTAACTCTGAATGAAATATTTTTTTAATATCAAGCATTGGTCGTTTGGTAAATATTGGTTCATTGAGTTACACAAATTTTCCAAATATTAATGCATTCCCTTATATAATATCAAAAATTTCACATTTGTTAATATTGCCATTAATCTCATCAGAAAAAGATGTACTTAAGGTGCAATTACTTATGACTTAATAACATTAATTTTTACTGCTTTAAAAATATTCTTAAGTGTGGGGCACCTGGATGGCTCAGTCGGTTGAGCATCTGACTCTTGGTGTCAACTCAAGTCATGATCTCAGGGTTGAGGGATTGAGCCCAGCATTGGACTCTGCACTTGGCAGGGAGTCTGCTTGAGATTCTCTCTCTCTCTCCCTCTGCCCCTCCCCCCACTTGCACACCCTTTCTCTCTCAAAATAAATAAATCTTTAAAAAAAAAAGATTAAGTGAAAGTGGAATTTTTTTGCTAAGTGGTATTGAAGAATACAATAACAATATAGTAATGAATGTATGTTGTACGTGATTTTTCTGCATCTACTGAGATGATCATATGGCTTTTATCCTTTCTCTTATTAATGTGACATATCACCTTGATTGATTTGTGAATATTGAACCATACTTGCATTCTTGAAATAAATCCCACTTGATTATGATGAATGACTTTTTACATGTATTGTTAGATTTGGTTTGCTAATACTTTGTTGAAGATTTTTGCATTTATGTTCATCAGAGATATTGACCTGTTGTTTGCCCTTTTTGCAGTATTTTTATATGATTTGAGTGTCAGGGTAATTCTGGCCTTGTAGAATGAATTTGAAAGCTTTCCTTCCTATTCTATTTTTTGGAATAGTTTGAGAAGCATAGGTATCAACTCTATTTTATTTTATATAGGGAGAGATTGAGTGGGGGGGCGGGGGTGGGAAAGGGAGAGATAGAATCTTAAGCAGGATCCATGCTCAGCACAGAGCCCAGTGTGGGGCTCAATCTCATGACCCCAAGATCATGACCTGAGCCAAAATCAAGAGTTGGACACTCAACTGACTAAGCCACCCAGGTACTACTAACTCTTCTTTAAATGCTTGATAGAATTCACCTGTGAAGCCATCTGGTCTTAGACTTTTGTTTGCTGAGAGTTTTTGATTATTGATTTAATGTCATTGTTAGTAATCAGTATGTTGAAATTTTCTATTTCTTCCTGATTCAGTTTAGAAGGTAATATGTTCCTGGGAATTTATACATTTCTTCTAGGTTGTCAAATTTGTTGGCATACATTTTTCCATAATATTCTCTTATAATCCTTCATATTTCTGTGCTGTTGGTTGTTATTTCTCCTTCATTTCTGAATTTATTTATTTAAATCCTCTCTGGTTTTTTCTTAATGAGTCTGGCTAATGGTGCTTCAATTTTGTTTATCTTTCAAAGAACCAGCTCCTAGTTTCATTGATTTATTCTATTGTTTTGAAGTCTATTTTGTTTACTTCTGCTCTAATCTTTATCATTTCTTTCCTTCTACTGGCTTTGGGCCTTGTTTGTTCTTTTTCTAGCTCCCTTAGGTATAAACTTAGGTTCTTAATTTGAGATTTTTCTTGTTTCTTGAGGTAGGCTTGTATTTCTATAATCTTCCCTCTTAGAACAGCTTTTACTGTATCCTAAGGATTTTGGACCATTGTGTTTTCATTTTCATTTCTCTTCATGTATTTTTTGACTGTATTGTCTGACTGCCAGCCCTACCCACCAATGAAAACCTCTCAGGGATAAGGCAGGAAGAGTATCCTGTAGGTCATTGCAACTGCAACCCCAATGGATAGACTGGGGGCAGGCCTCTGGTCTGACTGTAGGCCCTGCCCATCAATGAAAGCCTCTCAGAGGACAATGGAGGGAAGGTGCCTTTCAGTTTGGTGTGACTGCAGCCCTGGCAGACAGGCTGGGGGCAGGCATCTGGTCTGACTACTGACACCACCCAACTATAAGCCCACAGCAGCCCCAGACTGGCTCCTTAACAGCACAGGGATTAAACCCTGCCTAGTGAGCTTACAACAGGCAAAGTGAGCTATTGCAGTGGACTGGACTGAAGGCAAATGTGGCTCGGTAGGGCATATATAACCCACATAGAAGATACCCCTGAAGGACCTGGTTCTGGTGAACAGGGGGCACTGTACTACAGGGCACCACAGGACCTCTTCTTCATTAAGCCACTACTTTCAGGATCAGGAAATGTTGCTGACTTTCCTAATACACAGAAAGAAACACAGAGAGTTAGACAAACAAGGAGACAAAGGAATATGCCCCAAATGAAAGAACAGAACAAAGCCACAGCAGAAAAGCCAAATGAAATGGAGATAAGCAATATGCCTGATAAAGAAATCAAAGTAATGGTCATAACATACTGACTGAACTTGAAAACAGAAGTGGAGGAGCTCAGTGAAACCTTCAACAAAGAGATTAAAAATATAAAAAAAGAACCAACCAGAGATGAAGAACTCAATAACTGAAATTAAAACAAAACAAAACAAAACAAAACACATTAGAGGAAATCAACAGCAGATTAGAGGATTCAGAAGAATGGATCAGTGATCTGGAAGACAGGGTAATGGAAAGGAACCAAACTGACCGGCCAAATGAATAATAAAAAATGAGAATAAGTTAAAGGAACTCAGTGACATCAAGTGTGATAACATTTGCATTATAGGGATCCCAGAAGGATAAGAAAGAGAGAATGTGAAGAAAATGTATTTGAAGAAATAATAGCTGAAAATTTCCCAAATTTGGGAAAGGAAAGAGACATCCAGGTCCAGGAAGCACAGAGAGCCCCCAACAAAATTAACCCTCAGAGGTCCACACCACAAAACATAATAATTAAAATGGCAAAAAGTAGTAATAAAGAGAGAATTTTAAAAGCAGCAAGAGAAAGGAAAAGAGTTCTACCGCATAAGGCTGATTGTTCAGCAGAAACTTGGCAGGCCAGAAGAGAGTGGCATGATATATTCAAAGTGCTGAAAGGAAAAAAATCTGCAACCAACAATACTCAACCTGGCAAGGTTATCACTCAGAATAGAAGGACAATTAAAGAGTTTCCCAGACAAATAAAAGTTAAAGGTGTTCATTACCATTAAACCAGGCTTACAAAAAAGATGGAAGGAAATTCTTTTGAGTGAAAAGAAAAGGCCATAATCAGGAGTAAGAAAATTATGAAAGGAAAAAATTTTATAGGTAAGTGCAAACATTAATAAAAGTAGTAGATTAATTACTATAAAACCAGCATGGAGATTAAAGCATAAAAGCAGTTACATCATTTATATCTATAAAAATTAGTCAAGGGTGGGCGCCTGGGTGGCCCAGTCGGTTAAGTGTCTGCCTTCAGCTCAGGTCATGATCCCTCTGTGGGGAGCCTGCTTCTCCCTCTCCCTCTGCCTGCCACTCACCCTGCTTGTGCATGCTCGCTCTCTCTGTCTCTCTCTCTCTGACCAATAAATAAATAAAACCCTTAAAAAAATAGTCAAGAGGTTCACAAAATAAAAGGATGTAAAGTATGACATCATATACAGAAAATGTGATGGGGGGTTAAAATTTAATGATTTTAGAATGGGTTCAAATTAAAGTGACCATCAACTTAACAGAGACTGCTATATTCATGAGATGTTACATATGAACCTAAAGGTAACCACAAATCAAAAACCTATAATAGATACACAAAAAATAGGGAGAAAGGAATCCAAGCATATCACTAAAGAAAGCCTTCAAACCACATGGGAAGAGAGCAAGAGAAGGAGAAAGAAACAGAGAAGGACTACAAAAATAACCATAAAGTGAGTAACAAAATGGCAATAAGTACATACCCAGCAATAATGACTTTAAATGTAAATTGACTAAATGCTCTAATCAAAAGACATAAGGTGACCAAATGGATAAAAAAGCAAGACCCATCTATATGCTGCCTACAAGAGACTCACTTCAGACCTAAAGACACATGCAAATTGGAAGTGAAGAGATGGAGGGGCGCCTGGGTAGCTTAGATGGTTAAGCATTCGACTCTTGGTTTTGGCTCAGGTCTTGATCTCAGGGCAGTAAGATCAAGCTCTGCATTGGGCTCTGCACTCAGCAGGGAATATGTTTGAGATTCTTTCTCCCCCTCCTCCCCTCCCCTTCTGCTCTCTCACTCTCTCTCTAAAATAAATAAATACATACATACATACATAAAATCTTAAATAATAATTAATAATATAATAATAATAAATAATAAATCTTCAAGATTTTAAAAAAGATAAAAAAAGAAAAGAAAATGAAGAGATGGAAAAAACATTTACAATGCAAATGGAAGTGAAAATAAAGCTAGGATAGCACTACTTATATCAGACAAAATAGACTTTAAAACAAAGACCATAACAAGAGACAAAGAAGGACACTACATAATGATAAAGGGAAAAATCTTGTTGGATTTCTTCCATGCACCCAACATGGAAGCACCTAAATACATAAAGTAATATTAACAGACATAAAGGAAGCAATTGACAGTAATATAATAATAGTAGGGGACTTTAACACCCCCACTTACATCAATGGATAGATCATCCAGACAGAAAACCAACAAGGAAACAGTGGCTTTAAATGACACATTGGACCAGTTGGATATAACAGATATATTCAGAACATTCCACCCCAAAATAGCAAAATAAACATCCTTTTCAAGTACACATGGAATATTCTCCAGAATAGATCACATTAGGCCACCAAACAAGTCTCAATACATTTAAAAAGACTGAAATAGTATCATGCATCTTTTTTTAAGATTTATTTATTTATTTTAGAGAGATAGAGTGCACAGGAGGAGGGGCAGAAGAAGAGTGAGGGAATCCCAAGCAAACTCCCCGCTGAGTGCAGGCCTGATGCAGGGCTTGATCTCACAACCCCGAGACTGTGACCTGAGCTGAAATCAAGAGTCGGACTCTTAACCGACTGAGCCACCCAAGCGCCCATATCATGCATCTTTTCTGACCACAAGGGTATAAAACTAGAAATTAATCACAAGAAAAAAATCTAGAAAGAACACAAATACAGGGAGGCTAAATAACATGCTACTAAGGAATGAATGAGTCAGCCAAGAAATCAAAGAGGACTTGTATCAGTTTTTATGTTTTAGATGCAAGTCCTTTGTTGGCTGTATCCGTAGTTAATACCTTCTCTTGTGCTGTGGCTTGGGTTTTCACTCTCTTAGGTATCATTTCAGGAATAGAAACTCCTTATTTTTTTTTAAGATTTTATTTTTTTTTTTGACAGCAAGAGAGGAACACAAGCAGGGCGAGTGGGAGAGGGAGAAGAAGGCTTCCTGCCGAGCAGGGAGCCCAATGTGGGGCTTGATCCCAGGACTCTGGGACCATGACCTGAGCCAAAGGCAGACATTTAACAACTGAGCCACCCAGGCACCCCTAGAAGTTCTTTAATATAGTCTAATTTACCAATTTTTTATGGTTTTGCTTTTTGTACTATTTAAGAATTCTTTCTCTATCCCAAAGTTGTAAAAAATTCTTCTGTATTATCTTCCTAAACCTTATAGTTTTTTAATTAAAAACACATTATTTATGTTAACATGTAACGGGTTTATTATTAAAAATAAATTAATAAATATTTATAAATTCCTGTTTTAATTTCTAATGTAGTAATTATTGATAAATATCACCCATATAAACAAAAGCTCTATGGGGTCCTCACTGTATTAAGAGTGTAAAGGGATTTTGAGACCAAAACATTCAAGAACCACTGTCCTAGAGAAACTCTTGCATTGTGCACTAGAAGTAAGCATAAGAATTTTCTTAGTAGCATTATTCTAAATAGGCTGGAACTGGAAACAATTCAAATAGTCATCAACACTACAATACATAAATTAAGTGTTGAATATTGTTACAATGGAACAGTATACAGTGGCAAAAGTGAGCAAAGTATCCTACAAGACATGGATACTTACTTATACTCAACAACATGGATAAATCTAACATAATATTGAGCAAAAGAAGCAAGAGAAAAAATATCTATAGTATGATCCCATTTATATAAGTTCTATAATAGGTAAAATAAAACTTTAGATTTAAGGGATGCTTACATAGCTGATAAAATATACATTCATTGGTAAATGCAGAAAAGCAATGAACAATTGTTATAAAAGTCAGAATAAAAATGTCTTTAAGCTGGCGGGGTAGAATAGGCTGGGAAGATGGTGCTTCTGAGGAGTCTGCAAGGCTCTGTATCTGGATCATAGTACTGGTCCTATAGGTGTTCATTCAGAATTATTCTTTAAACTCTACATATATGTTTTAATGTATTTTTTCTATATGTATTATATATATAGAACTTCTACATTTGAACTTCTACAAAGTTATCACATCCTTCAAAGAAATTTCACACACATTTTAAATGTCATTTCACCTTACAATCACCCCTGTGGTTCCTATAAAAAACAAACAAACAAACAAAGACACAACACCCGTGTATATTAGTCAGACCTTCCCGCCCAGAAAAGAGTTTGTGCAAACTTGGTAATTTGAGGAGAGTTTAATAAAGGGACTATTTACAAAAGTGTGGGCTGGGTGTAAGGAACCCAAAAGTGATAATAAAATGCCCAAGTATTAGTAACTTAGGAATACCATTACCAGTCACAGGCTTGAAGGGGCAAGGAAAGAAAGCCATTACTAGAACCAGGAGATAGGGCTTTGTGAAGACCACTGCTTAACAGGAGCTCCGACCTCTAGTGGAAGGATGCAGCCAGCTCACAGTACAGTGATTTTTTAGAAGGGCATAAATACTCTGACCTTACTCTTCTTTCTTTCCTCTGTCTTTGCTCCCTCTTGTCAAACCCATCAGGAAACCAGAGGGCAAGAAAACCTATTGGTGCTGTGCATTTATGTCAACCTCCCAGGAACACAGCAGAAAGAAGGGTAGAAGGTAGACCTGGAATGATGAGAAGTTGGTCATATGTCCCCAGAACCTAAAATGTCAACCACCTCCCTTGTTTTCCTTGTAAAGTAGCAGGCATGGGAGATGGAAAAACGACGAAGTACATAACACACAGCTTGCATGATCCCTGCTTCTGGGGGAGGCCACAAGGTTTAAGCAGGTACTCAAGGCTACCTTCTATCTGCCATTTCTGTTTTTCTCTTCTATCAGCACATTGGCTAATTTTTTTTTTTTACCTCTCTCCGTGTGCCAGGCTGCAAGAAGAAAGATGCTTTTGCCTGCTTTTCTAAAGTAGGTTCAGAGAAACCTGAACTTCATGCATGAGGGATAAGAGGCATTGATAGTCTTGTCTGTATTAGGCGAATGCACTCTTCCAGTGAGCAGACTTGGCCATTGCGCCAGAGTGCTAAGAGGTTATGCATTGAATCCCTGAGTTCTAAATAGAACCCTCCCTACCCGCTCCCCATCATGCAGCAGCAAGGTAATTACTGCTGAGAAGGATATATCATCACCCCTTCTCTATATATTGGTTCTATGGCCTGAGGAACCCCTAATGAACAGGAGAAAGTCAACTTACATTACATTGGAACCATGTCTATTATGCTTCAAATTTTTCATATGAGGACACTGAAGCCAAGAGAATATGAGATATTTACCTAAGGCTGCATAGTTAGTATAAGAGCAGAGAGTAAAAGCTCAGCCTCCTGACTTTAAGACTAATTTGTTCCCCACACACTGAAGGACCACATCTGTGTCTTATCACTCTGCCAGGAGGACATGGAAAGTAGCAGTAACATAATGCTAGACTCTGATAAAGGTGACTCAGGGGAGGGAGAAACACATAGTAGCAGATGTCCTCTAAATATTAAGGCACCATGGGGAATAATAAGACATTTGTCATCTTGCTGTCTCATTGTGCCAAGCTACAGAATTGATGTTTTTGCCCTGTGTTTTTCCAAAGTAGGGCCTTTTCCAAAACACTGCATTGTGATGACTACTCAAGTGCATTTTAATGTGTTTGCTAATGAATTTCCTTGGTATTGGAAAAAATACCATTTTTTTTTGTAATGTCTCCTCTCCATTCCCCCAATGGAGGAGTTCACATTGTTTTTGTTTGTTTTTGTTGTTTTGTTTTTTAGTCACAGAGAAGTCTACTTAGTGAAGCAATAAGGCTATTGCTAATCTATAAAACACCATCAAAACGGATATTCTAGTGAACCCATAGAGATTTCATGAATCATGCTAGGGAAGTTCATAAGTGATTCTGCATTTTAGGATTTCTATAGCCTTTCTGGGACTAATTAAACTGGTCCATAATTGAAGAAATGAGAATGAATTACCCAAAGTGGAAACTTGGTTTGTAAGAGTCGGTGTCTCTTCAACTTAGTGACTTGAAAATGGCAATCACTGTTTTATTGTTTTCATGATCTTTTTAATTTCTGGGTTTTAAGATAGAATTCACGTTGTCTCTCAAGCTAAGTTAGATGGAATGAAGAACTTTGTTACAAAACTTTGTTTAAAACAAAAGAGTAGAGGTTGGAAATAAGTGGTTTATAAACACACTCCATTATAAGATCAGTGATGGGGCTTTAAATAACTTGGTCACATTAGTCAATGGTGGGTTGGCATGCTTTGCTAAGAAGCTTCCTGCAATCAATCAATCAATCAATCAGTGTTATAAATCAGTGCAAGATTTAGTCATCAGGAATATGTAATACATCATTTTAGTTAGGGCTTTCAATGCTTTATATTAAAGGAGAAACTGGGCCTCTGGGTGGCTCAGTCCATTAAGCATCTGTTTTCAGCCTCAGGTCATGATCTCAGCGTCCTGGGATCGAGCCCCACATTGGGCTCCCTGCTCAGCAGGGAGTCTGTTTCTCCCTCTCCCTCTGCCAGGTCCCCCTGCTTGTGTTCTCTCTCTCTCTCTCTCCCTCTCTTAAATAAATAAATAAATAATAAATAAATCTTTTAAAAAAAGTAGTGGAAACTAACTGGTGGAGAGGAATGAAGTCCATTCTTAAGTTGGTGGGGAAAGATGTTTATGGATAGGACAATTTTTCACACATATCAGAGCATATAAGTTCAGTGGATGCCTTTTTTCCTCATCAGAGATGAAAAAACAGTCACCGTTGAAAAAACAGTATTCATTTTTTAAGTGAAGTACACTAATCTTATGGTTCAATTTCATAAGTTTTGACAGTTGTACCACCCATGCAACTAGAACCTAAAGTTCCAGGAAGTTCCCTCACCCTCTTGTCCTCTTCTAATTAAACACCCTTCCTTCTCACCAAGGCAACCACTTTCTGATTTCTGTTACCATCAATCAGTTTCCTATTCTTGGACTTCATATAAATGGTGTCATACCATATATATTATTTTGTGTCTGGTTTCTTTCAGTCAACATGTGTCTAGATTCATTCATGATTTTGCATATATCAGTAGTTCATTCCTTTTATGACTAAATAGGAATTTCTCTGTATTTCTCTGTATGAATATATCACAATTTGTTTATCCATTTCTTGTTGATGGACATTTGTATTATTTTTCATTTTTAGCTATTATGAATACAACAGCTATGAGCATCTTATATAAGCCTTTTGGGGGACATATTATTTCATTTCTCTTGGGTATATACTTAGGAACAGAACTGATGGTCACATGGCAACTCTACATTTAATCATTTGAGAAACTGCCAGACTGTTTTCCAAAGCAGCTGCATCATTTTACATTCCCACCAACAATGTGCACAGGTTCCAATATTTCCATATCCTTGCCAATACTGGTTATTTTTCGTATTTTTTTTATTAAAGCCATCCTGGGGATGTGAAGTTCTATCTCACTGTAGTTTTGGTTTGCATTTCCCTAATGACTAATGATATTGAGCGTCTTTTCAAGAGCTTATTGGCCATTTTATATCTACTTTGGAGAAATGTCTATTAGCTTAGTCTATCTGAGCTACTATAACAGAATACCATAGGCTGGGGGTTCATAAACAACAGAAATTTATTTCTAATAGTTCTGGAAATTGGGGAGTTCATGATCAAGGCACTGGGAGATTCAGCATCTGGAGAAAGATTCCTTCCTGGTTCATAGATGGCAACATTTTCACTGCATCCTCACATGGCAGAAGGGACAAGGGAGCGCTCTCCAGTCTTTCTACAGACCCTAATCCCATTCTTTGAGGCTCTCCTCTCCTGACCTAATCACTTCTCAAAGTCCCCACCTCCTCATACCATCACATTGGGGGAAGAGGTTTCCACATATGAATTTTAGAGGGACACAAATATTCAGTCTATAGCATCTGCTAGGACCTTAGGCCCACTTTTATCTGGGTTGTCTTTTTATTGTTGAGTCCTAATTGATTTTTTAACATTGGTTGACTTGAAATGAGGAAGTCTATTATATCAAGCAAACCTCCTTCATTTGAAAATAACAGAAAATACAACCTGTACTAGCTTAAGTATAAATGGAATTTGTTGTATCACAGAACTGGAAGTTCTTGGGGATAGTTTTGGCCTCAAGAGTGGCCTGATCCAAGCCAAAAAAAAAAAAAAAAAAAAAAGACAACAGGACCTGGTTTCTCCCTATTCATCTCCTGGCTCTGTTTATGCTGTGTAAGCACCCTTCTTGGACACATTCTCCAATCAAAGCAGCAAGATAGCTTTAGCAGCTCCAACCTACATTCTCCCAAGTTCAGGTGAACTAGGAAGAGCACTGCTTTTCTCCCAGCAGCTTTGGCCAAAGGCTAATGGGTCCTGGCTGATTATAGACGATTCCAAATTGCAGTGCCCGGGAAATGCAGACATTGATTGATTTAGGGGGAGACACGGGCCGCATTCCTGAAGCCAGGGTTAGAGCCCACCTAAAACTCTGGATTGCAAGCGGGGAGGAGGGAGTTCTCCAGAGAGAAATTAGAATATGTTTACCAAAAGAAGAGGAAAATAAATGTTGAGATGTCAAAAACTAGCACATGTTTACTACAGTGCTTTCCAATCATGGTTTGACTAAAAGTTGACATGATTTGATCTAAGCAACTAAGCCAGGTATGGCTACTGCATAAAATATTATTATTATTATCGTCATCATAGGCATATTGATAAAATTAGCCAGCAGTGAAATTATGAAGAAAATGACTACATTTGGAGTTAGAAGACCTTGTCTAAAGCCCTAGCTTTGCTGTTTGCTAACACTATGACCTTGGAAAAATCACTTAACCTTCTAAACCAGATTTTTCTAGGCCATAAAAAAGGGATTACCTTAAAGTATAATTCCGGCATCATAGGGTGGCTTTAGAAATATAAATACATGAAAATGCCTGACACATAAAGGGTACTTATTCTGAAATCCCGGGTCATAACCTTTTGTCTTCCATGTGTCCCCACCCCAGAGCAACTTCCTTCCCAGCCGGTGTTTGCTTTCCTGATGGGACCTGAGAGATTTCTCCAGAAAATCTTTGGATCCATTGCCTTATTGACCCCCAAACTGTACCCTCAGCTATGTGATTAGAGTGTGATTCTCTCAACTCTAAGAATGATTTCTGGTTGGAATGCCATTGTGGTACGGTGAGCCAGACACAGACTCAACAAATATTCCTAAAATTTGTATGGAACCACAAAAGACCCCAAATAGCCAAAGCAATCTTGAAAAGAAAAGCAAAGCTGGAGGCATCATAATTCTGGACTTCACATTATATTCCAAAGCTGTAGTAATCAAAACACAAAAAAATAGACACATAGATCAATGGAACAGAATAGAGAATCTAGGGGCGCCTGGGTGGCTCAGTCAATCAAGCAGGCTGACTCTTGATTTAGGCTCAGGTCATAATCTCAGGGTCCTGGGATTGAGCCCCACATCAGCCTCTGTGCTCAGCAGGGAGTCTGCTTGAGGATTCTCTCTCTCCCTCTCCCTTTGCCTCTCCCCCAACTCATGCTCATGTGCGCTCTCTCTCTAAAATAAATGAATAAATCTTAATTTAAAAAAAAAAGAATAGAGAATCCAGAAATAAACCCACAATTAATATGGTCAATTAATCTTTGACAAAGCAGGAAAGAATATCCAATGGGAAAAAGTCTCTTCAACAAGTGCCACTAGGAAAACTGGACAGCAATATGCAAAAGAATGAATACTGGACCACTTTTGCACACCATACACAAAAATAAACTCAAAATGGACGAAAGACCTAAATATCAGACCTGAAACCATAAAAATCCTAGAAAAGAGCTCAGGCAGTAATTTCTCTGACATCAGCCACAGCAACTTTTTTCTAGGTAAGTCCCCATTAACCCTTGTTAAGGGAAACAAAAATAAAAATAAACTACTGAGACTACATCAAAACAAAAAGCTTCCAAACAGCAAAGGAAACAATCAACAAAACTAAAAGGCAACCTACAGAATGGGAGAAGATGTTTGCAAATGACATATCCAATAAAGGGTTAGTATCCAAAATACATTAAAGAATAAAACTCAATACCCAAAAAACAAATAATCCAATTAAAAATGGGCAGAAGGCATGAACAGACATTTCTCCAAAGAAGACATGCCAAAGGCCAACAGACACATGAAAAGATGCTCATCATCACTCATCCTCAGGGAAATGCAAATCAAAACTACAATGAGATATCACCTCGCACCTGTCAGAATGGCTTAAATCAAAAACACAAGAAACAACAGGTGTTGGTGAGGATGTAAAGACAGAGGAGCCATCTTGTACTGCTGGTGGGAAAGCAAACTGGCCTAGCCACTCTGGAAAACAGTATGGAGGTTTCTCAAAAAGTTAAAAATAGAACTATCATATGATCCAGCAATCACACCATTGGGTATTTACCCAAATAATACAAAAACACTAAATCAAAGGGATACATGAACCCCTATGTTTATAGCAACATGATATACAATAGCCAAACTATGGAAGCAGCCCAAGTGTTCACTGATTGATGAATGGATAAAGAAAAGGTGCCATATATATATATATATATATATATATATATATATATATATATATAATCGAATATTATTCAGCCATAAAAAGAATGAAATCTTGCCATTTGTAACAAGATGGATAGATCTAGAGGGTATAATGCTAAGTGAAATAAGTCAGTCAGAGAAAGACAAATAGCATATGATTTCACTCATATGTGGAATTTAAGAAACAAATGAGCAAAGGGGAAAAGAGAGAGAGGAAACCAAGAAACAGACTCTTAACTATAGAGAACAAGCTGATGGTTACCAGAGCGGAGGTGGGTGGAGGGATGAGGGAAATAGGTGATGGGGATTAAGGAGTGCACTTGTTGTCATGAAAATGGGGTGATTAAAATAAAAACTTAAAGAACAACAACAACAAAAAGGAGACCCATGTCGTATAACAGCGGTCATACTCAAGTATCTCTGCCTTGCTCAGTCTTTGGCTGAGGACTGCCTGGGAGAAAATGCTTATACCTCAGATGCTGGGGTGGATCCAGAAGGTGCTCCAGCTGGAAACTCTCAGCTCTCTGCACTCCTTGAAGCAGGTTCTTTCTTGAAAAGAAGTGTGAGTGACACACCCTATGAGGCCACAAGCCCTGACATCCATCTGGCCATTCTGCTCATGCCTAGAATCATACTCACAGAAGGGGAGGTCAAGTGCTATTGTGCTCCACAGAAATGCTTGGCTTCCTTTATGATTCCCTTAGGTGAACTCTTAGTCATTCTATCCTTTAGATTTCTTCTCTTTGACATATTTCCTCTGCCTGGAATGCTTTTCCTTTAGACACTCTGACGACTTGCTCCCTTGTCTCTCTCGGGTCTCTCTGCTCACAGGTGACCTTAGTGACACCTCAGTTCTTCTCTAATTACAACAGCAACCCCCTTGCAAGCCTCATTCCTCCTCCTGGCTTGATTTTTCCCCCTAGCACTTGCCCCATAAGACTAAAAAAGTTTGTTTCTATATCACCTGTCTTCTTTGATCAGAATATAATTGATGTCAAGTCAGGAAATTTTGTCTGCTGCTCTATCGCTAGTGCCTACAACAATGACCGGCACCTAGCAAATGCCATTAAGTGTATATCAAAGGAAAAGAAGAAAGAAAGAAAGAAAGGAGAGAAAGAAAGGAAATAAAGGAAATAAAGAAGAAAGAAAGAAAGAAAGAAAGAAAGAAAGAAAGAAAGAAAGAAAGAAAGAAAGAAAGAAAGAAAGAAAGAAAGAAAGAAAGAAAGAAAAAGAAGGAAGGAATAAAACTGATGTAACCACACAAATCATCTAAAAGTTGGTAGATACCACTAAACCTTTCTCTTTCTGATGCAGGTTTCATATCTAAGATCACTTAACATTTCAATGAAGGTCAAGCATCTAACTTCTTGCAAGTCGAGACACTTGCAAAACTGTATCATTAAAATTTGGAACTATAAAGGAAGAAGAAAAAACACATTAACTACTTTCTTCGATTGGTACCATGTTACATGCTTTCACATACATTATTTCATTTACTTCTCCCAATACTGTTTTTGAAATAGGGGTTCTCATCCCTACTTTATGGGCAAGGAGACTAAAGTCCAAAGAAAGTGCCCAACATCGCATACACAACTGGAAGTGTGGAATTTAAATCCAGATATGCCTGATAGCAACAAACAAAAAACAGATTTTAATGCTAAATGAGAGGAAAGTGGCCTAGGTGCTTGGGTAACTCAGTCAGTTTAGTGTCCAACTCTTGATTTCGGCTCAGGTCATGCACGATCTCAGGGCTGTGGTCATGATCTCAGGGTCCTGAGATCGAGCCCTCTATCGGGCTCTGCACTCAGTGTGAGGTCTGCCTGAGATCCTCTCCCTCTGCCCCCTCCCGCCCCCCGCTCACGTGCACTCTCTCTCAAATAAATAATCTTTAAAAAAAATAAGTGAGGGGAAAGTGGCCAAATTCCCTCAAAGTTGCTAGTAAAAATAAGAGTAAAATTAAAGAGTGCTATTAAAGAGGACAGTTACTTTTACTATGCATGAGCTTCAATGCTCAGTATCACAGTTAGTCCAAGGGACATACCATCTTCTTATATTGGGTTTGTTTTTCCTTTATAGACTGTTAATAGACTGAATGTTTGTGTCCCCAGAAAATGTGTATGTTGAAGCCCTAACCCCCAGTGTAATGGTATTAGGAAGTAGAGCCTTTGGGAGTTAATTAGGTTTGGATGAAGTAGGGAAGGTAGAGCCCCACGATTGGATTAATACTCTTAGAAAAAGTGTAAGAATGATCAGTGCACCAGCTCCCTGAGCCATGTGAGGAGACAGCAAGAAGGTGGCCATGTGCAAGCCAGAAGGAGACCTCTCACCAGGAGCTGAACTGGCTTGTTATTTGATCTCGGACTTTCAGCCTCCAGAACCGTGAGAAATAAATCTCTGTTGTTGAAGCCCCCCAGTCCATGGTATCTTATTCTAGCAGCACTAGCAGAACAAGATCAAGTCTCAGAAACACATAGCCACATAGCATCAGAAACACTCCCTTAGAAGGAAAAGCTGTTCTTTACAGCAGAATGCTGCTTAGTAAAAATAGAAAGACTGACGGAATATGAAAACCTTCAGTCGATGCTAAATCTAGTAGATTAATATTGGATGAGGAAAAGAATATTTACATAGTTCAAAAAAATCTTCCTATAAATCATTTATTATTTACAAAGAAAACAGTATTTTGACAGTGGAGAAATCTGGCAGATGCCAGCCTCCTCAGTGATTCAAATCGGCATCACCAGCATTGAGACAAACCAGTATTTTATAAGATTTTAAGATTTTATTTATTTGAGAGAGAGAGCATGTGCAAAAGAGCACAAGAGGGGCAGGCAGAGGAAGAAGCAGGCTTC
The DNA here is from genome assembly GCF_009762305.2 of Zalophus californianus. Lineage (NCBI taxonomy): Eukaryota > Metazoa > Chordata > Mammalia > Carnivora > Otariidae > Zalophus > Zalophus californianus. The sequence continues at coordinate 53,344,409 of NC_045598.1, forward strand.
CCACTGAGCAGGGAGTCAGCCGTGGGTCTTGATCCCAGGATCCCGGGATCATGACCTGAGCTTAAGGCAGACGCTTAACTGACTGAGCCACCCAAGCGACCCAAGACAAACCAATAATGTTTGGTTTGACACACTGAAAGGGCACAATACCAGTTCTGTGAAATTATTGCCAAAAAACATATAACCTGAATGTAATCATGAGGCAAGTCAGACAAATCCAAGTTGAAGGACATTCTACCAAATAACTGTCTTGTGTTTTTTTTTTTTAATGTCAAATTAGAGAAAATCAAAGAAAGGCTGAGAAACTGTTCCAGATTAAAGAGACATGACAACTACATGGATGCATGATCTGAAACTGGATTCTGGCTTGGGAAAAGAAAATAGCTATAAAGGACATCATTGGGGCAATTAATGGAATTTACACATGAACCATGAATTGGATAATAGTATCATATCAATGGCAAATTTCTTGGTTTTGATCATTTTGCTGGGTTATATAAGAGAATATCTTTTTCTCAGCCAGTATTCTGAAGTGTTTAGGGGGTCTCCTAGCACATGACATCTCCAATTTACTCTCAAAAGTTTCAAAAAAAAAAGAAGTCGTACACATATACCATACAGAGAGAGAGAGAATGATAAAGCAAAGGGGCCTAACTGTAAACAGTTGGTGATGCTGTGTAAAGGGCATACAGGATTCCTTATATTATTCTTACAAATTTCTTCTAAATACGAAATCATTTCAAAACTAAAAGTTACAAAAGTGTGCTTTTAATCTCAAACAAAGACCTTCTCTAGATGTTAATTTGGGGGCTGGGGAAACACTTCAGGTAATTACCATAGATTCTTCTTTCAAGCGTTTGAATTATTTTGCAAATCAAAATAAGAAACTCAGGAGAGTTCCAGAAATGCATAACGCTAATTTCTATTGGAAATGTAATCTACTCTTTTTCTCTAAGTGCTCATCAGACATTGCCTGAGTACTGATCATTTTGTCAGAAGTGGTTGTTTGCAATGAGTCCTTTTGAAAACAGAACATTTTATGAATCCAATTTCGTAAATGGAAACAAAATGTATGCAAACAATAAAGGCTGAAAGAAACAATGAATCTACTCAAAATAATTTCAAAAGGGGATTTGGCCTCATTTTCTTAATCTTGACGTTCATTTTATAAGCATTCTGTACAGGAAGCTGAGTGACAGCAGGATTGTTTAGGGAAAAGAAAGTATTTATTTTCTTATAAAGTATTTATAAATTAGACATCACACGAGGCTACTGTTTCTTCAGTTTCTTCATTTATCAGTTTTCTAAATTACCTTTTCCACTATTTCTCCACATTAGGCTGTCCACCAGTGTTTATTGGGCACCTTCTAGGTGTTAAAATACAAAAGAAGGCTGGGACCTGGGTCTCGGTGGCAGAGACTGCTAGTTGCCTGTTCAACATCCATTTCTTTCTCTAATAAATTACCTTTATTGTTGGGTGAATCAGTGTCCTCAGCTATAAAATATTTCCCAGCCTTCCTTGTAGATGTGGTGGCCAACGAGCCATAAACAGAAGTTATAAGGTAAGGCTTCTGGAAAAGGTTTGAAGAATTTGACTGGGAGGACAACGCTTTCCCCTCACCCCCTTCCACCATCTTGCCTGGAACACAAATATGACGACTGGACTTTGAGAAGTCATCTTGTGAACACAACAGTAAGGCCCACACTGTGGGGGGGTGGCGAAGGGAAGAGCTAAATGAGGCTAGGACCATGAGACTCTCAGGGTCCACATTATCACCTGGCCTGCTTTCTCAGACTCCTTTTAAGTGAGAGAAAAATCAGCTTCTACCTTATTGAAGCCATCATGGCACTGGATCTCTGTAGCACCTGAATGCAATTCTTAAATGATATAATCCCTGATTTCAAGAGCTAAATGAGAAGAGAAGACTAGTGCACCCAGAGCACGTGGAGAACACCTCTAGGTGGTATCGTCAGGAGTCAGCATAGGCAGAAAAAGGAAGAGCTTTAGAATCATTTACTCCAGTAGTTCAGTCCTCTGCTTGGCGATTTAGGGCGTGTCACCTGGGGCAAATTATCTACCCTTTCTAAGCCTTGGTTTCCTCTTTAAAAAGTGAGGATGACAATAATTACCTTGTATAGTTGTAATGAGCAGTAGAGATAATGGGCCTGGCACTTAATAGGTTCTCAAAAAATGATGGTCGTAAATTTAAAACGTAGACAACCTCACAGAAGGATGAAATCTATATGCACTGAAATTGTCAGGAAAGCCTTAGAGAATAAGTGGGATTTTACTGGCAGTGAAGGATGGAAATGTTCAGAGTGGCTGAAAGGGAAAGGTGTTCCACATGGATAAAGGGAAAGGCAAGGTGAAGCATACGTGAAGATATGGGCATTGGCTGAAGAGAGCACAGTTGAGAGTTACAAGGCGATCAATATAACTGATACTGTAGAGTTGAGGAAAATAGAGCAGCACAGATAGGGTGGGACTAGGGTAACAGAGAGGGGCTGGGATCAGGTGAAAAGCCAAAGAGATGTGTGTGTTGATATGAAAGAGCACAGGAGAATCCATCAATTTTATACAAAAGGAGTGATCAGAACAGACATAATAAAAGCCCGCTGCACTAAGGCGTTCAGTTATCTTAAGTGATTTTCTTTCAGAACAAGCGACAAGGAAATGAGTCAGAGTGCCAAATGGAAGGTGAATGTCTAATCCAAAAAAGTAGCCATTAATTTAATGGAAAGATTGCCTAATAGCAAACATTAATCTAGTTGTTAGAAAGGTGCTGTTGAGTCCACACAGCCACACAGCTTTCTTCCTGTGGTTTTTATATAAAATGAACTTTTGGCATTTGACAAAGGTGGTTTTCACTAAAAAAAAAATTAAGCAGGCCAAGCAGACAAAATGTTTCCTTGTGCAAACCATAAAGCACCAGCAGAAACTTGCCCATTTTGATTTTAATGGTATCTTTTTCTCTATCCCATTTGAAAAATCTGCTTAGTAATGCCATTTGTTTCTGGCAAATATTTCTGAACTTTCTCAAGGTAAAAGTTAAGAGGTCCATTAACCAATCCCTCCACTCTTTGGTTTTCACAGAATCACCAAATGACTGTGGCTTTTCCTAGATGTTACAGATACAAACTGGTAAACTACACCAATTGTCAGATTCTTACAGGCCTGTACTTCCCAAAGAGAGCCCACCCACAAGTCCCAATTTGAGAAGTCTTCTCTTCCTTCTCAGAGTCTGAACTAGAGTAGATAATAGGAACTATAAACAAATGGGTAGGAAGCTTGGCTTGAGTAATCACATCTCTGCTGTCATGCAAAAAAGCGTGACCTTAGAGTAAAAAGACTTGACTTTGAGTCCTGACTCTGCAGGCAAGATGGGAGATATTGGGCAAGTCAGATTTCCTGACCCTCAGGGTCCTCTCCTATAACATAAGTTTACAGCCCTTTCGTACTTCAAGAATTCCTTCCTTAGGAGAACTACATAAAATAATGCCTGAACATGCTCTTAATTCTTAAAGAATTGCAAATGTGTGATGGTTTCAGTAGGAACTTAGAGTGCCTATCCACCATGTTCCTTTCTTTGGGAAGAGTCCCCATCATGCCCTTCCACAGGTGAACCCAGGAAGCCATATTTGAAATAATCATCATGATGCTAATTTAAAAAAAACAGGAGCCACAGTTTGGGATGATGAAAAAGCTCTAAGGATGGATAGTGGTTATGGTGACACAACAGTGTGAATATACTTAATGCCACTGAATTGTACCCTTAAAAATGGTTTTAAAATGGTAAATTTTATGTTATGCATATTTTTCCATAATACAAAATTAAAAAAAAAAACTAAGAGCCAACACATATTGAGGACTTCTTATATTCCTTGACAAGGGATATTTTATTTCATCTTCCCAATAACCTCATGCAGTAGGTGCCACTGTTACACACAGACGGGCAAAGAGAGACACAGGGAAGCCAAGGAATGGACCCAAGGCTACATGGCTAGTATGGGGGTAGGGTTTGATTTGAATCTAGGCAGATGTCAGAGCCTTTCCTCCACCCTCTCCACCAATCAGAGGAAAGCACAAATCACGAAGTCAGGGGAGCCTAGCTAATCATATTCTTGCTTAGGAATTTGATAAAAGAGATACAAAAATTTTGACCAGATAATGGCTGGCTCTGGACTCTTCTGACAGAGACCTGGCATCTCTGGCTCCAAGGCAAGTCAAAGTCCTGTGTGAGTCAAAGCTATAGGGAAACCAGGAGTAGGCAGGGAAAGGCAATCTAAAGAAAACAAGAGACCAGAGGGGGAAGATGAGGAGTTCTGGATAACTTTCCAATTCCTACATATGCCTGGCATTTTGCATCTATATGTTTATCAGTAAATCTTCTTTGACTTAGGCTGCTCCAAGGAGCTACATAATTTGCAACTAAATGAGTTCTAATTTTTCTAATAAAGTATTTCAAGAGTAAAGAAAAGCTATGTATGCAAAAATAACTACAGCATTGCTTTTATAATAATTAAACATTGGAAAGAACTGAGCCACCCAACAGCTAGGAAATAATAAATCACACAATGGCCAGTCAATGGAATATTATGTAATCATGAAAATGCACAAACAGAAAACTGTATATGAGTGGAATGATTATAATAGGGAAAAAAAATATAGCCACCTTGGTGGCTCAGTCAGTTAAACATCTGTCTGCCTTCGACTCAGGTCATGATCCCAGAGTTCTGGGATCAAGCCCTGCTTTGGGCTCCCTGCTCAGTGGGGAGCCTGCTTCTCCCTCTCCTCCCTGCTCATGCTCTCTTCACTATCTCTGTCTTTCTCTCTCTCAAATAAATAAAATCTTTTTTAAAAAATTGGGAAAATATATTGAAAGCTGTGATGGTAGGAAAAAAATATGTTGTGTGTGCGTGTCTAAGTGTATGTGTGTGTTCTATATTGTTAAAAAAATAAAAATTTCCCCCTCTTCAGCCAGCTTCATTTCAGTATTCCTCTAAATCATATTTAGTCTACACTGAGATCTCACTCCCATAACATTTAATTTTCATAATCATTGGGGTTTCTTCCCTCTCTGTGCAATCAGGCATTCAGAAAGCCAGGGGATGTGACAGTTAGTCACAGTAGTCACCAGTTGATTTACTGTTCCTTCTGCTCCCTAATGATGCTTTCAAGCACCATCTTCCAATATCCATCAAATCTGGGTAGACTTAAGGATGAACCGCTCAGCCATTCACTCCACCAATCTCAGATACTGCATTCTGCTCACCAAGCCACAATCCATAAAGTCCAGCTTCTTTGTCTCATACCTGCTCTCTTTCCCACTCTTTCCCAGTTCCTCTTGTTGCCTGTCCTAAAACTTTGCTTTCCATTTTCTCGCTTTTTTTTTTTAAATAAGAACTTTATTGCTAGGATTTACATACCATCCCATTCACCCATTTAAAGCATACAACTCAACGGTTTTCAGTATATACACAGAATTGTTCAGCTACCACCACAGTCAATTTTAGAACATTTTTATCATCCCCCAAAGAAATCCCCTACCCATTATTAGTCATTCCCCATTTTTCTCCAGCTCCCCTACTCCCTGAAGCCCTAGGCACAAAAATCACATTCAATTGTTGAGAAAAGTTGGAGGGCTCTTAAAAATCCCCCCTCTTAAAATATTTGATAGAATAATCTAGTTCCCGAACTGGAAGTAATTTTAGAGGTCATTTAGTATAATTTTTCATTTCTCACCTTCTAAACACTTTTAGTGACAAGGAGCTCTCTGCCCTCCAGTATAAAGGAACTGCAAAGTGGCTGCCCGCACTCTTGCTTGAACACCTCTGGGAACAGAAGTGCCGAAGTGTCTTGGGTTGACTTATTACAAAGTTCTCCCTCATGTTTGTTTGTTTGCTTTAGTTGCCACACAACTGTACGTTAGTTTCAGGTGTATAACACAGTGATTTGACAAGTGTATACATTATGCTATGTTCACAAGCGTAGCTACCACCTGTCACCTTACCATGTTACTACAATATCATTGACTATATTCCTCATGCTGTGCCTTTTATTCCCATGACGTGTTCATTCCATAACTGGAAGCCTGTATCTCCCATTGCCCTTCACCCATTTTGCCCCTCCTCCAACGCTCTCCTCTCTGGCAACCATCAGTTTGTTCCCTCACGTTTTTTCTGTAGTTTTCCCCCTTTCATTCTAGTCCTCTTGGGGTGAAGTCTGTCCCGTCTTCCCCCCTGATATTTCCATTTATCGCTGCAACAGACAATTGCTTTGAAAAGACAATCACTCATCACAGCTCCCTCTCCACTGGAAAAATATTTGAAAATTCATTCTTGGAGCATCTTGGACCACAAGCTTCTCTGTGGGCAGAAAATGATGACCAGTGTCACAGGGAAAAAGCAGACACCCATGCACGTGCGTGTGCTGTGCATACATGAACAGAAGGATGAAAAGAGAAGAGCACCAGAAGAGAGTAGGAGCCAACTGCAAATGGAAAACCCAGCAAAGGGTCATGGGAAAACAGCCCTGACTGTGCGAAGTGGAGATGGACCCTCCATCCCCCAGCAGATCTTTTTTCTTTCTGTCTCTGGAACAGGTGATACCATAACCATAGGACTGCTTAAACTAGTTCGGAAAAAAATGGGTGGTTTGGATAAACTGACTAGTCAATCTGCCATGTAAAGCTGTTAGCAGGATATCTGGGAGAACGCTGGGGTAAGATGCTGCCCCACAGGCATAACCCTTTGTTCTAACCAGCATCATCAGCATATTTTGGATAGGAAAAGATAACTTTCAGCTACTGCAATGACAAAGAGGAAGGGGACACAGGAGCACTCTAGGAAACATAAGATATTCAAAAGTCTTGGAAAAAATTAGACAAAAGACAAAAAAGCAAAAATACGGACATATAATATACCTAGCCACCCAGCTTGAGGAGACCCTCAGTCATGAACACATTTTACACATATGTACCCATCCCCACATACATCATAAGAGGATAAATCCAAATGTTTGCTCTCTTTGGAATTTTCATGGCAAATCTGAGTTTAGGCAAAAGTGAAGACCTCTCTGGATCTGAATCTTAGGAGGCAGCCATTTCTCCCCATTTTAGCCAATGCTGCTCCTATATTTGTCTGAGCCCTTCATAATTGGGCACCAGAATTCATTCTTCTTATTCCTGAAATTTAAATCACCACTAGATCTTCCTATCCGATCTAACTTTCCCTGTAATGTAAGTACCTCTTTTGGGCTCCTGTGCTTTTAGGAATAAAGCATCTCCAAACAGCAGTAATTAAAAGATGTTCAGAAGGTGGAAAGTAAGAAGAGAATAATATAAACACAATAACGAAATGCCTGTTACTCTCATATGATTTCTCTGAGACTGGGGGCTAAGGATCCTTCTAGCTTTCAAGGGTATGTATTAAAGAGACTGTAATTCAAGGTACCGCAATCTTTGCTCACAAGAGTGAAAAAAGACAGTGCTACTCAGGGATGGCTGTAGAACTTACTTACTGATGAGTAACGGGTCATTTTTAAAGCATTTGAAAGCATCAGCCTTCGAGAGGTTTCTATCTGGGCATCGTGGGTCAGCACACGTTTGCTAACGCACATACCAAGGGATGAGGACTGAAAGTAGGTTTTTCCAACCACTGCAGACAAGCAGAGCCATGCAAATGAGGACATTCATCAAGGTCACTTTTTCTTCAGATGCCCCAGTTTCAGAATTTACCAATTTTAACACCTGACAACACCCAGCATTCCACTTTCCTTCCTCAATAAAAGGACGTGTTAAGAACCCACCAGACTAGGCTTGACAAGTGCGCATCTGGGAAAACGATTACAGTCGTTGCCCTCCGCTCCAAATCCTGCACTTAGAACCTGTATTATAATCCAGCTCTTAATCAGACTGGGTTCTGCTACAGCTTAAATTACCAGGCATCCCTTCTAAGCTACCCCAGTGACACCTGTGTGGACCCACTGGATTAAAATTCGTTCGACATGTGGCAGTGCCCAAAAAGGAGAGTGCCTGCCATAGGAGGGAAGTACAGAGCACGAGGCAGGAGACTACACAAAATCAGTAACACATTCTCAGAAGGTGGGAGCTTGGGGGAAGAGGGAAGAGAAAGAAACAAAATGTCCCAATAATTTAATGGCAAGGCTGGAAGACAGCACTTAGAGCTATTCCAGGACTCTCCAACAGAAAGCTTTTCCTGGATGCACTGTCCTTCCTAATACTGACATAGCTCTCAGGCGACAGCTCTGACTTGTACACACGGTCACGATGCCTTTCACACAGCATGAGGAGAGCATACCAGAAAGTTCAAGAGGCATCTGGACAGTGCACAGCTAAACGAGAAGCTGACACCCCTCCACAAAACTCCATTAAAACACACCAATGGCTGGGGTGCCTGGATGGCTCAGTCATTAAGCATTTGCCTTCAGCTCGGGTCATGATCCCAGGCTCCTGGGATTGAGCCCCACATCGGGCTCCCTGCTCAGCAGGAAGCCTGCTTCTCCCTCTCCCACTCCCCCTGCTTGTGTTCCCTCTCTCGCTGGGTCTCTGTCAAATAAATAAATAAAATATTAAAAATACACACACACCATTGGTCTATTACTAAGTCACATGGTCCATTTTTCTGCTTTATAAAGTCAGAGATGCCGGAGGGCATCTAGCAGAATCAGTCCCCCAGGGGAGGGTGCAAAGGGGGACCACGCAGCCGAGGGACGTCCCTTCAGTGAGCAGAGGGAAGGACGGGCTGGAGAACTCCCGTCCATTTCAGACAAACACACGGCCGTCCACATTCGGGCTGTGGGTGCTAGGTCTCTGCCAGTCATATTCTATAGTGAAATAATACGCTCCTGACACCACACAGACCCCAGGCCCGCCGATTTCCTTCCCACCAGGTACTGTTGCCTCAACATGGCCAAGATGAGATTCTCCCAGCAACAGGATGCCGAGCCCTTCCACAGCCAAATAACCCACTTGCCACCATTTTTGTTTGCATCATCTTCCCACAACGGCTTCATTCCTTCTTTGAAGAGAAGGAAGCCACTGTGGCCTGTCAGATTCCAGGGAGGTACCACGTGGAGGCTGTAAAACCTTCCAGACTGTTCCACAGAGTCAGAGGTGCCCGTCTGTTAGATGTTCTGTTCGCAGTTCTGGGAGCGGGTGGGATGGTGGTGGTTCTCCTGGGCACCACACAGTGTGCTGTGGGGATGCTCTGCTGGTCCAAAGACAACAGCCTTCCTCTTGCCACTGCACTGGCTCCTGTTTCATTCCGTTTCTCCTTCTCACCATCTTCCGACGTGCTCTTCATTCTGCTCAGGGTCCCCACCCTTATCATCTTTCGAGGCCTCAAGCTTCCTCACTGCCACGGTCACCCCTGCTTCCCAAAGTGAGTCTATCACTTGTTCTTTTTTTTTTTTTTAAGATTTTATTTATTTATTTGACAGAGAGAGACACAGCAAGAGAGGGAACACAAGCAGGGGGAGTGGGAGAGGGAGTAGCAGGCTTCCCGCTGAGCAGGGAGCCTGATGCGGGGCTCAATCCCAGGACCTTGGGATCATGACCTGAGCCGAAGGCAGACGCCCAACCGACTGAGCCACCCAGGCGCCCCGAGTCTATCACTTGTTACATGAGAATATTCAGGGACAGCTTTGTGGGCGTGTGCACTATGCAATGGGGCCCTGTACTCAGAAGGTTCCCACACTTGGTTTAAAGCTCTGCTGTCATCATTTTGAAATTTTTTTTTTAAGATTTTATTTATTTGAGAGAGAGAGACAAGAGAGAGCAAGCACAGGTGGGGAGGGGCAAGGAGAGAGAAAGAGAATCTGAAGCAGACTCTGAACTGAGCACGGAGCCTGACACGGGGCTCGATCCCACGACTGTGAGATCATGACCTAAGCCAAAATCAAGAGTTGGCTGCTTAACCCACTGAGCCACCCAGGCGCCCTGAATGAAATTCTTAATCATCTTTGGAACCAGGGGGGCCATGCTTTCATTTTGCCTCGGATCCCACAAATTATGTAACCTCTCCTGACAATATTTTGAATAGCTTCATATCAAAACTCTGCATTCATCTGGACATTCTTTTTAATATGACCTGATTTAGGGTCTTTTAACCCTGGTTGTTCTTCTCTGACTTTAGTTCCCAGAACTCCCCACAGACTCTATATATGATTGAGTATGGATTACAGGGATACCTCAAACACTGCTATTACAGAGGCTCCTAAGATTGTGTGTGTATTTGCGGTAATAGAAAGCAATTACTGTTTACTATATGACAGGCATTATGTTAAGCATGCTACATGTGTTACTGACCTCACCACAACCCTCCTAGTTTTTTGTTTTTGTTTTTTAAGATTTTTTATTTATTTAACAGAGAGATAGAGAGAGAGAGAGAGCGACACACAAGCAGGGGGAGTGGCAGGCAAACGGAGGAGACTCCCCACTGAGCAAGGAGCCCACATGGAACTCATCCCAGGATTCTGGGATCATGACCTGAGTTGAAGGCAGACACTTAACTGACTGAGCCACCCAGGCACCCCAGCACAACCCTCCTAGTTAAGAAACAGATTCCCAGTTTTCAGATGAGAAAACTGTGGCTTAGAGAGGTTACACAACTTGCCTCAGATTGTAGCCATAGGCGGCAGAAAACTCCAACCCAGGCCTGACCAAAGGACCCTTCCACACTACGCTCTACTATGGTTTCTCCCAAGTTATCACAGTTATAGAGGCACTGACTCTTTGGGAGGCTGGATGCTGCCCATATGGAGCTGTTACCAATTCTGATCTCTGTCAGCTAATTTGCATCTAGGGTGATTCCGCTGCCCGCTCTGTGGGGGTTGACTGGGCTACTCACACATGGCCATTTCCTATTCCAGGTTCATGCTCTCTGTTAGGCTCTTTTCTGAGGTGCCCTCCCAAGCGTAGTCTCTATATTGGTTTCTAATTGCTGCTGTAACAAATTACCACAAATTTAGTGGCTTTAAACAACAAATTTATTATCTCACAGTTTTGGAGGTCAGACGGCTGGAATGGGCCTCACAGGGCTCAGTGAAGGTGTCCGCAGAGGCCCTGTCCTTCTGGAGGCTCTGGGGGGTAGTCCATTCTTTGCCTTTTCCAAATTCTGGAGGCTGCCTGCATCCCTCGGCTTGTGGCCATGGCACTCCAACCTCTGCTTCTGTCATGTCTGCTTCTCGGACTCTGACCCTTCTGCCTCCCTCTCATAAGAACCCTGTGATGGCATGGACTACCTGGAAAATCTACAATAGTCTCCCTGTTTTAAAGTCAGCAGATTAAAAACCCTAATCTAGGATTTCCTCTTGGCACGTAACATAATATACTCACAGTTTCTAGGAATTAGGACGGGGACATTTTTGTCCGTGTCTACACACCACATACACTCGCACACACCCACACCCCTAGCTCCTCATGGGCCCTGGATTCCAGGGCCTTCCCCTTCCTACAGATGCTGCTCATCTTCTATGGATGCATTCTGTTTCTTCTGTGTTCAGCCAATAAACATGTATAAGCCACCTATTATGAGCTAGGCCTTCGGCTAAAGGCAGGAGATACCAAGAAAGAAGACATAGTCCCTGTCCTGAAGGAGCTCGCGTTTTGGTGAAGCTGACAGAAAAATCATGAAAAGACAAGAAAATATGGCAAATCCTGGGATGGAAGGGAGCACAGGAGAGGAAGGGGCACTTAGGACTTGGGCTTGGGGCTATGCGACTATTCCTGTCCTAGACCCACAAAATCAAGACAGTAGAATTCACCATGGAACATAAGGATCTGTGACCTGGTCTCTGGCATCCCTAAAGTATCCGTGCCCAGCGCTGCCAGGCAGAGCCAGGCTGCTCACAGACTGGGAAGCAGAGGAACACTTAAGTCTCCCTCTGAGCTCCCGAAGGCCTCCCTTCAGCGCGGGCTCAGTGGCAGCCAGGAGTTACTCATTACCGAGGTGAGGAGGATCACTGCCCAGTGGAACAAGCTTTTATAGTGTTCACAAGGGACAGACTCATCCCTGATGGCTGGTCCTCCCATTTCCCCAGTCTGGACCTGACCTAAAAGAAGGTCTTATTTTGAAAGCTGAAAAGGGAAGACATTGTTAAATACACCAAGAGGTAGTTTAGTTCCTCTCTGAGTCTGAAATGTGGAGTCTGAGGAAGGTGATAGGACTTGTAAGCTTTCAACGAATTTATGTTTGTTTCAGATATCTATCATAGCCCAGTTTCCTGGATGTGCCTGATGACTGACCTTTGTTCCTACTCTTATCATTAAGAAACCCAGAGGCTATCATCTGAGTCTCTAGCTCGTGCCCACAGACATCTCACAGGAACCAAGCGAGGGCCTTATTTACAGCTCAGCACTGAACTCTACTGTCTCCTTTCAGAAACACAAGTGCATCTATCTATCTATCTATATTTTTTTCACTTTCATATTTAATTTTCCTGGCTATGACAAACCAGGCTCTCTTATTTAACACACACACACACACACACACACACACACACACACACACAATTTCCTTCCCAAACCAAAAAGCTACTTTGGACTCATGTTATGTCAGGTGACTGTGAAATCCCCAGTATTTGTATAAGGCTTTATAGTTGGCCAAAGATGTTCTCGGCCGTTGACTCTTGCTCCTCATAACCACCTTATGAAAGTGTCCTCGATGGGGGTCCATTAAGCCCTAAGAATCTTTCAAAGCCATAGTCCCCTGTGAGAACGCTGACTAAATGGGGACTTCCCATTTTTTCACTAAGTTGTATAAAATAAATTCTGCCCTTCATCTACAAAGGACTAAACCAGAAATCAGTTTTATTCTCTGCTTATAGTCCCATATCTGCTCTAAGGCCATCAGCTTCAACCTGAATACCTCTAGTGACATGGTCATCACCTCTTAAGACAATCTCCATCTTTGGTTGTTTCCGACTGATGGGCAGAGAGAGAAGTTTATAGTTTAGGGACATTTTTGTCCATGTCTACACACCACATACACTCACCCACATCCACACCCCTAGCTCCTCATGCGACCTGGATTCCAGGGCCTTCCCCTTCCTATAGATGCTCCTAGTGCATCTATAAGAGGGCCCGCGAGAAAGGACACCTTCATGGGGTTTGGTGTGAGCCCATTACAGTTTTTCTGTATTGGAAATGGCCAACCAACCCAATCAGATCCTTTCTCTTGGACAATATGAATGACAGGGAATCACAGAAAAGGTAGGCCACTGAATCTAATGTCTTTCCCTTCCAAATAATGCATGAGGCCTTCTGTTTATCCCAATCCTTGAAGTACTGGGACTTGGGAGTTACTGTGGCTAAAGAGGACATTGCCTCACATCAATGTAATACAACTCTATTAATGAAGGGAATTTGGATGCTTCTCCTCTTTGAAACTTTCAAAAATCAAATATAAAGTTCTAATTATTATGTTCATTGTAAAGGTAAGGACATGAAATCGCCGGAAGATTAAGCAATCCACAAGTCCCCTGGCTAGGAAGTGGGACAGCTAGCCTCTGAAACTCTGGCTACAGATTTTAGTTAACTAAAAACAAAACAAAACAAAAAAACTTAACTGAAAGTTTTAAAAAATTAAAACTAAATAAAAAAATTTTAATGTATGTTTTTAGATAATAAAAACAAAAACCTGTGACACAACTTGGATGAATCTCTGGGGAATTATGCTGAGTAGAAAAAAAGCCAATTCCAAAAGGTTACATACTATATGATGCCATTCATATAACATTTTTGAAATGATGACACTTTAGACAAGGAGGCTAGATAAGTGGTTGCCAGGGAGAGATGGGGACAGGGGTGGGGGTGGTGGTCAACAGACTTTGACTCTTAGCTGGGTGGTGTGGACATTGTTCCTTCTACCCAGGGCCAAAGTAGAGCGAGTTTTAGATCAGATGTTCTTCAATGAGCCAACCCACAGGAAAGGCCTGGCTTCCAGAGCAACTTCTCAACTCACTGTCTACCCCAGAGAAATTAAGCCAAGTTGTAAGTTTTTTGAATGGTTAGTGTGACATTAAGATTGATACACAGGTACTTGCCTGGGGAAAAAGAATGTCTACAGCAGCTTAGTTTTGCAGGGTCAACTGGACTTGCAGGTGACAATGAAGATTGATGACAACCTACAAACCGTTGCATCAGGTTTGTGGAAAGGCAGGGTGACCAGATGGCTTGGGAAGTGAAGCCTGAGAAAAGAGCAATTCCAGCTAGGTACAGCTCAGTTCTTTCTGAGCTTTTGACTGCTCACAGCCAACGGGGTCAACAGCAAGGGCAAAGATGTACACGCAGTCTGGCAGACAGTGCAAGAGAAGAGTGACAAGAAAAGAGACAGCAGAGGACATGTAGAGAATTTGCAGCTTGAAGAGACTGTATGTGGGTTCTGCCTCTTAGAGACTGAGAGGCTATGAGCGAGTCTCAGTCTGTTTCTGATTCCTTATTTGCAAAACAGAGCAATGAACCCTTGCTGGTCTATATTACCAGTTGGTTGGGATGAACAAATGGAATAATGTAAGCAATAAATATTCTATGAACACTTACATTCTTTGCAAATGCAAAGAATAGTAATGTGATTTGGCAAGATTCCTACTGGTGGTCTCTAAGTTTCTGGACCTATGATTTGGCAAGTAAACCAATTCCACCTGAAGGCTGATGGGTCTGTGGCCCTCAGGTGAACATCACTAAATGATCAGGTCTTGACAGCAGCCACTGCACTTCCCATTAATTCATGGATGGGGTCATATACCATGGGAGAGCAAGGGAGCATGACGGGCTCCATCTGAGCTGAGCTCTAGTAACTTCAGCCAGCTTCCTACCATACTTCCATAGCAGATCCTTGGTCCAAAGCTATGCATATAGAAAGCCTTTAGTAATGAATGGACGCTCATCTAATTTGGTGAGGGTTCTTTTCGTTTCTACTTATGTAATTTGGGAAATCACTGCTTTGGGAAATGCTGCACAGGAGAGGGGAGATTATCATGGTGGGTAACAGTCTAGCCAGAGACCCTGTGGGAGGAAGGCACTTCAGGTTGAGTTGAAAACCCTCTTTGAGAAGTGGCATAATGGGGCATAAAGCGTGTTGGCTCTAAATGCAAGTAGCTGTGTGACAAAGGCCTAGCTTCATCTCCTCTGAGTCATGGTTTTCTCACCTATAAAATGGTCATGATAATAGTGCTCTCCTCACAGAATTGTCCTGAAGACTAAATGAGATAAACAGATACAGCATAGCTGGTGCAGAGTAGAAACACAGTAATTCGATCCTTTCTTTCTTTGAAGGATAGGAAGATACCATAACTCCTTTAAAATACCTTCTTTTCCATGTTTTTCAGAGATAATGAAAACAGGAGCCTTGGCTAGCTAAGCTTATCCTCTTTGTAGCTCCTGAGAATGCACCTTATCAAACATGGGATTTGGAGGCAAACATAGATTCATATTCCTGTTCCACCAGCTACAAGCTATGTGATCTTAAGCGTGTTAACTAATCTCTCCTAATCTGTCTCCTCAGTGTAACACAGAGTTCAATAATAGCTATGAATATGGCTGTTCAGAAAATTAAACAGGTAGTAAATGTAAAATGTCTTGAGACATCGTCTTACACATAGTCTGAGTGCAGTCAATGCCTCTCCTCATAACTACCTTGGGTGTGGCAGCAGGTATGCACAGAGAAGTGAAGGACAGAATGTCCACAGACATCACTATTATTTTTCTTAATCATCACTAATCCTTGGTTCCATCTGTGCAGTATGTTCTTCCCACTTGAGATCCACAATAGTTCACACTAAAGACCTTCCGGAGCGCGGATGAGCCAACGGGGCAGTGTGGCTGCCAAGAAAGGACGGATGGAACCCTCATGCCACACCTGGACTACTGCATGACACATTTACCTTGGACATGAATGAACTGGAGAGCATGCCAAAGGGAGGAAGCAGGACAGGAAAGTGGCTGGAAAGATGCCACGTGAGAAATGTCTGCGGGACAGGGACAAGAAAAACTGAAGAGTGGGTACAACCAAACCAATGTTTGAAGAACTGACAGGTCAAAGGATGACTTCATTTATTCTGTCATTCCCTGGAGAGCACAACTCAGACCACTGGGTCGAAGTTACTTGGGGATACAATTCAAAGACTTTTCTGACAAGGCAGCTGTCTAGCAGTGGAGTGGGCTGGCCAGCGAAGGAAGGACTGAGTCCCAGAGCCAGGCTCCTGGGGCAGAGGTGGGTAAGCTGGAATGGACATCCCCCAGGTCCTTCACAACTTGCAAGTCTATCTCAGGAGAGGCCCATGACGGCTCCAACAGAAGCAGCCTTGAATTAGCAAGTCATTTATATAACCCAGTTCCTTCAGTGTATTATAAATCTTGGGGGCACTGCAAGAGGATATAGGGGAAAGACATCTTATTTACCTCAACACTAGCTATAGTTTCTACGCTACATGAAAGGCCCAATCTATGTATTTCACAAACACATAATGCTTATCACCTCTCAGGAGGGTACCTGAAGTGCCAAACCAACCTCTTTCTCATGTTCAATTTCTCATTCCAGAAACAATACAGTGGAGAAAGGAAACTATAACCACTAACGTTTAAAAATGGACTTCAAAGTAAAGAAATAACGGCTTTGTATTTGAGCACATTAGTTAATACTGCGAACTTCAGTTTGCATACACGTAAAATGGGGATGATAGTGATATTTACCTCCAAGGACCGTTCGTTCATTCATTCATTCAACAGATATTTGAGCACGAATTATGGACCAGGCCTGATTCCACCTGCTGGGAACTTACACCACTGAGCTAACAAGACATACAGCCCTTGCGGAGCTTACATTCTGGTTGGGGGAGATGGCAATACACACAGTAAGTAAACTAGAGTCTATTAGTATGAACATACTATGCAAAAGTGCTATGAGAAAATTAAGCAGGGATAGGGACAGGGCAGAGATGGCGGCAGTTTCTAAGAAAGGATTCAGTAAGCTAATGCAATGAAAGTTACTGCGGGGATAGGTTCAGTGTTAGCTATTATTACCATGGAGACTTCGGAGCTTGCAGGACCTACAGTTAAATGCATCATCCTGGCCTGAATCACTGAACAGGTGATATGTATTCAAAATCAAAACCAAAAGGGGAGTGGAATCCCAATATTGTTTTCAGTGAAAAATCAATGAAAATGTCATGACTCTGGAGTTCTGGCATTGCCTCATTTATGCAAGAGTGCTGTTAAGAATCTCTAGGAAATATAGGAATGCAAAAACTGGGGCTTGAATGCAATTACATCAGGTGAGTGACCTTTTCTAAGCTTTAGTTTTTCCCCGAGATCTGACCAGGGCTATTGTTAACATTTAGTAAACACATAGGTGAAGTGCTGGGCACACAGCAGGTACAGTTAGCTTACATTACCATTGTCCAAACTCATCTGAATTTTCAGATTTTCACTGTGTTCAGAATGAGAAAAACAAGGCTATACTCCTCAGGAGGCAACATCCCACAATCACGTGTTGCTAGGAATTGGCCTAAGGTCACTTGTTACGAGAATAAACCAGGAAAACATAAGGAAGCGTTCAACTGATTAAATGTTCAGTCCAGTTCTCAGCCTTGCTAACTCCTTGGCTGCAGTCTTCAGAATTCCAGAAGATGCAAACAAAAGACACACTGATTCACTCAAAACAGTTCTTCATACAAATCTGAGGATTTAGCCAAAAAGCAGTCCAAAAGGATTTATGAAGTGTGCCTCCCTCTGCAGAGCCTGCAAGTCAAGGACACACAGGCTCCCTTTAATCAGCCCTATTTTCCCAGAGATCTCTGTAGCATCCTCCCTCTGCTTCTTACCACTCTGATTGAGAGTCTTGGGAAATGAGAATTTAATTTGTTCTGTGTTGAACTTTTTCTCATGGGCACTTTACAAGGAAGGAGCTCTTTCTGTTTTCCCCTATCAGTCCCACTTCCACAAGTTCTGACGTAAAGGAAAGCTTTGAAGTGTTTATTGGTGTTAACGCCTTTTCTACTAGTCATCCCCAAGATGAGAAGGCTATTTCTAGAATCGAAGTCCTGCACTCACTCCTAGATAGCACAGTAACCCTTCTCTGCTTATGGGAGCCTTGCATCCAGCAATCTGCCCCTTCCAGGGGTTGCTGTGACCCTCTGACAATTCAAAAGGAATAAAGAGGGACAAAGGTGTGGGCTTTGCTGGGTCTAAGTCAGTGCTTCTCAAATAATCTGTGGTGAAAGACCAGTGTGTTATTTCCAATCCATCACAGACTGATAATTTTCACAAAATACAATAAAAATTAACTGCTAGGAAAAAATTTAAAGACATGAAGTGCAAGCCAATGTTTTATTACTAGATTCAACAGTCATAGAATAAAGAGGGACAAAGGTGTGGGCTTTGCTGGGTCTAAGTCAGTGCTTCTCAAATAATCTGTGGTGAAAGACCAGTGTGTTATTTCCAATCCATCACAGACTGATAATTTTCACAAAATACAATAAAAATTAACTGCTAGGAAAAAATTTAAAGACATGAAGTGCAAGCCAATGTTTTATTACTAGATTCAACAGTCATAAAATTACTCTTGTCACATTGTGAAAATTTTCAATGTTTATTCACAACTTCTGTATTTTATCTAGCTGTGGACTGCAGCACTGATTGGTCACCAGTGAGCCATGCACACTTCACTTGAAATGAAAACACAAAGCCAACTTACCCCCTTGCCCTACAAAATAATTTAAGTGCAGTGGTTGACACTAGTAATCACTCACTGAATATGAGCTACTGCTCTTCTCCCCAGGCCAGTGAGATGAAGGGACACATTAACCAGGAGACTGAGACGGATGAGTTCCTACCCTGTTGCTACTGACCTCGGACAAGTGTCTTCACCATGCGGAGCATTAGTTCCAAAATGTAAAATACACAATGAGATCTAGAATCTACCATCTAAATCAGTGACTTGTGAATTTAATGCATTATGTCCCAGTACACCAACCCACCAACATATACTCAAGCAGGCAACTGCAAAGTTTCATGAAGTAGTATTATCCTTACCACATGCTATGCATTCTGATTATTTTCTATTTTTTAAAAAATGCTGCTCAAGACATATTTGATTTCAAACCCACAGCTTGAAAAATGCTAGAGAGAATGATCTCTACAGTTCCTCTCCTCAATGATAGGGCTAACAAGTAGGTTGGTCAGTCATTTACAACTTGATTTCCAGAGAGCAGACATTAAAGTCAGGTGCATGGAAAAGTTTTTGTTGCTTTTGTTGAAGCCAGCTGATTCTACATTGGGATACTCTTTAAAAGATTTTTTTTTAATTCAAATATAATTACATTTATATTAGCTTCAGGTTTACAACATAATGATTCAACCACTCCATACATTTCTTAAGTGTTTGTCAAGATATGTGTACTTAATCCCCTTTATCTATTTCACCCAACCCCCCCCACCCCCAACCTACACTGGGATATTCTTAGTGAATCTATTGGTCTTGGACTCACACCCCTGAAAGGTAACCTAGAGGCAGCCCTGGAAAACTCCTATCTGCCCTCCCGCAAGTTTCCTTCAGGCAAATGTGACAGATGATTGTGAACAAATTTCCTTACTGGATTTTGCTGTCTGGCTAAATTCTGGAGAAGGGAGAAGGAGCAGCAGTGGGAGCCCACAGGCCGCTGAAAGTGGTTGGACCGCACCGGTATTTCCACTCCTTCACATGCTAGCAGCAGCAGGTGAGGGACTCTGTAGGAAAGGAGTACTGACAGGCAGCCTTCCGTGCAAGAGGGGATTTTATAGTCCTTTTGTTCTTTTAATGAATCATTTTATCTTGTGAATTGCAACTCTGTTGAAGAATACAACATGAAATTATTTCCAATGACCTCTTTTGGGCTCTGTATAACCTCCCCTTTCCTCTTGAGTAGTAAGAACATCTCCAACCGGCCTCCCGACCCAAGCAGCTATGTGTTTTGTTTGGTAACTTTACCCTTACGAGATTCAGTAGGCTCTGTAGCTCTCTCCAGCTGAGGCAGGTCTTGATGCTCTAGGGGTATGGGGTGGAGGAGGGAGGTGGTTTCTCTCCCACCTGCACACCTCACCTTCTCCATGAGCTGATTCTTTGGTTGCTTCATGACTGTCCTCAGTGAATGTGAGAGCTGGTTCTGAGGAAATGACAGCTTTCAAAAAAGCTCCATCAGAATGCTGGCTTGCCTCTTCGTGAGGTTCAGAAGAGAATCCGGAGATGCCCCAGCCCCGCCCTGCCCCAACCCTTGGTGGGGGCGTTTTCTGCCTGGCTAGAGGCCTGCACTTTGGGATACCCTCCATATCCTGGCCCACTCCTGGGAGGGCACCTCTGTGACCTCTTTGCTGAGAGGCATAGCCAGGGTTCCCTGCAGGGGTCGTGCGGAGTGCTCTCCTGTTGGGCACTAGCCGGAAAGCTTAAGGCCCCAGCCATTTCTATGGATTCACTTCAGACCAGTGTCCAAAGAAACCTCCCATCTGTGCCCCACTCAATTCGCCCTCACTCTCCTCTCTCCACTCCTCTGAGCTTTGCAGAATCTGGGCGTGAGAGCTCTTTCTGGGATAATGCTCACCGATTTTTCAGACAAAAGATGATCTCCAAGTTGAATGCACCCTTCTCTGAGGGAGGTTCCCCCCAAAGTTGATATCTCTCCCTCTTCCAGCCCTTTTACTTGTTGTGTGAGGGATGAATGCAATTAAAGAATTGGTTCTACTGAAATAACCTTTTGAAAAAGGTCTGCAGGAAAATGCTGGCCACAGAGCTGCAGGCCTCTGACCAAGAAAAGTGGGGGTTTTTTTTTAAGCCTGATTTTATTTTATTTTATTTTTTTGTTTTAGTGTAGTTACACATTGTTACATGAGTTGGAAAAGTGGACAAGTAAAAGAATGAAAGTGGACCACTTTCTAACACCATACACACAAAATCAAAATGGATTAAGTACCTAAATGTCAAAAGTGAGGATTTTCAAGACCTTGTTTTTAGCTGTGAGCTCTTCTCACCTCTTCTTAGAAAACAGGGAAGACTCCACTCAGCACCTCACACTGCCTTAGATTTCTACTGCAAGCCACACTGCAGGCTCTGTGAACAGCAATGGATAGAAACATGGTCCTTGTCCTCAAGGAACTCCCAGTCTAAGGAGACATCAAATACACATAACCCCACACACATCCATTAATTGTGACAAGCTCTCTGAAGAAAAAGCAGAGTGCCACAAGACTGGACATAGTTGGTGTCGAGTCTCTGAGAAATTACTATTTAACCAGAGGCTAAGAAACAACCAGATGGAGTGAACAGCAAGGGTATCCCAGGCAGAAGAAAATGCACCTAAGGCAAGAGACTTCATTCCCCAAAGGGTGAGCGAGTCAACTGGGTGCAAAAGATGAAATCAGAGAGGTAGGTGAGAGCCAGCTGCCCAGGACCTCCAGGTACGTTAAGGACAATAGTCTTGGTCCCCAGAGTAAAGAAAGCCATCAGTAAAGAAAGCCATCAGTATTAACTTAATTTCCTATACTTTTCCTGTTCTGGACTCCGACCCTCCCTCTTACCACTTGGCTAGCTGTGTGGCTTAGGGACCACCATGAGCCGAGCCTCCTCAGGTTCCTCACTTAGAAGATTTGCATTAGAGTGAAATGAGCACCTGGGTGCTCAACAAACATGGATTCATCTTAAGCAAAAAAGGTAAAAAGGAAGGTGTCTTCTATTTGATCCAACTGCTTAAACAAAATTCTGTAAATTACACAAGAGATTGTCCAAAATGCATTTACTAAAGAGTGGCACATTTTATGGTATTAGGATTGGATATTAGAATAATTTAAGACTTGCTAGGTGAGTCAAGAATTTTTTTAACAGATATCAGTGCTACTAAAACGTAGATTATGTCTGACATTTTATTGGCAACATTTTAAACTCCTGACATCTTCCCCATAAAAAAAAGGGTGTCTATATTCCCAATGACATAGCTTCCCAGAAATCTAGTCTTCATCAATGTGACTTTGAGAATTTCCATCTTCCCAGAGGATCTAAACCTCTACAGTAAAAATAGTATGTTATCTACAAAGGGCTGAGCAAAGGTACCACCACTTCTCAATCTGATGCCCACGGCAGACACTGGTAAGACATGGATGGGTGGGTACAGCACTCCTTCCTGTGGACCAGATGTAGCCTCAGGAGTCTCAACGAAGTGCTCTAGGCAGCTACCCCCACTGACCCAAAAATATTCCCAGTCTGAAGGTACTCATTTTCAAAGTGGAAAAAAAAATGAAGCAATGGGAGTCTAATATAGGTAATATAACTGGAATTCGATTTACAAAGAGCAGAAAATGAAAACGAGTTTCCCACTAAATTGGAACTGTTCTCCACATCTTCCCATTTTCTTAACAGCACCACCCATCTTCTCATAATCTCATGGAAAACAAAGTACAGTAGTAGTCCAAATGCATAAAAATATAATCAGCTTACTCCACTCCATTTCTATTACATGAACTGTCTTAACATATATCACATCAGAAGCATGTATTACAATCCCAAACCCTTTCAAACAATTTAAAGAACTCCAGCTGGGAATGTTCCAGGCACATTCTCATACTTCGCACTGTCAATGGAATCTTCACAATCATCATGTTTTGGAGGTGTCTCCCTTACTTTTGCTCATGCTTAATGAGATTTTGTGTGGTACAAGATTAACTGAACAGGTAATGTGAAAATGAACTGTATGACAGGATAAGTATGTAAATATGAATGTAGAGTTTTAAGGAAGCAATTTCTAGGAGGAAAAATCAGAAGCACAGAAACACAAAGGGAGACTTGCTGTCTCAAAAATCAATTGATCTGGAAAAAATAAATCCATTTAATAATGACACATTTATAATTGCCTGTTATTCAGAAGGAGGTTAGCAAAATATTGAAACTGGTGTGGCTGGGTCAAGAGCTCACCACCCTGGCTCCAACTTTGCATGGTATGATCAAGGCAGAATACTGCATGGGATCTGGGTGGGGGCAGTTCCTACAACTACAATCTGATTTCCAAAGCATGGCCCCAAGTAAGAGCTTTGTGATGAAGTAGATAGGGTCTACAAATGCTTTTTACTCATGGCTAATAAAACATGATCCCCGAGAGAAGATTATTGCTGCCTATTTCTTGTCTCTATGATTTTACTTATTTTCAAATGTAGACATGAAGTAACAAATAGAACTCTTTCAATGATCAACAGCAAGCCCTAGAACACTCCTTCTAATGAGGCTGGTCCTATTTGAGTTACAAGTCCAATTAGGGACGTCTAAAAGTTTGATTTATTGGGCGCCTAGGTGGCTCAATCGTTAAACGTCTGCCTTCAGCTCAGGTCATGATCCCAGATCCTGGATCGAGCCCGACATCAGGCTCCCTGCTCTGTGGGAAGCCTGCTTCTCCTCTCTCTCCACTCCCCTGCTTGTGTTCCTGCTCTCGCTATGTCTCTGTCAAATAAATAAATAAAATCTTTAATAAAAAAATAAAAAAGTTTGATTTATTTAAGAGATACTGGAGCTATTCTTTTCAGACATTGTTATTTCTACATTTGAGAATATGCCACACTTGAATTTCCTTTAGTCATAAAATGGTCACATATGTACACAGAGCTAGCTGTGTGTAGATATAATTCATGATACATAGTACATGTGCATATATATACGAGATAATACAATTTCATCTTTACCACAGTTCCAAAGAAGTGGGCAAAATGAGGCAACTAGAGCGTGGAGAGACCCAGTGAGCACCTTGATTTCAAGAGATACAGCGTAAAGCAAGAAGTGCCCCATCACCTCACTACCTGTTGAGGCCCTTTTCCCCATTTTTTTAGTACTCACTGTAGGCTTCAGTTTCTTATATTTTACAAAATTTTATAACTATGTTATGTCAGAAACCCTGGAAATACTCTACAGACTAGAAAAGTTTAAATGCAAAAAGACATGAAAATTACATTTTAACATTTTAAATTCTTATTTGAAACTGTTATCTTCACACTAAAGACTAAGGAAGAAAGCAATCCACTCACTCCTGTTGTGGGGCTGCAACAGTGCTTTTACCTAAAGGCGCTTTTTTTTAATTGTGTAAAATATACATAAAATGTATATTTTAACTATTCTTAAGTGTGTAGTTCTGTGGCATGAAGTATTCACACTGTTGTGCAACCGGCACCATCCATTTCAATTTTTCATCTTCCCCAATAACTCTGTCCCCATCAACATGAACTGCTCCCCCCCCCCCCCCACCACCAGTCCTGGGCAACAACCATTCTACTTTCTGGCATTAGGAATTTGACTACTCTAGGAACCTCATACCAGAGGAGTCACACAATAGTTATCTTTTTGTGTCTAGCTCATTTCACTTAGCTATCATCAAGGTCCATCCATCCATGTTGTAGCACGTGTCTGCATTTTCTTTTTTAAAGCTGAGTAATATTCCATTGTATCCATACACCTTCTATTTATCCATTTGTCCATCATTGCTTCTACCTTTGGACTACAGTGGAATAATGCTGCTGTGAACTGGGTGTACAAATATCTGTTTGAATCCCTTCGTTTGGGTATATAACTGGAAGTGGAATGGGATGCTGGATCATAGAGTATTTCTATGTTTAATTCCATTCTTACATACCTAAATGAAGAATGCAATGAATACACCAACCAGACACATTGTGTTTGTTTTAATCAAAGCAGTGGAAAAACCCCATCAGATTTTTCCTTGCATCACTTCTCACTTAACCTGTTGGAACACCTTACATCTATGAACTGCCTTGAAGATGCCAAAGACCTCCAGGCCTAGGCAAGCCTTCCAGAGCTCTTGCCACAGACCAAGCCTCGGGCTTTCCTGTTGACAGGAAACAGGACCCAGTATAGCTCCATCTGCAGAAGTGCCGGGGTGATTCCAAACTACACCCAACATTTGCTCTACAGCATCCCACAGGCTCGCTGTGGGATCCTGGCATCAGAATTTGGTGTATGAAACCTGAATTTTTATAAAACTAGTACGGGAAAAACAGGAAGATCAAAGGTGGTGGTGAAATCCTCACCAAGGCCAATGATTGCACAACACATCGCTCCCTGAGGCACTTTTTTCCACCTGCTATAACACTAAAATTAGGAATGCTTCAAGTTACTTGAAAATTCACCAATCCCAGAACTTTCCTTTCTTAGAAGTTCTTCCAGGGTTTCTGTCAGAAATTCCCGTTCTGTTTAAGGCAGAAAACTCCCAAGGAATTTCAGGACCGATAGTGTAATATACAGCTCCCTATAAGTAATCAAAAACATCATCTAGCCCGACGTTTAGAGAAACTCTGAATGTATGATGACATGTGAAAGTACTGGGCCATAATGTGGTCAATGCCATGTGAAAAACAATTCAAGACCAAGCAGGTATGGCTCAAGGGGAATGGTCCCTGTTCAGGAGAGAAGGGGGGTTAAAGAGAATTATGTGAACAGGCAAAGGAATGCAATGACCAGGAATGTCTGAGGATCACACAATGAAGGGTGAAACTGACCCTCTCTGAATGGGAAGGCAAAGCTTCGCCTCTCTGTTCACACCTCTGGTTCCCCTTTTCCCTCATTCTGTCTCAGTGAAGGACGTGATAATACACTTGCCCCAAGTCCAAGATATTAACTGGGCTGCACTGATTAGCAGGTAAGGTCTCTGTACACTAAAAGGTCACACATATGGCTTTTCCTTCCCTGGATCCTCTCACCCTGTGGTAGGCACACCTGACCTCAGCAGCTCTGTCATCTCTTAGCCCAAGAATATGGGTCATTGCTTTGGGTTCCTACACCAGTCATCTATCCAGAGGATAGTCAAATTCCCAAATATTGACATGAATCTGGGAAGAGGTAAGAGATCTCTGTTTAATGCACTGAGCCTAAGCTATATAAGATTATGTGAGCTTTGCAGCAGACTGTGAGCTAACACGTAGTTAAGTTCATGTACTTTGATTCTTGTCTGCTGCTGATCCATGTATACAGCTTCCCTAGGGGTCTTGGAAGGATATGGGAAACCCTGGGTTCTTTTAGAACCCCACCCCAAACCAACAGTACTCTCTAGTGTGGGATGCAGGCTAAAGATGCACGCTGTTAAATTTCCTAGTCTTTTAGGCAAACCTGATGCTGGATTGGTATTCATAGATTTATCTCCCTGAAATCAATTTGTTTTAGATGTTACTTCAGAGTGGTCCTCAATTCTTGATAGAAATAAAATTATTTACATTTTATTTTCATGTAAAGATGACAGCAACGATAACATGGGCATTCAGCAAATATTTTTTGAATTAGACTAGATTCTAAATTATTTTTTATATTCCTGAAACATGATGTGTCCTATCCATTCCTTAAGCACAAAGATATAATTTTACTCATGCAATATCATCAATGTTGTTCAACATGTAGGGCTTTTTTCCCTCCCTGTTTAAGTCAAATTTCATTTTGCACATCTAATGTTGACAAGTATCTAGCTAATCACGTTACCCCTTATTTATAAAAACGGCAAATCAACTGCTCCTCACAGTCCCCATGCAGCTCTTCCTGCCCCTGTACTTTAATAAAAACACCTTTTTACCCTAAAAGGGGGAAAAAAAAAAGGAGAGGGGGGCACCTGGCTGGTTTAGTGGGTGAGGCATGTGACTCTTGATCTCAGGGTTGAGCTCAAGCCCCACATTGGGTTTAGAGATGACTCAAACATAAAATTAAAAAAAAAAAAGGGCACAGATTTCTCTGAATACCTCTTCAGAAATACTGATTCACACTTAGCACTTATCTAGCACCAGAATCTTAAAAGTTCTAAAGATCTTTTTTTTTTAAAGATTTTATTTATCTATTTGAGAGAGAGAGAATGAGAGCCAGAGAGCACGAGAGGGAAGAGGGTCAGAGGGAGAAGCAGACTCCCTGCTGAGCAGGGAGCCCGATGTGGGACTCGATCCCAGGACTCCAGGATCATGACCTCAGCTGAAGGCAGTTGCTTAACCAACTGAGCCACCCAGGCGCCCAAAAGTTCTAAAGATCTTAATACATGTCCACTCAGTGCAACCATCTTCACCCTGCCATGCAAGCAACTACCCAACTCCTCCTTAGCCCCACCATGTTACAAAACAAGACAAAGATTGAGGGAATAACATACCCTATGTTCCAGGAGAGGTACAATACAGGAACAAGGCAAGTGGGTTTCTGGGTCCCCACCACTGTTTCACATGCCCGCTTCATCTTCAGTCTTCCTTTCTGGGCATGATAGGACTCCTTTGATGGAAGGCAAGATGGCTGCCATCCTTCAGTTATCACAGTACTGTACCTTTAGAATGGACAGCATCAGCACTGTGATAACTGAGCCAGGGCAGCCTGTCAGTCACGCTGTCGGCCAGCACCATCCTTTCTGGGTGGTTGCACAACTCCCTCCGAAGGCTCCTCATGGAGTGAAGAACTAAAAGATCCCCTTCTGGTTCGAGATGTGGGGAAGCGAAGAAAAAGTAAGGTCGTGGCCCAGCAAGTGTTGAGACTGAAACAATAAAGGCCCAGTTGAATCATATTAAAATGAAAAATGGACAGAAGATGAATGCATGTTAATGACGAGCAACCATGTGATTAAGCTTTCACTCTGATCAAATATGCAGTAAGCTTCCCAGCTGTTACAGTGATACTTCCTCCATGCATGGATTCACTGACTTTATCTCCCTGACCTCAATCACCCATGCAATAAATACTTATTGAGGAACTACTCTGTTTCAAGTTCTCTTCTAGATGTTCAGCCAATGAAGCTAAGACATGGCCCTTCACCCTCAAAGTGCTCACAAACATAACCATATAGCCATACTACTTCACGTGTGTGCCTAACATTAAACAATTTCCCGTGTGCATTCTCATTTGGTTTTCACAAGAACCCATATGGGGCTGTCCATGAATTATTCATTAATTTATCACCAAAGGATTCTAGAAATAGATTAGATATCATTAGCCCATTTTACAGATAGAAAATAAAAATCTAAGAGGTTAGGTGATTTACCTGAGATCATGCCCTAAGTTATGGTAAACCTGGGCTCAAATCCACATTCAATGATCAAGCCCAGTGCTTTTTTTCTCTACCCCAACCTGGCCATTCGACTCATCAACTGGATACACAATTTATACAAACAAAAGGATTTCTGAAAATATTTAATTTTGGCTTAAGATTTTTAGTTTTCTCAGTATCTCCGATCATGAAGCAGAAACTAGTGGGGATTTTATGCTTTAAGGAGATACACACATTAGCAAAAAAAAAAAAAAAGAGAGACTTTTATTGTTCTTGCTCTGAGTGCTAAGGATGTACTCAAATTGATGATACTGATGATAATTACATATTTAAGCATACCTGCATGGTATTTTCCACTACAGTTAATGTCAATTCTACAGTTACAGTGGGGCAAGAACCTCTGACCTTTGGAATGCCTTAAAAAAAAAAAAAAATCACTTGCTTTGAAATTATCTGTACCTTTGAGATACACCCTGAAGTCATTTCAGGGATGATTCTTAGTTTTAATAAGAAGTATAAAACGATTCTGAAATTGGAATTCAGGCTTCAGAATATCAACTTATTAAAACCATGATTCACTCGGTTTTTTTCCATGTCAGTCATAAGATCTCAAGTTATTTCAATATGAATGGAACTTGACAGATATTTGAAAAATAATTATGTTTTCAATTAGGCATTTTCTCAGTTTCAATGATTCATTATATGCAAATTAAATATTAGCACTGTACTTCAAATAAGACAGAGAGATAGATGAGTCAATTCTTTAGATCAGAAGTCAGAACACAGCAATACAGTGACTTTCTGCACTATGAAACTGACCTAATCTTCAGAAAAGTAACATCCAGTGAAATAATCCACCTCCATACAAATTAAAACAACATTCTCTAACATGTAAAAATATCTAATACTTAAGGAGGTCACAATGGCTAGGTCTTAGCCAACTGATGTAATACAGCGTTGAAACACGAGAGGGCAACGAAGATTTAAAAAAAAAGTTGGATCCCATAACCCAAGGTTCCTGGAAACAGCTGCACATTTTCATTCAAATTATAAACATCTGTTACATGAAAAGAAAGATACCGTGATTACTTGAGAATAAAATTTTAGATAGCTGATCTGTCAAAAAGAATAAAAAGATCACCACCTAACATTTTTTCTGGCCACAGATTCCATCAGCTCTGGAAAAGATGAATACTTCCTCGGAGACACTGAAGAGTGGACAAGTATGGGCACAACTAAGTAACCCTGATGTTCTTAGGAGTTATTAGACTGTTCCTCACTAAGACTGAGCATTAATGTAACTGAATGTCTAAATACGAAGTATACAAAGATGAACTTCCTGTCTGTCATGTACTGCAAAGTTGAAATTCACCTTATTTAGCCATGACCAAAACCCATACAACTAAACATTTCTGCTACAGCAAATAAAGGATCTTTCCTTATTTCTCTCACACTTCATTTTTTTCCTATCTAAACTGGGATTTAAAAAATAAATCAACGCAGAGACCAAGTGATAAAAAGCAAACTGTCATTATTCCGCGAATAAGAGACATTTCTTTCTCAAAAGATTTTTTATAAAAATTGAATTTTTTTAATATTAAAACAAGGGACTGCAGGTACTCATGCTACACTATCAAAATATACTGCACAGTTAAAGGAGAAGAAAAAAAAATAGTGATGTAAAATGCTTTCCTCCAGAGAGCAAATTGATTTTAAAGTTCTCCTATGATAAAAACGATACAAACTGAGAACAATTTCTTCATGATGCAGGCACCAAATATTACCAATAAGTCAAGTACCTGTGGCAAACTGGTATACTAAAGAACTTGCTTTTAAATCTTGTGGAGTACAAATGCACAAAGAAGATGTCCCATTCCTCTTATCTCTGGACTAAAAATGAAAATACAATGATTTTGAACGTCTAAATACCTGAGTCAGTCACTGGAGCCACTGAAAATAAGCAATGCAAAGTATTTAAAAAGTACTTTTAAACTAAAATAGTTTAACTAGGTCTAAATTTCAACCCACCTGTGCTCGCTTCAGCAGCACATATACTAAATTTCAACCTACCAGCCTTTTACTAAAGTGTGATTTTTTCCAAATCAAAACTGTAATCCAATTCACTGATACTATAAAATGTGCATATCTGACCAAATTGGGAAGCTATAAAAATGTACTTCCACAAAAGATGCTCAAGTATCAATTACTGCTTTGCATATTGTTGCAAAGCTCTGCTACATTAAGAGTTTTTAAAAACTAACTTGTGCCAGAGATTATTAGGAGACCTGGAGTGTGGGGGGGTTACACGTATTTTTTTCTTAAGAAAAAACTGGCTCAAAAGGCAAGGAGAAGCCAAGGACCGCTGCCCTGTGCACCGTCCACCCCAATTCTCGTGAAGCATTAACTGGGAGTAATTAGAAAGGAGTATCATGTTTTACCCACTCCCAGCAGTGGCCCCTAAGTCATCTCCTACTGCATATCCCTAACAGATCCATCTCGAGGAAAAGCCCTATCAAAAAAAATATGGACACAATAAAGTAGAGGGAGAAAGAACAAGCATTCTCCTTATGCTAACAGGGATTTTAGTCCAAAAAGGCTACAGAAGACTAAAAATTTACAAATAAATGGGTCAGCCCATAAATTCTATTATTAACCTTTTCCTCTTATATACACACACTCAGCATACGTATTGTAGTCCAGCTGTCTGTTCCACAGTTATTTTGCTTTCTGATTTTGTTCTAGGCTCCATTTCCCCCCAGATTTTGGATTTTATAAGTCTACTCACAAGTCAGTTTTATTCTGATTTCACCTCTGTATTAAACCTTTTAAGATAACTAGTCAAAATGATCTACCCCTGGCTAACCACCTCTAAACACCCTAACGGTCTCTAATTAATCTATGACTTCCTCATTATTGCAGCACTGCCATTTAAAGATTCTGGGTCTTAGATTCTCCGATGCCCTGCATGGACAACTGAAGAGGGCAACACCAAAGATTCTCACCATCCTCAAGTTCTAGAGCCATGAGCTGCTCCAGAAACAAACTCCTCTTTTCCGCAGAGTCCACCATTCTCAGAGCTTTTATTCCTACATCTGTAAAATAAACACACTTCTATTTGTACCATATGCTACAGCGGTAGTGCACTCATTATTAGGTGCTATTTCTTATACAGGCATACCTCAGAGCTATTGTGGGTCCAGTTCTAGACCACTGCAATAAAGTATCACGATAAAACCAGTCAAAAGATTTTTTGGTTTCCCAGTGCATATGTAAGTTATGTTCATACTACACCATAGCCTATTAAGCGTGCAATGGTATTATGTCTAAAGAAACAATGTAGGGCGCCTGGGTGGCTCAGTTGGTTGGGCGACTGCCTTCGGCTCAGGTCATGGTCCTGGAGTCCCGGGATCGGGTCCCGCATCGGGCTCCCTGCTCGGCGGGGAGTCTGCCTCTCCCTCTGACCCTCCCCCCTCTCATGTGCTCTCTCTCTCACTCTCTCAAATAAATAAATAAAATCTTTAAAAAAAAAAAAAAACAATGTAGAGGGGCACCTGGGTGGCTCAGTTGGTTAAGCTTCCGACTCTTGTTTTTGGCTCAGGTACACGGAGCCTGCTTAAGAGTCTGTCTCTCTCTCCCTCTGCCCAGGCTCTCTCTCTCAAAAAAGAAACAATGTACATACTTTAATTAAAAAAATAAAATCTTTAAAAAAAATACCTTACCCAAAAAATGCTTATCATCTGAGCTTTTAGCAAATCATATTCACTGACTACAGATCACCAAAACAAGTATAATAATGAAAAGTTTGAAGTATTCTGAGAATTACCAAAAAGTGACACAAAGACACAAAGTGAGCAAATGCTGTTGGAAAAATGGTGCCAATGGACTTGCCCAACACAAAGTTGCCACAAACCTTCAATGTGTAAAAAAAACACACAAAAACAAAAACCACCATATTTGTGAAGCACCATAAAACAAGGTATGCCTGTACTGTACTGTAATTTGACACTGCTAATAATTACTTCTTCAAATCAGCAGTATTGTTCCTAAAGTCAGAGACTGTTTTCTTCACGGCACTTCACCTCACTAATCACAGTCCTTTCCACAACGTGCAAGCTCAACAGGTATTTGATTAACTGACAAACCTTGTCATTTCCTATGGCTTCTCTAAATAGGTTATCAACCAAAGTGTACGTTTAATTCCAGCCTCTGTCTGTTTGGTCTTAAGCAACATATATGACAGTCTGTCATCTATAAAATGAGGATATTGTATTTAAATGACCCCTAAGTCCCTTCCAGTGCCATTAGTCAATCTCATTAGACAAAACCAAACCCCAAAGATGGCACTATCTCCATTCAGGTCAGCATTTCCTTTTTTTTTTTTTTGGAGACAAGGGGTCAGCAGCCTTGGGGGCCCAATTACCACCAGTGGAGCTATGATGTGGGGGTGGGGGCATGGGGGGGTGGAGAAGAGAAAGTAAATGGAGTAAGAGAAAACAAACATGAGTGGTATCACTAATATGCCACCAGGTGTCACAATAGTTACTGTGTCACCTACTGTTCTCTGATAGAGCTTGGCATGCCCAGGAGCCTTTTACAAAAGCAGCTACAGCTAGATGTGTGGGTATCTTAAGTTTTCCCATGACACCCCTACTAACCTTTCTAGTTCCCTACAAACTTTTATCGACCTTCCTGAGTACGGCATGCCTCTCACAGAGAAATATGCAAAGCATTCACTATTAGGTCTCATGTTCTAAAATAATGACTCTTGGGATCCCCAAACTTCCACATGAAAAACAGCAAAGGAAAGCAGAGATTTTACACAGTCACCTCTTCTGAAATTAATCCATCGACCAAAAGGAGCGATGTTACAGGCCAGTGCTGTCCAAGAGAAGTAAAATGCAAGCCATGCATATGTTTTTAAATACTTTAGCAGCCATATTTAAAAAGAAATTTAAAACAGATTAAATCAACCTTAACATATTTTCATTTAGGTCCATATACCTAAAATAGTATCATCTGAACATGTAATCAATATAAAAATAACTCGGGATATTTTACTTTCTTTATACCAAATCTTTGAAAACTGGGGTATAATTTATACTTACAACACATCTCACTCAATTCAAACTCTAGATTTTCATCAGAAATACTTAACCTATATTTAGATTTCACCCGTTTTACAGTTTAAAAAGTAGATGCATATGTCCAAATTGTTTCCAAACATATTTAAGTTTTCCAATAACTGCATCAAATATCAATTTTAAGAATTTACTAAAATTTGAAATTCAGCTCATTATCGTAGCCAGATTTCAGGTGCTTGACAGCAACACGTAGGCTACCGTATTAATGAGGTTACAGACAATCCTGTCACCTGGATTCTTTTAAACCTGAACCAGACTGAAAGATATTACCCTCTTCAACCAGCAAGTCCTTCTACAACACCCACCAGGTGCACAAATGATGCCAAGTATTTTCTGCCCCACTGCTAATCCTTAAGTTGTCAATACTTTAGTGATGATCACTAATTAAGCAGCCCTTCCCAGAGACTGAACAATGCTTTTTGCTCAGAGAGAAAGGTACACCTCAACTCAAGAAAAGAATGGAGACACTGAAATTCAGATACGCAGTTCGGTTCCAAAGTAAAGGTGGAAAATCCTGACATCGTTACTTCTTTGTCCAGGATCTTAGTCACCCCGCAAAACTTACCCACATTGTTTATGATGAGCCTCTGAACTTCACACTCACAGCAGCTGTCCCTGCATCCTGATTCTTCACCTTCCTCAAGCGCTCCCTCCCAGCCTCCCTCCACAACCTCCTTTATACTCTTTAGAGCAGATTCCAGGAGCCCCTCTTCATTCTGAAAAATGCTGGTTATTGTTGACATACCGAAACATATGAATAATTCAATAAATGAATCCCCAACCATCCTATTAATCATTCATTGGTCTAGGTACCCAAGTTACCTTGAGAAAAGCTTTTCTGAACATGCATGGAAAGTATCCCCTCTACTCCTCCCCAAAGGAACCAATAACAAACACTTCAGTTTTCCCTATGTCAAAGTTCAGTGTTTCTCCTGCAGCTGATTTAAAAGTTGATCTTCTAAAGGAGCTGGATTCCTAAGATAGTTCTATTTTGAGCGTTCTTCCTGTTCTGAAGCTAAAGTTGGAAAGGTTTAGGTGGTGATGTCATGAAAGACAGGCTGTTGGCTTTTACAGAAGGGTCTTCAGCAACTCTGGGGATGCTCATATGGTGGAACCCGAGAGGGGGGTGATGTTCATTTTTCATCTCTTTCCTTTCCCTTCCCTTCCTTGTGAGTCCCAGCTATTATTTAACCAGCAAGAAAACAAGTTCAAATAAGCATGCAAACGTATTTTACTCAAAAACGCAAAGACTGAGAAGATGGAAAATGCCTCACTCTAGGGAAGAAAGGTGACAACCTCCTTCTCCACTCTTCGTCCCCACCTTCCCAAATATCTATCAAAGGTCTATGGACAAAAAGGTAAGAAGGACAGCTGGTGAGAAGAATCAAGGGATTATAAATCTAGGTTTGAAGAGGAAAATGCTGTTGGGGATATTAAGGACAGAAAGGGGACCCTTGGGTCCACTGTTTTCTCCTCCCTTTTGGAATGGTTGGATTTGGGGCTGGGTGTGTCTTCTGCTTGGGAGACGTGTTTGGCTCTGTAGAACCAAGAGGGGCCAGGGTGGGGCCCAGGAAAAGAGAGCCAGAGACAGGCTGCTTTAGGCCGGGTTCTGGGCTAAGCTCTTAGGGAAAGAAAAAAAGGGGGCTGTCAGGAGACAGCAGACAATTCCATTAGAATACCTGGTAAGGAACAAATAACGGCACTGACCTAAAGAGATCACCTCTCTCAATCTAAATCCAGCAGTTAGTTGCTGGTTGGCAGGGTGCAGGTCCAGAGGGAAGAGAAAATCCCAGCACATCTGTAGACCACAACTTGCCTGGATCCGGGATGGATGTGCCTGGTGCAATTGGCAGGTGAAAGCAACACTTTCTGGTCAATTCTGGGATGGGGGATTAGCTAAGAACCCTGGGGAACACAAGATTCTCTGGTTTTTCAGCTTACCTCTCCTCCAAAGCGAGAATAAGCACAGGTGTGGTCCTTCTCCAAGAAGGTGGCAGCTCGCGCGCGGGTGGCTGAGTGAGTGAAAAGATTCCTTGGCCCGGGAAGGCAGGAAGAAGCCGCGGGTTCAGCTGCGACCAGGAGCAGGCGATCTCCGCCAAGTCCCTTCCCCCTTCTTGAAAACCGAACAGGACCGGCAGAAATTACAACAACGCACCCCCCCCCCCAATAATGTTTCTAATAAAAGAAACAGCCTCTCATGCCTACATAAAAAACTGCACACTCGGGATGATGGAAATAAACAGGTGAGCCCGTTGTAAAGCGGGAAAAGATTGGGGACGGGAGAAAGAACGTACAGAGAAATCGAGGCTTCCTCGCCCTCCCCGCACACCCCCTCCCCTCCGAGAGCCCCACAGAATGTGCGTGTGGCAGGTTGCAAGCTAAAAATGCCACACTGACAGACCCCCCCCCCCCCTCCGCCCATTCTCCCTCCTACCCCAGGGTCCAGCGTCCCGGCCTCGTGGTAGCTCCCGGTCCCCGGACGCCGCGCGGGGCTCCCCCTCACCCCGGACCGCCGCCGCCGCGGGGACTCCGCTCTTCCTCTCTCCTCCCTCCCTCCTCCTCCGCCTCCTCCTCGCAGACTCCTCCCGCCGGATCCTTCATGTAAACAACATCCAGGCTCTATTTACAGTCGCCGCCGGACGGCGAGGGACCCACGCCAGCACCCTGGAAGAAGGCGGGGGTGGGGGGAAAAGCGAGTGCGCAACATTTACACACGCACCCCGCCCCTCCGCGCCGCTCCCCCTCCAAGGGGCCGGAGCCGGGCGCCGAGGGCCACCCGCGCCCTGGTCCAAACTGCGCCGCTCCTCACACCCTGGCGAGGGCCCGAGGGCAACCGCGGAGATGCCCCGGGCGAGGCCGCCCCCCCCCACCCCACCGGAAAAACACACACACCTCCACAACAAACCCAGCCGGGTAACACACGCTCGAAGTCCGTGAGGGAGTGCGGAGCCCCAGGCCCGCCCCGTGCCACCGCCCCAGCGCCCGCTGCCTATCCCGCGGCGGCGAACTGCTTGCGGTTCGGGGAGGCGGCTGAGGGCAGGCGCCCAGCGCCGGACAGCGGCGCGCCCTCGGCCCCCGCCGCCACCCGGCCCGCCCTCGGCCCGCCCCCCGCGCGGGCGCCCAGGCGGCCGAGCCCCGCGGCTGCGTGTGCGTGTGCGCGCGCGCCGCGACCAGCCTCGCCGGAACGGCTCTCGTCGCCCCCGCCGCTTCCCGCGCCCCCGGCCGGCTCCGGCGCGCCGCCACACCGTGCCAGGAGCGCCGCGGCCACTGCTCCGCGGCGGCGCACGGGCGCGCACACAAACAGACACTCGGCGGCACGAAGCCCCGCGCGGCCGCTCGCCGCCCGCAGGCTCCCGGTCCCGCGCGCGCCCGGCCGCCCCCGCGCCCGGCCCGCCGCCCCCACGCCCACCTGCGCCCCCGGGGGGTCCTGGCCCCCCCTTCCTTTGTTCTTCCCGCTATTTGCATGAGGATTATCTAATGACGCAGCAAGGCTCGCCACAACGTGACCGTCGCCATTTTTCTGTTTTTATTCTATCTCTGCCATGTGATAGATTGGGGGGGGGTGTTGGAAAAGGGAGAGAGACAGGTTTAAAAAAAAAAAAAACTTCCGGGTCTCATGACCGGGAAGGGAGAAAAACAAAAGGGAGACGAGACACAACTCCAGGGGAAGGATGTGTGCGTGTGTGTGTGCACGCGCGCGCGCACGCGCTTCCCCCTCCCGCCTCGGCTCCAAGAAGGGAGGCTCCCACAGCGGACAGGGAGCATCCTCCCATCCAGAGAGCCCAGTGGACGCCCCCTCTTCTAGCCTTGGCGTCGCCCGTCCTGGTCCCACACTGGCTGCAAACGCTCCGCGAAGCTGTCAGCTTGGTCCCTTCTGGCCCCTCCACTTGCTCTTCACCCCGGAGTTCGCACCCTCGCTCTTAAGCGGGTGTAAGGTTCTGGGTTACGTTCAGGGAAGTCTCACCATAAACGGAGGAAATAATAAAGTTCAAAGGCTACCGAATTTCCTGTGTTTTAAGATAGTTTGTTTCCATGCTGTTGTTTATGACAACCGCGTGGCAACGCTAGGCAGAATCTTGGTTCGAATTCTTCCTTTCTCTATACCCTTTTCTCTCTCTTCCCAAAGCGAGACACACCCTTGTGTGGTGTTCCGGGGGGGGGGGGTTATGTGGCGACGGACCATTCATCATAGCTTGATTTACTTTGTAAGAAGTCTTTAATAAGTGGTGGTTCAGGGCCAGGGTGCATTGTTTAAGAAGACAGTTGCATGCAGCAAGGTGGATTCGCGTTACACTGATCGTATTCATATTTGGAGGGCGTGATAGACATTTCATTCTTTCCCAAGTCTCGTGTTCACGGTTGCTGAAGAAAACAAAGTATTTGGGAACTCTGCCACGTTTTTCAGTGAGATATAAAATTTTGTACTTTTGTTTACTACTGCATTTCCTTTGGGCACTTTCACTTTTGTTTCTCTTGAGTTTCCTTTTTGGGTTCTTGTCTCAATTTCACAATTCACTGCCGAAATGGACTTTACAATCGACCAGGGTTCCTCGATTTACAGGCGCAGAAAACGAGACCGTGAGTAGTGATGCAAGTTGCTCCAGGTCACACATTTAATTAGGGCGGAGCTTGGATTGAGCGCAGCTCACCTGATAGCTCTGCTGGAGGGGTGGAGATGGAGGGTGGGGGATGGTAACGTCTGGCAGCAACTCTGCTTTGTAAGATTGATATCCTAGAAATTAAAGATGGAGAACACTTACCAGATCATTACCTTCTTGGGACTGGTGTGAATTGATTGCTTCTTCAAAACCCCCTTTCTTGTGTTTTTGACTCAACTATACCTGTTAATTCAGATTCCATTTCACTCTTCCCAATGAGAGTTGGTCATCTCACTGAACAGCCCTATATGATTGTAATGAATTGTTTTTATTAGACTCACAGAGTAGATCACTGCCCGTTTGTCCACCTACTGTTTCCTTTTTATATTTATTTCATGGTGCCTTTCACACTTCAGCATATGTAACAGTTGATGTATCTCCCTGAACTGGAGGGTAAGCTTGGAGGGCAGGGCCATGCCATATTCATTTTGTATCTCCCACCCTGCTTGGCAATGAATAAGCAAATTAAGGCCTGATGAGGATTTTTCTTCCCCCGAAATTCCTTCCTAACCATCTCTAGGAAATTCCTTCCATATTTCTGGTGAAGGCAGAACACTGAAGATGCTTTTCAATTCTTACACCTTTGCAGACCATTTTTGGCAGCCTTCTACTTTACAGAGGCCAAGCAAAACATAATTTGTTTATTCCATTGTTGTTGTTGTTTTTGTAACCAACTGCTTTCTCCCCTCTTTTTACCTTGTTTGGTTCCTCTTCAAATTCCTTCTAATTCGTGTGATTAGTTATGCCATTGCTTGCCTTTTGACTTTTGCTTTCTTAGGCTCCAAAAGGTTGGCAAAGTTTAAACTTCGATTTAACTAACCCTCCTCAGCGAGGAACACAGGCAGTTGAGCAGTATGAAGAGGGTTGCTGAAAAGATCTCAGCATCTGGACAAAGAGTGCACATTCTCAGCTTTAAAAGACTGGAGAATAACTGATGCATGCAATCATATTGACAGCTCAGCGGAGGGTCTGGATTGTCCCACAGATGAGTTCATACACATCTGGATCAATGAGGTTCGATCACATATATGAACATGAACTACAAGTATTCCTTTGGATGGGGCAAATGAAGTTGTTATTACTGATGGTAACATCTAAAGTCCATATGTTTCATCCTGGATAGTAAGAGTGTGGTAATAATTTTAAATGTAACCATATCACCTTCCAACAAGATGGAGATGCCGCCTAATTATATTTAAAAGCATGTGCTCCCTTAAGTACAAAGGTGAACAGAGAAAAAAGGAACATAAATAAAAAATACAAAAAATACTTCCATATTTCTTCCACACATGTATACTCACACATCATTACAAAGAAGATCAAACTTTAGTCCTCTGGAGTACTACATGGTTGCTGATTAAAGTAGAGCTCTTATAGGCACTCTAACAATATTCTTCATCTCTCCCATACACACTTAAAACAATGACAACTCCCGATGTGTGAGAGCCTGGACTTTGGAATTAGGTTCTGATCTCAGCCCTGCTAATCTATTAGCTGGGCAAGTTTCTTATCAGTTCTGATTCTGTATAAAGAAATAGAAAACAAGCATAATGTCACCTACCTCAAAGAGAAGGTTTTAGGATTGAAATTTCATCAGAATTTTAAAAATACATGTAAAGCCCCCACCCTGGTATGATGCTTGGAATATAATCTCCACTAATGGAGGACTGTAATAATTTTTTAATTGTATTTTTATTAATCCCATGTGCTTCCTAGAATTATTCTTTCCCTTTTGGCTTCCTGCTCTTGAAAATTCAACAAACCTAGTATTAGTGAAAGTTCTGTGACTATGAAGTCCTGCCTTCAAGAAGTTCACACTTCAGCCTTGGAAAAATACATGCAGAAGTAACTGTACTGATACTGGTAGATGGAAGACAAACACTTAATTCATACCACTTTATGATGATCTACCTGAGAAGCATTTACTTAAGATCTAGCTTCACTAATACCCAAGCAAAGACAAAGCTTCTGGAAGCAATTAGGAAAATGCCACACACACGCGCGCACGCACGCACACACACACACACACACACAATCCTAAACCCTCACATTTTCACATACACAAGGAAGATTACCCTTAAAACTCCATCCAATCTATGATTCTGCAGCTTTTGAAAACAGTTTTCTGGTCCAATGTAAGAGGCAGGCTTCTTTTGCATTCGAGTGAAAACTATGCTGGATTGTACCTTTGAAATAATGTTGGAGAAGTGTAGTTAATAGGAAGCACTTCTGGTTGTTAATTAATTAGACCACTTTAATCAAGAACTATTTTCTGAGAAACTTATTCCCAGCCCTGGGTCAGGTGCTAAAGAAACAAAGATGAGGAAGACGTAGACTTTGTCCTTAAGGGACTCATTCAACAAATGTTTATTGATTACCTACTGGGGATGCAATGGTGAAAAAGACATTGAGCTTACTAGCAGGGGATTGATATACACACCTTATCTTTACAGCACCCTCAAGAAGGATTTGATTGACACAGGGTTTGGGCAAGGCAAAAAATATACCCCACCTTCAGAACATTCTTTGTTCCTCAAAACAAAGAACAGCTCTTGAAAAAGGAAAAGATTGGTCTCTTCAGCTTGATTGAACCTTGGAATCTCCCTAGCACTCGGCCGAATTGTGAAGTGAAAGAAATTAAATTCAATACTCCTAGAGTCTAGGCTATTGAAACAGCTTTCTGGTCTCAGTTCCTGACTTTCTCAACTCTTGTTTTGTTCTCCAAAAGTTGATTCTAAAATGCAAATCTGATTATATTATGCTCCTGCTTAAAAACTTTCATGGCTCCCCATTATCTGCCAAGCATGGCGCACAAGATCGTTTCTGATCTTGCTCTGCCAAAGCCTTCCCACCTCATCCTTCATAACACCCACAGGTAAGGGTTGTCAGATTCTGTAAATAAAAATACAGGATGCCCAGTTACATTTAAATTTCAGATAAGCAACATTTTTTGGTATAAATGTGTCCCCAATATTGCATGGAACATACTTACACTAAAAGGCTTTCATTATTTATCTGAATTCCAAATTTAAATAAGCATCCTCCATTTTATCTGGCAACTCTACTCATGCTAGTCTGATTGATTAACTTGCCATTCCCCACTAGTCTCTTCATGTCTTTGTAAGTGCTTGATAACCTCTCCATTCTGCCCCCTCATCCACATGGTGTGTTTCTGTTTCTTCTTCAAAAGCCAGTCATGGGCTTCTGGAAGCCTGCAGGTGTGAGCATGGAATCCCACGTGCTGGAGATGGACCTGGCTATCTGTGTGCTTTGTTTAATATCTGGGCTTCTGCCCCAGTTCCTGTTCATCCTTCCCTTTCTCCCTCCTGGAACTGGAGTTCTGCCCTGAACCCTAGTTAATTTGGCTGGGACCCACACACAGTTCTTTACCCTTGCCAACTTTCTCCCTGAGGCTTGTGGGGATAGATCCTTTCTCCCAGCTGCTGGTTGGGCTCCTGACCTAAACTGCACGGATCACTGAAACCTGCCTCAGATGCCACTGCCTTCCTGTCTTACTTACTAGAAAAGATAGACAAGATACTCAAATGAGATCAAGTTTGTGAGTGTGGTTTGTAAACTATAAAGCCTCCGCGATGGCAATTTAGTTTTTAGAGACTAATTTCAAGCTCTTCACCTAGTCATGTGTATGAAAGCCCCTCTTTAAGGTGCTCTGGATTTCCCTTGTTTCTGCTCATGCTTAGTGATATATGATGCTGAGAATGATGGGGATATTTTTTCCAAAGTTCCTCTAATTTGGATTCGTGTGTTGAACTACACTGGCTATTTTATTAGGAATGGATTTAGACTGGTGGCTTTAATTTTTTAAATTTTAATTTTATGATCCAGGACACACTTCTTCACAACTCCAACCAGAGTCTCATGAACTATGTCATGCCCTGAGTATGTGTAATGAACTCTGATATTTTCTATTTGATTTCACCTTTTAAAAATTGGGCAACCCACCAAGTTAATTTCATAATCTGATAATGGATTGTGACTTGCATTTTGCTAAACACTGATCTGCACTATCCACTTGCTATTTCTGTATTAACCAACTGACCAGCACAGTTGTGAAAAGTCTACCTCATTTGGTGCTGTCTCCAGTAGGAACCACCTTGTCCACAAAAGGAGTTGAGGCCACCTCACTGAAGTAAGTCACAGTTGTTCCTGCTGATAACATCAGCAAGCCAAGTACTGCAGCCAGACTTTCTAAGCTGCCTGAGGTTAGTATATATAATTCCTGGCGAGGCCATTTACAGAGATGGAGAGCTGCAAAATCATCACACCTGGCAACTACATTTATCTTAGCATAGAGGGATATTGTTTGGGAGCAATTCTTAGACTTTTTTCTTTTAAGATTTTATTTATTTATTTGAGAGAGAGAGAGAGGTGGAAGAGCAGAGGGGGAAGGAGTGAGAATCTCAAGCAGACTCTGCACTGAGCACGGAGCCCAATGCAGGGCTGGAGCCCACAACTGCAAGATTATGACCTGAGCCAAACCCAGAGTCAGAAGCTTAACTGACTGCACCACCCACACGCCCCATCTTTCTCAGAATTTTAAAATTATTCCTGGTTAGGTTAAAGAGACTTTTAGGTTTCTGAGGTTTCACATTAATTTCAGATACAAAACATAAATGAAGACTCTCTCATTCACTGCTATGATTTTGTTTTACTCTCTTCTCCCTGAATGGTGAGCAGGTTCATCTAATATTTAGACTGCTTGAAGAAGCTGGGCAACAGTAGATTCCAAAGACAGTCAGGGAAATATATGGAAAGGAAATATGGCTCAAATGGAGTGGAAAGAAGACTAATTATCTAAATAATTTTTATGATACAGGTGGTCAACCCAGCTGCTATAATTCAGGATCTTCACACACACACACACACACACACACACACACACACACACACTCCCTACATTCCTCTCTCACTCAGAGCTGCTTCATTCATTTTTCTTTATGGTAGGGTTTTAATTGCATTTGTTTTCTTGGCCTTGAAAAGACCAGTTTCAGAACAATGGTGGCACAAAATCTGGACTGGAGAGAATTTAAACGAGAACAGGAGAAAAGGAATTAGAGGCAGCTAATACAGTATAGACAATTGTTCTGCTACAAAAGATTACAGAGAAATAAGATGGTAACCAAATGAGGGAAATACAGTCAAGGGGAGATTTTTATTTGTTTGTCTTTAATATGCTTGA
Organism: Zalophus californianus; assembly: GCF_009762305.2. NCBI lineage: Eukaryota > Metazoa > Chordata > Mammalia > Carnivora > Otariidae > Zalophus > Zalophus californianus. Next base: position 53,387,444 of record NC_045598.1, read on the forward strand.
AATGATTTGTTTGTCTACCAATGGAGATGATCCAGTAGAGGAAAAATTCATGATGTAGAATAGAGTGGGAGGGTTTGCTGGCTTGGTGTTCCTAAGTCTACAAGAGGATGGCATCTCATGCACTAGTGCATGAGGTTTTATATGGGAGCCCTGAGAGTGCATCCTGACTGATAGCAGATAAGGCAGGGTCTAAGGGGATACACCCATATGGACATGTAGATGTGGTAAGAATCCGTGGAAATTGTCTTCTGACTGTTCAGTTTTCTCAATGAGGTAAGTAGCACAGTCATCAACTGGGAGTGAGAATGGGGGAGAGGAGAGAAAAGCAGAAAGTGACTGTAGTAATGTAGAATGTAGGAAAGTGACTGGATGAAGCAGATGTGGGACGTTAGCTGGGAAACGGCAAGGGCCTTCTTAAGTTCCTGGTGACAAGTTTGAGGTGAGACCAGTCTAGGTGGACAGTTGGATTTTTAACAGTGTTGTGATTTTGCCAACCAGTGTGAGAAATTAATGTGATTAAGGAAGTTGAGGGAGTGATTATATTTACTGACTCTGAATTTTAATCTGAGCAAAGAGGGAATAGACAGCCTCAAGGGACAAAGTACACTAAAAAAAAAAAAAAAGTGCCTAAAATGCTCCTCCTTCTCATCTTTGCAAGACTGGCTCCCTCTTGTGGTCCAGTCATTTTCTAATATCATGGTTTTAACTCTCTCCTGAGTACTTAAGGTACTTTCCTTTTACTTTGCCTGTCTATCCATCCCTCCTCAATTTCACAACTACTAGAAGATAAGCTCTGGGAGGACAAGGACCTTGTCCATATTGTTCACTATTTTATAGACACAGCACTTATCTGAACAGGAAAACTCCAAAAGGTATTTGATAGAAGAATGATAGAGACTACGGTATGATTTGTAAGGTCTTTTCCATCCTAATCATGCTCTTCTTTACGTGCTCCTGGGAAATACAGTCAAGATTTTCTCGGTTTTCTCCTAACCTCCTCCAAGAGAAAGAAAATCTGTCCACCAGGGTTAGAGCTGCTTGCTAAACCATCCATGTCAGGTCTTCAGAGGGTATGGAAAGGAAAGTTCAAGGACAATTTTACCAGAGTTATACAGGCACCAGATATTTCTAAGGTGAGCCAGAAAGGGTGCTATGAAGTCACAATAGCTTTCTGTTTTGTTTAAAACATCCTTATTGAGGTTTAATTTAGATACCATAAAAATCACCCATCTTAAGTGTACACTTCATTGAATTTTAGTGAGTTTATACAATTAGGCAGCCATCACCACAATTCAGTTTTAGAGCACTTTCATGACCACAAAAAGTTCCCTTGTGCCTGTTTGCAATCCATCTCTGCTCCCACCCCAGCCCTAGGCAACCACCGATCTGTCTACAATTTTGCCTTTTCTAAAATTTTCATATAAATGGAATCATATAATATGTAGCCTTTTGTGCCTGCCTCGTTCCATTTAGTATAATGCTTTCATTGTGAATAATATTCCCCTCTATAGACATACAACATTTTGTCTATCAATTTACCAGTTAAAAGATGCTGTTTGCAGTTTGGGGACTATTATGAATAATACTGCAGTGAATATTTGTGTACAGGTTTTTGTGTGGACATACATTTTCATTTCTTTTGGCTAGATACCTAGGAGTTGGGTTGCTAAGTCAATTGATAAGGGTATGTTTGGATTTTTAAAAAGTGCTGAAGTTTTGCCAAAGTGGCTGTCTCATTTTATGTTCCCACTAGCAATGAATGTGTTTCTCCGCATCTTCACAAACACTCGGTTAGTCTTTTTTGTTTTATCCGTTCTAGTAGGTGTGGTGTGGTACATCATTTTGGTTTTAACTTGCATTTCTCTGATAACTAATGATGTTAAATATCTTTTCACGTACCCACCTGCCATTTATATATCTTCTTTGGTGAGGTGATTATTCAAATATTTTGTTCATTTCTTATTGGGTTGTTTGTCCTCTTGCTGCTGAATTATAAGAGTTCTTTATATATTCTGGATTCAAGTCCTTTATCAGATATATGTTTTGCAAATATTTCCATTTTCTTGTGTCTTTTGAAGAGCAAAAATTTGCATTTTGATAAAGCCCAATTGGTTGGATTTTGTCTTTGATTGTTTTTATTTGTGTTATATATAAAGAACTCTTTGCCTAATTCAAGGCTGTGAAGATTTCATCCTGTGTTTTCTTTTAAGTCGTTATGTATGGTGTAAGGTAAAGGTTGAGTTTCATTTTTTTACAGATGTTTGTCTGATGGTCCCAGCATCTATTGTTGAAAGAACTATCCTTTCCCATTTATTTACTTGGCATCTTTCTCAAAAATCAATTGACCATATACATGAAGATCTGTTCCTAGATTCTCCATTCTCTTCCATCCACCTAAATGTTTATTGTTTCTTCATTATCATAGCTTTGTAGTAAGTTTCAGAACCAAATAAAGTCCTCTGACTTTGTATTTCTTTTTCAAAATTGTCTTACTATTCTAGGTTCTTTGCACTTTTATATAAATTTTAGAAACAGCTTTTCAGCATCCACCAAAAAAAAAAAAAAAACCTACTGGGATTTTGATAGGTATTACATTGAATCTATATAGCAATTTGGGAAAATTGCCATCTTACCAATATTGAATTTCCAACTCATGGATTTTATATATCTCCCCATTTTTATGTCCTCTTTAATTTCACTTAGCAATGGTGTGTAGTTTTCAATACACAGATTTGTGCTTCTCTTGTTAAATTTATCTCTAGGTACTATATTCCTGTAGTGCTATTATAAATGGAATTAATTCATTTTAAAATTGCTTACTGGTAGTTTATAGAAATATAATTGGTTTCTGTATATTGATCTTGTGTCCTACAACTTTGTTAAACACACTTTTTAGTTCTAGTTTTTTTGTAGATTCTTTGCAATTAAAAAAACTTTTAGCCATGTTGAAGTATAATAAAGAAAAATTTAATATATTTTGTTACTTAATATTAATTAAACAATATTTAGTAAATTAACAAATAAGTTAATTAAAATCAACTCTAATATTTAAAATATACAATGTGATGATTTGATATACATATACATTATGAAAGAATTCCTGCCAATGAGTTAACTAACACACCCATCACCTTGCATAAATATACCTTTTTTCTTCCTTTTTTTTGGTAAGAACACTTCAGTTTTATTGTCTCAGCACATTTCAATTATACATTACAATATTTTCAATAGTAGTCACCATGCTATAAATTAAATCCTCACCCCTTGTTCCTCTTATAACTGAAAGTTCGTACCCCTTTATCAGCATCTCCCTAATTTCCCCCATCCTCTAGCCCTGGAACCGCCATTGTGCCCTCTGTTTCACATTTTATTTTAAAGTTCCAGATATAAATGATACCATGCATTATTTGTCTTTCTCTGCCTGGTTTATTTCACTTAGCCTAATGCTCTCCAGTTTCATCCATGTTATCACAAAGCAGGACTTCCTCCCTTTTTAAGGTGGAGTAATATTCCACTTTGTGTGTGTGTGTGTATGTGTGTATATCTCACATTTTCTTTTTTTCTTTTTTAAAGATTTTATTTATTTATTTGACAGAGAGAGAGAGCACAAGCAGGGGGAGCCGCAGGAAGAGGGAGGCAGAGGGAGAAGGAGAAGCAGGCTCTCCGCTGAGCAAGGAGCCCAATGTGGGGCTCGATCCAAGGACCCTGGGATCTTGACCTGAGCCAAAGGCAGACGCTTAACCGACTGAGCCACCCAGGCACCCCTATCTCACATTTTCTTTATCCAGTCATCATTGACAAACAGGTTGTTTCCATGTCTTAGCTATTGTGAATAATGCTGCAGTGAACATGGGAGTAGAAATCTCTCTTTGAAATAGAGATTTTCTTGTCTCTGGATATGGTGGTTCTATTTTTAATTTCTTGAGGCAAGAAATTAAATTTTTTTTAAAGATTTTATTTATTTATTTGAGAGAGAGAGAATGAGAGATAGCGCGAGAGGGAAGAGGGTCAGAGGGAGAAGTGGACTCCCTGCTGAGCAGGGAGCCCGATGCGGGACTCGATCCCAGGACTCCAGGATCATGACGCGAGCTGAAGGCAGTCGCTTAACCAACTGAGCCACCCAGGCACCCCGAGGCAAGAAATTAAATTATACAGTTGTATAATGTACTGTTTTCCATAATGGCTATACCAGTTTACATTCCCACTAACAGTGTACAAAAGTTCCTTTTGTAACTTTTTATATACATGATCATGTTGCTTGAGGATCACAATAGCTCTTAAATTCTTTGCTCACTGCATCTCAGTCAACCCTCTCACTTCCTCTAACACCCAACACCATAGTCCTAAAATACCCTTACTCTTGATAATGTCACACATTCCTCCGATGAGGGTAGGGTAGAGTGTCCTTAAATTCCTTCTCAAGACCAGAATGTTGTCCTAACAGTTGTGTTGCCCCTCATCTGTAGTAATATTCCACATTCATGCACTCTACAAAGATAAACCTGTCGCAAGAACTAAGTGCTTGTGTTCACGAATCTAGGATTCTTTTCCCCTTTGCTCATGTGATTTGCCTATATCTTCGCTCCAACTGTTGACCAAACCCCCTACTGGTGTCCCTAATCTTCTTCCCAGATATGATAATACATTTAACCAGATTAAAGTAAAGCCTCTCTAGTGATGCTGTCTTTGTCTGCCCTGATCTATTAGTTATTTTGTAGTAACTCTGAAAGGGTGTTCTTATTTTTAATTTCCAAATGCTGTGTGTGTGTGCACACGCACAGGGGTGGGAATGGATACCTAGTGGTAGCTTTTGGCTATCATCCATTACTCAAGCCACACTTTCAGTCACCTAAACTCTACACAATTCTTTTACGTGTATCACTATTTATTCATTTTGCCTCTGATTGATCTATTTTTTGGACCTGTTTAGGACTTGATTAATTCTCTCACAGTTACATCTTGTTAGATTGAGGTCATTATTGCAGACCACTGAGATCTTTTTGCATCCGGATTTTTCTGCCATCCGGTATAACTTACCCCACCACATTCATGCTTTCCCGTATTTGGGCAGTAGATCACGGTCTTTATCCGAGTAAATTTTGAATGAAAAGGTCAGAGTGGGGACAGTTCACTGTGGCCTTGGAGCTCTTCCCCCTACTTTCTTGCAGTCAGCAATTAGCACTCTTTAGGAATGGTTGCTCAACTAGTTACGTGGTGATTAATCTGTGCTTCCTTTTCCTCTGCTATAAAATGAGGATAATTTTAGTACCCAACTCATAGGACTATTGCAAGGATCAAATGATTAAACACTTGCAATATGCTTAGAACAGTGCCCACATAGTATATATGCTCAAGAAGGTGAGCCATTCTCCTTGCAGAGGCCAGGGTTTTATAGTCAACAGCTTGGTCTTTATCTTCATCTTGTCATTTCCTAGCTGTGCATCCCTAGACATTATTTAACTTCTCTGAAGCTCAATTTCCTCATCGTAAAATAGTTGTGAGAACTGTGCCTTTTTTATAAAGCTGAAGGATTAATGAAGTAACATAGAGTGTTTAATGCAGTGCATGACACTCAATAAATATTTGTTGCAATGTTTCTTATTGACATTCATCTTAGACAATCTCCCTCTAACCTCCTACCAAGATGTCTCTAAAAGCTTGAAGACACTCAGACACATTATGTCTATAGCATTCCCCTGATCAAACTATTTGGAAATTAAGTGACTAGTTTACAGAGTATGGCTCATTTAAATCGTCTTTTAAAACCCCTCTAAATGAAAAAAAAAATTGAAAAAAAAAGAAAAAAGAAAAAAACCCTCTAAAATTCTTTATTTCTTTATTTTAAATTCCATTAATTAACATACGGTGTATTATTAGTTTCAGAGGTGGAGTTCAGTGATTCATCAGTCTTATATAATACCCAGTGCTCATTATGTCACATGCCCTCCTTAATGCTCAATCCCATGACCCTGAGATCATGACCTGAGCTGAAATCAAGAGCAGACACTTAACTGACTAAGCCACCCAGGTGCCCTGCCCCCCCCCCCTTTTTTTAAATTTTGGGCACATTACCTATCTTTATGGACTCTCAGGATTTCTTTTCCAAAATGTAGGTAATAATTACCAAAAGGATTGTTCCAAAGATTAGATGATGAGTATAAAGCACAGAGTACAGTGCCTGGCACATGGTAGATGCTCAGTAAGTGTTAGTTCCTTTCCTTTTCATTCTCGGTGGTGATCCATTAAAAAATATGAATGGAATAGGGGAAAAAAAAGTATTTTTTTAACTTGGTTCTGGTTTGACTTGGCTCCTTTAAAAAATACAAAGAGAGTGTTTTATCTTATTTTATTTTTTTTTTAAGATTTCTTTATTTATTCATTCGAGACACAGAGATACAGAGAGAGAGAGAACATGAGCAGGGGGAGAAGCAGAGGGAGGGATAGAAGCAGGCTCCCTGCTGAGCAGGAATCCCAATGCGGGGCTCCATCCCAGGACCCTGGGATCATGACCTGAGCGGAAGGCAGACGCTTAACCATCTGAGCCACTCAGGTGCCCCGAGAGTGTTTTATTTTGTTTTTTAATGGAAATGCCATGGTGGAATTTTCAGTCATGGAAGGTGAGGCCCTTGTTGGGGAAGATTTTAAAAAATACTGGCGCCTACATTCTGTCCCCAGAAACTCTGATTAATTAGACCAGGATGTAGCCTAGGCATGAGGATTTTTAAAGTATAAATTAATGCCATAAATTGCACAGATCTTAGGTGTACTGTTCAATCAGTTTTGACAATTGTTTATCTTCTTTTTTTTTTAAGATTTTATTTATTTATTTGACAGAGAGAGACACAGCGAGAGAGGGAACACAAGCAGGGGGAGGGAGAAGCAGGCTTCCCGTGGAGCAGGGAGCCCGATGCGGGGCTTGATGTGGGGCTCGGTCCCAGGACCCTGGGATCATGACCTGAGCTGAAGGCAGACGCTTAACGGCTGAGCCACCCAGGCGCCCCTGTTTATCCTCTTTTAACCACCATCCTAATTAAGATGGAGAACTTGCCCATTACCCAGAAAGTGTCCCTTTCTTGTCACTTTGTCCCACCTCCACCCTAGGTAACAGATATTCTGATTTCTGTCAGCATAGATTAGTTCTGTTTTTGAATTTCACATGGAAATTTGCAAATGGAATCAAACAGTATGTACTCATCTGTGTCTTGCTCAATATAATATTTTTGAGATTCATCAATGTCCATATGTATATCAGTAGTTCTTCTTCTTCTCATTATGTTTCAATGTACAAAAATACCATAATTGGCTTAACCATTCTCCTCTGGACTGACATTTGGTTTGTTTACAGGTTTCACTGTTAGGAATAAAGATGCTATGAATGTTCTTGCACAAGTCTTCTGTGGACATACATTTTCTCTCTCTCGGGTATGCTTAGAACTGGAATTCCTGGGGTTTAGTGTGCGTATATTTCTTTACAGTAAACTGCCAGACAGTTTATCAAACGGACTGTACCATCATATACTCCCACTAGCAACGTATGCAAGTTCTAGGTGCTCTGCATCATTGCTAACACTTGCTATTTTGTCATCCCTTTAAAATTTAGCCATTCTGGTTGCTTTGAAATGGCATCCCATGTTTGTTGTTGTTATTGTCGTTAATTTTATTGATTTATTTTAAGTAATCTCTACACCCAACATGGAGCTTGAACTCACCACCCTGAGATCAAGAGTCACATGGCCTACTGACTGAGCCAGCCAGGCACCTCCCCTGGTTTGATTTTTTTTTTAATTTAAATTCAATTAGCCAACACATAGACCATCATTAGTTTCAGATGTAGAGTTCAGTCTTTCATCAGTTGCATATAACACCCAGTGCTCATCACAACATGTGCCCTCCTTAATGCCCATCACCCAGCTACCCCATCCCCCCACCCACCTCCCCTCCAGCAACACTCAGTTTCTTTCCCATAGCCAAGAGTCTCTCATGGTTTGTCTCCCTCTCTGATTTCTTCCTATTCCGTTTTTCCCTCCCTCCCCTGGTTTCTTATGTTCCTCATATGGGTGAAACCATATGATAATTGCCTTTTTCTGATTGACTTATTTCACCCAGCATAATACCCTCCAGTTCCATCCACATCAGTGTAAATGGTAAGATTTCATCCTTTCTGATGGCTGAGTAATATTCTATTGTGTATATATATCACATCTTCTTTGGTTTTGTGTTTCCCTGATGAATGATGAGGTAGCCAAAGAAATTTACAGGGTATTTACATGAACACCTATGGATACTGTTTCATGTGCTTACTAGAGATTGGTATGTCCTCTTTTTTGAAATGTCTATTTTGAAGTCAAGTCTTCTCCATTTTTATTTTTACTTATTTTTTCCCCCACAAATCATCAGCACTTATTTCCTGGGTCCTAGGTGTCACTTATCTTGCTGGAAAGGACTGAAAGTTGATCAGACAGTTTTGAGCACAAAACCCCTTCCCTAGAAGTGGGTCTGTGGAGCTGCATGAGGAAAATGCAGAGCTGCATAGATGGTCAGGTTAGTTTACAATGCCTTCCAAAAAAAAAAAAAAAATCAGTTCCCTCCCTCTCTGCTGATAAAAGGTTTAAAGTTTTTAAAAAGGTTAGAAGTGTGTTTTTGTTTTGTTTTGTTTTGTTTTGTTTTGTTTTTTAAAGGGGGATACAAGTTTTTGACCCAGAAGGTTGGGCTTAGGGAGAAGTCAGGGCAGAGCTGGGATGTGGTTCCTGCCCAGGCCACTGGGGGAGGCGCATTCTTGTGGAGGCTGTTCACCCAGGTGCCCTCTGAATCAATAACATCCTGCAGCTACAGGGTCTTGAAAGTGTACCCAGGGCAAGGTGAGGAGGTGGTGGGCGAGTGGAGCCTGAGGGTCCAGTTGGAGAGCTTTCCCAGGGTAGGGGACCACACGGGCCTCTGGGGGTGCCTTTTCACTCTGGCCTGGCCTGCCTGGGACAGGGGCTTGGAGAAGAGGCTGCTGGACCGGTGCCAGGGCTCCCTGACCAGGTGGGGACAGCAGGTCTCTTTAATAACCCTCCGTGGGCATGGTCAGACTCAAGACGAGGGGGCCCCATCGTTGCCCTCGGGCTGGTTGCTAGCTTCCCTGTCTGGGGTGCCTACCTCTGCCTGTCCTTCTGCCCCCTCGAGTGCCAGCTGACCCATGTCTTTGGCCAGCTTCCTCATGCTCACAGGCTCAGAGTCTGCCTGGATGTCAGGGACTGTGTTTCCTGTCACAGGAAATGAAGATGGAATAGGAGGACTTGACCCCCACCATGCATGTTGCATTGCTCTTCTGGCCTGGTTTAGTTTCTTTTTCTTACTTGCATCTCTTCAGATTTTCCACTGTTGACTAATCAGTGTGGAAATTCTGGAAGGCTTAGTGGTCCTGAAGCAACCTGACTTGGGCAGGTATTTGGTGGTTGGGGTGGGGGATAGGGTGAAGGGCTCAAGCAGGAATTAGGAAAGCTTGAGTAATTCTCCTTCCTCTGCCATCAACCCTTTCTGTGGCCTTGGGTAAACCATTTCACTTTGAGCCTTTTTTCCATTTCTTTCGGAGAGATTTAGTAAGTGAAGTCTTCACTCTCATTTCTGGGCTGGTTCTTTTCTCCACTTTTAAAAAAAACTGGTTGCCTTTTATTGTTGATTTAGAGGAATTCTTTAGTTGACTTAGGCTGCCCTTTACCTGCTTTGGTTATTCTTATACAGTCAGGAAGTGTTGGTACTGCTACGAAGAGTGAAGGGGAAAAAGAATATGGGGATGCAGGGATGCAAAGGGTCAGAAGGGACAACAACCGCTGAGGCTTGATGGTGTGCAGGATGGACAAGAGGAATCAAGCAAGTGTCAGGGAGGCCAAGTGAGCTATAGAAGGAGACTTCCAGCCATCCTCTTAGGCAGAGCAAGCCCCCAGAAGTCTCAGGGAGGTGCTGGACTTCTCACACAGGCCTGAGAACAGGGACCCAGATTTTTTACAAGTGGATATCTATATTCACAGTAGGTGATACATAACAGATAATATATAAAACTATAATGTATAATATAATATGCAAATGTACATAAAATGCCAGGAGCTCTGGCATACATAGATACTTCTGTGTCAAAGATACAATTCAGGCCCTTTCATAAGTGATTCAGACACCTAATACGTGGCTCAACTTCTACCTTGCTGTGAACTCCCCAAGTGTGGCAACAAATCCTTCTAGAGTTTTTTAGAACAGAGCTCTAAAATCCAACTGTGATGCTACAGAATATTGGCTTCTCTGTGGTGTTCTTTGTTCTTCTCTCAGCAGTCTCTTGCTGTGGTTTCTTAGGTTACAGGTACAAATTAGTGAGCTAAGGCCTTAATGTATGGGTAGATGCTTATTATTGTTATTGGCTTTAATATGACTATGGCTTAAGTCTTATTATTTCTGGACCTCAGTCATTACTGTCATCATTAGATCTGCTGCTTATCAGTCATTCCAGGGCCAAAACCAGCAAAACACCAGCAACTGGAACACTATGGACAATATAATCAACTCTGTTATTCAGGAACTCATTAATTCAAATCCCCAACTTAGAATTTATCAGAATTCCCCAACTGGATGTGCATTCAAGTTTAAATTTGTTGTGTCAGAAGTAGAAGACTTTGCAAAGCAAAATAATAAACAAGAACAAGATTGCAGGAGGATGTTCACCCAACTAAAGAAAACAGTAGGATGAGAACATTGGGAACTCATTAGAAGTTTCTATTTACTTAAACAATTAGAAGCATGCATGTATACACAAAGATATCACACTGTATTTTGCTGGCTTATTTTCCTCTCTGTCTTCCTCATTACACAGGGCTTTGCTGAGGGAGAGGAACAATGTTCCTGCACAGAGTAGGCGCTTAGCCTCTGTTAGTTAGCTAACTGAGTAGGTCTTTCCATGCTGCATGGAGGGCTTAGGTGTTAGTCATACCCATGGGTTCGTTACCTGTGTGTGTGTGTGTGTGTGTGTGTGTGTGTGTGTGTGTGTGTGTAAAACTCTGTCAGTAAGGTCCACTGAACCAGAGTTACTGGTGCAAGAGGTTTGCTGGGGATAATGCCTGTAGAAGACACAAGGAGGGAAGAGCAGGCTTGTGCTAGGAGAGGCTCAGGCCATGATTTAGATCTGAGAAAGTCTGGGACAACCTACAGGGAATCTTTGGAACAAAGATTGCCCATTAGAAGAGTCCCCCATTGGGCAAAAACAGTGAGGCCCTAGTACCCCCACCCTGCTTAGTTGTTGGCTGAGGTTGCTGAAAAGAGAACATGTGCACACATTGTTATGGGCCATATTATATCCTCCCAAATCTATTGAAGCCCTAGCCCCTAGTATCTCAGAATGTGACTATAATTGGAAATAAGGCCTTGAAAGAAGTGATTAAGTTAAAATAGGCCAACAGAGTGGGCTATAATCCAATCTGACTTGTGTCCTCATTAGAAGAGGAAATTTGGATGCACCAAGAGATAGCAAGGGCCTGCACAAAGGCGGGACCGTATGAGGACCCAGCCAGAAGGCAGCCATCTGCAAGCCAAGGAGAGAAGCCTCAGAGAAACCAGCCCCGCTGACACCTTTGATCTTGGGCTTCCAGCCTCCAGAACTGTGAGAAAATACATTTCTGTTGTTTAAGCCCACCGGTCTGTGGTATTTTGTTACAGCAGCCCTAGCAGACTAATCGGGTCCTGTTGCTTTGCAGGAGTTTCCATTTTGGTGGAGGAGACAAAGAAGGCAACAAACAACAAAGGGGAGTTCAGGGAACATTGGGCACGCAGAGGTGGGACATCCGACTCCCACGGAAGAGGACGGCGTCAGGAAAGAACGCCCAGGGGCGCCTGGGTGGCCCAGTCGGTTAACGGTCTGATTCTCGACCTCAGCTCAGGTCTTGATCTTAGGGGCATGAGTTCAAGACCCGCGTTGGGCTCCGCGGTGGATGTGCAGCCTACTTAAAAGAAGAACGCCTTGAAGCAGTGTCATGGGAGGAGTCCTGAGAGTTGAGTAGGGAGGAACTAGGAGGACAGAGACAGAGCGGAGGACTAGCTCGCCGGCAGGCGCGGAGACGGGAGAGAACATGGCGCCCACCGTGGGCGAGGCATCTGAAAAGCAGTGATGGAGAAAGCGGAAGTGCTGTTGTGTGGCTCTGACACAAGCACACCAGGGGCTACAGGAAGGAGAGGTTAGTCACGACAAGTGATAATATTTTGTATAGCCCTTTACAGTCTGACAAAACACCTTCTTGTGCCTTATCTGTCAGTGTCAGCAGGAGGGTTGAACCATTCCATACACGAGGCAAATGAGGGTCGAGAAGCTACATGGTTTGTCCGCAGCCTTACAGGAAGTTAGTGTCTAACGCTCAGGGCCTTTCCTGCCCAATTCTGCGTGGGATCGAGTGTCGGGGGCTGTGTTTCTTTGCCTCTGACCTTGCTCAGAGCTGCACAGGGGGCAGTATGGGGGCAGGAGTGGCTTAGGTTTGGTGGGTCCTACTGGACAGGAAGGACCTGGAGGAATAGAGCCCCACGCATAACAAGACCACAACATCCTAAACACAGCACCTCCTGGAAAAGAGTTCAGGCCTCTGCGGAAGTGCTTATCTCCTCACCCATTCTGTCCCTGATTACAGGGTGCTACAGGTCTTTAGCTGTCAAATGGAGACAGAGTAATACGCCTCCACAACCAGCACTGGGGCCCTCCCTGCCTCTCATGCAGGACACCTCCTAATTCCAGGAACCCTATCCAGGGATGGACATTGCGCCCCCTTCTGGAGCTGTGCAACATTGCAGGGGTATCCTCTTTGGGTTGATGCCTCAGAAAAGTGAAAGAAAAATTTAAAAATGCAAGGTGTCTTATGTAAGTAAGAGAGTCTATCAGTTTGGGATGGATTGTGCTTAAGACCTGGAGAAGGGGAGAAAGGAAAGTTTCAAGCAGACCTTCTCTCTCCCTCCTCACTGTACCCCTGTAGCAGATGCTGAAGGTCCCCCCATATCCCTGGGCCTTAATTGTTTCCTTGGTCTCTGGCCTGAAGAGAACTCTCAGTGCCCAGGTCTCTTTGCTAGAGGGCATTCTCTAGATGCCAGTGACCATATGCCCTCAACTGCTGTAGGCTGGAACTACCAGGGAGTTAGTGCCCCCTGGGCACAGCTCTCAAACATTGTTTAATGGAACTTGGTGGATCAGTACCCCTTCCTCTCTTGTGAGGGTAACTACATTGCTTCCCAGAATTCTCCAGTCAAATTAAGCTCTGGCTGTCTATAGTGGTGACTTGCTTAATATCACAACTTTTTTTTGGTATCTGTTCCTTCCTGATCTCACTTCTCCACTCCTCTACCAGTGTTTCCCAGAATCACCTCCCAAATACACCATTCACAGTCAGATTCTTGTCTCATGGTTTGCCTCTGGAGAAACCCAAACTACAGCAACCTTCCCTGTCCAGTGGTTTTGGGGTGTGTGTGTGTGTGTGTGTGTGTGTTGTTTCATTTTGTTTTGGTTTTTTGCCGCTTTGAACATTATGCATAAGGATGGGGAGGAGAAAAGAGAAAGATGCAGAAATATAATTCATTCACTCATGCATTCATACATTTTTCACTCAGTAAATACTTATTGTCTATTTCATGCCGAGCACCGTGCTGGGGGGCAGTGAGAAATCTCATTTCCTAGGGCTTTCAGAAACCATCCATCACTCAAATCCCAGCTCACACAGCCCTGCCAGCACTGTTATAACAGGAGGCGGTGCCTAGAGGAGGTGTGGCCTCAAAAGGGGAGGAGGAGAAGACAGAAGTTCTGGGAATGTAGGGGAGGGGAACGACAAGAGTAAATAAAGGCCAGTGGGTGGGAAGGAAATTCACCTGTGCAGGGGCAAAGTCTCTGGGTATGTAAGTCACCTTGTGAACACCTGATTCTTGGGGGCATCTACTGTCAGGGCTGAAAATGGCCTCAGAGGTCAGGGGTCAATCTCCTTTCCTTTACTCCTCTGGAAGCCTAGAACCGAAGACAAGACAAAATGATTTCCTCAACTCTTTATGCTGTGAGTGTTCTTTCTGTTGAGGGAAATAAGTCTAGATCAGTGTTTCTTAAAGTTTTATTCATTATTGCCCAGAAACCTTTTTAGAATTTTTTCTTAATTACTTCTCTCGAGTGAAATCTTAATACCGCAGATACATTGTATATCAGTTATGTACTGTGGATCTGTTTGTGTGCTATAGACATAAAAAGAGGAAGATTTTTTTTCAATCCCCAACAAAGAACCAATATTTGCTCCCTTGGGGGCGATATTGCCCTTGTTGAGAATGCATGGGACAGAGAGGGCAAATGTGGACAGGTTGCTGAGGCTGTGAAGCTCCTGGATTTGGTGCAGTAAGCAACAGGGAGCCATAATAGCTTCTTGAGCAGAGGGATGCAGTGAGGAAAGAGGTGGAGAGCCTACCCCACATAATAGTGTCCATCAAGTACCCTGTCCTAGGTGCTGTCCCAGCACTGTCAATGTCGTTAAGAAAAAGGCCAACATGGCTTTCCTATGTCCTTATAGACAATTTTAAGTATGTGTACAAACAATTATTATTACAGCTATAATATGCCACAACCAGTTTAATTTTTTGCTTTAATTAAACAAACATTTATATAGTGCTTGTTATGTTCCAGATGCTATGCTAAGCATTGTATAAATATTAGCTCATTTAATCTTATGAGAGAGGTATGGTTATTACACCCATTTTACAGATGGGAAAACTGAGGCACAAAACATGTCTTGCCTGAAGGCACATGGGCTTGTAATGGTAGAGCTGAGATTCCAACCCAGGCAGTCTGGCTCCAGAGTCAGTGTTCTAAACCACTATACAATGATTTGTAAAATATAACCTATTTGGGCAAGGTGTAACCATAATTCAGTCTACACCCAGTGCGGGGTGCCCATATAGATTCATGGACCTCTTGCAATAACTCTAAGGGAGCCAAGGACTGCAAGTTGGAAACTGGTGAGCTAGAAGATTTGTAATGTCTGTTTGACTCTAAAGTTCATAATCCTGGTAGAATTTTTAAAAGGGAGTGGGAGTTAAGGCCTCTCAAATTTAGCTCACCTAACCAGAACAAACCAGCCGACCTCAGGCTCCCTTCTCAGCAATGAGCAGAAGAGGCACCCTACTCTGTGCTATCTACAGAAGAAATGTAACACAGGGGCTGTGACTCAGTCATGTATATGAGTCTCTAGTGAAGAACATATGTGCCCTTGGACTTGAAACTGGAGAGGCAATGAAACCAAAAATATATGCTCATGTTTTACTATTTGGCCACACTTGAACTTTATCCTCTCCACCCTTTTGACTGTTACCAATAAATGAGATAGATTTTTTTTTAAATGATAATTTTAGCTCACAGAGGACTCAGATACCTGCTATAATTCATAATTTTCCCCTTTGATTAAAAAAATCTGTTTTTTTAATTTTAAACCAAAACCAATTTTCTCTGTGTGATCTTATCCTACTGCTCTAGAAGGGAGTCCAAGATGATGAACAACGAACTAACTCCAGAAGAAATTCGTCTCCAAACCTATCTTCCTGTTGTTGTCCTGTCCATATATTTATTGAGCACCTACTATATGCCAGGCACTATGGTAGGTGCTGGAAATATAGAGGTCAACAAGTCATAGCTCCTGTGCTTATGGAACTCACAGATGAGTAGGGGAGACAGATATGTACAGAAATCATGGCAATGTAGGGGATATATTAATATACATACCACATGCTCCATGATCTTATTGGCCTGCAGACTTTTGCACATGCTGTTCCAAGACTGGGGCTGTATCTCCTTGGCATTTTGGCAGGCTGATTCCTGTGGGATAGAGCATAGAGCACCTGATAAGGGGTTATCAGAGAAGGCTTCCTGGAGGAGGAATGTGTAGGCTGAGACTTAAAGGGTTAGTGCAGCTTGGATGTCAATGCTGATCTCCTTGGCTGAGTGGGGTGCCCCCCCACTTTGTGCTCCCTAGCTTCCTGTCCAAACTGTTATCCTAGCAAGAAGTAAATGTTTGTGACTGCTGAACAAATAGCATGCATCATTATCTTGTAATTGTCTATGAACTAGCTACCTTCTCCACAAGACTGGAGCTCTCCGAGGGAAAGGAATGTGTGGGGTTGATTTGTCTTTTTATCTTCATCAGGAAGGAGAGTATCTTGCCATAATAAGTCCTCACTGTGCTTGCAGATTCAAGGATGGATGGAGGCATGGGTGGGTGGAGGCATGGATGGATGGATGGGTGGGTGGCTGGGTAGACAGAAGCCAGGAGAAAGTAAATAACAGTGCGCAGATGCAAGTAAGTGGACAAGTTGGATAGAACGATGAGTGGCACTTGCAGAGAGGTGACGACTTTGCGTTGAAGCCCAACGAATAATCTAGTGAAGTGCTTTTCAAACTGCAGTGCACTCAGGAATCACCCAGCAATCCTGTTATGGGCCTCTGTGGTGCAGCCTGGGAAGGAAGATGAAGGGAGAGGGCCTGGAAGACACATAGGACTGTCTTTGAAGAATGGGAAACCCAGGTTTTTATGGAGACTCAAGGAAGCTTGAAGCAATGGACATGGCAGAGATGAGTGAACGGCAGGCAGAGAAGAGAACTAATGTTTCTTAAATATTTAGGTATCTCTATTTATATCCTAATCTATATCCACACCGGTGTCTACCCATCACGCTACATCATATCCTCTCAACAGCTCTGAAGAGGTGCAGAAAATAGAGATCCTTTTTCCTTCCGTCCTTCCGGCCTTCCTTCCCTCTTTCCTTCTGTCCCTCCCTCCTTCCTTTTTTTTTTTTTTTTTAAGTTGGTTAGTTCACTATGGTAGCATTCTTTCAATGTGGCATAGGTTACAGGTTCTATCTCTGTTGAAAGCCACACAGAAAAATATGGTTTTGGCATCTCAATTTATGCCTTTGATCACAGAGAAAGAGAAACATAAATCGTAAGTACTTGAAAATGAATAAAATATATTGAACTAAAAAAAAAAAGAATAAGATGGAGATTCAGAAAGCTAGGGTTACTTGTCCCAGGTCTCACAACTAGTGACAGCTGGGACTCCAGCAAGGGGTAAGCAGGGCGTGAAGACCCAAATAGATAGACGGAGGTTCAGAGAAGAGCTCTCAGTCGCAGTGAGGAATTCAAGTATAAATGAGAAATTTGGAGTCCTCATGCATTTGTAGAGGCTGGGTCAGTAGATCAGGATTCTGGAAGGCTGGAATCTGAGGGTGGGCTGCAGCAGGGTCCCAAGGCTCCTAGCTGATTCAGGGAGGAGCCCAATCCCATAAAGCGAAGGCCGAAGATAGAGGAGTCCCTTCTGTCCTCTCCAGGTGATACCCACGGGAGAAGAAGCCCACGATGAAGAGTAAGGAAGGCTGGTGAAGACAGGAAGAGGGAGTAGAGGAATATTTTATTCAGAAAAAAATTAGAATAGAATTTATTTAGAATATTTTAGAAACGAAGACAGGGACTTACTTAAATTTTAACAGATTTTCTGTCTCTTGCAGTAATAAAATCTTGACATACATAGATTCTTTTTTTTCTGAACGACTCAATACAAAGGCTCTCCCCAACTCCATCCATTTATTGAATGTTAGAGACTACCTGTTCCATCTCCTAGGACTATGACTTTCGACTAAGAAATGTCTAAAATAAAAATCTGTCTGTTTTAGGAATGGGATTGATTTACTTAATTTGCCATTAACAGTATTATTCCAGCCCATTACTTTATGACTCATTTAGTCCCTTCATCAGAAAAACTAGAGACCTCTTTAACACTCTATGTTTTATACAGAGCTCTGTACAAACTAGGGATGAATGGGAACGCTCCAAGTAAACGTAAAAATAAACCGTATTGTCAAAAGTCAAAATGGCAGCGTTGAGAGTGTGACCCATGGGCAGGAGCTCCCCAGGTAGGATAGAGAATATGACAAGTCAGTGGATGAAGAGAGAGCAGGATCCTGGAAGACTGGTGGCTGAAGAGATCACAGGGATTGTGATGGGCATAGTCCCCTATGAGCAGAAGCTACTACAGGGGCCCAAGGGTTGGTAGATGGTAGCAACAAGGAGGGTGGTGGGCTGCATGGTCTGATGATACAAGACCCACCGCTGGGGCTTGTAAGGGTCCTGGAAGTGTCTCCTAAGAGAAGAGACTTTCGCTAAGAAGTTTACAATACGGACCTGGTGACCCACCATTAGGATAGTTACATTTGTTTTATTTAAGCTTATGTGACTCAGGCATTGTTCTGGATACTTTTACCAATACGAAGCCATTTCATCCTCGGAGGGAAGTATTGTTACTATCCCCATTTTACAGATAAGGAAGCTTAGATGTACAGAGAGCTTAGATCACTGCCTAAACCTTAAGAAACATGTAGTTCAGTTGAGACATGAAGGCCCAGAGAGTTGAAAATATTTGTGTAAAGCCGAAGAGAAGCAGGAAGGGTTTAGAAAGGCTGTAGCCTGAGTCTCAGCCCAGTCCTTTTTAAACAGAACATCTTGCGCCTTGCTCAAGTGTACGATTTGAGAAACAAGAGGGTCATTTTCTGACGTCTTCTCTGGTCCTTTGTGCCTCCACTAAACCTGGCCCGCACCATCTGCGCACCCACCCCACTGTCCTGCAAAGACTTGTTCTTGTCTTCCCTGCTGGACTGCGAGCTGCCGCTGGGCAGTGATCATGTCTTCCTCTTTTCTCTATGGGCAGTGGCTGAGCGCCGCATCTGTTACATGCTAAGTGTTCTATAATGTTTATTGAATAAGGGAATGGATTAAATGCTCAAAACCCACCCTCGTTCTTTCCTGACTGCTGGTGCTTTGGATTTATCTTTCTGATGCTGTGGAAGCCTGCTCTGGAGGCATCACCTGCACTACCGGATGGCTGGCTGTCTCATCAAAGTTTCATGACCACTGGCTGTGTGTTGCTGGTTCCGGGCCTGGCGCTGTGCCAGGGAGATATCTGGCTCAGTGGTCTTCTGCAGAGCAGCCTTGATCTTCTCCAGTTATTTTAGTTCCTGGGTCTTGTTTTCTTCATATAAGCACCAGGAGTTTCATAGATTCTTCTTTGTCACGGATTTTCAGATGGAATGCAATATCCTTGTGTGGTTAAGCTGCATATATAGTGTAAGGACTTAAGATAGAAATGTATTTTGAGTAAATTAACAATTTATCAAGCATTTGTTGTGTGCTATATACTTTGCATCCCTCATCTCATTTAATCCTCACAAATCTTCCATGAGCTCAGGGGGGAGACTGCTTCTCCCTCTCCCCCTGCTGCTCCCCCTGCCTGTGTTCTCTCTTTCTTTGTGTCAAATAAATAAATAAATAAAATCTTAAAAAAAAAAACCTTCTGTGAAAGAGGTGTTGTTATCCCCATTTTCCAGAGGCTGAAAATGGAGGTTCAGAGGGGCTAAGTGATTGATCAAAGGTGATGCAGCCAGTAAATCTTTCCTAGGGATGTCATGAGGATTATATGAAATGACAGAACACATTTTGCACTTGGTCTAATAATGGCCACACATGGCACTTCTCTAGAACCTTTGCATTTTAGGGAGCAACACCTACAAACTTAAGACCAGGGGGGAAAAAAAAAGCAAAGAAAGAAAGAAAGGAGAGGAGGAAAGAGAGAAAAGATTTCTCACGGTGTACATCAAGGCCAGGACCCAGGGAGCATGCTCCTGTTATGAGCAGCAAGGGCCCCAAGATCTCCCTGAATAAATAGGGCTCTGCCTGTAGGAAATGTGATCTGATTTTTCCTCTTCCTCTGCCATGGAAAAACCCCACTCCCACCATGAGCAACTCCTTTGGGGAAGAGCCAAGAGGCAATCAGGCAGCCTTTTCTCTACTTTTATCCTTCCCTGAGAGCACCGAGTTCTGATGGACCATTCCGGAGTCTGGGCTTCCCCAGCCCTCCAGGCTGTTACTCCACAGGTTGGTCAATTTAAGGGAAGATTATGCAGTCCGGCCTGAGGGTGTTAGCCTCTGGGTCTCCCTTCTTTTTCCAGGTCTATTGCTGTAACAAGTGAACCCAGGGAGCCTCTCAGAGGAGTGAAAGGATTTCTCCTTATTAGAATGGTTTTTAGACTGAAAGCATCAGGTGAAGACTTTTATCCTTTCAAGTGTGTGTGTGTGTGTGTGTGTGTGTGTGTGTGTGCACTTTTAAATTGGGGATTTTACTTTGAAGTACAAATGTAATGCTAGCTTGAGGCAACAAACCAAACAGTACCATTGTGTGACACAGTCAACAATATTCTCTTCTACTTAATCTGCCACCCCCCACCCTAACAAATGTGAACATTTCTCTATATCTTTTTATATCTTTTCACAACCTTATCTCTGTGTGTGTGTTTAAATATATCTAGTACACATACACCAGATATAGGTACACATATATATATTTTCACATATTTAGAGATTTTTGTCATACTCTTTTTTAAAAGATTTTACTTTTTATTTATTTATTTTTAAGATTTTATTGATTTGACAGAGAGAGCACAAGCAGAGGGAGAGAGAGGGAGAAGCAGGCTCCCTGCTGAGCAAGGAGCCCAATGTGGGACTCGATCCCAGGACCCTGGGATCATGACCCAGGCCGAAGGCAGCTGCTTAACCGACTGAGCCACCCAGGTGTCCCTAAAGATTTTATTTATTTATTTGACAGAGAGAGACAAAGTGAGAGAGGGAACACAAGCAGGGGGAGTGGGAGAGGGAGAAGCAGGCTTCCCGCTGAGCAGGACCCTGGGATCGTGACCCGAGCCGAAGACAGATGCTTAATAGACTGAACCACCCAGGTGCCCCTTGTCATGCTCTTTTGACATGAAACTGTATAAACTCATAAACTAACTTGCTGTTTTTCACCTATATTTCATTAACATTTCTCTGGGTAAATATATCTATATTTAACTGATTATTTTTATGCATAATATCCATAGTTTAGGATATGCCATATTTTATTTCCATATTCCCCTATAATACGTATCCAAGCGGTTTCTGGTGTTTTCGTCTTTTTCCCCTTCAAATAATATTGCATAAAAGTGTCACATATCGATGTTCTCATTTATTCATACTTTTTGTTCAGTAGAAGATATTTCTAAAAGTTGAATTTCTGGGTTCACCTGGGGATTTTAGATATTGCCAAAGAGAAAGAATCCGTGCCTAGCAAAACACATAGCCCTTTGGTGATAGCTTTTTCCTCTTTGTTGGAAAAGAGGCCTGGAAAAATAATGTTCTTTTCTCTTCCTTCCCCAAACCATTATTCTCCGGCAGTAGAATGGGCAGGGATAATATATCCTTTGTAATTCAGCAAGGAATAAGAATTACCAGTTTGCTGGGTTATTAGAGGATACAAGAGAGGCCCAAATGAAACAAACACATATTCCTCCAGTGCGTCTTTTCTTCCCCCTCACCCCTTCGTGAGAAGGCAGGTAACAGGGAAGAGATGCACAGAAGGACGAAGCGGGCATTGCTGGGCTTTAATAGGCAAATAATTAAATGATGGCACATCTAACACCATTGGCTTACAGGCTCTGAATATATCTTCCTTCTCTTTGTAGAACAGAGAAAAGAGGGAGCAAAATGAATGAGATGAATCACAACATAAGTCTTCTTTCATTATTAATTTTCAGTTTCCTCATCCTAGAGACTAATCAGAGTTCAAGTTTGGAAGGGGCCCTAGGACATCTGGTCTATTTTCGCCATTGTGTCCGGCCTCCTCCTCCTCCTCGTTCCTGCATTCTTCCTTAACACACTTGCATTTGGTTATTTCTTTCTGCCCTCTTTGCCTTCAAGAGAACATTTATTGTAAGATCCCAAGGTAGACTCTGGGGACAAAGAGGAAAGACACAGATCCTGGCTTCAAAGAGCTTACAAATAAGGGGAAGAAAAATCAGTAGACTTCAAATTACAAGGGAGGGGGCCCTGGGTGGCTCAGTCGGTTAAGCCTCTGACTCTTGATTTCAGCTCCAGTCATGATCTCAAGGTTGTGAGATCGAGCCCCCCGTCGGGCTCCATGCTGGGCATGAAACCTATTTAAGATTGTCTCTCTCTTGGGGCGCCTGGGTGGCTCAGTCGGTTAAGCATCTGCCTTCAGCTCAGTCATGATCCCATAGTCCCAGAATCGAGCCCCACATCGGGCTCCCTGCTCAGCAGAGAGGCTGCTTCTCCCTCTCTCTCTGCCTGCTGCAGAGCTCTGCCTACTTGTGCTCTCTATCTCTCTGTCAAATAAATAAATAAAATCCTAAAAAAAAAAAAAAGGATTGTCTCTCTTGGGGCACCTGGGTGGCTCAGTCGGTTAAGCATCTGCCTTCAGCTCAGGTTCTGATCCCAGGGTCCTGGGATCAAGCCCCACATCGGGCTCCCTGCTCAGCAGAGAGCCTGCTTCTCCCTCTCTCTCTGCCTGCCGCTCTGCCTACTTGTGCTCTCTATCTCTCTGTCAAATAAATAAATAAAATCTTAAAAAATTTTTTTCTTTCTCTTCTCCTGCTCCTCTCCTCCTCTTCTCTCTTTCTCCCTCTCTAAAATAAATAAAATAACATAAAACAAAATAAATAAAATTACAAGGGAATGACCAAGATGCATGCAAGTATTAAGGCAACATGAAACACAGAGAACGAACACCTGACATAGCTGCAGCTGGGGGTATGGGTAGTGAGAAGAGGTTGGTAAGTTTAAGCTGTGACTTTAAGACT
The DNA here is from genome assembly GCF_009762305.2 of Zalophus californianus. Taxonomy (NCBI): domain Eukaryota; kingdom Metazoa; phylum Chordata; class Mammalia; order Carnivora; family Otariidae; genus Zalophus; species Zalophus californianus. Next base: position 53,410,139 of record NC_045598.1, read on the forward strand.
GACTAGAATTTTGCCAGCATTGACCATACAGAATGTGAAGCATATACAAAGGCATAGAGATTGGTGAGACCATGACAGATTAAAGTTGTGATTGTGATTTAGAGTAGCAGAAATATACTATGCACGCGTGGAGTAATGGACTATGAGGTTGGGGAGGTAGGGAGGGCCTAATCTTGAAGGACCGTATGTTCCTGGCTAAGAAGTGTGGGTTTTATTCTAATGGAAATGAGGAGAATTTTAAGTGTAGAAGTGACAAGACTGGATATACATTTCATAAAGATCATTCTACAGCCAGTGCAGAAAATAAGGTCAGGGATTAAGAGAGTGGAAGCAAGGGGACCATTTGGGGAGCTGGCAAGCGGGTAAGAAATGGCAAGAAATGGGGGAGGATCTGCATTCGGCAGTGGCACTGGGCATGGAGAGCTTGATAGTAGATAGAATAGACTGGTCCTATGACTCTTCAAAAATGGAGGGAAAGGAAGTAGGACAAATTTTGGAGACATTTAGGTTTCTGGCTGAGGCAACTAGGTGGATGGCACTTCCCACCAATTTAGTTAGGGAATACTATACAAGAAGATTCTTTAAGTGGAAAGGTGATGAGCTCATCTGTGGACATACTGAGTTTGAGGTTCCTAGGATATATCCTGGTAGAGGTGTGCATAACGGTTGGATACATGAGTCCAGAGTTCAGAAAAGAAGTATGGGTTAGAAATATGAACCTTGGCTTCATCAACATGTGAGTGGTTGCTAAAGCCAAAATCAGGGCTGAAATCCCTTAATGAAAGAATAGAGAGTGACTTGAAAAGCAGATCAGAGATAAAGCCGTAGGAAAATAATGCCCCTGTTTAAGAATTAGGTGCCATTTGCTATAACAGGATGAAACTGGAGGGCATTATACTAAGTGAAATAAGCCAGACAGAAAAAGATAAATAATGTATGGTATCACTTATATGTGGAATCTTAAAAAAAAAAAAGGCAGATTTCATAGAAACAAAGAATAGAATGGTGGTTGCCAGAGGCTAGGCGGAGGGGGAAATGGGATGATGTGGGTCAAAGGGTACAAATTTTCAGTTATAAGAAGAATAAGTGGGGCGCCTGGGTGGCTCAGTTATTAGGCGTCTGCCTTGGGCTCAGGTCATGGTGCAAGGGTCCTGGGATCGAGCCCTGCATCGGGCTCCCTGCTCCGCGGGAAGCCTGCTTCTCCCTTTAAGATTTAATAAAGTCTTAAAAAGAAGAAGAAGAAGTTCTGAGTATCGAACGTACAGCATGGTAACTATAGTTAATAATACTTGAAAGTTGCCAAGAGTAGACTTTAAGGATTCTTACCACAAAAAAAGTTAACTATGTGAGGTGATGATTGTATTAATTATCTTGATCTTGGTAATCACTTTATACATTTTATTTATTATTATTATTTTTTTAAAGATTTTATTTATTTATTTGACAGAGAGAGACACAGCGAGAGAGGGAACACAAGCAGGGGGAGGGGGAGAGGGAGAAGCAGGCTTCCTGCGGAGCAGGGAGCCCGATGTGGGGCTCGATCCCAGGACCCGGGGATCATGACCTGAGCCGAAGGCAGACGCTTAACGACTGAGCCACCCAGGCGCCCCACACTTTATACATTTTAAATATATATAACTATATTTGTCAGCTATTCCTCAATAAAGTTGAAAAAAAGAATTAGGTAGAGGATGAGGAGCTGAAGAACAAAAGTGAGGTGGGACGGGCAGAAAAAAAGCAGGAAACACTAGAGGAGAATGACATGGTAAAAACAATAGAGAGAATTTTCAAGATGGTGGAAGTAGTCAACAGCTGGGAAATATTGTAAGTTAATACAGATTAAGTGGCCTTTGGTTGGATTAAAGGAGTCCATTCTCCCTTCTCATTTGGCTATTTGCCTTAAGATCTTTGTACTTGCTGTTCCCTCTTCTTAAATTCCTCTTACCCGCCCCCCCAGATAGTTGCATGTCTTACACCCTAATTTTGGTCAAATCTCTGCTCAAATGCCATCTTCTCAAAGAGGACTTCCTTGACCACTTTATGTGAAATAGCTCCCCAATCTCTTTCTAGCCCTTTATCCAGGAGAATTTCTCATCATGGTGCCTATCTCCACTTGACATTGTATTTTTTATTTAATTGTCTGTCATCCCTACTAGAATGGAAAGTCTAAGTACAGGGATTTTGTTTTGTTTATGGCTGCATTCCCAGTGTCTGGCACAGAGCAGGCCTTCAACAGATATGGTTCGGAGAGCTGAGGGACTGAATGGTTGTCTTGATAAGAATTTCAGTGGGTGGTTGGGCAGAAGTCAGACTGTAATAGGCGAAGGCATGAATGACAGATAAGGAAAAGGAACCATGGAGTGAACACAATTCTTTCTAGAAGGGAAGGAGAGAGAGCTCAAGATATGAAAGACTTGAGCTGGCATAAATAATGAGAATGGGAAAATGGTAATGAGAGAGAAGTGGAACATACAAAAGAGGAGATTGTGAGAGGATGAGATTCAGAGCAGTGGTGGACCAGTTCATTTTGTGTGGGTGGAGGGACTTCTCTTCCAGCAAGAAGAGGAAGAATGATACAAAGGTGAGTGTGGGAGACATGGGTAGTTCTGGAATTTCCTATTCAAATGGCGACCATTTATTGATCACTTATATGTCAGGCACTTTGCTGCCATCTTATTTAACCCAAACTACAGCTATGCAAGATTGCCATTTTACCTTCCAGAAAACTGGGGGTGAGGAATCAGTTTATGCAGTCAGTAAGTATGTTGCAGAGATGTGACTCAAATTGCAGTCTTCTTCTTCTTCTTCTTTAAGATTTTAGTTAGGTAGGGCACCTGGGTGGCTCAGTTGGTTAAGCATCTGCCTTCAGCTTAGGTCACGATCCCAGGGTCCTGGGATCAAGTCCCTCATTGGTCTCCCTGCTTCTCTCTCTCCCTCTGCCTCTCTCCCCTGCTCCTGCTCTCTCTCTCATCCTCTCTTTCTTTTCTTAAAAAAAAAAAAAAGATTTTATTTATTTGAGAGAAAGAGAGAGAGAGAGAGAGAGAGTGTGCATGAGTGGGGGGAGGGGCAAAGGAAGAGGGAGAAGCAGGCTCCCCACTGAGCTGGGAACCCGATGTGGAACTTGATCCCAGGACTCTGGGATCATGACCTGAGCTGAAGGCAGATGCTTAACCGACTGAGCCCCCCAGGCGCCCCTCAAACGGCAGTCTTCTGGTTAAGATTTTATTTCATGTTCACCATGCCTTTGGTAAACCTTTCCAAAGTTAACTACCATCACTCCAGAGTCGTCTTCTTTATTCCCTTCTCACCCATTGGGACATCTGCCTTTTTGTCCTGAGATTTTTTTTTTTTTTATCTAGTTTTGACTGTGTCCCTACTTTTTTTCATTCTTGTGGACACCATCTTTATGTTCAGACCTCAATTCTTCCTTCTGAATCTGCATTTGCACTAATTCCCCCAAGGTGTGGTCCTCCCCACTGGATGGATCTAGTTCCAGCTTCCAACTCCTCACTGCTCTGAATAAATTAGATTATTTTTGAAAATAATAATAGCTTGATTTTATAGTGTGTCTACTTTATGCACTAAACCTCTATTATTTCTAATCAGGACAACTCCAGGTAGAGTATAGAGAGACAATGATCTTCCAACTGGGGTATGTGTACCCTACAAATCAGAAAGACTTCCAAGGGGGACATAGGCACGTATAGTTTTAAAGAAATCAATTTTCAGATCCTGAGCTTCCACATGCTGGTCTCAAATTAATCTGCCTGAGAAAGTGACCTGGAAAAGGTACACGTCCTCTTTTCCCATACCGCTTTTCTCAGTCAGTCCTCTTCCCACTTCAAGAAAATAAAGGTGTGCATCCAACTCATCTCAAATTTTTTGGTGCATTACTCTCAGAATATTTGTAAAAATATCCAAACAAAGAGGCAATTCAAAATATTGGTGATAGTACTGGGAACTGAATGACTCTAATGACTGGATATCAATTCCTTTTTCCAGTCAGATGGCTTCTGATTTTTTGTTTTTAAGAAAACTGAAGGAAAACCTAATCAAGTTGATAGTTAATAGATCACTAAAATTATTTTTGATGACATGTAACTGTGTGTTTTGACATACCACTCAGAAGTAGTTCAAAGAACTGAGTGACACTGCTATAAGAAAGTGTCCTTTCCCATCTACTTAATTATATAAACAGGTTTCTCAGTCTTACTTCCATAAAAACAAAAAAATAGGAATAGGATTGAAATGCAATCTTCTCCATTCTAACAGTAGTTTATACTGATCCATGGATTCATGAACTAATTGAAAAAGCAAAAAAAAAAAAAAAGAAAGAAAGAAAGACGAAAACAGAACACAAAAACAAAACAAGCAGTTCATTGAAAAATGGAGTTCCAAGAAAATTTGCTTTTAATATGTAATAATTATTTATCACAATTTCAATATATGTATTTTTAAAAGAGGTATGTGCAAGGATGATCAACAGATGACTTTCATGCATAAAACAAATCACAGTAGAAAACAATTTTGAGAAAGAAATGAAAGAGAAATAGGAGTCCAAAAAGAAAAGGTAAAAGTTCCATCCATTACAGACCTGTTCATGTGTTTTTAAAGTAGATAACATAGATATACACTCAGTTTTAATTTTAAATTCCACTGGATACATCTTAAAAAGTGATGCAGGTCTTTTTTTCAGTCCCAGATCGAACCCAGATTGAAGTGATTAGATGCTCGTCTGGTCTCAAAATGGAGGTAAAACCTCTACCTGCTGGCCCCCAGCCAGACTCCAGTTGCCACCGGAGCACAAGGAACCAGAGCAGCTGTGAAAACTCTCTGTTGGTGGTATGAAGTTTGAAACTACAGCTGATAGTTTGAGAGAACATTTAGAGTGATGAGGCACACACATTGTGTGATGAGATATGCAACCAAAATGTTCAGGGCTCTGGTTTTGTGACTCACTCTTCTCTTAAAGAGATGAATGCTACAGTATCTAGACCAGGTTGATGGGCAAGTAGTGGAGCCAAAGAGATTGTTTTTAGAGAGGACTCCCTAGAGGCTGGTGCCCATCTAACGGTGATGAAAAATTTGTATTGGTGGTATGAAAGAAGATACGGAAGACTATAATTTGAGGGACTACTTTGAAAAGTTTGGTAAGATTGAAACCACAGAAGTTATGGAAGACAAGCAGAGTGGAAGGAAAGGAGGATTTGCTTTTGCAATTTTTGATTATATAGTTGATAAAATTGTTGTTCATAAAGATTACATTATACATGGGCCTAATTGTGAGGTGAAGACTCACATGCCCTCCATGAAGACTCAAGCAGTTCCCATGACTTTTCTAGTCACTGAAAAAGTCTCTTTCGAAATAACAAGTGCAGTCCGCTGGATCACAAGGAGGTCATGGGGGAGATCTGGCAACTTTATGTGTCATGGGGAACGTCTGCCATGGTGGAGGGCAATTTGCCCCTGGTGGTAACTTCCGTGGAAGAGGGGTCTATGGTGCTGGAGGTGATGGTAGCAGAGGTAATTATGGATGGCATAGAGGTGGATATAGTGGATTTGGAGGTGAGGGTGGCAATGATGGCAGATGGGGTCCTGGTTATAGTAGCCGAGGGGGTGATGAACCAGGTTGTGCAAACCAAGGTCAAGGATACGGTGGCAGTGGTGGAGGATATAATGGCCATGGTGAAGGAGAAAATTTTGGCAGCGATAACCATGGGGGTGGTGGGAACTATAATGGTTTTGGAAATTACAGTGGACAACAGCTATTAAAGTGTGGGCCAGCAAAGGGGGGCAGTTGGTGAGGAAGCTCAAGCAGTCGCCAGGGTGGTGGTTATGGATATGGTGGTAGGAGTGGTGCATATGGTAGTAAGGTTCTAAAAACTCTGCCGAAAAGGGCTACAGTGCTTAGCAAGAGAAAGGATGAGGAGCTGTCAGGAAAGTTCCAGGTTACTTTGAGTCAGTTGTCCCAGATGCTTTAGGGGAACTACAAAAATCTGCCATGAAAGGAAGGATGACCACCCATAGCCAGAAGTTACTTAGATAGGAAACTTAAACTTAATAGCAGCTTAAATAAGAAGCTTTTTATTGGGTCGGTCATAGCCACAGTTTGCAAAAAAGTACAATTAATGATTAACATGCTATCAGTCAATTAGATGTATCTTCCTGAGTTTTTTTTTATATGTCGTAGATTTTCCTATTTTTTAAATTGCATCATGCATAGTGCCCTTACTTGTAAATTGTGCTAATCATAGAGGAATAAAAAATTAAGGAATTTTTAAGTAACCTCTCCCCAAAGATGATGCCATCTGTTTAAGATGTCAGTATTTATAATACCTGGGAAATTATAGCCTTTGCAATTACTTAAACTAAAAATAAAAAGTTCTAGCTGTCGACATAAAAGTTACAAGGTGAGCAAACACTTTGAAAGACCACAGGTAGAGAGGAAAGACTGCGGGCTTTGGGAATGTCAGGTGTGTGTCCTTGGGCAAGTGACTTTCTCTCTCTTAGTTCGGTTTCCTCCTCTGTGCAGGCTGTCAATAAAATGGATTTAATAATTAATCATTTATTAATATTTATAATATTAACTAATAATCCCAGGGAGGATTAAGCCAGATAAGACACATAAAAGAGCCTGACACATGGCAGGTAGGTACTCAATAAAGATTACTTCTCTGTTCCTCACATCAGTGCTGCAAGAAGGTATTGATTGATTCATTCAAAAGTTATTTTTAGCACCCATGGATCAGTTACTATTCTAGGACCTGGAGATACAGGGTGAATAAGGCAAACAAGAGCTCTAGGACATGGATAAGAGTGAGCTCTCGGAGCCAGATGGTCTGGATTTGAATCTGACCTTTGCTAGCTGTCTGATCATTGACAACTTACTTAATGTGTCTCTGTTTCATGATCTGTAAAACAGGGATAATAGTACCTTGAAGGGCCCACGTATTGAATTGTAAAGGAGTTAGGAATGTGCCTGGCACATGGTAAGCCCTCAGTAAATGTTAGCTAGTAATGTCATTCTTCATGAAGCTCGGGGTCTGATGTGGAGAAGGGGGGGAGAATGTCTGTATTTTGCAGGTAAAACACTGAGGTTCAGAAAGGTTAAGTAAACCATCTAAGTCAAATAGACAGTCGGGGTGGAGGTGAGACTTCGTCCTCTGTTCCATTTGACTTCAAAGCCTACACAATTTCTGTCAAGCCTGGCGGACTCTTTCATGATGTGTCTTCTCTAGGACATTCCCTGCTACAAAATTCTACTGGTGGGGGAAGGAATTTGAGTTTCCAATTAGAGGACTTAGAAAAATCCAAGAACATAAGTTATAAGCCTCCCAAGCCCTTCATTATTTTGGGTCCATTGGCTGCAAAGCCTAGCTTCAGTCCCTTTGGGTAAAAAAGAGCATCCCTCAATCCATCCAACAAGTCATCTGGAAGGAACTCAGAAGGAGACTCAGGAAACACATTGCATAGAGGTGGTGATGGTCTTATATTCAATATAATATCAGCAGGCCGTTTGTTTGGTTTACATTTTGAAATGGTGCCACGTTCCAGACACTTTCCTGCATGATGAGGATACCAGGTCAAATACAACAGTTTCTGACCCTTCAGTTAGTGGAGTCCCACACAGGAAACCAGAAACCCTAGCACAAGGTGCGATGAGGAGGAGGAGAAAAACCAGCAGTAGGACTGCTCAGAAGGAAGCCATTAACTGACTAGAAGGGCCAGGTGAGAATACGCCTGGGGCCTGGGCCGGGTTCTGGAAGTCTGAGAGGGAAAAGTCTGGAACACACTGTTCAGGAAGGATTCTGTGGTGAGGCGAGAGGGTGGAGCTCCGTGAGGGCAGGGACTTCCCTTATCCACTCTGATGCCTAAAAAGGTGCCCGACACTTAGCGGTACTCATTAATTACTTGTTGGCTAACTGAATGCTAAAATCCTGTTATCTACTCCGAGAGATTCTGACTCAGTTGATCTGGGAAAGGCCCGTGCCCTGGTAGGTTTCAAAAAAGCCTCAGCTGGGGCGCCTGTGTGGCTCAGTTGGTTAAGCATCTGACCCTTGGTTTCCACGCAGGTCATGACCTCAGGGTTGTGGGATGGAGCCCCGCATTGGGCTCTGCACTCAGGGTGGGGTCGGCTTGTCCCTTTCCCTCTCTTCCTCCTCCTTTCTCTCTCTAAAAAACAAACAAACAAAAACCCAAAACAAAAACTCTTCACAAGATTCTAATGTGCTTCCAGGTTTGGTACCACCGTACTAAATGAATGACCTGATGAGAAAATGTATAGTTTTCTGTGGGTCAGAAGCCATACTCTTTGAAAGCAGCTTGGATGAAGGTGCTATGGTACTTTCCTGTTTTATAGAAGGGAGAAATGTAGGCTGCCAAAGATTAAAAAAAAAAAAGCCTTGGCAGGTATGGTAAAATTAATAGTAGAATCTAGGTGATGGGTATGTAGGTGGGTATAAAACTTTTTTTTCAATTTAGATACATTTCAATTTTTTTCTTAATAAAATGTTGAAAAAAATTCACTTGAGCCAGAGATAAAGCATGCTAATTGAGGCTCAATGAGAAATTGTTAGAAACCTGAGCGTCGTTAGTCCAGCATTCTATGAGGAGGCAGAGAAGAGAAGCCGAGGCCTTGCAGGTAGTAAAGGAAATGGTGCCGGGTGGGTGTGTTGGTCTTCTTGGCTGAAACAGAAGCAGAGGGCTCTGCTGGAAGAGCCCAGGATGTCGGTTCAATTGGGTTCAAGTGACCTTGGGTAATTGGTGTGATGTCTCTACACCTTAGATTCCTCATTGTTAAATAAGTCACATGAACAGCGATTTTAAGTACCAAACTCACAGAGCTGTTGTGAGGATCAAATGGTATAAATGGTATAAATCAAATGGTTTTCAAAGGCAGATACAGAGACTTTCCAAGAGATATGGTGGCTGAGATAATTTTAAGGGAACCAGTTTCTGGATCTTGATTTCCTTATGTGATTCTGCTAGAAGGGATTTCTCTGAGGAAATGCTGAGTGTTGAGGTGTTACGCTAGTTTTCCTTTCTCAACTCCCTTTCATAATCCTCCTTAACTCCTTTGATGAACTAAAAAGATACACTTGCCCCATCTTACATACCTCATACTGGGTGTAATCCCCCCCGCCCCGGCCCCCACGAGAACTTTCAAAGTACTGGGGTAGGCTAGACTCTTCTAATCCAGTGTGCTCCCAAAGCAGGGCTCGTGTTTTTCCTTGACTTAGCCACATCCTATGAAGAATGAAAGGTGGCATTTGGGGTGGACTCTTTTGGCCCCTGTTGGGATGTTTTGAATCTAATTCCACTGCAGAATAAGTAGGGCATGATGACAATTTTCACTTTAACCACCTAAGCCTTTCCATCCTCTGACGACTGTCAAAGAATCTACCACTTCTGACTGAGAGTCTTGTGAGAACAAACAAACAAAAGAAGGGGGCATGTTGATAAAAAAAAAAAAGTATCAAACCGAATGGCACTTTATTTCATTCAGGAACAAATTCTCAACAAGGTTCTTCTCTCTCACTCTTTGAATTCAGAAATGAGCTGGTTGTCATGGGGATGTGTCTTAACATGTTTATTTGAATAGAAAACATGTAGTTAGATCTTTTGTGACAGAGAAAAAATCTGATTTGGCCGGTTGGTTTGACAGTGAAGGGTGACTTTGCTAGTTAGATGATAGATGGGTATTTTCCATAAATCGAATGAGCTAAAAATACTGCACCAAGGTTTTTGAATAAAATATATATAAATCACATGATTTAAGACAGAAGAATTCCTTGTCAAAATTTTTATTACTCAAGGTATTTTGAAATTAATAGTATCTTCATCTTCTAATCCTTTCTGTACATGTCAGGTTAATTAAAATGCCTCTAGATGGAAAAGTAATAGGTATGATTTTAATAATCATTTGATAATTCTTGAGAAAGCCTTTTTGATAGACTTCAGAAATCCAGAAAGTGAATGGGTGTCATGTCCGGGATAACACTTTTGCAAGTCAGGTGCTTTCTAATTCTTTGCTTACAACAGAATTGAGGGAAAAATCAAGTTTCAACTAACAGGTGACTAAAAAATGCATTTTAATGATAGATCACTCTGTGGTTTTTGGAATATAACTTGGAAGGAGTTCAAATAAATGAAAGATGTTGCTGCAGCAAAACTCCTTCAATTCTCATCCTCCGATTTTTGTGAACAAGTTTTCTCAATGCTTAACATCTATAAAAATGGAAAACAAGCGAAATTAAGGCTGAATACCACTTCAGTCTAGCAATAATATTTATATGAACTACTTTTTTAAATTATAGCTCATCTTAGTAAAAGAGACATTTATAATAAAATTTTTATTTCGCAATTTTGATCAAAATTATTAGTGGTATATGACTAATTATAATGATAACTTAATTCCTATAATTTAGTTCTTTATTTTTTTAAAGATTTTATTATAATCGAGTTCTTTAAAAAAGAGTTTGAAATCACAGGAAATTATCAAAATTAAATTCCATCTGTATATTTTTTGTTGCCAAATATATTACGGTAATCGAGAAAAGACTTCCAAAAATGAAAATATATCACCTTACAATAAAATGGAGGGAAAGTGGGATGGGGATGTTGGTTCAAGGTGCAAAAGAACTGATGTAAAAATTTGACTGAGTAGAAGAGCTTGTTCATGGAATTTTCAAGAGGATGATGGTGGTTACTGATTTGCTATGGTATTTAAATTCCAATATACTTAAAAGAATGATATGTTTTATTTTAAAATTTCAGTATTTTTATAATATGGCTGGAAATGACACCCCTTACCGCTTCTGCATTTATGATGTACAATTTTAATAGTCGGTGTCAAAGTGTATTAGGATTACATGTTTCAAATTTATTTTAGGAGATATTGGGGCACAAAGGTTCAAGGGCCCTTGATATATGTGAAAAGAATCCCTCACCCCTCACCCGTTCCTCTTCCTCCTGTTTCCTGGCCTGGTGGGGGGGGTGCCACTTTCCCTTGGTCATAAAAGCCAGAAACCTGAGTAGCATCCTTACTTTTCTCTCTTCCCTTACATCTGAACAATTTATGCTATTTCTTAGATAATTCTCAGACTCATCTCTTCTATCTCCCCTGCCACTGTCTCTCCTAGAATATTGTTAACATCTTCTTAATTAGTTTGCCTGACATTAGACTCAATCCATTCTACCAGGGTGTCTGCAAGCAGGACAAATTTATCTTACTAAAATTCAAAATCAATTATGTCACTCTTGTATAACTCAGCGGCTTTCCATTCCCTTAAAATAAAATGTAACTCCTTAGGGCCATATGGAAATCTTCTGTGATCTGACTCCTGCCACCTTTCTTGCCTTTTCTATCCTTACGCCTTCATTCCCTAACCTGTAGTGATTCTGGGTCTTCTCCCTCTATATCTCATACCCTTGATGTCATCCTCTTTGCCTAGGATACTTGTGTGCTTTTGTTCTCTTAGATGGTGCATCCTCCAAACCTAACCTCAAGAATTATAAGCCTCAGGGCACCTGGGTGGCTCAGGTGGCTAAGCATCTGACTTCAGCTCAGGTTATAATCTCAGGGTCCTGGGGTCGAGCCCCACCTCAGGCCCCACGCTCAGTGGGGAGCCTTCTCTCCCCCCCCAGCCCTGCTCATGCTCTCTCTCTTAAATAAATAAAAATCTTAAAAAAAGATAAATTATTAGTCTCTCTAATTCATCTTTTTAAAAAAAAATTTATTTATTTATTTATTTGACGGAGAGAGAGACAGCGAGAGAGGGAACACAAGCAGGGGGAGTGGGAGAGGGAGAAGCAGGCTTCCCGCGGAGCAGGGAGCCCGATGCGGGGCTCGATCCCAGGACCCTGGGACCATGACCTGAGCCGAAGGCAAGACGCTTAACCGACTGAGACACCCAGGCGCCCCATTTGCCTACTTTCTTAACCGTTATTCCTGGCTCTACATTTATCTCTTCACACACCCAGGATGTGCTTTCCTTCCTACAAATTTGAAAACATTTTTTTTTCTTTAAGATTTTTATTTATTTATTTGACAGAGAGAGACACAGCGAGAGAGGGAACACAAGCAGGGGGAGTGGGAGAGGGAGAAGCAGGCTTCCCGCTGAGCAGGGAGCCCAATGCGGGACTCGATCCCAGTACCCTGGGGTCATGACCTGAGCCGAAGGCAGACGCTCAATGACTGAGCCACCCAGGAGCCCCAAATAAATAAAAATCTTTAATAAAAAGATGAATTATTAGTCTCTCTGGATAGGTTCCCTTGTCTCTCTTAGACAAGACTTAATGATTTCCCCCTTTCTTTTCTTTTATGTATCTATCCAGTGTTTACCACATGCCTGGCCCTCTGCTAGTGTAGCAGAGCTGTTGGTTCCTCACCCATAGCCCCTTAACCCTTCTGTGAGATCACCTGCAGACAATCCCTATGTGTGCAGATAGCTCCGTGTCTTTCCGCCTCCAGAGCAACCTTCTAACAGTGAAAAACAAGTTGGTGGACTAATGTTCCAGGACAATTCTGAGGTGTGTTCCACGCAGTCATTCAGAATGAGCGTCATTTGCCCATAGAGGTGACCCACTCATCCATATATACTCTGTTGGCTTTCCATCCTTTCCTTTTTCACTTTTCCTCTCCCTCACCATGCTTTTGAGAATCACCCCTCAAAGAAACGACTTGCATCGAATTCCTTTTCTCACAATTCTCCTTCATCTGAGAATATAACCCAATCTCTTTCTTTCATTTAAATGGTTCCTGACAGGGTGCCTGGGTGGCTCAGTCCTTAAGCGTCTGCCTTCGGCTTGGGTCATGATCCAGGGGTCCTAGGATTGAGCCCTGCATTGGGCTCCCTGCTCAGCGGGAAGCCTGCTTCTCCCTCTCCCTCTGCCACCCACCCCCACTTGTGCTTGCTCTCTGTCAAATAAATAAATAAAATCTTTAAAAAAAATAAATGGTTCCTGACAGAAGCATTTAAACCTTCTGAATCTGAATTCCTTGTATCTGATACTCTATAAATCAATGAAAATAGGGATTCTTTTAAGTACCATTGTGTTATCAGAGCTTATTCAGTGCCTGGCATGCAGTAGGCACTCAATAAATACTGTTACATGAATGAATAAGGCAGAATTAGAGAGTAGGAACTGTCTAGTTTCCTGTGATTATCCATAAACAATTATGAAAAATATCTTCAGAGTTTTATGTCAGTAGGAAGTAATTCTTACTGGGTTTGCCAAAAAAAGCAACAATTTCAATTTTAGATTATAGGAAATTTTAGCAAAAAGAATCATGGTCTTTCAACCACAATGTGAAAAATTGTAACTTTAAAATTTTTCTGTGACTGGGGTGCCTGGGTGGCTCAGTCTGTTAAGCTTCTGAGTCTTGATTTCAGCTCAGGTCATGATTGTAAGATGGAGCCCCACAATGGGCTCTGCACTCAATGGGGAGTCTGCTTGAGATTCTTTCCCTCTGCATCCCCCCATGCATGTGTATGTGTGCACACTTTCTTTCTCAAATAAATAAATAAATAAATCTTTTTAAAAAATAAGACTGGTCTTAAAATTTTTCTATGACTAAAATTAATATTTATTATGAGCCTATGTCAGGATGCCTTAACTGCAGGCAATAGAAAATCCAACTCATTCTGGCTTAAATAATAAAGAATTTATTTGCTAATGTAAGAGGAAGTCAAAAAAGTAGGGAAGAATTCAGGGTTAGTATAGAGGCTAAATTATGTCATCAAGGACCAAGTTCTTTTCATCTTTCTGTTCTGCCATCCACACTGTTGACCTCAAACTAATGCTAGTCCCCCTCATGACTATAGGGTGGCTGTCAAAAACAATTGGGCTACAAAGACATCTTGTTTGAAAGAACAAACGACTGATTCCCATTGGTTACTGTGAACCTTCCCAGAAAGTTCCACGCAATTGCTTCCTCAGAAATGCTCAGATATGGGTCACTTATCCATTCCCGAATTATAATTCATAGCAAGTGGTAATTGAAATTCTCTTGGACTAATCAGGTACATCACTGGAGTCAAGGTCAGTTCCTCAAGCTTCATTGCTGGTACTCAGTGAGAGAAAAGGAAGAGATGCTGAGGAGCCAACCACAATGTCAAACTCAAAAGTTTTGGCAGATGGTAAAAACTTCATTTCGGTCACATCTGTGTCTCTATGTTTTGCCCCAGTTTTGGTGGAGACTGGGATTTTGGAAGTGCATAACTTTGAGGAAGCGTCCTGGTCTGGTTGTCACCCATCCTCATCAGCATTCACTGAGACACCATTGTTTACATCCGGTTTTGAGTCACAGGAGACCTGTCCCTCTCTCTCTCCTTCTCATGCCACCCTCTTGAGTAAATGGAATTACTCTGCTGAGGCACGTGGGGCATCATGTGAGATTTTTTTCATGTCCATCTGGGATTTTAAACTCAAATGCCTTTAGAGGCAAGTCGGTATAGTGGACCAGGTGTCAGATAACAGGGAGTAAGGATGGAAGAACCTGGAGAGTTCTTCAAAGTCATTCAAAACCAAATTGTTTAAAAATTCTGTGCTTGCCAAACAAGACCTGCTTGTAGACCAGATTCATTACGTGATACACTTCGCTCTGGAGTCTTGCCCCTTCTCTAGGTCCTGCCTGGGAAAGGGGATACAAACCTCTGGATTTGGATCTTCCCAGCCTATCTGCTTTTATTCTCCATGCTGGGGCTCAGTCCTGGGAAGTAAACAGGTGTGCATGTCCTTTTTTTCCAAGGAATCATTTCCACTTAAATTCTCCTCTGAAGGCACCTGGGTGGCTTAGTCAGTTAAGCATCTGCCTTCAACTCAGGTCATGATCCCAGGGTTCTCGGATTGAGTCCTACATTGGGCTCCTTGCTCAGTGGGGAGCCTGCTTCTCCCTCTGCCTGCCGCTCCCCCTGCTTGTGCACTCACTTTCTGACAAATAAATACAATCTTTAAAAAATAAAAAATAAATAAATTCTCCTCTGACTCTCCCCTCTCTCCAGGACAGTAGATTCCCTTCCCTTCCTTTCCCCCCCTTCCCTTCCTTTCCCCCCCTTCCCCTTCCCTTCCCCTTCCCTTGCCTTCCCTTTCCTTCCCTTCCCTTCTTTCTTTCTCAGAGAGAGTGAGAGCATGAGCACAGGTGAGCACAGGAGTGTGGGGTGGGGGCAGGGGGAGGAGGGGAAGAGGGGATGGGAGAGGAAGAGGGAAAGAATCCCAAGCAGCCTCTGCGCTGAACATGGGGCTCAATTCCACGACCCTGAGATCGTGACCCAAGGTGGAACCAAGAGTCAGACCCTTAACCAACGGAGCCACCCAGCTGCACCCCTAGGAGATTTTTCCTAGTCCAGGGTATGGAGAGTAGGAAGACTTCAACCATTTGCAGGCTCCCAAATCAATTGTATTATACAAGCACAAGCATTTTTTCCATTTCTGGGGGCTTAGGCCAAAACTCAAAGCTTGGTTTCTCTCTTCTGCTGCATTATTTCTTTCTAAGGTGATGGACATAAAATTCCTTAGCTATTCCATGAAGAGGGAGAAGGATCATGGGTTGAAATATGGGAAAATATTATCTTGCTCTATTAACTAACACTGCCATGTAGTATATTTGAAAGTTGTCAAAGCAGTAGATCCTAAAAGTTCTCATCACAAGGAAAAATACATTTTTTGCACCTGTATGAAATGATGGATGTCAGCTAAACTTACTGTGGTAATCATTTTACAATATATGTAAGTCAAGTCAATATGCTCTGTATATACCTTACACTTACATAGTGCTATATGTCTGTTATACCTCAATAAAGCTAAAAGAAAAAAATATATATATACTATCCTGTTACAGAAGAAATAGTGTCCAGAAGAAGAGACTGCTTATCAGACTACATCTGGAATGCTTTAGGTGTTGCTGTGTATGGCTCCTTAGAAGGAACATATTCATCCAAAGAATAACCAGTGTGGGAAGGGATTCTGAATCATATTATATGAATATAATCAATAAGACTTCTGTACAACATTCAGCATCGAAGACTGAGAATGTAAGAGTCAAGATAGGCTAACTTATGCTGGGATAATAACTGACCTCAAAAATCTTGGTGGCTTACAACAATGAAAATTTATTTTTTGCTCACATTACACGTCCATTATGGTTCAGTCTTTTGTAGGGAGGTGAGGTCATCCTTACTGTGGGACCTAAGCCATTTTGCTGGCCATTGTGCAAAGAAAAAGGGGACAATGGGAACCCCAGCTCTTAAAGTTTCTGCTCTCATTTGCAAAAGTAAGTCACGTGGCCACTCCTGAGATAATAGGATTGGGGGGGCGCTGTTTCATGAAGGGAAATCAGAACATTTCAAGGACAGAAATAGAGTCTACTATGTGGAAAGTCCCGTGTCATCCTCTTTGGGGATCCTCTGTGGCTCATCTAACTCCCAGGAATTTGCATAGTACAAAATGAGATCTAGTAGATGGCACAGTAATATTCAATACATATTAGCTATTATTATTATTATATTCCATTAAGAAGGTAAAATTCCTTCCATATGTTACCTATCTATAAATCTTTTGAGACTGAACAGGAGAGCTTTCTGGTATTTCTTACTTAAACAGCAAAAGACACACTGGTGTGCTAGTTTCTAGCAGGATACCACATTACTTAAGGAATGGCTGAGTAATTCAGAATATTTAGCGAGAAGCTTCCGGGTGCCTGGCTGGCTCAGCCAGTAGAGCATGTGGCTCTTGATCTCAGGATCATGAGTTCGAGTCCCACGTTGGGTGTAGAGATCGCTTAAATAAATAAACTTAAAAAAACTCTTTAAAAAAAAGAGAGAAGCTAAAAAAAGGGGGAGCACCTGGGTGTCTCAGTCATTAAGTGTCTGCCTTCAGCTCAGGTCATGGTCCCAGGGTCCTGGGATCGAGCCCCACGTTGGGCTCCCTGCCCCACATTGGGATCCCTGCTCGGCGGGGAGCCTGCTTCTCCCTCTCCCACTCCCCCTGCTTGTGTTCCCTTTCTCGCTGTGTCTCTCTCTGTCAAAGAGATAAAAAATAAAATAAAATCTTAAAAAATAAATAAAAAAAGAGAGAAGCTTCAGATAGGACAAGACAGCTGTTTTTTTTAATTTTTTTAAAAGATTTTATTTATTCATTTGCGAGAGAGAGAGAGAGAGAGAGTGTGTGTGTGTGTGTGTGAGACAGAGAAGAAGACTCCCTGCCAAGCTGGGAGCCCAACACGGGGCTGGATCCCAGGACCCAGAGATCATGACCTGAGCCAAAGGCAGATGCTTAACCGACTGAGCCACCCAGGTGCCCCAAGACAGCTGTTTTTTAATATATAAAAGTCTATGAGAAAACAAATTACACACACAAAATACATGAGGGTAGCCCTGGTAGTAGAATAAATTTGGCAAGGCTTAATTCTTCCAAGAACCTGCCTCTAGTGCCATGAAACACGTTGCGCTTTGTGGGGGTTGAAGAACCAATAATAATGAAACTTACACTTATATAATGCGTACCACACACCAAGCGTTGTTCCAAGCCTTTGCATATACTAATTCATGCAGGCACAACAACCCTATGAGATTGAAACTGCTCCTATTCCCATTTTTCAGGTGGAAAATTGAAGCACAGATTAAGGAACATGTCACACGTCTGGTAAGCGGTTGAGCTGAAGACTGAACTTGTCAATCTGTCTCTAGGGTCCATCCTCTTAACCCTTTTGCTAACTTACCCTTCCTTGCTTAGGATTTTGCTGAATCAGTTTCTCTTAAACTGGTGAGCGCATTTCTGACCTTTGTTTCTCCTCTGGGTCTTCTGTACAGCTCTCCTACAAGACACATCTTTTAAATGATACTCCCTTTCTACCTTTCTGGTTTGTTCCTTAGAATGATTTGTCCCTGGTGACCTCTCAGACAAGTGGGGCCTATGATCTGGGTTGGGGATCTGAGAGCCACGTTTGGGACTTGCCAGTTTGGGACTAGCCACGTTTGTGGTAAAGAGGTGGTGGTGGCAGGTGAGGACAGTTGGAACTTGACCCTAGAGTTGGCAGGTTGGCCTGTGGCCATGGTGAAGAACAGAGGGAATGCCATTTGGGAGCCAGATCAACAGCGAGCCAAGTGTCAGATCAAATGGGTCTGCCGGCAAGACCAAACCCTGGGACACAGCAATGATGTGGCTGTTGGTTGGCAGCAGGATACCGACAGATGAACTGGCAGGTTCAGGAAGGGAAGCTCTAAGTTAAAACCTGTGGAGATTCCTGAGGTAAGTCCTAGTGGGAAGAGCCTTTCATAGGTATCTGGCTGTTGAGGGAGACAACCTGGTCTGCACATGAGTGACTTTAGTAGATTCCAGCTAGAATTTGGTAACCTTTTTTTATTTTTCTCATATTTATTTTAGTGTGTCCTCTTATTTATGGTGAGTTACATTCAGTTTTTAAATAAATTATTTAAACAAACTGAGTCAATATTTCAAGAAACATGATAAGTGGATAAGAACCAAGGTGGTACAAGGTTATGGCAAAACTGTGACAGTAATACGGAGATGACAAATGCTTACTAAACAGGAGCACTGCAGTCCAGCTAAGAGAATCTGATGTAAGGGATGTGTAAAGTGAGATCAAATGTAGACTTTGCATTACCATCCAGTGAAGTTGCCCAGAGATGCCAGGGCTTGATGTCAAATGTGGTAGGAGGGGGAGGAAGAATAGCCAACACTAACAGCGCACTTATTACTGCAAAGTGCTGTATATTTTTGAGGACAGAAAGATGAATAAAACTTGGCCCCTCCTCTTAGAGTGAGTTTACAGTTTGTCTCTAGGGGAGACAAACACATTGATATATATTACTTTGTACACTGTGATAAATATTATAAACAGATTTAAAACCCCAGGCAGGGGTGCCTGGGTGGCTCAGTCATTAAGCGTCTGCCTTCAGCTCAGGTCATGATCCCAGAGTCCTGGGATCGAGCCCCACATTGGGCTCCCTGCTCAGCGAGGAGCCTGCTTCTCCCTCTCCCACCCCCCCCTTCTTGTGTTACCTCTCTTACTGTCTCTCTCTCTGTCAAATAAATAAATACAATCTTAAAAAAAATAAAACCCCAGGCAAAGGAAATAGGAAGACGTTGATTATATGAGTGTATGTGTGATAAAAATAGCTACCATTTGTGGAGTATCTTCCAAGGGCCAGGGAGTCAGCGAAATAATTTGTCACATTAGCTCATTTATTCCTCACAATTAGGGAAGTTAGATCAGAGAAACTAAATAATTGTCCCATGGTTAATAATAGTGATGATGTTCACCACTGAGTACTTATTATATGCCCAGCACTGTGCTGAATCCAATATGTACCTCAGCTCATTTAAGCCTCCCTACTAGTCTAAGCAATAAGTATTAGCTCCCTTTTACAGATCAGCAAACCAAGGCTCACAGAGATGAAGAGACTTGCAGAGGTGGTGAATGGTGCTGTTGCAATTTAATCCCAGGGGTGTTAGACTCCAAAACCCATTTCTTCCAGTTCTACTGCTTCCAATCAGCTGCTGGACTGTAGAAGCCTGAGCTGTGCATGGCGAAGGTTCATGGAGGGTTCCTTCCAATCTCGGCTGGGTTTCTTTATTGAGTTTACCTATGTCACAACTCTTCGTTTCATAATATAAGCTCCTAAACTCCTAAAGCACTAAGTCCTACGACCGCATGAGTGGCTAATGCTGCTCCAAGAAATTATAAGGTGATGTTGGTAAACACATTTCCAAAAAGCAGGCAAAAGAACTGGGTGATAGGGAAGATGGGATATAGTTCGTCTAGTTTGTGAGGGCTAGGAACTATTTCCTGTGGGAACTCACAGAATCAATGCTTGATGGATACAAAGGGACCTTTGGGAGTCCTAAATCCAATGTCCTCATTTTAGAAAAAGAAGAGGTTAAGGGCCAAAGTTCCCAGAGCAGGCAGAGGAACCATAAGGCCACACATCTCCCATGTCTCAGTGCTCAATGCAGCAGAGCTGCAGGTTTTCAGAGTGTGGAAACCACACTTTTCAAGGGCTGATTTCCAGATTGGCAGCCTCAGCATTACCTGGGAACTTGTTAGAAATGCCCACCTCGGGGTGCCTGGGTGGCTCAGTCGTTAAGTGTCTGCCTTCGGCTCAGGTCATGATCCTGGGGTCCTGGGATCACCCTCTCACACTCTCCCTGCTTGTGTTCCCTCTCTCGCTATCTCTCTTTGTGGGGAAAAAAAAAATCTTAAAAAAAAAAAATGCCCACCTCAGACCCACAGATTCAGAAACTGTTGGGGAGAGGCTCAGCAAATCTTTTTTAACAAGCCCTCTGAGTTATTCTGATGCATGCTCAGGTCTGAGGAGGACTGCAAAGTATCCACTATATATTATACAGCATATGGAGGGAAAGGGAGGGGAGATTTAAGTCACCCCCACATTCCCGGAAGCTCTCCTCTTTGTTCCCAGTTGAAGGGCTGAAGGGGCTCAGTGTAACAACCTCCTGATGTCTACAGCAAACTCCGAGATATTTTAGACAAGGGAAGGAGCCTATTGAACAAATGCTGAGCTGAGGTTGGTGGCCTGGATGTGCTCTCAGGCAGATGGAGACTAGGCGTTGTCTGGCTGTCTGTCTTTGGAGGAGGTACTGGAGGAGAGGGGCTGGGGGTGTCAGGGGCAGAGAGAAAGAAATACTCTGCCAGGCTCTTACTTACTCGCCGCCCCCCGCCCTCCAACAGTGCAGCCAAGACTCTAGAGGAGGCTCTTCTCCTGAAGGGACGATTTTTATCTGTGGGGAAATAACAGAAATTGATTTGCATGTTAGCAACTTCTCTGGCGACTGCACTGAGGATGGACCGGCGGAAGCTAGAGACTTAAGGGCTGGCAGTTATCACACTAGCGCGAGTGGGAAATGAAGGCTGTGGGGGGGGGCGGTGGCTGGGTGGGTAGGGACAGATTTAAGAGAATATGGAGGGGGATACGCAGGGGAGGGGAGGGAGGAGATAGCACCTTTTGGACTTGGTAGGTTGTAACTGGTGTGCCAACATCCTGGGCCCTGAAGTCCTGAAATCAGTTCGCTCTAAGAACCTGAGCACAGGTGGGAGATCATCCCCTTCTTCCCTCTTCCCTAAGGAGCCTGGGCTTTGGAGTCAGGCAGCTGAGGGTTCAAACCTCCATCCATCACTTTGGTTCACAGCTATATGCCAAGCGCCTAAAACAGTGTCTGGAACATGGTATAAGCTCAATAAACATCTGCTGAATGAATGGCGATACGCCAAGCCTCCTTTCCTTATCTGTGAATACTCTATCTGGAACAGTTGCGTAAGGAAATCGCCTAGCCCTGAACTTGACGCACAGTAGGCGATCAACAAGTTGTATTTTTCCTTCCCCTCAACAGTAGACGGGGTCCCCAGGCGACGGCAAAGAGAAGGGTGTGTCCCTGCGCCCCCACAGCTCCCGCTGGGTGGTGGGGAGCACGTGGGCCGGGAGGGTGGGGTGGGAGCTGAGCGGTGGGAAGCGGAGGGGGCGCCGGCCGGCGACTCGCGCGGAGCCGGTCTCCCAGGCTTACGTAAGGCGCGAGTCCCGCGCGGCCGGCTGGGGCTCGGAGTGGGGGCGGGCGGAGGCGGTGCCGCCCAGCGGGATCCGGGTTGGAAGCCTCGCGGAGCGCCGCGTCCCAACCGAGGTGTGTGTTTACTTGACTGCTTGGGGTGGAGAAGCGACCGGACTCGGGCTCCCTGCGCCGGGGAGCGCATTGGTTCACCCTCGGCGGAGGTGGGCGCTGGGCGGTCCGCGCGGGCGGCGGGCGGCGGGCGGCGGTGACTCCAGGGGATTGACAGCCGCTGGGGAGGGGCCGCGGCGCAGACTCAGCGCTGCCCACGTGCGAGGGCGGGGGCAGGAGCTCAGCCCCCAGGCAGCCGGGTGCGTGGGGCGACTGGGTGCGCGCGTGGAGTCGCCGCCCCTCCCGGCTTCCCCCTCGGTGGAGCCTGGCCCCTTCCTCGAACGCCGTGGGGAGCGAAAGAGGAAGGGACCGAGGTGGGCCTGGCCGGGCGGCCCTCAGAGCCCCCGAGGTCGACCAGGGGATTCGGGACTCGTACTGAATCGCGGCGTGGGGGCGACGAGGGCGGGGATGGGTAGCGTGGCGCCTTTCTCCGCCTTCGAGCCGGCCCCGGCGCGGGGCTGAAGGGAGGGGTTGTCTCAAAAGTCACTCCTTCCCCCTGCAGGGGCGCCCGGCGAGTCCCCGCGCGAGCGGAGAGTGTCAGAGGCAGAAGCAGCAGCAACAAAGTTCCCGGGGCTTCTCCGAGCCTGCTGTCCGGGTTGCCTGTTTGGCCGCCCCTTCCCTGCCTGGCGAAGGCAATGGCTTCCAAACTCCTGCGCGCGGTCATCCTTGGGCCGCCCGGCTCGGGCAAGGGCACCGTGTGCCAGAGGATCGCTCAGAGCTTTGGCCTCCAGCATCTCTCCAGCGGCCACTTCTTGCGGGAGAACATCAAAGCCAACACCGGTGAGGGGTGCGGGGTGCGGGGGTGAGCCGTAGCGGGATCGGGTTGGGTCGGGTCTCCTCGGCCCCCGGGCGCCCTTCCCCCGCCCGCGTGCGGTTGTGCAGGCTCCTACGTGCCTGGGAGCATGCAAACGGTGGCCCGCGGCCGTGCGGCTTAACCGCGCCCCTGGAGGAGGCCGAGGCTCGCAGGGAGGAGGGTGGGAGGTGCATGGGGCTTCTCTCCCCGCCCGGGCTCCTCCTGTCTTGGGGAAGAGCCGGTAACCATCCAGCTAAGGGTAACCACCCAGACAGCCTAGAAAAACCCCGAGCTTCCCTCTCGCCCTGGTTCTTTAAGGCAAAGCCCTCTCTGCCCACACCTCCCCCGCACCCCCGGGGAACTGGGGCGCCCCCTGCTCTCGCCCCCCACCTGTGGGAGTCGGGTCCCGCTGAGCGCTGGGGAACCTGTGGCTCCCCAGGGCTCGCAGCCGCGCGCTATTCCTGCCCCTCCGCGCCGCCCCGGGCCTTCGGGCAGAGCCCGGGTGGCTTTGAAAGGCCTGTCTGTCCGCGGCCGCCTTCTAAGGTAAACTCACCACGAACTCCCCCTCCTTCCCAGGCCCTCTTTCCCAAGCCGGGGCCTGGCCGTTAGGAGACTACGTAGTAGGAGACTCGATCTGATAAATTACATTTTAAATCTAGCTTCCCTGGAAATGGCTTCTTGAGAAAGCCTCCCTTGGCTGGCGTCGTGGATTTGGGGATGCAGATCGCCCGCCTGATCTCTTAGTCTTTCAGTAGGGCCCTTCACCCCTCTCCTTCCGCTCCGCGTCCACCCCAGTTCCCGATGAATTGGCATTGAAAGGCGCGAGGTGGCAGTTTGCGCTGCTGGTACATCACCCTTCTGGGATGCGTATATATGCTCATAATTAGCAACTCCTTCATGAAAACTTGTCATTATTGCAAACGGGGTGCTTTACCTTCGCTGCTGCCCTCAGCGGTGTCCAGGGTGGTTATTTGCCCATAGGTGGGCTAATTATCCGGAGATCTTCATTACAGAAGCACAGATCAGTTTGAATAGGTGGGCGGAGTACCGTGTTGAAAAACAGCGTAAAAGCTAGGAATTAAGAAACATCTCCAAGACAGAGTTTATTCATCTCTTCAGCTATTGGAAAAGCAAGCTTTTATTTTGATTCTCAAAAAGACTCGGCCTCCTTCCCCCCCACCCCCCATCTCTCATAAGGAAAAGTTCTGTGTATCCGGTTGCACCTTGAATTTTCTCTCACCTCAGTTCAGTCTTTTCATTTTAATACCACATTTAGCTGCATTTTAGTCTTTCTGTTTTGGAATGCAGTTTGGGGGAATAGCTGTGTGAGAGGGACTGTAATTGGCTCTGGTTTCTCTTAGGTAGGGAGCCAGGAGGCTTGGTGAGGGGAGGAAAGGGTGCGGTGGCTTTGAGCCCATTTCTTAGCATTCTCTATTCCTAACTCGGGGGCTGGTTTCATTCTGGCATGAGGGACTGCACCCTGTCCATCCCAGACTGGATTAGTGCCCTTTCCATTTTTAAAGAGAATGTGATGGGAAGTAGCTTACTTCTGAACTTTCATAGAGGTTTTGAAAACTTTCCAGTTGCTGTTTTCCCTTACTCTCACTTTTTAACTTTCCTTGGATTTTGGATTTTAGTTTCTGTTCTCTTTCGCGTGCCTTCATTTTCTCCCAGAGTTTCTCTCTGCTGTAAGACTGTGACTATGAAGTGTTTAGATTTTCTTTTTCTCTTGGGAACCAAGTAGTTTTTGCATAAACCAATTTAAAAACTGTTTATCAGCGAAAGAGAAGAAAAATGGAGGGCAGCGATTTGTTTTCAGAGTGGCTTGTTTCTGGTGGACTTGGAGGGTGTTCTCAGATTTTCTCACAGAAGGTTCTAAGAGCCTTACAGGCTCAGTGCCTGGTAAATAAGAAAACATTCCACAGTATTTATTTTTCTGTTACCTGCTGTTTGCTTTTAGCTAATTTTCTGGTAGAGAAACACAGCAGCCCCTCTGTATGTATCTGCTTTATTAAAGTTGAAGGTTTGAAGGAGATGATGAAGCATGACAAAACCCCAGGACATAAAATGTTGGTGGGAGTTTGAGTTGGAAAGTATCTCAGGCCATCTGCTCCAGCCTTGCTTCCGGCATACTCCTGTCCACATGGCTTTCCTGCAGTCACTGCCTGCTGAAAAGCTGCTCGTCCTGGGAAGGGCTCCTCACTGCTTCTAAGGAAGCCTTCCCTCATCTGCCCTGGCAGAATTCATTTCTTTACTCTGCACATAACTTGCTGATGCTGTCACATGCAGTGCAGCAAATGTCTGATTCATCTGGTAGATACTTACCGAGTACCTGTTATGTGTCAGACAGTGTTCAAGGTACTGGGGGCTGTAGCACTATTTAAGATAGTCATGTGCTCCTTGTGCCTTCTACCTTCACCATGTTCCAGTTCTCGATGAAGAGACTTCAGGGTAAGGGATATTAATGGTGAAATACCTTGTGCATAAAAAGAATTCAAGTCTGTTTTGGAGGCATGGGTCACGAATTCTGTCTGCTACTCAGAAGTCAGATAACCTCCAGTAATTGAGTCCATTCTGTTTAATTAGCTTCGATTTATGGTAAAAATTTGTGTTTACTATGGACCAGATTAGCCTCAAGATAGCTGTCACCCATTGGCACTGCCTCATCAGCCTGGAGCAGTGCAGGCTGAGACTTAATCAAAGACTTTATATGAAGACCCACACCCAGGCGTCTGGGTGGCTCAGTCCGTTAAGTGTCTACCTTTGGCGATCAAGCCCCACATTGGGCTCCCTGCTCAGCGGGGAGTCTGCTTCTCCCCTTCACTCTCCCTCTGTGCTTGCTTGCTCTCTCTCAAATAAATCTTTAAAAAAAAAAATGAAGACCAAATCAGAAACCGAATCTTTGGTTCTCTTTGGTTTTCTTTAGTACTTTGCATGAGTAAATAGAAGGGAGAGTTCTCATAGATTGCCGGGAGGGGGTCCTACACTCCGTCATAAGGACTATTAGCTTTTCTGTGTGTTTGCATACATGTGTATAAGCCTGTGCACGCACATACATGGCTGGCACTTAGTAGTGAGTCCTATTAAAACTCCTTATCTCTTCTGTGGAGTGATGGTGACTGAAACCTCCTTCTGAAAGGATGTGAGAATCCTGCTTTAAGGGTTGGACAAATAGTGGAATTAAAAAAAAATCGCATTATTCTGTACTGGATCTCAAGTGCAGGAAAATTGGCATCCTGGACTTGATTGGGAGAAACCATGTTCAAGAACAAACCTGTTTCTGCTCTTAATTAATATTAACTGCAGCTCTTTTTGGGGTTTGCAGATGGGACCAGCATTTCAAATTAGACTATGGCTTGAGCCTCTTTTCTCTGAAAAGATGACCTAGTTCAGAGGGCTCAGGCTTTTGTTTTTGTATTCTTTAAGTATAAATGTGTGTCTTATGTAAGAGTGAAAACTTCTGAGCCTTGGAGGATAGAAAGGTTGTATTTGAGAGACTTGACAGAGTTGAACAAGGTATCTAAAACAACTTTTAATAGTTAACCTTTGTGTAGATCATAGAGAGTCTTGGCTTATTATAGGATTTCTAGAATATTCTGTTTTTTTTGTTTTTTTCCTAGCTTGGTAAGACTCTGGGTATAGCCCAGGTCAAGGTGATGAGGGAGCGGAAGGCTGGCTGAAGACAAAGCATAACCTGACACCCTGCAACCTCCCCCACATACCCCCACTCCTGGGTGGGACATGTGTGACATTCTTCCAGGAATCTCCCAGCTGTCTTCATGTTAATACCTTGCTAGAGGGGAAAACAACCTTAACTTGACAATGGCATGGCCTCTGGTATCTTGTAGGTGTCTTGTAGGTGGGTCCTCTTTAGCATATGAAAGTTCTTTTGAAACCTCCCTTTTCCTTACTTCCCCCAACTCCTGAGAGTATATAATCCTCACTCCTCAAGATCCAGGTGTAGCAGCTCTTTCTGCGCACGGGCCCTGTCTCCCAGTGCTTTAATAAACCACCATTTTGCACCAAAGACGACTCCTTTCTTGGTCTTCAGCTCCAGACCTTACCCCCGCCTCCCAAACCTCACTTACATTCCAAAACCACATCAAAGGCTCTGTCTGACCAGTTTGGGGCATCTCTCGATTCCACAGGTCTACTCTACAACATTTTACTTTTTCTGGTTTCTTTGTCTGAGGGTTTTCATGGGTGTTGGAAGAGAACTATTTGACTTTTTTTTTTATTTGAGAGCATGAGCAGGGAAGAGGGGCAGAGGGAGAAACAGACTCCCGCTGGGCAGGGAGCCCGACTGGACTTGGGGGCTCCATCCTAGGACCCTGGGATTGGAACCTGAGCCGAAGGCAGCCGCTTAACCAGCTGAGCCACCCAGGCGCCCCAGGAACTATTTGTGACTTGAATAAGGTGTCCCCTAACAGTATGTCTGCTTTGGCCACATGCACAGCTGAATCTGAGCATTCTTCCAGTGTGGTCTTTTTTTTTTTTTTTAAGATTATTTGAGAGGAGAGAGTGCAGGAGCATAACGGGGGGTGGGGGAGAAGGAGAAGCACCAGGGCTTGATCCCAGAACTTAACCAACTAAGCCACCCGGGTGCCCCCAGTGTGGTCATTTTTTTTAAAAGGAGCTTTTTCTAGCCTAGATTGGAGTCTTGCCTTGTAGAAAATTTGGAAAATGTGAATTGGATTGGATTTTATCCAAAGGGCACTGGAAAGCTATTGAAGGTTTTAATTAGGATACTGACATGAATGGATTTACATTCTAAAAGTTGACCTTTGGGATGCTGTGTGAAGTGACTCCAGTTAAGCAAGAGTGGTACCAGTAAGACCAATATAGATGAGGAGAGTGGACCATGGCTTGGGTTGGGCAGTAGTGGCGAAGGTAGAGAAATGAAGGGCTTTAGGATGCGTATGAAGGCCAAGTCGACTGGACAGAATGTGTTGGTTGTGAGGGGTGATGGAGAGAATCAGTCCTAGGATTTTGGCCTGAGCCCCTTAGGTGAATGTGCCTTAAGGGTTGAACTCTGGAGCATGCCTAACCAGTCTGGTGTGAAACATTGGGTTACTTGTTGTTTAGTAATGATCTTATGACTGTCACTGTAGGTAAATCATGGGGCAAATAATACTTTACATGGCATAGGTTACTAGAAATAAAACGACTGGGCCAGAGTAGTTTTTAAACTGTAGAAGAAGAAGGGAATTTTAAACTTAGCTTACGAATATCCAAAGTCTTGGTATAAAAGTTGATAATAGATTCTAATTTGTTCATGTACTTTTTTGCTTACTAAATGTTTTATGTCTAAGTATAGACAGATATGCGTACATTGATACATATGTATTTAAATTCTTTTCCTTGTTTTTCTGATTATAAAAATATCATAGGTAAGTTATCAGATGTTTAGAAAACCAAGAAAAATAAATAAGACAAACACTTGTAATTCCACTAACTGGAAGGAAAAAATACTGTTAATACTTTTATATACAGTATATCCTCCCAGGCCGATTTTCAAGGATATACTAATGGGGCGCCTGGGTGGCTCAGTCGGTTAAGCGCCTGACTCTTGATTTGGTTCAGGTCATGATCTCAGGGTCATGAGATTGAGCCCCGTGTTGGCTCTGCACTGAGAGAGAGTGCAGCCTGCTTAAGATTTTCTCTCTTCCTTCCCCCCCCATCTCCTCTACTCTCTCTGTCTCAAAAAAAAAAAAGATAACTGTGTATTACTGTTTTGAAAATTGCTTGCTTTACTTTTACAACATATCATTTGATATTTTCCAGTGCCATTACAGTCTGTTCTTTAATGTGAGTTTAATGCCCTGGTGCCATTTCAGTATAATTTTTACCCATCTTTGATTTTTCAAGAAGGTAATACATGTAAATGGTAAAATTTTCTTTTTTTCTAAAGATTTATTTATTTGAGAGAGCGCACACACACAAGCTCGGGGAGGGGGAAGGAATATAGGGGGAGGGAGAGAATCCTCAAGCAGACGTCCCGTTGAACATTGAGTCCAACATGGGGCTGGATCCCAAGACCCTGAGATCATGACCTGAGCTGAGATCGAGAGTCAGACGCTTAACTGACTGAGTCATCCAGGCACCCCGAGGGTAAAATTCTCAAATTAATACACTAGGAATGGTGTGGAAAGTTTCTTCCCCTTCCTTGATCCTCTTTCCCCAGTTACTCTGTACAGGGATACCTACTAGTTACTTTTCCTGGATGTTCATCCAGAGAATTTGCATACATATATATAGTATATATAGGCATAGCAGTAGCCTCTTTTTTAAAAGGTACAAATTTATACTTTGTTTTTCACGTCTTTGTTTAAACTTAGCAGTATAGCTTAGATGTTAGTTTCTACTAGCAGGTGTCAGTGTACCTCACTCTTTTGGAAAATTGCCACATACTCTTATTGTACAGCTGTACCATAGTTTTTCTAAACAGCTATTCTCTAGTCATTTTGGTCTCACATTTAAAACTCATTGAGAACTCCATAGAGCCTTTGATATGGGTTATACTTATAGATACTAACTATATTAGAAGTTAAAACTGAGAAATTTAAAAAATATTTATGAATTCATTGAAAATTACAATAATAAGCCCATTACTTATTAGCATATTTGTATGAAAAATAACTTTTCTAAAACAAAATCTGAGAAGAGTAATGTTTTCACATATTCAGAAATCTCTTCAGTGTCTTGCTTTGTAAAAGAAAGCTGGATTTTTTTTTTTAAGCTTTATTTTGAGAGACAGAGAGAGAGTGTGAGCGAGGGGGAGGGAGAAAATCTCAAGCAGACTCCCCGTTGAGCGTGAGCCCCCACATGGCGCTCGATCTCAAAACCCTGAGATCACGACCCGAGCTGAAACCAAGAGTCGGTTGCTCAATTGACTGAGCCGCCCAGGTGTTCTGAAAGCTGGATTCTTATATCTGCTTCTTAATTCAGTTCATATGCTATGTTGTTTCAGTTAAAGTATTGAAAGAATATTTGGCTTCACACAGATGTGTAGTTAGAGAAAGAGGGAACTCACCCCTGAAAGGGTGTGGACCCTTGGGGTCCTTGGACCACACTTAGAGAACTGCTGATTTAACTAGTCTTCTGTTGATAGTATTTAGGTTATTTACAGTTTTTTTTTTAAAGATTTTATTTATTTATTTGATGGAGAGAGAGAGCACAAGCAGGGGGAACAGTAGAGGGAGAAGGGAGAAGCAGGCTCCTCGCTGATTCAGGAGCCCGATGTGGGGCTCGATTCCAGGACCCTGGGATCATGACCTGAGCTGAATGCAGACGCTTAACAATCTGAGCCACCCAGGTGCCCCTATTTACGGTCTTTTGGTATACAAAGCATGCTTCCCTGCACATCCTAGTAAATAGGTCTTTTCAACAGATGTGTTAAGTGCTAAGCAGTGTTGGCTTGTGGAATACAAAGAAGTGAGACTAGGTCTATTTCCTGAAGGAGCTTCTGAGTTGATAGGTAGAGGCAGGCAAACCAGGAGAAAGTAATGGAGTCTGAAAGATGTGCATGTGTAGGTCCTGTAGCACATGGGGAAGTGTGGCCAACCCAGCACTGAAGAGGTGGTGGGATTAGGGAAGCCTTCCTAGAGATGACTGCTGAGCTGAGCTTTGACAGATGAGTCCGACTACCCGGTGAAGAGATGGGATGGTCATTGCCACCACATAACTGAACGCCTTCTAGAGCTTGTTTGTGGTCCACAAGAGATCATTGCTTTTGTGGCTTGATCACATCTTTTATGGTATCATTTTAGTCTTTATTCACCTCTTATTATCCTGTCGAAGGAAAGGGTTTTTATACCTGCTCCATATTACCTTTTCCAGCTTTCATTACTTGGGCTTACCTTTAAGATACACACGCATGTAGCCACATCATAGTTTATGAAACTTTTAAACTTCTGGCTCAAACTTCATAGAACTCAAGTGATGGCACCTGATCATGAAACTAGTAAATTGGGTACCAGACTATTAACTACAAATCCATCTGTTATAACGGACATACTGAATTGCCTAGTTCCCTTAAAATCTACCAAGTAAATTGTTAAATGGTATTGTATTAGGCTAGTGTGCTCTTTAACACTCTCTGTGATCCATGTTGTAAGAAGATTTAAGGACTTGGAAATTGTTTTTCTTAGTATTCTTTTACAATGGGTCAGATAGCTTGACCATGTACTGTCTTTCAGCAAACTAGGTTGTTTTTTAAAGCATGAGCAGGTAGTAGAGGCTTTGAATTACTCCGTGCCTCTCCCCACCCCACCCTCCTCACTTTAGTGTTTAGTTCTCAAGTTGGCCTTTAAGACATGGTACAAAAGGTCTCATTTGTACAGTTTCATGATCATGAAGAGCAATTAGGTGGCTGATGTTATATTTTAACAGTCTCATGTCCAAGTTCCAAGAGTTCTTGTCCTAGTTAGACGACAGGCCTGGCAGCAAGCATCCCTTATTTAGCCGGAGAGGCTGATAGTATTGAAATAATGCAGAGTCACTCCTGCTCATCAAATTCCCAAGAGGCTAGAAATTAATTATTTTCTGTTCTTCAGCACTTATTGACCAGCAGCCTGTGACTTTGGCACTTTGTAATTTTGATTACAATGACTTGGTCATCGTAACTAACATTTGCAGTGGGTCAAGCATGTGCTCTCTTTGTATGGATTTGCCCACTATATTGTCCTCTAGTTTACACAGAGATGCACAGAGCACTTGTTACTCCATCATTTTACAAATGAAGAAATGGCCTCAGAGAGGTTGCTTTACTTGCCTTAGGTCAAATAGCTAGTTAAATAGAAAAGCTAGTATTCAAACTTGGGACTCCATAGGTAGGGTTGAAGTTCCCATTAGGTCATGCAGGTGCTCCAGTACCTAGTGAAATAGTCCCTTCCTGCCTTATAAACAGCACACTGGGGCAGCGGATTGCAGCTATAGCTGTCCACAAGTACACCGAGATTCAGAAGGTTCTTTAAGGGGAGGCTAGAGGTATGTGGTTTGTTGTTGTTCTGTTCCTCAAACATTTTTATTTAAAACCTAAATAAGGAAACACTGACTTCCTCCCTCCCCCCAAAAGAACTCCAAAAGGTCTAAAATAGAAACTTGACGCAATTGTGAGGAGGTAGAAATTGCCTTTCATTGTAATTGTCAAGACTTCTGGAATCATACCTGAACCTGCTATTTCATTAGTCACTTGGCAGATGTTTCTATGCCTGCATTAAGTATGAGGAGGCTTGCAGAAGTACCCTTGAGGCACTTACCGACTTGGGTTCAAGTTCTAGGTTTCACATGATGTTCCCATGAGTCATGGTGGGATGTGTGTGTGGGTGAAGAGTTGAGGTCATGGACAAGGTGGGGAGGGTATTGTTCAGGTGTGCCTTTCTCCTGGAATGCCTTTCACACTTCCCTTAATCTCTCAGTTTTCAATCTCATTGCTTCCATGAAGATCTTCCACAGCTGTTACAGCTATACATCGTTTTCTTCCCTGAAATTTCTCTTATACCCATCTGTACCTCTAATACAGCATTCATTATCACCTCCCTGTCAGGTGATCTATTTTGTAACATCAGTTGTAGTCTCTCAGCACCTGAATAGTAAACTCCTTTATGTCAGTTCAGCTCAACAGATGTTTTGATAGCCTATTAAGGCAGGAGGGAAGATGTACTATAAACAAGGGAAAGATAATCAAGGTAACCTTATATACGTTGTGCCTTATATCCTGTATAAGTACTACCGAAAAGTTAGGGTAGTGCAGTGATGGAGAGTGACTGTGTTGGAAGACCACTTTAGCCTGTGAGGTCGGAGAAGGCCTCTCTGAGGAGATGATATTTAAGCTGAGCCCTGAGAATGGGTAGGAGCCAGGTATGTGAAGGTTTGGGGGCAGACGGAATGGCACATGGAGAGACCTCATGCAGGGGTGAGACTTTTTCATGGAGGACAGGAGGTAGGTGTTTCTGGAGCATTGTGAGTGAGGAGGAGATGGTAGAAGGGAGATTGCAAGGGTTGCATAGGCCTTGAGGCATGATCAGGAGTTTGGGCTTCTGGGGCAACTGGATGAGAAGTGACTGGGGTTTTGTTGTTACTGTTACTAGTTTTTATGTATAACAGCTCTACTGAGACATAACTTGTATACAGGAACATCTCTCCTTATAAAGCATATAAACCAGTGGTTTTTCATATACTTACAGAATCCTGCAGTCATCACATCACCACTGTCTAATTGGAGAACATTTTCATTACCCCAGAAAGAAACCCTGCACCCATTAGTAGTTGCTCTCCCTTCTACCCACCCCCCCCCAGCCCCTGGTAATCACTAATTTACTTTCTCTTTGTATGGATTTGCCTACTCTGGATATTCCATGTAAATGGGCTCATCCAAGATGTGACTTTGTATCTGGCTTCTTTCACTAAGCACGTTTTCAAGATTAAACTGTTCAGCTGTGTTGTTATGTATCAGTACTTCATTCCTTTTTATCACCAGATAATATCCTATTATATGGATATACCACATTTTGTTTTTTCATTCATTAGTTGATGGACACTTGGGTTGTTAACTGCTATGAACATTAGTATACAAGTTTTTTTTTTTTTTCAGATTTTATTTATTTGAGAGAGCGAGCGAGCACATGAGAGGGGGGAGGGTCAGAGGGAGAAGCAGACTCCCCGCCGAGCAGGGAGCCCGATGTGGGACTCGATCCTGGGACTCCAGGATCATGACCTGAGCTGAAGGCAGTCGTCCAACCAACTGAGCCACCCAGGTGCCCCAAGTATACAACTTTTTAATGTTTTTGTGTGCATATGTTTTCCTCTTTCTCAGGTATAGATACATACCTAGGAGTGGAGTTTCTGAATCACAAGGTAACGCCATGTCTCACATCTCGAGGAACTGCCAGCTGTCGTCCAAAGCAGCTCAACCGTTTTATATTCCAACAATGAATGAGGGTTCCCGTGTCTTTACATTATGTCTTTTCAATTTTCACCACCCTATTGGGCGTGAAGTGGTATCTCATTGTGATTTTGATTTACATTTCCCTAAGGACTAACGATAGTGAACATGTTCTCATGTGCTCTTGACCATTTGTGTATCTTCTTTGGAGAATGTCTATTCAGATCTTTTGCCCATTTGCAGGTGGGCTCATTTGTTCCTTCATTGTTGAGTTCTTTATGTATTCTAGATACAGGTTCCTTAATTAGATAATGATTTTCAGACATTTTCTTCCACTATCTGGGTTGTCTTTTTACCTTTCTTGATGTTATCCTTAGAAGCACACAAGTTTTGGAGCGCCTGGGTGGCTCAGTCATTAAGCGTCCACCTACGGCTCAGGTCATGATCCCAGAGTCCTGGGATCGAGCCCTGCATCAGGCTCTCTGCACAGTGGGGAGCCTGCTTCTTCCACTCCCTCTGCTTGTGTTTCTTCTCTTGCTGTGTCTTTCTCTGTCAAATAAATAAATAAAATCTTCAAAAAAATAAAAAGCACACAAGTTTTTAAATTTGATGAAGTCCAGTTTATCTGTTTTTTTTTTTCCCCCTTTGTTGCTTGGGGTTTTTGGTGTCATTGCCTCATCCAGGGTAAAGCCCTTGTTCTTAAATATGGGACTGACACTCTGATTCACATTTAAATAGATCATTCAGGCTATTCAGAAACTGGATTGGAGGGGTGCCTGGGTGGCTCAATCGTAAAGCGTCTGCCTTCGGCTCAGGTCATGATCCCAGGATCCTGGGATCGAGCCCCGCATTGGGCTCCCTGCTCCGCAGGAAGCCTGCTTCTCCCTCTCCCACTCCCCCTGCTTGTGTTCCCTCTCTCACTGTGTCTCTCTCTGTCAAATAAATAAAATCTTAAAAAAAAAAGAAAAAAAGAAACTGGATTGGAAGGTTCTGGAGTGAAAGTAGGAAAAACAGACTTAACTTCAGTAAGTACTTGTTAAATCAGTGTATTCCAATAGCATCCTGTTAATAGGAATAAAAAGTGGTCTCTACCTTTAAGGAATTGATAAGGTAAAACATACACCCAGTTGTTTTATAAGGCAGATTATACTGAGTGCTATTAAAAAAAGAATGAATTTTTTTTTAAATAGGAACACTGAAGTTACTTGTTATGAAGTTACTGAATTCTTTTTGTATCTCCAATGTTTCACATACAGTTAATGCTTAATAGTTGTTTGATATACTTCTGGATAAACAAATCAGTGAAAGCTGAGGGAGAGATGGCATTAGAACCGAGCCTTGAAGGATGGGGAAGGTACTGGCGGGTAGAAAAGTGGGTGCAGGGTGTTGTTGGAGGGATCATCTCTAGGAGGAGGTGATTAAAATTAAGGGTGTTTTGATTGAAACCTAGAGGTGGAAGAATTATATAGGCGGGGGAATTAGAATTGTCCTTTGGGGCTTACATATAATTCCAGATTGAGTTTATAAATAGGAAGGTGGTGGGGAGTTGGTGCCTTCCTCAAAATCCTTTAGTGGCATGATTATTGTTTTTCATATCGAAGGGTGGTGTGGATGGTAGTGGAGCATACCTAAGATGGTGTCACAACAGTTTAGATCAGGTATAGGGTAAAAGTAATGGAAACGGGGGGATTTGGGAGAAGCTGAGGTAGTGACAGTAGCACCTAATAGGATTGATTGTAAGTGCGAATGGTAGGAAGGACAGAGCCAAAGGCAACCCTTCGAAGGGTTAACGAAGGAGGGCAGTCCAGGGTTGGGGATGATGACAAGTTTAACATATCTGCAGGAAGTTCCAGGTGGAAGTTCTCTAGTGGGTTTTGGTGTAGTAAGTGACCGGCACCAGCAGTTGGCTGTGAGGCGGAGGAAATAAAGTTGGGCTTTGGAGTCAGTCATACCTGGGGCTCCACCTCTTACTGGCTTGGTCGACTTTGGGGGAAGTTAATTAACTTGATTTCCTCCTTTGTAAGAACCCCCACTTCACAGGGCTATTGGGAGGATCAGACGGGGTCATCTGTGTAAAATGTCTGGCAAGTAGGAAGGTTTTCTGGTTTGTTTCCTTCTTCCCTGGAGTCATAATACTTTGATTTCATTGAAAATCTTCCTCAGTAAATGTGGTGTTTTGAATGGAATCACTAGTATAATCCAGTGGGGTTTAGGCAATATATAGGGTGTGTGTGTGTGTGTGTGTGTGTGTGTGTGTGTGTGTGTGTGTGTGTGTACACATGTATGTGTGCGTATGTGTACCCACTCAACCACGCAGCAGAAACTACAAGAAGTTACAGTGAGTTTTTAAAAGACTCAGTTTTTATTTTATTTATTTTATTTAAAAGGTTTTATTTACTTGAGAGAGTGGGAGAGAGAGAGCACAAGTGGGGTGAGGGGCAGAGGGAGAAGCAGACTCCCCACTGAGCAGGGAGCCTGATGTGGGGCTCCATCCTGGGACTCTGGGATCATGACCCGAGCCAAAGGCAGATGCCCAGCTGACTGAGCCACCCAGGTGCCCCCAAAACTCACTGTTTTTAAACTATTAATTGTGTCCTCCTCCTGTTTTTAACTTGTCTTGTTCCCATTCTTGCCCAAACAAAAATACTTACATTAAAGTTACGTGTGTACTTTTGGAAGACTCCCAAAATTGATTTTTAGAAATTCTGTCATCATTGGGCACACCTGGGTGGCTCAGTCTTTTAATGTTCTGGGCTGCTGATGCATTTGATTTAACTTTTGGTTTGCTTTGTTTTCCTAAATTCTAACTCACCTGCTTCTGTATTTTTTCTTCTGCAGGATTTCTGTAGATCTTGGTAAGAATAGCCGATGTAGTTTGTGGGAGGATGATAAAATATTGATTGCATATATGAATACAGCTTCCTAATTTTCTTAAATGGTAACTATAAATACTTTCTCAGGACACAATTTAGTTTTTCCATGAGGGAGATTGATTTTTAACTTGAGTTATTTCAGTGGCTTAGTTTTAAAAAAAAATCAAGAATCTAGCTTGGAATACAATGAAAGTGCAACACCTGCTTCCCATTGAGCTCAGAGTTTTGTTTTAGTTTTCTAGGGTTTTTAGGAACTAAACACTATGCATAACAATGAATGTGTTAAGTTTAATTATTTGTTCCATTTCTTAATGTCTTAGAATTGGAAGGGATTTGAATCCTTCTGTCCAACTGGCCATTCGGTGCTGGGTCCCTTCTACAGCAGCTGACAGCCAACTTACCTCCTCTGGAGGCAAGCCTTTTCATTGCTGGACAGGTCTAATTGTTGGAAGATTTTTTTCTTTATACTGAGATGAAAGCCAGTCCTTGAAACTGCCATCCATAAACTGTCGTCCACTTGTCCAACTTCAGTCTTTTGGTGTCACACATATTAAATCCACTAACTCTGCTGATAATTGAAAATAGTTGCTAGGCGCCACTTCCCTAACTGAAGTTGTCTTTTTCACCACCCTCAAAAGAATAGCCCTGGTTCCTTCAACCGTTCTTTCCATGATAACTTTTCTAGTTTCTTTTCAGCCTGGTTTCATTGTGACCCTTTTAAACCATGATGGCCTCCGTCACTATAACTGGCCAAACACGGTAGGACCATTGTTAACTGTCATGGCTTTCCTTCTAAATTCTACTCTCTTATTAACTGAACACATTATTCGGGAGTATTTCTGGACATCGTCCTGCGATGCACACTGTAGCTCAATTAGCCTTGTAAAGCCTGCAGTATGTGAGGCTATCTCTGAACCTAAGCATAGACGCCAGCTACTCTAGGCTACTCAAATCTGTAGTCATGTCCTTTGAGTGAGGGGTCTGATCTTCCGTCTCCCCCTTGGTTCATTCTGAGGATTAGGAGGGCTTAAGGTATTAGGGACAAATTAGAAAAATTCTGGGTGTGTGGTGGAATGACCACTTAGCCTAAATATTGTAGGACATCGATCAATGTGATGAACAAATCATGACTAATTTTGCCCAGGTTGTCATTAATTAGAGTTTATTTGAATAGTTTTCACATATTATTTCTTTCCTAAAATCCTAGGACTATATGATTTTATGCCAAATGCCTTTGTTGATGCAAAACCCTGAGAGGTGGTGTTTGTCTTTAAGAGGGTGGGCTCTGAGCTACATAGCTGGCTGGGTTTGGAATCTGACTTGGCGACCCTTGCTCCGCGATCTTGGACAAAGTAGCTAACTTTTTGTGTTTGCTCATTTATAAATGAGAGTAATGGTGGGGCTACCTCACAGGATTTCCTCGTGAGTATTAAGTTAATATGTGTTGGCAGGACTGAAGCTATGGTGAGGTGAGTGAAGCACTGTCCTCGAGTAAAAAATTTAAGGGGATGCCCCCCAAAATTCAGTACGTAAGAGAAGTAGTAGTTTAATGCAATAAAAGAAACAAAATACAAAATTTTTAAATAAAGACCAGACCTGACAGATTGAGGCAGGATTGAAATGGGTGAGAGTGAGTTGTATAAATGAGTTGGAT
This sequence comes from Zalophus californianus, assembly GCF_009762305.2. Taxonomy (NCBI): domain Eukaryota; kingdom Metazoa; phylum Chordata; class Mammalia; order Carnivora; family Otariidae; genus Zalophus; species Zalophus californianus. The sequence continues at coordinate 53,448,034 of NC_045598.1, forward strand.
TGATTTTCATGGTGGATTTTTTTTTGCACTACTTTTGATACTTTAAAATATGGCACTAAAATATTAGTTATCTTGATTACCAGAGTTTGGTTTTTTGTTGCCCTCTTCAGTTGTTTTCCCCAAGGTGAGTGCCTCACCCATCTGATCCTAGTTGCAGGCCTGTGTGTGATATTTGTTGTTAATAGTTGATTGCAGTGATGTTAGTTTGTAGAGGAAATGCATTTAAGAGCCTTATGGAAGGATTTTTTTTCCCCCCAGTTTAGATAATTCTGTTAGGTTGTCTCAGAATGCCAGTTCAAATCTCCCGGTCAAGGTCAGTTTAGGTTTTGAATGTCATGTTACAAACACTGCTGGAGCTCAAACTCTGGAGAATAAAAAATGCGTGCACTTAGCTTATGTCTAGAGGAATCTAGCCAAGCCAAACAGCATTGAAACATTGCATTTCCTTAATGGCCAGGATTGTGAAAGACAGCCACAGATGGCTGGCTGCGCCATAGCTGGAACTGCTGTTAGGCGGCGCGAGATGTTCTAAGTGGCAGAAGCCAGGAACCCATTGCAGGGTGGGAAGTGGTGTTTCTAGAAGTTAAATTAAGATGATAGAATCTTTCTGAAATCCTGGTTCTGCTCTAATTTGCCTTTGGTTATATAGACCTGATTATAAACATGTTTTGGAAATCTGTTTCATAGTTATTGACCATTAAAGGCAAAAAGAAGTTGCAGGATCAATTTGTAAAGCTTTGTTCTTGACAGTTGAAGTGTTACACAAGGCAAGGCAGCTGTATGTTAGGACATGATCCCTATTAAAGTGCCTGCCTACTTGCTTGGTTTTTTACTTCATATCTTCCTTCCTTTCTTTTGTCTTTTCTTTTTTTTTTAAGATTTTATTTATTTATTTGACAGAGAGTGAGAGCAGGAACACAAGCAGGGGGAGTGGGAGAGGGAGAAGCAGGCTTCCCGCAGAGCAGGGAGCCCAATGGGGGGCTCGATCCCAGGACGCCAGGATCATGACCTGAGCTGAAGGCAGACGCTTAACGACTGAGCCACCCAGGCGCCCCTGTCTTTTTTCTTTTTGATACAGATTCATCCCATGTTGCTTTTTACACAGAGTAGAAGTAGTTGCTCTTAAAAGGTCGCATAAACTGGATCTGGCCGATATTTTGCATAAAATATGTGGAATTAAATAATAGTTTTTATTATTACGATAATAATAGTTTTGATTACTATCACTATAGCAGTTACCCCTGGCTTTGGCTAAGTTTAAATTTACCTGAAGATTTTATCATTTTGATTTGAGTTTGCAAAGCAGTGGAATCCAGTGATATACTTGAGTCGGGGATGGAGTTTCAAACTTTATTTCCAGCCAGACATTGCTGCCTTGCTGTGGTGGAGCCGTTCTGCCGCGGGAGTCTGGTCATTTTCAGAGACGCCAGGTATCTTCTGGCTTTGCATTAAAAAAAAAAAAAAAAAAAAAAGACTTAGAAAATTCTTGTCTCAAAAGAATGTATGTCACCTTTGTGCCAATTCTTAGAGAACAGCTGTGGTAGCTGCTTTGTTGTCCTTTTCATTTGGCAGGTGGAGAAAGTGGGAAAGTTTTAAATTGAGTTCTAAAATTAGTATGTCTGGTGGGGCGTTCACTTTCATGTATATGCTGCGTGGAAGAAGATGTAGAGACTTGACAGTAGACTTAGGGGTTGAATCCGAGCGGCCACTACATTGGTGGCCATTTGATTTATGAGGCAAACATCCTCAGATGTCTAGGAACTTATACTTGGAATAGAGGCAGCTGTGGGAGTCAGTCATCCTATGCTGACAGTGATCCCTTGGTTTAATGGGCAGGGTTTAATGTTTCCTGTTGGGTAATTTACTGATGCAGGCTGGCAGGGTCTGAGGGTCCTTTGACTTTGCGCAGGATGGAAATCAAGCACGAGCCAAGAGGAAGTGAGAGCGGAGTTTATTGAAGATACAGAGAGAGGGCAGATACAGACAGAGCATCTGGGAGACTCAGAAAGGAGAGAGAGTCTTGTCTTTGCGTGTGGCCTGGGGGTTTTATTGAGGACGGAGGTCTGGTGTATGTGCCCTCTCAGGCATCCAGGGGATGTGCCGTGGATCCAGGGGTCTTGGTGTCAAGGGGTCTGGAGGCCGTGGTCTTAGGAAACCTTCATAATAGCCCCTTAGATGTTATCTATTGTGCTGGATGTTTCCAAAGAAATTATTAACTCTTTGACCTTTATAAGGAGGACATACGTTATCATCAGTACCATAAGCCGTGTGTAGGGAGAGGGTGCAGGTCCTAGCAAGAATAGAAGCAGGAAAATGAGCAAATTTTTTCATGAGGTCCCTTCAGGTTCTCTGTCTCATTACCAGCTCATATTTGGATTAGTTAGGCCCAAGATGAAGGGCAATGCTTTCTTCTCTTCCTCCTCACTGTTTCTTTTCTGCTTCTGGGCCAGCTTGCACTCAGTTTTAAAGTGATTTGTCAACCACAAATCCTGGTTGTTGGTGTTGCATCACGATGTGTGACATGGGAGTGACTGCACTGCATGGGACAGGCGTTCTCTCGCTGTGGGGCTGATCAGTAACACTGGGGCATGGTCCATGGTGCTTGACTGGTCCTCCAGCATTATCCATTGAATCAGAAAGACCTGGGCCCTCACCACCTACTTGGTGGGCACACGGCACTCTACCATTTACAGTGCTGGCCACTCCCTTATTACCTTTTTCTCAGATTTCATGCTTCTCTAGGGATCTTCACTTCTGCTTTTCAGTCTTGTAAGGGCCACCCTTTTCTACATTCTTTCATCCCCTGTTGGCCACTACCTGTATTTTCCTCTCCCAAAGGACCCCTCACATGAGGTGGTCATTTTGAAGTTTTGGGCATGATGATTGGAGACAGGCACAAGCAACTCTCATAAAACCTGTCAGCCAGTCTTCACACACACCCCTAGCTCTGCCTGCCCATCCTCTAGTTTAATTAGTTACTTTCTTGCTCTTTTCCTTTCTGGAGAATTTGCTTTTTTTACTTATTTATTTATTTTTTAATCTCCCAGCTTTCAGTCCTCTGAACTTTCTTATCCAGGACAGTTTACCATTTCACCATCAACTCCCAAAATCATTCCCAGTCCCACCTTTGTTGAGCTAAAAACTCATTAAATTGTTTTCCCTGAACAAAGAACCTGGAACAAAGCATGCTTTAAAACTTTAGTGTGAATGTTTTTTTTAAATCCGATTTAAGTTTTAGATGAAGTTTCTTATTCTTCCTGTAGTAGCTCTAAGTGTTACTAAGACTTTAGTTCCCCTTTGCCTGGGACAGGCCCCCAAGTCAGGGTTTATATATATATATATTTTTTTTTTTTTGCTACATTTTATTTTGCTTCTTTTTCTTTTTAAAAAATCCCATCTTTATTTACTTATTCAACTTAAAACTACTGAAGGAATCCTTTGCTCCCTGAGGCTTAGTTTAAGTCACTCAGCTGAACAAGACCTGCCCTTGAGGTGTTCTCCGTCAGAAGGGGAGGGTAGGTGGTTGAACAGAGGATTCAAGGGTGGAAGGAATTGGAAGAGACCAATTGCTTGAGGAAGTGGAAGTGGGCTTTGGAAGGGTGGGAAGCCGCGCATTTATTGGACCTGCGTTGAGTACAGGCTCTGGGATCCCACTTCCATGGGAAGCCAGCCCGCAAGTGGCTCAATCACTTTATAGCTCCATTTCTTCAACTGCAAACCAAGAATGATAATGGTACTGCCTCCGAATATTGTAAGAATTAAATGAGATAATGCATATATGGGATTAGAATAAGGTTTGGTCCAATATTTAATTTTTAAAAATGTGCCTCTTAGGCGCCTGGGTGCCTCAGTGGGTTGAGCGTCTGCCTTCAGCTCAGGTCACGAGCCCAAGGTCCTGGGATGGAGCCCCGAGTCGGACTCCTTGCTCATTGGGGAGTCTGCTTCTCCCTCTCCCTCTGCTTGCCTCTCCCCCTCCCCCCGCTTGTGCGCACTCTCTCTCTGTTAAATAAGTAAAATCTTAAAAAGAAAAAAATGTGCACCATAATAGTGTTGATGTAACTTTCTAGGCCCAAGATGGAACCGCTCCTTCCCAGTGTGCTATGTCAGCAAACCGAAACTTAGGTAACTTGTGTGCCCCTGTAAAAACGCTCCATGTGACCAGAAAGGCAGTGTATCCCGTCAGCCAGTCCCCAAAAAGGCCAGGCCAGCTCTGGGCTTCTCACCGGAAAGAAGGTCAACTCTGTGGCCCCACTCAGTCAGATAGTTTCCATTTTTTCTTGTTCTTTGTCCTTTACCCTATAAAACCTTTCTCCCTTCTGCCTCATTTTGTAGTTCTCTGAAAGGAAACTGTCCACTTGTAGTGTTAAAATATATATATAAAAAAAAAGTATACTCAATTGCAAGCTTAAACAAATTCCTACTGTTTAAAAAAATGATTAAGGAAGACGATTTAGGTTATATAAACAAGCTTTATTTATTTATTTATTTGACAGGGAGAGACACAACGAGAGAGGGAACACAAGCAGGGGGAGTGGGAGAGGGAGAAGCAGGCTTCCCGCCAAGCAGAGAGCCCGATGCGGGGCTCAATCCCAGGACCCTGGGACCATGACCTGAGCCGAAGGCAGATGCTTAACGACTGAGCCACCCAGGCGCCCCCACAAAATACTTTTTTAGTTTCAAGATAACAAAATGGTGATCTTGACAGCAGTTTGGCAGCCACTGTTCCAGTATTTCATAGGTGTTAATGGCTGATGCTTCAGGTATTATTTTCTTGTTACACTCTAGTTAGTCAGTCAGTCATTGGTTTTATTGGTTTTATTCAAATTCCAGTTAGCTAGCATACTGTGGTTTCAGGTGTACAATATAGTGATTGAGCACTCCCATACAAGTGCTTTCCTTAGTCCCCATCACCAATTTCCCCATCCCCCGCCACCTCCCCCCTGGTAACTGTCCCTTTGCTCTCTGTAGAGTCTCTTTCTTGGTTTGTCTCTTTTTTTTTCTTTTGCTCATTTGTTTTGTTTTTTAAATTCCACCTATGAGTGAAATCATAATGGTATTTGTTTTTCTCTGACTGACTTAATTTCACTTAGCGTAGTACTAGCTCCATCCATGTTGTCGTAAATGGCAAGATTTCATTCTTTTTTATGGCTGAGTAATATTCCTGTGTGTGTATGTGTGTGTGTGTGTGTGTGTGTGTGTATACATATATATATATATATACAGTTACCATATATATTATATATTTTTAATACTCTGTGTTCTTTATCCCTTCATCCAGTGCTGGACACCTAGATTGTTTCCATATTTTGGCCATAGTAGACAATGCTGCAATGAACATGGGGGTGCAGATACCTTTTTAAGTTAGTTTTCATTTTCTTCAGATAAACACCCAGAAGTGACATTGCTGGATTATGTGGTAATTCTACTTTTAATTTATTGAGGAACCTGCATACTGTCCTTCATAGTAGCTGCCCTCTGTTGCTCTCGGTGCTGTTCTCGCTGGGTGCCGAAGAGTGATTGCATGTCAGCCCACTCAGCGGCCCTTAGGACCCCACTGGGAGCCCTGTCGTAATGAGAGTGTGAGCATCGAGTTGCTCCCCCTCCCCTCTCTCTTTGTCCAACTGTGTGCTGTCCGCCCTCAGAGGCTGCTGAGCATGGCACATCTTCGGTGTTTTGCTGTAGTTCTCCAGAGCATTGCCAGGGGCTCGAGATAGAAGGGGGGTGGAGGGTGGGGGAGAGGGAGAAAGGGAGGGAAGGAGGGAAGAACCCGTCATGGGCAGGACTAGCCACCAGCCTGTTGGAGCAGATGGCACCGGAGGAAACAGCGTCTTCCCTTATGCTGATCCACCGCCAGGATCCTGCCCAGAGAGGCAGCTGACAAGGTGCCTGGCACAGCGCGATCCACACCCTGGGCCTTTTGCAAGACGAAGGAATTCCTTTTTATGTAGCTTTAAAAGTGGAATTCCTCCCTGTCCTCCCAATGCGCCTAGTAATGGAGTTGTGAGAAGGTCACAGGGGAGGTCACAGGAGAATTTGAAGGACACTCCTGCTCCTCAGGGCTGCAGGTGCCTGGTATGCTGGCAACCGAGGCCGTCTTGCAGAACGGGAGCTTGAGGAGACTGTGAAATGCTGTGGGTCTAAAACTCATTTATGATTTTGGCAAGCTTTTCAGATTACTTGCCTTTTCCCATTTGTTCCCTTGCCCAACTTCTGTTGCTTCCACCCCAATCTGCTTTGTTTCCTCTGCTGCTTATATAAGGCAGCATGTGGTACTGGGCCAGATGTTCATGGTATGTTTATAAATGCATGTGTTCCCATTTGGGGCCAAAAAAATGCTCCTGACATAGGACATCCAAAATTTTTTGGCTTCTAGGACTCCAGTATCTTTTTCTTTCATGATCTATTTAAATTCTTAAAATGAGGTTACTGCACTATTTTATTTGAATCCGTATGGAGTGTCAAATAATAACTGATCTGCTGGTGTGGGCAGAAAGCTTAAAGATAAAGAATCTGCTGGATTTCCCTTGTACTTAGATATTGGATCACCTTCTCTCTCAGTAATGTGAGCCCCTCCCCTACATGAAGTCATGGCTTTTGTCCATACATATTTTTATTTTTAATCTTGGCTATTATAGCAACACACTCTCTGGACCCAGGGTACAAAATTAGACTAAGTGAATGTATGTATATGCCGCCTGACTAGAGAGAAAAGAGCAAAGAGGCCAAGCAAAGCACTGACCCTTATTTGCAGGAGGTCTTGCAGGCAAAGTGTGATGGAGCACTAAGATGGTGCAGGCCTGCTTTCTGGTTCGGGACTGCACTCCTCACATCTAGAATGGATGTGAGGACCTATGCCGTGGCTGCCCCTGAAAGCAGGGAGATGCTCCTTAGTCTCTGAGGTCCCTTTCCTCAACTCCAGTGGAATCTTGGTGATTGGAAGCATACTGGTGGGGTTCGACACATACTGGGGAAGCTGGTCCTCTGGCCCGCACATATGGCCACAAAACCAGGTAAAGGAAATTGAAATTCCACATTGGAGATGACAGAGCTGGAAGGGTCCTGTGCCTTCATGCAAGTGAGGATACTTGAGGCCATGATAAGTGAGGTATATTGATGTGTTCGGTTCTGTGGAAAGTGACTTGGAAGCAGAACTCTTAAGAGCCAAGACGCCTGATTTTCAGCCTGCTAGTAATTCCTTGAATCATCTTGGCTCTTTGACTCATTTTGGAGCCATTCCGGTGTGTTTGAAAGGGTATCGTCCTGTGATAAAAATGTAGATAGCAAGAAAAAAAATCAACTGTATGATCTCACATATATGTGGAATATAAAAGCAAAACACAACAAAATGATTCTGAGCTCATAGATACAGAGAACAAATTGGCGGGTGCCAGAAGTAGGGATGGGGAGGAGGTGCAGAATGGGCGAATGCAGTCAAAAGTTATGAAATATAAGTCACAGAGGTGTAATGTTCAAAATGGTGACTATAGTTAATACTGTACTGCATATTTGAAAGTTGCTAACAGAATAGATCTTAAAAGTTATCAGGAGGAAGAAAGTTTGTAACTGTGTCCCGTGACAGAAGTTAACTAGACTTACTGTGGTCATCATTCTGTAGTATCTACAGATACCAAGTTATTATGTTGTACTCAAACTAATATATGTCTATTTTATCTCAATAAAAAAAAATCACATTACAGATTTTTTCATTTCTAATTGCACAATTAGAGGTAAAGAGGTACACATTTATACTTTACATAAATTTGAGTTCGAATTTAAAAGAAAGATCTTTTTACTATTAACCCTTATTTTGACTTAGGGAATGATTGATTATATAGTTCACAGATTCAGATAATGTTAGCTACAATTTGCTGTGGTTAAAACACCAAAAATAATTGTCCCCATGATGAGCTAGATATTGTACCCTAAGGCTAAATGCCAAAGGGCAGGCGCTCCATGTAAAGTCACTGCTCCTCAGGAGAGACATGTGGTCAATGACTTGATCCCCTTGGGGGGTAGGGGGGTCTTGGTCTAAAGGAACAAAGTACAAATAGGATGAAAGGCTTACTTTATAGTTTCAAAGTTTTGTATTATTTTATGTAAAATGAAGTATAAAGCTATCTTTGTTACCTTCTTTAGAAATAGTTTACAGTCCTTAATGTCTTGTGATTTATCAAGAAGCTTTTTAGGTAAAGCTTATCTTTGTCACACAGACACCCAGAAGATTCAGCTCAAAAAGAGGTAGCAGATTTTTGGCAGTGTAGCCTCGTATAACCTCTCACTTGGGGTGACTTCCATGTACATACCTGTTAGTGTGAAAATAAGTTGTTTCCTTCATGTCAAACTTTCTGCCTCTTCTGTTAGAGAATATCTTAGAGTCTTCATCTCAGAAATCTGTAAGAGTTGACTCATTCACATTTTGTGGGTGTTTAAGAATGTCAGATAGCTTTAGGAGGAGCAAATATTCACTTGTAGGAACAGATCCTTTCTTGTTAAGAGGTCAGGCTTGGGATCCAAGTGCACCCTGTGGTAAGGATCTTTCTGCACCAGCTTGAATAGACTGAAGCAATAGGTGTGAGAACCACTGACAAAAGGGATGAAATGTCCATTTATGTAGTTAAATCAGATAACAATGTTTTGCTTAATTTAGTAATTTATTTTATGCAGTTATTCAGTGCCAAAGAATTAATATAACATTTAAAGGAAACATTGCTGCCTGTAATTCTTACTGTGTGATTGAGAAGGTTTTTCTGAGTCTTAATGCCTTGAAGTCATGACTCTGGTTACTGGGATTATACAATATAATACAGATAAGATAAGGCAGGGGTGTAGTAAGATGAAAGTTCATCTAATAATCTGTAGGACCTTGGAGACTGGAGGATGGAGAGTTTAAAGATGGGATAGATTGTCATCTCAAGTAAAGTGGTACTTATTTTTAAAAGTAAGATGGTCTCTATCCTCAAAGGCATTATAATATGGTGTGGAGGATTTGTAAATAACCTCACTTAACAAGAAGAGTGAAATGTAGATAGAATAACCACATCTGGTCGTGCAGACTGTGACGTGCACGGGGCGTGGAGCACAGACCCAGGCTTAGAGCCTGGAAGTGGCAGTGTCAGGATTTGAACCTAGGCAGTCTGGCTCTAAAGTGTAAGCTCTTGACCATGACGCGAGGTTCAGACGTTTTTTCATAGCTACCAATAATGTGTCAGAGTGTGATTAAAAAACTATGTTTTTTTGTTGTGAAGGAAAAGAAAGCCTGGCTTTGAACAAGGCCAGTTGAAGGGTGGATACCGGATATCTGAAATGAGTCACTTGAGTCAGGTGCCAAAATGCCTTTCTTCCATAATTTCTGCCTTTAAAGGACTTTGATATCTATTAACAATGATTTTTTGTAAAGCTTGTTTTCTTACTCAAAGAGAGTCATCAAAGTGGTATCAATGATAAACAGTTTATAGAATGAAGATTTTCTTCATTTTGTAACGACTTGAGTGCTAAAATGTTCTTATGAGTGGGGGTGGGGAGGGGGACTATAGAACTTGTAGTTTGCAGAATCACAAAACTACAGTTTATTTCTGACCATGCCTTTAGGGATGTGTGTGTGTGTTGGCATTCTCAGTGACAAAAGTTTTGGAGAGGGGATGATACTGGAAGTGGGCAGTGGTTTCTACTGGTTCTAGGTAGCATTATGAGGAAATCAAGCTCTCCTACAGGGGCTTGTCAGTCAGCATTTTCTAGCTTGAACAATTAAAAGTACATTGAGTAGTTATCTGGTTCTGGTGCTTTAGCCAGGCATCTTGGGAATTTGCTGCTTTGTGGATGTTTGTCCAGCTTTGTCCTCTGTATCCAGTTTGCCTTCACTTTATAGGCAGAACAAAAAGAGGGTATGTATGTAGTGGGCACCTGGGTGGCTCAGTTGGTTAAGCAACTGCCTTCGGCTCAGGTCATGATCCTGGAGTTCCAGGATCAAGTCCCACATCGGGCTCCCTGCTCAGTGGGGAGTCTGCTTCTCCCTCTGACCCTCCCCCCTCTCATGTGCTCTCTCTCTCTCTCTCATTCTCTCTGTCTCAAATAAATAAATAAAATCTTTAAAAAAAAAGAGGGTATGTAGTGCGTATATGTTTCAAAGGATAACAATTGTGTATCTACCACTCAGCCTGAGGGATAAGAATGCCCCCATATGCCCTTTCTCCATTCTCCCAACTGGTTTGCTTTACCATATATTTTTTGCCATATATGCATGTATCCCTCAGCAGTACTTTGGGGAATACACAAGTTTAATTTTGTGAGTTTTAGACTTTTATAAAAATGGGCAGATTCTTTAGGCAAGAAAATTAAACTTTGTTTATTTTTATTTCTGGTTGTGCCGGTAAAAGATAGGACACCATTCCTAGAGCTTGACTTTGTTTTGAAATAGGCCAAGTTGTCAGCTGTTTGATGCCTGGCCAAGCCATTAGAAGCATACAAGAAATAACTTCTGATGCCCCATTGTTTCCCTGACATGGTAGGGAAATGTGCTATAGCATGGCACAGACTATAGTTGCTTCATTAAATATTTTTGAGTGAATGGCTGACTTAGAATAGCAAGGTCAGTGAACTTCACTTAACGATAACTTCCATGTAGTTGTTTTTGATACCTCTTTGTGCAACTGAACTGAATGTGTAAGTCCTCACTGGGAAAGATTCCAGTGTAAATTCTTAATCTTGAATGCAGATAAGTAGTTGAAGTATTTGTACCTAGATCTGATTGTTCTGTCAGGAGTAGCTACCTCTGTTACAAGAGATTGAGTTAGCCCTGGCCCTCTGGGGGATGAATGGAGTTGGAAGGACCAGTTAGTCTTCAAGTGCATATTGAATGAATGTCTGTTTTGAATCAGTGTGCAGAGACAGTGGTATACCAGACAGACATGATCCCCCCTATTGTATGGTGGGGAAGACTGGCATGAGAAATGAAATACAAACCTGATGAGTGCTGCAGAGTGGGAGGACAGGAAATTATATATGATTTGGCGGCGGGGGGTGGGGAGGGAACCTACCCTCATTTGGAGAAGTTGAAGAGGGAAGAGAGGCTTGGGGCTGGAGAGTAGAGATGGAGCACATGGGTGAAGGGAGAAAAGCTACCAGGCTACAGATGTAGGCACGGGCCAGGTCTTGGAAGGACTTAGAAGCCACCAAACGGGCAGTAGATGGAACCCCACTGATGCCAGCTAGGAAGGGATGCAACATGATCAAATGTGCACGTTGGTCCACTCTGGCTGCAGGGTGGAAAACCCATGGCATGAGGTCGTGGGATATGGGGGAACGTAGTATTAGGAGGAAGCTACTGATGATTAAATCATATCTTTTGATCAAAGCCTATCCTTAAAGGTATGGAAATAAGATCAGTTTGAGATTTATACCAGAGGCAAAGTGACATTTAGAATTTCGGTTGCCTAATTACGAGCCCTTTCTTTGTGGCTTTTTATTTTCCAAGGTTAAACGTGGAGTCCTTTGGTTAAACCTCTGCCTTCCATCTCCACATGGACCAGGGATTGCTAAGAACAGAGTGCGCTGGCTATTTCAGAATGGTTCCTTTTCCCCTCCCGCTGTGGAAGCTGGAGGGGATTTTTCTCCAGTATTTATTACTGTGGGACGCTGGTCGAGCTCCTGGAAGCAAATTTCACAATATCGGGGCAGGGGCCCTACGCCTGGGTGTCCTGGAGTTGTTATAGTTCAGGTTTTTTTGCCTAGGTGGTTCCCATTTGTGTCTCTGCTCAGTGACCATGTGACCCCTGTACTTGCCTGTCTGTCCCTCTGATGTGGGGGGCAGTGGTTTGCCCTGTGTCCTCCCTTCTCTCATTGATCCTGATGCAAGAAGACTGGTTTGTTTCTCAGTCTGTTCAACTTTTTCTTCCTGTAAGGACAGAGTGGCTGTTTCCAACCTCCTTACATGCACACCAGTGCACACACTTTTTAAATAATGATTTGTCCATGATTCTGTTCCACTTCTCTCCGAATTAATAAGCTTCTTGAGGTTATTCTTCTATCTGTATCTGTAGTGCCTTACGTGGTGCCTGGCATGTAGTAGGTGCACAGAAAATTTTGGTTGATAAGGGGTGTGTTCCTGAGGAAGAGAATCTTCGCTTGTGGTTCTGAGTGATTAGAGTGACTAGGGTGGACTTGGGGTAAAATGAGGGGTCTCTTACAGGATGCTGGCAGGCTCATTGCACAGCTGATTGGATGTCCTTGCCACCAAACATGTGACATAGTTGTCCTTATGCTGGCACTTTCTGGGTTGGTTATTGAAAAAAGTATGTGCTAAAGAGAGAAAAGATGTTTTCAAATGAAATAAAAGACCTCATTTGCTTTTGCTTAAAGTAGTAATAGCAGTTGAGGTTTGGTCCCATAAGGCTTCATTCCAGTGGTGGATTTTATTGGACTAAAATTGATTATCTTGAAATTTTAATCCTTGCCTTTGTTAAAACAAATCTTTTTGTCTCCAGTGTCCAGAACTAAGGGAGTCTAGTTGACTTTCTGCAATTCTGGACTAGTATTTTCAGGGATAACTTTTCAGTGGTCAGTGGTGAATTAGCTGGCAGATTCAGCATTTTACCAAGTTCATGTAGTTTGTGACCAAACACCTATTTCTGTTTCATAATATATTAATGTGGAACTTTACTGGCAGTGTAAGAGGTTGTATAACTTAATTGTGATAACTGTTGTTTAATTTTTCTTTTTTTTTTTAAGATTTTATTTATTTGACAGAGAGCAAGAGAGAACAAGCAGGGGGAGCAGCAGAGAGAAAGGGAGAAGCAGGCTCCCCACTGAGCAGGGAGCCCAACGCGGGGCTTGATCCTAGGACCCTGGGATCACGACCCAAGCTGAAGGCAGGTGCCCAACTGACTGAGCCACTCAGGTGCCCCTGTTGTTTAATTTTTTCTGCCCGACCGAGTGATATTCTATAAAACTTGGCTGTTGAAAGCTTTCATTGGATTCGCACCCAATCCCGGTGTTTAGGCTCTAAGCTCCTATCAGGTTGGTAAAGGGCCTGCCGTATAGTAGATACTTAATCAGTATCAGCTGAATGAATACATAGTGGATTCAGAGAGTATGTGAACTACAAAACCAACCAGACCTCATGTTCTCAAGTTAACCCCCTCAGTGAGCAGTGGACCAATTTTCCTCCTCTTTCACGGCAGTAATCTGTTTTTCCTGTGTTGTTTGGAGGTCATTCAGTTTCTGGAATGTTTAAGCTGTCCTGAGTAAGGGACTAATGAATGGATTTTGTACTACCTAAATATCTGTGTCTGTGTATGTGTGTGTGTTCTTGTGGATTTTTCTAAAGAAATGTCATTTGCCAAACTGGCTCTCCTAGTTATTTAGAAAAAAGATAACTTTCTTTTTAACCAGTCTTAATTCATAATATGAGTCTAACATCCTCCCCATTGAGCGGCTGACAATGTTTTGTCATATTTACTGCCCTGAATACAATAAAATCTTTAAAAAAAAAAAAAAACCCAAACAAAAGCAATAATCTATGTCAGGCAGTTAATATGAAAGTGGTAAACTTTAATGTGAAAGAAATTAAGCCAATAAAAAATAACTTTTCTGTATCCTGGAAGCATAAAATTTAGAGATGACTGACTTAACAGGTAGTCTTAAGTTCTGTATTATCATAAATTTTTAAGCTTGGTATTAAATAGATAACTTACTAGTTAGCCTTAAATTCTAACAATTTGTATATTATCTGATCTAGTTAGAAATTGAAAATACAGGGGTGCCTGGGTGGCTTAGTGGGTTAAGCGTCTGCCTTTAGCTCAGGTCATGATCTCGGAGTGAGCCCCGCATCAGGCTTCCCACTCAGCACAGAGTCTGCTTGTCCCTCTGCCTCTGCCCCCTCCCCCCATGCTCTCTTTCTCAAATAAATAAATAAAATCTAAAAAACAAAGAAATTGAAAATATATATTTCTCAAAGTTACCAAGATTATCTTACTTTAATTTTTGGTAGTAATTGAATGAAATAGGTTAAGATGCACAAAATTTATATTGTTGTACAATAGGTGGAATATTGCTTTTTTTCTAATATATTTAACATAGATGATAATATATATCTATACATATACACATAATTTTGTAATATGTATCATTTTGTAATCTGACGCGTCTTTTTCTTTCTGAGGAAAGTTTTTCCAAGTGTGGACTTAATTATTCGTGTTCTTTTCAGTCTTACAAACACATGATGGATTTTCTTTTTGGTTGTTAGGAAGCTTAAAAAATGCAAAGCTTTTGGCCTATTTTTGGCACTCTAGATGTATTGTTTATTCTTGGAAAACTTCCTGGTGGTTTATGACTTGTGCATGTGCGCATGTGCACATGCACGTGTTTATACACAGTAAGGATTCAAAAGCTCTGTAAGACTATGTGTACCCACAGCCTTTCTTTGGAACACTACTTGAGAAATTGGAGCGGGTATGTGTGTTAGCTAGCATTAGCATTTAATGATACTACTTTCTCTTCCAAGCAAACTGACAAGGGCAGATGAAGGTCCTGGTTTTTGGAATGGGCCCCTGCCTTCTGACCAGTGTTTTATCTCAGTTTGCTATTTTAGTAAGGTTTTCGTTCAGATGCAGATATGCTGTTAAGTCTGTTTTGCTCTGGCTTTTGACCTTTCCACGTTTTCATTCAGATGGGGATTGAGGGGGATAGGGTAGAAATTTGATTTTGTATCAGATTAGATGAAATGTTATCTGTCCTGCTCCAGAAAAGATCCAAGGTTGCCAAAAATAGTTGGAAAAAGTATGTTGCACTTAGATCTTTCTCTTACTTAGTAGATTGGATTAAGATGATTCTGGAAGTTTCCCACATAGTTATTTTAAACTTGTCTATGTTGGGTTAACTCAAGGTGATGTGGGTAGGTTGGGTCTGAGGACCCAAAGGGGGTCCTGCAGGAACAGCCAAGAGGGTCTTTGGCTTTGTGCAGGATAGAAATCAGAGGGGAGCTGGTAGAAAGTGAGAGCAGAGTTTATTGAGGATATAGAGAGTACAGATACAGAGTGTCTGGGAGACTCAGAAAGGAAAAGGAGAATAAGTCTCATTTTTGCTTGGGGCCTGGGGTTTTTATTGAGGATGGTGGTGTTGTGTACATGTCCTCTCGGGCATCCGGGAACTGGATAAAACAAGGATGAGTGCTCAGGTGTCCTCTATAAGTCGCTTTTGCCCTGGAGCCAGGAGTCTTGGTGTCAAGGGTTCTGGAGTCAGTGATCTTGGAGAGCCTTCATGACAATCCTGCCCAGTCACCTGTTGTGCTGGATGACTCCAAAGAAGTAATTAACTCCTCGACCTTTACAAGGAGGACATACCTTAAGGCATGTGTAAGGCAGGGGTCTCTGGAGGTCCTAGGAAGAATAGAGGTAGCAAAAAAGCAGTCCTTCCTGGGGTCCCTTCAGTTTCCCTATCTCTAAGGTACTCTCTCAAGGGCCAGAATGCCTTCGAACATCACTTCTGCTTTAGTGCAGTCCCTTGTCTCCTGCTTGGATTGTTGTCACAGGCTCCTTTGCTTTCACCATGCCAACCCAATCCAAATGTCACACCGTTGTGGGCATGTGACCTGTGTACTGACAGAAGGACTCGCACTTAGTTTAATGCTCTGCTGTTGCCATTTAGAGATTTTAAATGCTTTAGCAGGGAGGCTCCATATTTTCATTTTGCACTGGGCCCTGTAAATGAAGTAGCTGGTATTGGCTGTGGGAATGGCATTTCTGAAGCTATGTGTTAAAAAAAAAAATCTTTCAAAGTCCATACTCCTTATCCTATGTGTCTAGCTCTCTCTTTCTCGTGGTATGCTGAAGTTCCAAGCAGCCCCTTGCTTCTGCATCATTGGCTCATGGTATTTCCTTCTCCTCATTTCACCTACTTGACCTGGTTCATTGCTATACATGGTTTAAAATACTGATGAAATAAGACTGAACTGTGAAACCTGACATGGCCACCTCAGGTAGTACTGAATCATACTTTGTCTCCTATCTCCCTTGAAAAAATTGATACTTGGCAGGGTACAGCCATATTTGATCTTGGGATCATGGTTCCATAATAGATATACAGAAAGACAAGATTGATTTATATGTGTGTGTGTTGAGGGGGGTATCCGTCATCTTCAAAGTGTTCATTTATTCGTTCGTTCATTCATTAATTCATTCATTCATGCAACAAATTGTTATGAAGTATCTCATACATGCCAAACTATATACTAAGTACTGAGGATATGGCATTGAACAAAGTATTTCATTTTTTCTGAATGAGCTAATATTCTGGTTGGGGGAGATAGAAAGTGAATTTAAAAATACATCAATCTATAATAATAATAACCTATAATCTATAATCTAATAATATATACAATCTGGAGTTCTAGAAAATGGTGCACGGTAGAATAAGAGACCAGAGGATGATGGGAACATTTTGGGTAAATTGGTGTTATGTCCTTCTGAGTCTTTTCCGATTAAGACATTTCCTACTCTTTCACTGTCTCCTCATGGGATGTTTGGACCCAGTCCACATCTTGGTCTCTCACCTTGGAAGATGTATATTTTTTTTTTAAGATTTTTATTTATTTGAGAGAGAGAATATGAGAGAGAGAGTACATAAGAGGGGAGAGCGGGAGAGGGAGAAGCGGACTCCCCGCTGAGCAGGGAGCCCAATGCGGGCGGGACTCGATCCCAGGACTCCAGGATCATGACCTGAGCCAAGGGCAGTTGCTTAACCAACTGAGCCACTCAGGTGCCCGGAAGATGTATATTTTTTGTTTAAATCTATCTTAAAGTTTGGCAGATGGGACTAAGAGCAGGGCTCTGGGGCTGGCCTGCCCATTGCAGAGTAGGACAGCACCAAACTTGCCAGTTGCTCCAAGTGTACTGACAGTGATTTTTCAGATATAAAACATACATACCATATAGGTATAACCAAGAAAACTGAAAACATATGTTCGCACATAAACCTGCACATGAACATTCTTGTTGCGTTCATTATGCATATTAACCAAAAAGCGGGAATAATGCAGATGCCCATTAACTAATGTGTATAAACAAAATATGGTATATCCATACAATGGAATGATAATATTCAATCATGGAAATGAAGTACTCCTTGAGAACATTATGCTAAGTGAAAGAAACCAGACACAAAATACCACGTATTATATGATTCCATTTATATGAAATGTGCAGAATAGGCAAATCTGTGAAGGCAGAAAGTAGATTAGTAGCTGCAGGGGCTAGGTAGGGGGATGGGGAGCGACTGCTCATGGGTACAGGGTTTCTTTCTGGGGTGATAAAAATGTTCTGAAATTAGGTAGGGGTGATGCTTGCACATTGAGAATGTATTACACATCACTGAGTTGTACACTTTAAGATGGTATTATGGTTTGTGAATTGTATCTCAATAAAGCTGTCATAAAAATTATGGGTATTACTTCCTATCTGAAGGTGAGAATCTTAATGAGGATTCAATGCACTAACACTTTACAAAGTGCTTAAAGTACAGTGCCTGGTATAGTACCTTACCTAGGATGCTAACATAGTATTACTTTGTTAATGATTGTTACTGTTACTCTTCATGAAAGTAACACTGCTTAAATTATCAGTAAGCTGCAACTTTTATTCACTGCTCCCTTTGTAGGTTATTACCTATTACCCAATATAGAGTCAATAAATACTTGTTGAATGGATGTATTTTGTTCATATGCCTGTTTAGCCACATTCGCCAGTGTAGTTGCCTTTTGCTGTTTCCTTCAGCATGTAACTGAATCAGCATCATTGGATCTAACTTTGAGCTTCTTGTCCAGTAGTAGTCATCAAATGATATGAAGCGCTTCACAGGGCATATTTCAGTGTTGAAGTTGGAGTTAGGAGTGTGGACTCAGCCTGGGGAAGGAAAGGTTCTACCTTAAATTCACAGTGAAGGTGGGGATGAAGTGATTTTTGAGCTTTTTTCCAGTAACATAATTCTGCTTTATGTTTTTATAAGAATGTCGTTCTTAGTCGTTCATTCTCCTCTCCAGTTCTCTGGAGAGTGGAGGACTTCATCTTGGTTTAAAAAAAAAAAAATCAGTTCCTAGAAATTTAACAAATTTCAACTGACAAATTGTTCTCCTGAACCGACTCAAGAGTTCCACGTATAAGAAATGGTTATTTTAAAATAAGATAGAAGCATTTTTTTCTCTTAAGTTTTTAAAATTCATATCCTTTTATGAACTTGGCATTCCACTAATAACAATGAGTTGCTTTTACAACCGTGTCAGCAAGGTGCCATTTATTTATATTGAGGTTCATGAAAAGAAGTAAACCTGTTTATATTATCCAGCATTCTTTCTAGAAGACCACTGGAAATGTTTTCCTTTGGTCTGTAAGGAATGGTTGTGTTTCCCAGCTTCCTTTAGTCTTCTGTAAACCATGAACCATGTCATTGATCACATTTCCTTGTTGTCAGAAACTGTTGGGAGACTCAGTGTCTACTTTGTGGCCTTCCTCTGGGAAGTACCAGGATCTCCCGGCTTTTTGTGCACCACCCTCCTTCTGGACTCTTTGTTTCTTGCTTTTATCTTTTTCTTTCTTTCTTTCTTTCTTTCTTTCTTTCTTTCTTTCTTTCTTTCTTTCTTTCTTTCTTTCTTTCTTTCTTTCTTTCTTTCTTTCTTTTTCTTTCTTTCTTTCTTTCTTTCTTTCTTTCTTTCTTTCTTTCTTTCTTTCTTTCTTTCTTTCTTTTCTTTCTTTCTTTCTTTCTTTCTTTCTTTCTTTCTTTCTTTCTTTCTTTCTTTTTCTTTTTTTCTTTAAAAAAGATTTTATTTATTTATTTGACAGAGACACAGCGAGAAAGGGAACACAAGCAGGGGGAGTGGGAGAGAGAGAAGCAGGCTTCCTGGCTGAGCAGGGAGCCCGATGCGGGGCTCCATCCCAGGACCCTGGGACCATGACCTGAGCTGAAGGCAGATGCTTAACGACTGAGCCACCCAGGCACCCCTTCTCTGCCCCATTTATACTCTTTTATTTTTATTTCTGTCTGTGTATATCTTCAAAAGGTGTTTTTATAATTCTTTGGGAGACAGGGCCACTATTTTTTTTTTTTAAGATTTTATTTCTTTATTTGACAGAGAGAGACACAGCGAGAGAGGGAACACAAGCAGGGGGAGGGGGAGAGGGAGAAGCAGCCTTCCCCATGGAGCAGGGAGCCCAATGCGGGGCGCGATCCCAGGACCCCAGGATCATGACCTGAGCCGAAGGCAGACCCTTAATGACTGAGCCACCCAGGCACCCCAGGGCCACTATTTTTGAAACCAGTATTTTAAAAATTACCCCAAAAACATCTACCTGTAACTTTCCCTGCATTCCCACAGGGAGGAACGGGAGAGGAGGCAAAACCGTCAGAAAGGAGTTTGTAAGCTTTTTTTTTTTTTTTGAAAGCTTTTTTGAGTGTTTCTTTTTCCTGTTTTTTTGTTTTGTTTTGTTTTGTTTTGTTTTACTAGGAGTTGGTGATATGGCAAAGCAGTACATAGAGAAAGGTCTTTTGGTTCCAGATCATGTGATCACACGCCTCATGATGTCGGAGCTGGAGAACAGGCGCAGCGAGCCCTGGCTGCTAGATGGTGAGTTGAACCCACTGGTAAGCTGGACTTCTGTGAATAGCTGGTTATGCCCACTCCCTTATCTTCTTACACATTGCAGAATACTTTTTCTTCTCAACTTTCAGTCATTTACTTAAGCATATTCCAATTTGGCAACATGACAGAAACCCACCGTGGTGACGCCATTTCATTTCCCTGTCTCCAGACTGCCATTCCTGGAGCCATTGACTTGAAGCAAACCGTACTGAATTCCCGTTATTGTGCCAGTTCCGATGGTGCTGTTTCCATGACTAAGTTGTCATAAGTATTAACTCACCTTAAATCCGAGGTTCCTTCATTCATAATAGGCCACACAAATGAAAACCATGAGTTACCATTTTTCACTCGTCAGGTTAACAAAGAAAATTTGAAAGTCTTTTATTGAGTGTGTAGGAAATAAATACTGTTGAGAGTATAAAACGGGCAACCTTTGGAGGGCAGTTGAGCAATCTTTATACTTCTTGACTCAGCAGTTCCTGCCGTCTTTCTTCCTAAAGATGCATCATCAAGGTTGTCTTTTTTCAGCATTATTTATAAATAGCAAGACACTGATAACAACCTAAGTATCTGTCATAGGGATGCCTTAAACATTGGTATGTCTGTTAACCAAATAATGTTTACTTCTGTGTTGGCATGGATAGATCTCTAAGATACAGTGTCACATGAAGAAAGCTAGCTGCAGGAGAGTATATGTCATATACTCTTATTTATGTAAACATGGAAGGATGGTATGGTATTACTATATACACATAGAAATACATGCCTAACCTCTCTTTGAAAGGATATTAAAGAAAACTGCTATACCCTTTGATACTGTTTGATTTTTTTAATATGTATTTAAGTAATACCTGGGCCTGATTTAAAGACTCAGTTAGTGGTTCCTAAACTTTTTAGGCGTGTGGGCCCTTTGATGACAGTTGTGCTATTTCACCTAGGAAATGCATGCAGATGCTCACACATAACATATTGCACAATTTTTATTCTCCACGAAGCTGAAATTAAGAATCTTCTACTTTAAGTGTGCCCATTATTAAAGGGGAAAAAAAAATGGACTGGGTGGATTATTTGTCTTATTCTTAAATAGCAAGATTCCTTGATATAATGAGAATAGAAACTTGATGAACATGCTACTTTCTAGGATCACAAAATGACAGATAATGAGATTTGTCTGTCGGAAACCTCTTTGCATTGCAGAGCAGCTGTGTTTAGTCCACACAAGGCACTCAATCCTATCTTAATTTGGTGAAACTGAAGTTTCAGCAATTTGGGACAGGTGAAACCTTGATGTTTGCCAGCCACAGAGAAGCCCGGGGCATTGTCCTACCTTTAAACTATTGGATTGCCTCTATTTCTCTCTTTTTTTTTTTTTAAAGATTTTATTTATTTATTTGAGAGAGAGAGAATGAGAGACAGAGAGCACAAGAGGGAAGAGGGTCAGAGGGAGAAGCAGACTCCCTGCTGAGCAGGGAGCCCGATACGGGACTCGATCCCGGGACTCCAGGATCATGACCTGAGCCGAAGGCAGTCGCTTAACCAACTGAGCCACCCAGGCGCCCGCCTCTATTTCTCTTGAAGTCTGGAGCCATGAATGTCCAAAATGACTAATATGGTGGGGTCTTTATTCTATATCAGTGTTTCTGAAAGTATGTAGTGTGCAGTGTTAGTAATAGCTAGACAAGGAAACAGACCTTGTGTCAAGTTAAATATTAAAAATGGCTAGCATTTATTGAGTACTTACCGTGTGCAAGCATTGTTCTGAACACCTGATATTTATTATTTCATTCAATCCCTACAATAACCGTATGAGGTATACACCGTTATCCCTATTTCATAGATGAGAAAACAGAGGCTTTAGGTAACTGTGCAAAGATAGTGTCAAAGTTAAACAAGTTTTCTCAACTTTAATATGAGAAAGCAATTTAGCTCTTCACAATGCAATTTTTTTTTTTTTAAGATTTTATTTATTTGACAGAGAGAGACACAGCGAGAGAGGGAACACAAGCAGGGGGAGTGGGAGAGGGAGAAGCAGGCTTCCCCGCGGAGCAGGGAGCCCGTTGCGGGGCTCGATCCCAGGACCCCGGGATCATGACCTGAGCTGAAGGCAGATGCTTAACGACTGAGCCACCCAGGCGCCCCTTCACAATGCAATTTAACTCTTCACAGAAGGAGACGTCATGAGACGTCTTCTGCATTTGTTTGATCTTGGGAGTCCCCCACCTTATTCCCAACACCCACTGAGACCCTGCAGGATTTGTTCTGTGGAGCATTCTTTGTGAACTGTTGTTTAACATATATTCCTCACTTTATAGGTGTTCTGAATAGTTGAATATAAATTGGATCATATCTTTCTAGAATTTGGATTTAGAAATTTGGAACTTTTTTCTCATGGGACTAGAGGGAACCGGAAGAGAAAGGCTATTACGGCTTATGGAGGGCGTGTTCTTTGTCATTAGACAGTAATGAATGAAGCTCCTGTTATGTGTCAGAAATTGTTGATAAAATGCTAGAACACTGTCCCTGTTCCTTAAGGGGCTTATATCAGGTGTGTAAAATATTAGTTACTGATGGCGTAATAGAAGCATATATATGTGGTAGGCTGCAGACACAGAGAAGAAAATTATATTTTAGTGGTTGGGGAGGGATTTATGGAAAAGGAGAATAAGTAGAAGAGGTTCCACAGGTTCCCCAGGTTGATGAATGGGGCTTGGAAGGTCGATATTCTCCACCGAGGGGCAGGTGGACTGGGGAAGAGAAGGATGACATAGCTTAGTATTTTCCTGGGCCCTATAAGCAGAGGCCAGCAGGGGAAGTCCTCGAGTGGATGGTGTTTGATTCAGTACAAAGATGGTAGAACTGGACACTGTTGGTTAAAGGGACCATTGAAAAGTTGTTGAGAGTTGATGAAAGGCTATTCTGTTAGCAGCAGAGGAGGGAGTAGGTGCTGGGGTAGAGAGGAGCTGGAGGCTAGAAGCCAAATAAGAGACTGTTGGAATATTTGGACCAAGGGAGGTTCAAAGCCTGAATTTGAGCCATGGCAGTGGAATGGAAAGGAGAGAATGGATCAAAGGGCGAGAACTGACAGGAGCTGTAATGATTGAGGTTAGCTGCTGCAGCCCTGGTGTTTTCTTTTATTGCCTTCCGAGCTTTGAACTTTTTGTGTCTTGGCTGTCATCACCTTCCCTGCACTTCTCTAGGCCACGTTAATTTCTCTAGGTGCCACACATTGACTCACGCAAGGTAGTCCTTGTAATACTTGTGTAGTTATCTACCATGACGGAGAAGCTTTGACGTTGCCACCACTTGACTGTTTTAAATTCTTTCATTGTAAAGCTTGTCACCTTGTTAAGCAAACTTTGTGTAGTTTTAGTAAACTTAAAAATCTGTTTTAAAAAAGGATCATCTAGGATAAACTCCTTTGGAAAGGTGGTTAAGTGTAAGAACCACAAAGCCCAGTTGGGTGCCAGAATACCCGCTGGAATCCCAGCTCTGCCATTTACTGCCGATCTGTGAGCTTGGGCAGATTACCTTACCTCTGTGGGCATTTCATTCCTCATTTTCTAACCGTGGTTAGAAAAGGGTCTGTAAGGATGAAGTAAGTGAATATAATGTAATGTCCTTAGAAGAATGCTTGCCATATAATAAGAGCTCTATAGATAGGATATTTTGTTGTTATTATTTGTTCTGTGGGTTTTTTTTTTTTTTTTTTTTTTTGGTGACTACATGAAGTGTTAAGTTCAGAAATAGTTTAAAAAATATTTAGCCATGTGAAGTTGGAAGTCAGTTGTGGTTATGGAATGCTTCCTGTGTTTGCTTTTTCCATAACTTTCCTTCTCAGGGCGAATAAGTGAAGTTCTTTGACATCACAGGCCCGTTTTTAGTGAAGTGCGTCAGTATCCTTGCTGATGTCGTTTGTATCTTTCTCCTTGAAGACCCATCTGGTCACTTTTTCAGTTGTGATTTTCCTTTAAAGCTCTGGAATAAATCCACTTGGCAAAGTGAGGAGTGTTAGGAATGCCTCGTCTGTGTTCAGCCTTTAACTCCTTATGTTACAGGCCACATGCTCTGCGGAGGACATTGCCTGTTGAGTGTGCTAAAGGTGATTGAATGTGAAAAGGTCACGAAAAGAATTCTGGATGACAGATGACTCATCATCTTGGTCCATATGTCTGTAGAGAGGCAACTGCAAATGGTGGGTGGAAACAAACAGAGTGGATGCAAGCCAAGGGAAGCCCAAGGGGGGTTGGTGGATGGGGTGGCCGAGTGCTCAGTGGCTTGGTCAGCTATATCCTTGCTAAAAATAGTTCCGCAGTACCTTACCTTTGCAGTGCACCTTCCAGTTGGGTAAGAAACACTGTTTTATGTGTTGAGTGTGTGTGTGTGTGTGTGTGTGTGTGTGTGTGTGTGTGTGTGTGTGTGTGTGTGTGTGTATGGGTTTTTTTTCTCTTTCTCTTCCTCTTTAATTTCCTTGGAAGTTTAACGTGTGAGAACAGTTTTAAAAAATAGTTTACTTTAATTTTTAAGACAAATATTCCACTAGAGGAATGGAATGTACTATAAGCCTTCTAATTTTATTATAAAACCATGGTTTTTTTGTTTTTTGTTTTTGTTTTTGTTTTTAGTTTGCTATAAAGAGAGTCTTTACTGCTTACTAGGTGATCTTGAAGTGAAATCGTAGGTAGGGAACAGTAACCATCTCTTTAAAACAAATATGAATTCTTCACTTTTAAAAAAAGGACAGGCAGTTGGATGGGGCCAGTGGGGAGAGGTGTTAGTAATAGAGTTTTTCATTTCTAAATTTGACTGCCAACCTGTGTATTTAAATAGTAAACCTGCAAGTTCTCAAACTCAGTCCTAATTTATCTCCGGGTAACAAGATGTAACAGAGTTGTCTGCCATATGATTTTAGGTGAGGTATCAAAATATTTCAATTTGCTGTCGGAGTTTGGTTTCATAAAAAGAAGCATTCAGTGTTGGCATTATGAGTGGATATAATTTAAACCTTTCATTGGAATAAAGATCCCTTTGGAACGAGAGTCATCCTTTGGTCCATGGTGGTATGTTCCATTTGTGGTTTGGTACAGTGTTGAACACTGCTGCTTTCTGTAGATAATTCTGGGATTTTTATATTTTATGTATGTATGTATGTATGTATTTTAGCAGAAGTCAGAGCTGCTTGAATGTGTGTAGTATTTGTGTGTGTGTTTGTTTTCCCTGAGAGTTAAATGATCTCAGACCTGCGCTATTTCCAAGGTACGTCCTTACGCAGAGCCTTGGGTAAGCAAGTAAAAGGTGGATGCTAGGAAACCGAACTATGTGTGGTAGCCATGTAGCCCTAATAACCTTTTCCAAAATGAGCATCTCTAAGGTTCTGTTGTAAGACAAACTTGACCTTTTTTATCATCTCCTTGGAAGAAGGAATTATAATCCCTGAGACCTATGTTTGACTAAACTTTCTATCATGCTTATTAAATATTCAGATATTCTTAAAGGATTTGTAGTCATACCATTAATTTCAGGTTGAATAGTGTACCGGGGGAGAGCACATGACTTCATCAGGGGAAGGTAGGCAAAAAGAAGAAACGGTGTCTGTATCTGCTTTAAATACAACTAAACAGTAATAATATTGGTTGAGTTGCAGAGGAAAAGACCATTGCCCAGCAGGGTTAGGTTATGAAGAGTCATGTTGGAAACACCTGACTTGAAACTGAGCACACTCTAATCTTGTGATATACCTTATCCAAAGTGTGGAGCCCGTTCAGACTTTATATCTAGCTATTGATTCCATTAAAGCTGCTGCATCCTCTTTGTTAATGGTCCCAGGCGATTGTGCAAATTGCTTTTGGTTCTAAGTATTCATAATTTTTCCTATAACTGAGCACCATCTCTGTGCTGGGCACTACCAAGACACCACAGTAGAGCAAGGGGCATAGTGGGTGGGACCAGCCCCTGTGGCATTGAGGATCTAGTGGTGATTCAGCCTCTTCACTTCCCTGGCAGCGAGGATTGTCTTTGATTTCTGTGATTTAAATCCAAACTTTAAAGAACCTCGTTTTTTATCCTATGACTTTCCTACATTCAGTGTCATTGGTGTCTGTATGAGCTCAGAGGATCTGACTGAAGATGGTAAAGCCTTGGGTCTCTTCTCTTGTTCATTTGGTTGGATTCTTTCCTGAGACTCTTTCCCCGTGTCCATTTCTGGTGGCTTTCTTCTGATTGATCTGACTGCTGCTTTGGGATGGGGAACAATTTTAATAT
This sequence comes from Zalophus californianus, assembly GCF_009762305.2. NCBI lineage: Eukaryota > Metazoa > Chordata > Mammalia > Carnivora > Otariidae > Zalophus > Zalophus californianus. The sequence goes on from NC_045598.1 coordinate 53,473,913, forward strand.
AGTAGGCAGCCCTGACTTTGTTTATTCGCTCTGTGATTTTGGAGAATGACTAGATTTTAATAAGGGCCATATGGAAAACATATGTATACAGATATTTGAACACACCCTAGAAGAACATGGTTCAGAGATCAAAACACAGATTGAGTATACAGTTTTTGTGTGTCCCTGTGAGCTTGGCGTTGGTCTGTCTGAGGCGGGGATGGCATACTTTCTGAGCTCAGTCCAGGAGGGGCAAATGCAGCATAAGCACTTGCAGTCTAGGACCCTGGGAGTCCCAGTGGAGAGGGTGAAAGGTGAGAGGTAGCACCGAGGAGAAAGGAACTGACCCTATCTTAGGGGTGAGGGGGGCAGCTGTTAGGAAGGCTTCCTGGAGAAGGTGACACCAAGAGCTAAATTTTGAAAGTGAGAATAAAAGCACCTTCTAGATGGAGGGAGCATCATCTGCAAAAGGTATAGAGGCTTTAAACAACGGGATGTGTTCTGGAAACCACGGGTAATTGGATAGTCCTAGAGCTTGAAAATAGCATACAAGATCAGAAAAGTGGGTGAGGGCAAAAGTTAAACACTTCACGAAATTCAAAAGGAGGGCATTGAATGAACATCAAAGTTAATATTAGAAATGAGTTAGAAGGAAGTTTAAAATTTAAAACTTCAAGTTTGAAAGAATAACTTATTTTTTAACTTTCTAACCAACAATTTAAAATTAGCTAGACTTTTGTTTGTTTTTTGTTTGTTTTGCTTTGTTTTTAAGGGGGTTCTACGCCCAGTGTGGGGGCTTGAACTCATGACCCTGAGATCGAGTCAATGCGCTACTGACTGAGCCACCCAGGCACCCCTAAAATTAAGTAGATTTTACTTAAATTAGTAAAATTTAATTTGCCTTAAATTTAGATCTACTTTAGATATTAAACTAGGATTTCTCTCCATTTGGGCATGTCTCGTACACTTTGAGGTACACTTAGCCCATTTGCTATTGCCACTTAATTAGAAGTCTATAAAGTAAGGCACAGGGATGAAACGGTCTCCTAATTTTAGATGGTAGGAGAGCCTGCTTCCCTAATTTATGAAACAGGTATCTTGGGAATTGGATGAACCGTGAATATTCATTGCAAAGCTTCATCCAAAGCGTCTGAGGCACACTTTGCTAGTTTAATAATGAAGCAATTACTGGGCATTTAGTATACACAAAGCACCATACTGAGAAAACAGTAATGTGGTAGAAAAAGCACGGACTTAAAACTCCTACCTGAATATTGTTATGTAATTTATTAACTGTGTAGTCTTGAGCAAGCAGACTTACCTTTTTTGGATTCTTTCTCCTCATCCGTAAAATAGTACATATGGCGTAGGTTTGCGAGGATTGGCTAACAAATGTAAAACTCTTAGCAGAATCCTGAAACATAGTAGGTGGTCAGATGGTAGTTATGTGTTATTATCGATGTTGTATAGACATACAAACACATACCGACACTGACATAGAACTTAGAATTTCATTAATAAATGGCTGAGAAACTTAAAAATGTCATTTTAATAAGTAAAGATCATCATCTAAAACTCTATTAATTGTCCTATCACTAATAAGAGAAACCCAGATTTTGGAAAGATGAAAAAGTTGATTAGGGTAAAAAGGAGAATAAGATGTGGAAAAATACAGGGAATTTTATCTTTTTAAACTGTCCTTATAAAAATGATACATGATTACTGTAAACATTCAAGCCATATGGAAAAATATGAAGAAAAGCAACTAGTCACCTAAAATCCCCCTAGCCAGAACTAATCAGGGTTAACAGGTGAAAACCCATCATTCTAGAGACCACCTCATGCACATAATGCACCTAGAAATGTGTAAGAATGGCACCATACTTCATGTACTTTTTAAAAGTATTTAATTTTCCTCAAAATTTCACAATAGCAAAGCTAAAGTGAACCTGAAGGAATTAGTACTGAATTTGAGAAATCTTTCTTCATCACCAGGGATATTAATTCTTCTGGGAGCTCTTTAAGATTATGAAAGCCATTAAGAGATTGACATATTTGTTTTTTTATTTCATGTTTCAGATTGAGACAGAGAGATACTGTCTTTCTGCAGTGAACAGTAAGAGGATTCATGTACTTATACTTCCTCCCACCTCTTCTCCCCTCCCTCTGTCTCAATTTTCATCAGTTTTTGTTGGGAAAATCTATTATAAATTTTCTTCTGTAACTTGAATTTCCTAGTTGTTGTTGTTGCTTTTTTTTTTTTCTTGTCATACATCTAAAAGATGTAAATGGATTCTGGGCTCTGATTTTGTTACCCATTGCCACGTCTCTGTTCCTTTTATTTTGATTAATCTTTTGGTTATATCTCTGAATAGACTAGAAACCATCAAATTACACACTTTAAATGAGTGAATTGTTCGGCATGCGAATTTTATCTGAATAAAGCTGCACTGCTTTTAACCACGGCTTTTCCCTTGGTCATTACCTTGGCTGGATTGTTGGATATTGTCCCCTCTCTCTCCTCTCCCTCCCTCACAGCAGAAGGCTCGCGAGGTGCTGTGCTCCCTGAGTTCTCCTGTGAGAATGTCTGCTCCTCTGTCCGCAGCTCAGCTGGCCGTGATATTCCCGGGCGGTCCTGTGTCCTTCAGAACCTTGCAGCCATTGTTCCATCTTCTTCTGGCCCAGGTTATTGCCCTGGAAAGCCCTAAGGCCAGTCTGATGTCCCCCCCCCCCCTTTTTTTTTTAAGATTTTATTTATTTATTTGAGAGAGAGACAGATAGTGACAGAGATAGCTAGAGAGAGCACAGTCAGGGAGCAGAGGGAGAAGCAGGCTCCCGCGGAGCAGGGAGCCCGACACGGGGCTCCATCCCAGGACCCCTGGGATCATGACCTGAGCCGAAAGCAGATGCTTAACCGACTGAGCCACCCAGGCGCCCCTGACTTTTCCCCTTTTTTGAAGATGATTTTTTTTTCTTCCTGTATAGACTTCCTGAGAAATAGTTTCCTCATACTTGAAGTAAATAGAGTATCTCCGTGTTGTCTTTCGTCCTCCCTCCTGTATGTAGTGTGTCCTTTTGATCCCCAGTTCCTACCTTTCAGGGAGGTACTCCTGTGTTACATCTTTTTTGTCCTTCAGCTCAGTTTTTCTATTTCAAGAACACCAGTTATATCAGATGTTATATTGAATCGTCTTTGTCCTTATCATATTTTGTTTAAATTTTTCGTTCTTTTATGTTTCCTTTCTCCATATATGTTCAGATCTCTCTTCTTGAGGGTAGGGGAGAGCCAAACTGTGTTTCTATTTCATAACCACTTCAGAATCTCTTTACTTTTATGTGCTGGGTGTGCTAATGATGCAGGGCCTTTGCACTTACTGTTCCCTCTGCCTGCAATGCTGTGCCTCTAGACTGTCATGAGGATTGCTTCATTCAGATCTCTACTCAGATATCACTTCCTTGCTGGGTCCTTGCTCTACCATCCTGTCTACCCATTTCATTCTTTCTTCTTACCTTATAATGTGACTTAACGGATTTATCTGCATATTTGATATTTTGTACCTTCCTATATGCACAGTTGTGTTTGACACATAGAAAAAGCTTATAAATACATGTCTGATGATAGAGGGGTCTCACCTGCAGCCAGTAGCTGAGTCTCCATAGGGGATACTGGGACTCGTTTTTTTATTTGGGGTAAAAATACGGGCCTATGGTGCAATCGTTTACAAATTCCTTTTGTCTCAATTGGGATATAGTGGGGCCTGTTTTCCCCTAATTTATATAGAGACTTAGGTTCAAAGAACAAGTAAACAGAATTCTTTTTTTTTTCATCTTCTTTTTCTTTTTTCTTAACATATGTTGCATTATTTGTTTCAGAAGTACAGATCTGTGATTCAAAAGTCTTGCACAATTCACAGCGCTCGCCATAGCACATACCCTCCCCAATGTCTATCACCCAGCCACCCCATCCCTCCCACCCCCCACCACTCCAGCAACACTCAGTTTGTTTCCTGAGATTAAGAATTCCTCATATCAGTGAGGTCATATGATACATGTCTTTCTCTGATTGACTTATTTCACTCAGCATAACACCCTCCAGTTCCATCCACGTCATTGCAAATGGCAAGATCTCATTCCTTTTGATGGCTGCATAATATTCCATTGTAGTAAACAGAATTCTTAAGTAGAAGGGCCTTTAAGCAAAGGATTTACAGTGAACTGCTTCTTCCGCAAGGTAGTATATATCTTCCTTTACTGGGAAAAGGGCTCCATAGTTCTAGTATAATTTGTTTAAGAACAGAGGTTATAAGCCATGAGTTTCATCTATATCCTTAGACAGGAAAAATCATTACACTGATGCCAGAGGATCTCAACACCACTTGGAGATTTCCCCAAGAATCCCTACCTAATAGAATTCATCTTTTATTTCACTAAGCCACTTTGAAGATCCCAATTTATGGTTTAAAACCAGATTTTCTGTAGTATCTATCTTCCATCAATGGATCCCTAAGTAGTGATGATAGCATATCTAGGTTTTTAAATCATCTACTACTCCTGGAGAGCAGGACCTACTTATTGCCAATCTAGGATAAACTCTAGGATATATAATAGAAGAGTTCCAAGTGTCCCTGGAAGTTTTCAGTGAGCAGGCAGGAGGTCCCAAGCTCTCAGCTCAGTGGGAAATGTGGGACTCACAAAGTGATATGATGAAGCTTAAGCTCTGTTTGCGAACATCTGGAGCACAGCTGTGTCTTATTCTTCTCACCATCTGTTAATAAAAACTGGATGAAGTGGAATATGGAGGTCTTGGATACACGTACAAATATTGTGCAAACAGATAAGGTAATTATAAGATGTAAGACAGAAAAGGCCTTCATAAACAAGGTTTCGACGGTGACTAATTTTAAGTTGCTACTGAGGCTTCTGGTTGGTGGTATGAATAGTTTGAGTGCCCCTGGGTTAGGGAAGACTATGGAAGAATAACTGCCTGCTTTCAACTTTAATCATCCAGTGATTAATTGTGATGGACAATGGCTTGCATATTTGTTACTTGGTTCTTGCTTTCCCAACAACCAGGAAGAGATGGGTGCTCAGAAGCAACCATGTTGGCTCCAGATCTTAATAGATGTAGGCAGGGGGCCTGGTGTTGGGTGGCCTTTTCACAAGCTGCCAATCCCAGGCGGATGTTGGAAGTTGCCCTGCAAAACTGCCCTTTTATTTTCATCACACGGAGAGGGCTTGCTTTTCTTCCTGGGAATGTGGTGGTGGACTCTGGCTCTGCGCCCGTCCTCTGGAGTAAAGGCACTCCAAATTAGAAAAACAGAAGTGTCCCAGTTCTTTCTTTCCTTGTTGCTGTGGCACCTCCTGCTTCGGCTGCCCTCCCTCAGGCTCTTGGCATGGCTCAGAGGAGCAGGTGCCAAGGCCCAGTGGCCGGCACTGCTGGGAACGTACCGGGTCAGGGATTTAGCGACATCTTCCTGCGCATGGTGAATCTTTTTTTGGATGGGGGTGGGGGGTGTCTAAAAAATAACCTGTAGGCACCATAATTAGTAATATATAGCATGACGAATTTTGGGAGAAATTTAACTACATAGAATTTAAGCTTTCAACATGGATTGGCTATTTGATTCAGCAGGGCATAGCAGCTTTTCTAGGCTGGGTTAAGAGACGAGGGAGAGGGATAGCTTAGTCTGGAAGCACGAAGTAGGTTTTCTATACTCCTGGTGAGAAGCTGTGTGATGAGCAGTCTCATGTGTAGTTAAAGGGAGGAGAGCAAACTCCGTGCATAAGTGGGTTCTTTATTTTACTTTACTGATTGGATTTTCTGGTTTCCTCAACAATTAGTGGAATCTATTCACTTGGATTGGGTTATCTAAGGAAGCTGGAATTCCACTTTAGTCATTTAGAAAGCATGTCTTTGAGGATTACTTTTAGTAAAAATAAAAGCAGACCAAAAATTTACTGCAGCTCTCTCTAAATCGAAGAATCATTCATGCTGCCACCTGTTGACAGAACTTGAGTGTGCATCTAGTCCACTTGGTCAGTAACCCCTGCCTACCAGGAATACCATATCCACGTGAAATCTGACTGTATCCGGGGCACTTAGGGAATAAACACAGCCCCAGCCCTCAAGGAGCTCGTAATTTTTAATAGGGGCTACAAGCAAGCATGTTTAAAGAGGAATACACACCCACAGCTAGAATGGCCCACCAGTGTAACCATAGCTTGTCTAGTCTAAATCACTTAGTCAGAATGTACTTAAATATGTATGTCATCTAAGTACTTTCATGTTGAGAATGGCTATTCTTATTTAGATGCAGATTTTCAGGGCGCCTGGGTGGCTCGGTTGGTTAAGCGTCTGACTCCTGATTTCGGTTCAGGCCATGATCTCATGATCTCATGATTTCAGCTCAGTTCATGATTTCAGGGTTGTGAGATTGAGCCCCACATTCGATCTCTCTCTCCCTCTCTATCTGATCCCCCCACCCCCCACCCACGTGCTTTCTCTCTTAAAAAAAAAAAAGATACAGCTCTTCCATTACAAGATTTCCGTGGATCATGCTTTTAAGTTCCATACACCTGCTAATTATTTATTTCCTTTCAAATCCCAGTCTCCTAGCAGTTTGAGGTACCAAGGAATTGAATCTCATACTGTGAGTAGATCTTAGAAGAGAAGGCAGATCAGTGGGTATCAAATGTTAACTAAATGTATTAAAGAGCAAAATACCCACATTTTCCCTCACCAGAGTCAAAATGAACATCTCATGCCCTGATACAGGGACATTCTTGGCTGATAATCAGTTTCCACTAGGCTTCATATTGTGCTCCTTTGACATTTAAAAAATATGTGTGGCTGGATAATGACACTCTGCTAAAAATGGTTGAAAATGTGCTGGTCAGACTGCACCTTATCTGGCAGTCTGTTCTTGGCAGCTGATGGATGTGAGAATTACATCTGAATTACTTTGATTTGCTCAGCCCAACTTGAGACGCTGTTGTAAATCACTTCAAAGGATGCTGCCTTTTAGGACACCATTTCATATTGGATGCCCTGAAGTCCTAAATTAGGGTATGTAGGCTGAAGCATGTTCATATTTTGAGAGTCTTGTAGATAGAGCTGGAGCCTTTGCTTTATGCCTGACCAGGGTGGGAGAGAGCCCCTCTCCAGTACCTGTGATTCCCCCCAGGCCTGGGACTCTGCACCCCAGACTTCAGTGAGAGCCCCAGCCCATTGCCGGGGCCTTTGGGAGGTCTTTGTGACACCTTCAGAGACTAGGACACCACACCTGCCCTGGAAATTACACTATTTGAAGCTCGTAACTTCTAGCTGTGCCTTTTGTGTCTGTGATGCTCGGCTATCAAGGGAAAGGTAAGTCATCGCTCGGTGTCCTTTTTCCTTCTTTATCCTCTTCTCTTTCTCTGTTACTGATTCCCCTCTTCCTTCCCCCGAATTCTTTACTTTTCCGCTGTACCCTCTGCGATCCTCTTTCCTTATAACCTTCTCCACCCTCCCCACTACACTTCTCTGACTCCTTGCAGAATACTCTCTCTACCTTCTGCCTTAAAGAAAACCTGGGTCTCCCTTAGGGATGCGACCTTCTTGTCCCTTCTGTTACAGAGGAGTCCTGTTCTCCCAACGTGAACGCAGAGTGTTGGGCGATGGTGAGGGGACTAGTCTGTCTCCCCACTGCTCCTTCCATCCTTTCATAAAAGCTCAGGCTTGTCTTTATCCTTCATGTCTTTCTTGTTATCAAACTTGCTTTCTGTCCTTTAACCTCCAGTCCCACATTGCCTCATTTTTCCCCAGTGTTGGCTCTTCGCCCCATTTACCACTCCTCCCCCCCAGCCGTTTATACCACGTGCCAGCCACTGTGCTGGGATTTACATACACTAATTTGCTTATTCCTCACAACTTTCTGAACTGGACATTACCAGGCTCATTTTATAGTGCAGAGAAGTGGGTAACCAGGGTCAGAACGTGCGTAGGTGGCATAACTGTGGGTCAAACCCAGGCAGTTTGTCTCTGGAGCCTATATTCCTCTCTGCTAAAGCAGCTCGTTTTCCCCTAGTGTGCCTCAAGTCATGTGCAGCTTAGATGCCCATCAGTAAGCAGTCGGTTCAGTGATGGTACATCCACACCCTGGAGTATTCTGCAGTTCTCAGGGAGAGTGAGAGAGCAGTATGTACTGTGTAGGAAGAAACCTCTGAGATACATTAAAAGAAAAAAGCCAGGTGCCGCACATTCATTTGGTGTACGTGCGGAGAGAATCAGGTGTGGCTGTGCCTGTGGCATCGGGCCGGGCAGTGCCCCGCTCGCTGCGCAGGAGTTGGATTTCTCAAGCTGCCTCGTACGCGGACTACTGCAGTCACTGAGCAGGCATTTCTCCGAGGTTGTGGTTTTCTGCGTGGAAGGAAGACCGCATCAAGTGGTACAGGTGTGCGATTCTGGGGGTCAGCACTTGGTTCTAGTCTAGGTTTCTCGATTCTTCCATGTGTGGTTTGGGGCAAGTCACTTAACCTCTCTGAGCCTCAGTTTTTATAACTTTAAAAATGGGAATGATACCCACCTGGTGGAATTCTTGTGACTTTTCAGATAATATTTATTGACTCATTCAACAAATATTTATTCATCATCACTATGTGCTAGGCACTGTTCCAGGCCCTAAGGATTTAGCAGGAAACAACTATAAAGGTTCTGCCCTCATTTAGCTAACGTTCTGGTGGGAATAGAAACACTAACAAAATAAAGTAAATCATATACAGGAAATGATGTTGAAATCTATGAAGAGGAAAAAAAAAGAAACCGAAGGGAGGGTGGATACAGGTGCCCTGGGTGGGATGAAGGCACACTTTTAACAGGATGGTTAGAGAAGTCCTCACCGACGAGGCACCTTGTGAGCCAAGACTTGCAGGAGCTGAGGGTACGCGTAGATACCTGAAGCAAGAGTGGGTCAGGCCAGGAGACCATAAACTAAGTGTTCAAGGTGGGAACGGACCTGCCGGTTCGAGAACAGCAAGGATGTCAGCGTGGCGGGCACAGAGCGATGGACGGGGATGTGAGGTGAGACAGGTGACAGGAGCAAGAGTAGGCCTTTTAGGTCCCTGCAGAGTTTTGGCTTTTCTTTGGCAGCTGATGGATGTGAGAATAAAGTAGATCTGGCACATCAGGGATGCTCGGCAAATGTAAACTGTGGTGGTGAGGATGTTACCAGGATGCTCTGCTCTTTTGGTTGAAGCGAGGTAGATGGAGTGACCTTTAGGATCCTCGTAATAATTCTTTTTTATACCCGTGGAAGAGCAGCGAGTAGAGTGAGCACTTGGCAAGACCGGAGGCCTGAGTCCTGTTCTGCTGCTGACCCTCGCTGAATGCAGGCTCCCTCGTCGGTTACACCGCGGGTGCTTGTTCCTGCTCTGCCCACCTCACGGGGTTGATGTCAAGAATAAGAGATACATACATGTCTGTAAATGCTTTGTAAACAGTAGACTGCAACACAAAGCTATGTGTGCGGAGTTACTGTTGGGATGTGCACTGAGAAGCCACTGAATCCAGGTTCTCCCCAAGCACAGTTGCCTCGTCTGGGAATGTTTCCCAAAAGGAGGTGCTCACTTGATGGGAAAGTCTGCACGGCTGTCCCCTTTCTTGACTTGGATTCTGTGTGACAGTTAATGCAGCCTGCACATGGGTTCGTTGCTCAGAACATACCTCCGGCGACTGCCTCAAGGTACACTTGTACTGTCAGCAGCTTAAGGCTGAGCCTTTGTGCTGAACTGACCAGTCTGTTTTGACGCCGAGTAAAGCTCGTCACGATAAGGTATGGAACGGGATCAGGGAAGTCCGACTTCCGGTGCTTTACTGTCACACATGAGTAGGCGATGGGGTGTGGTGGGGGGCAAACGGGAGAATGGGAAGCTTGTGGCAGAAGCTGGCCTGGGTCGAGCTTCCTTTTGAGTGGGTGGGGACTGGAATGTGCAGTCTGTGTGGCCAGTCAGTGGAAGGGCTAAGCTGTTATTGTGGTGGAGAGCACAGGGCCCCAGGGACTCCCCAGACTAGCAAATCTCGGAAAAGGAATTAAATAGAGGCAGGTTGGGGGTGAGGGCCTTTCCCTCGTGCCACCTCGTGACTGACTGGGGAAGCAGCAGGGCTCCCGGGAGAGCACTACCAAGAGTGACAGCCACCGTTCATTGAGTGCTCACTGTGTGCCTGACACTTTATCTCCTAAACATTTTACAAAGATTGCCTCTTTTAATCCTCAAAACAGTCCCATGCAGTGGGCATTACCTTTCGATATGGGCTGAGTTGTGTGTCCCCCCCCCCCTCCCCAATTCATCTGTTCCAGTCCTAACCTCTAGTACCTCACAGTTGGGCTCTTTCTTGGCGACAAGGTCACTAAAGAGGTAATTAAGTTAAAGGAGGTCTTGAGGGTGGGCCCTCATGTACTACGAGTACTGTAGTGTCCTTACAAGAAGAGGATTTGGATACAGACACCTGGAAGACACAGGAAGAAGGCAGCTGTCCACAAGCCAAGGAGAGGGGGCCTCAGAAGAGACCAACCGTCCTGACTCGTCGATCTCAAGACTTCTGGCCTCCAGGATTCTGAGAAAATAAATTTCTGTTTGAGCCACCTGTTCTCTGGTACTTTGTTATGGTAGCCCCTAGCAAATTAATACATCCTTGTTTTATCTCCTTGAAAACTAAGGACCAGAGAGAGATTACAAAGCTAGTGGAAGTTCTTGCAGTCATGGCTGGGTAGAGCTGGGATTGAAACCCAGTTGTGTCTGGTTCCAGAGCTCGTGCCCATAACTGACACGTTCCACTGAGCCCTGAGGTTCCTGGCTTACCGTGGCTTCTCCTCACTTGTGAAAACGTGGCTGGCACCTGGATCTTTGACTGGGCCACAGTTCTAACTATCCTGCTATACTTTCTTGCCTGCCATACCACTTTCTGTAGAGGTAAGATCCTGGCCAGGAATGGCATTAAACAGGTGGCTTGAGATAGGGGCTTAGTGAATCTGGAAAGATTGGCTTCTGTTTGGGAGTTTCCTTCCCAGTTCTCTTGCCATGAAACCGAGGTAAAGAAGACTCTTCTTCAGAGTGGTTTGGACCTGCTTACAAGTGTTGTTAAACCTTTCCCCGATGGGATAGATACACATAGTTAATATTGCCCTTGGCAGTGTTGTTGTCACTGAGAAGTTCGGTGGTTCTTAACCAGCCACAGTCACCTGGATAACTTTTTAAAAAACACCTAAGTCCTGCTCCTGCTCCTAGATGTTTCCTTCTAGGAAGAATGGTATGGAATCTGGGCGGTTAATAAGCTCTTCTCCCTTCCCCCACCCTTTAAGTCTTCCCTGATCATGTTGATGTGCCCCATCAGTTGGAGAACCCTTGAAGTTGAGGAATGACTTCTTTCTCTTGTTGGTACTTCTTCTAAACCATTGAAATGGCTGCATTCCAGCAACATAAACATCTTAAAACATAACTCTTCATTTTAGCTTTCATCGTAGGCTTCTGTATTTTCCTTGGTTCTTTCAACTTTAGCCTGTTTTGAGGTTGGGAGGATATGAGAACCACTGTCTTAACAGACGACCTCTAAGCCACCAGAATTAATTATTCTCTGGTCATTAGCAGGTCTGAATGTGAGAGCCCCAAAGGTAGACACTACCCAACAGTTTTGAAATCTGTTCCTTCTGAGTTCAGCCTATTTTGTAGACAGTTGCATTTTCCACCCATTCCTCCAGAGGGCTCCAGAGTTCAGAAACAGTTGTGGGGTTGTTGAGCAGATGGGCAGACGGGCTTCTACCCGTCAGACTAGGAAACTTCAGCCAATAAGTTTTGAGCTTTTATTTGTTGGAGGAACTGTTATATTCTTGTTCAGAGCTTCCTATTCTTTCCTAGTGCTTTATTCACCTTCCAGCCTCTGTCCAAAGTATAAAGAACAATGTTTACTTGTCTAGGTAGTGGCTAGTGATGCTAGAACCCAAGGCCAGGGCCTGAGGCTGGGAACTTGGGTCTTTAGAGGAGTGAACCCTTAAATTCTTTGTGCACACTTAGCAGTAAAAATGTTGATTACATCTTCAAAATAATGGATATGTGTGAATTACCGATTTTGTTAATATATACGTTATAAAATGTACCCTCCAAAATAGAAGCTAAAAAGAGCAAGGAGCCCCATGCAGGACTCAATCCCAGGACCCGGGATCATGACCCGAGCCCAAGGCAGACGCTTAACTGACTGAGCCACCCAGGCGTCCCTGGAAGCCACTGTTTTTTTAGAAAATGGTTTTTCTTTATAAAGGGATTTGGGGGAAGAGCATAGAGATTGATCTTGGGGTTGTTTTGGCTGCAGGCATCTAACTCCAGTTGTCAATTTGAAACCTTCGTGACGAGTAGGTTATACAGGGAAAAAGCAGGACCTGGCAGTCAGCGAAGGAGAGTGCCTTTCTGTAAAAGGCTCACTGCTCTCACTCTGCTGGAATTTCAGTGTAGAATGTGCCAGGCACAGTACCAGAGGATAACAGGGAGTAAGGTGTGTCTTAAATCCCATTTCAGGAAGTTCATCTTCTAAAGCACACTGTGGTGCACAGTGTAGGGGAAGTTAGGCCAAAGTTGACTAATAGATTTAGCATAGGTCCTGGACTTGCCACCGAACTTCTCCACAGCCTCCCCTGTCTGACCTACGGTGAGTTTTTGTGCGGAGGGAGGTGGAGAAAAGGACCTGGTTGAGGGTGTGTCTAGTATTCAATAAGGAATTTGAAACTCCTTGCTTATCACCCAGCCTATGCGCCGTAGATTGAATTGAGTCATGAGGTCCCACCTGGGGCCAAATCTTGCTCCTTGGCGACCCAGATAATATCACTTTGTTACCTACTTAGCTATCATGTATTTGAAGCTCCGGGATACACCCAGGTGCTGTGAAGCCCCAGTTCTAAAATTGTTTTTGAACTTAATCAAAAAAGAAGTTGCTTAATAAATTAATATGCAAGCAGTCAAACCATTCCATAGTAGAAAGAAAAAATGACATACTGAGTTTACAGGGCTTGACAGAGTCCTATAATTTCATAGAATTAAATTCGGAAAAATAGGCAGCTGGTCACCTAAGTATGGCCACTGAATGGAAGACTAGAAAACTACTGTAGTATTACACGTAAGTGTTTGCCCACTGTGTGCCAGGCATTGCTGTCTTCCAGTGCTAAGGCCAAGTGTCCATAGTGCACTTGATCTTAGGCAGATAAAGCTTGAGCTTTCACTTCCCTAAATGTCAAGCAGTCGTAACTTCATGTAACAAATTATGTTGAGATTTGAAAAATACCTAGTCAGCAGTTCTTTATTTAAGGGCAGTATTTTTTTTTCCATTCCGAAAGTACTATATGCTCAGTTTATTAGAAATTAGAAGAGTAGAAAGGAGTCACCCATCTTCCCACCGCAAAGAAAACCACCATGAATATACTTCCCACATAATTTCCCAACCTTTGGGTGCCTTTTTTGTGAAGAGGATGCTTAGCCAGAGAGTCCCTGTGGGAGGAAGGAGACCATACAGGTGGGTGACTTGGTACAGGAGGCAGCACCTGGGCTGCGACATCAGAAATACCTCCTTCTCTGTTGAAGCCAGTCCCACTTTGATGAGGGCTGGCTGAAGACAAAGCACAAGCTGACACCCTGCAACCTCCCCTCCCCACCTGCCACTCCTGGGTGGGACATGTGTGACATTCTTCCAGGAATCTCCCAACTGTCTTCATGTTAATACTTTGCTGGAGGGGAAAACAACCTTAACTTGACAATGGCAAGGCCTCTGGTATCTTGTAGGTGGGTCCTCTTTAGCATATGAAAGTTGTTTTGAAACCTCCCTTTTCCTTTTTCCCCCCAATTCCTGAGAGCATATAATCCCCCACTCCTCAAGATCCAGGTGCAGCAGCTCTTTCTGCACACGGGCCCTGTCTCCTAGTGCTTTAATAAACCACCATTTTGCACCAAAGACATCTCAAGAATCCTTTCTTGGTCGTCGGTTCTGGACCTCATCCCACTGGCCCTCATCTGTATTCCAAAACCATATCAAATGCATGATGGGTCACAAGAGAACAGCATATAAGAATGTGAAAGCAGTTTTGTAGAGAACAAAATGGAGTCTCTCATGTCAAGCAGGGGCCTGTGTCAAGCAGTGACACAAGCAGTTAAGGTACTGCAGCTAGGAGATATCACCAGACCAGCGTCAGCTGACACCACAGAACTGATAATGAGTAGAACCAGAGGAGGTCTCTAGAGACCCAAAACCGATTAAATCCCTTCAAAAGGGAAGGATTTGGGCAGCACACTGTCAGACTCTTCAGACCTGACCCCTCTACGTCTGACCACTTAGAAAAGGCAGCTGCTTCTGAAGGCGCTCTGCCCAGTGGATCTCCGAACAGAAGCGAGATCCTTCCCTGCTTGAACATAAGAAGCAGTAAGTGCCGAGAGTGGACCCGGACCCAACGGAGCCCACAGACTGACTTCGTGTGTGGGTCCGTTCACTTCCTACACCCTTCTGTTACTTTATTTGTTGTATGGCTTGTCTTCTTTCCTTTGTGTGCTGTGTCAGAAGCCAGGTTTAATCACATGGTGAATTGTCATTGAGTTTGGGAATCCTGAACCTGCTTTATCATCGTGATTTAACTTTGCTCTGTGATTGCATAAGGCTGACATTGTGGAAGGACATAGCTCATGCGTGTGCCTTCATAGCGTGCCCATGACAGATTTCTTATGGTGTTACCTGCAATGTTGGAGTAACCCTTTTGCCCAGTGGGAACATGTGAGTACCTTGGGTTCAGCACATGATAGCCAACGAATCTGAGATCTGCCCTGCAAGATCAGCTTTTCCTCACCTCTGTTTAAACTTGCTTTTTCTTTCCCTGTCATAACAATAGAATTGAAACATGCCCTAGCTTGGGTTCTCTCCATTCTTGTGTCTTTTTGGGAAGAGATGTAACTTAATCTATATCCCTTCTGTAATAAACAACAGCAGTTAGATACTTTGGGGGCCACTGGATAATTTCCCTTATTGGAGAAATTAGAAAATAAGCTCCAAGGGAAGCCTAGAACAAACTCAGTAGTGGAAGTTGCGTTTCTTTTTTTTCCCCCAGTCCACTGCAGAGCAACCCTTTTATCAAATACAATTAAGAGCAAATTACCAGAAGAAGAATTAAAAGAAAAACACAAATTCAAGCATAAATTTTAGATTCACTAGGCTAAAATGACTGTGAAATTACTATAAAATTCCTAACTGCATTTTCTCATTTCTGTTGTTGCTCTGCTAGATTGCAGACCACATGTTGAGTTTTATAAGATGTAGCGTACGGGTAAAAATATAATTTGGGGGGTAGCCTAAGAATAATATACTCGTCAGCTGTTCAAGCTATAAAAGAACACAAATACAATTTTAGAGGAACAGAAGAGGAAATGGAGGTGATATAACTTGCTTAGGTTACATGAGTAGTTAAGAGCAAAGTGAGGACTAGTCTAGTGATTTTTAGTTTAGTGCACTCTCTACTTGGGTCATGTGACTCCTTAATCTTTGAGTATTCCAAATGCTAAAGCTGGGTTATAAAGTGACATATTTTCTTCTAATTTTAAAATTTTTGGAGGTAGACATAAATTCCTGATAGAAGTTTCTTTCTGAGTGGTATATGTATAGATTTGATTATTCTGTCAACTGAAAGTATTTCATTGACTCATTGGAATTGGGAAATGTCTTGCATTTGATATGTTTTGTTTTTGGCATTTAGGTTTTCCTAGGACATTAGTTCAGGCTGAAGCCCTGGACAAAATCTGTGAGCTGGATCTAGTGATCACTTTGAACATTCCATTTGAAACACTCAAAGATCGTCTCAGCCGACGTTGGATTCACCCCCATAGTGGAAGGGTATATAACCTGGACTTCAATCCACCTCATGTACATGTAAGAATATACAAAGCATTTTTACAGATTGACAAGAAAGAGGCAAAACACTCCAGCTGTAAAATGTAGGAAGGATATGAATAGATTATTCAAAAAAGAGCAAATCTTCATGGCCAAAAGTATTTGAAATTTCTCATTCACTAGTGGTCAGGGAATGCAAATTAAAGTTTATAACATCTGTTGCTGGTGGGGATCTGAAAAAAATAGTACTCATCTTTATTAGGCATATGAAGTATTAATAGTGTTTTTAAAAAGCAACCTAGCAATGTACATTAACATTTTAAAGTATATATATTTCATTCAACCCACCGCTGGGAGTATAGGTTATGGAAATGAAAGCACTAGCAGGTACGGTCATGTACACAGTGATGCTTATTTCAGTGTTGATTTTAGAGAAAAACAAAATCTGAAAACAAATGAATGTTCATTTCCAGGGGGTGACTAAATGAATTAGAAATTATGTACATCGTGCAATATTATGTACTCAGTAAAAAGAATGACTTCGTGCTATCGCCTTTGACCTGAAGAAATACTTCCTCTAGGTATTGTTGAATATCAAAAGCAAATAGCACAATGATTCCATTTTTGTAAAATAGTGACCCTCCTTCTTTACACATTATCTGTTTGTGTGTGTAAATATGCTCTCTAGCTTCATAAGAACAGGGATAAGTGGTTAGGGCTGGGACTGAATAAAGACTTGGGGTCAGAGTGGCTGGGGTCATGGGAGTGATGGCAGGGAGGGTGTGACGGGTCTGGGAGGACTGGAGGAATAAACAGGTCCAAAAATAACGTGTGTTTACATGAAATAAACATATATAAAGGTATATGTTTAAAGAACCTTTTTAAATTAACAAATTCAAAAGAATTATTGTTCTTTCTGGTAAAGACATGAATTAGTTCAATGTGATTCTTACCTCTAGTTATTGGATGTTAGATAGAATTACTTGTAATCATCCAAATGTGGAAGGGGTGACAGTTGCATCTTAATGGATTAATGTGTATGGGATAGGTAGATCTGAATATGGATGGAGTCAATAATCAACCACAGAACACCAGCTTCAAGAGGGTGAGGATGCCTTCCCAGCTCCTGAGTGCCATAGATTTGGTAAAGTTCCAGTGAGTCTTGTTCATTTGGACAAAGTACTAGTTGCCTTTTGAAGTCTCCTTTTTATTTATTTTTAATTTTTATTTTTTTTAAAGATTTTATTTATTTATCTGACAGAGAGCACAAGTAGGCAGAGTGCAGGGGAGAGGGAGAAGCAGGCTCCCCGCTGAGCAGGGAGCCCGACCCCAGGCTCCTGGGATCATGACCTGAGCTGAAGGCAGATCCTTAACCGACTCGGTTAACCGACTCGGTTAAACTCGGCGATGCTTGATGCGCCCCAAAATCTTCTTTTTAAAATGTAATTCTGGAATCCCTTCCTCCTTTCCCTCTCAAGAAACTGGTATAAGGGAAAAAAAATGGTTGGAGAGGAAAAGAGGATTCTGCATATGCCCTGATGTCCAACACGGATGCTTCACATTTTAGCTTTGCCTAGGCCTGCTGAAGCAAAGATTCTCATAAAGTTGGAGAACCTTTAACACTGAGTTGCTTTCCAAAGACTGGGTACCCTAAACGAACACCCACAGTTACAGTGCTGCCTCCAAAGACAGCAGGGAAGGTGCTAGTCTGGGCCACCTTTCTGTGGCCACTGTGGCCAAGCTCTCCCAGAAGGAGGAATGCTGTCACCCTAGCATCACTCTCTTCCTTGTAGAAGCAGTTGTTGTATTTATTGGTGCTCTGAGGTCCTGGAAATGACTTCGGAGCTTTGCAGGTCTAAGTAAAATAAAGGAGAAGAGAATAAAGGTGATGTACAGCCGTCTCCCACCCCCATCTCGCCTGTTGTGTCAGGTTAACAACCATGGGATACACATGTGATGATTATGGGGCTCACCAATAAATCATAAGTGCAGGTTATGGACCCAAGGCCCTGAGCTATAACGGAATTTTAGTGTGTTTCAAATTTATAGCTGGTTTCTGATTATCCAGTTGAGTTGCCTGAGCCT
Organism: Zalophus californianus; assembly: GCF_009762305.2. Lineage (NCBI taxonomy): Eukaryota > Metazoa > Chordata > Mammalia > Carnivora > Otariidae > Zalophus > Zalophus californianus. The sequence continues at coordinate 53,491,860 of NC_045598.1, forward strand.
CGGTTCTGCTCTAGCCTGCCTTTTGACGGATTTATTCCTTGTGACTCTCTCCCCTGGCAGGTAATAGCCATGGACATGGGAGGCAAGATCCTCATGTCCCTGTTGCTATTTGTAAGTAGGTATGTTTCCCAAGGAGGTTAAAATACATCAAAAATCAGGTTTTCTAAATTGCCATTTTTTCTCAGAATGTTTGTTCCTGATTGTCATAGGCATATAATCCATGCCTATTTTAATCTACCTTTAAGTAAGTCATTATGTGATCTAGGAAAATAACCTGAGTAAGATTAAATCTCAGGAAAGAATTTGAAAGCTAGCAAAGGCAGGACCGAGATACCTTCTCCTAGATCAGTGTTCTCCTAAGGAAAACCAGTTGGTTCTTTGAGACGTTTTCTTTTCTTTTCTTTTTTTTTTTTTAAGATTTTGTTTATTTATTTTAGAGAAAGAGAGAAAACATTCAAGCAGGGGGAGGAGCAGAGGGAGAGAGAGAATCTGAAGCAGACTCCCCACCAAGCACGGGGCCTGATGTGGGGCTCCATCTCACAACCCTAAGATCATGACCTGAGCCAAAATCAAGAGTCGGATGCTTAACCGACTGAGTCACCCGGGCGCCCCTAGACATATTTATTTTCCGTATTAACAACTCAAACTTTAGAAAGCAGGGCAGTTTTAGGAATGTTTATAGAGGACCAGAGTGTCATTGTCTAAAGGTTGTTTGTTGTTGTGGGAGGCAGCATGGAGTTTTAAACTGTAAATTGAAAGTATCATTTCTCAATAGCACTGAAACGTGTTTGGAAAGATCTGAGAATTTAATAAGGATTCCATGTCAGCTCTCACGAAATAAGGCTAACATGACTGTTAGGAGTGTTATTTCTTTTTCAATTACTTTCACTGTTACCATTGTCACTCAGGCCTAATTGGTCATTCGGTGGGAGTCCAAGGTGAATACACGGATTTTGCACAGGAAAGTTTCTAATCTTTGGAATGGCTCAGGTGTTGGCCATATTAACTGGTTTCTCTGGTATTTGTAGGGGATCGATGACATCACGGGTGAACCGTTAGTCCAGCAGGAGGATGATAAACCCGAAGCCGTGGCTGCCAGGCTAAGACAGTACAAGGATGTGGCAAAGCCAGTCATTGAATTATACAAGTGAGTGTGCTTTACCGTTTTCATGGCAGATGGTCAGTTAGAACCGTGTGGCTTCCAGTGGGAAGGATATCAGGCTGAGGTGGAATTGTGTTTCTTTAAGCTAGACAAACCCTAAAGGCCCAGTACCTCCCTGAGAGTCAGGTGAAATGCTGGGGTTGTACGTGGGAGATAGAGTCCAGTTCTTTTATGCTGAAATTCTTGTAATACAAGGACCAAAACCTGATCTTCTCTGTCTGGTTGTAAAAGTATGTCTAGAGTTATTTTCATCTTTCTTTTCAAGGAGCTGAAATAATGGTTTGTATTTTGACACTCCCACATGTAAATATCTCCTTTGGATAGAAGATTAGAAGGGACCTTTCACCTAGCTATGTCTAGAGGGAATTTAACCAAAAAGAGTGAAAACTATAAGCTACAGATGGCTTCGGGAGCCAAGCAGCTGTTGGAAATGAGTGTCAAACCTGGTGGGGGATGTGTTCATCTGGGCAGTTGAGTGACAGCTTCTGTGTTGCTCCAGCCAGTTATTTCCACGGGGGCACTCAGGCCCAGAGTGGCCAGTGATCCCTGCTTTTCAAGAGAAGCAGAAATCTGGCTGTCTGTGAGTGGGGGAAAAAATCCCAATTTTTATATTGGCAACAAATAACGTTCTTTTTTTTTTTTTAAGATTTTATTTATTTAATTGACAGCGAGAGAGGGAACACAAGCAGGGGGAATGGCAGGCTTCCCACTGAGCAGGGAGCCTGATGCAGGGCTCGATCCCAGGATCCTGGGCGGACGCTTAACGACTGAGCCACCCAGGTGCCCCAACAAATAACATTCTTAACAGCATGCACACTGAATAAAACCCATTTGCAGACTGCATTCAGGACAGCTGTCTTAACAGCCACTGCTGGAATCAATTTCTGACCTTTTAGCACCCAATTTAGCAGCCCTTTAGATTAGAAGTTCCTGATCATGTCATTATGATATATCCTGTGTTTCATGATCTGTTGCAAGTAATATGGGTTTTACGGTACCAAAGTTTGTCAGTGATTTATTTTTTGAAAGTGTATACTGAGGTAGATTTGGGATTGTCCATATAATGTTATTTGGTATGTTTTATTTTTTAGCTTTTTAAAGATTTTATATATTTGAGAGAGAGCGAGAGGAGAGCACAAACACTGGGGGAGAGCAGAGGGAGAGGGAGAAGCAGGCTCCTCATTGAGCAGGGAGCCGAGTGCGGGGCTCGATCCCAGGACTCCTGGATCATGACCTGAGCTGAGGGCAGATGCTTAACTGACTGAGCCACCCAGGCGCCCCTCTTTGATATGTTTTAAACAGGAGACGAACAGGTGGCATCGTGACAAGCATGCCGGTCTTATTTAGGTACACCCAGTGTGGGTGTCGGCACTTAGCAGTGTGTGTGATAGACCACGAGATTGTGCTTGTTTTATACCCAGGATCTTCCCTCGCCCTAATAGCATGTTAAAAGGAAGCCTAAAATGCCTTCATGTGTTGGATTTTGTTTTTCAGGAGCCGAGGAGTGCTTCACCAATTTTCTGGGACAGAGACTAACAAAATCTGGCCCTATGTTTACACGCTTTTCTCGAACAAGATCACGCCTATTCAGTCCAAAGAAGCATACTGAGCCTGCCCAGTGGAAGAACCAGGAAAATGTCGTTCATTCAGTTGTATGTGTAGTATTTTGGTGCCGTGTCCAAGTTAGAAGCTAGTGGGGATAGCTTGCAGCATCTTTTCTAGTTAAATGGTGAACTGAAATGAAAACGAATGAGTAGAAAGCATTCCTGAAGAGGCTCCTCTCTGCCTTTCACAAGAAGGGTCACCTACACCTGTCTAAGATGCCTCTGCATGTCTCAAGCCCTTCCCAAGAAAACAAGTACAGGCTGGACTTTGAACGGCGTCTAACCCAAACTCTAGCTGATTGCTGACCGTCATGTTGTTGCCATAGTAGCATTTTCACATGTGACAGTGTTGGTGTCTGGTCCCCTCCGTCCCCTGAAGGCTGTTGAATCAGAGCACCGGGAGGCCTTGCCCCAAGTTCTCTGGTATGTGCCCTTCCTGGTGACCATGCGATTGAAGCCAGTTGCTCTTTGTGGTTGCTCCTCTCGCTGTGAGTGACTGTCCACAATTTCTTTTTTGTGTTAGGAGTGATAACCTTTTCTGCATCCATGCTCCATAGAATCTCTCCTTTGCAGACATCCTGGAATGAACGGATTTGGCTTCCACTGTTTTTATTAGACTGTACTTTTTTTACATCTGTTTTCTCCCTCCCTAGGCTATGAAGTAATACAATAGTTACTGCTTTGATCCCTCTCAGATCCCTTTCTAAGAACTGAGAGCAAGGGGAGGCTGTCAAATCGCTTCCTGCACCAGGAACTGGGCTCTGCAGAGGGTCTTCTTACGCTGCTGGGCTGACTCTTCATGGGCTGACACTGCCCTTTTCTTTTATTGTGAAAAAATCCTCAAAGTCTTAGGGAGTCTCCAAAAAAATGGGAGATACTTACCTACATAAATGTTAAAGGATCATATCTTGTGTATAGAAATCATAAGACCATATGAAATTACTGCACTAAAATATAGTTTAGCTTTTTATTCAAGACAAAAAAAAATGTATTTTGAAATGCTGCTAAATATTGATGCTGACAGTGTTTTTCTCCTGTGAGTGACCCAAGCATATTATAAATAGTTGATAGAGGGACTGGAGCCTGTGGGTTGAGGAAAATGTTGTACCAGCTGTGCCCAGACTGAGTATGACAGCTTTATGATTATGGGAAAACAAATTCTTAAAACTTTTTTTCTATTCCAAAGATGCATTCTCTGGGGTGGCCATTAAGTCTAGAAATAAAGATAATACAATTTTGTCATTCTTTGTAATGTACAGTAAACCATTTATTAAAGATTTGCCTGGTTTCCAGACTTGGTGGCCACCTAATGTAATTTTTGCTCTTCTCTGGGAAGGGCAATGAAATTTATTCCTATTGCCTTAAAAAGAAATACCCCTCTTCATGCATCGTGGTTGTCCCTAAAGAAGGTCCTTTGCTATTCCTGGAAGTGACTTCTGTCTAGCTCTTCATACTGGAGAAGAAGAAAAAAAAGCCTATTTCAGCATGCCACTTGTGTTGCGACATGTTATTTATTTTCTGAAGATGTCCCAGCAAATCTCTAGTCTGTTCCCTGGCGCATGTGTTCTGTATGGTAATGATTGCATCTTCCTTACAAATACTGCCCCACTCTTGCCAGTTCCTCTCCCTCTATTCCTTCATGTGAGTATTCTTTGACTATCTTAGTGGAAACATAGACTGGTCTCCTCCTCATTCTCTAAATCACCTCACTGTGTTACTTTTTAGGTTTATGCAGTGGAAATGCCCAGTTCAGGTCTGTGACACATCAGTGCATGATACAGACTTCTAAGTGCTTTAGAAGATCCATGTGTGAATGCCAGTTGGTGGGATTGGGGTGAAAAGACGTGGGGTAAGGCTCAGGTATCGGGGGGAACCAGGTATAGAGAAAGCAAGTCTGAAATGAGGAAAACTGCACAATGTAGACTAGTACTGCCATGGAGACCATTTCCACACACTAGGAAAAGTAGAGAGTTACGGTTATTATGTGGATAATTCAAGAAAGAAAAGTGTGCGCCCTTCTAGAAGCAGACACATCTTCTCAGCTCTTCCTTTATTCCCTTTTTGTTTAACAGACTCCCTTTGGAGTTTTCGAGAGAGATGTGGGAAATGGGAAATCGCTGGTCCCTGATGCCATGCTCTAGTCCTCCATCCTTCCCTCCTCTCTTCCAGAAAAATAGATAGTTCTAGTCAGCATTGGAGCCCCTCAGTGTGTCAGTGGCATTTGCTGTTTCTGAGGCAGCACAGCAATTGAGGGTCCTGTGCTTGGTGAGACCAAAAAAAGACAAACACCTTTTCCATGGTCTTTGAAAGATGATACTTATTTCATGCTTAGTGGCCTAAAAAGTCTATTTCTCATTTTCTTCAACAGGCTCTCTAGTTATTCCTCCAATAATTTTGTAAAAAATTACATCCTCTTGCAAATATTTTGACAAAAGCAAAGGGGACATCTTTCCTTGGTTTTCCTTCTACTGCCACCCTACGGTTCCTTCAGAGTTACGCAAAGAATGTAGTCTGGGTGTCTCTCAGATTCCTACCTGTCATCATAGCCTGTGATTGTAGTCAGTTGTGAATTCATTTTGCTTTCCATGATCTGAACAGGCTTCCCACTTAACTTTAGAATTTGGAAACATTGCCATGTTTAATATCCTCTTAACACTAAGGCAGACATAAAATAAGTACCATTTATTGAAGGCCTTTTGGGTGCTAGGTGCAGTTTTAGGACATTTGCAAACATTTAATCTTTCAAGCGTCCTTTGAGATAGGCATGAAGAAGGCAAGGGTCAGAGATGTGAAGCATCTTGCCTGGGCTCTTGCTGCCGATGACTAGAGCAGCTAGGACTCACACACAGGCTTCCCCGACTCTGAAGCCTGAGTTGGCTCCTGGATGTTTACTGTGCCCTATCCCACCCAACCCACGGTACTGAGCCTGCTTGATTTTGCTAGTGGCCTCATATCAAAAGTAGCAAAAGTGACATTCAGCTCTGTATGGGACTGTTCCTTTTTTTTTCCATTTGCTGAAGCAAAGGGAGCTGCTAGAGGAAGGTCTGAGCCCTTGATCTTTTTTATAACTACTCATTTTTATGAACGGCTGTTGAAATAGGCTTGGCTTGGGTCCAAGCTAATCTGTGGAGGAGTCAGGTTCGTGTTCCTCACCTACCCTTTTGGTGTCCATGGTGGTGTACCCCGGAAGGGACCTTTACCGTTGAGCCACCCCCAGCTGTCGTGCTCTCTGTAGACCTGGGCTGCTGAAAGCTCTCCAGATGCTACTCACTTTCCCTGATACCAGAACAAATCACTCCCTTACTCGCACCCCCAAGTAAGGCCCTGATAATAAACTGTTACTGCCTGAAGTGCTGGCAGGGGAACAGAGGTGGCTGAGCCGCTAACACAGGGCAGCCCTTGATTTTTGTACCATCTTCCCTATGTCACATGACTCACCAACCTGATGCTGAATGCCAAATTCACACCTTTGCCTGCCATCTGCTGTGCTGGCTCTGCTTGGCGTGCACGATTCTGGCAATAACCAGGGGAGACTGGCTTCCTGCCTTCCCTAGGGGCCCTCCCTGCCACCCACCAGCGGCCACGCTCATATGAGCTCCAGCCTTACCCAGGCTGTGCCGCTCTCTTTGGTAGGGAAGGAAAAAGGTAAGCGCCATGGGTGAGGGGGATTCTTGGCAGGAGGTACTGCTGTGGCTTCTCCCACCACTTAAAATGTTGAGACAGGATGGTTGTAGATGGAAGGATGCCTGTGCACGATCATAAATAGGACTTTTAGAAAATTCAACTGATTTAGAAAACTGTCAACTGATTTCAGTATTTGACTTTAGCTGTTTAGCTTGCATAAACAGCTTATCAGCCTCTGCTGGAGGTCTGGCATAAATCATAAAGACCGCAAATTTCCAAATGTGTGAAGACATAGGCATTCTTAGTAGTTATTGTTGATTAGTACTTCATGCTAAGCACGTTATATGCATTGTCTAATTAAATCCTCAACAGTTACCCTACAAAACATATTTCAGTTATCCTGCCTCTTTGTGTAAAAACTGAAGTCATCCTGTTTACTTAGACTTGTGTTTTCATGTACCTATAGCGATGAATCAGGAAATTCAGAGGGGCCTTTTGTGTACCCTTTTCTCCTTTGAGCTCCCCATTCTAATTAATGGGTAGAACAGTGTTATTTGTACCTGGAATCTTTGCTTTTGGCGCTCTGGTGCTGAGGCAAGAAATGAGCGCTCATTGGGTCCTGGTGGTAGTTGCACACTGTATATGCAGAGGGCATACATCTCATCCGCACTCTGCTGGGTTGCAGGATCTCGGGAGACATTCGTATCTACCTGATGAATTTCATTTATTACCTTTTATTTAAAAGTATTTTTTCTTGCTGCGGTGAATTTTGCCAAAGACGCAATTCGTAAGGCCAAGTCATGTTCTTAGTCTGAATTGCTTTCTTTTCAGTTCCCCTGCATTTTTAGTAACTCCCTTGTCTTACTTAGTGTCTCAAAAGAAGAACCTAGCAATGGAGACTTTTTTTAAAAACAGGAGTGTGGTCTGGTCATAAGTTACCATCCCTTTCCACCTATAACTGATCCAGTTTGGTTTCTAGATGAAAAGTGTGCAAGACCCAGATGTGGGGAAACTATGAGGCCATATTTCAACTATGAAGAAAAATCTGCTTCCTGCATCTGTTGAGACACACTATGATTACAGTTGTTCATACACGCCACACCTGTCTTTTAACAAATTGCACAAGTCTTGCCAAAATAAATGCCATTATCTGTGTGCTTCAGGGAATCCCCTCCCCACATTTGATCAGTGTGTGTGTCTATGTAGGTCTGTGTGTGGGGGAGGGAGAGGTAGGGAGAGAGGGAGAGATGGTAAACACCTCCAAAAGGATGAGAACCCTTGAATGGGATGGGTATGCATTCCTTCCTGGTAATAATTAGGCTATTCCAGGAAACAGCATCATTCTGTGGAAATAAAGGTTTCCTGTTTAAAACTTTGCCAAGGAGCAGCGCACCTTGAGATTCTCCTGGGGGTTGGCGTGTGTCTAATTGCATTTCATGAAACCTTTCTTCGTTCTGAAGCTTTGGCTGTAAAGTCAGAAATGTACTAAATAAAAACAAACTGTTTTGTATTTAATTTAGAGAAGAGTAAAGGGGAGAAAAAAACCTCAGTGTTTATGTAAGCTTCAAGGTGTTAGGGCTTAGAGGGCTTTTCTAGTTTTATGAGAATTTGTACTACTGATTTTTATATATTCCTGTTTTTGAGATGAACAGATCTCGGGAAATTGTTGCATTACAATGGCATTTCACTGTGACTCCTCTTAAGCTCAAATCTGTTCTCTAAGCCAATGACAACTTGTCACTTCGGTTTACTGTCCTGTGAAGTGTCAGCTCCAGTTTCCCAGAAGTTGTGTGTTTACGATGAGTCATTGCTTCTCCTCAGTGCGAAAGTTGTCAGCCCTCTTGATTTGGGTGTATGTGCTTAATTCAAAGTATCTAGACCTGTAGTCTAATCTGTACATGCTCTCCTAACTGTTAATTGTGTTATTGACTATTTTGATTATCTTGCTTGAAGATTGATTCCTACTTTTTAATTTGGTAGAAATAAAGGTTTTTTTTCTGCTTATAACTAGTGAATTAATTTAACATTTGTGTAGCTTTTTACACTTGAGAGTATACATCTTCATAGATCTTCTCATTTATGCCATTCTGCAACCACTTCATTATCAACTGTTATCTCCAATTTGCAGATGAAGAGAATAGAAAACACAGTGTCGCCTGGATGAGGTGACAGTTGGTGGCAGAGCAAGATCATGAACATAAGCATTCTGATCCTCAGTCTCATTTTCTTTTCTGCAACACCATGTTGCCTCACTGTGTATACTCAAGCACCTTATTTGTCTAGCACTTTATTCTTTACATATTTTCATAAACATTCTTTAGTTTTGTTCTTGAAACAACAGAGCAATGTGAGTTGATTCTCTCTCTATTTTTGCAGATCAGGAGACCAGATCAGAGTATGTGAGTTCAAGGTCATAGTGTCCAGGGCCACTCAGCAGAAACAGAAAAGTCCACAGGCCTGGCTAGTGGGAGCTGGAGTCATGGAGGAAATAGAGCTTCTGCAGAAGACTCCCTACAACTGGGGGAGCCTTGGCTTCTCCCAACCTCACATTCTCCTGTCTCTGTGTTCCACAGGGTTCCATGCCCCTGGAAGGCAAACTGGATATGATGGCAATGTGGTAGATTGTATTAAAGTTAAAGCCATTCACCCTTTAGGAGAATTTTACATTTCTGCCCCATTGGCTTTATGCTTGGGCATACTGATTTGCTTTAGCCAGTGAAATGTGAGCAAAGAGGAAGTGTGCTGCTTCTGAGCAGAAAGAAGCCTTAGGAGCCAGAGCATGGTCACTAATCTTGCCCTCTCCAGTGAGACTGTCAGTCTCCTAGGGCTGTCTTTCAGCTGGGATCCTAAAATGGATGTGGAGCAGAATTAATCCATGATGGATTAGTAGTGTACAAGAAAAAGAAACCTTTGTTTTTATCATCCACTGGGATTTGGGTAGAGTTTGGTACAACATAATTTAGTCCAAGCTGACTGATAGAAAATGGGCCTAAGACGAGTATATCATGTCATCTAGTTATACCTTTGATCTCTTACCAAGCACTATTAGGCTCTGGGGATGCAAAGATGAGTAAGACCCAGTTTTTGCCCTTGACTTCCTCGGTCACCTGGAGGAAATGGAAATATATTTAGATAACTACACATAACTGTTAGAATTAATCACTGGATTATAACTGAAAGAATACAGAGGGTAGTGACTTTCTTGGCTGGCCAACTAGACCAAGTAAGAGAGAATATTTGAGCTGAATGATGCCGGAAAGAGGGAACCCAAGCTGAGGGAATGGTATGTGGGCCGAAGTATAAGCACCTATGCCAAGTGGAGGCCAGAAAGGTATGAGGCAGCAGTGGGGAGATAAAGATAAGATTGAGTTGTATTGGGAAGTTGTACTGACCTGGTCTTAACTTTGTTTTGCTGTAGACCGTAGACTATACCAGAAAGTGACTCATCACATTTACATGATAAAATTGTACTACAGGTCTGAACTAAGATATGGTAGAGCTCTACAAAAAGGGAAGCTGGATTGTAACAAGAGTAAAGAAGAATTAAATATCTCCAGGGGAGGGGTTGGGGATAACAATGAAATGTGGGTGAGTATAAGGCTATGAGGAGTGGCGGATGCTGTGAAGACTGCAGTGCACTGCTTTTTCTCAAAGGTGAGTGGCTGCTGCTCAGCTCTGACCAATTGTCACCACCTTGGGCTTGCTGACCCAGTGCTACCCAATCATTCAGTTTGTTAAGAGAAGCCAGAAATCAATGTTTTCATGTGAAATGTTTTAAATGCTTACCATTTAAATTAAAAAACAAAACAAAACAACATTCCACAGGCCAAACAGCATATTAAGTCAATTTGGGACTTCTGGCTTAGAGACACATAGGAGGTTAGGAATGACGATCTTAGTGGCTGGATAGATGTCTATGAAGTAAGGAGGTAGGTAAAGGCAAGATTATGAAGGTGAGGATTTTCTACCTTTGATTAACAAAAAAATTGTGTAGTTTTCTAGAATTCTGCTTTGTCAGGACACCACCTATTCCAATGAATCACTGGAGTTTTTTTTACCCCTAGAGTTCCCCTGAGTGTGATTTTCCCCTTATTCCTTTCAGCCAGTGAATGTTTAAGCATCCAGTAATTAAATGTGTGTGTATGTGTGTATATATAATACATGTGTGTAATAGAATTATATATATGTGTACATATATGCATATGTAATAGAAGGTGCTAAAATTTATTGAGGGTTTGCTCTGTGGTGCCAGGCAACAGGTCAAGCATTGTATACCAGCTACAAGTAATGGAGCTGAGGTTCAGAGAAATGAAGTTATTTGCTCAAGACCACTCACCCAGTAAGTGATAGAATGAAGACTTCAACTCCACTTCACTTGGGATTATTCAGCTGTTCTTCCTCATTCTGACTCTCACTGCCCAAAGACACCGAGGGGCCACATTAAGGACTCTGTGACCAAGGCACCTTTGGCTTTGGGCAGGAATTCCAGGAGTCGGGGTGGAGAGCCCTGCCACATGGAGGTGACTAGGACTTGAGCCGTGTTGGGTCTCCAGTGGCCAGCTTTTTTCCTAGCCAGAATCCTATGGGTTCTTTAACAAGCCTAGAAGGCCTCCCATGGAAAGATTAGATCTCATAGTCCATCAGGAGCTGACACTTCTCATTCCCCCGTTTCAGAGCCATGTACCCTGAGAAAAGAAAAAGGTTTCCTGACAAGGAAAAATTGGTGATACAAAAATGAATAGTTCATCTCTAAATCAGGACAGATCAGCCGCTCTTGTCACAGGAATGGCCCACATACACTGACCACTCTAGATCCACTATGTCATATACATCAACCATCCTGGGTGCACTTACCATATCAGATTACTCTGGACATGTTGGCCACCAGACATATCAACTATCCTGGACACTGATCATATGCACCCACCACATTATGGAAACTTACCAGCGTGACAGGGTCAGAGAGAAGGGAGTGCAGGCTAAAATTGCTTAGAGACTTGAATGAACCATCTTCTATGTGTTATCTGTATAAAAACTTTTGCTGCATTTCTCCCATCTGAAGCCAAAAAAACAACAAAACCAAAAAACAAAAAACCAGCGCAATAATCTAATGCTCATATGAAAGTCTCACCTAAAAATTTATAAATGTCGGCATTTATCAATTGAGGTTAGATAGCTAAACTCTTTGAAGATAAATGGCATGTCTAAACCTTAATCTTTCTACACATCTTACAAAAACCACAGAGACCAAGGACAGCAAATAAAATCACAATTAACTCACCACACAACACAATTATATCTACCACATAGCCAGGAAATAGAAGACTGCAAAGTCCTATTTCATTTGAGTGGGAAAATACGTATCCGAAATCAGTAGCACCAGCTGTGTAGCCCATGTGGAAGTGGAGAAGTAGGCAGGAAATATTTGGGAAAAGTATTGAGAGGGCACAGCTTCTGGGAGACAACAAAGGACCTTGAAAGGAGGTGGTGGCACTTCTTAGAGATCTGGTGATGAAGAGGGAAGAATAAAGAAGTTGGTGGAAATTAAGGGTTCTACAGAAATAAGAATTTCATGAGAGCTCCTCCCCCACCCCCAAAAAGATGCTCTTCATTAAAGAAATTGCATCTCACTGTCCCCCACCCCCAAAAAGATGCTCTTCATTAAAGTTGCATTTCACTGTACCAACTGAAGAGGGCACTCTTGAACTAAGAAAACTGGTAAGCCACTCAAATCCTTCAACCCCATCTGTAGAAATACCTGATCCAGCAAAATCCAAAGTCTTAAAAATGAAGATGAAAAGGCAGACAACATCCACACGAAGTAACTTTCAAAAGGAATAAATTAGAATAAAAACTCTTCAGCAGATGAAAGTACTCAAGACCCAAACTTGAGGCAGAAGAAACTGTACCACAACTCTCCAATAAGAGTCAAATATGGTCAAACAATAACAGATGTGAAAAAACACCACAAATCAGAAATTCACAAATGCAGAAGAAAAGTGGACACAAAACAAAAATTTGTGAAATAAGAATTGCCTGAACAAAAAGTGAGTGAAGAAAAAGACAATGATCCCCCAAATTAAGACTAAACTACAAGGTGCACAAAGAAGAAAAGATTCAACAAGCATACAAAGGAGACACAGGAACATGAAATGAAAATTTCCAAGAGAATTAAAATAAGAAAAAGTGAAAAGCTAAGAAAATAATAGTTATAGAAGACAAAGAAGATCTAACACACCTATAATTGAATTACCTAAGGAAGAAACAAAACAATAAATGAAAACCAATGTTTAAAGCTATAATCTAGTAAAAACTTAGCAAAAGGTAAATAAAGAAACCCTGAATCTACATATTAAAAACGTACACTGTGGAACTGTGAGAACTGACTCAGTATAGTGAACTTTAAGACATTCTACTGTATCTAGGAAAATACCTCTCTGCCTCTGGGTAAAAAGACCAAGTGATTCAAATATAAAGCAAAACAACAATGGAGCCACATTGTCAAGGAAAGAAAGTGTGAACTAAGGATATTATATCCAGCCAAGCTGATTTTCAATTATCAAGCAAATGTGGCAAAAAATGTTTACAGTTGCTGATTCTGGGTGAAAGGGACCAAGGGTAGTATTAACTTTTCTGTAGATAGAAACTTTTCTAAATACTAAGTTGGGGGAAATATCTCAAGTTTAAACAATTATTGACTATTTATTGATCTCTCTCTTAATTCCTTTCCCCAGCCTCTGGCAACCACTTAAATACATTCTATCCATGGATTTGCCAATTCTGGACATTTCATATAAATGGAATCATATAAGTGGACTTTTGTGATTGGCTTTTTCACTTAGTATAATGTTTTCAAGGTTCATCCATTTTGTAGCATAGATCAATACTTCATTCCTTTTTGTAGCTGAGTAATATTCTATTGTGTGGATATACAACATTTTGTTTATTCATTCACCAACTGATGAACACTTGTGTTTTTTCCCACTTTTTGGCCATTATGAATAATGCTGCTATGAACATTTGTGTACAAGTTTTTGTGGGCACATATGTTCTTAATTCTTTTGAGTATATAGCTAAGAGTCAACTTACTGGGTCATCTGGTAACCCTATGTTTAACTTTTTGAAGAACAGCCAAACTATTTTCCAAAGTGGTTGTACTACTTTACATTCCCATCAGCAATGAATGTGAGTTTCAGTTTTTTCACATCCTTGTCAACACTTGCTACGGTGTCCTTTTGATTATAGCCATCCTTGTGGATGTGAAGTACTATCCCATTATGATTTTGATTTATATTTTCCTAGTGATGTCAAGCATTTTTTCATATTCATTATTGGCCATTTGTATATCTTTTTTGGAGAAACATCTATTTAAATCCTTTGTCCATTTTAAAATTGGGTTATCTTTTTATTGTTGTGTTTTAAGCATTCTTTATACTGTATACTAGACTCTTTTCAGATCTAAGATTTGCAATATTTTCTCCCATTATGTGGGTGTTTCACTTTTGTGATAGTGTCCTTTGAAACACAAAAGATTTTAATTTTTTTTAAAAGATTTTATTTATTAGAGAGAGAGGGTATGAGCAGGGAGAGGGGCAGAGGGAGAGGAGAAGCAGACTTCCTGCTGAGCAGGGAGCCCAGCACAGGGTTCGATCCCAGGACCCTGAGATCATTACCTGAGCTGATGTCAGATGCTTAACTGACTGATCCATCCAGGTACCCCCAATTTTTTTTATTTTGATGAAGTCCAACTTACCTACTTTTGCTTTTGTATTTTTGGTGTCATTTAAGAAACCATTACTTAATCCATAGTCACAAAGATTTACATCTATATTGTCTTATAAGAATTTTATAGTTCTTACATTTAAGTCTTTAATCTAATTTGAGTTAATTTTTGTATATGGTGTGAGGCAGGAGGTCCAATAATTCTTTTGAATGATATACAGATGTCCCAGCACCATTAGTTGGAATGACTATTCTTTCTCCATTGAATTGTCTTCATTATTTGGTTGAAAATCAACTGGCCATACATATATGGTTTTATTTCTGGATTCTTAATTCTATCCCATAGATCTATACATCTATCCTTATGCTAGTACTACACAGTCTTGTTTACTATAGCTTTGTCGTACCTTTTGAAATAGAAAATGTGAGTTCTTCAAATTTGTTCTCTTTCAAGAATGTTTTCACTCTCTAGGTTCCTTGCATTTCCATATGTATTTTATATTTAATTTTATTTATTATTATAGATTTATTTGAGAGCAAGAGAGAGAGAATGGGGGGAGGGGCAGAGGGGGAGGAAGAGAGGGAATCTCAAGCAGGCTCCACGCCCAGCATGAAGCCTGGCCTAGGGCTCTATCCCAGGACTCTGAGATCATGACCTGAGCCAAAATCAAGAGTCGGACGCTCAACCAACTGAGCCACCCAGGCACCCTCCATATGTATTTTAGAATCAGCTTGTCCTTGTCCGTTTCTGCAAAAAAGACAGGTGGGATTTTGATAGGGGTTGTGGTTTGATGTGTAGATACATTTGGGGAATACTGCCATCTTAATATATAGTCTTCCAATTCATGAACATGTGATGTGTTTTTATTTATTTAATTCTTCTTCAGTTTCTTTCAGTGATATTTTGTGATTTTTAAGAAAGATTATTTATTATTTTGAGAGAGGAGCGAGAGAGAGAGCATGAGTGAGGGGAGGGGTAGAGGGAAAGAGAGAATCTCAAGCAGACTCCCCGCTGAGTGTGGAGCCCGATGCAGGGCTCCATCTCGTGACTCTGAGATCATGACCTGAGCTGAGAACAAGAGTGGGTTGCTCAACTGACCAAGACACCCGGGCATCCTGATATTTTGTGATTTTTACTGTGTAAGTCTTGTACACTTTTTAAAATTTTTATTCCTCAGTATTTTGTTCTTTTGATGCAATTGTAAATGGAATTGTTTCCTTAATATTTTCAGATTGTTCATTGCTAGTGTATAGATATACAATTGATTTTTGTATATTGATTTTGTATCCTGACACCTTGCTGAAATTCTTTTTTAACTCTAATAATTATTCTTTCTCATTCTCAAATTGTCCCAAATTTGGCAAGTAGGATGTCTTCAAGTTGTCCTCATTTCTTTTTGATATGGCCCCATCAATGTTTGAACACTTACTTGATTTTTGACATCAGATCTCAGAGACATCTTGAAATTTCCCTTCTAAGACCTGGTATTAGCCATTTCTCCGCAGAGCTCTAGTTTCTTTAGTGGGGTATGATATTTAGAAACCACAAAGATCTTGGTACCAAGTGTGCTCATTGTTATTCTAGTGACATTAGACAGGATTAAGAAATATATATATTTTTTTTTCTGCTTTTTATTTTTTATTATTTTTTATATTGAAGTATAATTAACATAGTGTTATATTAGTGTAAGTGTACAATATAATGATTTAACAGTTCTGTACATTACTTAGTGCTCATTATAATAAGTGTACTCTTAATCCCCTTTACTACTTCACCCATGCCTCCAACCACCTCCCCTCTCTGGCAACCACCAGTTTGTTCTCTGTATTTAAGAGTCTGGGTTTTTTGTTTCTTTTTTCTTTGTTCATTTGTTTGTTTCTTAAGTTCCACATATGAGTGAAATCATATGGTATCTGTCTCTCTCCATCTGACTTATTTCACTTAGCATTATACCCTCTAAGAAATGGCAAGATCTATTCTTTTTTATGACTGAGTAATATTCCTGTGTGTGTGTGTGTGTGTGTGTGTGTGTGTATCAATAATCTATCGATGGACACTTGGATTGCTTCCATATGTTGGCTATTGTAAATAATGCTGCAATAAACATAGGGGTGCACATATTGTTTCAAATTAATGTTTTTGTTTTCCTCAGGTAAATATCCAATAGTAAAATTACTGGATCATATGGTAATTCCATTTTTAATTTTTTGAGGAACCTCCATTTCCACAGTGGCTTCACCAATTTGCATTCCCACCAGCAGTGCTCGAGGATTCCTTTTTCTCCACATCCTAACACTTGTTATTTCTTGTGTTTTTGATTTTAGCCATTCTGAGAGATGTGAGGTGATATCTCTTTGTGGTTTTGATTTGCATTTCCCTGATGAGTGATATTGAGCATCTTTTCATGTGTGTGAAAACATGAAAACTCTGTTTTCTTTAGAAAAATGTCTATTCAGGACCTCTGCCTATTTTTAATTGGATTATTTAGGGGGTTTTGTTGTTAATTTGTGTAAGTTCTTTATATATTTTGGATATTAACCCCTCATTAGATATATCATTTGCAAATATCTTCTCCCATTCAGTCTTTTTGTTTTGTTGATAGGTTTCTTCATTGTTCAAAAGCTTTTTATTTTGGTGTAGTCCCAAGAGTTGTTTTTTTTTTTAAATATGTATTTATTTGAAAGAGCGAGAATGAGAGAGAGAGAGAGTACATGGGCGGGGGAGGGTCAGAGGGAGAAGCAGGCTCCTCGCTGAGCAGGGAGCCTGATGCGGGACTCGATCCCGGGAGTCTGGGATCATGACCTGAGCCGAAGGCAGTCGCTTAACCAACTGAGCCACCCAGGTGCCCGTAGTCCCAAGAGTTTGATTTCACTTTTGTTTCCCTTGCCTCAGGAGATCTATCTAGAAAAATGTTTGTTTGGTTTTTTTTTTAGATTTTTTAATTTATTTGACAGAGAGAGAGCACAAGCAGGGTGAGTGGCAGAGGGAGAGGCAGAAGCAGGCTCCCTACAGGGAGCCTGATGTGGGGCTTGATCCCAGGACCCTGATATCGTGACCTGAGCCGAAGGCAGATGCTTAACCAACTGAGCCACCCAGGCACCCTAGAAAAATGTTTCTATGGAAAAAAGAAAAAAGAAAAATGTTTCTATGGCCAATGAAAAGAAATTACTGCCTATGTTTTCTTCTAGGAGTTTTATGGTTTCAGGTCTCACATTTAGATCTTTAATCCATTATGAGTTTATTTATTGTTTATGGTATTAAAAAGTCATCCAGTTTCATTCTTTTGCAAAAACTACTAAGATTTTAGCACCAGGTGTGCTCATTGTTATTGCGGTGACATGTTAAAAAACATATATATGGGGGTGCCTGGGTGGCTCAGTCATTAAGTGTCTGCCTTCTGCTCAGGTCATGATCCCAAGGTCCTGGGATCGAGCCCCGCATTGGGCTCCCTGCGCAGCGGGAAGCCTGCTTCTCTCTCTCCCACTCCCCCTGCTTGTGTTCCCTCTCTTGCTGTGTCTCTCTCTGTCAAATAAATAAATAAAATCTTAAAAAAAAAAGGAAACATATATATGTTTAAATGGTTTTAACATATTTAACACTTATTATATTTTTATATTTATGTATATAACATTTAACATACATTAAAATGTTTAAATTAATATAAATTAAATATATATTAAATATACATTTAAGTTAAATGTTCATACCACTAGTTCTAATTCAAACTTAAGGATTACAAAATTTTTCCATACTCTCTCTTATTTTATATCTTTCTTCTTACACTGAAAATCTGGGTTTTTATTAATAACATATTTAGTTATTAGCTTTATCCAGGTGCTACTCCCAGTGTCATGTAAATCAATTCATTGTGTTCTTCAGAAGCTAGAATGTTTTTCTTTGTAAAGAATTGCCAGTTAAATAGTGTGCTTGGTGATCTAGTTGATTTACAGTCTAGTGCTAGCTCCTTATCATCTTGACCATGGGTACCAGTTGGCTGACTGGCAGCTGGCTATTGATTTTTATATGCCAGTTTATTCTACTATGTTAAGGAATTCTTTTATTATTTCTTTGTTTAACATTGATTCTAATGGGCCTTATGCATATAATATCTGCACATAATTTTACTCATTTTACACTTCTTAATTCTAATTGTTTTCTCTTGCCTGACTGAATTGGCTAATATTTTCAACACACTGTTAAATAGTAGTGGAGACAATGGCACCCTTACCTTGTTCCTGACCTTAGAAGGAATGCCTCTCATGTTTCTCCATTAAATAGAAATTCTTAAATTTCCTGTTTCAGAAGTTGGGTATATCTTTTCCATTGATTTTTTCCTAAGAAGTTTTAATTACATGACTATATTATATTCTGTTGATTTCTGTTTTTATCTTTATTATTTGCTTCTTTGTGCTTTCTTTTGAGTCAGTTTGGCTTTTTCTAGCCTTTTGAGTTGAGAATTTAATTAATTTATATTCATTGTATCATTTTTATGTGAATTTAAGGCTATGAATTTTCATGTGATTATTATATATCACAAATTCCCAACTGTAACATTTTTTCTTTATTAACAGCCTTAGAAATTCTTCAGTTTCATTTTGTGTAGTTCTTTTATACAAAAGCTGTTTCATAGTTTTTCTTTTTAAATTTCTATGTGAGAGGGCTTTTGATTCTTAAAATTTTGATATTTCTAGCATTACTCCATTGTGGTAAAATGTTTTTTTTGGTATTATTTCTACTTTTTGGAACTTTTGAACTTTTTTGTCAAGTTTTGTGACTTTCCATGAATACTTGAAAAGAAGGTGTTTTCTGTTATTGCACATCTGCATTTAAGTTATGAACAACTATAAAAGTTTAATTATATTTATTAAGTATTATGTCTGAGAAAAATGAGACCATTAATCAGGATTACATTGTAATATATTAACATAAGATTATCTAATAACTTTTTAGATCTACTAGAAATCAAGTTTGGTTGATTACTTTTGTCTGTTAGAAGTCTGTACTTCTCAAACTCCTAAGATGGATGTACCAGTTAGCTAAAACTGGAAAAAGGAAGAAAATTTCAGATTTTACAATTATCCTAAATTATTCTTTTTTATGCTCTGCTGTTTATTCCTTGGTTATATATTTTTTTAGAGTCAAAAAGACAGTTCAAAGAGGTATGTGAAGTTTTGTTTTTGCTTTTGTTTTTACATTTTAAAAAATTATAGAAATGATATGTCCTTACTAAGAAAAAATTGGGTGGGGTATAAATTAATAATAGTCCCCTTGCCCAAGTATAGCCATTGTTGATAGTTTGGTTAATGTCATTCCAATTTCTTTTCACCTGTGTATATATTTTCCTTACATATAGTTATAATAATAATTATTATGGATTTATAGCCCTAGCATTATAGGGAAAGAATTTCCATATATTAACGTATTCTCTTCCTAAATACTGTTTTTAGTAGCTTCACGTGGACATATCTATTCTTCTATAATTGGATTTTTAACTTTTTTGCTAAATGAAAATCTGTTCTAATGTATGAACAATACAAATTGATATATAACATTCACATAGTACAGAAAAATAAAAAATAGTGCCCTTAATTCTTTCACCTAGAGGGTGAACTCTACTAATATCTTGGTTCCCAGTTTTCTGGGTATCTCCCTACTTATCGTAAATGCAATCAGTTTGCTAGTCTATAACTTATTTTTTTTTAAACTCAGCAATGCTGTTAACAATGACAATGACAACAAAAACCCTCCAATCTTATTTTATGCCAAAAAATGACCTTGTGTAGGATGACAATTTTTTTGTTTCAAATTTCCAAACATATATATTGGCAAAGAGAGAGAATGGTTCAGTGCATCCCATGTAACTACTATCCATCTTCAACACTCATTAACTCTTGGGCAATCTTGCTTCATTTATATCCTCACCCATTTCCCCACTCTCAGATTATCTGTGGTAATTCGTTGAATTCCAGGCTCAATGATGACTCAGAACTTCATGAAGTAGTGCACATTTTTCAAGGCACTTTGCAATCTGGTCCTGACTAACTTTCCAGTTGCGTCTCTTGCCACATCCCAATTAGCCCTATACCCAAGCTATTTCAAACTAAGATATGGCCACATCATTCTTAAAACATGCCTTGCTCTTTTGGGCTTCTGTGTCTTTGTATACGCTATTCCACTCTCCCGAGATGTTTTTTCTTCTCTTCTCTGGGTGTCAAACTTTTCTTTACCTTTCATGGTCCAGCTCACATCACCTTGTCCATGCAGACTTCTCTAAACTCCTCCTGTGAATATTCCTGTACCACTTTGTACTTACTTCTACTTTTGCCCTTATCACACCACACATTCTGAGCAAATACTCAAGCAGGGTGGGGCCAGCCTGCCACAGGGACTGATATGAGGGAAAAAGTTGGTAAACAGAGTCCACTGGAAATTTTGAAAAGTATCCTTTAAGTTGACCTAACCATTTAAATCTGTAATAGCATTAAGAGAAAATATAAAAGATTTAGTTTTATAATACTGAAGTGTAAAGCCATTCATAATTAACATTTATAAAATACAACATCAAGAGCCTTGACTATAATAAAGACTTAGTTTTTATGTACAGGAAAATAAAGAACTAAAAGAAGGGATGCCTGGGTGGCACAGTCACTTAAGCATCTGACTCTTGGTTTTGGCTCAGGTTGTCATCTCAGAGCCGTGAGATCAAGCCCCATGTTGGGCTCCACACTCAGCTTGGAGCCTGCTTGGGATTTTCTCTCCTTCTCCCTCTTGCCCCTCCCACTCATGTGCTCTCTCCCTCTCTCTAAAATAAATAAATAAATCTTAAAGAATTAAAAGAAAAGTGACTAATGTGGAGGAAAATTTTACAGTATGTATAACAGAGAGAATATTGGTATCCTAATGTATAAAGAGCTCCTACAAATCAGTAAGAGAGAAACTCAATAGAAAAATGGGTGAAAGGTATGAACAGATAATACACAAAAGAAACACAAATGGTAAATAAACATATGAAAGTTGTTTAAACCTCTCACTTAGAGAAATAAGGAGAACAATGTAAACCATTTTTAACTATCAAACTCTCAAAATTAAAAATACTAATAAGATTCAGGATTGTGAGGTTATAATGTAAAGGTAAACTCATATGCTGTCACAAGATATATAAACTGATAGAACCATTTTGCAGGGCAAATTGCCAGGATGTATCAAAATTAAAAATTCATATTCCGTTGACTCTATTATCTCATTTCAAGGAGTCTATCCTATAGAAATACATATGTGCACAAAGTTATATATGAAGGATATCCACTGAAGTCTTGATTGGAAGAACAAAAACTGAAAACAACCTACATATCTTACAGTAAGGATATGGTTAATAAATAATAAACCATAATCTATACCTTATGGATTATTAGGCATTGGAAAAATCTTCAGATATATTGTTAATGAAAAATATGAATATGTAATTACAATGTCATGTATGTAAAAAATACTGTGTGTGCATGTCGTGGATAGTAGGTCCATAACTCAGGTGTATAAGAAATAGAACTTCTTGGGGCACCTGCGTGGCTCAGCCCGTGAAGCATCTGCCTTTGGCTCAGGTCATGATCCTGGGGTCCTGGGATTAAGCCCCTTGCCAGGCTCCCAGGCTCTTCCTGGGATCAAGTCCTTTGTCAGGCTCATCCCTCAGTGGGGAGGCTGCTTCTCCCTCTTCCTCTGCCCTTCCTTGCCTCCCCAACTCATGCTCTCTCTCTCCCAAATAAATAAGATCTTTAAAAAGAGAGAGAGAGAGAGAAATAGACCCTTTTTTATTGTATAATTCAGTCTAATTTCTGTTTTGAATCCCCACCTTATCAGTTTTGTAGATACACTCTCAGTGAATTTGAAGTTTCTCATTCCTTTCAAAGGGAGAGCAATCAGTCCATATCTGGTATTTGAGGTCATTTGTCAGCACAGGCATCTGATGAGCTATTCATCTTCCTGTCTGATGCTTGGTCATCCAGTTCACACAGGTGTTCCTGTCCTGTCTCCCTTCTACTTCACCCTGCCCATGGGCACAGAAATCATTCTTCAGGCCCAGGACTCATTTTGCTGTTTTTGCTTCCTACCAGGGCACTGGAGCGTCTGAGAAACCGTCTATAGGCAACTTCTCAGGATACTGCCTCAGAGACAGGTCATCGAGCCCTTCATTTCAGGAGCCTCTAATATCTATAGTCACCATTTTCTTTCAGTCTCCCAGGGGAGTAATACCCAAGGTGGGAGAGTGACTCGTGGGCCATTCCTCTGTCCTCAAATCTACTTTTCTTATTATGTTTTTCCAAAGGCTTTGTATATATTGGGATTCATCCTCATTCCAAGGGTTTTAGACCTTTGAAAAAGCAAAGCCAGAGAAAGACCCTCACAACTCATATACTTGTTTTTTCTCTTCCTTCTCTCACCATGGCAGTGAGCACAAAAGAGCCAAGGTGTTAATTGGAGAGTTATGGCAAGGAAGGAATTTGGTTAATATTTCTAGACATTTTCTTGTGATATTTTTTACTTGTATTTATTCATATGTGGAAATATAGAAGAAAGTCTGGGAAGGTATATGTTGAATAGTTAACAGTGGTTGCCTCTGGGGAAGGCTGTGGAATGTGGGGAGCTTCAACCCTACCATGTGCCTGGAAGGAGACAGAGCTTGACATTTGTGAACCCCATTAATGACTCTGCACAACTCCAAACTAGAGGTTTGGAAAAAGTGACATGTACAAGACAGGCTCCTCCTGGGGTGCCTGGGTGGCTCAGTTGGTTAAGCGTTCAACTCTTGATTTCAGCTCAGGTCTTGGTCTCAGGGTCATGAGTTTAAGCTGAGTGTTGGGCTCCACTCTGGATATAGAGCCTACTTAAAAAAAAAAAAAAAAAAGAGCCAACAGAGACTCTTCCTTTTCTTCCTTGCTTGCTGATTCTTTATAAAGAGAGTGGGTGTCACTTCTCTTTCATCTCCTCCAGGCCAGGGCTATGATTAATAAGTGATAGATTCATCATATGAGTTTCTGATCTATATATATTTCATTTTCAATTGGATTCTTCAGTGGACCCCAAACCCTATTTTATCTCTGTTTCAAACTCCTCCTGTATTGAATTTTGTTTTGTCACCAAAGCTGTCAGAGAGTAGTAAAGTATACTAGTACATTCTCTCTTTCACCATGCTTGACTGTCTTTTGGGTCCAGTCTAAACAGGGAGACCTAACATGAAGGAAGGGGAAGAGCAAAGGGTCAGGATCCAATATAACATGTAGTTCCAGAATGAGACTCTTGGCAAAAATCGGTGGAAGGGGAAGCAGATTCATGTATGTGGAGCAAGGTCACACTTTTTTCATCATACACAGGCCTCTCTTCTTGGCCTTGGATGCTTCAGTGACTTAGGTGGAAGTAAAATCGTATTTACATTTACAGCTGGGAGAGATCACTGTCTGGATAAAAGAATCAAGATTTCAAAAGACCTTGAGTCTAGATCAAAACAGTAAAATGCAATTTAATGGAAATGAATGCCAAGTCCCACATTTAAGTTTAAAAAAATTCATTTGCAGAAGTATAGAATTGGAGGAACTTGGCTTGATCACAACTGTTATAAAAAAAAGTGAGATTTTAGATGACTCTACACTAGACTCTACCCTAGCCTAGTGTTAAAAAATCTCCCACTCCCCCAAAAACAACTGAAATAATCTTAGCTCCTATAATAGAAATGTAGTATTGTGTTCAGATTAATGGAGGTCAGCATATCATTGTACTCAGCATTGGAAATATTTCCAGATATAACATTAGTGAAAAATATGAATATGTAGATTATAATGCCATTTATGTTAAAAATGTGCATGTGTGTAGTAGATATGAACTTAGTCTTATATTTACATTTCAAAATTTAGTTGCAGAAGTAAAACCTTCATAAGTGTGTGTTTTTTTTTTAAAGATTTTATCTATTTATTTGACAGAGAGATAGCGAGAGTAGGAACAAAAGCAGCGGGAGTTGGAGAGGGAGAGGGAGAAGCAGGCTTCTCGCCAAGCAGGGATCCCAGGACCTTGGGATCATGACCTGAGCAGAAGGCAGATGCTTAATGACTGAGCCACCCAGGCGCCCCCATAAGTGTTTTTTTAATGCACTTTAAAAATATTTAAAAAAATTTTTAATGGATCCCTTTTCATGGCCATGTATCTTTGTAGACATTGAATATGCAGTATTTGGGCAGTATCTGAAATACTTGGGAAAATTCTGGGCTCTACTTTTTATAAAGATGTTGTGAAAGAAGAAAATATTCAGAGATTGAAAAGGGCATAGAAAGAGAAGGAGGGTGTGAAGGTGAAGGGCTGGGTGTGGGGAGGGGACAAGAGTGCAGATTCTTCAGATACCAAAGAGCTGTGATGAGCAGCCCAACACAGAACTAAGGCATGTGACTAAATGCTATAAATGAAGAGAAATCTAAACAAGGAAGGCCTATAACAGTTACAAGTATCCCATTATGGATAGGGCTGAGTTCCCACTGTGTTCCCTGCCAACTGGGATGATGATGATGATAATGTGAACAATAATGGTTACTATTTGTTATTTACTGTTTTTCACACATGATCTCATTTAATCTTCACAACAGTGCAATGAGGCTCAGAGAGGTTAAGTAAATTGCCTGAGATTTTAGTGCCCACCCCACAAACCCACAAAAGAAGGGATAGTCCAGTATGTCTATATTTCAAACACTTTTTGCTCTCATCATTAAAATTTCTTAGCAAAATAATAGTTCAGCTTATTTGAATATCCAGCATAGAGTTTAACAATAGTAAATGTTCAGTGTACATTAGCTGAATGAGAAAGAATCATCATAAATGGGCATGAAACATAATGTAATAGGAATAGGTACTGGGGAAAAAAAAAAAAGAATAGGCTTCAGAATAAAATACACACAGCATCTGCCATGGTTAGAGATCTTGAGATGAGCCTGATGGGCACGAAGCATGTTTCTGGAGTAGCACTATCCAATAGAACTTTCTGTAACTCTCCTTGTCCATTACAGTAGCCACTAGCCACATGTGGCTATTGAGCACTTGAAATATGGCTAGTTCAACATCGGAACTGATTTTTAAGTTATTTAATTTTATTAATTAAATTTAAATAGTCACATATATCTAGTGATACTGTATTGGACAATGTAGCTCGAGAAGCTTTGATTTCCCTTGCATCTCTGCCCATGACTGCAAGAAGGGCACAAGCCTTGTGAACTGGAGGGCACACAGGATAACAGTTGTGCTGACAGATGCAGTCTGTTTACCCTGGGCTCACCTGGGTGGGCTGGTTGAGGGATCAGAGGCAGCATCAGGAAAACTTACTTCTCAGGGCAGTAGGAACTTTGATCCCATCAGTAGCATGCCCAGGTACCCCCAAGCAGATCGGCCAGAGGGCAACTCCTCAGGGAAGAAGTCATGGCTAGAAGGCTGTGTGAGCTTCTAACGGGACAGGACCACTTCCCCAGTCACTCAGTTGTCATGACTCCCAAAGTTCACGGTCACCAAATTCATGTGGAAAAAACAAAGACCAGGAAGGCTTATGGAATTTTAGGATATTTTATTGACTCCTTAGTGCATGCCATAGCTTCCCCCCAACCCGGTCCATAAAAGGAGTCCCAAATCCATATCTTTCCTACTTCACCTTGTACCACCTTCTGTATTTCTCACCAAGCTTTAGCCATTCCAGGTCTTCTCTGTTCCTGCCTAGACTGCACCAAGTCCCAGTAACCACTGTGATTAAGAGTATAAACTCTGTAGCCAGACAGCTGGAATTCAGAGCCTTCCTTTGCCACTCATTAGCGAGGAATTAACATTTCTGTGGCCCAGTTTCTTCATTTGTAAAGTGAAAATAATAATAGTACTTAACTCATAAGGTTGCTAGAAGGATTAAATGCACGAATATGCAAAGTGTTTATCTCACTACCTGACACATAATAAATATGATGAAGTGTTGGTTATTACTAGTCATAACTGTCGTCTTCCTATGTTAGTGTTTGTTTCCGATACCTTAAATATTTTTCCCCTGGACAACTGGTCATTCTGCAAGTTTCAAAGCTAATTTCATTTTCTTAGGGAGACTCTCCCTCTTGGTGAGTTTTAATTATCACTCCCCCCACCCCCAATTATACGTTCTAGCAGTGCTAGTATGCTGGGCTTTTCTTTCCCAGCACATGTTCCACTCACATGATTATCTGTTTGGGTGATGGATTGTTTAATGTCTTTCTCCTCTTTTGGACTGCAAAGTTCTTGAGTAAAAGAACCATACTTGTTCAGTGGTTCAGCGTTGTGTCCAGGGGGCCTACTGCAGTATCTGTTCAAGGTAGTTGTTTAAAGAAAGGAAGAATTCATGGAGGCATGTTAGTATCATAGAAGGCAACCCAACATTTTAAGTCAAGCTCATAGAAACAAGCTCTCTCGAATATTCATATTGTCAGGACCCTCCTCCACTTTGCAACACCTTTCACTCTATTCACCCAGTTCAGTTTTCTCTATCATCATTAACAACCCACAGGTTATAGTAAGAAGCAGAGGAAGTTATTCATAAAAGAGGGAAACATAAACCAGCTAATGTAAATCAGGGAAATTTGTTTTCAGAGGTTACATCAAATAATCTTATTTGTTTTTCTGTGGCCCCTTTGGGAGATGTTGATCTACAGCTCCAGCTAATCTTCCCTTGGAAGTATCCACCTGGCACCATGCTGCCAGGGATACCCCTCGGAGTCCGATGTTTCTCTCTCTGTGTATGTACAGCCTCTGTAAAAGGTGCATTAGTAAGGGGATTCTAACTGCTCTAACAAACATCTGCAGGTCTCAATGGCTGGACATGGCAAAGGTGCTTCTTGCTCCCATCGCAGGCCAATGTGACTGATGGAGAAGGGGAGGGATTTGTTTCGTGCACTCGTTCAGGAGCCCAGGCTGCCTCCAAATGGCAGCTCTACCAACATTCAGAACTTCAAAGTCAGCTACTGGATCCTCTGACTCCAACCAGCCTATGTTTGAAGGAAGAGAGCTTGAAAAGGTTTCAGAGGCCAGGCCTCAAAGTGGTGGATCATTTCTCCCCCATTCCCTTAGCCAGACTCATCACATGGCCATGATCAACTGCAAGTTAGGCTGGGAAAGTAGTTTACCTGCTTGCCCAGGAAGGAGGGAAGTGTGGGCATTGGTGAGGACCAGCCATATCTGGCACAAAAGTAAATTAATATGATAACAACAACACACAGCCAATAGAGTGGGGTTAAGAACTCCGATTTTAACTTTAATTTACTTCAACCAAAAAAAAGGCAGCATGTACGCATTTTAAGCTTTAAAAGCATACAGGCTTTTCCTGAAGGAATCACGCCAAGATCCTAACTTGCAAAGGCACTCTCCAGCAGAAGAGGTGAAGATTGTAAGCCCAGCGGATGACACTGCTATCCATGAGTGGCAGCTGAGTCCCTAGTGAAGCCCACCTTATTCCCATTCACCTTTCACCACCCATTTTTAAGAATTTATTTATTTTAGAGGGAGAAAGAGAGCAAGTGCGTGCCTGAGCAAGGTGAGGGACAGAGTGGGAGGGAGAGGGACAAGCCGACTCCTTGCTGAGGGTGGGACTTGGTGCAGGTCTCTGCACAGTGCTCAGCCCCACAACCCTGAGATCATGACCTGAGCAGAAGTCAAGATTCGGATGCTCAACCCACTGAGCCACCCAGGCGCCCCTATCACCACCCATTTTAAAGTTGCTCTAACAAAGTCTTCTTTTTGCAGTGGGCCTAACACTTGATACAATTTTTTTCTTTTTTCTTATTATATTTTTTATATTATATTATTATATTTTTCTTTCTTATGTCATTCAAAGGAACCTTGAAAAAAATAAAAGAAATAGAAAGACATGAATGTTAGTGTTTGTTTCCGATACCTTAAATATTTTTCCCCTGGACAACTGGTCATTCTGCAAGTTTCAAAGTTAATGTCATTTTCTTAGGGAGACTTTCACACAACTGGGTTGTCATTTTCAAAAAGGCTTCTAACAAGGAGATTGAAGAAAGAAGGGGGGACCCCCAAATCACCTTCCCTCAGGCCCTGTCAACCATTCCCATGGCCCTGTCTTTCTCCACGTTGAGAGCTTCCCAACTGCAAGTCTGTAGGTAACCACTCAACCCGTACTTCATTTCCCATCCACTAAGACATACATTTAAACTCTGAGCTATGGAGCAAAAATTTTCAAAGGTCCTTTGCCCTTTGATAGATTTTCCAGTCTCTACACAAAAGCTCTTCTCTAACAGAAGAGAGTCGAGTACAAAAACCTTTTGTTACAGCATGTTTGTGCCACTCAAAAGAGGAAGGTGAGGATTAGCATACTCTGAAACATGCTTTATGTCAGACAAGTCTAGATGCTTTATAAAGGTAATTTCACATTTTATCTTCAAAGTAGCCCCTGAGACAGATATTATTTTCCCAATTTTATAGAAAACTAAGACACAGAGAGGCTAGCAAGTCACCCAGAGTTACCTAGAAGTGATCCATTCTGTTCCTTTGATCACTCTTCCTCCACTGCCCTTAAGCTCCAGACATGATGGGGAAGATAGGGAAGGAGGATTTCTGGAAAAGCTCCTTGGAAATGGGGAGTTTTCTGGACTAGGTTGTGCTGCATATTAAGTCACAGGTTAGAAAACATTTCTTGATCATCTCTGGCAGAGGATGTTTCTTATCCAAGGCATCACTTCGATTCTGGCTTCTGCCCGGTAAGCCCAGCCCCTGCATACGTGTAACATCTCTCCCGCCCTGCCCTTCCAGCCTCGAGAGGTAGTGACTTTGTACGGCTGCTATTCTCAGGACTTCATCATGCTCACCACTCCCCTCCAGTGTCATCCCTTCGTTCTGATGTAAAATGAAACCAGAATTAATATATCTTTATTGAGAATGCCCTCCTTTCCAAGTCTGGTGCTGAGGGCAGAGAATCTCATAAACAATAAGCAATTGTCAGATGCAAAAACAGGGAGCTTAGTCTATGCAGGAAAGACAGATCTTTAAGCATATTTTTTTCTTTCTTTCTTTCTTTTTTTTTTTTAAGTTTCATTTATTTATTTGACAGAGAGAGACACAGCGGGAGAGGGAACACAAGCAGGAGGAGTGGGAGAGGGGGAAGCAGGCTTCCCGCGGAGCAGGGAGCCCGATGCGGGGCTCGATCCCGGGACCCGGGGATCACGACCTGAGCCGAAGGCAGACGCTTAACGACTGAGCCACCCAGGTGCCCCCCAAGCACATTTTTTTCAATACAACATGGAAAGAGCCACAGAGCTATGCATGAGGTCTTATGGGTACACAAGATCAGGGTCAACTGGCCAAGCAAGAATAACGGCTGTCATACCTACGTCTTCTGTGACTTGTAGTCCATCTGTTCTCTGGAGGCCAGTGAACAATAAACCATTGTGTCTAGACCTTCAAGATCATTGATTCAATCCCTTCCTCTTACAGAGAACGACATGCAAGCCATGATCTCCCTGCCCCATTCGCAGCATCCATCTATGCCCCATAGAAAGGATAAGAATCTGTAGGATAAGAATCCCAACTATCCATTTCCTAGCTGTAGAACTGTGTGTAGTTACTTAAACCTTCTCTGCCCCAGTTTCTTCAATAATGAACACAATAGTAATCATTCCTGTCATTGGCCATTTGCTCCATTTTACTCAAGAGGGAAAGTGATAACCTAGTAGTAACCAGACTACCCGATTCCCCACACCTGCCAGCTCCCAACCTACTCTTCTACAGCAGCCTTCCTTGCTCTCTCCACTCCATCTGCTCCTATCTCCTGTTCTTCCTCAAACCTACCAGGCTCAGTCCCAATGCAAGGCCTTTACTCCTCTGTTCCTTCTTCCTGGAATGCTCTTCCTTCAGATACCTGCTTAGTTGACTTCTTTCTCCTCCTTCAGGTCTTTGCTCAAACTTTCTCTCTCAACCAGGTCTACCATGATTACTCTATTTAAAACTGCAGCCTGGGGTGCCTGGGTGACTCAGTCCCTTAAGTGTTCGACTCTTGATTTCAGCTCAGGTCTTGATCTCAGGATTGTGAGTTCAGGCCCCATGTGGGGTTCCATGCTGGGTGTGGAGCCTATTTAAAAAACAAACAAACAAAACTCCCCAAAACTGCAACCCACTCCTGTTCCTCCTTCCCCAACCAACATTCCTAGTCCCCTACCCCCTGCTCTATTTTTTCTTTTATCCATACACTTATATCTTTGGTCAAACTTCAAAGCTTACTTATTTATTTTGCCTATTGTTTATTATCTGTCTTTCCCATCCCCCAGTAGAATGTAAGCTCCATAGAAGAGGAATCATTATCTGATTCATTCCTTATGAATCCTAAAAGCCTAGAATAGTATCTGAAATACAGTAGGTGATTAGCTGATGCTTATAGAGTTCTGTAAATAAATAAGTCACGTTTGTAAAGTTCTTAGCACTGTACCCAGCATGGAGTATTATCAAAACAATAGCTCACACTTATTTATTGCCAGGTGCAGTTCTGAGTGTTTATATATAATAACTCAGTCCTCACAACATACCTGGGAGGTGGGCCCTATTATCTCCATTTACGGATAAGGAAATGAAGTGCAGAGATGTTAGTGCACATTGCTAACATCACTCTGCCACTAAACTGTAGAGGCAGGATAGTGTGGTACCAGAGTCGTTGCTTTTGATAGCCATGCCATACACCTCTCTTAGTAGACATCATTTATATTTTTAGGTCAATTTAAAAATGAATCAGCATTTTTGAAGGGCTGAATTAGTACTCTAACAAGATGCATTATAGTAACATTCTATTGCACGAGGTAGGCACACAAACTCCATTCTGGACTTTCTACTTTTTAACCTCCCACCTCACCCCATCTTTGCACCCGCCATCTGCCATGAAAGTCTGCATCTCAGATGATCGATTCAATCCACCCTCATCCAGGCACAGATCTGGCAGAAAGTGAAGTCCAGAGGTTTTGTTCCCTTTAAAGTTCTGATATACTGAAAGTCAGTGCACCATTTGTTAATAAAACACTTGAAAGTGACTTAGTAGATTATTATAGACAGAGTACTTTCACACATGTTTTCATGGGATCTCCACATTCCAGGATAATTGGAATTACCCTGTTATGAACAGGATAAAGCAAATATTATCCTCAATTTACAGATGATGAAAGTGAGGCTCAGACGAATTACATGACTTTTGTAAGAGCACTAAAATGTCAAGTAAACTAGACTCAGTCCAGGTCTTTGAGTCCAAGCCTGGTGCTCTTTTCATATTACTCAGTGGGAAAGAAAAACAGAAGATTTAGTTTGAGCACTGAAGGTGCTCAAAAAAGGTTTCTTATGGTTTTAATCTGTGATATTATAGTTTTGCCCTTGAATGATTACCTCTATCTGTGCCCATTTCCCCATTTCATGGGCCTCTTGCAGAACCCCATTCCTGAGGGTAAGCTGATTGCTAATTAGGAGACCCTGGGCATTCACCTGCTGGTTGGGGTTATTCTTTGGCAGGTGGGGGCCAGGCTAGCTTGTCCCTGAAGATGACCTCAAATACCTCTGCCCTCCTTGTACAGGCATGCCAGGTCCTCCCATTAAGAGCTAGAGCTTATGGCTCCTGTCTAGAACAGCTGAGCCTGTGACTGATTTGACTAATAGAATGTGCAGGAAGTACTTTTTGGGAACATTTGTGCCAAGGCATCTGGAGACTTTTCAGCCAAGTCTTTGAGAGAAGCCCAGCAATTTCAGCTTCCTCCCTTTTGGAACTCAGCCACTGTCTTGTGAGGAAGTCCAAGCAACCATGTGGAGAAAAATCGAGGCTCTTGGCTGAGCACCCAGCTGACAGCCAGCACTATCTTGTTAGCTATGTGGGTGAGCCACCTGAGAAGCTGACCTTCAAGCCCTGAACAACCCCAGATGACATCATGTGGAACAGAAATGAGCTGTCCCCTTTGAGCTCTGCCCAAATTGCAAAATAAATGATTATTGTTCTTTTAAGCCATTAAGTTTTGGGGTGGTTTGTTATGCAGCAAAAGATAATTGAAACTAATTTCTTAGAAACCCTGAAAACATTTTACACGAGTAGTTTCTCCTCCTCTCACACAAGGTCCCAAAATGTCATGGTTGGGAGGCTTTATGTAGGTATTGCTCCTTAAATCTTGACTATAATCATAATGCTGTATACTTGGAGAATTTTAGATTTGAAAAATAAGTTTTAAGTGGAGACTGCCCTTGTTTTCTACACTAATAATAGTCCTATTAGCATTGCCACTAGGGTAAAGAGAAACACCACCATTAATTCTAATGGTTCCAAAGACACCTGAGATGCCTTTAGGTT
Organism: Zalophus californianus; assembly: GCF_009762305.2. Lineage (NCBI taxonomy): Eukaryota > Metazoa > Chordata > Mammalia > Carnivora > Otariidae > Zalophus > Zalophus californianus. The sequence continues at coordinate 53,524,328 of NC_045598.1, forward strand.
AGGCAGTTTCATTGATATGCTGGAGCTTTCTGTGAGGGAGGATGGGCAACAAGACCTTTCCATTTCTCTCTGTAGATACATACACACAACATTTATTCATTGCAAAAAAAAAAAAAGATGCCATTGTTTTAAAATCTGTCATTGACTCTCTAAATGGACACAGTATTATAATAAATTACCATTTATTTTGCCTGTTGGGTCCATTACATGTAATAATAAAACAGTGCAACCCTCTGAGGTAGGTGCTGTTTGCTGTCTCCATCTTACAGATGGGGAAGCTGAGACTTAGAGAAGCTGGGCAAGTTGGTAAGTGGCAGAGCTAGGATTCACATTCTGCCTAGCTGAAGAGCCTAGGTTCTTTCTACCAGCCCCTTCTCCCCTTCACACACACACACACCAGTCTTGCATCACATTGACTTTGACGACTGTCATTTTCATATTTCTGGGCTTAGCTCTGTAAACACAATGACAGGAATGGAATTCAAGGTTTATTTTCTTTTTGTTTTGTTTTGTTTTGTTTTGTTTCCTATGCCCAGTGATCCAGATGTACAAATAAGTGGGCTTGTTTTGCATTTTTGACATTTGAAAAGAAATTCCATGTTGCTAGTGCTCATGAATGTGCCTTAGGGCACTTGGGGGTTTCTACTCAGAAGATCTGCTTTCAGGCTGCATTCTTTTCCCATGGACCCCAGGGACTGTGGAGAAGGCTCCCCCACTGGATCTGCCTGGAGCAAGCTGTGACTGTGGGAGCCAGAGGCTTTTGGACTGGTTTCAGCTCTGAGCTGGAGGATGCCATGAAATCACATGATGTTTGGACTAAAAGGGCAAGCCAAAGAATGTCTCTCTCAGCCTGCCCTGGCCAGTGAAATCCAAGCAGTGAGCAAGTGGGTGGGTCCCTCCAAGTTGCTGCTTCAGTCCACTAGACATGCAAGGGCAATGGAAGAAAAAGATGAGTCTCTAAGCCAGGCCCACTGGGGCTGCTATCACTTAGCAAAATTCCAAAACCAGTTAGTGAGAGTCAGGACATACAGGGAAGGATGGTGGCAGATCCCAGAAGGAAACTTTTAGATCCTCTGGTTAAATCTCCTATACTAGAGGGAATGAGGGTGGTGGTGATGATGAAAATAGTAAGCTAGGAGGATAAGGGATATAACCAATATTTTATAGATCATTTGGGTAACCAGGACTAGATTCCAGGTGTCCTAACCCCAAGGCCAGGTAGGAAGCCCCTAGGAGCAGAGGGCAACCTTAGTCTAGGGTATTAGTTGGTGGCATGTGGCCACTATTTCTGAGCAGCATTGTTAATTAGATCATTTGTTCTAGGGCCTATTTCTTCAGACTTTAGTCTGGATGTCATGGAGAATAAAGGTTCGTAGAGAAGAAAAGTCAGCTTATTGCTGATAGAGAGAGCGAGGATACTCTCAATTTCTACCCTCTTCCCGGTCGCTTCCACTTTTCCTTCCTTATTTCAAATCTTCCGATTCTTCTGGATTAGAGAAAGAATAAAATAGGACTGTCCTATTGTTACTTTTAGAGTGTCATTTCTCTAGACCACTAAGGGCTCATACCAAGCAGGAGCGTTAATTTAGCCTTCACTCACCGACCTGGGTCTCTGTGCTCCTGTCGCCTTTTGAAGTCCTCCCCAACACCTACCAGATGTTCCTTGGCTTCCTACAGTGAGCCGGGAGTCATGACACGGTTGAGTGTAGCCATGAAGGCACAGATCTATGTTGAATCCTGGCCCAACTTGGTTTTAGGTATTGGGACGAATTATACTAAATTGTAGATATGTAACTTTTAAAAAAAATTAAACTTCTTATTTAAAAAATGATTATAGATTCACACACAGTTGTAAAAAATAAAACAGATCCCATAATCACTTTTACCCATTTTTACATAATGGGACCACTGTGCGAAACTAGAATCTAATATCAAAACCAGTATGTTGACATCAATGCAGTCAAGGTACAGAACAGTTCCATCACCACAGGATTTCTTGTGTTGCTCTTTTATAGGCACAATTTTCCCCCTCCTTCCTGGCAACCTGTTCTCTATTTCTATAATTTTGCCATTTCAAGAAAGTTCTATAAATGGAATCATACAGTATGAAACATTTTGGGATGGCTCTTTTTAGTCAACATAATTCCCTGGATATTTTGTTGCCAAATCAATAGTTTGTTACTTTTTATTGCAAAGTATTATTTTGTCGTGTGGAGGTACCACAGCTTGTTTAATCATTTGCCCATTAAAGGACATCTGGGTTGTTTCCCTTTCTGGCTATTAGGAATAGAACTGTTATGAACATCCATGTATAGGGTTTTGTGTGAACATAAGCTTTCCTTATTTCTGGGATATGTACCCAAGAGTGCAATTGCTGGTCTTATAGTAGTTGTTTGTTTAGTTTTATAAGAAACTGCTAAACTGTTTTCTAGAGTATCTGTACCATTTTACATTTCTACTAGCAATGTATGACTGGTCTAGTTTCTCCCTCTACATCCTTGCCAACATTTGGTGTTGCCACTATATTTCATTTTAGCCTCCTGATAAGGTGCGTAGGGATATCTCATTGTGGTTTTAATTTGTGTTTTCTTAATGGTTAATGATGCTGCATATCTTTTCATGTGCTTATCTGCTATCTGTATATCCCCTTTAGTGAAATATCTGTTCATGTCATTTGTACATTTTCTAATTGGATTTTTTAAATGTTGAGTTCTGAGAATTCTTTATTTATTATAAATACTAGTCCTTTGTTGGATATGTGGTTTGCAAGTAGTTTTGCCCAGTCTGTAGCCTGTCTTTTCATCCTCTTAACAGGGTCTTTCACAGACCAAAAGTACTTAATTTTGATAAGGTAATTTATCAATTTTTCCTCTTATGGATCATGCTTTTAGCAACATGTCTAAGAATTCTTTGCATAGCTGTAGATCCTAGAGGACTTTATCCTATTTTTTTCTAACTTTTATAGTTTTACATTTTATATTTAAGTCTGTAATCTTTTTGACTTGATTTTTGTATAAAGTGTGAGGTTTAGGTTGAGGTTCATTTTTTTTGGCCAATGGATGTCCAATTGTTCTAGCATCACTTGTTGAAAGAGCTATCTTTCCTCCATTGGATTGCTTTTACACCATTGTCAAAAATCACTTGGGCACATTTATTTGGGTCTATTTCTGGGTTCTTTATTCTGTTTCATTGACCTATATGTCTAACCCTCTGTCACCACACAGTTTTGATAACTATAGAGGGAAATCAGGTAGAGTGATTCTTGCCACTTTTTTCTTTTTCTATGGAACTTAGAACTTATGTTTTTTTACCATTTTACTTGGGAATAAATTTCAAACTTACAGAAAAGTTGCAAAAATAACAATAGTATGAAACATACCCATGTACTCTTTATCCAGATTCACCAATTATTTACATTTTGCTGCATTTGCTTTATCACTTGCCCCCCCAAATATATATGATACTTTTTTTTTCTAAATCATTTAAAGCTAAGTTGAATTCATCATGGCCCTTTATTCCTAAATACCTTAATGTGTATTTCCTAAAAATATGGATATTTTATTACATAACCACAACCTACTAAACAACTCCAATAAATTTATCATTGGTGAACACTTTTACCTAATCTACTATCCATATTTCAATTTTTTTTGAAAGTTGGCCTAGTAATGTCCTTTAGAGTTCTAAGAAAGCCTCCAACACTGGGTCCGGTCTAGGGTCAGGTATTAGATTTATAGATTTAGTTGCCATGTCTCTTTAGCCTCCTTTAGATTTTTTTTTTTTTTAATTTACAGAGAGAGAGCACACAAGCAGGGGGAGCAGCAAGCAGAGGGAGAGGGAGCCCAAAGATGGGGAGGGGGGGCTTGATCCCAGGACCCTGGAATCATGACCTAAGCCTAACTGACTGAGCCACCTAGGTGCCCTTCTTTAGCCTTCTTTAATCTAGAACATCTCCACAGCCTTTCTTCAACTTTTATTACATTGACACTTTCAAAGAATACTGAACCACCCCCACCCTCACTTTTAAAGTACAGTCCTCATTTCGGGTTTATCTTAAGATTTCCCTATGATTAGATTCAGGCTGTGCATTTGTGGCCAAAATATTACAAAGCTGATGTGTTTTTCTCTAGTGTAACACATCTGGAGGCACTCACATTTCATCTGCCTCCATTTTAATTTTGATCACCAGGTGAAGCAATTGTATGATATTTGTTTGGGCCTTAAAAAATGGCAATTTCATGATCCCACCCAACATACAAACTTTATTAAGGTTTATATGTGTAACCTGACCTTTCTGATGCTATTTTTTTTCACCTATTAAGTGTGGATTAATAATTTCTCTCCCATGAGTATCATTGGGAGGGTTAAATAAGGTAATGTATGTAAAATCTGACACATAAAAAGCACCCCATAAATATTGGCTACACTTATTGCAGCCAGCAAGTGTTAAGGGATCTTGGTTTGGATCTTCCTCTCAGACATTCCAAATTACAAGCTAAATCACGACAGAGACAAAGTGGTGGGGGCAGGGGCAGCCTCAGCTCTGTCATTTCGGGTTCTTCAAAGGGAAGATGGGAAAATGCCTCCCACCCCACGGGGTGCTGTGAGGTTTAATGGCATGTATGTAAAAGTGCCTGGACCTAGACTGGGTTCTCAAAAAATCATTAGTGATTCATAAGCTGTTGTATGAGGAGAGTAGGAATATCTGTCAGACTTAACAATTAAAAAAATATATATAATGTGGGATCATTCTGAGACAATAGCGAGGTATGAAAAAATATGGTTAGAGCCCAGAACTTGGGAACTGTCACCATTTAGCAGCTATGAGCAGATGACTTCACCTCTCGGAGCTTCAATTTTACCATTTGGAATTTGGGGATAAAAATCAGCGCACTTCCCCGGGGATTCCGGTGTTTATTAATGACGCCTAGCAGTACCTGGCACTCCATCGCCGTCTTCTGAATGAAGGACGGGGGACTAAAGTGTTCACCTGCACAGCTGCCTGGTGCTCCGGGGCTTCGTGAGGGGGCGCCTCGCGGCAGTGTCCACGCCTCGGCCCGCCGCACCCCGCGGGCTGGGCGCGAGCAGCCGGCCCCCCACCCCCATCCCCACCCCCACCCCACCCCTGGCCGCAAGCTCCTCCCCCGGCGGCCGCGTCCACCCCGGCGACCGCCCGGCACCTGCAGACGCGCGGCGGCGGGGGAAGCGCGAGGCCACCCTCGAGCGGCGGCGGCGGCGGCGGCGGCGGCGGCGGCGGGGGAGGGGCGCGGGCGCACAGATGGGAGCAACTGAGAAGGGCGGCAAGAAGAGCCGGAGGCTGTTTTCTTCTCTGCGGCCGTGGAAGGCGACCCGGCGTCTGTGGAGGACGCGCTCGGCTCCCAAGGCGGCGCAGGGTGAGTGTGGTCGCGGCCGGGGGACCTGTTACCGCGCGCGGCCGGCTAGCACTGGACAGCAGGGGGGGCCGCGGTGGCTCCCGCAGCCGGGGGCGGCCTCTCAGGCCCACCTCTCGGCCCCGGGGACCTGAGGTTGGGGGCGGCGCGGCCTGGATGTCCGGCCTGGCCCGGGCGACCCTCCACCCTGACGCTCGGCCAGTGTGACAAGCCCAATCCCCCAAGCTCTCGGGGGGCTGCTCACCGAAGTGCGGGGGCAGGTCTCGGCACTGTCTCCTTTCTCCTTCCACCCCTTGACCCCTTAAGCATCTCTCTTTGGGCCAGGTGGTTGCAGCTTATTTCCTGCAAAAGCCCCTTCTGTGCTTTTGACTCTGGACAGAAGGAATTCAGGCTGCCTCCGGGACCCAGTCTACTCAGGCTTGCGTCCCGCCCAACACCTGGCCGGTTGCCTGCAATGCAGTAGTCATTGGGGCGAATGAATCTGGACCCAAGGCTACCTTCAGGGTCTTCCCCTTCTGGACCCACCCCCTTTCCAACCTGTCTGCGGTGATTCCCTGCTATCTCCTAAGCTCTAGTCACAGTAAACTACTTACCAGACACAGTACACCCTGTCCCCACCATGGCCTTAACTCACATTTATTTAATCACTGATTCACTCCATTCATTCCTTCCACAGTTTGTATTGAGCTCTTCCAGTGTGCCAGGGCCTGGAGTGAACAAGGTAGGCAAGGCCCAGCTCATGGCACTTCTTCTAGAGGGGGAAACAGACACAAATAAGATAGGTAAACATCCCCATTACAGATTGCTATGTGTGCTGGGAAGGAATCACGTAGTGTCCTGGGAGAGGGGGGAAAAAGGCAGAGGCGCTCTGGCTTGCACAGCAGATGGACAGGGAAGACCTCTCTGAGGCAATGTGATTTAAACCAAGACTAGGAGACTGAGTAGGAGTTACTCCAGCATGGAGCCTGGGGAGAGCGTTCCTGCCAGAGACAGTAACAAGTGGAAAAGATTCCCCGTGTGCCTGAGCTTAGCAAGGGGAAAGTGAGGGAGGCAGGGCCTGGATCCAGGTCTAGGTAGGACATGACGAGGAGGAGTTTGGATTTTATTTCTAAAGTGAGCTGGAAAGCTACTGAAGTGTTCTCAGCAAGGACAACACATGATCTGCTAGCTCACTGCCTTGTGTGTATTTGCAGTGGCCATGCCCTTGTCTCTCAGCCTACCCATCCATCAGGGATGCACAAATGCCATTTCCTCTGTGAAGCCTTTCCTGGGGTTTCTGCCACCTGTAACCTCTTTTTGAGTAGGGTATCTGTCACTATTCATCTGGTATTATAGATTCCACGTGGGCGGGTTCTCATCTATTTCATCTTTGCATCCCCTACCAGACTATGTCCAGGCTTGGTACTTTCTAGATACCTGTTGGCTAGTTTGTGTGTGTGTCCTGTCTTGTCCTTTCCATCTGTTTCTGTCATCAGAGGATTCTTTTTCTGAGAGGCTGACATGCCTTGATTTCTAAAATGGCCGTCCTGATCCAGGGCAGAAGCTACACTGCACCAGGGCCCTGTCATTGATACAGTCCTCAGCCCCCCGCCCTCCACCTCCACCGCAGGATTGTTTTGAAGATTAAATGAATTGATGAGTTAAATGAGTTAATAATTGTAAAGTGCTGGCGCAGAGTAAACATTCTAAAACTAAATTTGACCCAATGCAAGAATTATCTTTTAAATATTTATTTATTGAGTTAGAAACAAGCTTTTCTATTGTTGATAGTTAGACTAAGGGCTTGGTATTGTCATCTCCCTGGCTTTCAAAGAATGTGTTATTACTTTTAGTCAATATACAATTAAATTCCTTCCCCACTGCCATTGAACTGTGGCTGAACCTTAGTAGGCCTGAAGGCTAACCACCCTTTTACTTTAGCTTGCCTGAGGAGTTGAATAGAAGGGTCACTGCAACAAGTATTCCTTGAGTGATAATTACATGCAGAATGTAATTCCTGGTGTTGTGTGAATGTTTACAAAAGAGGACTAACTAGATATTTCTACCGTAGTAAAATGGGTTAGAATAAGTCTCCTAGTTCAATAGTTTTTTTTTTTTAAGTTTTTTTTTTAAGATTTTATTTATTTATTTGAGAGAGAGAATGAGAGATAGAGAGCACGAGAGGGAAGAGGGTCAGAGGGAGAAGCAGACTCCCTGCTGAGCAGGGAGCCCGATGTGGGACTCGATCCCAGGACTCCAGGATCATGACCTGAGCCGAAGGCAGTCGCTTAACCAACTGAGCCACCCAGGCACCCCAGTTCAATAGTTTTTAAAGCCAGGTCTATACCGTGTATATGGTTGTCCTCTCCTCTCTTCTGTTTCTGTCCTAGAGGTCACCCATGGCTTCTTGGCCCCCATTGCCACACCACATCCCTTCCTTTCTTCTTTTCTTTCTTTCTTTTCTTTCTTTCTTTCTTTCTTTCTTTCTTTCTTTCTTTCTTTCTTTCTTTCTTTCTTTCTTTCTTTCTTTCTTTCTTTCTTTTTTTCTTTCTTTCTTTTTAAAGATTTTATTTATTTGTTAGAGAGAGAGAGACTGCACAAGCAGTGGGAACGGCAGGCAGAGGGAGAAGAAGGCTCTCTGCTGAGCAAGGAGCTGGATGTGGGGCTTGATCCCAGGACTCTGGGATCATGACCTGAGTCAAAGGCAGATGCTTAACTGACTGAGCCACCCAGGTGTCCCCATACCTCTTTTTTCTTACATAGAATCATGATTGATCACTATTTCTCTACTTCTCCTACTCCCATACAACCTGGGGTAAGGCCATTATAATGTTTTATGTTATATGGTACATTACAGTTTATAGAATAGGTCAACTACAAGGTCTTGTTTAAATCTTAACAGCACCCTTGAAGCAGGGAGGGCAGATGGTGTTTATTTCTCCCATTTTATAGACGAGGAAGGTGAAGCAAGAGACAGAGTGACTTGCAGGAGGTCATTATGACTGGTGAGTGGCAGACTCAGGCCTGATTGCCCATACAGCATTCTTTCTGCCACATCTCCCTGCACAAAATAAACATGTCCCAAAATCTATGCTTATGGAGAGAAGTAAAATTAATAAATATGATGCAATGAAAGAAATCCATATCCCCATTTTTTTTTTAAAGGTGGCCTGAATTTCTCATAATGGTGGGACAGCATCTCATAAGTGATAGACACCAATCTGGGCATCTAGAATTATGTGGTTTGGTGCCAGACTCTGATTTGAATCTGTCATTAGTAAGTGGCACAGTAATAAGCTGTGATCTTGGGCAAGGTGCTAAATCTTTCTAAAACTCAGTTATATGTCATATATAAAATAGAGATGATAATTCCTATGTCACAATGTTACTGTGATGATTAAATGAGTTAATGTATATAAAGTGCCTGGTACACAGTAGCATACAAGGTGGTAGTTATTATTTTTATTAATATTAGTCCAGATAGTGTACCATATGATCACATCCCAACAATGGTTAGTCACAGGGCTGGAAACCTCAGTAACCTATGGGAATAAAACATGGTTGGGAAGCTCTTTAGGGGCAGCTGTTCCTTCTGTACTAACCAGAAGGTCTTTCACACCATCCTTTTTGTTCCCACCTTTTTTTTTTTTTCCTAGCAGGAGGCTGCAAGTGAGAAGTAGTTTAGCTTTTGGGGACTCTTGGCATCTTTTCAGCCTAACACCCTGTCCTGAATATAGCAGACATTCAATAAATATGTTTGTAATGAAAAGATCCTTTAGGAGATCCTATCTATCTATCTATCTATCTATCTATCTATCTATCTATCTATCTATCTATCTAGACAAAGCCTATATATATAGCCAAAGAGAATGCATCTGAAATTTACTATATGATCACTTGTGACTGTAAGTAGGATAAATACTTAGAAGCACAATTACTGGGTTAAAAGGTATATGCTTTTTTAATTTGGAAAAATAGCTGACCTCCATTCATTTGTGGTAATCTAGTTCCTACCAGGAGTGTGTGCGATTCTTGATTCCTTACATCCTTGCCAATATTGAGTACTGTCAGACTTTTTAATGCTTGTCAATTTCATGGGTGTGAAATGGTACTGCATGGTTGTTTTATATTGAATTTCCTTAACGAATAATGAAGTGAAGATCTTTTCACATGAATATTGGCCATGTGTGAATAAGGCCTCTTCATGTCTTTCCCCATTTTTTGTTTTAACTTGGTGCTTTGTCTTTTTCTTATCCACTTACAGTTCTTTAAGTACTCTGGATACTAATAATTTGTTGACTTATATGTCTGAACAATTTTAAAAAATATACCTAAGCATGCAAGCTATTCCAAATGGGAATATGAACAAACTGTGCCCAATAGAAATTAACACCCCAAATGCTTCCAACCTTTCTAGAGAACTGTATTTTAGACAAATATCAAAGCTTTTAGGTTATAGAGAAGGGAGTGAACAGTTGGTGGAAGTATTTTGTAAGAAGTAGGTCTTGAAACAATGGTAGAAAACTGGCACCGAGTTTCTCCCACCAGAAATTACCTGCCCAAAATCCTGCTGGGGCAAAGAACCCTTTCCTGAGCAGCAATATTCCCTGGAAAGACAGAGACTGGAACTTGAGCCAGTCTCCATCAGCAGATGGTGCTTTCCAGGACAAGTTACTTGGAGAGGAGGACAGGTGATCTGCAGTTTAATCCTTCACTGCCATTTCTAACCATATACCCCTAAAAACAAATCACATTGAGTGGAAATAATGATTACTACTGAGGGATATTGGAAAGATCAAATGAGATCATAAATATGAAAGACCTCTGTAAATACAAGGATATTTGCTAGGCTTTGTGAAGTAACCAACCCTGTGTCAGAGTGGGAAAAGCTCATTGACCTATGATCTTTAGGCCCTATTCCCTACCATCTCTTCTGCATACAGGTGCATAATTGTCCAACAGTAGTTCTCCAGGTGTGGTCTCTAGACTAGCAGTATCAACCTCTCCTGGAACTTGTTAGAAATGCAGTGTTGGCCCCCACCTCACAGCTACCAAATCAGAAACTCTGGAGATAGGGTCCAGCAATCTGTCTTAACAAGCCTTGTTGTAATTCTGATGTATGCTAATGTTTGAGAATCACTGGCCTAGCTGGATGTGCAAAGGCTTTAAAGTCAGCAAATGTGTGTTCTAAAATGTTAACTCTCTCATTTGCCAGCTGACGGCATGAGCAAGTTACTAGGTCCCTCTTCTATAAAAGGAAGATGGTATCACCTCCCTCACAACGTTGTTTTGAGAACAAAGTATTCTAGCTATGCTACTTTTTAGCTGTGTATCCTTTGGCAAGTCACTTCTCCTGCTTTCTGCCTCATTTTTCTCATCTAAAAAAGATGGAACGGCAAGAGTTATCATGTATGCACTGTTTACTCTGTACCAGCCACTGGCCAAACCTGTGCATATTTTTATTTCATTTCATTCTAACAATAACCTTGTTTTGCCATCTGTTTTACCAATGAGAAAATTGAAGCACAGAGAGGTTAAGTAACATTTCCAAAGTTACACAACTGGTAAGCTGGGATTCAATCCCAGGCAGGGTGCTGTGAAAGCCTTTGCTTTCAACACAATGCTTAGCAAATAAGTTCTCAATAAACATCTGAAGATGATGAAAAGAAGAGTGCCTGGTACAGAGTAGATACTCCATATATCAGTTCCCTTCCCTTTGCCTTGTAGCATGGCTTCATGGGAGCCTCTGCAGCTTTTCTTATAGTCATGCTGTCCTCCTGTGTGGTGACCCTCTTCACTAACCTTCCTCCACCCCCAGGCAGCAATTTTTCTCTATTCACTTCGGTTATGGCCACTCAGATGCTCTGAGCAAACCATACAGAGGCTTGGTGGGATGGAGGAAGACCCAAATAAAGCCACCCTGCTGTCACCACCTCAGCATGTTTTGGGAATGAACGACTCAGCTAGAAGAGGGTTAGGGCTAGTCACTGAAATTGGGACATAGCCTTCAAGCCTCTTCTGCTCTCAAATTTCCAAAAGAATGTACAAGTTCTTTTTTGCTCAGTTTTTCTTCAGTGTAAAATTTACAGCTGGGAAGTTGAACCCACAACATTAACAACAGCATTTTTTCTTTCATTTTTGTTTTACAAGGACAATAAAAAGCCTTATTCTTTTTCAGTTCAGGGTTTCACTCATTGTTCTTGAAAATTCTATTTGGTTTTGGTCTCAAGATGGCCTCCCTTACTGGGCATGACTCACTGGTCTAGTGACTCAGAAGTGGCATCAAACAAGACAAGGACTGTGCAGAGCTATGAAAGGACTTGGTGGCCAGTGGAGCCTGTTTGAGCTTTCGCTAAACCCAGCTATTGACATAGGGCATCATTTCACTTAATGGGTATTTACAGAGGTTCTTGATACCAGTTCTTTGAAGTGTGGGTTTTGTCAGAGACACTGCTTTGTTTTGGAAAGCTCCAAGGCTTGAGCCCATTCTGGTCTCTCAACTGGATGGGGCCGTGAGGTTTACTGTGGGGCAAGACAAGACTTCTGAGAATTCACCTGACCCTGCTTGGAATAGCCCCAGAAGCAGAGATCTAAGGCTTTTATAAATATTGTAGCAGGAGGGAAAGTAAAGGCTCTTTTTATTTGAAGAGGACTTCAAACCTCTTTCCACTTAATTAAAAAACAGCAACCAGTCAATTAAGGATGGATAGAGATGAACAGATATGTGATAAGGCAAATAGCAAAATGTAGTCAAAGATGTTCGCCATGCAACACTTCCAACTTTCCATATGTGTGAAACTTTTCAAAGTACAATGTTGGGTAAAATGTAGGTTCCCCTAGAAATGACCACACTCTCGAAAACAACTGGCTTCCTTTTTAATATAAATGGCAGCCCATTTCCTACTTCCTCACTCCTCCCAGACTTAGTCTTTTTTTCCTGGGAAGCCTCCTTGATTAAAGCTCCCCTCCTGGAGCGAGGCTGGCAAGGGGGAGCTACTCCTTTATGCGAAGGCCCATATGTTCTTTCTGATGTGTAACTCTCAGAGCAGCCCTACCAGCTAGTTATTATTTTCTGTAGAAGGTGCAGAGGGGTAAACTTGACCCAGGTCACAAGGTAGTAATATTAGTCTTACAGCATTTATGGAACCCTCACTTTATGTGTCAGGCTTTGTGCCGTGTACTTTACATGTATTAACTCGTTTGAGCCTCACCCATCCCGAGGAGGTAGGTTCCATTATTGTCTTCATCTTATGGAGCAGGAAATACAGACAGAGAGAGGTGCAGGAGAGGGTCCCAGGTTACTTTAGGGGCCAGGACATAGCAGAGCCCATGTTCGAACCATCTCTCCTGCTTTATGGCCCCTGCCCTACTATTCAAACCCAGGCCTTGGCATTCCTCTACCTAATGAGTAAATCAGCATACCTCGTAGGAACCTCTTGCCCTGAAGCCACAGGCTTCTTGAGGACAGAATGCTTTCTTTAGCACTGTGTCATTCCCAGTGTTCAGAGCAGTGCCTGGCACAATGAATATTTATTGAATGAAAGAGTGCACAAACAGTGGCTTCTTACCACCTACTTCTTCTCTCCCCTCTCTGCCCCCAAAGGCGCTCCTAACTGGGCACATTTTGACTGTCCTGGACTTGGTCCTTGGAGATGGAGATGCCTGTTTCTTTGATGTGGTCTATGCACCAACATGGCTCATTTGGTGGCCAGCAAGGAGTTCCAGTGAAGGCAGATTTTCCTCACCGGTCTTAAGTTATCAAAGAAAAGCATAAAGGTATTACCCCCCTGCCAAGGAAAGATGGGAACAAAAACCAATACTTAATACTTCCCAAAACTTTCAGGGAGTCTTTCGATTGTGGCAGCTAGAAATCAACTCCAGGACCCCTAGTGGCCACGGCAAGCTTTCCCTCTACAGCTATATTTGACTCTTGGGCTACAGTAATGACCAGGTGAACACTAGCAATTAGTTCTCTTCAATGTGCCCAAGTATGTTGATAATTATACCTTGCATTTATATAGGGCTTACTTTGCCAAGTACCACATCTATTCTCCCTTTTGATCTTCTGAAAGGCCAGGCACATACACAAGGAAGATATGATTAGCCCCACTTTATGGATGAGGAAACTGGTGCCAGAGAGGTTGTCACCTACCCTGCACCACTCAGTTAATAGTGGTAGAGAGAAGTCTTCGACCCTTTTATCTCAACTCCTACTCCAGCAGATTTTCCATGTCAGTATTGCATTTAACCCCACAATTTCTGGGGATGAGAGCAACAGGTAGGTGTATTTCTTGTTGTTGCTCTTCTTACAACTTAGTGAGGTCCTGGATTGGGTCAGTTAATCTTTCTGGATATCAGTTTACCCATATATAATGGGGAATAAACACCCCTTATCACCTAGAGCGCACCTAGAGCAGAGGAGGTTGTGAGGAGTCAGCACTTAAAGAACAACGTCTGAGTGAAGATATTTGGAAGGGACTATGAGGCCCCAACCCATTTTTCATAAAATAAATTAAAGGTCACTTCCTCTGGCCATGCTGTCTAAGATGGCATGTCTGTTACTTCATTACCATGCTTCATTTTTCCTCATGGCATTTATTGCCATTTACTATATGTTTATGTTTTGTTTGTTTATTATCTGTCTGGATACACTCACTGAAATGTAATAGCCACAAGAGCAGGATTTGGTCTGTTTTCTGCACTCTTGAATCCCTAACAGATGGAATTCTACCTGGTACAAATAAACATTTGTTCAATGAAGGGATGAAGGAGTGAATCTGAGCTATGTAATGATTGAAAGTAAGCCGGAATTGGATGATTGAAAGATTTGCTTGAATTTTCCTTGACCTCTAAGAGAGGGCTGTCATGGTCTGGCTTCCTCATGCCCACTTCTGGCTCAGCCTTAAGAATCAACTTATGCCTGGATGAAATGGGTTCAGTAATCCATGTCCATGCAGCAGACACAGGTCACTGTATACCTCTGTACTGTAACAGCCTGGGAGCAGCTTGAGGACTGGGACTGGTCCCCTTCACTGTTGTATCCCCACTACTTAGCATGGAGCCTGGGCCACAGAGAGGTAAAAGAAATATTTGTTGAATGAATGAATATGAAAAAGAAAACAAAGCACGGGTCTCTTAATTCCCTCCAAAATTAAGGTATCCATTTGAGAATAAGCTTGGCACATGGCACAGACATTCCCCTTTCTACCTGAACCTAATCTCTACAGAACTGAGGAGGCACTAAACAGTTGGTTCCCTAATCCAAGAGAAGGAAAGGCAAGCCTAGACTCCAGATCCAGTTCCATGCCATGTTTTGGAATTTGTGTTTACGTCCGCCTTCATCCCCATCCTTTCTGCTCCAGCATAAGCAAAATTATCACCCTGCACACTGACTTGCACGCAATTATCAGAGCTTGGGTGCTCCTACGTTGAGGGACTTCGCCCCTGAGACTGCTGACTCTCTGTGAATGACAAACCAAAAGTAAGGTTTGCAGAATCAGCTGGACTTTCCTGCTCATTTGCAGCACAGGGAGGAAAGAGAGAATGAAAGATTCTGAAAATAAAGGTAAGGGGCCAGCTGCAGAGGGGAGGCTAAAAGATGCTAGGGATGAAATGTCACTCTACAGATATGGTTAGTTTGTATTAATGGCTGACTTTAGATAACTGTGTATATATATATATTTAAAATTCTAGTTACATAATAAACATGACTTTTTTTTTTAAATGACTGGCTTCTGGTTTCCAAATATTGTGTCATTCAATTTTCCATATCCGTGCTACCAAATAGAACAATATTTTTGCATTCTTCATTTAATCTTGGCTGAATAACACACATTTACATTTCACAGATATTCTTATAAGAGCTCCCAGGATTTTGATAATTTTATTTTAGGAGAGTTCACAGTAGTTAATTAATATGTAGGTTTTCGATGCATTATTGCAATTGGAATATCTGAAATACTTAGGACTTTTACAGTTTGGGTTCACAAGAAAAATGTTGAGGGAGAATTCTTTAATGAATGTTCACCCTTTCAGGAGGACCCAATGGAGAGCCCTCACTGACCTTCAGAACTGTTTATCTTGCCGAGATGTTCGCATGCAAACTACCCCCACCCCTCTAGCCTCCAGACCCTAGATCCCTGGTACATTATCACCACCCCCCACACCATTACTCGAATTCCGAATTCCGTTTGAGGCAAGGGGGAAGAGAAAAATGGATTTAAATGAAAACTCAGGAAAGGACAGCGCTCACTAAAATGAGCCAACCAAATTTTTAGTTCAACAACAGGGATTCTGAAGGATTCTGGTGTTTTAAATTCCGAGGCTCCTTAAATTTTCTGCCGCAGTTGGGGGAGGAGCGATAGACCTCCAGGTCTCCGGAGGCTACACGTGTTCCCCGACCCTGTTACCGGAAGGAGCCCTTCCTGCTGCGTCGGCTCCTGGTCCTTGTCCTAGTGGCAGTGGAAGACGCAGAGGGGCCTGGCTCCCGGGGAATCCCCCCGCCCCCCAGGAAAGCTCCAGGGCAGCCGCCGCAGCAGAAGACGCCATCTCCGCGCCATCATGCCCAGCCCCTGCTTCCCGGGCGCTGATTTTAGGGTTTGCCCGTCCCCCCTTTTCCCCTAGGGCTTTCGCTGTTCTCTCACCCGAGCCGCTGCTCAGCAATTTGCACCCCACCCTCTCCTTGCTGTGAGCTCTGCGTTAAGGAGGCCCCAGCACTTTGTCCTTGGATACCCGGGCTGGGGTGCGCGGGTGGAGGCTGGCACGCAGGAACCCCGGGCGTGTTACTTGCGCCCACCGAGCCTGTCCCACACCGAGTTAAGTTGTTTGGGTGACCAGGGAGACGACACAGGCCCCAAGCCTTTTCCTCCTCCCTTTACACCAGGGCCCCCAGGCTTGGCCTTCACCAGACCAGTACCCAGCCACTCTCTGGCTTGTAAGAGTCTCACCTTGTGATGGTCAGTGATGTTTATTCCACATTAAAAAAGAAAAACCACCCTCCCCTGACCAACCGCCCCCCCTGACAAAAAACCAAACCAAACCAAAAAAACAAAACACAAAAAACAAAACCCCAAAGCCACAAACAGCATGATGCCAGTGAGGAGACTGGTATTTTAATCTGCTAAACTGTAATGAAGTCTCCCAAGCAATGCCACTTTCTGTAAGTGAGGCTTTAAAAGGGGCAGGGGTAGGTAGTTGGTAGTATTAACATCTAATAGGCTCTGGATCATTCACATCCACGTATTGATCTGTGTGGTTTTGATGTTTAAATATTAATTAAGCAGCCTTAGGTGGGGGAAAAGAACTATGTAAGCATGGGCCTGGCAAGTGGAAACAGGGCCTCTCCACTGCTAAGCCAGCCTCTGGTGAACAAATAAAAGCTGTGCCGGTGTAATCCAAAGTATTTAAATGAACTCAGTAGTGTTGGCTTTCCCTGTGTTGTTTTCAGTGGCCAGAGAAAGGATTTTTGGAAAGAAAAAAAAATTGCTTATATGCCATGTCATGCTAGGCCATGCTCATGTTCTAGAAGAAGTTAAGACTGCCTCAACTGGAGGCTCAGGATGAGGGTAATATTCACTACTGTTTGGAATTTTAACACTCAGTTTCTCAGTGTGTCAGCATGTTTTAAGCTTCAAATCCCTAGCTGCTTTTTGAGGGGAGTTGGTATTTAGAATATTTGTTTCACTTTGTTTTGGAAGGAGCCTTTGGTTGGGAATCAGGATAGTTAGGTTCTGGCTTGTGGAACAATTTATTAGTGACTAAGGACAAGACCCCCTTATTCCTTTGGATCTTAGTTTACTTAAAATGGAGAAATGTTAGACTGGATCACTGCCCTTCAGATTGTGGGTAGTAAGATAGTAATGTAGTGAGTCTCGAGCAACATTTTAGAAAGATGACATAGAACAGAAAATGTCAGACACTATTACACCTGGTAAGGGTAAACATTGTTTACTGAAACTTCTGTTTTGGGTACTTATGCTTGTTTATGCATGTAGGTGTAGGCTGTCTTGATGTCAGATTTGTTTCTTACTGTGAATCCCAGTCAGGAGTTTGAGAAACACTGAAATACATTACAGTTTACTAATTTGGTTTTCAAGGAGTCTGTGAAATACAGTTTTATATGCATGTCCATTTTGTTTATGTATGAAGAGAACATCAATAGTTTTTCTCAGATTTTCAAAAAGGTCTAAGATCCCCAACAGGTTCCGAATGATTGTTTCCTAAGGTCTCCCAAGGCCCTCCCAAGCCGATTTTTAGGGATCAAAGAATCTTTTCAGGTCCAGGAGATGCATATGTGTTGACAGAGAGCAGCTGAGTATACAATGTGAGGGGTGTGTGTGTGTGTGTGTGTGTGTGTGTGTGTGTGTGTGTGTGGTGCCTGTGCCCAGTGGTGAGGAAAAGGTGTGAGGTGTGACCATGGTAACCAGACCATGAGAGCTATTTGCAGGTCCCACAGTACCAGTTGGTGACCTGAATATGAAACATAAATATCTAAAAATTTGATTCTTTATGCTGAAAACTATCAACAGAAAAACTTAAAATGTTGTGAATTGTTCGGAAGTCAACTCTCCTTGCAGAGACTGAAAATGAGAATCAGATAAAATCTGAGGAGGTTGACAGAGGCAAATAAATCATCAGGATATTGGTAGGCAGAAACTGAATTTTTATAAGCTACCATCACATGACTAATGTTCAGTAAATGTTGAGTTGTGGTTTAACAAATGCCTTTCTTTTTCCTTCTTTTGGTACCTCTTGTACCAAAGCCAGTTCAGTATAAAATAATTTTTTTTTTTTTTTGAGAGAGAGAGAGAGAGAGCATGAGCAGGGGGAGGGGCAGAGGGAGAACCAGACTCCCTGCTGAGCAGGAAGCCCCTGTGGGGCTCTACTCCGGGGCTCGATCCCAGGACCCTGAGATCATGACCTGAGCCCAAGGCAGTCGCTTAACTGACTGAGCCACCAGGCGCCCCTCAGTGAGGCTTTTAAATACAAAAGCTGTTGTATAACATTTACCCTGCATATCTCAAAATGCTTTGCAAGCCAGAAAAAAAAAATATGTATGAGACAACTAAGAAGAAAATTGTTGAATGCATTAATAAGTAGATATTGGCAAACATGACAGCTAATTATAATAATAACAACCGTAACTCCTATTTAATGAACAACTAGTATGTGAAAAGCTCTCTGTGAGGTGCTTTACATATTGTCACAACACTGTAAGGTGGGGGGTATTGTGCATGTAAAGAAATGGATTAAGAATTTCGTATAGGTACACATGGCTAGTAAGTAGCAGAGTCAGGATTCAAACCCAGGTCATTTTACCTCCCAAACCATTTACCTGGTACGCAAGGGCTTGAGAATAAGTAGCATGGTGAAATTGCAGTTATTAATAAAATTTTCAACATCATCTATTATTAGGAATAATAGATTATTATAAAAAGGGAAATGAGAACCATATTACTAATTTTCTGGATTGTGTTTATTTGGAAAATAGGCGTTCCAACTCAGCTTGAAATTTTTCTTTTATTTAGAAAGTTTCTGAGTATTTTGTGCAACAATGTTTTAAAAGCGGGGATCTGAAAGAATAGGAGTGGAGAATTTGAAAATTTGGTTGGAAAATTTTTTTCTGCGAGAGCGTAGGGCAAAAAGTTCTCTTTTAAACTTTGTTATTTTTCTATATTTTATCTCAGAAAAATAAGCATGGTATTTTTTTGAACACATGGGAGTTATGTATAATGTTTTAATATGGTAAAACTAGGTGTGGAGCATTGTCCATGCCAGCAGTTCTTGAAAGAATTTGATTTTTCACTGAAAATCATTACAAAATCTGATTGGGAGTTTGAATATGGACAGATCCAGGCTTTTAGGTGCTAAATATTAAAAAGACTATGGTGAACATCCCCCAATCTATAATCCAAATACAGGAAGTGGAAGGAAATTTAAAAAATACTGTGATTTTTCTTAACCACTATGACTGTGTTGATACTTTTAGAGAAAACTCAAATTCTTTCAAGGATTTTTGTCATTTGCTGCTTGTGACTGGGTAGGTTGGAGAAATGATATGTTGGCTGGGGTGATCTGTAAATAGCTGACTGATTTCTTAGTTTTCAGGGCTAGCATGGGATAAAACTAGGTTTTCAGCCTGGCCTATTCCAGTGGTTCTCAAATGGGCAAGGTACTGCTTCCGGGCGGGACACATTGGAAATATGTTAGGGGCTCTAGAAGCATTCACTGGGCAAGCACCAGAAATGCTGTAGATGTCCTACAATGTTCTGGACTGTTACATTCAGTGACAAATTATCTCGTGTCCGGTGCAGCTTTCAAATGTTTTGCTGAAGAGGTAAGTGAAAACCCTCTATAGTTTTCCGAGCCTAGAACATACATTGGTTTTACACTGAAATATATATATATATATATGCAGAGAAATTTCCAGGATTAAAAATGCTGTGTAAATTGAGGAGAGATCATACTTAATTTTGTTCAGAAAAACCACTTACCCAAAGCAACACTGCTTGTATTTGAGAAACCAATAAAACACACCTGTCTCATTCAATCTATATAGAGGTACATGTACTTGACTACTTTACTATGTTCTCTAATATAGTATTGCTTGAGCATTTGCATATTGAAATCCATATTTTTATTATAACTTTTTTTTACTTCTTACATTATAGTTGGTATAGTATATATATTTTTGTTTAATTTTTTGTGAAGTAGGCTATTTTACCTTTCAGTTTCATTTTGAGATACTAAACAGGGAAATACAAAATATTTTTATATTTATATATATTTGTGTTACTCAGAGTATACAAAATGAACTCCTTGATGATTTTAAAGAATTTGAGTCAACATTACAACTTTTGGAGATTATATACACAATTCTATATTTCAGGTTCATTTAAAAAATTAGAACAATCTACAACAATGAAATTAAGCTGAGCATAAACTGCACTCTTTGAGACAGAAATACTGGGATATAGGTGTTACAAATCTTCTAAAAAATGATGTCACTGTTAATTGATTTTTATTTATTCTACTGTAACTGGAATTTTAAAATTTCACTCTCTAATTGCTTGTTGTTAGAATATAGAAATATAACTGATTTTTATTTGTTGATCTTATTTCAGGGGCCTTGCCTAATTCACTTATTAATTTTAATAGTTTTAGATTTTTATAGGTGGTTAGATTTCTATGAATAATGACAGCTTTATTTCTTCCTTTCCAATCCTTAGACTTTTTATCCTTTGCATTATTGCACTAGCTAGGATCTCTCTCACAATGTTGACTAGAAGTCGTGATGGTGAGTATCCTTATTTTGTTCCTCATCTCAGAGGAAAAGCTATTAATCTTTGACCATTAAGTACAATATTGATGTAGGATTTACATAGGTGCTTTTTTAAAAATCAGATTAGGAAAATTATCTTCTTAGTGTGCTAAGTTTTTATCATGAATTTTATCAAAAGTTTTTTTGTATCATGATATCATGATTGTACTATTTTATTTTGTTAATATGAATTACATTGATTTTTTTTGAGTGTTAACTTTGCTCAACTTAGTTGTGATATGTTATTCTTTGTATATGTTGCTAGATTTGACTTGCTAATATTTTGTTGAGGAATATTTTTGTTCACAAGAGGATTAACCTATAATTTTCTATTGTTGTGGTCCCTTTGCCAGGTTTGGTAATCAAGGTTTTGCTGGCCTTATAAAACAAATTAGGAGATATTTCTCCTCTTTATTCTGTTCTTTGGAATGGTTTTGTAAGATTGGAATTGTTCTTTAAATGTCTGGAAGAATTTCCTGGTGAAACCATTTGGGCCTGGAAGTTTTGTTGTAGGAAGATTTTAAAAGGTGGATTCATTTATTTTAATAGGTATAGATTCACTCAGATTTTCTATTTCTTTTTGTGTTAGTTAAGTTGTGTTTTTCTAGGAATTTATCCATTTTATCTGAATTTTCAAATTTATTAGTAAAAGGTTTTCTTTTTATCCTTTTAAGATCTTTTTTTTAAAAAAACATTTTATTTTCTTATTTGACAGAGAGAGACACAGTGATAGAGGGAACACAAGCAGGGGGAGTGGGAGAGGGAGAAGCAGGCTTCCCATGGAGCAGGGAGCCCGATGAGGGGCTCGATCTCAGGACCCTGAGATCATGACCTGAGCCGAAGGCAAACGCTTAACGACTGAGCCACCCAGGCGCCCCCCTTTTAAGATCTTAATATTTGTAGGTTGTATGGTCTTGTCTCTATTTTTATTGTTAATATTGATATTTCTCTCTGTTTTTTATACTGATAATTCTCATTTTTTTTTAAGATTTTATTTATTTATTTGACAGAGAGAGACACAGCGAGAGAGGGAACACAAGCAGGGGGAGTGGGAGAGGGAGAAGCAGGCTTCTTGCTGAGCAGGGAGCCCGATGCGGGGCTCGATCCCAGGCTCCTGGGATCATGACCTGAGCCGAAGGCAGACGCTCAAAGATTGAGCCCCAAAGATTTTTATTTTTTATTTTTTTTTAAGATTTTATTTTTTGACAGAGAGAGACAGCGAGAGAGGGAACACAAGCAGGGGGAGTGGGAGAGGGAGAAGCAGGCTTCCTGCTGAACAGGGAGCCTGATGTGGGGCTCGATCCTACGTCCCTGGGATCATGACCTGAGTCAAAGGCAGACGCTTGAAGACTGAGCCACCCAGGTGCCCCTCTCATTTTTTTGATGCATATTGCCAAAGTTTTATGAATTTTATTAATCTTTGCAAAGAGCTATTATTTTTGATTTGTTTGTTTTTTATATTATAAATTTGTTTTCGATCTCATGAGTTCTTTTATCATTATTATTTACTTTAACACTCGATTCCAATTTTCTGAAATTTTTTCTAGTTTCTTAACATAGAAGCTTATATCTCTGATTGTCAGTGTTCTTCCAAAAAATATTTTCATTTAAGGGTATCAGTTTCCTCTAAGCATAGCTTTAGCTGCATCCTGTTAGTTTTATTATGTCATATTTTTGTTGTCATTTAGTTCAAAATATTTTATAATTTCCATTGTGATTTTTTTTTTTGGACTCACAGTGTCATGTAGAAATGTACTTCTTTTTTAAAAAATTGTATTTTTTAAAATTCCAGTTAGTTAACATACAGTGTTATATTAGTTTCAGGGGTGTAATATAGTGCTTCAGCAATTCCATACCTGGTTCTCATCACAAGTACACTCCTTAATCCCCATCACCTATTTCACCCATCCCCCCTAGAAATGTACTTCTTCATTACTAAGCAATTGGGGAGTTTCTAGGTTTTTGGGGTTTTTTTCCCTTGCTGTTTGTTTCTAGTTTACTTTTCCTGTGGTCAGAGAACATACTTTGGATGATTTTAGTTCTTTGAAATTTGTTGCAGTTGCTTTGGGCCCTGCATATTGTCAATTTTTATATATGTATGTTACATGTCTTTTTTTTTTTTTTTTGAGGCTGATTTGGCCTTTATTTTTATTTATTTATTTTTTTAAGTAGGCTCCACACCCAGTGTGGGGCTTGAACTCACAACCCTGAGATCAAGAGTTGCATGCTCTACCAACTGAGCCAGCCGGGTAACTGCCCCTTACATGTCTACTTTAAAAGAATGTGCATACTGAAGTTATTTGGTTCCATGTTCTATATATGTCAATTATATCACTTTTTAAAATCTTGTAGCACAGATGTTATATATCCTTACTTTCCCATTATGAATTTGGATTTGCCTGTTTCTCTTTTTATATTTGCTAACTTTTGCTTTATTTAACTTTGAGGCTATGATTTTAGGTGCATACCATATACACTTAAAATTGTTATATCTTTATTGTGAAATGTCTCTCATATCTAGTAATGCCTCCTATCTTAAAGTCTACCTTTCTAATATTAATGGAGCCATACCAGCTTTCTTTGGGCTAATACATACATGGTATATCTTTTTTCATCTTTATACTTCAATTTAATTTTGCTTTTATATTTAATCTGTATCCTCTGTAAATAGCATATACAAGAATTTAAAAAAATCCAGTCTGACAGTTTAGTCTTTAGTTCAAGTATTTAAAGTATTTAATGTAATTATTGATATATTAAGGTCTACAGCTACCATGTTACTATTTGTTTCCTGTTTGTGTTCCACCTGTTTTATGTACCATTTTTCTTCTTTGCTTTTTTTTGATTAATCAAGCATTACTTTTAACTTTCCCCTTTTCCTCTCTACTAGCATGTTACACATTTGTTTCCATTTTACTTTTTGTGTGTATATGATTGATCCAATGCTACTTTTACTTAATCACATTCCAGATGAAGTTAAGCTCTGAGAATACTTTAATTCTATTTTCCCTGCCTTCCCTTCACAGTTCCCCCTCCCCTTCTGCCTCTTTTGTCATTATTATAATTCATTTTATTTACATATTTAATTCCCCATGAGACACTGATATTACTGGTTTCACAGTCAACCTCTGCTTAGGTTTACTCACATGTTTACCCTAGCCGTGGCTTTTCATTATTTCCATCTGTTCCCTCTGGGATCTTTTCCTTCTGCATGAAAAACAAAACAAAACAAAACAACAACAACAATAAAAGAACTTCTTTTAGTATTTCTTGTAATGCGTATCTGGTATAAAAGAATATTCTTAGCTTTCAGTCTGGAAATGATTAGTTTTTGCCTTTGTTTTTGAAGGTAATTTCATTGGATTTATAGAATTCTGGGGAGGAAGATCCCCCCCTTCACCCCCAACACTTTAAGGCTTTCTTCCTTTCTTGGAAAGTTAGCTGTTAGTTTTATTGTTGCTGTTTGATGCTGCATCTTTTTCTTTGGCAATTTTTAAAGACTTTTCTTGGGGCACCTAGGTGGCTCAGTCAGTTAAGCATCTGCCATCCACTCAGGTTATGATCCCAGGGTGCTGGGATCAAGCCCCATGTCGGGTTCCCAGCTCAGTGGGGAGTCTGCCTACCCCCCACCATGCTCACTGGCTCACTCTCTCTCAAACAAATAAATAAAATCTTAAAAAAAAGACTTTATATATTTGGTTTCAGCAGTTTTTCCTAGGTGTGATTTTCCTTGTGTTTATCCTGCTTGGGGCTTTCAGATCTTCTTAAATCTGTGTAGCTTAATGTTTTTTGTAATTCTCATAATTCTCTGCCATTATCTTTTCAAATACTGTTTTTGCTTTGTTCTCTTCTCTCTTTTTGGGATTCTAATTACTTTTATGTTAGAACTTTTTACTCTGTTACATACATGTCTGATTTTATTATCTGTATTCTTAGTCTTCATTTCTCTTTTCCATTTTGATTATATTTTGTTATCTTAGAGCTCACTAGCTCTTTGCTATGTCTACTTTATTATTACACCATCTGTTAACTTAATATCATTTTGTATTTTTCAGCTTTCAAATTTTTATTAGATTATTTTAAATAATAGATTCTCCAAAAAGAAAAAAGAAAAAAAAAAAACCCCAAACCTATGGGTGCCTGGGTGGCTCAGTCAGTTGAGTGACCAACTCTTGGTTTTGGCTCAGGTTGTGATCTCAGGGTCATGGGATCGAGTCCTGTGTTTGGCTCCATGGAGTCTGGTTGGGACTCTCTCTTCCTCTCCCTCTGCCCCTCCCCCCTGCTCCTCTCTTTCTCAAATAAATCTTTAAAAAAATAGATTTTCCATTTTACCTATTTCTTCAAATATATTAATCACAGTCATTTATTTTATTTTATTTTTTAAGACTTTATTTATTTGTCAGAGAGAGAGAGCGCGCGCACAAAAGCAGGGGGAGCAGCAGAGGCAGAGGGAGAAGCAGACTCCTTGCCGAACAAGGAGCCTGATGTGGGACTCGATCCCAGGACCCTGGGATCATGACCTGAGCTGAAGGCAGATGCTTAACTGACTGAGCCACCCAGGTGTCCCAATCATAGTCATTTAAAAAAAACATACTTATTAACTCCTATGTGTGGGTCGTTTGTGAATCTTTATATTTTCTGTTTTTCTTCTTGGTTCTCTTCATATGCCTGGCAGTTTTTTTTTTTTTTATTAAATGTCCAGTATCGTGTATGAAGATGCTGTGGATGATGTCATCTCCTTTATGAGAGTATTTACCCTATTCCTTGCCCACAGTAGAAAGATCACCTCAATCTAATCAGGCTCTCAGTCTAATTAAGTGTGTTTTGCAGACTTTTAAGATTTGTCTATTTCTGGGTTTTCCCAATCCTAGGCCCCCAGAAGTACTGATTGAGAGCCTTAGATGTTTCTCTCAGCAGGTCCTAAACTCCAATTTTTGTCTTCCTAATACTGTGAGTCCACTGAATACTCGGAAAAAATGCTCGTTCTGCCTTTCATCTCCTTGACTTCTGAGCCTCTTACCCTGTGCAGCTCAGTTAACCATACTTCAAGGAGAACGCACATGTTAGGTTCACTTCTTTGAGCCTCTCGGGGACATGACTTTTCAGACCTGAACTTCATTTTTGTCACTGTAGCCCCAGAAGTTCTAAAGTTCTGCAGGCTTCTCTGCCTCTTAGTAGCTGCCCTTTGCCTGACTGCTCAACTTCTTGCCCCATGTCAAGAACTGGCAAATACCCTACTGAGAAAAATGGGCTTTCAGAAAGTTGGGCTTACCTCTGTGAGCCTCATATCTCCCCAAGATCTGGATCCTCAAATCTTGACTGATCAGTAGCTTTCCTGTTGCTTCAAACACAGGTGTTTTTGGATTTTACCTGGCTTTCTGATTGCCCTCAGCAGAACTGTTGGCCTGCTACATTCCACTCTGTTACAGCTGAAAGTTGAAGCAGATCATGTTTGTTTTGTTTCAATTTAATGTAGGTTCTGTTAAAAAAATGAAAACAACAGAGCAAAAACCTCCAAAATATCAATGACATTATAAACATCTTATATAAAAAATGAAGGGTGTGTGCAGTTGATTTCTAGTTACTGTTTCTTGCTTTTTTTTTTAAGATTTTATTTATTTTTTGAAAGAGAGACAGTGAGAGAGGGAACACAACAAGCAGGGGGAGTGGGAGAGGAAGAAGCAGGCTCCCCACTGAGCAGGGAGCCTGATGTGGGGCTCGATCCCAGGACCTTGGGATCATGACCTGAGCCGAAGGCAGACGCTTAACGACTGAGCTACCCAGGTGCCCCTGTTTCTTGCTTTTTAAAAGCATGTCAGTATGGGCGCCTGGGTGGCTCAGTTGGTTAAGCGACTGCCTTCGGCTCAGGTCATGATCCTGGAGTCCTGGGATCGAGTCCCACATCGGGCTTCCTGCTCAGCAGGGAGTCTGCTTCTCCCTCTGACCCTCTTCCCTCTCGTGCTTTCTATCTCTCATTCTCTCTCTCTCTCAAATAAATAAATAAAATCTTTAAAAAAAAAAGCATGTCAGTATCTTCTTTCCCCATATGTTCTCTGAAATATGTACACATTTGTGTTGCCTTGTTCCAGAGAATATGTATATTAAAAGACTTTTTCATTTTCCTGAGTCTGGTCTTCCATCCAGATGTTTAGTACTTTTTTATGATTTTATGATTTGGAATTTTCAACTCTCACCTCCCAAGTTCCCTGTGATTCTAAAATTCACAAAATAATTTGAGTGATTGCATTATAAGTTTTAGAAAACTTGATTCAAACGTTTTACTGTAGCTGAGTAGGTGTTTTTTTTCAGTGTCCTTGTCAGGTTGCAGGGTTATGTGTGGTGCTGGTCTCACCCATGAGCTTCATCTCACTATCTGTGCCCTTGGTTTCTCAAATTCAAGTTCAGTTCAAGTGTTCATCTCGTATTTTTTGCACAGTTGTGCAGTAGACTCTCCTTCCTTCTCAAATACACGTTTTTATAGTTGTAGGAATTAGGTCAGGGGAATAAATAGCTCTCCTCAAATGTGGCATAAAACTGAAGGGTCACCAAGTGATTGGTGCATTACCCATTTGTGGAAATGTTTTTCATGTTTCCCCAAATTTCCTATCAAAATCAAACTAGCTAGGGGCACCTGGGTGGCTCAGTTAGTTAAGCATCTGACTCTTGATTTTTGGCTCAGGTCATGATCTCAGGGTTGTGAGATCAAGCCGGGTTGGGCTCTGTCCTGGGTGTGGAGCCTGTTTGAGATTCTCTCTCTCCCTCTGCCCCTCCCTCCCCCCTTAAAAAAAATCAAACAAGCTAGCATTTATTTTTCAGTCTTCAGATGCATTTTCCTACTCCAGTGCTGGTAATGTTCTATTACTTGATTTGGCTGCTGTTTTTTTAGGTCCATTCAGTTTGTGAAAATTCATAAAGTTGAACACATGATTGGATCACTTTTAAGTATATCTGCTGCACTTACATAAAATTTTTCATAGAACTAACATTTTCATGTTAAATTTAAAAAAAGAAGTGTCAAGGACAAAAGAGCTTAAGAATCACTGATCAAAGGATGCCTGGGTGGCTCAGTTGGTTGAGCGTCTGCCTTCGACTCAGGTCATGATCCCAGGGTCCTGGGATGGAGCCCCGCATTGGGCTCCCTGCTCAGTGGGGGAGTCTGCTTCTCCCTCTGCCTGCCACTCCCCCTGCTTGTGTTCTCTCTCTCTAGCAAATAAATAAATAAAATCTTAAAAAAAAAATCACTGATCAAAGTCAGGCTCCAATCTCTAAAATGATGAGGAATGAGGAGGCTGAAGCTTGGAAAGGATAAATTGCTTGGGGGTGGGCACGGACTGGTAGCCAGGCTTCTCACTCCTGGTCTGTCTTGCTTTTCTAAACTGATTCATATATATATGAATATATATGCTTAAGTATATATATATTTAAAAAATATATTTTAAGTAACCTCTGCACCCAACGTGGGGCTTGAACTCACAATCCAGAGATCAAGAGTCGCATGCTCTATCAAGAGTTGCATGAGCCAGTCAGGCGCCCCTCTAACCGGTTGACTCAGACGGGATGGGGAAGATCCAGCATGCACTAACACTGGAGCTGGATGACATTCTCAGAACCCCAAATGTGTCTTACACGAGTCAGCACTTAACTCCCCACTCTGTTTCTGCCCTCTTCAACCTCTTCCCTGGTTATTAAAAAACGGACACTTTTATCTCTTGTGAACTTGGAGATGGCTATATTATTACCTAAGAATCATTTGACTACATCTGCTTAGAAAAAAGGGTAATTTGTGCTTGTGAAATTAACAAGAGCCCAGCAAAAGGTACTTTGTTCCCCTTTTAAGCCATTTTTAGTTTGGTGCTGTGTGGTTTAAATTTAGAATACTTCCTCCAAACTGGGGATGGGGGTGGGGGATGCAGAGATTGAACCCAGCTGTGACTTCTGCTGCTGTGAAATAAATGGGAAAATCTGGGAACCAGTGTTAGAAGGAGAGGATCCCAAGAGAGGGGCCTGCAGGAGAGGGGACTTGCCTTCACTGGGGTAGGGGAGCAGTAAGGAGAAAGAAACAGTGGTTGGTATCTCCTCTTTTTCTCCTGCTCTTGAAAGATTTGGCCTACTGAGAATGTGGTGAGGCGTTTTATTTATGCACACACGAGTACACAGACACATACACCCTGGAATTGGTAGTGAGTATTATGTCATCTTGGATTCATTTTACTTTCTCAAAGGCTAGATTTTGAGTTCCCAGCATGCTGCTCCTTCTACCTAGAATGTATTTACCCTCCTCTTTCCTGGCTTAGTTCGATTCCTCTTTCAGATAGTAGCTTCCTCTGGGAGGCTTTCTCTGACTCCAGGTCCCCTCCCCATGCCCTGCCTTATAACATATTCCCAGAGCATCCTGTGTTTTCCCTTTCATGTCACTTCTCATACTTTTAGTTACTAGATTAAATTCTGACACACCATAGGACCTCAATACATACTGTAAAATGGCGGGGGCGGGGGAGGAAAGAAGAGAAAGAGGGAGGGAGAGAGGAAAAAGAAAAGAAAAAAGAAAGCCATGTTTTGATCCCTACTCTTAGACTAACAAGATGGACAAGTTCCTTAACTTTCTAGCCTCAGTTTCTTCATTTTCAAAACTGGAATAGTAATACCCAACTTATAGGGTTGTCGTGAGATTAGAAAGAGTATGTAAAAATCACCTAGGACTGCACCTGGCATGTAGTCTTACACAGGCCTGACTCAATTTGGTGTCATTAAGAAGTACATATGGTGGGGCGCCTGGGTGGCTCAGTTGTTAAGCGTCTGCCTTCGGCTCAGGTTGTGGTCCCAGGGTTCTGGGATCGAGCCCCACATCGGGCTCCCTGCTTGGCGGGGGGCCTGCTTCTCCCTCTCCCACTCCCCCTGCTTGTGTTCTCTCTCTCGCTGTCTCTGTCAAATAAATAATAATAAAAAAAGAAGTACATATGGTTTCAAAGGAAAGTATGAAAATTCAGAAAAGCACAGAGAAAAGCTGTAAAACCATGTATTAATCCACACCTCTGGGATCACTGTTAAAATTTGAATGTGTCCCCTTTTGTGTATATCTTTATATTTTCATATAAAATAGGAAAATTATGAAAAATTTTCATATATTTTCATTTACAGCATGCCTGTGTGGCTTAGTTGGTTAAGTGTCCAACTTGGTTTCAGCTCAGGTCATGATCTCAGGGTGGGGAGATCGAGCCCCATGTCAGGCTCCACACTCAGTGTAGAGTCTGCTTGAGATTATCTCTCCCTCTGCCCCTCCCCTGCTCACATGTGTGCACTCGAGCATGGTGCTCTCTCTCAAATAAATAAATCTTTACAAAAAAATATATGTGCTTTACCTTGTTGAGATCATATTTTCTTTTTTTTCCACATGATGGCCCAAATACCTCATACTTTTTAGTATTGCAAAATACTGCTATATTCAAAATATTGCATAATAATACATAGGCCTTCAGCTGTTAAAAGAAGATTTAGAAACTGGCACTTTAACCGTTCAAACTGTCCTTTGAACAGAACCATGTTTTATGATTTAGGAGAATAATCCAAATTGCAGGGTAAACAAATAATATAGGGGATAAGGTACAAATTGACGTTTTGTTTTTGTGTTTTGTTTAGATAACCTTTCTTATTTATTTTGGTAAATTGGAGGATTATTTGAGATGTTTAAAGAAATGCGGAGGCCAGGGGGGAATGAAACTCCATTGGCCTGGAGGTTCAGAGGCCTGAAGTTTTCCTACTTACATTCTAGTCCCCAACGCAGCTTGACTCAGTGACTTCACATTTGGGTCTCATTTTCCCCACCCATGTAAATGAGAGAGTGGGTTTCATTATAGAGATTTTCAAACTGGGCTTTCCCGAGTGCTAGAGTTCTGTGGAGAGGTTTTCTTTTTTCATATTGGGTAGGATTTCCTCTGAGGAAAGAATTACATGGCTTAAAACAAACCAACAAACACCAAAAAAAAATTAAGTGGAACATTTCTAATAAAATTCCAATGTGCTTTTTCTTTTTTTTTCCTGAGACAGAATTCACATACCATAAAACTAGTCCTTTTAAAGTAGTATACAATAAAGAGATTTTTGATGTATTCACAAGATTGTGCAACCAATTGCTGCTCTCTAATTCCATAACATTTCCATTGCCCAGAAAGAAACCTGGTACCCATTAATGCTCTCTCCTCTTTCCCCCCTTTCCCCAGCCCCTGGCCACTACCAGTCCACCTTCTGTCTCAATGGATTTGCCTTTTTTTTGGCTTCTCATATAAATGGAATAATACAATATGTGGTCTTTTGTGTCTGGCTTCTTTCACTTAACAGTATTTTCAAGGTTTCTCCATATGGTAGCATGGGTAAGTGCTTCATTCCTTTCTGTTTAAGCTTTTCAGGAATTTTTTTTTTTTCAGGCTTGGAAAAAAAGTTGATCAGACTATATTAGAGGAAGTCCCATAGTAGTAGAATGCTTTATCAGCACTGTTCATTGAGAGGTAAAACAATTTCAGTACTTCAGGCTTTTAAATAAAAGGCTGTATTTAGTGCATGTGAAAAACCATTTAAACTCCTGCCCCCCCAACCCTCCTTAAAGCCAGGAGATGGGTGTACTGATTGGCCAGTTTTGTTTTTCTCCTTTGTGTCTGGAGGAGTCTTTCATTGCTTTCATTGCTGGGAGTATATGAAGTGTCTCTTCCCAATTCAGTTGGTCTATTAAGAATACTCTTTTTGAAAACCCTTTTCAAAGAATATATTCCCTGCAGCCTTTCCTGTGTTATCACCTGAATGAGAGGCTCCATTCTAACCATATGAAGTGCACACTATTCCAAGAACTGTTGTGAGTCACAGCGATAGGAGGTGATCAGGAGATAACCCTTGCCTCCCCCTGGTGTTCCCAACAATTTCCCTTCTATAAATCCCCATAGCTTCCCCACTCCCTCCTTTTTTGGTGTCTACCTTATTCTGTGCTGTGTTTTAGGTCTGGGGAGGTATCTAATCCAGGGCGCAGCACTATGCCTATCACAAAGTTGATGCTCATGATACATTTATGGAGTAATTTAATGTATCCCCTACCCCCAGCAACTTGGGAGATCAATGAACATGTGCTGAATGAAACTGACTCTTACTCTGTGTATATTCTTCTCTCATACAATCAGAGCCTAATTTTCATTTTGTTAATTAGTACTCTGCACTAGCCATTTGAATAGCAGAATTCCAAGTGGTCATCTGTTTTTGTTTTTTTTTTGATCACCTAGAGATCACTTCTTAAGATTGAAAGGTCATGGACAGTCTCTTTCATCTTGTTTGATAAATGTAGAAAATCATAACAGCAGTGATGAGAACAATGTGTTGGTCTTGATATAACTTAGATGAGGTAATGCATATAATTTAAAATCTTAGATATAGAAAGTAGGTTATACTTTATTTATAACTTATACTTATTTATTTATTACTCAAAAATAATAAAATTGCTGCTTACTTACCTTTTACTATGTGCTGGTATTATGCTAAATGCTGAGCATATATTATCTCATTTAAAAAACTAGCAATATTGGGCAACCCTCTTGAGTCCCCTCCCTCTTTGGGAGCTTTGTACTATCACTTTGCTATTGCTCAATAAAGCTTGTTTGCTGCCCCCCCAAAATAAAAAAAATAAAACTAGCAATATTAATGTTATTAATATGTCCATTTTATTGATGAAGTCATTGAGAATCAGAATCATGAAATAATCTAAGGGTTGAACAACTAGTAAACAGTAGATCTAGAATTCCAACATAGATTTCTTTGACCCCCAATTTATGTTCTCTATGCTGTTTTGTCTCTTTAGGTAAAAACAGAAACTGTCACATTGTGAGAGTTAATGCCCACCTGAAAATTATGTTCTGAAAGCTAAATTATTATTATTATATTATTATTATTAACATTGTTTCTGGCCCATATAAAAATGAATAAATCAGTGAGTGAATGACTGAGTCAAAGAAAGTGAATGAAAGGTTGAGGTGAGTAGGTTGGAGATACCATATGTATTACTTTGACAGATAAACTAGTGCACTTAAAATATTTATAAAAATATATTAAAATATTTATGATGGTAGATTTGCTGGAAAATAATCTTAAAAGAAATTAAAAGCCCATTCAAAAATGGCAGGCAAATGAGGGAATGCAATGTAAAAACATGGAGAGGGTGATGAGTTTATAAGTGAATATTAAAAAGTTTATATTAGAGGTCCATGAATCAGTGGAATAATGAGATTCTGTTGTAGATCATTTTGGCCTCCCTCTCCTGTCTCCTTCTTTAAAGGTACTTCCTTAATGACTCTTGAGTAGTAGTTATTTACTCCTGATTGCTGTGTATTTCCTTTCATTCATCTTCTCTTTTTTAGTCTTCGGGGAACAGACTCATTCTAAAGCTTCATAGATTGAATGAAGAAAAAGCACTTCCCCATTTACCTGCCTCCTTTTGCTGTGCCATTTAATTTAAGAGGTTGCCGGTATATCTGCTGAGATGCCGGGAAGAATGGTAGAGATTTTAGCATTCAGAATGTCAAAATGTATGCCCGGTGTTCCCCTGTCCAGTGAACCTCCTGATGCTCTCTCCAGAGAAAACCTCTTGTCTTCTGCTGGGGTTGGGGAATGGCACCTGCCCAGCTGCATTAGCCACGGGAAGGGGTCTACTGGGGATCTCACTGCCTCTACCCCTCACTACAATTGCTCAGAGGTACGTGTGCTATTACATCCTGAGTCCTTAGGGGATTCGATATTATAATTCAGATGAATATCTTAGTTTCAGCTTTCTTGATTCTGTTTTTTCTAAAATTTGTTGCTAGTTTCCTGTGAGTTCATAAGAAAGGGTTAAAAGGTTGAAGGAAAAGCAAGATCAAGAAGCTTAATCTAACATGAGAAATTTATAGCGAACAAAGGCACTGGGAAAGGCCAAGTTGGCGGTAAGCAAAAGTAAATAAGAGCATTACACAAATAGGCATATTCAGAATCTTCTCAGGAGATAAAATGGTAAACTTTGGGCTCAGAATGCTTCATATTGATTTGTGGGTGTGCTAATGCCCTGAAAATATTGAATTTTTAAGCAAACTTAAGTAGATGGAAAAGTGCACACAACTTCTAAGGGTTCCGGTTGATGGATTTTTATAAAGTTAATACACTTGTGAAACTAGCATCCACATCCAGTAACAAGAGATTACTAGCAACCCAGAGCCCTCTTCTGGTCACCACCCAGCCTCCTACCACTGCTGAGTAACTACGAATCTGAGGTCTACCAGTATAGGTTAGTTTTACTTGTTTTTTAATTTTATGTGAATGGAATAATTCAGTATATAATCTTTTGTTCTAGCTTCTTTTGCCCCAATGCTGTATTTGTGAGGTCCATCCATGCAGTGTGGTAACTGTAGTGCATTTTCATTGCTATAGAGTATTCCAGAGAGTAAATATACCACTTTTTCATTTTAATTTTGACAGGCAGAAATGTATGTAATTTCTGGTTTTGGTGTAGTACAAACAGTATTACTATGAACACTCTCAGTGTGTCTTTTGGTGCACTTATTTCTGTTGGCTGTACACTAAGAGGGAAATTACTAGGTCAAAGCTTTGGTAGATACTGCTCTCATGTGTGGGATAACTGGGCCAGTGTCTCCATGAAGTCTCTAACCTATGGCGGACTTGCTTGGGATCATTCTCCCAGGGAAGGAGAGGAGAATCCGGGAGAGCAAGCAGGAGTCCACCAGGCCTGTTGAGGCTAGGCTTGGAACTGGTATAATGCTACATCTCCTCTTAGTCCATTCCAATAGACTGGGTGGCCTAAACAACAGACATTTATTTCTCACAGGTCTAGAAGCTGTGAGAAGATAGGATTGGTGGTGAGAGCCCTCTTCCTGGCTTGCAGAAGGCTACCTTCTTGCTGGGTCCTCACATGATGGAGAGAGAAAGCTCTGGTCATCACTGGGGCCCTATTCTCATGACTCACCTATCCCTAATTACCTCTTAAAACCCTCACCTCCACATACCATCACATTAGGATTTGGGGCTACAACACATGAATTTGTGGGGATACAAACATTTAGTCCATAACACCCTCTGTTGTTCAGATTGAAGGAGTGAGGAAGTAAACTACTTCTTGGTGAAAGGAAATGTGAAGTACTGTTGTTGTAAAGTGGTGTGGATGGCAAGGAGTGGGGGAGGGGGGTGAGGGCTGATTGCAGCCATTTTTGCAAACAATTGTCCAGAACATACAAAAATAAGCATCCTTTAAATCATTCTTAATACTATTATCAAAAGATAATTATTGTTAATATATTGGTATATTTCCTTCCATTGTTTTGTCTATGCACATATAGATACAGACTTTCATTTTTAAAAAAGGCTGTGATTCATATCTAGAATCTGATTTGTGTTCTGGTAATTTCCCTTAATGTTATATTGTAGGTATTTCCCAGGCATTAAATATTTCTTGACAATGTGGTTTAATCTATGATGCATAGGAAACCAACAATAAATTGCTGTGTTCCAGGCACTATGCTAAATACTTTCACAGTTATCTTGATTAGAAAGCAAGTTTCTTGTTAATTTGCAGGATTTATAGTCTGCTGCTGCAAAGAAAAAACAATGCATTTTATGTGATGAAAATATCCAGAGAAAATTGTAGTGGTTAAGATATATCAGCAATGCCCATTTTTCTCTTGAAAGTTTGACCTGTCAACTATAACTGCTTAGGAAAGGGCAGTCTCTCTCTTGTAAATGGTGGGACACTGACAACAGATGAGACTATTTGCTCTCCATTTCTGCCTGTTGTTTCAAAGAAACCATTTTGCTGGACTAGTTCAGGTGTTAAAGTTGCATTGTTGGCAGTTGCAGACTGTTTCAAGGAACAGTTTTATTTGCAAAGATTTTGATTTTGATTCTGTGAACAGAGTAATAGCTAGTTAGAAAAGAAGGTCTAGTGGAGGGAACACTTTCATTTGTGATAGTAAGAGTCACTACGCTCGTGAATCAATAGATCTAGAGAAGTTGGGATTGTTCCCATTTGATCTCCTCTATCCCATTGGCAGGCTCTATGTCTTGAGTGATCAATCAATAAATACAGCACCTGTGCCTAAAAGCCACCTGTCCAACCTTTCATTATATGGGTGAAGCCACATCATTATTAATTTATTTGATCTGGCTATATTTCAGGATCATGCTGAACATCGGTTCTTACTGTACAGTTAGCATAATGTGATAATGAACATAAAATTTGGAGACCAGGGTTTAAGCCTGGGTTATTGTCTAGTTGTTGAGTAGGAACAAATTAATTTTTTTGAGTTTCAGTTTATCGTCTATAATTACGGAAGCTTCATTCAGTCTTCTTATTGTGGAGATTAATGAGACAATTTATATCTGTACTAATATGGTAGCCACTAGTGCTCAGTGGCCTTTGAGCACTTGAAATGTGACTCGTCTAAATTGAGATGTGTGGTAAGTGTAAAATACACACTGGATTTTGAAGACTTACTATGAAAAAAATAAAAGTAACTTGCTGATTACTTTTTTCTGTAGACTGTATGTTGAAATGGAAATATTTTGTGCTCATTGAAGTAAATAAAATACATTAAAATTAATTCACTTGTTTCTTGTTTTTTAAAAATGTGACTACTAGAGATTTAAAAGTTACATATATGACTCACATTTGTGGTTTGGATCATGTTTCTACTGGGCAATGCTACACTACATGGAAGTTCTCTGTAGAAGGTAGCGTACAGAATAAATGTTAGCTATCGGTGCAAAAGTGTAGAAGGTTTGAATGGGTAGGGGTTCTAAGTGACAGTATGAAGTTTATTATTTTACTAAATTTCTAATGTGAGCTTTATTTAGGCATCTTAACTTTTCCTCTTTAAGTGTAGCAGGGAAATAGAGGAGTGATGATCCAATCTGTGCAAACAGTAACTTCAACTCATTGAGCTAAAATGATGCAGGCACTGTGCTAAGTACTGTCTTAGGGGGGATTCCTTTGGTGCATTTGGACCTCCTGAATTCTTAGGCTATAACCACTGTGTTCTCTCTCTTGTCTGTCTGTTTCTCTCCTCCTCTCTCAAATTTACTTCTGTCTCCTTGACAACATTGTTCTCGCAGATCACTTATCTCCCTCCACATTCCAGAAAGTGTGGCTCCCACTGACTCCTGCCTGTCATCCTTGCTCTAAGGGAAGACTTGGACCTATTCCCTCTAGTTTTAAATTGAAAAGTCCCGTGGAAAGGCCATGTTGACTTTGCTTGGCTTCAGATAGCCACCTCGGGGCCATGGCTCTAATTCCAACGCCAGAGAAGGAAGATTTCCCAGAAAAAGGGAGTGTTACTCTTGTTCGTAAGAGAGTAAGTGTACACTGTACCTATCCTAGTTAATTTAATAAGTACAGCCATTCTTTGGGGTAATACCTCAATTTAGAAATGAGGAAACTAAGGCTCCAAGAAGGTACATATTTTATCTAAGTTTAAACATCCAGGCTGAGAGCCCAGATCTGTCTGTCACCAAAGCCCATGTTCTTAACCACTACACTGACAGAATTTGAGAAAATTAGGTTGTGTTGACTGAAGTTTTACTAAATTCACTGTTTGCTACTTTCTCCCCTACCAAATTGCTTTCCACTGAAATTTGTGAAGGAATAGGGTAAGGAAACTGGCCCCACAGTAACATGTAAATCTTTCTTGGATTGAAAACCCATACTACTATGCTGTCCAATCTTGTATCCAAAGCTTTAAAGGTCGTAAAAAAGCTCTACCATAATTATCATTGTGGTGATGAGTTTAAAACATATTTACCACCACTTGGGCATTTTGCTTTTGTAATTTCTTTTTTAAGATTTTATTTATTTATTTATTTATTTATTTGAGAGAGCGAGAGAGCGAGCATGAGAGAGCAACAGAGGGAGAAGGAGAAATAGACTTCCACTGAGCAGGGAGCCCAATGTGAGGCTCGATCCCAGGACTGTAGAATCATGACCTGAGCTGAAGACAGACGCTTAACCAACTGAGCCACCCAGGGACCCCATGGTTTTGTAATTTCTGATTATATACTTTATTTTTGGGTACCTAGCGCATAGTTGGTACTCAATAAATATTAGCTACTGTATTTACCATACCAACAAATGTTAGCTATTATATTTAATATATATTATATTTAATAGAGGGAAGTAGCTTCTCTTAGAATTCTCTTAGAATGGGAAGGGTTCGTTATGTTAAATACCTTAGACTGAGGGCAATGGAAAGCCCTCAAACGGCTTTGAGTAGCTGAGTCACATAACTGGATTTGCATTTTAGAAAGCTCAGAAGTGAATCAATTTGCTCACTTCCCTGTCTCAATATTCTTATCTTTAAATTGAAAGGGATAGCCTACCCTTTATAGCTCCTTCCAACTTTAATAGTCCGTAAATTTCTGCTATCCTGATAAACTTAATTCCATGCTGATTTCCAGATCTCTCAGGTAGCAAGGCCTAGCTAAGATTATGACCAGTACTTGAAGAGGTGGGTTTTGTGGGGCTGGGGGTGAGTGAGAGTGGGGACAGGAAGCTGAATGGATGATCTGTTATTTCCACTGTGAAATAAAGGAAACAGAAAGGTTATGCAGGTTCCTCTGACAGTCTCTTGAGAGGGAACTGGTGGATGACTTTAATTTCTCAGCATACAGTGGAATGGCACCTTGCCCCCCTCCAATATGAAATCTGATGTTATGTTCCAAAAATTAAAATGCTGCATTCTGAGATATTTGTTGATGAAATGATACAAAGTCTGGAATTTGCTAAAAAGGTAGGGATTTATACAGATAAAATATGGCTGGCCATGACTTGGTAATTGTTGATGCTGAGTGATGAGTACAAAGGGATCCATTATATAATTTTCATAATTTGTATATGTTTGAAATTTTCTGTAATAGAAAGTAGAAAGATAGAATAATAAAATAAAGATTCTCTGACTTATTACCCAAGTTCCTTATTACTTTTAGCACAAATGGAGAAAGAATCAGACTCTCTTACTTGGTCACACTGAAATAAATAGACTCAAACCTACTGTGTCATAAACACTGACACTTTGCTTTAAGTTCTTTTTAAAAAAATTATTTATTTTTATTTATTTTTTTTTAGAGAAAGAGAGTTATTAGAGAGAGAGTGTGTGAGCTGGGGAGGGGGGAGGGGGAAGAGTGAGAATCTCAAACAGGCTCCACACTCAACACAGAGCCCGACGCAGGGCTCGATCCCAATACCCTGAGATCATGAACTGAGCTGAAATCAAGAGTTGGATGCTCAACTGATTGCAGCCATCCAGGGGCCCCTGCTCTGAATTCTGTATCAACTTTAAGGGCTTAAAATGTTCCAGACTGCATTGAGATTATGTTGGCAGATCAAAGAAAGAGAATTACACTCCAAGGAAGGGGCAGTTCTTCTAGAGATTTCATTGATGACATAGGCAGAGCCCTGCAGCTCTGGCCTGGGTCAGCCCAAGAAGGCAGTCTCTGGATAGCAGAGTGAGGTGGAGAGATCACTGGCTTTGGAGTCATAATAGGCACAATAGACTGAGCTATGTGTCAGGTGAAAGATAGTGACAAGAAATAACAAAATAGGTAAAATTAATTGAATTCTCACTATATGCCAGGTACTGTGCTAAGCTCTTTATGAACTTCATGTCATTTGATTCTAATGACTGCTCTATTAGTTTGATGCTCGTATTTTATAGATGAGGAAACTGAGGCATAGAGAATTTATATAATTTGTCCATGATTGCATAGACTTTATATAATTGCCAGTAAATGTTGGGATAAATCCAGTGGTTAGGTTGCAGTTGGATTCTAGTGAAGATTAGGTTTGGATGCACATAACAGAAAAAAGTAAAATAACAGTAACTTAAAACAAAATAGTTTCTTCATGAAGTGTAGAGATAATCAGTCCAGGGTTGCCATGATTCTCTGGGAATCAGGTCCTTCTGTTGCTTCATTGTGAAAATCTTCCATCCTCAAGTTCACTTCATGGTCCAAGATACCCCCTGGAGCTTCATATTCCAACCAGAAGAAAGGGAAGAAGAAAAGAATACCACCCATCCTCCCTTTCAAGGATGCATACTAAAAATTGCACATATCATTTATACTTATATTACAAAATCACTGTTATTATACCACAACTTACTCTCATGCACATACCTAGCAGATTATAGAAAACTTGCTTGTGGCAGGTCCAAGACATGAAAAATGACTGAGAAATAGATTTGTTATGCTATATGGCCATGTGCCCAGCCAAAGATCAAGGATTTTGTTAGCAATAGCAGCTGGAAAGGAATATTAGGGATCACTGACAGTCAGCTGCATTCAGAGCTCTGGTCTCCATAGCTATGAAATGGGTATGGTAATCCTTCTCAGAAGGCCTTTCAGGTTTAAATGGGTAACTAGATAAAAAGACAAAAAAACAAAAACCAAAAAACCCAGGCACTTAATTTAGTGCTCAGGAAATGCTCGTTCTTTCCCTTCAGTGAGATGTGGGCAAGTGGGTGACAGTGGTTTCGTGCCCTGGAGACTCACACCCCAAGAATTGACTCTACCTGCATCTGAGGTGATCATTGTCTTCCTCATCACCATCATATAGGATCTGCCACATCTTCTAGGGCTCAACCTTTAGGCACAAGGGGGTTACAGAGAATAAGCACTTACATTTTGAGGATCTTTAACATAAAACCATATATAATGAGCTCAGGGCCAAACATGGGAATATCTAAGATTTAGGGAAACTCACTTCTGTGTAGATTTGTACCTGACTTTGGGGAACTGATTACCACGTGAATATTTTCAGTTCATTATTTCCAAGATTGAGAGCAATTGAGCACAGGGCCAGTTTATGGTAGTTTGTCAGAGTCTGTCCACTTGAGAAGCTGCTTTCCTTGCTTGTAAAGTGACAAATGAAAGGGACAGGTGATTCAATGAGTTACTCTTGAAATGGTAATGTAGGCGTAACATTGTTAAACCATGAGCATGACCTTGAAGAGTCAAGGGTAAGTTGAATGTTAGCAAATGACACAGCATTTTAAGTGAGCTTACTAAAGAAACCCATGGTGAATTTTTCTGTAAGCTAAAGATGGCCTCTGAAACATTTTTTTTTTTTGAATTTTCATTAATTAGCTGATAACCTTTTACTTGGCAGGCACTATGCTAGGCCTGGTAAAATATGAGGAATGTTGTCTTTACCTACCAGAGTTGCTCAAAATACCTGAATTATAAATAGACAAATAATATTCTCAGGTTAACAGATAGTCAAATAATAATAAAATTTGTTTCATCATTTCTAAAACAATTTTTAATATATTAACATTTATGCAGTCTTTAAGCATCTTAAAATTGAGAATATGTCATGTGTAGGTCATCAGTGGTATATTTTTCTTAATGCTGTGACTCAAAATGGGTGATTTCTTAGATTTGATGAAATGAAGCATTTGGGTAGGGCTTTAGTGTTTATTATATGCTTTCAAGGACCTTATTTCATTTGATTCTTTCTGTGAGAGAGAACAAGTACCTCTTCAACTTTATGGAAAGGGAATGTGACTCTGAGTGGAAAACAAATTATAGAAAACTTGCATCTGGCAGGTCCAAAACTCAAACATAGTTGTATTTTTTTCCCCAAAGCTAGTGGTTTTTCCACCACACCTAAAGTCTTTTTAATCCGCATACACACATATTTATACACATATACATGCACAAACTCAACAGGGGCCAAGCTTATTTGAAAGCTAGGGCTTGCTTTTAATGAATATAAAGATTATTTTTCCTTCTAGTGATTAAAACTAGGCCAAAGAGTAGCCAAGTATCCATTTTCAGGAGCACAACATAAAAAGTCCTCTAGGCCAGATAATTACAAAACAAGATTGCCTATTGGGAACCCACATAAATTGAAAACTTTCAGGTTCCACTGAGGAGAACCTGCCATGTGGGGAGTAAAGCAAGGGTAATTCCCATAAGATGCCCAAACTATTTTTCACTGGCCACACTTAGGTCAGATCCAAGAAATGACCCAAATGTCATCCAGTGTTCACTTTGACCACTGGAATTGCCCTTTCAGGCTGGTGCAGTGGCTAAAGCATAATCAGAAAGATGGGATTTTTTAAAAAAGAATTTTTATTTATTCATTAGAGAGAGATGCATGAGCCTGAGAGAGAGAGAGAGTGCGAGCGCAGGGGGCAGGAATGGGGGGAGGGGCAGAGGGAGAAGCAGACTCCCTGCAGAGCAGGGAGCCCACCGCTGCTCTCCATCCTGGGACCCTGAGATCCTGACCTGAGCCTAAGGCAGATGCTTAACCAACTGACCCACCTATGCGCCCCATAAAAACGGGATTTTGAATACTGAGAGCTAGCTGTATGAACTTGGACAAGTCTTAACCTCTCCAAGTGTGCCTCAAAAAAGGGTCACACCTTTGCAGGGTTGTTGGGAAGATGACAGTTAAGGTAGGTAAGGTACCAGGCAAATGGAAAGTAACTAATGGCAGTTGTTCTTATTACTGTTAGAAGTTCAAGGAGGCACAGGTTTTGGGGTATTGAGTTACCTTAAAAAATATACCCTGCCTGGAAAATTTGTCCTGTCTTGTAGGAGACCCAACACTCCATTAGGCACCAGGAACAGACAAGCTCATTTCTTAAGAAATATTGTAGGAATAGTTGAGGTTTTCTTCTGCTAAACATTATCAGTTCACTCAGTTTTTCCAGCACATTCCCTCATGTCTCTTATGTATTGCTCTACGTGCAACTCTTGATAGCTGCCACCATTTAAGCATCTGTTCTGTAGTAAAACCTTGATTAACTGGGACTTAGAACTAGAATACTTAAAAATGGTCATCGTTTTTCCCTCTGGGCTTCCTTTGGAGAAGGAGGGAAGTGACAACTAAAGTTTTGAGAAGGATAGGAAAATTTGAGAACTAGAGAGAATGCTGTAATTCAACACCTTCAATTTTACTGCTAAGAGGAGAATGATTATCAGGGCTACTCTGCTGATTAATAATAGAGCCAGGAGAGGATTTCAACCTTCTTCTGGACTGTGGCCTAAAGATGCAGCTTTTGGCATCTGTCTTGGTGGTGTTACTCCTCCAGTTTTGACCACTACACTAGAGGTCTCAAATTTAAATGCCTGCAAGGGCTGACTGACAAGGAACAAGTGGGGCAGCCTGGGTATTTCATATGGGGAAGTGGTGGTGAACTTGGCACTCAGGCTGGGGCCTGTGTACCTTCTGTGGAGGCATTTAAGCTGACAATTAAAAAAAAAGTACAGGACAGACAAAACATGTTTGGGGGCCAGATATGGCTTGTTGGTCCCCTGTTTGAGCACTTTGCATTGTCTATATCTACAGACTTTTATTCAATAAGGACATAATCTGAATTATGTACCTGAGGCATGTTGCCAAAGAAAGTTTCAGTGCTATTCATTGATTTATATTAAAGCATAAAATCGAAGAAGTGTATTTTAGAAACCTGATCATACATAATAATTTTTGCATTTTCCAACAGAGAGAACAGAGCAATTCTGTTCTCATTTACTGTCTGGTTAGCCAGAACTCTTTGTTGTCCAGTTATGTATCCAAGTGAGTTCAGATGTCACAGTGTATAGGACATTCACAATTGGGAACCTCTTAGTACTGGAGGTTCTGTTATATATAGACATTCAAACATTTATAACTGGTACCCAGTAGTGAGAAATACATTTATGTCATGATTGAGGAGAAACATACATACTTTCATACTTTCACAAACTCAAAATACTAGTTCAGGAAACAATATCTTACCATATGCCCTATTTCATTTTTATTAAAATAATGGTCATGAATTGCGAAGTTTATTTTATAGTCTAATAGTAGACCACAACATACAGTTTTTAAAAAATCACTAGACTAGGTGATACTAATACATTTTATTTATTTATTCAGTAGATATTTATTCAATCTCTGATGAGTGTAAGGTGCTCTTTTGGGTACCATGAGGGATACAGACATGAGCAA
Source organism: Zalophus californianus (assembly GCF_009762305.2). NCBI lineage: Eukaryota > Metazoa > Chordata > Mammalia > Carnivora > Otariidae > Zalophus > Zalophus californianus. Next base: position 53,568,021 of record NC_045598.1, read on the forward strand.
AACATGGAATTTTGTTCTCAAGGAGTCTAAAATGTAAGAGGTGCATGAAAATATCTAAAACCTCAAGGCAGAATAATTACTCTACATTATACATAATGCTTTTATATTATTATATATCATCATAATAAACAGGCAGGGCAGATTTTAACCTAATTTACAGATAGGAAATTACATTTTTAGAAAAAGTTACTTATCCACATAAAAATAGAACAACAGTGATAATGGATAATATTTGTTAAGCACTTACTATATGTTAGGTACTGATTTAATTCTCACTACAGCTTTATTCTAGTCGTACTATTTTTATGCTCATTTTACAAAGGAGAAAAGTGAGGCAGAGAAGTTAAGTAACTTGCCTAAGGTCATAGAGCTAGCAGAGTCTGTGGAAATAGGGTTCAATCCTAGGAAATATGGTTCCAGAACCTCAGTCTTAACCAGTATGTTTTAGTTCCTGGAAATTAAAAAGCACAGATCATAATACCAGATGGGTTGTGGCATATATTCATCTTCTCCAATCCCCCCACCACAAAATAGTGTGACATCTGTTGTGATGGTAGAGTATTTTGGGGGTGGAGGGAATGAGTAGGAATAGAGCCTGAACATTCCTCTGTGAATAACCTTCACCAAGTTAATAAAAGTGACTAAAGTTAGCAATAGAAAAGGCAAAGGGAAAGAATACTCTCTCCCAAAGAGAGCATCTAATCCTTTGGCTCTGCTGTTTGTGATTGTGGTATTCTTTTTTGTTTTGTTTTGTTTAGAAAAGCATTGTGTTTATTATGGAAAATTAGAACTATATATATATACACAAAGGAAAAGAATAAAAATCACTCTTAAGGCCATCATTGTTAACATCTTTATACTAACCTCTCAGAGTTTTCTATACATATTTTTTTATTTCTCAATAAAAAAAATGGGATCATACTGTATATTTTAGCTTGCTTTTTTACCTAGGGCATTGTAAACATATTTTCATGTCATTAAATGCTCTTCCATGCATGAGTATTAATGGTTGCATAATATCCCATTGTCTGCCTATTTTATACCAGAATTTATTTAACCAATCATTTATTGCTAGCATTTAGTTGACTCTAGTTTTTTTACTTTTCCCCCCCATTTATTTATTTATTTATTTGATGTAGTGTTCCCTGATTCATTGTGTATAACACCCAGTGCTCCATTCAATACGTGCCCTCTTTAATACCCATCAACAGACTAACCCATCCCCCCACCCCACTCCCCTCTAGAACCCTCAGTTTGTTTCTCAGAGTCCATAGTCTCTCATGGTTCGTCTCCCCCTCTGATTTCCCCCCCTTCATTTTTCCCTTCCTACTATCTTCTTCTTCTTTTTTTTAACATATAATGTATTATTTGTTTCAGAGGTACAGGTCCGTGATTCAGCAGTCTTACACAATTCACCGCGCTCACCATAGCACATAACCTCCCCAGTGTATATCACCCAGCCACCCCATCCCTCCCACCCTTCACCCCTCCAGCAACCCTCAGTTTGTTTCCTGAGATTAAGAATTCCTCTTATCAGTGAGATCATACGATACATGTCTTTCTCTGATTGACTTATTTCACTTAGCATAATACCCTCTAGTTCCATCCACGTCATTGCGGATAGCAAGATTTCATTTTTTTGATGGCTGCATAATATTCCATTTTGTGTATATATACCACATCTTCTTTATCCATTCATCTGTTGATGGACATCTTGGCTCTTTCCATAGTTTGGCTATTGTGGACATTGCTGCTATAAACATTGGGGTGCATGTACCCCTTCAGATGTGATGTAGTATTCTTGAGATAAAGTAAATTATTCCAGTCTTGCTCTTGGAAATGCAGGAGAGTTTAGCTCTAAATATTCGCCTTGGATTTTACCAGTGCCCTTCCTTAAGCACAGGTGTTCATTCAGAATCACACAGAAAAATTTCCATTAGTATAGTGTTGGAAAAAATAATACTTATCCTTTATTGAGCAACTCCCATGGGAAGAACTAGGACTGTTGGGCACTGAGGATAGAGCTGTGCCCAAGCCTGCCCAATAATAGTAATAATAGTGAATATTTGTTAAGTACTTACTCTATATGTGTTAGGTACTAATTTAATTCTTTACATAATGGTATTTTTATTATGCTCTATTTTATAGAATAGAAAAGATCTCATGGATAAGTGAACTTTTTATGAATTTGATCTTTAGGATAATAAAAACAATTTGAGTGTCAAAATTGGTGTATATTCCAATTTAAGCCCCAAACTAGTTTTTAGACTGTTGTATATTAATCTAGCTATTGCATTTTCCTGCCTTTTTGTATTCTTCATATCCTTAACTTTGTAGGGTCATTAATAGTTATTCTGAGTAACTTTATATTAAATTAAGTATAAATAAAAAAATTAAAGGGTCCCTGTAGCCCATTCATGTTTTTCTTTACATTTGCAAACTGGGGAGATAGATATCCAAAAATACAAAGGCACATGTTTCATCTTAATTTCTTCACGCAGTATGCCTGCAACTCCGAGAACAATTGAACAAAAATAAATGAAAGAGCTCTTTTTGAAAATAATTTTCACTTTTGAAAAATGGTCATCTCTAAATTATCTTAATCCAGTGATTAGAAATCCAGAATTTGTACGTGATGGACACTAAGTATTTACTCTCCCTGTGCCTCAGTAATGAATTAAAAGAGAAGGAAAAGTGAAAAGGATTATTTAAAATATTATTGGAAAATATTTATTTACTAGACTTTACAGAGTATTACTTCAGTCATGTATATAAAATCGCTCAGTCTGACAGATTTGAAAAATTGAAAGTATAAAATTTGTGTTTAAAATTTTATTACAATTTTAACTGCTATCAAGTTGTTTGATCTTGTTGTAAATGAGCATTAACTTCAATTTGTGATTTGCATCAGACAACACCTTCTTCAGTTAATGCAGTTGGGAAAGCAACTGGTCAGGGAATTGAGGTCTTCCCAGAGGGACTGGAGGGATCCACGGCATTCTTGGCCTCTACTGATTCATCCTTTTCCTATAAGAATTTGTGTTTGAGTGATCCTTGAAAGGCATATGTCTCTCAATACAATTAATTTATTTTACGTAGACGTATGCAGAGCTAGAGCTTCCTGAAAACTCTTTGGGTCTCAAATGATTGGGACCCAATGCTTGTAGATGCTGTTGTTTGATTTTTGTGTCCTTAAGTGATCAAAATAACATCAAGAGAAAGCCTTGAAAGGTGAGAAGAAGGCGAAGCTGGCTTTGTGTATGGGCTTAAGCAAATTTTACATATTTTCTTGCTGATGGGTGATAAAACTCTGCCAAATGACTTATGAAAAGCTCCTCACTTAATCATTCCAAATCCTAATAGGGAAAAGGATCCTTTCAAAACCAGAATTTCACTCGAAATGTAAATAGAAGGATACTTCTGTAGTCTTATTATTTCAAGTGAAAAAGAACATTTGGTAATTACATTTTGAGACTTAGAGTTATGTTCAGGTTTTGCAAGTCTTGAAATATATAATGTTGGGTTTCTCTTTAAGAATAAGAATGCAAATTCATGAATATGAAATTAGGTACACAGCCTTGAAAGGGGCATCTGCAAGAAAGGGGCTCTGACCCTTCAGCTTGATTAACTTCGTGATGAATTCTCTGATAATGAGTGACTGTTTTCTTTGTTTTCTCAAAATTGTCAAAGAAAAAAGGGGGAGGGGCTAGAGAATGGAAGGAAAATCCTTGTCTTCCTAACCATCCCCTCAAGCCAAGTGAGTGGTATAGTCCTTTCTCCAGGTCCCAAGGTAAATGATGTCAGAACTGAAATTGCACCTGATTCGACCTCTTCCCCGCTCCCCCCCGCCCCCTAGTTATTCGTTCAACAAATAGTTACTGGAACAGTCACATCTACTCGCTGGGTGGAATGGACCCTGTCTCCTACTTAGAATAGCCAGCTCTTTGATATCTCACTTAGGGATCATTCCTATTCTGGTTTGAAAGAAACTGCTGTTCTTTTCTGTCCTAGCGTACATATAGCCTGGCATTTAACATGCGTTCTTTTTCTGTTCAATTAAGTTACAAGTCAGTCCTCCAGGACGGTAACCGTCGGAGTGGCTTTGACTTGCCGAATCTTCCAGCAAATATAGGCTAAGTTATACAAAATGGGCGTGTCGATTTTACCAAGAGACCCCCTCGTCCCCAAAGCTTACCAAGCAGAGACACCCAGCCTCTTTCTTCTTTACCTCACGCGCGAAAACACCCTCTACCCGGGACGTAGTAGTCCCCTCCCCCTCCCACCACGCCCCGTTTACCGCCCTCAGCCCCCCTCCTTGAGAATCTCCCCTCCCTCACTCCTTCTCTTTTCTTCCCTCCCCGTGGGCCAGCCGCGCTTGGAGCTGCCCTGCTGCGCGGCGGGGCGACGCGGCGACACCTATAGGATTGCTTCCGGGCACTCCCCAGCCAGAGGGCGGCTGGCCCGGGGCCCGAAGCTCCGCAGGGCCGGCGGCTCAGCGGCGGCGGCACCGAGGACGCGCGCACCCGCTCGCCCTCCCTCCCGTGCCCTCTTTTTCTCCCTCGGTCGCGCGGGGCGCCCAGAGTCGCTCTCTGCCCAGGGCGGTGGCTTTGCCGCCCGCCCCGCAAAGCTCCTCTCTGGTGGCCGTTCCCTCTTTCCCTCCTCTTTGCGTCATGTCGGACACTTGATGGTCTTTTTCCTTTCTTTTCTTTTTTTTTAATTTCCTCCTTTAGCCCTTTCCACATTCCACCTCCCCCTTCGTTTCCCAGGTTGATATTTTCCCCCTCTTCTCTGGGCTTGCCCATGAGTCTCCTCGGGAGCTACCGGAAAAAGACCAGCAACGATGGTTATGAATCCTTGCAGCTGGTGGACAGTAACCGGGACTTAAGTGCGGGGAGCGGCGCGGGTGGCGGCAAGCAGAGAGTGAACGCCGGGGCGGCGGTAGCCGCGCTGAGTCCCGCCCAGCAGTCTCAGGACCGCGCCAGCACCATGGACAGCTCAGGTAGCGCTGGAGGCGGGGTGCGCCCAGCGGAACTCCGCCGTGTCCTCCAGTGGCTGCCCACTCCACTAGCCCGAGGCTCCCACCCAACCTTGGCCTGGGAGGGGCCGGGATGGAGCGAAGGCATCTAATACCACGAGGGTGTCGTGTCTCTAATTTCTCTAGTTCAAGGAGCTAGGAAACGTTAGATCAGTCCTGAGGCCCAGTGACTGTAGAGCGCCTCTTAATCTGGCTAGGCTGCTGAATACACCAGCTGGGGGCGGGGAGAGGAGGGGAAAGGGGAGGGAAGGGGTGGAAGCGAGAAGGGAGCGGGTGGCTCGTGGAGCCACTGGGAAGGAGGGCAGGGAGAGGCAGCTGCTTTCACTACCCAGCTGGATGAGGGGGAGACGTGAAGGAGCAAGTGCGTTGTTTTCGCAGCCTGCGGACGAACGGTATTTATTCCAATTATTATTCTCGTAATGCTGTTGTTATTTGCAATTCTGTAAAGCTGTGCCTCTTCTCAACTTGGCTGTTTGCTAGGGTCAATGCTGTTACCTTTCTTCAGCAATTTTACCTTGAGCAAATTTTTATCTAGAACCCTTTTACTCAGCTTTTATGATTTGTACAATGACGTTTATTTCATCAGCTATTGCCTTTGATCTTGTTTATCTTTATCTTTTTGCATTGAGTGTACCAATATTTCATAAACGTTACGTATAAGGAAAATGAAAATGCCTCTAAACTTTGTATCTGGGCTTGCAACCTTTTTTTTTTTTTTTTTATAAAGCATTTCAACAAGGTGGCTTTCTCTCTATTGGAAATGCTCTTTTAGCAATTTCTATAGCAAAACAGTCATTTAATATATGTTTGTTGGACCAGGGGTATTATTATAGCTGTTTCCTCACCTTTTCAAGGAACCAGGATCAGAGGATTATTTACATAAAGATAATTTGTAATCGAAGTGCTCCATGGTTTGTTCTACATTGGCAACTTTAATATACTGGATAACTGAGGACTCCAAAAGGAAGATTCACTTTGGGTTGTTTGGGAAGTAATGAAAACAAACTGAATTTAATTCTTGCACTTTGCAAATAAATGCTTGTTTCTTTTAGTTGTGTAATGGCTCTCCCTGGACTACCATTTTCTATTTTCCTTATCCCATAAGTGGGGTAAAATATCATCTACAGATGTTCAAGTGTCCTGACCTGAAAACATAATTTACCCATACAAGCTCTTATTGTAGTTAAATAAGGTCTTGGTAGAATGTTTTCTCAGGACCATTTTATTTTTATTTTATTTTTTAAAAAGATTTTATTTATTTATTTCACAGAGAGAGATAGCGAGGGCAGGAACACAAGCAGGGGGAGTGGGAGAGGGAAAATCAGGCTTCCCGCTGAGCAGGGAGCCTGATGTGGGGCTCAATCCCAGGACCCCAATGTGGGGCTTGATCCCAGGACCTTGGGATCATGACCTGAGCCAAAGGCAGACACTTAACAACTGAGCCACCCAGGTGCCCCTCTCAGGGCCATTTTAAATTAGAGCTAAAACTATCTGAAGGACTGATGGTTCTAACAGCTTTGGTATTGATGTTGTACATGGGTATATGATTTATTTTCTAAACCTGTGAGAAAGTCCAAAGCATCTTTTGACTGGATGTGATCTCCTTTAAGTCTTAAAGAAAAAGATTCATGCGTTCCAAATGATGCCACCATAATCCTTTCTGGAACATCGTGGACATGTACATATGGAATGAACAATTTCCAATGAGTGAGGAGGAGCCCCACTTTCAGGAAATGAAATTTTGTATATTTTCACTTCTCATAGGGATTCTTATTTTAAGAATCGGAATTTGTTTTTGAAGTATGTTACATCCTAGAATATTTTTAACACCTATTTCCTGAGTCCATTATATGCCAGGCACTGTGCTAAGCACTGTGGGAGAATATAATAGTGAATGAGACACTATTAGATGACAGGAGCAGTAACTCAAAAACACAGCAGCCTATAATGAGTCCTGGATTTTTGAGGATTGTCTTTTTCACCAAATCAGACTTTTTCAATAGGTTTAGAGAAGAAAAATGAAGTGAATTAATAAACCGTTGTAATGGGAAAACATTTTAATTAAGAATATGGTTATCTGTAAAGCACTATTGCTAGGAGTTGATTCTTCAACTTGATCAAACTAGCCCTGTATGAAGAGGTTCCAAGGATTCTTCCCGTCCCCATTCTTCTTTCTGTTTAGGGGAATGTCGTGGCTTTGTTATGGCAGTACTGTGTATCTTATGACTATTTTGATGCATATTTACAATTGAGAACAGTCTGGGAAGATGCTGTTTGTTTGGTCTGGATGAGCAATTGGGCCTTGAGAGTGGGATTTCTCTTAGTGGGTAGCAAGTTTCATTGACTAGTGCAACTATATCTATCTTGTCTAATTATAGTTCTTTCTTCTTAGATCCTCAAAGAGTGGCCTTGTGCAGTGTAAATGTATCCATTTGTTTAAGATATTTAATTAAGCTCATGGATCATTTCTAAAAACAACAGTGATCTGCCCATTTATTCAACTCATTATACTGTGACATGCTGGATAGGAGAGGTGGTTCATGGGGCTTTTGGTCTAACAGAAATGTTTATGAATGGAAAAAATATGTCTAGGGGATTTAAAAATAAATCTAGAGGATTTAAAGCTTAGTTCTAACAATACCTTACACTTGTATAGCTATTTATAATAGGTGGTACACTTGGGCACTTACCTTATTTCATTTCCCCAGAAGTCTATTAGGCAGAATAAGTGGCATGTCTGTGCCTAGAGACTTGATATCAAACATCTGCACTATTGTTACTAGCTGTAAAACGTAGAAAAATTTTAAGCCTGTTCCCCATTTATAAAAGGAGAATCATAATAGTGGTTCTTACAATAGAGCTTTTAGTTTGAGATTTAAAACAACTTGAGAATACATTTGAAGTTTTCCTTTATTTTGCTGTCTGTGTCCTTAGAATTAGATGAGGAAACTTACTCTTAGAGATGGTAGGAGACTTGTTCAAGGTAAAATATCTACTTAGTAGACTGATGAATCACAGACCTGTACCCCTGAAACAAATAATTACATTATATGTTAATAAAAAAAAATAGCTACTTAGTGACAGCCAGATTCAGGTTTTCTGACTCTAAGGTCTAAGTTTTTCTCCACTGAACTGAACTGTCTTTCTGTGTAGGTATAATATCAACTGATTATTGAGATGGAAACAATATTATCTCCTTGGATTTCCCCTCTGTTTTTAGATGAAAGAGTGACAGATGTTCAGAGAAGTTTAATGACTTTCTAAGTCAACAGACTCTCAAGTGGTACATTCCAGAGTAGCCTCCAAGCCAGATGTGTGTCTTCCAGAGCTCTCAGCCTGCCCTGGTTCACTTTCTCTTCTTGAATTATTCTCTAGAACAGATTGTCATTCAGAGGTCATTCTCTCATCTCCCAGATGGCACTGTAGCTGTCCCAATTCATTAGCTCTGGAACCCCATATTTACCTTGTGTTCATTTCACCTACCATGAAAGTAGAATCCACAAATGAACTCTTAGTCTTGAGTCACTAAAATCTTCCAACATAAGGCTTTACTTACCAAATTCATAATGATAAGCCATAAAACAGTAGTCCAATTAAAATGTTCCCAGATTTTAATGGGATTTGAAAGTGTAAGGATAATGAAGAATGCTAATATATATTCCTATTTAGTATAAATCTGATTGAAAGCAAAAATTACCCTTAACAAATGCTATTCTAGGTGGTGTTTACACAGCATCTACATTTTGAATCAGACTTTATTGTTATGAAGTACTTATTTGGATAACTTCATACCTCATTGAAATATTATAAGCATATATACGCTAATATGCCTTTCTTAGGAATACCTGCCCATTTAAGGGTTTTATAGGTTGAAGGCAAAGTTGATTTACTAACTTAATGTGTGCCTAAAGTTTGAATGTTTCTAGATAGCCACTTAAGGATACGTCTCTGTTAAAGTTCAAATGCTTGGAGACTGCCAGGTTTCATAGACTTAGAAGGGGAATCTTTTTTTTTAAGATTTATTATTTTAGACAGAGAAGAGAGAGTGTAAGAATACGGGATGGAGAGGGGCAGAGGCAGAAGGAGAGAAAGTCTCAAGCAGACTCCACGCTGAGCGCAACGTGGAGCCTGTTGTGGGGCTCCATCTACCGATCCTCAGATCAGGACCCTGAGATCAAGACTGGAGCTAAAACAGAGTCCGAGGCTTAACCAACTATGCCACCCAAGCACCCCAGAAGGGGAATCTTTTGAACCAAGTCTCAGAAAGATGACCATGTAGCCTATGACATACACCTTCTGTGTTGGAGCTGTCACTGCCTTCTGAGGCTGTACCCTTGGACTGTTCTCGTCAGCACCAAGTTCTTTCTTTTTATTTAGGCCTTTTGGCTCTCCAGGTACAAAATAAATCTAATCCTTTGTCCACATGGCCACCCTTTGAAAATTAGAGAACAGGTCCTATTTCTCCTCTGAGCTCAGTTGTCTTCTTTTCTAGGTTAATCATCTATCTATCTAAATATATATCATATATATAAATCATATATAAAAATCTATATAAATATATTTATTTAGATATATATCTAGATATGTTTAGATATATAGCTATATTAGATACATAGATTTATTATAATATAAATATATAGATATCTATAATAATATATATATTTAGATATATATTACTTTATTTAACAAGGTTTTTAAATTAATTTTTTCTTTTCTTTTTTATTATTATGTTAATCTTAAATTAATTTTTATTATAAAAGTTTTTATCATAAAAGTTTTCCATGCTCTTGTTAAAAAAGAATTAAATATTACAGAAAAGAATATAATGGAAAATATAATATACCCTCCCCCTTCCCTGATTCTTTGTCTTAGAGATAAACCCTATTGAAAGTGTGTGTAAGCATATATATATATAAAATATATGTGTATATGCATGATTAAAATTATAATAAAATATAAAGTTGTAACCATGTATCTTTATATACATTGTTCAGTAATGCTTAAACATAAAAACTGTTACAATTTTTTGATTGTAGCAATGATTACAATCCAGGCCATTTTGCTAAACACTGTACCTATGGTATCTTATTTAATCCTCATAAGAGTTCTTTAAGGTAGGTGAAAGTTAATTTTTTTAAAGATTTTATTTATTTATTTGACAGACAGAGAGAGAACACAGGCAGGGGGAGCAGCAGAGGGAGAGGGAGAAGCACACTGCCCCCTGAGCAGGGAGCCTGATGTGGGGCTCCAACCCCAGACCCTGGGATCATGACCTGAGCCGAAGGTAGATGCTTAACCGACTGAGCCACCCAGGTGCCCCAGTTAATTTTTCCTTATAGTTGAATAAACCAGGCACAGAGAGGTTAAGCAAACTGTCTGAGGTTACACATGCTCTACTTATTCTACATTGAGTAAAATGTTGTGGAGAAGTGTCCATAAAGTTTCAAGGAAAGAATTTCACGGTGAATGTTTCTATTTGCTGCTTTCCCTGTGGTAAGGAGAAATAGGAGTGTCTGAGGTAACTGAAAGGAATGTAGTTGTTTTTCATTTTGAATCTTGTAAATAAGATCTCTCTCTCTCTCTCTCTCTCTTTCTTTTTCTTTTTAAGATTTTATTTATTTATTTGACATAGAGAGAGAGAGAGAAAACCCAAGCAGGGAGAATGGCAGGCAGAGAGAGAGGGAGAAACAGGCTCCCCGCTAAGAAGGGAATCCAGTATGGGACTCCATCCTGGGACCCCGGGATCATGACCTGAGCTGAAGGAAGATGCTTAACTAACTGAGCCACCCCAAGATAGCTCTCTTGATTTAAATAGAACCTAAAGAATTTTAAAATGCTAGAAATGAAGAAGGCAGAGAAAAAGCAGTATTGAATAAGACTGATTAAATCCTTATTGACACTGAGAGAACAATATAATTGGTACCGCTTTATAACTTTATGGAGCAATATCTTGCCAATGAAAGTGAGTCCCCACTGTTCTCAGGATAAAGTCACTTTACCTTAACTGGACTTCAGAAGCCCATCATGCTACCTCTGTAAGCCAGCCCAGGAGACTTCTTATCCTGTCTCCACTGGTAGGTCCCCTGCCCCCCACCTCCATCTCTATGCTTTTGCACACATTGTTCTCTCAGGTTAGGCCAACTTCTCCCAGAGCCCTCTAGATGCCCACTTTTCCAGGTTATCTCCTGCTCATTCTTGAGCTCCTTAACCCCTGTAGACTGCATGAGATGGCCATTCTCCGTGCTCCTCCCCCAGCCTGTATATCCCTCCCTTAGCCCTTACCACATTAGGTTGTGATATGTTGCCTGGCCTATCTCTCCCTCTAGACTCTAAGTAAAGTTCAGAGCAGGGCTGTGTGTTCCTCACCTTGTATTCTTGTCACTGCTTGGCATTTATTAGGGGCCTGATAAATACTCGTTGAATGAATAAAAGCATGCACTGATTTTGAAGTTTTAAAAAGGGAATTTATAATGAAATGTACCCATCCAAACCATAAAATAAACATGCAACTGGATTTTAATAGAAATGAGACCAGACTTGATAGAAATGAAACTGTTGGCAGAAAGCTAGACCAACTCAAAAATGAGCATTTTTCATATGCAAGGGACACTAGAGGAGAGAGAAAGATAATTAATACATAGTCCCAGACCCCCAAGAGTTTTCTAATATGGAAATGTAAAGAAATAATAAGCTTACCAAGAGACTGCTTTCTTGACCAAAAAAAAAAAAAAATGCAACCTACTATACGATTCATCATCATGATAATTTTTTTTAGCAGAAAAAAAAAGAAGCACTGAATGTAGACTTTTTTTTTTAACAAACTAACAATAGATGACTTTTATCTGTAGATTTGTGTGTTTCTTCATCAGTATTGGGAGGTTGGAATCTTAGCTACTTTCAAGTTTAATATTAAAAATTATTTGTATCACCTTTGGCCATCTGCAATTTATGTAAGCATTATGGTGTCCTTTTATAACCTGTACTCACCATTTTGAACTCCTTTTGGAAAGAGTCTATAATTTCAAGGTGGATTAAAGCATCCTGGAGTTTAAATTGTACACTTCCTCATTGGCAAAACTTGTAACTCAGGAAAAAGCTATATTATAGTTATTGTCTACTTAAACAACATCTCTCGAAATTTACTTAGGAGCATTTGACAGAGCAGCTCAATGTCTGAGTTAATAAGCCCTTCACGGTCTAAGGAATTAGGAAATTTTCATGACAGGTGCCAAGAGATCTGGCAATTTCTAGTTCTTAAAATTGCTTTACCTGACATGTCACAGGTCATAGCCTGGATCCAAAATTTTTTTTCTTTCAGTAATGCATCAAAGCGTAATTTAAAAAGGCACTAGGGATGAAAATTAAAATTCACCTGTGTGTGATGTTAACAATGCAAATGACCGCACCAAGGAAGGATTCAGATGGTCCAGTGCTTGCTATGCACATTGGGTTTGCACATGCAGAAAATGATTGTTGGCATGTTGAAGTGTCATACTGTACCTGGTCGCTGGTGAATTTGGCATGTGTTATAAGCCACTTCCTGATTTTAGAAATGTTATGCTGTGAAAGAAGTGCACCTCAGAATTGGGTATATTTGGCACATGGCAGGGTGAATAAGTTGTATAACGATAGACACATGCAGTGCCATGGAGTGCAGAAGCAGGAGGGATACTTTCAACCAGGGGGATGAGGGAAGGCCACAGTGGAAAGTACTGTTTGAGCAGGAAGTCGGTAGGTGGAGAAGGAAAGGAAAATTGTTTTGGGCTGAGAGGTAAGGCCCAGTGGCATCGTCATACATGTATGGTGTGTTGAGAGATTTGCATTTAGGCCTGGAAGCCAGAGCCCATATGGGTTGAAAGTGCTATAGTGGGTGGCACTGGCAAGACAGATTGAACCCAGATCGGGGTAAGTCTGTTGAGAAGGTTGGACTTTATTCTGTATGCAGTGGGAGGGTCCTGAAGATTTGGGAGAGGGGCCGAGGCAGGGTGCCTAGGGATCACAACAATTTTAAGGCTGACAAAAGTGTTTTAATTTTAATTTCTTTTAAAAAACCAGAATAAAATAAATGAGTATAACAGTAAGGAATTAAGGAATTCGTCTTCATTACCAATGCAGTAAAAAATAATTTTTGTAAAGGGGGGGAATGAGCACACGAAGGCAAAACTACCTAGGGCCCCCAAACGTTCTACTGCAGTTCCAGAGAGAAGAATGTAATGTGCGAATACTGGAGATATTTGACAGCTGCATAAAAAGGTGGGTCCCGTCTGTGGTTCCCAACTGTGTCCTGGCTGTATCAGATTGACCTGAGACCCTGGTTGAAAACACAGGTTCCTGGGCTCCAGGGATTCATGAGTTAGTGAGGGAGGGGGCGTTCTGACAGGGAGAGAGCATGTGCCTGGTGGACAGGGAGGACAAGTAAGTGCCCATTAATCTGAGAATAATGACAGCCCAAACCAGAGTAGTGCCAGTGAATTGTGGAAGAAAGAGCAAAGCATTGCTCAAAAGAATGGACAGACTGACAGCAGCCTGGATGTGGGGTGGGAGGTATAGGGCAAGCTAGACAGCCTGGTGGCAGAAGAAGAGGTAGTATTTTCATTCTTGGCCAGAAGTGGAAAATGTGACCAGTTGGTTTTCGATGCTACAGGTACACTAGGAGCATACCAGCCCAAGGGCTGAATATGCTGTCAGGTTGGCCTGAGGTGTCACCAGGCTTTCAGCTTTTTGGTGGGCTGCTCATTAGGCTGTGCAGATCTCCAGAGGAGTGCTGTGGAGGAGGTGGGAGGCAGGAGCAGGGTCTGTGTTTGCCTAGGGGAGGAGTAAGGTAATCAGTGGAAAGGCTAGAACTGAAATTCTACGGCGCTGGGCTGAGTCCAGGGCTGTGGCCGGAGGCCAGGATGGTGTAAAGTAGCCAGCCTGCCCTTAGGCCTGTTCTCACAGGGCAAGCCCTAGGCTCTGGGTCCTTCCTTGCCTGCTGATGGGGAAACAGGAAGAAAGCTCACACACCAGAGAAACCTGGAAGGTGACTGTTGAAGCAGGAATTCTAGGTCTCTATGGAAACAGCCAAGGGCCTGAAGAAACACCCTGACCCCAGAAATTCTCAAGGGCTGCCTTGTGCCAGCATTTGGCCCCTTGAGCATCACAGCAGAAATCAGTAGGGTGACATTTCTCTTCGCTGTTTATTCTTCCTTCACTTTCTCCCTCTTCTGCAGTCCTTCTTTCCAATATTCTCCTCTTCTGCCTTCCTCTCTGTCTTCGGCTTCCTTGTCCCTGTCTCTCCTCTTTGCCTGTGCTGCTCTTCTTTCTCTTCTTCCCCTGTCCTACCTGCGTCTTCTCCCCTTTCCTCTAGTGAGTCGGCATATTTGGTAGACTTGGAACCCCATGCCATAGGAAGCTATGTGGATGATTGTAGTTTGGGGGTATGCATGTGGGGGTGTGTGTGTGTGACTTAGATCCCAGGCTGCTGTGTGTGGCCCAATGGCTGTGAACACTGGTGTCACTTTCCAGTTTGGGTAATTGCATCTGACCTACCTAAAATTTCACTTGCTGTTTCAATTAGCCAAGTGTTCCGCACTGTGACTTGGTGATGAGAGGTTTCATAAGCCTCCATCCCAGAGGTAGCTGCCTTTCATTCAGATGAAGGAAAGAATTTCACTTACTAATTTGCAGCTAGGGAGTGCAAGATAATAGCACACCATTTCCCCTTCCCTGTCTTTCCTACCCCCTCCCTGCAAGAAAACAGACCTTTCTCTTCCCTTCAGCTATTGCTAAAGCCTAGAAAAATGGCTCTATTTGCAATCCTTCCGAGTCCAAATTTGTGGATGCTGTTGAGCAGTGGGGATATCAGGGAGTCATGAGTCAGAAACCTCAGATATAAGCTTTGGCTTTGTCATTTACAAGCTTTGACCTTGGGCAGGTAATTCAAATGAGAAAAATCATACTGACCCTGCCTGTTTCCCAGGCAAGGAGAAATATGGGAATGTAGATGAAAGCACTTTGCAATGGGTAAATTCAGCATTCATTCATTTTATGAATGTCTCCTGACTGCCTATATTATGTGCCAGTACGGTTCTAGCCACGGTGATACAGTGGAGGATGAGACAGATAAGACTTGGGTGCTTATGGGTTTACATTGTAGTGCACAAGATATACCATAAACCACTAAACAAAGATAAAGGATTATATGGTATGCTAAATGCCATGGAGGGACTAGAGTGAAGGAGAGAATAGCTCAAGGTGGGGGTGGGGAGGAGGGAAGCCTACCTTATAGAGCGCAATCAGGAAGGGCCTTTCTGAGAAGGTAACATTTGAGTTGACACCTGAAGAAACAGAAGCAAACAGGAAGAAAAAAAAAAGAAAGAGAGAGAGCACTGTATGTAGTGCATTTCAAGGACTAGGTTCAGCAAATGCAAAGACCTGGAAGAGGGGCCAAGCTCTGTGAAAGGATAGGTCATTGTTACAACCAGCACTTAGTGAGTCAGAAGGGAAGGGGGACAAATGAAGTCTGAGTTGTGTTTTTAAGAGACCATTTTGGCTGTTTACATCAAATAAGAATCTGAGGTGGCTTCATAGCTTCATAGGTATTCGAGACTGTAGACAGGATTTATATACCAGAGATGACATCAGTAAATATACTGTTCAACATTAAGGGTCAGCCTTTTTAAGTTCAAATGATAATATTCTCATAGCATCTTAGTGTTGGCAACATGCTTTCTTTTTTTTTTAAGATTTTATTTATTTATTTGACAGAGATAGAGACAGCGAGAGCAGGAACACAAGCAGGGGGAGTGGGAGAGGGAGAAGCAGGCTTCCTGCTGAGCAGGGAGCCCGATGTGGGACTCGATCCCAGGACTCCGGGATCATGACCTGAGCCAAAGGCAGCCGCTTAACAACTGAGCCACCCAGGCGCCCCGGCAACATGCTTTCTATACCCTATCATACTCAATTTTTAGAATGTCCCAGTGAAATCGGTGACTCCAGGTCTTCTAACATACCGGAAAATGACACATTTGCAGAGGAGGAGAGTTGAGGTCTTGGGCACCCAGAGGCCATGATGTATCAACTACTCTAAAAGGAGACAAGCTGGAGGGATAGAACAGTAACAATTGGGTTTTAACTGCTAAGGAAATTGGCTTAGGTTGCCTTGAAATGTATAGCAGCATTTCACTTTAATTATTGGTCTTAAAATCCAGCCACTAAATCGCCTAACGTGGTAGGAGCCCGGCTTTGTCTTTCAGTGTACCAGGAGAGAACTGTCTCCATTATGCCTCACTGGCACAATGAAACCTGGGAGGCTTTCACACACTGTCTTGTTTTGTGAGCATTTGCAGTTATAACAGAAGACAGTTCTATTTCATATGTTGCTTTGTTTTCAAGCCATTGCATAAGAGCTCGGCTTCTTGTCTCTTAAAAAGCAAAACCAAACCAAAACAAGAACGCTGTTTTTGTTTATAGCAGGATGCATATTTATGAAGAGAAAATATAAAACAATTTAGTAAGTGGCATGAAAATGAAAATAAAAGTTCATTTCCTTCCTCCCCAACTTTTAGTTTTACCTTCCAGATATAATTAATATTAATTGTTTCTTGTATGTACTTATAGAATTTTCTATGCATTTACAAGCTTATACACAGCCACATAGACACATGCAGATTCCTGCCCGTCGACACATGTGTGCATACACAGTCATATATAATAAATGCCTGTATATCCTGGAATCCTTCTATATGTGCTATTATAGAACTTGATTTTTACTTAACACTATGTCTTGGATAACTTTATACATTTTTACCTAGCGAAGTACCTCATTTTCTCTAATGACTACTTTAAATTCCACTGTCCCAATTCTTCTATTGATAAGCAGCAAAATCTTTGAGTATATATTTATGTATTGTATATGTGGTACACCCATGGGATAAATTCTTAGAAGTGGAGTTACTAGGAGAAAGAGCGAAGAGCACACTCATATCACATTCTGATAGATCTTGCCAGATTGCTGTCTAAAGAGCCTTGTTCCAACTTAAATTTCTACTAACAGTAGAAATGGTTGTTTGCCCATGGAGGGAGGGAGGGTATAAAGTAGGGAACCTAGAACATAACACAACAACTAGATTGTTTCTCCCTCTCCCTCTACCCCTTCCCCCCACTCATGCTCTCTCCCTCTCTATCGCAAATAAATAAAATCTTAAAAAAAAAAAAAACAAGGAATGCACTAGGTACTTTTCTACTAACAGTATATGTGACTACTTGTTTTCCCAGACCCTTGTTAAAGCTGAGTGTTGTTATCAAACTTCTTAATTTTTGGCAGCCTCATAAGTGAGAAATAGTGGTAATGGTACTTGAAACGGGCATTACATTTTGATACTTCCATCAGTTATTTTTGTTGTTGGAAATGTTATTTATAGTGCATTCCCTGCCCTATATTAGATACTTGATAAGTGTTGGCTGTATCAAGAGGTTGACATGAAGTAAGACCATGTTGGCAATATTTTATTATCCAGAGGTTTCTTTAAGTTAGATCATGTTTCTCTCTTCATTTTACAAGGTTTTGAGCATTTTCTTCATTATATTCATACTGGGATTATTCGTAAGCTTTAAGGCAATTTGTGGTCACCCTATAGACCTCATAAATGTGTGGGATATCTATTACTACAACTCTTGGTTGAGGCAGTCAGCAGGCTTGATACCTGATGGGGTGCTCAGAACATCCCTGTTTAAAGAGAATTTTGAAGGTGGAGGATAAAATTGGGAGCTTCCTAAGGATGAAAGGAAATTACCATTTATATTTTAAGTATAACTAGAACCTAGAACAATCTTTTCTTTCTTTCTCTTTTCTTCCTTTTTCCTTCCTTCCTTCCTTCCTTCCTTCCTTCCTTCCTTCCTTCCTTCCTTCCTTCCTTCCTTCCTTCCTTCCTTCCTTCCTTCCTTCCTTCCTTCCTTCCTTCCTTCCTTCCTTCCTTTCTTTCTTTCTTTCTTTCTTTCTTTCTTTCTTTCTTTCTTTCTTTCTTTCTTTCTTTCTTTCTTTCTTTTTCTTTCTTTCTTTCTTCTTTTCTTTCTTTCTCTCTCTCTTTCTTTCTTTTCTTTCTTTTCTTCCTTTCCTTCCTTCTCTCATCCCCCAGTGTTTCCACAAAAGCTAATTCATGTGAAGCAGTGGTTCCCTACTTTATACCCTCCCTCCCTCCATGGGCAAACAACCATTTCACAACTTACACCATCTCTCTGAAAAGTAAAGGACCCTCCTGTAGTCAGGAAGAATTCCTTTTATTTATTTATTTTTAATATTTTATTTATTTATTTGAGAGAGAGCACGAGCGAGCGAGCACAAGCAGGGGGAGCAGCAGGAGAGAAAGAAGCAGACTCCCAGCCCGATATGGGACTCAATCCCAGGATCCTGAGATCATGACCTGAGCCGAAGGCAGTCATTTCACCGACTGAGCTACCCAGGTGCCCCAGGAAGAATTCCTTTTCACTATAGTTTAATTTGTAGTACTGACCAGGACCTCATTGGTCCATGACACATACTTCACCAAGTTCACCATCTTCAACTCATAATCAATATATTCATTCCTTTTGTATAAGGGTTTCTCAACCTTTGCACTATTGACATTTTGAGCCAGACAATTCTTTGTTGTGGGGAGCTGTCCTGTGCATTATAGGATGTTTAGTAGCACCCTGGCCTCTACCCACTCACCTCTCTGTCATAATTGCTAAACATGGGGCTGTGGGGAATCCACTTTGACAACCACCAGTCTCAAACAGTTCACTCATTTTAAAAGCAGGGAAACTGAAGCCTGGAGAGAGGGAATGACTTAAATGGGGCATGGGGCAAGTACGAATAACTCTAATGTATATGTGTCAAGCACAGAATGAATGTTCTAAGAGGCAATTAAGAGAGGGCAGAGACAGTCTCCTTGATTAAGTTGTATTTAGGATCAGTCTGAAGAATGGATAGGATTTTAAAGTTTTAGATAAAGTGGGAAAGAATATTTCAGAGGAAGAAATAGAATGCTAAAGGGATGGAAGAAAAAGCATTGGGGTTCTTACCCATATCTTAGTAAATTATCTTTGGTTGCAAGTAATAAAAACTTATTTCAGAACATTTTAATTGAAAACCAAAAGAAGGGAGTTGTAAAATCACAGGGTACCTTCTGGGTCCCAGGGCTCGGCTTCATTTGGGCCTGGAACTCCAGAGCTGAGCTCCTTTTGGCAGCCTCTCTCTTTCTTGTGCTTCATGGTTCTTGTTTTATGCTCTGCTGAGCATTTGCTGCATCCTTCATTTTCTCTCTGTAGACCAGCTTTTCTGTCTTCTTTGTGTGCATGGCTTCCCCAAATGTTACAAATTTACATGCCACTCATTCAAGCAACCAGTCTCCATGGATCATCTGTCTCTATATCACAAACTCTAAATTCAAGAGGAGAGAATCCAATTGGCTTAAGAGGTATTACTTGTGTACCTCTCATCCAATAGTTGTAGCCAAAGTGGAGGATGTGAGAAACTTGTTTTGTCATGTCAACATAGTTGGTGAAGCCTTACTCAAGGATGAAACAGGAACAGAACTGACCCTCAAGTTGTTCCTTTAATGTAAGTACAGACATCTATGTAGCTATACCTAAGGAGGAGGTAGTTAATATGGGCAAGAAGTGAGTGGATTGACAAAGGCTTCTCTATAGAAGGACAACAGTGCTGTAGGGAGGATGTCCTCAGGTGGAGAAGGATAAGGGAGGACATTCTAAGGAGGAGCTGACTAGGAGCAAGGAGGACCATTGGATGTTTGAGCAGCAGTGAGCAGCTGAGTACCTAATGTGCCAGTAACTTCAGTCACTCATTCAGACAACAAATATTTATTGAGGGCTTGCTAGGAGGAAGGTATGTTTGTGGATGAAGAAATAAAAATTAAAATAGTTAAACTGCTTCCCCAATGTCATAGAGAATGGGAATGTGAACCATATCTAGCATGTACCAAAGTCTTAAAAACATTTTTCCTCTATAATTTTTTCATTTATGCTGCTTCTACTTGATTCTACAAGGTCAGAAATGACTTAGAGCAAGGTTAGTGGCTCATGTTTTTTTTTGAACGGCTTTTGAAATTGTACCTTGTCCTTACTTCCTAAAGTGAGAATAGGCAAATAGTTTTCATAAGTATAGAATGATTTATGTGTGTTTGTTTTCGAGGGATTGGGCAGATGATTTCTAAAATGTTTGATAATTCTAACATTTTAGTATTTAGGGACTTGTTCTCTTTCATCTCAGTAAAGTCAGCAACCAGTTAGATTTAATTTATTCTAGAATTACTTATAATAGGAGAAATTTTGAAACAGCCTAGAATGTTCCAAATAAGGTGATTGGTTCAGATAATTATGATATGCCTATATGGTATTACTAAGTAGCCATCAAAAAATAATTGTTGTGGGCGCCTGGGTGGCTCAGTTGGTTAAGCGACTGCCTTCGGCTCAGGTCATGATCTGGAGTCCCGGGATCGAGTCCCACATAGGGCTTCCTGCTCAGCAGGGAGTCTGCTTCTCCCTCTGACCCTCTTCCTTCTCGTGCTCTCTGTCTCTCATTCTCTCTCTCTCTCAAATAAATAAATAAATAAAATCTTTAAAAAATTGTTGAAGGAAATTTTACTATAATGGGAAGATCTTTGAAATAGAAAATTTGTGGAATAAACAAAGAATAAACTATGCTAAATTAAACTATATAACATGTATATATTTATATATACATAGAGGAAAATCATTATAAGAGCATATACTAGTATAAAAATGAAGGAACTAGATCACAATATTACAAAAGGATATTTGGGTCATAGGGTACCAGTAATTCTGACATTTTATTTTTTAGGTGTTTTGCTAAAGTTTCAATAATAAATTCATATTTCATAACTACAATTTATATAACTATATTCTTTTTTGTTGCTACTTTTATAACTGCAATTTGTATGGAAATAATTATAAATTCATATGCAGTTGTAAGAAACAATACAAAGATATCCTTGCAAATGTTGCCCCTTTCTCCCAATGGCAATATTTTATAAAACTATAGTGTAATATCACAGCTGAGATACTGACATGGATACATCCCACCTCATATTTCTCATATGTGTGTGTGCACATTCTGTGCTATTTATCAACTGTGTGGATTCATGAATTCAACATCACAGGTCCTACAGTAGCACAGGGAGCCCTTGTGCTGCCCTTTTATAAACACGTCACGCCCACCCACCACTATTCTCTTAGATATGTAATGAAATCACATGTGTAGGACATTTATTTTATTTTGCTTTTTCATCTGGAGCCATAAATGTAGAACCTTAAAGTAGAACAATTAGCAGAATATGGGAATTTTAGAGGGGAACTGGGAAAGGTTTTATGATTCTCCACCCTCCTTCGAACATACCATCGGCTTGACTTCTCTTTCTACCTTTTGCCCCAAACACCTTTTTTTCGGTAACGTCTGTCTTGAGTTAGCTATCATTTTCTATGGAAACCCTTATCTGGCCCTCTAAATCTGGGTCAGATGGTTCTCCTCTGTGCCTTGGTTATAATTTGTGTTTAACTCCTTGTGACACTTTTACCATGTTGTAATTGCTTATAGATAACCAATAAATATTGGATAGGTAGATGAGGTCTGGATAAGAGTCCTTTCTCAGTTTCTGATGAGTCTCCAACCGCCAGCTTCCCTTCCACCCCTACTCTTTGAGTTGCTGTTGATCCTGCTTGCGTGTCACAGCATTTATGTAGCAAGCCCTGGTAAATTTTAGCTGTGCAACTGTGCACTCAGTCTACAACTTCCAGCCCTCTACCTACTGGTGCTTCCACCAGCAGGATGACTAACTCCCATCTTCTCAGCTCCTCCCATTTTTCTCTTTTCCTCCTCCATTTCTAAAGCTAATGCGATGTTGATGATGACTGCTATCAACAGCTAAGGGCCTAATACTGTGCCATGTGCTTGCCATGCATTATCTCTTTTAATACAATATACTTTAAGTTACATCTTGCATACCCATTTTTAAAATGAGGAAACTGAGACTCAAAAAAAAAGGTGAATAACTTGTCCAGGATCATGTATCCAAGCAAGTGGCTGAGGTGGATTGAAATCCAGGACTATCTATTATAAAGCCCGCTTTCCTGACCAGTCTGTAAGAAGGAGCTGAGTCTGTTTGAACTCCATGATCCTCCCCAAACTCAGCACTTCCTCTAGAAACCTGTTTAGTCTCTGATTGAACCCTTTTAGTCACGTGACTTTGGACTCTAGATGGCAGCCATTCTGTTGCTGGACAAGAAACATTGCTAGGAAGTTGTCTGTTGATGTTCAGTGGAAATCTGTCCTTCACTATCACAGTGCTATATCTAGGTGGGTTGTAGTTCTGTCCTGTGGTACAATATAAATTCCTCTGAATCTGTAGACCCCTTGTGGTATAGATAGAAGGGATTTTAATGATTTTCTGGGTCTTATCTGTTACAGATGAGGAAACTAGAGTGCAAAGAGAGGAGCCCTGTTCAACTTACTACACTTGAGTTACTTGAAACCTAATTCTGTTGCTCTGGCTTACCTTTCTCCTTCTCGATCTTACAGTCTTTCCTCCTGAGATGGGTTTTTCTGACCTTTCATTGCCCTAGTCATTGTCCTGTGGACACTCCAGCTGACCACTGTCTTCTTGTTTCTGGAGCTGACCTCGATATTCCAAATTTGGGTTGATTGCCTAGAACCCTGAAGATTAATTCTGCAAGTCATTATGAGAACCTACTATGTGGGCTACTTTTGCATTAAACATCTTTGCCACTGAGGTCTCTGTGGCAAACATTTTTGCCACATAACTAAGTGGCCATAAGGCAATTTTGCTGTAAAAGATAACAAAACTAACTGGTTGACACTTTGGTTTGACAATTTGGTTTTATCATCAAACTGGTTGACAGTTTGGATTCATTTCTCCATTGACACAGCACTCCCATTTTTATGTAAGTCTTAGCTCTGATGATGATCTATACAGTGGCATAGAATATTAATCCTACATTTCCCATAGAGCTTTGGAATGTCTATAAACAGACTTGTGACAGTATGCCAAGAATGAAGAACAGCATAGAAGACTTTCAGAATGCAATAGAAAGCTTGGTTACAAATATGCATCCTAATATTTGGAAACTGATACATCTCTTAGGGAAGGAAGAAATTTTAGCAAAAAAAGAAGAAAAGTGTGATGCCAAATGAGGAGATAAATGAATCAACAAGCAAAAAATGTATAATATGATAAATGAAAGACTTCAAAGACAAGTGTTTAGGTACAATCCACAAAATAAAATCAGTTATTTGGCAATATTGCCATGAACCTACATGCATCTTAAATGCATTCAAGTATTTTGTATTTTGTAATAAAATCTTTTTATTTGTTTTTCCCATTTCATTACATCTTTTTAAATGAATGTCTTTTTTATTTTTCATGATTTTATCTTTTACAGAAGAATTGCCTTATGACTAATCAGTTACACGATGAAAATGTTTGCAGCAAAAATGCTCAGGGCAAAGAAATCTATGGCAAAAATGCTTATGGTGAAAATATCATGCAGGTACTTTGTGCCAGGGACATGTTGTAACTGTCCACCACATTCTGCCTTTCTTGTAACTCTACAGTATTTGTGAAGCTACAGTTTGGCTGCATGTAATAAAGGCCATCATAACTATGGCTTAAACTGATGGAAGCTTATTTCTTGCTCTTATAAAAGCCTGATCTGGAATGGTAGCTCTACTCTATGAAATAATGAGGGTCCCAGGCTCTTCTCTCTTGTTGCTTTACGTTCCTTAGAATTACTCTCTTTCTGCTTATCCAAGATGACAACCAACATATTTGTTTTCCAGCATATTTCTTCCCTCTAAGAAACACCCTGGAAGTTGTATTCTCACTTCCACTCACTTCCTGTTGGTTGAAACTTAATCACATGGTCACACCTTGCTGAAGGGAAGCATGGGGATTGTAGTTTTATTTGGGAGGCCCCATGATCAGCTAAAACATATTACTAAGGAAGGAGAAGGGGGAAATGGATATTGGTTTAACAAATAGCAATCTCTGCCACAGCCTTCCTCATGTTTCAGTGCCAGGAAAACAAGCTCCAGGTTGATGCTCTATAGTTACTAGCCTCCCAGGCTTATGACGTTCCATTTCTAGGAAAGGTGGCAAAGCAGGATTCCCCTCCCCCACTCCCAGGGGAGTTAAGAGAAATTCTCAGGATTTCATGAAAGACTGAAATTCAGAATCTTTGGTGAGGAGGTCACAATGGTAGAAATAGCTGTCATTATTTGAGCTTAACATGCTTAACATGCATTATCTTACTTAGTTCTTAGAGGAATTTTGGGAGGCAGGTAATTTTATTAATCCCTAATTTACAGATCACATTATTAGAGAGATGAAGTAACTTCCCCAAGGTCACATGGCAAATATGCAGTAAAACTGCTACCTATCACGGTGTGCTGGTGGCCTGAGGTCATTGCCCTCTCCATTTTGATGCCAGGCAAAGCAGAGTTGCTCATTAACACTTCATAAAGCCCTCTCATGTTCTTCATAATCATCAGATACTTCTAATTATAAACTGAGCAGGAAGTGTTTTTTTAAGTAGGTTATGAGCCCCAAGTTAAAGGGATGGGTCTTACATCCTGTTTGCTGAGTCTGAACTCAGGAAAGAAAAAAAAAAAAAAAACTGGTGACCAAATTGGCAAAGACTGTTGTTCCTGTGCTCCATCTTGCTGTCAGCAGTGCTCCTTGGGATATTTTCTTTTGTGTGAGGTAACTGAGGTGCAGACATTATAGGATTTTTTACCTATGGTAGAGCTGGGATTTGACTCCACGTTGGTCTGAGAGGACTAAGGAGAAGGAATCAATTATGCAAAGAGCCAGGAAGAGGCTCCTAACAAAGGAAAAGCAAAGACGAATGCCCTGGGTGGGGAAAATGGAAAAGACGCAAGAAATAAACTAAGATCATGTTTGAGCCTTATGTATTTTAGAGCTTACTTGTTACAGAAGGGGAGATAGAAGCTCATTGTCAGTGGTACCCCCACCCCCAGTGGAGAATCAGTGGCTGTTTTGGGGCAAACCTCAGTGATGTCGGGGTAAATGCCATCATGCTTGTCAAATTCTACTTTGCTTAGTTATCTTCGGAAGAGTGATCAACAACTTGATGAAGTGTTGTTCTCTTTTGTGTCATTAAACTCACCTTTGGAAGTGGTTATATGGGCAGTGTTCCTTTCTGAATTCTTTAGAGATCTTCCAGGGGCTTTAAACATAGAAAACAGTGATGTTTTGATATTAGCAGTGGTGCCTAAAAATATTTAGATCTCCCTTTTCTCTTAAAATCCATTTAAACACATAAAAGGTTGAAAATCAGATGCTTACTCCAGTGTCTCAAACCTGGGATTTATAGAAAAGTGAAGGGTACTCAAAGGGTGTTCTGTTGGTAGAGGTGCTGAGCTGCTCTGAAAACAATGGCAGATTCTTTTTATTTACAGTGACTAGAGCCTCACAGATGTGCATCAACTGGCAACAGTCCATCCATTGCTAGCAGATTTGCACATGGTTCTAGTTTGGGCACTTAGTTTCTTAACCTAATGTTAATTCAGCTATTCATATTAAGGTTTGTAAAATACCAAAAGTTCTTTAAAAAAAAAAAAAGCACAAAGAATGCAAGCCCAGTAATTAATTGTGGGAATTTGATAGTACATACTAGACTTATTATTTGCCTAGGCTCAGCAGAAATCCTTTTGATGTACTTCCAATAACAATAAAAATAACAGCTTCATGAAATAAATGGACTCTTAGGTGGAGAGCTGAAGTTCTGGGGAGAGCTCTATCTTCTAATCACATTGCTCTTTGTCATTGGCCAAGAGTACAAACCATCCAATGCCTTATTTTTAGTTTATGAAGGGCTTCCTTGGACATCATTTTACTTTATTTTTACAACTGCCTTGTGAGCTGAGTATAATTATCTTCATTTTGTGGCTGAGGAGAATGAGGCTCAAAGGGGTGACTTGCCCAAAGTCACAACATAGCTAACAGGTGACAGAATCAGGACTACAACCCAAATGTTGTACTTAGAGGCACAACTTCTGAAAACATAGTAGCTTTAAAATCTTAAAAAAAAAAAATCAGTGCCATCTTTAGGACAGTGGCTCAGGGATTTTTTTTCCTCCATGAATATTGTTTCAAATGTTTTAAGGAAATAACTGCAAATTCTGTTCTGTACTAACCTTAATAACACTTTCTATAATGTCCCTGAGTCCATAATTCCTTAGGACTATCTGATTTTTCCCAAACTTCAATCTTTAATATTGCCTTGTGTTTGATGATATCACATTAAAGGCAAGAGCCTGGAGAATCACTTATTAAGGATTTGTCAGTTGTTTGCATGATCTTTTTTATTGTGTTATTTTATTTTTATTTTTTGGGTAGTTTTTTTTTTAAAGATTTTATTTATTTATTTGAGAGAGAGAGAATGAGAGAGAGAGAGCACATGAGAGGGGGGAGGGTCAGAGGGTGAAGCAGACTCCCTGCTGAGCAGGGAGCCCAATGAGGGACTCGATCCAGGGACTCCAGGATCATGACCTGAGCCGAAGGCAGTCACTTAACCAACTGAGCCACCCAGGCGCCCTATTTTTTTAGTAATTTTATGGTTTTATTAACACAAATACAATGTGCATATAAGCTGTCTATTCATTTTCTTCGCTGTGCAGCCTGGCATTAGGATTGGTGACTCTGATGGCCAGCTGGCTCCTCTTTCCACAACGGCTTTGTGGTTCTTGGAGGAGACATTGTGAGCAATCTCTGCACAGTGAGATTTGTTGCACATCAGCAGCATTTCAAGCTCCTCAGTGTTGTGGACTAGGAACTTCCAGAAGCCACTGGGCAGCACGTGCTTTGTTATCTTGTTGCTCCTGTAACCAATGTTGGGCATCAAGATCTGGTCCTTGAATCTTCTGAGCACCCTACTGTCAGTGTCTCTGGGTTTCCCCCAGTGGCGGTTAATATTGGTCTGAATGGTGTCTGGTGAACTTCTTGCTCCTTTTTTGAAAGATCTTGGGCTTCACCAGATGTCTGAGGGTGGCCATCATGCTGAGTAGGAGATGGCTGTGAGGAAGAGAAGGGAACTACGTGACCTTTTTTAGAAGAAGCATAAATATGAATGGAAATAAATAAAACTATTTCACAAAGTAACCAAGGCTTTAGCCATGTCCATATCTGATTCACTCATTATAAGAAATCCTTTTGAAGATATATTTTGAATTTCTTAAACTAGATCATTAAGAAAAAGATGGCAGTTTTGTTGTTAGGGTAATTTATCCCTGCTTTGAGAGAGGGCCATAATAAAACTGTATCAAAAGAAAAAGAAGACTCCCAGATATGATTATACTTGCAGAATTTTCTAGGCAGACATGAAGATTCCAAATGTGGGATGTAATTGTGTTTGACAAAGAACTAGGAGAACATAGCCTACAAACCCCCTTAAGCCTGACAGCCTCTGGCAAGGTGGTAAATCACTTGGGGTCTCGTAGAATGGCTTTTCTTGGGGTAAAACACAAAATGTAACATGTGCAGAATTGTTGCTGGAGAGAAGACAGCAAAAATACTCTTGAGCAGCGAAAATACTCTTAAGCAATACTCTTGAAGCCTACAAAAGCATGTACACAGTTCAGAGGAAAGCCAGAGCGTGGGTTCGGGAGAACCACCATGGTTTCCTGGGACTGGAGCAGGGAGCTGGAAAATTGGGGAGGAACACAGGAAGTGAGACTGTTGAGGTAAGCAGCTCCCAGGTCATTCGAGGCTTTGTAGACCCTGTTACCTAGAGCACCTAAAAGTTTCTACGAAGGGCTTGGTAAGATTAAATTTGTATTTTAATGACATCTTTCTGGAGAGGACTGGAAGGATTCCAGGCTGGCCGTTGGGAGACCACTTAGCAGGACACTTAGGCTGCAGATGGAAGTGGCCTGAACTAAGGCACTAGCTAGCTGTGGGTTTGTAGAAGGTGTGATGGATTTGGTGTTTGCCTGTAGGAACAGGTGGGAGGAGACAAGGTGCCTCTCATATCTCTTTGTATTCACACATTTTTGCCGTACAACCTTTGGGCTTTTGTGGTCAATCAACAAAAGAGATTTGTTGATTCTTGAACAGATCCTTTCCAAATAACCGCTCCCACCCCAAGCTTCTAATGCCTTTGGTTGGGGCGTTTTTTATCCAAAGAACCTTATGGGCAAATGATTGCCTTATTTGTGTATGTCCATATCTCTTTATGCAGGGACATTTTATTCTAATCCAGGAGGAAACATATGTCTTAAGTGGCTAACCAGAAGTATTGTGGTTCAGCTCTTAGAAGGTGATAGACCTAATGTATATATCATATAAACACCAAAACACATGTGTTTCCTTTAAGATAGTAACAAAGGTGGTAAGAATGACTATGACTAAAATTTGAAGGCCTGTTATATATAATTTGAGGCTCCCAATCACCTGCAAGACAAAATTCAAGTGTCTTAAAGGGGCATACAAGCATTCCATAATGTGTTTCCTGCCTACCCCACCACACTTTGCTCAACACTCCATGAAGTATTGCTGACTAATTTATAGTTCAAAATTTAAAAACAAAATTAACAATGTTTATGGAGCCAGACACTTTGGGAAATAACAGTGCCCAAAACAAACTATGCCTATCCTTTTATGCAGCTCCTTTTCTAGTAGGTGGAGACAGAAAAAAAAAAAGATAAAAATATACCATGAAGAAAAATAAACTAGAATAGAGAGCCTGGGGTGCTGCTTTATATAGGGTGATCTGGAAAGCCTCTCTGAAAAAGGAACATTTAAGTAGAGGCCTGTAGGAAGTGAGGAAGCAAGCCATGTGCATATCTGGAGGAAGAGTGGGAAAGTAAATGCCAAGGTCCTGAGACAGCTAGCTATATGTTGAATAGAGGCACAGTGTGGTTGCAGCAAAGAGACAGGGAAGGAGAGGTTGGAGAGAAAAAGCCAGAGAAGTATGCAGAGCTCAACTCCTACAGAGCCTTGAAGGCCATTGCAAGAGCTTTGATTTTTACTCTAAGTGGGGCGGGAAACCAATGGAAGATTTTAAGCAGAAGAGTAACATAATTTGCCCTATTTCTTAGAACACTTTTGTTGCTCTTAGTTTAACAGATGGCAGGGAGGCAAGGGTGGAGGCAGAGACACCAATTAAGAGTCCGCTACAATAATTCAGGTGAGAAATGATGGTGATTACATCTCAGGGTGGTGGCACCACAGGTAATTAGTGAGGAGAAGGGGATTATATCTATATGTATGTGCATATGTAAAATATTGCATTATAATTATGGCATATAATGTGTATAATATGTAAATACATAAACCTTCTTAATTTCAAATATATATGAAAGTAGGAAGGGGAAACAACACAAGTAGAAAGCAGAAACACGTGTCCCTATCACTTAGCCTCAACAATTTTCAACTGGTGACCCATCTCATTTCTTCTGTACCTCTACCTGCCCTTTGGATCATTGTGATGCAAATCCCAGCTGTAATATTATTTCATCTTTAAATATTTCAACATGTCTCCAAAATATAAGGTCTTCCTTTAAAAACATTATCACAATATCCTCCTTCCATCTAGAATATTAATAGTAATTCCTTAATATCATCAACTCTCCATTGTGTTCAAAATTTCCCAATTCTTTTAAGTTAGGAGTTTTATGTTTTCCTTTTTATATGTTGGAACAAGGATCCAAATAATGTTCATGCGTTGAAGTTGGTTGGTCTCTCAATTTTCTTTATCTTGTGAAACTTCCTCTTCATCTCTTTTTTGTCTCCTTGTAATACCTTTGTTGAAAAAAATCGGGTTATCTGCCCTGTAGATTTTTCCAATACCTGGATTTTGCTGGCTGACGGCATCCCTGTGGTACACACCCTATTCCTTTGTCTGCTGTGTTCCCTGGTAGTTAGATCTAAAGGCTTGATCAGATTGAGATTCAGATTAGATCCCTGCAAGACTGTCTCATATATTGTCTTTTGTATTTCCACTGGGGGTACGTAATGCATGGTTGTTTCTGTTTTTCTGATCACTGCCTAGTTCCATTATTTTATTAGGAGTTGTGAAGGGTAAATTTTATCATTTTTTCTCTGTTAGCTGGAATACTTCTATGAAATAGTTACTCCCCCTCATCAGATATTTGGTTACCCTGAAATACAGTTCATACAGCAAAAGCAGGAAAGGCTCATTTCTTTCCTTTTATTTATTTTTCAAAAATGAAGAACTGGTTCCCTAGCCTTCTCCAGGAGTGACTAATGAAGTTTCTCTCTCTCTTTGCCCTCTTTATCATATTGTTATGAACTCATGTCTGTAAACCTATATTTGTTTCAATCCAGTGCAGTTATTATTCTTACTCAAATGGACCCATCTTTGGCCAGAGCCAGCCTCTTCCACTGGTGTCTGAGTCTTTTTGACACATTGTAGTAGTCATTGACTCTTACCTTGCTTTCTGTTATCACCTGTCAGGCTCATTTTGTACATTTTCTGCTCCAGTCTTTAATCAGACATTTTTCAAAGGTTCCTAGTTCTTTTTAGAGGGAAATTATGTTTCAGGACTACACTCTTGGGATAGATGCTTACTGCTGCTGGGTTGGTCTTTATGTCTAGCTCTCCCTGTTCAGTGGGCAGATTTAGAAACACATTTTTTAAAAGATAAAACACATCATGGATTCATTATGATACTTCCAACTCAAATTCAGGAATATGGGATTTTTACTTAATTCCATCCATCTTTCACATTGGTATTTCTTACATCTCTCTTTTCTCCCATTCCAAAAATCCTGGTTCTCAGTTATACCAATATAATTACTTATTTGCCTTTTGCCATAATACACAGTCACAGAATAACAATACCAAAACTACCACAGAACCAGTTTAAGATTGTAATGATTCTTGGTTGCTTGGTTGTTTTATTTTGTTTTGTATTTTGGTCTGGATATATTTCACTTTAAGACAGTTACTTTGTGTCTTAAAGTCACTTGAGATAGTTTCTCTCTTTGTGGTTGTATCATCAATTTGAAACCTAGTTGGGTTCATTTACTTCCTTTTGCTCTCACTTTTTAGGGGTTGCTTTTAAAGGGATGTTTGTAATTATAGATTTACATAGTTCCACATTCAAATCTATCAAACAAGTTGTATGCAAAGAACTCCAGCTTCTATCCCTGCTCCCTAGACCATGTCCCCTGCTGCATAGGTAGTTTTGAGTTTATCTTTTCACTTTGCAAATATGAGTGTGTATGTGTATTCATTATATATAGATGTTTTTCCCCCCATGTCCCTCTACTCTGTCCTAGATAAGTAAGAGTTCTGCACACATTTGGGATTCTGGATAAAATCTGAAGGTAGTACAGACAGTATTTTCTGAAAGATGGAATGTGAAATATGAGAATAGGGTCAAGGCCGATACCCTGGAGGTATTGCCTAATCCATGGATAGAATGGAATAACCCAGACCCCTCCTACCATCTGTCCAGGTGGGTCTGGTTAACCTCACTCATCCTTGCAGACTCTGTTCAGCTTTCCTTGCCCCCAGGTACACTTCTCTGTGTTCTGCTGATATCCTGTGTGTAACACTGTCCTTCCCATGTGGTATATTCTCTTTTTGTTTATGTTTACCTGATCAGTAGACTGGGAGCAGCTTGAGGGCAGGGATCATACTTTCTTCTGTTTTCCTACCACCCAGTACAAAGCCTTTTACTAAGTAGAAACTCAATAAATATATGAGTAGATGAGTAGGCCAGGCACAACACTTTTACAGGTATTTCTCTCTGATTTTCAGAATAACTCCACAAGGTAGGTGTTATCCCATTTTACAGATGAAGGAACTGGGGCACAGAAAGGTTCGAGTGCTTATCTAAAGGAATAGGTAGTAAATTGCTGAACTGGAGTTTGGACCCAGGTCTGTCTGATGCCAAAGGCACAGTGCCTCACCTGTTGTTTCAGTCTGGATCTAGAAGTATTCACTCAAGAAATGGTTGTGAGAGATGCCAGCACTTTGCCTTTATTAACTGTGGGACCTCAGCAAGTAACACAGCCTCTCTATCTGTTTCCACATCTACAAAACACAAGATGATAATATTATATACCTTCTAGGGTTATAAAGCATTTAGAATAATCCCTGGCACACAGTAGGCACTCAAATGTTGGCTGATGTTGTTCCTGTTTATTTTTACTGGGAGAATGCTAGAATACTCTTACTACCACTGTGTCCATGGTTCCCTGCTCTGCGCTGTGTATGCGGTCTCGTCTGACCCGCTGGGCTGGACTTCTAGGAGTTCACAGTCTGTTAAAAAGGCAAGATGCAGATGTTTAAAGGTTACAAAAAAGGGCACCAAGGGAGTGGTCCGTCAGTCGGAGATCAGTGCCAAGTGCAGGAGAAGAGGACAGAAGGAGCTCGCAGCGGCCGACCTGTTATGTAACAGCCCACACCAGGGCCTCGCAGACAGAAATAGAAACAGGAGCCGGGATGGAGATCCGAATGTCGTTGTTTGACCGGTGCCGCCTGGGGTTGTGGTTAAACTTCAACTCCATGTCCAATTTGGTAGGGCCCTACCTGTCCCTCGCCCTGTGGCAAAGTACATACATTACAATAGCACACTCACATTCTGTAGCGTCTGTGAATTTCTGAGTCACCAGTGCTACAGCACTTTAGGGAGCACCTAGTTCCACCTCCTCATTTTGCAGAGGAAGAGACTTTGCCCAGAGAGAGTATGCTGTCTCCTTCAGGGCACACTGGTATTTGGAACTTGAACTCCTTGGGTTCTCTTCCAGAGCCAGATAATACAGATTCCCAAATGCCAGTGATAGAGTGGCCCCCAGGATGCAGGGCGTGAGGAGGAGAGTGCTGGCTTCACCCCTGGGTGCAGGGCATGGGGGTGCAGTGCTGGCTTCACCCCTGTGCTGCTCCCATGGTCCTTGGCCAGTCCAGGCTCCCAGCCCTGGGAAGGGTCCAGTGACAGTGGCTGCTATAGGAACAGCCGGGAGGCCCCCAGACATAGCCATCTCTGCTGCCTGATTTACGTTGGGCAAGGTCTTCTCGGGGGCCCTTTCAGATGTACCTCACCCAAGCACTGTTGGTGATTGCACTGAGACCTCTATTCTTCCGTCAAACATGGTAAATGAAGAATGTGGCTGGAAAGGACATGGGATTGAGAGCCAGGTGGACCTGATGCATGTTCTTACGCTGCTGTTGGTTAGATGTGTGACTTTTATCCAGTTATTTAACTTTATTTTTTAAAGATTTTTTTAAATATTTGAGAGAGAGAAAGTGAATGCGGCGGGGGGGAGAGAGAGAGCGCATGAGCATGAGTGGGGGGAGGGGCAGAGGGAGAAGCAGACTCCCCGCTGAGCAGGGAGCCCAATGTGGGGCTTGATCCCAGGACCCCGAGATCATGACCTGAGCCGAAGACAGACGCTTAACTGACTGAGCCACCCAGGCACCTCCCCTCCCATTATTTAACCTGAATGAGCCTCAGTTACCTCCTCTGTGAAATGGGTTTTATAATAATATCCCCTTCAGCAGGTTGTGTAAGGTTTCACATATAGTAGCATATGTGAAGTACCTGGCAGATAAAAAATGCTCGGTAAATGATAGCTCCATCATCTCTCCCCCTCTCCTTCTCCCTTTCTCCCTCCCTTCCTTCATCCTTCCCTCACCCTTTCTGTCCTTCTTCCCCCACTCTCTCCCCCTCCCTGCCTGTCTCCCTTCCTCCCTCCCTCTCCCCCCACCCCACCTTCATTTAAAGCTGCTTATCTTCAGTGAGGAAGTTTGGCATGGGGCTGAGGCTGTGTTCTTAGACTTGCTTGTTTATCAGAATCTCCTGGGGGGGGGGGTTGAAAGATGCAGACTTTGGGCCGCACCCTCAGAGATTCCGATTCAGAAAAAATATGGAGATCCGTATTTTCAACAGGCACCCCAGGCTGTTTTAGTGCAGTAGGCTGCACCTACGATTTCTCGAGTCAGACCTGACGTTTAATCCTGGGAGCCCTTTGTACACTGCTTTACTAGGCTTACAGTTATGCTATACACAGACGGGCTTTTTTGAGGGGTCAGGTGGGGACCGACATTAGATAACAAAAAGCTGTATCACCCTTTTCCAACATGTATAACGGTTCTGTGTAAGCTGGCTGTAATCCCCTTGCCTCCTTTTAGAGAAGGGCACCAAACCTTTAAAATGCATCCACTGACCCACACTTAGACTATTCTTTGGGTTTTGTAGAGGACACATTATTCATGTTGGGAGGCCACCTGCTTTCAGCCTCTCATGTTGTCCCTCCTTTACCAAGACTCTTTTTTGTGGTTGTCGGTGCGTATCTTTGAAATCTCAGAGCCTGTGAGCTCTGATCATGTTATCTGGGATCTAAAAGGCACTGAGGGAGACCAGGCACCGCTAATGATTTGTCATCTCTCTCAGCCATAGCCTTCTCAAAGAAGGCTGTGACCCTGGGTTTATTAGTGCTAATGTGCTTTTATACCTCAAAAGGCCTTGACAATGGGCAGGTCTGCATTCTGTAGAATGGTTCTCTGGGGAAGATGGAGAGCGTGTCTGCAGATTGGCTCTTTGAGCTCTTGCTCTTTCCCCCGTCTTGGGTGCTCTGGCTGCCATTCCTGGAATACTTGTACGTGTGGCTGGTAAACACGAGAATCAGAGTCTGAGCAGCTGCTGACCCTGAAGACGGTGTGTGCCTGTAGGGTGAGTGCCATTAGGCAGCAAGAAGAGGCTAATTTAGGAAAGTGCATCTTTTTTTAATTGAAATATATTTGACATATAACATTATGTAAATTTAAGGTATACAACGCATTGATTTGATACATTTATATATTGTAGCATGATTGCCATTATCGTGATGCACTTCCATCATGTCACATAATTATCGTTTCTTTTTTTGTGGTTAAAATAATTAAGTTCTAGGGGCACCTGGGTGGCTCAGGTGGTTAAGCGTCTGCCTTCGGCTCAAGTCATGATCCCAGGGTCCTGGGGTCGAGCCCCACATCAGGCTCCTGGCTCAGCGGGGAGCCTCCTTCTCCCTCTCCCTCTGCCTCTCTCCCTGTTCATGCTCTCTCTCTCTCTCTCTCTCTGTATCTCTGTGTCTCAAATGAATAATAAAAAAAAAACTTTAAAATAATTAAGTTCTAGTCTCTTAGCAAGTTGGATGATTATAATAAAATATTGTTGTCTGTATTTACTATACCATGCATTAGATCTCTAGGACTTATTTTACTACTTGTTGCAAGTTTGTACCCTGTAAACAACATCTCTTCTATCTCCCCACCTTCCAGCCCCTGGTAATACCATTTTATTTTCTGTTTTTTTTATGAGTATGGCTTTTTTCTTATTTATTTATTTTTAAAGGTTTATTTATTTGAGAGAGAGAGAGAGCAGGGGGGAGGGGCAAAGGGAGAGGGAGAGAGAGTCTTAAGCAGACTCTGCCTCTGACTCGGGGCTCAATCTCATGATCCTGGGATCACGACCTGAGCCAAAACCAAGAGTCAGATGCTTAACTAACTGCACCACCCAGGCACCCCTGGCTTTTTTAGATTCCACATATGAGAAAAGAACATCTTAAGTCACTTCCGACATCCCTTTATATAACCACCAAGGCCTTATGAGGGACCATAAGCACAACTAGGCTTTGGCCTCCCTCGCCTGTCAAAGTCTCAGAAGGCAGTTTTCCTTTATTTGTGCCTTCCCAGTGCCTGATCTTTCTCAGTTTTTCCCTTCTGAATGTCTGGTCTTAAAACATATCC
Source organism: Zalophus californianus (assembly GCF_009762305.2). Lineage (NCBI taxonomy): Eukaryota > Metazoa > Chordata > Mammalia > Carnivora > Otariidae > Zalophus > Zalophus californianus. The sequence continues at coordinate 53,603,845 of NC_045598.1, forward strand.
TTAGGTCATACCAGAGCAGACATCAGGCCAGGATCTGGCTTTTCTATTCTCCAGCAGTGCTTTCTGGTTTGACCATTTTCCTTTGTGTCTTAAGCTTTGAACAAATACATAGGAGGCCCCACTTCTCCTATGTGCTGAGGACATGGGCTTTCAAGGAAGGCAGACCTAGGGAAGAGCCTTGGCTGTGTGACCGTATTTGTGTGTTGGGTCCTCAGTTTGCTCATGCATAAAAGGGGCTAGCAAAGCTTATCTGGAAACATAATTGTGAGGATTAAATGAGATAATGGGTATAATGCTTGGAGTACCAGTTCCCAGCAGTCAGAGGTGATTAATAAATGATAGCTGTAGCCATTACGTTGCAGCACTTCAAAGCAGGTGCAGTAAGTTTAAGAGTGAAGTGGGGCTCTTGATTTCTTGACAGATTTAATTCAGCTCAATTCAGTGTCCTGTTTTGCACTGTTTATCCTGGTAGGTGTCCCGCTGGGTGCGTGGTACAGATACAAATTCAGCACCGTCTGTTCTCACTAAGCTCTTCTTGCTGATTCTCAATTAATTTGTCTTGTTGCAGCTTCAACAAAAGCATTCCCCCACCCCTCCCAGTAATTCTAAATGAATGTCCACGCCTTTGAAGGCGTGGTTAGTTTGACCTTCAAGCCTTTGGGGACTTGTGAATCATTCACCTTCCTAGTCTCACCTCCCACTTTCTTAACACACCCTCTACATCCTCCCAATTCCCTGAGGAAACAGTATGTGTTGGTTCCAGCACATACCACAGTTGGTACCTTAGACACATTAGTCACTATCTCAGAGTCCCCTCCTTCTCTTCTATAGAGGAGACTACTCCCCATCTCTCAGGGTTGGTTGAGGATTCATGCCTGTCAGTCTTTGTCCCAAGGGCAGATGGACTGACACAGACCAGACTGCAGGAAATAGAAGAGACATACAAGAATCTGCATCTGCCAAATGCCAAGCAGAGACAGAAGCTACCTGGAACTCAGGAAGGCCCTGGGCGTACAGTGACTTGTCTGTGCTGTTTGTGGTGCCATTTCTGCAGCCTACAGAAGTGACATGGCTCTTTCCGGTCCCCTTTCCCCCTCCAGGCTCCTTATAGTAGTGGATGATAGTAAAGATGGCATGATGATAATGGTGCTTCTTATTGACCCTTCTTATATATATATGTTTGTGTGTGTGTGTGTGTGTGTGTGTGTGTGTGTAGCAGCTAAAATTTTTATCTCAAAATTGAGGTCCAAAGAGGTTGCATAGCACTCTTGAGCATATAGAAGATAAGGTGGTAGAAATGATGGTGATGGCTCTTCCAAAGCTGACTTCAGACTTCTGATGGTTGGATAACTAGCATGCCAGGGAAATAATCAATTATCTATCTGTCTTCTAAGCAACACCCAATGTTTGGTTTAGTTGTCACTGGTGTATTTCAGTTACCTTCCTGTGGGTGAAGAAACAGTTCTCAGAAAATTTAATCCAGCTGCCAGTGCTATGCTCAGAATTCAATTAAGTCCATAATTTCCAATTAATAGGCCTTCATGCCAAGATGGAGGTCATATCATTAATCTTGCATTTATTTTAGGATTTCCACTGTCATGATTTATAGCGAAGCTCAGCCAGTCTTGTCAGGATTATTGGAGCATAATTAAGCCAGGAAGACTGCCAGAACAGTTATTTAATGGTTAACATGGGAGCCAGGGAGGGACCCCCTTCCTTGGCTTGGTAAGCCTGCCTCAGGCAGCATGGGGCCACATGTAAGGATTTCCAACTGAGGACCATTTCCTGGATCTCTGATCTCTGTTTAGTTCAAATTCCTGTATGATAAAATCTCCAGACAAGGAGAAGATTTCACTGTCCTGGTTGGTGATCCATTGTGAGCAGTGTTACAGTTAATTCAGTGCTGCCCCATATACCTCCGCCTTAAGTTACCTTTCGCTAAGTTCTAAGTGTCCTGGACAGTAGGCTTTTGCAGATGGTGGATTTAATCTCTGTGATAATTCTATAAGGAAGGTATCAGAGGCTTTTCCTTTGCCTAAAGTTTATATAGATAGCAAGTAGCCTTTCCACTGAGTTGATGGAAGAACTTGGCGGTTCTAGATGCACACCATTCCTAAGTGCCTGTTTCTTTCTCTTTCTCAAGGTCATTTGCCCAATAGGTTCTCCTGCACTTTCCCCTAGGGGAGTAAGAAGATAGGCATGGCTGGGCAGATACTACCTATGATGACCTTCCAGGTGACAGATGCCTTTCTATCATCATCTCATTTAAACCTCATAACATATATTGAAGGAAGATATTATCTGCCCCCATTTTACAGTTCAGGAAACTGGGGCTTAGAGAGATTCATTAACCTGCCCATTGTTGCACAGGAAATAAGGAAGGTCAGTGTCATGAATCCAGATCTGCTTATTTGCAAAGCTTAGGTCCTTTCCATCGCATCATTTATACCAAATGCCTCTTCCCTTTTCCTGGCACTCCAGGAGTGCTTATTGTTGAGTTGATACTCTTTGCGATAAGTAGCACATAGAGGGACATTTATTTATTTATTTTTTTAAAGCAGGGGATCCACAGAGAGGTTAGGAACCAACCTACTATCCAACAGGTAGGGGTGTGCTTGGAGAGTTGGCCCATGTCTGCTTTGTGCCAAGCCCAGACCCACGTTGTCTCTTAAGTCTGGCCGAGCACAGAAGCCAACCCCTGTCACAGCCTTTGATTGAATTGGCACAGTGTTGGGTTTTCCCACATAAAAGGGTAGTGGTCAGACCTTTATGAGAATGTCTCCACAAGCCAACTCGATGCCAGAAGCTTTGTCCTTGAGACCAAGCAGAGGAGTTGCAGGTTTTCTTTGCACTTAGGTAGCAGATGTTCTTCCCAATGCTTGCTATGGTTTGGTTTGGTTGCCTTTTTTTTTTTTAAGATTTTATTTATTTATTTGACAGAGAGAGAGTGAGAGAGAGCACAAGCAGGGGGAGTGGCAGTGGGAGAGGGAGAAGCAGACTCCTCGCTGAGCAGGGAGCCTGATGTGGGGCTCGATCCCAGGACCCCGGGATCATGACCTGAGCTGAAAGCAGACGCTTTACCGACTGAGCCACCCAGGCGCCCCTCCCCGCCTTTTTTTTTTTTGCTTTGTTTTGTTTTGGTCTTTTGTTTGTCCCAGGTTCACCTTCAGAATGTGTCTGCATTCCCTGTTGAGTTAGCATTTAGATGTGTCCTCACTCAGAGGTCACTTAGCGTCGTTGAGCCTCTTTATGCTTGGCACGACCTAACTACAGAGGTTCCTGCTAACACATTTATTTAAGAATTAAGTGCCAAAGGTACCGCTTTGAAATTTTCCTCAGGTGCCCTCAGATGGAATACTGGCTTTTGAAATATGTCCTAAAGGATGTGCAATCCCTGGGGAATTCCATTTGTCTGAGGCAATATTAATCTGCTCTGGGAACAGCTTCTTGGCAATCTGCTGATAACCATTTTTTATCATTTGTTATGTAAGTGTGAGGACCAGTTTCCACAAGCAGTTGTACAGAGTGCAAGTGAAAGTTCTTGCTCTTTAGCTTGACCTTCAAGCCTTCTGGCATCTGAGGACCCACCACATTCCAGTCTCGCCTCCCTCCCCCGCTCTACACCTTCCACATGCTCCCAGTTTCCCTGCAGGTTCTTCTTGTTCCCAGACTTGCCTCACACACATTATTCACCATCTCACAGTGCCCCTTGCTTCCTCATCTGTTTAGTGGAGACTGGAACACCCGTGTCTCAGTGCTCTTAGCAAGGTCCCCAGGACTGTTATAACTGGTCCCCAGTTTTGATCCGTTTCTTTTTTTTCCCTTAAGATTTATTTATTTGAGAGAGAGAGAGCATGAGTTGGGGGGGGGGTGAGGGAAAGGAAGAGAGAATCCTCAAGCAGACTCCCACTGAGTGTGGAGCCTGATGCAGGGCTAGATTCCAGGACCCTGACCTGAGTCAAAATCCAGAGTCAGCTGCTTAACTGACTGAGCCGCCCAGGTGCCCGATCCTTTTCCTTTTTATCTATGCCCCTTCAGCCCATTTCCACCCAAACTGCAAATCAAATACCACCTCTTCCTTAAAGCCTTCCCCCTTCCTCCTTCCAGTGACCTGTATCCCTCTCTTCACACTCGACATAAACGCTTCTGAACTGTCCACTTTATATGTATGTATGTAAATAGTATTTGGTAAGTGTGAACAAGAGAAAAGTAGTTAACGATCATGGTGAGACTCTGTGAGAGATACTAGAGAAGAACACATTAATGACTTGGAAGACTACTTTTCAGTGTTAAGTGGGAGAAATGGCAGGTCCCAAACTGCATACGGTGTGATCTTACTTCTGTGTACATGTACACAGAACACACAATACGTACGTGTGTATGTACGTAAAAATGCAGAACTAAAAAGACAAGGATACACAGTTCTCCAAACCATTAACAGCGGTTCCTCCTGTTTATTTGTTTATTTTTTAAAGATTTTATTTATTTATTTATTTGAGAGAGAGAGAGAGCGAGAGAGCAAGCGAGCGCGAGCAGGGGAGGAGTGGAGGGAGGAGGGATAAGCAGACTCCAAGCTGAGCATGGAACCCGACATGGGGCTCAATCCCACGACCCTGAGATCATGACCTAAAACCAAGAGTCGAATGCTTAACCAACTGGGCCACCCAGGCATCCCTGTCACTTGTTTGTTTCCTTACTTTCTTCTCTGGTTTAATTCTGTTTTCTTTGGTTTTAGTGGACTTCAGGTGCAGAGAAGTAAATTAATCGCACTGCTTTGTGCTCTTTAAACTGCACAGACCCCTCTCTGGTTTGATTCTAGATTTCTTTTTTTTCCTCCCTTTCTCCCCAATCCCATCCTCATTTCTCAGCCATTTGTTCTCTTTCTAATGCTCTGGATCTTTATGTACCCAAATTTTCCATATTGAATATGACTGAATATGGACTTTCCATATTGAGTATGACCTCTGTGTTACATACATCTTATATTTTATGTAATTCTATGCATTTTATATGTTATACAACAAGGATATAATATAACAAAAAGTTATATATATAACATGTATGATATATATACGTAAATCTGAATGAAAACCTTAGAAACTGGAATTACATCTCTGTCTCATACTCTTCCCCCTTCCCTCCCTTCCTTTCAGCCCCACCATCACATATATACACGCAAATGAAAATTACTTGTGCAGTTGTCCTTCCAGCTCTAAAATCCCAGGATTCTTTATTGCACATATTAGTTGATCCCTCCCTTGAGCTCTGTGATTCATGGTTATGCGTAGAGTTCTCATTCTCACTTGTCCTGAGTGATTGAGCATGGTCCCTGCTTCTTAGCACAGCACTGCACTATAAGCAGAGAATGGCCGTGGCAAGGGAGACAGTCCCATGGGACCAAGGGTTGTATTTTATAGTGATTCCTATGTTTGTCTTATCTTTTCCCAAATAGTCTGGGCTCTATACAAGTGTATGACAATAAGGATATAAGCTTTGGAGTTAAAGGTGCATGCATGTACGTGTGTACGTGCGCACGCATGCGTACACATCCACACACATATACATCAAGATTTATCCAGTGTTTGCATTTTAAATATGTGAAGTTTATGGTGTTTCAATTTTATAAATGTCAATAAAGCGGGTTTTTTTGTTTTTTTAAAGTTACTTATAACCGTGTTTGGAGAAAATCATTTTATCTTTCTCGCGCATCTATCTGAGGCATGGGAGTATGTTAATAATACCCCCTTGAGTGTTGAAATGTTATGAGTCTGAGTTGCTTCCTCTCATGGCCCAAGCAGGACTTCCACCTCTGTGACTGTGTGTACCTATCTGTGCCTGATGAAATGAAAAAAGCATGGGTCCTCTCATCAGGTAGACATTTGTATGTCCTAGCTAAGTAACTCTGTGTGGATGAGTCTACCTCTTTGAGACACAATTTCCTTATCTGAAAAATAAGAGCAAAAATATCATTCCATACAGTGTGGGATAGTGTATGTTTGGAGTGTAGAGCTTAGCATGTAGGAAGGCTCCCTTGGCTCTGTGTGGCATCCATGTGTGTTTGTGTGGTATGTAGTATATACACATCGACCCTGATTTTATAAACAACACACAATATCCATCCACGATAGTTGCTGCTCCTGAGAGCAATGATTGGATCTTTCTCTAAAAAGTCTGCTTGCGGTAGCAGCTCCAGAATCTCTGTCTAGGAAGAGCTAAGAGGATACAGTCTCATGGGAAGGAAAGGGGTTGAGAAGCTCCTCTTAGGGCTGCATTTGAACAACAAACATCGTGCTTTTATAAGATTCTGCTTGTATCTGGGGTTTATTTGGGAGGACAGTTAGAGTTCTCTCGGCCACCTTTTGAGGCTTCTATTGTCTTCCCTCTCCAATGAAAAGAACTGAAATGTTGTAAAGAAGACTTTTGCTTGATTTTTTCTTTGCATTATTTTTAAGCAGGTCTTTTGCTATTTCTGTCCTCCATCACAGACAGGGTCAGATAACAGTGAGGATGTTTTCTCTGTTTCAGGCAAGAAGACTAGTCATTAAGAGAAATGTCATAGTCCGTTTAATGCAATTTAAGCCCTGACCTTTTGGTTAGAGAAGGGAGAAAAAAAATTGATAACCCCTTGCTTCCTGGAGTTGAGAGGCCATGTGGTGGGCAGAACCCTTTCTATTTCTTCAGAGTTCTCTTGGGTGTTCTGATCTGCTTGCTAAATAGATTCGATCATTGCTATTTCATAATGGTGAAGCTCTTTATTTGGCCCAAGTGTTGGGAGAGTAAAGATCTTTCACATAAAAAAAAAAAGATCTTTCACATAGATCTGTTTTTCTGGTACACTGTAATTACTTGAAATATTTGTTGAAACAAAGTAAGCCATATCCATGTATCCATTGTTTTATATGAGAGTTTACAGAATAGAAATGGGACTGACAACTGTAGCCTGATTCCAATGACCCATGAAGGAACAAAATGTGTTACATCCATTCAGCTGGAATTTCCCTAGCACCGACCCCACGCCTTGCTTTAATTCTGCACAGAGTCAGTTTTGATCTCACTGCAGTCTTCTCTTGGATTGCATTTCTCATTCTTTCTCCTCTCATCATCCTTTTCTATATATCTTGGATTTTTTTCAGGAAAGAGTAACTAGTGATGGTTACTTCTTTAACTCCTCTTATCTAACTGAATATAAAAATTTCTCCTTGGCCTTTTTGTCAAGTATTAGTCTTCCATACAATAACGCTCTTGTTGAGTTTCATGAAATCCCCATCTCTCAAACAAGCATGCTCAATGGGTGCAATTAGAAAATCAGAGAGGTGTGGGGAGATGGGAAAAGCATCTGGTTATATTTGCTGCCTACATTTAGGCAAAGACCAAGTCTCTGCCAAGGTGATCTGCTTGGTCTTCCCTGCCATCCCTTCCCTCTTCTCCCTAATTCCTGTATCCTATAGCAGCCCAGTTTCACATACATTTATTGAGTGCTTACTGTATAAAGGTATTTTGGTAAGATTTTAGGGCCTACGGAGAAGTGAAATGTTATCCCTGTTTTTGAAGACCCAGAATCACTGGGATTGAATGTGGTGGGTCAGACCCACTCATAAATAATTCTGATATAAGTCAGACTGCTCCAAATCCTAGGATGGGGGTGCAAAGTGAGATAGGAGAATGGGACCATGAGAGACAAAGTTCTTATAAAAGAAGGCAGGATAAGAGGTGGGTGAGGGCAGAGCCTTTGGATCCAGCGAAACTGGGATCCCATCTCATTCTGCTACGACTGTTATTAAACTTCACCAAAGCTTCCATTTCCTTAGTGGGACTCCCACCTGCTACTGTGCTTAATGTGAGGGTCTAACTCAGTAGCTTATGGAAACTGCTCAGTAGAGTGCCTAGAGTATGTGTTTAATAGATAGCCTTAAAAAATTCCATTATAGGTAACATACAGTGTTATATTAGTTTCAGGTGTACATTATAGTGATTTAGTAATTCTATACATTACTCAGTGCTCATCACGGTAAGTGTACTCTTAATCCCCTTCACCCAATTCACCCATCCCCCAACCCACCTCCCCTCTGGTAACCATCAGCTTGCTCTCTATAGTTAAGAGTCTGTTTTTTGGTTTGTCTCTTTTGTTCTTTGTTCATTTGTTTTATTTCTCAAATATGAGTGACATCATATGGTATTTGTCTTTCTCTGGCATGTTTCATTTAACATTATACTCTCTAGATCCATGCATGTCATTGCAAGTGACAAGATTTCATTCTTTTTTATGGCTGAGTAAGATTCCATTGTGTGTATACACCACATCTTCTTTATCTATTCATCTGTCGATGGACACTTGGGCTGCTTCTATAATTTGGCTGTTATAAATAATGCTGCAATAAACATAGGGGTACATATATATTTTTGAATTAATGTTTTCATATCCTTTGGGCAAACATTAGTAAATTACTGGATCATATGGTATTTCTGTTTTTAATTTTTTTGAGGAACCTCCATACTGTTTTCCATAGTGGCTGCACCAGTTTACATTCCCACCAACAGTGCACGAGGGTTCCTTTTTCCAATAGATGGCCTTTTAAAAATGATGATAGTGGGGTGCCTGGGTGGCTCAGTTAAAGCATCTGCCTTTGGCTCAGATCATGATCCCATGGTTCTGGGCTAGAGCCCCATGTTGGGCTCTCTGCTCAGTGGAGATCCTGCATCTCCCGCCATCTGCCCTTCCCCTCTGGCTTGTACTCTCTCTCTCTCTTGCTCTCTCTTTCTCTCAAATAAATAAATAAAATCTTAAAACAAAATAATAATAAAAATGATGATAGTGTCAAAGAGTTTTAGAACGGGGGGGGAACTTAGGGAATCATCTAATTCGTTCCCCAGGTTTTATATCCTCTGAGACCGTAAGTCTGTGATTCTCCCATGGCCACATGGCTCAAGAGGTTGAGGGGGCTGCTTGTTGCATTAAAATCCTGAAGAGTGGGTACAGAAATACTGAACATGGTGACTTTATGGTATCTGGAGGGATAATAAAATACTTAATAACTGGTATGATAATATAAATTAATATATAAGCATACATGTCAAATGTAAAGTATAGCCCCCTTTTATTCTCTAAACAAACAAATACACACATGCACATATAACTGCTTAGCAGGTGATAATATTCATAGCATAAATTATCATTCTAATGTTTATTTACTTTTCTGTTGTTGATTTTAGACATTCTCTAGAGTGTTCTTGTCACTAGCTAAATTGTCACCATTTCTGAGCCATCATTTGACATGGGGAATGGCACCAGATCCTTCCAGCAACTTCCCAGTTAAGTTGATTGTAATGCGCTCTAGCACCTTATTTCAGCCGAAGAAGGGCTGAACGTGATATTGATTTGTCATTGCTGTGTTGCCGGCAGATACCAGTGCTTCCTACATGGTTTGGGTCCTCAAGGCCTGAATCATTGGCATCACCTGCTCTGTGGCCTGTGCCTTCCAGTGCTGAACTCCTCTGGAACTGCTGGTGGGAGCTGCACACACCCAGGCCTCTACCCACGAGGTCTGTTGAGCGGCTAGCAGATCTGTCCGTGTCTAGGAAGGCTGCGGTGCGATGGCTTGTAGTTTTACAAGTGACTGGTAGTTTTAATAGCTCATACTATGTGCCAAGCAGTACAAAGGATTTCAATATTTCAAAAACCAGGACTACTGAATCTGTGTGAACCTGGTTATTAGTCATGCAAGTAACACATAATGGTTTCCCATACTTGGCACCAGATCACTTCAAGATGAGAAGAGGAAATCCCAGAACTAGGAAGAAGTTCACCTCTGTTCAACATTCAGGATTCTGAACTACTGAAGGGGAAGAGTTTATAGGGGCTGCAGCTGAAGCTCCGAAAAGAGGTTCTGTCCTTGTCCCATCTTCAACAACCCTGAAACAGAGCAGCATGGCCTGTTTTTGCTGAGGATGCATAACTTTGCTGGAGACAGCCTTTTTCCTAGCTTCATTCTTTCCATTCCCCAGAGCCACCTGGTAGCTGTCATTTATTAAGTCATGCAACACACCAGGTGTTATGCTAAGACAGAGTATTCTTGCATGATCCTCACCATTATCCCATGTGATATTCTATTAATGCTTCCATTTTACAGATAAGGAAGTCAAGACTTGGATTAGTTACTTAACTTCTGGCTGCTCATCCAGCTGTAGCAGAAGCTGGATCCAAACCAGTTCTAGCTGCTTAAGGCCTATATATGACTGTGGTGGCTATGTCCCATTCCTAGCCTCTTGTTGGCATAGGGAATGTTGTATTTGTTTGTTTGTTTTGTTTTTAATGTTATTTATTTATTTCTTCTGTGAAATTGTTATTTCTACTTGGATTCTTGGGTATATTGTGGCAGGCAATCCAATGACTCATTTACACAAGAGCTGAATTTCTAAGAAAATAAAAATTCCTGATTGTTTTAGAAGATCTCACTACTTAAGAATCACATTAGGGGTGCCTTGCTGGCTCATTTGATAGAACGCATATGGCTTTTGATCTCAAGGTCATGAGTTCGAGCCCCGTCGTGGGTGTACAGATTACTTAAATAAATAAATTTTTAAAAATCACATTAGGTGCCTGGGTGACTCAGTTGGTTAAGCATCTGCCTTCGGCTCAGGTCATGATCTCAGGGTCCTGGGATCGAGCCCTGCATCAGGCTCTCTGCTCAGCGAGGAGCCTGCTTCCTCCTCTCCCTTTGACCCCCCGCCCCCCATGTGTACGCTGGCACTCTCTCTCTTTCAAATAAATAAAATCTTAAAAAAAAAATCACATTGACAGGAATGGTCTCACTTGGTCCTTTTGACACCAAGAGGCATGTAGGAAAGTTTTTGTTCTCAATTTGTTCCCATTTACAGAGAGAGAAGAGGTCTGAGAAGAGTACAATATCATGCTTAAGGCCACAGAGTTTTTAGGTAGAAAAATGAAGTCTCCAGTCAAGACCTCTCTCCCCAGTGTCCTGCTTTTTTCTAAGCTGCCCTGAACTAGGGTGTATGAGGAATGAGGTGTAAGCAGCTTTTGATTCTGGAAGCCAAGGCAGTGGGCTTTTTCATGGTAGATCTAGTTATTATCCCCATGTGATCCATTTCTCTAATTGTGGGAAGCCAAGAGCTGAAAAGTCTGCTATAAACGAGGAGGAAGCTTTCTGTGGTGATGACACTGATTCTCTGCTTCTTGCTGAGTGTTGTGGAGAAGGAATAGCATTTTCCTAGGATAAGAGCTAATAGTGCATCTCTGCAAGGTCCCAACTTTGTAGAAGCCAGAAAAGGACATTTATAGCATTATGACACTTAAATAACTACAGAAAAATCTGCCCCATTGGTGAAAAGGAGCACGAATATGAACAGATCATCATGCCAGCGTTCAGGTTATCAGTCACTCTTCAAACAGGCTGATTCGGAACACTATGAAATAATACGTCACAGTGACTACTGTGAGACCTGGATGACAGAGATGTTCCAGAAATGGGAAAGGGGATGCTCCTAGAACAGTCTTTGTGGAGGCTTAGAGGACCCACTGAAGAAAGCTCATATCCCAAGAACTTCAATTTTGCCAAGAGTCCTTTGCCATCCTTTTCTTGTCCTAATGTACTGGATTAGCTTGAGTATTCACAGCAGAGCTGAGACAGTCACTACCATGATGAAGCAGGGTCTCAGGTCTTAGAAAAAGAGTCAGGTACTGAAGGACGGTCCCGGCAAGTTCCCATCCCACTTGGAGTTAAGACTCCACATAGGGCTTGTGGACAGCATTTGCCTCCATCTCACAGGCTGAGCCAAGAAACTGTTCTGAGGCAGTGAACTCCAATGAATTGTGCACAGAGGAAGGAGATCTCTCCAGCCTCTGAGAACCGACATATTGAACCTTACCAGCATAGCATTTGGCTGTTGTCTTTATTTTATATAACTTGTTTTTTGTTGTAAAACTTATTAATGTAAATTATAGAAAATTTAGAAATTATAGTTCAACAACAAAAAAATCACTTACCATTCCCTCACTTAGATATAATTGCTGTAGCTATTTTTGAAAATGTAGCAGTAAGAGCTTAGACTGTGGAGCAGCCTGCCTGGGTACAAATTCTGCCTCCCTAACTTTGGGACCTGGGGTGGGCACTGATGTGTCTTTGCTTCAATTTCCTTAGGTGGAAAACGGGGACAGCAATGGTGTCTCCTTCACAGGGTGGTTGTGAAGATTAAATACTACATATAAAGAATTTAGAATAGTGCCTGGTACCTAGTTGGCATTTAGTAAGTTTGACTTGTTATTTTAATTTTATTTTTATTTTATTAAACCATCTGAGTTTTTTCTCTAAACTCAAATAATTTTCTCTTGCAAAAATGGGATTGTAGTATGTGTGTGTTTTATATCCTGCTTATTTTCCACTTAGTTCTTTGTCATGAACATCTGTACTCTTCTACAAACTGTTTTTTTATTCTTTTTTTTTTAAAGATTTTATTTATTTATTTGAGAGAGAGAAAGACAGGGCATGAGCAGAGTGAAGGGCAGAGGGAGAAGCAGACTCCTCGCTGAGCAGGGAGCCCGATGTGGGACTCGATCCCAGGACTCCGGGGTCATGATCTGAGCTGAAGGCAGATGCTTAACTGACTGAGCCACCCAGGTGCCCCACAAACTGGTTTTAAATAGCTAATTATGTAGCATTGTTAGAGGTACTCAACCACTTCTCTTACTGTGGAGAAATACATTTATAGTCTCTTGCCATTATAAACAATACCTCAGTGAACATGTGGTTTGCTGAATCTTTACATACTGTTCTTTTCTTTTGATGACAGTACTTTATGGGGGAGCATCCTTTTTTAGGGGTCACCAAGTGAAATTATCTGCAGCCTAGGGTGTCATGGACACATATATTGTATGAGCAGTAGGGGCATACATGGAGAATGACTGCAGTGCATCATGGTCAGGCCTTTGTCCACATTTTCCTTCCTCTCTCATAGTACTTCTCATAACATTTTGCTTATGGCTGACAAATCAGTAAGATGTTAATGAAAAGTAGCCACACCTACTTTTCCTATTACATTAAGGCAGATAAGACCAGCCTTAACATTTGTGCTAATCTTCTTAAAAACATATTCTATTCCAAATAACTATCAAATCACGTCAAATCTTTTTTGGAATGAAGCATGATATAAATACAGAGCAAATAGCTAACTCGCAGTCCAGTGGGAAGCAGAGATTCTCTCCCCGGAGATACAAACTTTGTGTCGCTCTGTAAGTGAGAACTAGTCAGGTTCTATATGTGATGAGTTCCCATGACTTGGGAGGGATGGGAGGCTGTCTTGTCTCCTAAATTAGGAATCCCAGGGAAAAGTTGGATATTACATCCTTAGAAATGACATGGGGCAGGGTGCAGTTCTCTAGTGCTTGTCTTTGGTGGGCTTAGATTTTAAAATGACAAGACAGGGGCACCTGGGTGGCTCAGTTGGTTAAGCATCTGCCTTTGGCTCAGGCCATGATCCTGGGGTCCTGGGATCAAGCCCTGCAATGGGCTCCCTGCTCAGTGGGGAGTCTGCTTCTCTCCACAACTTGTGCTCTCTCTCCCTCAAGTAAATAAATAAAATCTTAAAAAAAAAATGACAAGACATCATAGAACAAGAATCTACCTCCTTGGAGCCTTCAAGGCACAGAGGTGGATCTTTCTGTTTGGATGGCACTCTCATGTTCCATCAAATCTGACCTCCCCATTGCCACCTTCTAAGACCCACAAATCCCTGAAAACCCTTTAGTAAACTCAGGGTGTGTTCCCACTAGTTGCCATGTAGTCAAAGCATTTAGAAATATGTCTGAGGTGGCAAGATTTGGATTCTTAAGAATGCTGGTCTTTTCAACCAGCTAGTACAGAGATTAGAAAGCTTCTTCTGTAAAGGGCCAGATACTAAATACTTTAGACTTTGTGGGTCATCAGGTCTTTGTCACAACTACTCAACTCTGCTGTCATAGCATGAAAACACCCATAGGCAATGTGTAAAGGAATGAGTGTAGTTGTATTCTAATAAAACTTTACTTATAGACGTTGAAATTTGACCTTCGAATCATATTCACCTTATTAAACATTTTCTTCTTTTGACTTTTTTCAATCATTTAAAAATGTAGAAGCCACCCTCATTTCACAAACTGTACAAAAATAGACATCAGACTGGATTTGGCCCATGAGCTGTCGTTTGTCAGCCCTTGACCTACAACAGCCATTATTTTTCTCCTACATATTACTTTCTGACTACACCATTTCCCCCTGTGCTGTGTCATGGTTTTGAAGCCTCTCTGCCCCTTCTCTCAGCTGAGACTCGCGTATCCTTTGGCGAATCTATGCTTCCTGCCCTCATGTAGCTCATCAGGGAAAACCAGAATACATTCTACCTAAAAGAACCGTTAGGGCAAATTCAGATAACGTCCCTCCTCTCCTTTTTGTGCCTGGCTAGTTTGACATATAATAGGGGCATATGAAGGGGACAAACAGACTCTGACAAAAGGTTCTGGTTTCTGCAGGGCTCCAAGTTTCTAATAAACAGTAAATGCAACCTTAGAGATGGCGAGAGTCTGATTTTTAGATAATCATGGATATTTATATCCTTTTAATAGGCTGGTACCATGGAGTTCTGTTCCAGCACAAAATTGAGAGTCACAGAGAGGCCTGAATAATCAGTTTGATGTTATCTCTTAGAAAAGTGGTATATAACAAGGGTATTCAGGCTGAAGTGGAAACTTGGGATAGAAATGGGAGAAGTATAACCATTTTATACCACCCTGTCCTCGATATATTGAAAATGAAAACACGATACAGATTTTTATATGAGGATGTGTTTAAAGGGAAATAATATGCCCTATGTCCTAGGGAAACAGAGCCCGAGAGGACGTTCTCAGATCTGTGGTTCTAGCCCTAATCTGTGGGGCTGCCCTTCAGACCAACTCCTGGCATTTTATTTAGGGCTGTGAAGCAGTGGGGGTGACCCAGGTTGTCTGCCTATATAATGAGATTGGTTTGGTTGGTCTGACAGATGCAGTGATTTATGGGAATGTTTTTGTGGGGACATCTGCTGCTGAGAGCAGCCAGATGAAAGGTGGGAGATGGAAGACAGCAAGGAATAGGAGAGGGGTGGTTGTGCATCAGGCAGGTAAAGACTGTCCCAAGGACAACTGTTAGAACAGAGCTGATACGGAGCCATAGAATAGTAGGAAATGGTACAAGTAGCCAAGGCTTCGGATTGTACAGATCTGGGCTTGAATCTCCAGCTCTGCCACTAGTTAGCCGAGATTTTAGGAGAGTTCTTCCCTTCCTTGAGCCTCCATTTCTTCGTGTATAAAATGGAGATAATAAACACCCTCCTTTCCAGCTGTGTGAAATTGTACTAACATAAAAGTCCAAATGGGGTTCCTGATACATAGGGGAACTCAGTCAGTGGTAGACATTGTTCATGTTTGTCCATGCGTCCATTCATTTGTTTATTCACCAGCATTGATTGTGCTTTGCAATTTCTAAGAGCTGTCTTTTTAAATAGATGCCTAATGGTGATTTAGGCAATGCATCTTCTGATCAGGATGAAAGTACATAGTAGTCAACATGTATTTGTAGGCATATGTGTGAACATCCAGATGCTACATAGGAATTTAGTGGGAACCTGAAGTGTGATTAAAAGAACAGCTGCCTGGCCAATAAACACAATAAAAGATACACAACTCACTAATCAGGGAAAGCACAAAACAAGACCAAAATGAGATATTGCTTCACACTCACCAGATTGGTAAAAATTTTAAAGTCTGACGATACCAAATGTTGTATTGCACTGCTAGTAGGGGTTTAGACTGATATGACTGCTTTGGGAAATGATTTGTCAGTATCTAGAGACCTGAAAATGTGCATATCCTTCTTACTAACAAATTTTACTCTTAAATATAACCTAGAGAGAATTTCCCACATATAATCAAGGCAATGTGTTCATAACCACATTGTTATAGTAAACGACCTTAGTGTCCATCAGTGGGGTAATGGATCATACTCTAAGTGAGCTAAAGTTACAGGTAGCACTGTAATAGATGAATTTTAAACCATGGTGAATGAAAAAAATAAAATTGCAGACAGAAAACCATTTATATACAGCTTTAAAACATGGAAAACAATATTAATGTATTGCTTATGGATACGTACATATGTAATAAATGTTTAAAAATTATTTAGAATGGTACATATGAAAATCAGAACAGTATTAGGGAAAGGTAGGGGGATGTGATTGGAAGGGTTGCCTAAGGTTCAAATCCCAACCCTGCCATTTACTTACTAGCTGTGTACCCTTAGACAAGTTCCTTAAGCTCTGTGCCTCAGTTTTCAGATCTATGAAAGAAAATAATAATAGTATCTGCTTCACAGGTATGCTTTGAGGATTAAATGAGTAAATATAGGCAAAATGCTTAGAATAATACCCAGCAGATAGTAAGTGCTATATAAGTGTTAGTAATTTTAGTTCCTATTACACAAATCTTTTATCTTTTGTTTTTAAAATCTTAAATATTGCAATTTTTCATTTATAAGTGTTTCAGTATTTATTCCGATAAGGTAAGGACTGTTGTTGAACGTAACTACAATATCGTTATTACTCCTAAAAAAGTAACAATAAATCCTTAATGTCAAATACTCAGTAAGTGCTCAAATTCCAGTTGTCCCATAAATGTGATTAATTTTTTATAGTTTGTTTGGATTAAGTTCCAAACAAGATCCACACATTCTGCTTGGTTGACTTGTCTTTTAAGACATTTTGATCTATAGATTCCTCCTCCAACTTTCCTTTTTCTTACAATTTATTTTTTTAGCTTTATTGAGGTATAATTGATATGCAAAAATTACACACATTTAATTATACATTCTGATGACTTCAAACATATGCATATACTTATGATGCTATTACCACAACCTCTAAAAATCTTCTTGTGCTCCTTTGTAGTTTCTTTTTTTGAGAAGAACACTTAACATGAGATCTATCTTAACATATTTTAAAGTGCATTATAAATATTGTAATTTTTAAAAAAGAAGAGATGTCATCATATAGTTGAAAAGTGAACAAAGATTGAAAATATCAACATAGGAATTTCAGGATGTGGCATAATAATAGTTAGCTACAATCTATTGACCCCTAGATATATTAGGTACTCTACTAATCGTTTTATATGCACTCATTTTATCTTTCCCTATGAAGAAGGCACTATTTTTATCCCAATTTTAGAGTTAGGAAGAGGCTTATGAAGACAGTTACTTCCCAAGGTCACACAGTTAGGAGTAGCAAGGCTGGCCAGAACCCAGGTGAGAATGACTCATGCTCTTGACTGCTAGGCTGAATAGACTACCCAGCCATTGTTCACACTAGCCTCCTCTACACAGGTTCCTACTTTCTTACTGTATCGACTTTTATAAGCAGAGTTGTGCTGTGGTAAGGAACATTCCCACAGTGGGAATGGGGGCATTTCTAATAATAAAGAGTTATTGGTCACTCGTGTTATATATTCATCTGAAGTCAGCTGGGAGCTGTGCTACACAGCTTCTTACTCCAGGGCCCCAGAGTACAGCCATGATCTCAAACCCTGCCAGTTGCTAGCGCAAAGAGAGAGAGAGAGAGACAGAGACACAGAGAGCGAATA
Source organism: Zalophus californianus (assembly GCF_009762305.2). Classification (NCBI taxonomy): domain Eukaryota; kingdom Metazoa; phylum Chordata; class Mammalia; order Carnivora; family Otariidae; genus Zalophus; species Zalophus californianus. Next base: position 53,621,501 of record NC_045598.1, read on the forward strand.
AGAACTAAGGAGAGTTTCATACTCACAGTTAAATGCTCTATCCTGAAAGTGACACACAATACCTCCACACACATATCATCACATATCATAGACTAGAGCAGTGGTTTTCAACTGGGGGTAATTTTGCCCCTCCCCCCCCCCAGGGATACGTACCAATCTCTGGAGACAATTTGGATTGTCACAGCTGGTGGAAGTGGGGTGCTAGTGGCGCTATCTAGTAACTAGGGGCCAGGGATGCTGCTTTAATACCCTACAGTGCAGAGGGCAGCGCCCCCCCCAACCCCGCCACAGCAAAGAAGTAGTTGGCCTTAAATGTCAATAGTGCCAAGATGGAGAAACTTGGCTAGAGCTAACCACAAGGGGCCAGAAAGTACCATTTTGTGAATCTGTGAGGAAGGAAACCAGAATACTTGACAATTAACACTGATGATCACCATGCATCCTAAAAACCATTATAAAGGCCCTGGAGAAACTATTTTCTATGATGGAAGTGAAGAATGACTTGGAGGGATCGCCATGGGATGAGTCTTCTAACACAGTCAGCTCCATCTAAGGGCAGAGAAGGCCCCGGGACCCACTTCTAAGCTGCTCTTCCTCTGATGTGGCACTGTCCGAAAGAAGTATAATGCGGGCCACATGTACAATTTAAATTGTTCTAGTAGTCACATTAAAAAATAAAAAGGGGCAGGTGAAATTAATAGTATCGTCTATTCAATTCAGTATATCCAAAATACTGTCATTTCAACATGTAATCAATGTAAAAAGTATTAACGAGATCTTTTACATTTCTGTGTGTGTGTGTGTGTGTGTGCCATCTTTGGAATTTGTTGTGTATTTCATACTCACAACACATCTCTATTTGGACTAGCCACATTTTAAGGGCTCAGTGGGCGCCTGTGGGTCATGGCTATAGCCCTGCGAGCTTTCTGTGCCTGAGACAGTGAGGCACTTCCCTGGGTCTCTGAGGCCCTGCAGCACTGCCAGAACCCAGAGTCAGTAAGTTTTGAGAGTGGGCATCACTTCCAGGAGTGTCTGGTCTGGTCTGCATGTTTTAGGGATGAGGAGAGACTGTGTCGTCTGTAGATCACCTCCACTTCTGTTTTGCATTGGCAGGTGCCTCATCTCCAGACATGGAGCCCAGCTACGGGGGAGGTCTCTTTGACATGGTGAAAGGGGGTGCAGGGCGGCTCTTCAGTAACCTGAAGGACAACCTGAAAGATACCCTCAAAGACACATCTTCCAGGGTCATACAGTCTGTTACGAGGTATGCTCATTCTTCCCAGCTGAGTTAATGGACCTCCATGCCCCCCAAGGATCTGGTTACCTGCCAGCTGCTTTTCTGGCTCAAGGACTGACAATTGTGTGATATAATTGCCTGGAATCTGATCAACCAAGCAATGTCATTGAAGCCTTCAGAAGCGACCAGCACAGGCTCAGAGGCCTTATAGAGTGTTATGTTAAAATATAGTGGTTGCCATCCCTGCCTTGTGAATCCAGCATCCTGGGTTCTCATGCCTTGTCTGCCCTTGTTAACCATGTGACCTAGGCAACTTAGCCTCTCTGAGCTTGATTTTTATACTCTGATAGGATTCACATCCCTGGTTGGTTTGAGAATTAAATGAGATAGTAATGCACATGCAAGCTGAAAAAGTGATACTCATGGATTATAATTGAAACAATTGTTTTTTGTATCTTAATAATCCTTCAGACCTTGTTTAGTGGAGGAAATTTTCTACCCTTCTAATGTATGAAAATTCTTACAAGCAGGCCATGCCAATTCTTTTTTATTTGTAGGTATTAGAAAATTCTAGGGTCACTTTAAAAGTAGTTAGAGTATACAGTCTTGAATCATAAATTCACATGTCAAGTCCAAAATATTAATCAACATTTTAATCTTTGTCCAAAGATTTATCCCTTAACCTGCAATCCCCAGCTAGGACCTGGCAGGCAGAGAAAGGATGTTCCTTATTTCTCCATCACTTCCTTCCTTACCCCCTAGCTGCTCACACTTAACAGGAGATAATTCACACGTAGGCAAAGAGGCTGGAATAATCCATGTTAATGAATGAGCAGTGTTTCCTGTTCTGAGATTGATTCTGTTCATGAAGTGTCATCTACAAAAGGTATTGGGGTATATCAGAGTGGTAGAGTCATGCTCCTGAGGGTGTGGGTTGCTTTTCTCAATGATTGTTCTTTGTTAGAGAGAAGGCCTTGAGGGAAGTTTAAATGTCTACTGGATGGAAGTGTCCAAGTCATAATGGGCAAGTGATTGAGAGAGGGGAATCCTGGCATATTTGGATCATTTTAATGAGCACCCTTTTCTGTCTTGCTTTTAGCTACACGAAGGGAGATTTAGACTTCACTTATGTTACCTCCAGAATTATTGGTAAGTTTCTCATATTTAATAGCTGCTCAATAGCTCAGCTTGCAGTGTCTGCCCATGGCAATAGCAAGCCTGTTTAACCTATCTCTCTCTCTCTCTGTGATCCCTCCTAGTGATGTCCTTTCCTTTGGACAATGTTGACATAGGATTCAGGAATCAGGTTGATGACATCCGAAGCTTTTTGGATTCCAGACATCTTGACCACTACACGGTGTACAATCTGTCACCCAAGTCTTATCGAACTGCCAAGTTTCACAGCAGGGTAAGGAATTTTAACACTGGTATCACATGATTTGAAGACATAACAGGGTATTTTTCCCTTTAAGAGCTGTCCTCAAAGCCCTGGTCCTCAGACACACAAAGCTAATTAACTATATACTCTGGATGCTTCTAGCCACAGAGTATTTATTAAGCTGTTATGAAAATATCTTGAAGATTTTCCTTGGGTGAGGACATTTGCAGGAAAGTTTATTTGTCAATGAGATACCATATAATTTGTGGTCTCAAATCACTTATGGCTGGTTGCTCAGTTGTTAAGGCACGTTGCTTTGAGGCTCAGCTGGAGATTGAACTGCCATGTAGGGCGGTTGGTGACCCTTATCTGTAGCACTAATTATGCCTTTAACCCTTGCTTGTTGCTACTTGGGCATCATGATGAAACAGCGCCGCTAGACCAGTACAGACACCAGTGTTCTTGGAAATAGCTCTCTGACATTCAGTAAAGGTGCTTCTTTCATGGGTAGAGGACAGCACACAGACAGTCCATACTGTGGGTGTGGTAATACTGTTACTAATATTTGGAGCTTTTACACTGTCTTCTGAGGTAGCTGGAGACCTGGGACACAGAGAAGTAAGGTGACTTGCCCAAGACTGTACCACTAGTAGGTGGTCTCAGGCTTGTGTTCTTAACTATTACTCTGGGCTGACAATATTACTGGGAAAAGCTGGCTTATTCTCCTAAGGATCTTTTTGAACGAGACAGAGAAATATTCATAGTTTCTGGCTGGTGAAGCCACAAGTGATGGCTTAGGTTTGAATCTGATGTGGAGTTTGGTATTTTGGCCACAGAATTCTTGATTGACTCACTAAATGAAGCCTTTTTCTCTCTCAAGAACATCTTCAAATATTTTGATTTAGCCTTAGATATGATTGGTTTTCTAACTACATCTGAGTCTATTAATAAATAGAAAGGATTTTCTATACAATGGACACTTTATAAGTGAGAATTGACTTCAAATAAGCAAAATGATAGCTGGTTGTCCATGCTGTGTATCCAGGATCTCAGCTTTGATGCTGGTACACGTTTTGCTTCAAATTTCCATTGCCATTGATAATCTTTGGATTTTGGCTTCTGGATCTGTGAAAAACACAAAAAGTTTGGTTTCTGTGTTCTCTAAGACCTCTACCTGCCTTAATGTTCAATAAGATAAGGGAGAGTTTTGCTAAGGACTTTCTTTTCTCTGAGTGTTCCTGGAATAGGCCAGAGGAAACCCAGTGGTTCTCAAATTTCGTGAGCAACAAAACCACCTGGAGTGCTAGTCAAACACCCAGGCCCTGAATTTCTGATTCAGCAGGACAGGAGAGTGGGTGCTAACAGCTATCTGGATGCTATTCCTGCGGTTGCCCTGGGGACCACTCTTGAGAAGCATGATAAAACCATTCTGAAGCAGTGGGGTCTAAATTGCCATTCTGTAATGGAGATTTTAAATGCAGCTCTTTTAAATTCCCTATAATTAACTGCCTTTCCAACTCTTTTTCCATCTATTACCTAATTCAGAACAAGTGAATTAACATCAAACAAAAATGTGGGTAGATATTCTGTTTCTAACTTGGATGCCAGTCTTTTGATTTTTTTTCTTGTTTGAAGACTCAGCCATCATTTTCATACTAAAGGACTATGGAACATCCTCCACAGTATTTCATAGAAATTTTATTTGATCTTGAAATATCTGTAATAGTCTGGAAAAATTTCACTCTGAAAGTAAATAAAGATATATCATTATAGAAGTATTCATACAGATGAAGATGTCTCTTTGTGTAATATTTGTAAAAACAAAGATATTTAAAGAAAGGCACCTATTAGTATAACTACATGTTTTGTGACCAGTCTTAACAGTCTTACCACAAGACCAGGACTTACATACTGAACATCTGTCCTGGGCTGCTCTCGTTTGCCCTAGAAGAGCAGGAGGTATGTTTATTTTATTTGCCCCCTAGAACAGTGCCTGGCATGGCTAATACATGTTTCTCAGAAGAATGAATGTGCGAAGAATTGTTAAACACATAGATATAAAATAAATGTTTGGTTCTTTTTCTCAAGACACTTAAGCCTGCCTGGAAAGAGAAGCCAAAACATGCTAGAGACAAATGCAAATAATATTTTCAATCCCTACTGAGGGAGTTTAGGGAAAGGAGACAGCAGTGAGAGCTGGACCTTGAAGCATGAGTAAATCTTGATTACTTATGAATGTAAGTGAAAGGAATGGGGTTATTCGTCTCTGTGCAAATTGTAGAATGTATCTTACAGAACTCCTCATGATCTGGCCTCTTCCTGCCTCTCCAGCTTCATTTTTCACTGTTCTCCACTGCCTAAAAAACCCCATGCTCCAACCAGGAGAGACAGACACTGTCTCTTTGCATGAGCTGCTCCCTCTCCCTAAGAGTCCCTCATGCCACACCTCTGTAACCCTTCTAACAGCCTTAACTTTGCTAAAGGGGGGGATTTCAATATGCTACCCACAAGGCTTTTCCAGTTCTTTTCTCTAAAATACAGGCTTGCACTACATCTTCAGCCCCTCCCAGACAGTTCCAGACGTGGCAGAATTCAGCTGGACCCTCTGACCTAACTAGCTGTCTGTCCTCGGTTGCATTTCAGGAAGACAGTCCCCAAACCTTAGTATTTTCATCTTAAGCTCTGTTTTGGATTTGGCTACATCTCTTGTCAAGCCTCCAGTCCTTTCTTTCCCCAGCACTAATGCTGCAAATTGATTTGCATCTCATTGTTGCATTACTTAGGGAAGTTTTTTTGGTTCTCATCTTCCAGTGCACGAGGGCTAGAACTATTTCTTCCTCCTTCCAGGACCGTAGAGTGCTAGGTCTGCAATTAAATCTTATTTTAATAAATATAAATGGCATGGGGTGCCTGGCTGGCTCAGTCGGTAGAGCATGTGACTCTTGATCTCAGGGTTTTAAGTTCAAGCCCCACATTGGGTGTAGAGATTACTTAAAAATAAAATCTTTTTAAAAACTTTTTAAAAATTAATGTAGATGGCAGAGTCTTCCATAAATTCCAGGATTGGAAAAGACCAAACATGAGACTGGTTTTATTTATAGACTCCCAGTCACTTTACATTTTTATTATGTGTTGTGTTTGGGGATATGGGTGGTGGTGGCAGAGACAGGCTGTTTGCAGGAAGATTTCACTTTGCTGAGGGGAGTCCTTTTGTATCGTGAATAGCTTTTAATGCTTAGAAGCCACATGGTTTGATAGGAATCATATGAAATAATCAACTAGCAGTTTTCTTAGTATTTGCACGTATAACAGAATGTTAGAATAGGACTTATATTTGGTCTCCATTTTAACAGAGGCCCCAACTCAAAACAGTACTTGGCAGATTGCGCCGCTTTCAAGGTGAGGTGCTAGAATACCTACTCAGAACTGCCCAAGAGGTATTGAACAGCAGTTTTCTTACTCTTCGTAGCCAGTTTCCACCTTGAGGAAATAAAAATGACCAGTGTTGACAGTAAAGTCCTGGAGACCAATAAGATGCATTATCTAAACCAGGTGTTCCTAATCTGAGTTAAAGAAATGCAGGTCTACTGTGTATTTAGATCCATGGATGGGCTTCAGAGAGTTTAACCGTCTCTTCCATTCCTTTCTCCCTTCCCTTCCCTCCCTCCCTCCTTCCCTTCTTTCCTTCCTTCCTTTCTTTTTTGGCAGTAAGCTATACATGATGTAAACATATAGCATTTCAACCACTGGTAAGAATACAGTTTGGTGACATTGAACACATTCACAGTGCTGTGTAACCATCACCACTGTCTATCCCATACCTTTTCTGGCATCTCCCAAATAAACACCGTACCCATCCACTCTGTGGGGGCGTGTACACTGGTTCACCTTCTGCACACATTTACAGCTCTCCTCAGAATATCAGGGACCACCGCTTTACACATTACTGTTGGCAAGAAATGGAAAACTGGATGAATGTCCCCTAAGTTGAGCCTGGCCCTAAAGTTCTTACATGCTGATAGCTCTCCACTGCCACTCTGAGTGTCTTTCTTCCCCTGTTCAGCCAGGAAGAAAAGTATGCTGAAGGAGCCCTGAGAGGAGTATAGATGATAATAATAATAATAATAATAATAAACAATCCAGGTTCCTTTAGAAACTTTCTTCATTTTGACTGTTTCTAAACTACACGATCTTGTAGGATTTTTTCCCTTTTGAGAACAAATTGATTTGAGGGAAATATTCTATCAACTTGAACTTCTTAAGGGTCGATCTTTTTTTTTCCTTTATTCATTTTCCTTTTCCTTCCAGAGCTCACCAAAGAGATCACCATAGCTCCCAGGTATTTTGGCTTTGGTTCATTGGTTGGTGAGGAGGATTGGCCTTAGAGGAGTGACTTTGAAGCTTCTACTTCATCTTTCCCTCTGCCACCAGGCTTCAGTATAAGGATAGGAAATAATGGGGTAGGAAAAAAAACCAAAACAACCCTGTCCTAGAAACCAGAGGGCCAGGGATCCCCACACTAGAGTTCTATAGGCTTCAGTGAATTGAATATCTTCACCTTAGAAAATATAGCCATCACTTGAAGCCATAACCACCCCACAAATGTAAGATGGAATTGCAGTTAATAATCAACCATCAGACAGTGTGATAGAATAGAAAGTACACAACTCTTATTATTATTACTTTTTATTTTATTTATTTATTTATTTATCTGAAAGATTTTATTTATTTAATTGACACAGAGAGAGAGAGACAGAGAGAGAGGGAACACAAGCAGGGGGAGTGGGAGAGGGAGAAGCAGGCTTCCCGCTGAGCAGGGAGCCCGATGAGGGGCTCGATCCCAGGACCCTGGGATCATGACCTGAGCCGAAGGCAGTCGCTTAACCAACTGAGCCACCCAGGCGCCCCTATTATTTTTTTATTGAGATGAAATTTATAGCATATACACAAATTTTAAACTTTAAAAATTACTCTAGGTTCACATCTTAGCTGTTCCTCTTCCTGGTTAAATCACCATTTTTTCCTATATAAATTAGAGATAACAATACCAATATCTACCTTGCAAATACTTAGAAACTTTTTCTGTAGGTTTGCTCTAAGGAATAAACCTGATAGCAGTATCTGCCCTATAGTAAGCATTTGGGAAGGGGTAGTTACGATTAATGTTAGTAATAATAAAATGCCACAAGAAATGATTGACTGAAATTCCCCTGTTTTCCAAAAATGGTGTAGTAGATTCTTAAAACACTGGATATGGCTCTTGAGTCTGACTCTCTGTAGTACCTTTTGCTCTTATGCTTAGCAGGTGGGAGGCTTCAGCCATCTTATCTCATGCTTGGGGCGATGGAGAGATGAAAATGGAGTGGCATCCAGCCCTGGTGCTGTTTTGGCTTCTGTCCCCACTGGGTGGTATCATGGCAGCCTGTAATCCATATGGCGTTTTCTGATGCTTATGGCTCTGGGAGGTGTTTAGAGAGACTGGAGATCGCATCGCAAAGTGTCACATGCCCAAGGATTGTGCTTATTGCATGAACCTATGAACTCCAGGGAGCTACAAAAATAGCTTTCAGTAATTGAATTCCTTAAAACATTTTTGTTTTGTTTTGTTTATGCCTTAATGTTTTTTTTCCCTTTTAGACAGAGTACAGGCTTTAAAAAAATTCTAATTGTATGTTTGCTTAATGGTGTATAATTATATATCAAGTAAATATATAATTATGGAGTACTTTAAATTAATATTATTTACTTGATTGATTTAATGATTCTGGAGCTTGTAGCCTATTGTGCTAGGAACAATTTAGCCAACTTTTAGCTGAGACTCATTACAGATATTGACATTTAAAGTGTTTGTATGGTTGACAGACAGCTTCTAAGAGGTTTAAAAATACTGCCTGGAAAATCAGTTTTTTTTTCATAATTTTACATGATCGCAACCTAAAACAACAACAAAATTGATTCACCTGTTCCCTCCCTGTGAGATCGTACATGTAGACAAATCTTAGTACAAGAAGTGATTGCCAGGGGCGCCTGGGTGGCTCAGTTGGTTAAGCGACTGCCTTCGGCTCAGGTCATGATCCCGGAGTCCCGGGATCGAGTCCCACATCGGGCTCCCTGCTCAGTAAGGGAGCCTGCTTCTCCCTCTGACCCTCCCCCCTCTCATGTACTCTCTCTTTCTCATTCTCTCTCTCTCAAATAAATAAATACATCTTTAAAAAAAAAAAAAAAAAAAAAAAAAAAAAAAAAAAAAAAGAAGTGATTGCCAAATGGGGTTCACTCCTTTGATCTTCCACTCATTCATTCACTCAGCAAATACCTACAGAGCACCTGCCATTCAACTAACACAGGGACACGACTCTGGGGTTACCAAATGAATAAGTTATGGTGTCCCTTCTCATGGGGCTTAGTGTCTAGAGGGGGAGACAGATGTAAACAGTTAATTTGAGTACAATTGGACAATAAGCTGGCACTCACTGTGCTTATGCTGTGCTACTTAATTCTCCTAACAGTCTTGTAATGTCCATTTTCACTTTACACACGAGAGATTCTAGGGTCTGAGAGATCGGTAACTTGATAAATGTCCATCAGGTCGTAAGTGTAAAGCAAAGGTGAAAACCCAGCCCATGGGTTCAACCATGTTGCTCTACTGATAAAAGCTTTCATAGATGAAAATGGACAAGGGCATGGGTACGAAGACCTAAGTTAGCTAAGATTTCTGCCTGTGGGTGTTCGACAAACTGTCAGAGACAAAAGAGCACTTGAACTTGGGTTTTAAAGGATGAATACAGATTTGCCAAGGGAAGAAAAACGTTGCAGACAAGAACCGGCTTGTATAGATGTACACTTTGCAATTTCTCTGATGGCAAAATTTATCTTCCCAACTATTCTTTTTTTTTTTTTAATCAATATATCATTTCCACTCCTTGAGAACACATCAGTGGGGAATCCATTTGAGTGTAAAGAATGGGCCAGAAACAGCCCTGATTTATGTTGGGTAGGAAGGGGCAAGTTGATATGGATCTGACAGAAGCCCAGTAGTGGGTCGCCCTGGATTGTTTGGTAGCTATGTCAAGCATTTCAACTACCTTGTTTAATAAACCACATCTGTCATTGCCAAAAGGTATAGGGAAGTGAGTACCTGAAAGGTCCCCTGCCATTACCCTATAATCATCTTACAGAAAAATGTTACAAATTAAGCTAAAAGAATAGGCTTTCTTGGCAACCCCAGAATGAGAAACTCCAGGTGTTTGCTTTTGGATGTCACCTCTAAAGAGACCACACATCACTTCCCATTTATATTTTGACAGTGATTATCTGATTACCAGAAAAGGGCAACCAAATAGATTGTTCCTGCCTCCCTCTCCCCACTGTTAAATATTAGGAATTTGAGACATTTGGGTTTTCTTAGGCCAGTGGTGGTAGTGTTTCTGAGTATTTTCTGGTGACACCGTCCATATAAAACCTAGTTTTTCTCCAGAATTCCCTACCTCAGCCAATGGCACCTGTCATCCTTTTATCTAGCCATTCAGACTGGAAATCTGGGAGTCATCCTTGACTCTTTCTCCCTCATGGCTTAAGTATACCCCTTCACACTCGTTCACTGCCCCCATATGATCAATCTCCAAGTCGTATATGCACAGGTGTTCTACTTCATCTCTAATTCTTGAATCCCTCGAGTCTTTTTGTACTCCACTGCCACTCACCTGGCCTAAGCCACCATCATCCCTGACTTTGATTCCTCAGCGGCCTCCTGACTGCTCTCCCTAGCTACTCACATGGCATCCACATCCATTCTCCACACTGGATCTTAAGAGATCTTTGGAAAATGCAGATGAGAGTCATTCTCCTTCTTAAATATTCTCTCAGCTCCTAACAAGGCCTTGTATGATCTGGTGGCCCTTCAGTCTACCTTCTTGCCAAACAGGGTTTCATTCATTTTGTTCAAACATAGCTGGCTTTATCTGAACTCAGGGCTTTGCATTGGCAGTTATCTGATACAATAATGATCACAATAGCTAACATTTCTTAATCACTTTGTGTGTGTCAGATACTGAGCTGAGCCCTTAAAATACATCCTCATGTAGTAACCACACCCTGTGAGGTAGGTAGGTAGGTACCACTCACCACATTTTATGAAGGAAGAAAGGCTAAAAGAGGTCACAAAGTTTGCCCAAGTCTAAAATTCTTCTTATTTTGATTACCTAAATCAGTAAGTATCTAATCAGTTGGGGTTCATGCCTAATATTTTGAGCAAATGATAATCTCTATCAGTATACTATTGTTGCCCAGTGATTTATATTCAGAAGACCTGGGTTGTACTGCTGGTACTGACCGGCAGTATTACTTTATTTATTTATTTATTTTTATTTATTTATTTATTTATTTTTCAGATTTTGTTTATTTATTTGACAGAGAAACACAGTGAGAGAGGGAACACAGGCAGAGGAAGTGGGAGAGGGAGAAGCAGGCTTCCCACTGAGCAGGGAGCCCGATGTGGGGGCTTGATCCCAGGACCCTGGGATCATGACCTGAGCCGAAGGCAGACGCTTAACAACTGAGCCACCCAGGTGCCCCTGGCCGTATGACTTTAGACAAGGCAACCTCTGTGAGTCAGTTTTCTCATCTGTAGAATGGGGATCACATTAATACCTGACTTGTATGATTGTGGTACAGCTCAGAGCCAGATAGAATTCCAGGAACATAGTCAATGCTCTGTAATGGGTTAGATGAACACGTGTGTTAGATGAATGAAAATATCAAGGATTGCCCTCATGGAGTTGTGAGTTCTCTCATTAAGACAGAAAGAAATAAGAGCTCTGAACAAGGGTACCTTTGACTCACTCTGCAGCTCTTTTCATGTTCTCATGAGAACTGGGGTAAAATTAGGGATAATGCAGAATTTATAAGGTAATATTATAATTAAGTATCTAATAGGCAGGTCAAAACATTTTATACTTAGTAGAAATTAAATGCAACCTCACAGAATAAAAAAATCCAAATATATAGTTTAAATGGTCTATTTTATTTTTTTAGAGAGAGATTGTGCATGCATGTGCATGTACACATGGGGGTAAGAGACTGGGATGGGGGAGAGGGCAGAGGGAGAGGGAAAGAGAGACTCTCAAGCAGACTCCATACTGAGCGCAGAGCCCGGTGCAGGGCTTGATCTCATGACCCTGAGATCATGACCTGAGCTGAGATCAAGAATTGGTCGCTTGACTGACTGAGCCACCCAGGTACCCCTAAATGGTCCATTTTTATTTAAAACGTACTTCAAGGGGCACCTGGGTGGCTCAGTCGTTGAGCGTCTGCCTTTGGCTCAGGTCATGATCCCAGGGTCCTGGGATCGAGCCCCACATCAGGCACCCTGCTCCGCGGGAAGCCTGCTTCTCCCTCTCCCGCTCTGCCTGCTTGTGTTCCCTCTCTCGCTATGTCCCTCTCTCTCTGTCAAATAAATAAAAATAAAATCTTAAAAAAAAAAAAATAAATAAATAAAACGTACTTCAAAATGTGTGTTTTGATACCTTTACTGGAATGGAATTTTTTAATTAAGAAATTGTTATATTAAACAACTCTTCTGTGTTTGGACCCTGTTCCCATCTCTTCCTGTCTATATTAAAAGAGAATGTGGTATCATATTCCAGAAGTTGTTGGTGTGATAGCTCCTTATGGAGAGGGGTCGCTTGGGGAATTCATTTCCTTCATGCTCTGTTCCGTTAGGTCTCAGAGTGCAGTTGGCCCATCAGGCAGGCCCCCAGTCTGCACAACCTTTTTGCTGTGTGTCGGAATATGTATAATTGGCTACTACAGAATCCCAAAAACGTCTGTGTTGTCCACTGCTTGGTGAGTAACCTTTATTGTTGTTGTTGCTGTCATTTGTGGTAGGTGGGTTTGGTTTGGCCAAATACACCTGGCTCTATACAGACTGGTGGACAGGTAACATTTAAACAGATTAAGCATTTATTGAATCCCTACTTAGGAACTAGTTAATGTGAGGGATATAAAAACGAGGGAGGAATTTATTATTCTTGCCTTAAAGCTTGAGTACTCTTGAGAGAGGCAGATACATACACATAACACAGGACCTCTAGAATGTGCTGAGTATTATAAAAGAGGTAGAAACAAGGACTGTGGGTATGTAGGCAAAAATACCATTGATTTCTGTGTGAATAAAGTTGATAAACACATTGGAATACTTATCATTTCTTTTTGTGCTTGAATAAAAATGAAATAAGAAGACCCATCTGCCCTTGTAAGTATAGATTGATTGTATGTGACAGCAATTCCTTTGGGACTGATGACTCTTTTGATCCCTGACTCCTTAGAGTCCCTTTCCCCAGCTCTTCTCTGGTGGTTTCTTACCTATCATTTAAAACTCAGCTCTGGCAAAATCTTTCTGACTCGTGAGTATTTTCACAGTATGGACATTCCCATTGTATATCTAAATGTCCTCTGTGGCATCCTCATAATCTGGTGACCTGCCTGTTTTCCTACTAGACTGTAAGCATGTTGCAGGCAAGAACTGTGTCTTCTTTACCTTTGTACCCAGGTATGAAGGTTTGGAATCAGTGATTGCATACATGAACAAATGGACACACAAGTGGAATCTGAGCATAAATCTATACATAGCTTATTCCAAAAGCAGTATTTACCTAATCTGTCAACTCTACCTCTGGCCTGCAATCAAGAGACCTCAACTACTAGTTCTGATCCTACAAGTCCAAAGTTACTTTGAAGATTAGATTATTTTTCAGTAAATACATGCAAATCAAATTTATGTTGCTTGGTTTTTTAGGTTAGAAGAGAGTTAATTTTGCCCTAAGAATAAGTCTTCCTTGCTGCTTTGTGATTTGAAGAGCTGGGACAGAGTTTGGTTTTCAGGCGCACAGTTTTGAACTGAAAATCATTCTGTTAAGAGGAATTCTCCCTCTGTCTCCCCTCTTTTAACTGCAAGTATAGCCATTCTCGGTGGTGAGTGGCTGATTGGACCATGTTTGTGACAGGTTTATGTATCTTCCTTGGCAGGATGGACGGGCAGCGTCGTCAATTCTGGTTGGTGCTATGTTCATTTTCTGTAATCTCTACTCCACTCCTGGCCCGGCCGTGCGATTGTTATATGCAAAGCGACCCGGAATCGGACTGTCACCATCCCACAGGAGGTAAAGTAAGCTAGATGCAAGGTAGGCCCAGATGTTTTTAAAAAAAGGAAAACCCTTTTTAGGTAATTGACTTATTATATTCCCATTAGTCACAGTTTCTTCTTTTCTCTTATTTAAATTGCCTCTCCTTTTTTGATAAACCCTAAAATTTTTCTAGAGCCAGCCTTTAGCTGATAAATTGAATCTGATAGATCAAATAGGAATAGATGTGCAAATATCGAGCTAGTATAAGGTTCCCATAAGCTTTTTCACTTAATAAATACCCTTTTATCAGTTCTTTCGGGGAAATATAGTAATGTCACTAGATGAAAGCTTTCCTAAATGGCAACTTCCTTTTTTGGTAGTTAATGTTTAAGAAATTATCACATTAAATGGTTATTATAAATTAGTTATTTACAAGAACAGACTTCATAGCAAAGATTGATTGCTTCTTTCTTCTGGTGTGCTAGGCACCGACAGAATGTCAATCTTCTGTTTCAGATACCTGGGCTATATGTGTGACCTCCTAGCAGACAAACCCTACCGCCCTCACTTCAAGCCTCTCACCATTAAGTCCATCACTGTCAGTCCAGTTCCTTTTTTTAACAAACAGAGAAATGGATGTCGTCCTTACTGTGATGTATTGATTGGAGAAACCAAAATATATACAACCTGTGCAGATTTTGAACGAATGAAGTAAGTTATGATGCTTTTCTTTTTTTTTTGATACTTTTCTTTTTTTTTAAGATTTTATTTATTTGAGAGAGAGAGAGCACACAAGAGAGCGAGTACAAGTGGGGCGGGGAAGGGTAGAGGGAGAAGGAGAAGCAGGCTCCCCGCTGAGCAGGGAGCCTGATGTGGGACTCAATCCCAGGACCCTGAGATCGTGACCTGAGCCAAAGACAGACTCTTAACCGACTGAGCCACTCAGGCACCCCAGTCATGATACTTTTTTTCACTTCTTCTTGTGAATTGCTCAATTCTTGTATAAGCTGGATCATATTCTTCCTGTGAGGACTACATTATTGTGACATGACTGATACTAAAAAACAAAGTTCTATGTAGGTTAGAAAAGCACAAGTAAGTCAAGAGATGCTATAACTCCTTCTCAAATGGAGACACAAGTAAGGGACTAACGTGAGCTATAATGAGGGTTAAGACAGTGATGGGGACTGAGGACCTGCACATTTAAGAAAGAAATGACCTTGATGAGATTTGGTGAGGATGAGGGAAGAATCAGGGATGAACGAAGTTTCTGGGTGAGCAATGAGGTAGATGGTGATGTGATTAAAGAAGTTATAGAATCCACAATAAAGAGCAGGTGCCAGTGGGAGGTGTTAGGAAGTGTGGAGAGCAGGGAGTGGATGGTAACATAAAATGAAGTTAGTTTGGGACACCTGGGCGGCTCAGTCTGTTAAGCACCTGCCTTTGGCTCAGGTCATGATCTCAGGGTCCAGGAGTCGAGTCCCACATCGGGCTCCTTGCTCAGCAGGAGCTCCTTGCTCAGCCTGGCGCTCCCCCCTGCTCATGCGCTCACTCTCTCTCTCTCACTCTCTCTCGCTCTGACAAATAAATAAAATCTTTAAAAAAAGATGAAGTTAATTTGGAATAGGTTGAATTTGGGGATTGGTATCCAAGACCCTCATAGAGCATGGCATTATGATCTTGGTTGGATATTTTTGTTCCCTCTGTCCCTGCTTTAACTATTCATTTAAAGTTAGGAAATGACAAATACATCAGAGCTAGGTGTACTTGAGGTTTATGAGATCTGCAAAGTAGGGATGGGCAGTCAATTTATCTGGAAGTCCAGATGGGATGGAGGGAGAGAGAGGGCCTAGCATCAGACCAACAGCATCCCATGGTAGAACCAGTTTGCATCCACAGCTGTGCTCCTGACTCTGCTCAAGGTAGGAAATGGTTCTTGGGTCTAGGCTTGGGCAACAGGTCCCTTGGCCAGAGCCACAGAGGACTCTACCTTTGTGATTATACAAGATTGGACTCTTGCAGTGTATATTTTTGTTTCTGTTTAAAGAGAATACCGGGTCCAAGATGGAAAAATCTTCATTCCCTTGAGCATCACTGTACAAGGAGATGTGGTTGTTTCCATGTATCATTTGAGGTCAACCATTGGGAGCCGGCTACAGGCTAAGGTATGGTTTCATGAAGAATCATGGCATAAACTCTTCTGAGCTTTTACTAGGAGTATTTTATTGTATCTTATTCTTTAAAGTAAGCTCTATGCCCAGTGTGGAGCTTGAATTCATGACTCTGTGCTCTGCCGGCTGAGCCAGCCAGGCATCCCTTAATATAAGGAGTTTTTGGAGGCTTTTCTCTGCATCACTTTGGGTTTGAATGGCTTGTAGTTTTAGAATTAGAAAGAGCCTTTAAAGATTACTTATACCGATTTCCCTATTTTATAGGGAATGAGACTCAGAAAGGTGGTGATTTGCCCCGTCCTTGGCATGATGCCTTTGCCAGAAGCTGACAGCCCTAGAGCTTCTAGCAAACCTTGCTCTTTAGAAGCTTGTGCCCTTTTTTATAGTGTCCCATTTGAATCAATGTGAGAGGAGATATTTCTATGAAGGGTGTGGGATTAAGTAATTATATTTTTTCAATTTTTTTATTACCATGAAATTCACATATTAACATAAAATTCACTCTTTTAATGTGTACAGTACAATTATGTTTAGTATTTTCAAAAGGTTATGCAGCACCACTATATAATTCCAGAACATCTTTGTCATGCCCAGAAGAAACCCTATACTTGTTAGCGGCCACTGCCCATTCCCCTTTTCCATCTCCTGGGCAACCACTAATCTACTTTCTGTTTCTATAGACTTGCCTATTTGGGACATTTCATATAAACGGAATCATACAATATGTGGTCCTTTGAGACTGGCTTCTTTCACTTAGCGTGTTTCTGAAATTCACCCATGTTGTATCATGTATCAGTACTTCATTCCTTTGTATGACCAAATAATATTCCATTGTGGCTCTATCACTTTTCATTAATCTCTTCAT
Source organism: Zalophus californianus (assembly GCF_009762305.2). Taxonomy (NCBI): domain Eukaryota; kingdom Metazoa; phylum Chordata; class Mammalia; order Carnivora; family Otariidae; genus Zalophus; species Zalophus californianus. The sequence goes on from NC_045598.1 coordinate 53,638,272, forward strand.
CAGTTGATGGACATTTGGGTCTTGCCTCTTCTTGGATATTATGAATAATGTAATAAGTACTTGTATTTTAATTCATCAAATATTTGCTAAGTGCATACTCTGTGCCAGTCATCACCTTAGGGGTTTAGGACAGACAAGAATAAGACTGTGTCCCTGCCCTTCAGGAGCTTAGCCTAGCAGGAGAAAGTCACCACATATCTGAATATCCACTATCACAGTAGAGGTGGGATGGGATGCCATAATGGGAGTGGTTTGTTTTAGCCAGTGGTGGCTACAGAAAGGCTACAGAGAGGATATGACCTTGTAAGGTGGCCCTTGAAGGACGAGTTCCTCAGGTTGGAGCACGGGCATTCTGGGTAGAAGGAATGGAAAGAGCCAAGGTATGGTAGTGTGCAAGAACGTGAGATATTAGTGGAGGAAGAAATGGTTTGTCCAAGCAGAGTTCATGGGGGAAGAGAGGCTGGAAATAACACCGGGCCATTACCAAATGGCAAGGTCACTTAGTATTCATAGTAAACAAAGGCTCAGATGTTGAAACAGTTGAAGGTGTATGGCTCCCCAAAATATAATCTTTTGATCCGATTCCCTCTTCATGGGTTGATTGTAATGTGCTTCTCTCCTATATTTTTAGGTGACCAACACCCAGATATTCCAGCTTCAGTTTCATACTGGATTCATACCACTGGAAACCACAGTTTTAAAGTTCACCAAGTGAGTACTGCTTGCCGAACACCCCTTTCAATACAAGCAGCTGTGAAATGCTGGAAGCCAAGTGCCCAAAGCTCATTTGCTCCGTGCAGCAGCGTCCCCTGGCAGCTTCCCCTGGAATCCTGCGCTGCAGGACTGTTAGGGTGTAGCTTAGCAACACAGAGAGCCTGGTTGCCTTTTACAACTTGCAATTGGGTATAATTTGTCTTGAACACAATAGGATCAAAGACTTCAAACAGAAAGGTCTAAAATTCCCTGTGAGGGAACAAGACTGAACAAAGTGGAAACAAAGTATCAATACTGTGACCCTTTGCATCTGTGTATCCCTTCGTGTTTTTCAACAGGGAGCGCAGTTTAATCTGTGGTAAGATATGAGGGATGACCCTTCAGACAGGATGCCAGGCCATAGCCCTGAAGAAGGGTACCCCTCTGTACGAACCTTAGTTGCTTTAATATGGTGTGGTCTTGGGAACTCAGAAGGGTGGCTGAAGCCAGGGGGATAGGGTCAGGGTAGGGGTGGACATTCAAGAGCTCAGGGTGGCGGTTGGGGGCTGTTTCATTATGTTAACAACAGATTTGGCCTGACCCAGGCATACTGGCTGGATCTATCAGCCGTCCTTCTAGAATGCTTTCACAAGTGGTAGTATCCGAATTCTTTGAGTAGCCATTATTCTCCTCTTTCCTCTAGATGAGGAAAACAGGCTCAGAACAGTAAAGTAACTTAACTGGTTAATGACTGCTTTTTGTCGAGGAATGAGTCTCAGGGTTAATCTGAGTCAACCTACAATGGTTTCTGTGCTGAACATCATTCTGATCCCATTGTTTTTCACCGATCTTCTTCTTTTAAATTCCTATGTAGACCTGAGTTGGATGCATGTGATGTACCAGAAAAATATCCTCAGCTATTTCAGGTGACTCTGGATGTAGAACTACAGCCCCACGACAAAGTGATAGACTTAACCCCACCATGGGAACATTACTGCACAAAAGATGTCAATCCTAGCATCCTCTTCTCGTCTCACCAGGAGCATCAGGATACTCTGGTCTTAGGAGGTATGAGTCCCCTGGTTTTGTTTTCAGGGCAAAGCCTCTGTGTTATGTATCACTTTGACTTCTTTACTGTTTTTCACTGATGTTGCATGGCCTTCTGTCTTGCAGGACAGGCTCCAATAGACATCCCTCCAGACAACCCCAGGCATTTTGGGCAAGGTGGCTTCTTTTCCTCTCTCTGTTGGCAAGGTACTTCCAGGCATTTCTCTGAGTTACGTGGTTAGATACTTAAGTTACATGGTTCTTCTGTAAACATGGTTTGTCCTCGAAGCAGCCTCAAAGACAGCAACACTTGAAGTCATCCTTGTTCCTCCTTATTTCACACCCTCCCTGCTCATTCCTTTTTTCAAATCAGGCGATTTGAAATTACTTCCCTACTTTCAACTCCATGAGTAGGTACTCTTAGACTGATGTAGAAAACCATTTTCAGCCGGATTCTACCTTTTCTCTCTATGCTGTGTTTTGGATCACATCTTTCCTGGATTTACAAATAAGCGTGATATTTTCTAGGATTTCCCTTTATGCTGCCGACACACGAATGCCCTCGAGTACATGTTCTGAAAATATAAAGTCTGGCATTTCCCCCAGAGGGCTCTCACCACCAACAGGGTGGATCTAAGCTTCCTCCGGTGCAGAAAAGGCACACGCTTCGCCCATATGTCTCTGCTACGTGCTTTAACAGCCATGGCAGAAATTGGGCTCAGTCACAGTATCCTTTTCTGCCAAACCTGGAGATGTTTTTAGAATCTTTCCAACATAACACTTCAGACCGCTGCCATTGGTAGACTGGCATTGGCATTCTGTCCATACACATTTGCCTCCTTGCTGTAGCGTTTGCTGAGGTTAACTGCAAGATTCAATGCAGAATTGAATCGCAAGAACTTTCTCTAAGAAAGGGGTAGGAAAATAGCTTTGGAAATGCTCTGGATAAAATTCTCTTGATTGACCTTTCTTCACTAGGTGAACATAAGATGGTATTCCCATTGCCTATGGAGTTTTCCATGTTTGGTGACAAAAAAAGCTCACAGAATTCCTTTGAATTAAAAGCCTTACTTTCAGAATTTCCTACTGAGAAGTGGAACCAATAACATTAAAAAAAATTGGAAAAGCCCAGCGAAATCTAGCAGCAGGTAGACTTCCCAGTTCCCACAGTAACAAGTCCCCTACCATCTTACCTTCCTCACATAAGGGCTTTTAATGAAACTTCACTTTTCCTTCTCCATTGACATTATAGTAAGTAATTTAGAAATCATTCCTGTTAGGGTCTGAAATAGGTTTTAGCACAAATGCACATTTCTTATCTGAACCTTGCAGAACCAGAAGCATTTAGGAATTGCAAAAGTTTTTGACTTTCAGAAAGGTGATATGGTACATAAATTGTATATTACTTAGCATCCCCAATGGCATCTCAGACAACTTGTAATGGAACATATTCATGTTTCTGCATTGAAACATAAAAAGAATCACACTGGGTGATATAAATGAAGATTATAAATACTTTCACGTCAGTTCTGGTCAGATTTTTCCACCAGCTGAATTTGTTCCAAACTTAGGGAAACGTTTCCCATTTCATAGTTTTTTCCATTTCAGAATTGGGGATTAGGGATGTCAATCTGTACTTGATTTGGAATGTGGGTCTAGCTGACATTAAATAACGAAGTTTCCTTGGAGGATCTGTCTCAAGGAGGGCCTGGAAAGTCACTCACCAGCCTCTCCATCCCTTCTCCAGAACAGGCCTCTTCCTTGCTGCCCATCTGATGCTGAAAGGGTCTAAGGACCATCCTGAGTGGAGCCTCTCCGTCCATTCACTTGTTAGGTGTGTGTGGCTTGCTTCCACTCCAGACTGTGGGAGGAAGGACTTGCTTTTGGCCGCAGGCCTGGAAAAGAAAAGACAGTGAGAGGAATCAGCAAAGGATTAGGAAATAACAGGTTTTTTTCCCAAAGCACCTAGCAATAGCACCTGGAAGATAATAATCATAATCATACTCGTAAACGCTTAAGTACTACATAATATTGGTCTGAACACTTTCTCTCTGTCATCTTATGTAATCCTTACAGTAGCCAGCAGAGTTAGGTACTCTTTGTTACCCCCATTTTGCTGAGGAGGAAACCAAGGCACAGAGGAGAAGTAAAGTAACTTTCTCAATGTCACAGAACCAGTAAGTAGTAGAGGTGGGATTCAGACCCAGCCTGTCTGGTTCCGAAGTTTCTGCTCGTCCCCATGATGCTATCCTGCCTCTCAGATGCTCAACAAAGGGTGATTGAATGATTTGAGAAATACATCAGGTTTTCCATCGGTAAGGGTCTGAAAGCATTGTTTGCTCAGGGCTGCTCCTTTCTCTTTCTGGAGTAATGGACTGACTTCACTCACAAAAATCAGTAATGCTGTGGCCAGTAACTAACTAATTATGGGCACCTCTGCCTTCCTTAGATCAGAAATCAGAAAAATCATTCTGTGAGGAGGACCATGCTGCCCTAGTGAATCCAGAAAGTGAGCAGTCGGACGATGAACTTCTGACCCTTTCCAGTCCACACGGCAACGTGAGTGGTGACAAACATCATGGAGCTAAAAAGCCCAGCAAAAAGCAGCAGGGGTCCGCTGCTCCTCCACCCCCCGAGGATGTGGACCTTCTGGGCCTAGAAGGGTCTGCAGTGAGTAAGAACTTCTCTCCGCCAGTGGCACCTCCCACCAATTCTGAACTGCTGAGTGACCTGTTTGGGGGTGGAGGTGCAGCTGGGCCTGCCCAGCCTGGCCAGTCAGGGGTAGAAGACATGTTTCATCCGAGTGGACCTGCGTCCGCCCAGTCGACACCACGCCGATCTGCCACCTCCACGTCTGCGTCTCCAACCCTAAGAGTAGGAGAAGGTAATGTTTTCCATGTTGCACTGTACCTCTCAGTTTTGAATTGTAACCTTGGGGCCAAGCAGGCAAAATTGAGCTTTCCTTGTAAGCAGACTTTTCTGGTCTCCCTGAAAGGCTCTCAGAGGTCTCTATCTTCTGTTAAATGGAGAACACAAGAGGAAATGGAAATGTTGTCCATTTTGGTAGGACAGTGTAAGAGTGAATGCTTGAGCTCTTCATCCTTTCTTTGTTTTTGTGTTGTTTTTTTTTTTTTTTTCCCCCAAAGCTTCAGTCCCGGAGCTGCTTTAGTGACTTTTCCTTGGAGATGTAGACTGATGAATTATTACTAATAATAACAGCTAATAATCTTGGGGTACTCACTCTTTGCCTAACATGAAATTTCACACTAAACATGGATTCAATTATTATAAAAACCTGGTAATTAGGTGCTATTATTGTCCCTATTTTTAGAGTTAAGGAAATGGAGGCTTAGGGTCAAATTAGTAGTGTACATTTATACAGCTTGTTATTGGCGGGGCCAGGGTCCAAAACTGAGCCAGTGGACTTGAGAGCTCTCTCTTAGTTTTCCTGTAATGTCTTCCTGGAATTGTGATTTTTCTGAATGCACTTTGGTTATGCAGAGAAGTACTTCATTGGCTCAGGATGCATTTAAGGGACTTAGGCCAGCACCACCATGGACTGTAACTGAGCAGTTGTTGCCCATGTGGTCTGGCTTCCCTTTGCTCACTGCTACAGACCCGACCTATGACCGGTCATCCACAATGCTTTGAAATTTGCAAGATGCTGTAGCTGGGTCAGCGTTTTAGCTGCCCCTTCTTACCCTCACCATCAACCAAGATGACATCACGTTAGGAAGAGTAAAGAGAAATGTTTCAACTCTCCACTCCCATGGTAACCTATGGAAACTTGCTTTCCCATGCTAATCCTTCAGTTCTCAGAGGGCTCTGGGGGTGGTCTTGATTTAGAGTTGTTCAACTGGAGGCGTTTGGTGTAAGAGTGAGTCTTAAAATCATGGAATGGGGGTGTTGAGGCTTAAGCTCCTACATTAGTTATTGATGGAGCCATGGTGGTACCCAGGTGCCCTGAGTCCCAGGCTGTTTCCTATCTATTTGACTTCCTCTTATCTAGTTCTTACTCACCAAAGTGAATAAAAGATCTGTCAGGAAAAAAAATCTGCAGGGTCCAAAATACCATAGTACTCAGTCAGGTTTCAAGGCCACACACCTTGCATGACTTTCAGTGATTTAATTCATCACAGTCTAATGCAGATAGTTACATTCTAGGGTCAGAGCTACAAGGGATGTTTGAGACATGAGTTAAATCTGTGCCCCAGGTTATAGATAATGAAATTGAGCCTAAATATATTGATTGACTTGGCTCTCTGAAACCTCCATTTTGTTGTCTGTGGAGTGAAGGTAATACTACTATCTGGCAGGGAGAGACTGAGAAGCAGCTGACATACTTTTTATGAAAGGCAATGTAAGCCCTGAGAAACGATACAATATTGGTTTTACTGTATTGTTGCTGGAGGCCTCAGCTGCTTGCTTTGTTCTAGTCTTTTTAGTACATTCACAAACTTTTCCTCACTTATCTGCATCTGGTTTCTAGCAAGTTATTTGAGAAAGCATTTGAGTGACATAGCAACACTCATTTTCTCCTCTTTCTAACTTTCAAGTGAGCCAGAGACCATGAAAAACACGAAACTAAATTAAATAAAACCTGATCAGTGGGGTTTTCTACTGCTTACCTGGATAGCAGAGCTCCCCTACCTGGTATTTGTCCACTAGTATATTCAATATGAGCCCAGGTTGTTCATGGAGCATTTTCTTTGGTCCCAGCATGGTTTTGCGGGTCATTTCTAGAGGGCCCATGAGGCCCTCATTGATGGTGTTTATGTATCATCCAGCAGATAAATCTACAGTCCTCCTTTGTCCATAAAGATGGGATTGTTCCTGTGCAGTCAGGAATCCTCAGGTTCCATTGTTGGCCCTGGGGGAAGTTTTAAGGATAGGATGGGCGTGTGGAGCAGCCCGGGAGGCAGGCTTCATCCCAGTGTTTCAAATATTTGGCCTAAGACCTGGCCATAGTGACAACTCTTCAATATTAATTTAATGAATGAACTCACAGGACAAAGAAACACATTTTTCCTTCTGTTGTCTAGGTGCCGCCTTTGACCCGTTTGGAGCACCTTCTAAACCGTCAGGTCAGGATTTGCTGGGTTCTTTTCTGACCACGTCCAGTGCTTCCAGTGACCCCTTTCTTCAGCCTACAAGAAGTCCTTCACCTACAGTGCATGGTAAGAACGTATTTTAATTAATTAATTTATTTATAAAAGATTTTATGTATGTATGTATGTATGTATGTATGTATGTATTTTAGAGAGGGAGTATGTGTGTGTGAGTGGGGATTGGGGCAGGGAGGAGGGAGAGGGAGAGAGTCATCGAAATGGCCTACATGGCCCTATGTGCTCTCGTCCCCCAGTGCTGTGACCTCATGTCCTCCCCCTCCTGCTCTCTCCGTTCTAGCCATACTGACTTCTTACTGTTGTGCTGGCTGTCCCCTCTTCCCAAGGCATTGGCTTGACTAACTCCTTCAGCTCCTTTGATCTCTGCTCGACTGGTACCTTCTCAGTGGGGTCTACTCCAACTGCTCCATTTCATATCACAACTCATCTCCGTGCCCCTACTGTAGATTTTTGTTTCATCGTATTTATCAACTTCCAATATACTCAATAATTTATTCATGTGTTATGTTTCTTTTTCTTTGTCCATCTCTCCCCACAAGAATATGAGCTCACAAAAGCAGGGAGTTTTGTTTGTTTTGTTCATTAATGCTTCCCTAGTGTCTAGAAGAATTATGGGCACATAGTAGGTATTATCCATCTGTCTTCCCATACAGTATGTAAATATAAAATGAATTAAATCATTTTTTCCTAAGTCTCTTTGGTGAATAGTGATAGTGTTAATAAGGTTATATATTTTCCCCAACTTTAATACTTTGAACTTATAGTTTTCATAAGAGTACTATCTTTTGTGTCCCATGGGTATGTATGTTAATAGTTCAGCATGGCAATTCTGGACTCAGTTCTCTGGTGCTTGTGAATTAGTTAGAAGATGCTTATCACCCACTCTCAGCCAGTTAGCACCCCTTTGTTTTGTCGCTATTTTGACCTCTGTCATGCCAGTGACTGAAAAGAATTTTCCACTATCCTTGCTGGAAAAACAATAATTCCACTGTTAGTGGGTCAGTTACATCATCTTCATACAGGATAATATATAGGTCAGACTGACATGTCAGATTGGGAGCTCAGATTGCCCATCTCTGACTTCTACAAGGCATCACCAATCTCTTCTGGAAATCAAGAAATAGTGCCTTTGAGTTCTACAGATATTTATTGAACATCTACTCTGAAGACAACAATCACTTGGGGCATAGTGTTGGAAGAAAAACTAAATAACCATAATAAAAGGCAAAATAGAGATTGAAAATACTAGATGATTACCTTTTCATCTGTATATTCCTATATCTTCAACAGATTTTACCTTTCTTGAGGCTAGACAATGTCTTTTAGTTCTCTGTTCCGTAGTACGGTGCCTTACATACGGTGGGTGGTCATAAGGATTTGTGGGTTGATTAGTAATAAAATTGAAGTTCTAACACCTATTTCTACATCCTAGTTGGATATAAGACTAAGATCAGAGTTTAAAGGAAATCAAACAGCAAATGTTAGCAAAATTGTCTAATTTCCACCACAGTTTTCATGGGTTACTGTGGTAGAAGAGAAATAGGAAAGAACTATTATGACTGATAAGGGCATGTTCTTTTTAACTTAATGATGGGAAAGCACAAGATGTCTCGGTTGGTACTAAGCAAACAAAACAGGCAAACGCAAACCTTGGTAATGCTAATTTTGGTGCTTTGATGTTTCCTTTGGTGGTGGTGGTGTGTGTGTGTGTGTGTGTGTGTGTGTGTGTGTGTGTGCACATGTGTGTGTTTAATGCTATTTACCATGTAAGTTTAATGTTTGCATTTTACTCACAGATTTTAGGGACAGAACCTACAGGTGCCTTAAAAAGAAGTTCTTTCTTATGGTCTCTTGTTTCTTATTTAGATTTTATAGATTCAGAAAAAGCTTACTCTACCAAGGTATATTCCTCTAATATACCTGATTCTCTGTAGCTGAACATTTCTTTTAAATTCTACATTTGGAATTTTGAGAGGGGTCAGAATGGTCTCTCTTGAAACTGCAGTAAGTTAGTTTTGAGTGATAATGAACTGTGACATTGGCATGGTAGATGATATATATAGTTAGTGCTCAATACATGCTCTGATTGACTCATCATTCTCCATTCAGTCACAGCAGAAGAGAAAACAAAATTTCAGTTCTAAGCCAATCATGGTTCTCATACACTTATAATACCAACTTAAGGCAAATGGAGTTTAAGTTTCTTTTTACCTTTTCTTATTGGCCACTGACTTTGTGTTAAAGGTAGAGGTAGGACACACAAAGATGAATAAGATAGTTCTTGCCTTCAAGGAACTAACAATTTAATGGAGACAGACATATGCACAGTTATAACTCAAAGTGTGGATGGAAGTAAAATATAGGTAAGCCAAAGAAGGAAGAGAAACAAACATTATATGGGTTCTACCAACTCTCATGTAAGTAACCATAGATGAAGGCACAAAAATATCAGTGTGCAGAATATTGGGAGAGCTCAGAGGCAGAGATGAATCACTTGGGACCTTGGCAGGTCCTGCAGGCTTCATGGAAGGGACAGCATTTTTCTGTGTGAACTCAGGAAAGTAGGTTCTCAGCTATTTTGTTGTGATTCTTTTTCATCTTCCTATTTGCAGCTTCTAGTACACCTGCTGTGAACATTCAGCCAGATGTTTCAGGAGGTTGGGATTGGCATACCAAACCAGGTAAAAGTCAACAGGTTATTTTTGTGCACATTTAGCTAATTGCTAAAGCATAATCCTTCCCCTGAGCTGTCATGAGTACTTGCAGAGTATTATAGCTCACCTATGTAATTTCCTAAACACTCACCTTCTGGTGGAGCTTTTTACCTTTGATGACAAGATAGTAGTGTGTTTTATACACTATTTAACTATTCTCAGTTTCATTTGCTGAATGTCTGTCGTGACAATAGAATTAGACGAATCTGGGTATATAGCTAACTCAACCACTTAGAAGCACTTGGATTTTTTTATAAGCCTGAACCTCCATTTTATAATCTGTAAAATAGGGTTCATAATTCTTGTCCCACACAGTTGTACAAGTTCAAGTGAAATAGCTTATATGAAATTTTCTGGCATAGAGTAGGTACTGAATAATCTAAATAGTCTTCTTTCTTAACAAAGGATTTTAGTGTTGAATTTGTCTGTAATAAATAAATTCTCTTTCTCATGGCTAATATGGTATTTCTTGAGAGCCATCTTGTATGATTGCATTTCCAGTGCTGTGCAAGTTAACACACACACTCATACACACACACACACACACACACACACACTATATGCTTATCTCACAGCAACTTTTTGAAGCAGTTGCTATTTCCTTATTTAACCAATGAGAAAATTTTGAAGTTCAGAGAAGTTAAGCAATATGCCAAATTACTCAGCTAGGAAGTAGCAGAGCCAGAATTCAGATCCAGGCCTGACTACAAACCCCATAGGAAAGAATGAAGTCAGGTGATATGAGAGGTGAACACTGGACATAATAGTTTCCAGTGATGGCCAGAAATGACATATGCCTTCTCTGTTCCCTGTTCCTGCTCCAGGCCACTCTTCACTTAAGTCAGAGAAATAAGGTCTAACAACTTCTAACATATTTGCAAACCCTGTCCTAATTTGCCTTCAGAGCAAGATGAACGGTAGCTCTGGATTTCTGAATTTCAGAATTCAGCCTTGGACAACTAACTCATTTTCAATGATTTTATTTCCTTTTCAGGAAGTTTTGGAGTGGGAAGCAAGTCAGCTGCCACCAGCCCAACGGGATCCTCGCATGGCACACCCACCCATCAAAACAAACCACAGACTCTGGATCCTTTTGCTGACCTTGGGACACTAGGTATGAACTCAGCAGGTTAAGATATAAGTAGCATTTACTTTGGCTACAAAGCCTTACATCTAAATCTCTGGTGTTACCTGGGACCTAAAATAGTATGGGTTCTTAAGCAATACTCTAAAATCTGAGATGGGCTTTTAAAAAAAGAAAACAAGCTTCAAATACTGGGTTGGAATTAACCCCTAGTAAACCATTTCTCCAGTGCCTAATTTTGGATTAGTAATATGAGTACAGTCAGAACCTTCAGGAGCACCTGATAACAGAGTTTGGCTGCAGCAAAGGTAATGAACATGTAGGACAATGCTGAAAAATGAGGCTGGCTAGATAGATTTGTGCCATATGGGGCCCACCATGCACAGGGCTTCCTGTGATGGTACCCCTGAGATCCTCATGTTGGCATCCTGTGTCTTCTCTCCACTGACTACAGTGCTCTCTGGTCAGTTTGTAAGATTCCATACAGAAAATAGACTCTGTATAGTATTTTCAAAATGTTTTCCATCATATGTTAATCATTGTTGCAAGATAAGTGTTTCATGGGGAAGTAATTTTGGAAGCACTAAGTTTAGTGGACTTTGATTATTGTAAAAACTTCTGAGCATAACTGTTCATGGTGATGTTCCCCAAAAGGATACAGGTTGCAGGGTTCTCAAACAATTTCACCAAGGAAACGTTTTTTCAAGGAACAGTTCGTTCGACTAGTATGTCATGAAACCTTTTCTTTCTCCTTTTTCCTTCTTCCTCTGGGCAGTGCGGAGTTAAATAAGGATAGGGTATCCCTGACACAGAGCTTTGAATTGGCCATGCTGATAGTTTATGTTCTCTTCAGAGCCCTTCTGAAGCTTGAGAGCTAAATTGTCTGTAGGGAATGAGAGCATGACTCCATTTTTGCCAGTAATTGCATCAGAATCTACCTTCCATCATACACCTGTTAGAATTTTTTTTCTTTTAAGAACTCTCAAAGTCATTTTCCTTTCTTTCTTTTTTCCTTCTTAATATACATTTCAAATTTTAAAACAATAACATCAGATGAAATTCTACTTCAAATAAAATCTTATTCACTGGGCGCCTGGGTGGCTCAGGTGGTTAAGCATCTGCCTTTGGCTCAGGTCATGATCCCAGGGTCCTGGGATCGAGTCCTACATCGGGCTCCTTGCTCAGCAGGGAGTCTGCTTCTTCTTCTCCCTCTGCCTCTCCCCCTGCTGTTCTCTGTCTCTCTCGCAAATGAATAAATAAAAAAAAATCTTTAAAAAATTAAAAAAATGTTTAAAATCTTATTCACTGTTCATTTTTTATCCATTCCCCAACTATTTACTAAGTGCCCTCTGTGTGCTAACATTGTCTTAATAAAAACCAACTAAACAAACAAAACCAAAACAAAATTCCTGCCTTCCTAAAGCCTGTATTCTAGAAGGGGAAAGAAACAGTAAATGAATAAATATATAATATGGTGTCAAATAATAAAAAATAACAATGGTATTTTAAGAGTTTTACGTGTATCATTTCATTTAATCTCAATATTTTGAAGTATTGGGACTGGTATCCTCATTTTGCAGATGAGGAAACTGGGGCACAAACGATTAAGTAACACACCCAAGTCCCATGGTTTCAACACCCTGAAGCTCTGGAGCCCACACTCATAAGCCCCATCTTAAGCACTAAAAAAAAAAAAAAAAAAAAGCAGAGAGCGTGTGAGTGATGGATGGCCTGGGGTGTTATTTTAGGTATCAAGTGGTTAGGAAAGGCCTCTTTGAAGAGGTGATCTTTATAGAAAGTTCTTTTTAAAAACCCAGCATCACATTCTGCATTTAGTTGTCATGTCCTTTTAGAAACCTTTAATCTGGAATCATTCCTTTGTCTTTTTTTTTGCTTTTCATGACATTGATCCTTGAAGGATAGAGGCCCAGTTGAGAAAGTCTCAATTTGGGTTTGATGTTAACTTTGATCACTTGCTTTAGAGGGTGTCTGCCAGGTTTCTTCATTACAAAATTACCATTTTTTCCCTTTGTAATTGATGAGTAATCTGGAGATAATTTGAGACTACCCTATGTGAGAATATCCTGTTCTCCATCTGATTTAGCTACTGGCTTTAGCAGTCATTAATGATTCTTGCCTGAAGCAGTTATTACTATGATGGTTGCAAAATTGTGATTTTCTGATTCTGCCCTTCTTTTTGTGTATATTAATTGGCATTCAAGTGTAAAAAGAATCTCTTTTTCTTTCTCTCTCTCTCTCTGTCTCTCATCAGAATGGACTAATAGATTCCTTTTTGATTCATTACTGTCATTACTTTCTGTAATAGTCACATCTCAGATTTGGTTTGGTTTGTGAAAACCCCTTTTTTCTGGCTCCTATGTCCTTATCACTTGTGTCCATCAGTTTTTGAAAACCTTCTTTCTTTATGGCCCAACAAGATGCTCCAGGCTTGTCTTGAAATATTTGTTCCCCAGTCCTAAAATCAGTCATTCTCCAAGGAATCCTTATTCCTTTTTGTAGAAATGGCATTTGGAAACCAAGTTCTGTGTTCCAAGTGTGTTCATTGGTACTGGAGTGGGTGTCATTGCTGTCTTTCAGGAGCTAGAGAGAGGAGATGAGTGGGTATAACTATATATAAAATCCCATCCAGTACCACAGGGATCTTCCATGCCTTGCCCTATTCTACATATGTGTCTTCCATTGCCCTGGATCTCAACAACACTAACTGTCCTACAACAAAAATAATTTCAGAATAGCTACATCCATATCACTACAAACAACAAACCTGCTGGGAGGAGTTCAGGAGTTCTTTGTCAGTTTTGAAAGATAGTAATTCTTACAACTGCTGGGAAAACTGGTTTCCTAAATTTCTTCATTTTTCAAGTCACATAATTTAGGAAATTTAAATGACTTTCCTGAAGCCACACAGTGAACAGGTGTATAAGCAAGGGCTACAAGCTAGAATTTTTGACACCATGGCAAATGCTTTAAGGATTAAAATGAAACTTCTAAATTACATAGCTGCATTTCAGAAAAGACAAAAGACAGTGTCCTTCTCCAAAAAGTATTTTCACATTCAACAATTCTGATGTGAACACTAATGCCTTAGTTCCTCCCATAGACATTCTGATCTAATTGGTCTGGCTGTGGCCTGAGTATAGGGAGTTTTAAAAGCTCCCCAGGTGATTATAATGCACAACCAAGGCTGATAACCACTGCTTTAGCTTTTAATGAGGATAGCAGTGGCCTCTGGGTTTAGCTGCTGCTTTGCATTTTTGCCAGTTCCCAGCTTCAATAGCATTAAAAATTAAATTTCTGAACATGGGTAGGAATATTCTGGAAGAGTAAGCATCAGAAAATCCTGCAATGTTGATGAGCCTCTTGAGAGCAGTATCAGCATTCGCCTTTTCACCACTGTGTCAGCAGCCTAGCATGTGAAAGATGCTGGATGGTGTTTTATAAATGAATGAATAAATGGCAGTGTAATGGGACTATGGAAGCTTTTTTTTTTTAGTTTTTAGGCTTTTCCATGTTTATTGAATTTTAAAATTATATACATATGTGTGTATACATACACACACACTCACGCACACATATATATATTCAGAAGGAAGATAGTAAACATCCTTAAACTGTAAAATGAAATCCCAGTGCAGAATGAATACCCAGCCTAAGGTGTATGTTGATGTGCTGTTGGCAGGTGGGCCCAGGGGCTCATGAAAGAGGCTTCATGCTCTGAGTTACACACTGACAGGGGGCGATGCCATGAGTCCTTATGATGTACCAATGTATACTGGGCATATGAACCTGCATCATATTATAATATATAATGCCTCCTAATTTGCTTAATTCAGGGTTTGTGAAATATTTTCATAAAGTCTTTGTGTCTTTATGGTATACCTATGATATAGATGTAGTTCTGGTTTTACAAATGAGGAAACTGAGGCTCCATGAGGGGAAGGTTTTCACTGAGCTTCAGGAGAGCAAGGATTTTCTGTAGATCATATTCCCAATGCTGTGTTCCCAGTGCCCAGCACAGTAGATGGCACACAGATGCCCTATAAATACTGATGAATGAATGGATGGATGGATGGATGAATGAGTATATGCGTGTGTGAATGGGTGATAAAGCTGAGACTCAAACTCAGATTGACTCCAAGTCACAGTGTCCATAATGCAGCATTCCCAGTGGAGAAGGAAGGAGTCCTAGATGAGAATAAAGGGAAAGATCTATAGAGAGAAGAGACAGTAAGGGATAAATTGTAGTAACAGGTTCAGAGATTTGGGAAGGAATTAGGGATTATGGGTGCAGCAAATAAGCATGACATTTGGAGGTAGGATGCCTGTAGTCAAGTCCCAGCACCGTTAACTAGCTGTGTGATCATAAGCATGTCAGGAAACTTCTCTGATATTTGGATTTAAATCCAAATTTTTAAAGTGGGGTCAACATGAAAAAATGCTCAACATCACTTGGCATCAGGGAAATACAAATCAAAACCACAATGAGATACAGGTCAGAATGGCTAAAATTAACAATTCATGAAGCAACAGATGTTGGCAAGGATGTGGAGAAAGGGGAACCCTTTTACACTGTTGGTGGGAATACAAACTGGTGCAGCCACTCTAGAAGACAGTATGGAGGGGTGCCTGGGTGACTCAATCGTTAAGCGTCTCCCTTCGGCTCAGGTCATGATCCCAGGGTCCTGGGATCGAGCCCCACATCAGGCTCTCTGCTCTACCGGAAGCCTGCTTCTCCCTCTCTTACTCCCTTTGCCTATGTTCCCTCTCTCTGTGTGTCTGTCTCTGTCAAATAAATAAATAAAATCTTAAAAAAAAGACAGTATGGAGGTTCCTCAAAAAGTTAAAAATAGAACTACCCCATGATCCAGAAATTGCACTATTAGGTATTAATCCAAAGGATACAAACAGTGATTTGAAGGGGCACATGCATCCCAATGTTTATAGCAGCAAAATGTCCACAATAGCCAAACTATGGGAAGAGTCCAGATGTCCATCAACAGATGAATGGATAAAGAAGATGTGGTATATATATATATATATATGTATATATATATATATATATATATACACACACACACACACATACACAATGGAGTATTACTCAACCATCAAAAAGAATGAAATCTTGCCATTTGCAATGATGTGGATGGAACTAAAGGGTATTATGCTAAGCGAAATGAGTCAGTCAGAGAAAGACAAATATCATATGATTTCACTCATATATGCAATTTAAGAAACAAATCAGATGAACATAGGGGAAGGGAAGGAAAAATAAGACAAAATCAGAGCGGGCAACAAATCATAAGAGACTCTTAAATATAGGAAACAAACTGAAGGTTGCTGGAGAGGAGCTGGGTAGGGGATGGGGTACCTGGGGGATGGGCATTAGGAAGACACTTGATGGAATGAGCACTGGTTATATGCAACTGAAGAATCACTAAATTCTACCTATGAAATTAATAATACACTATATATTAATTAAATTTAAAATAAAAATAAATTTAAAAATAAATATTTATGGATTAAAAATATAAAAAAAATAAAGTGGGATCAATAGTACTGCCTACCTCCTTAAGAGTGTTGTATAGATTGAAAGCAGTAATATACACAAATGTATTTTGTGCATAAATTTTAGTTATTTTATTATCACTGTTACTTTGGGTTTGGTGCATGAAAGCGTTCCTAGAGATCACCACATTTCAGTTTCTCATTTTACCTCTTTAAACACAAGCCATGGCTGGTCTTTGTATTTTGGAAACAGCCCAACATGTATGCAGCAAGTTCTTAAAAGTTAGGAGATTGTGGAATCAGAATTCTACTTAAATTTCCGGCACAAACTAATAATCATTTTTGTAAAGCTTGAGTAAGATCCTTTGCCTGGTTCAAAGTTGTCATAGTGTTGGCTGTGTTTACTCTCCTGCAATGAAATGCAAGAAGTGTGAAATTGAAACCTACTTGTGAAATTTCAAAAACATCTTTGTTTACTCCTGGGCACTAACCACGTTTGTACTTATAATAAACAATTATTAACCTTAATCATTGACATGTAAGTAGTACCTTAGTGAGTGAACGTATTTTGCTTTATTCTCTGTTCTTGTCATTTGGTAGTTTTTCTTCCAGTGAAAAAACCGAATGTGCTTAGAAGGTGGGAAGGAGAGAAGAGATGGCACAGTGGGAAAAGCCAGGGCTCTTCAGGCTTGGAGTCAAAGACTTGGATTCATGTCCCAGTTCTGCCACTTGTTGGTTGTGTGACTTAAAAAAAAATCACTTAACTGCTCTGAACTGCCGTTTGTTTATCTGAAGAAAATGATGGGGCTATTAATACATACCTAAAAATGTCACTGTGGAGATTAAAGGAAATATATACCTGCAGTTTCTTTAACTATTAGGAAGGTTAATGGTGCTATCAGTCAAGGCCATTTCCACTAAAGTCACTGAAAACAGTAACTCGGGACACAGGAATTAGAGGCTACTCAAAATAGCATTCCTCTCTGTCTCTCTTTTTGTTTCCCTAGGTAGTTCTTCATTTGCCAGCAAACCCACCACGCCAACTGGATTGGGTGGAGGATTTCCACCTCTCAGCTCGCCGCAGAAATCATCTCCCCAGCCCATGGGGGGAGGGTGGCAGCAGGGAGGTGGCTATAGCTGGCAGCAGACACAGTCTAAGCCACAGACCGGCATCCCCCACTCGTCTCCCCAGAACCGACCCAACTACAACGTGAGCTTCTCAGCCATGCCTGGGGGGCAGAGCGATCGTGGGAAAGGATCAGCTAATTTGGGTAAGGATGATGGTGTGTAGCCTGACCAGAGGGTAGCCTGTATTGTCATACTACATGTATGTATGTATGTCCGAAGAAGGAGACAGAAAACGATTCCAGGGCTTTCTGAGTGAATCTTATAGTTGTAGAGGCACACCATGATCCCTACCTCCCATTCTGTGCCTGAAGCACCTGGGTTTACCATGCTCTTAACACTTCCGTTATTTTGTGACTGTTAGTTCACTTGTCTGTCTCCTTCCACATGGAGACCGAAGGGAGAGCAGGGACTGTGTCATGTTATCATTAGCACCTAGCTTAGTAGCACTAAATGAATACGGAGTGGATATGCATGGAGGGGTGGCTGGTTCTTGAAGCTGTTATTCCTTTGGAAGAGGGGGTAGAAGAGAAAGGTTGGGAACCTTGCAAGCACTGTTCATATTTGCCCTTGGATCCTGATTAGAGGAGTGTGTACATCTTGGACATTTGGTCTTGCTTATGCTCTGGTTGGTGGATGTTTCTGAGATCGTTCGGTTTTCTGTGATGGTTTTTTTTTCCCTCTCTTCTAAGAAGAAAGTTAAAAGAACACAAAATGGGCCAACAGCTAAGGATAGAGGATGCTTTGGATAGGACTCTTTCTCCCCCCGCCCCTTTTTTTTGAATGGGATTCTTGATAACAAGGAAAAAATAATGTATTTTGCCTAGCTGGGATGGTTAATTTTGAGTTTCTTTTTTTTTTTTTAAAGATTTAATTTATTTATTTGACAGAGACAGACACAGCGAGAGAAGGAACACAAGCAGGGGGAGTGGGAGAGGGAGAAGCAGGCTCCCCGCTGAGCAGGGAGCCCGATGTGGGGCTCGATCCCAGGATCCTGGGATCATGACCTGAACCAAAGACAGACGCTTAACGACTGAGCCACCCAGGCGCCCCTAATTTTGAGTTTTTTAAACAGCCTATTATAATGTATTTTACATCTCAATTGATCTGATCATACTCAAGAACTAAATGTATAGATGTTTAGGGACATGGTGAGGAAACGGGCCTTTCTCTCTATGGAATATGGAAAAGGAAATCCTACTTTCTCTAGTAACTGTAGCTAACATTGAGGGCTTACTATGTGTCAGGTACTATTCCAAACAGTTTCATGTATTATTTCATATAATCTTCAAAACCAACCCCATGTCGTAGATTTAAAAAATCTATGACAGAGATAAATTATTTCTTAAGTCTGTACAGCTTGTAAGTGACAAAGGCAAGATTGGAACCCAGGCAATGTTGCTCCAGAACCCCTTCTCTTAACTGTCACACTCTACTGGATATGACACAAGTGACTTCTCAAAATAATAACATGACAGGGATTTTTTTCTTGGGAATATGTAACATCATGTTTGTTCTTTGGTTAGCAGTGGATATTGCTTAGACAATTCCATAGAGTCTTGGGACTTCCCCTCCATTTTTATTTTGAGTAGATGTAGGGTGACTGGCTTCAGTCAGGAGATATTTATGGACCATCTTCAGTGTAGAAAACATTGGGGATTATGGCAGTGAACAAGACAGACAAATTCCATCATCTCAGACCACTTACGTTTTAGCATGTGCATGTGCGGGTATGTGTTCAGAATGTCTTACAGTATAGAGATGGCAAATGGGTTTCATTTCACATGCCAACTTTGGTTGATGGGCATTGACAGCATGGATTTCCGTGTTTTGGTTCTGTTGTAATATAATAAACATTTAAAAAGGCACTATTCTAAACCCTTTAAGATGTTAACTATCAATTCTCACAACAACCCTATGAGGTAAGTAGTATTGTTAACACCATCCCTGTTTTACAGATGAGGAAACTGAGGCATGTCGATAAGTGACTTGCTCCAAGGTTACATTGGCCAGTAAGTGGCAGAGGTATAATTCAAGCCTGGGGAGTCCAGCTCCAGAGACTTTGCTCTTTGCCACCATGCCTCTCCAAACATTAAGAAAGATTGTGAAGCCACAAGCAGACTTGGTGAAAAAGAGCACTGTTGGGAGGGACTCGAACTGTCAGCTGGGTGTGGGCAGGAAAGCAGTGGCATCTGTGGACTGCAAGTACCCAAACTCAGGTGTTCGTCCCATTGCTGATACTAACTAGTTGTATGACTAGAGCGGGTGGGGTCGGGGGGGCATCACGAGTATCCTCAGCTATGAAAAGATGATACAGTGGGAAAAGTGTTACGGAGTTGGATTTAGTCTAACAATCTAGCCTGGAGTCCTAGCTTTGCCACGGACGTGGTATATGATTCTGGGCAAATCTCTTAGGTTCTCCAGACCTCATTTTCCTCATCTGTCAAATGGGCATGACAGTCTCATACCCTACTCATTGGGTAAGTATAAGGAGTAAGAGGACTAATGCATGTGAAAGCACCTTGGAGACCCTAAGTGTTATGAGGTGATAGGATTTTATGTTTAAGAGTAAAAATTATAGGGGGAGGAGCAAGATCGCGGAGGAGTTTCATCTGGTCCCAGGAATTCAGCTAGATAGTTATCAAATCACTCTGAACACCTACAAACTCAACAGGGGATCAAAGAAAAGAATAGCAACAACTCTCTGAAAGAAAAGTGACCACTTTCTGGAAGGTAGGACGTGCGGAGAAGTGAATCCGAGGCGATATTCAGGAGGATAGACGGCAGGGGAGGGGGGCCTCTGCTGGCCGCTTCTGGCAAGTGATAGAGCCTCGGAGCACAAAATCGGGACTTTTAGAAGTCGGCTCCGCTGAGGGACGTTGCTCCAGTGGCTAAGGGTGGGGGGGGGAGCCCTCGCTGGGACAGTGTGGTCTCAGGACCCTTGGGGCCACAGGAAGCCCAGGGGTGCCTGAGTGCGGCAGAGCTCCCAGGTATCGGAGCGGGGAAGCCAGCTGCAGAGACGGAGCCGAGGCACAGGCTCTCAGCTCGGGGTTGCTATAAACCGTCATCCGTGGCCCAGTCAGGCCACTGCTCTTCCAGCAGGGACCCAACAAGCGGCAGATCCGGGGAGACTCCCCTTCCTCCCCCAGGAGGAGTGGCGCAGGAGCGCACCGCAGGAATCTGCTGGGTTTGGAGACTCCAAACAGGGTCGTGTGCCAGAGACAGAAATGCTCGGTCACAGGCCGGGTGAGCATGGAGTGCAGCCGGAGACTGGGGAGACGGGAGTGATTGACTGCTTTTCTCTGGGGCCTCACTGAGGAGTAGGGCCCCGAGTTCTCAGCTCCTCCAGGGCCATTTTCATTCTTGTCCTCCAAAGCTGCACGGAAAGCTTGCAGGAAACAAAAGCTCCCGAGAGCAAACCCAAGCAGATTACCTAGCTTGGCCCGGCAAGGGCAGGGCAATTCCACCTCCAGCAAAGACATTTGAGAACCATGGCAACAGGCCCCTCTCCCAGAAGATCAGAAAGAACATCCAGCCAAGAGCAAGTTTACCGATCAATGAGAACGGCACAACTCCAGCACGAGGGGAATACAGCACAGAGAATTCATGGCTTTTCCCCCATGATTCTTTATTCTTTCAAAGTTAATTTTTTTAATTTTCTTTATTTTTTTCTTTTTCTATTTTTTTTACATTTTTCTTCTTTCCTTTTTCAACTAACATATTTTATCAATTCCTTTTTTCAAAATCTTTTTTAATTTTCACTTTTACAGTCATATTCTATCCCTTCATTGTACTTAACCTTATTTTGTGTGTGTATATATATATATATATAAGTTTTTCTTTCTTTAAAATTTTGGGATACAGTTTCTTCTAACAGACCAAAATATACCCTAAATCTAGTGTATGGCTTGGTTCTAGTCTCCTGCCTGATCACATTCTCTACTTATTTTTTTAAACCAACTTCTTATCTTATCAATTCCTTTTTTAAAATCTTTTTTAATTTTCATCTTTATAGTCATATTCCATCCCTTCATCGTATTTACCCTTATTTTTGTATATATATAAGTTTTTCTTTCTTTAAAATTTTGGGAGGCAGTTTCTTCTAACAGACCAAAATATACCCAAAATCTAGTGTGTGGCTCTATTCTATTCACCAGCCTGATCATATTTTTTTCCTCTTTTCTTTCCCCCCTGGTTTTGGGTCTCTTCTGATTTGTTTAGTGTATATTTTTCTGGGGTCGTTGTTACCATTTTAGTATTTTGTTCTCTTATTCATCTATTCTTCTCTGGACAAAATGACAAAATGGAAAAACTCACCTCAAAAAAAAAAAAAAAGAACAAGAGGCAGTAACCACTGCCAGGGACCTAATCAATATGGACATTAGTAAGATGTCAGAACCAGAGTTCAAAATGACGATTATAAAGATACTAGCTGGGCTTGAAAAAAGCATAGAAGATACTAGAGAATCCCTTTCTGGAGATATAAAAGAATTAAAATCTAACCAAGTCAAAATCAAAAAGGCTATTAATGAGGTGCAATCACAAATGGAGGCTCTAACTGCTAGGATAAATGAGGCAGAAGAGAGAATTAGTGATACAGAAGACCAAATGATGGAGAATAAAGAAGCTGAGAAAAAGAGAGATAAACAACTACTGGATCACGAGGGGAGAATTCAAGAGATCAGTGATACCATAAGACAAAACAATATTAGAATAATTGGGATCCCAGAAGAAGAAGAAAGAGAGAGAGGGGCAGAAGGTATATTGGAGCAAATTAAAGTGGAGAATTTCCCTAATTTGGGGAAGGAAACAGGCATCAAAATCCAGAAGGCACAGAGAACACCCCTCAAAATCAGTAGAAATAAGTCACAGCCTGACATCTAATAATAAAATTTACAAGTCTCAGAGACAAAGAGAAAATCCTGAAAGCAGCTTGGGACGAGAGGCCTGTAACCTACAACAGTAGAAACATTAGATTGGCAGCAGACCTATCCACAGAGACCTGGCAGGCCAGAAAGGACTGGCATGATATATTCAGGGCACTAAATGAGAAAAATATGCAGCCAAGAATACTATATCCAGCTTGGCTGTCATTGAAAATAGAAGGAGAGATAAAAAAGCTTCCAAGACAAACAAAAACTAAAAGAATTTGTGAACACCAAACCAGCCCTGTAAGAAATATTGAAAGGGGTCCTCTAAGCAAAGAGAGAGCCTAAAAGTAACATAGAACAGAAAGGAACAGAGGCAATACAATGGCACTAAATTCATATCTTTCAATAGTTATCTTGAACGTAAATGGGCTAAATATCCCAATCAAAAGACACAGGGTATCAGATTGGATAAAAAAACAAGACCCATCGATATGCTTTCTGCGAGAGACTCATTTTAGACCGAAAGACACTTCCAGATTGAAAGCGAGAGGGTGGAAAAACCATTTACCATGCTAATGGACATCAAAAGAAAGCTGGGGTGACAATCCTTGTATCAGACAAATTAGATTTTAAACCAAAGACTATAATAAGAGATAAGGAAGGACACTATATCATACTTAAAGGGTCTATCCAACAAGAAGATCTAACAACTGTAAATATCTATGCCCCTAACATGGGAGCAGCCAATTATATAAGCCAATTAATAACAAAATCAAAGAAACACATCGACAATAATACAATAATAGTAGGGGACTTTAACACCCCCCTCACTGAAATGGACAGATCATCTAAGCAAAAGATCAACAAGGAAATAAAGACTTTAAATGACACAGTGGACCAGATGGACTTCACAGATATATTCAGAACATTCTATCCCAAAGCAACAGAATACACATTCTTCTCTAGTTCCCATGGAACATTCTCCAGAATAGATCACATCCTAGGTCACAAATCAGGTCTCAACTGGTACCAAAAGATTGGGATCATTCCCTGCATATTTTCGGACCACAATGCTTTGAAACTAGAACTCAATCACAAGAGGAATGTTGGAAAGAACTCAAATTCATGGAGGTTAAAGAGCATCCTACTAAAGAATGAATGGGTCAACCAAGAAATTAAAGAAGAATTTAAAAAATTTCATGGAAACCAATGAAAATGAAAACACAACTGTTCAAAATCTTTGGGATGCAGCAAAGGCGGTCCTAATAGGAAAGTATATAGCCATACAAGCCTTTCTCAAGAAACAAGAAAGGTCTCAAATACATAACCTAACCCTACACCTAAAGGAGCTGGAGAAAGAATAGCAAATAAAGCCTAAACCCAGCAGGAGAAGAGAAATAATAAAGATCGGAGCAGAAATCAATGAAATAGAAACCAAAAGGACAGTAGAACTGAACAACGAAACTAGGAGCTGGTTCCTTGAAAGAATTAAGAAGACTGATAAACTCCTGGCCAGACTTATCAAAAAGAAAAGAGTAAGGACCCAAATAAATAAAATCATAAATGAAAGAGCAGCGATTACAACCAACACCAAAGAAATACAAACAATTATAGGAACATATTATGAGCAACTATATGCCAGCAAATTAGACAATCTGGAAGAAATGGATACATTCCGAGAGATGTATAAACTACCCAAACTGAACCAGGATGAAATAGAAAACCTGAATAGAAGGGAAATTGAAGCAGTCCTCAAAAATCTCCCAACAAACAAGAGCCCAGGGCCAGATGGCTTCCCAGGAGAATTCTACCAAACATTTAAAGAAGAATTAATACCTATTCTTCTGAAACTGTTCCAAAAAATAGAAATGGAAGGAAAACTTCCAAACTCATTTTATGAGGCCAGCATTACCTTGAACCCAAAACCAGACAAAGACCCCATCAAAAAGGAGAATTACAAACCGATATCTCTGATGAACATGGATGCAAAAATTCTCACCAAAATACTAGCCAATAGGATCCAACAGTACATTAAAAGGATTATTAACCACGACCAGGTGGGATTTATTCCTGGGCTGCAAGGTTGGTTCAACATCTGCAAATCAATCAATGTGAAACAATACATTAATAAAAGAAAGAACAAGAACCATATGATCCTCTCAATAGATGCAGAAAAAGCATTTGACAAAGTACAGTGTCCTTTCTTGATTAAAACTCTTCACAGTGTAGGGATAGAGGGTACATACCTCAATATCATAAAAGCCATCTATGAAATACCCACAGCGAGTATCATTCTCAATGTGGAAAAACTGAGAGCTTTTCCCCTAAGGTCAGGAACATGGCAGGGATGTCCACTATCACCACTGCTCTTCAACATAGTACTAGAAGTCCTAGCCTCAGCAATCAGACAACAAAAAGAAATAAAAGACATCCAAATCAGTGAAGAAGAAGTCAAACTCTCTTTGCAGATGATATGATACTTTATGTGAAAAACCCAAAAGACTCCACCCCAAAACTGCTAGAACTCATACAGGAATTCAGTAAAGTGGTAGGATATAAAATCAATGCACAGAAATCAGTGGCATTTCTATACACCAACAACGAGACAGAAGAAAGAGAAATTAAGGAGTCTATCCCATTTACAATTGCACCCAAAACCATAAGATACCTAAGAATAAATGTAACCAAAGAGGCAAAGAATCTGTACTCAGAAAACTATAGAATACTCATGAAAGAAATTGAGGAAGACACAAAGAAATGGGAAAATGTTCCATGCTTATGGATTGGAAGAACAAATATTGTGGAAATGTCTATGCTACCTAGAGCAATCTACACATTTAATGCAATCCCTATCAAAATACCATCCACTTTTTTCAAAGAAATGGAAATGGAACAAATAATCCTAAAATTTGTATGGAACCAGAAAAGACCCCGAATAGCCAGAGGAATGTTGAAAAAGAAAAGCAAAGCTGGTGGCATCACAATTCTGGACTTCAAGCTCTATTTCAAAGCTGTCATCATCAAGACAGTATGGTACTGGCACAGAAACAGACACATAGATCAATGGAACAGAATAGAGAGCCCAGAAATGGACTCTCAACTCTATGGTCAACTAATCTTCGACAAAGCAGGAAAGAATGTCCAGTGGAATAAAAGACAGTCTCTCCAACAAATGGTGTTGGGAAAATTGGACAGCTACATGCAGAAGAATGAAACTGGACCATTTCCTTATACCACACACAAAAATAGAGCAAAATGGATGAAAGACCTCAATGTGAGACAGGAATCCATCAACATCCTTGAGGAGAACACAGGCAGCAACTTCTTTGACCTCAGCCTCAGCGACTTCTTCTAGAAACATCGCCAAAGGCAAGGGAAGCAAGGCAAAAATGAACTATCGGGACTTCATTAAGATAAAAAGCTTTTGCACAGCAGAGGAAACAGTCCACAAAACCAAAAGACAACGGACAGAATGGGAGAAGATATTTTCAAATGACATATCAGATAAAGGGCTAGTATCCAAAATCTATAAAGAACTTATGAAACTCAACACCCAAAGAACAAATAATCCAATCCAGAAATGGGCAGAAGACATGAACAGACATTTCTGCAAAGAAAACATCCAAATGGCCAACAGACACATGAAAAAGTGCTCAACATCACTCAGCATCAGGGAAATCCAAATCAAAACCTCAATGAGATAGCACCTCACACCCGTCAGAATGGCTAAAATTAACAAGGCAGGAAATGACAGATGTTGGCGAAGATGCGGAGAAAGGGGAACCCTCCTACACTGTTGGTGGGAATGCAAGCTGGTGCAGCCACTCTGGGAAACAGTATGGAGGTTCCTCAAAAAGTTGAAGATAGAGTTACCCTACGACCCAGCAATTGCACTACTGGGTATTTACCCCCAAGAGACAAATGTAGTGATCCGAAGGGGCACATGCACCCCAATGTTTATAGCAGCAATGTCCATAATAGCCAAGCTATGGGAAGAGCCTAGATGTCCATCAACAGATGAATGGATAAAGAAGATGTGGTACACACACACACACACACACACACACACACACACACACACACACACACAGGAATATTATGCAGTCATCAAAAAGACCCCAAAATCTTGCCTTTTGCAATGACATGGATGGAACTAGAGGGTATTATGCTAAGTGAAATAAGTCAGAGAAAGACAATTATCATATGATCTCACTGATATGAGGAATTTGAGAAACAAGACAGAGGATCGTCTTGGAAGGGAGGGAAAAATGAAACAAGACGAAACCAGAGAGGGAGACAAACCATAAGACACTCTTAATCTCAGGAAACAAACTGAGGGTTGCTGGAGTGGAGGGGGTGGGAGGGATGAGGTGGCTGGGTGATGGACATTGGGGAGGGTATGTACTATGGTTAGCTTTGTGAATTGTGTAAGACTGAGGAATCACAGACCTGTACCCCTGAAACAAATAATACATTCTTTGTTAATAAAAAAAAATCTTTGGTGGATTAAAAATAAAAAGAGTAAAAATTATAATGATTTTTCAAAAATTCTGTTACAGAAGGGAAACAAAAAGCAGCTGACTTTGAAGACCTACTTTCTGGTCAAGGTTTCAATGCACACAAAGACAAAAAGGGGCCTCGAACAATAGCTGAGATGAGAAAGGAGGAAATGGCTAAGGAAATGGATCCTGAGAAATTAAAGGTGAGTGAGACCCTGGCCCAGTGTGATTATTTGGTGTGACTGTCATGTGACAAGGTCACAGGTGTGGAGCCATCAATGTTCCTGGTTCCTGGCTTTCTCACTGCTTCCCCCCAACTTTCAACCAGACTAGTTCTTTTTTTTTTTTTTTAAGATTTTATTTATTTGACAGAGAGAGACAGTGAGAGCAGGAACACAAGCAGGGGGAGTGGGAGAGGGAGAAGCAGGCTTCCCGCTGAGCAGGGAGCCCGATGTGGGACTCGATCCCAGGACCCTGGGATCATGACCTGAGCTGAAGGCAGACGCTTAATGACTGAGCCACCCAGGCGCCCTCAACCAGACTAGTTCTACTTCTATCTGTTTTGATTCTAGGAGTCTAGGTAGCATTGGATTTGGGGAAAAAGAGTAGTTCCCCATTAAAAAAAATTGTAAACCAGGTACTCCTGGTTTATCCTGGAAACAAAAGGGTAGTTATGGGGATGAATTGTGTGAGGTAGTGGAGAATGGGTTTGTAAAAGATCAAGAGAACTGGAATGTTCTCACAGATGGAAAGATTGAATTCCTACCTGACGAAGTACTACATATGCTGACACTAGAACTAACTGGGAGATGGCGCTCTAATCTGTTAGTGCATTAAATGATCTCCAGAACCAAGATTAGCACAGCTAGTCCATCTTACACATTTTGAAAAAATGTAACATAATTCCAGATTTGTTAAAGATATATAGATTCTTGGATACTCTTTTGAGGGCAATATGGGATCCTTTGTTTGCATGTGCCTTTACTTCATGTAACACCAGAGAGATTTCATATTTCTTCCAAAATTCTATGCGCCATCTCAATAACATGTGTTCATTAGGCAAACTCTGACAGTTTTCTTTGAAAGAAAGTGGTTCATGTCTTTTAAACAATGCTTGGTTATTTAGCTGGTACAGGGTATTTAGTTGCTTGGGAGAGTAGCCATCATTCACCTTGGCTAAACCATCGTTCACCAAAAAATACCCACTGAGCTTCTATTATGTGCTAAATGCTGGTGCATTCTTACAAACCCTTCAACTTAATCACCTCATTTGCTCAAACTGAGAAGATTCAAATTATGAGCATTCATATAACTACTTGGATTCATTCATTTAAACAATTTTTGAGCTGTGTTTTGAACCAGACATGTTATTTGGCTCCTGAGTTATACTGATGTATAAGAAACAGTACCTTTTCTCAAACAACTCTGCCTAATGGCAAAGAAAGACAAACACATGGGTGATTTCGATAAAGTATCACACATATGATAGAAACATGTTCAAGGGATTAGCTCAAAGAAATTTGTTCTTTTTTTCAAGGGGTACTTACTTAGTGTCTGTCTGCCAGACACTCGACAGAGGCAGGTAACCCAGACCAAAGTAGACGTGGGTGTGCACCCATGGAGTTCATACTTTAAGAGTGAGATTAACTCTGGGGTGGGGCCGAGAGGGAATTCAAGCTGTCAAAGGTGAACAGTACAAAATTCCTGAGCAGGCTTTAAAAGGATAATGAAGGGTTAACCAGAAAGACAAGGAGATGGAGGTGGAAAAGGATCCCAGGTTGAGGAAACAACTTGGAGTATTCACAGAGCCCCAAGTAGTTGATGTTGCTGGGGCAGGAGGGGTTTCCAGAGTCTTGGTGGAGACCTTTGGGATTTGAAAACATTTGAATTTCCTAATTCCCTCTGCGTTGACAGATTCTGGAATGGATTGAAGGCAAAGAGAGGAATATCAGAGCACTTCTGTCCACGATGCACACTGTGCTGTGGGCTGGGGAGACCAAGTGGAAACCAGTTGGCATGGCAGACCTGGTAACACCTGAGCAGGTGAAAAAGGTGTACAGGAAGGCTGTGCTGGTGGTGCACCCAGATAAAGTGAGTATAACTTGCCCTTTACGATACAAGAGAAATTAAACTATGTAATACAATAATGGAGTGAGGGGGCTTTACTCAGGTGTATGATTTACCACTGACTAACTTTTAGGGATCAGACATAAATTGTGTCCTGGCCTATAACAAATAGTAAGGGCGGGCTAAGAGCTGGACAGAGGAAAATTTTTCTCTTGTGGAGATATAGCAGTATGTTTAGCCACAACTATAGGGAAGGAGCTTTAGAATGTAGTTGGCAAAATTGGTGGGAATCAACAAAATATTCAAAATGGACCTAAATTCATCATTCTATTGATGATGCCGGTTTATGTTTTCATGGAAGTATATCCACATATAGGTGCTCTACAATGTCAGAAACTACCACATGGCCCCAGTTGAAATCATCGTAATACATAGAAACCTCTTAGACAGAAGTGAGTCACCTTGCTGTCATATAGATGAAGTCAGTGTTATTTATACCAGTCCTGTTATGTGAGGCTATGGTTGAAATGCCACTTGGGAACACATGCTTGAATTTGATATATTTGAT
Source organism: Zalophus californianus (assembly GCF_009762305.2). Classification (NCBI taxonomy): domain Eukaryota; kingdom Metazoa; phylum Chordata; class Mammalia; order Carnivora; family Otariidae; genus Zalophus; species Zalophus californianus. The sequence continues at coordinate 53,667,595 of NC_045598.1, forward strand.
TTTCATTTCTCCGTGCTTTTGGTGATTAGTCTGAAGAGAAGAGTTAATGAGAAACAACGTGTTTCAGTGAGTCAAATGAGAATGAGAAACAAGAGCCTAGAAAAACACACAAACTCTATGCCCGTGTCACCGGTCGCCAAGAACTTAATTTTATTTAGAAATGGGAAAATAGGAATTTACACTTGATCTTAGCCAAAAGGCCGAGAAATGATGGGAAAATAGGAATATAGAAATACAATCAATTATAGATAGGCTGTCATGAGCCTTTGTCATTGGTAGGTACTTCTGGAGAATGGGTGCGTCTTTCATTACTCAGTAAGTGCTCTGTTTCTACTCATTCACGGACTACTGTTACCATATGTGAATTCCTAAGGGGAAGGAGTTCTGGGGAGGTCATAGTAATTAGGGTCACATAGATTGAGCTATAAAAAGAGAAATGGCCTATTAGAAAAACATTTCAATTACTTGGAGCCCCCATATTAGCAGTGAAAATTGTAATACAAGTAAAATTTTGGTCTGTAGTATCTAATGTGTTGTTTTGTTTTTGTTTTTTCTACAGGCTACCGGGCAACCTTATGAACAATATGCAAAGATGATTTTCATGGAGCTCAGTGATGCCTGGTCTGAATTTGAAAATCAAGGTCAAAAGCCCTTGTATTAATTTATGAGCTTTTCCATCTCTGCTGCAGACCTGTGCTAATGCTTAGTGTGCGTCACAATTCCGAAGTTTTCACAGGTGAACCAAAAACTCCAGTAACGTGTATCTAGTACTAAACTGTTAAATTACTCATTAATTAATTCCTCATTGATAAAGAATGTGGATGTTTGTTTCCTCAAGTCCCCACCATAAAAAGTCCAAAGCAGGGGAGGAACTTTTAGTCAGAGGACCTTGTGGAGTTAAAACATTCCAGCCTGCCCTCTGGGGAGCTGACTCAGCATTTTGTGGGGAGATGGAAACAGGTCACCGAAGGCGTAACACCCATCTCATTGTCTGAGAACAGGATTAATGAGCAAAAGCTATGATAATTGGATTACATGATGGATTTTGACTAATGGTTTTTAGATTTTCTGGGAAAGATGTAATTTGAGCCATGGCTTTACATAGATTCTAGGAACACAACCACGGAATACTTTATTTTTATGGAAATTTACAATGGTCTTTAGCATAATACTGTATACTTCTTTTGGTCAAGAGGACTGACTGATGTAAAAGAACTTGAACTGTGGGAAGTGATTGTATTACAATCCAGTGATTGCCAACTCTTCCTGGATAAGCTAAAACTTAGTGGAAATGCTGACTAAAGAAAACAGGGAACTCTGTGGAGATAGACATCTTTGTTCCTGGTCAGAAAGGTGGGCTGCTACCTTCCTCTCCCTGTAGAAAACTGTGGTTGCTTAAAGAAAATGTCTTCATGATGTAATTTCAACTCTAAACCTGATTTGAAAGAAACAATTTTGCCATAAGGCTTCATGCTCTTTCTTTTGCTTAGTCAAGAAAATGTTCTTAGCTGGAAACAGGTTGCAAGGCAGTTTGGCACAGTCACATTGTATCAGGACCGACATCTAGGAAGGAGTCCCTGTCCTCTAGGTTTGTGAGCGGTTGTGGTGAGAGAGTAGAAACCCCACACTGAACACGAGTAATGTGGTAGGCGCAGCTGTGGGGGGAGAGCTGTGCTCACCTTCCCACTGAGTCAGGTGGCTTGTCAGGATCCAGGCAAATGGTTCCCCTCCCACCTGTTGAAACTGGATCCCTTGGATTATTACAGTGGGGTTTATTGTTTTCAAAGTAGCTGGAGGTCCACAGGAACAGCATTCACACAAGGGCATCTGTGAAAGCCAAGCAAGAAGGAGACCTTTGCAGACTTCACACTGGTTGGATTTCAGTCCAGTGTTTTAGCTGCTTCTCATTTTGAGGGCTCAGCAGTTGCTATTCCATGACTTCAGGAAGTCTCTCTGGGTGTGCACATACACGATGTGCATAGTATATATATGCAAAGCAGATGGGCAAAAAGATTTACATGCTAATCTTAAAAGTTCATGCTCAATATTGTGAAAAGCTTTCAAAAATTGTTTTTAAAAGACAATCATTTTTTGTTTCTATTTTAATTTTCTTGTGGCAAACTGTACCAGAAAAGCAGCATGTCAAAAATACTTTATGTTCTATATAGAACTCTCTGTCTTTTTTTCTTGCTTGCTTACTTTCTTGCTTTCTTTCTCTTCCTTCCTTTTTTGGTTATGTTTGTTATTTATTTTACCCTTTACTGAAAATGTGAAACTCACAGAAGATGTTCTCTTTTTAATTATACAGCTGTAAACTGTTCAAGGTAACCATAACAAAATAGGTGTTATTTATTAACGTATTATGAAATAATGTTTGATCCAGTATGTGCTTGTCTTATTTAAAATTGGAATGTGAGACATGTTGCTGTGACCTGGTTTTTTTTTTTTTTTTCTCATTCACGTTTGTAGATATTGTGTGAACTACAGTATATAATGATAATAATTAAAAGAATATTATGTGAATGTCACATACATTTTGAAATGATAGAACTATATTAGCTTTGTATCATGTTTGGGTAATTCATCAATGTTCACAATATAAAACATCATTAAACATTATGTAATTAGCAATGAGAAAGAATCTTACCTAACTTATTGAATTTGGGATTTCCTTCATCTCTTTTCCAGATACATTATAATTCTGGACCCCTATTTATCTCAAAACTCTTAACATATGCAGACCAACAGGTTTTTGCATTCCTTTTAAATATCTGGTTGTGACAAACCTTGTTGTTGATCAGATTCACTATTTCATTCATGTTTATTGTAATATATTTTTTGTTTTGTAAATATGTTACACACAACAAAATGTGATTGGTCTAAAATATTTGTAATGTATATTAAAAGGCTCAAAAATATTTGTAGAAACAAGTTATTTTTGCACTTATAGGAATTTAATGACAAGTTTGAGTTATATCTTCTGACATGGTTCACTTTTAAGAAAAGTTATGGGAAAAGAATATGAAAAGCATTTAATACAATTGCATCATAATGTAATCTGAGAGGATTTCTGGATTTATACTTTAACCACCCCCATACCGCCCTTTCCCCTACACACACACACACACACACACACACACACACACTTACTTTGGATCATGCTACAAAAACACTATGTTTCAAAAAGAATCAGCATAGAAATTCTGGTTTACTAGATAGAATATTAATGGATATTCAAAGCTGTGTTTGTATGCTGAAGCAAAGGGATTGATCCTGGGAGTCTGGGACTTTGTCAAAACAGATACAGCTGACCCCTGAAAAGTGCGAGGATTAGGGTTTCTGACCCCCCCACACCCTCAAAAATCCACGTATAACTTTTGATTCCCCAAAAACTTAACTACTAATAGCCTTTGACCAGGAGCCTTACTGATAACAAAGTCGATTGACAGATATTTTGTATGTATATGTATATAATACAGTGTAATGTATAATGTTCTGTATTACAGAATACTGTCTTCGCACAATAAAATAAGCTAGAAAAAAGAAAATGTAAAGAAAATCACAAGGAAGAGAAAACACATTTACAGTACTGTGCTGTATTTATTGAAAAAAATCCACGTATAAATGGACCTGTACAGGTCAGACCTGTATTGTTCAAGGGTCAACTGTATTTTAGTTCTTTAAGGATAGAAGCAGCATGTTCATTTGGAAGCACATGCTGCAAATCAAAAGCATTTGAATCATCCCTGTACTGTCTCTGTCTGGAATAATGTTCAAGTTGGATCCTAATACCGCTGATGAAACACCATTGTGTAAGGAGTGAACACAAGTGTTGAATTCCAGAAACAGTTATCACAGCAACAGGACACTTTCCCTGCTGGAAACATCTATAAGGGAGTTTAAGTCAAGTAAATAGGTTTTGGTTGTTCTTTTTAAAGATAAATCATGGTGTTTGTCTTAATGGTACAGTATTGGTTTGAGATCAGAAGACTGCCTTTAAATCCTGGTTTTTCTACTTAAGGACTGTCATATTCGACAAGTTTCTTAAACTAAGGCTTAATTTTATCACCTGTACAATAGAGATAATTGGAGCAACCCTGCAATGCAGGAATTAGGAACCGTATATAAACTGCTATCAAGAGAGTACTCACGAAATAGGAGCTATTGTCATTGTTACTGATTGTAGGACAAAGTAGATCACTGCAGGTCAGTATTGGGGCTGGAATTACATTGAAACCTTGGGTTGTAGGGAGTGAACAACACAAATAGAAAAAAAAGCTTCAAAAGAAATTTGTGCCTTTGGCCCTTATTTCCATATCCTTGGAATGACAGAGATCTGCCTGCATAAAATGGCAGAGATTTGAATTGTAGGTTCTGTAAAGGGAATGGCTGTGTGAAAAGAAGGAGTGGTTGAGAGTTAGGGAGGGAAACTAACATTGACTGATTTCAATGGTTGCATCACCCTTGGATTTAACTTAAGAATTGATTCGAGAGCCTACCCCAGTGCAGATGGATGCCACTGCATCTATCTTGCATGCACGACCCTAGGTGCTATGATATACATTTGTTTTCTCATTTAATTCTCAAAAAGTTCTGAGAGGCAGTTTTTGTAAATCCTACCTCCTGGAGACATTTACCCAGAGCTGGGGTTTGAAGCTAGATCTTTTCTGTAGGATAGGGAGAGATGGTACTGTGGATGACAAACTTACTAACTTTTGTTAATTCAACCAATATTTTGTGTAAACTGTATGCCAGGTACTAATAGATATGTAAGGGAAAATCAAAATGAACAAATGGATTTGATTGCCCTGTAAAACACAGGAGGTTGCTGTTCTTCTAATTCCTACAACAGATTTAGAGGGAGTAGTACGAGTGCTGACTGTCTGACTGTAGAGTTGGACAGTTTTGGGTTGTATCTCAGCTTCTCTACTCCCTAGTTACTATTTGAGCCTCAGTTTTCCCATCTGCAAGATGGAGATAATATAACCTAGTTCATAGTGTGAGGGAATTCAATGCCAGGAGAGAATATGACAGTTTATCTAAAGTGGTTCACTGAAGTCCTAGGCAGCATGATGGAAGACATGGATCTTACACATCCAAGTTGGGGGTAGGTTCCAGCTTCTGAGGTTTTACTTTGTTTTTTGGTGACTCTTATTCTTGAGGAAACATGGAATGGGTAAGTGGAAGAACAATTTTTCAGTGCAGCATCTGGCAAAAGGAAAGCAGATTTTCTCAGGGGATGGTTAAGGCCTTTAGAAAGAGGCTTTCTCTTTTAGAGTATTTAGTAAACTGGAAAGGACAGATGGCGTGGGCAGGAACCTTGTTGGGAACTGTGATATTGTGATTTATAAGAAGTATATATCTAATCACTTAGATGACCAAAATATTTTTCTTACATATATTTGGTCTTCATCCACAGTTCCTGGCTCACTGCTCCCAAAACCCTTGGAATTCCCTTAAGTGTAGAGAGTGATAAAGATGTCTTTTTTAATGAGGTGACTTTTGGAAAGCGTCTAAGGATCCAGCTGGTTGCCAATGGAGCCAACCACGTTTTTAAGAGGGTTGGTACTTGCAGTCCTATCCCATGACCTCCGGGGAGGGGAGAGGGGCTGGAGGTTGAATCAGTTGCCAATGGCCAGTGATTTAATTGATTGTGTCTATGTAATGAAGCCTCCATAAAAACCCAGAAGAGGGGCACCTGGGTAGCTCAGTTGGTTAGGCGACTGCCTTCGGCTCGGGTCATGATCCTGGAGTCCCGCATCGGGCTCCCTGCTCAGTGGAGTCTGCTCCTCCCTCTGACCCTACCCCCTCTCATGCTCGCTCTCTGTCTCAAATAAATAAAATCTTAAAACAACAACAACAACCCAGAAGCATTGGGTTCAGAGGGCTTCCAGTTGGTGAATGCCTAGAGATGTGGACAGAGGGGTACACCTGGAGCGGGCAAATAAGCTCAGTGTCCTTTCCCCACACCTTGCCCTATCCATCTCTTCCATCTGGCTGTTCCTGAGTGGATAGCCTTTTAAAATAAACCAGTGATCTAGTAAGCAAAATGTTTCTTTGAATTCTGTAAGCTGCTCTAGCAAATTAATCAAACAGGAGGAGGTCCTGGGAACCTCTGATTTATAGCCAGTCCATCAGAAGTACAGGTAACAACCTCGACTCAAAACTGGTGTCTCAAGTCCAAGGTAGGTCAGAAGCATAGGTAACAACCAGGCTTGTGACTGGCGTTGGAGGGTGAGAGGTGCGGAGTCTTATAGGACTAAACCCTTAACCTGTGGAATTTGATGCTATCTTCAGGTAGATAGTGTCAAAATTGAACTGAATTGTAGGACACCCTGTTGGTGTCCAAGAATTGCTTGGTGTTGTGTGGGAAGCTTTCCTACCCCACTCCCAACCCCCTCCCACACACACTTAGAAATAAGGTCCAGGAACCTAATTTAGAGACGAATACTGACTCTGCATTTTTCTGATTCCAGACATTACCCCTGAGCAAACACCTCATCTTTTTGCTTCTCACCGTCTTTCAGTTTCTTACTGCTAAGCCTAAGGCACTCAAACCAAGCTGCACCTCTGAGGTAATGTCACTTTTCTCCAAAATCACTTCCCTTCTATGGGACTGGCCTCAGGCTGACTTGGAAGGCTCCAGCAAACCTTTATATATGGCTTTTCAAACACTTGCTGGATGTCTGGGAATAGAAAGGGAAATGGGGAGATCTGACCCCACAGAAAATCCTAATCAATTAAGGGGGAAAAAGTCTGCTTTCTCATGAGAGCAGCTTGGCACTATGGTAAAGGAGTTAAAAAGGACAGGCTTCCAGCCTATGGCTGGCTGATAGGCAGTTTCCCCTGAATGCTTTAACAGGTATTAGAAAGCATACGATACTCAGAAGAGGGAAAAAGACATTCTCAACAATTTTGAGTAGATTGCAGGCTACAAAGTAGAGCACAGTGTAATTCTGGACCTACAGGGGTCTACAGTGAGCCAGGTATTAGCAACACAATGTTTTTAATAAGTGTACCTTACATCTACGAGGAGAAATGGGACAGGCTAGAAAAACAAATTCAGTTTTCAAAAGGTAAACTGAATGGGAATCCTGAAAGGTGGTGGTGGTGAGAATTTGTACTTCTCAGGCAGCCAGGGGAACCCCTTTATCTTTCAGTCTCTGAAAATTAGAAAAAAGCAATAGAAAAGGGGCAGCAGCAGTTCTCAGCTATAATGAGGCATAAGTGGCCTGTAATTCAACCTCCAAAGAACTGGAAGTCCTACCTTTTCTGAGCCTCTTTTCATAAAGGTAAAATAAAGCACTGGATCAAATGGCTTTTAAGATCTCTTCCAGATTGGCCCCACCAAGACAAAACTCCCCATTCCTGCGAGGAAAAGTAAGTACAAAATGGCCCCAGGAAGTTTAAATTGGCCTTGGTTACCTGCAGACTTTGAGGTCCTAAGGTGTAAGAATAATATTTATTTAAAGGTTCATGAACGTGGGCGCCTGGGTGGCTCAGATGGTTAAGCGTCTGCCTTCGGCTCAGGTCATGATCCCAGCGTCCTGGGATCGAGTCCCGCATCAGGCTCCTTGCTCAGCAGGGAGTCTGCTTCTCTCTCTCCCTCTGCCTGCCACTCCCCCTGCTTGTTCTCTCTCTGTCTCTCTCACAAAGGAACAAATAAAATCTTTAAAAAAAAAAAAAGGTTCATGAACGTTTCAGACGGAAAAGAGGTTATTGGTCTTTGTCTCTCTAAATAAACCAGGGTGTAAGGGAGAAAACGAGCGCTTGAAAAGTGTTAAGTTAGTATTAAGCAAGGCAGGTCCATGCAAATGCCAAGATCTTCAGGAGGGATGTCTCCTCGGGGCCTTTTCTCTGGTGCTCCCATCTCCAGCTCGGAAGCAGTCACAGTCAGGTAAACGCAGACCCGCACACACACAGAAGCACAGAAGCACGTTGGGGCTCAGAGAATAATGCTGCTCAGTAAGTGGGTGTCCCTTCCTTCCCTACCGATTGTAATTTCCCTCCTTCCTTCTCCCCACTTTCTCGTTCTCCACCCTCAGGCAGAGATTCCTTGTAGCCAGGAACCGCAATTCTGGGTCTTGGTTGCGCTGGACCTGCACTGGGTTGGCTGCGCTGGAGTGTCTTGGCCCGGGGACCCAGCGGTGCGGGAGGAGCCGAGGCCCCAGCCGACGTCTTACTGTTGTCAGCGACAGTTGCCAGCCGACGGATTGAAGGAGTGAACGTGGGGCAGGTTCGGGGATTACCCGTAGGACTCAGGATCTAGGAGGAGGGCTCCAGCGGCAAGGTCGGGTTTACACGCTGAGACTTCGTTTCCAGGACAAGTTCAGGACCTGGATCACTGGGTGGGACGGAACTCTGCGGGCTAGAGGCGGGATTATGGACGAACTGGGCGGGGCTTTGCGCGGCGCGGGGGGGGCCCTGCGTGGCGGGAGTGAGCTTGGGACCCGCTGGGATCCGGCTCTGAGAGGAGGGGCAGAGGCGATAGGGAACGGCGGGCGCAGGGCTCTGAGTGGCGAGGCCGGGAGAGATCAAGACCCCAGCGGCCGGGCTGTATGCATCTGGAGTGAACTTGAAACCCACAAGGGACTGGCATGGGTGGGACTCCGCGTGGCGGATCCTGGACAAACAGGGCGGGGCTGTGCGTGTCCGGGAGGGGCGGATCGGGACCGGGAGGGGCGGATCGGGACCGGCAGGGGCGGATCGGGACCGGCAGGGGCGGGGCTCGGCGTAGCGGATCTTGGACGAGCAGGGGCGGGGCTGTGCGTGGCGGGGCGGGGAGGATCGGGATCGCCAGGGGCGGGGCTCTGCGAGGTGAGTCTTGGACCAACAGGGGCGGGGCTCCGGGTGGAGGGGCGGGGAAGATCGGGACCGGCAGGGGCGGGGCTCTGCGAGACGGGTTTCGGACCCCAGGGGCGGGGCTCTGGGGAGCGGGGCGGGGCGGATCTGGACCGGCAGGGGCGGGGCTCCGTGTGAAGGGGCGGGCCCGGGACCCGCGGTGCGGTGCGGGGCCGGGTCTGGGCTGCAGCCGGGCCGTGGCAGGAAGCCGGAAGCAGCCGCGGCCCCAGCTCGGGAGATATGGCGGGTGTTAAAGGTATATGCGTGGCCCCCCGCTCGCTCCCTGGTCCTGCGGTGGGGTGTCGCCTCCGTCCCGGGCTAAGCCTGGAACTGAGCCTTCACCGCGTGGGCGGGGAACGGCATCCCCTAGGCCCGCCGCCCTCCTTGCCTCTCGGGGCGGGGGGAGGCGTTCGCCCTCTCCCTTTGCCCCGCGGGGTGCGGGTGGAATCTCACTGGTCTTCACGCTCTTGCCAGGCTCTCCGGGGCCCTCCAGGCGGAGCCAGGAGCGGTGCCTTCCCGGGACACCCGGCCTGGCCCTTGGCATTACCTCCCGGCTCCTCAGTTCCTCGGAGCGCCCCCCCGCCCCCACCTCTGCCGAGTTTTAAACAGACTGGGTTTCCACTTCCTGACATGTCCACCCTAACGCCTCTCCTCCCTCTTCCTGCAGCTCCGCAGTTTCCCATTTCCTCCAGAGCAGCCATTGTCTCTAGTCTTCTCGGTACCGGGGCTCTTAATCTTCTCCGTACTGAATTTTTCCAGTTGAGCAGAGTTGACTGCAGGCAACGGAAAGCCCCCAGAAATTCTGTATTTCTCGTAGTTGTGGATTAGGTGGAATGTTATCGCTACTTTCTTTAGTGTTTATGGACGGACAAGAAAGTAGTGTTTGCACAGTACGTTTTTGAATGGGGTAGTTAAAAAAGGGGGTACCGAGAATACCCCTTCCCTTATCTGTATGCCTTTAGAGAAATGGGAGATGGCAGCGGTGGGAGAGGCTATTGGAAGGCTTCCTGTTATTTTCGTGGGAAACCATTCGATTTCTAATGTTTGATTGAGTAGTGTAACTTGTTTCTATGTTGGAATTACTGTCCTCTTTGGAATTTGTACCCAAGGATTTTCCTGGTTAATCAGTATCTGCTATAAACATGTATAGAGAGATTTGCGTGCATGTGTGTGCACTCTGAAATTTGAGTATGTGAGCTCTTAGCGGCAGACACATTTTATCATTATTTCTGGCTGACTTTTATATCAGTTTAGTAAATACGATATACTTGGACGGTGTCCAGTGTGTGACATGTCTGTTTGAAGCCAGTGCAGAACAGGTGATAATTAGTATCTCAGTACTGCACTGTGCTGTTTAGTCATGCCCCCAAACTATCAAATAATAAAAATGGTTATGTGTAAATGTGGTAGAAATTGTGTTGTAGTGAAAAAGAAGATAGACTCTGAAATGGAAAAGGACTAAAGGAAAAAAGCATTTTACAGATAGTTCACCTTTTATTGAGGGACTATACAGTATGCCTATGACTTGGGATAAAAAGATAAAAGTAATTTTGGGGTGACAGAACTGGAAATAATTATATTACTGTTGAAGTGGCCAAGGTGTGCTTAGATAACAGGAGGAGCACAGTGATGGTGTTGTGGATTGAATTGTATCCCTCAAAAGAAGTGGTCATGTTCTAACTCCCCAGTACCTGTGAATGTGACCTTATTTGGGAATAGGATCTTGGCAGATGTTTCAAGTTAAGATGATATTGGATTAGAGTGTGCCCTAATCCAATGAGTGGTGTCCTTGTAAAAAAGGAAATTTGCATGTAGAGACATAGGGAGAACACCACATGGAAACAGAGGCAAAAACTGGAACGATGCAGGTAGACACCAAGAAGCACCAAAGATTGCCAGTGACCACCAGGAGTTAGGAAAAAGCAAGGAAAGTTTCTTGCCTTAGAACCTTCAGAGGAAGCATGGCCCTGCCAACACCTTGATTAGAGACATCAAGGCTCCAGAACTGTGAGAAAATAAAATCCTCTGGTTCTAAAGGGTCCACTTTGTAGTACATTTATAGCAGCCCCAGGAAACTCACACAAATGGGATTATTTAACCCTGCTCCTGGGAGAAAGAGGACTGCTTTCACTAAAGAGGCAATTTTGCATTGAATCTAAAAAGGTCAGTAAGGTAAATGGAGCAAGGACGGAGTTTTTTCCAAGTGGAGAGAACATGTGCCAAACAACTCCGCAGGCTGTGAGAGCAGCTGTAAAGGGGCGATACCATCGCTGTTTATTTGAGAGATCAGTGCCTGCCACGTGGAGGATGGATTGCAAGAGTCACAGTTGGAGGCAGGTGTGAGATGGTGAGGGCGGGTTCAAGAGAAGAGGGTGGACATCTCATTCCTTTAGGGCTACTCTAACAAAAATGCCAGAAACTGGGTGGCATAAACAGCAAACGTTTATTTCTCAGTCCTGGGTCCCGAAAAGTCCAAGATCAAGGTGTCAACAGATTCAGGGTCTGGTGAATGTCTGCTTAGTGATTTATAGACTGCGGTATTCTCGCTGTGTCCTCCTCACGTGGTAGAGCAGGCAAGGGAGCTCCGGAGTCCCATCCATGAGGGCCCCTCCTTCATGACCTAATCGCCTCCCGGAAGCTTCAAATACCATGACATTGGCACTAGGATTTAACATGAGTCTGGGGAGGGGATACACTCATTCAGTCTATAGCAGTAGGTGTGAGTGACAACTGGGAGATTGAGTCACCTTGACTTGCTAATTTTCTCTAAGACAGAGTGTGATGATAGTGTTGGTTGTTCTTTCAAGATAGAACTTAAAGGGGCGCCTGGGTGGCTCAAGTCGGTTAAGCATCTGCCTTCGGCTCAGGTCATGATCCCAGGGTCCTGGGATGCAGCCTCACATCCGGCTCCCTGCTCAGTGGGGAGCCTGCTTCTCCCTCTCCCTCTGCCTGTCGCTCCCCCTGCTTGTGCTTGTTCTCTCTGTCAAATAAATAAATAAAACCTTAAAAAAAAAAAAAGATAGAACTTAAAGGGAAGAAGTGTGTTTGGAAGGAGAGGGTGGGATGTTTCAGTTTAACACATGTTGAATTTGAGGTCCTTGTTGGCTACCCAGGCAGAGAAGTCCCGAGTGGAGTAGGAGGTGCAGGCCTAGTTCTTAGGACCTGTTCTGGGCTGCAACATCAGATGTGGCTTGGCCCTTGTGGTACCAGGGAGCTTTGGGTTGAATGCAGTGTCTCAGTAGAAATGTACAGTGGAAAGAAATGAAATTGGATTCCTGGTTAGATCCAACTTTAAAAGATGGCAGAGGATGTGATTCCTGAAAAAAGAAAAAAAAGAATCAGCTGGAGGTACATTTGTGACCCTTGAGAGATCAGTGTCACAGAACAGAGAGAAGACATCTATGGTTCCTAGCTTTGAAAGGTCTGCAGGAGGGAGTGATGCAGATGGTCAGGCACAGTGCCAATCAGGAAAAGACCATCTGTCATGAAAAATGTGAAAAGTTAGTTTTGTAAGCTTTTCTTTAAAGAGTGACATGTACTACATGGAAAAATATAAAAATTAAAAAAATTGACAGCCCTTCCTTGTCCCCTAATGTCTGTATACTTGCAGATGTTTTTAAAAAGCACCTTGGCATCTTCCTATAAGACAGTCTTCCCAAATCTCTTAAAGTAAAAGGAAGCAATCAAAATGTTAATTAAGTTACTGAATAATTTTGAGCATTATGGATTTTTTTCAGAAGGAAATTTGGCTAAATTGTGTCCTGTGCTTTGGGTTTATACCTTTGGGAAAGAACGTTGCTAAAAAGAGCAGATCCTTCATCAGGCAACCTTTCTTTATGGAGCACCTCCTTTTGCCAGACACTTCCCATAGATTATCTCCTTTATTTCCCATCAGCTCCATGATAAGGTGGTACCGTTTATTCCCATTTCACAGGTGAGAAATCAGATGGAGAGAGGTTCAGTTTCTCTCTGAGGTCACACAACCAGTTGGTGGCAGTGTTAAGATTTGAACCCCTGTTGGTGGTGACTCAGAGCTCAAGATTCTTTAACGGCCCTAATGCTCTGTCTCCCACTCAGCAGAGTTACAAGGACAAATACGTTCCTGCCCCCTCAGAGATTAGTGTTGAACAAATGCAGGGAATAAATATTTTATTTGGTGGATACTAGTTGGGAATAACTTTCTATGAAGAAAGCAGTCTTCAAATATTGAAGTACTGTGGTTGGGGGAGGCAAAATGATCAAAGGGTATGTATATTACTGTGAGGTAGTTTGGGATATAATTTAAAGAGAGGATTTTCAGCATTTGGATACTGTCAGAAGAAGATGATCTGCCTCAGGTGGTCGTGAGTTCCCTTCACTGGAGTTGTGCAGACAGGCTGGCTGGCCTCTTATGATGAAAAGAGGGAATTTATGTATTAGATAGGGGTTGGGAAATGCTTGAGACCTTTCTCACCTAATGATTTTAAAGTGGTGGGCATAGGCAGTCATTTGCCAGTCAAATGTGACATCAGCTAATGAAATAGGTAAATCACTATCTTTGCTTAAATTGGGAACCTTTTAATTCTTTCTTTAATTGAATGTTTTTATTGAGGTATAAATCACATACCATAAAATTAACCCTTTTAAAGTGTAAAATTGGGGGTGCCTGGGTAGTTCAGTTGGTTAAGCGTCTGCCTTCTGCTCAGGTCATGACCCCGGGGTCCTGGGCTTGAGCCCCACGTTGGGCTCCCTGCTCAGCGGGGAGCCTGTTTCTCCCTCTCCCTCTGCTGCTCCCCCTGTTTGTGCTCTCTCTGTCAAATAAATAAATAAAATCTTAAAAAAAAAAGTGTAAAATTCTGGGGTTTTTAGTATATTCACAAGGTTGTGCAACCATCACTACTAGTTAATTCCAGAACATTTCATCACCCGCAGAAGAAACTCCATACCCATTAGTAAGCACTCCCCCACTCCTCCCCTCCTCCCCTAGCCCCTGGCAACCACTGATCTGGGATCTTTAACTCTTGGTTTTATTTTTCACAGCTCTCGTGGCATTATCCTTCAGTGGAGCTATTGGGCTGACTTTTCTCATGCTGGGATGTGCCTTAGAAGATTATGGGTAAGTTATCATCTCCAAAAGAACTATTCCTGTTTTTGTACCTTCATCACCATTAGTATGAGTGTTAGCAAGTTTGGTCAGTGTAGCACCAGGTGAAGTCCAGGTCCCTTCACGGGTCAGTTGTATCTGTACAGAGAGAAAAGTTCTTTTTAAACTTGATCTATTCATTTAGTAAGCACTGACTGAGCACCTACTCTGGACCAGCTGGGGATACAAGAATGAAGAGACACAGTCCTGTCCTTAAGGATCTCACAGTTGTTGTGCCTGAGAGGCAGGCAGGCAGCAATCCAGTTGATCTGTAGTGGAGTTGAGTGCAAAGGACACTGAGCGCTTTGAGAAGGCGTATTTGAGTCTCCCTGGGAGAGTCAGGGAGAGCTGCAGAGAAGCAGTGCTCCTTAAGCCGAGACGTGGTGCCTGCATAAGAGTTTGTGGGGCTGATGAGTTAGAGGAGGGCATTCCAGGCAGAGGGAACATTCAACAAAATTTCTTTATTCAGTTGGTCGAGTGCTTACCATGTAGCAGCCACCGTTACGGGAACGGAGGATTAAGGGCTGAGAGACCCAAGGCCCTGCTCTCTTAGAGGGTGTATTTCAGTGGGGGAGACAGACAATAAACGGATTCAAAAATGTCCATTCTATCAGTGGCAGAAATGTTATGAAGAATAAAGGATAAAGGGCACAGAGGCCTGGGAGAGAGTGGTCAGGGCAGGCCTCTTGGAGAGGGTACCATGTGAGCAGAAATGTAAAGGAAATAAGGAAGCAGGCCATGCGGATAACTGGGGAAGGAGGACTTTGGGCAGTAGGGAAGTCCTATGCTGAGGCTCACAGACATGAAAGCATATAGACTGTTGAGGAAACCACATGTGGTTCATTATGGTAGAGCATAGAGTGTAGCTGGGGTGGGCAGAAGAAGGGTTGGTCAAGGATGTGGAATCAGTCAGCCTTTAGGGCGCTGTATGCCATGTGAAGGAGGTGAGATTTTATACTTCAGGCAGTAGGAGCTGGAGAAGTATCTCGAGAATAGGTTTAGAGGGTGAGGGGGTTTACGTTTTAAGAAGGTCAATCTGACCCAAGTGTGAGTGTGGGTAGCAAGGTGCTGAGAGTGCAGCCAGGGTGAGTTAGCAGGGCACTGCTGTCATAAGTCAGGCAGAATGTAGGGCCATGGCAGTAGCAGTGGGAAGAAAGGAAGGAGAGAAATCCAGGTTGGCAGAACTAACAGGTTTTGTTAACTGACGTCAGGGTTCAGCAAGGGGAAAGGGTTTGGGGTTGCCTCCCAGGTGATTGGCGTGAGCAACTAACTGCACAGAAGATGATGGAACTAACTTAAACCAACTGGAGCAAGTCAGTAGGATATTGATGAGTTCAAATCTCTCACCCCAGGGGTGCCTGGGTGGCTCAGTCGGTTGAGAAATTAGTTTTGTATCTTAACGATGATAACCCGGGATTATCGTCTACATTAGGAGTCAGCAAACTGGCACACAGGCCAAACATGGCCTGATGCCTATTTTTGTAATTAACATTTTATCAGAACTCAGCGACGCTCATTTAGGTACTATTTTTGGCTACTTTTCTACTACAGGGACAGAGTAGTTGAGAGAGAGAGCTTGCAGCTTGTAAAGTCTAAAATATTTACTGTTTGATCTTTGCAGAAGAAGTTTGCCAATCTCTGGCCTACATGTTTTCTGAAGAGTTAACATTTAATATTTAAATTTTGTGTATAAACAAGGTTGCTTCTATATTAACAGTTCTTGTAGGTGAATATTGATGGCTTACTGTGAATGGGAATTTAGTCTCCTACGTTGTTCTACAGAAAACTCTCACTGTGTTCTAGGAAGAATTAAGAGCTCCTGGCTGTGGGCATGTCAGGTCCCAGCTGGCTCTATTCCAGACTTCTTCTCCTCTCTGTATCTCCATTTCCTCACTGGTAAAATAAGGACTTTGAACTAGAGAATCTCTAAAGGCCCTTCACCGATACTGTTTGGTGATTCTTGAAACACACAAAAATCCCTGTAATTTGAAGTCAGGAGTTAAAATTCAATGTTTACATCCTGAGTCCTCTTGATGAAGGTTCCTTTCCCTTCTTGCTTTCTGGTTACTATCCTGCACTCCTAATCTGTGGCTGAAAGAAGCTTTCATCACAGTGTAGCTTTACCACAACCTCCGCTTAGAGGTGCCGGCTCTCAGGGTGGGTCTCCATCGTGGTGCTATGTATTTCTGGGATGTGGCTATCTAAACGTGAGTAGAGACTGTGCTTTTTTTCACTTAAGGAATGAAGCACAATAAACATCTACCTGATGGAGAAACATATTTTTGAAGTAGTTATAGAGAAAATGTAATTGAAAAGCAGATGGCAATTTTTAAAATAATGCAAAACATTACAGTATTATAGTTGCCTCTTACAGTAAAAGCTATCTAAAATTTTTGCTAGTAAGCATATTTATTTTTATAACTTTCATATGTAAAAGTCATTTTGTTTATTCAGTAAGTATTAATGGAATACCTCATTCTAGGCCATGGAGATAAATGGTGATTGATTAAGACAAATTAGATTCTTGTTCACATAACAAGGAAATATCAAATAGGGATAAGTGTGTGCAAAAAGTTAAGAGAGCAGTGTACTTAGGGTAACTTGAAGTATTTAAAATGGATAGTCAGTTTTATTTCACATAACATGATATCCTCTGTGTTCATCCATGTCATCACAAATGCAAGATCTCATTCTTTTTTATGGCTGAGTAATATTCGTGTGTGTGTGTGTGTGTGTGTGTGTGTGTGTGTGTGTGTGTGTGTGTGTATGTATCTCCCATATCTTCTTTATCTCTTCGTCTATTGATGGACTTTTGGGTTACTTCTGTATCCTGGCTATTATAAATAATGCTGCAGTGAACATAGATATGCATATGTCTTTTTCAAATTAGTGTTTTTTTGTTTTCTTTGGGTAGATACCCAGTAGTGGAATTACTGGATCATATGGTAACTCTGATTTTTTTTTTTTTTTTTTTGAGGAACCTCCATACTGTTTTTCACAGTGGTCGCACCAATTTGCATTCCTATCAGCAGTGCACAAGGGTTCCCTTTTTTCCACATTCTTGCCAATACTTGTTTTATTTTGTCTTTTTGATACTAGCCATTCCGACTGGTGTAAGATAATATCTCATTGTGGTTTTGATTTGCATTTCCCTGTTGTTGAGTGATGGTTGAGCATCTTTTCATGTGTCTGTTGGCCATCTGTATTTCTTCTTTGGAAAAATATCTGTTCAGGTCCTCTGCCCTTCTTAAATTGGATTACTTGGGGTTTTTTTTGGTGTTGAATTGTATAAGTTCTTTATATATTTAGGATATTAACATCTTACTGGATATATCATTTGCAAATATCTTCTCCCATTCAGTAGGTTACCTTTTCGTTTTATTAATGGTTTCCTTCACTGTGCAAAAGTTTTTTATTTTAATGTAGTCCCAGTAGTTTAATTTTGCTTTTGTTTCCCTTGCCTGTGGAGACATATCTAGGAAAATGTTACTAAGGCTGATGTCAGAGATTATTGCCTGTGTTTTCTTCTAGGAGTTTTATGGTTTCAGATGTCACTTTTAGGTCTTTAGTCCATTTTGAGTCTGTTTTTATATATGTTGTGAGAAAGTGGTCCAGTTTCATTCATTTGCATGTAGCTATTCAGGTTTCCTACCACCACTTATTGAGGAGAACAAACTGATGGTTGGTTTGGGAGGTGGAGGGATGGGCAGAATGGGCGAAGGGCAGTGAGAGATGCAGGCTTCCAGTTATGGAATGAATAAGTCACGGGGTTAAAAGGCACATAAAAGGCACAGCATAGGAAATAGAGTCAGTGGCATCATAATAGTGATCTATGGAGACAGGTGGTAGCTACACTTGTGAACATAGCATAATGTATAGACTTGTTGAATCACTGTGTTGTACACCTGAAAACTATTGTAACATTGTGTGTCAACTATACTTCAATAAAAAATGATAATAATAATAAATAAATAAAATTAAATGGTTAGGGAGAGCCACTTGTAGAAGGAGACCTCTCAGTTTAGATTACATAAGAAGGAGCCAGACAATGCGAAGAGCAGGAGGGGAGCATTCCAAGCAGAGGGCATGGCTAGTGCAGAAGCCTTAAGACAGGGATGAGCTCAGATGTTCAAGGAACAGAAAAAAGGCTGGTGTGGCTATTGAGTGGATGAAGAGAAGATGGCACAAAATGAATGGATCATACAAAGCTTTCTAGGCCAGGGCAAGGAATCTGGGTTTTTCTAAGCCACTGAAGGGTTTCCAACATGCATATACTCAAAAGACCTCTACTGAATTAGCATGTTCAAAGCACTGTACTGTGTTCTGTAGGGAAAGCAAAGATAACTAGATGAAGTCATCTTCACTAAGTGAAGATTCTGTCTTTAAGAAATTACAGCTCAGGGGGCACCTGGGTGGCTCAGTCCTGGAATCCTGCTCAGCGGGGAGCCTGCTTCTCCCTCTGCCTGCAGCTCCTCCTGCTTGTGCTCTCTCTCTGTCAAATAAATAAATAAAATCTTAAAAAAAAAATTTACAGCTCACTAATAACGGAAAACAATAAAGATTCTAGATTACACATTGTGTAGTTGTTTTTTTTTTTTAAACACCATGTAAACTATATACGTATTAACGGACTAGTAATTTTTAATCATTACATCTTATCTGTTCCTGGTATAAATCATCTCATGTACGAGTATTGACAACTAAATGAATGATTGTTTGACCTAGACATTGAAGATGCTTCTGACTTTGAAATGGCAGCGTGTCTTTAAAATGTAACCATAACTTCTCTTTCTGCGTTTCTTCTGGGTCCACCCGACAGCGTTTACTGGCCCTTGTTTGTCCTGATATTTCATGTCATCTCTCCCATCCCCTATTTCATTGCCAAAAGAGCAACTTATGACTCCGACGCCACAAGTAGTGCCTGCCGGGAGCTGGCGTATTTTTTCACTACTGGAATTGTTGTCTCTGCCTTTGGATTTCCTGTTATTCTTGCCCGTGTGTCTGTGGTAAGTTTTGTCTTCTATTGTTTTGCCCAGTTGTTGCTGAGTTTACTTCAGAGGCCTGTGTCCAGAACATCGATTTCATTTCCAGTGCTTAGGCTTAATACTCAAATCCAGACGTGTTTTTAGTTTCTCTCTTCCATTGTAGATCTCCCTCTCAGTGTCTTGGCCATGTTTTCCGAATGCTCTCTTTGTTTCTCTCACAACTTTTAGCCAGACCATGTGATTTCTTGCTTTTTCGACTTTAAGCTATTTTCTGGAATTGTACTTAAGTCCTTGCCTCTTAGGGCAATCCACGGAGACTATGATAGCAGTGCTCTTCTGGTTCCAAAGTGAGCATCACATCACATTCTTCTGCAAATAGGATCATGGACACAATTTTCAACCCAATACATTTGGCATATTTTGAGGGACTACTACATGGCCTCTAGAAGATACAGTGAATAAGATGCCATCTTCACAGCTAATATAAAATTTTTCTTTTTGTCTCCAAAACACACATTGTGGGTATAATTTATTCACTTCTTTGACATTCACTGTCTTTCATCCTACTTGCTTTTATTTCCCCTCACTACATACTGTTTCAATTTCATGAAACTCTTATTTGGGGCATTGGGTGTCTTACTTGGGGCATTGAATCTTTGGAACATCTGCTATTTGTAAGATACCAGGAATAAGAGCTAGATACTGTCTCTGTTCCAGAGAACACAGAAACTAGCCTGATGGGTAAGTACACTATAAATGTATTATGTGTGGTAATTGAAACATGATCACAATAGGAGCACCAGGAAGAGAGAAATTCCAACTGGCATTTGATGTAGACCTCTAAGGATAAATAAGGTTTTGATTAAAGTAGGGAAGGCTGTTCTATGGAATGGCACCCAAGTGTGAAAAGGCAATATGTAGTATAAAGAACAGTTCAGTATGATGGAGCCAAAAGGATGTGGTTGAGATCGAGGCTAGAAAGGCTAGTGAAGCCCAGTTGGGCAGGCTCTTGAATGCCATGCCAGTCTGAACTCTATCTAGATAATGGAGAAGCACTGAAGGTATTTGAATGCAAAATCGTCACGACCTTGTTCTTCTTGTGCCTTAGAATAGTGCTTCTTATGTTTGGCTGTAAGGATTTCTGTTTTATGCATCATGTTTTTTGAAGAACCCCTTTCATTGAGGTTTTCTTTCTACTGGTTAAATTAAAACAAAAAATGCCCACTAGAGGGTACTCTCATCCCCTCCTGTGCCTCTGTGGAACCATCTGCCAAGCTGGAAAGCTGTTTTCATTGGTATGCAGATTATTATTTAAAGCTTAAAAAAGAAACAGACTAATCCATAACTCTCCAATTCCTATTTTTCTGAAAGAAGGCAATGGGTATAGAACTTTCAGTACCCAATATTATAATTGGACCCTTTATATTCTGGCTGCTTGTATTTTACTTAAGGCAATCATCGTCTACTAAAAACAAGTTGAGAAATATGTCTAATGGGGAAAATGATAAGGATGATACAGACTTAATTATCAAGCCTCACGAGGTAATTAGGCTAATTACTGAATAGTTCACTCTCTCCCGCCTATTACATCATTAAGCCTTTTTAGCAGTTTTATGTAATATTTCATTGGATGATTCTAATGCAGAAAATAACAGAGACTTTCAAAGAGTGCAATATGAAGAAAGTAAAGATTTAATCCTCTTTTCTTGTGTTTCAGATCAAATGGGGAGCCTGTGGCCTTGTGCTGGCAGGCAATGCAGTCATTTTCCTTACAATTCAAGGTTTTTTCCTTGTATTTGGAAGAGGAGATGATTTTAGCTGGGAGCAGTGGTAGCACATTATTCTGATAAAATGCATTTTATTTCTTAGAAGTCATACTATATGTATTTGTGTGCACATGTGGCTTTTTATTATAAAATTTCATATGCTATTTTTTTATACCTTTATATCCTATTCATTGTAAGAAGGACTACATGAGAAAAAGATTAGTTTTATTTCCAGCCAGCAGACCTCTCCATTTTCTCAAGTTGAATTATGTTACTTGTTTGGCTGTTCATATACTAATGGTGCTCTCAGAAAACACATGAACACAGTCTTGTAGATAGCTGCTCACTCGTGCAATGCACCTTTTGCCCGGGGATGTGCCTGGGTAGGCAGATAACACTGGAGCAAGTCTCCGTTCTGCCCAGGACTTCCAAGATGTACTTGTGGCCCAGAGAGACGGAGGTGGCTCCCTCTTTGTGTTGTAGATAGATCCTTGCTTCTCAGAGTGTGGTCCGAACAGCAATGGCCTCTCCCAGGAGCCAGTACGTCCGGAATCAGAGGCCCCACCAGGGACCCAGCGCATTTTGGATGAGATCCCAAATGAATTATATGTACATGCAAGTGTGATAAGTGCCGTCATAGAGGAATACTTAATCACATCTAGCATCCTTGTCTTCCCTTTGGCTGAACCACTTAACCTCTCTGGGCATTAAGTGGCTCATTTGTAAAAATTGTTTTCCGAGTCTCTTTGGTATTTGTGAAATGTCCAAACCGAAAATCTTGTTCCTCACGTTTGTGGAACTATTCTCACACTGTCTGAAAGGCAGTGGCTGTTTGCACGGTGCTGGGGGAACAGAATCACCCCAGAGCCCCACTTACATGCACCGAGGGAGGCCAGGCTGGAGCCAGTCCCTGCTTTAGCAGGGTGGGCAAGAGCAAACAGGTGATACTGTTTCATTTCCCTTTATAATCACACACTTCTCCCCAGCTGCTTCTCTGTGACGCTGTCCACCTCCACCCTCCCAAACACACATACCCCAAGGTTCCGACTTACCCTTACTTCCTCACGGCTCTGCCTCTTGCTCTCTATAGAGCCATGGAGCCAAGTAAGCAGGCAGAGGGTGAGCTGCTTAATTTTCTTCCCATGTTGATGTACTTACTGTCTTTCATGCCTTGTAGGTCTATAAAACATCTAATGCCACTTTTAAATGAATCATTGGGAATACCTGTCACGCTGGCTCCTCTAAGCAGTTTTTCTAGTTCAACTTTTTGTCTAAAGTCTGTTGAGAAAGGGAAATATGGGAACTAGAACCACTTGGTGAGAGTATAATGACTTCAAAGCATTGTCAATGTGTGATAACTGATATACATTGAAAACACTGAAATTTTGAAGTTCGGAATCTGAGGAATTAGTATACATTTTCACATTCTGGAGTGATCTGGGACCAGGAGAAGAGAATGGTGATACCTAAAAGGACAGTGTGCAGTTATATTTTGGCCTTGTGCATGATCTTATGTTTTCAAAATTCTATGTACGTACAGAATTGTTGATGTTACTTCCAAGTATTTATACTAGAAAAATTATATAGACACTTTATAATTTTAATCAGCATTTTTAATAACACTTGCACTTATTTTATTGTAATAAATTTCTCTTTTAACACAAAAGAAAGTTTAATTTCAAAAGTCTTTATTCTGATGTAGCCTTGCTTAAAAGATAAAGTGAGAATCTCTTGGTGTTCGGAAATGGGCAGTTTGAGCAATAGATTATTGTTCAGTTATAGCAATAAATTTTAAGATACCATTTTGAGTGTCTTGTTGGCTTGTGATAATATTTCTTTTCCTAAAATGGAAATAGTGTTTAATTTATATTCCCCTTTTGCAAAAGTGTCTTTGTTACTTATACATATTTCAAATAACCAAGGTAGCCTTAATATGTAGCCTTAAAGCATTGCCTCTTGATTGTATTTCCAGAATGATATAAAGTACTTGAATAGAGAATATTTGTAACTCTTCCCTAATAATGGAATGGGTTTATTGAAGTGATAGATTGTAGAATTTGCTCTGTGTTTAAAAACGAACATTATTCTTAGTGCTTAAGTGTCAATTAAGTAATAAATGTCGATAGGAAGTATTACCATGTATGAATGTACAATACAAAAGTTTCCTTTTGATGACACAAATGTTGGGCATTTTTTTTCCTTATAAAAGGTTCGTTTTTTTTCTGTATACCTTAGAAAATATTTTGGAGATTCAGAGCACATTGATTACATTCTAAAACTGAGACTACACATAGAGAATTGCTCACAAGTAAGTAATCTTGTAAAGGGATTCTCTGTCATGTGAAGGGATTCTCTGTCATGTTCCAGACAACTGGCTTACAGGTGGACTTTGAAACATTTTGCCACAGAAAGTGGGAGATTGGTGATTGAGTTCCCAGACCAAGCCTTCTGAGGCAGGCTAACCCCTCCTGTCTTTGACTTCTAATGCTCAGGGAACCTGCCTGAGTTTTGGGGCTCGGAAGCAGGGTAGCATGAACAGGGTGGAGAAAGCAAAGTGTAAATTTTCACCTCTTTTCCTAAGAACAAAGGTCTTTCTTTCATTTTTGCAGCACTTCCCATCCCCTAATGCCCTTGGGGTCCAGGTACTTTCCTCTGAGTTTTGCTGGCCTCCTCTTCTGGTGCGGGGCCTTCCTCCCAGCCTGCCCCACCTGCTGGCTTCCTCCTATGTCCAGATCACCCACCTCTCTGCTCCTACCAGTCAGTTGTCTTAATATGGCTGATACGGTGCGGTGCTGGTCAGACTCCTTCCCAGAAAGAAACTTGTGATCATCTCCTCCCTCCCCTGGAACTTACCAGTGCTGTGGGCACTTCCCAAGCCCTGCTGCAGCTGCATTTTACAAGGGAGTGCCTTGGAACCCAGTGGCTCACTCACAGCAAATGGCAGAGTTTCAAAGTAAAGTGGAAAAAGCATTCCAGCAGTTTATAGAAGGAAAATAATATTTGGGTTAGGGGCAACCCTCTCATCTCTCTCACCCCTTCCTCCGGGTGAGTTCTCAGCTGGTTGTACTTTTCATGGTTGTTTCTTTTCCTCCACTTAGAAACCCACAGATTTTTCTTACAGTCCTCAAGAAATCTTTGCCTCTGAGGTATTCCCTTGATGAAGACCCTTCTAGAAGCTGAAGCGTTTCATTAAGTTAATAACATTCCTTATGCTCTCAGGGAAATGCTTAGGAGACATCACAAAAATGTGCCCTTTTCCAAGTTGGCAAAAAATTCAGATTTTGCACCATAATTTAACAAGATTTTTATGAGGATGCTAGCATTTTCCAAGCATAGTAATTAGTTCACAACTGGGAACTGTTATTTCTGTAAATGGATGTAAGTTGTGTGTTTTAAATTTTTTTCCCCATGCTGCGTCATGAAATACCTTATTTGCAAAAATCCCAGTGTATAATAGCTCATGAATTACAACCTGCTTTGTGGTGGCCGTGCTTCTGGAACAGAGCCAGTGAAACGTGTGTAACTCCGAACGTGACGTGAAAGATCTCCACGACTGCTTTAGAAGGAATTGTATGTGTATGATGAGGATGATTACTTTTTAAATAAAACGTGTCATTTATACTTTAATAAAGACCTTTATGTACATTATTAAACTAAAATGTTTAATTTTAGCAGATTAATTTTCCCAGTATTTTGTTTGGACAATCTTAACGTGACTATGACCAGTTTTGAGCCTATACTTAACTGTGGTTGAAGAGAAGCAGTCCAGAGATATATGCAAACTGGACGGAATCCAGTTCCTAATTACAGCTTTGCTGTGGCTAACGCTCCCGTGGGTGGAGGTGGGTGTGGGGCCATGGATCATCAATAATGGCTGTATTGGAAAAGGGAGAAAACTCAACACTTTAAAAAAACTGCTGTACATACTCTAAAGAAAAGTCTTTTTGTGCACTACAGAAGAAAATGAACTGATGTAAAATACTACTTAACGAATAATGTGTCCTCCCTATGCGTGAAACATTTGGGGAAGATCTGATGTCTTACCAGTGGATTTAGGCAGCTAGATGACAAAGAAACTGAGCTAGTTATTTCTTTGTGTTGCCCAACTAAGTGTAAAGTCAAAGTTTTAGTAGAAATTTAATATCAACATAACCATAAAGAAAAAAACAGTTCCCAAGGAAACTTCTCTGGTCCAACGGTTTGTACATATGCATTTTCATGTAGAAAGCACACTGGATGCGTTGAGAATCCTCCTCTGGGGCTGAGAATGGATATGCCTGGAGAAGTCATACATCTGATACTTAAACAGCATCTCCTGTTTTGAGATTTAAAACATCATCCACAACAACAACAACAGCAGCAAACTTTCCTATTTTGTTTTTTGTTAGCTACATGTGAATAAAATGTCTTATCCAGTCATTATAATTGGGAAGTTATTTTCTCCTTTGTGCTTCCTAAAGTGGCTCTTACAAATTTCCACTGAAGTTATCTGTTTCTTGTTTTTGCAGAAGTAGAAAACAAATGTCTGCTTGTTTGTTTTTTTTTTTAAGAATTGGTGAAGAACTTAAATTTCAGGACTTTACCTACATTTTTAAAAAGTGTAAGTTTGGGGGCGTCTGGGTGGCTCAGTTGGTTGAGTGACTGCCTTCGGCTCAGGTCATGATC
Organism: Zalophus californianus; assembly: GCF_009762305.2. NCBI lineage: Eukaryota > Metazoa > Chordata > Mammalia > Carnivora > Otariidae > Zalophus > Zalophus californianus. The sequence continues at coordinate 53,692,974 of NC_045598.1, forward strand.
CTGAGTCCCGGGATTGAGTCCCACATCGGGCTTCCTGCTCAGCAGGGAGTCTGCTTCTCCCTCTGACCCTCTTCCCTCTCATGCTATCTCTCATTCTCTCTCTCTCTCAAATAAATAAATAAAATCTTAAAAAAAAAAAGTGCAACTTTGGGCGCCTGGGTGGCTCAGTTTGTTAAGCAACTGCCTTCGGCTCAGGTCATGATCCTGGAGTCCCGGGATCGGGTCCCGCATCGGGCTCCCTGCTCAGCAGGGAGTCTGCTTCTCCCTCTGACCCTCCTCCCTCTCATGCTCTCTGTCTCTCATTCTGTCTCTCACAAATAAATAAAATCTTAAAAAAAAATTTAAAAAGTTAACTTTGTCGAAAATGAATTCCAATTCTGTTTAATTTCCTGTAGTTACCAGGCATAGTGCAAAATTACTAGATGACCATTTTGAAACAATTACTCATGTTCAATATTGGGCATGTAGACAAAGTGGTCCTAATCTTGAGATTGCACATTTGGAGAAGAACATACTCGAAGTCTGCACAGTATCTATTGTTGATCTCATAATCACAACTGGAAAATATGGTAGGGAAGTGGGGTAAATAGTATGTGGGGCTTTGCGACGTTAGGTAGGGTAGCATGTCTTGTAGGCTTCCTCTTACAGAAGCCATTTGAGTTCAGGCCCAAAAGAGGTGAGAAAGAGAGCAATGTAGATTTCAGAGGACAAATCAATCTTTGTACACATCCTTAAATTAGTTCTTTCAGATGCTTTTCCAGAAGAGCAAAGGTGGGTTGAAGACTATACGCATTTTTTTGTGGTACCAAATCATCTTAATTAGCAATTCCTGAGAATACTGTCCCCCCACCAAAATACATGTTTTCATGTTTTAAAAATATTACTAATTTATTCAGGAAAAAAAAAAACCTTAATGTTACTTTAAATGGGACATATATTTAAAAACTAGTGATACTGAATTCTTTTTCATACTTTTTCCCCTCTCTCTTTTGTGAATTACTTACATTTCTTTTAGGACATTTCTCTTTTTTATTGATACGTAAGAATTGTATATATACTAAGAATTGTATTTTTCTTATATTCTGCAAAAATATTTTTAAAATCACTCAATTATCTAGCAAGAGGTAGTCCTGTGATTTTTAAACTTGTAGTTTTCCTACCTATAGAACTTTTTGAGTTTTGTGTAGCCAAATACATTAATTTTTTCCCTAAAAATCTGAATTTGTATCTCTTCCTAGAAAGTTCTCGGTTTCAAGAGAAGAGAAACATTCCCCTAAAGCATTTGTGGGTTCATTAAAAATGCATTTATCTTTAATTCATCTAGAATTTACTTTGGTGAATGATAGGATGCAATAATATCTCTCTGGATATCTTTACCAGGTATCTTAGCTGTTTAATAAGTTGGCTAAATAATTCGTTTAATTTCAAATATCACCTTTAACATATAGTAAAAATTTATATTCGCCTAGTTTATTTCTGATTTTCTCTTCTGTTCTTTTTTGACTTATATGTGTTCCCGAACTGAACTGGTACCACATTTTAAAAAAATGTATGGCTTTACAATATGCTTTTAAATTTGGTAGAATAAGTCTGCAGTGATTTTTCTTTTTCTCCTTAAAGCAAAATTCCAAGTACGTCGGCATTTGTAGCTTGAGAAATAAAAACTACAAGTAAGATAGCTCTTGATCTAGGAATTGAAGCTATGTGTTAGTTGACACTCTGACCAGGTCATGGTCATTGATAAAGAAGAGAGTAAGTCAAGTGTCCATTGTAGATGGCTGAGGAAGTAGCAGCTAGTGCCTAAATTGTAGTGATCATTAATTTTAAAGACTAATGAAGGCAACATCAGGAAGACTTTTCTGTGTTCTCTATTTTTCTGCTCTTAATACATTTTTTCATTATTGGAAATTATCCTGATACAGGTTGGAAACTGCTGAAAACAGTGAATTCTTATGGGCTTTTTTATTCTAAATCAAATCAGCCCGATGGCAAACCCCATTGTATCTGAGATAACCCAGATGAATCTTCTGGTTCTCAACAACTTTTAGGGACCTGCCAAATCTGTATTTCTGGGCAGCATTAGCAATTAGAGGAGCTGAAGTTCACGTGTTTTATCAGCTGAAGTTGATTTTGGTTTGGATTTATTTGGACTGTGAACTATTTTAATCAGGACAAATACAGCTAGCATATAGTAGGACTCTGAACATGAAATGGCAATTTAATTGATAGAGAGTTTCTTAGAGAAGGGGTAGTGTAGTAAGATTAAATAGCTTTAGCTAAAAATAGGTTTCTTTTAACAGATTAGATTATGACCTCTATTTCCGCTTTTCTGTGATTGGCAAGTTAGGACTACCTGGTGACATATTAAAGGTGTCTTTAGTTGATTTTCAAGTTTGCCTCTTTCAAACCGGGGGGGAAATTCTCAAGTTCTTCCTTTGCAGTTTGTTTGGGTTTGACATGACTCTTAAAAAACATGGGAATAGTGTCTGAGCTGGTAATGGAGTTAAATTAACTCACAGGTAGACCTAATTCACATACCACACAGTTCACCCATTTGTGGAGGGTAGCACAGTAGTTTTTAGTGTATACAAGTTGTGCGAAGGACAACACAGTTTTAGAATATTTTCATCGTTCCAAATGAAATCTGTATTCTACAGCAGTCACTCATTCCCCCCGCGCCCCGCCACATCCTAACTGTCTCAGCCCTAAAAAACCACTAATCTGCCACTTTCTGTCTCTATGGATTTGCCTCTTGGGGACTTCTCATATAAATGGAATCAATAATAGGGACGCCTGGGTGGCTCAGTCAGCTGGGCATCTGCCTTCAGCTCAGCTTATGGTCCCAGGGTCCTGGGATCGAGTCCCGCACTGGGCTCCTTGCTACGCGGGGAGTCTGCTGCTCCCTCTCCCTCTGCCGCTCCCCCTGCTTGTGCTTGCTCTCACTCCCTCTCTGTCTCTGATAGATAAATAAATAAACTCTTAAAAAAAATAAATGGAATCATATAGGGTCTTCTGTGACTGCTAACACTTAGCATGTTTTCTTTCTTTCATTCTAACAAAATATAGTTGGCATTTTCTTTTTAGAAATAGTTTCTATTCAGTTGTCAAATATTTAAGGTGAACAACATGATGTTTTCATAGACACATACATTGTGAAATGATTACTACATTTAAATTAATTAACACATCCACCACCTCCCATAGTTAACCATTTTTTTGTGTGTATGTGGTGAGAACACTTGGGATTTATTCCATTTGCGATTTCAAATATACAATACATTATTATTAACTATAGTCACCAAGCCATACATCAGGTCTCCTGAACTTATTCATCTTGTAACAGAAGTCTTGTACCCTTTGACCAGCCTCTCCCATTTCTTTCCCCCACTCTGCCACTCCTAGCCCCTGATAACCACCATTCTACACTGTTACCCTGAGTCTGACTTAAAAAAAAATTTTTTTTTAGATTCCACATATAAGTGATAACCATACGATATTTGTCTTTCTCTGTCTAGCTTATTTTACTTATATAACGTCCTCCAGGTCCAGCCATGTTGTTGCAAATGGCAGGATTTCTTTCTTTCTCATGGCTGAATATTCCATTGTAGATCTATATACTATATCTTCTTTACCAGTCATCCATAGATGGACGTTTAGGTAGTTTCCATATCTTAGCTATTCTGAATAATGCTGCAATGAACATGGGAGTCCAGATACCTCTTTGAGATACTGATTTTGTTTCCTTTGGGTATATACCCAAAAGTGGGATTGCTGGATCATACGGTAGTTTTATTTTTGGTTTTTTATTTTTTTCTTTAAATTTTTTATTGTTATGTTAATCACCATACATTACATCATTAGTTTTTGATGTAGTGTTCCATGATTCATTGTTTGTGCATAACACCCAGTGCTCCACGCAGAACGTATTTTTGGTTTTTTAAAAAATTGAGATATAACTGACATACAACATCATGTTAGTTTAAGGTGTGGAATGTATTTGATTCACTTATATATTGCAATATGATTACCACTGTAGTGTTAGCTAGCACCTCTATCACATCACATAATTATTTCTTTCTTGTGGTGAGAACAATTAAGATCTAGTCTTTTAGCAACTTTGAAGTTTAATCTACAGTATTGCTGACTGTAATCATTATGTTGTGCATTAGATCTCTAGAAATACTTATCCACTAGTTGCAAGGTTGTAACCTTAAACATTTCTCCAATTCTCCCACCCCCTAGCCCCTGGTAACCACCATCTACTCTGTTTTTATGAGCTCAGCTTTTTTAGATTCCACATATAAGTGATATCAAAACAGTACTTGTATTTCTGTATCTGACTTAGCATAATGCTTTCAAAGTCCATCCATGTTGTGGCAAATGGCAGAATTTCCTTCTTTCTCATAGCTGAATAATGTCCCATTGTTTGTATGTGTATACCACATCTTTATCCATTCATCCATTGATGAACACTTAGGTTGTTTCCATATCTTGGCTATTCTGAATAATGCTGCAATGAACATGGTGTGCAAATATCCCTTTGAGATACTGATTTCAATTCATTTGGCTATACACCCAGGAGTGGGATTGCTGGATCTTATGGCAGTTCAATTTTTAATTTTTTTGAGGAAATTCCATACTGTTTTCTGTAATGGCTGTACCATTTTACATACCCACCAACAGTGTTATAAACGTTCTCTTTTCTACATATTCTTGCCAACATTTGTTATCTCTTGTCTTTTTAATAGCCATCCTAATAGGTATGAGGTGATATACCCTTGTGGTTTTGATTTGTTTTTCCTTGATGACGAATGATGTTGAACATCTTTTGATGTATCTGTTGGCCATTTGTAGGTCTTCTTTGGCAAAATATCTATTCAGGTCCTTTGCCCATTTTTAAATTGGATTATTTACTTTTTGCTACTCTATTGTATGATTCTTGATATATTTTGGATATTAACCCCTTATTAGACATATGGTTTGCAGATGTTTTCTCCCATTTTATAGGTTGCTTTTTCAATTTATTGCTTCCTTTGCTGTGCAGAAGCTCTTTAGTTTAATGTAGTTTCACTTTTTTATCTTAGTGTTTGTTGCCTGGGCTTTTGGTGTCTGATCCAGGAAACCATTTCCAAGGCCCATGTCAAAGATCTTTTTCTGTATGTTTTCTTCGAGGAGTTTTGTAATTTTAGGCCTTACATTTAAGTTTTTGATCCATTTCAAGTTATATTTTGTGAGTGGTGTAAGATAGAGATCTGATTTCTTGTGCTATCTTGGTGATATTTAAAAATACACGCTCACGGGGCGCCTTCATGGCTCAGCCGTTAAGCGTCTGCCTTTGGCTCAGGTCATGATCCCGGGGTCCTGGGATCGAGCCCCACATCGGGCTCCCTGCTCGACGGGAAGCCTGCTTCTCCCTCTCCCACTCTCCTGCTTGTGTTCTGCTTTCGCTGTGTCTCTCTCTGTGAGAACAAATAAATAAAATCTTAAAAAAATAAAAATAAAAATACATGCTCCCTTACCTTCAGCACTGTTTTAAAAACAGAATGCTGGGTTTCATTCCTGATGAATTGTGAAAACTTTTCCTGCAATTTCTATTTTGTCCTCTCCACTTTTCTATTCACATTAGCCTGTGGATCTATGTCTTCCTGAACAATAAGTCAGAAAGTGATTCTAGTGTCACCGGTATGAATCTCAGTCCAGAAATTTGGGTGCAACAATTATCTCCTGTGATGGTTAATTTTATGTATCAACTTGACTGGCTATGGGGTTCTCAGGTATTTGGTTTTTCTGGGTGTGCCTGTGAGGGTGTTTCTGGATGAGATTAACATGAGAATCAGTATTGCCCTCCCCAGTGTGGGTGGGCCTTATCCAATCAGGCAGAGGCATGAATAGAACAAAAAAGGCTGAGTAAAAGAGAATTCACTCTCTGTCTACAAGTGAGGACACTGATTTTCTCCTGTCTTGAAACTTGGGCTTCGTTCTTGGAATTTCAATTCTCCTACATCTCCAGTTTGTTGACCACAAATTTTGGGACTTCTCAGCCTGCTTATTCACGTGAGCCAATTCCTTGTAATAAATCACCCCTCTCCCACCCCATTCTCAATATATGGATGGATGGATAGATAGATGGATGGATAGATAGATGGATAGATGGATGGATACATAGATCTGTTGGTTCTGTTCTCTGGAAAACCCAGATTAATTTTCTTTCTTTCTTTTTTTAAGGTTTTGTTTATTTTGTCAGAGAGAGAGAGAGAGAGAGAGCACACAAGCTGGGGGAGTGGCAGGCAGAGGGAGAAGCAGGCTCCCTGCTGAGCAAGGAGCCCCATGTGGGACTCATCCCAGGACTCTGGGATCATGACCTGAGCCGAAGGCAGACGCTTAATCAACTGAGCCACCCAGGCATCCCAATCTAATTTTCTTGCTTTTTTTTATATCAACTTCAATTCTGTGCCTCCCATCTCATTGGACTGATGGCAAGTTCAACTCCAGGTTTTTTAGAAATTGAAACTTAGGGCAGCATAGAGAACTCAGATCTTAAGGCACAGGGCAAGTTTCCACCTCTCCAGTCATTGATCCTTACCCATCATGAGTCACTGTGGAGATACTCATTGCCTCCAATTACATGATCTCTCTAGGACCAGGGCTTTCTGCACCTTTAGGGCCACCATTAGTGCAAGGGCATCTCTAATGAGGCTTTAAACCAGAAAGCTCCTTTCCCTTTCTGATCTTTCCACCATCACAGAGTACTGCCAGGGATTAGGGCATGAGTCCTGGTTGCTTAAGGGATTGACTTCAGTATTGTTAAGATGTCAGTTCTCCCCAAACTGATCAATAGATTCAGTACAGTCTTAATCAAAATCCCAGCAAGATTTTTAGGAGAAATTAATATACACCCTGATTGCCAGACTTATTATAAAGTTAGTTAGGACAATAGGACAGTGTGATATTGGAGAAAGGACATTCATGTGGATCAATGGAATAGCATCCAGGATTCAGAAATAGACCCACACATAGATGGTCATAATGATTTTTGATTTAAAAAAATTCTAAGCTGAGGCGACACAGCAGTGAACCCGACAAATTCTTTGCCCTCATTGAGCTTACCTTCAAATGGGTAAGACAACTTAATTTTTAAAGTTACCAAATATTTGAGTAATAACACTTAATCGTGAATGCTATGAAGAAGTAAGTTGGGATAAAGGCGTAGAGAATGACTTGCAGGACGGGCTACTTAAATAGGTTGGGTAGAGAGGATTATTGAGCAGAGCTATGAATAATGAGGAATAAACGTGATGTGATCTATTTTTAGGGTACAATTGTACAATTCTGGTTTGTTCACTCATCCTTTTAATAATTTTTGCTAAGCACTTACTATGTGCCAGATATTATTCTAGATGCTGGGGATATAGTAGTGAATAAAACAGGCAAAACCTCTCTCTCCATGCAGCTTACTTTTTTGTAGGGAAGCAAAAAATAAACTATACAAATAAGTAAAATGCTAAAGCAAAAATATAAAGGAAGGGATCAAGATGAAGTAAGTGAATGTGCTTGTGGGTGTGACCCAGTGATGCTCATTTAAGATACAGTGGCCAGGAAAGGCTTACTTAGAAAATAACATTTGAAGGAAGAGAAAAAGACCTATGGTTATGGGGGTGGCAGTGGAGGAAGATGACCCAAGAAGAGGAAGAAGCAAAGTGCAAAGGTCCTGGGGTGGAGCACACCAAGAGGTGTGCGACCAAGGAACATTCAGGGGAAGAATGGAGGATGCATAGGGGTTAGATCCTATGGGCCATTGTAAGGTCTTTGACTTGCTTAGAGATGAAAAGCCAATGGAAGGATTTGAACAGGAGTAGCATGTATAACTTAGCTCTTGATGGGATTCCTGTGTTTCAATTAAAACTATTTTATAAAGAAGCAGAGAAAAAAAGAAAATTTGCTTTTACAAATTAACTGTGTTTGTCTTTGAAAGAAGGGAAAAAGAGAACAACCAACCACAGAAAACATAAATAAATGCATTTTGTTCAGGGACAGACAGCTAAAGCAATGACGGTGAATCACAGAGTCATAGAATCAGTTATGTCCAAAGTACTCAGGAAATGGTTTCGTCCCTAATTAATCATTCCACATTGCTGAACTCTGGAGATAAATTTAGCCGGCAGTAGGTGGAGTGAGATGAGTTCTGGTGAAAACATGTTTCCAATGAGGTTAGCAAAGACTGCTGTGTAAAACCAAAATAACCCACACTATGTCCTAATAGTGTTGCATTTGGTGAGCCACAGCCCCAGCAGTGACCCCTTGGTTGTCTGTCCCTGAGTCATGAAGATTGAGATGTTAACATTTAATGTAGCCGAAGGGGCAGGTCTGGCGAGGTGGGACAGGGTTGAAAAGGCCTGAAAGATACCAACGCTTCGGTGCTACCGCCCTCTCGTGGCAATTCCAGGAGTTCACTTTGGTGTAGTTTAGTCATTTGCTCACATTTGTTTAAACTATCAAAAAAAGGAAAGTGATTTCTAAGTATTCGCCCTTGGATTGCTTTCACTTAATTAATTAAATGAACGGGGGGAAAGTTGCTATTTTATTGGCTAGCAGCACAATCCTGAGGAGAAGACCCGGTTTTTGTTTATTTAAACTTAAGAGGAGCCAGTTGAGGTCCAGAGCTGGGACCCAGGACCGGGAAAGGGCTTGAAATGCTTTGCATAATAAAGGAAGAGGAATTTGGGTTTTGCATCAGAATGAGGAAGTGCTCGTGACTGGGGGTGGGGGTGGGAGGAGGAAATACTCTGGAGGAGGAGTCCAAGGGGGGAAGGACTGAGAAATCCTGGCTGGAGGGGCTGGGACCTGAGGCCCAAACAGTGCCCAGGAGATGTTCCTTTGAGGATGACAGCCCAAGGACTTTAAAGAACAAAGTCTTAATAATAGCCTTTCAGTTTGTGGCGGGAGGGGGGCAGGGGGGCGGGGGTGATGCCCTCCCGCCTTCCCCTCTGTCACTCCCTCCCTTGCCCAGACCCTCCAGCCAGTGATGCACACTGTTGTTGGCCCTGGGGTTCTGGTCTATAGAGGAAAGGGACGATTTGAGAACAGTGGCTAAAGTGAGCTAAGACAGGAGGACAGCCGGTGGCTGTGTGAGTCACAGGGTAAAGATGAAGAATTCAGAATAAAACGACAGACGTGAGTGGGAGAAATGTAAGCCAACACTTCCCACACCAACCGATTCTGTGACACCAGCTGGGTGTCCTCCAATTTAAGTCAATTCAGACACTGAGATGCTGTCTCCCCGAGATAACATCAGATCCCACAGGTTCAGGGCTCAGTCCTATAAGGCTGCCCCGCCCCCTTTTGGCTGTCCATCTCAAGTCCAGGTTGTTACCTCTGCTTCTGACAGATTGCCTAAAAATCAGATGTTCCCATGACCCCTTCTTTGGGTTCAATCAATTTGCTAGAGCAGGTCACAGAACAAAGGAAAACGATTTACTATAAGCTTATTATAAAAGGATATGATAAAGGATACAGATGAACGTCCAGATGGAAGAGATGTGTAGGGTAAGGTGTGCAGAAAGGGGTATGGAGCTTCCCTGGCCTCTCTGAGGGTCACCCTCCCAGCACTTGCATGTGCTCACCAACAAAGAAACTCTCTAAACCACATACTTTTGGAATTTTTGTGGAGGCTTCATCACACAGGCGTGATGGATCATTAACTCCACTTCTAGCTCCTCCTCTGGAGAATAGGGGGGTGAGACTGGAAATGCCAAGCTTCTACTCATAGCTTGGTCTTTCTGGTGACCCGCCCCCACCTAGGAGCCATCTAGGAGCCCACCAGAAGTCACCTCATTAGAACAAAAGACACTGCTTTCACCCAGGAAATTCCAAGGGATTTAGGAGCTCCTGTCAGGAAGCGGGGTCAGAGACCAAATACCAGAACAAAAGATGCTTCTACTGCTCTCACCCGGGAAATTCCAAGGGATTTAGGAGCTCTGTGCCAGGAACCAGGGACAGAGACCAATACAGGTATTTTTTTCCTTTTATCTCACACAATGTTATACCTCAATAAAAAACAAAACAAATAACAAACAAACACCTTAGGAATGCAAAGAACAAGTCAGGGTGCCAGGGAAAGCTGAGAAAAACTTTATGGAAGGGACATTCCACTCAATTCAACACATATTATTGAGGGATTATCATGCACGGGAGACTGTGATACATGGATGTACACGGGCTCTCTGAATCACTGACTCACAGGGAGGAGGCATCAGCCCTGATCCTGAGGCCCTCAGACCATGAGAGAGAGAGAGACATGCTAACATAGATAGCAACAGTCCCATCCGGGCAACATGGCTTATTATGCTAACTTCTATCCCTTGTTCAACATTTACTACAGATATAAGTGCTAAGAAGACTGAAAAAGAAAAAAAAAACCAAGTCATTATTTGCAGGCTGTATTATTATTAGAAAATCTAAGAGAAATCTATAGATTATTCGAAAAATATTTATCAAGCTTAATAGATACAGATCAATATAAAAAGCAATTGCTTTCCTATATGCCAGTAACAATTAATTAGAAATACAGTTTTCTTTTTTAAAAAAGATTTATTTATTCATTTTAAAGAGAGAGAGAGGGAGAGAGAGAGAGAGAGAGAGAGAGGACATGCAGTCACGCGTGCGAGCACGTGAGCGGAGGAGGAACAGAGGGAGGAGGGAGAGAGAGAGACAGAATCTCCAGCAGACTCCCTGCTGAGCACAGAGCCTGATGTGGCCCCATCTTATGACCCTCAAATCATAACCTGCACTGAAATCAAGAGTGGGACACTTAACTGACTGAGCCACCCAGGTGCCCCAGAAATACACTTTTCTAATGTATAGTACCTAGGATAATAAATCTTACTAAGAAATGTGCAATGCCTCCTTAGGGAAAAATTTTGAAATTTTATTGCAGGACATATAAGCATTAAATGAGTAAAAAGATATACTATGTTTAACTATTAAGGGATTAAGTAGTAAGCACTTAATAAATATTGATATGTGACTGAGTTAAGTAGTCCTTTGTTTTGCTATCCTTTCTTCACATAGCAACAGATTAGCACCTGGCACACAGGAGGGGCTCAAACATTGAAAGGAAGAAAACGGAGGAAGGAGGGGAGAGGAGGAAAGGATGAATAGCTTTAAGTAAGAGTGCTGGCATTGGGTCAAAAAATTATTAAAGATTCTGAATTCTTTGTATCCCATTACAATTTGTCCTTTGCTAACATCCACTTGCTTCATTGTGATAATGTGTACTTGTACAGTCATCTCTAGTTTACAAAGCTGGTTCATTTCATGCTTTCATGTAGTCCACATAGCACTATGAAAAATACACCGTCGTCACTGGGAAATCTGGATGTTGTCCAAGCCTTAGATTAGAAATAACCTGGCTGTGGGCACCTGGGTGGCTCAGATGGTTAAGCGTCTCCTTTTGGCTCAGGTCATGATCCCAGGGTCCTGGGGTCGAGCCCCACATCGGGCTCCCTGCTCCTTGGGAGACTGCTTCTCCCTCTGCTTCTCTCTCTCTCTCTCTTTCTCTCTCCCTCTGTCTCTCATGAATAAATAAATAAAATCTTTAAAAGAAAAAAAAAAGAAATAACCTGGCTGTTACTCGGACCCAAGTTTTCTGACTTCAAGGGGAGTGACTTAGTACTCTACAAGTGCCAACATCAGTGGGCAGTGAGCTAGATGTGTGGGTTATGGATTGCCATCCTAAAGGGATGTTTTTGAGAGTGGAAGTAGGTACCATTCATTATGCTGGCGCAAGAGGTGTAAATTGGGCTGGGCTGGGCACATCTGAGAGACAGTCACCCTAACTGTGGATGAAAACCGAAGAGAAGTTAATCCTCCTCATGGGCAGCACATGTCAAAAGACCTTTACCAAGCCATGGAGATTGTACACGCTGCCCCTGGCTGTGTTTAATGAGTTTTTGATCAAAGTCAATAATCAATACCTTAATAAAGAGCAACTAAGAATTGAAGTTTGCCTTTTGTAAGAGGAAGGTCACCTGCTTGGAGAGGTTGATATGCTGCCTGCATGTGGGGCAAAGTGAAGTGTCATTCTTCCTTTTGTCCTTTTAACACCAAATGGCATTTCTTGTTCATGGGTCCAACACAGTGTGAGTAAGGTAACATTGGGTGCTGACTGTAATTTTATCTTCCTTCTTGAAGTCTTTTATAATGTGAAGATAATGAGTGGATCTGTGAGTAAACTCATTACTAAGAACAGTCAATACTTGTTTTCCTGTGAAGCTTCTGGTGATTACATTAACTGAATAGAGGGTTTTCTTTAACTACAAATCTTTCAATATACAGTATTAGCAATTTTAAGTTAGAGGTCACTGACTTGTAAAGACGTTGATCTTAGTTTTTTTTTTTACATGTTCCGTTTCTGCAAATAAACAAGGAAATTTCAACTTAAAATAGAAGGCTAAGTCAATTTCTCAATTATATGTTTTAAATTAACCTGCTAGCTCTCAAACAGGTGAAAACTTCTCTTAACACTCTTAAATGCATAAAGCATCAAATATGCAGATTTAATACAGAAATATTACTATTATGTGGCTGATTCTCTTCAACATTTCTGTACTTAATTTTAAATCTTTCTGAGGATAAAGTTGTTTTCTAACCAAGAAAAAAATTATGTCATATCAAGTCATTTGGGGAGATACTATTTAGCCAAATGAGACTACATAACGACCAGAGACATTAGCAGAGGTGCTGACTGTATTCTTGTCTGGGGTACCAATGAGTCTTTTTACTTGGTTAAATACTTAGAAGCAGATTTTCTGGGTTGAACGATAAATGTGCATTTAACTTTCTAATAAACTGCCATTTTGTATTCCTACCAGCAATATAGTGACAGCCCCTGTTCAGCATACTCAGTAGTATACGAAATTGTTAGTTTTTAAATTTAGCCTTTCTCATCGGTGTGTAGTGATATCTCATTGTTGTTTTAATATGCATTTACCCTAATGAATAATGATGTTGTGAATATTTTTGTGTACTTACTATAATTGTGTCTTTAGGTAAGTGTCCATACAAATGTTTGGTTCATTTCTTTCTCGGGTTGTTTGACTTATTAATATGGAATTTTGAAAATTATTTTGTCCTGGGCTGGGCTTGTCTTTTCATTTTCTGAAGAGCATCTTTGGAAGAACAGAAATTTTCGGATGCTTGGGTGGCTCAGTCAGTCAGGCGTCTGCCTTTGGCTCCAGTCATGATCCCAGGGTCCTGCATCAGGCTCCTTGCTCAACAGGGAGCCTGCTTTTCCCCTCTGCCTGCCACTCCCCCTGCTTGTGCACTCTCTCTGACAAATAAATAAATAAAATCTTTAAAAAAAAAAGGAACAGAAATTTTAAATTTTGATGAAGTTTAATTAATCAGTTTTTTTGATGGATCATGCTTTTGGTATCATCTTAGAAGTCTTTGCCTAACCTAACGCTATGAGATTTTTCTCCTATGTTTTCTTCTAGAAGTTTTATACTTTTAAGTTTTAGATTTGGGTCTGTGGTCCATGTGAGTTAATTTTTTGTGTAGGGAATGAGTTCTGAATCGAGATTTTTTTTTTTTTTGCATATGGATATCCAATTGTTCTAGCACCATCTGTTGAAAGGCTATCTTTCTCCTTGAATTGCCTTTGCATATTTATAAAAAAATAAATCAACATATGTGTGAATCTTTTTCTGGACTCTACAATCTGTTCCATTGATTTTTTATGACTACCATTTCTCCAGTACCATACTGTCTTGACTAATATAACTCTATTTATAATAAGCCTGAAAATCAGATAGTATGTTAGGTTTCACTTAAAAAAAAAAAAACATGCTGGAATTTTGATTGGAATTGTACTGAACCTGTAGATCAGTTTGGGTAGAACTGACATCTTAACAATATTAGTCTTCTGATCTATGAACATGGTTTGTCTCTCCATTTACTTAGGTCCTCTTTGATCTCTTTCACCAGTATTTTGTTTTCAGCCTATAAAACTAGCATGTATTAGATTTATCCCCAAGTATTTTATGGGTTTTTTTGTGTGTGTGTGTGCTTTTAATTTTTTTAAATTTCAGTTTCCAGTTGTTCATTGCTAGTATATGGAAATAGGATTTTTTATAAAAATCTGACTTTTATAACTTTGGGATGTCTCTAAGACCACACTCAGATTTCATAATTCACCAGAAGGACTCACAGAATTCAGCAGTGTTGTCACAGTTGTGGTTTTTTACAGCAAAAGGATATAGATTAATTTTAGCAGTGGAACAAGGTTCTTAAGGTAGGGATCAGGAGAGATGACATGCAGAGCTTCAAGTTGTCCTCTCCCAGTGGAGTGGAGTTGTATGGACAGCATTTATTTTTTCCAGCCACAGTATATTACAATATGCAGAGTACTGCCAGTCAGGGAAGCTCACCCAAGCCTGGGCATCTGGAGTTTTTACCGAGGATTGGCCAGGTAGAGACAGCTTACCACCTGTGGGGCTACCATCAGTCTCCAGCCCTTCCAAAGGGAGTGCTGACTCCATGTGGCTCAAGGCCCCCTTCATAAGTCGCATTGTTAAGCTAGACCACATGGTGTGGCAGAAGGCCCTCACCCTCAGAAGACACCCATCTTGAATAGACATATTGTCAGCTGTATGACATAAGCCACCAGCAAAACAACCAGACAAGGACATAGGCCCCCCATACCTCTTCCAGACTGCCCTGGCTCACCTAGATAATGCACTGTGTGAGTCTCCTGTCCAACATCCTAATTCCTGCTCTTATGCTTTAATTTAGCCAATGAACCCATGACACACTAGACATCCTGCCCTCAGACTCTAGAGGCAGAGCCATGCCAGAGCCTGTGTTACTCCTAATGAGGGCCAGTGCTGTGGCTGGACCAACCCTTGTGGTTCTTATGATCACAAGACACACATCAGCAGAAACCTTCAGGGAGCTCTGAGGAACAAGATTTAGTACCCACAAGTCCTGGAGGGTGCACAGCATACCTGAAGGCCAAATAGGAAGATGGCGGGTAAAGAAAGAGAGCACGGATCTGAGGCTCTGCTTTTAACTTTTGACTCCTCAAAAACTTAACAATTAATTAAGTAGTTAAGTAGCCTACTGTTGACCAGAAGCCTTACTGATAACAAAAAGAGTCAATGAACACATATTTTTTATGTTATATATAACATATACCATATTCTTATAGTGAGGTAACAAAAATTCAACTGAGTAAATTTTAAAGATCTAGTTGGCTTTATTAATCAATTCATGAATTGGGCATTATCCCATCTAGCAAGTAGAGGGGTGCTCCAAAGGGCTATAGAAAAGAAGTTTTTAAAAGTAGAAGAGTGGAAAAAAGGAAATTATTAGCAACAATCCACTGTTTTTTCGGCAAGGTTGCCCTCCTAAGAGGAATGGACTATCAGTAAATTTCCTAGTGCTAATCAGGAAATTCCTATGTTGACTAGTTAAAGGTTGAAACTGCAGTGAGGGTAGGGACCAAGTTAGTCTTGGTTTACTGACTTGAAGTCTTAACCTAAGTGGCATCAGTTTGGGCCTGTGGTTTGCTTTTTAGCAGTAAGCTAGAGAAAGGAAAATGTTATTAAGAAAATCCCCTAAGGAAGAGAAAATACATTTACAATACTGTACCATATTTATCAAAAATAATCCATGTATAAGTGGACCTGTGTAGTTCAAAACCATGTTGTTCAAGGGTCAGCTGTACCTTCATTTATTCCTTCTTGAATGTTCTTCCTTTCTATATGTAGATCCAAGTATCTGGCCTATATTATTGTTTTACTTCTTTCTGAAGAATGTAACATTTCTTTCAAAGCAGATCTTCTGCCGACAAAATCCCTCAGTTTTGTTGATCAGATAAAATCTTTATGTCTCCTTCACTTTTGAAGGATAAAAGTGTATCTGTTTTGCTTGACACAGAATTCTAGGTTTGTGATTTTTTTTTCTTTCAACACTTTAAATATGTCACTCCACTCTTTGTCTTGTTTATGTGGTTTTTGAAGAGAAGTCAATGTAATTCTTATCCTTAGTCTTCTAAAGGTAAAGTGTTTTTCCTCTTCTATCTTCTTCAAAGATTTTCTCTTTGTCTTTGATTTTCTGCCGTTTGGATATGATATGCCTATGTTTAGATTTTTTGGTATTTATCATGCTTGGTATTCTCCAAGCTCCCTGGATCTTTGATCTCATAGCCAAGAAGAGGTTAGGAGGACATGATGACTAAATTTAACATGGTATTCTGGATACAGTCTTGAGAACAGAAAAAGGGCCTTAAGAAATAAAGAAATATGAATGACATGGACTCTGGTTAATAATCATGTATTAATATTGGCTTACAGTTGTCACAAATGAGCTGTACTAATGTAAGATGTTAATAACAGAAAATTTGGTCTGGGGTGTATGGAAACAATCTATATTATCTTACCAACCTTTCTGTGAATTTTTTTTTTTATGTATAATACATCATTCGTTTTTGATGTAGTATTCGGTGATCCTTTCTGTGAATCTAAAACTTTTCTAAAATAAAAAAGCTCACCAAAATAGTGGATGGCATAGAGGAGTAATAGTTTTGTTTTGCAACCTATGAAAAAAGAGAGTTGGAGCAAACTCACAGAGGACTAGGACCTATATTCCTCTCTGGTGTGGGAGGAAGGAGATGACATTTGATTGGGGAAGGGCTGAGCCAAATTGGGGTGTCCAGCTTGTTTCTACTCTGCTGTCTCATGGCTCCTCCTGGGTGGGAAGAGCGATAGCTCCACAGAGCCATGTGTACTAGAGGGTGAGATTTGACAATTCCTTGGTGCAGAGGGTGGTGGTGTGCAAACTCGGATGCCCATAGCATCCAGTTAGGTGGTCCAGGTGACTAAAGCAAGTGGATTGTAAGAACTGTGGGAGGGCTGGGAACTGTAGCAAATAGGAGAGACAAGCCTTACACAAGAGAGCAACTACTACTCAGTGCTGGCTGATTTTTGCTATACAGGAAGGTAAGCTCAGATGCCTTCTTTCCTGATATTTCAAAAGAAGCTGGAAATCCAGATTTTAAAAAAATTACATGGAATAGGTTACTTTTTTGTTTTTGTTTTTTTAAAGATTTTATTTATTTATTTGAGAGAGAGAATGAGATAGAGAGAGAGAGAGCACGAGAGGGAAGAGGGTCAGGGGGAGAAGCAGACTCCCTGCTGAGCAGGGAGCCCGATGCGGGACTCGATCCCGGGACTCCAGGATCATGACCTGAGCCGAAGGCAGTTGCCCAACCAACTGAGCCACCCAGGCACCCGGGTTACTTTTTTTTTTGAATAGTCCACCTTTTTAAACATTGGTGACTCTTTTAGAAAGTTTTTGTTAAATATCATACATACCCAAACTGTGCTGAAGGAAATACTTCTGTGGACATGGTCCTCACACTGCCAGTTTGCAACTATTCTCTATAAACCTGAGCTCTGATGAGCCAGGTGGACCAATATCTAGGGGAGCCAGACTTTTGTCTGTAAAGTCTGTGACTCCCAAGGTCAGTCTAGGGGAGTAAATGTCTGATCTCCTTCTTGAAAGTTTTGGACGATGAAGAGAATAGCTGTATGGCATCTCTGGCAAGTGGCACGAGCAAAAGCCAGAGTTAGAACATCACAGGGTGTGTTTAGGGGACTGGATGATTAGAGTGAAGATTCATGAAGAGAGGAAGTTACTGGGCTAGAAAGTTGGGTTGGAGCTAGATTATGGCGGTCCTGGGCATTTGGACTTTATGCTGTTGGCAACACGTGACTGATCTCCAGCTTCTCTGGAAAGAGCACGAGGCAGAAATCAGGAGATATAATGAGAAATCGGACATTAACACCTGGATTTTCCAGCCAGAAAGAGCAAGGCCAAGTAAATAAATGTACTGAGTGTAGTTAGAAAAATTGGATTCAGGTGAAAGAGACCATTAATAACAACCAGCCAAAGAGTGTTTATGCATATGCCCTTGTGAGATTATTTGGTACATATATGACCCTTGTAACTGGGCTAGGCTGGCCTGTCTGGGCCTGTCAGAACAGCTCCCACAGGCACCCCAGCTTAATACCAGTAAGGACGGTCAGATGCATCTTCATTCTCTTTCCTCTCTTAGTGTCTCTTGACCAACCCCGCCCCCCCCCCCCCCCCCCCCCCCCCCCGCCCAGGGATGATTACACTGATCCAGAGCTGTTGAAACGGGGAGAGAAACCTATGCCTGACCTGTGCACACAGCACACAGCAGCGATATTTGATGTGAGATTAGGTCCGAGTCAGCTAGGAAGCCTTCTTAGGTATGGCACACAGCCAACAAAATGAAAAAGTTTATCGTGGCGGGGGGTGGGTAGTTTTTCCCTCTCTGCCTGGCTGTCCTTTCTCACCCTCCCTTAGGCATCCTTTCTCCCCATAAAATCTAGTCCATAATTTCTGTTCGAAACTCTTCAAATTCTACTAGACCCCTAGATGATGAGCACATTCTACTCTCAACAATAGCATTATATTTCAAACTCTCATTGTTCTAATCCTGGCATTTTAATAGCCCACAAGCGGCTGAAATAACTACCCTCACCTCACCACCATCACCAAGGAGATCAAATATCATTTCTAGGATTTATTATAAGCCCCTTGTGGTGAAAGTAGGACCCAGAGGCCAAGACATATTTTAAGTAGGATATTCCTAATGTTTGGCTGGTCCTTTTTTTTTTTTTTTTTTAAGAATTTTTTGTTTATTCATTTGAGACAGAGAGAGGAGAGGCAGAGGGAGAGGGAGAAGCAGGGAAGAAGCTCCCTGCTGAGCTGGGAGCCCGATGTGGGGCTCCATCCCAGGACCTGGACATCATGACCTGAGCCAAAGGCAGACAGATGCTTAACCATCTGAGCCACCCAGGAGCCCCTGGCCGGTCCTTTCTAACAATGCATTAAAGTTGGTGTTTTTGTTACTTCCATCCATTGGTTCTAGTTCTGTTCAGTGAGGTAAATCAGAACAGCTCTAATCTCATTTCCATTGTATGAAAGAGCATTTATTAATAACAGAAACTATGAGCAATGTTGAAAAAGTTGTTAAATAGTGTAAGTTGCTAGTGGGATCCTGTCCAATCCCTGCTCCCTTCCCAACAAAGCAAACAGAGGGAAATTTCTCTTCCCTCAGAGGGAAAGTTGCTTATGATTTATAATGAAAGATTTATAATGAAAACTTTTTTATGTGTATATGCTAAGAATGAAACTTTATGTGAAAACTTAAATAATGAACATTCTTGATATCCAAATGAGTGTTTTTTTTTTCTATCCAAGCAATAATATGGGGAATGTCTTACCCTTATTTCAAATTTGTCTGAAATTTTTTTGTAATAATTAAGTAATTTTCAACATTTATCAAGGACTATTTGAAGTCAAGCATGGTGAATAAAGTGAATGTTTGAGACACCTGGTAAACCTTTGGGGGGGTGATAAACAGGGCAGGAGTAATAGTAGGGACAGCCTTCATGAATGAGGTTCAAAAACAACTTGCGAAGTCAATTCACACAGGGGAACTCCACAGGTGTTCTTGTAAGTGGCAATAAAGAAAGACAACACTAATGATGACTGGTAATCAAGTAATGCCGGATTAAAGAGTTACTTATTTTATAATCAAACTTCCTTTGCTCATATAAAAGTTTCTATTTATTTATCGTTTCTTTGCCTCTGTGCAAAGAAAATCATACGAAAGGAAGGATCCATTCATTTGCTTAATGACTGCTAGTTGAGCACCTTTTTTATGCCAGGCACTAAGGGTAAGATGAACAACACTGTGGGTTGGTCCCTGCTCTCATGGATCTGTGGTAAGAGTGGGATTTAAGATCAGGGAATGGAAAAACAAAAAACAAATCTTTGAGGCAAACCAATTGGAAACCACTGCTATTGGTTAAATACGCCCACATTTTGAGTTAAATTTTTGCTTTTCCTCCAAACCATTATCCTGACAACATTATAGTCCTAGGAGGTATTAGGGAATGCAGTCATGAAACTGTGGCAGGTCTTGTGCCTTTATAATGTTTACATTGCTTGTGACCTTTGTGCATGAATGTTTTTGCCCACGTGGCCAGTTAGAAAATGATCTTGTTGACCTGTTTTTTCCAGAAGACCTTTGACCAAATCTTTGATGAACAGACAGAAAATCATGTTTTCAAAAAGGATCTACCTACAAACAAAACTCTATAGTGGCATAATTTTTAAGTAAGAAATTGTACCAAAGTTGAAAAAAAAAGCAGTAGTGAGGGACCGAGTTAAACTTTTAACTTTTAGAGACTTACCATAGTGAGAATTTGACACTGAGTTGTTTTTCTTTGATTTGATGCCATAAAAAATTAGAATATACTCATTCATTCAACAAATATCTATTGAGCACCTACCACATGCCAAACACTGTTCTAAATGTTGCGACACAATAGAAAACAAGATAGAACTGGTTATGTTACAGTTTAATATACAACTATAAATTTTGAGGAGATACAGAAGAAAAATGGAAGAGAATACAGGGACCTAATGCCGGGTAGACAGGGAAGGTTCTCTGAGGAAGAGATACCTTTAAGCAGAGACCTTGGATGAGTAGAAGATGATCTGGTCAAGAGTGAGGGGAAGAGATTTCCAAGCAGGAGAAGCTGCGTGTGGAACAGAGTAAATTGTGACTTTAATAAATTTCATATTGTGAAAATTTTCCAAAGTTCAGAATAGAAATTCAGTATCCCGTGATAGTAGAAAATCTCATCACTCTACTCTAGACTGGCCAGAAATGTGTCAGGAAGAAAAACTTCAAAGAGGCGGATTTCGTTTTTTCTGGCTTGTAAACAAAAGGCCCCAAAACACTTTCCCCATGCTTGAGGTCAGCTTATAATTACTCTTTTTTATCATCCCAGATAAATTTCCAGACTTTAGTAACATAGTAAAGCTTTTTGTTCTGCCTTTGTAAATAAATATGCTACAGTGAAATCTGGTTTAAAAGGTGACACAAAGAGCAACTCAGGTCTTCAAAACATTGTGTAAATTTAAGGTATTGCCAAACCTTCATTAAAAAGAAAAAGAATAAAATCAGTTCACCAATGGCATAGTAGTGTGGGGTAGTAAAAGGAAGCAACTCAGACCAGACGCTGTAATTCATTAACAGGGCTGTCATTTGGGAGAAGGCGTGAAGGCTGCAGTGGCCAAAGAGGTTAACATGCAGTCATACATTCTTTCCTTTTCTGTTGTCTCCTGTTCAACTAACTCTGTTATTGAGGATCATTTAGCTATGGCTGTAAGTAAAACATATATATGTGTGTGTATGTTTATAACATATATGTATATATGTTATATATATACTTAACAATATGAAGAGTGCCTGCCAATCTGGGGATTACCAATAGTCCTTTACTTTGATAGACTTTGGAAAGGGTGTGTCCTTGAGCCCACCGCAGAATGGGGAAGGTGCTGAGGTGTCTCCATTTACTCTCACACACTGCTGGAGGTCAGGGGTCCCACTGTGGATTGGTCAGCACATTTTGTAGATGGAAGAAAGCACATATGTTCTTATTCAGAATCTCAACTTTTAAAGGGACCTCGGAGAACATTTAGTCTAAAAACTCATCTAATGTAGTGCAGTATTTATAAATTGACTACGTGCCCTCAGTTCACCATTTCCCGAGGCAGCTAATTCTCTTTCTGACAGCGGCCATTTTTAAAGTTTCTTCCTAATGTCAAGGTAAAGTCCATTTTCCTTAACTTCCATGAGGAGCAATAATTATACCATCTCTTGGGCACGTCTCCGTACCAACGCTGTGCCAAGGGGTTTCCCATGTCTTGTTTCCACTGCTCCCAGCACCAGTAGCAGGAAGGATCATCCTGGGCCATTTTACGTATAGGAAACTGGTTCAAGTCACACAGGTGAGAGAGGTGGATCAGTCTGGCTGAATCCAGAGCCTAGGCCCGTTCCTCAACACCATGCATAATTCTTGTTTCAAGTTTTGTGTATTGAAGGCATCTCTTAAATTCTTCTCAGTTCCCTCATTCATTCTCCTGTGCTGCTTACTTACCATTGCTCTCAGGACACACAGTGACTATATCTTTATAAAAGGTATATGTAGGTGAATATAAAAGTTATGCATCCCCAGAAAACTGCACAGAGTACTGCAGTTGAGATGTGAGTATTGGCGGAGAGTTCCTTGAGTCTTTTATTAATGGCATTTATTTTTAAACAGTAACAGTACATATTATAAGACATGGTTTTAGGTAGGTTTAACCCCTGGGTTTTAACATTGACGAGCTGTTAGACTCTGGCATTTTACTTCTCAGATTATTAGTTTTTCATCTATAACAAAGGGAGTATGATGATGATGATGATGTACTTACCTTTTTAGAATTGTTATGAGAATTGACATAATACATGTAAAATCTTGGCATGATGCCTCAGCACTATGTTCAATAAACAGTAAAAATTATTATTTCTTGTTTGCAGTAAACCAACATCCCTATGACTGTTGTCAGCTAGGCTTCTCCTGTACCACATTTGTAAATTTGAATCTTAGATATAAATATGAAAAATTTAAAAAAATCTATATTGAATTTCATCATGGGTTAAAATTTCTGGCCAGTAGTTTCAGCTTGAATCTTGTTTCTGTCATTTGATAAATTAGTAATGCTTTCCAGTTTTGTGTTGCCTGAAAATTGGTAAACATATTTTCAGCATTTCATGCAAGTTGTTGCCAGAAGTGATTGCACAGTGAAGTTTGTTCCCATTTAGTTAACTTACACCGTTTTGTTTGCTCCCATTTACTTGCTTCCACTGTTCTTGGGATTTTGTACATGTTCAATAGTGATATGTAGGATTTTCCCCGTGCTTTTGTATCATACACTTGTTATATCCCCTAGTGATCCCTTGAGTTTTAAGCTGCCTCTGACCTATGGTTCTGTAGATCCCCTGATATTGACATAGCTGAATCTATTAACTAACTTCTAGAGTGGAAACCAGACACCTGGGGTTCGCCTCGCCTTTTCATCCATGCACTTTAAGCTCTCTGTGGCTCTGTTTTTATACTTGTAAACCTGAGCAAATATTTGTCCTTTCCTTCCTTTCAGTGCCATGGTGAAGATGAAATAAATAATTATAAAAGAACATTGCATTCTTCAAAAAATGGCAGCATACTATTTACAGATAAATTCCTTATCCAGTCACTATCAAAATAGCTAAACAACTAAGTGTTAGCAAGAGAAGTCCCTGAGCAGCAAGGTAGTGAAGATGATGCCAAGCCTATCTGTTTGTCATCCGCATTTTACTCAGAGACTCAGACTCATTTAAAGCTTCATTACATACTTATAGCTGACAGGCTTGGCTCCTTCATTTCCTAGTCCATAGGCAAGTAGAGGTAGGTACATTGAAAATAGCTAGGTGGGCAAATTGAAAGTACCAAAGTAGACAAATTGAAGGTAGCAAGAAACAGATAATCATTTTAAAAGAAAAAGAGGGGCGCCTGGGTGGCTCAGTCAGTTAAACATCTGCCTTCGGCTCAGGTCATGATCCCGGAGTCCTGGGATGGAGCCCCACATCCAGCTCCCTGCTCCCCAGGGAGCCTGCTTCTCCCTCTGCCCCTCCCCCTGCTTGTGCATTCTCTCTCTCTCTCAAATAAATAAATAAAATCTTTAAAAAAATAAAAGAAAAAGAGAGACAAAAGAACTATACAAATTAGAAACTTGAAAAGTAGAGAGATCTGAGACCATTAAGTACAGGGGAAGAGCAGCCTTGAACAGCTGAGTAGGTTCCAAGAACATCACTGGATTATAATCTAATACTGTCATTGATGTTTGAAATGATCACTAATTTTTGTGTGGGACCTCTGTTTTTTCATGTGTCCAGCCCTCCTTCTGCTCTCTTTTGGAAGCAGCACTGTGACTGTGCTTTGGAAAACTACTTTTCCCAGGTTGTACTTTGCTTCAGAGGAACCGTCACTCATGGTGCCCTCTCTTTTCCTGGGCAAGGTTGATCGAGCATCTGGTCTGAGCAGAACAGTTGCTTTCGGGCGGGGGTTTGGATGTCAAGCAGAGTGACTCACAGCTGTTGGGGCTGCTTCATCCTGGGATCTCAAATAGATACTTTATTCTTCCCTTCCACACAGACCCTTGGAATTGCATGGTCCCTGACCTTTTCAAGATTGGATATCCAATTTTCCTTTAATTTGGGGACTGCCCTGAAACATTCCAATAAAATACTTAGGGCATCTGGGTGACTCAGTTAGTTAAGTATCTGACTCTAGAGTTTGGCTCAGGTCATGATCTCAAGGTCATGAGATCAAACCCCACCCCTGCCATCCTCCTCAGCACATCAGTCTTAGCGCTGAGTGTGGGGCCTGCTTAAGATTCTCTTTCTCCCTCTCCCTCTGCCCCTCCTCAACCCCGCTCGAGTGAGTGCACACTCACGCTCTCTCTATCTCTCAAAAAAGAAAAAAAAAAAAACCCAAAAAACAAAACCGAACACTTAGCTTAAGTTAGCCAAAGTTACTTTTAGGCTGCTCAGTTTGTGATCTGGAACCAGCACAGATTCATTAAAGAAAAGGCTCAATTTTGTTTTATATGCAGTGTTTAAAAAGTCACGGGTATTTGTAATAAAAGCATTTAAAATGTTTCCATCAAACTTTGTTAAAATACATTTTAAAAACTAGCATTAAATGGCCATTTTCTTTCTAAAGAACTTTCTAATTTCCTAACTCCACCAGATAAATGAGTTGTGATTGTGTACAAATCCAAGAATGATAGCACTGTAGTTTTATGCTTGAATGTGTCTTGCTTAACTCTGTCTCAGCATGGCTCTGGTTAGCTCCTTGTTAAAATGATGACTGATGTCATAAAAATGGTGTGAGGTTCCATTTAAAAAGGAAAACTTTCAGTTGTGGTCCAAATACTTTGAACATTCAACAAATATCTACAGCTATATTCTGGGATAAAGCAGTGAGCAAGGCGGACGCAGACCCAGCGGTCATGGAGCTACGGAATGAAAGGAACAGTGGCCTTTGCTCGAGATAAGCTCATTGCCCATGACTCTGGCCAGGTATTTCTCCTGCCTACAAAATCCAGTATCTGACCTTTATCTACATCCTTTACCTATCTTTTCCCATATATCCCATTCCTTTTTCAAGGTCCGTATCAAATACCTTGTTCCCCGTTAAGCCTCTCACAATAATAACAGTGATGGCAGTTAAATATTTATTGTGCGAACCTCTTCATTTGGACTACATTACGTATTTTGCACAGTGCACTGTGAGGTATTTGTGCATGACTCCTTAGTAATCTAATTGATAGGATTTCAGGAAGATTTACATATATGTAAAACTTAAAATATTGAATTCAGCATGCTCAGATTATTGGTCTCTTTTGACCATAGAATCTAAAGTATAAGGTGGGAAGGAAACAATTTTATATCTGTTGTGCATCAGAATTGCCTGGGAGAGTTTTTTTTTAAATAGAGATGCCTAAGTACATCATTCACAAAAATTCCAATTAATTAAAAATACACAAGCACACACATATAGAACACAGCACAAACAATGACTCCAGATCCTACTTTCTTAAGGTGATCACAAATACTCATTTCAATTGAATAATCACAAATACGCAGTTTATGTGTTTCCATTTGGTCTATTTTGTAGCTCTAAAATTTTAAACATTATATGGAGTTAAACATGGCCTTATTGAGGTCTTCTCTGACCACCTTATTTAAGACTATAACCTACATTCATTCCCTTCCCTGTTATGCATAAGTTTTCTCTGTAGAATTTCTGACCTTCTACTTATTAATGACATTTTAATTCATTTATTTTTCTCCCCCAGAGTAACCTATCTTCCCGCATCTCCTACCCCTAGAATGCCAACTCCAAGAGGGCAGAAAGTTTTATCTGCTTTGTTCACTACAGTATCTATAGCCCTAGAAGAGTGCCTGGCACAGAGAGGATGTGGAAAATGAATGAATGAAATTGGCAAAGTGCCCTTCAGAAATGCTATACTGTTTCCACTCCTACAGAAGTAAGGCATTGTCTGTGTCAGAGAAATATTTATGATGGGTAGGACTTTGAGGCACTAGTTGAATGCTTCCTAGGATCTCTGCGGAGGGCACTGGGAGTCAAGAGCCTTGCAGGCACCTGGGTGGCTCAGTTGGTTAAGCAACTGCCTTCGGCTCAGGCCATGATCCCAGGGTCCTTGGATCGAGCCCCACAACGGGCTCCCGGCTCAGAGGGGAGTCTGCTTCTCCCTCACCCTCTGCCCCTCCCCGCCCCCCCGCTCATGCTCTCTCTCTCTCAAATAAATAAATAAAATCTCAAAAAAAAAAAAAAAGCCTTGTAACACTAAAACAAGGCATGGTGCCTGGGACCACTAGGCCAATAGCAGATGTCATACACAAGGGAGATGCCTGCTGAAGATACCACCTGCCCTCAAACAGGTTCAACAGGAATATTTTTAAAAACATGTGCAGCTATTGGTTTCAGGACTTGAGCACATAACTTGTTCACATTACAAACTTTGGGACTTGTTCAGGACTATGTCCCGGTTCCTTTGGTTCACATCTTTCTACCACCCAGATTTCCTAATTTTTGAACTTTTTATGAGCAGAGTACTGCTTTCAGTGTGATTTAGTCATTTCCCGCAGCTCCCTATCGTTCATTGTAGCTTTTAAAGTTACTTGGGCCATTTTGGGTAGAGGACACTGGATGACGATTTTTGTGCAATTAAATAAATGGAAGGCTTCTTGATATTATTAATGTTCACAATATGCAACCCAAACTCATATTATTCAACTGGAGATTGTTTTGAAGTCATTTTTTAATTACAGAATTTCCAAATCAGAAAGTATATCTGAAAATAGAAATTTGGAACTAAATACACATTAGAGTGTGAGGGCTTTTTTTTTTTTTAAGATTTTATTTCTTTATTTGAGAGAGAGACAGCATGGGGGGCGGGCGGGGAAGGAGCAGAGGGAGAGGGACAAGCAGACTCCCCACTGAGTGGGGAGCCCATTGCAGGGCTCGATCCCAGGACCCCGAAATCATGAACTGAACTGAAGTCAGATGCTTAACTGACTGAGCCGCCCAGGCACTCGAGCACGAAGGGCTTTTTATAGAAACTAAGAGGGGCAACAAAGTGTAGGGGGAAAGCACCAGGGCCAAGACTCTGGAGATCTGGGTCCCATGGACTTCTCTGTCCATCATTAGCCCCGCTAGTTCCCCTACTTAGTTGGGAAATGGGACTGCTCATCCTAACTCCCAGGCTTTGTTATGTGGAACTATGGATATGTGGATCACAATGAAAACTGTAATGTTTATTCAATTGAAAAGGCTGCACTAATTTTCTTAAATACTGGAGAATGATGGTAGGTTGGTAGAAAGAGGGATTTTGATGGTAGGTTGGTAGAAAGAGGGATTTTGAAAGACTCAAGCTTGTTTTCCCAAATCATTTTGCATGGAACTCTACTTCATTGACATGTTTAGTCTGCTTTTGGTGACGGCTAGCCTCAATATCTCAGTGGCTTATCCCCCATACACATTTATTTTCATGCTCACTGTCTGCAGTTCAACCACAGTTCAGCTGGTCTAGGCTGGGCTCCACTGCATACTTGGCATCAAGGTTGTAGTCACCATGGCTTGATTCCAAGCTATTAGTTGGGTTCAGATCTTCTCTATCAGTCTAGTACAAGTGGCTAACCAAGACAGGTTCTCACAAAAGTGTAAGAGAGAAATTGATCTTAGAACATCTAAGGCCTCTAATGTTCCATTGACCAGAGCAAGTCACATGTCCAACCCCATTGTCAATGGTGTTGGGTAGGATACTTCACCTAGAGTGGGGGCAGAGGGAGTGACTATTTGCTTAATATTAAATTTTAATTTTTAATAAACTTTCACAGATACTTTTCTAAAAAACATGGGAACATGCTTTAGAGAGCTTAGAAGTTTCTTAGACGTTCCCAATATATAATGACATATATTTTTTTAAGATTTTATTTATTTATTTGACAGAGAGAGAGAGCACAAGCAGGGAGAGCAGCAGGCAGAGGGAGAAGCAGGCTCCCCACTGAGCAGGGAGCCCGACGCGGGGCTCGATCCCAGGACCCTGGGATCAGGACCTGAGCCGAAGGCAGACGCTTAACAGACTGAGCCACCCAGGCACCCCTATAATGACATATTAAAGGTTGTGAGAACTCCTGTTCTAAATAAAATTGTTTGGTTTTGCTTAGCATAGTGATAACCAAATTTATGTGACCATAGTAATTTTTACCTATACTTCACAAACGGTTTATATATCATGGAACTGGATTTTTACCGAATACATTTTGGTAATGCTATTCTCAAGTATGCAATTGAACAATTGTACCAGCTCTGGATCACACACTTCCTTTGACTCTTGGTTCTGGAACTATTTTAAGTGTCTGGTAGAGTCATGATAGGTTCTGCACAAACCTGGTAAAAAAATACTTTGCCATCATGGTCCTAACTTAAGTAATGTAAAAGATAAAGCCTCATCCTGGTAGAAGAAATTATAAATGTGTGATTTGTAAGATTATTTTCACCTCTTTTCATTCCCAAATATCTTTTACACCTATTTAATGATGCCTAGAATTCTGGTTCCAGGGGAACAAAGGCTCTACATTATATAGTGAATGAGAAAACTTTGATTTAATAATGAAGCATCCTATTCTGCAGTGAAATATAATGAGTTAATGAATCACCTGATGGAGGGTCCAGCTCGATTTGGAGAAGGGGAATAGCATGTTGGTAAGGAAAAAGACCTAGTGACTTGAACGGAGGGTCTTAGGGACTGAATGTTTATGTTCCCCTCCCCAAATTTGTATGTTGAAAATCTGTGCCCCCAATATGACACTATTGGGAGATGGGGCCTTTCAGAAGTAATGAGGATTAGATGGGGTCACCAGGGTGGGATTCTCATGAATGGGATTGTTTCCTTACAAGAGTCACAAGAGAGCCTGCTTTCTCTGTCTGCTGTCGGCCATGTGAGGACACAAGTGGGCAGTTTGTAGCCCAGAAGAGGACCCTCGCCAGGACCTGTGCTGGCACCTGATCTCATGCCTCCAGCCTCCAGAACTGTGAGAAATAAATACCTGTTGTTCATAAGCTACCCTACGGAATACCAGGCTGTGGGATTCTGTTTTAGCACCCTGAGCTAAGACAGAGGGAAAGAAAACTCTGAGAGAGGAAGCAAGAAAGAGGAAAAACAAGGATGCACTGCAAAAACATACTTGGTCAGAGCCACCTGAGGACAAATAGAACTTTGTATTAAGGTCTTTGTCCCAGGCCCAGTTCTACTTTGTGTGACTTAAAGACCTATGTTTAATAGTAGCTTCCGATAAAGGACCTCTGTTCCCAGAGGATGCAGGAAGCAACATTGCTCTAGGTTCCCCAGAATCTCAGTCTGTCAGTGGAGGCAGGATTTGGAAGATTATGTATCCCAGCACTACAATTTGACAAATGAGAAAATTAAGGCACAGAGAGGAAAGAAAAGCTTAAAATTTGTCAGCCGGAAGAGATGGAAATGGACCTACATCTCATAGCTCTCAGAACAAGACACACTTCACAGCAACTGCATTATTAAATAATAATAGTGATAATGATAATGCCTACCATTGGTGAAGCATTTATTATAGCCAGGGCTAGTTCTAAGTACTTTATGTGGATCGTTTCTTTTATGGATCATAATGACCCAATGAGGCAGGTATCCCCTTCATATGGGAGGAGACTGAACCCCGGAGGAGCTAATAAACTTTGCCTCCAGGGTTACCTCCAAGGAAATGACAGAGACAGGACACAACAGAAAGTGATTTTCAAAGCAACACCTGGCACAGACCAAGTCTTGTTCCAGAAACATTCACTTGACAAAAGTGGGGCAATACTGCAGAGCTCTTCATTCACTCAGACAAACAGAAAATGGGTTTAAAGAACACGTTTCGGTGGAGCCTCCGCCCGAAGCCGGCGATTCGCGACCAGGGCAGTGCCGCCCGTGGCTTCTCCCTGCTTGGTGGCCGTCTGAGCCGCATGCCGGGGCTTCCGGAGCAGCGGCGTGAGGACCAGCAGAGAGGAGATTCCATCTGACAGAGGTCGTCACCATCTGCCTCCCCACTTGTCCCCATCCTCAGGCATCTTTTTAAATAATGTAGTTATGTCTAGTTCTTCATAGTGAATGTGGTTTAATCATCATTCCTAGTGACTTGAAATTTGAGCCTTAGTGTTATTTGTATTGAAAATTATCTTTGAGTTTGATAAACTCTGTTTTAAATTAACAGATTTATTGTCAGTTTCTGAGCTACACAGAGCCTTCAAAAGAAAATGAAAAAGCATTTTTGATTACTTTTCATATTTTTGACTAAGCACCTATACTAATGGAACATATAAGTACTTCTTTAATGAAGTATTTAATTGGAATTTCAAGAAATAATCTTTGGCAGAATTTGAAAATTACAAAATCTTGAAGTATCATTTAAGCTTTCTCTCATTTTTAAGATTTACAGTGAGATTTTTCTTACTTCCTCATGAGAAATTAGATCTTATTAATTGGAAGAAAATATATTTATGGTCAAAGAAATAAATAAGCCCTTATATTTGTTGCAACTTACTGTTTCTTGAAATGAATGATCTAAATAGCCAAAAAGTTAAAAATAAAAAAAATTATAGTGATTAAAAAAAAATAAAGGACACATTTCTCCATCTTCCCTGTATCCACCACCCAGTGCAACCATCATCTTCTTTATGCCAGACAGACACTAAACTACAAATCCCCTGAAATAACTGGGGAGAAAGTGGAAGAAAATTGGCAGCATTCACTGCATTCTAAACAGGTAATTCCCAGGAATACAGTCCTGAAGATTTGAGTTGAAAGGAAGAAACTTGGTCTTAGTGGGTACTTAATCAGTTCAGATGACTAAGAAACAAAAAAATAAAAAACAAAAAACAACTCAGGTGAGTGGAATTGTGTGAGTGGACTACAATAACCACGTAGAGTGGAGGCAGGCCAGGCAGAGGGAAGTTGATTAGGAGCTAGATTTTGGAATGAGAGTAGTGTCGGTGAATCTGCCTGTCAGTTGCAAATGTGAGAAAAGTAGTCAATGTCCATACCAAGGACAACAGGCAGGACCGAGGGGAAATCCACGCACCCTACCTACTGGAACCTGGAGTCTGAATGGGTCTTGCCCTGTTCTAGAAGTAGAGAAGAAAAAGTAAATTGAAGTGGTCCCTTGGGTGGAAAAAATACTGTGCAGCAAGAAAAGAAACAGTATCGAGAAGAATTGGGGGGAAGAGTACACATCTCAAAACAAGGGACTCTGGGATCCAGAAGAATATTTAAGAAATAGTTTGTCATCTTCAGAAAAGTACAAGAAGATACGGCATCTGTGCATGAGGAGCAGAAGGCCCTCAGTCTGGTGAGCTGGGTGGAGACAGAGGTGTTAAGGAGGGACTGCAATAAAGCGAAAATATAATGGAAGTTGGATAAAAGACTCCAAATTTCTGGAAACAAACTAAAAAATAATATTGGGTGCCAAGTTAGACTTGTAATAAATGGTACTTTAAAAAATGACAAAATACCTACAGGTGAATGATAAAGCATTTTGTATCACAATTTTCTGGAAGTAGCCAAAGCAGAGGAAATTTATAAGTTTGAGTTGATTTTCTGAACAGAAAATAACGATGCTGAAAAATAAATTAGCAAAGATTTTAACTTCACCTGGAAAAAGAAGAGTGAGTGAGCTAAAAGAAGGAAAAAAGCCACCAGCCAACAAAAAACAAGAAAGAGTATAATGTAAAGATAATACAAAACAGAAAAACAATAGAGAAAATCAATAATACCCAAATATGATACTTTGAACAATAACCATCATAATATCAACAAAAAGAGCTAATATTTAGCACTGACTGGCACTGTTTTAAGTGATTTATTTATGTTAGCTCATCTAATCCCCGTAACAGCCCTACGATGAGGTGTTACAATTTTTTAAATAAAATTAAAAAAAATTTTTTTTAAATTTTTTTAAAGATTTTATTTATTTGAGAGAGAATGAGAGAGAGAAAGAGAGAGCATGAGAGGGGGGAGGGTCAGAGGGAGAAGCAGGCTCCCTGCTGAGCAGGGGGCCCGATGTGGACTCGATCCCGGGACACCAGGATCATGACCTGAGCCGACGGCAGTCGCTTAACCAACTGAGCCACCCAGGTGCTCGAGGGTATTATAATTATCTCCATTTTACAAAAGAGGAAAATGAAACTATGAGAATTTAAGTCGCTTGTCGAAAGTTATCCAACTAGTTAATGGCAGAGCCAGGATCTGAACTAGGGGGCCTGGTTTACCTTTCAGAAGACAGAAGAACCTCCAGCAAGGCTGTTAAGAAGAAAAGTGAAGAGATGAGTAGGCAAAATACACAATAAAAAGGGAGAGAGAAAATATTTTGAACAACTAGCTTATATCTCAATAAATGTGTAAACCTTTGTATTCGTTTGCTAGGGCTGCTCTAATAAATTCCACAGACTGGGTGACTTAAAGGACAGAAATTAATTTCCTCACAATTGTGAACAATAGAAGTCTAAAATCAAGGTCTTTGCCAGTTTGGTTTCCCCTGGCCTCTGTCCTTGGCTTGCAGATGGCTGCCTTCTCTCTGTGTCCTCACATCGTGTTTTCTCTGTGTGAGAGCATGCTCTCTGTCACATTTCTCTGTGGGGCCAAACTTCTTTCTATAAGGACACCAGTCAGATTGGATTAAGGCCTACCCTAAGGTCTCTTTTTAACTTAATCACCCTTTGAAGGCCCTTTCTCCCAATAGAGTCACCTTCTGAGGTACTGGGTGTTAGAGACTCAACATACGAATTTTCTGGGAACACAATTCAGCCCATAATAGCCTAGAAAAGTGGATTTTGGTGGCGCAGGGCAGGGTGGTGGTGGGAGGGAACTACAGGCCTAAGGTAAAATAGAAAATTAAATACATCAATAACAGTATGGTTATCAACCTTCCTCTTTTGATAACAGTTGGTTATATATATGGTATATATATATAATACTTTGATAACAGTATGGTTATCAACCTTCCTCTTTTACTCCCCAACTTGTCAATGAATTGAAACCCTGTTGATTTACAGGTAAGCTCAACACATTTTCCAAAGAAACAGAAAATCCCTATATTATGTAGTTTTTCCAGAAAGAAAGAGATAAAACAGTTGACCAACTTCTTTCATTCAGAAAGTAGATACAGTAAGTATAAAAAAAAAATGATAGGCTTCATGTTAAAACACAGGTCCAAAAAAACCCAAACGGTATACTTAAAAAAAAAAAAAATCCAGCAATGTAAATAGGACATGATACATCTTGATCAAGTTCAATCTATTTCAGAATATAAACATGCTTTAGCTTTGGAAAAGTCTGTTAATAAAATTCACAGCAACAGATTAGAAAAAAGATTTTATCATCTCAATATATGTAGGAAAAGCATTTGATAAAATTCAGTATCTATTCATATGCTGCTTTTATTTTTTATTTTTTAAAGTAATCTCTGCCCAACGTGGGGCTCAAACTCATGATTCCAGGATCAAGAGTCACATGCTCTCCGGACTGAGCCAGCCAGGCACCCCCTCAATATCTGTTCATGATTGAGGAGAAAAACCTTACATAAACCTAGGAATAAAGGGAATTTCCATAACCTGAGAAAAGGTATCTCTGCAAACCTTACAGCAAACCATACTTAATGGTACAACTTTAACACATGATCTTTCAGGTATTTGTTATGCTACAAACAAAGCAAAACTAACAAGAAAAGAATGGTATAAAAATTACAGAGAGGAAGTCACAGTTTTGAGGAATTATATGACTATTTACATAGAATACCTACATAATCTAGAGATACATCACTAAAATTGATAAAAAAGTTTAGATATGTTGTTTATAAAATTTAATATACAAAAATCTATGGTATTTCTATGCAACAGCAACAAAAATGTAGCAAATAGTTGAAATAGGGGTGCCTGGGTGGCTTAGTCAGTTCAGCATCTGATTCTTGGTTTCGGCAGGGGTCATGATCTCAGGGTCCTGAGATCGAGCCCTGCCTCGGGATCGGCGTGGAGTCTGCTTGTCCCTCTCCCTCCCCCCTGCCCCTCCTCCCCCTGCTCCTGCTTTCTCTCTCTCTCTCTCTCTCTCTCTTTCTCAAATAAATAAATAAAATCTTTTAAATAAAAGAAAATAGTTGAAATAAAAACGTACAATTCTATTTATAGTAGAAATTTTATATACATACATGCACAAACAGCTGGAATAATCTAAAAAAATCTTTATGGAGAAAATTATAAAATTTATTAATGGTATTACAAATACCATGATTAACATTAGATAATAAGTAGACTCTCTTGAATGTCTAGTCAAATGGAACGACATATTCAGTGGTATTAAAATAAAAATCTAAAAATGATTTGTGCTGTCCTTGAAAGCTTGACACAACAAAGCTTGAAAGCTGGTTTTAAAATTTATGTGGATCATTGAAGGCCTGAGAATGGCCAAAATAGTCCTGAAAAAGAAGAAGCAAATCTTATTATAACATTATATTAAGTAAGAAGTAGGTAATTGGTGCAAGAACTAAGGGACCAAGAGACCAATGGAACATAATAAATTTGATATATACCAGAAACTTGTGGAAAATGGAGTGGTCAACAAATGGGTTGAAATTATTGGAAAAAATGGAATTGGATCTGTACTTCACAGTGACCATGAATATCGATTCCATATCTAGTAAAAATGTAAATGTGGAAGGCAAAGCTAAATAAAACTTTTAGAAGAAAGTATAAGAAAAAATCTGTGACCTGGAGAAGGAAAATATTATTTGAACAAGATCTAAAGAGCACAGACCACAAAGATTGATGAATGTAATTGCATTAAATAAGAACTTTCGTTCATGAGGAGACACCATAGAGACAGCAGGAAGGAAAAGACTTGGAGAAGGTAATATATATAAAAATTGTGTGTGTGTGTGTGTGTGTATCTGGCAAATAATTACATAATTAGTATTTAGAATATACAGTATTTGTACAGATCTGTAAGATAAAGACAAAACCATGAAAATACACTCAGACACATTAACAATCTTAGAAATGCAATTTTTTAATTAACATAGAATGTATTATTTGTTTCAGGGGTACAGGTCTGTGATTCCTCAGTCTTACACAATTCACAGCATTCACCATAGCACATACCCTCCCCAATGTCCATCACCCAACTACCCCATCCCTCTCACCCCCTCCACTCCAGCAACCCTCAGTTTGTTTCCCTAAGATTAAGAGTCTCTTATGGTTTGTCCCCTCTCTGGTTTCCTTAGAAATGCAAATTAAAAACGCAATGAGATGCCATTTCAGACAGAAGCCTGATATTAAAGATGCTGGCAGAGAGAACATAATGGAAGTAGAGCTATAGTCAATAGTTAGAAACTACTTGGGTTTACATTCTTGATTTAAAACTACTTGGGCTCAATTTCCTGCCTGTCACTCACTGTTTAACTTTGAAGGATTTGATTAACTCCTCTAAGTCTTCATTTTCTTATCTATTCAACACGGAAAGTAATGAGAAATCACGTGTAAAGCCAGCAGCTCATTGCCTGGCACATAAAAGGATACTCACCACAAGTTCGTTGTTCTGTAAATATTATAGCTAGTGTATGTTGAGTGCTCACCTTGGGCCAGGCACTGCACTGGGCTAAGTGAGTCGTTTGTGCAATGATCTCTTTTAACCATATGCATTGTGATTATATGCATTTTACAAATGAGAAAACAGGCATAAGTAGAGACGAGGGAGTCAGGGCTCAATCCTACATCTCATGGGCTCTGAAGTCTGCATGTAAAATTCAGCTTCATTGTCCCCCACTGTTACCACAGAAAGCATATCTTAGGTAGATACAGATAATCTTCAAGGTCACTCACATAAATCCTTTATTGCCATCACATGCAGAAACAGACAGAGGCTAGCCTATTTATTTCCCTTTCTGGTTAGAAGTTGTGTCATTTTTCAGTATTGTTCTAAAAACAGATTAGTAACAATAGATCCTATAGTGCTCTTATTACCAATTTGTACAGTCAGCCCACAACATTACTTATAAAAATGTTCTTTGGAGCCTCTGTGGGTCTCTGAACATTTCTGCAATGCTGTTTTACAGAGAGTGCATCTGAGAAGAATGAGGGTAGAGAATAACATAATGAAGCCTATTGGGAAGCCCTCTCTCTGAGCTAAACTGGAGGTTCAGATGTGGTATTATGTTTCTGAACTCTGTTCTCTGAAGCTCCATTTTGGAGTCTTAGACTTAGAAGGGACTTTAGCAAATACCTCTGTTCCACTTTTTCTCCTCTGCCAGAATCACTGACAATATTCCTGATAGTTCTCGCACTTGCCATAGTTCCAGCAGGGAGACGTAATTCCCTGGGAATTTTTTATTTCTAGACCCCACCAATGGTTAGATAGCACATTCTTCTATCTTTAGTTCTGTAACTTTCATTTTCTGATGAGTTTTGCCTTTTGGAGCAGAATAGAATAAGTGTATATTTTATACATGACAAATTGTTAAAGTTTGACGACAGCAGTCAGGTTTCCTTTGATATGAGCAAATTGGGTCCCATTTTGTGCCCCATGACAACCACAGCATCTAGAACAGTGTGGGAAATAAAGTAGGTACTCATGAAATATCCTGATGAATGACTGAATGAGTTTTCTCTTTCCTACACTAGCAACTTCAGAGTCTTGAACAATTCTTCATGAGACAGGGCTTCCAAATTTCTCAGAGACTTAGTGATCCATCCATGAACATGGTCTAGTTCCTTAATATCTTTCAGAAAGTGACTGTAACAAAATATTCTATTTCTTTGAATGTGAAACTTGAAATGTGACCATTAACTTCTCAAATTTGAGCTCCATGTGGTCGGGGACTACATATCCTATGTAAAGAGATAAATGAGTGGTTGAATGAATAAATACTTAAAGGCTGCTCTAGGTGGTTACGCTGTTACATTTGACCCTGCCACGCTTGGCCACAACTGGATGGAATAAAAGCAAATATCGGATTTTTTTTTTTTTTATTGGGCCAATTAGATACCTCTCCTGGGAATGTGGAAGCTCTGTTTCCCTGGAGAGGAGCTGGAAGGCCCAGCATTGAGGCTGAAGGTAGAGACGTGACTAGTCATAGCCTACGGAGTAGAAACAAGAAAAATAATGCAGGTCCACAGAGGGAAACACAGAGGAGAGACAAAGCCCATGGCTCCCAGCGAACCACATGGCTTCCCAGCGCCTGGCTCCAGTTTCCACGAGGGTCAGCTGCTTTCATTTTGTGAGATATCTAAATCCTTACAATCATCCCTGTCCCACTCTGAGAGACAGACAGACACATACAAATGCACACACACATTGCATGGAACAGTTTATTCAACCTAGTAGAACAGTCTTTTTTTTTTTTTTTAAGGATTTTATTTATTTATTTGGCAGAGAGAGACACAGTGAGAGAGAGAGAGCACAAGCAGGGGGAGAGAGAGAGGGAGAAGCAGGCTTCCTGCGGAGCAGGGAGCTCGATGTGGGGCTCGATCCCAGGATCCCTGGATCATGACCTGAGCCGAAGGCAGACGCTCAACAACTGAGCCACCCAGGCGCCCCTAGAACACTAATTCTTTCTTTTTCTTAAGGATTTTATTTATTTATTTGACAGAGAGAGACACAGGGAGAGAGAGCACAAACAGGGGGGAGTGGGAGAGGGAGAAGCAGGCTCCCCACTGAGCAGGGGCCTGATACGGGGCTCGATCCCGGGACCCTGGGACCATGACCTGAGCCGAAGGCAGACACAACGACTGAGCCACCCAGGCGCCCTAGAACATTAATTCTTGACTCACATTCTGTACTCAGATTACTAGAATGCCCAGGTCTTTTCCCATGAACTGCTGTCAAACTGTGTAATTTAGGTTCTTGGGAAGGTTCATTCATTTACTCATTCATTCTACGGCAGCACATTAAGCAACTATGTGTATGTGAATATACTTTCTATCGTTTAGTTATTTGCCTGTCAGTTCTCACTTTCTGCTGCCTCCAAGGACAGCCTCCTCTAATAATCCTCCCACTCGGGCGCTTGGGTGGCTCAGTCGTTAGGCGTCTGCCTTTGGCTCAGGTCATGATGGATTGAGCCCCGCATCGGGCTCCCTGCTCAGCGGAGAGCCTGCTTCTCCCTCTCCCTCTGCCTGCTTGTACACTCTCTGTCTGTCAAAATAAATAAAATCTTAAAAAAAAAAATCCTCCCTTTCTCTTTACTTCTTATCAGCAGTGGAATGAAAAACAGGTTACCAAATACTGAGCTGTGAGCAGTAACAGCAAAATAAAAGTTCTTAACGGTCCTAGCGTGGGCAAGTGCGGGGATGAAAGCACATGATGTTTACTGTGTGTATGCTGCCTGCAAAGAGAACATTTTGCCTACTTTCTGTTTTCCTCTTAGATTCTGCGTTGTCAAAGGTGTAGTAAATAAATATTGGGTAACTGGGGTTATGTGTGTACATACATATATACATACATATTTCACATAAGTTTCTGTCCAAATATATTTACATAGCTAGGGAAAAACTGAGTAAGGTTTCTACCAGAATCCAACAGTGAAGAAGATTTGATGACATTTAAATAAATGAAATTGGTTACATTTATAGACCAGCAGATGTACTCAGGACTTTTTCTCTCTAATTATGCATCTTGAATAAAACTAGAGATTAAAGTTGGCCATTTAGTGTGCTCTTAGTTCATCTCTTCCATTCCACTCTTACTTCAATCAAATTAACCAACCTTTAAACACCCATTTCTAAGCTGCTTTTCTGCAATTCCAATTTGTATGCCTTACACCAGCCTCCATCACTTGTGGGTTCAGTTTTAGGGGTAAGAAAGGGCATGAGAAAGAAGACACTTTTTTTTTTCTATAGTCCAAATGCCCATGCAGTAGCCAAGTTTATACTTGGTCCATCCTCTGCTTTCTTTCTTTCTTTTTTTTTTAATTTTTAAAGATTTTATTTATTTGAGAGAGAGAGAGCATGGAAGGGGGCGGGAAGGGACAAAGAGAGGGGGAAAAGCAGACTCCTTGATGAGCAGGGAGCCCGACGTGGGACTCGATCCCAGGACCCCAAGATCATGACCTGAGCCAAAGGCAGACATTTAATGGACTGAGCCACCCAGGGGCCCTGCTCTCCATTTTTAGCAATAAAATTATTAGCAATAAAAACAGTATGGCTCTAAACTAAGGGATTTGAATCCTGCCTCTGCTACCTCTCAGCCATCCAACTTTTCCGCAGTTCTCTTAATTTCATTGTACCTCAGTTTGTTTCTATCAAAAATGAGGTTAATACCACCAACTTGTAGGAATTGCTGTGAGGGTTAAAGCACTCCAGTGTCTATCAAATACTTAGCGTAGTGCCTGGCGTGTGTGGTTAAGTGTTCAATAGCTGGTGGCTTTTATTGCTGTGTGTATGGCTGTGAGACTCTGCTGTCCATGACCCCAGAGAGAGAGAGACAGAGAGAGAAAACAGCGTGCAAGGCAGAGGACTGAGAGAAACATTTCCAAGAGCATAACGCATTTTCTGGGAATTCAGATGTTAGTTTGAAAAATCTTAAAAATTTGTCCGTGGTAACACAACTTATTTACAGGCTGTCCTGGGGATAATATGAGTGTTCCTATGAGTACTATCCCAGATTTCTTTTTCTGTGAGAACAAACTCCCCTGTGCTTCTTAAATTTCTGTTTTCTTGGTTGAGAATTTCTGTTTTCCCTAATGCACCATGGGTTTTCTCAACTTTCCCCTGTTGAGTCCTAGGAATTTCAATCTGGGCTGTGGCAAGAATGGCATTTCAAGGAAGGAGACATGGAAAATGGCAGTTCTTCCCAGTGAACACTGTGTTTTAAGATCTCAGAATAATTTTTTATCCCTTTTGTGGAAAATGGCCTATCCGGTGTATGTTTAATGCTTGAATCTAAGCAAAAGTTCTTACTAGCCAACTGTCATGCCTTGAATGGCTGAAGCGCTTGTATTTTGCTCTCAGCCCTCTTGGATGACTTGTGGGAGTATCTTCCAACCTCCTTCCTGAGTGAGTTTCCTTGGGCTTAAACTAAAGAAATAGAAAGGACTGTGAGTGGAGAGTTGATTCCCAAAGTGTAAAGAATCGATCAAGTTTGTGGAATGCTAGACCAAGCTTGCAGGGGATCCTGAGGAATCAGATGCCCGTTGATTTTTAATAAGAGGTAGAACACAATTTGGAAAGCAGAGCGTTGGGTTAGATAGGCCAGGTGATCACAAAGTTATGACTCTAAGATGAAAACGGTTGGCTGAGCAACATACAGTTGTACACATGGTTGCATAATGTGTTTCCACATCCTTACCTAACATAAGTGCTTGTTGCTGGTAGGGAGGTCAGCCTGGCCTTGGAAATATGCTGCTGCTAGTCACATGTGAAGTGGTTGATGTTTGTGATATTCTTAAAACCTCTTTATGGTAAACAGTACAGGCAATTATTTTCCTCTATTTTCAGACTAAATCAAGTGGGTCGAAGAAGTCTTAAGAAGAGGCTCCATTTCCAGCTAACAGGTTTGTGTCTAATTGTTCTTGGATCGTAAGACTTCAGAAAAATCTCAAAAGCTCATGTTACTCTGAAGCAACAAATGAAATTTCTTAGTGAATATCCCACTAAGTAACTGACTGTTAAGTAACCAAACGTTATCTTTATCTACGCTTTAGTTTAAGATTTCAGAGAGAAATGTGGTCAGGTTTATCAATGTGATTCCATCTCTAACATTGTCTCTGCTAAGAAGAACCACTTTCTCCTGTGATTGACTGCCCAGGGGAACCTCAGGATATCTCTGGTGTAAAAAGCAAACATCCTTTTTAGCAAATAGCTGGATATTATGGTAGGAAGTATGTAGATCATCTTGCTTATTTTACCATCCATCCGGGCAGAGATGGAAACATTGTGAGCTGGGAACATTGAGTTTCGCTTAACCTGTATCCTTGCCTTTTAGAAGGTATCTGTTAGGAGTAGTTAAGGTAAATGGATTGCTTCTAAAATTGTGAGATGAGCTATAGGGCAGCATTTCTATTTAATTAGCTTT
This sequence comes from Zalophus californianus, assembly GCF_009762305.2. Lineage (NCBI taxonomy): Eukaryota > Metazoa > Chordata > Mammalia > Carnivora > Otariidae > Zalophus > Zalophus californianus. The sequence continues at coordinate 53,734,095 of NC_045598.1, forward strand.
TTTTCTTTTTGTATTTTCTGTTGGGAAATATGGAGTAGGACCTAAGCTATTCATTCATTGAAGCATATAGTTTGTTTTTTAGCTTAGCTAAGAATACTGTTTATGGCTGTTTCAAAAAGTATAGCTAGATAATTTGTAAACTCAATGTTATGTCAGTTGTAATTACTTATTGTGCTCCTTTCTGTATTGTGTTTACCAAGGTCAACCATATATCATACTTCTAATGAGAAAGATTTGCATTAAAATATCTTTTCTATGCACAGGTGAGGGTAGAAGACTCATTATCTTCTCCCACTCCCAAAGCACCCAAGCTCCAAACTTCAAGATCATATATTCTTTTCCCACTTCTAATCTAATATTAAATCGTATTGATTTTATCTTAATATTTTTTCTACTTTTTCCCCATTTTCCATTACCATTGTCATTATCTTAGCTCAGGCCCTCTGATTTCATCCCTTAAATGTTTCTCTCTCTCTCTTTCTTTCTTTCAAGATTTTATTTATTTATTTATTTTAAAGGGAAAGAGAGAGTACAGGCATGATTGCCGGAGCTTCGGGAGGGGCAGAGGAAGAGGGTGAGGGAGAAGGAAAGGATCTCAAGCAGACTCCATGCTGAGTGTGGAGCCCGTCTAGGGGCTGGATCCTGGGACCCTGAGATCATGACCTGAGCCCAAAGCAAGAGTCAGACACTTAACCGACTTAGCCACCCAGGTGCCCCACTTAAATGTTTCTTTATTATGCATAATGTATTTATTCAGCAAATGTTTACTGTTCACCTGCTATGTGCTAGGGATTCGCTGCTGGGAATACCAGCCATAATCAAAATTAACCCTCATGTTGGGTACAGTCTTCTTAACTGAGTCACTGCCAAAGCCTTAAATAGGTCTTTTATATATTCTCTCTCCCTGCAATATAATAAAAACACTATTGCCAGTTTAATTTTGTTTACTGCTTTATTCTGATTTGCAAGACCCTAATAGTGTGGACTGTCTTTTTTCCAAGGTTATCTCACATTATTCTTTCTTTCTTTCTTTCTTTCTTTCTTTCTTTCTTTCTTTCTTTCTTTCTTTCTTTCTTTTCTTTCTTTCTTTCTTTCTTTCTTTCTTTCTTCTTTTCTTCTTTCTTCTTTCTTTCTTCTTTCTTTCTTTCTTTCTTCCTTTCTTTTCTTTCTTCTTTCCTTTCTTTCTTTCTTCTTCCTTTTCTTCTTTCTTCTTTCCTTCCTTCTTCCTTCCTTCCTTCCTTCCTTCCTTCCTTCCTTCCTTCCTTCCTTCCTTCCTTCTTTCTTTCTTTCTTCTTTCTTTCTTTCTCTCTCTCTCTCTCTTTCTTTCTTTCAGTAAACTCTACCTCTAATGTGGGGCTCAAACTCGCAACCCCAACATCCAGGGTCGTATGCGCTACTGACAGGCAGCCAAGTGCCCACCCTCTCTCTTAATTTTCTTAATTCTCTACATGTTAGATACATTTATCTACTAGATATGTAACCACAATCCCTGGCCTTTCCCAGGTTCAGGGGTTTTGTTGTTCTTTTCCTATGGAAATGCTTTTTTCCCCATCATCCCATATGACAAAATCAATCCATCTTGTAAAGCTCACTCTAATGGTCAATTTCTGCAGGAAGCTTTTCCTGATCTCCCTCCTCCTTCCTCTTTGGCAGATCCTTGGAACTTGTTTTGTTCTCCAGCATTCATTAGCCCTTACTATGTAGCCTTCCGGGCTCTGCCCCTACACATTCCGAATTGCTTGCCTAACAACTTAGAAAGGGAGCCAGTGCTGCCCATAGCAGCCACCAGCAATTGCGCTAGCCTTTTCTTTTTTTCTGGCACACTCTGGTACTCCGCCAGTTCTTGGACCCTGTGAGTTCTTTTTCTTTCTTTCTTTCTTTCTTTTCTTTCTTTCTTCTTTTTCTTTCTTTCTTTCTTTCTTTTTCTTTCTTTTCTTTCTTTCTTTCTTTCTTTCTTTTTCTTTCTTTCTTTCTTTCTTTTTTTTTCTTTCTTTTTTTTCTTTCTTCTTTCTTCTTTTCTTTCCTCTTCCTTTCTTTCTTTCTTTTTTAAAGATTATTTATTTATTGTCAGAAGAGAGGAGAGAGCACGCACAAGCAGGGGGAATGGCAGCAGAGGGAGAAGCAGGCTCCCACTGAGTAAGGTGCCTGATGCGGGGCTCGATGCTAGGACACTGGGATCATGATCTGAGTCGAAGGGAGATGCTTAACCAACTGAGCCACCCAGGCGACCCAAGGACCCTGCGAGTTCTTTGCCCATCTCTGTCCTCTCTTTTGTGCATCTCCACACCAATTCTGGCTCCTTGGTATTTCTACTTGTTCTCTTAGTGTGTGATGATTGATTGTCCATCATGGATTTTGAACTGAATTGTGTGCTTTTTTTTTCCCTAAAGTGGATTTTCTTGGGCAGAATCCAGTCTTGCCTGCTGCCAACCAGGGGGAGGTGGTCAATCAATTATCTTTATTTACACTTTTTTTCCTTTTTAAAATTAAAGCAAATTTCAATTGTGGGAAGACATACACATAACATAAAATTTACCATCTTAACCATTTTTAAGTATGTAGTTAAGTAGTGCTAAGTATATTCATATTGTTATGCAACCCATCTCTAGAACTCTGCGTCTTGCAATATTTCTTTATATTTTTAAACAGCCATTACTTTGCTTGCCTATTATTTACCTTGCCCATTAGACTGAAAGTTTCTTGAGGACAAGGCCGTGTTCCTGATTTTTGTGTCCCTTGTCAGACTGCCTGGTATAAATCAATTCATAATTACATCACAAAGTTGAATTGACACGTTTCCCCTTTGTGCTCATCTAACCTGCTTTCTGCAGGAATCCTTCTCTGCTCACAGACCTGTACCCCTCTATCAGTGAAACGGAGACCCTTTTGAAAACATTTCCACTTATATAAGCAAAGGAGGTGAGCGTCCACAGTCAGAAGTTGGCCTAAGGCATTGATCGGCTTTGGAGGTTTTGCTTTAACTGCTACGTGGTGCTGTTGTTTTTGTTCTGAGAGGTAGGATACAGCGGTTTTATTTATTTTAAGAAGGCAGGAAGCCAGGAACACATAATTGAAAGGAAGTTTCTGTGCTGGCATATTATTCTAACTAAGATGGTAACAAATAAATTGTGACTTCCTTTGGTTTGAAGTGGTGGATGTGAACTGAGTGGAACATTTTACACTCATGAAATTGCCAAGTGGCAAATACTTTCATGGCTCCTATTGTTAAAAAAAAAAAGGCCTATAAATTTGCACATTTCTAGGAACGTGTTTTGTTACATAATTGCCTCACAGAATTATCCTGTACGTGTTCCTTATGTCTCCACACTGAGGAAAGACCCAGTGTCTCCCTGCTGCCTTCATACCTTCGAAGACTCTCAGAAGGCTTATGTCTCTTAGAGTCGCCTCTCCTGGTTTTCTGCTTCTGGAATTCTTCTTTGTTGCCGGCATTTTGCTTCCTGTGGTTGTTCTCTCTCCTCTAGCCAACATGTGCCCCGAAGCATTCCGTTTGCCTTGATTTCTCAAAAATACCACGTGCACTGTCCAGAAGAAATATGTAAGTGCAAACAGAGGAGGTAGCATGAGGGTGGAGGTTACTTACATCATAATGGTGCAGAAAAATGTAAATGAGATATGAGGAACACTGTTCTTAAACTTCATTGGCCATTCCTACCCCTGGAAATATTTTGGGGACTGACTTCATTCTTTAGTATCCGTGGTCTCCAGCTAGGTCACTGATTTCGTTCCATTTCCTTTATTGCTCTGCTCTGGGACCCCAATCTCCTTCTGCTAGTCAGTTCTTGGAATATCACAGTTTGTCCAACTTTAGTCCACTGTTTATCTTGCCCAAATTTCTATCATGCTCTGGGACTATTGTTCCATAATTATAACGGCAAAAATTTTTTTGTTTTTATTAAAAAGATAATTATCTCCTTAGGAGTGACTTAGTTTTTTTTTTTTTAAACTTTAATTTTAGAACAGTTTTAGATCTAAAGAAAAATTGCAAAAATAATACAGAGAGTTTCCATGTACCTTGCACCCAGTTTTCCTTATCATGAGCATCTTATATCAGTAGTTCATTTGTCACAATCTATGAACCAATACTGATACATAATTATTAACTAAAGTCTATATTTTATTTAGATTTCCTTAATGTTTTCCTAATGTCTTTTTTTTTTTTAATGCCAGGATGCCATTCAGGATACCACATTACATTTAATTGTCATGTCTCCTTAGACTTCATAGCTTTGACCATTTCCAAGACTTTCTTTGTTTTTGATGACCTTGACAGTTTTAAGGAATACTAGTTAAGTACTTTGTAGAATGTCCCTCAGTTGAGATTTGTCTGATGTTTTTCTCATCATTAGATTAGGGTTATGTGTTTTGGAGAAAGACCACAGAGGTAAAGTGTGATTTTTATTATCAATGTTGAGGTTGACCTTGATCACTACTTATCACTAGTAAATATACAGGTGAAGTAAGCCATGGCCTGAGAAGAACAGCATGGTAATCAGGGGCTTATACATTTCAAGAATGTGAATCTGGGTCACCCACCAGTTAAGCTACCCAGACTAGCAGAGATGCTAGCTGAGTAAAGGGGATTAGAATAGGATGTAGAATTTTTCACAGAACTAGAACAAATAATCCTAAAATTTATATGGAACCACAAAAGACCCTAAAGAACCAAAGCAATCTTGAAAAAGAAAAAAAAGAAAAAGAATGTATCACAAAGTTATACCACAAAGCTGTAGTAATCTAAATAGTGTGACATTGGCACAAAAGTTGGAACAGAATAGAGAGCCCAGAAATAAACCCATGATTATATGGTCAATTAATCTTTGACAAAGGAGATGAGAATATGCAGTGGGAAAAAGACAGTCTCTTCACCAAATGGTGTTGGGAAAACTTAACAGCTACATACAAAAGAATGAAACTGGGCCACCTTCTAACACCATACAGAAAAATAAACTCAAAATGGATTAAGTGTGGGACTTAAAACCATAAAAATCCTAGAAGAGAGCACAGGCAGTAATTTCTCTGACATTGACCATAGCAACATTTTTCTAGCTATGTCTCCTGAAGCAAGGGAAACAAACGTAAAAATAAACTATTGGGACTACATCAAAATAAAAAGCTTCTGCACAGCAAAGGAAACAATCAACAGAATGGAAAGACAACCTACTGAATGGGGGAAGATATTTGCAAATGACATATTCGATAAAGTTTTGTATCCAAAATATATGAAGAACTTACACAACTCAACACTCAAAAAATAAATAATCTAATCAGAAAATGGGCAGAAGATATGAACAGACATTTCTCCAAAGAAGACATCCAGATGGCCAACAGGTGCATGAAAAGATGTTCATCATCACTCAGCATCAGGGAAATGCAAATCAAAAACACAATGAGATATCACCTCACGCCTGTCAGAATGGTTAAACAAAACAAAACAAAACAACCCCCCCCACACACACACAAGAAATAAGTGTTGGCAAGGATGTGGAGAAAAAAGAACCCTTGTGCACTGTTGGTGAGAATGCAAACTGGTGCAGCCACTGTGGAAAACAGTATAGAGGTTCCTCAAAAAGTAAAAAATAGGATTACCATAGGACCTATTAATTCCACTACTGGGTATTTACCCAAAGAATACAAAGAACACTAATTCAAAAGGATATATGCATCCCTATGTTTATAGCAGCATTATTTACAATAGCCAAGATATGGAAGCAGCCTAAGTGTCCATCACTAGATGAATGGATAACAAAGAGGTGGTGTATATATAATATTCCACTATATATATATATAGTGGAATATTACTCAGCCATAAAAAAGAATGAGATCTTGCCATTTGCAACAGCATGGAGCTAGAAAGTATCATGCTAAGCAAAATAAGTTGGTCAAAAAAGACAAACACCATATGATTTCACTCATATGTGGAATTTAAGAAACAAAACAAATGAACAAAGGAAAAAAAAAAAGAGACTAACCAAAGAACAGACTCTTAACAATAGGGAACAAGCAGGTGGTTATAAGAGGGGAGGTGGGTTGGGGATGAGTGAACTAGGTGAACGTATTAACAACACACTTATCTTTTTTTTAAAATTTTATTTATTTATTTGCCCGAGAGAGAGAGAGAGAGAGAGAGTGAACGAGCACAGGCAGGGGGAGCGGCAGGCAGGGGAGAAGCAGGCTCCCCACTGAGCAAGGAGCCCGATGCGGGACCCTGGGATCATGACCTGAGCCTGAGGCAGACGCTTTAACTGACTGCGCCACCCAGGCGCCCTAAGAACACACTTTTCTCGATGAGCACCAAGTAATGTATAGAATTGTTGAATCATTATATTGTACACCTGAAACTAATATCACACTATGTTAACTGCACTGGAATTAAAATATAAATAAATAAATACATATAAATAAATAAATAAATAGGAAGTAGAGGAAGGTGGTAAGAATCAACTATGTTTCAGGGACCAGCTGCAGTGTCCCTCCAACCTTCTTCATCTTGTAAGTTTTTCCCAGGGAAAAGACCAACTAGAATTCTGGAAGAGTTCTTCCCAGATGAACTGAATTTATTATATGAAGCAAATGGATTCAAGCAGCACGAGAGGTGGATTGTAGTGGATGCTGTGTTTTAATGTTCAGACTGTACCTTGAGAACCAGAAGCACCGACCTCTTCCATCTGAGTCCAACCCTAGGACCAGCTACTGGGGAAAGAAAACCAACTCACCTGACTGTGCCTCTACCACGGGAGCCACCCACATCCCATGACTAATCAACGGAGGTGATTCAAAGCCCTCTCCCCTTTCCTCGGTGAGGGATATCTCAGAAGGGTCAGCCCAGCCTCAGAGTTTCTTGGGAAATTGTCTTAGGCACCTGTGGCAGCTCTATTGCTTTTCTCCTTTCGCAGCTGTCCAGTCCTGCTTTATTCACTTCCTTGGAGATGGTGTTCTGTGGAGTGCTTCCCAATAAGCCACCTGCATGCAGATCTCTGTCTGGAAATCTGTTTCCCGGGAAGCCCAGCCTTTGACACACAATGAAGAGACCTGAAGATATGTAAAAATACTTTAGCCTATCTCAATCTTCTCTCTCATGTATGAGCTTAAATCTTAAATGGGAGGGATGGTAGGTTGAAGGAAAGAAACTAAATATGGCATAAGGAAAAGATAAGAGGATTGGAACCTTGTATAAGAGTGAAACAGAAGTCAGAGGACATAATCCATAATGGGCCGAGCAGTACTTTGAGCCTTAGAAAGAGAGAAAGTAGGATAGAGGTCATCCAGGAAATTATTGAGGGGATTGGAAGAGAGTAATAGTGAGGTGCTGTATGGACCAGCTTGTTGAAGAAAGAAATTCCTAGGTTAACTTTACGCTAAAACTGAATGCACAAGTGCTAATCAGCCCGCAAAGTCTTGGTGCGTTTTTATTTCCTGTGAGTCTGCCTATTTTTGCGGTGTGAAGGATTCTAGTGGTATTAATGGGAGGATTTCAGGTCCATCCTACAAAGGTGGGTGTGGGGAGGTAGGTCAGCTGATGGGAAAGTGAGTAGATGGGACTTTCAGTTTCTGTTTTGTTTGTAGAAGTTGGGATGACTTAACACTTGCTAATATCATACTTTCTTGAGGTTCATTGTATTCAGAGTGAATTTTGAGCGAATCACCTAATGTCTAGGATCTTTTGTTTCTACATCTATTGAAGTGGTAAGAAAAGTCTCACTTCACTTTCTTCATTATCTATGTGCAGGTGTTTTAATACTTAAAGGAAGCCATCACATGTAAAATTAATTCCTTTATAAATAAAGCCCTGAGTCAAACGATTCAGAATTGAAAGGAACATCTAGCCCACTCTCTCATGAAGTATAGATATCCTTTCTGTGGCATGCCTGACAAATGGTTATTCAGCCTCCGTTTAAATAGTTGTAGTGCTGGCAACCCAGTAAGTGCATCCTAGAGAGCCCTGTTGTCAGACGACTCTAGAGCAGTGACACGGGAGATTTAATCCTAGGACCGGTGGCATCAGCCCAAACTGGGCTCTTCTTAGAAATGAAAAATCCCAGGCCCTATGCCAGACCTGAATCAGAATCTACATTTAACAGGCTCTCCCAGTAATTCACATGCATATTACAATTTGAGAAGTATGACTCTAGAGCTTTTTATTATTATTATTATAGTATTGATCCGAAAGCTTACTTTTATAGTATCCACTCATTAGTCTCAATTTAGTTTCTTGCAATTTTATATGTCTAGAATCTTACTTATTGCACATGAAAACTGTTCAAATCTTTAAAAGCAGAATCCAGGTTGGTTGTTGGCTGGACTCTTTCTAAATTGTTCAGGGCTGGAACCTTTCCTGTCCTGAGCTTTCCCATGGTCCCTTTGTTCTGTAGGATTTTTTTTTTTTTTAAGATTTATTTATTTATTTATTTGAGAGAGAAAGAGAGAGCACGAGTGGGAGGGGCAGAGGGAGAGAGAGAAAGAATCTGAAGCTAAGCACGGAGCCAGACAGGGGGCCCAGTCTCACGACCCTGAGATCAAGACCCCGAGCCCAAACCAAGAGTTGGGCCCTTAACCTACTGTGCCACCCAGGTGTCTCTCCGTAGGATTGTTTCAACAAGAATATCAGAGTCTGCAACTGACGGATTTATCAAAGGCAAGGCAAGCTGCCTCATCTTTTTGCCTGCGGAATGGAAATGAACAAGAAAGAACATTTGAGCTGATTGTTTATACACTCCAGCCTTAGGGCATATAAACAGGATGCAACCACTTATCTCACTCTTATTGTTTCCTGCAGATTGTGGCATGTTCCTAAATTTGCTATCTTCTCAGGGATAGTTCCTCAAACTCAGTCTTCTTTTTTCTAAACTAAAAATATCCTCTTCATTCAACTGCTTCTTGCATGGTTGGATTGGAATGTAAACTTTTTGAGAGAAGGGGATGAAGTCTTACTCGAGTATTTTGTTTTTAATTTCAGGTTAGGTCAGTGCTTAGCACATAATATGCTTTTAATAAGTAATTTTTGAACACACAAATAAATTAATGAATGGGGGACGTGGTTGCAAGACCTTGGTTGTCATCTTTTGAAAATACATGAGTGTGTCACTGTCTCTGACAAAATCTGACATCATGGATTGGGCAGAATACTCCACATGTCGTATGACCGTTTTCTAGCGATGGTAGTATTAATTCCCCTAATTTAGACTTTATGCTTAGATGAGCTCAGCCTGATCATGACAAAAAGAGACTAATGACCCCCATCATGATGGTTGGTTTGGGAGTTTAGAAAGTCAAAATAGATGCCTACAAAGTCAATTCAGTGTATCGACAAGGAGGAATTTGCTTTAAATGACATTTTTAGAGTTTTTTCCTTTTGGATCTGAGGGGTTTTCCAAGGTTAGGAGGCCCTCCTGGCTAGAGAGCTGCTGTCTTTCCTCCCCCACCCCCCTCCCTCATTCTTTGCTTCCTGATGTCTCTAACTGCGTCTGAAGCCACTCCCCTCGCCTGAAATCACTTTCTGTCCAAGTATCACTATGAAAAAGACTGTGGCTAGAGTAGTAAATGCAGAGTAGATAAACGTAATGATTCAAGAAAGTTGATAGTGAAATATGACATTTTCTGGTGTTGGATATAATAATAATGGGTAGAAACAGAGGAATGAGAAAAACAGACTGGCTCCTTTGCCATGGCAACAATGAGTGCATTTATTATATAAACAGAAGAGAAAGGCAATTATTCGGTCCCTGTGCTTTTCTTTCCTAACCCTCCAGTTCTCCTGTTTCTAGTTCAGATTCTCAAAAGATGGCAGCCAGTTATCTTGCAATGACGTTGATCATTTCCTTAAATGCCTGAGATGTGCGGGAATACACTTGACTTCCCAATATTTTATTATTAAAAATAAGTAGATCAAAGATTTTTTTAAAAGCTCATCAAAGGATAGATTGTGTTCTATTTCATCAAGCCTAGAAGAATGCCCTCTTTAAAAGTTTGTATCTGTATTTTGATACAATAAACTTACAAACAGGAATCAAGGTACGTTTTCTTTCCAATTCAGTATCATTAAAAAATTGTCTGATTCATTCATGTGTGTCTCAAGGATAAGCGGTCGTCAGTGAGTGTCTGACAGAGAAACACTAAATGATTCTAGTTTAAAAGGAAAATCAATGTGCACTGAGTAGCAGCCCTTCAAAGATAGTTCAAAAGGTACTTTTCTTTCCTATGTCAAAATGCACCTGACGTCCTCAGGTACCAGAGGGAAAAGAAAAACTACTAAATGCTTATGATAGTGAAACAGTGTGTTTTAGGGGATAGGAAAGATGGAAAAATAGATGGCAAACGAACTGCAATCCACACAGTGGATTTCCCAAAGAGCATTGCTGTGTTTTCACAATATTCTTCCCTTTTTGGAGGAGGTCGTGCAAAATTGCAGTGTGCAGTCTCATTTTATACATTTTCCAAATAATGTCTGGAATTTGCAACATGAGCTGTAGGATAGGTAAGTTGATGAGACAAGAGCCTAAAAATAAACCAAATTTCTGTATACAAATATCAGCGCCACCATTTATTAGCTTTGTGTGACTTTGGGTGAGATACCTAACGTCTCTGAGTTAGAGTTTCCACAGGTATACAATTAGGACAGTAAATTCTACCAGGGAGAGGAATTGTCAGAGTTAGTGCAATTAACATACATAATGCAGCCCACAGAGGACCTGGTACATGATAGGGCTTCAAAAATAGGAACTGTATTTCCATTCTCATTGTCACTTTAGTTCAGATTCTCAGAATGTCTCCCCTGGGCATTCTAGTAGTTTCCAGTTTTCATTGTTTATAGTCTTCCCGTTTACCCATTTTGCTTACTTACTAATATTTATATAACGTTTTCCACACAACCTTCTTAACTTATACTTAATATTGTGCCATATCGCACTTTCTAGAGAAAAGTTCAAACTTCTTATCATGGCATTTAAGGACATCCATGATGGGACTCCAGATAACATCTCCTTCATAAAGACCTTGTGTTCTCTTGGCCTTGTCCTCTACGTGTCCTGAATCTTTTTCTTTTTCTTTCTTTCTTTCTTTTTTTTTTTTAAGATTTTTTATTTATTTATTTGGCAGAGAGAGACACAGCGAGAGAGGGAACACAAACAGGGGGAGTGGGAGAGGGAGAAGCAGGCTTCCCGCGGAGCAGGGAGCCCGACGTGGGGCTCGATTCAGGACACTGGGATCACGACCCAAGGCGAAGGCAGATGCCCAAGGACTGAGCCACCCAGGCGCCCCCCTGAATCTTTTTCTCTCCATAATTTCACCACTTCTCCCCCTCTCACTGCAACACCTTCCATTTCTGCCTATTGAAATCCTATTTAGGCTTTAAATTCCAGCTGCAATGCCATGTCCTCTATGAAATTTTCCTTAATCCTTTAGACAGAAGTGATCTCTCTACTGAAACGGCTAATAATTCTTTATAATATTAACAATAAATGCCTACGCACCTGTGTAACGCTAAACTCAGTGGATACTTACAATTTGGATATTATCTAACCTGTCTAGAGTAGTTGACAATACAAACGACTCTCCATCCATTGTCTTCCTTTGATGTCTAAAAGGTGAATTTCTTACTTCCTCTCTGGCTTCACCCTCTCAGTCTCCTTGGTGGATGTATTAGTTTCCTAGGGTTGCCTTGAAAATGTACCACAAACTGGATGGCTTAAAACAACTTAAATTTATTATTTCCCAGTTCTGGAAGCTAGAAGTCAGAATCAAGGTGTTGGCAGGTCCATGCTCCATCTGAAGCTTCTAGGGGAAGATCCTTTGCTGATTCTTCCAACTTCTGGTAGCCCCAGGCATTCCTTGGCTTGTGGCAACATGACTCCAATCTTGGCCTCAATCTTCACATGGCCATCTTCTCTGTCTGTAATATTCTCTTCCTGGTGTCTCTGCTTTCTCTTCTTATAAGGACCCCGATCACACTGGATTAAGCCCCATCCTAATTGAGAATGACCACATATTAATTTGATTAATTTGATTAATTTTATATGCAAAGACTATTTTCAAATTAAATAGAATTTAATTAATTTGATTAATTTTATCTGCAAAGACTCTATTTTCAAATAAGGTCACAGGTATCAGGTATTAGGAAACAGCTTTCTGGGGAAAACAATTTAACCCATAACCATGGAGCTCCTACCTTTTGCCTCTTTTTTAAATATCAGGGCTCTTCAGTGTGATTTCCCAGGCTTTCTTCTCTCAGCAGTCATTTAAATAATGACCAAAATTAAAGAAGTTAATAGTACCAAATATGGTGACTCACAAAACACAAGGATCCAAGTAAGATGCTCAAGATAGTCTTCTGATATGTTTACCTAAAATATAGCTTTACCTTTTGAATCACAGTTGAGATGTATTCTTTAAAAAAATTCAGTGAGGGGCGCCTGGGTGGCTCAGATGGTTAAGCATCTGCCTTCCGCTCGGGTCATGATCCCAGGGCCCTGGGATCAAGTCCCGCATCGGACTCTCTGCTCGGTGGGAAGTCTGCTTCTCCCTCTTCCTCTCCCACTCCCCCTCCTTGTGTTCCCTCTCTCACTCTCTCTCTCTGTCAAATTAAAAAAAAATCTTTAAAAAATATTCAATGAATTTTTTTTAATTTATTCATTTGAGACACAGAGATAGAGAGAGAGAGCGTGAGCAGGGGAGAGGCAGAGGGAGAGGGAGAAGCAGGCTCCCCGCTGAGCCAGGAGCCCAGTGCGGGGCTCGATCCCAGGGCCCTGGGATCATGACCTGAGTCAAAGGCAGACGCTTAACCATCTGCGCCACCCAGGTGCCCCAGTGAATGTTATTTTTAGAAAAGAGAATAAGATTTTAATAAGGCAACATTGAGAATGTGGAAGTTATATGAGATAGATATGCAGTAGTCCTTACCTTTTTCTCCTTCATGTACAAAACAAGAAATGATTGCCCACTGGATGCATAATTGTTGTGGACTGAATTTTGTCCCTTCCAACATTTGTAGGTTGAAGACCTAACTCCCAATACCTCAGAATGTGATTATGTTTGGCGATATCGCCTTCAAGGAGACGATTAAGTTAAAATGAGACCATTAGGGTAGATCCTAATCTAATCTAACTGGTGTCCTTATAAGAAGAAATCTGTACACATACAGAGACACAACCCAGCATGAAGTTAATACAGAAAAGATTGGAGAGATGGAGATGGGGTTGGATAAGGAGGAGAGAAAAAGAGAGGAGGAAAAGAAGATGGAGGAGCAGAGGGAGGAAAGACAATTTGTTGATATCGTTTGTGCCACGCTGAGACTCAACTACCCCTGCACATTTCAACTACATAAGCCAATAAAAACCACCCCTCCTGCTCCCACCCTTTTTCTCCTTAAGCTGATTGGGGATTCTGTTAATTTGCATGCAAAGCATCTGACTAACCCATCCTTCTTACCCACTTTGGGTTTTTTGTTTATATCTCCTATTCAGGTGGCATTTCAGAGGACATCTTTAGCAGTATGAACATTTATCTGACCTCTCTTACAAAGGTAAGTAGGTGGAATAGTGAAGTTCCAAGATTTGTCACCAGATTTCTCTGTGATTTATACATCCACAAAAATTCCTGACTGCTGTTTATATGATCAGTGTCTTGAATTATGAGTAGTCTTGGGGAGGAGAATGCACTGCAGCTCTCTTTTGGATAAGACATTCGTCTTACCCCTAACTGACTCTTTCCTCAAACTATTCAGAGTAGAACATCAGCCCCTAAACTTTATTGCACATTGGAATCATCTGGGAAGCTCTTAAAAATCCCTAAGTCATACATCCACATTGCAAACAGTTTGGCAGTTTCTTATAAAGCTAAATATAATCTATTGTATGATCCAGAAATTCCTAGTTGATTTGAAAACTTAAGTCCACCCAAAAACCTTCATGTGAAAATTTATGGCAGCTTAACTCATAATCAACAAAATCTGGAAACAGCCATATGTTCTGCAATAGGTGAATGGATAAACAAATCGTGGTGCATACACATATAAGTGAAATACTATTTAGCAGTAAAAAAGAATGAGCTATCAAGTCACACAAGATACAGATGAGTGATGATGGATTATTTCTAGGTAGAAGTAACCAGTCTGAAAAGGCTCCTTATGACTTTATAGGACATTCTTCAAAGGCAAAACTATAAAGACAATAAATAAATTAGTCATTGAAGTTTAGGGAGGGGAGAAAGTTGAATAGATGAAGTACCCATGAGCATAATGGTGGTGAAAACTTTCTGTATGATGCTGTAATGCTGGGTACCTGACACTATGCATTTGTCAAAACACATGGAACTCTACAGCACAAAGAGTGAGCCTTAATGTAGGCAAATTAAAAGAAATCATTTAGGAGGTCAAGGGATCCCAGGATGGAATACAGAATATGGCAAAACAATCTATGTTACAAATGTATGAAAAAAACCTCACTCCCAGGACTAGGGGAAAAGTTGGCTCACCTAAATAACTTTGGAAATGAGTGGTGACTAGAAGACCAAAGGAGAAAGGGATTGTACAGAAGCACTCTATTCTAGTTGATAAAGTTTCCTATGGGGGCATGGGTTATCAGTTCTGAAATCAGTATACATGTATACCAGAATTAAATAATTAAGTAAATGGATATTAGGAGCCTACAGGTAAGCAAGTGCAGAGGCAGGAATGATCCCTGTGGTTATGGATTAGAGTTAGAGACATTAGTATGAACTCTATGATATAGATGTTTACATGTAGAAATATTTATAGGTACATGTCTATATGGGGATTAGCTATATGCACACATATTTTTTTTTTGCTCTGTCAGCTGAAAGGGCCTAGAAACAAGGATACACACACATACCCATATATTTGTTTCTAATACCATAGTCCAATAAAAGGAATCAGAAATCCTTGGCGAAATGGCTGACCATACAGGAAATATACCAGATGAGCCTGGAGCATCTTAAAGTGCCAAAAAGTATGGAAGTGCCAAAAACAAACAAATAACACCTTACAATGATGGAACATATCAAAGGGAGACAAGAGCCAATGGAAGGAGCTCCTAATGACCAAAGATGGAACAATGTGAGCAACAAAATAAAGTAGCCTTAGATTATAGCCCAGAATATAAAATAAATCTCTATGAATCTATATTGATATAAATAAATGATTGAATCAATAAATAATTGTGGGAGAAATAGACAAATTTCCCATGCAGAACTCCAAATAATTTATGCAGATCCTCTGTCCTCAAGGAGGAGCACAACTCCCTACTTCTTAAGTGTGGGCTGCGCATGGGACTTCCTCCCAGAGCACAGGGTGGAAAGGAAAAAAAAAAAAGCAACTTTACAGTGAAGAAACCTAGTAAACATTGTGTCTCCCAGGTGATCAAGGTCAACATTAACAGTGATAAATCATATTGATAGAATGTACTCTTGACATGGTGTGATGAGAATAGCACTTTCCCTCTATAGTCTTCCTCCACGCAACACAGAACCAGAGTCTCATCATTAGAAAAACATTTGACAGATCCAAACTGAGAGATACTGTATAAAATACCTGACCAGTACCCCTCAGTACCATCAAGGCCATCCAAAAAAGAAAATTCTGAGAAATTATCACAGCCAAGAGGAGACTGAGGAGACATGCTGACTAAAATGTAATGTGGTCTCCTGGATGGGATCCAGGAACAGAGAAGGAACATAAGGTAAAGACTAATGAAACATGAATAAAGTATAGACTTTAGTTTAAAATTACATATCAGTATTTCAAGATTGGTTCATTGATGGTGACCAAAGCACCATACCAAAGTAAGATGTTAATAATAGGGGAGACCGAGGAGAAGATATATGGGAACTCTACTATCTTTATGGCTTTTCTTTAAATCGAAAACTCCTAAAATAAAAAGTTATTAAAAAATTCCTTTGCCAAGTTCCACCTCTACCAATGAAATCAGTACTTCTGGGGTATAAGCCAGGTATCACTGTTTTTTTTTTTTTTTTTTTTTCTAGAGATCCCTGATGATCTCAATATGCAGCGAAAGTCTGGGAACCTCTGGGGTAGGAGAAGTCTCTGAGGCCAGAGGCTGTTATATTTTGGCATTAGTTCACTCAGAATGTTCTGAACTAAATAAAAATGTTGAGTGTTGCTTCCATTTTATGCCTATGTGAAGTTGAATTTTTAATAATGAGTGTGATAAAAATAAAGTACTGGAACGAGTTGCCCATTTGAACACCACTTGATGTTACACTATTAGATACTGAGGCACGAAATGACCAATGTATCAAGCATATAATTACAAGCAATATCATATCCTAAAATAGAATTTCTCTTGTAATTTTCCTACAATTGAAATGAAAAATGCCATTCACATGTACACCCTTTCCTCTGTCTGACCCCTGGCCCCCTCACCAGAGTATGTCGATATGCTCTGGTGGACCCACAGCCCAATCCATCTTTTATTCTTTGACCTGTTCTGTGCCCTTGGAGGCTGTCTGTGGACTGCAAAACCCAGGACCCCTTGCCCTCTGATTTCCAGTTGAGTTCAGGCAGGACTGAGGAGATAGATGTGGTCCTTTTAGCTCCACTCTCTCCATTTCTCATCATGGCAGGCCGTGGCAGCCTTTGTCCCAGATCCAGCTCCTCTTGTCTCCTGTTCTGGCTTGGCTCTGGAAACACTGTTCCCTTTCCTCACCCCTTCAGGCTCCAGAGAAGTAATGGCTTCCTGCTGTGGCTATTTCTGGGTAACTCATATCCCCTGTTGGAGTTTTAAAAATTTTGCCCACACCTCTGTAAATAGTCACTTCACCGAAATACTTTTAATTTAACCCCTCTGAAGGGTTAAATCTGCTCCTTGTCAGAATTCTGACTGATAAAATCAGTGTCTAGTTGTCTACCCTCTCTTCTTGGGAATGATGACCCCCACCCTTTTTTTTTTTTTAATTTGACATAATGTACTGCATACTTCCTTGGCCTTAAAAACCTCCTTTGTTTTGTAAAATGATGCTGCTAGTAGAGAGCATTATTTTCCCTAAATCCTTTCTTGGCAAAAGAAAAAGTTGGCAAACTTATGCTGGTTCACCACACATTTTTGAAATTTCATTTTTGAAATCCAGAGTCTGGGAACCATTGCTCTCAATGAGTATTTGACTTTGAAACATTAAGTGAATTCAGCTGTAATTCTTCTTACCACAAGAATCTTACAAATCTGGGGAGAGCGGCCAATGTGGACGCTGTCAGGGCAAGCACTCAAGTTACTGGGCTTCCTTGTTTACAAAACAGGGTCTCACTCCTGGTAAAGAGGGAAATAGCAGCAGGGGAAAATAGAAGGAACTATAAAAACGAAAATGGTTGTTTTCTGCATTGTTCACTATTTCGTTTCCCTGCAGATCCTCTGGGGGGAGGGAGGGAGAGGAAAAGGTTAAGAGTGCATCTGGAAGTTCAAGCAAGAAGTTTACAGGACTCTTCCAGGAAGTTTGAGGGAGAGTGACTAAGAACCTGCATGTTCTCCGATCCAGGAATGTTTGTATTTGCACTAATCCAAGTCCTTTTTATTATAAATAATTGCAGAAGTTCATTTATAGATGAGCTCTATCACTAAGCAACATGCATTGGACGTTTGTGTTTGTTGGTGTTTTAAATTCAATGTGTTTCATAATGTCAAGTATAGTCAATTTATAATTGAAACAAAATTTTTGAAGTACCCTGTGCTTGGGCAGGGTAGAACACAGGGTACTGTTTATCATAGTTCAGTCTCCTTGACTTTAAAATTCTTCTGTGTTAGGAATGTAATATCCTCCTTTGTTGTGTGATATCACATTTAATTTTGACTGCAAAGACATTAACACATGATTGTTTTTTAGCTTTTATCTATTTAAAAATATATTCTTGTTTATATTCTCATTTTCTTTTCCTGTGTTTAGCTTGAGAAAAGACACATAGCAATCTTTTAAAATTCATTCTTTCCTTTATACACTTTAAAAAAGGGATTTAGAAGGGTCAAATAGCTTAGTCATAGGGAGGAATATTTTTTTACATGGTTATAATCCAACAGAAGCTATTGTCCATATTGCATGGAAGAAGAACTGGTGAACTCAATAATTTTCTTTCTCTTTACATTTCTACTACTGAAACACATTAATAGAAACATTAAACCCTGACTTATTTCTTCCTTTATCTGATGGTGGAACCTAGGGATGGAAAACCTGGGAATGGTCAGTTGCTATGTTTCCTACCATGTGGAGAGGCGTAGTAAGAAGGAAGGAGACCCACTCATAATGAGAAGCAGAGGTAAGAGATGGAGAAGGTTAATGGTGGTTTTAGGGTTCCTGAAGACCAGCTACATGTCTCCTCTTCCTGTTACTTAGTTGCTCAAATCTTCCTGATTCCATGAAATAAAAATTCCCATTTTTGGCTAAGCTGTTATATTGGGTCAGCCATATATAGCTTGAATCAGCTTAAGTAAAAGGAGGGAATTAAGGAAAGTTCCTGAAGCAGCTGACAGTACCAAAGGGAGAGTTGATCAACTAAGCTTCATGAAGGCAGGAGCAGACTCTCTAGGAGGGACTCAGAGCCGTGGGCCAGGAGGTGGGTACCATCAGGACTCAGTTTTTCCTCATGTGACCCCTGCCCCTTCTCTGCCTGGGTATCGTGCCCTCTGTGGAGGAATATTTTGATATATTACTTGCTGTGTTTTCCCCCTAAGTATATATTAGTAGGGGGTAGTATAGTAGTATATATTACTAAATATAGTAAATATTTATTTATAGTATAAATAAATGAAAGGTACTTTTCATTTATTTATACTATAACAGCTCTTCCATTCGTGGGCATTTTTGTGTCCATTGCCATAGGAGATGTGATAACAGACTGTGTTTTGAGTTTCAAATTCCAGCTCAATTCAGGCTCTGAAGACTAACAGAAGTATCCTAAATTAGGGGAAAAGAAGAAAGCGAAGAGGGAAACAGAGAGCTAAGTTGGTGCACCATTGAGAAAGAGGCCCCATCCCCTGTAGATGATTCCATCACTGAGCAACACACTGTGGGCGTCTATGTTAACTGGTGTTTTTAAACCAAATGTGTTTCATAATATCAATTACAGCCAACCTATAGTTGAAAAAATGTTTAGAAGTGCCTTATGAAGTTTATATCTGAGGACTGAACCTGATGGGGAAGCAGCAACAGACCCTCCCAATGAGTTTGGGGGAAATCTAAGAGCGTAGAGGATCACAGAGTAGAAAGAGCAGTTGCCCCTATCCTAGACAGAGGTAGGGATGGAGAGAAGACCCTTGGGGCTCAGCAACTTGGGAGAGCATGGGGCAGCATGTGGGAATGTCCGTGTGATCAAAGTAATCAAATCTGAAGTAGCTTTGAAGAGTTCCAGCTTGACTCACTGAGGTGTAGGAGAGCAGCATAATTCCCGAGAATAGCATAGACGTGGTTGTGGGTTGGAAAGCCTCATCAGCGTGGCCACAGCCCAGGGTAGTGTTTGGAGAATACTCGGTTCACTTCAGAGAGGCACCAGCGGCAAGCAGGGCGAGTCATCGATCCTGAAGTGACCTCTGGCATGGATCCACGTAGATCAACATCTGAAAAACAGACGAGATGAGGAGTCAGATGTGAAATTCAACAGATGACTAAGGATCAGAACCAAGGATCGGCCTACCTTTCTCTCCCACTGTCCACTGCTTAGAAGTTAGAAGAAAAGTTAGGGAAAAGAAAGAGGAACCTGAATTCATTGAGGTTTAGTTTCTATCTTTTGGTAAAGCAGGATATCATGGAAGAAATTGAGTTGCGTACAAAAAGATGGCCACACTTTCTGAACACCTGCTTGTGTGGCCTGGAATTAAAATTCTGGCTTCTCCTGCAGGCTCCTGTTCTTCCCTGTGTCAGAGAACCTGGCTGCTGGTGGTTGTAGTTCATGATCACACATATTCACCCTTGAGGGGAAAAAGCTCTTGACCCCTTTGATGCCCACCCTTTGGTCCTCCCATCTCAGCTTCTGTTGGAAAAGCCTCAGAGCTCCTTCTTTACTCTCCTTCTAGTCATGTTCCCACCCCACTGATCAATTACAGAGCCAGAACTGTGAGATACTATGACCAGTCCAGCTTGGGCCACGTGCTAGGTGGCCCCCGAAGCCAGGAAGCTGGAACACATCCATGTGCTTGGAGTCCTCCTCCCATCAGAGGAAATACTCCAACCAGAAGAAGAGGAAAGGGGGAGCTGGCTGGTAATATTGTAAGTGTCCTCCACGGTCTGTTTGTCTTGGGTAGCTGTCTAGTAGGACCGCACTAATAAAGGTTTCCTAATGTCATATAGGATGAATGTAAGAAAAATAATTAACAAGATACTGAATGTGTCTTTTATGACCCATCAGTTCAGAACTGGAAACTGGGCTCCGAAAACAAAACAAAACAAAACAAAACACCAATGACAACAAAAACACTTAGCCTTTTCATTGTAAATGTGTAAACTCTGAAGCAGCTCAAGTAGATTTGGCTAATAGGCCATGAATAGGCCTGGTGCTTTTTGCTCTCAAATCTCATTAGGTGCCTGCAGAGGACAAAGTGCTTTGTGCTATGTGAAAATTAGTTTATGGTAAGGTGTGTACCAATCCTCAGGATTACCAGAGATACTGGCCACTCTCCTTTAAGTTCCATAGAGACTTATATATGAAATGCATTTCTATGAAAACTTCATTTGGCTGCATAATTCTGAAATGATTCTAGCCCACTGTTTCTTCATAGCAGCCTTTTCAGGCAAGAGGCTCGGAGTAATTTCTCTACATTTATTTTCTTAACTTTACTTCTTATATTCTTTCAAATGCAAGGAAATAATAATTACTTTGGCTTAAGTGGAAAACCTGGAGAATTTTGTAATCTCTTTTATACCCCGGTACCCATTTCTGATAGAGAGGTAAATGGATGGATAATAAATATAAGAATAGAGCAAGAAGTACTGACAAAATGTAGAAAAGAAATTCCTTGAAGAAAACTCCTATTTTAGTCCAAGTCCTGGTACTAATTTTAACCTTGGAGTTAAATCATATTTATCCTTGGTACTAAATTGTAAGCAGACAATCCAATTAACTTGCCTTTCAACTCTACACGGTTTCTTCATCACAGCTGATTTAGCTACGGTGAATTTCATTGCTGTTATGTAGCTTTTGAGGCAGGCAGGATAATACATTTCATCCCCGTGCACACCAGTAGCATCCTAAGGGCAAGGGAAAGTGTTCTGACAGATCGGGAGCCTAAATGAGTTATAAATTGGGGTGGCTGGTGAGTGAGTAACAGCCAACAGTAACTGGGCTGCCCCAGGCCATAAGGTGTATTTTACTGGCTCTAGCTCCCAGGAATCATTTCCAAAGAACACATGATCTTACACAGATATTTTCAAATAGCTTTTTTTTTTTCCTGACTGTAAAGTAACATATGATTATTCTAGATAATTTGGAAAGGTAAAAATTAATGACTAGCAAACTCTTCTATTCCTCAATCCAAAGATTCCCTACTGTTAACATTTTGTTATATTTCTCCTCATTTTTTCCTGTGCCTGTGTACTTAAAAATTCATTGAAATTATATTACATATATAATTCCTATGGAAAAAAAATCTACAGAAATTTGGAATAAAAGTCTCTTTCTTGTATGCAAATTTCAAGCAGTACCGTAGGTAAATAATCATTGTAATTATTCATAAAATGAAACAGTTTTTGCTTTTGTTCTTTGCTTAATAATACAGATGGAAAACTGTACGATTTGCCTTTTCTATTTTAGTCCAATGCCTATTAACTGAGCAATCCAAGATACGGTGATATACTTTTAGGGGCTAGAAAACCAAACATTAATAACACAACATTTGCCCTCAGGGCATTTATGTAGATATATGCACAACTCACCATGTCATGATAAAATGGACACAACATAAATTTCTAAATGATCATAGTCCATAGACAGCATAACTCCAACTGGGGAGCTTACAAAGAAGAGTCAGTTTAGTTGGATCTTGGCATATTGGCTAAGATTTGGACGAGCAGATAGAGGATGGTGATGGGTGATGGTTGAGGGAGAGGTGTAGAATGGAGGAAGGACATTCAGGATGGAACAGCATGTACAAAGGCAAGAAGTGAAGAAAAAAAAGCAAAAGTGTGTTTAGGTAACTAGGAGTTGTCTTTCATGGTGGGAGAAAATATTGGTCAGTTACATTTCAGACAGTACACTGAGCATGAATTTGAATGCCAGAGTGAGTTTAAACTTTAATCCGTAGGCAATGGAGAACCACAGATATTTCTGAGCAGCACCTAAAATGTTGAAGTCTATACCTTAAGAATATTATGTAAGACCTGGAATTCCTACAAGGAATGATATATGGCCATTTGTGTGTGGGTAGGTGTTCATGTAATTGTTTTCGAAGCATCCTTTTTAAAAAAATGTAAATTGTAGATATGTTTTTGTTTTTCTCTCTGCACCCCAAGAATACCTTTTCAGAACTTTTGAGAAGCACATAAGAATTTCCTGAAGTATTTTAATGTCTAAACTTCCTTATTAGTTGTATTTTTTTTATTTATAACTTGACAACATAATGTTCATTTGTTCTGTATGTATTTGTTCCCTTTGTCTTTCATAAGATGCTTTATTCACTCAAAAAGCATTTATGGAGCAACTTTATGAGAATATTATATAATGAGCATCATAGAATCTGTGTCTTCTGGAAAATTTGGATTAAATTCTGGGCCTGGAGATAGCATTTAAGTAAGAGGAATTTTGAATATCATACACTTAAGGATAAAATTGCTAGCGTTTATGATAGCCAAACTTCATTAGTTGATACTAATTATCCCGTTTGTTAAATATTTGGAACCTCAGGTTTTCTTTATTTGTTCTTCAGTTTCCTTCCTACTTTTTTTTTTTTTAAGAGAGGGAGAGCAAGAGTGAGAGTGCATGAGAGAGGTGGGGGGAAGGGGCAGAGGGAGAGAATCTCAAGCAGACTCCTCCTTGAGCGTGGAGTGGACACAGGGCTCCATCTCACCACCCTGAGATCATGACCTGAGCCAAAAAACAAGAGTCAGATGCTTAACTGACTAAATCACTCAGGCGCCCCTCCTTTCTACATTTTTAAAGTGTTTTACTTTCATTGATTTTTACTATTTCATTTAACTTTGAACTGCTAAAACCTTTTAAAAAATGTATTTTAGGGATACTGTTTGTGTTTAATGTAGAAAATTCAGTTTAAGCTTTCATTAAATCAGCTTTTACATTATCTGCTCTAAACTTTCCATTGTTTAATGTATTTCTGGTTTAGGCAGAGGTGCTGGCTACCATAAACCCAAATAAGTTGGCCTACTAATTATCTGCAAATGGCATGTCGAGTGACTCCCAAATTTAAACACCCTTATGTAAAAGGTCTTTCTTCCAAAGTTTACTTCGGTCTCAGAAACCATTATTTAATTAAGCAGCTATATTGTTTATGTAACTATTGCAATTTATTACAATCAAATATTGATGATTATATTGATGAATTATTTTTTACTATAGCACCTTTTAAGTTTGCAAATACAGCTTTCTTATTGTTAGATCCAAATGCCTTTGTAGCCATTTCACAAAGCCTCGTCACATATTCTGAGATTCCATTTTTGTGACTTCATTATTCTTTTCCCTTCGGAAGGCATGAAAATCAGGGCAATTGTAGCAACACGGAAATCACAAAATAAAAGCCAAGCGAAGTGGTGCTTTTTAGGACAATGATAACCAAATCATCTCAAGTTACTCATGAAATTTTAAAGTTTGGGTAATCTCCCATAGTTCTTAGATGATCATAATAATGTCCTTTCACCTCTCAGCATATTTACTACCTCTTTGACATTATTAGTGGGGTGTGGAATATAAAGCTGGTCAACATCAAGACAACTTTGCTAAATACCCCTGTACCCATAGACACAAAGGTTCCTGCAGAGGACGGGGACCCCATACTGAAAGGATTCATATGCAATCAATCTGAAAGTCACAGCAGAGCCTATACGTTGCAAGCTGTCAAATTACTGAGGAGTTCTTTGGCTGATTAACTGAGCTAATTAAAATCAAACCTGTGTATGCATGTTTAAATAACAATCTGCATCAATTAATTTTCCCTCTTTCAGATTTACTGTTTCACCCCAACTGTCTTGAAAATAAGACCTACAGACACACACATTCTATGTACTTATTTATTTATTGCAATAGAAAACAGATGCAGGCAAAGTAAGTAAAGGCAATCCTCACTTTTGGAGGGAAAAGATCGTTCATGCTCTGTGAATGGTCAATTAACTCTCTGTGGATAGTAGGTAACGTTTTTACGACATAACTTGTCATTTATAGCCCAAACCTTCTTCATGGAAATACTCTGAAGTTGCAGCTCCAAACCATAGATTGTTTGATATGGCGCAGCCCTAATTACCATCATTCTGATCTAACCTCTTTCCCACCCAGTGTCATCCTGCAATATTCCTGATGACCAGTCCTTTAGTCTATTTAAAAATATCTACTGATGAAGGGCTCATTGTCTCACCTGGTAGCCCATTCCACTTCTAAAGACTTTGGCAGCTAGAAAGGAATTCCTTTGATTTGGCTTAAATCTGGCTACCTGTGCTTTCCATTCACTGATGTTAGTTTGGTTTACAGGGGCTACGTAGAAAAATCTACTCCATCTTCTTCATGATCATCTTCCCAGTGTTTGAAGCAAACTATCATTCTTGCCTTTCTCCAAAAGCTAATGATCTCCCATTTCACTTGGCATGCCTGTTAAAACGTAGAGTTCTGTTTCCACCTCCAGAGGCTTTTATTCAACAGGTCTATGATGGGCCCCAGGATTTTTGTCTTTTTTATAGTACAGGCTGTGTCGTTTTATCAGCCTATTTTCTGTGTGTAGAATTTGGGGGTCCAACAGCTTTCTTTGTTCCATACTCCAACCCTTTAAATCCAACATGGCAATATTTCCACTGATATAAAATTTTTGAGAACCCTATAGGTGTCCTGTGTATGTTAAAAGGAATTCACTTCAGAAGAAAAGAGGTTTATGCATAGATCTTCCCTAAATAATCCCATTTCTACTTGGGAGGTCTGAGGGAATTTATGAGTCACATACTTAATCTCTTCAAAGAGCCTTTGTGTGACTGAATACTCCAATTTTTTAAATCTTTCTGAGGTATTAGCAGAAGGGTGACCAGCCATATTCCTGACGTTTTCTCTACAGCATGCTTTCCTGGCAGTAAAGCTGTCCATTTCTGTACCCTTCAGAAACTGGATAAGCCAAGAATTTCCCAATCATCAAGTCCTGGTTCCTCTTTGTTTGAGAATTCTTTCTTCAATTCATTTTTTCTTCTTACATTTTACTGTAGGCAGTAGGAAGTAGCCAGAATATATCTTCAACACTATGCTTGGAAATCTCCTTCAGCTATATGTCAAATTTAATTGTATCCAAGTTATGCTTTCTACAGAACGGCAGGACACAATTCTCTTAACCTTTCCGCCACTACATAACGAGGATCTCCCTTCTTCAAATTCCTGAAAACATGCTTCCTCATTTCCTTCTGCATCCTCACTAGCAGAGTTGTTAACCACCATATTTCTAATAGTCTATTTAGGACAGCATAGGCTTTTTCCATTATGTGTCTCAAATTCTTCCAGTTTCTGCCCGTTGCCCAAGTCCAACACCATTACCACATTTTTTGGGTCTTTGTTACAGCAGCACCCTGGCTTTAGTTGCCAAAACCTTTTTTGGGTCCAACCAGAGAAGCAGAAGCAGTAGGAGATATTTCTTGTGATTTAGGGACTGGCTAGGCTTGTCTAAAATCCATAAAGCAGACTGTCAGGAGAGGTACACTGGAGCACTTGCCATGAGCTGAGGCTTCTGTCCACAGGTGGAATTTCTCCTTCTTCAGGGAAGACTCAGCTCTGCTTTTACAGCCTTTCAATGGACTGAACCAGGCCCTCCCTGGTTATTTAGGATAATCTCTCTTACTCAAAGTCAACTGATCATGGACTTCAGTCACATGTACAGAATATCTTCATAACAACGCTTAGATTAGTGTTTGCTCATGTAACTGGGGATGATAGCTGAGTCAAGTGGACAACATCAGAAAGACCATCATGGTATCCTATATTATACTTCCTCCACTCGCCACAACTCATAACCTCCTCACACATAACCTAGTAATTTTCATTTAGATATTTAGGCTTTAAAGGGGCTTGTTCTCAGAGATAGCTGAAGAATCAAGATAAAATATTTCTGTCATACTGGCTTGTTGTACACAAGAGTTCTTCAGTTAGTTGTGACATCTTTATGAGCTGCACATTATTTCTCCATGGGAACTTAAAAGTTTGATGTACACTAGACATAAATGTCTTTTTTTTTTTTTTTGGAAACAGCATCGGCAGTATTTAGATAGTCTGTTGCCTTCCTGGGGACCAGCAGTATTGACATCTCCTGGGAGCTTATTAGACATGCAGACTCCAGGGCTTACCCCAGCACTCTGGAATCAGAATTTATGTTTTAAATAACCCTCATTTGACTCAGTTGCACATTATAGTTTGCCTACTTTCTTTTTTTTTTTAAGATTTTATTTATTTGACAGAGAGAGACACCTGAGCCGAAGGCAGACGCTTAAAGACTGAGCCACCCAGGCGCCCCTGAAAACAATTCTTGAGTCTAAAAGTTTTCAACATATCTTCATGCATAGAGGTGAAAGTCCTAATGAACTTCAAAATCCACATGACCTTCAGAGTTCTTCCTATTAGACTGCTATGTACTTTTCCAGGTACACTTACCTGAACATACGCAGGGCCCCGCTATTGGCAGTCCCCAAAGCTACTATGCCTTCTCTCTGTGCCTTCCCTTCCATCCTCTGTTCCCCTGCATGGAGTGCCCTACACCAACCTGATTGTACTATGGGAATCCTCACATGACTCCTCCAGGGTATAAAGGACCCATGCTGTTTATCTTGGTAATTGTACCTGATACATAATCGATACTGATTATTTATTAAGAGAAAAGTAAATGATCAGAGTATAACTCCCCAAAATAGTTTCTAGGGATGCTGTGAAAGCTAATTGAGATGAATAATAAACATAATAGAGTTCTAGGTAACAAGCCCTATTATGAAGGCATAGTTATTATCTCATTACATTGCATGGCATTTCAGAGGGGCAGTTATCATCTACTCCATTTTGCAAAAAAGGAAACTGAGGCAGAAAGCGGGTAGAGAACCTGTTCTCATAATTAATGTGCGTTAAAAAAACAACTAAGGCAATCAGGTCCCAGAGTCCGTGTGCTTGCTTTAGATGGCTTTAGAGGCATATAAAAACATTTTTCACAGTCTTTTATAAAAGCAAATTTTAAAGATTTGTGTGGTAATTAGATATGTAATCAATAGTTACAATTATCAATTCATTTAAAAAACTTTATGGAAAACATTTAGACCACCATAGAAAGGGTGAAGTGATGTTTTAATTAAAACTACAGGCAGTTAACCACAAACCTTTTCGAGTGTCTATTGCAGTGGATATCTATGCTTTTTTGCCCACTTTCTCTTTATAAGAGCACCCTAATTTATTTTGGGATACCGCTCCCCCACTTACGTCATTTGCTTCCGGTTAGATCAACTCCCCTCCCAACCCTTGTTTTCCAGGAGCACATGGGTGACTCATCCCTGGACAGTCGTCACATTCCAACTCATTGGCCACCATGACTGGTTCGGGGATAGGCCTATGACTCAAGTAAACCCAAGAATGAGAATCAGTTTGGTAGTTATTAATATATTGGTTGATTGTCTAAAATCGTTAAGAGTGGAAAAGTAAGAAGGAAAGTCAAAGAGGGAAGAGATGAACCAGGAGAAAGTGCAGTCATTGAAATCGTTGCAAGAATTTCAAGAATTGATGCATCAGTATCATGTAATTACCAGTTGAATAATGTTTATGTTTTTGAAGGTATCAATCAAATACTTGGACAAAATATTTTATTCACTTCAAGTAACTAGAACTTCAATCATGATTGATTGTTCTCAGCAAGATCTGTATCTGTGTAAATAGGCATATTATTGATTAAAAAAAGGAGAAAAAGTTAGATATCTCATTATTTTCTTTGTCAAATCAAAATTTTCCTTTGTCATCAGATTTTTCCTTCACTCAAGAAAATACTGAATGAGTCAGCGTGTTCATCTGTTTTGCTCTGGTAAATCCTATCTTCTTATAGAGATGTTTTTCAATGTGGTAATAATTGCCTAGCTGATTGGTAGTGATTTACTTATACCCATCTATTCATTTAACAGCTCTTTATCAGGCTTCAGATATGCAGCAGGCATTGTGCAGAGAGAGTGAGATTCAAAGCTGTTCCCTAACCTAGAATGAAAGCTCCATAGGAGCCCCTGACTCCTATGTGTTGGATCCCATTATGTATGGGATGTATCCCCTACATACCCATGGATGTAGGCTGTATTTCTGTATTAATTTAACAATGGCAGCTGCTGAGGATCCATGGTTGGCCTTCAAGTATCACTTGTGACACAAACATGAACTTCAGGCTCGGGGCCCTGCACTTCTTTTCCTTATGGCAATTATTCCTCATAATGCTCAGGTTTAATGATACCTATTTTTAGTAGCTCACAATGAAATGATAACTTATACTTAGTATCAATATAGTTTTGTATAATGGTGCTGAAACGATACCCTTATACCACAGTAGATAATGATTTTGGTTCCTATTGGTTTACTAGCTTTAGTGGGTCAGATGGTGGCTTCCCCCTAAAAATATGTCCACACTCTAAATCCCAGAGCCCGTGAATGTGAGCTTATTTGGAAAAAGGGTCTTTGCAGATGTAACTAAGTAAGGATCTCGAGCTGAGATCATCCTAGATTATTTGGATGGTCCCTAAATCTGATGACAAGTGTCCTTGTAGGAGACAGAAGAGAGGAAGACCACATGGAGGAGAAGGCCACAGGAAGATGCAGGCAGAGACTGGAGTGATGCAGCCCACAAGCCAACGAATTCCTGGAGCCGCCAGAAGCTGGACCAGGTAAGGGAGGGTTCCCTCATAGACCTTCGGGAAGGAGTGCCGGCCTGATGACACTTGATTTTGGACTTCTAGCCTTCAGAACAGGGACAGAATAAATTTCTTTTGTTTTAAGCATTAAGTCTGGTCATTTGTTAAGGTAGTCCTAGGAAACAAATAAGTTAGTTCATACAGATTGTCTAATTAAGGATTCTGTCGTGCTGTTTTATAATAATTTGGGAAAGTCAGTATCTTTACTCCAATTCTTGTCTCTATCCAAAGGAGACATTTGTCTGTTTTTTTGAGCTTTGATTAAACCCAAAGTTTAGTGCTTCTAGCCACAGATGCCCCCGGAAGTCCATTCAATGCACAAATATGAAATTTCTGAATGAGTGGCCTCAACAAGTAGTCTGGAGATCTAAATGCTCTTTGTAAAAGTACCATTGGTTCTGAGAGGATATTCCTATGGGTGAAAAGGTCCATTTGCAAAGCTCCACAAGTGGACAAAGTGGTTGGGCCAGGGAGCCAAGACACATTGCTTCCGGCCCTACCCATCTCTGGGCTACTTTCTCTCTTTGCCTCTGATGCATCTTCCTACGAGGGCGTTAGGTAAGTTCACTTCTAGAGACCTTTGAAAAGTAACCATCCCCCCAATCTAGAGTATGTCCACTCCCCTTTATTCTTTCTTTTTCCTGTTGGATTCCTCCATATCACCCATCATAATTGGTTATTCTACGAATACATGCTTGTCCTAACTCCGAGTTCAAGGAACATAAGAATTGTACCTAGCATGCTGCCTGATGCACAGTAGGTCCTCAATAATAGTTTATTAATAAACAGATTAGTGAGGGAACATTTTGAGTGGAGAGTAAGAAAATGTCTATTAGGGGTTGGAATCTGTTCAAGGACAGATTTTGGTTTTTTGTTTGTTTGTTTGCTTTGTCAAACGCCGCTGAATTTCAGGACCGAAAGAGCAGTAAGTGGTCATTTAGTCCGACCCCGCACAGATGCCCTCTTCAGGCTTCCTGACAAACCCGACCAACATGCTTGGCTGAAACATCCTTGGTGACAGGAAACTCACTACCTCACTACCTCTAGTCTTTGCCAATTTGCTTTCCTTTTCCACTCCTCTCAATTATTGTGATCTTTAAAGTAGCATTTTGCGCGCGTGATGGAGCAGAGGCCCGGAAGTCTGGGAGTGGGAGGAACAGAGGGAACCCCAGTGCCTAGCTCAGAGTCTGAGAACCACTGGCGGGGTGGGCGCGCTGTAGCTGACAGCTGCATGAAGCAGCGGCGCCGCCTTCCTGCTGGGATCGCTTGGGCTCTCGGCCTCCCCGCAAGCCAGGGGTCCGTCCTCCTTCGCCAGCTCTTCGCTCCTCCCGCCAGGGCCGCAGCCACGCGCAGCGGCGTTCCCCGCGGCCGCCCCGGTCACCTGCGCTGCCGTCCTGGGCGCTGGGGTCCTCTGCTGCCGCCCGGGAGCAGTCGCCGAGGGCGCGGGGAGCGCGCGGGCGGCCACGGGCTCTTCCCTCCCTTCTCCCCACCCCACGCGCTCCCCCCCTCCCCGGCCCCTCCTCCCCACACTCCGCTGCCCTCGGCTCTCTGGGGAGTTGCCCGGCACCTTGGGCGAGGAGTTCGGAGCCGCCCCACCGCAGAGCCCACGGCCCGCCGAGCGCGAGCGACGCAGGTGTCCGAGTCCCGGCGCCGCGGCCGCCATCTCTGCCTTCCGCGTGGGTTGGACCCGGGCAACGAGGTGGGAGCCGCTTCTCTCTCCTCCACCCCCTACTGCCACCTTTCCCGCTCTCGGCAGCTGGAGGAGCGGGGCGCTGGGGCGCGCGCGGTCGGCGCGGAGCCCGCGGGCCACGGGGGGAGACGGGGAGTCCGGGGACGACTCGGCGGCGCCACCGGAGGGGCCAGCGCTCGGGGGTGGCGGGAGGGGCGGCGGGGACTCTTGGTTCCCCGGGCCGGGGATCGGGAGGCTCCCGGGGCGAGGAGGGTCGGGGCGCACGTCTGACGGCAGCCGGCCGCCCCCGGGCGCGCACCTGCCGAGTGCCCCCGAAACGACGTGCCCCCCAGCCAACTTCTTTTTCAGGTCTCCTTCCTACTTTGGAAACTGAAGGGACTGCGACGTAAACCAGTAAGCCCTGCGCCTCGGGGAAGCATTTGTTTGTTTGGCTGACGAGAGAACAAACTTGTGCTGCAGGGGTGGTTTAAATCCCAGCTTCTTCTTTTTAACCCTCTCCCTTTCTCCCCAAAGAAATGTGAAAAACAAAATAACGAACCCAAACCCAACCAAAGCCCTTATCTAAAGGGGTTCGTAGAGGTGAGAAAAATAGACCTAACTGAGCAATCAGTGGAAACCCCAGGTATGGTGAAACCGCCTAAGAGACTAGTTGTTGCCAGTGCTATTTCTAGGACTTGTGTTTGCGAACAGATGAGGGGGTTCGGTTAAGTCTGTAAGAATTCCTTCTATTGAGGGCCTGCCTGGAGTGTCCTCTGTTAACATGTATTTCCATAAGTATTAAAGTATATTGAAAGAAATCCTCTCTCAGAGCTCTGGATTTGGAGTCAGAATTTCTGGATTTTGGCATGATTGGCCATTTATTATCCGAGACCATTGTGGTTAGGTTAACCTCTCTGGGCCTCATTTTCCTCATTTGTCGACTTAGAGGGTTGGATTCTGGGGGCCTTTTAATAATATTTAAGATGTTTCCCAACTTAAAAATGTATAATTCTGTAACTCTTTAACATGTTGTGAACATTGCATGATTTCATGAAACTTTAAAAATCTATTTTGATCTTGGCATTTTGTTTGTATGCCTTTATGACTTGTGTCTTTAGGGTTTTCCAACCAGAAATTAAAGAGAAAAACTCTTATAAGAGAGTTCAGAAATGTATAGTTTATATGTGAATATTTAAATCATCTCTTACTCTGCCTTAAGGAATTATGTTCAACTTTCAGCCAATATTTGGCAACACTGCTGCAAAAACACGTGGCTTTAGCACAGCACTTACTCTCTTTCAGTATTGTATATTTGGAGGAAATAAAAATGGTTTTGGAGGAAAACAGAAATTGTACCTTTCCTATCAATTACTGATCTTGACCAACCTGTGTTACTTTTTAGCATAGTTGTGGCAGAATATTAAAAAAATGGCTTCAGACCATTTCAAAGCCTCTCTGAAATTAAGCTCAAAAGCAGAGATGCCAATTTTAGTAATGCATTTTAGTTGTCTTGGAACGAAGCCCAGAAAATAGCAGAGGTTAACTTAACAGATAAACCAGAAATCAGGAATTGGCCCACACAAAAAGTTGTACAAGAAGTGTGCGCCCCAAAGGGTCAGTGAACCTTTTACTTAGTTTTGATTAAAAACGAACAACAAACAACTGTTGGCTTGTTGGCAGACAGAGGATGTTAGAATGGCTTTTGTTGTTACTTAAAATTTAAAATTATTTGAGACATAGTCATCACTAGTGAGGATAGGTTTTAGAAGTGTTTCTGGCTCTTCTTGGTGGCTTTGATATAAAATAAAATAATGTGTTCCCACCCAGCATGTGCTGTGTGTGTAGTTTGGGAGAGTAGAGTGGATTTCAAGTACAGTACTCTTTTGTGAACACATTCCCTCATTTCCATGGCCTTTTCCGCTTTGGGCTGGAAGTGTCCTTACTCATTCAGGCATTTGTCTTGCCTCATATTCTCTGGTGAAGTAGGTAATCATCTCCTTTGAAACATGCTCAAGGAGTTAAGTAAATTGGTTGGTGAAAGCACAGAGAGTAGGAGAACTCAAATACCCTGACTTCTAGGTGCTTATTGGAAAACAGTAGATGAATCTGACTGCTCGAGGTCTATCCCTGATTCATTCATGGTTTGGGAGCATCACCATGGTTGGCTGAAGCTCTGCTCCTCTTTTGTAATGAATTTACCCAAGAAAAAACAGTCATGTCTTCACACTTAGATCACTATTATATAATCAAATGGTTTTTTGTTTGTGAAGTGCAATATCTGTGGGGCCGTAGAAATAAAAACTTAAAATATCCAGGAAAAAAAAATGTCTTGGCAGATACTGTACTGCATTTTTCATACTGAGAACCAAGCACACATACTAAAAAACATATCCTGTGGAGTTAAAAATGAAGAAAAGGGCTTATAGTCTCCTCTAATTCTTAAGATTTTATGTGATTTACAAATTCCGCTTTTAATTAAAACAGAAAGTCACAAATGTTCACCTACTGGCCAGACCTAGTACATGTAACCTTTTGGAGCATCAATTCAAATTTGGTCTGCTTATAATTTGGAATATTCCTTCTCACATACTTTTATTAAAACTTTTTGTGGTGCAATAGTGGTATTATCTTTTGTCTTTTTATGCACATGATCTTATTAATCTTTAATTTTTTAACCCTTTGAGCATATGTATGACATAAAAAGAGAGAAGAGGTACATAAAACAAATGCACTGGCTGAGAAATAATAATAGCAAATGATTATAATAGACAAGTATAAGGTGAATACCCTATTTTTCACCACACCAATAAGAGAACATGCCAATATCTAGAAACCTCTTGCTTTTAAGATTTTATTTATTTATTTGAGAGAAAGCGAGAGTGTGAACAGGGTGAGGGGGAGGGGCAGATGGAGAAGCAGGCTCCCAGCTGAGCAGGGAGCCCGACGTGGGGCTCCATCCCAGGGACCTTGGGATCAGGACCTGAGCTGAAGGCAGACACTTACCCAACTGAGCCACCCAGGCGCCCCCCAATTATCTCTTAAATCTATTCCTTTGAATCTTTTGTTTTTCAGTACTCTGCCAAAACTACCCCTGTCCTGGTCACCAATGTCATTACCTTTCCTAAGTCTGATAGTTGTCAGTGTTGATCTTCCTTTACCTATTGGTAGCATTGTCACGGGTATCACTGTCTGCTCAGTGTAATCTTTCCTTATTGACTTCCAGGACACCACGCACGCTTGGTTTCCCTCCTTCTTCACTGGCCACTCCTGTCTCCTTTGCCTATCAGGAGCTTCTCTGAGAGGTTTTACCCTTCAAATGCCTTAAGGTTTAGTCCTTGGGGCTCTCTTTTCTCTCTACACTCTGATGATTTCCTGCAATCTTCTTATTTTTTCTTTTTGATCTTTACAGTTGTATACTGATGCCTTGAAAATGATATATATAGCTCAAGCCTTGACTTCCCTCCCTGACCTCAGGGACACCTCTATATCAGCTGCCTACTCAACATTTCCATTTGGATATCCAGTAGACATCGCCAGTTTTACCTACTCCAAACAGAATCTTCGTCTTGCCCAAGTCTACTCTATCTGCAGTCTTCTTCACTTCCAGCCACCCTTTCACTTGCTCTGACCCCAAACCTTGGAGACATCTTAGTTTCTCCCATGCCCTCATACCTGAGATGTAATGTGTCAGGAAATCCTCTTTGCTCTCTCTTCAGAATCAATCCAGAATCTAATTACTTCTCATCACTTCCATGGCTGCCATCGTGGTCTGAGCTGCCATCATATCCCACATGAATTATTGCAAGGACCTCCTAACTGGTCTCCCTTTCTTTATCCTTTGCCCTCTATAATCTATTCTCAAAACTGCAATCAGAGCTCTGCTTTTACTGCCATTTGTCAAATCATGTCACCTTTCTGCTTCAAAAGCTCCAATGGCTTTCTAGTTCATATGGCCTAAGGTTTTAGGATCTCCTGCAAGACCCTACCGGATCTTTCTCCTCTCTCCTTTACTTGTCTGAGCTCATTGCCTACTGGTCTTCTCACCGGTCTTGCTATTCCTTGGCTATATATCGAGACCACTTTTGTGTTTCAGTTACGTCTCCCTGGAATACACTTGAAATGTTCAAATACTTCCTTTTCAATAAAGCCTACTCTGATTATCACATTTAAATTACACATCCTCTGTCCTTGCAAAACACTTTTTCCCCTTTCCTTTGCTTTTCCCCATAGTACTTATCACCTTTTAAAATACTATATATGACTTCTCATTTATTATGCTTTTCCCTCTATTTCTATTAGAATATAAACTCTATGAGAATGGATTTTTTTTTTCTATTTTGCTCACTGGTGTATCCCAAGTACCTGAAATAGGGCTTAGCACGTAAGAGATGCTCAATAATTTTTTTGTTGATTGAAGGTTGTTGCTAACGGTGGTTGTTGTTTATTTTCATTGCTGGATGTATTTCACTATATTCATATATAATATCTTATTGTTTACTGATTCTGATGATGAATAATCAGGTTGTTTCCATTCCTCCCTACCTTCCTGCTTCTCTTCTTCTTTCCTTCCTGCCTACTTTTGTCCCCCTCCCTCCCTTTCTCTCTCTCTTCCTTCCTTCATTCCTTCCTTCTACCCTTCCCTTCCCTTCCCTTCTTCCCTCCCTTTCCTTTCCTTCTTTTTTTTCTTTCTCTACCATAAATAAACCAACTATGATTCTTCTACAAGTGTCATGGTGCACAGATGCAGGAGTTTCTTAAGAGTGTAAAACTATTAGTCAAATTACTAGATCACAGGGCTTGCAGATAATAACCTTGTTAGATAATGCCACATTTTTCACTATGGGTATGTTACTACGCTGTAGTAACAAATGACCTCCAAATCTCATTGACTTAATATATAATAAAGTTTTATTTCTCATTCATGCAAAGTTTCCTATGGATTAAAGCAACTTTCCAGGGCAACTCTCCTTAGTAACTCAGAGGTCTAAATTCAGGGTATGTCCATCATTCTGTAGTTGTACAATCTGCAACACAGGCCTTTCCCAGTTGGTAGGGTCTGGCAAGAAAAGCATGGATAATCATGAGCTAACTTTTAATACCTTTATCTGGAAGTGACATGAATTGTTGCCACTCACATTTTAGGAGCAAAAGAAGTCATGTGGTATGCTTAACTTCAAGGAGGTGGGGAAGGTTAATCTTCTTTGGTGCTAAAAGGAAAATAAATCTGGGAATACTGGTGAGCAGCAATTTATTAGTTACCTATTACTGTATAACAAATTACCCCAAAATTTAATGGCTTAAAACAACAAATATTTATTATTTCAAATATCAAGAGTTAATATATTCATAGGTATGTTTGTGGGCCCTGTATTTGTGCTTTTGGTCTCTGTATTTTTGCCCATATCACATTGTTGTAATTACTGAAGATTTAAATTAAATTTTGCTATCTGGTAAGTGTGGTAGCAAGTCCTCTCACTTTGTGCAATTTTTTCAGGAGTGCAATAGCATTCCTTGGCCCTTTGCCTTTCCATATACATGTTTTTGAATCAGCGTGTCAAGTTCTATAAAATTTGTTAGGAATTTAATGGAGGTTGTGTTGAGGTTGTTTTGAGTCTATAAACAATTATTTTATGTTTTTTAAAGATTTTATTTATTTATCTGACAGAGAGAGAGACTGAGAGAGGGAACACCAGCAGGGGGAGTGGGAGAGGGAGAAGCAGGCTTCCCGCTGAACAGGGAGCCCAATGCGGGGCTCAATCCCAGGACCCTGGGATCATGACGTGAGCTGAAGGCAGACACTTAACCGACGGAGCCACCCAGGCGCCCCGACCCTATAAACAATTAAAAGGAAATTGATATCTTTTAAATATTTGGTCCTAGAATCCATGACTATCTCCCAGTATATTAGTTCTTCTCTGATATAAGAAATGTAAATGTTGTTTCAATATTTTCCTTAGGAGTTCTTGGATAACTTCTTGTTAGATTTATCACAGGAATTGAATGGTTTTTTTTTTATTCTTTAATTTTTTTTTTTTTAATTTATTTGACAGAGAGAGAGACAGCGAGAGCAGGAACACAAGCAGGGGGAGAGGAAGAGGGAGAAGCAGGCTTCCCGCCGAGCAGGGAGCCCAATTCGGGGCTCGATCCCAGGACCCTGGGATCATGATCTGAGCCGAATGAGTCACCCATGTTTTAAAACTTATTTTAAATAATATCTTTAGAAAAATTCATTGTCTGTTTGTTGATACCATATAGAAATATACTTGACATTTAAATGTATTTTCAAAATAATAGCTTTATTGGATTGTAATTCACATAACATTCACCTTTTTTTTTTTAAGATTTGATTTATTTATTTGACAGAGAGATAGAGAGAGAGCACAAGTAGGCAGAGGGGCAGGCAGGGGGAGAGGGAGAAGCAGGCTCCCCGTGGAGCAGGAAGCCTGATGTGGGGCTCAATCCCAGGACCCTGGGATCATGACCCGAGCCAGAGGCAGCTGCTTAACTGACTGAGCCACCCAGGCACTCCAACATTCAACTTTTTATGGTATACAACTCACTGGTTTTTAGTACATTAACAGATTTATGCAAATTTATGCTGCCATCACCACTATCTAATTTGAGAACATTTTTATCACTCCTCAAAGAAACTCTGTACCCATTAGCATTCATTCCCCAATCCTCCTCCTCCTGTGCCTCAAAACCACTGATCTACTTTCTGTGTTTATGGATTTGCCTGTTCTGGATATTTCACATAAATAAAACCATGGGGCCTTTAGTGACCAAATTCTTCCATTTAGCAGGTTTTCAGGGTTCA
Organism: Zalophus californianus; assembly: GCF_009762305.2. NCBI lineage: Eukaryota > Metazoa > Chordata > Mammalia > Carnivora > Otariidae > Zalophus > Zalophus californianus. The sequence goes on from NC_045598.1 coordinate 53,771,651, forward strand.
TCTATGCTTTAGGATGGATCTGTACTTCATTCTTTTTGTATAGCCAAATAATATTTCATTATATGGGTATACTACTTTTTGTTTATTCATTCATCAGTTGATGGACATTTGGATAAGTTTCCACTTCTTGGCTATTATGAATAATGCTGCTACTAACATTTGTGTATAAGTTTTTATGTGAATGTATGTTTTTATCTTTTTTGGGTATATACCTACGAGCAGAATTGCTGAGTCACATGGCAACACTGTGTTTAGCATTTAAAGATCTGCTAAACTGCATCCCAAAGCAGCTTTCATCGCTTTACATTCCCCCCAGCAATGTGACCCTTAACTCTACATTGCCAACAGGCCAAGCTTAAAAAGATGTGGTTAATGGCAGTATAATGTTTTCAAGTAAATTTCAGTAAGTATTTATAAGAAATATTAGACACGGCAATGCTGGATATGTCGTGAAAATTACTGTCAAATTTAAGTGCCACGTACTTGGGAGTTTAAAATCTTTTTCAGGATTGTGAACACATATGTTTAAGGTAGACCATGAGAAACTTTTGTGGATATTGATTCTCACTGAATAAAAGTCTGCAAGTCACGTAGTCTATAAAATTAGTAGGCTAGGTTCTTCCCACTTACACAATTTTATGTTACCAAATAAAGTCTCCCCAAAAGTGAATACAGTCTACACTCAGTTAGTGCTGGAGAGTATTTGGCTGGCCAGTGCGGTCTTTCAGTGATCTGCTCAGCTGGGCGAGAGCTCCAGGTACAGCATGGAGACTTGCTGAGGAGAGCACAGAGCTGTGGGGAGCCGCTGCCTGGGGAACAGGTGGATGATCTCGAGGAAGAGAGTTGTGTATTTGAATCACATGGGAGTACTATGTACTAGCAAAAGAAAATGACCTAACTAGAAAATCTCTAAAGGGGCACTGTGATATTAATTTCAAAAGTCTTTGCCAATTAGTGGGAAAAAATCCGGAAACAATTTAGACTTACAAATGTGTATACATATGGGTAAAATAGTGAATGAGAAAGAGAAGAAGTTGAGGGCAGAGAGAGAGGATTTACTCCTGGGCCAATAGTTTCTGTAAGGTTTATGGGAACATATACGTGTTTTATCTGTTTGTACTGGAGAATAGCTAAAGATTTGAAACAAACAGAGATTCTCAGGAGCTTCTATAATGGTATTATAATGGACTTTAAAAGTGTGAACTCATGTTTAAGAACAGCTGCTACCAAATATTTGTTTTGTGAAGGCATAGGACAACTTAGTTTTTCTGAAAATCAGATTTTCCCATTTTACTTTATCCAGCAGCTGTTATTTGGGTGTCTAAACCTATGAAAATTGAGAAACTATGAACATGAGATAATCGAACAATTAGATTTCTGTATGTACCAACAAAATTTCTGAACCAAACTGGTCAGTGTTTAGGAGCTAAAAGAGAAAATAAATTATAAACAGACATAGATAAACACACACTATATCAACAGAGAGAGAAAACATACTAACACATACATAATAAGCACCCAATAATTGCAGTTGCTGTCATGTTATTAAATGTTATCTTTTAGAATTATGACATACTTATCATATTAGACCTACCCAGGAGGTAGCTGGGTATTTCTCTAGTGACCTGGGTGTCTTGCGGCAACACTGCTAGTCACAGGTTTGATTTGAGGGAGAGAAGGTTTTTGCACAGAATGAACAGGATGTAAAAAATGTTCTTTCTATAAAAAGCAGTCATCTGGGCAAATGGCTTCTTGGTCTTTTGATTCCCAATTTGCAAATCAATTCACACACAGGAGTTCTTATTGTCTTTTATTGATATTCTTTGGCCGATCTTTGTTTTTACTGACCATAGGTTCTGTGGGAATCTATGCTTCCTATGCCTTCCCATTCTTAAAGGGGGCAATTAACTCGTTACTCTTCTATGGTATCTGTTATGATTTCCCCAAACTAGAAGTTATCTCTCTGATTTCTCCTGATTATCCTCTTTCTAGGTAGTTGTAGTTCTGTAAATCTAGACATCATGGATTTTTTAAGATACACTATCATTTTTGTACCTCCAAGAAAGAAAAGGCTCTGCCTATTTAACTATTTTACAATGCTTTCTCATCCTTTAGAAATTTTATCTTATATCTACTGGAAGAGCTCTTTTAGAATTAGTTAAATAAAGATTTTTGTTTAAATCTTATTGCTCTCATAAGGAAAGTGTAAATCAAAGAAATTGGTTAAGGAATTCTTCTTCATATTCAGAATCGGTTTTTTTTTAATTGCTTTTCAACTCAGTGCTGTTGATGTCAATATTTTTCCAAACACTAGCATATTCTTGAATACTTGTGATATAGCACTTCATAAAAGAATGCTACACTGTTGTTTCTTAGATTTTCTACCAGTGTGGTCCATTTTGTAAATGTTATGCTCGCTCTTTATATGGTCTTCCCATAAAATGTCAACATAAGGTTTTCAGACAACACTCAGGATCCTATTCCTTCCTCAAATGGTGTTGCCCGAAATATTGATGGGTTAAAATTGTCCAGTCTGTCATGAGGAAAGCGCCCCACTTTGTCTGTATGCAATCAATGACAACTTGATCACAGCTGCTACTAGGCTATCAGTAATTGTGAGATGACATCGATTTTAACAAAGATCTTGATGTCAGAGGTGTTAACATATTGTGACCCTTAAAATAGAAGAAATACAACACTACTCTCTTCTTTGTATTCCTTGGAGTTCAACTAAAATTTCACTTCTGTGAACCTTTTGTTGGCCCCTAGGACTTTGTTCATAGCTCTTTTCTCTGAAATCTCATAGTCCTCTATTTGGTTAAAAGGACTCAGTCATACTTTTACATGAAAATAATCCACGCACATGGTTACAGAAACCTACTGCAATCAAACAATTCCCGTCCCCTGCCCCACTACCCTCACCGTGCCAGTGCTGACCTTGGGAACAACTGACTTGAACCATTTCTGGTTTTGGGTCTTAGGCCTGTGGCTTCCTCTGAAGGGCTGGATAATATGCTTATACTGACTTCTTTTCTTTTCTTTTCTTCTATCAACCATAAACAGATACTGTAGGAGAAGAGAATTTAGCTTACTAGTTTTGCCTTCTTTCTTTCTCTGTTCCTGCATATAATTATATTAACTTTCTGAGCTTTTTAATTGGTTACATTTATAATTCCTTGCACTATTTCTCTTCCATTCACTACAGACAGTTCCTCTTGCCTTCCTACGGCATCAGGTTGCTATATTTCACTCTTGGCCTTTCCACTCTCTCCCCTTATATAATCATACCATCCAAGTTTTGAGAGCTGTATGGTGAGAATATTATTAATATTTCATGTTTCGTATTGTAATTAATTGAATCTTTCATTTTTGTCTAAATACTTGAATGAAAAAGTTGAAAAATCTATAAATAGCGTTAATGTTATTATGACCATAAATATCATTCACTGGAGAATCAAGAAGTGTCCCGGGATTACATTTCATTCACTATGACTCCTTAGCCACCCAAAGGAGAATCTTCCCAGAATCAAGGTTAAGGGGATTCTTTCTTCTTTCAAATGGATTCTTTAATTCCAGCACTTGGTCAAAATTATGCCATATATGGGGCGCCTGGCTGGCTCAGTCCATAGAGCATGTGACCTTCGATCTTGGGGTCGTGACTTCAAGCCCCACATTGAGTATAGAGTTTACTTAAAAAAAAGTATGCCATATTTTATTTTGATTCATATTTAGATCAGCACTTTCTGTAAAACATTTTCTAATTATTCTTTCTTGTTCGAGAAGGTAGGTGGGCCTTCTTCATTATACTTTTAATTTTTAGTTTATTCATTCTCTTTATTTTTTTGGAATCCATTTCATTCTTCTTTTTGACGACCATGAACTCATATTCTTATTTGGCCTAGTGGCCTCAGTTTTGAAATATGACTTCCTTTTTTCCCTTGTGCTATTCTGTGGGTTCTGTTTTTGTTTTTGTCAAATTTTTGCAGCTTCAGAATCATATTACACATTGAGTTACCTCCATTCCTGCCTTCCTTCTGGCCATTTCCTTTCAGGGGTCATCTGCTATCTGGACTGGTCATTCTCAAGTCTTTGGAGCCATCAACTGGGTTGTAGTCATGCTTTCCTAAATCCTGAATCCCCGAATCTTTCTTTCTTGGTTTACTCCTCTTTTGCTGGAATACCTTATAAAATTCCTTCTGAGAAAGAGACTCATAGGATATAAATTTAGTCATCGTGTTACTGAAAATATATTTGCTTTGCTCTGATACATGCTTGACTGGCTAATAGAATTTTCTACTGTAGATAATTTTCTATCAGGCGTCACTGGATTATCTTCCAGTGTTTTGGTATAAAACATTTGTTTTATAGTATTCATTGTTTCACTGTGTTCATTGTTTTGGTATAAAACATTTGCTTCCATTCTGCTTCTCATTCTTTTAGAGATGTTTTTCTTCTCTGGAAACCTTTCCTGTCTTCTCTTCTTTGCTCTTTCGTAATTTCTTAGTGATATGTTTAGCAATGGATATTTTTTCCATTCTTATCCTTGTACTTGGTACACTTTTTTTTTTCTTCAGTTTGGAAACTTGTGTCTCTTATCAGCTCTGGAAACGTTTTTCATATTATTTCATTGATCATTTTCTCTTTATACTCTTTTTCTGGAAATACTACTGGTTGGATATGGATCATTTGACTTTTTTTTTTTTAAGCATTTTTTCCCTCTTTTTTCCTTTTGGGGAGGAATTAATTATGCACATGTGTTTTCTAACATTTCTACTGAAAAATGCTTTTGCAACTATGCATGTGATTTTCCAAAGCTCTTTCTTCTGAGGATGATGCCTTTATCAGAGCAATCTTTGAATTTATGAATGCAATGTCTTCTGAAAATGTCCTTGAAGATACTCATGAACATTTGTTAAAGCTATTTTTTCTACTCTGATTTATCTATATCCTCTGTGGTAGGTTTTCTTTCCTTTTTTTTACAAAATTTTTTCCTTATGCCGAAGCCTTCATGTCTTAGTTCATGTCTCCATTCAGCATGGCTGTTAAGGGGAAAAACAGAAAGAATGTGAATTCTGTGTGTATGGGCAGTGTTTGTCAACTGATAGGCTTTATTCTAGGCACTTGAGCGGGGAGCTGCCTTTTATGCAGAAGGTCTGTCCCCCTAAATATCAGAACATGTAAGTTCTTTACCATGTTCGTGTCAAGTCTATACCGAAAGCCCAAGTTTTCCTCAAATAACTTGTGCTTTTTAACTCCTTTAATATATAGGAGTATATGGAACAATTTTTTATTTTCCTTGGCTATTTGACATCTTTGGATATTTTGTCTCTGTGTGGGGATTTCCCTACCTTATAAATCCCTATTTTCCCAAGTTTCCTGGCTGCCTAGATGTAGACTGTGAACTAGGCTGAATCAGTGAGAGGCATTCATGCCAAATCTTAGATCGGAAGTGTGGGATATGGAAGAACAGATGAGCTCAGAGGAACTCAGAGGTAGTAGGCATTGAGGCTTCAGTCATAACACGCAATGTCTTGGCGTGGTAGCAGGGTTGTCTTTTCTAGAGCAATTTACATGGGATTTTGGGTGAGATTCTTAGCTATGTGCTTTATTAGTCAGTTCTCTGACTCTCACTGAGGTTCTGTGAGGTACCCAATAATTTTACTAATTTTTTTTCTTTCTATTAAACTAGCCAGAGTTGTTTCTCTTATTTGTAAATCACTCCTCTGACAGTTACAGGGAGTTAGATTTGGCTGCTGTGAATTGTTCATGAGGTGATGAAGAAAGTCAGATATTTCATATGCAGACCAAAACCGTCTCTTTTGGCCCCACATCACCCTGCCCTTTACCATTCAGAACATCTCCAGGGTTTTGCTAAATAAATTTGTTCCTTCGTTGATGACAGCCCCTTCCCCAAATATCCTACGTGGTCACTTCCTTCATTCTACTTCATTAACCTTTCTTCATCTTCCAGAAATTTGTTTAAATCTCTCTTTTGCTGCTGGTCCCCTCTCATTCTCTATTCTACTGGTTGATAATGATTTACTTCACCATAATACTAAAGACATCTCAGGAGTAAGAGATCAGTTTATTTCTTCAGTTTGTCATCTTGAATGTGAAGTCCCATGATACTTTACTCATATTGGTATTATAGAACTTTGATATATAAAAAATCATAAAACAATGTTACTTGTTAAAATAAATGATGATTTCCTATTAATTTTTATATTTCTAGTCCCTTGTGTGGTAACTTATATTGTACCTAATATTTAGCTAATAATTAAATGAGTTAATTTATGTACAGGTTTTTAAATTACTTTGTAGGTCAGATGCCTATTCCTACTCAACTTTGTTGACTTTATGGTACCTAAGTCTCTGAATTCTAGCTTATCCCTCTGTATTTTCAGGGAATTAATGTGCAACAAGATCACATAATTAGTCATATCAGGAATTAAAACACTTGAAATTAAGTTTTCAAAGTGACAAATGCTTATACCAAGATGATGGAAGGTTTTTTTTTTTAATTTTAAAATAATTTAAGTCTTTAACACTACTTGATGGGAAGGAATAGCATGACAAATTTCTGTCATGTGAAGAATGACAAGGTTAGTAGAGATAGACCAGGCTAAATTTATTTTGACACTTGAAGAAATAGGGTTTTTCATTTATATTTAAATAAAATACTTAAATGGTATTGTTTAAGTGAAAAATGGGCACCTCTCTAGCTGAAAGTAAAAGCAAGAATTAGTGGCAGATGGCACTCATTGAGTTTACTCATCAAGGCAACAGAATTGTCAGAATTGCTTTTCTTACTCATAAACTTTTCTACAAGCCTAGTCTTTGTGAGATCATTGGAGCAAGTTGTAAATAATTTCCTTTCTTCCACTCAAACACTAATTAAGACTATTCTGCTTTATATTTAAGTAGAATTTAATACATAAAGATACACAAAGAATTTTCTGTGATAGAAGTTAAAGTCTGATTTTCTTCTGAAAACCCATAATATGATAATTCAGGAGAATATAGATTTTAATTTTTCCTTTTGTTTGAAGTTTATAATAATAACTCAAGAATCAGTGATGTGTTTAGTATGCTTACTCTGGTGAATTGTGAAAATTGAATTACTGACTGCACATCTAGGTGTTATAGGTGGATCATTTAGATCAGTCTATGAATGAATCTTTGTATATTTTATGAAGATTTCAAATAAAACACATTATTCATCTTAACTGTCAACATAGAAGGACTGTATTTCAGGGGGAACATTAGGCAATATAATCTCAAACTCCTCATAGCTTGATGTTTATCAGTGGCTCAATTTATAGGAGCTATACTTACAGAGGATTGCCTGAGGAATGTGGACTCCCATTTATTTATCTACATCAGGAACTCTTAATCTGGGAGCTTTGGATACATTTCAGAGCGTTTGTTAACCCCCTGAAATTATAGCCCTAATTTTGGGTGTATGTGTCTCCTCCTGGCAGTTGGTGCCTTGCTCTTACCAAATTCTCAACAATATCCATATTTATCTATTGTTTTAAAAGATTTTATTTCTTTGATAGGGAGAGTGAGGGAAGGGAGGGGCAGAGGGAGAGGGAGAGAGAATCCGAAGCAGACTCTGCTGTGCAGCTCTACATGGGGCTTGATCTCACAACCCTGATATTGTGATCTGAGCCGAAATCAAGAGTCTGACACTTAGCTGACTGAGCCACTCAGGCAAGATCCATATATAAAAATGGTTAAGGGGGCGCCTAGCAACAATCATTTTGTTCTCTGTATTTATAAGTCTGATTCTGCTTTCTGTTTGTTTAATCGTTTGTTTTTTTTTTTTTTTAGGTTCCACATATGAGTGAAATCACATGGTATTTGTCTTTCTCAGTCTGACTTATTACACTTAGCACCTATGTTGTCCATCCATGTTTCACAAATGGCAAGATCTCTTCCTTTTTAATGGCTGCATAATATTCCTGTGTGTGTGTGTGTGTGTGTGTGTGTGTGTGTGTGTGTGTGTGTGACATCTTTGTCATCCACAGAACGCATCTTTTGAAGATTGTTATTTTCTTAGTATGATGCCACCAGCCTATTTTGAAGAATATTTCAAGAGTCATATCATGCCATTCATTCATTCACTCATTCATTCAGTTAATATACAGAAAGCACCTAGTAGGTGACAGGCAGGCTTCTATGTGTGAAGGATATAATGATGAAAAGGAAATAGTAAAAAGAATCCCTTGGTCTAGTGGAGTTTACATTCTAGTGGGGAGAGTTAGACAATAAGCAAGAAAAACAGAAGTCATATTCACATTAGGTAGTGTGATAAGTGTGTTAAGGAGAAAATTCAGCAGTAACAGCAGATATGCATGTGAGGGTGGGGAAGGTGTTGAAATTTTAGATGGGCTAGTCAGGAAAGGCTCCGAGAAGGTGACTTGAACAAAAGAAGAGCAGTAGTTGATGAGGTCAGAGGGGCACTCGAGATCCAGGACATTGTAGCTCCGTGCAGGACTCAGACTTGTACTCAGAGTGGAAAGGAGAGTACTGTAGAGTTTGGGGCAAGACAGACATGATGTAGACCACTCTGGATGCTGCACTGAGAATAGACTGAACTGGAGAGGAGGAAGGGTAGCAGCAGGGAGAGCAGTTAGGAGGCACAGCTGACTGTCCAGGGAAGAGATAATGGTGGCTTAGAATAGGGTACTAGCAGTGGAGGGGCTGAGGAACTGTTGAATCGTGTGAAGTTTCCATGAAAGTCTAGTACTGTTAGGATGTTCATGAGGATGTTAACCTGTTTTGAAGTTACTCAGGCAAAAATTTCTTTCTGTTCTTAGTGTTAGGATTATTTGAACATTTCCCCAAAGCTGTTGATTTTGTTTTAAAAGTACTCTGAAGGGGCACCTGGCTGACTCAGTCAGTAGAGCATGCAACTCTTGATCTCGGGGTTGTGGGTTCAAGCCCCATGTTGGGTGTAGAGATTACTTAAAAGTACTCTGAATTTATAGTTGAACAATTTGATCATAAGAAAGCATAAAAGAAATTAATAGTTCATCTTTAAAAAGTGAATTTAACTGAATGGTATTTTGTATATTACACTTATTTTGGTCGTCTTACCATTAGTTTTCCCTTTGCTTGGTTTTTTTTCCTCACAGTTTAAAGATTTCTGCATTTTTTTTTTGGTATTATTTGTGTTTTTGTAAACCTCTTTATATGTTCCTTTCTGATACAGTGTAGGGTCGTATAAATATTTGCCTCATTGAGTCTATATCAGGGACCATATTTCACACTCTCTTCAAGGTTGCATCTATGCCCTTTTCATTTTTGTGATTGTTTCTCTGTTATGTAAGAGTGAAACCTGCCTGCAAGAATTCAAACCATAAGAATAGTTTGTGTTTTGCATGGAACATTAAATAAAAGAACACTTGCCTTATAAGCAAAAACAACTGATCTATTTGGTCATTTGACTCAGCTGATAAGTTGAGTTAAAAGTGAGTCAAATCAATTGTTAGACTGAATTATTTGCCACCAGTTGGTTCATTCAAAACACTTAGTCTAATGATATGTTGTATCTATGACACATCCTGACTATGAAACTTGCATTTGGGTTTATTTTAGGAGATATTTAAAAAAAATTTTTGTTTAAATTCCAGTTAGGTAACATACAGTGTAAAATTAGTTTCAGGCATAGAATTTAGTGATTTAACACCTCCATACAACAGCTGGTGCTCATCACAACAGGTGCAGTCTTAATCCCCATCACTTATTTCACCCATTCCCCCCCAGGAACCTCCCCTTAGGAGAAAATTTTGCATCAGAAACAGGTATCAAAAAATTCATATGTTCCGATAATGAGGAGTCCAAAGACTGAACAGATGTTTAGAAATCCTAAAGACACATTGTGATATCAGTGTATAAAGAACCAAACTTCTGACGAAAAACTGAGAGGCTGAAAAACAAATTTATCAGACTGTAAAATGTTTATGCTCATCCCTTTTCTTCCCGAGAGTTATTAAGTCGGGAACTAAACAAACATGTTTTCCTATTTACTCATCACATGGTACCAATTCTCAGATATGACTTATGAGATATGTTTCTCACGTCATATTTTATAATATTCTTTGTGGTAAAGCTGTGACTTCTATTTTAAAATAAAATCTCTCAGAATCATGAGAAGCTCTGAAAGGGATTGTAGAGCTCATCCATCAGGGAGATTTGTACACGAGGAACCTGAGGTCTAGAGTGTTGAAGTCCCAAGTCCTACAGCTGATGAGTTGAAGATACTAGATTGGCACTCAAGACTCCTGACACCTAATTCAGAGCTTTTTTTTTTTCTTTTTACCTCAGATTAACTTTGTGTAGTGAACTGAATCCCCAATTTGAGATAACAAAAAACATTGGAACAACAAAAGCCTTTAGGCTTTCATTACAAATTGAAGCCCAATATATTAAAATTACGTTGCTGTTCTAATTCATGAGGTCCTAGTACGAATAATCTTATTTAAGATGTATTTCAAATTGAGTAGACTTCATGGGAAAGCTTGTCTCTTGAAGTCACCCTATCATTTGGATATATTAAGCCATCGACCTTTCCTTAGATTACTCTGATAACTCTCCAGTGTATTAATGCATCGGCAGATAAACACTTGGGGTTTCCAAAAGCATACAGGGAAATTTCCTCCTCTTTATTGGAAATAAATATACAGTCATTACCTGTGCTGTTAACTGTTTGGCTTTGTAGTATCACAGTAAATATAATGGCTTTAGAAAATAAGAAATTTAAGAACTGAGTATAAAAAAATTAATGTTAGATTGTGTACATATTGAATCAAACTTATGAACACTTTTGTTTAGTTAAAAATTTGATCTTATCCTGTGATGCCTGTCCTGGTTTGTCATGGCATAAATGAACATTAAAAATTTTTTGAATATGCCATATATGAAATTGTGGCTTATATTTTAACTGTGAGATAGCACGTGCATGGGAATGAATCCATAATGTCTAACCATACTTTCATGTGAGACACTTCTCTGATATTGACGCAGAGTATTATAGAGGATTAAAATGTAAAGACTTATTCATAATCCTTCTCCTTTTCTATTTCCCCAGACAGCTTGTATAGGTAGATGTCAGGTGTTTTGTGTGTTGTGTGTGTGTATTTGTTTTAGATGTACTGTTTTTCAGGTCTACTTCTCTGAAGTAAGATGACTTGTCAAAATTTCTGTGTGGCTTTGTTACATTGGGGTAAGTAATTAGCTTTTTAAATGTCCATATATAAGAGATTTTGCCCTTCGGGATCCTGTTTCTTTTACTGGCTAGCAGAATTTCCTCTGTCTGCAGTTAGAAATTCTCATGCTCATGATTAAAAATACAAACCAAACAAAAGTGTAAGTGTGAAAATGAAAACCCTTCTCAGGGACCAACCTGATGTGTAGCTTTCCAGAACTATAACACAAACAGACATACACAATTCGTGTCTATGGTTGCAAAAATAGAATTGGTCTATATCTATTGTTCTGTGTTTTTCTGCTTAATAGCTCTTCAATTTAGCATGACAACTTTTTTTTTACTGAGTACTTACTGATATGCTTATTCATTTAATGGTTGCATAACAAAGAACTTATGACTGTACCTTAAATTATTAATTTACTTGGCCAATTCCCCATTGATAGACATTTCTTTGTAACAAATAATGCTGCATTGAAATCCATACATATATCTTTGTATATTTGGGAGAATATTCCTGTTGATTAATTATTACAGAGGACTTTCTATGTTAAATAATATGCACATTTAAACATTTGATAGGTACTGTGAAATCTTCTCCACAAAATTTTGTACCATTTCAGTACCAACACAAAGTACATAAATGCTATATCCGTTGCATTTCTGTCAAAGATGTATATTATCATTCTTCCACGTTTCTGCCCTGTCAGATAAGGAAAACATGACATCTCATTTCAGTTTTATTTACTTGATTATTTGTGAGGTTCAGGACTGTTTACTGACCATTTATATTTCTTTTTTTTTAAAGATTTTATTTATTTATTTGACAGAGACACAGCGAGAGAGGGAACACAAGCAGGGGGAGCAGGAGAGGGAGAAGCAGGCTTCCCGCTGAGCAGGGAGCCCGATGCGGGGCTTGATCCCAGGACCCTGAGATCATGACCTGAGCTGAAGGCAGACGCTTAATGACTGAGCCACCCAGGCGCCCCGACCATTTATATTTCTTATGCAATTTTCTAAATCATGTGCTTTGACCATTTTGTTGCTGGATTTTATTTTCATGAGTTTTCAAAATTTCTAAAATGTCACTGATATTTAGTACTGTATTAGTCAGGGTTCCCCAGAGAAACAGAACCAGGAGAATTTATAGAGAGAGAGAAAGAGATCTATTATAAAGACTTGACTCACAAGATGGTGGAGGTTGGGAAGTCCCATGACTGCAGCTGCTGGCTGGAGAGCCAGGAGAGCTGATGGGATAAGTTCCAGTCTGGATACTGCAGGCTTAAGACCCAAGAAGAGCTGATGTTTCAGTTTGAGTCCAAAGGAAGGAAAAGACTGATGTCAGTCAGGCAGCTGGAGTTCCCTCTAACTTAGCCTTTTTGTTCTATCCAGGTCTCCAATTGATCGATAAGGCCCATCCATGTTAGGGAGGGCAATCTGCTTTTCTCATTTTACTGATTCAAATGTTAAGTTCATCCAGAGCATCCTCACAGACACACCCAAACTACTGTTTGACCAAATGACTGAGCACCCCATGGACCTGGACAAGTGACACATAACCTTAATCATCACAAGCCCCTAACAATTTATTATGTTTTGCAGATTTTTTCTTCCTGCCCGTTGCTTGCTACTTAACTTTGTTTTCTTTTACAGTACAGAAAGTTTATTTATGTACACTAACACCCTTATACATGCGTAGAAACAAGATATGGTGACACTTGAATGTTTTAATTTTAATTTAGTAAATGTAGCATTATTAAATTATAAATGTATATATATCAGATGATAGTCAAAACTAATTCTCTGTATCAAGGAGCAGTTTACGTGGTGGTGGTATGTAAAATATATCACTATGACACAAAATAATGGATTTATTCTCAAATGGGAGGGAGATGCCATTTTAAATGCTATTCCACATTTTAACTGCAGTAGACAATGACAAGTGTAATGTTATAAGAGGATATTATCAAGGGATGACGTTTACATTGAAAATTTCCATCTTGAATACCACCAGAAGAAGAATTGAATGTATACTAGTCTTCCTCCTACCCACTGCAGGAATATCCTCAAGAGAAAGCTTACAGATGATTTTCTAATTTCGTGATTTTAACTACTGTGCACCATAGCATGCTTCTGTTTGAAATTAGTCACCCATTGCCAATGACTTTTTTAAAAAGATTTTATGTATTTATTTGAGATAGAGAAAGAGCATGAGTGGGGGAGGGGGAGGGCCAGAGGGTGAGGGAGAAGCAGACTCCCCGCTGAGCAGAGAGACCGAGGCCTGGCTCCATCCCAGGGCCTGGATCATGACTTGAGTGGAAGGCAGACACTTAAGCAACTGAGCCACCCAGGTACCCCACCAATGACTATTGAGCATACTATTCTCACTTGTTTCTTACTGCATTGTAGAGATATTTTGATTTAAAAAAAAACACAAAAACCTCAAATCATCTAACTTAGGCTGTGTTCCAAGTATTTTAAAATTAAAGTCAGGCTAGGGGCGCCTGGGTGGCTTCAGTTGGTTAAGCGTCTGCCTTCAGCTCAGGTCATGATCCCAGGGTCCTGGGATCGAGCCCCGCATCAGACTCCTCGCTGAGCAAGGAGCCTGCTTCTCCTTCTCCCTCTGCCTGCATCTTGCCCAGCTTGTGCTCTCTCTCTCTATCAAGTGAATAAATACAATCTTAAAAAAAACCTAAAGTCAGGCTATTTTTAACAAAACCCATTTTATCTGGCAACCATATTGGGAGATTATCCAGCTGTCTACCTGTGTGTTCTAAGCATCTCCTTGGCTAATCCAATCTGAAGGTGCTCTTACGAGTTTCTCTACAAGTCTTCCTTGTGCATACTGTTCATTCTCCTTGTAGCCATCTATATATTTACAGAAAATACCCAGCATAACTCCACTATTAACAGAGTCAAAAACGATGCCACAAGGGACTATCAAAAAGTAACAACATACTCATTCTCTCTTATATTTTCTAATTTTTATTAGGCTCCACTCAATGTGTTTCACATTGACTTTCTGAAAGGTTTGTTGTTTGATGAAGTTTTGTGAATCAGAAGAGTTCTTGGGATGCTGTTACCATGATAACATATGCCTTCAGATAAAATTCTGGACTCCTGGCTGTTTAGGGTTCATCTGGAGGGAAAGAAATATTGTTTGCAAAAGCATGCAAAATAGAACTATCTTTTAATTAAACTGATTCAATAGTTGCTATGTCTATGACATTAATTATTACATTTTACATTTCAAATACTTCTTTGAGGATTTTAGGCTCATTTCAGTTCAGCCAAATGAATATTCCATGTGCAGCTAGAAAATGTGCTTTTAATTAACACCAACAAATATTCATAGTTTTGTAAAATCAAAGAAATGGCCTATTTTTATTGACATGTGCTAGTTTCAGAAATGTATGTTAGAAAGATGAAGTCCAAAGGAACACAATTGTAATGAGGAGTCACTTTTGGTGATATTATGATACCTAATTGTTATCAGTGTGGGCGGAGTATTAGTCATGTTAGTGATGTTTGCTTTAATTTTTGCATCTGATACATTTTTATGTTAGTTTGTTTTTATGGAGAAGTTTAGAAATCAAACTTTAACAGTCATTACCTATATATTGTTTAGATATTTTCATATATATTAGCTTTATGATTTAAAACATTTTTTGTGAATTGATTTTTTAACAATTGCTATTTTCTTACATTTTTACATTTACCCTAATTCTTCAGAATTCTCATTCCATGAAAATCCATGCAAAATTCTCCGAATTCTGCTTTGGTTTGTATGTGAGGCAACAGGACTGTTGAATTGTATGAGTAGCTTGTAAAAGAAAGAATTAATGAGAATTAATTATTATTTAATTCTCAAACAATTACTTATTAAAAAAACAAGTACCACTTTTGAGAATTTTTTGGGTATGAGATTATATAATTATTCTTAATTTTTATATGTAGAAAAAGTGAGAATTGTCTTTAATCAGCAATGGAATATTCCTGTCATTGTACATTGATTCTTGGAGAGTGCATTAAAGCCATGTCTTAGACGTGTCATATATCTGAGGATCATGGGTAGATTCAAGAGATTATCCAGCTGTCCTGATACCGAAGAAAAACCCTTTCTAAAAACACTTGTAGTGCTAACATTTTGGTATTATTTTCTTTGAGAAATATTAAAACAGCACTTTAATATTTGCTTATATAATTGCACATCCAGATATTTCCTGCTTATACTGGAAGTTCATTAGAATAATTTTTTTAGAAAAAGCAATTGAAATATTTAGCTATAATTTTTTCATTAAAATATAAATATAGAAGGCTAGATTAATCAGGAAAATGAAGCATGAATTTCCAAAAAGAGGTGCTAATGGATGAAGTTATCTCAGTAAATTAATGTACCTTCCATTGTATAATGGAAGCACAGAGCTCTGCATCAGGCACAGACTGAACAAGTAGAAATTTGAATAATTGAGCACTACCTGGTTTAATCTTAGATACTTCCTATTTATGTCTTAGTCAAAATGATTGTTTTTCTGTGTGTCTTTTTAATATCCTAACAGAATTTATTTATTTGACAACTGCATTTAACTTGGCATATCCAATCACTCCCTGGAGATTTAAGCTGTCTTGCATGCCAACAAATACAACCTATGACTTCCTCTTGCCAACCGGAATCTCAAAGAATACTTCCAATTTGAGTGAACATTATGAGGCAGTTGTTGAAGCTAAATTGAATTCGAGTACTACCTACTTTTCTAACTTATCTTCCAAAACAACTTTCCACTGTTGCTTTTGGAGCAAGGAAGATAAAAACTGTTCTGTACATGCAGACAACATTGAAGGGAAGGCATTTGTTTCAACAGTGAATTCTTTAGTTTTTCAACAAATAGGTAAGTATATTGATGTTCCAAGCATTACCTATTAACTGTTTTAAACAAAATGTTTTCATTCTCTGAAACCTGTATGAAATAGATGTAATATGGATGGGATTCTTAATACATTATCATCATTTTGTATTAGTAATAAAATTATGATTCATCATGTGACCAAACTAATGAGCCCCAAATTATTTTATATCTTATAAAAATGCAATGAGGGAACTCTTTTTACCTATAAATCCGTTTCTTGTAATCTTCTAAATTTGCTTTAAAATAGAAAAAGCACACCTCATTTTGTTGAGTAGATAAAATATTCAAAATATTCAACTGTTGGGTGTGCCTGGGTGGCTCAGTAGGTTAAGCGTTTGCCTTCGGCTCAAGTCATGATCTCAGGGTCCTGGGACTGAGCCCCTTGTTGGGCTCCCTGCTCAGTTGCGGAGTCTGCTTCTCCGTCTCCCTCTGCCTTTCCCCCACCCCGGCTCGTGTTCTCTGTCTGTCTGTCTGTCTGTCTCTAATAAATAAATAAAATCTTTAAAAAATATTCAACTGTTGAATTAAGTTTTAAAACACTTATGAATAATATTTGTCCAAGTGAGGAATCTCTCTGTAGTTGATTATATATTTTAAATCAAGGGGTATTTTGTTGTTTAAGTATAATGCATACTGAATGTGGCTAGGGTAGTTAGTAATTCTGCATTTGGAAATCAAAACCAAAAAATTGTTTCCAAGCCTTCTGGAAAAGCTGAAAATCAATTGATTCAGCAATACAAAGAGACCTACAATATGAAAACAGAGACACACATAAGTATAGCACTCCTATAAAGGGTTAATCAGAATTTCTCACTCTCAACATTATTAACATTTTGGGCCAGACAATTCTTGGTTATGGGGGGCCTTTCTGTGCATTGTAGGATATTTAGCAACATCCCTGGCTTCTGCCTCTTAGCTACCAGTAGCTCCTTCCCCAAAACATATCTCTGAACACTGTCAGATGCCCCTGAGGGCCAAGTTGCCCCTGGTTGAGTATCACTGATTAGATGGAAGAAACATTCCAGTTTATTGAAATCAGCTTAGGAATAAGAATAAAGCATAAATATACAATAAAATGAGAGTTTTAAAACAAGTTAGTAGTAATAACTCCTAGTGTCTCCAAATGATTCTATGGCCATTAATTAATACAATTCATTTAATATTAAATGAGGCATTTTTTTTTCATTTGTAGGGGAACTTAGCCATTTGGTGATTATTAAATATACCAAGGATGAATTTAATAAGTCAGGGCCTTTGTGATGAGCTTTGAAACGATCAAAAAATGTTAGTACTTTCTTCAGTTTTCAAGAGGAGTGATTATGATGCTGTAGATTTAAATTTTACACATAAATAAAGCTTGCATAACTAGTCACTTCTTAGTGAGTTTAACTAAAATTAGTAGGTTAAATGATGGTTACTGAGGATTTCAACTGATTATTCTACCAGGCATGCTGTTTACTTCATAAGGGCTCAACAGTGTTGTAAAATGCCTACCAGCTAGAAATCCTTCAGGTTTGGGGAAATATGTTAGCACTGTTTTAGGTTAGCCATTATTTCTAGTTTTTGCTATTCTTGCTTTTTAAATTACAAATCACCAATAATTTATTACCAGGTGAGTTTTTCAGTGCACGGTGAAGTATACTTGCATCAGTTGTATTTGGGGACTATAATATTACAATAACAAGAATTTAAGACATGAATCATAGTTCACATGTGAATCACTGTGCTTTTATTGCTAAAGCAGACACATAAATACTGCTCCACATTTGCTGGTACCTTGATATTGAATATTTTCTTTTCTCCTGGAAAGCAAGCATGAACTGAGCTAGGTGACTTTTGAGGTCTTTTTGTCCTACTTAAGTAGTTCAAGATTTAAAAAAAGAAAAAGTTTGAGAATTTAACTGTCTTATTTTACCTAAAAGGAAACGGGGGGCCTCAGGAGCTAGGTGACTTGGGCAGATACATACCACTGATTAGAGCTGGTTTTTTTCTCTTAGAATAGGTAATGGAAATTGTATCAGAATACTGGTAAATTTAATTTAGTTCTTCTCTTTCACTGAGTTGTTCAGAATGTTTTTCAGATTTAATGTAGTTTATTTTTAATTCAGGTGCAAACTGGAACATACAGTGCTGGATGAAAGAGGACTTGAAATTATTCATCTGTTATATGGAGACATTATTTAAGACTCCTTTCAATACTTATGACCTTAAGGTCCACCTTTTATATATTCTGTAAGTACCAAATAAATTAATTTGGAAATTTCTACAACACAATTTTTTTTTAATGCAAGAGCTTTCGTATACAGAAGTGGATTATGAAAGCTCTCCTCTCTTTATATTTCCTTTTGTATGTATGTACATTTCTAGAAGGCAGTTTTATATATACTTTTTTTTAAAGATTTTTATTTGTTTATTTGACAGAGACACAG
This sequence comes from Zalophus californianus, assembly GCF_009762305.2. Classification (NCBI taxonomy): domain Eukaryota; kingdom Metazoa; phylum Chordata; class Mammalia; order Carnivora; family Otariidae; genus Zalophus; species Zalophus californianus. Next base: position 53,790,199 of record NC_045598.1, read on the forward strand.
CGAGAGAGGGAACACAAGCAGGGGGAGTGGGAGAGGGAGAAGCAGGCTTCCTGCCGAGCAGGGAGCCCGATGCGGGACTTGATCCCAGGACCCTGGGATCATGACCTGAGCCGAAGGCAGACGTTTAACGACTGAGCCACCCAGGCGCCCCAGTTTTATACATTTTTCATGCAATATTCATCTCTATTAGGTTTCCTCTTTGCTCCTCCTGTTGATTAAGGTAGCAAGCCACTGCAGTTATGGATGGGCATATATTCTGAAAGAAGGATGAACTCAGTTCAGGCGTCTTAGATATTTGAGTGAGGGGAAAAACTTATTATACATTTCTTTTTCAGGTAGATTTTTTTTCTCATCTTTGCTCATTTTATTAGCTTAAAAATATAAGTGCTCAATATTTATTTGTGCTGGCTAGAGAGCCAAGATGGTGGTTTTACATAGCCATACACTTATAATTCCAGCTAAGACATCATTCAAGTTTTCTAAAAACTCCAGTGATATTACATATCATTTCTATGTGAATTTTAGTTCTTTAAAATTTTTTTCTAATTCTTTTCTGTGATGCTTAAGGAGAAAGGGACTAATTTCTTTCAGTTCTATAGTTTTTGAGATCATACCATTGAGGGGTGATGTGCTAGAAACTGTCCATATAAACATGAGTCAAGATAGGAAGTAGAATGGTGGTTACCGGGGACTAAGGGTGGGGGTAATGTGCAGAGTTTCAGTTTGGGAAGGTGAGAAGAGTTCTGAAGCTGGATGGTGGTGATGATTACCCGACAGTGTGAATATACTACTGTCACTGGACTGTATGCTCAAAATGGTAAATTTTATGTTATGTAAATTTTAAGTAAAATAATTATATTAATTATATATTTAAAACAATCATATTTTAAATTAAAATAATTTATTTTTTAATTTAAATTCAATTAGCCAGCATGTAGTACATCCTTGTAAATTAAAATAATTTTAAAAAAGAAACTTAAAGATGTTAAAAAAAGAAGAGTTATGATCTCTGTCTTGGAGGCATCAGAGGCTAGTGGTTGGGGCAGATATGCACATGGCTTCAGTTTTAGTGGTTACTGTTGTATGTTGGGTAGGAACATGAAACCGTGGGAGCACAAGATTGCTGTGGAAGCCTTAGGTGGGGTCTAGTGCCGCTGAATTCTAGATGACTCTGGAAGCCCCTACTAGCCCCTGCTTCTTTGTGCAATTCTCTTTAGGGCCAAGGTCCAGAATGGGACTATCTGGTGAGAACGTGCTCCTAGCCGCCACTGTTTGAGCTGTACGAAATGTTAGATTTTCCAGACAAATGCTGGGCAGCCAGGAAACCTTGATACATGTTCACAACAGAAATGACTGAGCTATAGATCTCTAGAGGCCCACAACGTAACAGGTTGTAAAGTGGGAAGGTTGGAGTAATAATTGGTAAAGCACAGCCAAGGGTGGACATTTAAAGGACAGGAAAGAATGAGCTTATTTCTAGTCTGTAGTTCATGACCCAGCAAGGGGAGAAAGGTTGAAGATAGGGTGGGAGGGGACCCATTCAAGATCTATGACTGAGAGTGAATATGTAAATAAGCAAGTTCCAGGAAAAGAGCATAGATGGAAGGTTCATCTCAAGATGAAGGAGGCTCACTTCAACTGTAAGTAATGAGGAAAGAAAGGAAGCGCTCTTTTGGATGGAGATATATTTGAAGTTTGGAGTAGAAAATTTCCTGCTTTATTGAGCAAAATAGATTTTAGCTCAGACAAAAGAATTCCTTTGCAATGTAGCACATTCCTACGAAGACCTAAATATTTTGGATGGTGATCAGAAATTCTCTGGGTGCCTATTCAAGATAATTTCAAACATTATCAGGAAGCTAGGGCAGTGTGCTTGGGGTTAAAGCACTGTGGCTATGTGTAAGGATTTAAATTTTATTATGTATAGGTTATAGTTATGTCTTGAGGTATGCATTTTCAGAAAAAGACACACATGAATATGTCAGAACATTACAAAATTGCGTAGTAACTTACCTATAGCTGAGAATTTTCACTTCACTTTACTCGGCCAAGTAGCCACTGGTCTGTTCATCTAAATTGTCAGACCCAGAAAAATGAGAAAATAATGATACATTAACTAGATTTTTAACTTGCTCATATGATGAATTTAGCAGATTCTTTTGACCTGCTTTTATTTTATTATTATTATTATTATTATTATTATTATTTTTAGAGAGGGAGAGAGAGAAGGTGGGGGAGGTACAGAGGAAGAGGGAGAGAGAGAATCTTTTTTTTAAAAATATTTTATTTATTTATTTGACAGAGAGAGAAACAGGAGAGAGGGAACACAAGCAGGGGGAGCGGGAGAGGGAAAAGCAGGCTTCCCGCCAAGCAGGGAGCCCGATGCGGGGCTCGATCCCAGAACCCTGGGATCATGACCTGTGCCAAAGGCAGACGCTTAATGGCTGAGCCACCTAGGGGCCCCAGGGAGAGAGAATCTTAAGGAGGCTCCATGCCCAGCATGGAGCCCGACTCAGGGCACCATCTCACGACCCTGAGATCATGACCTGAGAGGAAATCTTAACTGACTGAGCCACCCAGGCTCCCTGACCTGCCTTTATTTTGAACTCAGGTTTTTAAAAATATCAGCACAGGAAAACTTATCATAATTGCATGCAATTTGAGAAACATTGTGGGGTTTTTTTCTCCCCCCCACCACATTAATTGTTCTCTCCTTTATACAATTTGGTTAATATGTCCATTTTACCCATTGTTACATGCTGTTTCTGTCCTGAATTCTGTTGTGTGCATCTTTGGGCACTATGTCTCCAAATAATTTAAATAAGAAATTTCATATTAGGAGGAAGAGATGGTCAATATAATGAACAAGACCTCCATGGGAGGGAAAATCCATAAAGGTGGTTACTGTAAGAAGAATTTTTAAATCAATATCCCCTTCTCCAGACATTAGAGAATTCTTGAGAAATCTTTCAAATGCTTCCATGTGTAAATAAGTATGTTTTTTAAAGGAACTAAAACCTAATGTTTATAAGGGATTTAAAGCCCTATAAATATGTCCTGTAAGGGAAAACATTGTTTGAGCTCAGATATTAATGTTTGTAGAGAATCCAAAAGGAGAGCTACCATAGAAATGTGCTATTTATAACTGCTTTATCTTTGACCTGGAAGAGAAATCCTTTTCTTCCATTATAAGATGTCTACTGTGCACACCAGCTACTGAGCTGAGGGTGGGCAACCATGTTGAACAGCTCAGACACAGCCCTTGCCCTCCTGGAGCTAACAGTGAAGACGAGGGGCATAACAAAGTTTGAAAACACTTTGGTGAAATAAACACAGGGACTTGTGAAAACATATACAGACAGGCAGCAGAAGTATCTGTCTGGATTACGAGGGGACACAGGAGGAACCAGGTAGAGTGAGGAGCATTTGCAAGGTCCCACAGTCACATCTGAACATTTGAGGACATGAAAAGGTAAGCCTGCTTGGGTTATAAAGCTGGGGAATGGTGAGAAGTGGAGATGGATGAGTAAGTAAGGGTCATCCAAGGGGTTTGGACTTCTGTAACTGTTAACCCCTGCTTTACTTTTTCTCTTTACTATTCCCCCATCAGCATTCTTGGTGATTTCCATGTCCATATAGATGATCTTCAATTTCTTGAAGGCTTTACTTTCCCTATTCTTGTTTCTTCACCCCATCTAGTTCTCCCATTCTCGTGGACCTACTCCAGACCTTGCCATTACTGGTAGGCATGCTCTGTCTGTAATTTCAGTTTCAAGGATCCCACTCTCTGACCATCTCCCCTTCCTCTTAACCTTAGGCTTATTCCCTCTATTACCTCAACCTCAGGAATAATTCTCTGTGTTTCTTGGCTCTGCCTTCTGAGTTTCTTTTTCCTGAAGGGCTGCACATCTCTGCAATGGGGGGTGGGGGGGAGTGTTCCTCAGCATGCCTCCTGTCAGCACAGTTTGGGAATCCAATGGCTTCGTTTCATTTTGTACCCTTTCAGTCTGAGCTAGTAGTGTTTCTGCTACCGTGTTCTCTCACAAGAACACACAGCCTTCTGTGAATCTCACTGGGGTTCACCCCATTAGATGAAAGCCTGAAGATCTCTTAGAGATAAGCCCTCCTCTACCTTCTCTTTGATCTTTGCTTGGAAGCCATTTTCTAGTGGTGACATCTTCGCCATCTCGAGCGGCTAGGCATCTCGCAGCTCTCAACTCTTGGTTTCTTTTGTTTAACAGCCCTTTGCTTAATGTGTATCTCTCCTCTTGTGGTAAGAAGAAACCAAGAGGCCACCTTCAAACACCTGCCTGGCAATTTCCTGCAGCAGATCGCCCAGTTCAGGAGGCACACACTATGTGCGACTTAGCTTTCTGCCTCTACATAAGATTCTCTTTCCTCCAGTTTCCAGTCCACGTTCCTCACTTCCTCTTGTGCCCTCACTGACGGTATCCTCAAACTCCACATTTCCACTCGAGTCTATTCAAGGCAATTTAGGCCTTCTTTAGCATGCTTCTCCAAATTGTTCCAGCCTCTGGTTCTAAAGCCACCTGGTTCTAAAGCCACTCCCACATTTTTAGGTGTATTTGTATGGCAGCATCCCATTTCCAGGTACCAATACCTGCCTTGGTTATCTGTGCTGTATAATAAGCTACCTCAAGTTTAGTGGCTTAAAACAACAATCATTTATCATCTCACAGGCCATGTGGGTCAGGAATCCAGGTGCAGCTTAGCTGGGGACATGTGCCTCGAGGTCTTTCACAAGGTTGCAGTGAAGATGTCAGCTAGAACTGCAGTTATTTCAAGGCTTAATTTCAGGAGAATCTGTTTCCGGGCTTCCAAGTTCCTCATGGGCCATTGGATGGAAGGCCTTAGTTCCTCCCTGGCTGGGACTGGAGGTCTCCTTCATTTGCTTATCATGTGGATTTCTCTATAGGGAACACTACAACCTGGCTGCTGGCTTCCCTGAGAGAGAGCCAGAGACACTCCCTGATGACCTTGATTTTGATTTTCAGCAGGAAAACAGGAGCAGGGGAGAGGTTCTCTTATAATTGCTTTCTCACCTAAACCTACTAGCCTGCTCATATCAGTGCCCACACGGTTTCCTTCTCTTCTTTAATCATGGTTGAGTTCTCTGTGCTCCAATCTAAAGCGAACACTTTCTCATGTGTTTTGAGTCCATCCCCTGTAGTTTACTCAAGGACTTGGCGCTTGCAATTATCCCCTCTCTTTCTTGCATTATCAAGTTTTCTTCTCAGTTGATAACATGCTGTGTAATAACTCCCATTTAAGACACAGATCACACATTCCATCAAGTCACCACCCCATTTCACTGCTTTCTTTAAAGAAAATAAAGTTTTGAATGATTTGAATATATTATATTTTCAGAAGTTAATTATAAAGTCAACAGAAATGGCTTCTGGCCATTTTTGGGAATAATACAGTCTGGGATTACTCTTCTGTCGTAAACAACTAGAGAATTTGATAAAATGTAAGAAACATCTACTTCCAGATATGGGACAAAAGCCGAACAGATCTGTGATTCCTAAGGAAAGGAAACAAAGTGAGTCCTGAATTAGTCTTTCTGGACTAGAGGCAATTTCCAGAACCTGGCACAGGGCTGGGAAACTCAAGTGGAGCCCAGTGACATTGCTGGATCAAGGAAACAGAGATAGGAGTTCAGAGAGTGTAAGGAGGCTTGAATTTGTGGGGCAGAGTATAGAAGCAGGGAGTTCACAGAATTAGTACTGGGGTCCCCTTGACTGATTACCAATCTGCCCATGATGTTGGGTAAGAAACACTAAGTTGGGCAAGAAACACTAGGAAGAGAACAATTCTCTAAAGTTACATAGGACCAGGAATAATTAAGTTTCTATCAGGCAGATTGGTGAATATCAATGACAGTAGAAACCCCATAATAGCCACATTCTAAAAGTGGGGCCAAATTAGCCCTAGAGTCAAGGCTACTCTCTCCGCAAAAAAACTTGAAAGAAAAAAGGTTCAAACTGGTGCCTAAGTAACTTAACTGCCTGTCAGAACAAAGTCCAACATTCTTTAAAGCAAAACAATACAATTCAACACCCAAAAATGTAATATTCACAATGTCTGGCATCTAGTAAAAAAATACTACACATGTGAAGGAACAGAAAATGTAACCCCTAGCCAGGAGGAAAAAAAAAATCCGTCAATAGAAACAGATCCAGAAATGACAGGAATAATAAAAGTAGCAGGCAAGGATGACATTACAATGCTCCACATGCTCAAGGATATAAAGGAAAACATGAACATGAGGAGAGAAATTACGTGGGTAGCATTGTTTCTGGACCCTCTCAGCTACAGAGCTAGTTACATGTATGTGTACATGCAATACACACATGATGTATATGTATATATAATATGCAAAAATCTATATTTCTATATCTCTGTATATACATATATTAAAAGCATGTATTCATACTAATATCTCCCATTTTTTAAGATTGACTTTTTTATTTGAGAGCGAGAAAGTGAGAGAGTTGGTGGGGAGCAGAGGGAGAGGGAGAGATAGAATCTCAAGCAGACTCCCCACTGACCATGGAGCCTAACCCAGGGCCTGATCTCACGACCCTGAGATCATAACCTGAGCCTAATCCAAGAGCCTGACACTCAACCAACTGAGCCAACTGGGTTCCCATAATATCTCTCATTTTAGCCCAAAATCATAGGATCCATTCTAGCCTTTTTTCTTTCTTCCTTTCTTCCTTCCATCCCCTTTCTCCCCTCCACTCCCCTCCCCCCTCCCCTTTCCTCTCCTCTTTCTCCCCCACCCTTTCCTTTCCCTTTTCCCTCCCCCTCCCTCTTTCTTTTCTCTCTCTCTCTCTCTCTCTTTTTTTTCCAGCAATAAGAAACCTGGCTTCCCTTTCCCACAATATCTAACCCATTTGCTTAGTCCTAGAACACATGTAAAGTAGTTTTGGAATTGCTAAGCTACACTTCTGTGAAAAACAACCATACCAACTAGAGTACAATATTTGTCTACACTCATTTTGCCTTTGCTAAGGCTAAAGGTTACATGATCAAAACACTATGTTCCAAATTTTTAATTAGGCTTTCCCTCCCCCGGGGCACCTGGGTGGCTCAGTCGTTAAGTGTCTGCCTTCAGTGTAGGGTCCTGGGTCCCAGGGTCCTGGGATCGAGCCCCACATCGGGCTCCAGCCCCACATCGGGCTCCTTGCTCAGCCGGGAGCCTGCTTCTCCCTCTCCCACTTGCCCTGCTTGTGTTCCCTCTCTAGCTGTCTGTCTATCTCTCTCTGTCAAATAAATAAAATTAAAAAAAAAAGATTCCCCTCCCCCTCTACCCATGTGGTTATACTATTAACTTGATATACTTTAAGGTTCATTTGTTTTGTTTTCTTCTTTTCTTTTTCTTTTTTCTTTCTCCCTTTCATACTTGTTGATTTTCCATTTGTTTGGTAATATCTTACATCTGAAGAGTACTTCGTATTTTACAAAATGCCTCTTAAACTTGTCTCCTTGATGAGATTTATCTAGGCCATTACTTCTCATTTGGGCCTGATTCATGAGATCTGGAGTAGAGCCAGTAATTTGCATTTTTATGAAGTTCCGGAGGATGCTGATACTAGTGGTTTGGGGATAACTCTTTGAGAACCAATGTATGGCTCTTATTGAAAACAGGTTCCTTAGTCCCAGACCTGCTGAATTCTCCATGAAGGGTCTAGGAGTCTATTTTTAACAAGCTTCCAGGTGATTCTGATCATGAGACTAGTCTGGGATACTAATTTGGTCTTTGAAATTTGGGGGATTGGCAAAGTAGATTTTTTGGGTAACATTTGTATAGATTACCAGTCTGAGATTTAAAATAAGTGACTTGATCAAATGATATACAAAACTAATACTGTTTTAAACAATTCCCATGTATTCATTTGTCCACCATGGTTTGCTCTCAGTTTATGTCACAGTTATGAACTTGCATGGAGCCCATTTGATGTTATTCCTGTAATAACTTAGCATAGATCTTTGCTTAGGTAAGTTTTAATATATTCGTAGAAAAATAATTCTGGGAACAAATAATATGACCAAAGGTCAGAGGATCGAATGTGCTCTCTGTATAAACTACTGTGTCTATCAAAAATGAAATTTTGGTACTAAATATTTATATATCTAACTTCTGAGTAGAAAAATTGCCCAAATGATAAAATTTGCAAAGAAGCTAAATTTAAAATTTGAGAAATGCTTTGTTTTGTTTTATTTTATATTTTCACTTTTAATAAAGTTTGCTCACATATAGAGAGATTAAATAGAGGCACTGAATTTGTGTGTGTGTGTGTGTGTGTGTGTGTGTGTGTGTGTGTGTTGGCAAGGTATAAGATACTTTGCTGCATAAAAATTTTTCAAGGATTTCAGAAGTTCTTAAGTTTTAATTATTTTAAGCCAATGTATCTCCTTTCTTATTTTTAAAATTTTTATTTTCATTTTAATCCTTATGCTTTAAAATTATCAAAATTTAGAGTGCTGTTTGATGTTCACAAATACTTAAGACTTCTTTTCAAAGGTAAAAGAAGATCTAATGTTGACTTTGACAAGTAACAAGGCTCCTGTATTCCAGGTTTCATACAAACTTTGCAGTTTATGCTCTCATAAATATGAGAAATATCTCATGTTTTCTTCAAGGAAAAGTAATTGAATTGATCCTCTAATTCTTTAAAGTTCTGATGTATGGAAGTGTTAAGATGATTCAGATTATAATTCTTTTTTAGTTGTGGCCACTAGTGTATTAATCCCCTAAATAAAATAATAAAGTGGCCACAGTAACAGGGAAATTTGTCTTATGATAATAAGACGTCTTGGGTGTAAGGAAGTGAGCAAGGAACATGGAAGCACAATACTTCAGACTAGTTTCAGGTCCACATTGTCTCTGAGCCTCACTTTCTCGCTTATAAAGTAGGTGATATTAGTTCCCTGATAAGGTATTTTGAAAATTAAATTAGTGATTCCCAAGGTGTATATGTAAATTGTAAATATGCTATACAAGGAAATGTGATGATATATTTAATGTGGATTTTCTATTTTTGTGTCCTTTGTCCATCAAGTTCCCACCAGTAGGGAGTACAAAATGTTTCCGGCCAATAGCTAGGATTGAAAATTTTTTCTTTAAGGGCCAGATAGCAAATATTTCAGACTTTGCAGGCCATATGGTCTTTCTTCCAACCTTGCAGTCATAGTTAATATGTAAATGAATAACCATTACTGTGTTCATGGACACGGAAATTTGGAATTTTATGCAATTACCATGTATCATGGGACATTCTTCCTCTTTTTTTTTTTTTAAACCACTTGAAAATGTGAGAAACCATTCTTAGCGCACAAGCTGTACAAAAAACAGGTGTATTTGGCCTGTGGGCTGTAGTTTCCTCACCCCTGTGTAGAACATTTGAAAATTAGTTTTAGATTGATTCTTAGAGTTTTATAATGAGAATATCTCTTGGGGTGGTTTGGGAAATTTCTGAATGGAGATGCCTTTAAGAAAGAATCACAATTAATGAATTACTAGAATAAACACGTATATTACATATAGTCATTATTATAAATATATAGTATGTATGTTTTCTTTGTGTATATTGAAATTATAAAGAAATTAACAATGAGATTAATTAAATAGAACACACAACAGTAAAGTGATAGAGAAACCAGATAGTTAATCTAATTGGTAATCAGCCCGATTCTACAAATACCCACTCTATTTAGAAAAAATGGCATTGACAAGACCATCTACAGTAAGACGGTGTAATTCTAACTTTTCTTTTTGTTTTAAAAAAGAAAAATATCACTAGAATTTTCTGTCCTTTAGAAAGCATTAGTGAAGAATGTATGCTTTATTTTCTGTTCTATTTTTGCTGTAAAATCTGGGAGTTCTTCAATCAAAGCATAATACTGTACAGGCATATTTCTGACATAAAATACCCCAATTTACTCAATTTGTTCCATACCCTTTTCATAAAAGCCTTTATTTTAATACTTAAAAAATACCTAAAAGGCATAGTGTGATGTTTTCAAAAAACGACATTTCATTGGCTTTGTAAGATTTAGATAAAATTGAAAATGCTAAGTCATCCCCACTCTAATTCAAAGTGTTATTTTATGGGTGTATGGCACTTTAAAGTTTTCAAAAATACTTTTATGTAATTGTCTTTTATATTTACAACAGCATTATAAAGGGAGATGGTGCAGGCATTTTTCTCTGTTTTATTGATTGTGGAAACCAAGGCTCATAAAGAAGAACTTACCTCTCTATGGTCTTATGGCTCAAAAGCAAATGGAAGGACTTGTTATTAAGTCTTGGTGTTAATTTAGTGTGCTTCTAACAATATTATTATCTCTGACACAGTGCCCAGTAGACTGCTTTGCACGTTGAAAGAACTGTAAATGTTGTTTCTTGATTGATTTCTTTTAGGACTAAAGTAATACTGAAGTCTATCTCAGGAAACTTGAAAATCTATCAGAATTCACATTTAATACTAGTGGTGTATGTATGAAAGATTCGGGTCGATTTCGTTTACGTTGTATTTATATGTGAATTCTCAGGTATATGCTAATTAGCAGAGTTTCTAAAGCAGTGCTTTCTCCACACTAATTTTTAATTAGTATATTTAGCACTTACAGTCTTTTCCCTCCAAAAGGACTGCAGGAATTCTGAAGGCAGTGATCATGTCTAAATATTAATACTCCCTTCCCATCCCCAAGTTCTTTAAAAAAGATAGAGTGGTTTAGATAGAAGGCACAGGTGTTTATGGACAGAATGGGGTGGCTCAAGGAAGACGGGGAAATATTAGTTACCCCTCCCCCCATGACTCCCCCCACCCCAAACAAGTCTTCTTATTTACAGCTAGGCTTAGACTCTCCAGGCAACCATGCAGATTAAAAAAAACAACACTAATAAATCAGAAATAACAACTCTGTGTCTTGGTTGCATTCTATTCACCTTTGTGCCTTGAGTTAGGTAATTCAACCCAGCTAGTTATAGGCAGTCACCCACTTAACGATGGTTTGACTTATGATTTAATGGTGTGAAAGCCATACTCATTCAGTAGAGTTTTGAATTTTGATTGTTTCCCAGACTAGTGATATGTGGTAGGATACTCCCTCTGATGCTGGGCAGCGGCAAGTCCTAGTCAGCCACGTGACCATGAGGGTAAACAACTGATACACTTCCACCATCCTCTCTCTCTCTGTTTTTTTTAACTCTTGGTAAGATATTCAGTAAATTACATGAGATGGTCAACATTTTATTATAAAATAGGCTTTGTATTAGATGATTTTGCCCACCTGTAGGCTAGTGTGAATGTTCTAAGCATGTTTAAGGTAGGCTAGGCTAAGCTATGACATTCGGTAGGTTAGGTGTATTAAATGCATTTCAACTTAGGATATCTCTAATTTGCGATGAGTTTATCAGGAGGTAGCCCATCGTAAGTCAAGGAAAAACTACAATTACTTTTTTTTAAGATTTTATTTATTTATTTGAGAGAGAAAGAGAGCACAAGCAGGGTGGGGCGTGGAAGGGGGGCTGTTGAGCAGAAAGGGAGAAGCAAGCTCCCCGCTGAGCTGGGAGTCCGATGCAGGGCTTGATCCCAGGGCCCTGAGATCATGACCTGAGTCAAAGGCAGACGCTTAACCGACTGAGCCACCCAGGCGCCCCTGCAATTACTTTGTAAGGTTAGCTCATTCATTTGTAGGTTTACAGTGTTAGGCAAAGTATTGCTTAAAAAGTTTTTCCTAAATTTTCTTTTTTTGGGTAAACAGCTTTATTGACATAAAATTAATAGACAATAAACTGTACACGTTTACACAGCTTATTATATATTTAAAGCATAAATTGATAAGTTTTTCTATATGAAATCACTCATAAAATCATCACCCTAATAAAGAAAATGAATATATTGCCAATCACAAAATTGCTTCCCGCTCCTTTGTAACCCCACCCACTGCCCCTACCTGTGGTCCCTACCACCCTCATCACCCTCCACTGTCCCCAGGCAATGAATGACCTGCTCTCTGTTACCGTAGGTTACTTTGTATTTTCTAGGATTTTATATAAATGCAATCATACAGTACTTTTGTCACGCTTTCATGCAGCATGATTATTTTGAGAGTTATTAATGTTGTATGCATCCACTAGTAGTTCATTCCTTTCCATTGTGAAGTAGCATTCCATTATATGGATATACCACAATTTGTTTATCCATTCACCTGTTAATGGACATTCGAGTTATTTACAGTTTTTGGCTATTACAAATAAAGCTGCTACAAGTCTCTGTGTTTGTTTGTATATGAGTCTCTGAGAGGACATATACTTTCATTTCTCTTGGATGACGACCTGGGATAGAATGTGTAAATCGTATGGTAGGTGTAATTTTAACAACTTAAAAATTACTAAACTATTTTCCAAAGTTGTATCATTTTACATTCCTACCAGCAGTGGATCAGAGTTCCAATTTCTTCACATCCTTATAATTAATTTTTAAAATTTTAGCCATTCTAACATGTGGATAGTGGTATCATTGTGGTTTTAATTTGCATTTCCTGAATAACAAATGACCTTGGGCTTCTTTTCACATCCTTATTTTCATTCATTTATCTTCTCTAAGTGCATGGTGAAATCTTTGCCTATTTTTAAATTGTATTGTTTGTTTTATTATTATTGAGTTTTGAGAGTTCTTTATATCTTCTGGAGACAAGTCCTTTATCAGATAGATAATTGAGAAATACATTCTCTCAGTCTATGGCTTGTCTTCTTGTTGTTCCATAGTGTCTTACTTTCAAAATCAGAGTTTTCAATCTTGATAAGAATCCAGTTTATCAGTTTGTTCTTTTATGGATCATGCTTTTGGTGTTGCATCTGTGGAAATGTTACCTTACTGAAGGTAACAAATTTTTGTCCCCATGTTCTCTTCTAGGAGTTTTATGGCTTTAGGTTTTACATTTTTTTTTAAAGATTTTACTTATTTATTTGACAGTGAGAGAGAGAGAGAGACAGTAAGAGAGGGAACACAGCAGGGGGAGTGGGAGAGGAAGAAGCAGGCTCTCCGCTGGGCAGGGAGCCTGATGTGGGGCTCGATCCCAGGACCCCGGGATCATGACCCGAGCTGAAGGTAGACGCTTAATGACTGAGCCACCCAGGCACAGGTTTTACATTTGAACTGATGATCCATGTTGAATTAATTTTTGAATCTGGTGTGAGTATGGATTGAAATTTGTTTTGTTTTGCATATAGATATCCCATTGTTCCACATGACTTAATGAAAAGATTACCCTTTCTCCTCAGAACTGCTTTTGCGCCTCTGTAGAAAGAAGCTGGCTGTGCATATAAGTGTTGGTCTCTATTCTGTTCCATTAATCTATTTTTCTGTCTTAATACTAATACTCTGTTGGCTTGATTATTGTGGTTCATTAGCTATAACTCCTTGTTTTATTATTTTAGTGGTTGCTTTAGGATTTATAATATAGGTTTTTAACTTATTACAATCTGACGGATGTACCTCTAAGTAATATCATCACACTTCATGTATAGTATGAGAACATTAAAACTGCACACTTACGTTACGTCTCTCTCCCCCAAGCTTAGAGCCAGTGTCACACATTATACTTCTACCTGTTTTATAAACCCTACACTCCATGGTATTATTTTTGCTTTAAGCAGTCAGTAGATATTTACCCTTTTAAAGTTATTTTCATTTCTTTTTATTTTTGAAGATTTTATTTATTTATTTGAGAGAGAGAAAGTAAGAGGTAGCGAGAGAGAGTATGAGAGGGGAAGAGAGGGAGAAGCAGACTCCCCACCGAGCAGGGAGCCGGATGTGGGGCTTGATCCCAGGGCCCTGAGATCATGACCTGAGCCGAAGGCAGATGCTTAACTGACTGAGCCACCCAGGAGCCCCAGTTATTTTCATTTTTTGTGTGGAATCAGATTTCCATCTGCTGTCATTTCCTTTTTGTCTGGTGGACTTTCTTTCGCACTTTTCATAATGCAGATCTGATCGTGATGAATTCTTTCAGTTTTGGTATGCCTGAGAAAAGCCTTTATTTCATGTTTATTTTGAAAGGTATTTTCTCTGGGTATAGAGTTTTAGGATCAAAATGCTACTTTCCTTTTGGTACTTGGCTATTGCTTCACTCTCTTCTTGCTGCTATTATTTCTAATGGCTAACCTGCTTGAACGCTTATCTTTGCATCTCTGATATAATGTATCCAGTTTTTTCTAGATGCCATTTAAGCTGGATGTCCAGAACAGTTCACCTCAGTTTGGATTTTTGTCATGTATTTTTGTCACCTATGCTAATATTTGGCTCTTTCTTTTGCACGTAGGCCTGAAGCGTTAGAAGAGTCACCTCTGGTCCCCCAGAAAGGCCGTTTTCAGATTGTTCAGTGCAACTGCAGTGCTCACGACAGCTGTGAATGCCATGTGCCTGTGCCAGCCGCCAAACTCAACCACACTCTCCTTCTGTATTTGAAAATCACGTCTGGTGGAATAAATTTTCAATCACCTCTAATGTCAGTTCAGCCCATAAATGTTGGTAAGTCATGCATAAAAAATGTATTATATCTAAACACCAGCCACACAAATAGGTTAAACATTGCTTACAAAAATTTTCAATAGGTTCTCTTGCTTTGACCAATGCGGTCAGGACAGCAAATATAGAATTGAGGAGTATTAAAAGCAGCTTCTAGAATGTTTTAAGAGTAGTATAGATGATCTCTGCAGTTGTAACTTGAATTCTTTCTTTTTTAAAGATTTACCCATTTATTTTAGAGAGAGAGCGAGAGAGCAGGCATGAGTAGGGGGAGGGGCAGAGAGAGACTCTTCAAGCGGACTCCCCACCGAGCACCGAGCCTGATGAGGGGCTTGATCCCATGACCCATGAGATCATGACCTGAGCCAAAACCAAGAGTCAGACACTTAACTGACTGAGTCACCTAGGCACCCCTTAAATTCTTTCTTAAAAATAGTTTTTCTTTTAATCCTGGATCTAATGGATATGTATCGTTTGGTTGTTACTTTTTCACTTCTCAGATAACAGTTTCTGAAAATAATTAGGGGCTTGTTTTTACCTTTATTTATTTATTTTATACCTTTACTTATTCCTTCAATAAATATTTCTTAGAAGCTCATGTGTGTCAGCCACTGACCTCAGAGCTGGGGAAACATTGGTGAATGAGACAAAGTTCCTGCCTCATAAGCCGGAGACAACCAATAGTGAGCAGAGAGAAACAATAAAAAAGTAAAACACCTACATAATTTGCTATACAAATCTGATTATAATAAAAACTCAAATAATAGGTAGTGTCCCATATTCTTAATGCATAGATTCCCAGTTTCTTTTGATCAACTTGAACATACGATTACAAATGTGAATAATATAGGCAATGTTCACTTAAAGTATTTAATTTATTAACTCTGTTTTGTGTGTGTATGTATTTTATATATAATATAAAATGAAACAGTGTTACTATTTTCCACTTATATTTCTTGAAACCATTATATACCAACTCTTTACATGCATCTTGGCATCGTTGTTTTTGACATCACTAGAGCCAGTTTTCCAGGGATCTCATACACAGTTTTCCACACAACTTGACCTTCACTTCTTTCTAAGTTACTGGGGATATGCCACTATTTGAATCTCCATATGACATTGTATTTTAACATTAGGACGTTCAAATAATTTGTCCTCTAGGGATATATTTGTAGTCTCTGCAACATAATTACAATGACGTCCAAGCAATTCTGTCATGAAGTTATAGCACAGGAAAAATATATATAAAATTTATAAAATATCATTATGTTCTCTTTTTAAAACTAATTCTGTCAGGTGATTTTTAGAAGGATTTAGAACCAGAATTAAATTAAATATTAAAAAAAATAAGATAGTTAAGAGCAGGTGCTATGATAGACTTTATAAGAAACCTAAAAAGAATTTTGTCTTTTTTTCAGGGATAATTTTTTGAGAAAAAAAAATCTTTCCTTATACTTGGGTGTATATGATAATGTCATAAAATGTTAAGTGCCACAAAAGAAATAAGACATGGAGAGGGTCAGGTAGGTGTAAGGACTATTATTTCAGCTACAGAGGTCAAAGAAGACCTGTTTTAGGAGATAGCATTTGGGCTGAATGAAAAAGAGATAGCCACGCAAAAATCCAGAACAAAAGGTGCTCCAACCAGGAAAAATAGCACCCGTAAAACCTCTGAGATGGAATGAGCTCGGAAGTTGGAGGAACCCAAGAGAAGGCCTTTGTGCTTGCAGTGAATAAGGGAGGGGAATATTCAGAGATGTGGTCAGAGGTATCGGATTCAGGTCATGTGGTAGGCCAGGGTTACAGAGTTTGGGTTTTATTCTAATTACAGTGGAAGCTTTTGAACCAGGAGAGTGATATGGTCGTGTGTGTGTGTGTGTGTGTGGTGTGTGTGTCTGTGTGCATGTTTAAAATTTACCCTGCGTGTGGAGAAGGAAATTGATGGGGAAAAGAGGAAGGATGGTTACAAGAGTAGAATCAGAAGGCTCAGAGAGGAGGCTATTGGAATGATCTGGTTGGTTTACGCATGTAGCAGTGGAGAAGTAAAGAAATGATCATAGTTGGGATTCATCTGGGAGATGATACTAACTGAAGTTTCTAGTGGATTGGGTATGGAGTACGGACAGAGACGAACCAAAGATAACACCGAGACTTGGCCCTGAGCATGTCAGTGAACAGTGGTGCCAGATACTAAGATGAGGAAATTTGGGGAGGATTGGGTGTGTGACATATTATTTTTGAGATGCTTATAGATACCCAAGAGATGCTGAGCAGGCAGTTGGACATACGATCAGTTCAGGGTAGATATATATGGGAGTATCTGGCATGTAGATGTTTATGGGATTGCCCAAGATCACCCACTTAGAGTTCAGTGAGAGAAAGACTGAGGCAGTCAGAGAGAAAAGAGGAGTAAAAGAGCGTGGTGGCCTGGCAGCCTGGTGGAAACCAAGTGAGCAGCTATGTGGAATGCTGCTGAGCGGTGGAGGAAAATGCATCAGACAACTGACGTTGGATTTGGCAAAGGATGATGACCTTGATAGAGCAGTTTCCGTGGATTGGTGAGGAGGAAGACCTACCTGGTCAGAGTAGGTTGGGCAGGAAAATGGGACACAGTGGGGAGAGTGAGTAGTGCCAACTCTTCCAAGGAATATTGCTCTGAAAGAAGCAGGTAGTTGGGGTTATATCTAAGACTGGGGACATGGGCGGTCCAGGGAAAGATTTATTTTTAGATTTCTAATATTAAGGCACATATGTATGCAGGCAGGAAATGTACAATAGTTTATAATTTCATGATTTCTGTTTGATGTTTTTGTTTTGTTTTCTTTTTATTCATGAGAACTCTGAATTTCATCTCTTGTTTCTAGCTCTGCTTTAAAGTAGCTAAAATTTGTAATATGTCACATAAAATAAACCTTTATTAATTTTGACTCAAGGAAAAGAGAAAAACTAGTCCAAATTCCTGAAAATTTAGTATGTTAATTATAGTAATATACCGTTTTAGTTCTTGAAAATAAAATTCAAATCAGTAAACATTTCAATGTAATGCTTATTTCTATGTATGTAACTCCTGCTAGTTAAAATCTTGAAAACACAGAGATGTCCCAAGAAAAATGCATTGCCTGCGTCCCCGCGTGTGTGCACCTAATCTCAGCCGGTCCGCCCGAGACCCCCTGAGCACCAACCCTATTCCCCCGCGCGGTCCCATTTCCGCTCCAACAAGATGAAAGAAACTATCATGAACCAGGAGAAACTCGCCAAGCTGCAAGCACAAGTGCGCATTGGTGGGAAAGGAACTGCTCGCCGAAAGAAGAAGGTGGTTCATAGAACGGCTACAGCAGATGATAAAAAACTTCAGTTCTCCTTAAAGAAGTTGGGGGTAAACAATATCTCTGGTATTGAAGAAGTGAATATGTTCACAAACCAAGGAACAGTGATCCATTTTAACAACCCCAAAGGTCAGGCATCACTGGCAGCGAACACTTTCACCATTACAGGCCATGCTGAGACAAAGCCGCTGACAGAAATGCTACCCAGTATCTTAAACCAACTTGGTGCAGACAGTCTGACTAGTTTAAGAAGACTGGCTGAAGCTCTGCCCAAACAATCTGTGGATGGAAAAGCACCACTTGCTACCGGAGAGGATGATGATGATGAAGTTCCGGATCTTGTGGAGAATTTTGATGAAGCTTCCAAGAATGAAGCAAACTGAATTGAGTCAACTTCTGAAGAACATAAAACTTGAAGAAGTTACTGGGAGCTGCTATTTTATATTATGACTTCTTTTTAAAATTTTGTTCATGGATCTGATAAAATCTAGATCTCTTATTTTTAAGCCCAAGCCCCTTGGACACTGCAGCTCTTTTCAGTTTTTGCTTATACACAGTTCATTCTTTGCAGCTAATTAAGCTGAAGAAGCCTGGGAATAAAGTTTGAAACAAGGTTAATAAAGTTCTTTGCCTAGGAAAAAAAATGCATCACCTATTTTCTATCATTTTGGCATTTTTTTCCATTTTAACATATTTATAAATATTCTTTTATTTGTTAATTTCAACAAATCAGGAACTCAAGTATAGATGATGTTTAATAAACTTTTAAAACTAACAATAGTAAACATTTTCAATATTCTTCTCTGATATGATTTCCCTTATAGGGAATGAACCATTATTTATTTAATCAATCCTTTATTGTAAGATGTTTATATTGTTTCTATGAATAATTTAAAGGTTACATGTATTTAAAACTACACACACACACAACCTATACACAAATGCATATTCATATATGAACACATGCATATACGCATGAACTCAAATCATTTACTAAGTTAAACACATTGTTAGGCTAAGAAACTCTATCCTCATTTCTGGTGACAAGCCAGGGCCTGTGAATGCTATGTTTATTGCATGTAACATATGCATGCTGTGGGTTATTTGAGTAGGTGTGTCTAGATTTTTATATTTCAAAGTTAATAGATTTGCTGAATTTTACATGCATATTTACGTGAATTTTTGCATGCAAACTCCATATGCATTTTTCAAGTAGTGTTCTGCAAAATGCCGTTTTTCCTTGTCACCTGCTAAACCAGTGGGTGAGGGTGGTGGAGGGGGGAGTCTTCAAAGAAGTTTGGGGAATGCTAGGTTAAATAAAGTTAGCCGACTTTTTTTACAGCAGGAGTTCACATTTATCAAAACAACCTCCTTACTGTTTACAGTTTTTGCCATGTAGGGAGAGGAAATGAATATATGTGGATTGCTATGGAAAGCTACAAGGAGTAGACCTAATATTTTGGTCTGGAATTAGCCTTTGAATAAGATCACCTTTTAAGTAGTTGAAAGAACAGGATATGCTAATAATTCATTTTGACTTTATTTTGTGATTATCATGAAAATTGCTTGACTTAAAAATGTTCTCTTTTTTCCTTAAGTGAAGCCTGATCCCCCATTAGGTTTACATATGGAAATCACAGATGCTGGCAATTTAAAGATTTCTTGGTCCAGCCCAACATTGGTACCATTTCAACTTCAATACCAAGTGAAATATTCAGAGAATTCTTCAACAAATATGAGAAAAGTAAGTATAATTTAATAAAATGAAAGGTTGAGAAACAACTAGAGACCCTTTCCAGGTCCAGTAGAAAATGCCCTTTGCATACCAAACATGCATGGTCCTCCTAGAGCTGAATCAGCTGTAATTTAATATTATATCACTGGCTTTCATTTATGATCAGCATAGGACATGACCACATGAACAACATGTCCGTATCTTCGGTAAACGCTTTTGGAGAAATTGATGTTGCACAATATCTCTTATGTATGGATCCATGTTATATATTGAGGAGTGTGATAAATTCCTCCCAGACTTTAGTGCCAGAGAAAGTTCCAAATTCCTCTTCCAAAAAAAAAAAAAATTATGTTAGATTAATAACTTTCTCTGTCTCTCCCTCTCCCTCCCTCTCTCTTCCTTAAACACACACACACACACACACACACACACACACACACACACACACACACACACACACAGCTAAATGGCTACGGGAAGTCCAGTTACAGAAACTTGAATTCATAATTACAATTTTCTCACCTACAGACCTCTGATTTCTGATTTTACGATTCCAGCTGTTGTTTTATTGCTCAACATACTTACTTGCAGCACATGCATTTGTAGTATAAGGTCTGCCAGATTCTTTTTGCATTTTTCAGTATTTATTGAGGACCTACTAGGTGCTAGGAACTGTTCTGTTTGCATCAGGATGCACTGAGTGGTAGAGCTAATGGGTGCTGGTAGAGCTGGTAGGTTGTAATATTAAGTGGAGGTGCGGAAGACCTCATGGAAAAACTGACATCTGAGCAAGTCTCTGAAGGAGGTTAGTGAAGTAGATATCTGGGGGAATTAGTTTCCAAAGAGAGAAGCTAGTTATTCAGAGGCCCTAAGCCGGTGAGAAGCTGGAGGCTGGGGTAGGCAGTGAGGGCGAGAGTTGCAGTGGATGAATCAAAGAGGAGCAGGAGAGGCGAAGGAGGACGTCAGAAAGAGCACGGGCCGAGCGTGGACTTCGGCATTTTCCTTTGTGAAATGAATTGTTATACAATTTAGAAGTAAAAACCTGTCTTTGTACCTCTGGGCCACTTTTGTAAAGACTTTATCTTCATTAAGAGCAGAAAATAAATCCTTGGTGTGTCCTGTGTGGGAAAAGCAGAGTTAAGGCTTCTTTGGGCTTCAACTTTCTCATCTGCAAAATGGAGATGATAGGATTTGAAATCTAGGTGACCTGCTATTGTAGAATACATTTGTGGTGCTTTTCACCCTTTTGGTCTCTGGAACCCCAGTTTAAGAGGCCAGGGATTTCAATAACTTTGGAGTACGTCATTGGAAAACAGAATGTATTTGCTAAGCGATTCTTTTTTTTTTTTTAAGATTTTATTTATTTATTTGACAGAGAGAGACAGCGAGAGAGGGAACACAAGCAGGGGAAGCAGGAGAGGAAGAAGCAGGCTCCCCTCTGAGCAGGGAGCCCGATGCGGGACTCGATCCCAGGACCCTGGGGTCATGACCTGAGCCGAAGGCAGCCGCTTAACAACTGAGCCACCCAGGCGCCCCCCTAAGCAATTCTTAATAGTTGTTGTTTCATGCAGAATTAGGTCTCTTAGATATTTGCCCGCTAGTTTATAAACTGTATTTTGATTTACTATAGCTTATCAGGTTCAGGTTCTTAAAATTATTCACGCCTCCTCTATGACACTTTCCTCTAGGAATGTTTCTAATTCTGTGTCCGCTCCTGCTCATCATTTTCTACCAGGTGTGTATTATAGATGTCATCAGGGCCTTGAAACTCCCTGCTGATTTTAGCTGTACCTCTTAAATTTCACAAGGTCAATATTCGTTATCATTCAGTTAAAAATATCTACTGATTATCATTGTGATTTTCTTCTTGGGCTTGTGGGCTATTTAAAATTTTATTGACAGTGGCATCTGGGTGGCTCAGTCGTTAAGTGTCTGCCTTCAGCTCAGGTCATGATCCCAGGGTCCTGGAATCGAGTCCCGCATCGGGCTCCCTGCTCAGCGGGAAGCCTGCTTCTTCCTCTCCCACTCCTCCTGCTTGTGTTCCCTCTCTCGCTGTGTCTCTCTCTGTCAAATAAATAAATAAAATCTTTAAAAATATTTATTGACAAAGATGCAAACATTTGTTATTTTGTTACTGATTTCCGTTTAATTCCACCATGGCCGGCCAACTATTTTGTAAGACTTTCATTCTTTGAAATTTGTTGGGACTGCTTGTTCTCAATTTTGATGAAGGTTCCATGTCAACTTGATGCTCTGATGTTTTCAAACAATATTTAACAGGCTGATGAAATTGTCTCAGCTACATCTCTGCTGATAGACAGTGTGCTTCCTGGGTCTTCATACGAGGTTCAAGTGAGGGGAAAGAGACTGGATGGCCCAGGAACCTGGGGTGACTGGAGCACCCCTCTTACCTTTACCACACAAGGTAGGTTTTGTAATAGTAGCTCCTATCGAGAGGAGAATATGCTTCCTGATTTTTCCCTTGGCCTATTATAAGCATCTTAAATTTTGTAGCAGTAAACCAAAAGGTGGGACACAATATTAACGTTTTATTTAAGTGTTGGCAGGTTACTTTGTGAATGAAAATGTGTAAAAAAAACTTATATAAGAGCTCCCAAGTTTATGTGTGTACATAGTAGTGTTTTGCTGAATTACTCTTACCTATTCAAAAGATAGACTTAATAGAAAGGTTCCAAATTCACAAATTCAGAACGCTACTGGTATCAGTGTTTCCTTAATTTACATTTAAAATCAGATATATTTATTTGACATAAATTCCAAATATTCAAATTTCATTCAATTATTATATTTTATATAATAAATAATAACATAATGAAATAATTCTTTTCACTCCAGATGCTGGCTTTTGAGAGTTTTCACTTTCAATTTTCATGTTTTTAATCTTTAACATCAGAAAAACTGTGGTTTATTCAAAACTTCCTCATGAAGTTGAGATGGTGGTTTACAAATAGTCCCAGGAGCCCTAGAATAGTCCAACCCTGTCATATGCTAACTTGTGATGCTAGGAAGAGACTTCAGGGTTCTTTGCCTAGTTGTCTGATCTGTCAAAAGAGCAAAATTATTCCTACTGAATCATGCAGGTTGATTATGAATATATAGAGACAGCAAGTCCCCTGAAAATCACTAAGCAGTCAACACATTTAATGAAATAAGTTAATTTATTGGTTACTTCCTATTTAAAAAGCATTGACTTGTCAAAAAGCCAGTAGCATTAGTGGTTTAAGAGCGCAGACTTTGGAGTCTGACAGAATCTTATGCAGGTACTGGCCTCACCACTTATTTGGAAAGTTTCTTCACCTTTCTGTGCCTCAATTGCCCCATCTGCAAAATAGAGACATTTTTATTATGGATAGAATGAAACAGTGCACCTACTGTGCTCACTGCAGTGCCCGACCTTTAGTAAGCACCCAGTAAACAGTAGATGCAATCATAGTTTGCAGATCCACAATCTCAATATTCAAAATCTCAGCATCTAATGAAGGTTTCAGGTTGACAAGATACATAACTAATTGCATGAGCAAGCTTGTCAGAAGAGCTAGCAAAGTACTAGGCAATGGGAAGGACTGGTTCTCACCAGGAAAGCCAGGAACCTTCTGTGAACAGATAAGAAATCCATAGAAGACATGGGTTTCTCCTCATGATTCCTCAGATAGTTATTGAGCATCACAATGTGTGTGCTGACGACTCAGCTTCTGGAATTTTTCAGAGGAAGGTCGGTCATCTTTTCTACCTTCAATTATTTATCATTGATTAATAGGTCTTAATGACCAGCGGTGAATTATGTATTATGTAATTATGAATAAATTACGACATCAACTTTTAAAGAATGTCCCGTGGAGGTTTTTAAGAGAACGGGATGGGGTAGGGTGGGTGGCAGAGGAGGCTAGTAACCCTGACTCCCACCCTGAGTGGGATGGCTTTCTTCTTTGTGATTTTACTTCTTAAATAGATCTGAAAACCTACCCTCCCTAAAGAAGAGGGAAATTCTAAAAGGATCATTATTATTTTTAAGGTTTGCTAATATTCAAGTTATATATTATAACTTTCTAGAATAATGATTCTTAGCAATTCTGTATTCAGTGGGGTTAAGATGAACATTTTGATCCAGTATAATATAATAGTTATTTGTGTTACATTTCATGTAAGTTTTTGTTTTGGATTGTTCAACTTAGGTTTTTAGACCTTTGGATGGACATAGTTTTAGTTCTGTTTTACTTAGTACAAAACCTTTAGACTACTATTACTTTCTTAGTTCACGTCAATATCTGTAGGATTACATTTGCTTGGTTTTAATATGTTGGACCGCATTTATATGTTTTTATACATAATATAAATCAGATTTATTAATATATATTATAAAGCACATACTATATATATATATATATATGCTTTTCCCTATGCAAATATTTAGGGTTTTGTGTACATGACAGTAATAAAGGTATGTTTTGTTGAAAAGAAACTTTGCCAGTTTACTTGCCAAAGTGTCTAACAATATTGCAGTTAACACTGGGCCTTTTACTTATTCGCCACAGGTGTGTTCCTCTAGTGACTTTAGACATCCCAAATAGAAATATCTGATAGTAAGTGAAAAATAAATCCAGACAGTAAGTAAATAGCTCCCCCAAGGGCAGAATTTGTTGATTTAGCAATGAGTGTAAAGGTAAGTTTACTAATTTAACAGGCTTGGATGGGTTAGATGCCAGTGAGTGGTACCAGGTGATTATTAAGGGAAAGACAGAAACTTGCCAAATATAAAGGAGACTAGGGACACCAAGTGCGGGGAGAAGAGCCTCCACACTTCAGTAGCTCCCAAGCACGTTTCTCTGTTATAGGATCGCCTACAGTAACGATGTAATGATGGGTACTGAATCACAAATCAAAGGTATAAGTAGGTTCGTACTTCCCTCCTGAATAATAATGATAATGATAATGACAGTTATGGAGTGCTTCCTGTGTTTCAAGCACTGTTCTAAGTGCTTTACATATATTATCATTTTGTCCTTTTGATCCCCTGTGAGATAGGTACTGATATTCCCCTTTCGCAAAGAAATCGGGACTTAGAGAGGTTAAGTACATTGTAAAAGTTGACACAATCTAGAGCTGGCAGTCTAATTCCGGAGTCATGTTTGTTCGCACTAATACAGTGATTAAGTGCCTGACATATGTTTATGTCACCAAAAATTGATCCTGGGCACTAATCAGCGGTAAGCTTAATTACATAGAGCACTTTAGCGGAACACCTCATTTCCTTCATGGTTCCTGATAAATGAGGTTTCAGCGTTGCTTGGGTTTTTCAGGTCTCAGGTGTGCTGAGTTGCCTTCGCAGCAGTTCCCTCATCCCCCAGTGCTTACAGCACTGGAGGCTTGTTCTTGAACCGTGTGCACCAGTGAAGTATGTTTCTCCAAACTTGGGAGCTTCCTCTTCTTGTGTAAAAGGATTTGGGTCCTTCTCCCTTAAACCTAGGTATTTAATATTATTAGATTATCCTCTGCTGTTCACTGTTGGCATCCACAAAACAGAAACGTTCTGTAAGACTGAGGCATTAACTTACTTAGAATGAATTAGCACATCTACTTTATCATTTCCAAACACTTTGGATTTTATTGATTTTTTTTTTTTTGGAACAGAGACTGTCTGATGTATTGTGCCAGAGCAAACAGATGCTAATTATCAGTTCCTTTATAGCTACTACCTATTGTTCAATTATTTTTTTTTGTTCATTGATTCATTAAAGCTGTACCTACCAAGTACACAGTTAATGAAGCATTGACCATTTTTAATCAAGGAATTCTTATGGATTTGGGAGATCTTGGACTCTTACAAGAATACCCGGGACCTTGCCAGAACTTAAGAAGTCCAAAAATGTTGCAATTAAGTTATGCTACATACTGAAAATAAGTTTAGAAGTGCTGACTTCTTGTAATACCTTTCTTTTTTTTTTGTGATACCTTTCTTAATTGCAATCTTGTGCTGCCAGAGAGGAGGAGAAACAGATAATTTCTGCATTTCATACTTGACAGTGCTTGTAATGTATTAGAGAAAATATTTTCCCCGTAAAGAAAAATAGGAAATCTGTTTTGAAAATTTAAAAATCTAATTTCTGGTGCTATAATAAACACATTTTAAAATAACTTTAACTAAGATGTTTTGATTTATGATTTATGTTCATTTGAGTAATTCACTAATATTTCTCAATAGAATTTCTTCTTTTAATGAAATTCGTTAGTGTAGATTCTGCAAAACTATTAGTACTTAGTCATGAGAAGAAAATTATTTTCTTATTTTACAAATTAAATATTGTGTATCTCACATGAGAATAAAGTATATATTTGTATTTTGAAAATTAAATATTTAACATTTACTTCATATCAATTTCTATATATTCAGTGTAAATTTTACAAAATCAGGTTTTTAATAACTTGCTTTTATTCTTTTTAAGCTAATATTTTAGTATTTAATCATGCCAGAATACTATGACTTTAACTGTATTTCTCAATTAAGCCTTACTTAGGCATTCAATTTTGAAGTGAGGTGCTTTGAGATTTTTATTATCTTTAAAAGATTCAGCTTAATTTTTGAAATCTTATTTGTACTCTTTAAAAAAATAAATTACTCCTAGACTTTTGAAGCAGTTCAGTAATGAGATGTGGAGCATATTGAAAGTAGGTTAATGATCTTTCAGGTCTGTGCTAGGTCCTTGTGTGTAGTAAGTAATGTGCCAATGAAGCTTGAGTGTCACCCTAGGCTAGGATTATAAATCTAATGGACTGGCTTCTGTCCAGTGATTTCATGCTACTAAAATTATTCCTGTTTATGCTTGACTGTAGAAATACCAAGTACAAAGGTTTTGTATGGATTGTAAATATAAGGACAGGGGAGTTTAGCTTGCTATTACAAAAAAGAAAAAACTTAAATAATAAAAATCAATGAAGTTTTTTGTTTTTGTTTTGGGGCTTATCCGGATGATATGTATGAAAACAGATACTCATATTCTTTCAGCAGAAAATGGCCTACCTTAAATTGCACAACTGAAATATACTGTTTTTGTAATGTATTGTGGCAGAAATAATTTCTTCCTATGTAAACATTTACTTTTATTCTGTTTCTAATTAAAAATATAGGCAAACTATGTTTCCAACAATAGGGGACCAAAAAAGTAGTATGGAAGAGTGTGGAGGCCTTAAAAATAATATTTTAGAAAAATATTGGTTCCCCTTGTCCTTAACCACAGCATACTGGCATTAAATAACTTAAAATATTACAGATCAGTATTTACAGTTTTTCCTGTTTTGGTACATTGGTGCATCATTGATTTTACATATCTTAACTAGTTTTCTTACTTAAAGCTTATTTTTCTACTTTACCTGTTTATTTGAAATTTTCATATATCCAAATGAAACAATAGCAACCACCATTTTTTCTTTAGGATTTTGCTTTAGAGTGATTTGATTCAATAACTCACCCTACATTTCACTCACTGATCCTTAAAGCGGAGTCTGATGGAAAACGTGTCATTGCGGAATTAGATTATATTTCATTTGAATTAATTTTCGGCCTATCCATTAGCAAGTGACAAGTACGCACTAAAACCTATTTTGTACTAAGTCTCTGTGTTTAGAAAACAGTGAAGACATTTGTGGAAGTTCAAGTCATTTGGGAATGGGAGTGCCTGGGATACTACATAACTGTCCATAAACAGGCGATTACAGTTACCCAGTCTCTTAGTACACTCTTTATTTTTGGCAGTATGATCCTGAATGCATTGTGAAGCCTTTCTACGTAGCGTAAATTCCTCACAGGATGTTTTTGGTCTTCATCCGACATCCTCCCCTTCTTCTCTTATTGCAGATGTCATATACTTTCCACCTAAAATTCTGACAAGTGTCGGGTCTAACGTTTCTTTTCACTGCATTTATAAAAACGAAAACGAGATTGTTTCCTCAAAAAAGATTGTTTGGTGGCTGAATTTAGCTGAGAAAATCCCTCCAAGCCAGTATACCGTGGTGGGTGACCGTGTTAGCAAAGTCACCTTTCCAAATTTGAATGCGACCAAGCCTCGCGGGAAGTTCACCTACGACGCAGTGTACTGCTGCAACCAGCAGGAATGCCACCATCGCTATGCGGAGTTATACGTGATTGGTAAGAATACTGACTGCACTTCTCTCCGTTTTCCTCCGCAGGGATTATGGACCCTATATTAGAGTCCCATTGATAATGTAAGGACATGTTATTGTCATTAAAAATTGCTTTGGTGTTTTTGCTTTGTATTAATATTTTAATGTGTTTTAAATAGATGTCAATATCAATATATCATGTGAAACTGATGGGTACTTAACTAAAATGACTTGCAGATGGTCGACCAATGCAATCCAATCACTCATGGGAAGTACTTTGCAGTTGAGGTATCATAGGTAAGTACTGTTTTGCTGTTTTATTGTTCTGGGGATGTGGTGAGATAAAACTTCCTGTAGAAATATCCTCATAACAGTCCTCTAGTTAGACGTTCTTCTTGAAAGAGGAAGGTAGAATCTACTTGATTAGAAAATTTTTAAGGGATCAAATAAATTGGTGGTTTTTAAAAAAACATTGAGGTAAAACATATAATTCGTTTTTACCTCAGATTAGTTTTTCTGATAATCGATTAATTTTCCATAATTGCATTTTAACTACTGAATGAAATCCAAGAAAAGCTGGTTTCTGTACATTTTAATTTGACCTAAGAGTTAATTTGAACTCTCTAAGAGTTGACTAGAGGAGAATATCAGCGATTATAAAAGTCCAATATCATTTGCTGAAGATTAATATTTTGGAAAAAAGTCAGAGGTAGTGGCACAAAGATTGTAAGACATAATATGAATACTTTTAGAAGCAGGAAAGACAAAGAAGGAAAACACTTAAGAAGGAGTGAAGGGTTGTAATAGTAATTTGTGCTTATTTTTACCCTTCCCTGTTTTGAAAAGAATTCAAGGCTTCATCTTCCCATAGTATCATCTGAAATAATAGACTCTTGATTAGGAGAAGGTAGATACATTTTTATTTTTATAATCTTAGTAGTTTTCAGTTATGTGTATGGCTCTCAGACACCCTGTCTCAATTTGTGTTTGTCCTGGGGTCTTCCAGTTTGTTTCACTTGTCCTCATTTATTCTTAAAACCTAAATTTTCTACTTGAAAAACAAATCCCCCTCCTCAAATACTGTGATCTGAATTCTATTCCCAAAGTGACCAGTCTGTTCTTATGTAGTATTAGAAAAAAATGGGGCAATTTTTACATTTCTTACATAGGAATAATAGCTGGCTTTATCTTACCTGATAGGAGTATTTTGAAATCAATAGAATATTCATGGATGCCATTTTACTTTTATAATCTATCTTTCCTTTTTTTCCATGGCATTTTTCACATTAAAAAAGGTGTTTGTGGATGACCATCACATAAGCTCTGTGTCCCATTTATCTTGCTAACATTTACGGAAGAACTGTGAAAGTCCCTGCATGTGCTCGGGCAGGTTTTTTTTAACCTCTCCAAGACTCGATTTCCTTCTCTGTAAGCTGGAAAGAATAATAGGACTTACAAGGTTTCTGTTAGAATTAATGATATATTCCATTTAATTATAATTATGCGATAGAATTTCTCCTGGTAAATATTCAATAAATGGCTATCATTGTCATTATGACGGAGACACTAACCTCTGCATTCCAAGTGGAGTATTACTGTGCTTTAGTACTTGGTCACAGTTCTTCCTACCCACAGAGGACGCCTCATGCCTTGTTCTCATCTCTGGCCCTCCCCTTCCCTGCCCATGCCCTCCCTCCCCGCCCCCCCCCCCCCCCCCCCGTCCCTCTGCCAGCACTCATTCATACACACACCCGAAAATGATTGTAATTTTGAAGGGGTAAGCAGGAAAAGTGTCACAAAAAAAAAAAAAAAAAGAAAACGAGAAACAGAAGAATATAGATTTTTCATTTTCTTGTAACCTCCTAACTCCCTTTTTATGGAAACAGTAACTGCTACTTTAACCACTTAAATTCCATATTGAGAGCAAATAGTGGCAGGAGCAGGGCTATTTCCAAAAAAAGGGAGAAGTGCTTTGTATATTCTGAGGTAGAGTGTAGATCAGGACACAGTTATAAAACTTACTTTCTTAATTTTCTTCTCTGAGATTATGTGTTATATGTGTTTTATATTTAACCATATGATTCAGGTATGAATCAAGAATTGGTATTATTTTCATTATATTGCTTTGAACCAGAAAATATTAGGACATTGTCAATTAAGCTATGATTTACTATCAGTTGTGTCTTCAAGTTGTGGTGGAATTTAATCCCTATTTAAAGCATAAGGGATTTATCTTCCTTCCCATCTCAGGAATGTCCCAATACTATGCTTGCGATCTATACTTCTAAAATGGTATCACTTATGTATAACATTAGCGTAACTTTCAAAGTGTTGTAGGTCCCACCTCTAATTGTATCCTTATCTCCTTCTTAGAGCAATGCCATTTATTTTACTTGCATTTCCACTTAGTACCTAATAAAATGTTTAATAAGGTTTTTTGTCTATTTTTATGGAAAGACATAAAATTGTGATAGAGCTGGGAATTCAAAAATGCCTTTCCAATAAGAACATTCATTTTAGATGGAGCAGAAACTATGGTATTCTCAAATATCTTACTGCTTTCAACCATGTTGTATATTAACTGACTGTTCTCATATCTTTTAAGGAGCAGCCTTTACTGTTCTGATGTTCCATCTATTCATCCCATATCTGAACCCAAAGATTGCCATTTGCAGAGAGATGGTTTTTATGAATGCATATTTCAGCCAATCTTTCTATTATCCGGCTATACAATGTGGATTAAAATCAATCACTCTTTGGGTTCACTTGACTCTCCACCAACGTGTGTTGTTCCTGATTCCGTGGGTATGTCAAACTGTGTTGTGTGTCTTCATTTTTACTAGCAGATTTGGATTCAGATTGATTCATGGAAACTGTTGTGTTTTACCATTTCCTGATCACACTATATTTAAACAAAAACTTTTTCATGTTTACAGTGGAATTGGGAAGACAATCAACCTTAGGAAGTTTTGCCGTTTTTATTTTATTTTAAGTTACTTATAGCACAGTATTTTTGCAATAGGAATATTTTCAGCATATAATCTGATGAGTTATATTGGGCATTGGGAATAAAATTTAGCAGTAATATTAATCTAAATAATGCACTGCTTTGTTTTTCTCCCAGTATACTTATGAAAACATTTGGTGTTTTTAATTTAAAAATTTAATTTGGGTATTGTGATGGATTTTGTAATCTAGTAGTCATAACCCATGGGTTTAATTTGTGAGGCTGTGTAGGATGCAGAAGGATTCAAAATAACTAAAGTGAAGGAGAAACAATAGATCAAGGATGATGATATCCATCATGAATTTTAAATACTCTTTAAAAAGATATATTGATTTCAAAGTTAAGAGAGCTCTTGAAATCTATATCTCTCCGATATTGCTGTGAAATCTTTGAGAAATGACCCATTTATGATTATACAATAGAGGTAAAAGAATATCTTTTGGTGCTGTATTCTGTTTTGTTGGGAAATTATGCCAAAAATCAATATTTGATTCATTATATTTTCAAATAATTAGTACACATCTGAATTAAAACTTATATCTTGTTAAATATAGCATAAAGTCATAATTTTTAGGGTTTTTTTAATCTATAGAGTCCCAAGTAATTGATTCCCCACCCCCAAAGCTAGCATGCCCGCCACCCCCCCACCTCCCCCCACTCCCACTATTTAGTTTGGTTCCACTTAAAGTGAATTTACTGTAAGCAGGACTTCTCTGATACTAAGTATCTTGGGACAGCAAAGAACCCTCCTACCACTCTCTACCCCACAAACATGCACAGATAGAACCTCACATGTAATATATGACAAATGCAACATGGATTCAGTTCTGTATGCTATCCAAACAACTTTCGATGTTATTCTTTTTAGTACTAAAATAAGGAATTTAAGTTGGGCTTCTATTAACTCCTTAGTACTAGGAAACAATGTGGAGATTCAACTTTAGAATCCAAATGCAGCACCACCTGTTACTAGCTTTGTAAACATGGGCTAGACATGTGAGTGCTCTGTGACTTTTGTCACCCATAAAATGTGGAAAGCTCTGCTTAACTCCCCAGGGTGTGTGCTGTGGGGATCATGCAAACTCTTATACTTTAAAGCATCCTTTCTGTAAACTAGATATTCATGGAATGGATCCATATGACATCCATATGATTCAGTCAAGTACAATCTTAGTGTCTCTCAAACATCCATACTTCCTTTTCTGAGGAGGAATGATTTTTTCAGGAGATGAACTGCGTGTCATCTTACTGGTTGGTATAGAGTGTCGCGTCATATATGAAGAATTGAACAAATATGAGAAACTAGTAATGAAAAAGTTTAGGGGTTTTGGTCATCAACAGTCTAAGGTATTGTTGATGAAGTCCGGAGCTTCAAAGTTCACACTCGTGTGCTGGGGCTTTGGGACATTTAGTTCCCAAATATGTTGAGTTTGCATATTGTCTTTTACTTTTTTTTTTTTTAAGCCTTTGCCGTTCTGGTCATCTTTGCCTCTACTTCTGCCCTTCAAAAGCCTGTTTTCCTCAGATGATAGAGAACTGGGGCTTTACTCTCTAAGACTATCTCTGACCTTGACCTAGAGATAATAAGAGTAGAAGAGTTTGAAACTCACACAGGTGGAAATGAATACAGTCCATGTTATAGTTTTCCTTTTATTAAAGCTCCACGTAGAACCGAGCATGCTGTCGATACTTAGTGTTCAGTACGGAATCTTTTGTATGCGGAACTAATGGCCCAATTTCTAGTCAGATCTTACTATTACTCGCAGATGACATGGTCAGTGTATTGATTTTTTTCCCAATCAACCTATTTGCAAAATAGAGATAATCCCTTTCTTACGTGTCACCTGAAATTGTAGGTGATCAAGTGAGATAATGAATGAGGAAGCTTTGAGAAGGAGAGGTTGCTTTATAAATATTGAGTATAAAAGTTATAACATCATAATAATGTTTTAAAAATATTATCACTGTTTAAGTTGATGTTATAGTATGCTGTTTTTAAAATTTCTAGTGAAACCACTGCCTCCATCCAGTGTGAAAGCAGAAATTACTGTAAAAATTGGATTATTGAAAATATCTTGGGAAAAGCCAGTCTTTCCAGAGAATAATCTTAAGTTCCAGATTCGCTATGGCTTAAATGGAAAAGAAGTACAGTGGAAGGTACCTTTAACTGAGAAATGTCTTTGGCTTGCCTCACTAAATGTTATTTCATACAACTGTTTTAATAACTGTATAGATTAGGATTTATTTTATTGGCATAAAAGTACCTCTTCCTGTATTCTGTAGCTATTTTTGTTAAGTAGATTGCAATAGGTCTAACCCTTTCAAGGAATGACATTTCCTGCAAGCCATCATTTCCCAAAATGAGTGTGACAGAACATTGATCCCATAAAATATTCCTTGAAAAAAGATTGCATGGCTGAATCAACTTAGGAAACCCTGCATCACTGTGTGTTCCTGTTACATACTAAATCATACTCTGTTGCATACTAAAGGTTCGGAGAAGTCCTGCATTAAAGAAACATTTGTGACTTTATTTGTGACTTTTATTTCATCCTATGTTTCTCAAACTCATTTTACTGAGGAACCCTTTTTCCTTTAACATCTAATAGTATTTCTTAGTACCTATATATTCATTGGGACATATTTTGGAAGAAGCTGCTTTTATCAAACAATCAAAATCGCACCTATAGTGGCGAGTGTGCATATGATGACTGGCCATATCAGTTTTCAGGTGGCAGCCTGCAAAGTCCCAGAAATGTCAGGAACCCTAAATATTATGTCATTAGATCATAAAGATTTTAGCTGAAAGGAATGTGACAGTTTACCAGCTTATTGAGGAGACTGAGTAACAGAGATATCACTATGTAATCACTAGGTTAAAATTGTTGAGAGTTTTTGTGGGTAGGGAATTAGTGGACAGAGATTAGTAACAGAGTGAAGAGTGACTGGGGAGCGAGGTTGCAAGTAGGCCAGTCCAAATCTTGTCCTGAAGAGTAAACAACAAGATGACTGAGACAATCCTTAACTTGAAGGAGCTCATGATCCAAGTCTAATAAAAGTATTTCTCAAGCCAGAAAACACAAAGTCAGTTCTCTCTTAATTTGGGAATGGTATTAAGGTTTTAAATAGAATGCAGTTTCGGGCCCATCAGCTACGTAGGTGTTAGTAATGATTAGTCTAACGCTTGACCTTATTTTACAGATGTATGAGGTATATGATGCAAAATCAAAGTCAGCCAGTGTCCTGGTGCCAGACCTGTGTGCAGTCTATGCTGTTCAGGTGCGCTGCCGGAGGCTGGATGGCCTGGGGTATTGGAGTAATTGGAGTAGTCCCGCCTACACAGTTGTCATGGATATAAAAGGTCTGTAGAGATTTTGTACATGTGTCTTAAAAATGCATGCATACGGGCGTGTTTCAAATGTGACTCAGATTCCTCCTGAGAACACGTGTACCACTTGGGCTCCTTGTCATTCTGCAGTTCCTACCAGAGGACCTGAATTTTGGAGAATAATTAAGGAAGACACCACTAAAAAGGAGAGAAATGTTACTTTACTTTGGAAGGTACTCATGCTTTTATGTTACTCAAATTTTATTTTTATGCTCACGAAAGATTGACTTGGTTGTTTCCATTCTGAGATGGGATTGCAGAGAGCTCTGCGGAGGGGCCCTGGCACGAGTGTGGGAATTCATTCTGTTCTCAGCCGAACATGTTAGAGCTCAGTCAGCATTATTTTGGCGGAGTCACTTAGAGGCTTCAGCCGTAGCTTCCTGATCTGTATAAATGCAGGACTGGACTGGATGATGCCTGCTCAGATTTTACCCCCCCCCCACATTGTTCCACACCCTGCAGGGACACACGTATATGCATTTGTATTTATTTTTGTCCGTTAGGTCTGACTTAGAGGAATCTTGATGACAAACAAATATATTGAGAAGCACTGTTCCAGTCTATCATAGAGAATCGTTTTCTATGGGTTTATAAGGGATTGGCTTATCTTATTTGAAGATTATTTATTTATTTATTTCAGACAGAGAGAGAGGGAGAGAGAGAGAGAGCGTGCGCGCACATGCGTGCACAAGCAGGGGGAGGGGGAGGGGCAAGAGGAGAAGCAGGCTCCCTACTGAGCAGAGAGCCCAGTGCAGGGCTCGATCCCAGGACTCTGGGATCATGACCTGAGCCGAAGGCAGACGCTTAACCGACTGAGCCACCCAGGCACCCCTGGCTTATCTTATTTGAAACAGGTGGTGGTAATGGGGCAGGTGGGGTATATTGTTAATACTCTATAAAATGAAAGAGCAGAGACATATATTCTATATTATATTGGAATCATCAGTGATCTGGTATGATTTTTTTTTAAACTATGGGGCAGAAATTCTGGGGTGCCATATACACGGTTCTGGTAGCCTCTGCTACTTGAATTAGCAACAGATCAGAAGAGGAGCAAACAAATGATAAATCTTACTGGGATTAACATAAATGATGATTAACATCTCTTCAGCTTTCTTGTTGTTGCTTTACAGAACTAGAAGGTTATTCCTTGTTTGCTTTTTCGATAAGGAAACTCTTGACTCCCTGCTGGTCTCTCTTTTCTCTAAAATTAGTGTGAAACTTCTTGGTAGAAAAGTGTCCTAATTGTATCCATATTTAATTATCTTTAAGTGATTTATTCTCTGAGTCTTAAGGAGAAAAACCCAAAAGGAAGAAAATAAATTTCCTATGCTCCATACTCACCCAGATGCCTTCACTGCATCCGTGGTCAGAGATGGGCTCTATCCCCCCTCACCTCCCCATATCTCAGCCTTGAACTAGACAGGGCTTGCCCTGGTCTGACCCTGCCTCCCGGTGGAGAACGTATAAGAAGAGTTCATGGGCTTGGTTGGTATAAAAAGCACTGGAGCCCTTAAACTAATCAATTTTTATGTTTACTACAGCCTCTGATGAAAAATGACTCATTGTGCAGTGTGAGAAAATATGTGGTAAAACATCATACTTCCCGCAATGGAACATGGTCAGAAGATGTGGGAAATCACACTAAATTCACTTTCCTGTGGACAGAACAAGCACATTCTGTTACAGTTCTGGCTGTCAATTCAATTGGTGCTTCTTTTATGAATTTTAATTTAACCTTCTCATGGCCTATGAGCAAAGGTAAGAAAGGGTGCAGGGTAGTAAACCTGTGCCCCTTTTAGCATTTAATTTTTACATACTCCTCCCATTCTAAATGATCTTCCAAAAAGCCTGCAATTCTCTGAATCTGAAGGACTCTCTTCTCTTATCTCTTCTTCTCTGAAAAATAGCAAAAGAGATTGCACCCTAATTTTGTAATATGGTCCTTGGGTTTTCATGTAATAGAACCATGTTGATATAGTATTATGATAAATGAGAATATTCTAGTAAATCTAATACTTAAACCCTTTGCATCAATGGAAGTTGTACATAAATCAGTCTCTTTCCTGGTCTGTGTGTGTGTGTGTGTGTGTGTGTGTGTGTATGTAAAAATAAGTGCATGTATATGTGTGTGTTATATTTATTACATATACACAATAGTATTACATACTATATGGATGCAAATAATTGCTCAGATTTGAAAATTAACCTGTACTTCATTTCATATGAGTGATGAATCTTCTTTCATTAATTTTGATATATTTGATTAATTAGAGAATTGAGAACTACTTTTAATAGGAGCTCCTAATCTGGATTACATATTCAAAGTATAACTTTTTAATGGAAAATTCAAATCTACTCTGCCTCTACTAATCTCTTCCATGAAGTCTTTGCTTGTTGCTTTAATTAGATATGTCCTAAATCAGGGTGCTTTCTACCTTTCTTAAGGTATTTTATATCTTGCCTTAAATTATGATTACTTTTGTATGTATGGCATAAGCTTATTATAAGTTCCATAGCATCTGCACAATGTTTTACACTAAAAATATTTTCAACCAGTATGTTCTAGAGATTTTTATTGAATGCTGTGCTGTGTTAGGTGGTGGGAATTCCGATGTGAGAAATACTCTAATGGTCTCAGCATTCAGACCATGAGAATGGTCTCAGCATCCAGAAGAGTCCAATAGATGTACGGACATTGATCAAATAATCATACAAGTTAATGCCTATTTACAAACTGAGATCAGTGTTCCCAGGAAAGGAATGTAATTTTATGAAGGAAAAGAAAATAGAACCTGACTTGGCATTGAGGGTTAGAGAAGCTTTCTTAAGAACCCGTATAGGTGGGGAGAGAGCATGGGCTCCTGAGAGAGGAGTAGTCTGACCGAAAGTCTTCGTGGCACAGGAGAGGACCCGACGGAAGACGACCAGGGTGGCTCTGGTGCAGAAAATCCTGAAAGGCTGGGAGGCCGGATGAGGCTTGGCCCTGGGCCTCACAGACGTGGTAGGCAGTTCATCCTCACATGTGGAAATCCAGCTGAGGCTTTGAAATGGGACTTTGTGCAGAGGGTGTTAAATAATCAGGTTTGTCCTTTGAAAGCCCAATTGCATCAGCAGGAGAGGAGTTTGTAGGGAAGTAGAGAGGATGATGAATAGGCTTGTGCAGTACTCCAGTGGAGAGCCACTTTTTTGACTCTATCCCAAAACCCCATTTTGGTTTCTCCTCAATGGCATATGTTCCCACATCTTTCTGCATATATGACTCTGTGGTGCAAAAATACTTGTATTATATTTATCTATATAAGTGTCAGCTTTCTCTTCCTTTTCCCTTCCTCCAGTAGGTTATATGTGCCTCAAATGTATTAGGAGATTTTTTAAAATTAATTTTGAATTAAAAAACAAATTTCCTTTTGTTCCCCTCAGTAAATACCGTGCAGTCACTCAGTGCTTATCCTTTAAACAACAGTTGTGTGCTTCTCTCCTGGACTCTATCACCCAGTGACTACTATCTGATGTATTTTGTTACTGAGTGGAAAATTCTTAATGAAGATAGTGAAATTAAATGGCTTAGGATCCCTCCATCTGTTAAGAAGTATTATATCCACGGTAAGTTTGCTGTACTTTAATAAGTTTCTCTTATGGATTAGCATTAGAGTGATTATTAATTTAAATAAGATAGCCAGTTAATGAAAACTTAAACGTGTAGATGATACTACCATCTTACCACATTTTATTCTGTCACTTTGTCATAAACATTCAATTCTGTTTCATTCGATCCTTTCTAAATATTTTACAGTCATAATCTTATCATCTATCACTTTTCTTCTGATTTGTTCCTTTGATATATCACAAACACATTTCTGTTTTCTCCTCAGTCCTTTTAACCATGATTTTTAATGATCATATAGCATTTTATTCCATAGTCTACTTAAACCGTTTATTTATTTGAGAAAATTTTTGTTGCTTCCAGCTTTACTTTTTTTTTCCTAGACTGTTTTTTAATGGCCTTTGATATCTACCACCAAATTGTCTTCCCAAATCTACGTACCAACTTATAATGCTACTAGCAGTGAGTGGGAATGCCAGGCTGAAGGTCTACAAATGTAGGACTAAGTGCTATAGGCAGCATAAACTCCCCAAAGTAGACCAGTTGCCCCAGGAGGTGATTAAAGTACAAAGTAATCCTGCACAATACAGTATCTCCAAGTCTGAGTAAGGTTTTAGTAGGGAAGCTAACGATCGCCATGACCCTATTATACAATATTACTCCAGAGACTTGTACTTCTATTTCATTCCAAAGGCCCTAGAATTTAGCATCAGGGCAAGTAGAAATGATTGATGGAGAACTAAATTCAATTCATTACTACTGTTGTCCAGATGATTATTCTCTGTGCTTTTCTTTAAGCCATGGAAATATATAATCTAGGCTTCAACAAGATTTATCCCTTGTGGAATATCTATATGTTTGTAAAAATGATACATCACTGATAGATTCGTTTTGAACTTTGCTATACAGATGGTTGTCCCCCTGACAGGGGGATCCCCCGATAAGCCAAGAGGACCCCCGGTCCCCACCCCCATTTCTTTGCATTTCATAAGACTTTAGTCTCACAGCTGCCTTGAATGGGGAAAATAAGCAAGCTAAATGCCCGTGAAAGGGGAATATTGCTGGCTTTTGGGATATGGGAGAGGAGGTAGGGTATATTGTCCTGGAAAGGGAAAGGGAAAGTGGAAGTTCATACACTGTGAGCTTGAACAAACTGGCTATCATTGGAACATGCCCTTGAAGATTGCAATCTCATGTCTCTGGGTAATATTTTCAAAAATTATTTGAAAATTATTGTCATTACTAGGAGAATTTGGAACGCTTAGGTGGTTTTTGAAACTCCCTTAATCATCAGTTTCGATCCATAAATAACAACTTATTTCTATGTTCAGAAAAATAAGAGTCACCTAAATTTTTTATATAGGTTTCACTTGTTAATATTAATTCAGTAAGAATGACCTTTAATATATTTTTCTCTTCAGATCACTTTATCCCCATTGAGAAGTATCAATTCAGTCTTTACCCAGTATTTATGGAAGGAGTGGGGAAACCAAAGATAATTAATAGTTTCACCCAAGGTAAGACTTTTCCTTCTGGTTTCTTTTTATACAGATGTGTGGTTTCCTACTTAGTTAGCAGTTATGTTGCCATCTGATTATTTTCTTTCTAATGGAGTCATGGAAGAGTCCAGAGTCTTACATAGTTGTGTCAGGGAGGCTACATGGTCCCTTGGTGTGGTAGTAAGGAGAATAATCAAGCATGATATTCTGGCATTGGAAATTAACATTTTCAGTCTCAAATTGGATAAAAAGTTAATGGAAACGAAATAAAGGAAAATATGCAGCAATACAATAAAATACATCATCAGAAAGACTAATTAGAAAAATACTAATTTCTGTACAATTCATATAAATGCATCTACCTCCAAATAATATGTTTTGGAGGTACATACTTATGAGCCTTAAATTTTTTTAAAGATTTTTATTTTATTTATTTGACAGAGAGAGAGGGTGACAGAACACAAGCAGGGGGGGCAGGCAGGTGGAGGGAGAGGGAGAAGCAGGCTCCCCGCTGAGCAGGGAGCCCAATGTGGGGTTCGATCCCAGGACCCTGGGATCACGACCTGAGCTGAAGGCAGACCCTTAACTGACTGAGCCACCCAGGCGCCCAAGCCTTTAAATTTTAATCAGTCTTTTAAAGGAAACGTTTTTCCTCTAAAAATAAAACTGGAGAAGTAGTTACAGAAATAAATTCATTATGCCTCTTAAATTTCTAATTCATCTTACCGTACTTGGAGTATCAACATTTTGATTTTGCTATTACGGCTCAAATTGTCTTCAAGTCCAAGCAACCTAATAATGAAGTTTCAAGAGAGAAATATTTTGCCTGGTTTTAGAATTAAAATAATGATAAAAATTCATTCATTTATTATTTGACACATACAGGCTGGGCACAAGAACTGGGGATTGAACAGTAAACATCAGTCTCTGTCCTTATGGAGCTTAATCCCTATGCTCCAATGGTAGTGAGAGTAAACAAATCATGTATAATATAATGTCAGATAGAAATAAGTGCCATGCTTGTTGTGATGAGCACTGGTATTGTATGTAAGTGATGAATCACTAAATTCTACTCCTGAAACCAATATTAAACTATATGTTAACTAACTAGAATTAAATAAAAACTTAAAAAAATTACCTGCACTCAAAAAAATCCCCCAAATCAATTAAAAATAGCATAAGAGTGGCAATTGGTAATAATTATAAAAGGACTAATTTAATAATAATAAAAAATAAGTGCCATGAAGCAAAATAAATGTAAGGGAAAAGGATAGAGTTGAAATGTGGTGCCTTAGTTAGGATGGTCAGAATTGGTCTTTTTAGTTCAAGCCATGCAAGTACAAAAGAGAAGAGCATTTTAGACAAAGGGATAGCAAGTGCAAGTGCAAAGGTTCTGAAGAACAAGCGTGCTTGGTGGCTCAAGAAAAGCGAGGTCAGTGTGTGTGGAGGGAACAAGGTAGAGACCAGCAGATGTTGAAGGTTGGCTTATCCAGAAGCGACACTGAGGCAGAGTCATTGGAACAACTTTAATTGGCACTTTCTCATATAACCTGAAGTGATCACATGGAATTGGCAAAAAATAATTTTGAAAAACTGTTTTGTCAACTTACAGTGAGCATAATTCTGCACAAAATAACAGTTCACTAAGGTGATCATAGCTTTACTTTTATCTTCTTTTTTATTTTTATATCTTTAAAGGTAATACAGATTTATGATGCAGCCAGAAAAAAGTCTGCTATAATTTTTGATACAGAAAGATATTGTTATTTCCTGAAGCTTCTGAATCATGTGAATTGTATTTTTTTTCAGATGACATTGAAAAACACCAGAATGATGCAGGGCTATATGTAATTGTGCCAATAATTATTTCCTCTTCGATCTTACTGCTTGGAACATTGTTAATATCACACCA
Organism: Zalophus californianus; assembly: GCF_009762305.2. Lineage (NCBI taxonomy): Eukaryota > Metazoa > Chordata > Mammalia > Carnivora > Otariidae > Zalophus > Zalophus californianus. Next base: position 53,831,376 of record NC_045598.1, read on the forward strand.
AAGGTATTGTACTTGGTGTTACGAATCTTTATGGCCAAAGCTCTTGAGCGTGTTTAAACCTTGATTTAAAACCCAAATCAGAAACATTAAAGTCTCCTAAATATGTTTATGTATATTCGGTATACAATTGAGATGGCCTAAAAAGAAAAGGCCTGTTTTCAGGAAACCACATTCGGTTTTGCTAGTACAACACAAACATCATGGACGAAATTCATGTTTTATATGTAAATACATCCAGGAAATAACAAGCTTATAACGGAAATCCTAGGCAGTGTGTTCTCAGAGATGGCAAAAATGGCTTTTAGAGCTGTACAATTTGGGTTGAGGACTTTTTAGCGATGAAGATTCACCTGGAGTGGCTAGTTCATTTATGATAGTAAGCACTCCAATTTTTAAAAATCAGCACTGTGTGGCTCCCCAAGTCTGTCTGGTTTGGCAAATGGCCTTGAATTTCTTGTGGTTCTAGGGTGCCATATCACCGTGTGCTGAGAGGCCCAGACCTATGAAATTATTTCACACATGTCAAATCTCTACAGAAACTTTTGTCTTATAGCAAAAAAGAGGGATGGGAGATTTTAGACTCTGAATATATCTTTCAGTCAAGTGAGCTGATGGGGCCATATCAAGTGGAATTGTTTCTGAAACTCAATTGATGGCCACCTTTTTTTCTTTGTGTGTGAGGGAGAAAGAGAGGGAGGGAGGGGCAGAAGGAGAGGTCAATTTCATGACCCTGAGATCGTGAGCTGAGCTGAAATCAGGAACTGGATGCTTAACTAACTGAGCCACCCAGGTGCCCTGGTGGCCATTTTAACATATTGTTTCTTCAATAGTGGAAGAGTGGAAAAATCCACTCAAAGTGTTTAGCATAGTGGCTGGCACAGAGCATTCAGTAAGTGTTGGTTATTTTATTACTATAATGAGTATTAACTTTAGTCGAGATAGAACATTGGTGGAGATCTTCACGGAATAGCATGTGAAAATGAATCAGATTCTGCTGAGAAATAGCTGATCTGGTAGATTAATTTCTAGTTTGTGTATTCATTAACTGTGAACATTTTCAGTATGAATGTTTTTTGTTTCTCCTTTGTAGAATGAAAAAGCTGTTTTGGGAAGATGTTCCAAACCCCAAGAACTGTTCCTGGGCACAAGGACTTAATTTTCAGAAGGTCCCTTTTTCAATTTTTTTTAACCCAAAATATGTAAGATTGCACTTTAGATGCTGTATGCCTTATATAGCATCAGACATTTTTAAGGTTTAAAATATTTTAAGGATAAGGTTTAAATCTTATTTTATTCAATTCATTTAAATATGAATTCTGTTTAATCTATTACATGTTTTCAAGAATAGCAGGATGCAGGGATTTGAAATCAGGATGAAACAAAATTCTGTAGGTAGTTCATCATATGCAAATTAAATATATATGTATATATTTATACTAACATTAAATATATATGTATATATATTAAAATTAAATATATGTATGTATTTATATATCTTCTGTACCACAGTATATAATAAAATAAATATTAGAATATTAAGGATTACATCTTTTGGAGAACAGATATTTGGATATGCTTTTTTGGTATAAATTGATTTCTTTAGGTAAAGGCTGGAATCAATATTTTTAATCCCTGTAATTATTTCCATAATTATTTAAATCAATTAAAAACTATATAAATAATCCTGTCCTCAAACTCTGCAACCCAAAAAATGCAATTGTTCTAATAAAACTTACATTTAAGCACATAGTTTTTTTTCAAGCTAAAGTGCTTTATAAATTGATCAGCTATAATAAAATAATCTGTACATACATCTTATAATAGAATTTCTCAGAAAACTCTAGAGATTAACTAATGTTTTATTAATTCTTATAATTTCCCCTGAAGCAAGGTTGGTTTTCCACCCATAAAATTGAGAAGATAGAATTCAGTTTTCATGTCAAAATATCTACACGAAGTTTTAAACAGTAATCATATGGAGGTTATTAAGCAGTCTCAATGCTTGCATCTTTTTCATTAGTCACTGTTAAAAGTCTTCAGTGGTTTCCTTTTAGCTGTAAGATAAAGTACAGTCCCTTTAAGCTCGTACTCAATGACTTCTCTCTACAATCTGTTACCAACCTATGTACCCTCTTTCTTCTGTCCCTGGGCCTTGATCATACTTTCACTGTTCCCTTTACCTCTACAGACCCCACCACGTCAGTGAAGACCTCACTCTAGGCCCTTTTCCCCAAACCTTCCTTTTACAAAAGTAGTTCAGAAGAATTTCTACCCTTCTAAGTTCCCAGAGCATTTTACTTTTAATTTATTGTGAAGAGTGCTCTGAGTTCCTGAGGTATGTTTTACCCCTCACAAATATTTATTGAACACCTGCTACGTGGGAAGTATTAAATTAGGGATTCTTTAAAGTAATGCTGGTAATTCATAATAGTGTCCATTCATATATGTGCAAGTCACTGAGGGACATACTCTTATATGCATTAAGATTTCTGCTTCAATCCTCAGTATCTCAGCTTCCTTTCCTGTGAAATGAGGTTTACTGGCACTTACCTCATAAGGTTTGTTTTGGGGATTAAAGAAGATGGTACTTATAGCATAGTAAAGTCTCGATAACTATTTATTATCATTATTTCACATATTTAGGTGTTTTAAATTATTATTCTTTCAATGACACTGTGAGATAAGTATCATTATTTTTATTTTAAAGAAGAAAAAAACCAGGCTTATAGTGGTTAGGTATCTTGTTTTAGAACCAGGCTTGGCTTGCCAGTTTGTCTGACTGTGGAGCCTATTCCATTAGTCATTCTTCTCCATACAGTGGCTTTCCATTTTTTTTTATTTGACCATGACCCACAGTAAGAAATACATTTTACGTTGCAGCCTGGTATGTGCATAGATGTAGATATGCAAAACTGAAAGGATTTCAGTATATGTAGCACTCCCTATTTTCAAAATTCTATTTTCCTTTAAAAAATACTGGTTGCGACCCACTACATTGATTTCACTTACTACTGGCCTATGGTTTGCAGTGAGAAAAACACTGCTCTCTAGTTTATCAATGAACGAATAAGTAAATATATAAGGTAGATACAGCAGTGCAAACAATTAAATTGTAATCTTTCAGCAGAAATGACACGGTCTTATCTTCAGTCCAGGCAGCCCAAGATGGATCATTCTCTTTATAGAAACTTCACTTTGTTTTGAATCCAACCGGCCCCACACCATACACCTCTCAACTATGCCCTTAGGTGCTATAAGCCATGGAGTCTCCTTTCATTAAACAGAGCTCATGATTTTTTTCAATTAGTAAAATATTTATTCTTCCCCTCTCTCTTCCATTATGAATTCACACAGTAACATTTGTTGTAGCTACAGTGATATTTCAGCCATACATATTTATTTGCCTTTCATTCGTTCATTCTTTCATTCATTAAGCATGTAGTATTTACATGTAAGTCCAGGATGTTGCTAGGATCTTGGGAAACAAATTTTTAAGGGATTTTCCTTACTATCTAGGAAATAAGACAGTAAGGTTATAGAGGAGTGGCTGAGTGGAAAGCAAAATAGAAAGAACTTGTCTTCTTTACCATCTCCAAAATAGTCTATTCATTTTAAAATTCATTCATTCATTTCTTTCACTCATTCATTTACCGGCTATTTATTTTTTTTTAAGATTTTATTTATTTATTTGACCGAGAAATAGAGAGCACAAGTAGGCAGAGAGGCAGGCACAGGGAGAGGGAGAAGCAGGCTCTCCGCTGAGCAGGGAGCCCGACGCGGGACTCGATCCCAGGACCTGGGGATCATGACCTGAGCCGAAGGCGGCCGCTTAACCGACTGAGTCACTCAGGCGCCCCGGCTATTTATTAAATACCTCTCCTGGGCTAGTCACTGTGCTATACCTTCAGGTTGTATTGATCAGAAAAATAGAAACTCCTGGAGTGGACAGTTAAGTGGGGAAATAAGCATTAATCAACAATAATGGAAATAACAATATACATATGATATATATAATCTACTAATAATTATAAACTACACGTTGTGAAAGAAAAGGATCCAGCGTGCTGAGTTCAGTGCGTGGGATGGATGGGGCTGAGCGGTGAAGATAGGAAAGTGACAAGGAGCTAAGCTGTGGAAGAGGAGTAGTCATTAACTAGGTTTGCGGTGGAGGGTGGAGCGCAGGCAAAACCGCCTTCAGATACAGCGCCTTGACGTAGGAAGGACCATCGCACATTCACAAACTGAAAATAGGGCGGTTAAAGACAGTATAAAGAGGAGATTATTTTTCTTAAAAATGAGGAGCTCTTTCTTTTAATATGAGCCTTGTTTTTTTGGTCACAAAAACTAAATATCTATGTAAATAAAAAATTTAAAGCTTCACTATACAATTGTCCATGAATGCAGGGAATAACCGTCTTGCTGTCTCTCTGAGAGAAGCTAAAAGACTCTCTCTGCAACATGTGAAGCTCTGAAATCTCCCCTCTGCACCACCATGAAAATGGTTTCTGAATGTTTACCAGGGCAGGGAAATGATCAGGCCCACCTCAGCAAATGAAGTTTGAACCTGCACCAAATGATCTTTCCCCTTTCCAGAAGATGGCTAGCACAAAGGAACCACTTGATGGATAGAGGTTGAGTCAGTGTTGTAGACTCCGTGCTCCCCTCTCACATACGTGCTCTGAAGATGAGCACAATGTCGCAGCAGATCATCTGACAGACATTATACACAAGGAGACTGAAATCTCACTCAATTTTTCCATGTTCTGGTAAACCGAAGAAGTGTGAAGAATTTTTAAGATACTTACAGTGGGTGTGATTATCCTTATTTTAAGACTGATTTTTTTTCCCCCTGCAAATATTTGACTTTATAATCTTACAAGATAATTATTTGAGCATAACCAGTCCTCAAGATCCTTAGTTTATTTCTAGGGCTTAACAGGTACACGGATAACATAGTCTAGGAATAGATCAGTTTTTGGAATATAATAGGAATATTTGAAAAGTGAAGAAAAATATAATTTCAAAGATTTTTACTAATGATAAAAGTCAAACCTTCTAAAATGCAATAACTTAAAAAAATCTCATCTTCTACTTTAATCTCCTAAATAACTAAAAATATACTTTTTTAGGGATAAATAATATAGTGTAATTCATGCTGTATTTCTAAAGAGGCAAATTTACTATTGACTCTTTGCTTTCATATTCATTTATTTTCTTTGATTCTCTCATAGTCTTCTATTTTCTGATGACCAAACTGAGTCTCAGAGTGGTTCAGTGGCTTGTCTTGATCATCTCTCCTGTCCTTGTAAAAACCTTGGTTAAACCCGGGTCCATTGGACTCAAACTGCTACTCTTGCCATCAGTCCCATATTAACAATGTATTGCTTAATGTAACTAATGCCACTAAATTGTACACTTAAAAACAGTTGAAAGGCTAAATTTTATGTTATGTATATTTTAACAAAGTTTAACAAATGAGTAAAAAATCTGAATAGGCATTTCTGCAAGGAAGCTATATAAGTGGCGAATAAGCGCTAATGAATATATGCTCAACATCATCAGCTGTTAGGGAAATACAAGCCCAAAACAAAAGATACCACTTTGCTCTGGCAAGGATGGCTAATCAAAAGACAGATAATAAGTGTTGGTGAGAACGTGGAGAAATTAGAACTCCTGCCAGTGGGAATGTAAAATGATGCAGCCCTTTGGGAAAATGGTCTTTACAGTTTTTTAGTAGTTAAACATAGTATTACCATATGACCCAACAATTCCACTGCTGGGTATATATCCAGTAGAGATGAAATCATGTATTTATGCGGATATTTATACATGAATGTTCATAGCAGCATTGTTCATAATAGCCAAGATGTGGAAACAAGCCAAATATCCATCAGATGATGAATGGATAAGCCAAGGGTGATATATCCAGCTCTAGAACAAAAGGAAACAACAAACCAACCGACCCACAGTGTATTGCAAAGCAAATGGACTGTAACAGCCCATTGTTGTTAAAGACATTTACAGTATTTTTAAAGGAGATCATAAGTTTTTACATAAAGCATTTCCCTTAATTTCTTCTCCAAATTCAGATTATTTTTGAACATTGATTTGTGAAAGTAACCTATAGTTATAATTCCTTCGACATCTAACCTGATTTCTAAAATGGTCCCTAAAGTTAATCTCTTTTACTTTTTAAGCGGTCATTCCCATTCCCTTTGGTTTATAATGAATCTAAATGCATATTTGCCTTGTATTTTTTTATTTATTTATTTTTAAAAGATTTTATTTATTTATTTGACAGAGACAAAGCGAGAGCAAGAACACAAGCAGGGGGAGTGGGAGAGGGAGAGGGAGAAGCAGGCTTCCCGCCGAGCACGGAGCCTGATGTAGGGCTTGAGCCCAGGACCCTGGGATCATGACCTGAGCCAAAGACAGACACTTAACAACTGAGCCACCCAGGCGCCCCTGCCTCATATTTTTTAAATACAAATAACAGATCAAGTTGGTCCTGCTTGTTCCCCTCAGTAGTTTCAGTGCCTCCTTCCCTTCTGAGGGTTACCCAATTTCAAGAAGATAGTGTCTATTTGTCCAGTTTGTGCTTTTATACTTCCCTACACCTGCGTGTGTGCAGCTATGACCAATGAGCAAAACCACGTTGGGTTATCATGAATGTGAACCTGACTTCCATATCATTCAGGAGCTATTTTTGTTCTCAGCATTGTTTTTAGAGATCTCTCCATGTGGATACGGTTAACATAGTTTACTACCCATGTGGACCAGCCCATGGTATTCCATCCTATGAATATATCACAATTAATACGTCTCTTCCCCTATTGATGGGTATTTAAGCTGTTTAAAAGCTCTCCTTTATTACAAACAGTGCCGCAAGAAGCAGGATCATATATGTCTCTGTGTTCTCTGGGGCTATATCTGTCCCATTATTTTAAAAAGTCAGTTTTGCATTACCATATGACCAGTGTGCATGGTTTACTGGTGATATAGTATGGGAGAACATTTATTACAAAATAGAGTGTCTTCCTTTATGCCTAGCTACCCTTAGTCTTGCTCTCCAAATGCCATTACTTTAAACTGGTTTGCTTTTAATTTTTCTGGCAGGTCACCTTTATATTTCTAAAAATAATATGCTTCTACCACTATGAAGTGTAGTCATTATGTACTGATTTCTGGCAATAATGAAGATTTACTCATACAAATACTTTTCCTGCCCTTCTCCTTTCCCCACACTCCTACCACATACTGTTTTGTCACTTTTATCAATTTTTTCAGTAATTACTCTGCAGCCGCAGAAAAATCTTCTTAAATTCCATTTATTTCCATTGACTAGAGACTACTTCTTGGAGCTCCCTTCCCTCCCCTTTTTTAAAAATAAAATAAAGACATTAGCACTCTTACCTTTCCCTCCACTTCCCAATCTCTGTAAATACAACTCTTCGCTTTAAGTCAGGATTGATAGCATGTTTTGTGCTATAATCCTTTAAAAAATAGAAAGTCAATGAGCTGCATTTACACTGCTATGAGTATGTAAATACTGTTGTTTGCAGAACAAGTAATAGATGTGATGACACTTTGGGGAGTTCTAATGTCACAGGAGAATCTATTTTTTAAAGATACTAGAAATACTTCACCAGTTGGTCAAAACTGTGCCGAATTTTAGTTGGCTTCATATTTAGTTCTTCTGGGTTGTTGTTGTCGCTTTTTCTAGAGTTTCTAATTGCTTCTTTAAAAGTTTTTTTGAATTTCTGTGTGCTGCAATTATATAAGCTTCTTCACTGGATACCTTTTCCCAGTGTGCTCTGCCCAGGAAACCCTCTGCCCTCCAACTTCAATCTGGATGGGGCCTTTTCTAAAATTTCTACGAGCCATCACTCCAGATAACCGGTTTCTAGTGAGTGCTGCTTCCTAAATTCCTTTTCCTCCTCTTTCTTGAGAAACTCCATCCGTACATAATCTCCTAAGAAATGTTACCTGTCAAGTCAGAGTCTCTGCATGCCTGAAATTCTTCTTATTGTGCCTTCATTGATTGATCCTTTGGTGGAGTGTCAATTTCTAGGTTGGACAAGTCTTTCCAATTGAACTTTGAAACGATTCCTGCCTCATCATCTAGCACCCAGTATTGCTTCTAAGAAGTCAGATGCCATTCTGATTTTTATTCCTCCCTGGTTACTTGCAGTTTTCTTGCATTTAAAATATTCTCGCCATTATTTTTAAAGTTTTTATTTTTTTTATTTATTTGAGAGAGAGAGAGAGCAGGAGCAGGGGGGAGGGACAGAGGTAGAGGGAGAAGCAGACTCCCCGCTGAGCAGGGAGCCCAATGTAGGACTCAATCCCAGGACCCTGGGTCATCACCTGAGCCCAAGGCAGACACTTAACCAACTGAGCCACCCAGGCATCCATACAATATTCCTCCATTTTTGATGTTCTAAAATTTCACTAATGGGTCTAGGGACGTTCTTTTACATTTAACTTGGTCACCATTTGAAGACACTTTCAATTCCATGACTCTGGTCATATCAAGAAATTATGTTATTTCTTTGCTGATTTCCTCTCCTCCTGTTTCTTTTGTTCTCTCTTTCTAGAATCTGTATTTGTTAGATGTTGAACCCTCAGCATGGATCTTCTATATGTCTTATCTCTATGTTCTTTTTTGTTTTTTTTGTTTTACACTTGAGACCTTGCCATATCCCATTCTTTTAATGGTTCTTTTGAACTTTTATTTACTATTATATTTGTAAATTTGCAAGTTTTTTTAGAGTATTTTGTTCTGGTTTTAGGCATACAATATTTTCTTAAATCTTACTGGAAATACCAATTAAAGGATCATTGTTTGTCTAAAAAATTCTCCTTTTTTCCTATTCTCTGAATTCTCTTTCTGCTAAGATCATATTTTCTTTTTGTTTATCTTGGCTTTTCTTTTTTATCTCCGACTTTCCCCAAATATCTAAGAATTCTTTGTTTTCCTTGAATGTTTTAGAATGAAACAGTAGATGAGTTGACTGGGAGCTCAGTGCATATAGGCAGGAATTATTGCTTGGTTGGGTAGATTAGAGCTCTGGCTAGATGAGGAAAAATGTACTTACAGGCACTAATACTCCACAGCTGCTTGGTACCTCCCTGGATAGGTCCTTAGTTGATTTTGAAAACAAAACCTCAATTTGGGTGTGGAAGGTAGTTCTAATATGAAGGATTTTCTGTGTACAGCGGAGAAATGGAAGAGCCCCATTCCACAGGCATAGTTTCTGGTTTTCAGCCTCAGGTCTCCTAATCGTCCTGCGTTCTTACCTGCCATTTCTTCACTCGCCATGTCTGCTGTATTCAACTGGGCAAACAGGCTTTCTCTTCAACCACAGCCCACTCTGGAGGTACTTTGGTCTATCGCTTCTTTTGGTAATCCTCTTTGGTCTGCACTCTTCCAGTTGTTTTCCATGTCTTAGAAATGAATTCAAAATCTTATTCCCTCTTGCTTTCTCAGATTATCTTCTGTGTTGTGGGTATGTATTTGTTATTTATGTACTTTCATTCTGATAGAGTCTCTACAAAGATGAGAGAGCAACGGTTTCACCTGCCATCTTCAACCGGAATACCCCTCTACACCATTTCTCTTGATACTTAAAAATCACAATCTTAAAAAAATAAAAAATAAAATAAAAATCTTAAACAAAGGCTGAATTCTTGTAGGAAAATGTAGTGATGCAATAGACTTGCTTTTCTTCTAATTCAAATTTCACGGTGCTTAAGACACTGTCACCAATTTGGTTTTTTACTTTTTTCTTTAGCATTTTTGCCTAATCTATTATTTTCTTCCTCTAAATCTAAATCATCTGTAATTTTTTTGAATGGCGGGGGATCTAACCCGCTTCTTGGTTGTCTACATCGATGTCTGTTTTCACAAGCGCATACTCGTTACCCTACCGTAGGGGTGTGAAAGTTAAAACCAAATTGCCTTGTGATTCAAAGACTGTCCAAGATTCCTCAGTCTGCCAAAGCAGCCCAACAACCTTCAGGTTCCCAGAACACCAGTCTCACAGATCTGAGGCAGAGCACCCCTGAAATTTCTTGAATGGTCTTGCAGAAGTGGGTAAAACCGGTGCAGTTTTGAGTTGGAAGTTCTCTGTAGAAGTGCACCTTATTGGGCTTAGAGGTGTGTATCTCACTTCCCTAAAATAGGACTTCAGTTTTGTTTATTTTCATGTTCATAATATTTATGATATGTCTGTGGGTTATAAAGAACTGGAAGAGAGTATGTATTAGTCAGCTGAAATCTATCACAGCAAGTAGAAAAAGCAAAACAAAGAACATGTTTTCCTGCCAGTTTGCATTTAGGATATTTTTCATCCTTCTATTGTTTTATAGAAAGATCTCTGAACTAGAAAAAATTAAAGAACTAAGTCAGGGTCCTCACTCCGCTCTAATTAGTCCTGTAACTTTAAGCCCCAATTGCTTTGTTTTAAAAAAGGGAGGCACATGGAGCAGATGGTTTCTCAGATTTTTTTTCTAGATTAGAAACATCATGATAATGATCTGTCATTGTTTTCTTCACTATTTCAGTTCTTCTTTCTCTTAATTTTTAAATTTTTGTTTTACTGCTCTACTCTTCTACTCTTTCTTGTTCCAAGCTCTCCAATACTTCTGTTGCTTCCATTTCCTCCATTTTGTTTTTCCAGCTCTTTGTTTTTTTCTCCTTTATTCTGTTATTCTCCCATAGTTTTTCCTTGTCTGGGGTCACCAAGACTGTTCCTAGAGTGTGATGTTAAGGCATACTTTATGAAAATAGAAGAGGCAACCTCAGTTCAAAATTTTACACTTTCCTAAAAAGATGTATTACTCTAGTCTAACAGAAGAATTCATAGTCCGGAAGCCATGCCTGACAGAAAATGTTTTTGAAATCTTTTATCTTTTGCCTTCTGAGTGATTTTTTATTTTGCTTTCTTATTTTGTTTTATTTTATCTAAACAGAGAACGGACATTCTTTGAAGTCTAATCATGATCACTACAGATGAACCCAATGTACCACCTTCCCAACATTCTGTAGAGTATTAGAAGATTTTTACATTTTGAAGAAGGGGAGACAAATCTAAAAAATATTTGGTTGAACTATTGAGAACTAAAATATGGTGGATGATGTTGATTTAGAACTTAAAATAGAAGGGTAAATTTGGGGTCAAGAGATAGGTCTGAGTCAAATTCAGTTTGAATGTATGATTATGTTTTAGGTCACCTAAAGTTTAAAAAGTAATATTCATGGTATCTGGCTTTTGATTTATCATTTGTGTGGTCATAAAGCATTAAAAACTATGACTGTTCTTACCACATATCTATTCAGTATCATCAGGTATGTAGTAGGCAATGCCATAAGTAGATAAAAACCTGCAGCTTCTGACACATAACTTTGCAAACACAATGAATCTACTTACAAGATACAGTGAAACTATTTAGTTTATATTTTTATGTCCAAAGTTTTCCATTTTGTATTCTTTTGTAGACACCTGAGCTCATAAACGGACCCATGTGGGTGTTCTTTTGACTGTCTTGTAGTTTTCATATCTGTCCAACTTTGGTCAGTCTGGGAATTCCCATCCTCAGTAGTCTTGCACATGGCTTAGGCACTAACTTCCATTTCAGTTCAGGAAAAGCCAGAAGTTCGGGTGTGTGCTGGTCACAGGCCAGTGGCAGTTACAGTTCATATCAGGATGACCTGACTTTTCAGGTCAGATTGACCAGATCAGAAAACACATCCGCCTCCAATTCAGCCTCTTTGTGAAATTCTTCCCTAAATTTAATTTATTTACTCCGAACCACCCAAAGCTTCTGGCAGGCAGCAATGCAAAAAGGGAGCTTTTACAAATAGTTCGTGGCAAAGACAAGACACTTCTTCCTGAAAAAAGACCCTTGCTGTTTCTATGACATCAGCATATTAAGTGTGTTATGTTGTTCACATTCAAAATAAACCAAAGCTTCTGTTTGATGGACCTAAATAATATTTCAAATTTAGGATATATATTGATCACTTACATTTAGATTTCATTCATAGTTTATTTGGCTATGAAAACAACACTAAAAATGAGGAAGAATGTGTCCTTTTTTCCCCTTCATTGACTTTTAATAGATATCATTGGAATGTAAAATCTAAGTGTGAGATTATGAAAGGATATTCTTTATTTCCTACCAGCTGAATACATATTTAATATGGTCCCAGACCATTCTAAAATCCTGAAAAATTAGATGCATATAATGATTGAAATGATTTTTTAATGAAAATACTTTTAATAAAAGTTTATGACCCACTGATAAAATATACTTCAATAATATATGAGTATGTGATTTCTTATTAATTATTAGTGAAATCTTCCATCTGAATGCATTTGAAGACATGGACATTAATCAGTATCAACAATTAGTTACCGATTATAAAGTTTTAGAGGGCATGCAATATCTAAAGACATCATCTGAATAGCATATGTGAGTTTGACTGTGTGCTCTCGGCTATTTGTGTGTATTTTTTGTTTTCATATTGATAGCATGTAATGCCTTTATTTGGTGATCTTAACTTCTAGGTTCATTTAAATTCTAAGAAATTCAAGACACATATAGTAGTAAGTTTAAGAAAAAGCAAAATGAGCAAGTAAATATTTGAAGGAAATAATAAATCTAATGATAGATTTCTGTCAGAAAGAGAAAAGGCGTAGGAAGTTTTCATATATTATGTTCATAGAATAACAGAAAAGGTTGTGTTAACATGGTATTTGTCATGATGCAGTATTTTAATATCTATATAAGTCTATTCCATTTTTATTATATTTAGTGTTTGGTATATTTATTCTTTTATAGTTATAATAACCAATATGTTTCATTTAAGAGTTTAAAACTATGCTAATGACTTATGTTTTTATATGGAATATATTTGCCATTATGAAGAATAGTTGAGTAAATTGTTATTTCAGGCAATAAATTTGAATTCATTTTAGTGGTTTAAAACTGTAAAGTTCAAAAGTTCAACCATATGTATGTCTTATGAATTGAACACATTTTCAGTAGCACTTCATTTAGTTGCATTAAGTTTTCAGTGTGATGTGTCCACGGTATTCTTTATTTTGCATTTATTTTTTCAATATGTTTACATTGTATGGGTTGAGCTTTTTCCACACAGATTCTTGATTTGTAGCTGCATGGCAGGATTTTTTATTGTGATGTAACCAGAATTCTTATAAAAGATACGATGTGCATTTGTTTTGCGTCTTTGTCTTCATTCCGCATGTTCCATAGTATGTGTTTTTAGATGAAGTTATTTAAAAGGAATAGTAATTTAAGAGTCTGTGATCATGTCTTTCACCATCATTGTTTTCAACAAACTGGTATTAGTTCTTCCCTTCTGGTAGTCTTAAACAGATTTTCAGTATGATGTAAGGCAGATAAGTCTTAACAGTCACAAATAGCTTACCCTTATACCATATCTTATGTCATGGAGTAGTTATTTTAACTGTCTTTGGACTAGTTGGTTTGCTCATTTGATTTTATTTCAGTTCCTTTTTTTTATTTGAGGTTGAAATTTTCAGTTTGTGGAAATCTAATTTGCTGTAAAATATTAGGAATTCTTCGGAATACAGCCCTTTTTAATTACAATAACTAATCTTTATTGAGAGCTAAGTACTTTCAGACACTCTCTAATTTATTCCTCACCACAATGCCAGGAAGTAAATATTGAACTCATTTTTACAGATGAAGAGACTAAAAGGCAAAGAAGTTAATGTATTTGTCCATGGTCATAGAAGGGCTCAAACCAAAGTTTGTCTCATCCCACTTTTAAACACCATCTTCTTCTGCCTCTCCCTTATGATTTTTGACATATCCATTTTCAGTCCAAAGAAAACCCCCGTTAATTTGTGGTTGACTTATGTCCTTTAGTAGTAACCTTTCACACTTTCATTTCTGCAATGATGTCATAGTGAAGCAAAAAAAAATATATTAATACAATTGAGCATTAAAATGTGTCTTTTCTTTTAGCCAGAAACATTTGAGCATCTTTTTATCAAGCATACAGAATCAGTGATATTTGGTCCTCTTCTTTTGGAGCCTGAAACCATTTCAGAAGATATCAGTGTTGACACATCATGGAAGAATAAAGATGAGGTGGTACCAACAGCTATGGTCTCTCTGCTTTTGACAGCTCCGGATCTTGAAAAGGGTTCTCTTTGTATCTGTGACCAGCACACCAGTGCTAACTTCTCTGAGTTGGAAAGCACCGTGATAGCCCGTGAGGATGAAAGCAGGAGGCCGCCCTCTGTTAGATATGCCACCCTCCTCGGCAGCTCTAAATCAAGTGAAATTGTTGAAGAGCAAGGGCTTATAAACAGCTCAGTCAGCAAATGCTTCTCTAGCAAAAATTCTCTACCAAAGGGTTCTTTTTCTAACAGCTCATGGGAGATAGAAACCCAGGCATTTTTTATATTATCAGATCAGCATCCCGATAAAATTTCACCACACCTTCCATTCTCAGAAGGATTGGATGAACTTTTGAAACTTGAGGGAAATTTCCCTGAAGAAAATAATGGTGAAAGGTCTGTCTATTATTTAGGGGTCACCTCAATCAAAAAAAGAGAGAGTGGTGTGTTTTTGACTGACGAGTCCCAAGTGCTGTGTCCGTTCCCAGCCCACTGTTTATTCACTGACATCAGAATCCTCCAGAACAGTTGCTCACACCTTGTAGAAAATAACTTCAATTTAGGAACTTCTGGTCAGAAGACTTTTGTATCTTACATGCCTCAGTTTCAGATTTGTCCCACTCAGACTCAGAATATAATGGAAAACAAAATGTGTGACCTAACTGTCTAATTTCACTCAAGAATCTTCTCAGATTTATGTTAGAATGAATCATGTGAAGTGTAATATATGTCACTATGGTTGTGGATATGGGAGAGGAAAGAAAACCGTCAAAATTGGAAATGATTGTCCCCAAATCAGTGGTATCTGTCCTCACTCAGTAAGGTAGACAAAAAATGTGAGAAAGCCTTCAAGAGCCTGGCAATGTAGACTGACTCTTCTAATGATTCCATTAATAAGCTCCACTGGGGAGGTCTCCAATAGCTCGTTTCTAGCTGGAAACAAGCCCAACAAATATCATCTTTTGGGAACATTAGACCTGTGTAGAAAGAGCTAATCTTCTCAGTTACACCTAAGTTTTGAAAGAAGACTTCAAACTGATACTTGTGAGATGTAACTTGCTTCGAGGGTGTGGTTGTTTTACGTTGAGTTGTCTTTGTTTTCCACTCATTTGCACATACACCCGTTTATACCTAAGAGGCATCCTCGTACATTTTTAAAGTATGTGGTGTATTTGTATTTTGTGCTACTTGACTGTGTGATTTTAAGATTTTGCAATTTAACAAACTTGTCCCCAGCATTTACTCTGTGGTAGGCACTCCACTAAATGTTGCAGAGAAGTAAAAGATTTAGCTCTGGCCTAGGGGATATACTTCTGAAGACTGACAAGTAAGCCAATCTTTATGTATCAAATCTAAGATATGTACCATTGAATGAAACTATCTGTTAGAATGGCAATACCCACAACCAATACTTTGATGACAACAAAAGCACTTTTGAAGACAATATGTCTATCTTAACTCTTCTCTATAAGAGATGTCACAATGGTCACTTTCTGATACAGTTAGATTGCCAAACGTTACTGTATCTCACTCTGGAATCACTGTCTTCCCTGATTCCCATTTGCTTGTATGCTATTTTTTCTTTTCTCACTTACTGAGCATTCTCTCTCATATAACCAACCACTGTATTAAATCTTTCCATACTTTAACTCAATTAATTATTAAATTAATTATATGAGACATGTACTCCTGTAAAACCCGTTTTAGAGATTAGAAGATTAAGTAATTTTCCCAAGGTCACAGAGTTAGTGGGTGATGGAACCAGGATTCAGATTTAAACCCAGATCTTTTAATGCTAGTGATTATGTTTGAAACCTATACCTTAAATTGCTATTCATTAAAAAAAATGAGTTGTAATTAAATAAAATATTAAGTGGAAATATAATGCTGGATGAAAATTGAGAATTACACAGATGTTGTTTTTGCCCTTAAAGACTTTAATATTTATTGTTGGTTTCGGTTTCTGGTATGGCAACAAAACTGAAAGACAGCATATTGAGCAACAAACTAAATTAAGAAACCTGCAGAGATAGATGTTGAATGGCAATAATTAAGAATTTCAAGATGATTGGTATGATCGAAACAAATACTTCAGTCCTCAAAAATATGCCTATTGGGTTGCTAAACATCACCAGTTTCATACTTATACTGAGAGAGAATCCTGCTGATTTTACTGTTACCCTAAAGAAAATCCTGCTCTCCATCTCTGTGCTAGTTGAGGCCCTATGAAATGAGCATTTCTAGACAATGACAAAGATCTCAGACCCCAACCAACAGGTATTTTTTTACACTTCATGATCATTTGCCAATTAGAAAGCAATAAAGCTGTTTCCTACCATAAGCATCGTTGAGCTAGCTCAGGTTCTCACATGCTCAGCTGATGACTCTCACCAGAGAAAGGTAGAGGGCTCATATCAACTCACTGAATAATTAGTGTGGAATGAAAGCCTTAGTTCCATACAAAGATAAATCGAGAGAATATTTTTTCTTCACTGATGTTTTAAGTGGTTTACAGATTCAGAAACAGAAGGAAATTATTGCGTGTATGGAAGTTCTGGTAAAATTGACCATTATTTTGAACGCTGCTCATAGACTATAGACATTTATTTATTTATTTATTTATTTATTTATTAAAAGGAGGTTTTCTTTTTTTTTTTAAGATTTTATTTATTTTTCAACAGAGAGACAGCGAGAGAGGGAACACAAGCAGGAGGAGTGGGAGAGGGAGAAACAGGCTTCCCGCTGAGCAGGGAGCCCGATGTGGGACACGATCCCAGGACCCTGGGATCATGACCTGAGCTGAAGGCAGATGCTTAACGACTGAGCCACCCAGGCGCCCTAGAATATAGACATTTAATTGAGAGTACAGTATAGGAGAGACAGAAAAATTATATTTTGCTCCACTCTGCACATGGTTAGAGATTAAATACTGAGCATGTCCCCTGAGACACAAGTTTCTTGTGGTCTGAGACCCATAACTGTGGGGAAGAGAAACTGATAGATGTCCCAATCAGCCCAAGGTTTCAGGCTGTGCATACGCGGTAGTGAATTCAAAGTCCCAGGACCAACTGTTGTGCTGTAGGTCTGTGTGAAAGGAATTTAGTCACAGCACATTAACTTAAGATCATGACTATCATCCTGGTGCAGCTTCAGTTCCTAAAAACAAGTGAAAACATCTCAAATATTGCTATGCCAAGGGAGTTTCTTTCACAGAGAGGGCTAAAGTGGTACAGCCTGGCCTATTGGTATATATAGATTTAGTTCTTTTCTATGGTCTGTGTGTTAGGGCTCTGATTTTCACTTTTGAAAGTTTGTTTCACTATATGTATTACTATATATTATTGGGTCTTTATGAAAATTATCTGTCATTAAATAGTGTGTTTTCATAAAAAATTTAGGTAAAATTTAGAATTTTTATACTTTAGGAGGGTCAGGTATTCTCCATTTCTTCCCAAAGATTCTTTAAAAAAATGTTAAGGGATAGAAGAGCTGAAATATGGGTTTGGACTTTTAACTTAGGATAAATATGGAATTTTGAGTATTTCATTGAAGGCCTTGAATTGAGTTACAAGTTACTAATCAGTCTCTCTAAATCTGAACTTAATGAAAAGAAACTCAGAAGTTACTAATTTGAGCTAGGGCTGCAAGTTTCAACAGATTGTCTGAAGGTAAATCATTTGTCAGGGTTAATGAAATGATATGTTTCCTAGGTTAAACCCCCAAGAACAAAGATGAAGAAAACAAGTCAAGATGTGCTTATCAGTAACAGCAGAGGCCTCCTGTTGGAGCCCTGTATTTTCATTTGTGGATGAGCTACATATGGACAAGAAGAATGGGAGCAGATACTCTTCTATTTTTAAACCTAGTTTCAAGTAGTAAGAAGACTTGGATTAAATTTGCAAACCAGAGGGTGATCCTGGACCTAGAATAAGGTTTGATGACACCATGAGCTGCTACCTTCTCTCATTCCTTTCCAATAAAGCCAACTCCCTCTTTCCAAATATCAAACATATGGTCACATTCCCTTAGGAATATTCATCTTGACGACTCAAAAGCTAAGAGGAGATAAACTTCCTCCACAAACTGATACCAGATTCCGAAGTTACTTTGATTGGCTCAGGATCCAGGCTGGGCCATAAGAGCTGTACCTATGGGGCTCACCTGGAGTTGGACAACATGCTGAATGGATCAGGACATGCTGCAGCCCTATGTCACCTAGACGTGGATTTCGGAAAGAGACCTCTTTCCAAATTCTTTCCGTTACTTTTTAAAAGACATTTGTTCCACTTTTAAGGGTCATCTTGATAGTTACAGACTTTTCCAAACTATTTATTATTGAGAAAACACATTCTCAAATTTAAAACACAAAATTTTTAAAATGGTCCACTCCACTATGATGAAAAGAAGCTGCATTTGAGGGGGAAAAAATGTAAACACAGTTACCAGAAAAAAAAAAAAGAAGAAACATTTACAAAAGGGAACTAGAGAAGTCACTAGTTTTATTTTTTCGTGAACAACTAATTTAAAATGGTAAAGCACTCCCGCACTGAATCACAATGTGGGGGGAGCAGTTGAGAATTCAAAGGTCTGGATTAGAACTGAGATATTATTCCACGTATTTGTATAAGC
This sequence comes from Zalophus californianus, assembly GCF_009762305.2. NCBI lineage: Eukaryota > Metazoa > Chordata > Mammalia > Carnivora > Otariidae > Zalophus > Zalophus californianus. Next base: position 53,850,182 of record NC_045598.1, read on the forward strand.
ATCAAGAAATTGTTTTCATGGGTTCTTATATTGAACAAATTATTTTTATACAAAGTTTATCACTCAATATTTATTTTGGAAAGCTGCTGAAGATATCTATTTTTCAAAATTATACTTAGGATGTTTCGCATTAAATTCAATTTTGTGAGGCTCTTTGACGGGATATTTTAAATAACGTTCATTCGAAAACCCTAGAACTGAGAAAGAATTTGGAAAATTATCTAATTTTGTAGTGAAATACCTAGATTGCAGATACTGTACTTTTAAAACTTGTCATTAAGTACTTGGCATGCGGTGAACACTTTCTCTTTAGCCACAATTGGTACATTAATAAATGTTATAAACACAAGTGCTGAGATGTGATCACCAATTGTTTTATAAAATGTAATTATTCTAATTCTCCTTTATGTCCCTAAAGTCATAAAGAAGGAAAGTAAATCATGACTGAATATTTTCATTTTTTTATCGTCAGCAATCATGAGCAAAGACAGAATTTTGAGAAATTGAATGTCCAAATAGTTACTATGAATTTAAGTTATTTTAGAATTATTTTATCTATTATATGATTACTTTCAGCAAAGATTTGAAAATACAAAGAAATAATCTTTGTAGTTTATATAGTTAATATAAAATTTTTATACATTGTTAGCCTTTACAGGGAGCCTGTTTCTCCTTCTCCTCCCTGCTTGTGCTCTCTCTCTCTCTCTGTCAAATAAGTAAATAAAAATAAAAAAAAAGAGATAGTATATCTTCAAAATACTTACATAAACCTTGCCTTTAAAAGAGGTTTGAAAACATTTTAGATGCAAGTATGTCGCTTTATTGTCACTGTCTAGGGTATCTACTCAGTGCATCACCCCACACCACATTTTTCTGGCATTATAGCCACTTGTGATGAAAAATTACTCATTTTAAACATCAGGAGCTCTTTAGTTTGATTCTTTACTTCCTTAAGAAATCTTGATTTAGTGATCTGTGATCATTTGTTTTGTCATTTAGGTTTCTAGCAATTTGAGTTTTTAACCACTATTTGTGCTAGTATTCAGACACATTCTCTTTCTTGCTTTCTAATTTTAAAATGTAAATAGAACAAATACGTACACGAAAAATTTCAAACAGTACAAAGAAATATCAGATAAAAAGTCTAAGTGTCTCTCCCCTCTGGGCCCTCAGTTCCTATTCCCCAGAATAACCTGTTATTACAATATCACATATCTCTTGAAAAATTTATATTGTTGGGATTGTATTCCACTTGCTGTCATAAAGTTACCCTTTTCCCTTAATACGTCTTGGTGATATTTCCATATAAACCCATATATACCTGTTTCGTTATCTGTAATGGTTTCATAGTGTTCCATTGTATCAAAGTACAATGATTTATGTTAACAGTTTACAGTTGGTGAACATTTAATTTGTTTCCAATCTTTTATTATTATGGGCAATACTCACGTGAGCATTCTTGTACATAATGGTCTTGGCATACTTTTACAAATCTACTCGTCAGGAATCTTGGTTACGAGTGTAAGAAATCAACTCAAATTGTCTGAAGTATCTTTTTGATATTATAATTTCATCTTGATGAATGAAGTTGAGCCTGTCTTCATGTTTATAAGCCATTTGTTTTTCTCTACTTTTATATTCTTTTCCTAATTCTCTTGGGTTTGTTATAATTTTATTAGTTTCTTATAATTCTTTTTTTTTACTTATGTGATCTTTTTCTTAATTGAAATATAGCTTATATGCTGTAAAATACACAAGCCTTCAGTGTATAGCTTAATGAATTTTTACACATTTCCCCCTGAGTATTTACCCAGGAGTAATATTGCTGAATGCAGGATAGGTTCTAATTTAGCTTTAATAGATGCTGCCAAATAATGGTTGGACTAATTTACACTGCCATCAGTAATGCAGAAGAGTTCTGCTGCTTCAACATTGATATTGTCAGCCTTCTGAATTTTAGCCATTCTGATGGTCGTGCAATGGTTTCTCACGGTTTCGGTTTGCACTTCTGTAACATGTAATGATTTTGAGTAACAATTAATCCCTTTCCTGCCTTTTTTGCTGTTTTGTCATTGATCTTATTCCTATGTATTTCATAAACATCTAAACTGTTGTTATATTGTTGCTTTAAGCAGTAAACAGTTTTTAAAATTTGCCCTTTGCAGTGTAGTCTGCTCCTTCTTTCATCTGTGTGTGCTTCCGTCTGGGGTAATTTCCCTTCATCCTAAAGAACTTTCTTGTCCTGTAGATCAACTGTAACTTCCTTAATAACTATTTTTTTTCTGGTATTTTGTGCTGTTATTTTGGGATTAATATTTTTAATTTATTTGGAATTAATTTTGCTCTAAGGAGTGGAATAATGATCTAGCTTTTATTTTTTTTTCCAAGGGTCTAATCTGTTGTCCCAACACAATTTGATTCTGGGAGAACAAATTCTTTTCTCACTCACATAAAATGTCACATTTATCATTTATTAATTCTCAAGTATATTTGTGTTTATTTCTAGGCTTTCTATTCTTTTGCATTGATTGTTCAGTCTGTTTTCATCTGGTACTAACTTTCTTAATTACCACCAGCTACTCAATATGTTTTAATATCTGGAGGGCTGGATTCCTCAGCCCTGCTCATTATACTTCATTGCTGTTCTTTCCAGAGCAATTTTAGTATCATTAAGTTTTTGTAAAAATAATTCTGTTGGTATTTCAATTGTAGTTAAGATAAAAGTATTGTAGCCAAGATAAAAGTACTGAAAAATGTTATCACAACAGTATTTAGTTGCCCAATGTTGCCTATAAATTTAAAAATTTGGGGAGGGAAATGTTACTTGTATCTTCCTAAATAATGAGACAAATAATTCATATCATAGCTGCAATATTAAATTCCTCCCAGAATCCACCTTTAATACTAGGGAATAGAAATGTGGTAGGTGCTCTAAACTTCATGCTTTAGATGTGGGGTTGTAAGTAGGGTGACTATCCATCCCACTGTGCCTGTCCAAGTCTTTCTTTAGGTATATATAATGATCCCTTTCATTCTTATGTGACCCAGTTTTGACAAACAAAATACATGGTTATCATATAAAGGACTAGACCTCTGACGATAATTGTTGCTTTTTCTCTTTAACGTACCAGTGGTTATCGAATTTGTTCAAGTATAGGGCATTTGGAAATCATGGTGCACTTTAAAGAACGTGAAGATACTGCTTTAATTCTCCCATTGTAACACCTGAAAACAACTATCTAGTAGCAAATAGCTATTATTTGTACATATGTGTCTGCTTCTCAAAAGTAACATAAAAGCTTTCTTTATCCAGCAATATGGTATACTAGATGTTCTGAGAAATCTCTCTCAGTATAGCTTATCTAAAAATTGGTAGGTTAAAAAATCATTTTAATGTATGGCTACATTGAAGGAAATTCCAAGTAACTTTGGAATCAACTGATCTCCATGACCTATAGCCTAGCTTTGAGAGGGAAACATGTCAGAAGAAAAAGAGTGGGGAGACCTTTCATAAGAAGAGAACCTCAGAAGTGAACAAGATAAAATCATGCCCAGCAGAGGAAGATGTTGGGGCTTATGTTCCAGTTCAGCCACTACTCTGGACTGAGTAGAAAAAATAAAAGGCGGGGGGGGGGGGGGGGGGGCGGAGCTACCTACCCTCAGGTTTGTATCCGCTCAGATTTCTATCCTCAGATTTTCATTCACATGGATTTTGGGCACGAATTTATACCACTTGTGTGGTCCAGAAACAAACAAACAGAATATTTACATTCAGGAGCCCCAGATTGGTTGAGCCTTTAAGGTCCATCCCAGAAGCAAATACAAATGGTCTCTGGGTAAATTGACTTTCAGCCTAGACCCAGAAGACCTCAAAGTCCCAAGGAACATATGGTTATTGACTGAGTCACTTACACAAGGACACAGATCCCATTAGTGAGAGCAGGAATGACAGATGACAGTGTCAGAACCACAGAGACTGGGAAACCAAGCCAAAATTCTGAGGAATGCAGAGGAGGAAAATGGAAAAGTTTGGTCCTTAAGACAGTATTGAGCGGCATATCAAAATTTGTGAAATGCCGTTAAGGTGCTTAGTCTAATATACATAATAACGTGGACGAATCTCTGCATAATTGTACTGAGTGAAACAAGCCAGACCAAAAAAGGAAAAGAGTACGTACCAAATGATTTTATTTATTTAAAATTCTGGGAAATTCAAAGTAATCTATGGTTATAGAAAGTAGAGAGGGTCCTAGCTTTGCCCGAAGCTCTCAGGTTTAGCTCTCACTGTTTGCAATGACAAAGCCTCATTTCCCAGGACTGAATAAACATTAACCATTTGACTCAGGGATGGGGTTGTCAGATAAAATACAGACCACCTAGTTGTATTCAACTCTCAAACAATGAATAATTTTTTTTTAGTACAAGTATGACCCATGAAATATATATTTTTTTCACTTGAAACTCAGGTGAATATTAACTGGGTGTTCTATAGTTTTATCTTCTGAATTTATTATCTGAATTTTTGTTTTCATATCTTTCTGGTTTCCATTCCTGTTCAATATTTTTGACCTTGAAGATTTCATTAACTTTTTATTGAGAGGTAGATGTTTTGCAGTGGGATGTCTGTCTTTTTGAGAATATCTAGTCTACCCACTTTCTGCTTCAGGTATATAGATATCTTTGGGTTGTACTTTATTCGGTCTTAGACCCCATCCTATACTTTAAGATGTTGCATATTTCTGAGTGAGTTAAACTCTTGATTTCAGAGGATATTTATGTCAATTTAAAGAAAGAAGTATTTATTTCCAGAAAATAACCTTAGCCAGCTAGATCTTCTGTGGTGTGTTTCCCTATAATCTGGGAATGATGAAGCTGCAGAAGAGTTACTTTATCAACCTGACTGTTTCAAAACTAATACACATCTCCAAAACTTAAGAAACTTTTATATGCTAAAATCTTCCCTACTTAGGACTTTTAGTTGGTTCCAGCTGAGTGTGAAATCTTTTGCCTTTGCAGAACCGAAGTTATTTCTTAGAATGAATGAGAATACTTTAGATTTACTTTCAAAAATTATCTTCTGAATTACCCTAAGACTAGAGGGCTGGGCTCCACGTCTGCCCCTCTTCATTTTCCAGTGATGATCCATGAGCACTTGCCTATCTGGCCAACTACTTCCGATCTAGCCAGGAGATGGGAACGGAATCGGCTATCTGTCTGAGCCTGAGGCAGTTCTAGGAGATGCTAAGTTCATGATTTCTGTCCCAACCCCCACTCAGCCTGGCTCTGGTGGCATCTTTAGTTCTGAATACATGTAGATTCAAGATCTGCTCTGTATTCCCCAGTCTAGATAACAGAAGAAGATAGTATAATTAGTTTCAGTAATTCCCAGCACTACTGATATGCATGCAGTCCTTTAAGCTTGGATGCCTGTCACCCTTGTCATGGTCTACGGCTGTGCAAAGAATCACCTGTTGCCTCTTCACTGGCCTGGGGTTGGGCAGGAACTTAAGGTGGAAGGTCATCTCTAGTGCCGTGTACTCTAAAGCCCCATACCACCGAAGTACCGCACTGGTACAGCTTGTAAATTTCACAGTCATCCAAACATTGGAGGAAGGGATGATTCATATCTAATAAGCGAGGCTTAGTTAAGTAGAAAAATGGCTGTAAGGAAATGAAATCTTGGTGAAGTGGATGAGAGGTACACAGAAGGTGACTATTCCTTCTGAGCTGGGATGTGTTTGATCTGCAGTAGAGGGCACTTGAAGTGAGAAATGTTAATTATTTTTTCCAGGGCAACTGACCCATTAGAGTGCTTGTAGCAAATTGACTGCTTCTATTCCCTAGATTTTCCTTGCAGCAACTTCAGCAGTATGTGCCCAGCATTGCCTGGTACAAGACTGTCTATGCTGCAGACTGTGGTCATAAGGACTGGGCATAGAAACTGCCCCCAGTTGAGATTTCCTGCTAGATTCAATAGCTCAGCCAGATGTGTAGGCCAAGAGTGCTGGAGAATAAGGAGATTAATAGAGGTGCAATGGCTGTGGGGAGTAGAGCATTGTAGAAGAGAGAAAATTTTTAGAGAGAAAAATCAGGCCTAGAAAGAAGAGATTCATGCCATAGAGTACCTGGGGGTATAAGAGATGCAGGTCAGCTGTATCATCCTTAACTTCATCAGAAATCTATACACCTAAAGGCAGAAAAATGTATGATTCTTAAACATTACACATGGGACAATTAGTTTTCTAAAATAAAAATCCCAGGGCACCTGGGTGGCTCAGTCGTTAAGTGTCTGCCTTCGGCTCAGGTCATGATCCCAGGGTCCTGGGATCGAGTCCCATATCGGGCTCCCTGCTCCGCGGGAAGCCTGCTTCTCCCTCTCCCACTTCCCCTGCTTGTGTTCTCTCTCTCACTCTCTCTCTCTGTCAAATAAATAAATAAAATCTTTAAAAATAAAATAAAATAAAAATCCCTTGCAGATATGTGATGTTAATCCTACTTAAAATAGCTAACAAATTATGGTCATTACTTTTGCAATGTTATGCACTTAAGGAGTAGCTGCTTTTGGAAGGCATATGCCAAGGAATGTACAAATTGAAAAATGTCGCCATTGGCTTTGTAGTAATGGCAAGATGTTAGCAGAAGCTGAAATTTAGCTTTGGATGACTTGACTTGAGTCAGGCCAAGATGGTGTTTTTGTAGGTTTGTGTTGTCTGTTTTATGATAGCTAGGTTATGTATCATCTCTCTAGGCAAGCTCACCTGTACCGCAGTGTGGCTTCCTAGGAGTTGGCTAAGGCAGGTGCTCCTGCATCATGCTGGGGAATGAAAAACATGAATTTTAAGATCCAGGAATCACAGGCCCACATTGTGAATTAAGCCATTAGAGAAAATAACAACGTACCTAGGGTTTGCCACTTGTAGACCGACACGGAGGAACCACCATCTGATACCAATAAGTAAGAAATGGAACCCAGGACAGAGTGAGATACAATTTGTATTCTTCAGCAAATCAATCAGTAAGCATGTGGGTAAACTGACTCTATCAAACAATAACAAAAATGTTGTCTTAACTCACAAGGAGAAATTTCTCCATTCAAGGATAACCTTGCACATTTTTTTATTGATATAGACACTACCATGTAAACCTTAATCTTTACCACAAATTCACCACCTCTCCCTTGAAATCAACAAACCCAAATGGTGGGGACCTCTAATAATCCTCAGGGATTTCTCATGTTCCAGCCTAAGACTGGGCTCATCCTCAGATCTTTAACCAAAAATATCCTTTCCTCCTCGTGCTATCATCCCTGCTAACTTGATAGGGAAGACGGAACTGCCAGGTTGCTCTAACTGCAGCATTCTGTAGTGGTGACTAATTGGTCACAGGGTCTCTAGAAATAGATGGAGCGCCTCGTGGGGTGTGGCTTGACATATATAGAAAGAAAAACTGGGGGTCTGCGGAGAAGATATGAGGACCTATTGTAGAGATTCATAGCTTCTTACCGAGTTCCTAGAACTAAGTCAGTTTGCAGAACCAAAGACCCTCAACTGAGAGCAACTGTGGCCATTTACCAAACTAATGGCACACTGGGGACAGGGAAATACTCAGTCCTTCCATGGCTCTGAATTTACACTGATTCCCAGAGATCAGAAACACCCCTGCATTCAACAGGTTAAAGTTTATGGAGATCAGTGAGAGATGGAGACTTGGCCCGAGCCTCAGATTTGTCTTGTGTTTCTTTCCCCAGTCCCAGATTACAGAGTGGGAATAGACTTTTTTTGTAACTGTCAGAATCACGTTTGTTTTCTGACCCAGGAGTGGGAGCCGTTATTGTGGGAAAGGCCAAGTGGAAGCCCTTGGAACTGCTCCACCCCTAGGGACAAATGCAGAAATAAATGCCACCTGGGAGCTGCCATGGGTGCTCCTACCGGATCTCAAGCCTAGGGTTCTTTTTTTTTTTTTTAAGATTTATTTATTTATTTTTTGAGAGAGTGAGAATGAGAGAAAGAGAGAGAGAGTACATGAGAAGGGGGAGGGTTAGAGGGAGAAGCAGGCTCCCCGCTGAGCAGGGAGCCCGATGCGGGACTCGATCCCGGGACTCCAGGATCATGACCTGAGCCGAAGGCAGTCGCTTAACCAACTGAGCCACCCAGGTGCCCAAGCCTAGGGTTCTTATCTTCTAGAAACTGATGGTCTCCCAGAAGGTGACAGCTCCCATCCAAGACCTTGCAACCCAGTAAAGGACTGCATGAAATGTAGACAGCTTCCCGCCCGAATTCAATGAGAAGAGACACAGATTGTCATGCGTTCATCTTCATTCTTTTGTTCTTTATTTTCCTAGCTCTCTGCTTTCTTTTGCAGTTTAAGGCTACTTTTAAGCACTCTGATTAACTTCCTATCTTCCTTCCTTCCTTCCTTAAGTATTTGTGCCACTTTATCACTGATTCTTAAGGGCCCACCCCTGGCCCCTGCCGTGCAGTACCCTCTTTTCCCCATCAAAGTCAGGAAGCCAGCTCCACTGCGTCATGCTGCACAGTCATTTCCAGCCTCAGAGGACAGTCACCACAGAGGTCTTCAAGGAGGCAGGGGCCTCTTCATGAGGACATTTTTTCACTGGTGAAGGGACAATTCTCTGGTCCTCTGAGGAGGCTATGACAAAGATGGTTGAGGAGTTTGCACGTAATAGATCCATTCCAACTTACATATTTCTCTAAGACTTTGGATTTTTTTTTTTCATAAGGATGTCAAGAAAATAACAGCCAAACTATTACCATCCCTAAGCCCAAAAAGATAAGTGGACTGAGTTCCCACCAGAGAACATAGAAAAGAAAGCCACTTTGAGAGGAGCACCGGCCTTCAGTTGAGGGACACAGATTTTGGCTCCAGGCAGGGAGAGAACCAAAGGATAACTACTTTAACATCGCTCTCCTCACCTCCCTCCAGTTTCCTTCTGGACGTTCAGCTACTCAAACCCAGCCGAGAAAGAAGGTGTTGATACGGTGCGTACAGGTTAGCTTTCCGAGGCCAAGAGAAGTGTGAGAAAGAGGGAAAGAGCAGACAGGGAAAGCCAGAGACAGTATTGTTTGCTCTCAGCAGAGAAGAAGTGGAGATTCCTAAGCGAGTTTGGTGTGTAGAAATAAAAGAGCTACATTTCTTCCAACGTGGCAGAAATGTATCGATGTAAAAATGAGCAGCACTAGAATTTCCTTGCTTCTCCTAAAAAGAGAAGGAGGCTAAAGAAGCCCCCGTACAAAGAAGGACACGCCAAAATCCTTGTCCTGAGGTCAAATACATTCAGCTGGATAAGGTCATAGAGTCAGACTATCAGAACCTGAGAGTCTGGTTCTCACTTCGTACCTGTTCCCCCCTCCACTCCCTCACCCCGTGTTTGCTGTTTGCGTGCCTCACTGACTCCTCCCCTCGAATTCATTTCCTCACCCAGAGAGACCATCTAAGACCAAACTACCTAACGTTGTGACTTTTCTTTTTTTTTAAACTATTCTCTATAAATAGAATCATATGAATATTTATTTTGCTTCCTTTTTTTGCTTGTATATTTCACTTCCATATTAGCTTATATGCTTCAGGAGGGCATGGCATTGTTTTTTCAACTCTATATCCTTAATGCCCAGGACGGTGCTTAAAACAAAGTAAACCCATTATTTTTTCCCCAAATAAATACATATTGAATTCCCAGAAGCCTAATCTCAGAATCATAGGGCTCCTGGCCACCTCTCAAGCTGGGTGCTTCTGAAACACAGCCTTTTCCTAGGTGTTATTTTCTGCCCCCTGTGCTCTGTGTTCAAGAGCTCACAGTGGCACAACACAATCAAAGTTTGGAGACTTGCGTTAGTCTGACCAATTCCTTGAAAGACACAAACAACTACTAAAGCTTAGTCAGAAAGAGTTAGCCTAACTAGTACTATACCTATTAAAGAAATTCAATTTGTTCTTAAAAATCTCCTCCCCACACACAAAACTCTAGGCCCAGATGTTTTCATTGGTGAGTTCTTGAAAACTTGAAAGGAAGACATAATACCATTTCTGTATCATCTCTTCCAGAATAAAAAAAAGAGGAGAAAATACTACCTAACTCATCTTAAGAGGCTAAAAATGTCCCAGTACCAAAACCAGACAGATATTACAAGGAAGAAAACCACAGACATAAATATAGACACAAAATCTTCAAGAAAATATTAACAAATCAAATGTTTTACTTATATTTGTACCCCTAGTATCTAAGATAGCACCTGGAGTTTAGTAGGTCTTTGGTAAATTTTTACCTGTGACATTGAACAAAATCAATTTTTGAGGGAAATGTTTAGGACAAAGAAGCGTTGACATTGCTTGCATTGCCCAGGAAAGTTAAAAATAAATTAACAAAGAAAATTCTGATTTGAGAATCATTTTCTCTATGTCTTTTAAACTTGAAATGACACCCCTCCCTATAATGGATGATCTCTTTATTCACTTCATCTTGTGTTGTCTTGCATTTGGCAAGATCACTAGCATTTACTGAGAACTTTCCATGTGGCCAGAGCGCTGGTGATTTAACTTCATCTTTCTATTTTAATCCTCATAATGGTTAATAACCCCAGCAAGAAAATGGGGGCTTAGTATATTTTCCAACAAGTCAGAACTAGTAAGTGGCTGAGTAAGGAAAGGAGTCGGGTCTAAAGGCATATAAATAAGGAAAGCAGCTTATCAAATACTATGCTTCTCATAGGAAAACTCTCCTAACTCGGGAGCGAGATCTGGAATGGCAGTGGGTGAGGACAGAAGATCCCTGGATTCCAAATCCCCCGAGGAGTTAGGAAACGGTCCCGGGCTGGTCCCCTCCGATTTGCGTTGTGCTCTGCTGCCACCTGCTGGTCCTCTAAGGGAAGGCAGACAGAAGCTTCACACAGTCGGTGCTCGGCCCTCTGCCGGCTCAGGCCCGAAGTGACTACACTTCTGTGTAGTCACTGTGTCCTGTGTCCTGTGTCCACCTGCAGTGCTTCTGAAGGAGATTGTTTTAGACCCTTGGTTCGTCTCTATTTCTTCAGGCGTCTCAGAAAAGTTCCGAGTGAAGGACATTTGCCTCAGTCTCAAGTTCCAGCCTACCAACCGGATGCAGGCAGAGGCCTCTCCCCTGGGTCCTCTGAACGTCTGATATAAAGGAGATGGTTGGTTCATATGGAGGGCCCAGCAGTGCCTCACTGGTGCCCAGTGGGCGTTTTTTCCAATGAGAGTTTTTTTCCTTCTTCTCCCTTCACCAAACCTCCCCAGCCCCCTCCCCCGTCCCCAGCCCCCTGCGAAATACTTGCCACCGCAGTCCACCCATTTGGAGCACACTTAGGGCCTGAAAGAGTCCCAAGGTCTTGGGGCCTTCCTGCTGGCATCTCGGACTCCACTGGCTGAAACTCTGCCCACGGACCTACTCAAGAGAAAGCTGCCTCCTTTGGGGTGCGTGCGGCACTAGAGAGTCTGCAAGCAGCTGACCTGGTCACGCCAGGGTCTCAGCTAGATGGGTTGTCAAAGTCAGCAGGCTTCTCAGACTCAGACTCCAAATTGTTCATGCAACAGTTATGGAGATGGTGAATGGAAACCATTCATTAACGACTTTAGAAGACAGCCCATTATTTTTTCCACCCCAAATCTGGGGAATACATATATTCACCCATATACAAAGAATATAACATTTCTGATAAAAGACCAAATACCAAACAGCATTTATCTGGGGGTGATGAGAATATTTTTCTACAGCGAACATTTATTACTGGTGTAATATTTTGTAACTTAAAAAATGCTTCTTAAGCAGAGACAGACCTATGTTCCTGGGACTTTTTTTGCTGTGGATAGGATGACATCAGCAGTCTGAAGACAGTGGCAGAGCTCTTTGCCTCTCTAATGCCGTCGCTAGCTGGGCTGGGATGGCAGGCTGCTGGCTCTGGAGTCTAGAGACCCGGCACTGTCCTCGAGTCCCTCCCGACCTGTTGTCATTCCTGCCTCACCTGTCATCTCCTGCCACTTCTGTCCTTAGCCCTTCTCACTCAGCGTAATGGTCCCACCCTCACCCCAACCTCTTTTTCCATCGCCATGAGAAATGATCACAAGCAAGTGGCTAGAAAGACATCACAGGTACCCCCCACTTTTTGAAAGTCTGCATTATGCCGCCTCACTTTTATGAAAGACCAGTGTTAGTACCTGTTTTTGAAAACCGAAGGAAATCCGAAGAGGATTTTCGTTTTTATCAAAAAAAAAAAGACAAAAAGTGAAAATCATGTTCAGAGTGTATTTGCCGCCAGCCTAAACAGAGGCAGTGAGCACCTTGAGCCCGGAGAGTGGCGCCACCAAGTGTCTTCCCTTGGAACTACACTCAAATCTCAACATCCAGCCACCATAGCTTTGAACTGCGTCTGTGAGCCTCTGTGCTTTATCTCCGTTTATTCTGGGCACCTGTTGGCAAGATATGTCCTTATGGATCAGAAAAGCCTAATAGAGGTTTTTCTGGGGGTCTGAGAAAGCTCAAAAATGCTTTCATAAAAATTCATGGTAATTGCTTCTTTGCTTTATGCTGTTTCCATTTAGAAAGGTTTTCATAGGAACTCTCTACTTTCAGATAGTGGGGAAAACCTGTGTCCATTCAATATAAAGTCAAGGGAGAGAGGGAGGGGGACTTTTTTTTTTTTGCCACTAGAGAGGCTTGTGGATGTCAACATTTAAGACTTATTAACCTGTACAGTTTAACTCGAGCTGAAAGGAGCACCACCCGAGTGAAATCAAACTCAACTTCTTCCCACTCCCAGTGAACTCTTCTTCGCCTCCCTTACTGAAAACAGGGTCATTATCCTTCTAGAAACCTAAGCATAAAATCTGGGCGTTACTTTTGACTCTTCTCCCATCTAAACAAGTGTCCAATCCTGAAGATTCTGGCTCTGGGACACTCAATCCTCTCTCCTTCCCCCTGTGGCTTCTCCGCTCAGCCCGAAGCCTCCTAAGCTGTTTTGAGCTCCCAGTCTTCTGTCGCCCCGTCCATCTGACTCAGAGATGCTGCTTTCATCCCTCTGAGGGCCACTTTTGACTGTTCCTGCCAAAAACATTCACAAGGCATCCAGCATTACCAAATAAAATCTGAATTCCGGAGATGGGCATGTAAGGCCCTCCACAATCTCATCCCAGGCTTATTGTCTACTACTCCCGGCCTGGTAACCGAGTCAGCAGCCAAATTTGCGTCTTGTTTCCCTGGGGCTATAGAGACGTGTGAGACACAGGGCTTGCTCTCCAGCCACTCCAAATCTGGTGAGTAGTAAGTGCTCAAGAGACCAATGCCCAACGTCTCTAGGAGCCTAGGCTGGAGAGCCTTGGCGGGGAATGGGAGTTAGCCAGCCCCCGCTTGGGGTGGGGATGGGGGACAGTTTAGGTAGAGGCAAGAGCCATGCAGAAGTACGGAACTGCGTGAGTCCGGGGCAGGTGCTACTACAAAGTAGTCTAGGTCGGCTGGAGCTTAGGTTGCCCGAGAGACAGCAGTTGAAGAAGATGCTGGGCGCCTAAGAACAACAGCACTAATGTTAACAGCGTCCTCAGGGTCCTGTATTCTGCTTGGCACTTTTCATAGGCTTTCCTATTTACTTTTCACAAAACCCTGGATATTGGAAGAGTCTGTTTTGCTATAATATGTGTTATATAACACCTAACTCACACATGATCGGAAAACGAGGGGAATGATTTCAGTACAATGAAATTGGATTGGTTGAAACGCAATCCCTCCCCCCACCCCCCAAAGGGGAATTAGAAGAGCAGGAGTAAAATTAGAACTTTCAGCAGGAAATGAGAAAGCCTTCAGCACAACTGTGGCTTCGGCTGGGGCCCCTTGTGCTCTATTTTAAGAAAATTAAAAATGAGAGCCTGCCCCGGGGCTCCCTCTTCAGAGAGCCCGGCTTGCACAGGCTCCTGGCTCCTGGCGGGTACGCGTCCCGCTGTTGGCCTTCACCGCTGCTCCCGCGGCTCAGAGCTCGGCTTCTGTTTCCATTCGCTGCCCTGCTACAGGATAGCAACTCCGCTCTATAATTTTGTTTTAAAAATATTCCCCGAAGCAGCCTTCACGTGTACTGCCTGCCTCAAGCGTCTGACTTACCTCCTGAGATTCCAACTATTGTTTTCCTTGTGCTCTGGTGCAAAGCTTCTCAGCTTGGGAGAGACCTGCCCAAATTTGTCTCCCTTCAGTCCTTTTATCTTTAGTGTGTGATTTTTGCAGAACAGGAGACTTTGCAGGATCATATATGGAGTGCAATCGGAGACACGAACTGTCGAATTCCCATTTTGTAGAAGAGAACGAGGAGCTTAGATGCATGTAGCTCGCTCTTGGTTTGCAGAGCTGGTCAATGGTAAAGCTGCCTTTTCCAGTTCAAGCTACATCATTTTGCGGATGCGGATTACCCAGGGTCTTACATGCCACGAGGGCTGGTTTTTAAAAAATCTGTTATCTCTCAGCAACGAATCGAGCCTTTTATCCATGCTCTGGGGTGCTGGGCCAGGGACTTTGCAAATTGCATTTCCCGGACTCCTTTGCCAGATGCTTTTCTGTGAGGTTCCGCGACTGGGAGGCGCTAGAAAGAGCCGGAGAGTTGAGAGCAGGAGAAAGCGATTTCCTCCCCGTTCGCTATGCGTGTCCATGTTTCTCGAGTTGGCCACACGTTTGCGTGCTTCTGGGTTGCCAGCAGCCGCTGGGTGGCTACTCCATTGGCAACGAGGGACCCAGCCGCCCCCTGATCCTTCACCAGATGGGCCTGAAAATCCCTTGATAATCCAAAGCGCTGCTGGTCTTCTCCCACAATGGCCTGAGTCCCAGTTTTCCAGAGCTTCGGCCAAGAAGTCTGAATTCCCAGCTCTTTAGTTCTGGAAACACTGTCTTTGTCCTTTAGGTTCCTCATTCCTAGGAGGGAGGTTTGCTCTCTGCAGTTCTTATTCTCTAGAGGTTTGCCGTGCTCCCTCTTTGCCCCTGCAGCCTTCCGGCACTTACATAACCAACCCGTAGCATGAAATGCCCTCTCTTTAAAACACTTAATGTGTCCTTTGTTTCCGACAGTTACATCATGCTTACGACTGTTTCTCTGTTGGTAAAGGTGAATCTTTGAAGGCGTCTAGGCGGGAAATGGACTCCTGGCTGCAGATCTGACTTTATTTCATTGTTTGGTGACATTTGACTCTGATGACAACTTCTCTTTCCTTTAAACATTATACCATCTTGTCCTCTGTAATATTATGATCTCATGGATACTTCCTACCTTTCCAGCCATTCTTTCTCAGTTTTTAATGAAGACTCTTTTTCCTTTATCTGGTGTTTCTTAGGGCCCTGATAGCGGCCATTTTATTTCTTCAATCTACCCGTTTTCCCTGGAACAGCTCATCCGTTTCCCATAGCCTCCGTTACTATCTGTCTTCTGATAACGTATAGATTCATGTTTTCAGCACAGACATTATTATTTGGTTCCAGACCCGTTTATTCAATTGCCCTTTGGAATGTCTACTTGGATGTTCCTTCACTTAGCGATAGCCTGTATTATGATGGTGGGGTCCTGGTTTCAATCCAGAGCATGGCTAGAACGCCCTCCTGCTTCACCCAAACCCAAGCATCCCAACTGAATTGATCATTATCTGTTTCTCCTACCAGCCACTTCCCCTCCCCCCTGCCCTGCTGTTTCTAGTGTGAGTAGCTAACTTGAGTTTGTCCAGTTATCCAAGTCAAAAACCTGGGTGTCTATTTCTATTCTGGTCCCTGCTTCTCCTTCATGTCCCATAGACAAATAAGTCCTGTAGATTAAATCTCTTCACTCAGTTCACTTATTTCTATTATCTTGGTCTCTCTACTCTCATGGGTCCTACCTACCATAATTTCCAACAACCTTCTTACAGATATCTCAGCTTCCAATTATGATATTTTAAAATCCAAATTTCCACACAGCAGTTAGAGTCATTTTTCCCCCAAATAAAAACGTAAGCAGAGTCTTTCTTCTAATTGAAATTCTCAAGTTCCAATTCTAACTGCCTAACATGGCTTATCATGCCCTTTAAAATCTTGTAAAGATGATAAAGTGGAATGCCTCCAGGTAAGGGCTCTTTTTTGTTTTTGTTTTTATTTGTTTGTTTAAAGCAAGAAAAGTTGCCATTGAAAGGCTTCAGTTCTAATACGTCTGGTGTGGAAATGGAAGGCATCATTAGGAGCAGATATTGCTTTGGGAGGAGTCACTTGGCGGGTTAGGTAGTCTCTAATGTAAATGTTAGGTAAGCTTATGCCCATTACCTTGAGGGAAGGTTATTATAATAGGAGTTTTGAAACTTGGCTGCCTCTCAGAAGGCACATGACTTGTCTTCAGGGAGGGGGTCAATAGGCGTCACTGAGTTTCCTGGAAACAAAGGGAAGGAACTTGACCTCTTCCCTGTTGAATTTCAAATTTATTAGAAGTTCTTTGATGACTTGATATGGTCTGAGCTGGTATCACCTGGCAGCAAAGATCACCATGGGAGGAAAGTGAGTTTGAGTGCTAGAGGGCTTTCTATGGAAGCATAACTGGTGCCTAGCCAGTATTGATACCTACCAGAGGAAGACCGGGACTAGCAGGAGGATGGAACGACTCATCTTGTGGTTGTCAGGCCAGCTTCTATCTTCAACCACATCAGTGCTTATGCAATGGGACCATGAACGTTTGGGCCATTTTTGCAGGAATGGATGATATTCTTGAAGCCAACGGCATGGACTTCTCTCCAAGACTAGTCATAGAAGTGCTACATGATTTGTGAGGCCCAGTGCAAAATGGAAATGTAGGACCCCATGTTCAGAAATTATTAAGAATTTCAAGACAGCAGAATATCAAACCAAGTGTGGTTTCTTCCGAGCATGAGGCTCTGTGTGGCTGCCCTGGCCTTTGCCAGGCATCTACCTGGTGAAGAGTTTACAT
The DNA here is from genome assembly GCF_009762305.2 of Zalophus californianus. NCBI lineage: Eukaryota > Metazoa > Chordata > Mammalia > Carnivora > Otariidae > Zalophus > Zalophus californianus. The sequence continues at coordinate 53,867,119 of NC_045598.1, forward strand.
TGGACACCTCCTAACATGGAGTATAGAGCAATTGGTCCTTACAAGAATTGATACCTGCTCCAAGTATGGATTTGACCATGTCACCTGTGGTATCTCTGTTGGCACCACCATCTTAGGACTTATGACCTATTGATATGATATCTGATATAATATTTGATGCAGTATTGCTTCTGACTAAGGGACCAAATTACTGAAAAGAAAATACAACAGTGGGCTCATGACCACATGATTCATACTGTTGTGCTAGCACTAAGAAGCAGGTGTCCTGATATTTTGAAGGCTTAGCAACAATGCCAGCCCTGGGATGGCACCATTCACCAGTGGTGCACTGTCACTCAGGATGTGCTAAACAAATCAACGTCTCATATGGTGCTGTGTCCTCAGTAGCTAGAATAGATGGATCCGGGAAGCAATATACAGAAGTAGTTTGACCTCATCACTTCCAGTGACTTAGGTAGGGTGTTTATACTTTCTGCTCTTCTAACCTGAAGCTCTGCTATATTAGGGGTCCTGATTCCCATTGGAGTGGGGATGCCTCTTCCAGGGCATGCCTCTGCATAGTGTTCTGAATTGGAAGCTGCCACCTGACCACTTGGGGCTCCTCATGTGTATAACCTATCCAGTAAGTAAAGGAATTACTTTATGGTTCGGTATGTTGGACCCTGATTCCTGTGAGGTGCTTCATGGCTACACAATGGGCAGCATGAAGGAGGATGTTTGGAACACAGAGAACTCATTGAATTTGTTCAAGCCTCTAGATCAGGAATTGATAAATTTTTTCTTGCAGGGCTAGATAGTAAATATTTTCAGCTTTACAGGCAGTCTGGTCTTTGTCTTAACTACCCAACTCTATTGTTGCAGCAGTCATAGATAATACATAAATGAATGAACATGGCTATATTCCAAAAAAAGGTTATTTATACAAACAGGCGGCTGGCCCAAAGGCTACGTTTTGCTGACTTCTGCTCTAGACTTAACCTCAAGTAACTGAGAATTACAGAGCGTAGAGGAAGATGTCAAATGATACCATGAAGATAAAATCAGCTGAATCCAGAATGTGGGCAATTATATAAAACAAATGACTTGTTTTCTTCAACAGATAAGTGGATATGAAAACAAAGAAAGAGGAAGAACAGCTGGCTATATGTAAAAGAGACTTAAGAAACATATTAATAAAATTTATGGGGCACCTGGGTGGCTCAGTTGGTTGAGCATCCAGCTCTTGGTTTCGGCTCAGGTCATGATCTTGGGGTTGTGGGATCCTGCCCTGCATTGAGCTCCACACTCAGTGAAAAGTCTGCTTGCAATTCTCCCTCTCCCTCTGCCTCTCTCCCTGCTCACTGTCTCTCTCTCTCTCTCTCAAATAAATAAATAAGTCTTTTAAAAAATTTATTTTAGATCATCTGGGAAAATTAAACATAGGTTGAGAATTACATGATGTTAAGGATTTGAAAAAAAATGTATTGGGTGTGATAATGGCATTGTGGTTGGAGTAAAGAATAATGCCTCATCTGTCAGCCATATATAGTGAAGTATTTAACATGAAAGGATGTGACATCTAGGATTTGCTTTCATGAGCAAAAGAAAAAAATATTGTGTGTGTTTTGTGGGGGTGGGTATTGATAAGACACTAACAACAGTATGTTGGCATTAGTTGAAACTGTTAGGTACATGAGGTTTCATTATACTGTTCTCTCTGCTTTTGTGAATGTTTGAAAAATTCCATAATAAAAACTTTAAACAATAGCAAAAACTAATTTTAATTGAATGAGAACCGTGACGGTATTGCCATGCCAACTCATTTATTATTTGGGTACCCACCAGATGAAAAAAACATGTTGGGTGCTCAGTTCTATAAGTACACAACTTTCTCAGCTTCCCCCGTGGTAGTTCTGTTTCTGATCTAAACTTTTGGATAAATAATTTATTCTGTCAAGTTGTATTTTTCACCAGGCATTCTTTAATCTTTTACTAAGCTAAAATATGTCTGCTGAATATGTACAAGAGTACATAAGAGACGACACCCTTCGCTTTCCCTGATTCAGTGAAAAATTTAGGGGGAAAAATGTTAATTCATTTTCTTTTTTCTGTTTAAGCATCAAACACAGAGACTCCATGTGCCACACAGGCCACACATTCAAGGGTCACTCCCAGCATTAACCTTAGGGGCCTGATCCTTTATAGCATCTGAGCTTAGAACTGCCTGGGACACTACCTTTAATACCTAGGAACTGTCACTGCCTAGCTTGCGTGCACTCTCAAGTTCTGTCTGTTTTTAAAATATGTCATTTTTAGGTGAGGGAGAATCTTCATCTTTAGCTCCCCTCTCCCATCTTTTTAGTGAATTTTATTGGCTCCAAACCTTCTGATACATATGATGAAGAGAATACATGACTTGTCTTTGACCCCAAGTCCATGGCTTTTTCAAGTACATAGACTGTGGAAAGTTTAGCCTTGGAAATTCTAACCTCAACATTTTTTGAAAGCCAGAAAAGACAATGATCAAGATGATTAATTAGGAAGTGGAGGTTGGGCTGAGGAGCTTAGCCCCCTGCATATCATTCTGAGGGACTGCCTCAGATGGGAGGGGCGGACCCTGCTGAGGAGAACCCCAGAGCTAGCCACCTTGACTCTCAACCTCAGCCCACACAGGACCTCAGACACAACCACAGCTTTTCTTGGCCTTAGGAAGGCAGCTCCCTAGCTCTGAAGTATCTCCACCTGTCTCCTACCACCTGCTTAGTCCTGGCTGGATGTACAAAGGCCCTGAACTTAACACAGGAAGGGTGAACATTTTTGAAATTTATTTGTCTAAAGGGGGTGGGGTGCCTTCATCCAATTTATAAAAAGACACCAAATGTCTTAGGACAGCCCTAAGTCAAAAGCTCTAGGACCAGCTTGCCCAGTGCTTATGAAAATGTCCAAGGCCTGAAGAACTGTACAGATCAAGATGGAGTCACTCATGCCAACCAGCGATGTAAGCAACCAATGGCATCGTCGCTAAGATTGGATATCCTGAAGCCAGCACAGATTGACGACACCCAAACTGATAACCAGCAGAGCCAGGGGAGGCTGGCAAAGGCCCCAGATTGATTAAACTCCTTTAAACAGGGAGGATTTTTGCAGCAAACTGTCAAGACTCTGCAGATGCTGACCCTTTCACGTCTGATGGCATCAAAAAGGCAAGGCTCTGCCCGATGGATCCCTGAACATAATGGAGATCCTCCACTGCTTGAACACAGTAACTGACTTTGAATTTGGTTTGTTAACCCCTTGTTGTAGGTTGTGTGACTTTGTCTTGTGCTTTCTTTGTGTGATGTGTATGAAGCCAAATGAAATGCATAATGAAATTGAGCCTGGGATCCTGAAGAACCTGCTTTACAATTGTGTGAAGCTTGCTTTCTGACTGAATAAAGCTGACAGTGTGAAAAGACACAACTTGTATGTGTGCCTTCACAGAGAGCACCTGTCGAGACTGGTGAGTTCAGAGTTCCCACGGACAACGGAGGCAGGCTGGAGCAGGAGGCTCCTCCCCCTCCCAGAAGTAGAGTTATGAAGCAAACACCTCCTCTTTTTGACATCCACCCCACTCCCCACCACCCCCTCACAGAAGTCCATTCAGCTCTGGATTCTAATGCAAGTGAGTTGTGTTGGCTAAAACTGATCCGAAGTTCTGCATAGGACTCTCGCCAGGAGCCTTGAAACCAGAACCTGAACTCCATCCCAGAGTGGTATCATTTGTCATCCCAATGAGTGCCTACCTCGTGGTGGTGTGGAGAAAGAAAGGAGTAAAGCAGCATCTGAAACAGCCTGTACCCATTTTTTTTTAAAAGATTTATTTATTTGAGAGAGAGAGAGAGAGCACGTGCGCACAAGTGGGAGGAGGGGCAAAGGGAGGGGGAGAGAGAGAATCTCAAGGGGACACCCCGCTGAGCAGAGAGCCAGACCCCAGGCTCTATCTCACCACGATGAGGTCATGACTTGAGCAGAGATCAAGAGTGGGATTGTTTAACAGCCTAAGCCACCCCGGCGCCCCCAGCCTTACCTGTTGCTGTGTCATTTAACAAATAAACAGTCACCAAACACCCAGTCTGTGCCTCGCTCCTCATAGCTATTGTCCCCTGGACTTCCCAAGTCACCAAACCACCCCTCGCTCAGCACTTTTGTTTGTTAATCCAAGCATTTAACACATCAATTCAGGCTGCCTAGTTATCCCAAGGAACAATGGAAAAAGGCTGAATTTCCCCAAAGAATGTTCTAGAAGAAGCTTGTGTGGAATTCACATTTGGGCTATCTCCATGTGTTGGAGTCTGGGGAAACAGGATGGGCCTTGGAATCCTGCCAAGTGTGGGTGGAACTCTGCTCTGTCAGTTATTTGCAGCAGGATCGTGTAAGTCACTTAATCTTTTTTTAAGTAGTGATAATTATAATGATAACAATCTAGATAGTAACTGGGGAATTATCTGATGTATGTAGGCAAATTGCAGGCCCATAGCAGATTCTTAGCAAAATTAGATCTTACCCCTCCTACCAACCTTCAGTATGGTCTTCACCAAATATTCACCTTGTGCTGCCAAAGGGCTCTTCATTGATAAGCTAAACTGAGGTAGTTCCAAGACCCACTTGACAGCAAAGGTGGAAACGCATTCTCATACATACAGCTCCAATGGGAGTGAGAAATGGAGAGGAATAAGGCAGACAGTATTGCACTTATGAATGGGAATGGGCTGGGGGGAGTTCATTTACTAAATAGAAGGAATATCTTTTTATAAAAAAAAATCTATGAGCAGAAATGCCACATGTGTGTCATTTTCTTTGCCTCCTGGCTTTTGTCTTATCTTCTCCTCTGGACGTGGGATTCATTGCTGTGTCCCCGGTTAGGTACACATTCAGACCTCACCCATAAATTTTCCTTACTCTTGGATAGATGCATATCCTCCAGCAAGTGCCCACGTTATCATAACCAAAGAGGACACTTGGTATGTTCCTATTTATAACTGAATCTTTCTCAGGGGTATTTTGGCCGTACATATATATCAAAGGCCTTCAAATGGGCATACTCCTTAATTTGCCAATTCCAATTCTGGGAAATTATTCAAAGGAAATAATTAAAATGTGCTAAAAATGGATGAACAAGCAAGCTATTTATAATTTGAGATGGAATGCTATGTAGCTATTAAAAATGTGTTATGGAAGAATAATGACATGGAGAAATGTTCATAATGAATTTCTAATCGGGAAAGCCGGTAAGGCATTTTGCTTTTTATGAACTGGGCTTTATAGAGTCTAGAATTAAACAAGCAACTTATGTAGTGATTATTTCTGGATAATGAAATTAAAGAAAAATTTTCGTTTTATTTCTTTGTACTTGTCTGTATTTATAAGTTTTAGGACGAGCTATTACTGTTACTACCAGCACAAAGTGAATGATGCTTTCTTTCTGTTTAGGGACTCAGAATGCTATTCCTACTTCTGAGAATATCGCTTTCCTCCTCTTTGTCTACTGAAGATATTTTCTGGTCATTATGTTGATCAAGAAGGAATTCACTGAAAATTCAAGCAAACAGGTGTTTATTTGGGCAACTAGAATGGCAATTGGGAGACACAGATTCAGGTGAATTGTCTTCCAAGGAAGACAAAGAGGGAGCAGAGTTAAGAAGGTGAAAGGTCATGGGAGCAGTTCTCACTTAGGTCCTCCAGGCAAAACAGGGATTGAGACTAGGTTAACTGGGATTTGCTGGGTTAAGAAGCAAATGAGGGACTGAAACTTGTCAAATAGAGTAGCCTCCATTAAAAAAAAATTAAACTATAGCTGACACACAATGTTACATTAGTTTCAGGTGTACAACATAGTGATTAGGAAGCCTACACATTATATGCTATACTCACTGCAAGTGTTGCTACCATTTGCATTTTGGCTCCTTTTAAAGTGAAGAATGGGGGTGATTCAGGTGTCATGCTGACAGAGCAGTTAAGTCTGGGCTGAGGGCTTGCAATTGGCACAAAGTTCATAAAGTGCTCCTGCCTTAATGGCTTCCCACGTCTATTTTAAAGGAGACTCTCTTAACTAGGCTTGCTTGCTCCGTTTTGAAATATTTTCTAATCATTTAGAACTCGGGCTAAATATCACTGATTCCCAAATTCTTTACTCTGCCCAGGCCCCTCTGCATTTAAAATATCTTGTACTTACAACACACTCATTTAGCACTTACCACAGGCTAATAAGCACTCTTTTAAGCTTTTTGTGTGTATTGACTCATTTTTCACCACAGCCAAATGAAGTAGAGGATAATATCTCCAAGTTGTGGATAACGTAACTGTGAAAAAACAAAATTCAGCTGAGTAAATCTTAAAGATCTCATTGGCTTTATTCAATGATCCCATGTAGCAAGTACAAAGGAGGTCGGAAGGGCTATATAAATAGGCAGAAAAGGGTGGGACAAAGAAGTTGCCAGCGAAGTGTTTCAGGCAGGTCACCGTCCCTAGGAGCACAGCAGGGGTCTATCAAGCAGATGACCTCACTCGTGCAGACCAGGTAATTCAAGATTGACTGGTGTAAGATCCCACTCCAGGGAGAGGCTGAAAGTGTAATTAAGGTCGGTATAAAGTCTCGGTTTGGGGATGTGGGCTTAGTACAAGTGACTCCATTTGAGGCCTGTTCCCTCGCTCTTTCTTTTTTTCTTAAACCTACCTGAAGCTCAGAGATCAAGCAACTTGCCAAGATCACGCAGCTAGCAGAGTTGAGTAAGAATGTGATGAACCCAAGCAGTCTGACTCTAGAACCCATGCTGTAAGCTTCTCCGCTAACCTGCCCCCTCTGCTTGCATCGGTCACTTACCACAGCCTATTGAATCCCTGGTTTGTTTCTGGCTTTCCATGCTCTCCTGCACCGTGAGCTTTGCGAGGACCCCAGCAACGGAATCCCCAGCACCAAGCATCTTCTGAGGTAAAGATTTATTGAATATATAAAATCACCAGTGAGGCTTACCAGTGCTATTAAGTACTGAACCAAATGTTTTATTATGATAGAGAAAAAGTGGGAGGAAGGGAAGGGAAAGAAGGAGAAAGGAAAAAGAAGGGGCAGAAACAAAGAGGAATAATAGGAAGAACAAGGAATGGTTGTAGAGAGGGGAAGGAAAAAAAACATGTCAAGGCTCTGGGGCCATACAAATGACAGCCCACTCTCCTCTGTTTGGCAGAAATCCTAGTTCAGGGATTTTCAAAATTTTAAAAATGCAGCAGGCTTTTTTTTTTTTTTTTAAACAAGTGAAATTTTGTACAGAAGGCTAACATATAAAAAAGATGCAGCTGGGGGTTCCCCGGGTGGCTTAGTGAGTTAGCGTCTGCCTTTGGCTCAGGTCATGACCGAGTCCCGCGTCAGGCTCCCTGCTCCAGGGGGAAGCTTGCTTCTCCCTCTGCCTGCCACTCCCCCTGCTTGTGCGCTCTCTCTGATAAATAGATAAAATCTTAAAAAAAAAAAAAAAAAGATGCAGCTGGGCATGGAAGTGGAGCTTGCTGTATTCATCCAGGGAATTCCTGGCCTCCTCCAGCCCTGATACAGCCCTGATATACCTCTGCAGAAATGTTAGGATCTGAGAACAGTTTGAAAGCCACTGACTTCATTTGTTTCTGGATGGTGGTCACAAGTATGCCTTTGTGAGTAGAGCCCTTATCTCCTATAGGATCAATGTTAACATTTGCAATCTGTTTTTGAGATACCATTTCATACCATACTAACTCCAAAATCAGTCATTACAATAAGGGAAAAGAAAATGAAACAGTTACATAATATGGAATTTACATAATAAATGTTCCCTTTTGGAAGACTTTTTTTCTACATGGGTTTTATTGGCTGAAGAGGTTTTTGTTTTGTTTTGTTTCAAATAATGATACAGTGACTCTGTACTTTACTCAGTGCTGTCATAAGTGCGCTCTTAATCCCCTTTATCAATTTCATCTATTCCCCGACCCACCTCCCCTCTGGCAACCACCAATTTGTTCTTTCTGTATTTAAGAGTCTGTTTTTTGGTTTGTCTCTTTTTTTCTTTCTTAAATTCAACACGAGTGAAATCATATGGCATTTGCCTTTCTCTGACTTATTTCACTTAGGATTATACCCTCTAGATCCATCCATGTTGTTGCAAATGGGAAAATCTCACTCATTTTTATGGGTGAGTAATATTCCATTGTATATATACCACATCTTCTTTACCCACTCACCTATGGATGGACACTTATGTGGCTTCCATATCTTGGCTATTGTAAATAATGCTGCAGTAAACATAAGCGTGCATGTATCTTTTCACATTAGTGTTTTTGTTTTCTTTGGGTAGATACCCAGTAGTGGAATTACTGGATCATATGGTAATCCTATTTTTTACTTTTTGAAGAACTCCATACTGTTTTCTACAGTGGCTGTACTAATTTGCATTCCCAACAGTAGTGCATGAGGGTTCATTTTTCTCCATATTTTCACCAACACTTGTTATTTCTTATGTGGTTTGATTTTAGCCATTTGACATGTGTAAGGTGGTATCTCACTGTGGTTTTGATGTGCAGTTCCCTGATGATGAGTGGTGTTGAGCATCTTTTCATGTGTCTGTTGGCCATCTGTATGTCGTCTTTGGAAAAATGTCTATTTGGGGCCTCTGCCCATTTTAAAATCAGATTATTATTATTATTGGTGTTGAGTCGTAGAAATTCTTTATGTATTTTGGATATTAATCCCTTATCAGATATATCATTTGCAAATATTTTTTCCCATCAGTAGGTTGCCTTTCTTGTTTTCTGGGTGGTTTTCTTCACTGTGCAAAACCTTTTTTATTTTGGTATAGTCCCAATAGTTTATTTTTGCTTTTGTTTCTGGGTAAAGGGTTTTTTTTAACTTTAGACTTCAAAGGCCTTCTTTGCCTGACAAATATTTCTTACAGCAAATGTAGGCAGTTGCACTGCTCCAAGGATTTTCAAACTGCTTTCAAAATTAGTATTATTTATCCTGAAATTTAATAATTTAATATTCATGAATGCCTCTGAAAACCTTTGAGTGGAAGAAAAGTTGGTGGTGGGTAATTTTCCAAGGTAGCTTTATCTTCTTCCATGATTCCTTCCTCCAAACACAGAGCAAATCTGACTTCAGCCAGCTGGTCATTAATGTTAATCTACTTACTGCTACATCAGGATCCATGATAGAGTTCCTCAAAGTCATTAGTAATCATACATAAAAATACTGATCATGACTATGAGGTTTTACTTATGATAAGGAAGATTATAAAAGCAAGGTTTTTCAGGTCAAATTAATATGCTGACTTGAGCCTATGTATTCGCCTATAACTAGGTATCTTTGAGTGAACAAGTCATAATATTAGTTTCAGTCATAACAGACATGGATGGGTCTTGAGATTGGAAGGAGATATTTATGTAATGTAGGTTATGTTATAAATGTCTCCTATACCAGTTTCCACATCCAGGACAGAATGTGTGAAGTAGAACACAACTTCTATGACAGACCACTTACCTTGTGGTGAATTCATGTCATTAGGTAGAAAGGACTCTCCACGTACCCACCGGATAACCATGTAATGTATCCTTTAAATAAGTGTTTCATTTGCAAATAACCAACTCTGATGTATCTTTGATATTTCAATTGTTTGATGAACCAGGAAAATAGCTGCCATTTATTAAAAACTTTCTAAATGCAATCATCTTGTTAGTTTGACAAGCATCAACTCATTGTCAAGATGACCCTACGAGGTAGGTGCCATTTATGCCCATCTATAAAAGTGGCTCAGAAAAAAAAAAAAAAGGCTCGAAGTCTTTGACTTGCCCAAGGTGACACAGCTGGTTAGAAGCATGGTGAGAATTCAAACCAGTCCATCTGACCCCAAAGCCCACCCTCTTGACTGCTCTGCTAAATCAACCCTTGCCATGTTTTCCAATTAGAACTGTATCTTTATTCATTATACTTCCACAGTCTAGCACATAGCAGGCATTTAAGACATGTTTGTTTAATGAATTAATGAGTAAAAAAATGACAATCTGATTTGAGTTGTGAATAACCAAAATAATACACCAATTACTTCTTAAATAGGTGTAAGCACTATTTGGTTTTCTCCACCTCCACAGTCAGCACTTTCTCAAGCCACCATCCATTTTGCCTGGCCTCCTTCAAAAACTTGGCCCTTTCTAGTCTGTTTTCATAGCAGCAACCAGAGAGAGCACTCTGAAATGCAAAACGTTTCCCCCTTCATCCTCATAAAACAATCTTCCATCTTTTTCTATTGCTTCTAGGATGGAGGCCCAAACCCTTAACATAGGATATAAGAGCGCTTCCAGCCTCATCTCCCACCATGTCTGCCATGGACCCCAGCAGTCTAGCCACTCTGACTGTGCTGGTTCCCTCCACAGGAGTCTGCTCATGCTCTTTCCTCGGTTGGAAATGCACTTTCTTCTTCCCTCCATCCTCCACCCCCAGTAATTCCTCTTTATCTTTAGATCTCAGGTCAATTGTCCTTACTTAGAAACCCCTCAGTCTAGATCAGATTCTTCCAAAGTTCCCTCTGATGGCACCTTGAACTTCTCCTTATTAGCACTGATCTCTGCTGCAAGATTACATTTCTTTGATTTATTTTCTGTCTCTCCCATTCCTATGTAAGCTCCATAGGGCAGAGGCTCTGACCATTTTCACTCACTTTTGTGAAGACCTTCAGTGTCTCTCCTATGATAATCACTCAATAGATATTTAATATTCAAATATAAATACAGCTGGGGTATTGTGAGCTTGAGTTTTCTCATGTTCTCATTCTCTATCCTTATGACCATCGTCTAACATTTCTGGAGCAACTATTTTGCTCAGGGCACTTGGTTGTTTAGAATGGATTTTTAAACTTTCAGCATGTCTGTTGCTAGGGCTCAACTCTAGGGAAGCTCATGGAGTTAGGATTAGAAAAAGCAAAGCACATGTGGATTGGACAGGTAATAAAGGGAAAAGTAGGTCCCAGAGTGGCTGGGTCACTGACCACCTGCAGGCTGCTCTCCTTCTCTTCTCATTACCACCCTCCATTTTCCTTCAAGTGGAAGAGAAGGCAAGTTCAGAACGCAGACTGCCTGCTGACCTGGGTGCTGCAGAGAGCCACTGATTAAAGCTGGAGATGAAACTCTTTTTCTCAGTTTCATCTTCTTGAATGTAATACCAGCTGTGTTTTAAGCTGAGCTACCACACACCTGCTGGGAAGCCATTTTCTACCCAATACTATGAAAATGATGACATTTACTCCTTCGAGTGAGAAAGATGATGAACTCATTGGGAGCCCAGAGGAGGAAAAATTTTTTCAATTATGTGTGAGTCTTTCACCCATTGACCAGTCAAGGGGTTAAAAGCAAACGTGTGTGTGTGTGTGTGTGTGTGTGTGTGTGTGTGTGTGTGTGTGTCTGTCTGTCTGTGTCTGTCTGTCTGTTGAGCAGTGTGGATCTGGGGTTTTCTATTTCCAAAACATCTATCACTGTGGGCAAATTCAATTTCATGAAATTGAAATGGTGGATGCAATGCTGGCTCTTGAAATTACTGCTGGCTTGAAGCTTTGGGGTCCTTCATCTGCTTTGTCTCTGAGCCCTCTGGCTCCATTTGTAAAACTAGAATCTAGAGAAGCAGACTGTGCTTCCTCCTCAACCACATTATTAAAAAGCATGATTTCTCACCAAAAAGGGCAGAGAAAAGCCAAAGAAAAGGACAAAGCTTTTCTCTCCAGGGGCATAGCATGTTGATTTTCCAAGCATTCACTCCAGAGAAAAGAAAGGATTCAGTATGCAGTTATCTTTCTAAGAGAAAAAAATGAAATGTGCTCAGATGGGTATTTCTATTCAAACTTTGCACATCACATCTGCCCTACATTACTAGCATTCTCAAGGAGCAAGAGTTTTTTTCATTTTTTTTTAAAGCTTCTCTTATGATTTGAATTTAGAAGTGTTAAGATATTAGGTATTGCCTTGGGTTGAGAGCTTTGGGGTCAGACTGTGGAGTTTATAATTGAAATGTTTCTCACCCTGATTTCTAGGATACCAGCCAAACAAATCTGTGGAAGCTAGAAGCTCCCTACGAAAGTAAAGAACATTTACCTTTCTAGGTTGTCAGTACAAGTTGTTAAGGTTGATAAATTTGGAATATAGCATAGAATTCATCTGGGAATTCATCTGCTAGACCATATTGGTCTTGTTTGCTATTGAATTCCTATTGTAAAGCACAGTGCCTCAGTTTTTGTAAGTCCTCAAAAAATGTTCCAATAGGATGAGTAACTAAATGATTTTTTCAACATCATTATTAACACTACCCTCTTGAGCACCCCAATTTTGGAGGGAATTCAGGAAGGTTCTTCTTTCCTTAGCTCTGCTTAACTATTAACACCAGTGACCCTTCAGTCTGTAGATCAGCACCCTACCCAGTCCCTGAGCTTGTGTTAGAAGGCTTTGCCATGTGTTGCATCTTCACTAGTGGGTGGATTCTGGAATAAATCTTGTTGCTGTAACCCCAGCATCTGTTGTATTTGGATGAAACCTCAGAATGAGATGCTTTTATGCTTAAACCTCCCAGCCTCATCCTTGTGCTTAGGAGTATGCCCCTCTTTACTGGCCAGTAGGGGTTTTGCTTCAACAATGGTCAACCAATGGATAGTGATGGACAGATGGTCTGACTGAAAGTTTCACCTCTGCCTGGTGCCTTCTACATAGACTACATGGGCCCTGTATCTCAGAGAAATTAGCAATATTAATCAATACTTACTGAGCTTTTATGTGCTTGGCATAGTTCTAAATGTATTGCCTATTCTAGCATATTTAATCTTCATAACAACCCTATGCTGAAAGTACTATTATACTCTTTTTTTAAAGCTAGGGAGATGGAGCACAAATAGACAAAGAAAATTTTTCTAAAATTAAACAGTATGATTCAATTCAGTTCATCTAATTTTGGAGCTCATATCCCTAAATACTGTGCCATAACTAGTATCCCTGTAGGCAAGGAGATTATTCAGTCATTATACACTGATAAGCTTTAACAACTGGTTACAATTCTGCTTGGTTGGGAGTCTATTCTGACTAGTAAATATTTTGAATATCAGCTCTTCCCTTTGGGCATTGTGAGGGAGAGTCCTGGCCATATCTTGGAACCTGCTGTGGAGCGGAGTTCCATGAGGCCACTCCACACAGTGCTAGATTCCATTCCTTCTGGACTAGTCCCACAACGAAGGGTACATGGCAACAGGAGATATAAAGAGGATACGGTTAAGGCAAGTCTCAAGTATAAAATGATAGATCTGATTCAAGGTAGCTTATACGCAAGACACTAGCTAAGAGGTATACACAAAGCCATGGAGAAGTTCAGAGAAGGAGAAATCGCTGAGACTGCTCACAAAGGAGGCAGGACTTGAACTGAGCCTTGAAGGAAAAGTTGGGCCAATAATACAATGAAGAGAGACCAAAACATGGTGTGTCCAACAACCAAGTCAGTCTAAAATGGCAATCAGCAGAAACAAGTGCTAATAAGCAGAAGGGGTCAAAGTTCAAGCTCTAAATGTCTGCTAGGCAGATGCTGATTAAAACTGGAGGTGAAATTTTGCTCTTTCATATCCTTTGCCAGAACACTAACAAGCTCTCTCTTGTATTTAAAACAAAGAACAGTTGAGATTTTTTATTAAGTTCTACTAGTTTTACTAAGTTCTAGTATCTGTGACTCATACATGTATAGGGAAAAAATAATCAGATGAATTCTTGCAATACCCAAGATATTGAAACAGAAGTCCCAAACAGGACACCTAGGGGTAAAGCCATAGGTTCCTTTGGGGGAGGGGAGGATGGGGTAACTCTTTTAGATCAGGAAGGGAGAGTGTGCAGGAAAGCATGAAAGTCCAAGAGCCTAGATTCTGAATCTAGTCTTTGTCCTTTATTGGGATGTTTAGATATGTCACTTTAACCCCCAGAGTCTTAGTCTGTTAGGGCTGCTATAACAAAATACTGTAAACTGGGTAGCTTATAAAGAACAGAAATTTATTTCTCACAGTGCTGAAGGCTAAGAAGTCCAAGATCAAGGTGCCGGCAGGTTTGGTGTCTGGTGGGAACCCGCTTCCTACATAGCTGTCTTTTTGCTGTGTCCTCACAGAAGGGGCTGAGGAGCTCTGCGGGGTCTGTTTTATAACAGCACTAATCCCATTCATGAGGGCTCCACTCTAAGCACCTCTCAGAGGCCCCTCCACCTAACACTATCACTTTGGACATTAGGTTTCCACAGATGAATGGGGGGGCGGATATGAACATTCAGTCCACAGCACCCAGACTCCCAGTTCACTTCACTCTGAGGAAGTATAGTGAACAGGTTCTGCTACAGACTGCCTGGGTTCAAATATTCACTCTGCCATGTCGTAGTGGCAACATTTGGGGGGAAGTTTTTTTTAACTGCTTAGTGTTCTAGTTTTCCCATCTGTAAAATTGGATAAATAATAATTCATAAGAAATCACTCAGGAATCACTGAGTTAATTAATTAATTAATTAATTTTATTATTTTTTAAAGATTTTATTTATTTGACAGAGAGAGACACAGCGAGAGAGGGAACACAGCAGGGGGAGTGGGAGAGGGAGAAGCAGGCTTCCCATGGAACAGGGAGCCCGATGTGGGGCTCGATCCCAGGACCATGGGATCATGACCTGAGCCGAAGGCAGACACTTAATGACCGAGCCACACAGGCGCCCCACACCAAGTTAATTTAAAAATTAAAATAGTGCCTAGCATAGGGGAGATACTCAACAAATGCTAGTTATTCTTAAAAGCTGCCAAATGGGGGTAATGACAGTTGCCTCTTAATTCTCTTTCTCATGAGAATTCCATAAGCTAACCTACAATGAAAGCATCTAGTATATAATAGATACTCCATCATTGTTGACTCCCTCTCATTACCCTAGCCCATATTAACTCACAGGTAGCAATAGAAAATATGGAGAAAGTAAGGCACCTTTCAGTCACATCAGATCTAGTTCATGTTCATACTTCATTGGAAACCTATCTTGAAATAAGCTTGAATCAGTGGCAGAAAAAGGACAACCTTTTTTATTTTTGTTTTTCTTAATTTTTAATTTTTATTATTTTAATTATTTTTAAAAGCTTTCTTGAGGTCTAATTTATATGCCAAAAACCTACACAAATTTAATGTATACAATTGGATAGTTTTGACATATGCATATACCTATGAAACCATCACCATAGTCAAAGTAATAAACATATCCATCTCTTCCAAAACATTCCCCTTGCAGCCCTCTTCCCCCCCTTTTTTTCCTGTGGTAAGTACACTTAACATGCAAGATCTACCCTCTTAATAAAATTTTTAAATGCACAATATGGTATTATTAACTATAGGCACTGTGTTGTATAGCAGATCTCTAGAACTTACTCATCTTGTGTAACTAAAACTTGATACCCATTGAACAACAACTCCCCATTTCTCCATGCTCCTGGCCCCTGACAACCACCATTCAACTCTTTGCTTCTATGAGTTTAACTATTAGAGATACCCCATATAAGTGGAATCATGCAGTATTTGCCTTTTTGTGATTGGCTTCTTTTACTTAGCATAATGTCCTTCAGGTTCATCCATATGAACAGGATATTGCATATGGTGGAATTCCCTTTTTTTTTTAAGGCTGAATAATATATATGTAAATATATATGTACATATACTTATTTATCATTATCCATATCTTTGGATGTATGGATAAGATACCCATACATCTATATCTATACAACATTTTCCTTATCCATTCAGCCATTGATGGATTTTTAGTTTTTTCCATATCTTGACTTTTGTGAGTAATGCAGTGACTGCAGGAGTGCAGATATCAAAGAAGACTTGCAGATGGCCAATAAGCATATGAAAAAGGTACTCACCATCACTAATCATCAGAGAAATGCAAATCAAAGCCACAAAGAGGTATCATCTCACACCTGTTAGGATGGCTATTTTTTTTTTTTTAAAGGTAACTGTTGGCAAGGATGTGAAGAATTAAAACCTTTGTACACTGTTGGTGGGAATGTAAAATAGCGCTGTTGCTGTGCAAAACAGTATGGAGTTTCCTCAGTAAATTAAAAACAGAACTACCATGTGATCCAGCAAATCCACTCCTGTTATATATCCAGAATTATTTAAATAAGCATTGTCTTTTTCCCTTAAATTCCCTTAAATTCATGTGTCATTATTCACAGATGCTTATTATGGTCCAACATACATAACATTTATGCAAAAAAAAAAAAAAAAAAAGAGATCACTACATTTTCTCTACCCTTAAAAAACTTCAGTTTTGTTTGGGAAAGATGATCTTTGCTACCCAAATCATCACTAGAAGGTAGGAGCCCCCAGGCAACTGGTAATATTGTTATGCTATGTGCTAGAGAGGAGGACAGATTGGTCATTATTCCTCCAGCCCCCCAGAGGTTTTTTTCCCTGCCACATCCATCCATGAAGAGTTTCAGATATTTGTGCTCTATGATTTTTGATGGATACATCCAATTTTGGAGCTAGGTGGACTCTGGAACCAGATTTTTAAATATCTAGTCCTGGCTCTGCTACTTACTAGCTGTATGACTTTATCAAATTAAACTCTTGGTGCTTCAGACCCCTCAAACGTAAAATAAGGAAGAAGATAATGACTGATTCCTGGGATCATGGTGAGGATCCCAAGAGTGAATAGAAGAGTGCCTGGCATTGTAGGAAGCCCCATATATCTGTTAGCTAGCTATCATTGTCTGCTGCTGTTCCCTTAAATATTTTCTTCAGGGAGGAAATATTGTTCTTATGCTGGATAAAGCTGTCTTTGTCAGGCCCCAATAGACAATTTGGTCTCTTTGTCTCAAATCAATCTGGATTCATAAGTTTGAAATGTCTAGTCCAAAATATCAATTTCTCCTTATATATTAATCAAAACCTTGGACTTCCTCTCTGTTCATTTCCTCCCCAGTGAGCTAGCTCCTATTTCTGACCTTGACTAGATGGTCTCAAGAGCTTGGCATTTCAAGTGGACTCATTTTTGTGGGGGCTTCTGTGGCCTCTCAGTGTAGCAACCCTGATGAAGGCCATGCTTTCCCTATCATGCCACCCCAGGCCCTAGCTTTCCAGCCATCTCTCCTGCAGATTCTCCTTATTGGATGGAGTTCTTCACCTTCCTAGATGCTCCTCTAGACAGGACTTAACATGGCTCCAGGCTGGCCTTCTTTCTTGATTGGCTCATATTGAGACCACAAGGAACAGGTAGGTACTCATCCCTTTTTCTGACAATCTCGGAAATGCTGGTACATTGCCATGCAGCAACTTTTAACCTTTATCTGCAGGCCACTTTATCTTTCTCTCATGAGGGTCCAGGCAATATTCCTTCATGCCCCCTCCATAAGCTAAAGTTACTGAGGTAAATCGTCTCCTTTTGGGAAAATAGATTGGGGTATCACAACAAGGCCATTTCCAAAGAAATTCCCTTACAAATCATTCCATCTCTATATCCCTTCTCTCAACCTTGTTATAGGCTGTACCTGCAGTTTGGTATCTGCTATATACCACATTAGTCAAAATAGATAAAAAGGATCCCATTTTAACATTTTGTTATTATTATTATTTTTAATCACAACTAGGAACTTTCAAAAGCCCAGAGAATTTTATTCCTCTCTTTCTTTTACCATATCAAGGAACTGGGGATTCAGCTGATGAAAAATGTCTGACAATCTTTTCATTTTGAAGAATCGCCTCATTATATAGAAGCAATTAGAAGTAAAAAAAAAAAAAAAAATAGCTGGGTCAAATCTCAGTCAGAAGATGGCAGAAGTCCCAAGTCTTAAACTGGCAGCTCAATTTAAGCCTGTTTTCTCTGTTGCATATTTTATTAAGCCACTGGGAAAAGATGCCAATATTCAGCCTTAGGGACTTGTTTAAAAGCTTTTTCGATTGATAGCTGCAAGATTTGAAATGAATAACATTCCGTGGTTTAATAGTGGCTTTGCTGAAAACAAGGAATTTGTAATACATTTAACTACAAGAATAATTTGGAACATGGATTTATATTAATAAGAGGTATAGATTTGAGGTGGGGCTCCATGATGGTTTAGTAAATGGGGAACAACCAATAATCCTTTCAGGATTCTCAAAAGTGATATTGATCTTTCCTTTGTCTTTTTTTTTTCTAACCCATATCAACCATTCAAATATAAAAAAGATGCCCTTTAAGAGGAAATGTGCAAAAGTATGTAAATACTTGGTATTGATGAGGTATGGTAAAGTAGGTGCTTTAACATAATTCAGGTGGAAATGTAATTGTTACAACCTTTTTGAAAAAAAATTTGACAAAATGCATTAACAGCCTTAAAAATGACATATTCTTAAATCCAGTAATTTTTTTCTAGACTCTCTCCTAGTGAAAGAAAAAACATGCAAGAATATTTTTTCAAAGACCTTTTTATAAGTGAAGCAATCTTAATGTTTAATGATAAAGCTTTTACTAAATTATCATGTATATACATGATTGAATTTTATGGAATCCTTTAAAATTAGGATACAAGTTCGTATTTACCAATACAGAAAATGTTCAAAGAAAAGTAGATAGAGAGCATATGTAGAATCAAATCTCATGTTTGTTTTATATTTCATATATTTATGTATAAGATATATAGGTCAGAAAGAACCACTGTTTTAACAGTGGTTATCCCTGAACAGGGGAATATTGAATGATTCGTCCCTTTTTCATAGATGTATTTTCTAATTTTTCCATAACAAATATGAACATTTAAAAAGAAGGTAGTCATTAGAAGAGGTTTTATATGATTCAGAAGCAAGAAATATATCAAAAGAAGAAGAAATATTCAATACAGATGGGTATAAGAGAAAAGTATAGCTTAGTGCTGATGGAAAAAGAAAACTGGAATCTCCTTTTCAATGAATATTGATCACCTATTAATTGTATGGTTCTGTGTGTGCAGCAGAGAATCCCTAAAATACCTAAGGCAAGAGCGTTAGGTCAAAGGACATAGTAGAGTATATATTTTGAGCAAAACAGTTCAATTAAATTTCCTGGATTGTGAATAAGTGTCTGTCCCCAATAATTCATCTACTAATATCAATAGATTTTGAAATCTGTCTTACTTTCTTTTAACTGAACTATGGAAAGTTGGTCTTTTATTTTTGCATGTTTCTCTCCCACAAGAGAAAATATCGATTATGTGTAATTAACATGGGGTGCATGGTAGTTTCATTTTATTTGAGTTCAGCCAAACCCTCCAGAATGACCCCTCTACCAAACTCTCATCTGCAGTGAAAATGTCTTCTTTCTGTAAGGCACATGTTTCCAAGGAAACTTTATGGAAATGGAAAAGCTCCAAACATACCATCTTATATATAAAGGAGAAAATGACACAACATTAATAACTAATGTGATTCTCTCAGGCTCAATGAAATGTGTTGGTCATTGATGTTCAGGATGGAGACCAGTAATAAAAAGGGATGCCCTAACTATGTTTGGCATGCCAAAGAGAGAAATGTGCTCACGTTATCTCTTAGCTATAAACCGTGAAAGGGAGGGGCGCCTGGGTGGCTCAGTTGTTAAGCCTCTGCCTTCGGCTCAGGTGATGATCCCGGCGTCTTGGTATTGAGCCCCATGTTGGGCTCCCTGCTCTGCGGGAAGCCTGCTTCTCCCTCTCCCACTCCCCCTGCTTGTGTTCCTGCTCTCACTATGTCTCTCTCTGTCAAATAAATAAAATCTTTAAAAACAAACAAACAAACAAAAACCATGAAAGGGAGAAAGTGTGTGTTGGGATAAATGGAAAATCATTAGCAAGTCTCTGTTAAGGGAGCAAGGAGAGAGCTAATGCATTAAGGCCAAACTGGCATCTCAAAATGTTTATCAAATCTGTCACTTTCCTCCCTCAATGTTCTCACTCTCTTTGCTTTTTCTATCCAGTTGATCTGAACCCTCAGCCTATAGAGAGAGCAGTTATTAGTAACTAAATTCTGTATGTAAAACATTTGAATAGCCAACATAATATTGAAGCAGAAGAACAAAATTGGAAAATTGGCAGTACCCTACTTCAAGACTTACTATAAAGCTAGAATAATCAAAACTATGCAGTATTGGCAAAAGAAGAGACAAATAGATCAATGGAACAGACTAGAGAGCCCAGAAATAGATGCCCATAAAAAATATACTCAAGTGATCTTTGACAAAGGAGTAAATGTAATACAATGGAGCAAAGATAGTCTCTTCAACAAACGGTGCTGGAAAAACTGGACATCCACATGCAAAAAAATGAATCTAGACACAGACTTTACATCTTTCACAAAAATTAACTCAAAATGGATCACAGACCTAAAGGTAAAACACAAAACTATAAAACTCCTAAAAGATAACATAGGAGAAAACCTATATGACCTTGGATATGGCGAGGCCTTTTAAATACAATACCAAAGACATGATTCATGAAGGAAATCACTGATGAGATGGACTTCATTAAAAAAAATTTCTGTTCTGAAAAAAACGATGTCAAGAGAATGAGAATGTCCCAAGGCACAGACTGGGAGAAAATATTGGCAAGCTACATATCTGATAAAGAACTTATCCAAAGTATACAAAGAACTCCTAAAACTCAACAATGAGAAAACAACTAGATTAAGAAATAGGCAAAAGACTTTAATATAAGGAAGGTACACAGATGGCAAATAAGTATCTGAAAAGATGCTCCATATCATATGTCATCAGGAAAATGCAAATTAAAACAATGTGATACCACTACATACCTATTAGACTGGTCAAAATCTGGAACACTGGGCCAGGGATGGGGTCAATAAATCTGACTGGTTTGGAGGTCAGATAACAAGCCAGTTTGACTGCAAATCTAAAGCATTTTCTTCAAATTCATTTTTTATCAGTAACAGAACTTATGTTTTCATCTTTATTTGTCTGAATCTTGCATCTCTCAAAAGTCCCAGGAGCAAGGGTAAAGGGAGAGGAGAACTCACATACACTACTAGGGACAGTATAAAGATAATCATCTTTCTGGAGAGCACTTTCACAATGTGCTATAAAGGCTTTGCCCTTTGCTAGCACACTTCTCTAAGCACTCATGCTAAGAAAGCAACCAGAGGAATAGATAAAATATGTATATATGAATGTTTAGCATAGCACCATTTATGATAGCAAAAATTGGAAAAGAACAAATATCTAGGAAAATTAAGAAAAATATATTTGTATATGATACAAAGATATTAAAAATCATGTGCAAGAGTATTAGTGGCATGATAATTGTTCACTATACATTGATAAAATTTTAAAAATGTGCTACAGAAAAATATCTGCAATATATCAACTCTAATGCATTTATGAATCTTATAAACTCGAATAAAAAAATATTGGTAGAATCGTGTCAAAGTAGTGACAGTAGTTACTTTTGGGTTACAAGAGCTATTGTTCCTTTTTTGCTTCTGATTTTCCAAGTTTTCTATATTATGTATTATTAAGATAATCAGAAAAATATTAAAGTAGACAGTAGATAGAGCAAATTAATAACTCAAATTTATAATTATATTTATACAAACCTTTTCATAGAATAATAGTTAATAATTATGTTCATGTTGAAAAGTTTTTAAATGTAAGAAAGAAAAGGGGTGCCTGGGTGGCTCAGTAGGTTAAGTGCCTTCGGCTGAGGTCATGATCCCTGCTCAGCAGGAGCCTGCTTCTCCCTCTCCCTCTGGTGCTCCCTCTGCTTGTGCTCTCTCTGTCAAATAAATAAATAAATAAAATCTTTAAAAAAGAATAAATGTAAGAAAGAAAAAATTCTAATTAAAGGGGTGCCTGGGTGGTTCAGTCTATTAAGTGACTAACTCTTTATTTTGGCTCCAGTCATGATCTCAGGGTCATGAGATCAGCCCCATGCTGAGTGTGGAGCCTGCTTGAGATTCTCTCTCTCCCTTTCCCTCTGCCCCTCTCCTGACTCTCTTCCCCTCTCTCTAAAAAAAAAAAAAAATTCTAATTAAAATTAATGAATGTACCATGGGCCAAAAAGAACTGGGTTAGTATTCTGGTTTTATTATTTGTATAAACTCATATCTTCCAAAATCCAAGTGATTATAATACATACTTTGCAGAACTGTGGAGGATGAAAGATCATTTATAAAAATCAGTGAGCCTGAGGCAAAATATGCTCTCAACAAATGGTAATTTTATTATAAGTAATATGTAAAGTATTTATTTTCAAATGGTTAAGTATGGTCATTCACCAAATCCCTACTTTTCTAAAGCATTTATTCAATGTTTCCATTAAGTGAGGAGGGTTTTGAAACATGAATTAAGAAAAAATTATCATTGAATGAGCCAAATCTAGAAAAATTGTCTAGCCAAAGCTAGACAATTTACATATGTCATCTCATCTTATAAACCTCTGGTGCCTTGATTAAGCATTAAAGAAATCCTCCCCTAAAGTGATACTTTCAAATATTCCTTTATTTAATTCCCTTAAGTTTTTATATTCTGATGCAGTCTATCATGGTAAGATTCTGGACAGATGAAGGACATTGACTTAATTTTTTTTTTTTTAAATAAGAGAAAGACTAGGGGCGCCTGGGTTAAGCATCTGCCTTCTGCTCAGGTCATGATCTCAGGGTCCTGGGATCGAGCCCTGCATCAGGCTCCCTGCTTGGTGGGGAGCCTGCTTCTCCCTCTCCCTCTACTGCTCCCCCCAGCTTGTGCTCTCTTGCTCTCTCTGTCAAATAAATAAATAAAATCTTTACAAAAAAATAAGAGAAAGGCTACTATGAAAAGGGAAGTAGAGGAAATAAGAACCTATATATTGCTAGGATAGGGTATGTATAGAAATAGAGGACCTGGAAATTGATTCCTTTGCAACTATCAATAACCATGCACCTTTGGAGTGTTCCTGTGCTCTCAGAGAAATGCCCATTCCAGTTTGAAGACCCATATAATGACTTGCAATCAAGAATGACACCACAACAATTTCAATAGCCATGAGTTTTTCTTTTTACATTAAATATTCAGTATTTTAGTTTGGAATCTGAAACACTAATGAAGAAGTATGGTTTATAACATTTAACTGAGTACTAGTACATTCAATTAGGAATTAAGGCTGGTATATTATTTTTCAAAATATTCTTTCTTTTTTTACTTTTTAAAGATTTTATTCATTAGATAGCGGAGAGAGAGCACGAGTGGGGGTGGGGGATGTGTGGGGGGGCAGGGCTATGGAGCAGCAGGCTCCCTGCTAAGCAGGGAGCCTGATGCAGGGCTTGATGCCAGGACCCTGGGATCATGACCTGAGCTGAAGACAGATGCCTAACTGAGCCACCCAGGGGCCCCCAAAATATTCTTTCTTAAGATATTTTTATTTTATGGATTTTTTCTCATTAAAAATAATGAGATTATTTGTCAATTGGTAATTAGGGATTTAAATTATTGTTTTTTAGGAGATAATCAGAAAATTTTGAGACTAAAAATGTGTGTGTTAAAAGTCTAAGCATTTCAGGGGTGCCTGGGTGGCTCAGTTGTTAAGCATCTGCCTTTGGCTCAGGTCATGATCCCAGAGTCCTGGGATCAAGCCCCGCATCAGGCTCCCTGCTCGGCAAGAAGCCTGCTTCTCCCTCTCCCACTCCCCCTGCTTGTGTTCCCTCTCTTGCTGTGTCTTTCTCTGTCAAATAAATAAAATCTTTAAAAAAGAAAAAAAAGTCTAAGCATTTTGCCCAACACACTTGCATTTTATAAAATAAAAGTTTTAAGAAATGTTTTCTGGTTTTTAATGACTTACAGATGTATGTATCTTCTACCCAAGAGAGGCCCAAGGTATATCCTACATCCAATAGGAGGCCCTTTTTGAACGCATGCATAATTGATTACATCCCATCATAGCTAACTGACAAAGGGACTAAAACTTGTTTCCAGGAAAGCCAGTGGTAAGGTCATGGAAGGCAAAATAGGGGACATTTACCATACCACCGCGTATACATTTGTGATGGTTAATTTTAGATGTCAACTTGACTGGACCTTGGGATGCCCAAGTAGCTGGTTAAACGTTATTTCTGGGTGTCCCCGTGAGGGCTTTTCCAAAAGAAATTAGCATTTAAATCAGTGGAATGAATAAAGCAGATTGCCCTCCCCAATGTGGGTAGGCATCCTCCCATCCATAGAAGAAAAAGGCAGAAGAAGGTTAAATTCCCTCTCTGCCTGTTGAGCTGGCACGTTGATCTTTTTCTGCCCCTGGTACTCCTGGTTCTCAGGCCTCACACTGGAATCTACTCCATTGGCTCTCTGACTCTCAGACCTTCAAACCATACCACTGGTTTTCCTGTTTCAAGCTTGCAGATGGCAGATAGTGGAACCCCTCTGCCTCCATATAATCATGCAAACACCTTATAATAAGTCTTAATATTTTATTGGCTCTGTTCCTTGGGAGAACACTGACTAATAAAACATTATGAGAAGATATAATGTGTAAGAAACCACAATCCCTTCCCAAAGACATGGTTGTCTAAATTAGAAACATTCATCCAATAATCCAGGAGGTATGGAATTCTTTCATTTTAAGGATCATTTCCTTAAGCTTGGAATTTAAGTGGGAGACAATTCTTTGATGAGTACATTGAAAAAATGGATTTAAAAGAAAAAATGAAGATATTTCAGAGTTCAAAATGGAAAAACAATTATAGGGGAAAATGAAATAAAAACATTAACAGAAGTATTTCTAAAACTCTGGCCCAAGGACTTGTCATTTACTGGTCTAAGAAATAAGAAAAAGGGGGCGCCTGGGTGGCTCAGTCGTTGGGTGTCTGCCTTTGGCTCAGGTCATGATCCCAGGGTCCTGGGATTGAGCCCCGCTTCGGGCTCCCTGCTCCGCGGGAAGACTGCTTCTCCCTCTCCCACTCCCCCTGCTTGTGTTCCCTCTCTCGCTGTGTCTCTCTCTGTCAAATAAATAATCTTAAAAAAAAAAAGAAAAAGGACAATCCAGTGAGTTTTTAAATCATACTCATTTAAAAAATCTGATAAGAAATTCTGACATGTTTTTCCTACTTTTTACTTCATTAGTATCAAAATGCTCTTTAAAAAAGATTTTATTTATTTTAGAGAGAGAGAGTGCACACGTGAGTGCCCCATGAGCAGAGGGAGGAGCAGAGGGGGAAGGAGAGGGAGATAATCTCCAGCAGATTACTGGTTGAGTGAAGAGCCTGAGGTGGACCCTGAGATCCTGACCAGAGCCAAAACCAAGAGTCAGATGCTTAACCGACTGAGCCACCCATGTGCCCCTAAAATGCTCTTTTTAAAAAATAAGATGATAATGGTAGTGAATGGTGGTAGTTCTTTTTTCTTAAAGTGTTTATTTGACCTAAAAAAAAATGTTCGCATTCTTAGGTGGGCCTTCTTCTACCACACCCTGACTATACATGTGATTTAATGCCATGGTATTCCAAAGTCTGGAAACCCATAGGATCTGAAGATGGAAAAGAATATGAAAGCAAGGTCCTTTTGATTTCTTATTTTGCCCTAAGAGTTCCCAGCTGGTCTTCCGATGTGATCTCATCTCCCACTCTCCCATTTGATCACTGAGCTCCAGCCACACTGCCTTCCTTTCTTTTTCTTCAAGAACCCAACATTCCTGCCTTGTGGTCTTTGCACTTGCTATTCTTTGCTTATAATGTTTTCTTCATAGCTCTTCAAATGACTGACTTTGATGAAGGAAATTGAAGAAGACTCCAATAAATGAAAAGGTACCCTGTGTTCATGGGTTGGAAGAATTAATATTGTTAAAATTTCAGTACTACCAAAAGCCGTGGATTCCCTATAAAGATTCCAATGACATGTTTTACAGAAATAGAAAAAGCACTCCTAAAGTTTAAATGGAACCACAAAAGACTGTAAATAGCCAAAGGAATTTTGAGAAAGAAAAAGGAAACAGGGGCATGCATCACACTTCCTGATTTCAAGCTACATTATAAACCTATAGTCATCTAAACACTATAGTACTGGCATAAAAACAGACAACTAGACAAATGGAACAGAATCAAGAACCCAGAAATAAACCTAAGCATATTTGGTCAAAATATATGACAAGGGAGCCAAGAATACTCAATGGAGAAAAGACAGTCTCTTCAAAAAATTGTGCTGGAATAACTGGATATTTAAATGTAAAAGAATGAAACTGGACCCATATTTTACACCATTCACAAAAATTAACTTGAAGTGGATTAAAGACTTATATTTAAGACCTAAACTATGAAAATCCTAGAAGTAAACATAGGAATAAGGCTCCTTGACATGGATCTTGGTAATGATTTTTTGGATATGACATTTAAAGCACAAACAATAAAATAAAACATAAACAAGTGGGATCACATCAAACCGAAAAGCTTTTGCACAGCAAAAGAAACCATCAACAGATTAAGAAGACAACCAATGGAACAGAAAAAAATATTTGCAAACCCTATATCTGATCATGGGTTAATATCCAAAAATATATTAAAAAAACCTCATAAACTTAATAGCCTAAAAAACAACCCAATTAAAAAATGGGCAAAGGACCCGAATAAAGAATAAAGGACTTTTCTCCAAAGAAAATATATGAAACATCAACAGGTACATGAAAATATGCTCAACATCACTAGTCATTTGGGAAATACAAATTAAAAACAAAATGAGATATCCCCTCATGATTATTAGAATGGCTATCATAAAAAAAACAAGAGATAGCAAATGCTGGTGTGATTGTGGAGAAAAGGAAACCCTTGTGCACTGTTGGTTGGATTGTAAATTGGTACAGCTACTATGGAAAACAGTGTGGAGTGTCCTCAAAAAATTAAAACTAGAACTACCATATGATCCAGCAATTCCACTTCTGGGAATATATCCAAAGGAAATGAAAGAACTAACTTGATAAATACCTGCACCCCCATATTCATAACAGCATTACTTACAAGACATGGAAACAATCTAAGTGTCTGTTGATGGATGAATGGATAAAACATTGTGGTACATTTATATACCATGGAATGTTATTAAGCTATAAGACACCATGGATGGAATTTGAAGTCATTTTGCTAAGTGAAATAAGTCAGACAGAAAGACAAATACCATATGATCTCACTTATATATAGAATCTTAAAAAAAAAAACCCAACTCCCCACTAAACTCACAGAAAGAGATCAGACTTGTGGGTACCAAAAGTAGAGGGTGGGGTGCGAGGGGAAATTGGAGGAAGATGATCAAAAGGTACAAATTCCAGTTATAAGATAATTAAGTGCTGGGATGTAATATACAACATGATTATAGCTAATACTGTTGTATGATATATAGGTACGTTGTTGAGAGAGTTAATCCTAAGAGTTCTCATCACAAGGAGAATTTTTTACTTTTTCTTTTATCTTTCTTTTCTTTTTATTGTATTTATAAGAGAAGATAGATGTTAGCTGAACTTTGGTTATCATATATACATATATATATATATATATATATATATATATATATATATAAATCAAACCACTGTGCTGTCCTTTAAAAATCTATAGAGTGATATATGTCAATTACTTCTCAATAAAACTGAAAAAACAACAACAAAGATACAAGGTTAAGAGAAAAGGTGGATTATTCCAAAAGATAGAACAAGAATGGAGTTCATTGTACAACAATCAGCGTAACAAAAGTACAAGAAGGTGTGAACCCTGATATAAATGGATATGAGAAGTCCCTCTGAAGAAGAATCAAGACACAGAGAATTCAAGATTTAGAGAGATAATGAGGGCCCAGCTGGAGGAGTATCTAAAGAGAGAGAAGAAATAAAGTGACAGATGAGAAGAAGGAAGGAAATAAAGGGATGAGAAGCCCTACTGGCCTGTAATTAGGCAGGGGGAGGGGCTGTTGCTGGGATACCTGTTCAGGTGCTGCTGGCAATTACAGTCCCTGGCAGCTGGGTTCTGAAGAGAAGGAGTGGCTCTTAAGTGGCTGACGTCCTTTGTGCCTCTGGTCATTAAAAATATAATTTAATAACAAGGGAATTCAGCAGAGCTGTGGTTCTGAGGCTGTTGCCTTGATTTTGGTGAGAGAAGTTGCCCATTCTTCTGTTTTGGTCCTTGCTGAGTTTGAAGCTGGAGTATTTGAGTGTGCTCTGCCCAAGGGACAGGGGCTCAACATTACAAGTAACAGCATTTTAGTTTCTTCCAAACTTCTCCCAGAATGTCTGTGTTACTAAACCATAAACCACTGCAGTTTTCCTTGTAGAAGAAGGATCAGATAGCTGGTATAAATGTCCCAGTTGGGAATATCTCTTTGCCTTTCAAGAACCAAGCACTGAATATGTCCAGCTGATGTGTTATGTGGATTGTATTTAGGATGTATTTAATTTAGAAATCCGCCACATATTTCATCCATGAGCTTGGGCAGAAAACAGGGGAGAGATTTTTTTTTTTCCTTTGGAAAATCAAGATTTATTACCAGGAGAAGAAAGCATAGATGCTGGGCAACAATAGATAATTACCATAATCATATACATAGAAGTTTTAGTAACTTAATGTGTCATCAGCCCAAAGTGTTTATATTTCCAGCCTGTAACTAAATTTTGAATCTTGAACTAAATTTCAGATTATAGAGTCTGAGAAACCCTAGATCCTTTATATAATATATCTTGGAAACCTCACCTTTCCTCTTGGTTATTTTAATTATGTATCTAAGAAAGGTATTATAGTTGACTGACTTACATTTAAAAAATAAAAAACCATGTCATGTTCTTTGAGATAAATTAATATTATTCCTAGGTTATAGCATCTAGGAGAGTCTCTGCTACAGCTCATTATAAGATATGTAAATACATCAATTTCCACACTTGCTTAGTTGGAATACTCCCATAAAATGTAAGACACAATCAAAAGTGTCAAAGCAAGAAGTTTACCGTATATTTAAACTGTAACACACATATGTAAAGCAATCTAAAGTTTAACCTCTAAAGCAATCTTTTGAAGTGGGATGTGGGGCTCATATCAACATGTGATTTAGGTGTCAGAGTATAACAGGCTAAACTTACTGCAAGGGAATACTTTACTAATAGTGGGGTATTATTGTGCAGAAATGTGTATTTCTGATAACATCCCCAAATCTGCTCAGTAAGAATTGAAGAAGTTGCCAGTCACACTCAGTCTTGACAATCCCCTTTGCAGAAGCAGGAAACAAAACAAATGGTTTTATTATCCCTCCCCCACTAAATACTCAGGGTAGACTAGGCTTTAGGGGATAGCAAGGTCCATGATCTCAGCCACTCCTGGTTTCTATCCCTGGATGCTTGCCAAAGCTGAAGGGATTGCTCTAAAGAGCCTGGGGATAACTACAATTCAGATACCTGTGTTAGGGAGGAAAAAATTTCCTCTACTTTGCAAGATTCTTTTGGCTGGTCTAAGAATTAAATTGACATGAGACAGATTAACAAAAGAAAATAAAATTTATGTATGTACAAGCACTGTATAAGAATATGAGACTCACAGGCTGATAGGCAACTGAAGCTTATATGCCATCCAGAACTAATAAGAAGGAGGTAGGGGTCTGGGACTTCAAAGGGAAGGAAGACAATTCACAGGAAGATGAAAAAAAGTACATGTTTGGTAAACAAATGTTTGCTGTGCCATAAGGAAACAATAGGACATAGAGAGGAATTTTAAAAAACAGACATTGCTAAGTTCCTCCCTGTCTACCATACCTAGTACATATTAAACTGCAGTTATCTTTGGTGATAGTTCCCTTTCCAGAGCAGGTCCTCTATCTACGTTCTTCTAGGCAGTTAGGGAAAAGGTCAAAAGTTCTTCCTGAGCCTTCTGTTTCTTAAAAATAATCAGCCTAAAATAATCCACATGTCAAAAAGACACATTTTGGGGTGGCAAGTTTTGCTCCCCTACACCTGCTAAGTTAGTAAAGTAGAATTTCTTTGTTTCTCTTATTTTCTTAGAACCCACACATGGGTATCAGTCTGTATCTCTGAGGCCCATACCAATTACTTTTATTGTTATTTATGGTCTCAGTCATATAATTCTTTGAGTAGTAATAGCCTTGCTTTCTGATACAGAGATCTTTCTGCTTTTGTTGGCACTTTTGGAGGAGATGAGAGAGAGAGAGTAGCATTCATGGCTGGTGGCATAGGCAGGGTTGGGAGTAGGTGTAATTAACTAGGGAGCTTCAAAAGTTCATGAGTTGCCAAAGTGATAAAATCGAAAGTACCAGCTAAAACAGTTTGGAGAAGTTGGAGAAAGAGATCAAGCAACTTTTGCATCATGGAAACCTTTCCTCTGGCTTGTGGGAAGATAGCTGCAATGCTCAGCACCAAGTAGCTGTTGCATAAATAGATACTGCATATTGAATGAATGAAATATGAAAACATCATGAGTATAGGATAGTTTTATTTTTCACTAATAACATCTGGGTAAAAATGATGGAGGGAGGATGAATCACATAACTTCCCTCTCTAGTACTCAAATGAATGAGAAAGAAAGTAGTAAAACAAAAACAAGCAAAAAATAATCATAAGAAATCTAACAGGGAAAAGGGGGCAATGTTTTTTGACAAAATTTTGAACTATATGTAGTCATGAAAAGAAAGAAGATGTGAGCCTTGTTTTGTTGGCTTCTAATCTGGGCCTAACTCCACAACATCAATTCTAGGGGGAAAAATGGGTCAATCCAATTCTGGGTTTTTTTTTTTTTAATTTTTTATGGAATAGAAGCAGCTCCAAGGAGAGGAGTAAATGGACAAAGTTAAGTCCATGCTATGTCTGATAGGTGCACCATGTTAAATGGTGGTAACAATGAAAGGCCTGAAGATATGCCCACTGAATAGAATATACCCCTTCCAGGTCAAGTAAATAATAAGAGAGAGTTAACAAAATGTCAAAAGAGAAAACATAGCTAAGGCCCTTTTACAAAAACTGCACTAAACCCAAGTTAGTGTCTCTCCAAACCCATTCCCCATTGTCAAACCACAGCCTGGATAAGGTGGGAAGGAAATGTTAGGGAATTTCTCAACAGAATATCAGAGGAAATAAAATAGATATTCAGAGCAGGCAACATTAACATTGGATATATATGAAAAAAACTGCATGACAGCTATGCAAACAATCTATAAAAGCATGAAAGTGAAACATACTGTGAAAAAGAAAAATAGACAATGGACAATGCAAAAAATATCACTCAAGGGTCAGAAGGCAAATGCTTGTGATCATTTCTTGCTATAGAAGGATTAATACACGCACAAATTTGGTAAAGTGAGAGTTCTGATAAGTCAATAGAATAAGATGACACAGGAAAATGCGGGGATGAGATAAAAATGTGCCACCAAAATAACATCATCATGTAATGAATAAATGGGAAACACCAAGAGCAGAATATCCATGACTCATATTCAAATCACTGACATGGAGGAGAGGGTTGAAATGATCACACTAAATGAAGAGAAAAATGATGAGTATAAAGCAATTTTAGAGATAATTATAGGTTAAAGAACAACATGATAAAGCAGAACTCTACTTGGTGTTTTTGAAGTAGAAATTCCAAGAAGCAGGAAAGAATTCTGAAGTAGAAGAACTACATCTGAAGATTGATCAATGAGGGGAATCACTCTAGAATGAATGACATTGACTGTTTTAAAAGACCCCTCAAGGATTGTTTACCTGCCAACCCTCAGAAGGAGTATCTGGCAGCATTTCCCTTCTTCTACAGAATATAGGAGCACTTACTATCTATTGTTTTCAGCTTTGGGCCTTTGGCAGAAATGCTGACAGAAAGAAACAAAAATTCTGCTCTTTCATCTGTTCCTATGCATATTCACCAGCGATGTTGGATATTATTTTCATCTCAGTGGGAAGGTCATTGTGGCCTGGATGTTTTATAATGCACTTTAAAAAATTGCCTGGATTGGGGTGCCTGGGTGGCTCAGTTGGTTAAGTGACTGACTCTTGGTTTGGGCTCAGGTCATGATCTCAGGGTTAGGAGATCGAGCCCCGTGTCTAGCTCCATGCTGAGCACAGAATCTTCTTGAGATTCCCTCCTTCGCCTCTGCCCCTCCCCCCGCTGTGTTCTCTCTCTCTCTCTCTCTCTCTCGCAAATAAAAAAAATAAAATCTTTTTAAAAAATTGCCTGTATTATATTGAGCTCATATCATGCATGACAAAATTAATTCATTATTCTTAAAAAAATTCTACAGAATATATAATTTCCCCAAATTGTTTTTATACCTATATATAGCAATAGCAATTTATTAAAAAGATTTTATCTATTTATTTGAGAGAGAGGGAGAGCATGAGTGGGGGAGAGGGGCAGAGGCCGAGGGAGAAGCAGGCTCCCCACTGAACAGGGAGCCCCATTAGGGGGCTAGATCCCAGGATCCTGAGATTTTGACCTGAGCCAAAGGCAGCCACTCAACCGACTGAGCCACCCAGGTGCCCCAGACAATAGCAATGTTTCACAATATCCTTCAAGGAATCCTAAAAAAAGACAAAAGAACTGAGTTCCAGCTTCTGCTTCTGCCAGTCATTTGGTATTACTTTGGGCAAGTCACTTACTCCCATTGTCCTTCATTTTCTTAACATGGCCAGTGGACAGGCATTACTCCCCTCCTTTTAGAGAAGAAAATGTGTGAAGTTGAGTGACTTGCCCACATGCACAGTTCACTTTCTGATGCAAGGCGTTATGGCTTTCCCGTCACTCTATTTGTTGAGATCAAATAAGTGAATAGGTAGGAGAGTGTTTCTCACAGGACACTGCTTAGGCACTTTTAGGTTTGTGGTGGCGTGATAGACAGGAGGACGCAGAAGTAACTTCACTGTTCTTTCCTCTGGTTTATTATTACTATTTTTAATATTAAAGCCAAGTGCAAGTTCCTATTGCAATGTAAAAAAGTATATTTTCCTATACGTTTTATGTCCTAATAGAATTTGGGGGGCTGAACACTAGTAAGAAATACAGGTGAAAGGCGACTCCTTCCTATTTAAAAGCAGTAAAGAAAATTTTATTTCTGCTTGCTCATTTCTGGCTCCACTTACTCCTTATATGCCTATTTTTAACCACGTAGTAGAGGACACAGTTATTTGTCTTCCTTCCCTTTTATGTGTATATGGCTATTCTTTGTTTATAATGATCACTGATCACAGAGAGCAACAAAGATACACTCCCAGGACTGGGGGAAATGTTGACTCTTCTTGTTCCTGTTTTTCACCCCCTCATGGAGCCCCTTCATAGCTGGCTCATCCAACAGGAAGAAGGGAAATGGAATTTACTAATATATCAATACATGGAATGGAAAAAAAAAAAGAGGAAGAGGCTTCCAGGAGAAACATTATGATAGGACATTTATTAAATAAATGTAAGTTCAAACATATCTCATCTCTGAAAATCAAATTAAAACACAGCTTTGATGCACTTGCTAGTTCTGAGCCAGTTCTTGTCTAGCTTTCCTGATGCTCTCCAGACACCAGTTTAGGATTTGTCAGTGTTGCAAAAACCAAACCAAGCCGAAACACAACATCAGCCATGAAACTCTGTGTTCAGTGTACTATTTTAACAATTTTGTTCCTTGAATCATTCATTCAACAAATAGTTATTAAGTTCCTACTATGTGTCAGGAACTAAAATAAGAAAATGCTATTAATATAGTCAACAAGACACTCTGCTGGTTGCTAATGGGCATTCAAATCTGCCTAAGATTGATTTGTCAGGACCCCCTAAACAACAAGAGGGCAGGCTGGCTGGACCTTTGGCCTGGCCTCAGGGGTAACTGCATGCAGGGACTTGACTCCCTTGTCTCTTCCTTGCTCTCACTCTTGCACCCCTCTCTCCATTTCCATGTTAATATCTTTTCTCTACTTCACCCTGCACATTAACTTTGTGCTCCCAAGCCACCTCTTCCTACAAGCATACAACTATAGCCACAGGGATCTCTGGCCAAAAATCTTTACAGATTTATTTCTCGAGTAGAAAGCAAACTTTTCCCAACCAGCTTCAGTTAATTGCAAGGATCCTACTTGGCCAGAGGATGTGCCTATCTTTGGACCAGGTGATTGGGTACAGTATTAGCCCAATCATGGTCATATGCCCACTCCTGGAGCCAGGGAAGGAGGGTCTATGACCGGAATATGAGATGGGGAGTCAAGGAAAAGGGTACAATGCTATGTAAAAATAACCATTGCAAAAATAACACTTCACTAATGTTCTAGGACATGCCATGAGATAAAAAAACATCTAAAATTAATACATATCTGTTTATGGGTGCCTAGGTGGCTCAGTCGGTTAAGTGTCTACCTTCAGCTCAGGTCATGATCCCAGAGTCCTGGGATGGAGCCCCAAGTCCTTGGGCTTCCCTGCTCAGTGGGGAGCCTGCTTCTCCCCCTCTCTGCCCCTCCCCCCATTGTGCTCTCTCTGGCTCTCTCAAATAAAGAAAATCTTTAAAAAAAAATAGAACGAATACATACCTGTTTAAAAGCAGATGCAATTTCTGTTAAAAGTGTGCAAAGAAAATGATTGGACAATCTAGAAATGAGGAAATAAAGTAGCCCAAATATTTTAAAAATGTTTAACCAACTTCCACTGATCCTTAAGACTCAGCTAATACCTTAAGTATTTACTTGACCCCCAAGACTAGTTCAGATCTACCCATTATACATATGTGCAGCACTGGCACTTCTCTTTGCTCACAGTTCACATAAGGGCGAGTCATTAATTATTTGTTTAAAGTTTTTCTCTGGCGAGATTGTAACCTCTCTGAGAGCTGGGATAAATCCAGAGTCTCACATAATGCCTGACACATGGTAAGGACTCAGGAGATGTTAATTTAATGAATGAAATGAGATGAGTACAACAGTTCGATATGGGACAATGGTCTTCTTTTACTTCTGTTTCTTTATATATGTCAGAATTTTAGAAATAATGAGTTCTATTCATTTTTTTCTTTTAAATCCCAGTATTTTGGAGTCAGCAAAATCCTACATCCTTATATCCTTCAAGACAAACCTTTATAAAATGTGTATATGTGTTAAATGAGTAAGGGAGTCTGTTCAATAGAACTTTAGAAAACAGACCAAAAAATAAAAAATAAGTTAATTTCCAGTTTGAGAATTACTAATCTGTAGCTGTGAATTCTCTTGCAATCAGATAACATGAGTAGTTGATGTGAAAGCCACTCCTAGATAATGATATAAAACCATTTTCTCGGTAATAAAGTGATATGATTCCTTTCTAGTAAAAGAACATGTGATCATTCTATCCAAATAGAATCAAGTTCACTTCAGAAAAGTTTAAAAGGCATAGAATTCCATATTAGAATATTTTCACTGCCAATGTTTAAACCTCTTTCGTTGAAAATGGGGAATAAAGTAAAGGCTTCACCAGTCTCATGTTCTAAATCTAAAGAAAACATATTTTCCCAGTATGCGGTTATGGCTTCATCAGTAACACAGGAATAAAGATATTTCACATCCAGGGCACCTGGGTGGCTCAGATGGTTAAGCGTCTGCCTTCGGCTCAGGTCATGATCCCGGAGTCCTGGGATCGAGTCCCGCATTGGGCTCCCTGTTCCTTGGGAGCCTGCTTCTCCCTCTACCTCTCTCTCTCTCTCTCTCTGTCTTTCATGAATAAATAAATAAAATCTTTAAAAAAAAGATATTTCACATCCATTAATTCATTTAAATTGTCAGAACCCTTTGAAATTGAAATTAGTATTGTCATATCACTTTTATGTATGATAACTGGGGGGGGGGGCTTGAAGAAGGAAGTCTCTGGGGGAGGATTCTACACCAAGAGCAGTACTCAGAAAACAGCAGTAGTATTTACAGAATGAGTCACTTCTCAATATCATACTGACAGTAAATCGAGGGTAGAGATGGGAAATATACAATGATCACTGATTATGTGTTATTAACATATTAAGCGTTTTACATGTGATAAACCATTTAATTTAATCATCACAATAATCCCCTGAGGTCAATACCATTATGCTGATTTGATGAATGGGGAAATAGAGTCTTAGCAAGGTTAAGTAAGTTGTTTATGTTCTCATGGCATTGAATGGGCAGCAATGGTAAGGCTGAGAGCCCCAGATCACTGCTCCTTGCCTCTTCTCCTCAACCTCATGTGCACAAATACTGAGCTGGCCATCCTTGACTTTGGTTCTGTGCAGAAGCCTAGAGCTGCCACAGCCCAAACCAGGCCCAGGTGTGCACTAGGCTCCTTTCTAGGCTTTCCAGCACCCTGCTCCAGAAGCATCCTCAATGGCACCTTACTTCTCTGCATGCCTGGCTATCGGCCTTTGATTGACTGTACTACTGGAGGTTTGGTCTCCATGGTTTTCTGCTGCAGATGTTATGTGCTTCAGGCCTCACATGCATAGTATGCACCTCTTTCCCTCTGTGATCTCATTCCCCCTGCGTATCTGCCTCCAGTCTCAGCTTGCCTACCTCCCTTCCTAGGTTGTTTTCCTGGAGACTGAGATGTGTAACCCAGTGAACTTCTCCATCATCCATCATTTTCTTCAACCACACTTCCAAGATTATCCTTCCTTGAGTATCTCCCTCAGATCTAATGTCTTTAGAGTTCTGGTTCTACCCTTATAATTACACTCATGTGATAGCATAATAATTCTTCATGTTAAGATTTCCCTGTTTAAATTACTGTGTAGCTTTTGTTTCTTGACCAAATCCTACTTATACAGTAAAAGGCTGGCCTAAAAGGACAGTTAGAGCCTGAAGAATGGAAATGGGAAGTCTTCCCACCCCACTCATTAACCTGGAATTCAACATTCACACCTGACTTGTTAATCCTTGGTCTTTAATAGGGTCTAGATCTTCCAATCAACTAAGGTAGAAACATTTTGATTATTGCAATTTATTTACTCCTCATGAGATAATAATATACATGAAAATGTTTGGGAAATACATAAGCAAGCCCTGTTTATCTTACTACATACAGATTATGGTTACTTTTCTTTTACAAACTTTAGGGCTATTTTGTGTTTATATTGCAGACTCAGACATAATTAACAGATATGATTCTCAATTGTAGTAAATTCCTTTCTGTGTAAATAGCCAAGAGCCTGCAGTGGCCTCCCAGTTGATAATTTCATTTTCTTTCTGTTTTCAAAGAACTAATGACCTTTTTCTCTAGCCCTGGTTGTTGAACTACAACTGCAGCCATATTTAAGGGATCTCTAACATGTTATCCTGGCTTTATTTACTTATGTAGTCCCAACAATAAACTCGAAAGTTTATGACAAATAGAGGCTCTGATGAGCTGTGTTTAAATACTTTAGATTAGGTACAGTTATGCTGAAAGTCATATTTGTTTGAAATCCTCAAAAAATTGTTCCTATTAATTTTCAGATGGTGCTTGTTATAGTTAACATTGTTACATGCATGCATTGAATTACTTGTTATCCAAGCATATATTAACTACCTTTTTTATACTACTTTTTATATTTTTTTCCTTCTTATTTGTTTATTTGTTTGTCTAATACCACCTTGTTATGCAAAAGGCTTGGGGTGGTCAAAAGTACAAAGACATTGATATTGAGATCAAGAGATGGAAAAAGGCAAGTGTTGCAAGCTCTTATACCAGGCAGGTGACAAAATAAGGTGAGCCAAGTGAGCCTACCTTGAGCAAACACCACCCAGGGTTGCCGAATCTGATTTCTCAAAGAATGGAGAAATATGTATTTCCTGACTTATGAATATCAGCAACTCAATTTAAAAAACAACAAACAAACAGGGTTGAATTTCTGAGGCTAGAAGTTAGGTGGTGGTTTTCCTTGGAGGCGTGGGATGACCAGAAGGTGTAAGGTAGAGCCTTGAGAACTATGGTAAGGGATTACAATTAATTCTGAATGAGGGAGGAAGCCATTGGAGTGTTTGAGCCGCCTGGAACAGCCATTAAAGATTACAAAGTCTTCAACGAATAATTGGTAGCAAGCCATTACCTGCTACAATCTTATCTGACGTCTTTTACTGTTCATCCAGATACTTGTATAAAGAAAAGAATACAGAGAAGGAAGCAGGGAGATCATGTAGGAGGCTATTGTAATAGTTCAAGTGAAAAGTGTTGGTGGCTTGGTGCAGAAGGCAGTGGCTGAAGTCTTGGTAGAAGTGATGTGTGTTACTCCTGAGCCCTGCCTATAGAACATATTGATCCTACCTGCTGTCTTTCCTCATTCAGGTCTTTTTCAGGTGACCTGACTATTACCCCCATTTTGTAGACAAAGGTAAACATGGTGACACAGTTGATGAGGCTGGGACTTGAACATAGGGCAGATCATAAAGCCTATGCATAATAAGATACGAGTGAATCACTGTGGCTATTTTATTTTATTTTATTTCCACTGTGGCCATTTTAAAAGGAACAGTTAAATCTTGGCAAGAAAATGACTATCTTGTTTCACAGTCCAATTGGGAACACTGCAAGAAGTGTAATATACCTGGAGCATGACCTTGCTGCTCTTCAGCGGCTGGATCTGTCCATGTAGGCTGGCCAGAGAGACCCTTGACTCTGATGTGATCCAGCCTCTTAAAGCAGAGACCGCCACAAAGGAAACAACACAAATCTTTAGTTGAGCATGGTTTCCAAATAGGCAACCAACAGATGTACTTAACAAGGCCCTGAAAGAACTACTGATAATCCGGGAAGCTAATAGGTTATGTTCCAAAGTTTCAAAGCAATTCAGGAAAGAAAATAACACTGAAAAGTTATAATTGGGCTCTTTGAGAGATGTGTTTTGATCAGGGAATCTTTTGATCCCTTCATACTTGTAATTCCTTATATCCCTTGTATTTATATGGCAAATTAAAACGTGATGCTTTACAGTTTACTTGTGTTATCACATGGGTTTTCTCTCTTGAGCCTTGAAAAATGATGTGAAATAGACAAGAAAGTATTTTATTCCTCAGATAGAAAAGGAAATTTAAGCTGCAGAGAAATTACATGTTTGGGCCAAAGAGACTCAGTGGAAACAGTACCTATGTCTTGGCATTTCTACCCCAGACTCTCTCCACGACACCACACTGCCTCTCAAATACTACCACCTGGGCATCAGCCTGGTTTTCTTCTTACTCTATGTGGGAAACCAACTCTGAATGCCAGAATCAAGTCATCTTACAGAAAAGGATTTATTATTATAGAGGAAAATATATGCTATACAACATCAAAAAATATGAAGAAAGCTCTATGGCTTAGAGAAGTGTTTCCCCTTTTGATTTGCTCCTTATTTATACTCAGAGGCTGTGATCTGCTGGTGTGCTATATATACATGGTAGGAGCCACATTCTATGTAGCTTTCTGTTTTATTCATTTTGCACTCAGCCACTTTTTTTTGCTTTTTCATTTCAGACAATAACATTCAGTACTGCACGCTCAAAATTATCTTGCCTTCCTGCTGTGAAAGCTCTCCCGTTTTTAAAAAATTGAGACATTAATATATTACTATTTAGAAACTCTGAAAAAGTTTGTGTAGCATACATATAAATCATCTAGGCATTCATCAGGAATTAATTGCTTTCAAATAAATAAGAAATGTTCAATAAACAGCTGATGAAAAATTAAAAGGTGTCTTAGTAGTTGTGCATTATCTGAAGATTGGGATCTTACTGTGTGAATTGGTCTGTTATAAAAGCATTAGTAAGCAGTGTACTTCTTTGTAAGACCCAAGTACAAGGAATCACAAACTTTGACTTCTTTTTAAAACGGGAATTCTTACAAAAAATTCTGAAAGCCACCATATAATTATCTTGCTTTTCCCACTGAAAAACCTGATATATCATAAAGAAAAAAAAAAAAACAGCCCTTATCAATATCTTTTCTTGAGAGCAGAGGAAGATTACGAGTCTTGATTTCTGAACCCACCAATCATCATTTTAACTCTCTTCTATTGGCCTGTTGGCTATCTGTGCTTCCAGAGTTGCTTCTTTTAAATTGGTTTTTGTAGATCTGCTCCTTAAATTCCACACCTAATTTATCTGTTCCAAAGCCATCATTTCAAACACTTCCCAGTGGCCATTCTCAACAGGAAACCATATAAGAATACTGGAATCACCTAGGAAATATTTCAAAACACACCTCTCTTTTTTTCTTCCCTATCATGTTCTGACCCTACCCTTAAAGACCATTTCTGAATCACTCCTTATAAAGGTCCTTGAAACAAATTCACAGAAACATGGGCAAGCTAAGCTTTTTTGACTGTGTAATCGCCAAGAGAGCAAAGGGTTTTACTGACTGAAGACAAATGTCACAAATCACCCAAGCTTAGCAAAACACAGAATATAAACTGGGCCAATAAAATAGGAGAAACAAATTATATTTTTAATATTCTTTCCATGTTAATAATCTCTAAACTGTTTCTGACAGTAGTTACAAGGAATTTGAAAATGTATTACCTCTGTACATTCATGCTCCCAATGGCTTATTATAATAAGATTTTAATCTTACAGAGTTGTTCCAGTTCATTCCTCCAAGACATCATTACTTTGCAGAATAACTGAAAGATGGGCAAATGCCTACGTGACATACTCTAGGGTGTTCATCATTAAGCTCTGAATACCTACACCTGGAGAATTGAGCTTAGTCAATCACCATACGTAAAAATTAACTGGGTAAAAAAAAAAAAAAAAAGCTTAAGTATGTTAGAGACAGCTTAGATGTTTCCCAGAAAAAAGGCTGTATGTTGGTGGGTGGGCCAGAGGAAAAGTTAAGGAGACAGGTTCTGGACGAGAATAGTGAGGAGGAGGCAGGAAGACCTTGTGCTTCTGTTAGATACCCCTGACTCTTCTCATGGGGTTTCCTAAGTCCTGAAATTGTAAATAGTTGAAAAGCCCTGCCCTCTCTGAGGTCTTCCTCCCACATGCAATTCATTCTCTTCTTGATGTATTACTAGTGTACATATTAGACACTAGACCTGCCTCACTTCTAGCTCCTTACTTGTTTCCACTCACGGCTCTTGCCATCCCCCAGCTAGAGCTAAGACCAGGAGGAAAGAAAAGGAACTAAAGGAGCTCATCCCCAGCCTGGCCCAAACCTCTGACCTCAAGTGAAGGGATGGGCCAGGGATGCAGGGATGGAAACCTGGTTCCTGGAGAGAGAGCCAAGGTGGAAAATCAGCAAACTCAAAGGCTGAGTCTAGATCAAGAGAAGACTTGGATACTTACTAATTTTATACAAAAGAAAAGGGGTAGCTATCATAATGGAAAATGGATGATAAATTATCTAAAACTTGGAAATAGGCAAAAGAAAGGACTGTGTGCTCCGTCAGGGTTAGTACTGGTTGAGTTTTTGTATTGACTAGGGTACTGGACACCTCAGTGGGAGCAGAAGTTAAGTTATAGATTTTTGTCTGGTAAAACAGATACCAAAAAGCTTACAACTTATTGCAAGACATTAAACACTTTTGTATATAAGCCAACTCTCTTCTCCTGACATTCTTTGATTAAATTCCCTATATACCTCTTGCTCCTAAAATGTTCTTGGGCCTGTTTTAATATCTTCAATATCCTTCTTATTATTTAGTGAGTTAAATAAAAATCTTTGACACCTGTTTGTTTTGTATTTGGATGATATCATGATTTTTAATCTTTTAAGAATTAGACTTTAACAACTTGGCAGTTCATCGACCAAGGTGTCCAATAAAACTCACCTGAGAGAAGTATATTATGTGGCCAGAGGTGTATACCTCATGGGCCACTAAGCCCGGATACATTTTCCCTTGGCTCCTTGAGTGAATTCCAAGTGATAAGACAACTTACATTTTCTTTTTTATTTTTTTAAGAAAAATTTTTTTTTAAGGTTATTTATTTTTTGACAGAGAGATAGTGAGAGAGGGAACGCAAGCAGGGGGAGTGGGAGAGGGAGAAGCAGGTTCCCCGCTGAGCAAGGAGCCCAATTTGGGGCTCAATCCCAGGACCCTGGGATCATGACCTGAGCCGAAGGCAGACGCTTAATGACAGCCACCCAGGCGCCCTACATTTTCTTATTGTCTAGTTTTTTTCTCTAGTTTCATTTCCCATTCTCTTCCCACCCCCACCCCAGTTCTGCCCTTGCTGGTAAATTACTCCCTGTGGGTATCACTTAAAACTGTGCATTTGGCTTTATGATTTTAA
The DNA here is from genome assembly GCF_009762305.2 of Zalophus californianus. Lineage (NCBI taxonomy): Eukaryota > Metazoa > Chordata > Mammalia > Carnivora > Otariidae > Zalophus > Zalophus californianus. The sequence continues at coordinate 53,909,271 of NC_045598.1, forward strand.
AACAGTGTGTTTGGCTTTATGATAGGATTTTTCTGTGTTTGGCTTTGGTGATTGCTGCAAGAGGCTGATGTAGATCTGTTCTCTGCTGGGTAAGAGAAACCAGAATCCAGTCTGTTCGTCTTTTTGGCTTGTGTCTTTTTGTGAGCTCAAATGGAGTAAGAATTTCATGGCCACTAGGGAGAAAAATAGTTGTGTGAGAGCTAGATCAGTGCATTTTGGTATTTTTTATGTTTACATCTGACCTGTGACTGAGTCATAAAATAAGCTAAACACTCCATGTTTCTGGGTGCCTGTGAACAGGAAAGTGGTTTCCTAACTGTGGAAAGTGTTAATAGAATATTTTCTCTTCAATTACTGGAACTGTGTTCTGATTCATTTGATGAGATAAATAAGTGCTTATAAAACAGAAGTTACCAAATTCACAAATATGAAGAATCTAGACCTATAATTATTGTAAATGTGCTAGACCCTTAAGGGGAAAAAAATCCTTTTACATAAGCAGCTGGCTTAGAATAATTTTTGGATAAGAATCTTAGTTCACATAGTTATGATGAATTTTTGGACAAATTAGACTGGTTTAGTGATTTTCATTTAAAAAAGCAAAAATAACTTTTTGTCTTTTCCTTGAATGAATCATTGCGGAGTATGAAGTAAGCATAGTTTTAAAAAGAGGTTTGGATTTGTTTTCTAATGAAAAGACTTGTTAAGCTAAAATTTCAAAACTTCACATATTGATTTTCTGATCAAATAAGTTAACATTATTGTTTGATATTGTGAATAATGCAAATTTTTGTTCAGCTGAATTGAATCATAACTCCAGCAAACATTTTTGTAACAATAATCATGTTTTGTAGGGTGTCAGCTTACTCATAGTTTCCAAGATCTTTAGGTAACTTAAATACTCGTATTAATGTCAAATTGAATTATTTTTGAATAATCTTTGAGTAGCTGGATAATTTATAATTCAGGTGGAATTCTGAAACATTGATTACTAAGAATAATTTTAAGTTTATAAACTTTTGCTTCTTATTTTTATATACTCCACAGAGTGGATATATCTTTGGGTTATATTAATAAACATGGTTATTTTAGCCTCTTTAAGAAGACATGAAAGGGATCAAAAGGGAGATGTGTGTGTCTGTAATTTGTTGAACTGTGTGTATTCATGAGATTTGCTTGTCAGCTAAGAGACTTGTGAATGATAGACTATTACCAATTCCTACATTTGGTTTTCTCTGTAAAACAAAAGTTGTCACTTTATTTTTTTTTAAGATTTTTATTTATTTATTTGAGAGACAGAATGAGAGACAGAGAGCACGAGAGGGAAGAGGGTCAGAGGGAGAAGCAGACCCCCCACTGAGCAGGGAGCCCGATGTTGGACTTGATCCCGGGACTCCAGGATCATGACCTGAGCCGAAGGCAGTCACTTAACCAACTGAGCCACCCAGGCGCCCAAAAGTTGCCACTTTAATTAAGTTATACTTAATATGGGTGGTAGAGGCTGTCTTAAGAGAAATACAACTGGGTACATGATTTGTCCTTTAAGGAATAATGAGAGTACATTTGTCCTAAAGTTAAAGCTCATCCTGTTTTAGAACACGAAAAAGCATAGTAAAGGACAAAATCTGAGGGAGTTATTTATTTTATAACTGGAAGATTTACCTTTTGGCCACTTTCACTCATTTCGGCCACCCATGATTCAATCTTAATCAACTACAGCTTTTTAGTTTTTTGGGTTTTTTTTGTTTTTTTTTGCTTTTCCCTTCTCAAGGCTGGGTTCTAAATTAAGAAAAAAACAAGAAAACTTTGGAGATTTTTTTTACACCTAAAATTGGTTTTGGGTTTTCTCATAAAGCCCTGGAAATTTTCAAAAGTTTCTTATCGTGCCTTATAAAAATAAGAGTGCTAAAAATAATTAGGCTTGTTTGATATACTCCCAATTTCTTAATTGGTTGAATGCTATTGTAAGAGTTGCCTGGGAAGAATTGTCAAATCAGAAAATATGCTCAGTCTTTCTTAGGTTAAGTTTGTATAGGAAACACGATATCCATAGAGATATTTCACACATTGTATACTTTTATGGAAGGCTCTAGAGATTTTTCAGTGCTTTTGTGATCCATAATATGTTCTTAACCTTAATGGAAGCATTGATCCGCCTCTTAGGAGATAGTAATATACTGCACATAATAGAATATTTTAGTCTCCTCCATTCCGATATTATTGGTCATTGGATTAAAATAACCACAATCACTCAGTCTCATTCTCAAATAGGTTTTTGCTTTCCTTTGATACTTGCTTAAAGATCCTACTATATAAGCTTCAGGCTCTTATATGTGTCTTCAACATATATGGACAGGGCACCTGGGTGGCTCAGATGGTTAAGCGTCTGCCTTCAGCTCAGGTCATGATCCAGGGGTTCTGGGATCGAGGCCCGCATCGGGCTCCCTGCTCCTTGGGAGCCTGCTTCTCCCTCTGCTTCTCTCTCTCTCTCCCTCTGTCTCTCATGAATAAATAAACAAAATCTTTTAAAAAAAAACATATATGGACAGACTCAGAGCCTTGCAGAAAGGACTGTATCAGTTACTCTGAATAATTGGTGTGTAAAAACATAAACTGTTGGGTACATGCCTCCAAGCTTATTTCAGTTAGATAATTTTCTGACTGAGTCAACATCTTTAGGACTTTTTCCAGTCTGGAAGTCGATGTATATCCGAAAGCTGACTGCTGACACAATATCCAAATTAACACCATAGGCCTGTGGAGGGAAATTGAATTGGTGTTTGTTTGGATTATTGCTGATAGTACCTTTAATATTCTCTTTTAAAATGTATATATGAGGAAGTCCTTTTTCTCTCCTTGTAAGCTATTTCTAACCCATCTGGGAGACTATGCTTTTATAAACTGAAATGAAACTTTTTAAAAAATAGTATTTGATGCTAACCCCTCAGAATCAGAAACAAATCTTTTACTGAGTCTTCTTACTTTTCTTTTTTTTCCCTCTTTTAAAAAAAATTTATTTATTTATTTATTTATTTATTTATTTTGAGGGGGGAGGGGAGAGGGAAAGAGAATCTTAAGCAGGCTCAGTGTGGAGCCTGACAAAGGGCTTGATCTCAAGACCTGAGCTCATGACCTGAGCTGAAACCAAGTGTTTGATGCTTAACCGACTGAGCCACCCAGGCACCCCCTTCTAACTTTTCAGTGACAATATTGTTTATATATTCAACAATAACCTTTGTTCTTTTCTATCAGCATATGTTGGAACAAATCAATTATGCAACCAAGGCCATGCCTGCAGCGCTGTACTTGACAAATTTCATTTTATCAGGTACAATAAGCTCACTAATAAGGAACAAGGATCAATCTTATGTGAGAATCCAATGTGTTCATAGGCCACCTAAGAAAATTGGGTTGTGGGGCTCTTGGGTGTCTCAGTTGTTGGGCGTCTGCCTTCGGCTCGCGTCGTCATCCCAGGGTCCTGGGATCGGACCCTGCATCGGGCTCCCTGCTTGGCGGGAAGCCTGCTTCTCCCTCTCCCACCCCTGATGCTGTGTTCCCTCTCTCGCTGTGTCTCTCTCTGTCAAATAAATAAATAAAATCTTAAAAAAAAAATGGGTTGGTACCAGACCAGTCTCATAGGTGATTAAAAAAAAAAAAAAAAAAAAAAGGATACTCTGTGGCAGGCCACTCCTTAGCAAATTTTGAAGACCTCCAAAAAAGATGTATTCTCCCAAAATTATAGGTACTGTAGATAAAATCTGGAGAGAGAGATTATCTCGATCTTGACTTCTAGTCTTAAGGTAGAAGGGCAAATGATAGAGACTTTTAAGAATTCAATCCAAGATTCCTTATGGAAATCCCCAGACAGAAGTCAATTATCTTGTATTAGCAGTTGTTCAGTACTGTGCAGCTTTGAATTGGCAGGGTAAACTCAAGGAGGCCATGTGGTTACTGACATTATTTTTGAAACTATATAAACAATCAGACCAAAGTTAATGAGTCCAGCTATTTTGTGATGATGAATGTTATTTGGAGATTATTTATAATCCCCAAAGGGGAGACTATTAGAAAAATTACCCCAAATTTGGAAATAGGCAAGAGAGATTTCTTGGTGTACTTTTAGTATAGTGTTGGGCTTGACCTTCTCTTGACCAGACTATTTTACAATTTGGTAGGAACAGAGATTAATTTATAGATTTTTGATTAATTCCCTTATTAATTGAATTAAAATAAAATGACACATGTTTACTTTATATTTGTATAAGAATATAAATTTTTCTAACCTTTTGAAAACTACACTTTAATACTGGTAATGATAATAGAAGTTATGGATAGATAATTTGGTATAGCAGTATGTCATTATGGATAGATATCTGGTATAGCAATAAGTTGTACTGCTAAGTGAAATGGGCCCTTATGATGATTCCTTAAGGCACTTGGCTAATTGTTTTAAGACACAACTATCAAGAATAGCAATAATAGTAACAACTGTTAAAAGAATAACGGTGTATGCTAGTTAATAGTCTAGAGACTTTGCTTATATTACCTATTATTCTCATCGCAGTCTACCTGGGAAGTATTTTCCTTCTTTTACAGATAAGGAAATTGAATCTCCGAATTCATACAGCTAGTAAGTGGCAAAACAGTTTTAATCCCAAATCTGTCTTACTTTAAAGCTAATATTTTCCTCTTCAGTAGTCTTCTACTATGCTCATCCACCTCCAGTAAACACAGTTCCTATCCTATCTTGCTCACCCAATGAAACGGAAAAATTTTTTAAATGTGCAAAAATGTTGGCATACTTTTTGAAAAAAAATCCACGTATAAGTGGACCTGCACAGTTCAAACCCACGTTGTTCAAGGGTCAACTGTATATCATGCCTAATTTTTATTTCAGGTTGATTTTGGCAAGTTATGTTTCCTTTCTAGGATTCAGTCTCTCCTTTTCTGAAAAGTTTCATCTCCAATACATTTTTTTTTTTTAATTTCACACCCATTTGCTATCCTTTTTATTCTTTATGTCATTCATTCCCTCTTTGCCAGCTTGGATACCATTGTTAATTGTTAAACTTACTCCTTGATTTACACTATCGACTTTTTCTCTTGACTTGGTAAGACTGAATTTTGATTTAATCCAATATCATTTCCTCTGTGCCTGTATCTGGGCAGCTGAATATGCCTGAAGAAAAATGTACAATGATGCTGACTGTTCTCATGTTACATTTATGACCATTAAGGTCAAGGTAGTCCTCGTGGAGACAAATCCATTATATTTTTATTCCTAGTTAATTCACTCTCCAGTCTTTTAGATAACTGTTTCTTTCCTTCTCTTGCCCCAAAACTCCAATACCTTAGGCCTTCTCTTCACCCTGTGCTGATGACCCTGCATCCCCTATTTTTATTAAGAAAACAGGCATATTTATAATACTTCCACATAATGCCACCACGACATCTTCTTAGCTACTTGTAACTCTATCCATAGACCACAACTTCACTCCTAGTTGAATGGATGAATTGTTTTTGCTCCTAGCTAAGGCTCCCTCCACTGATACAAAATATCTCATTCCTTCTTTTCTCCTCCATGATATTGTTCCTGCAGGTGCCCCCCAATTGCTTCATCCGTTTTTCCAGGCTGCTGGATTATAAACAGAGAGCACACTAAATGTTCTAATCAAATTGCCTCTCCAGCTACTGCCTCATTCCTGTGTACAGAGATGTCCTCAGAAGACCTACCTAAAATCATTGCTCCCTTCCAACCTTTTTTGAATCCACCCTCTTCACATTTCTCTCCCCAACTCTGACTGTTGTCAAGGCCATCAGTGATCTCCAAATGAACAAAAACTGTTCAGCTTTCAGTCCTTACATTATTTGAACAAAACCAGCATTTGACCTTACTGGTAGTTCTCACCTTCTTTAAACATTTTACTCACATGCTCTGGGACTATCACTTTCTCTCTTGGTTCTCTTTCTATCTCTCTGGACACTGATTTTCAGTCTCTATTGCTGGTTATCTCCATGAATTTTGAGTATTGGTGTACTCTAGGGCATAGTTCTTAAATCTCTTCTCTTTGCTATCTAAATTCATTGCACAGGTAAACTTATCTAGAATTATGGCTCTGTATACCAGCTATAAATTGATGAGTTACAAATTTATAAAGCAGCATTCAGTGTGTTGAGTATATGGGTTAATATTTTTCGGAGTATCATGGGCCTAATCTTTTGGCTTGGTCTACTGCTTCTTGTCCTAGGTCACTGCTATGGACTAAATTGTGACATCCTCCACCCCAAATTCATGTGTTGAAGCCATAGCCCCCCAGTGTGATGGTATTTGAGATGAGGGCTTTGAGAACTAATTAGGTTTAGATGAAGTAATGAGGGTGGGGCCCTCATGAGGGGTTAATGCCCTGATAAAAAGAGGCTAGAGAGCTTGCTTCTCTCTCTTTTTTGCCCCCCCCCCCAGTCCTGTCATGCACTGAGGAAAGGTCATGTGAGGACACACAGAGAGGGTGGCTACCTGCAACCCAAGGAGAGAGCTCTCACCAAACACCAACCCTGCTGGTACCTTGATCTTGGACTTCCAAGTCTTCAGAACTGTGAGAAATAAACACGTGTTATTTAAGTCACTGACTGTATACTATTTTGTTATGGCAACTCAAGCAAACTAAGACAGTCACTATGTAGCTCCAGAAAACCAGGGCCCAATAACCAGAATGATGGACTAGTTTTTGCCATGTCTTAATTCACAGTTGAACTTGAACATCTGTACCTTAACTCTAAGCCACTATAGCCAAATTATAGCTGTGCTTTCTGTAAAAAAGTCAGCAAAAGCCAGATGCTCAGCTCAAAGTCCGTTGGCAGATTCTGTTTTGGACTAGTCAGAAGCTGAGTGTGACACTTGATAGTCATTGGGAGTCTTAGTGCTCACCCTGTTCAACACTATATTCTAGGTACTCAGCACTGTTCATGGAACATGGAACTGTTCGATATGTGTTTTATGTTTGATGACTGTTGATTGAATGAATGAACATGGAGCAAAGTCTTCTTTTATAATATTGATCATTAGATAAGCTTTTCTTTTTTCTTTTTTTAAGGCTTACTTTGCAATGCTACCATTAAAAATGAGGCTGTTTTATGCCCTTCCCTGCCTACAGAGTTCATATGATGATGTGTAAATGAGCTCATTGGAGCTACATATGCTACATTCAAAATTGATATTTGTCATACACTACTGTTTGTCATTTGTAGAATTAATAGTGCTTGTGTCCAGACTAGAAGTTACTGCCCAAAATCATTTGGTAAACATTCATTACCATAAATTCTCATGGAAATGGTAAGAAAATACAAGTTTTAAGTCAATGTAGGACTGTGGTTTAAAATCATGTTAAGAATTCTCCAAATCCTTAAATAATGGCTTAATTGCTATATACAAGATAGGAGGATTGGGTTGGTTTCATTATGGCCAAGCAAATTGATTCTGTTCACTAGTCTGGAAGTAAGTGAATGACTCAAATTTATGCCAAGCGTTTTATGCGTATTTTCTCACTCAATCTTCCAACAGTTCTCTGGAGTACATATTATGAATAACCACATATTCAAGACTATATAAAATCCTGGCAACTTCTACTGCCAGGGGACTACTGTATATCCCAATATAGCAAAGACTGTCAACTTTAGTAACACCACTACTCTTCTGGGTCTCATAGATGAAATTAGTGGACTTTCCAACTTTATATGTCACAATCTATATTAGTGCTTAGAATACCAGGAAGAATTGAAGTTTATTTATGAGGTAGGTTGTAGAGGAAAACATGAAGATGTGGATTGCCTTCAAGCTGTGTTTTCACTTCAAAATAGGTCACTGTCTGTTTAGACTCACTCTCCCAAAGAACAGGTCACAGAGGTGAAACCAGGGCAGGTCTGCAATTTCCCAGACCACACATGACTCTGTTCTTCCAGTATTTTTTTTTTAAAGATTTTTATTTATTTATTTGACAGAGAGAGACACAGCAAGAGAGGGAACACAAGCAGGGGCAGTGGGAGAGGGAGAAGCAGGCTCCCCGTAGAGCAGGAAGCCCAATGTAGGGCTCGATCTCAGGACCCTGAGATCACGACCTGAGCCGAAGGCAGATGCCCAACGACTGAGCCACCCAGGCGCCCCCTGTTCTTCCAGTATTGACTATGACCTGACTTTAAATTTTTGCCAGGTGGTTCTCTGTGAAATGAGTTGGATGTCTTCCTGAGGCTGACATGACCAGTGGACGACTCTCGGTTTCCACCTACGGACTGTGGTTTGAGAACATCAGCATTGAACTTGTAGATGCTGCCCATTCATTCAGTGGCTAGGCTTAACTTCATGCTTTCAAAGTCAGCCCATCTTGGACTAGTCTAATAAAAAGAGCATTTAAACAGGGTTAGGGTAAATACATCATTTCCTTAGAAGTTGTCATTCCTTTTGACACTTGAATATATGATTAATTAATAAAAAAGGAAGGTTATGTACCTGAAATAACCACATGAATCATGCCTGCTAACATGATTATACCCTGCATGTGGGAATTAGTTTGACCTTTTCATAAAAAGAAAGTACGTATAGTACTCTCATTGTTCTGTGGCATGGTACATTTTTTCCCTGTAACGTTAAAGAGAGGATGGCAGATAAAAACACATAATTCACATTATGCCTATTGACTTTTAAATTTATTTTATTTAATACTTCAATAGCTAATAATTATCATGATTTTCAAATCAAATAGTATAAAAGTTCACTTAAAAGCTGGTTACCCATGTCCCATCCAACTCCCAGAGGTAACCACTTTTGTTTGTTGGATGTCCTTTCAGAGATTTTTATTTTTTTTAAAGATTTTATTTATTTATTTGAGAGAGAGAGAATGAGAGACAGAGAGCACGAGAGGGAAGAGGGTCAGAGGGAGAAGCAGACTCCCCGCTGAGCAGGGAGCCCGATGTGGGACTCGATCCCAGGACTCCAGGATCATGACCTGAGCCGAAGGCAGTCGCTTAACCGACTGAGCCACCCAGGCGCCCCCTTTCAGAGATTTTTAAAATGCATATTCAATTAAGACAAATATATATTCTTACTTTTATCCCTTTGTTACTTATATGTAACCTACTTTTTTTTTTAACTTAGTAACATGTCTTGGAAAACTTTCATAGCAGTATTTTTTTTTTATTTTTTATATCTGCATAGTAGTATCCCACTGTAAGACTGTATCCCTGTTAAAAACCATTTGAGTTGTTTCCAATCTTTCATTATTCCAGACAATGTTGCAACAAATAAATTTGTATAGTATTTCCAGATATACTCTCAGACTTTCCATAGTGACAATTTTACAGACTTAATTCCAATGTTTTTATCTTTATTTTTTTGCTGCATCCCAAGGTTTTTATTTTTTTATCTTTTTAAATCTTTTCTTAAAGTTTTTATTTAAATTCTGATGTTTTTATCTTTAATTTCTTTCTTATTGCACTGACTTATAACACCAGAATAATGTTTAAAAATAGTTGTAACGCATCATGATCCTTTCCCTTACTTTAGTAGAATTTCCTTTAATGTCTGATCTTTAAACATGGCTTTCAGGCTGAGACAGACATATTGTCTTGTTAAGAAAGTATTCATATATTCCTAGATAATTGAGAGTTTAATAAAAATCAAGAATGGCTGTTGAATTTTTCAAACACCTTTTCAATGTCTCTAGAAATAACATTATTTTTTTCTCTTTAGATCTTTCCACATGGTTATTTATCTGAATGAATTTACTACTGTTGAATTATTCTTACATTTTTGGATTCTGAATTTATAGTAAGACTGATCTATAAGTTTCCTTTATGTTCAAACTTTGTTAGATTTTAATTTCATTGTCACTTTCTTTATAACATTTAATTGAAAATATTCATTCTTTTTATGCTTTTTAATAACTTAAACATCATAACAATGATCTACTTTTTAAATTGACTGTATCCCTTATGCTGTACTTTTTATTCCTGTGACTTATTTTATAAGTGGAGGTTTGTAGCTCTCAATCTCCTTCCCTGTTTCGTCCATTCCCCAACCTACCTTCCCTCTGGCAATCACCAGTTTGTTCTCTGTATTTATGAAGTCCATTTCTGTTTTGTTTTTTAGATTCTACATATAAATGAAATCATACGGTGTCTGTCTTTTTCTGTCTGATTTATTTCACTTAGCGTAATATCCTCTAGGTCTATCCAAGTTGTAAATGGCAAGATTTTTTTCTTCTTGTAGTTGAGTAATATTTTATTGTGTACATATGTATATCACATCTTATTTATCCATTCACCTACCAATAGACACTTAGGTTACTTCCATATCTTGGCTATTGTAAATAATGTGGCCATAAATAGAGGGGTACAAATATCTTTTCGAATTAGTGTTTTTGTTTTCTTTGGGGAAATACCCAGAAGTGGAAGTACTGGGTTGTATGGTATTTCTGTTTTTAATTTTCTGAGGAACTTGTATACTGTTTTCCATAGTGGCTATACCAATTTACATTCCTACCAACAGTGCACAAGGGTTTGCTTTTTGCCACATCCTTGCCAATGCTTGTTATTTCTTGTCTTTTTTGATACTATCCATTCTGACTGGTACATGTGGTGATACCTCATTGTGGTTATCTGTTCTTTGAATAATTTGGTAAAATTCCCCTGTGAAGATCATATTGGCTTCGTGATTCAGTGGAGGAGGATGGGGATTGCAATTCTTATAATTTCTTCTCTTTGGACTTCTATGTCCTAGTCTAGGGACGGTTTTGGTTAATTATATTTTCCACTAAAAGTATTCATTGTACCCAGGTTTTCAAATGTATTTTTCTACATACAACATGCATTTATAATGGAGCAACATATTTTTCATATTTCAATGGTTTGTAGCCCTTTAAATCTCTACCCTCTCAACAAATCTTATTCCTTAAAATTTAATTTCTCTCACAGGGGAGAAACTTAATTTTTCTCTTAGGGGCAGCAAAAATGAAAAAATGTTGGAGACACATATAGTATGTTAAAATATTTTAGGATTATTTTAACATTTTCTGTTTCTGTGTTTTAACCCTTATCCTTCCTTATTTTTTATATTTATATCTTTTTTCTTGATTAATGATCATTTCAAATATCTTATTTTCATAATTAAAAAAAACCAGCTTTTAGAGTTATGTATTAATTCTAATCACTTTCCTTTCTTTTATATGCTCATTTATTTGTTCTTCTAAACTACTTAGTTTTTTCTACTGTTTTCCTTCTGTTTTTTAATAGTGTTTTTCATCTTTTTCAGCTGATGCTTATTTAATTAATCTAGCTAATGCTATGTCACAGAATTCTGATGAGTAGTGTTTTCATTTATCAGTATTTTCTAGAAACTCTACCATTTGTGTTCATAAGAGTACTTAAGACAGTTTTTTGTTTATTTCCAGGCATGGAGATTTTTGTTTTTCTGATTTTCCTCTTCATTTCTAGTTTTATTACATTGTGATTATAGAATGGTGTCCATGACTCCTTATTTTCAGATTTTATTAAAGTTTTCTTCGTGGCTTAATATATGGTCACATTTCATGAATGTGATATTAATCTTTAAAAAAGCATACAATCTCTACTCTTGAGGCATAACCCCTGATATATCTCAGATCAGGGGGGATGAGTAAAACTCTTCTATTTTTGATCTCCTTTCTATATGTCTTTCTATCTCCAGTAATGTAAAATTGTCAAATAAGTTGTTGCTATGATGCATTTATATCATAGATATTCATAACTTTCATATTTTCATTGTGAATTTTACTTCTTGTGTTATAAAGTGTCATTCTTGTCTTATATAATACTTATTTGTCCTGCATCCAACTTGTCTGAAATTAAGGTCAAACTTTTGCTTTTTTATTATTGTTTCTTTATGTTTGTGTGTGTGTGGGGGGCATTGTTTGGGTAAAACTTTGATTTCCTTTTTGTTATCAATCGTTCTGAATCTTTCTAACATCTGTCTACAGTATAAAGTTTGCTTTTAATGCAATTTGAAGAGCCTTTTAAAGAATAACTTGAAATATGTATTGATTTAGAAGTATTTGTGTCAATTCTTGGAGACATTTGTGTGTGTGTGTGTGTATGTGTGCATGTATGTTTATGGTTCCTTTATTTATGAAGGTGTGCATTAAAGTATATATTTGCTTACTAGTGGCTACCTTTATATTAAGTCTTCATATCATGTTCATAGTCCTTTATTATTTTAGATATTATTAGTTATGAGCAATGATAAACTGGTATGCACCTTCTTCTTTTCCTGACTCTGCGCTATCATATTTTGTTTAAAACATTAAATTCCTAGTGTTTATCTTTGCACTGTTATGCACATTTAGTGTACTACTTGTATGTCAGCTTTAAATAACATTTTTAACCTCAGCAGTTATAGATAAGTCAGTTAGTGAACTTGCTCCAATTACCACCATCTTTTTCCTTTTCCTTCTGAATATTTGTGACTTATGTCTTCCTTCACCTTCAAAGTCTGTAACATTCATACATTTTTAATAGTCTAAATTTTAGAATACAAATATATTCGTTGTTCACCATGAGTCTTTTTAAGAAAGCTTCCTTACATTTAAGATTCCTCAGAAAGAAAGAATAGTCTTTGATTTTTAATGTTTTAAACATATGGTCTTTATACTTGATGAACAACTTGGCTAGATATAAAATACTTAGATCATACTTCCTTGCCTTGAAAATCTCATGTTTTTTTCCATTGACTTTGCTTCAGAGAAGACTGAAGAAAGGTTGACTTATTTTTTCCTTATACAAGACTTGATCTTTTTGCTTTTCTGCTTCAAAGATTCTTTCTTTAGAGAGGAAAAATAAAACAAGACAAAATCAGAGAGGGAGACAAACCATAAGAGACTCTTAATCATAGAAAACAAACTGAGGGTTGTAGAAGGTGGGTGGGGGGTTAGGGTAACTGGGTGATGGACATTAAGGAGGGCAGATGATGTAATGAGCATTGGGTATTATATAAGACTGATGAATCAGTGACCTCTACCTCTGAAACTAATAATACATTATATACTAATTAATTGAATTTACAATAAAACAAAATAAATAAATCTCAATAATTTGTTAGCATATGTCTTTGCTTAACCATTATGAATCAACTTTCTTTAGTACATGGTGTTTCTTTTCAATATGGAGATTCAAGACTTTTGTTTTAATTTCAGGAAAGTTCTTTTATAATTTTGTTAGAAAGTATTTGCTCTGTCCCGCTGCTAAGGTTTTCTTCTGCAGAGACTCCAATTATAGGTATGTTGGCTCTGCGTCGTATTTCATCTATTGTTACCATTTTCACACAATGCTTAAAAATATACTTCTCTTTATTTTCACTTAATTTTGACTGTTATTCTTATATATGTCTTTGTTTTCTCTTACTCATCCACAGTGCTTATTCCCTTCTGTGTTTCTTCCAATATTGTCCTCATTTCTGTTTCTGGTTTGGTCCTTTTTTCTTCTTTATATCTGATTTATATCAGCTTACTTCATCCTCATCTCTTTCTTGAGTTTTTTCGTTTGTGCTTTGTCACATTGCATAATAGATTATATTGTTTCATTAACACAATGGGGAATATATTTCATTAGGGAGTCAGTATAGCTTAATGAATAAGAGCACAGACGCTGGAGAAACACTATGTATAGTCACAATTTTCACTGGCTCTGTGGCAACTGCTTTCCCCCACATCTTTTGGTAATGTTGATGCTCCTTTCCAGAATCTTTCTTATAGTATCTTCAGATCCTTTCTCTGCCAGTTTCTTCTTTATCACTACTCACTCCTGAATGAATTGTATATTTCTGGCTGGTCTTTGTAGAAAGCTCCTGAAATGGAGGATTCAAGGTAGTTTTCCTATTCTCTCAATCAAAAAGCTTACTTTCTGTGGCAGATTGTTATATTAATGACCAACATTTGACACTTCCCCATACCCATGCCCTTATGTAGTCCCCCCTTTACATTGACTCTAGTCTCAGTTATATGACTTATTCTAACCAATGGGACATTAGCAAACATGATATGGGCAGAAGCTTCAAAGGAGTGTGAATATTGGAGCCTGCCCTCTCTCTTGCTGCTTGGAACTATTCCAACTCCACATGAAAAGCCTGAGCTAGCTGCCTGGAAATACACCCCAAACCTCCCTTCTGAGGCCCAAATACATGAATGAGACCTGCTGAGTGAGATACCACATGAAGCAGAAGTCAGCCAACCCGGTTGAGCCCATCCCAATTTGTGACTTCATTCAATTGTAGGCAAATAATTGGTAGCTCTTAAGCCATTGCTTTGGGTGGTTTGTCATGTGGTAATAAAGATTACAGATTCACTTTTATTGCTGCCTCAAAAACAGTCTGCTTCCAATAATTATGGCTTTTCTATAGACTCATTCCCTCTAAGTGTCTAAAGTAAATTTGGTTCAGGGGATCATCTGCCAACAGCCCTGTGCTGCCCAGTTCTTAAAGACAAGGAATAGGTCTTCTACATCTCATAGTGATCACCTCAAGGATCATAGTTTTGCTGCCCCTTTGATCTGATGCTAGTGGGTTCCCTGGAAACTCTCTGTGCCTCTTCTCCCCATCCCTCTGACTCTTCTGCCTTACCTGTTCTGCTCTTGCTCTGTTTCTTTGAGAGATGTAGCTACTTTTGCAGTTTAAGATAAGCCCCTTACTTTCAGGAAACATATTTTTTCTGGTACTTTCTGAAGTTGTTACTGCTGGTTCTCTTTGACTCTTCCTGGGCCTTTTCCATATGACTTCTGCCCAAATGCAGCTGCTTTAACAATCTTTACAAGTACTTTGGAGTTTGTCAGTAAAATCTGTATAAGTTTGCTGAAAGTGGCATTTAACATTTTTTTTCCATTCTCTTTGTTAGTTTATATATTTTCTAGGGAGAATTGGGAAGCATGTTTAAAACAGATGACATCATCTTTATACAGGAGTCCATTTAATTCTTATTTGCAACCAGAACCCTTTGACATGTTTTTCTGAAGATGATGTAGTAACCTTGGGTACTTTAGTAATCACTAATACCTTTCAAAGTTCTAATATTCACAGGGGGAGCATGCCACTCAAACTGATTCTTTTTTTTCCTAGGTTGAATCACAATTTAGGTTCCCATCCCACACTCTATTCGGGCAATGGTCTCTTTCTGTTTAATAAGTCTGACTAATTAATCCTCACTGTAGTTCAGGAAAAAGAGATTATATTGTCACCATTTTTGAGACAAAGACTGTGACAGAACCATGACTGCATTGCAGGATTTATGGGCTTCCTTCCAGATGCTCATTGCCTCACTATTATTAATTTTGGCTTTGGGCTGTTTCAAGCTAACAGATAAGTAGATATAGAACATAAAGTAACAGGTCCAAGAAGGCAACATTTCAGCTTTGGAGAACTGGTGTTCTACACTCCAAGCACTAGTATTTGAAAATGTTTCCTCCAAAACCACCAAGGGGAAACAGTGCAGGGCAGGAGTCCATTAAGTTCCTACATTGATAAGCTTTCAGTTATGATGTTCATTGTGTGGGTATGTGAAGCTGGTTGGGTTAATGGGTGAATAACAGGTTACTGTCACTTCTTTGGCAAGTTCCTATTTGCCTTTTCTCATACAGTTCAGAAGGGATCAAATTCCCTGACCCATTTCCATTTCAACTAGAGAAAATTGCTTCCCCTAGTGTGATTGGTATGTGCTTCCGTGTGTAATACTTGTGTTGTCCGTTTTGGGCTTTCATAGTAACTTCTCCCACTAGGCGGTGAGCTTCCTGGGTGCAGAGACTGTGGCTCTGATCATGTCTGTATGCCAGCACCTGGCACAGTGTATTGTGCTCAGTGCAAAATGGGTGTGCCTTAATGTTTATTGGAATAAATTGAGAAATAGGCCCATTTTATCCATTAAAGTCTTCCTGATTTCTAGCTAGTTGTAATAGTTCCATACGCAAAGTTACTGCATCTCTCTTTTCCTCGCCAAAGTTCTTTTTTTCTCTGACTGACTGAAAGAGCTGGACAACTGGGGAAAAGGAAACCCGTGTTTTCCCACATCTGGCTTCCCCTACCCTCATCCCTCCCCCTGAGTGGCAGGCCCCCACCCCGCTGGGCTCTGTCAAGCTGGGGTAGTCAAGCTCCCGGGTGCCTCTTGCTAGGTCATTACAAGTGCCCAAGTTGTGGGGCGCACTCCTGGGGTGCCTTGGCAGAGCGCCTCCTTGGAGGTGAGCTGACCCACTGGTTCAGTAGCACCGTGTTTATCCACTCTGGAGCTCCTTTGTGCAACAGGAGAGCAGCGGATTCTCACTCTCACACCGGCTCCTTCCATGTAATTTGCCCTTCTTCTCTCTTGCCTCCCCCGACCCCGACTTCCCCCCACCCCCCACCGCCGCAAGCTCCGAATGCTCCGCTCCCCATCCCCTTTTGTGCAACCCGTGGCTGCGGAGCTTCTAGTACTGTGTTCATGGCAGATGAAGAGAGAGTGACTGACACGTTCCAGGGATGGCGAATCGCAGCGAGCGCGGGCGGCAGGGGGAGGGTGTGTAGTGGCAGACGGCCGCTGGGATTATGAATGGGGGCGGGGGGGCCGGCGAGTGTGGGGTTCAAACCGGGATCTTCGGCATCCGGCTTTGGATAGGCACGCAGGGCTGTGCGTAATCCTTCAGCTCTGGTGGGAAGGGAGATGCCGTGAGCTCCTGGCTGGGAGTGAGCGTTATTTTGCAAAACTCCCTTAGTATCGTGCAGCAGAGTACTGCGGGAGGTCGGCGAGGTAGGTGGGGGAGGAAAAGAAGCGGGTAGGGAATCGGGGAAAGGCCAGACCGCTGGTGACCGTGCGCCTTGCTCCTAGAATTGACAGGTGGTGGCCTCAGCAGTTACAACCTACTACTAGCATCTAGTCCGTGCAATGCGATCACATTGTTATTCCCCGCACCGGGCGGAAGAGCGCAGCGCGGCAGAACAAGTGCCAACGGCGAGCTGTCTCCTGGCTGGGGGGAGGGGGGTTAGTGGGGGTACAGAGAGGGGGCTTGGTGGGGCAGAGGAGGAGACGGAAGCTTGGGCGCTTCGCGGCCGTCTGCACCGCCCCGGCCGGGGTCTTCCACGCCGGGTGGCTGGCTGGTCCGCGCGCGCGCTCTGCAGCCGCCCCCGGCTCGTGCGCCCCTTTCCGGGGCTCCCGGCCCCGCCTCGGCGGCTGCGGGCTCCTAGTCGCCGGCGGGGCTGCACGCGAGCGGCGCGCGAACGTCCCCCGCCGGCTCTCGTGCCCGGGGGAGCGCACTGCACAGACGAGCCGAGCCGGGCGGGGCCGCGGCGGTGCACCAGCGGCGGCTTGGGTAGGAGGAGGGCGGCTTCCGCGAGGGCAGCCTGAGGTAAGGGCTGCCCAGGAGGCTGCGGATTTATTTTCCTCCTTGCCTTACTTCAATCAAACAGCGAAGCCGAAATGGAGAGTGTGGGGTGCTGTGGGCCGATGGGGGGCGAAGAGGGTATGGGGCAGCGCCAGAGTGGTCGCCTTGACGGCGTCGTTGGTGCTCCTTGTAGGAAATCCGCCAACCGGCCCTTCCTCTTCTCTCTCTCCTTCTCTGCCTCTGCCTCCGCCTTTGAACCTCTAGGCAAACCCCTGGGCAGGGGAAGAGAGCTAAGGGAGGATGGAGAGAGGCAGAAGGATTCGCCTAGGAGTGGGTGGGTTGGCTCGCGGTGCCCAGTGATTGCGGGCGACGGGCGCGGGAGGGAACCTGAAGTACCAAGAGTTTGCTGGGGCTGTGTCCCCAGGAAGGTCCTGTGCGTCCCGGTGTCTGGGGCACCAAGTGGGACGCACCTAAGCCACAGCATAAGGAAGGCTCTGCCAGGAACTTTTGGGAAGCCCTGTCTCATGTTTGGGGAGGGGTTGGAGAGGGGTGCTGGGATGTATTCAAGGCCTGGCCCTTTGTGAGCTCTGTGTGTGTGTGTGTGTGTGTGTGTGTGTGTGTGTGTGTCGGGTTCTCCTCCCTTTCCTTCCTGCTATCCCTCCTTTCCATGTACCTCTTTTGCTTCCTTCCTGCCCTTTTTCACAGACCACCCCCCCTTCCATGTGCCGTACTTCAAACAAAATACAAACCCACTGTAGTCAATAGATTTAAAGCAAGTATAAAGAAGAGAGCACAGAGGAATAGCTCTTAATTACATTGTGGTTCATTTTAAAGATGAAAATATTTGTATATAAACATATAATGTATTATTTATGGTGTAATATACATATATAATATACACACAGACCTGGGGTAATTTTTAAGAAATACTTTGAGACTCTCACCTAAAATTATATTACATTTACATTACGTTTACATCACATGTACATGGTGCTATTAAACAGCAATGGTAAATCTACGCATTCTGTTTCTTAGATCTGTATGAGCTATAACTGTTCTTTGAATCACATCCATCTTTTAAATTCAGATTCCCAGCTATTTGAAAGCCTTGGGCTACAGTGTAAGAATAAAAGTCACATTAAATTAAAAGAAAAAGTATTGATGCTGGGTTTTTTTAGTGGATCATCAATGTACCCCTCTTTCCTTTTACTAAAAGCTGGTTGTTATGCCAATAATTTTCATAAAAACAAAAACAATTTGGGGACTTCAAAGTGTCTTTACCTAGGCCTGAGGTGTAGGCAGGAGTCTGGAATATATCTGTACGTGAATTGACAAGAAGATAGATAAGGCAGATGATTTCACTTCAGGTAGAAGAAAATTCAGCTGCACTTCCTTCTGAGGGCACCTCATTTACCTTCTGGTATCCCAACAGAGAAACCTTTACTATCAACACGTGTCTTAGGCATCAAAGTGGTTTGATCAACTCTTCCAATCAATTTGGCTAGTAACATATTTGCTGGCTGTTTCTGTTCTTTTTCTTTTTAAACAACAGCATGCCAACTACGAAAAATAAGTAAAATTGTTAAATAGACTGGAATTGTTGTACTGGCATGATTGACACATTGAAGCTATCTATATATGTATCATCTCTGTATATTCCTTATTATGATTGTGAGCTAAACAATTCTGCATTTTGTCTACTTATATAGTTTTTTTCCACTCAGCCAGTCTGCTTTAATTTCTAATTTGACATATTTTGCAAAGATGAATTATCTTAAATTTCCCTAGAGGGTACTTGGGCCTGCTAATTTCTTTTGAATAGCATTGGTTTTGGTTTGAGGAATAAGAAATCAATCATATATGGTTTTCTGATCTTGGTGTCCTTTACCTGTCTGGAGTTAGGTATTTAATAATGATGGTATGCACAAGTAAGGATTCATGTTTCATAAAAATATTAGACAGAAATGACATTTTCATTTTGGTTTATAAACTGAAGATTTAAAATTATGAAGGAATAAAGAGTCCCATGTTGCTCTTAATATCTTATTTGGCTGACTTTGGTTAGGGAGCAAGAGGTACATGATGTAGTCTTCAGTTAGAAAGATTTAGGGGTTAGTAATTTGAATTTACCTTTCATTATTATGGCATAAAAATTCATTGCTCTTTCCAGAAAAATCTGAGGAGCAGAGTTTGTAGAAGGTGTGAGGGTGTTGTTGGTTACATGACATATGGGTTTCTTTGAGCACTGGTTGTTGGGGTCACCTTATGGTGAATATGGCAGACATTGATGTGCCAAATCCCTCTTGAAGGAAGAGCTTGTTGCCCCATCTTCTGAGAGTGCTGTCAACAGATAGTCTGCAAGCGTCCTTGAAGGGGATTGCTTGAGTTGTAGAAAGCATCTTTGTCCAAGGTCATGTCTTTTTCCTGGGCAGCTCACACCCAGTGGCTGATCCATGTGGGAGTATAAAGGCCTGGTCGTCTCAGCCCAACTCCAGACAACTCTGAAGGACCATTCTAGCTCTGGAACTCCCTACGGGATTTACATTGCATCTTGACATTTCCCATTTCTGCTTCTTTCCCCATTCTTAGATGTTGATAGCAAGGCGGTCCTTAATAAAATTGTATACCCAACTTTGTCTCCGAGTGGGCTTCCTTGGGGAAGCCAGCCTGTAACAACATCTCCATGCACATTCATTTTGCCAGTTTTAATCTTTTATCTTTTAAAATGTAGTGCCACTTCTCATTGGAAGATATTTCTGTAGATCTGTGCCCTTCTGTACCTCCTTTTGTCATTCTTTTATTGGATCTGCAGTGTCTTTAGTCTCTTTTCCATCTAATGATTTCAACATTATATATCCCATTTCTGTTCCTTTAGTAGGCATGTTTTGTTTTTAACATTCAGATTTTGAGATGAAATGTATCAAAATATCTACTCTCTTCTTGCATAATATAAGGGCCTTATTAAGTTATAATTCTGATCATACTCTGTATTTCATAATATTTTGTGGCATAATAGTTCCACCACATTTTTCACATGCACTGTGTCATTTTATGTAATTAAGATTTTTTGTTGTTGTTGGATTGTTTTCATAGTCAATGTTTATTTAAACGTATCCATATTTTCTGTGCTCACTAGAGTTTCTTGCATCCCTTTCCTTCCTTCTGGATTAAAATTCCTTCTTATGGAGGTAGTTCTTTGTCAAGCATATGCAAATGATAAATATCTCTTCATCTATTTTGTTTGTTTGTTTGAAACTGTATTTTATCCTAACACTTGAATAATAGATTATTTGGGAGCAGAATTCTAAGTTGACAATTCTTTTTCTTTTTTTCTTTTAAAGATTTTTTAAAATTTATTTATTTGACAGAGAGAGACACAGCGAGAGTGAGAACACAAGCAGGGGGAGTGGGAGAGGGAGAAGCAGGCTTCCTGCTGAGCAGGGAGCCCAGTGTGGGACTCGATGCAGGGCTTGATCCCAGGACCCTGGGTCACCTGAGCCAAAGGCAGGCACTTGACTGAGCCACCCAGGCGCCCCGACAATTATTTTTCTTTCCACTTTGAAGATATTGTCTTCCAGCCTCTGTTGTTAATAATCAGAGATTGTTTCTTGGCTGCTTTTAAGATTCCTCTTTGTCTTTGGTGTTCTGCAGTTTTGTTATGGTATGCCCAGATGTGGGTTTGTTTTTACTTTTTCTCCTTGGGTCTTCCTATGATCTAATCAGGTGATTCTTAAATTTCTTGAATTATTACACATTTGTGGCATGTCTCATCGTATGTTATCTTGCCTCAATTCTCTCTATTCTTTCCTCTGTAATTCTTGTTAGATATATGTTAGACCTTCTTGTTTTATTCCTCACGTCTAAAATATTTTTAAGAGTCATTGGGGTAATTCTTCAGGACTGTTTTCCGGCTAACCAATTCCTCATATTTATGCCTTATCTTTTATTTAAGTTGTAGCTCCATTGAGCTATGATTTATTTATTTATTTTTTAAGATTTTATTTATTCATTCGAGACACAGAGATACAGAGAGAGAGAGAGAGAGCACGAGCAGGGGGAGAGGCAGAGGGAGAAGCAGGCTCCCCGCCGAGCCAGGAGCCCGATGTGGGGCTCGATCCCAGGACCCTGGGACCATGACCTGAGTCGAAGGCAGATGCCTAACGACTGAGCCACCCAGGCACACCTATGATTTATTGTTTCTTTTCTAGAAGTGCTAATTGATACCTTTTCATATCTACCTGTTTTTCCCCTAGGTTTTCTATCATTTTATTATGAATTTTGTCCTTATTTTATCTCCTTAATAGTTACACCTGTACTATTTTATAGTCTCAGATTGTTCTCTTACTTGAAATTCTTCTGCTGGTTCTTCCAAAACCACATATCCACCATAAACGGATCTTTTCCTCATGTGGTTTGTTACTGGGATTATGAGCTCATCTTCAGCCAGGTTTTTACTTTTGTTTTTTTTTTCCGTAGTAGTTTTATTTTTCCCAGTTTTTGAAAGTTTCTCTATAGACAGATATTGTGTTTATCTTCGTAGAATAGCTCAGGGGTTTTGCTGGTCCAGGGTCAGCTTTAAAAAAACATT
Source organism: Zalophus californianus (assembly GCF_009762305.2). Taxonomy (NCBI): domain Eukaryota; kingdom Metazoa; phylum Chordata; class Mammalia; order Carnivora; family Otariidae; genus Zalophus; species Zalophus californianus. The sequence continues at coordinate 53,931,214 of NC_045598.1, forward strand.
TGTTGAAGTTTAATTGACATATAACATTGTATATTCAGGTGTACAACATAATGATTCAATACTTGTATATATTGCAAAATAATCACCACATTAAGTCTAGTGAACATCCAGAGGATCAGCTTTTACATTAATTTCCTGGCATGAGATTCCTGCACCCTGCAGGTGATCTAGATTCATGCTGTGTGCGTGTATGGGTTTAGGGATTTAATCCAAAGAATACTGTCTTCCTTCTATCCAGAGCTCCAGGGAGAGACAAATTTTCTTGCTACTTCCTCAGCCAGTCTTCTAGTCCTTAAACTAGTCAACTTCTTCAGAGTTCTTCTTTATGCAAAGGTCTTGGCTCTAGTTACCTTCCTTTCATGGGCCCCAAACCAAGTTGCTTGTCCCTAGACACACATGACATCTTCAGCCTCTTGGTATTAATGCCTGTATCTAAGCTCTGTATCACTTAGGATTGCTGTATGTGCTTGCTTTTCTGATATTTGTTTCCTTTCTGTTCTGTTATCTGCAGATTACCTTTCTTCTTTTTTCCTCTCTTCAAGCTTAACTATTTAACCTATTCAATTATCCTGGTCTTTTAAAAACCTAAGTATCTATGTGTTTGTAGCAGAAGGGAGTTTGATCCACACTCACTCAGTCGGCCATAATAGTAGAATAAGACATCCATCTGTGACTGTATGCACGTTGAGAATTGACTCTTTCAATCATTTTCGTTTTTCCCCCACAATCTTTTCACACTATTTTTACTTTTTATTCATTTTTCACCTTATTTTTAAAAACTTAATTATACTAGCTTTTCTTTCTCTCTCTCCCTCCCTCCTCCCTCCCTTTCTTCCTCTCTTCCTCTCTTTCTTTCCTGTAACATTAACATTTGTGTCGAGTCCAAGAAAGATGTCTTGCAGAGTGTCTCACAGTCTGGATTTATCTAGTGGTTTCCTCCCTTGGTGAGGAAAAGAACACTCCTACTTGGGTGATGTGTACTTCCTGTTGCATCACAGCAGGAATGTCTGTCCCATTACTGAGTGAGACTGCTTGGAAGGTGATACCTACCAACTTTCTCCTGTTTTGTCTTCCTTACTTTGAGACTACGAGAAAAACCTGCTTCCTCACAACTTCCACTCCATTTTAAAAATTAATTTTAAAAATTTGAGCTTGTTATAGATTGACATGCAGTTGTAGGAAATATACAGAGAGATCCTGTGTACCTGTCACTCCATTTTTCTCAAGAGTAACATTTTGAAAAACCATGATACAATCACACAACCGGGAAACTGACATTAATAGAATCTATAGATCTTACTCAGATTTTACCAGTGTTATACTCATTTCAGTGTGTGTGTTAGTTCTGTGTAATTTTATCATATGTGTAGGTTCCCGTACCAAAGTCAAGATACAAAACTTTCCCATCACCACAAAGATACCTTATGCTGCCCCTTTTAGAGCTACCTCTGCCTCCCTCTCACTCCCTGGCCCCATTTCTAACCCCTAACAACCACTAATCTGTTCTCCATCTCTATAATTTTGTCACTTCAAAAAAATAATAAGAAAAATACATGGAATCATACGTAATATGGCCTTAAAGATAGTTTCTTTTCTCAATCACTGTAATTCCCCAAAGATTCATCCAAGTTGTGTGTTATCAATCATTGTTCCTTTTTATTGCTGCGCAATATTCTACTCATCCATGGAAGGACATTTGTGCCGTTTCCAGTTTGGGGCTATTCTGACTTAAGGCTGCTATGCACATTTGTGTATGGTTTTTGTGTGAATGTAAGTTTTCATTTCTCTGGGATAAATGCCCAAGGGTGTGATTGTTGAGTCCTATGTAGTTGGATAAGTAAATGCCAAATTATCTTCCAGAGTGGGTGTACCATTTTACATTCCTACCAGCAATGTATGAGTGATTCAGTTTTCTGTATTATGTTAGAGTTTGTCTGCCATTTTACTGTATTTTCTATTTGTTTCTTCTTCCTTTATTTCTCTTTTCTTGCCATCCTGGGAGTTACTTGAACTTTTTACAGGATTCTATTTTGATTTATTTATAGTGTTTTTGAGTGTATCTCTTTGTAGAGTTTTCTTAGTGGTCATGTTGGCTCTTACTAAATATATTTATGTCTTTTTACACTCACTTCATTTTAAATGCTGTTGTTTTGAATATAAGACACTGTTATATTTTTTTGTTTCAATCACTGAATATGAAATGATTTAGGCAACTGATACTGGGAAGGAATTTGTGGTTGACAGTTTTTTTCTTTCAGCACTTGAAAAATGTGCCCCTCCTTCAGGCTTCTGTGGTTTCTGATGAGAAAATCATTGTCATTTGAGTTGATGCCCCGGTAAAGGCAATGAGCTCTTTCTCTCGGGCTGGTTTTAGTATTTTTTTCTTTATCTTTAGTTTTTAGAAGTTTAGTAATGATGTGTCTTGGCATGGATTTCTTTGGGTTTGTTCTCTTTGGGGTTTGATTAGCTTCTTAAATCGATATGCTCTTGTCTTTCACCAAATTTGGGAAGTTTACTGGCATTTTTTAAAAATATTCTTTCAGCTCCACTGTCTTTCTCATTTCCTTCTGGTTCTCTAATGATATGAATGTTGGATCTTTTCTTATTGTCCCACAGGACTCTGAGGTTCTCTTCATCTTTTTTTTCTGTTTGTTTACTTTCTTTCTGTTCTTCAGATTTGATAAATTCTATTAAGCTGTTCTCAAGGTCACTGATTCTATCCTCTGTCACCTCTACTATAGAGTCATTGAGTGTTTTTATTTTGGTTGTTTTATTTTTTGTTCTATAATTGCCATTGCCATTTTGTTTTTTAAGAACTTATACATCTTTGTTGAGATTTTCTGTATTTTTTTCATATATTTCCAGAGAATCTGACTTTGCTTGTTGAAGTATTTTTATAATGGATGGTTTAAAATTCTTACCAGATACCTATAATATCTGATTCACTTTAGTGTTGGTGTCAGTTGATTGACTTTTCTCATTCACGTTGTGATATATCCTGGACATGTTGGCTAGCATGTTAGGAGATTCAGGTCTTGTTTACATCTTCATTTTAGCAGTCACCCTGTTTAGGTTTAGCACACAGGTCCCGGATTACATTTGTGGGCTGTGGTTTCAATGACAATTTGATTTCCAGGGGCTTTGCTGGCTGTTTTAGTCTGTTTGGTTTGTCAGGTGATTCTGGGCTCCCACTGAACCCTGCTGATACCACTGGAGGGGGGTGGAAGGAGCCTCCTCAGGCCAGGCCTGCTGGTGCCTCTAGGTAAGGGAAGGGAATTTTTGGCCTGCAGGGATAAAAAGCACTCCCCAGCCTGGAGCTTGTTGTGGCGGGATTCCCCCTGCCAGTGCTGTGAGGCCATCTGGTGGTGTTGGCTGGACCCCAGTTAGATGCAGGGGAGGAATGAGCCCACCTCTATCAACCACTGCCAAGTTGGAGTTGGGAGACTCCGGGCCCAGGTAACCTGCAGTGGGATTGGGAGTCCTAAGGCATCTTACTGCTCTGTTGTTTCTGTGGTCTGGGGTGACTAACCAGCCCACCTCCTCTTTTCAGTGTTTGGAGTCCTCCTTTGATTGCTTCTTGTGTTAATTCCAGTGTTTATAGTTGTGCTAAGTAAGGAGAGGCCGGGAGAGGTGAGTGCCTGTTATCTTGTGTGGACCAGAAGTATATGCCTTTTAAAAAATACCAGGTTGACTCATTAGCCACGTTATCCACTAATATAGTTGAAAGTACTCATTTGACTGTGTTTTCCTGTAATATGTGTTTGTGAGAGAGACATAGACTAAGCCTCCCCTTAAATTTACTTAAATTCAAATTAGGTTAATTAGTATTAATTAACCTAATTAATTAATATTAATATTACTGTAATTGGATAATTAAATGTTAAGTCATTGCTGTCAGTGGGATCTAAGACAAAAGTCTATGTATGTGATATTTTCTCTATCGAACATTTTTCTCCAAGTTGTTTTATCACATATGAAAAATGTTAGTACCTTTTTTCTTTTGCCACCTCTGGGAAATACTAAAAAAAATCCTTTATCAGATGGATACTTTAAACTGTAGAGAAAACAAATGACATTATTTGCACAAGCAACTTGGTGATATTTAAAGTGGATTAAGGAAAAGATACCAAGATTCTGTCTTTGGCTGTCCTGGTTTATACCATAGTGCTGACTCATAGAATACTGGCATTTTCAGAACGGAAAGTGAACTTAGAGATAACCTATTTCAGCTGTATTGTTTTATATTTAAGGACACCGATACCTTGAAAATAAGGGAACCTAAGTTCCTTCAGTTCCATAATGGCAGCTTATTTATTTTCAATTCTTAGTATTTCCTAATTTTGTTTTCTTTAAGAAATCAAAATCACTTTCTTTTTTAGAAGACTTAGAAGACTTTAGAAAGAAAGTAAAATTATATATTGAAACATGATTTCTCATTCCCTTTTCTAATGAAGAGACAAAACACTGAATAAGTTGGGATGGCGTAATGGTACTCTTTAAAAAAATAGGCATGTTTGAAAATCTGATGGACATATGGACTGACCATCCAGAAAAATGAACACACTCAAACATTTGCATGTTGTGGTATTGAGAGTTTGTGAACTTCTGGGGAAGACCACTAGATACTGTGGGTTTTTTTGTTTTTTTTTTTGTCTTTAACCATGTGATATCTGTGGATGATCTTTGCTGGGGAAAAGACATAGGGATAATGCCTCATTTTATAGTCAGACTTACCCTTCAGAGCTTGTGGATCCTGGCAGTTGTCCTGGGCACAGCACATTGGTGTGGTGAGGAATTTGTTTTCCTGCAGGTTCTAGAGAGCCAGTAGGTGAGAAGGATATAACAGGACCAGCAGGTGTTAAAACAGACTGTGGGAAATACAAACAGGCAACTCAGCCCACAATACTTGCTTTCTCCTCCTACACACAAATGCACACACCTCAGTGTTCCTTGGAAAGATCCTTCATCTGCTCCCATCTGCTGTCACCCTCTTACTGTATGGAGAAACGTTGCCCTTCGGAGATAATTCTCCTTTGCTCTAGTAGGGCTGTTCTGGTAGTCATTTAAAACAAATTTCACCCACATGAAATGTTAGGGGTTAAAAGAAGAAAGCGTTTAGTGCCATTTGATGTATTTACTGGGTACTTTTCAAGGGGGGAGAAGAAAACCACACCCATGTTTTTCTTACAGAATGGATCAAAATAAGAGCATAGAATGATAGCATTCTATGCTATCAATAGCATTCAGCGAGTGACTGAGGCCAGCATTTGTGAAATTGTTAAGCTTAAATTACTTTTAAGGAAACTGTTTATTTATATACTTAAAGGAAGCTCCTATATATTTCTCTGTAACTAGTACAGGGCCCTGGATGAGAAATAAGAGTCTGAATTGATTTGAAGTGCCATGCTGTCTACTAGAGTGAAAAACCTCAGTCCAGAAAAACAGGAAGTTTGTACACAAAGAAATAATACAATGATAGTTTTTATTTTTTAGTGCTTTTATATATTTTATTTTATTTATTTTTTTAAAGATTTTTTTTATTTATTCATTTGACAGAGACAGAGACAGCAAGAGAGGGAACACAAGCAGGGGGAGTGGGAGAGGGAGAGGCAGGCTTCCTGCCGAGCAGGGAGCCCAATATGGGACTCGATCCCGGGACCCTGGGATCACGACCTGAGCCGAAGGCAGACACCCAACGACTGAGCCACCCAGGCGCCCCAGTGCTTTTATATATTTTAAAATATTGAAAAGACTTTTGTTTTCAGGGTTACTCTTTAGTAATTGAATAATTGAGGGCTGGGAATCACAAGTCGTAAGTGCCATTTTTTTTGTGCCACTACGTGGGTAAGTGACATCCTCTGTGTAAGCCTTAAGGTAAAAATTAGGACATTGTATTATGGTCATCTCTAAGAGTCTTTCCAGCATTGTGATTTAGTGAAATTTTAGTAGTTGTTATTTGACACATTAGGGGAATTTTTTGATAGGCCTCTGTAATTAAGTATTAGTCATAATCTATAAGAAAGCTCTTTAGGGAACTAATTTTTTTTTTTAGGGAACTAATTTTTAAGTTTGAAATTATTATAAAACCTTGATATGGTCAGAAATTTGCATTAGTGAGGGAGATCGTGATTGGGTTAGGACTACCTAACTATACGGGTACAAGACAGTGCAATTTGGGGAATAAACACTTTAATGCCGATGGCGACCATGGCAGCAGTGATGATCCCAATGTGGATGGCACTAGATTTAATTGAACTGGAGATGCAATGATACTGTACGGTGCTCATTCAGCATCATTTTCCCCTTTTATCTTCCTGTGCTATACACGTTGGAAGGCAAATCATTCAACTTTTCAGCCTCCCTTGAAACTGAGAGTGGCCCATATTACAAAGATTAGATGGCGATTCCTGGGGAATGCTTTCCTTCTTTAACAAAAGGGAAAGCTTCTTAAGGAGAACGTTCTTGCCCTGGACCCTTATCCCTTCTTTCTCGGTAGAGCATGGATGCCTTGCTTTGAGGTGAGCACCATCTTGCAAGCATGAGAAATAAAACCAGACACTCAGGACGATGAAGCAGAAAAACAGATGTAGCTTCCTTGATGATATCTTAGAGTAAATCTATCAGCTCTGCACTGCCTAACCTCCAGTCTTACTATTCCATAAGAAAAAATAAAACCTCTCTTTCTTCCAGTATTTATTAGGTTTTCTGTTACTCCAAGCCAAACACATTCCCAACTGAATATGTAATTATTGTGATTTTGCATTTTTGAAGGATAAAATTAGTGTTTATAGACCTTTGTAATTACTGATGTTGGGCTGCAAAATTTGGGCTAGTTTGTACAAATATTTTCATTCTGAGGAAGCTTGGGTGTGAAAATTTTGGATAATTTGTAAATTTTTATTTTATTGTTCATAGCATGAAGAATAGCATAAGACAGTCTCTGTTTTATATTGCTTAAAGAATATTTCAAATTTTATTCAATGGGTGAAATTTATATGAAGAAAACTATTTCTGTGAGTCATACCTCCCACTTTGCTGTAATCTTTGGTAAGATGGGGATACAGCTGAAGAATACCAATGAGCCTTGAAAAAAATGTTTTCCTCATTTGGTTTATAGACAAATATGTATAGTGGAGTAGGTTGCCTGCTTTACTGTTTTAAGTTTGTTTCCAGCAGATTCCTTCTGACCTCACACTTTCATATGACTGAAATAATTTAAAAGGACTTTAAAGATCAAAGAAGGATGGCCATTAGCAGTATGTGGCTATAGAAGATGGGAAATAATTTTTTTTTTGAGATAGCATTTGCACCTTCCCCATTTGGTTAAAGTGCAGGGAATTAATTTTTTGCATATAAATCATATAATGAGAGAAAAAAAAGAATTCAATTAGGATATATTTGTGTTGTTTTTTTCAGTTAGAATTGCATTCATTTGAGAGTAACTGAAAATTTGACATGCAGTACTATAAGTAAGGAGGTTTTTTGTGTGTTTGTTTGTTTGTTTATATGCAATAAGATGTCTGGAAGGAGATGGTACAAGACTGGGGCCACTGCACAAGTAGGTTATCAAGGATTTAGGCTCCTTGCTTTTGGCTCTACTGGCATTGGTGCATGGCTTTCATTTTCTTGGTGGAAAGACAGTTAGTGAACATCCAGGAATGGCATCTGGACCACAGGCAGGAAGGGGCTAGACAAAAGGCAAGGCACACACCAACCATCAGTTCTTGTTTATAAGGAAAGTGATAGCTCCCAGGAATATGCATCTGGTGACTTCTACTAATATGTTATTGACCAGAACTATGTCAATGGCCCTCCCTAACTATAGGGAAATCTAAGAAATAGAGGTGGGATTTTTTTTTCCATAAAAAAAGAAAAAGTACAAAAAATAAAAACAGAAGACAAACAAACAAAAAAAGAGGGTGATGTGCACGTTTCTGTATGTATAAAGTCATGCTCTATTTTGGGAGGTCACAGTTTGCTTCATGAATCAAAGTATGGAAATGTCTGTATATGGACTGATTTAGGAAATAATTACCAGTACAGACAAAAAAGAAAGAAATACAGCTAAAAGGAGGAAACACAAGTTCAAAGATTTTTCAGTGTCGAAAATTCACATTTATATTTCAAGATAATGTAGTTAAAAAAAAGGAAAAAAACTTGATATAAATTCCTCCTTTTCCTCTGGCTAAATGAATATCATTTATTCAGTATAAAATCTTTATATGTTCCACATGTTAAGAATAAATGTACATTTAATCTTGGTTAAAAAAAATAAGGGAAAATTGGTACTTCTCCAAACATCAGGATTCTGTTATATTAAGAAAGGAGGGGAGAATGGGTATTGGGTAGCCAACCATCACTGTCATTGTATGAAGACTATTTCCCAGCTTTAAAAATCCTGTTTGTAGTATTATCTCATAAATCATACTCTGGAGATCCCTTAAATTTTAACAGTTTAAAAACAGTTATTAATTATTATTGCCTTAAATAACTTATTAAGTTACAGTCATTTAAAATTTTTGTATCAGTTGCCACGTTATGTCAAGATAACTGACATATAAAACTCAAAGTATATCTTGATGGTCATTGGTATTAAAATAATCGTGGGCAAAAAGTCAATTTTTTTCTATAACGAATAATGACATATGGAAGTGTGAAATTCTAAGAAATCAGACACTGACAATATTACATACTAGTGCAGTCATTCATGACATACTATGGTTTATTTTTTGTTTTAATTTGCATTTATATGTTTTGGGCTATTTTTTGTCCTAAAAATTTTAATGACATATATGAATAATACACAAGAGCAGATATTTATTTTAAAAAGAAAGAGTTGGCTGAATTCCAACATTTCTGCTTTGCTGTTCTCATTCAGGATATTGACAGAAATATCCTGTAATTGAAGGTTTATTCTCCAATTGATGTAGGCACTCTACTTAGAAGCTGTTTATCCACATCAAGAAGGATAATGGATCTTCTCTGTTAAATTTTTCCCATTAAAATAGGGTGAGGCAACTGTTCTCACCACACTTCAGAGGGATAGTACAAAGGTAAATGAAATAATGGATGTGAAGTGCATTTTTTTTGCTCTGAAAGGAGGTGTTATATAAATTCTGTAAATAATGTTATTAATGTGTAAATAAGATGATGGGTGAGCATTTCCCAAAGTGAGTATCCTAACTAGGCATTTTTAGTATGATCCTCAATGTCGGTTTTTTCCAAAGGAGAGCAATGTAACAAAACATTCTTACATTCTTGCATCAAAATATCAAAGGTAAACCTCAATGTGAGGGGAAGAGAATGTACAGAAGGAGTTTCAAAAAGAGGTGATTGAGTATTGCAATATAGTAATAGATTTTACACAAATATAAAAAGTCCTTTGGGTCTCTTAAGTGGTTAGGGAAAGGGGAAAGCTCTGATTAAAATGTGAACTCTGATTAAAACTTAGAATTCAACTTCCACTGGCTATATCTTGAAAATAATGAGGTTCTGCTCTACTCATAAAAATCTTCAAAAGGGATTTTTATAATATCTTCAGTAAAGGTTTTTGTTATTTTCTTAGCCACAGGAGGATATTCCTTGAAAGGTAATTTGGGACAGGAAGCTGTTCCTTATTTCTAATGTCACTGCCATGCTTTCTATATGCTGGTCACCAGGAAAAGTGAATCACATTCTATGGTGATAAGAACCTTTGACTTTGAACCAGGGGGCAAGGTTCATGTCTCAGGTTTGCCACTAATTTATCTGTGTAACCGGGAAAGTTATTCAGTGGCTTTGTGCAGAGCAACATCCTTGAAGCCATCTCTCTCCCCTTCATGCATTCTAGACTTAAGGTGCTTAGGTTGATCAGTTGAGGTCATAGGGGAAAGTCACATCTCTGTGGAAGAGTACTGCCTCTCCTTGGAGTCAGTCTTATGGTGATGGGTAATCAGCCATGAAACTGGCCCATGAAAGCTGGAAGTGAGCCCAAGGAGGGAAGCTTTGCTTCTCTCTGTGCCTTATTCTCTTGGGTGATTTGTTGAAGATAATGCTTAGGTGGTTTATGAGGTGATTAGCTCATTGGTGGTTTATGCTAAGGAGACGGTAGCTAAAATGGAACAAAGGGGCCAGTTAAGGACAGTGTGTCATACTTTGTAAATTCGATTATCCAGATTTCTCTCTCTTTCCTCAAGTCTTTGGAAAGTCTTGTTTAATTGTTTTAACTGTCTTTTGAAAACAAAGAGGAAGGTCAAATTCAGCAGGAGCTGTAGGGGAAGACTTCCCTCCCTCTAGCCCCAACCAGTGTGGTAGTAGCAGTAGGAGCAATCCCTGGAGAGTAGGAAATTCCTGAGAGACATTTTGGAGATTATGGTGGGGACTGAGGAGCTGTGGCTGCCAAATACTGCTAGAGGTCCAGCTGCCATTTTTGAAATGGAGACTCTTCTTCCACTGCACACCTTAAAAGCTTGGAGTTTACTTTGGTTGAAGAAGGTGGCAGGTTCCAAGAAGGCTTGCAGTTTCCTCTTCTGGAAAATGAGGGGATTGGACCAAGTCATAGTTTCACAGCCATTTATATTTTCTTCCTTCTGGCTCCTTTATTTTGAAAGATTTTGTCCACCAAACTATTTCTATAATTATGTCTTTTTTAAAGTAACCAGAAGCATATAAGGCAGCCAATTAGAGCTTCCAACTAAATGTGAGATAACTAGTGTTATCATTCTGAGAAGTTACAATTCAGCCGAAAGTGAACAAATTTGATATTCATGTTCATTCAAGAAAGCAATAAATGTTTGCAAATTTATCAGACTGCACATTTACAGTTTGATATGTCATCTAAGAGCAGCAGTCTTCTGTTGCATCCTTCCTCATCTCTGATTCCTACTTTCTAGAAGCATTACTTTCAAAGAGTTTATTGCTTCTTCATGTGCCTCCATTTTGTGCAAACAAGATGCTTATGCTGCTATTTCTTGCTTTTTAGTTTTATTCTTTCCATAACTGTTTGCCGCTATGGATTCTGACACACACACACACACACACACACACACACACACACACACACACACTCACCTACTTTGCTTCCTTAATTTAATTTTCAAATTGCTGAGACTGTAACTATTACTCACAGCTGAATCCTTTGGTGTACTATGATTACATTTCCTTATAAGTATTTTTATTTCCTTCCTATTTCATAGCTGTTTTAATTATTTTATTTTTCAGAGTTTTTAAAGTGCCTCTCACTATTTCATCCACAAATGCTGCATATAAATTGTAAATAGTTTCTTAATATATTTAGTTTAATCAGACAGTCTATACATTTCATCCTTTTACTAGCCACATGCATCCTAAAGCTGTGCATACATTTGCTCACTGCTGTAATTTGGGTATCTTCCTTTCCCATGTAAATTAGGGTCACTGTGGGCTGAGGTAACAAGTAGCCCTCAAATCTATGATCTTTCAAACACAACAGAAATATATTTCTCCTTCATGTCACACTACTGAACTGTTTCAGGTGAGCTGGGAGAGGTGACCTGCTATTCCAGGTGAGTGGGGCAGCATGCTGCTCTGCTTCCTAAAGTCAGATGATGTGCTGTGGTGTAGGTTATTTCTAATTAATTGGGTGTGGGAACTCAGTGGGTCTTTTCTTTCTGGACACTTGTCCTTCAGTTCTAGGAATTATTCTTGTATTATTAATTTTATCAGTTTTAAAGTCAATTTCCAATTAAACTATTAGAACTGTGCCAAAATAAAAAGCTTTTGGACAGCAAAGAAACTATCAACAAAAAGAACAGGCAACGTACTGAATGGGAGAAGATATTTGCAAATGAAATATCTGATAAGGGGTACTGTCCAAAGTATATAAAAAACTTATACAACTCAACATCAAAAAAAAAAAAAAACCCAAATAATCCAATTAAAAATGGGTGGAGGACTGAATAGACATTTTTCCAAAGAACACACACAGATGGCCAACAGACACATGAAAAGATGCTCAACACCACTAATCATCAGGAAAATACAAATTAAAATCACAATGAGGTATCACGTTATATTTGTCAGATTGGCTAAAATCAAAACCACAAGAAATAATAAGTGTTGGTGAGGATGTGGAGAAAAATGAACCCTTGTGCCCTATTGGTGGGAATGCAAATTGGCACAGCCACTATGGAAAACAGTATGGAGGTTCCTCAAAAAATTAAAAACAGAATTACCATATGATCCAGTAATTCTACTAATGGTAGAATGGTAAGAATCCCTGGGGAGGCTTTACCTCTAATATTAGCACATGTGCCAGGAGACTCACCTGAACTTGGAGGTAATCAAAACATAAAAAGTATCAACGTTTATGTTCAGGCTGTCTTTTGCAAGAGTATCAGGGAGCCATGCCTAAAAGCAGTGGAAAATGTTTTTCTATCTGTCCCTCTGTATAGATTCACATTCTTAGTGTAAATGCTATTCTATAACTGGATATATTTGGCCAAAATTGAGTGAAAAATATAGATTTCTAGTCTTTTTATGAATGGCTGCATAGTATTCTGTTAATAAATCCTTCCTCCAATGATGAACATTAAATTGCTTCCATTTTAGTTTTTGCGTTTAAACAGTGCTTTAGTAAACATCTTCATATAAATGTCTGTAATTTGTTGAGTTAGGGAATATATACATTTTGAAGGCTTTCTCCCACCAAATTGCCTTTCAGAAAGGTTATACCAAATTTACAGTTCTACCAACTATGCATCAGAGTGATCATTTCCTCACATCCCTCTGATTCTGGGTTTTGTTGGTCTTTTGTGGATGTGAGGAGGAAAATGACTTCTTTGTTGTTTTCGATTTGTTCTCTTTGATTACTAGGGAGCCTGAAGAACTTTTTAATGTGCTATGGTTTCCTGTGAGAGAGGAGGAGGCTTCCCAAGTAGGGTGGGTGTGAGCAGGGCAGCTGGAGCAGCTTTTTGATGGATGTTAGTAGAAGGTATTTGGCAGGGAATGAATAGTTACTCCTCTGGAGTCTTGGAAGGTCTAGGGAACTCTGTTGTAAACCCTTTTACCTTCAGAGAAATCCTATTCATTGCCTTCCCTAAGTGGCTGGATGCTCTTCAGGTAGCACAGTTTGGGTACTTTGATCATGGTGTCTGTGGGAACACAGCCCTCCAAACTGTATGATCCTCATCTAGTCCTATAGACCAGGTGGCCTTGGGGCCATAAATAGGGGAGGTTTAAATTCGGGCTTTGGACTCTCAGTGGAGAGCAAAGGGAGTGTTCATCGAGCAGGTGGAAGAACACAAACGTTTGAAGGCAAACAGCATAAGGTAGAGTTAGGCAATGGTTGAAACAATTGTCCACATAGTAGAGAGAGAGGGGAGGACGTGTTTGCAAGGTGGGTGGAGGACCCACTGTGAACTTTGAGTGTGTCTTGAAGGGGAGTTTAAGGAGCACGTTCTTTATCTTAAAGGCAGTGGAAGACCTCTGACATTTTTTGGAGTACTGGTATGGTGAGACTTGACAAATGTCGTATTTTAGGAAAGTGAATAGCATTGAATGACATTGGAAATGGATGCAGGCAAAATTCAAAAGGTTGCATTTCTGATTTCTATATGTGTCCTGTAGTTGATACAAGCTAGAACCTTTTTAGCTGTGGCTGATTTATGTTTAGAGGGATACAGAACCAGGTGAATGCTTCTAGTATTCTGTTGTTATTCTCTTTTTCCCAGAAAGGGAAGGAGGAAGTAGCTCATTTTTTGATAGGTCAGGCCTTTAGACTATGTATGGGTTATAACAGAAAGTAAAATTGTTTTTGAACATGTTGTGTGGTATGTGGGTAGCTATTTGGTTTATAAAAATGGAAAATGAATTCAGAAACTGCATCAAAGACACCCTATAGACTTGCCATAAGATAATCAACTTTGCCAAATGGCAGCAAATGTGTCATTTCAAATGGAAAATGCAGTCATTAAGCCATTTAGATTAGCAAAGTTATATGTGTTATATTAGTGTTTCCTTTATATATGGACACATCATTCATACTTGAAATATTAGAGTATATGATACCTAAACACTGCCTTCATTTGGTTGCAAAATTATCTTAAGCATATAGCACAGGATATTTTAAAAAGGCCTTAACATTAATACCTTGGAGTTGGATGGTTTATGATATTTTCTTATTTTCATTGAAATTTAAGCTATATTTTCTGAAATAGTGTTTATTATACTTTTAGATAATCTGCCTCGGCTTGGTGGTCAATAACTGAATAAGTAAATTCATCTTAGGTGTTACTGCCTGACAGTTATTTTCAGAGACAGTCATAAACCTCATCAATGATCATTTTTTAGAGGCAGAATAGCAAATATCTTCTAATACATCATGCCTTGCCCTTAGCTCATTTATGAATAGTTACTGCTGTGGATCTTTTTGGTGCTCATAAAATGCAGTTAAATTTGTAGTTGAAGAATTCAATTTTTATTCTTCCAGCAAATGCAGCCAAGAGCTGTACTCTTCTTTCAGCCTCGATAAGTCATAGTGACATTCCTAGGCCCAAAGAAGGATGCTTGTCGAAAGCAGGTGGGTGGTGAGAGAGATGCATATATAACTTTCCTTTCAGATACAATTAGAGGGCTCCTCCAAGGTGGAGCATTTATAAATGACGGAGTATTCCCATTCTCCTCAGTCTAGATTTTCTGCTCTAGCAAAGGCAATTTTTACTATTTATTTCAACTTCAGTACCTTTATAAAAACCTTGTTTTTTCTTTTCTTTTCTTTTTTTTTTTTTAAAGATTTTATGTATTTATTTGAGAGAGAGAGCACAAGTGGAAGAGGGGGAGAAGGTCAGAGGGAGAGGGACAAGTAGACTCCCCGCTGAACAGGGAGCCCACCACACGGGGTTGGATCCTAGGACCCTGGGATTGTGACCTGAACTGAAGGCAGACACTTAATGGACTGAGCCACCCAGGTGCCCCAAAACCTTGTTTTTTGTCTTTGTGAGAGAAGGTAACTAGTATTTACTGAGTACTCCCCATGTGTTAAGCACCTTATTCAGTGCTTTAAAGTGCTCTTTCATTTAATTCTTACTATACCCTTGTGATAGAGGCATTATTATACTCATTTTGAAGATGAAAACAGTAAGTCTCAGCCAGATTAAGTAATTTACTTAAGTTTGTATAACAAGAGGTGATTTTTCTTTTCTTTTTACCAGTCCCAAGTCTATATTTTTCTAGGTCCTGCATAAGATTCGATATGCTAAAATTTTAAAAATACTTACTGAGAGTTTTATTATATTCTAAGTGCATAAATGATCTCATTTCATCTTCATGAAAAATAAAAAAGAAAAGTAGGTACATTTTATTTTAAAGATGAGGAAACTGAGAGATTCATAGTCTGAGTAATTTGCTCAACATCACACAGGGCTGGGATTCAAACTAGATCCACCTGACTCCAAAAGCCTATTCTCTTACCTAATATATGGCCTTGTAAGTCTTTGTCTTTAAGGGTTATGTTTCCAAATTCTTCTTATTTTTTTTACAATTTTTTTAATTAATTTTTTTTGCAACTTAAGTACATACAGTACCACCTTTTCATGTAAATGTAATAAGAGCTAATATTGAGGGCCTATTACATGTTGTTACTACATTAGGGTTTCTCAACCTCAATACTATGGACATTTTGGACCAGACAATTCCTTGTTGTTGGGGAGGGGGGCTTGTCCTGTACGTTATAGGATGTTGAGCAGCATCCTGGCCTCCTCCAATGGCATTCTTCCCCCCCTCTCGCCAGTTGGGACAATCAAAAATGCCTCTAGACATTGCCAAATATCCTTTGGCGGGGGGAGGGGGGAGGAAATCACCTACGGTTGAGAAACGCTGGTCTGTGTTATATCACCTTATCTTCAGAGCCCCGTGTAAGGCTCATACCCTCATGATCTCCACTTCACACAGGAGAAGTAACTTGCTCAGAGTGCCGTTGCTGGGCAGTGGTATCTCCAGGACTCAAACTCAAGGCCTACATACAGCTGTGGACGAATATTAGTTTTAGTTCATCACTGTGTCCTCAGCCCTAACTTCAGATTTCTGGAAGGCTTGGGCTCTGTCATACTGTTTTTTTTTTTCTTTTGTTCCAGGGGCACCCAGAAGAATACATTAAGTATCACAGTGCTTTGACAGATGTTCATTAAACAAATGACCCATTTTACGTGAGTCCTATTTAAATAAGGATCTTTTAAATAAAATTTAGCTTAGTGCAGTAATTAAGAGCACAGAGTTTGGAATCAGATACATCGCAGGTTTAAATCTCATCCTTGCCGTTTATTAGTTCTAGGATCCTGGGACAATTTTTGACCTCTTTTAGCTTTGGTTTCCTCATTGTTTGGAATTAATAATTCCTCCTGTGGATATTGTGAGGAATAACTGTCATCCACCAGAGGACATGACGTAATGTTAAAAAAAATTCAGTAAATGGTAGCTACTAGTAATACAAAGAATCATAATATTTACGATAATAAAATGGTTTTGATTCTCCCTTTGTAATATGAGATCATTACGTGTACTTACATCTCAATTAAGTTAGAAAAAAATGTTTTGACCTGGAACACCTTGAAAGCTGCTGTTGCATTAACATTAAATAAAAAAATGACATAAAAAGACAGTCGGGAGAGAAATGAGGAAAGTAGGGGGGGAAGTGTAAGGCTAAGCAAGCAAAAAAACAGGACTATTGCACAGACTAAAATAATATACTGAATCATTTAGGTTTCAGTGTAGAATTAAGTGTCGCCCATTTCATTCAGTAAAGAATTATTAACCCTCTTGGTTGCTCAAAGGAGGGCCTTCTTTTGGCCTCAACAACAGCTGAATTGACTCATCCCTGATCTCAGCCCTCAGCCGTCTGCTGGCTTGGCATCTTCTGCTTCCTTCCCTAAGGTCTGACCTTTTGCCGCATTTCCTCTGACTCATTTTTGGGTTCTGCTCCTGGCTTTCGGCTTCTGCATGGAGGTTTCCTTTCCTAGGTGCCCGGGATCTTCTTTCAGCTTCGTTACTGACTTGATTTTGTTTTTCCCCATTGAACTCCTTCCTGAGGTGACGACAGTCCGTGCCCTTCAACTGCTCAGAGGTAGCATTTCTCACCTTCTGCTGCTTCCTCTGGCCCTAAGCCAACTTTCTCTTCCAAAAGTAATTGGCCATAATCATTTAGGTTTTAACCATAGGTTGGTGGCATTGAATTCCCCAGACGGTAAAATGTCATGATGCAAATTCATTGTTTTTAGACTCTTGAGGGCCTTTTTGTGTTTGCAGTGCCTTTCAAATGTTTTCTTCATCTTTTGGCACAGTTTGGGAATGTTAACATTTGTAGGGAACACTGAGATGCATAGATAATGCTGTGCTTGGTTCCAGCACCTGCATGGCTATGGTGCGGGGACAGAGGGGATGAGTTACTCAGCCTCCTTACAAAATTACACATAGTGGCAT
The DNA here is from genome assembly GCF_009762305.2 of Zalophus californianus. NCBI lineage: Eukaryota > Metazoa > Chordata > Mammalia > Carnivora > Otariidae > Zalophus > Zalophus californianus. Next base: position 53,948,644 of record NC_045598.1, read on the forward strand.
ACAGGTTGAGAAAGGAATGATAACAGCACTGGGGGTGGGTGGGAGAGTGTAAAATCTTTAACAGTATTCTTCAACCTTTTCATTTTCTATTTGGTTATCACAGGCTTTCTAAAGGTCCCGCTGACCCAGGAAAAGCTGCCCCAGGAGTAGAAAGACTTAAGAATGTGGATAAGGCCACCGGAGTTTCTGTAGGGGGCTGGTGAGGGAAGAGTTAAATCCATTTTAAGACATGGGTGGTGGGAGATGTTAGAACTGGAAAGGGACTGGGAATGAGGCAAGAGATTTGAGGTAACTGAGGGAAACCAACAATGCGGTATTGATAATTTGGAGCATTGGCTACCAGAAACTGAAAAGGAATGAGTCACTTTGTTTTATATTCATACAGAAATGACCTGAGTGTATATGGTGTTAGAAATACATTTACCACCCTGGCAAATGAAACTATGTTTAAAACCCTTAACCAATGATTTCAGGCCACTGTAATTACCATGTAGATGTGTGGGGTTTGAAGAGAAAGAAATCAATAATATTCAAATTAGTGTTTTAATTGATTAGAGGATGGTGTTACCAGTCATTAATAAAAGGAGTGAGAAAAAGTTGCCATTTGGGGTGGGGAGATGGCACATTGTGTTTTGAACATCCAGAGTTTGAAATAACAGCTATCTGGAAAGTACTTGGAAAGTGGTTCTGAAACTCTCAAGAAAGAGCCTCATCGGAGAAACCAGATTTTAGAAGTGAACAGTGTAGAGATCCATACCTTTTTGGTTGGCGGGGTGGGGGTGGTCCCTGGAAATCATATGTGAAACTGTATGAAGAATGTTGTGTACCAGTGTGGTCTTTTTGAGGAAAGGGTCCTCCATAGTTACAAGGAATCACTGACACAGATAGTAAATTAAGACTTAAAAGGTAAATTGGCAGGAATGGTTATTTTAAAGTAAAAGAGGAAAGTGAATTAAAGATAACTTTACAGTATTTTTCTTTTTTTAACTTGGCAGTACAAGACCATGAATGGGAATCAGTTTGGGAAAATATGTGATTAGAAATAATGAATTTGAGTTGGGATAAAACTTTGGAAAATAGCATGTCCAATAGGTGGCAGGGGTTGTGGCAAAGGGAAACAGATGAGAGATCGGAGTATAGATTTGTTGGTCTTCAGCATCCCAATGATATTAGAAGCCTGTATTTGAGCTCTAAGGAAAGGTTTAGAATAAAGACAGAATAATGCAGAAGGCCAAGTTTTGAGCTCTGGGCAATACCCAGAGTAGAGAGCCAGGTGAACAGAAGGACTAGGGCACTCTGGGCACTTAACAGAAAATTCTGTTGTGAATTGGCTAAAGCATATTGCTTGCCAAAGCCTTGCTTGAGACAGCTGCTGGTTGACACAAACAGCTCAAGAGAGACAAATCACTCTTCTTCCCTAGTTTGCTAGATTGGTAGTCTTTAAATCTCCCTTATCCCTACAACTAAATTTATTTAAAGCACATTATTATATCTTATGTATGTATGGTTGTATGTGTGTAAATATATATGTATGTGTGTATATGATACAGAGAATACATGGAAACAGAAATTTATAGAGATGCAATAAATTGATAAAAGATGAGTTGTAATATATATTCCTATAACTTGTGGATTATTTTGTGCACCTTTTGCATTTTTAAGACAACTTTATTGAGATGCTATTCATGTAAAATAAGTGACATTCATTTCAAGTCTGCAACTTGGTGATTTTGACAAATATATTCACTTGTGAAACTACCACAACAATCAAGATATTTTGATTATCCTCTAAAGTTTCCTCATGTGACTTTGCTGGTTGTTTTTCTCTCCACCCCAGCCCATGGCAACCACCCAACTCCTTTCTTTCACTCTAGCTTAGTTTGTATGTTTAGCATTTTATATAAATGGAATCATACAATATTTACTCTTTTGTCTCATTTTTTTTTTTTTTACACCCACTCAACTTAATGCCTTTTCTTTTTACTGCTGTATGGACATACCACAATTTATTTATCCATGTAGGTTGTTCCTAGTCATGGGCTATTACAAATACACCAGGTACAAACATTTTTAAAGAAGTCTTTCTGTGAACATATGTTTTCATTTGTCATGGGTAAATACCTAATTATGGAATAGGTTGGCTGTTCTACATTATCAGAAAGTATATGGCTATCCTAAAATTGTTGCATTTCCTAGAGTATATGTATTCATTCACTCTTCATTCAACACACATTCTTGAGCAAACACATTTTATGCTTGGAAAGCCAAAATTAAATGTTGCATCTCTGCTTTTGTAGGAATTTAATTTAAGAAGTATTAATTTGGAAGTCATTTATAAGATCAAGTTGGTATTTCAAGTCACTGGAGAACACAATGATTATTTATCAAATGATTGGTCAGTTTGGGAGCAGAAATTGAACAGTCTTGTCTCCATAAATTAAATAAAAAAAAAAGTACAACCAAAATTAAGAGTCAAACTGAGATTAAATGCAATATAGTGTCCTGGACTGGATCCTGGAACAGTAAAAGGACATTAGTGGGAAAATGAGTGGAGTGTATATGGGAACTCCATATAATCTTCGCAGATTTTCTATGAATCTAAACCTATGTGAAAATAAAAAGTTTTATGTTTTTAAAAAGTTCGTTGAGATATCAAATGTATAATTAAGAGTTTCTGTTTAATAACATTATAAGCTAAAATTACATTAAAGTGAGAAAAACATTTGATGTGTATATGACAAAGACAGGTCCTTATTTAATAAAATGTATTTTTAAGTCAATAATAAAAATACAAATCCCCCCAAAGAGAAATGAGTCAAGAACATAAAGGCAATCAATAAAATAATTTGTATATCTGGCTTATGTAAGGAACAGACTCTATTCTTCTGCCTCATGTTTCCACCTAGGCGGACTTCAGCTAGGGAACCAGCTTGACTAATTTCCCCATTTCTCACTCTGTCCTAAGTGAGGGAGGATTGACTTATCTGATTATAAGAATTTGGGAAAAAAATATTGCACATGCATGGCTCAGCTTTTTCTCAGCCTTTTCTTTTCCACAGATGCACCTCTGCTCCTTATGTTTCAATTTTAGAAGAATTTTGGGACACCTAATTGTTAGCAAAAATTAAGTATCTTATCAGCCTAAACATTGAGAAAATTATTTTTTGGTTAGTGTGATTCTTGCTTCAATTTTTAGTGACTATATAATTATATTAATTATAATTAACATATAATTATAGTTAATATAATTAATTATATTAATATATTATTAATATACTCTGTATGTATGAAGGAGAGACACAAAGAGGGTGTGTATGGTGTGTGTGTGCATATGGGGGGGTGGAGAGTGTGATTAGTTATCCAAAATCTTGACAGTTAATAAACACTTTATTATTCTCCATATAATATATTAATTATCCATAGTAATCAAACCAGTGCAACTTAAAACAAGAGGGTACCATTTTTTCTGTTACTAAATTGATAATTCAGAAAAGGCTTCAGAATGAAAGATAGCTAGTATTGAAAAATTTGTAGCATAAGAATCTTTTAATCTGGGGGCAGCAGTATAAATTGGTACAATTTTCCAATATCATCAAGTTGTGTCAATAGCCATAAAGGTCCACACTCAATTTCATAGTTAGGATAAAATCTAAAGTAGTAGTAAAGATTTTCACAATGATTTATAAGCAAGAATGTTAATCATAGCATTACTTATAAGGGGCAAAAATGAGAAGCAACATAATTGTCTAATATGAGAACATTTTACTACTATGAGTAAAGCTATAAAAAGCATTTTTTTGAAGAATGGTGAATTGAAAAATGCATTATGATGTAGTGTAAATTAGATTAAAGCAAGATATAACACTAGATGTATGATCCTGGTGTTGTAAGCAGCCTTTCTTTATGACATAAGCTTTGGATAAGATCTTTATAAATTATAATTTGAAAGATAATTTTGTAACAGCAAAGACAAACATGTTCACAAACATACCATTAAACAGGGTATCAACTGAGATCATTCTTGTTTTCTGGACTTGCAGCTGAGGTCCAAGGCTGAGAACAAAAGTTACTACATACCCCACAGAGACAGTTGGTTGTCTTTTGGGGGAGTGCAGTGTTGGGGAAGAGAGGTCCAATGAAAGGGGTGTTGTGGAGATTCCTGCCACATGGAAGGCATCCATAGCCCTGTGTCATTATTTATCAGAGAAACAATAACCAGGAGAACAGTCGGGGGGAGGATGCCAATCTCTCCCAGTTACATTAGGAGAGATTTACCCCTGGTCTCTTCCCCTTCTTCAGAGGAGTTAGCCTTGAGAGGAAGGGCATGGTAGTCAGGATGCCTCACCGTATTATCACAATTTTCAAGAGTCAACAGCAGAAGTCTAGCTTTCACTGGTGGCAGGGGAGTAGAAGAGCTTTGAATTCAGTTTCAGGTTGAAATTTCAAAATGAAAGGACTGAGACTTAGATATCAAAGTGAGACTGTTCTAATAATTGAAAGTTTATGTGTGTATTTCAGTGGGTGTTTGGTTTATTGAGATCTATTAACTCACTGGAGTGTACACATGAGTTGGTTTTGTTGTTTTCCAGTTGTGCTATGTTAAACTCGAGCCCCCCCTTCCCACTTCATTATTGTGACTCTTACTGACATGATAGCCAGATTCTATATAAACTTTTGCTTTTTTTTTAAAAAATAGAATTGTGTTTGTATTTTGTACATATATGAATGCGCAAAAAGGGCTAGAAGAATATACACTACAAATTGATGATAGTTATTTTTTGGTAGTGAGATTGTTGATGCATGGTAGTGACATATTTAGTCTTCCCTGTATTTTCAACAGTTGTAATTTATAATCTCACATCATATAGATTATAAAACTATGGCTTTTGCAAAATCATAATTGAAAATGATGTTCATTGTGTTACTTGATTTACATTTTATAAGGATCCACATACCACTGTCGTTCTTAAAGATGAACACCTTAGGAAAATGTTTCTCCAGATAAACTTGTAAGATTTCTTTTGTCAAATAAAAATATAGGGCTTCTTCTGCTTTATTTAGCAGAAGTCAAAGCTAAATTCACTGCTTAACTGTCCCTGCCATTGATTTTGCTCTCATCGTATCTCATTTAGAATCCTTTGGCAGCTTTCTAACTATTCTCTGTTCTAGCCTCTTCCACCCTCAACACTGCTTTGAGGGATGTTTCTGGAATGCAGATCTGGCTGTAATTATTTCCCTGCTTAAAATTCTTCAGTAGCTTCCTGTGTCAGAAAACCGAGCTCCAGGCCTGGCACACTGGGCCCTTCCCCCCTCAGGACTCTGCCTAAATGCCTTCCCTGCCTGGGGTCTTGCTTCTTTCCTTATTTGCATCCTATCCTTTAGCTTTATTAAATTACTTGTAATTTTCCCGGGGTGCTGTGATCATTTTTTTTCACGCTTTTGCTTTGTTTCTCATGCTTTTTCCCTCTTCCCTCCTTCGTTCTTGCAACTGTCCCTTTCTTTGGAGAGGATGTCTATTTTTCCTTTAATGAGCTAGCTCAGTTTTACCTGGCAGAGGAATCTTGTTTTTTTCTGTGTTCCAAGCACCACATGTACAGAACTGTAATTTTTTGGCTATTTGAGTGTCTTCCCTATAAATATTGGGAAATACACAAAGGTCAGAACAGTGTTTTCCTCAGCTAGCTAAGGGCTTATTATATAATACATGTTTAATATTTTACATGTATAAAGCTAGGAACTTTACACACATTGTCTTTTTAAATTCCCTGTAGCGCACGTATGAGGTGGATGTTATTACACAGGTACAGAATTTGAAGCTTAGGGAGGAATATTTATTGTATTATTATTTGCTGACAGAACAGCCTTTATCTGGAACATTGTCAATTGTCATACCTGGAGGAACAGGGACAGGGGACCACGTGATGGCTTTTGAATTTTTGCCCATGTTTCATTGGCCAAAGCAAGTCACATGACCACTCCTAAGTACAACAGGTTGCATATACATAATCCTCCTAGGAGGATGGCTCCTCAAAGAGGAAAAATGAAACATTTGGCAAATTTTAACATAATCTACCACAGGGAACCTAGATGTTTTGTTTACCACTGCCTACTCGGCACCGCTTACTGTGCCTGGGACATTATAGAGCTCAGTATGTGGTGATTGAATGATTGATTGTCACAAGCTAGTAGGTATGCCAGAGCTGTGATCTGATTGGTCTAACTTCAGAGACCACTCTGAATGACTTCCCTATTTGTATTACTAGTCTCAGGTGCTTACTAATATCCCTTTCTCTAATATCTTTCTGCTCACTCTGTCTTGTATTGGCTTTGTTTTTCATGATTTTGTAAATAGCATATTTGCAGTGACAGAAAGAAGTTAGAGAATGACCCCAGACATAGAATGAGGCCAGGAATGTATAGTTTCTGAGAAATCAGGTCAAGGGAAAAAACTCAGAAGGAAAAGAGTAAGAGCAGCATCAAACACAGCAAGAGACTGATTAGGGAAAAAGACTAAGATTTGGTTAGAAAAGGTTTTTGCCATCAGATACTTCAGTGGAGCCAAAGGAGCAAATAAATGAATATTTTCAGATTTGGTTAGACTTTCAAAGGCAGAAGTGACAGTGACAGTATTTATCTTTCAGGGCATTCTGAGACTGAGATCAGGGTGGAGTTCTGTCAAGATCCCATATTTGAGGTACAGAGAGTTTTTCTCTCTGCAGTACATTCAGGTGGTCTGGTTCTCCATTTATCAGATACACAAATCTTTAAGAATGAAGAATGGATTCTAGTCCTGAACAACCATGTTGATCTCCTTGAATGATTAAAACCAATCTCAATAATCCAATACAAAAAAAGTGGAACTTCAAATGTAAGTTAGATAGGCACTTTTTTTTTGAAATTTTAGTAATATTATTTGATGATTGCATGTAAAATATGAAATCATAAAATTTCATTGAATCATTACTTTCTCACTTATGAGATTAGATTGTGTGTGATCCCAGAAATGTGGATTAGTACAAGACATTCAGTGTGGGCCATGAGAGTTCCCTCAAGAGGGGATCATGATGCAGAGGAAGAGCATAGGTTTTAAGTAAGATAAATCTAGGTTGTTTAAAAAACTTTTTAATTCCTTGGATTTAGATTTTAATTCAATCTCTACTTGATAGCAGTGAGACCATGGGAAAATTAGTTTCTTTGATTTCTACTTCATTCATCTATAAAGTGGGGCTAAAAATATTTACTTTGACATTTTATTATAATAGATAATAGTACATGTGCAACATTGGCAATCAGTGGTAACTCCAATGATGTACTAATTGAAATAATTACAGTGATAATTACTCAGTTACCCACTTTTAGCTCTTAGGAAAGAACAAGATAAGTGAGGTGAGAAAGTTAATTTGATCAGCACTGATTTACTTTTGGAAATTTCCTGATATCCCTGCAAGATAAGTCAGTGTTAACAGTGATGCATGGAGGTCCCCAGTAGGAGAAATTTCTTGCCCCACAGCCTCACAATCCATTTAGCTACTTGGAAGCTGGACAGAGAATTTCAGATACCCTAACCATAACTGGCAAATCCTACATCTTGTGTGACTCTGTTGAGGAGAGATGAGTGTAGAGTAGGAGATAGGGCTCTCTGTCGCTAATGATGACTCCAACTTGACCACAGGTTGGTCAGACACAGGGAACAGAGCTCATTCTGCCCCTGGAAAGGGTAAAGTGCTGTGTCATTTATAAACAGCAGCTTTTTTATTCTTAAGGAAGCAGGAGAGTAATTGCCATAGCAACAGCTACCTCTTCCCAAGCAGATAAGCACAAGGATACCCCTTGGTAGAAAGACTCGAGGTGTGGGAGGTCCTAATCCTGTTATAATTTATTAACAAATTCTTTAATTTTAAAGCAGTTTAACAAGTTCTTTTACCACATTTTCCTGGAAAGTAGCATGGATTCTGTATACTAGTTCTTGGGGCTGGAAGCTACCTCCTCAAGAAATCTACTTTCTCCGGTCCTGCTCTTCAAACAGATAAAAGTTCTCCATTTAATGAAAATTAACTGAAAAATTAACTGCTCTATCCAGTTACCTTCAACAAGAGGTCTTAGTCCTACTTGCACCTTAAATTTATCTCGTCCACATTTCTTCTCCCTAATCTAGCTCTCCAGTAGAGACTGTTGTAACTGAATTCTCTGTTTTAGTTAATGGTACCTGTTTCTCTTTCTAGGAACAGAAGCTCAAAATTGAGTGTCATTTTATAGTCCTACGGCACAACCTGAAATTGTTGATCTCCTTGCCAATTTTGTCATCCAAATACAGTGGTTCTCATTCCTGGCATGCATAAGAGTCACCTGTGGACCTTTTAAAATACCACTCCTGAAAACCATTCTTGGATATGTTGGGCTATTGGTATCCATATTCTGTACTGTGGAAGTTTCATAGATTTTGAAGAATAAATACAATATAAAATATAAAAACAAGATATAGATATAATAAAATGACTCTTTTTAGCTACCACCCAGTTTTAAAAAAACATTACCAAAGGAGCCGAGGTCTCTTATGTTCTCCTGATCTTTCATTTCCTTCTCCCTCCCTTCAAGGGTAGTTTCTATTCTGAATATTATATTTATCTTTCATTATAGTTTTATTATAGATATTTGCCTTTCTAAAATCATTCTTGATAAATGGTCAAATTTTGTTTGAACTTTATGTAAATATTGTTATACTGTCTATACTTTGTGATTTGCCTTTTTGATTCTCCACTATGGTTGTGAGATTCCTCCATGCTGGTGCCTACTGGCCTACTGCTGTGGCTTATTTACCTATTGTAGTACTCCACTTATGAACATGGCCCAATTTATTCATCCACTCTCCTGTGAATGAATATTTACATTGTTTTTCTTTTCTTTTCCTTCTTTTTTCTTTTCTTTTCTTTCTTTCTTTCTTTCTTTCTTTCTTTCTTTCTTTCTTTCTTTCTTTCTTTCTTTCTTTCTTTCTTTCTTTCTTTCTTTTTCTTCTTCTTCTTCTTCTTCTCCTTCTCCTTCTCCTTCTCCTTCTCCTTCCTTCCTTCCTTCCTTCCTTTCTCTGTCTCTTTCTTTCTTTCTTTTTTCTTTCTTTGTTTCTTTCTTTGTTTCTTTCTTTGTTTCTTTCTTTCTTTCTTTCTTTCTTTCTTTCTTTCTTTCTTTGTTTCTTTCTTTGTTTCTTTGTTTCTTTCTTCTTCTTCTTCTTCTTCTTCTTCTTCTTCTTCTTCTTCTTCTTCTTCCTTCCTTCCTTCATTTCTTTCTTCTTTCTTTCTTTCTTTCTTTCTTTCTTTCTTTCTTTCTTTCTTTCTTTCTTTCTTTCTTTCTTTCTTTCTTTCTAGGTGTCCACATTAAACATCTTTAGGGCATTTACTTAGAAGTAGAATTGTGGGATTGTACATTCACATTTACATTTTCAACTTTTCAAAATAATGCCATATTTTTTCCCATAGTGGTTGTATGGTTGTATCTGTTTACTCCCAGTTGTGCTTGAGAATTTGTGTTGTTCCGTATCTCTGTCTTCACTTATTAATGTCCAAGTTTTTGTTTTTGTGTTTTGTTTTTATACTGGGGGATGTAAAATGGTATCTCATAGTGATTTCAATTTGCAATTTCCTGATAACTAATGAGGTTAAGCATCTTATGTGTACTTACCATTCTTGCTTTCTCTTCTGCAGAATTCATTTCTCTCTTTTGCAGGAATTTTTAAAATTCCATAGGTAATTCTGGAAGCATCCAGGGGTGAAAGTAACTGCCTTTATGTCTCACCCTTCTGACTCTTCCTTATTTTTCCCACTGTGTCTGAACTTGGTCAGGCTCCCAACACTTCAGCATATCTCGACTATTTGCAGTACTCTTTTTACTAGTCTTAGCCTCCAGCCTCCTCACCATCCATTCATTTGACCAGGTTTTGTTCCTGGAACCCAGTTCTGACTGATAATCTAACTGCCTTGGAAAAAATGTGGCTGACTTACCATTGCCTTCAAATAAAGTCTGAACTTCTTATACCGTTTTGATTAATACCTTCCTACATCTCTAAATTTGAGTCCCTCTAATTTTATCACATACTTTTTACTTCTGTCTACCCTAATATCTTGTTAATCTCAATATGAGCACCGCCATTTCTTCTGTCCATGCCTGATGACCCATGCACTCTACTGTTGTAACCTCTGGTAGCTGTTTGTATTTCCCTTATTCTACTTACCCCTTTTTCCCTGGTGTTACAGTTGTCTGACAGGCAGTGAAACCATGAAGGAACTATCCTTCATTTTTCTACCTTCTGGAGGTAGAAAATAAAGTTCCTCTTTTATATATGAGGTGACAATAATATTTTGTGAATGAATGAAATCATGGAGGGGAGTAGAACCCAAGTCTCAGAATTTAGACTTCTTTTCTCTTTCTGTTAAACCAGTCAACTCCTCATGGCCATGAACTGCCTCCTGATTCATGTGTGCAAGTCTTCGTAACTAGAATATCTTTCACATGCTTGGCGTGAAGATAAAAGAAGACCATGGGCTTAATTTTGGTACTGTCTAAGCAGACATATTTAATGTCGCACAACAAACTGTACCTATAAGACCAAAGATACTTTGAAAAAAATTCTTAGTGATGAGACATAGTAAATGCTGTAATGTGAGTTTACTTAAAGAAAGCAGTTAAATTTTATTAGGAATTAAATCTGGTGATTAAACTTTTTAAGTAATGGGCTGTATTACTTATAAAAGACATTGATAGGGCTCTGTATGCAAAAATCATTGAAGGGTTAATTATGTAGAAATATAAAGAAATAAGACTGATGTGAAAGACTGAATTTCTTATGTGAAAGACTGAATTTCTTATGTGACTTATAAATTGTTCCTAAAGTCATTTCCACATGAATGTTCCAAAAATATTTTTAGAGATAACATCATCACTGAAATATATATATCTCCAACAAGAATATTGCATATATATTCATTTCACACACATTTAAAATCTCTTGTTTAAAACCATTCTTGTCATGTAAAATTTTTTTTAATTAAAAATTTCTTTTTAAAGGTTTTATTTGAGAGAGAGAGAGAGTGAGAGGGAGATCACGAGCAGGGAGGAGGGGTAGAGGGAGAAGCAGACTCCCTGCTGAGCAGGGAGCCTGATAAGGGACTCCATCCCAGGACCCTGGGATCATGACCTGAGCTGAAGGCAGATGCTTAACTGAATGAGCCACCCAGGTGCCTCTTTACATTTTTTTTTAAAGTAATCTCTATACCTACCATGGGGCTTGAACTTACAACTCCAAAATTAAGAGTCACTTGCTCCAACAACTGAAGCATCCAGGGGCCCCAATTTTTGTTATTTTACAGTCTAATCTTACAGTAAATTTTCTTGGTGGATTTTCATGCTGTTGATCCTGAATGTTGACTTTGTTGCTGCTTCCTCAGGTCTCTGGTTTGGGCTGGTATGCAGGCCATCAGGAAGATCAGCTTTTAGAAGCCCAGATGAATCAGACTCCTTAGTTATACCCCATATCATTAGAATAGTTACTTTGATACCAAGGGTCCATTAAACCTAGCCTGTCTCTCATAGTGACTGTAGAAGAATGTGGCTATTTTCTTTAATGAAATAGCCCCAAATTATTTAAATCAGTAGCAGATCTGATCGGCTGGTTATTGCAAAGGATTTCTTAACCCTTTCTCCTTTTATCTCTTGTCTGCTTATGTTAGAAGTTGCAAAGCCAAATACTTGGATGTGACCCTGTTCTGGCCAAAGAGACTTAAGAGAAAGACTGTTGAGGACCTTCTGAGAAAAATAATTTGCTTCCCAGTGAAAAGGATGTGCATATGAAGAGAGGTCACTGGCATTGTCCCTCCCTTTCCTTCTTTCTTGGGACATTGTTGAGATGATACCATATATATGAAACTATAGTAATCATCAGTGACTATAAGGACAAAAAGCTAACACATTGAGGTAGGGGAGCATAAGGATGGAAAGAGGCTCTGGTTCATGATCTTGTTGAGCAATGGAATGAACTCTGGAAATGCTACCTCCACACATAGATATAAGTAAACAATTTATTGGATTTATTTATTGGATTTTCTATAATTTGAAGCTGAATATATCCTACAGAGACTCATGTTGAAAGAGTCATCCATGTGTAATTCTCTCCATAATCTTCTTGAAAGCACCCCCCCCACCCCACCTTTCTCTCTCTCTTTCTGTCTATAATTTCAACAACCTATTGGTGAGTTTTTGGTGTCTGTCCTGAAATGAGCTTCGAGAGACTCTCCCTTAGTTTCCTTTTCCTTTCCAACTTCTTACTCATTCTCTTTATATATTACATCTTTCTGGCACTGATTGTGAATACTTTTATGGTGATGATATTATTATCTTCATGGAAATCTGACTCATACTAAAATTTCATCATATTTTACATCTGGACTGCCATAAAATACTCTGTTCTCATCTGTGTGGAGGAATGCCTGTTTTACAGAGGAATTGCCAATTTTGCCCCTTTAGGGGGTTTTAACAAATTCTTCACTTTCAGGACAACTTTTCTTCCCAAAGTCCACACATCCTAGAAATTCATGAGAATTCTTTGGAAAAATTCCCTTGTTGGAGCTATGTTTACCCATAAATTGTTGTGATGGTTCCTTGCAAAATAACCTTAGTAGAAGTTGTTTTTTTGTTCATGCTTCCTAACTTTGTGATGCAGTTTAATGGAATAATTGAACTTGAATCATAGATATCCAATGAGTATGGGTCTTTTAATCATAGAGCAGGCAAGAGTAGGCTTTTTCTGTAAAGGTCCAGATAGTAAATAATTTAGGTTTCACAGGCAGGCCACACGTGGTCACTGTTGCATATTTTTCTTTGTTTTTGTTTTTATAACCCCTTTAAAGTGTAAAAGCCATTCTTAGCTCATGGGTCATATAAAAACAAATTGTAGGTTGGATTCTGTCCATGGGCTGCAGTTTACCAACCTTTGTTCTAGAGGGTTATTCTGGAACATAAGGTTAAGAAGCTTCCACCACCCCAAAAATAGAGGTAAACAGCTGAGAGTACTTAGCATAAATGTCAAGGGTAAGAGAGAAAGAAGAAGAAAATATTCTAGCATTCTAGCATTTGTCTGTATGTAGTGTAAAGGTAACTTTTGCTTTGACTTGGAAATGTAGAGACCTGGAAGGAGCATCGCTCTCACCCTTACAACAAGAATAAAGCTGAGGGGCACTGGGTGGCTCAGTCGTTAAGCATCTGCCTTCAGCTCAGGTCATGATCCCAGGGACCTGGGATCAAGCCCTGCATCGGGCTCCTGCTCCCCCCTGCTTGTGTTCCCTCTCTTGCTGTGTCTCTCTCTGTCAAATAAATACATAAAATCTTTTTTTTTTTTAAAAAAGAATAAAGCTGAAAAGGCACACATCAGTGTTTTTTTCTTTCTTTTGTATTCAGGCATATTTTCCTGGCTTTGCACACTAGTTATTTTGCTTGGACTTGGAAGTCCCCAAATAGACTCAGGTATATATATTTTGGACTGGGTTATTTCCCCTGAGGACTAAGTTTGCCATTTGTGGTTTTCTTTCTGAAAGTTTCATTCTTAGATGGCAACATTAACTTCTGCTCATTGTAGTTGTTGATAACCTCTTTGGAAGTGTTAAAAGTCAAAATTAGAAGTGGTGGAAAGGTACATCTTCTTCTTCAATTAGTGGTTTTCAGTAAGGAATAAAAGGTGAAGGTAGTGGTAAGTATCAGAATTTCATATGGCCCTTTTAAAGATCTAGTTGTTGGTTGAAATTATTAGGTGGTTATAACTAGTACATAGCCAAATGAGTAGAAAATTGTAGTAGACATTAGTGCTACTCAATAAGATTTTCAGTTCTGCTCCTTCTGAGTGCAGGAGGTATACTCTTTTTTGATTTTTCCTTGAAGCTACATGTAACCTCGTGACTTTCCACGATGAATAAAAGTAAGCAAAATTGAGCAATGTCACGTAAACTTGGAGTACATTTGCATAAGTGAGAAATAAATGTTTGTCATATCAAACCACTTAGACTTTGGGGATTAGTTGTTACTGTTGCATGAGCTAGCCCGTCCTTACTGATACCAAGATATGCATTATTGTGAAAATTCATAAATTGGTAGAAGTATATAATATATAAGTATATGTAATAAGTAATATGTAAATAATACATGTATATACATATATAAGTGGGTTTCAACCAGATTTTAACTATAAAAAATATTTTCTCAAATATGAGCATACAGAGATTCCCAGTATACAGAGAGATAAATTACACAACTGCCTTGTTAGAAGCAGAAGCTGGAATGGCCCCTGCTAGCCAGTTTCCCCTCCTGCTTTTCATCAGACTGTGAGGCTTTTTGGGATTCTTGGGGCCCATTTGTAGAACTCCTAAATCTTAATAAAACTCAATTTAAAAACCACAACTACAGGAAGGTAGAGTTTAGCTCCATAAAAGGAAGTACTTGCTCTCAGTCAGACGTATCTAAAGGTGGAATGGGGTGCTAAAGTAGAGAGCTCCCTTCATAGGAAGTGTTAAAGCATTGATTGATTATACTAGGCAGGTATGTGGTAGAAGGCATTCTGTCACTGGCTGGCCATTTCTAGCCTCCTTTTTGATTCTTAGGTTTTTTTTCCATTGGATAACCTCCTCTGTTATTCTTTGTCTCTTTCTCTCCCTTATTGTTCTTTAGTTTATCACCTGTTTATATTAAAAATTTATCTATTAATCTATCTATATCCAGTAGTGTGCTGGAATCAGCTTGTACTAGATGAAGAAAACGAAATTTTAAATTTTTAGGAATTTTTGGAAACAGTTGTTAAACAGTATTAAAAATTAAATTATGTAAACTTACAATGAAATAAATTATATTAAAAGACAAGGACATAATATTAAAAATTCAACTTTTCCTATTACTTCTCTACATTTTGCTATTATTTATGCTCTTGAGGTTATTTATATCTATTGTATGGATATGGTGGAAACATACAGTGATGTGCTAATGACCGTCTCTGTCAGCTTTATGTTCAGTGATGTCGTGTTGGAAGTTTGAAATTATCCATGGTGGGAGTATTTATACCACAGAAATCATTAAACACTGTAAATCAGACTCCTTTCTCTGAAGAGCCACTTGTTAAACTTTTACCAGCACACCACTGTGTGCACCTATATCTCTCTCTGCCTCTAGAATTTAAACTCCATGAGGATACATACATTGTTATGCTCACTGTTGTCAGTCAGTGCTCAATTAATATTTATTTATTGAATTAATTACTGATGGACTAATATCAGGCCCAGCAGGAATTTTAAAAGAAGCAACATCAGAGAAACTGGGGACCATGGGTGAGAAGGTTTAAATGAGGTTGAAATTGCTTTCTATGTATGTGTGTGTTGTGTGTGTGTGTGTGCGTGTGTGCGTATGTGTGTGTGTGTTTCCTGTACCTGCCTCGGCTATGTTACATAGGAGATAGGATTTAACAACATTCAGTTTGCAAACAGGAATTATTTCTCCCTGTTCTCCAACCCTGTGCCATTCACAAGTTCCTGAAGAAAATTTGACACCTCTTCTTCCCTTAATAAGTTTAACGCAAGTGCATTTGCAGGCAGGAGTGCTGAGTTACTGGGCAAAGAGATAAAATCATA
Organism: Zalophus californianus; assembly: GCF_009762305.2. Classification (NCBI taxonomy): domain Eukaryota; kingdom Metazoa; phylum Chordata; class Mammalia; order Carnivora; family Otariidae; genus Zalophus; species Zalophus californianus. The sequence continues at coordinate 53,964,291 of NC_045598.1, forward strand.
ACTCAGAAAAACCTTAATCCCCAAAACTCAATCTCAGCAAACCCAAAGAAGACAAGACTGTGAAGTGGATTGTCTGTCAGTCCAGAGAAGGCTGCCCAATTAGGTAGCCCTCAGGGAAGGCTGAGCAAGAGAAAATGAAGGCAAATCACACCATCCATCTTAAAGAGGTGTCCATGAAGAGTTCTGTAGGCCAAAATCCATTGGTGATCTAATTGAAGTCACTAAAGGCACCACTTTTTGACCAGTTTGACCACGTTAAAAAATGTTTTTTTGAGGACATTTGGACTGCTATAGACCAGGGTTCATAGGCTAACAGTTGTAGGCAGTGTCTGGGCTACAGATATGTTAGGTCTGTGTGGGAGTTAAAAATCTTGAAATAGGTTCCAACAATACCAAGGGATTGCCACTAAAAATCTGGATTTCTGACTTCTTTTGAAAATTCAGTATTTCCAGTAACACCAGACCTATATAACCATAAGGCAAAAATCCCCTTGAGTTAAGTAGTCCTAACCTCTTCTAGGGGGGTCATACACTCTCTAGCTCACTATCATTCCCACCGTGTCTTGATGTCTTGTACTCAGCCCTACTCTGTTGGGTTATTTGCCTCATTCTGGAATTCCTTTGATACTGCTGAAAGGTCATTTTCCCCATATAATTAATATTGGTAACATTTGGCATCTGGGTAGCTAACAGGGGCTACATTCTGTTGTTTAGTGGCCAGCAATCCTTCCACTAGACAGTTAACCTTCTGGGGTCTCATTTTCCTTAGGTATAAGAGAAGTGGTTCTTACTGCTCTAGCATTCTGTGCTTCCACTGAATAATCTAAGCACTCTTCCACTGCTCTCTTCCAGTTTTTGTTTCCACCTCTTTTATATTTCTATCTCTATTGTTCTATGTCTCTTTCTCCATCTCCATCATTATCCTGAAGTTTATTGTTCTCTTACTGTGTGTCTTAGACCATGATGCCTAAAGGGTTGTCTGTAGTAGAGAGAAAGACTGTGGGCCTTGGTGGAAGTGAAAGAGCGTGCTCGACCATCCATTCTCTATTCTCTCTTGTAAGAGAGAGCGTTTACTTGGTTTAGAATCTTCGTGGGGCTCGAAGCAATAAAAAAAAATGCTGATTCTAAAAGAGAATTCTGGGGACACCTGGGTGGCTCAGTGAGTTAAGCATCTGCCTTTGGCTCAGGTCATGATCATAGGGTCCTGGGATTGAGTCCCACATCAGGCTCCTTGCTTAGTGGGGAGCCTGCTTCTCCCTCTGCCTGCCACTCCCCCTGTTTGTGCTCTCTCTTTCTCTGATAAATAAAATCTTTGAAAAAAATAAAAGAGGATTCTGGAACTCAGAGGATATACTTCCTTTTCTTTTTCCACCGTATTTTCTTGGTAAAATTTGATTGTAGTACTCAAGAGGTCAATTGCTGTGAAAGTGTTCACTATATACTTTTCTACGGTGAACATATCAGCCAGTACCAGATCTTTGTCATTAAGCCACCATGGTGGTAGATATCCTAGACATACATGTATAAAGAACAAAACAGTTAGCATCTTTCTTTGTAGACTACATGAAATACTTATTTACATAAAGGACAAAGTGCTTATCACATTCAAATGGGCAGCCTCTGAAATAGTACTTCTCAAAGGTGGTTCACAAGGATAAAGACATTGTTTGTCTCTGATGTGCCAATTGCTGCAGTAGCCTGAGGACCAGAGCGTAAGGTAAAAGCTGATGGGCAGTCTTGTTGGGATATGCCTTTGTTTTAAGCACATCTAATGTAGTGTATTTTTGTGCTTTTTCCCCCTTTGGATGTAAAATATTATCATAAAAATAAAATACCTTTTTTTCATAGCTACATGAGATATGTCTAGTTAGTTGAGTTTTTCTCCTCTTTTCTCCTTTCTGTTCAAAATGGAAATGTATCTAGCCAGTGAAGCCTCTGTATGTAATTTGTATTTAAAGTGCCTAAAAACTGACATTGTTTTTTTTGAAACAGGTAAGGTATTTCACGGATATTTTTGCATTTTGTGTTCTAGATCATAAAAAATGTGCATAATGACAAGAAATTGTATTGCCTCCTGGTTGTGGAGGATCACATTAGAGATGATGTAGAAATAAAAGCTATAGCAGAAACACACACTTCCAAGATATAATAAGGTATCTAATTTAGAAATAATTTTGCTTGTACAATTTACATTTTGGTACCACTGATTCTTTCTTCTTCCTCTTGATGATTGCAAATTTTTTTCTTTTCTATTTCTTTGTTGCAGGAACATAGTGTGCTAGTGATTGATCTAGCCCTGGGAGATGACTTGAAAATACTTGACAATACAAAGAAGTTACTCTAATTGTTTTTCTTTTCCTTCCTTTTCCTTTAATAAGAAAGGCAGAAAAAAAAATTCCTATTTTTCTTGCATGTTTGAAAAAGCTCCTCTGATGTTAATCATTCTAACTGATTTACAAGCTCTTGGTTTCTGTTGCTTAAAAATGACAAGTGCAAGCAAAGGTTTTTGTGGAACCCAAAAAGACCTTGAAGCTAATAAATGCTTTGTATAATTTCATTGTGTTGGTTGAAGAACTTAAAAAGGTTGTACTGGGGACAATGATTTATTTCTGAATATTGGTTCTAACTAGTGGCTTGTGCAGTAGGCATATATGTAAGATAAAGAATTTTACTCTATCCTCTAGGATTTGGAAATAACTATAACAGCTATAGTTAAAATCTCTACACTAAAATCCCTATACTTTTTACCTTCACTGTTCCATGATTAGGTCTGAGTTCCTTTGTCAGATGCATTTTTTTCTGTGATTTTACATATAAAAAATAAATAAGCAAAATGCAGGTAGTGTACATTACAATCCATGAGAGATGATTATTGAAGTTAATAGAAAGCTAAACTGTGCAGTCTATCCATGTTCTTAAAATCCAGTTCATAAGTAGGCTAAGAATTAGGAAAGAAAAAGAAATAAAAGGCATGAGAATTGAAAAGACAGAAGTAAAATTGTCTCTATTTGTAGATGACATGATTTCATGTATAAAAAGTCCTAAAGACTCTATAAAAAAACTGGTTGGATCTAATCAACAAATTTAGTGAAGTTTCAGGATATGAAATTAACAGTAGAGTTTCTATATACTAACAATGAATTATCTGGAAAAGAAAACAACCCCTTTTATAGTAAAAAAGAATTCTGTTGGTTATATTGTTCCCCAGCAAATATGGTAAGGATTCTGGTTTAAATACACACACACACACACACACACACACACACACACACACACACACACACACATATATAAAACTGTGGGAAGGATGGAAAGGTTGTAATACAAGTAAATAAATGTAAATTCCTTAAAATAAATGTAGATGAGACCAAGAAGCTATATTCAATGTAGCACACTTTAAAATATTTGATTTAAAAGAATGGAAGTTTAAAGGAAAAAAACATGTAGTTATGCTTTTTAAACTTCATGCAAAAAAATCACAATTAATTGGATTTAAAAACAATGATTTTCTTAGGACATTAAAACATTATCCTGATTTTTAATGAATAATTACACTTTTACTATAACCTATTAAAAGTTTAGTTGTTTTGTGTTTAGCATATTTCAATATTATGATAAACATTAACATTGTTAAAAAAAAACTAAACAAAGCAACAGATTGTTGATTCAGTCTGGGAAAATAGAAATAGGAAAAAATCATTTCCAGGAAATATGAGCGATTTAAGGGTATGCACTACCTCTTATATTGTTTTTACAAATACCTTAGAAGTACTCATTAGTTAACCATTCCAGTGCTGGGCACTGGATGACTTAGATAAACTTCTGTCTCCAAGGACAGATGAAGTGGCTGGTTTTGTTCCTTGTATGTGTATTATTCATTTGCGTACTTTTAGCACCTAGCACAGAGCTCCACACATAAAAAGCAGTCAATATCTGCTTGTTGCATTGAATTGAATATTTGTGGCAAGAGTGAAACACTAAATATCTTGGAATCACTAAGTTGACTTATGTTTGCACTTCTCAAAATTTTGTTAATGGAAGAGAACAGAAGACTACAGGTAGCTGTGTGATCTTGGGCAGGTGGCCTACCATCTTGAACCTGAGATTTTTCATCTTTAACATGAAGACCAAAGAAAGGTGTTTTTGTTCCGTTTTGTTTTGGTTTTATTTATTTGTCAGAGAGAGAGAGCACACAAGCAGGGGGAGTGGTGGGCAGAGGGAGAAGCAGGCTCCCCACTGAGCAAGGAACCTGATGTGGAACCTGGGTTCATGACCTGAGCCACCCAGGAGCCCCAAGGAAAGGTTTTTAACCTGAAGTCACAAATGACCTTAAGGGAAGTCTTAAATGACTATGAATGGTATGCAAAACGATATGTAGATGTTTGAGAATATATATATTTACTTCGAGAGGATCCAAACCTCAATGGATTCTCAGGAATCTATATTCCCTTTACCCCCTGAGTTTAATTTCTGGTCTAAATTATCTCTAGAGATTGCTTTACTTTTAAAAATAGTGCCTAGTGTAACATGTAAAAATTTTATTCAGTAGATTGAAGTTAGAAAATAAACCTTTCAGCTTGTTATTATACAAAAGAAATCCCATTTGGGGTTGTTCTCTAGTTCCTACCCTCACCAAATCATTAACCTATCAAGCAGCTAATGAACATTTATAGATAACCATTATATATTGTGAACTGTTGTAACAAAGGGAATAGTAAAGGGTATACCAATATCTTTCTTCAAAGAACCCATTATCTAATTAGGAAGACTAAATCAATGTAACATTTCATTTCAGTGTAGTAATGGAGATGAATCTTACACCATGGAAAATTAGAGGGAAGCGATATTTAAGACTACCCTGGGTATAAGTAAAATAGATTATTAATTCTAACTGATATAGTAAGAAGATATTTTCAAGGTGTTGTGTTAATCCATTTATGCAAGACGCATTTACTGAGCACGGACTATATGCCCACAAAAAAATACACTAATAAATAACATATGGTTTTTCAACATTAAGGACTGTTGCAGGGTAGGAAATAGACACAGAAACCGATAGTTATAGGGTTGTGATCCAGTATTTTAATTCAGATATGAAAAAGGTGCATGGGAAAACAGAAGAATCATGCTAAGCTGACCCATCAGGTCACTGTCAGTGGTCTCAAGTCTAATTGAGTGGTACAATAAATATACAAATAGCTAAAACATAAGATGAAATATATTGCATCATAATTTGCTATGAAGGAAGCTTCTGAGAAAGGAGAGTTCTCTTGTCTATAAGGAGGAGAGTATGGGGAACAATAGAAATAAGGCTTTGTGGAAACCTGCTTGTGGTCAGGCTAACATAGAGGAGATGAGCAGAGAGGGAGTGGCAAGAGCAAACACAATGGCTAAGCACATATTTGTTAACACAGTGCATCTTTGAGTTTACCGGGAGCACAGAGTATATATAAAGCAGCAGCAGGAACAAAAGTTGGAAATGTAAACTGGAGTCAAGGGGGGAATCTGAACCTTCTCCTTGAGGGAGAGAGGAAGTATTATGGACTGGTGAACAAGGGGAAAATATATAGAACTATACTCTCTGAAGTTTAACCGGGAATGAATTGAAATGTGGAGAGGGCCAAAGAAAGACACCTGCTGTAGCAATAAACTGGCGAGAAGTAATGGGAGGCTAGACAGGGGTAAGTGCATTGGGAACAAAAGGGATGGAACAGATTTCTGTGGCATTGCAGAGGCAGAATAGGCAGCATCTGACAGCTGATGAGGTGTGGGAGTGAGTGAAGGCAGAAATGAGTCAGCGTTTTTGCACCTGGGTCACTGGGGGGAGGCTGTTGCTGTTGGCAGGGATAAGAAACTCAGAAGGATGAATTGTTGAGGAAGGAAAGATGGTAGAATGAGTTTAATTCTTATTGAGGTCAGTATGGATGGGACCAGTCATGTAAAGATCAGGAGTGTGGACTATGGGCTGGATTTTGAAGGACAGATTCAATTTGGGTAAATGTGGAGGAGGGGGCTGGACATTCAGGCACAAGGACCACCATGCATAGTGGCTTATGAGTGGGACTATTTAAGCAAACCATAATGAAAAATATGATTTAATTCAGCAAATATTGAGTTTTACTGGATTATAAATTCCTTAAAGTCAGGGGTCAAGTTTATCTGATTTGTCATTCTAAATTTAGCATGGTCCCTAGCCCTTGCCATGTGCTCAATAAATATTTGCTGAATAAATAAGTGAATACTCACTCCATGCCAAGCACTGTGAAAAATACTGAGAACAGAAGCAGAGAAGAATAAATATGTGCCCCCAAAGAGTTCACGGTCAAAAGGTATATATATTCCTGGCAGCTTGTGCCAGACAGATAAAGAAATGGAGGAGGGGTTCCAGACAGGGCATTTTATGTGCATAGGCATGGATATTTGAAAGTGCATGATTGTTGGGGAAAATATTAGATCCCTAGGATATATGTGGATAAGGGTGAAGGGAAAATGAGACTGAAGTTTTAGGTGGAGGCCATTTCTTAAAGGACCTTATCTGTCATGCTATGGGGCTGTGAATTTATTTTGGAGTCCCTGGGATACGCTGAGAGATTATGAAGAAAAGAGGTGATGATTAACATAACAATAAAAAATTAAAAAAATAAAAGGAAGAAAAAAAAAAGAAAAGAGGTGACATCAGAGTTAGATTTGAGGCATAGTTACCAGCTAGCTACTCTAATTCCTATATGAGAAACTTTGCCCTTTCCTTCCCCAAGGCACAGCTATTAAGAGCCCGTGAAAATTTCTCATTATTAAAGCCACCTATGGCCAAGAGAGCTACCCAGTGTTAACTCTTCCCCCCCGCCATGGTAACTCTTAAGAAACATGAGATATATTTTGGACTTTCAGCTTTTCCATTACCTAACTATCTGACTTGGGGCATGTTCATTAGTATGTCTAAACCTGAGTTTCTTCATTTGAAAGTAAAGGTAAAAATTTCATAAGAAAATCCATGCATTTAATCACTTTGTTGGATTATTTTTAAATCCATAGTGTTGAAAGACAGGATATGTTTTTTCAAAGTCTGCTTTCTTTCTTACATTTGCAAATAAGAACTTTTGTACCCAAACATATCATTCCTGCAATTTTTTTGAGGATAAAGATATGTATTTTTGAAGATGTAACTTAAAATTTTCTTTCAGTTAAATATAATTATTCTAAAAATGGCATATCTCTACATATGCTTGCTTGGTGAAATTGAATATGACTTGCCTGTTTCTAGGATGTGACATAAGTGGGAATAGGACAATTATAGATAATTCTGGTAACAGAGTTGCCATATAAGCTTATGAGTAGATGGCTTAGATTCTCTTTTTAAGTTTCAGGTAGTTGACTTTATTTTTTCCTGCTTTGTATCTTCTGTCTTATCTTGAGGGAAATAAAGTACCATCTAACTGCATTTATTCTTATCCTCATGTCTTCAATGTATAATCATAATGCTTGGTTCATCTGCAGCGCCTGACATCTGGCATACATATATTGCTTTGTATGTGTGGACTTAGGCCTGTGGGCAAAACAGCAGACAGTCAAGAGGATGAGAGCCTTTGCTGCATACTAATGATGGTGCTGGTGCTGTAGGGGATACCAAAATTGAGAAAGAAAATATTTTCTCTGCTTTCAGGTAGCCTACAATTTAGCCAAGTGGCCCAAATATAAATACCTTTTTGAAGAGGAATAAAGGTAGGACACATGGGAGTGTTTGGCATTGCCTTGACAATAGGTGTGACATTACAGAAGAAATATGTCCTCAGAGCTGGAATCTTAAGAGACCATGGTGTCTTCTTAGACAAATGGAAGGCTTCCAGTTACACTAGTTTACTTACTCCTATTAACTTGGCGGCCTAAAATGGTTTATGAGCTTATTTTGTGTTGGGTTTGAAATTCAAAACAAAACTTGAAACAAAGCAAAACAAAAAGTAATTTGGGTCTCTTGCAGTCTCTTTTTTGACAAGAGTCTTGTCTAACGACTGTTTAGTGACCAAAATCAAAAGGCTGCTTTCTTTAATATGTAGTTTATCTTCCCCTCCAACCACATTAGTTGAAAGAACTGCACCTAGAAGAGGGAGGTATAAAGAAGCAGGGGGAAGACAGGAAATCTATCCTGCTTTTTGGCTCAAGAGTAAGACGGTGTGACCAGTTTGGCAGCTTTCCAGGAATCGGAAGCAGATGAGTGGACCAGTTGTTTTTATTACAGAATTATTAAGGAATTCTGAGGTGAAAGTGATTTGTAAAGCAGCTCTGTTTAGAAGTAATGTTTTTGAAGGTTGTATCACTTCAGTGGGCTGCAGTTTGACACATGAAGTGGTAATGATAAGCTTAGACAGTCCCCAGCTGTTGCGTTAGGAGCTGCAGTGGAGATTTGGCCCACCCCCATCTGTCTAAGGCGCCTCTCTACCTAGCATTTCTGTGCTCTGGGTTTCTGTGACACGACAAATTGTTTTTAATTGGTATTTCAGACAATTTCTCCTTCTCTGGCTAATATTCCAGCATCCAACGTAACATCCAACAAAACATCTTCGGCAGTTTCTGGAAGTAAGCTAATATGACATACTTATTTCCACATTGTAAAGACAGCTTGCTAGAATGATTTATTGAGGACTATACATACATACATTGCAGTATAAATATGAAGTACTTTTATTTTCTTAAGTCCAAATTTTTAACCCTGCCACGTGAATCCTCTGTTAGTATCCCTTAGCAACACCTTAGATAGATTCTATAGCTTTCTAGTCATTTTCAATTATTAAAACTAGGTTTAGTCTAGTTTAAAACTTCACTCTCATGTGAATCAAAGCTTCCTCCCCCTATAGTATGGGCTAGAGCTGTAGTCCTGACTTTATTTTAGGGGTAAGTCATGGGCTGCCTCAGAGACACCATTTCCATTTTATTCTTTGAAGTTAAGCTCTTTGGGTTTCGGAAGGGTGGGCAGAATGAAGGCATAAGGAAACAGAGATCTTGTAGTAGTGTAACTGATTTCATATTGGAAAGTGCCCCTGCTGTCTTTGTAGTCCATCTTGGCTCTGGCTGATCTTGGCGGCCTCTGTTAGTCACTGTGAAGGGTTATCCACGTAAGTGCGGTGTGTGTTTTTTGGGGGGTTTGTGGTCAGGTTTACTTCTGCTCCCTTTATCCCCAGGGACCCTGTCAGATTAGGGAAGTCAAATCTTTTCTGAGTTCTGTATTTCCCTTCTTTGGATGGGTGCTCCATCATAGGACCCACAAAGACTGGGCCTGTTCAGTCCCTTCCCAGGGGCTTAGAGAATAAGGAAGAGGGTTCCCATCTTGTTCTTCAAAGTGCACTGTACCATAGTCTCTTTAAACCTTGCTGGTCTGGCCACTTTGGTAGGATTTCCATCTTTAGGAATCTCTTTTCCACAAAAGGGCTCAGGATCTCTGGTCACATATGCCTATAACTTTAGGGGTTTTAGTCTCCCTCATCTTGCTCAATTCCATGACAGCACTAGGGTAGGCCTGAAGCTTCTTTCTCCCTAGGAGTATCCAGACAGGATGGATGTCAGGACTTCCCAATCTCTGTGAATGAGTCTCTTGGAGCCTCTCTCATGTAGTTCTAGCAAGAGAAAAGCACACGGAGAGGTGGGACTGGATTCTTTCCGTGAACTCTGCATTCCCCAAAGCTTGTAGGAACAGGTGGCAGGCTTTAATTGACTTGGTTGGACACTTAAATATTTGACAGCTTATATTACAGCAGACAGAGAGAAAGATTGTGGGATTTTGGAGGGCTGAAATGTTTGACACAGAGAAATAGTCCAGTTTGGTTGTGGCATGGGGAGGTAATGACCAAGCTACAGAAAGGAGGAAAAAATTGGGACATTTGTGGAGGGCCTTGAATGCTAGGTTGAAGAGATCGAGGTTAATGAATTTAGGAAGGGTTATCATGCCATTGAGTGTTTTTAACCAGGAGGGGACTAAACTTACGATTTTGTTTAAAAACTTGTATTTGGTAAGAAAAGAACCATGGGCTCTTTTCTTACCCTCCCTCCTTCCTGAATGTCTCTCAGTCACTGTCGGCCTATAGCAGAATGGGCTTCTTAAGAAAGTGTGGGATGTGGTGAGTTGCCATGTTTTCTGCAGTTCTCAGTAGCCTGTGTGTGAGTGATGCAGCGGCATTCACTGTCCCTTCTTGATTGTCATTCCTGTCTTCATGTGATTGTAGCACACTGAGAAAGAGGTAGTATCAAGGGAAAGTGTAAAGGTGGAACCTCTTCGGTATGGTATCATCATTCAGTATCAAGTCCTTGGCTTTGAACACCTGGAAACTTAGTTTTGTTGGTATAATGAGAGTTGAATAAGTTCAGGGGGACAACTTCACCAGAATTTAATGAACAGGGACTAATGTATTAATCAATTTTGTGAATTCATAAATTTTTGAATCAACTATGAGAGCTAGCTTTTAAACAGTAAAATGGACTCATTTAAAATTGACAATGTGATGAATTTTGAAAAATGTATACAACTGTCAAACATCAGCCACAATTAACATGTAGAGCTTTTCATGCTCCCTAAAAGTCCCTTGTGCCAAGTTGTAGTCACTTCTCATGCCTTACTGTTAGCCTCAGGCAACCACTGGTATGCTCTCTCACTATAGATTACACTTTCTTTCAAAGCTTCATATAAATGGAATCATAATATATATTCTTTTGTAGGTGGCTTCTCTTGTTCAACAGAATGTTTCTGAGATTCGTTTATGTTGTTCCACATATCAGTAGTTCATTTTTATTGTTGACAAGATTTTATTTTATTGATATACTACAAATCATTCAACCACTTACCTGTTGATGAATATTTGAGTTGTTTTCAGCTTTTAGCTATTATGAATGGAGTTACTCTGAGTATTTATGTACCAGTCTTTTTGTGGATGTAAATTTTCATTTCTCTTGGTATATGAGGCCTCAATCAAGAGAGAGAAACCACACACAGTAATTTGAACAGAGTAAGTTTAACTGAAAAAAATTAATAAAATAATTAAAAAGCAGGTAATTGTTAATAGGAGACTATTATTAGAGGATTAATGGAGTAATGGGGAATACGCTATTAAGAGGTAGAGAGAATTCTAAAGGATACAGGATTGGCAGAATATGGCACAACCATGCCCCTAGAACTGAGATAGAATACCCAAGGAGGAGGCCACTCCCTTTCCTGACTGACCCGAGGTTCAGGGCTGAGTTAAAAGGGTATGGCTGTGGCTCAAAGGATGGTGGAAAATTTCCATGAGGTGCCTAACCAGCGGGACTCACTGGGTATCTGCCTTCAGGAGTACTGGAGAGGGAGAGAAGGACACACAGGGAGGTGCTATACTCTGGAGCTCCCTGCAAAGATACCTGGAGTGGGGCCAGGAAGTTGTCCAAGAGCTGGTGCCTCACTGGCCACATGCACTGGGAAGTTACTGTCTGGTGTACCAAGGGAAGAAATTGTTTACCCAGAAGGGGCACAGAGTAGCAGTCAATACGGAAGCATCTTAAGGGAGTGCTGAGAGAAGCCAGTCCAGTGGAGTTGCTTTGCCAGTGATACCTCTCTGTGGGTGCCAGGGAGAGTATTCAAGGGAAGGTGCTTAGCAGGTGGCACTGGTGGGGAGGTTGCTCTATGGGTCCTGGGGGAAGCTATTCACAGTGAGGTGCCCTGACAGTGGCTTTCTATTACAAAGCCTCCAGATGGAACGCCAAGTGAAGCCATCCAGGGGACGGTGCCATACATATGCTTTGGCCACTGGGCAATGCAAAACAAAACAAAACAAAACAAAACAAAACAAAAAACCCAAAAACTGTGCACTGGAAGAGCCTGTTATGAGAAGTACGCGAGAACCGGAAAGAAAAAAACCCTTTCTTTCTTATTTCCAGAATGCTCTACCATAAAGTTTACCATTATGCCATCTGGCAAAGGAGAAATATTTATAGTATTCATCTCCATTATCACACAGCAGGCAATGAAAGGTAGATAGGGAACTGGAGTTAATAACCTGATAACTGGCACACTTGGAGAGTTAGTTTTTACATTTAATTTTATGATCCATTTCACATTAATTTTTCTGTATGGGATAAGATAAGGATTGAGGTTTATATGTATATGAATATGAATCTATATGAACACTCAATTGTTCTAACACCATTAGTTGAAAAGACTTTTTCTATTGAATTACCTTAGGCACTTTGTCAAAAATCAATAGATCACATATACCTGGTCTATTTTTTCTAGATTGTCTGACTTCTTCCATTTACTATGTGTTTTTTCTTTGGGTCTTGATTAGAGTAGCTTTATGTTAAAATTTGTAATCCAACAGTATAAGCCCTCCACATGTACTTTTTTCAAAATTGTTTTTGCTATTCTAGCTTTTTTCCCCTTTATTTCTGTATTCCTGTACATGGTTTTAGAATTATATTGTCAGAGTCTACAAAGGAATTTGCCGAGATTTCAATTGGGATTGGGTTGAATCTGTAGTCCAATTTGGGAAAAATTTATATCTGAACAATTTTGGTCTTATGACACATTAAAATAGTATTTTTCTCCATATTTTTAGGTCTTTAATTTATACTCACAATGCTTTCTAGTTTTCATTGTACAACTCTACACATAAATTGTTAAATTTATTCATATACAATTCATAGTTTTAGATGTTATTTTAAGTGGTATTTAAAAATGTATTTTCCAGGAACTATTTTTTGTTTTTTTTTTGTATTGGCATTAAATCTCAAAACCTTGCTAAAGTAACTTATTTGTTCTAGAAGCTCTTTTTCTAAATTACTTAGGAATTTAGTTCTTTCCTTCTTGTCTGCTTGCCTTTAATTTCCTTTTCTTGCCTTGCTGCAATGGCCACTATAGTGTTGAATATAATTGATGAGATTGGAATCCTCACCTTTTTTACCCAATATTAGGAGGAAAACATTCATTCTTTCATCATTATGATGTTAGAAGAAATTTTTGATAGGTATGTCTTCTATTGCTAGTTTTCTGAGAGTTTTGGAACTTTTTAAATTAGGAAATCTTTTTTGGCATCTATTAAGAAGATAATATGTATTTTATTAAGTTAATGTGGTGAATTACACTGGTGGATTTTTGAATGTGAAACCAACCTTACATTCCTGAGATAAATCTTTTTTTTAATTTTATATTTATATTTACTTTTATTTTTTTAATTTTATTTTATTATGTTATGTTAATCACCATACATTACATCATTAGTTTTTGATGTAGTGTTCCATGATTCATTGTTTGTGTATAACACCCAGTGCTCCATTCAATACGTGCCCTCTTTAATACCCATCATCAGGCTAACACATCCCCCCACCCCACTCCCCTCTAGAACCCTCAGTTTGTTTCTCAGAGTCCATAGTCTCTCATGATTCATCTCCCCCTCCGATTTCCCCCCTTCATTTTTCCCTTCCTACTATCTTTTTTTTTTTAACATATAATGTATTATTTGTTTCAGAGGTAAAGGTCTGTGATTCATCAGTCTTACACAATTTACAGCGCTCACCGAATAGCACATACCCTCCCCAATGTCTATCACCCAGCCACCCCATCCTTCCCACCCCCCACCACTCCAGCAACCCTCAGTTTGTTTCCTGATATTAAGAATTCCTCATATCAGTGAGATCATATGATATGTCTTTCTCTGATTGACTTATTTCGCTTAGCATAATACCCTCTAGTTCCATCCACGTTGTTGCAAAAGGCAAGATTTTGTGTTTTTTTTATGGCTGCATAATATTCCATTGTATATATATATATATATACACCACATCTTCTTTACCCATTCATCTGTTGATGGACATTTGGCTCTTTCCATAGTTTGGCTATTGTGGACATTGTTGCTATAAACATAGGGGTGCATGTACCCCTTCGGATCACTACATTTGTATCTTTGGGTTAAATACCCAGTAGTGCAATTGCTGGGTCATACGGTAGCTCTATTTTCAACTTTTTGAGGAACCTCCATACTGTTTTCCAGAGTGACTGCACCAACTTGCATTCCCACCAACAGTGTAGGAGGGTTCCACTTTCTCCGCATCCTCGCCAACATCTGTTGTTTACTGACTTGTTCATTTTAGCCATTCTGACTGGTGTGAGGTGATATCTCATTGAGGTTTTGATTTGGATTTCCCTGATGCCGAGCAATGTTGAGCACTTTTTCATGTGTCTGTTGGCCATTTGGATGTCTTCTTTGGAAAAATATCTGTTCATGTCTTCTGCCCATTTCTTGATTGGATTATTTGTTCTTTGGGTGTTGAGTCTGATAAGTTCTTTATAGAATTTGGATAGTAGCCCTTTATCTGATATGTCATTTGCAAATAGCTTCTCCCATTCTAGCAGTTATCTTTTCATTTTGTTGACTGTTTCCTTTGCTGTGCGAAAACTTTTTATCTTGATGAAGTCCCAATAGTTCATTTTTTCCCTTGCTTTCCTAGCCTTTGGCGATGGTTCTAGGAAGAAGTTGCTGCGGCTGAGGTCGAAGAGGTTGCTGCCTGTGTTCTCCTCTAGGATTTTGATGGACTCCTGTCTCACATTTAGGTCTTTCATCCATTTTGAGTCTATTTCTGTGTGTGGTGTAAGGAAATGGTCCAGTTTCATTCTTCTGCATGTGGGTGTCCAGTTTTCCCAACACCATTTGTTGAAGAAAATGTCTTTTTTCCTGCTTTGTCGAAGATTAGTTGACCGTAGAGTTGAGGTTCCATTTCTGGGCTCTCTGTTCTGTTCCATTGATCTATGTGTCTGTTTTTGTGCCAGTACCATACTGTCTTGATGATTACAGCTTTGTAATAGAGCTGGAAGTCTGGAATTATGATGCCACCAGCTTTGCTTTTCTTTTTCAACCTTCCTCTGGCTATTTAGGGTCTTTTCTGGTTCCATACAAATTTTAGGATTATTTGTTCCATTTCTTTGAAGAAAGTGGATGGTATTTTGATAGGGATTGCATTAAATGTGTAGATTGCTCTAGGTAGCATTGACATCTTGACAATATTTGTTCTTCCAATCCATGAGCATGGAATGTTTTTCCATTTCTTTGTGTCTTCCTCAATTTCTTTCATGAGTGTTCTATAGTTTTCTGAGTACAGATTCTTTGCCTCTTTGGTTAGATTTATTCCTAAGTATCTTATGGTTTTGGGTACAATTGTAAATGGGATCAAATCCTTAATTTCTCTTTCTTCTGTCTTGTTGTTTGTGTATATGAATGCCACTGATTCCTGTGCATTGATTTTATATCCTACCACTTTACTGAATTCCTGTATGAGTTCTAGCAGTTTTGGGGTAGAGTTTTTTGGGTTTTCCACATAAAGTATCATATCATCTGCAAAGAGTGAGAGTTTGACTTCTTCTTTACGCGGATTTGGATGCCTTTTATTTCTTTTTGTTGTCTGTCTGATTGCTGTGGCTAGGACTTCTAATACTATGTTGAATAGCAGTATTCAACACAATAGTGGACGTCCCTGCCATGTTCCTGACCTTAGGGGGAAAGCTCTCAGCTTTTCCCCATTGAGAATGATATTCGCTGTGGGTTTTTCATAGATGGCTTTTATGATATTGAGGTATGTACCCTCTAACCCTATACTCTGAGGAGTTTTGATCAAGAAAGGATGCTGTACTTTGTCAAATGCTTTTTCTGCATCTATTGAGAGGATCATATGTTCTTGTTCTTTTATTAATGTATTGTATCACATTGATTGACTTGTGGATATTGAACCAACCTTGCAGCCCAGGGATAAATCCCACTTGGTCATGGTGAATAATCCTTTTAATGTACTGTTGGATCCTATTGGCTAGTATTTTGGTGAGGATTTTTGCATCCATGTTCATCAGGGGTATTGGTCTGTAATTCTCCTTTTTGGTGGAGTCTTTGTCTGGTTTTGGGTTCAAGGTAATGCTGGCTTCATAAAATGAGTTTGGAAGTTTTCCTTCCATTTCTATTTTTTGGAACAGTTTCAGAAGAATGGGTATTAATTCTTCTTTAAATGTTTGGTAGAATTCCCCTGGGAAGCCATCTGGCCCTGGGCTCTAGTTTGTTGGGAGATTTTTGATGACTGCTTCAATTTCCTTAGTCGTTGTAAGTCTGTTCAGGTTTTCTATTTCTTCCTGGTTCAGTTTTGGTAGTTTATACATCTCTGGGAATGCATCCATTTCTTCCAGATTGTCTAATTTGCTGGCATATAGTTGCTCATAATATGTTCTTATAATTGTTTGTATTTCCTTGGTGTTGGTTGTGATCTCTCCTCTTTCATTTATGATTTTATTTATTTGGATCCTTTCTCTTTTCTTTTTGATAAGTCTGGCCAGGGGTTTATCAATCTTGTTAATTCTTTCAAAGAACCAGCTCCTAATTTCATTGATCTGTTCTACTGTTCTTTTGGTTTCTATTTCATTGATTTCTGCTCCAATCTTTATTATTTCTCTTCTCTTGCTGGGTTTGGGCTTTATTTGCTGTTCTTTCTCCAGCTCCTTTAGGTGTAGGGTTAGGTTGTGTATTTGAGACCTTTCTTGTTTCTTGAGAAAGGCTTGTATTGCTATATACTTTCCTCTTAGGACTGCCTTTGCTGTATCCCAAAGATTTTGAACAGTTGTGTTTTCATTTTCATTTGTTTCCATGAATTTTTAAAATTCTTCTTTAATTTCCTGGTTGACCCATTCATTCTTTAGTAGGATGCTCTTTAGCCTCCATGTATTTAAGTCCTTTCTGACTTTACTCTTGTGATTGAGTTCTAGTTTCAAAGCATTGTGGTCTGAAAATATGCAGGGAATGATCCCAATCTTTTGGTACCGGTTGAGACCTGATTTGTGACCTAGGATGTGATCTATTCTGGAGAATGTTCCATGGGCACTCGAGAAGAATGTGTATTCTGTTGCTTTGGGATGGAATGTTCTGAATATATCTGTGAAGTCCATTTGGTTCAGTGTGTCATTTAAAGTCTTTATTTCCTTGTTGATCTTTTGTTTAGATGATCTGTCCATTTCAGTAAGGGGGGTGTTAAAGTCCTCTACTATTATTGTATTGTTGTCGGTGTGTTTCTTTTCTTTTGTTATTAATTGGCTTATACAATTGACTGCTCCCAAGTTAGGGGCATAGATATTTAAAATTTTTAGATATTCTTGTTGGATAGACCCTTTAAATATGATATAGTGTCCTTCCTCATCTCTTATTATAGTCTTTGGTTTAAAATCTAATTTGTCTGACATAAGGATTGCCACCTCAGCTTTCTTTTGGTGTCCATTAGCATGGTAAATCATTTTCCACCCCTGCACTTTTAATCTGGAGGTGTCTTTGGGTCTAAAATGAGTCTCTTGCAGACAGCATATCGATGGGTCTTGTTTTTTTATCCAATCTGATAGCCTGTGTCTTTTGATTGGGGCATTTAGCCATTTACATTCAGGGTAACTATTGAAAAGTATGAATTTAGTGCAATTGTATTGCCTGTAAGGTGACTTTTACTTATATTGTCTGTGTTCCTTTCTGGTCTATGTTACTTTTAGGCTCTGTCTTTGCTTAGAGGACCCCTTTTAATATTTCTTGTAGGGCTGGTTTCATGTTTGCAAATCCTTTTAGTTTTTGTTTGTCCTGGAAGCTTTTTACCTTTCCTTCTATTTTCAATGACATAGTATTCTTGGCTGCATATTTTTCTCATTTAGTGCTCTGAAGATATCATGCCCGTCCTTTCTGGCCTGCCAGGCCTCTGTGGATAGGTCTGCTGCCAATCTTAAGTGTCTACCATTGTAGGTTACAGACCTCTTGTCCCAAGCTGCTTTCAGGATTTTCTCTTTGTCTCTGAGACTTGTAAGTTTTACTATTAGATGTTGGGGTGTTTACCTATTTTTATTGATTTTGAGGGGGGTTCTCTGTGCCTCCTGGATTTTGATGCCTGCTTATTTCCCCAAATTAGGGAAGTTGTCTGCCATAATTTGCTCCAATATACCTTCTGCCTCTCTCTCTCTTTCTTCTTCTTCTGGGATCCCAATTATTCTAATATTGTTTCATCTTATTGTATCCCTTATCTCTCGAATTCTGCCCTCGTGATCCAGTAGTTGTTTGTCTCTCTTTTTCTCAACTTCTTTATTCTCCATCATTTGGTCTTCTATATCACTAATTCTCTCTTCTGCCTCATTTATCCTAACAGTTTTTTGATTGCACCTCATTAATAGCCTTTTTGATTTCAGCTTGGTTAAAGTTTAGTTCTTTTATTTCTCCAGAAAGGGTTTCTCTAGTTTCTTCCATGCTTTTTTCAAGCCTAGCTAGTATCTTTATAATCGTCATTCTGAACTCTAGTTCCGATATCTTACTAATGTCCCTATTGATTAGGTCCCTGGCAGTCGGTACTGCCTCTTGTTCTTTTTTCTGAGGTGAGTTTTTCCGTCTTGTCATTTTGTCCAGAGGAGAACAGATGAATGAGAGAACAAAATGCTGACAGGGTAACAGTGACCCCAGAAAAATATACAGTAAACAAATCAGAAGAGACCTTCCAGAAAGTGGTTGCTTTTCTGTTCAGAGAGTTGCTGCTATTCTTTTCTTCCATCTCCTGTTGAGTTTGTAGGTGTTCAGAATGGTTTGATACCTATCTAGGTGAATTCCTGGAACCAGAAGAAATTTAGGTCTCCTACCCCTCCGCCATCTTGCTCCTCCTCCTGAAATAAATCTTGGTTATGTTATATACCCCTTTTTGTATAATGCTGGATTCTACTTCCAAGAATTTGTTGAGTTTTTTTTTTGTTTTTTGTTTTTTTGCATCTATAGTCATGAAGGATACTGATCTGTAGTTTTCTTGTTTATAATTTGGTTAAGGTATGAGCTTTATGCTGACCTCATAAAATGTATTGGGAAGAGTTCCTTCATTTCCAAATGTCTAAAGGAGTTTATGTAGCATTGGTATAGTTTTTTACTTAAGTATTTGATAGAATTCCTCAATGAAGCCATCTGGGTTTGGAATTTTTGTTGTTAAAATTTTAATAATGAATTCAGTTCAGTCAAAGGATATACACAAGGACAAACACAGGAATAATCACACCCAGTCCTTCAGGAAATTCTTTTAGTCCTCCCATCAAAATAGTCCAATGTGTTGGCACCATTTTCACTACTGCCATACTTGTCACCAAAGGATGCTTGTCACCATTACTTTGTGCCTGGAATATTGTAGCTCCCTACTTGTTTATTTTGTCCTGTCCATTACAACCTGCACACACCCCTCCCCCCAGTTTAATGTTGACATAGTACCTAAAGGAATGATTTCCCATCTCATCCAGAGTGAAAGCCAATTTCCTTAGAATAGTCTGCAAGGCCCTATATGGACTAGCTTCACTTGCTTATCTTTTCCCATCCTGTGACGTATTCCAGATGTAGCAGTGCCTTTGCTGTTTCTCAAACACACCAGGCATGTTTCCACCTCAGGGCCTTAGCATTTCTCTTGTCTTTGGTTTTTGATTTTTTTTTTAAGATTTTATTTATGTATTCATGAGAGACAGAGAGAGAGAGAGAGAGGGAGAGAGGGAGAAGCAGGCTTCCCGCAGAGCAGGGAGCCTGATGCGGGGCTTGATCCCAGGACCCTGAGATCATGACCTGAGCCAAAGGCCTAACCGACTGAGCCACCCAGGCACCCTTGTTTTTTTATTTTTTGCATCAACTATTTATGTTGCTTCTCTCACCACCAGCAGCTACCTTCTCTGTGAGGTCTTCTCTGACCAATCTATTTAAAATTACACCCCGTTCCCTCCTCATAATTCTCTTTGTTTTTATTTTATTTTATTTTTCAGTATGATTGGTTATCATACAATATAGTTAAATATGTTATCAGTTTATTTTGTTTATTTTCTTCCTGTCTTACCTAGAATGTAGTTTCTGTCTGTTTTAATCATCAGAATATCTCTGTTGCTTAAATATCATTGAGAACACTGTTCAAACTCAAGAGATATTGGTGGAATAAACGAGTATTTGAGGTCAGTTATCTTGGTGACCAGATACTTGTGCCTTCCAGACTCAGTATTTCTTTGCCCTTGACAGGCTGTACAAAAACTTGGAGGTTCTTGATCTATGACCCCCCACCCCCCCTTCTTTTAGACTTCACACAGACCACCCTGTTGCCACATTCTGTTTTTGCAGGCAGGTTCCATAATAACCCATGACTAGCATAGAGCTTTCTTCTGTATTCAGACATATTTTCCTGGTTTTGCACACCAGTTATTTTGCTTGGACTTAGAGGTCCCCATATAGACTCAGTTGTATATCTTTTACCCTGGGTTGCTTTTATTGAGAACAAATTTTGTTGTTTGTGATTTCTTTCTGAAGGTTTCATTCTCATCTGGCAACATTAATTTAAATTCCAGGGCGACTCATTGTAGTCACGGATAACCTCTTTGAAAGTGTCAAGAATGAGTTCAGTTCAGCTGTGAGCATTTGCATTCACATAATCAGTGTTTATTCCTTGCCACCTCCTTGTAATAAATGTTGGTTAGGTGTACAGGCCAACCCACAAAAGCCTATTTTGTTCACATGAAGCTGAACAGTAATTCTAATAATATCGTTGTACCTACATGATTTACAACCTTTTTTTTTTTTTTTTTTTTTAATGAGAAAGTGTATCCAAGTTCAAAGCAGCTGTGAGGCTATCTGTCTGCAAGTTCCAAGTAATTGATTTGCAAACATTTTTGAAAATAGCTTGATGACATGCTGGGGATTACGTTTACTTAGAAACATTTCATTATACTGGATAAAATGTGACAATGTTGAGTTAATGTTATATACAGAAATTAGAAGTTTAAAAGCATTAAGTTATGATGTTTGCGCTTCATTTAATAGTTTTTTCATCCTTCTTTTTTTCCCCCAGCCTGTATACAGCATTCTCTTCTTTTGTGCCTATATCGCCTGGTTAGCAAATCAGATACTAGGGTTGGCCGTTTTAACATTTAAAAGCTTAGCAGTTTTGTTAACAGAAGGACAGAGAATTTATCACAGAATGGCAAAGGGCTATTCTTGTGCCCCTGATTTTGTTTGCCAAGCAACTTCTTAGCAGGGTAAATGAAAGACAGGAGATGCAGTTAAGCTCTGAATTCTAGTCTGGAACATTTACAAAGATAACCTGTGTTCTTATTATCATGATGTTGTAACTGTGGTCCTTTAGAGTCACAGAGTGACCTCTAGGAAAAAGAAACCACTTCATTCTCTAGAAAAGTGAACAAACTTCTGGATCTCATGATGGCCATGAACAATATGTGATTACACTATGTGATGTCCCTGGGGAGATTCAGCAACTTTACAAAGGATTTTGTACTTGTCTCTGTCTTTGTTCTCTTTAGCCTCCCTCCCATAATTTAACAATCCACATTCTGGTAGTCCACCATTATCAAGAGAGACAGGAAGAGGGAGGCTTTGCTCCTATTTTAGAGGTATTTGCCTTTGGTACTTTATGAATTCTTAGTTTTCTCTGATGCTGTTTGAATTTTATTATTTACTATACTGCCACATTTTGGCATCCTTGTATTCTACTTCAGATATTTGTGTATTTCCCTTCTATGTCCAGTGTTTCTCAGACTGGCATCTATAGATACCTAAATCTTTGAGAACTTATTTTTGGCTATCCCTGACTTACAAGGAGAATGTTTAGATGTTCCATTTGATGAGATAAGGTAATTGACATAAAAAGTTCTAGATTACCTGGATGCCCATTTTCATTCTTTCTTAAAAATTTTATTTATTTGAGAGAGAGAAAGGGAGAGAGCGAGCACACACAGGAGCAGGGGGAAGAGCAGAGGGGATGGGAATGGGACAACCAGATGTGGCACTGAGTGCAGAGCCCAGTGCGAGGCTTGATCCCAGGACCCTGAGATCATGACCTGAACCAAGGGTCTGACACTTAACCAACTGAGCCACCCAGGTACCCTGATGCCCATTTCCTGTTGAGTTTACATTTACATTGGAACAAAGTGAGTCATTTGACATCACAATAATTAATGCTAAAGTTTTGCCTTAGTTTGAATTGAGAAAAGAGTTGGGAGGATTTAATCATCAGAGGTTGCTGGTATAGGGATCTCAAATATAAAGAATACGTACCATACTATGTTTATTTTGCATATGAATGTACTGGGTGATTGGGTAGATTCTATCTTTGTACAAATTGCAGTATTTATTTTTTTTGTTTTGCATTTCAGTGAAGTTCATAAGCAATAAGTTCATAAGTTCATAAGCAATATTTTAACAACATTGGTATTGCATTTTAGTGTACTAATATGTTTGTCATATAAAATGACCAATTGGTTGTCAAAGATGAGTTTGCTGTCAAAAAGGGAAAATAATAAAAATTAATCAGTAGTCAAAATATGCTCAAAATAATAATAATCAAACCAGTAGTAACTGACATAAAACATATAAGTACTCTATAGCTTTCCACTAGTTTGCTCAAGTTTTAGAAAAACATTTTATATCACATTAAATTAATGTAGTTAAATTGATTGGTAATTGTTTTGTAATTTTGGTTAGAGGAAATTTTTCCACTCTTCTTATTTCTGTGTAGATAGATACTCATTAGAGAAACACTCCTGACATCTTGTTGCAACCTCAATCTTTGCCATGGAGGAGAAGAATAACCTGGTCGGAGGATGATAACCATTGATCCATTATAGACTGTGGCTGTTCTGTAGAGCCAGACTTTCTATGAATCAGTTGGAAAGGCTGGACAAGCATTGGACCTGATGGGTTAGGGCAGGGAATGCTGATCCTAATACTAAGCCAAGTTCTTTAACAGCCTTAACAGTATGAAAGATGATATTCTGATCTCCATCTTTTCTTTTTTCTTGATTAGTTCCCATCTTTGGAGGGAGAGAAATTAATCATGATTGAGCCTGTCAAACCCCAACAGTTTTTTTCATTCATTTATTTTGTAAATTTGCTTTATTTTTATGGTTATATGGGAGCAATATGTAAAAGATTTCATTCCTTTTTAATGTTATGCAAATATAAGCAAAATTACAATGAAAATAAGTTAAGTCAACATCAAGAATCCCTGAGCATGCTCTTGCTATAATATGCATTCATATATCACGTAATTTACAGAAAATCTGAGATAAGAGAATCATCCTAGCATACTCAAACTCAAAATTAAAAAAAGAACTAACACAATTTTGAAATTTTAACTAAAAAATAAAGTCAATTTGAAGAAGTATTTTTAGAATATGATAGTGATGATAGATAGTTTAAAAATTTTCCTGAATTCACCATAAAAAAAAAAGGCCACCAGGATTGCAGGCCTCAAACCTATAGACATTATCTGTAACCAAAAAGTAGCTGACAAGGTATGAATCCCCAAGTACAGTCAATAGCAGTAAGGCCTGCATCATTACAACCTCTAGATGTGACTACCTATTTCCTGTCAATACAGCATAGGGACAATCTTAAACCCCACTACGGGAATACGATCAGCATATTCTGGGCTGTGGGAAGAAATTCTACTGAAGAAATGATACCTTTAACAAGTAATGGAATCAAAAAGAATAAAGAGACATCAGGGACATATTAACAAATTAGCTGATTGTGATATATAGATTATATTAGGATCTTCATTCAAACAAACTATAAAAAATAAAAAAATTTACAATATGAACATAACTGGTTATATTGGGAATTATTATTAATTACAAATTTTTAGATGTGATAAGTATATTGTGGCCATTTTAAAAAGAATCCCTAAGTTTTGGAGTTGCATAATGGAATATTTACAGATAAAATAATATGATGTCTGGGGTGAGGAAATAAAATGAGGTATAGATGGAACAAGATTGGTCATGAATTAATTTTTGAAGCTGGATGATTGAGGTGCATTATAATATTCTCTCTATTGTGGAATACTGAAATTTCCTGTAATAAACATTTTTTAAAAATCCGTTGAGAGAACAAAAAGATGTTTAAATGAGACTATAAGGACCAGAGGATGGGCTATACACTCTAGAGAAAGTGAAGAAAGGCCAAAACAGATTTTAAAATCTTAGATATCTGGTAAAAATCATTCTAGCTCTGTTCAAATATTATGGCTCCCTAGCAATCTACAATAGCAGGTAATTTCAAAGTCCTTTCTTTTTGACTTTGTAATATATTTGTGTCTTGCACTTAAAAGAGTCTGTCTGACAGATTGGCAACTCTCTTGACATTTTACCAAACCAGAGCTTCCCAGCGTGGGAGATGAGAATGGATTACGGGTTTGCTTTAGCCTTTGGAGTGGCTGGGCCATCTAATCTCCTGGACTAGGACTTTCAGCTTTATTTTTTAATTATTTATTTACTTATTTGACAGGGAGAGCACAGGCGGGCTGAGCGGCAGACAGAGGGAGAGGGAGGCAGGGGGGGAAAGGAGGCAGAGGGAGAGGGAGAGGCAGACTCCCCGCGGAGCAGGGAGCCCGAGGCGGGGCTCGATCCCAGGACCCCGGGATCATGACCCGAGCCGAAGGCAGACTCTTAACGACTGAGCCACCCAGGCGCCCCATAGCCCCAAATCTTTCTGCAAAGAAAAGGTTCAGATAGTTTTACTGACATATGATTATATCATTTAAAAAATATTTATTTATTTGAGAGAAAGAGACACAAGAGAGCAGAGAGAGAGGCAGAAGCAGAGGTAGAGAGAGAGGCAGAGGCAAACTGCCCGCGGAGCAGGGAGCCTGAGGTGGGGCTCGATCCCAGGACCCCGGGATCATGACCTGAGCCAAAGGCAGATGCTCAACCGACTGAGCCACCCAGGCGCCCTTAGGACTTTCAGCTTTTGTTATAAGCAGCCTCGTCTTTTTGCCTTAATATATTATACAGATCTTATAATTTCTTACATGTGTCACACCCTAAAGATTCTTGGAAAGCACTAAACTAAACTGTAAACTGACTTATTTTTCTCTCTACTTAGGAACTATTCAGAGTGGTCAGTGTTTTTTTTTTTTTTTTCAAACAGGGGTACACACTTCAGGAAGGAGCGGATGCCAGTCTGTCAACCAACACATACTTACTGATTTCCAAGACATGGGGTGTAGGAGAATATGTACTTTGCCTCACCATCTGTTCTTTATAAAAAAAAAAAATCCCTTTATTTCTCCACTAACTCTTATGCTGCAAATTCCACTGACACTGATATTATAGAAGTCACTTGTGAACTCACTCAGTGGTCATTTAATAAACATTTAATGAGTGGCTAACAAATATCTGGCTCAGGGCTGGGTCCTGGAGGTACAGAGGTGAATCCGTGAACCATGGTTCTTACTGCCCTGTTCTTTTCTTAGGACTCAGTCTGTTTGCCTCAGTGCTAAATTTGACATCTATGACCTCTGCTTTATGGAAACTTCATCATTATTGGAGTTCCAGATGGCTCCTTAGACTCCCTCAGGCCCCAGCTTATTCCATCTCTCATATAATTCACCAATTGCTGCTGCCTGTGAGGAAATACAGGCATTTTTAACGTTATCATCTCCTATTAATTTACCAGTAGTTGACCATCCTACTATGTTCCAGGTTCTGGGAATCTTGCTGTCCAGTGGGAGACTGTTCAATACTGTACAAGTATACACAAGGAACAGAGGGTGTTTTGGACAGCACTGCAAGAGAGGGCTTCACAGAATGTGAAAATTAGGCTGAGTTTTGAAGGATGACATAGAGTTGCGTTAACATTTTCCTTCCACTGACCCTCCCTTCTGTAGGTAGGTGGGGTTAGCAACTGAACCCTCATTTATTTATTCAGTCATTGAGCAAATATTTATTAAGCACATACTGTGTGACAGGGATTTAGCAGGTGAACAGGCACCAGTGCAAGAGAGACAACATGGTGAATACAGATGATCTGGGTCAGGGATGGGGAGTGGAATAGGATCAGACATTCACAGATCAAGTCCAAATGCGTGAATGGGAAGCCCGGTCCGATTCTGGGTTATAATGAGATAACTTTGGAAGTATAGGTAGATAATGCAGTTAAATCACTTTACATTTTAGGTACATTATGCCCCATTTACATGGGTTTGCATCCCCCATGTGTTATTTGTGCAAAGCTTTCCTTTCTGAGCCTTTGTTTTCATATTTGTAAAATGAAGATAAAGGTAGCTACCCTTCAGATTTTGGGGAGTATCAAATATAATTTATGTAACTCAAGAACTTTTGTCACCGGGAGGTTGCTCAATAAATGTAACTATTTAAAGTTTGGGATTTTGAACTAATGTTAGTTGCGGGATTTCTGAAAGGATGAAACAGCAAGGTGTGTGTGTGCGCACACGCGTGTGCACGCGCATTGTAAGTACAAAGAGTTCAGGAGCTTACAGAATGTCATAGAATTAATTTATGAACCACTGATAGTAACAAATGTTATTATGAAGTATCATTTGTCAGTTTCCAACAGCAGGAAGTACATCCAAGAATGTTGGAACTCCACCCTTTTTTTCTGAGAGGGAGGCTGCATGGTTTCTGCACATTTGTCAGTAGCTGACTGAAATTTACTCCTGATAATTTCTGAGGTGATATTTGTATTAATCTATTGTTTTAAGTTTTAGTCACTAGAGTGCCCCACCAAATACCTGCCTTTATTACATTTTTAAAAATGTGAATTTCCGAGTCTCTTATTATGAAAGGCAAGAATTCCAGTTTACTTTAAACTTGCTTATAACTAGTGACTTTTTTCATCATCTCAGGGAAATGCTCCCATAAAGGCAAGTAGAGCCTTTAGGCCTTATCTCTATAACTTTGACTGCTTTCATTAGAGATGGTAAAAATGTGAGTATGGTTGTGGGAAGGATTTGAGAACTACGACAGCTCACATATGTCATAAGATTAATTTTAGACTAGATATTTTTTTCATTCAGTGCTCACTTTCTCCATTTATACAGTATTATGCTAAGATTTAAAATATCCATTAAACTTTTGAACACAGAGATAGAATTATTTCCCAAGAGGATTGATACATTGTGCATTAATATTCTCCCAGCTGAATAAATTTCAGAGGTAGGCCCAGAGATACGGTTTACATACTGTAGCCATCTCTCCAGAACCAAAATATTCATGCTCTTGGATGTTATTTTGTCCTCAGATCATGTCCCGGAATGCCCATAATAGCATATTCTACTCTTTATTGAGCACACAGTTATTTTATCAAAGGATATAATTTCTTAAAAGTCCTCTACTAAGCCCTTTACCTCTCTTACTGTTAGTCAAAAAAAAAAAAGGCAAAAAGCTAAAGAATAGAAAGGCGAAAAAATTACTTTCTAGTTAGAACACAGCAAACTCATCCAGAGGATATTTGGACTTAATCTGGAAAAAATCAAAAAATTTCCATCTGGGTGTGTTGATGGTATCCCTCTGAAAAAATCTTTGGGACTAAAAAAGAAAATCAGTAAAAAAGTTACAATACACTAATTCATCTATCAAAGCATGAATAACTAATTTATTGATTAGTCTTTAGTGGGGAGAGGGACTTCATTTTCATTTTTCCCATGTATATCAGACTATTTAAGCAAACTAGCAGCAGTAAGATATATCTTATTGTCACCTTGCTTAATTTAGAGCCATGAAAGATTATCAGAGAGCATAGTGATAGGTAGCAATATGTTGTGACCTGGGTGGGCCCAGGTGTAGGCAATTTTAATGGTCTAAAAGCCAGGTAGGTAAGAAGGAGAATATGTGGGTCAGGAGATCCCAAATTAGAGGAAGGACCATGCTATGAGCATGAAGTGCAAAGGCAGCCTGCAGCCTTGGGATGTGCTCAACATTGAAATCCTGGACAGAATATTTAGACCCAGGAACAGGAGGCAATAGCAGGGAACCTAGCTATCAGAATTGGGGCTCAAGGTCAAGATTTACTGTGAAGGAGAAGATAGAAGCTTGGCAATTAGGGTAGACCTAGAGTCAGTACGTTTCACGTGGCACACTAATTTGATCTCTTTTGAGTATGCTTTCAATCTCCCTATAACTAGGGTCAGACTTGGTTTCAGTCTGGGGGTGGGGGGTGGGGGGTGGGGGCTGGACCACAGCCTGCAGGTGAGAGTTAAGATATAAAGCTTTCTCACTGACGATTCATCTCCTGGTGAAACACAGTTCCTCTTCGCTCTCATATGAACTGGTCTGTTCATTTAATTGCTAACTAACGTACAGCGTAGTGGTTAAACATAGCAGTTCTAGTATTAGATCCCTTTACTAGCTTTGGGATCCAGGTCAGGTTATTTAACCTAAACAATGAAAATAAGAAAATTATTTCACAGCCTCATTAGGATTGATGTAAAGTAGTAGGCATAATCCCTGGCACATAGCTCATTAGAATTTGTACTTTATTTTTAATTCTAATTACCAGGTATAAAAAGAGGTCTTTAAGTTTGCCTGAAGGATTGATACTCAGGCACCAGTTGGCAAACAATCTTCTTTCATCTGACCAGACACTCTGTAGGCTACCCTTTGCCTCTTTCATTGTGCCTGTCAGCCTGGCTGAACTGTGTGACAGTTCCGTAAGAGGTATCAATAAAAATCCTGTGATAATGCTTACCAAGAAGTAAGACATCTGAAATCTGATCTCTAGAGATCTGTTTAATATATTAATCAATTTTGCCTAAGCTCTGAATATGACATTCCATTCTTGAATATAATTTAATACGGAGATTGTGTGTGTGTGTGTGTGTGTGTGTGTGTGTGTGTGTGTGTGCGCGTGCGCGCATAATTCTTTTTCTTTTTAGAAAGGGAAAGAGTGTGAGCTCAGCGCAGAGCCAGACCCGAGACTTGATCTCAACCCTGAGATAATGACCTGAGCCGGAATCAAGAATCAGTTGCTTAATGGACTGAGCCACCCAGGCACCCCTGTGGATATAATTCTTTTGTGCAAAACTGAGAATTGTAGTAAGAATAAGATGCAAATATGCTTTTAAAAAAAGAATAGATGAAGTTAAAAATTGTTCTCTTAATAGTTACTGTTTTGGTTTCATGGTTAATTTTATGGGAAAAACCTACATATGTAATTTGTAAGTTTTTATCCAGTTCCTTCCTCATTGCTTATCAAACTTGTTTTTTTCAAATTTATAAATGCCAAATTTAGCCACATTTCAGAAAATGTAAATTAAAAAAATTGCTGACTACACACCAAATTATTTAGGACTTTGTCTGAAATTACTTTCAGAAAAATGGTTATGTTTCTGAGTAATGAAATAATGGTTACATTTATGAGTAATGAAATTGCATGTGCAATTTATTGAATAACATAATAATTAATGACAAATAATGAAACACAGTAAAGAGATTCTGGCCTCAAATAATGTGCAGTCCTTAAAATGCAGTTGTGAGCAGATACCTCTCCGTAAGTTCGGTGTTTCAGGTGATGCTGGTTTCACTGCAAGAATGGGAACGAAACAGAGAACAGTGGTGGTTTAACCATACCTTAGTACTTAGATCAAAGAGTTATTAACAATTCCGAACCATAGCAGCTTTGTAATCCTCTGCACTCAGTGAATAGATTGCTGGAGTAAATCTCGGTTCGCTTAGTGTCTGGAGAAGAGAAAAAAACAGCTATTTAGCCATCATAGTTTTCAAAGGAAGACAGAATGGCAGTGTTAATTGATGTGGAATTTTTCTCCACCTTCAATCAATCAGCATGCTTCACTGAATACTTACTGTATGCAAATAACTGTGGGCAAAGTACTCTATATTAAGCATTGTGGAGGGATATAAGAAAATACCATATAGGGCGCCTGGGTGGCTCAGTTGGTTGGGCGACTGCCTTCGGCTCAGGTCATGATCCTGGAGTCCCGGGATCGAGTCCCGCATCGGGCTCCCTGCTCAGCAGGGAGTCTGCTTCTCCCTCTGACCCTCTTCCCTCTCGTGCTCTCTCTCTCTCTCATTCTCTCTCTCTCAAATAAATAAATAAAATCTTTAAAAAAAAAAAAAAAAAGAAAATACCATATAAGCATTTTTATCACATTTCAAGCAAAGAAAATCTTTCACATGTAGCATCTCATGTGATCTTGCACCATCCCTGTGAGGAAGGAATACAGATGTTACTATTTTTTCCACTTAAGACATCTTGAGGTTTTTTGAAATTAAATGATTTGCTCAATCATCTGCAGACCTGGCATCTGGATTCGCATCTTCATATACACATATGCATCCATTCAAAAATATTTATTGAGGGCCTACTATGTGCCAAGTACTGGTGCTATGATAAAAAGCCCCTCCTTTCCTGGAGCTCACATTTCAGAAGGGGGGATGGGAAAATAACACTTCCAAGTAGAAAATACTTGGCTCCGGGCACCTGGGTGGCTCAGTTGGTTAAGCGTCTGCCTTTAGCTCAGGTCATAATCCCAGCGTCCTGGGATTGAGCCCCATGAGCCTCATGGCAGGTTCCCTGCTCAGTGGGGAGCCTGCTTCTTCATCTCCATCTGCCATTCCACCCTCCCCCCGACCCCGC
The DNA here is from genome assembly GCF_009762305.2 of Zalophus californianus. Lineage (NCBI taxonomy): Eukaryota > Metazoa > Chordata > Mammalia > Carnivora > Otariidae > Zalophus > Zalophus californianus. Next base: position 53,994,704 of record NC_045598.1, read on the forward strand.
CTTATGCTCTCTGGCTCTCTATATCTCTCTGTCAAATAAATAAATAAAATCTTTGAAAAAAAAAGAAAAAGAAAAGAAAATACTGGGCTCTGGATAGATGGTGCAGATGCAAGTGAAAATGCACTGAAAATTCAGAGAGGGAAGTCCTTTTCACACTGGCAGGGAAGACAGGGTGTTTCTGCTGGGTTCTGAAGTTGTGGAGAGGGGCAGGGGGGTGCAGGGTACTCCCCTTCAAAGGGAGGGGAGATGGCAGGGGCATCAAGATAGAGCCCAGGACTATAGGATAGGCAGATCAGCTGGCTAGAGGCAGCAAAGATGCTTAGAGAGAAAAATTGGGAATTACGTCCCAGAAAGCCAGGCACAAAGTTTGAGCTTTATGAGGTAAGGGATCACTGAGGGTTTTTAAGCATTAGGGTGATCTCAAAAAAAAAAAAAAGGAGATTAATATGGTAGAGTGTGATGTGTGTAATGTAAGGTGTGAGATGAGAGATGAGAAACCGGTTCCTTAAATGATCAGTGTAAAACATTTCTCTTCTAAAATTAACTATGTTATATGAAACCATTAGTAGAAATTAGTAGAAGGGTGATCACAAAACTTTCCTAAATCGTTCTTTGGGAAAATATAAAAGACATTAAAAATATTTTGGGAATTAATTAGGAATAATATAAAAGACCTCTTTTAATTGAATATGTGAAAATAAGTAATTCTCTTTTTTTTTTAACATTCTTAGTTTATTGATCCTCTCATGAAAAATCTGCACAACCACCACAGATAAAGCCACTGCAGCATCTTTACTCCTTCTGTTGTCCAATCTCCAGCTCACTTTTTGCCAGCACCAACGTTGGCTTTTGCAGTCCCCCTGACTTTCTTCATTCTGTTCTTACGTTCCTTTCGCTGTTTTCTTGATGTCTTTTTCTTCTCATACAGGCCATGTCTTGCAAGTCTGTGTTTGGGTTCATTTTTCTTTGCATAATCCAAAGAATCATAAATCATGCCAAAGCCGGTTGTCTTGCCACCACCAAAATGGGTCCTGAATCCAAACACAAATATGACATCTGGTGTGGTCTTGTACATTTTGGCTAGTTTTTCCCGAATTTCTGTCTTAGGTACCGTTCCCTTTCCAGGGTGAAGAACATCAATGACCATCTGTTTCCGCTGAAGTAGTCAGTTAGTCATGAACTTCCTGGTCCGGATAGTTACTGTGTCGTTCATGATGGCGGCAGTAATTCTCTTTTGTTATCAGGATTTTTTCTCAGATTAATGTTCAAGACCTGTATTTTATAGAAGTATTGTGTTCTATAAATATGTGCTGGGGCTTGACATGATACTTCATAAATAGAGCTAGAGATTTTGTCAAATTCTGATTATTTTCTCCTCCATATTTTAGTCAAGGATATTCTATGTAAATTGATTTTTCTTTATATTATATTTTTGATCTTCATCCTGTTGCAGTGGATTTATTTTCATATATAGTCAAAGTAGTCCAAAAATTGATATAAAGTGGATTGGCAGGATGAATGTCTTAGAATTTAAAGAACAACATAGATGAAAAATTTTGTTATATATCCTAAACCTTCACCTTTAACTTAAATCACTTAATAATTACTTCATTATTGTTTTTTTCTAGATTTCCCCACCATTAACCAGTATATACACAGTACAAGTTTTTTTTTAACCATAAACATTTCTTTATATAATTAATGCCATCAACCCTTACAAAAACATAGTTAACTAAAATATAGTCTCTAAGAAGTTGTTAGTATCTGTTGCTTAGGATTATAAAGTTTCTTAGAAATATCACAGCACACAATAGAAAAATACTTAGTATTTTGTCAAATGATTGAAACAAATATTAATGGTTACATATATATTACATATACACACACATATATATATACACAAAACTTTATTGTTAGGTTGAAAAATAAAATCAATATTTTATTTAAATCTTTTTATATTAGTGTCAGTGCATAGGCCAAATTCTTCAGGGTTCTTTTCAGTAAATTATTTCAATTATTGGTGACCAGAATTCCCAAAATATATGATCTTAAAGCTGTTCATTAATAAATTTTTATAACAGAGTTTACATATATAGTTATTAATCACTGTTATCTGTATTCGTACAATTTGCTATGTTTTCATGGTTGGAAATGATAGTCTGTAAGTATATTTCTGTGTGACATTTTCAAATTAATGCAAGCGGAGTTTTAAAAAATTATAAAGTCAATATGAAAAAATTTAGAAAATACTTAAATAACGAGAATAACTAATTAATGAGGAGTTATAATGTGCCAGGTATTATCTGAACTCTTCATACACTTATCTTCATGTATACTCTGTAAGATAAGTATTATAATTGTCATTTTAGAAATGAAGAAACTGAGACTCACAAAAGGGATACTATGATTTCCTCCTTCCCCTTGCCCACCAGTCTCCCACCAGTGTTTCCATCAGCTGACCCAAGCCAGAAGTTATTGGTCAGAAGTTCCCCAGAAATGCAGTATTCAAAGTTCAATACCTCTGAAACAAGACCAAACCAGGAGAAGGGAAAGGAGTAGATCCCAGGACAAACAGGCCCAGAACTAACATGTGCCTACTGTGTAACAGGCTCAGTTGTATGCTGCTTTTCCCCCTCCTGCTAGTTCCAAAGTATCATATGAAATTTACTTGATCATTCATTTGTTTAACAAATCTTAAGTACTTGCTAGATGAATGCGATTCAAAGATACATAAAATCAACAGCTTAGTAGAGGAAGAGACAAATTCATAAATAAATAACATATGCAAAACATAAATAATATAAAGTAAGTATGTATAAAGAGTGTTACAGAAGAACAGATGAGAAAAGATTTAATTGGGACCAGAGGAAGCAGAAGTGTGAAAAGCTATAAAGAATGTGATTTGAGCTGGGTTTCAAAAGAAGGAGATTGTCTGGAATCCAGTTAGTTAGGCATTCAGGCACAGGGAAAGCATGAATACAGTGAAAGATTTAAAGGGAGTTGTTTATCAGGTACAGTGACTTGGCCCTTACAGCTGGTGTACAAGGGATATGAAAGAAAATGCAAAGAGAATGGTCACTTGTCCTTTAGCCCAAGGTCACTTATGTATTTGAAGAGTATCGATTCCTAACCAGAATTAAGGACCGTTTACTCCCTGGGTTATTGAAGATGAGTTGTATCCATCTTCTTTCCGTTCTCATTGCTTGCACACACCAGCACACCTTCCTCCCTGACCATAGTTTTGGCAGAGGTTGTGTTCCTTTGATTCAATCTTGCCTCCAGCTCTTTTCAGGTTCCAGTAGCACTGTACCCCTCCCATGCCTCACTGGTCCTAGAGGTATAACAATGGCCACTGTTGCTAGTCCTTTGGTGCTTCACCATTCCTTACCAGTTTTCTTAACCCTGCCTGTAGCTCTGTAAAATGCATCCCTTCATTAAATGCTCTTAAATTAAACCTTGTGAGTGTGTTCTCCATTTGTGTTTTGGATACTGGGCTAGGCGCTGCAGTCCCTCCTTCAGGACTGATGAATGGCTTTCTGCTTTCTTAGGAATTGCCCTTAGTCAGCAGCCCTCACGAAGGTCCTGTCTCTTTCCTGGAGCAGCCTGCATCCAGTGACTGATTGATGTGTGGGAAATGAAGGGTTTGGTCCTTTGGACCCAGCAGGGGACAGTCATAGGATTGTTTGAGACCTCTTTTGGGACTGCACTGAGCTCATCTTCTCCCCCTGCCAGACCTGTTTCTTTGTCCACACTTGCACAAATATGGATGCTAAGAGTGCTCCCTGATAATTACCTGGAATGCTGATCTCAGCCTCAGCATCCACTCCACAGAGAGCCCAGTTTACAACACTCATTCTTAAAAAGCATGTGTGCTGCCAATTCTTGTTAAAGATTAATTGACTTCTCTTGCCTGTAGTTACCAACAAGACCCACAATGGACATAGCTTTGTTTTTGTACCTTCCCAGTTCATTTTCTTGGGGTCCCTTATGGTCTTCTCATACTTTTAGGTCCGTGTGCACTCTTGAAGAAAAATGAGCTAAAAATACTAATTAAAGGTACCCAGACTGCCAATTTATGCCTACCTAACTCAAGTCAGCAAACATTTAAAAATATATCATCTAGCATTGTTGAAGTTGTCGTGGCACAGATATATTTATACTCTGCTGACGGCATTGTTAATAAAAATAACTCTTGAGAAAAATAGCATATTATACAGCATTATGCTACTTGGCCTAACAATCATTTTCCTGAGAATGTATTCTTACACAATTAAAAGGAAGAACAAAGCTATATGCACAAATTATCATCTTTGTTGACAGAAGAGGCTATCGCTCAATATCTGAATCAAAATATTGAATTTCTTACTTTTTTAAGGAAGGGAGAGTCTTGCTTTTTAGGCACAGGCCTTTCTGAGTGAAGCATGAATCTGATTTTGTAAGATTTGGGGAAGCATGAAGTTTAAATATTTGGGTGCCTAAAACAACATGGAACTGTTTAATGATTGGTTGACCCGTGGTTGTAGAAGCATGGTTACCAGTCAGTCAGCTGATGGGCTGACTTTCAAAAGTGGGATCACTGAAGCAAAGCTGCTTTTATTTGGCTGACTTTCAGAATCCTGAGGTGTCTTTAATTGGCTGACTTTCAGAAACTTGGTTATTGAGGTGAATTGTCATTGACCAGTTAAATTAAGTATAAACTTGGCTGGGTTACTACTTATTACCATGGCTACTGAATAATCAGTCTTTCCCTAGAAATGTAGGAATTTTTTATTCTCAGTAGCATAGTGTGTAACAGAAATCTGGATATAATCTCAATGTCTAATAATGAAGATATAATGAAATGTTATGCTGTCAGTAACTGCTATTAATATTGAAAAGCCACATAGTGAAGTGTTTAAAACATAAGGGTAGGTTAAACAAGGGATTTTAAATTGTATTTTCTTGTTGACTGGTAACTACTTTAAAAAAAAATGATGTATATGTGAAAAGAATGACATTTTTGTTTATGTAGGTTTGTATGGTATATACACACATGCATGCAATATTTTTCAAAAAGGCTGTGCAAGAAAAGTAATCTAATAATGCAACAGATTATAGGAGTGTTTGAATTTTAAAAGAGAACATTGAAGATCAAAATGCCTCTAAGATGCAAATGAACCAATTTAGACCATAAGAATGGAAAGAACATTGAACTTGGAATTAAGGTCCTAATTGGAGTCCTTAATTTGTATTACATTGTTAGTTTTCTGACCTTGGACAAACCATTTGCCCTTTCTGAGCCTCATTTGCTCATCTGTAAAGTGGGACTAGAAATTATCTACTTTATGGAGTTAAGAGAATTAGCTGAGCTCCTTTGTAAAAATGCTTTGTAAACTGTAAAATGTTATGCAAACTCTATTATTAACTCCCTTCTTTTCACACTTAAGTATCTACACCATGGATAACTCAAAGCCAAGTGCTAAAAATATGAAGTACAATAAAATCATAAATTTTTTTGAAAAATAAATGTTCTATGATATCAAGTATGTTTAGAATTGAAGCCAAGGAAGGCACATGCTGCTGCTGGAAAATATTTGTCCTTTTAATGATGTGCCAGATAACTCAGCATCTGACTGAGAATTGGCTGGGGGAGAGACAGGGACAGTCTTCCTAGAACATTCCGGCAGCCTCCTATTGGGTGGCTGCTGATATGGTGGGGGTATTTGAGAACAGACACATTGCATTAGCATATGGGCTACAATGTGCCTTTACTCAGAAGTTCCATTTCATTTGGAGTCATTGTGTTTAGTGGACATCTTCATGAAAAAGTTACAATTCTGTGCTACAGAGTACATAACTATTGCTATGAACCACAAAGGTAGTACATATTCTTTCCTATTGCAGAACCTCCACTGGATTTATAATCCTACAAAAATTCAAACTTATCCCCAAACTGAATCATGCCAAAGTTGAATAGTTATTAATTTGGCAAACTCAAGAGTTTTAAAGTTCAGCTTTCTCCAACTCTAACAGCTAATCCATAAATTTAGAAAAAATCCTATTTGTACCATGAAGAATATGAAGAGTTTAGAATTGCTGGAACTGTAAATCTTATAATGACTTGGGGAAATTCTGTAATTTAAATCTTCATGAATTTGTTTTTCTCCTGACTGGGCAAAATCCAAAATCACTTTTGCTTATTTTTCAAATTTAGGTTCAATTTCCCTACTTAAACTAAAAACTTTAAAGATAATTCATTTGCCTTATGTTGCTTTGCATATGCTTGGAAACACCATTTCTATGTCTGCTCGTATATGATTGTATGTGTGAATAAATGTGTTTGAGTACATGAAGTTGTATTTTTATTTTAATACAGTTAAGACCTAAACTTTTCTTACCCTGGAAACTTGAGAATTCTGAAATTAAATCAGTTGGTAAATTAGACACTATAGCAGATGCAAATATACTTAGTCTCAGTATTGCTTTTCTTCCTGTGGTCACTTGAGCATCCAAGCCGACTTAATCAGTTAACAAACTAGACACTGTGACACGTTGAAATAAAATATTTTCAGTCTCGGTGTACTTTTGTGGAGACAAAAGTAATATTGACCAATTAAGGGATAATTGAAATCTGCTATAATCAGAGTTGAGAGAGGCATAGAGTCCCATGAGAGAGATACAGTTTAAGCTGATTTTAAAGAATTTGGATATATGGAGGAGAATGGACAAGCAAAAGAAAACTGTATGCAAACATCTTGAGGGGATATAGCATGGAATATTTGCATCTGTTTTGCAAGTAAATTGAAGGAGGTCAAGTACTTAGAATAGAATCTAGCATGTAATAAGACTTCAGTAAATGCTCTTTGTGGAAGATGTTCATAAGTTTTTTACTTTTGTTGTATTGCTAAAGGTTCCCTGAGACCAGAACCTACCTTCCTTCCTTCCTTCCTTCCTTCCTTCCTTCCTTCCTTCCTTCCTTCCTTCCTTCCTTCCTTCCTTTCTTTCTTTCTTTCTTTCTTTTTCTTTCTTTCTTTCTTTCTTTCTTTCTCTCTCTCTCTTTCTTTCTCTCTCTCTCTTTCTTCCTTCCTTCCTTCCTTCCTTCCTTCCTTCCTTCCTTCCTTCCTTCCTTCCTTTCTTTTCTTTCTTTCTCTTTCTTTCTTTCTTTCTTTCTTTCTTTCTTTCTTTCTTTCTTTCTTTCTTTCTTTCTTTCTTTTTCTTTTTTCTTTAAATAATTATCAGCTGATGAAAATATATATATATATATTTTATGTTAATCACCATACATTACATCATTAGTTTTTGATGTAGTGTTCCATGATTCATTGTTTGCATATAACACCCAGTGCTCCACGCAGAACATGCCCTCTTTAATACCCATCACCAGGCTAACCCATTCCCTCACCCCCCTCCCCTCTAGAACCCCCAGTTTGTTTTTCAGAGTCCATAGTCTCTCATGGTTCGTCTCCTCCTCTGATTTTCCCCCCTTCATTCTTCAGGAGGGGAAGAAATATATATTCTTTTAAGGATTAGTCACTTCTCCTTCCTTGGTAGTTATACTCACTACAGCTCTTATAAGGATATAGTATAATTATACTTCTTTGGTGTATCATCTTCTGTGTGTCTCAGTAAAGGAACTGGCCAATACTATCTGGTTGAGCTCATTGTTACAAAACACACCTTTCTTGTTTCAGCAACAAAAGTCTGAATTACATAAGAAATGTTGAATAGTTTATATCCCTGCAATTAATCTTAGTTATTTCATTTGTTTAATATTTCAGTGTTTTAATGGATTTAAGACTGAAATGCTTTTTCATTTAGTGAAGGTCATGACAGAATTTCCAGGGTCGAGTGTACTAATAGCTGGCATCTATGCAAATAGTTTTGAGGGATTGCATGATAAATATTAAGAAGAACATACTATTTTTACTTCTCACTGTGGAAAATGAAATAAGTGTATTTTAGAGGTAAAACAGTTGTTCTAGGAGTCATTAACAGATTGGATACAGCCTCAGATGGCCTGTGATGTCATCCATGATCTGATTATCTTCTTTATAACTGTCCTTTTCAGAAGTAAAGGTGCATTGTTAAATCTTGTCTGCAGGTGTTTTATGTTTAATATTCATTCATCTAGTTGTGCTTTGATGTAAAGGAAACTGTTATAACAGTAATTTCCTTTTAAAACCTAGCAAAGCCATAGAATCATAGAATTCTGGAGCTGCAAGTTCAGCGATTGTCTTTCAGAATCCCTTTATTTTGTTTTGAGGAAACCAAGTCCTGTGAAAATATCTTACTTGTTTGAGTCCATAGTAATTTAAACAGACTGGAACTCAGGTCTTCTCTATCAACCTTCTACAAATCAGAGATGTTTGCAATATTGATAGTAGGCATGTAATTTAAGAGCACATGCCTTATACATCTTGACAGGTGCCACCACAAATAGGTAATTATTTTAGGTTGAGTGACCTTATTTAGATAGGTCAAGATCTTGTTTTACTATGAAAGGGAATCACCAAACAAAACAAGCCTCAAAGCCTCTTTATGCCTTTCACTCAGCTATTAAGTCTGGCAAGTCATGATGCCTCCAGCTTCCTAATATCGGACAGTAATTTTTAAAAGAAAATGGTCAATATGAGATATAAACCCTCTTCACTTAACCTATGTCACCCATTAGGGAAGTGTCTTCATCGGCACCCATCCTAATCCTGGCCCCTGCTTCTGTCTATGGCTAATTGTCTACATGCTGTAGATCTCAATCCCCTTCTACTTCATTATCCTGTTGCCTTCAACCTCTCCCTTTGTATCAGCTCTTCCCTCTTCACAAACAGACTTATTCAAGTCCACTCCTACCCAAAGCAACAACAGAAATCTTTTATTTGTCATCTGCTGCTTTTTCTTCTCTATATATTATTCTCTTGGCTCTTTTTTTTTATATAACTAAATTTCATGAAGACATTGCCTACAGATGCTACCTCCATTTCAGTAATTCAAATGCACCCCTCAGTAGTGAGGAGTGAAATTGTAGTTAGTGGAATAAATAATATAGTGTTGCAAAGTTAATTATTTCTTGTAATAAATAACAATGAATAAAAACAACTCCCCCTAATAAATATATAAAATTAGTAACATAGATTAGGAGTTAAGTATCACACATAATTAAAGTATTGTATTTAAAATAGACTCTTACAAGGGAGCCATCTTATAAATAAGCTACTTAATATCATTATGACAAGGTACGGAATATACCAGTCCCTTGCTTAATTAATTTGTTCTTTAAAACCCTGCTGATTAGTGAAAAGGCCTTAATGAAAAAATATTTTCATTAATTTTCATGGAGAAAATATGATTGGTTTCATCCTATCCCATGATACTCAACAGTTTTCATAAATTAAGAAAGTATCCATTGAAAACAAGCTTATGAGTAATAATAACATGGTAAAAATAGTTTGTACTTTGAATGCAATGTAATGAAGATTTATTGTACTTCCTGAAAGACAAAGAGATGAATTAATGGTGGACAATGTTTGTGGAAGGAGGGTGTGTGGGAATCATTCTTTGGAAGGAGTATTCTTTCTGTACCATTTTTCTTTTTCATCAGTCTTTGGGCCTTTTTGGAATTCATGGCTACCTTTCACTGAAACTGCATTTAAAAATAAAGCTATAGTACCTTTTAAATATTTCCTGATTTACATTGAAATTTATATTGACAATATAGTGAATATATTGAATAGCTAAACAATTTTGATAGAGAAAAATAGAGAACTTGTACTGTTTTCAAGACAGCATGGTGTAGGGATAAACACTAAAGACCAATGGAACACCATAGTCCAGAAATAGTCCATGCAATATATGATCAAGTAATTTTTAAACTACAGTGCTATATTAACTCAATGAGGGAAAATACAGTATTTGTAAGCATTAGTGCTGGATATTTTCACATACATTTGAGAAAAAATAATCTGGACCATAACTTATGCCATTTATTTAAAAAAAAAAAACCTCGAATTGGAACTTAAACATATATGTAAAATTTAAGTATATACAATTATTTTTGTTTTTGAATTCAATTTTTTATTTAAATTCTAGCTGGTTTTAACATATATGGTAAAATATATACAATTTTTAGGAGAAAACTGAAGAGAATAATCTGTGTGACCATGGGCTAAGCAAAAAAAATTTTTTTTTTAAAAGAGTTTATTTATTTATTTGACAGAGAGAGACACAGCAAGAGAGGGAACACAAGCACGGGGAGTGGGAGAGGGAGAAGCAGGCTTCCCACCAAGCAGGGAGCCCGATGCGGGGCTCGATCCCAGGACCCTGGGACCATGACCTGAGCCGAAAGCAGACGCCCAATGACTTAGCCACCCAGGCGTCCCTAAGCAAAGATTTCTTAGAACGTAAAAAAAACCCATAACATAAAATAAATAAATAAATTGGAAATAATCAAACTTTTTAGCTTTGTTCTTTAAAAGACACTATTCAGAAAATAAAACTACATGCCTCAGCTTTGGAGGAAATATTTGCAAAGCATATATCTTGTATAGAATTTGTGTTTAGAATATATAAATAATGGGCACCTGCGTGGCTCAGATGGTTAAGCATCTGCCTTCAGCTCAGGTCATGATCCCAGGGTCCTGGGATCGAGTCCCACATTGGGCTCCCTGCTCCTTGGGAGACTGCTTCTCCCTCTGCTTCTCTCTATCTCTCTCTCTCTCCCTCTGTCTCTCATGAATAAATAAATAAAATCTTAAAAAAATATTAAAAAAAAGAATATATAAATAACTCCTACAAATCAGTAAGGAGAAAAACAACCAGATAAAGTTACAGATAAAAGATTTGGACAAATCACAAAAGAAGTTATATGAATGGAAAATAGATGCTCAACATGTTAGTTATTAGGGAAATGTAAATCAAAACCATAATAAGATACCACTACTCTCCCACTAGAATAGCTAAAATAAGAAAACAAAAAACAAAATCCTGACAGTAGCAAGTTTTGGCAAGGATGCAGAGCATCTGGAACTATACACTGCTATGGAGAATGCAAAATAATTTAGCCATTTTGGTAAACAACTTGGTAATTTCTTATGAAGTTATACACTTACCAAATGACTCAGCTATCCCAGTCATAGGGATTGGAAAACATGTGTTCTTACAAATATTGTATTATACTTGGATGTTCACTTCAGTTTTGATCACAATCACTAAACCCCTGAACAACCCAAATGTTTATCAACTGGTTAATGAATAAATTGTGGTATATTCATTCCATGGAACACCACTCGGGACTAACAATAAAACTGTTCATACATATGGTAACATGGGTTAATTTCAAAAGCATTATGCTGAATGAAAGATTCCATATGTGAAAGTCTGCATGCTATATTCTTTTATTCATATTAAGTTTTAGAAAAGGCAAAATTATAGTGACAAGAAGCAGATCAGTAGTGGTCAGGAACTAGTTGTGGGAGAACAGATTTATTGCAAATAGGCAAGAGAGAACTCTTTGGGGTGATGGAAATATTCTATATCTTGATTGTGGTGATGTTATAGAACTGTACACTACCAGTCAACTTAAAGTTTGTGACTTTTTTTTTTTAAAGATTTTATTTATTTATTTGACAGAGACAGCGAGAGAGGGAACACAAGCAGGGGGAGCAGGAGAGGGAGAAGCAGGCTTCCCACCAAGCAGGGAGCCCGATGCAGGGCTCTATCCCAAGACCCCGGGATCATGACCTGAGCCTAAGGCAGACGCCTAATGACTGAGCCACTCAAGCACCCCAAGTTTGTGACTTTTAATATACTATTTTTACTTCACGTATGCTGATTTTTACAATGGCACTTGAACCCAAGCATTAATTTCATATAGACATTATATTTAACATAAAGGATAAGATTATAAAACTTTTAGAAGAACATGAAAATAGGACAATAGAATAGGAGAAGCTCTTTGTGTTTTTTAGGTAGGCAAAGATCTCAGAATATAAAATAAATGTAAATGAAAAAAATTGATAATTTGACGTCACCAATATTAAAAAACTTCTCACAAAAAAACAGTTTTAATAAACTAAAAAGGCAAGTCACAAACTGGAGGAACTATATCTAACTAAGAACTTGAATCAATATTCAGGAATGCTGACAAAAATTAATAATGAAAATACAAATAATTTGATTTAAAATGTCTAATATACTTGATAAGACACTTCATAAAAGATATGCCAAAGGCAAAATAACACATGACAAAATTCTCAGCAGTACTATTATCAGGGAAATGTAAATTGAAACCACAATTTGATACCATTTCATACCTTGTAAAATATCAAAAGTTAAAAAACGAAACAAAACAAAACCTGACAATACCAAATGCTGTTAAGAATTTGTAACTACTGGAATTCTCATATACCTCTGGTTGGCATATAGCATAGTAAAATCACTGGAAAACAGCTTGGCGGTTTCTTTTAAATTTAAATATACTCTGATTATATTCAGAAATTTCATTCTGAAGTCATTTCTAAGAGAAATAAACATATATGAACACACAAAAACTTGTGCAAAATACTTCTAGCAATGATATTTATAATGCCCCCAAATGTTAACAACTCAGTTATCTTTCAGTAGGAGAAAGGATAAACAAATTTTGATATATTTTTAAATGGAATACTTCTCTGCAATAAAAAGAAAAAATGAACTCCTGATAAATGTGACACAACAGATACAACTCAGTGACATTAAGCTGAACAAAAGAAACTAGACACAAGAGAACATATTATATAATTGCACGTATGTGAAGTTTATAACTACATATCCTGGTAGAAATTCTTTTCTTATTTTTTTAAAAGATTTTTTTTTAAAAAATTATTTATTTGACAGAGAGACACAGCGAGAGAGGGAACACAAGCAGGGGGAGTGGGAGAGGGAGAAGCAGACTTCCCGCTGAGCAGGGAGCCCGATGCAGGGCTCGAACCCAGGGCTCTGGGATCATGACCTGAGCTGAAGCAGACGCTTAATGACTGAGCCACCCAGGCGCCCCTAAAATTATTTTTTTTTAAAGATTTTATTTATTTATTTATTTATTTATTTATTTGAGAGAGAGAGAGAGAGAAGCAGGCTTCCCGCCGAGCAGGGAGCCCAACGTGGGGCTTGATCCCAGGACCTTGGGATCATGACCTGAGCAGAAGGCAGAACACTTAACCAGCTGAGACACCCAGGCGCCCCAGTGTGGTAGAAATTCTTTAAAAATTTTAGTAGTGGCTTAATTTCTTTATTGGAATCTGAATAGATTCTTTTTTCATTTTTGAATCTATTGACTTCACTAAGATATGATCATTATGGGTCACTTTTTCCTGGACCACAGTATGTCTTTTCACTCTTCCTCAATGTTCTTTTATTTCTGGAAAATTATCTTAAATTATACCTTTAGATATTTGCCTCTTATAGTATTGCTTTTTCGTTTTTCATTCCTTTTTCAAAGATACTAATTATGTGTTGCGTGTTTTCCTTATTTTTCTAATCCCTTTAACTCTGTTCACTTCCAAATGCTTGCTTTTAGGTAGATCCGTACCCTAATATGTTTCTAGCATCATCAATTCTCCCTTTTGCTGCTTGCAATTTGGCTTTTATTTCTATGTTAATTTTACTATGTGCTTCCATTTCTTTACTAAGCTCTGCCAATTCACACATTCATGCTTTATCTTCTTTTGTTGTTTTACAATAGTCATTGCTTTGACAGGTATTTCTTGAGTCTCTACTACCAGATGTTAAGTACTGTTCTCTCAACTTGTCTCTCTTCTATGCGATCTTATTTAATAGAAGTCCTCTTTCTCTCTCTTTCACTTTCTCTCTCTCTACACACACACACACACACACACACACACACACACACACACACACGAACAATTTAATAGCAATGTGCTTGATTAAAATTTTTATAATAGTATTTTTCTGGTGGTGTTCTTTGAACTAACTTCTTTCCCTCCCTCCCTCCCTTCCTCCCTCCCTCCCTCCCTTCCTCCCTCCCTTCCTCCCTTCCTCTCTCCCTCCCTTCCTTCCTTCCTTTGCATAGATCTTGTGTTCTTTCTCTTTTGATTCACATTCATCCTTGAGTGAAGTGAGTTCTTCTTGGTCAATTATTTATTGGAGGTTTGTATGAGGATGGAGTCAGGACTTTGTTTTAGGAATAAAAGAAATTCTCTGTTATAGGGTTAGGTATATGAGTGATTTATTTTAGACTTTATTTCTTCGCAGCCAACCTAGACTGATTCTGCAATGTTGTCTTTATTTTGAACGTACATAGGAATATACTCTAATCTTTTCAGTACTTAGGACTCTACAGATACTAATTTCATCCTGCAGCCTCCTCAGACAAGCTCTATAACTTTTTGGAGACTCTTCTTTTCAAAGCTGGCCAATGACCACTTAACTTCTGTGTTCAATAATCACTGCTCAGTCCTTATCTTGCCTGATCTTTCTGTGTCATAAGACCATGTCTATTGTGCCTCATCTTTAAAGCTTCTTACACCCTTAGTTTCTGTCCCTATTATCTCCTTATTTTCTTCCTAATATTTTTGAGAAGTCCTTTTGGTCTTGTTACTGTCCTTCTTTCAAGATCCTACTCCTTGCCTTGAAATTACTTTCTTACTGCCACAAGAATACATTTTCTAGAATGCAGAGTTGAACATTTTGATCCCCTGCTTACAATTCTTCAAAAATATTTCCTACTTCCATTCTATTTAGAATAAAGTCCATACCATTTAGCTTTATATTAAAATGTCAACATGTTCTGTCTCTTACACATCTTCCCAGTTGTGTTTTCCGCTGCCCTTCATCCTACAGATCCTATTCTTTGGAGCCATACAGACTAGCTGTAATTTACCAAACATACCATAATGCCAAATGTCTGTGATGGTTCTTGTAGCTGGATTAACTTTCCAATTATTTTTCTTTGGTGAAATCTCTTCATTCTTCAAAACCATGCTCTGGTACGAATCTAAGGCCCTCTTATTTGTGCTAATCAATCCCTTTGAGGCATTTCTTCTGTCCATAATGCATAATGCTCCTTACTGCCCATTCAACACTACCGTGTCCTAGAATGTGACCTCTTCAGGCAGCCAAACTGGTGTCCTCTGTTAGCGCCCGTCAAATGCTAGATCTATACCTCTCTTTTCTTTAACAATTTTTCTTTTCTTTTTTTAAATAAATGAATGATTTCTCATAAGATTTAGGCTTGAGACCATCACCTAATTTCCTATCAGGCACTTAAAAACATGACCAGATGATAAGGAACAGGAGAACTCACAGATACAAATTATGAATCAAGAGGTAGTTTTGTCTCTATTCAGTCTTAGTATAGTTTTAGATTTAATACATGCATAACAAATGATAATGGTGGTTGTTTTATTGTCATCCAGGCAAAGATAAAAAAATAACAACACTGCCTCAAATCATCAATAATATTTCCCTAAGAAGTGAATAGGAAGACCTGTGTAAACTTTGCATTCTGTGTTTGGAGTCTGTTCACATTTTTACAAAAATTTGATCTACATTCTCATTATGTGTGTGTGTGCATATTTTATATATGTATAATTTCTACAACTCAGCCTGTAGAACAACTATTAAACTTTTTAATCTGGATTGGCTGTTGTTAGGACAATGACCCATTTATAGTGACAATCTATAAGGTATAGATAAGGCCAAAAGACTTTTTGTGACCCAGATGTTGTTACTTAGCTTTATGATGAAAGAAGAGAAATAGATATTACTTGTTTTTCATTAATTACTTAGGGGAAGTATTCTATATTATATTCATGGTTAGATAATAACTTACCAGTATTTGTTATTTCTTATAATCATACATAAATGGACTATAGAGGATTTGGGATTAATGTCATTTCAGACATTATACTATTTTCTCATATGATGATTGTCCTTTTGTGGTGATTGTAATGTTTATCTTCTCAGATTCATCTTGACCCCATGTTCAGATCCCTGGAGACTCTTTCCCCAATGAAGCAGTTGTTGTGTTCTCTTGGTGATAAGAAAATTCAGACATAAATAGCTCTAAAGCAGAGTTATATAAGGTCTTGTTATTTCAGTTATGTTTTCTAAAAGGAAGGAGGTTAAAAGTGGGCATCTTTGTGGTAAGGTGAAAAGATAAGACTTAACGGAAATATTTTGATGAGATTGTGGTTCAGCAAAATATTTAATGAGGACCCACCATATACAAGACCCTTCCAGGCACCACTCACTATTTCATTTAGTCCTCACAATAGCCCTGTAAAATGGGAGGCATTATGCCTGTTTTTATAAATAAGAACTCAGAGAGGTCAAGTAAATTGCTAAATGTGCCACAGAATTGGAATCTCAACCTAGAGTTTTTTAAATTCACTTTCAGAGAGCTTTCCTTTATACAACAACTGGGTTGCACTGGATACAGCTGGTACTAGAGAACCTACGGATGCCTATCACTAATACCAGAAATATACTGCTTCCATCATTCAAAAGCATGCAACATTTTAACATTTTAGAATACTGATCATAGGGGCGCCTGGGTGGCTCAGTCGTTAAGCGTCTGCCTTCAGCTCAGGTCATGATCCCAGGGTCCTGGGATCGAGCCCCACATCGGGCTCCCTGCTCAGTGGGGAGCCTGCTTCTCCCTCTCCCACTCCCCCTGCTGTGTTCCCTCTCTCACTGCCTCTGTGTCAAATAAATAAATAAAATCTTAAAAAAAATAGATATGGCAAATAATCATTTTTCATTAATAGAAGCACAAGATTAGAAGGATCAAATGACTTATTAAAGATCCCACAGTCACTAATTGGGCTTTTATTGGTGGCTAGAGATCAGAGAGAGGACGTCTTGTTTTGTTTGGAATTATACTTTCCTTCCCCTTTCTGATAAAATCTTATTTGTCTTACTAGAGCATGGTTTAGATTTACCTTCCCTGTGAAGTCTTTTCTGGTCTTCCTAGGCCGACTTCTGTAACCTTCCTGTATGTGACTGCTGTACCTTGTAAATATCTCTGTAATATAATTAGTTGTATGAATTGGTCCATTCCCACACTACCCTACTTAGGCTCTACAGTCCCTGAGGACAGAAGTCATGCTTTTTCATCTGTGTATTCTCAGTGCCTAGAAAGTACATGGCTCTCAGTAGTGCTCAGTGAATGGTTGTTGTATAAATGAATGCACACATGAGTGCCTGAGTACATGAATATATGAATTCATAAATAGCTTGGCAATGAAGCCTTGTGTGTATGTGTGTGTGTGTGTGTGTGTGTGTGAGCGTGTGTGTGTGTGTGTGAGCATGCTCTCTAATGCAAAAAAAAGCCTTTGCCAAAAACAATACAAACACAAAACAAAACAAAAGCCTTTAATTTAGAGGCAACACATGAAGGCACTGTAGTGGAGCAAACTGAGGACCAAACCCAGATTACTGGAATTTTTTAGTGCCAGTTATGGCACTCACTGGGTGAATGCCAAATCAGCTTTTAAGGGTTTTGTATTTCATCTGTAAGATGAGGAAATTGTAGATGGCAAAAGTTACAAAGATGGTACTTGAAAAATTTTGAAAAATACTGTTCTAAGGCATTTTATGGGGGTGTTATAGGGATCTTATAATGTGATAGGGTATTTTGGGGGGTATTATAGGGAGTACTGTAGTGGTTTTCAAGCTTTTCTTTTTGAGGGGTAGAACCTCTTGTCAAATAAAATCTTACAAAGAGACTTAGAATGTGAAATACATAAACATTGAGATTTTGTGGCTGCCAAGCCTCGTTGTTCTAATACCTTCTCCTGTTCTCTCACCTCTTATATATCAGTTGTATCAAGTGTTTGCTAAATTCATGAGTGAGTCCATTCTCAGGGTGAGGCCTAATTTTACGTTTTTAAAAAATAAGCAAGAGACTTGTAGTTTCTGAATATAAAGATACTTAAAGGCCAGTAACAAATGTTTCCTTCTGTTCTTTTATGCCATATCAAAACAATATTACACAGCATTCTGGTATCACCAAATTAGTTTCAGCCTCCTGCTTATGAGGTTTGTTTCTTTCATACGTCCACTTAGATCTGGATCCTTGACCTTTTAGGAGGCCTGGGACAGACTGGCCCTAAACTGGGTGTCTGCTTCTAAATGGGCAATAATCATTGGCAGAGTTAATATCCAGTTAATTCAGTTAAATCAGCAAGTGCCATACCATTAATTCACTTGAGGTCCTGGGAAGATTCCTCACATTTCTTGGATTTTCCTCATAAGAAGTCTGTAATGATGTAGTATTTATATTTCTGAGAAAGGAGCACCCAGGAGTTTTGTATGCTCACTTGCTCAAAACAGTAGTGAGCTGCTACGCTTTGTGATTTTAGTCTTCTCAGGAAAAGAAAAAAAAATTATGATGAGTGTCTGGGGTCTTTGAGCCTAAAAAGAAGACTTTGATAAAAGTTCTACCTATCTCCCACATGTCCCATGAAACATGCTTGAAGAGCATTATACTGGTGGACAGTTTTTAAAAGCCTGGGGATGTAGCACTTGTGAATGAGTATCAAGAGTCTTCTGTATTAACTTAAAATACTTTTAGATATTGAAGCAAAGACAGAAAAAGAAAATACTTGTGAATTCTTGCTCAAGTATAAGAGAAAACAGAGGCAAATTAGTATGCCTTTTTAGTTATGTTTTATACACATAGTCTTAAGTTTTCCAGCTTAATGTAAATCTGTGTGAGATTACATAAAAGAGTAGCTTTTCATAGGCTCCATATGTTCTGAAAACAATAGAATCTCTCTTTTTCTTTTGTTTCGTTATTTTAAAAATTATCTGGGTCTTATCTTGTCCTGAACTTCCACTTTTATTCCCAGTTATCCTCTGTATCATGGCCCTAACCCATCTTCATTTGCTCTTGTTCTCTGATAATAATGCTTGTTTGCCTCTTCCAAGAGGCAGTGTAGGATAATGGTTAATGGCATGAACTCTGGAGGCACAGTTCCTGGGTGTGAATCCTGTCTCTGTCCTTTGCTAGATGAGTTAGCTTGGACAAGTCATTTACCCTTTTAATGCTTCAGAATTCTTACCTGTACTGTGGAGACAACGGTAGTTGTGAGAATTATATGAGATAATATGTTTAGGGACTATAAAATAGTGCTTACCACAAAGCTATTACTATTCCTATCACAGGAGTAAGAACATATATTCTATCAATATTGGTTATTTGTAAGATGATATTTGTAGTTTATAAGGCATTTTGGTTCAATCTCCTGCCCCCTCCTATCTGCTGCTTTTGGATTATCACACTTTCAGTGTTTCAGGGAGAGGCATAGAGCATATATATTTTATTCATTCAAACATTTTTTTAGTAAATGTGTATTGCTTGGCACAGGGTATATAGTGACTAGCAAGATTCACTATGAGCTTCTGAGAGGTACAAAACTATGCATTTTTACAAATAAATATATAATTATGATAAATACTCTGACTAAGAAAAAAGTAATTATGTGGTAAGACCTTGTGACAAAAGCAGGGTAATTCAATAAAGGTTTTTCTGAAGGAAAGATACTTAAGCTGAAGGCTGAGGAATGAGTGAGCCAGGCAAAATTTCGGAAGTATTACAGTGCAGGAAAAGTCCTGAGGCAAGGAAGGCATGTTGGATAAACCCCAAATGCAATTTGGCTAGAGATAAATTAGATAAAGGGAACAGTGATGTGGGATTAGGTGGGGAAGCAGGTGGAAGCCAACAGAAGAAGATGAGGCTGCAAAGGCAAGGAGAGCTCAGATCTATAGGGACTTGTATGACATATTAGGATTTTGGATTATCCTAAATGTAACAGGAAGCCATGAAGAATGTAATGCAGGGAAGTAATATAAGGAATTCTGCATTTTTAAAAGATCACTTTGGAGAATAGATAGAAGGTGGGTAGAAGGGCTCCTTTCTTTGTTCCCTAGCTACAGTACCTGTAAAAGAACTGTAACCTCCTCTTTGAAGCTTACCTTATAATTTTTGCCTGTAGAGATGACCTTCACTCATTTGTTCACCTAATGAACCTATTGTCTCTTCCTCTCATAACACTTACGACTGTGCTGTGATCCTGACACATGCCAAGGACACGTTAGGTATTGTAGAATGAATAACCATTTATTCATTCCTCTGAAGATGAGACTGTGGGCACTTTGAAGTCAAGGAGACAAACCATAAGAGACTCTTAACTCTAGGAAACAAACTGAGGGTTGCTGGAGAGGAAGGGGGTGGGGGGATGGAATAACTGGGTGATGGGCATTAAGGAGAGCGCATGATGTAATGACGCTGGGTGTTATATACAACTGATGAATCACTGACCTCTACCTCTGAAACTAATAATACACTATATGTTAATTAATTGAATTTAAATATAATAAAATTAAAAAAAAAAGTCAAGGAGGTCATTTAGCACCTAGTTTCAGGCTGCTTGGAAACTAGACCTTTAGGCAGTGGGGATAGTCTTTTTATCTTTTGTTGTGGATAAACAGTTCATCTCGTTTTTAGATATTTTTCAGAAGCAAATGATCCATATGTAGCTGTTGATTTGATGTGTCTATGGGAGGAGGAGTTCAGGATCTTCCTATGCCGCCATCTTGTGGAAGACCATTAAGGCATTATTTATATAAGTAGAAACATGGGAATAGTTTGTCACTTTCTGTCTGTTCTGTTATTGTTAAAAATTAACATTTATCCAAACAAATTGTATACTAAATTTTTATTTTTCTGTCAACATGTGTACTGATCTCAAGTTTCTATCCTATTAGTAATTTACAGAGAACACATTTTATAGTAGAAATTGATTTTGAATGGTTGTTCAGGAGACATGTTTTACTCAGAGCAGCATTTAGGCTAGCTATTTTGCAGTCTGATAACTATTAAAAGAATTCCATTATCTCTTTGTTACTTATTATTCTCTCAGGCTAAGCTAATGGTTTAAGTTCATATTAATTCTTAATACTTTTCAATTTTTATCTCAAACGTCCTTGATGCTTATTGCCTAATTAAACAAACTGATTTTCTGTCTCAGAAATGCTTATATCTAAGTGTTGGGTACTTACAGTCTTAAGGAGTTTTACACAGAAAATGCCTTATTACATACACATTTGTTCTCAAATTTGTTTGCTCTCCATTATTTGCATCCCACTACAACAGTTTTTAGGAGGAAGCACATTTGTCTCCTCTGTTTATCTTCCCTCTAGTCAAACCCAATATCAGTTGTAATTGAGTGCAGTAGTCCTAAGTTTCTGAAAGTGTGATAAGACCAGTAGATGCAAACTCAAGAGAGGAGTTTTATACTTTATGTATTGAATTCTGGACATTTTTATCTATTTGTTGACTCTAGAGAGTTGATTTTAATAGTTTTTGTTTTCTTCCACTAGTTTACTAGAATTTCATTAGATTCGTAAAGCTTATGCATACTTACAATGCAACCCCTGAACAAACCCCTTGACAATTGAGATGTCAAAGGTCCAGAGCTAGGCAGTGTTAACCTTAAAATTAAAAGTTACTTTATCAGCAAAAATTTGGGTATAGCAGAGAATTGCAATTCAGGACATGCAAGCTATAGCAAAACCAGAGGCAAGTCAAACAGAGGAAAGGAATGTTATTTTATGGAGAAGAAGGAGGAAGCTGGAAGGGGTTGTTTTGAATAGAAGTCCATTGGAGAAAATTAAAAGAGTTCAGGCTGATGACAGTTTCTCATTGACTAAATTGCAGGGGTAGTCAATTTCTTATAGGAGATGCAATGCACATCTTTCCCTATTGGTACCTGTAATTAATGATTCTTTCCTGGTGATAATTCTTCTGCTGGAGTCTGTAATTGATAATCTTCTTATTTGACATTTGAGTCATATGGTTCTCCTTTCTGTGCTCCCCTTTCTGGCCTCCCAACTCCATTTTAGTGAGGTTTCCCTTTATCAGTTTTCATAGTGGATAACTACAGTGTTCTGGTTATGGGCCTCTGAAAAGAGATACCAATTCAGACTCCTCTTTGTCCAGCATTTCTTCCCCAAATGCATACTACATTAGATGTTAGCCCAAAGCAGAAAACCCTCCCTTTCTTGAACTACACTTTATGCTAGTTATTTTAAAAAGGTAAGACATTAACTGGTCTGGTGCAAAGGATCTTAGATATTTGTACTTTGTGAGTCAGTAAAATTTTCAAAGCATCAGAGGACCGACAGAGTTGCCAATGTTTAATTTTCTCAGTTGAGGCCACTGAGAAACAAAAGAAAGAAATGCTCAATGCTCATGCCCCATTAACTCCTTGTGAGAGTAGCAGATGGGTTCTGATACCGACCATTACTCCAGCAACCTTCCAATGCCCATATAATCACTCTGGGTGGGGAGAGGATGGATGTGGAGAGGTTTGGGAGAAGGGAGTTATTGGTCTACTGGAGATGGAAAACTACTTGTAGAGATCAGGGGTGTCTTTCACAAAAAGAAGGTTAGCTTCTATATCCCTTAGCTTCTAGTTAGGAAAGCAAAAGGAATTTAATCAAGAAATTGATTATGCAAGTGTTGAATGATGAAAGTGAAAAGAGGTCAGCCAGGTAACCCAAAGAATAGTGAAAGTGGCTTCCATTCCTAGGGAAGAGGGGGAGATGGTGTTATGAGATCTAGACATGTATAAGAGGGTTTACTACCATAGGAGCTGGAACCACCAAGGGGTCGCTCTGAAGCTAGTGAACAGACATTTGATGGGGGTATTGTGTGGGTGGTTCTGAATCTGCCAGAAGGGAGTGCCAATGCTGTCTCTACTCTTGGATGGAGGAAGAGAGTCCCTTTTCTCCAATTTTCTTCCAGCTTCCTACTAGTGATTCCCATTGTCAGCACCTAAAAGACGCCAGCTAGGAAGAGAACCTATAAATGTAGTTTGCAAAGGCTCTGCCCCAGCATCACAGAACAGGTTTAGAATGATTAGCTTGGGGCTGAAAGATATTAATAAGTAACTGACATAGTATCTCATTTCTCCATTGATCACTTATACAGAGTACTTTTTGATCTGCTCTTTGTGACTTCTTGAGCAAGGGAGAAAGAGAAATGGAGAGAGCTAGCAGGGCAGAGGGAAGAGATAGTGGCAAACACCCTATACTCTCACCACTTGGTGTGACAAGGATTTTGGAGCTTATTCTGGATCAAGTGCATTGTGGTGGTCTGAGCCATCTTATCAGTACTTCAATCAAGAGAGCAGACTATTGCACAAAGGGGTCTTACCAGCAAGAGTTTCAATGGGAATCAGTGGGGATGGGAGCTGAGGAGACTAGAACGTTTATTTTCCCAATGGGAAAACTCCTTCTTACCCCTGAGAATGAACATTTGGACACCCCTTAGAGAGGGCATCAATATGTAGTGCCTTTTGTTGGAAAAGCAGTGGCACTCAATAGAGCCGCAATTAAATTCCCAGTTAAGTAAACAGACTTTTTCTCCTCTTCGTTAATTCTTCCTCTCTGCTGCAATGTGGAAAGAACTAGAACCTGAAGAGAACGGAGGAAAGAGGAATAAATGAGTAGACTATTCCTTCTTTCCACTCCAAGTCCTAAACACTGGCCACTGAGTGGTCCCACAGAGCCTGGTCTTTGAGCTAGAAAAAGAGGAGATGTGATGTAAAGCAGTTATAAGCTGCAGTAATGGACTCAGCCTGAACTGTTGTTAAGGAAGAGAAAATGCATTTGACATTGCAGATGGAAATCAGTTACTGGAGAAAAATTAAAACTATTACATACTGAGTTCAGATTGTTCAGTAAATCAATTACACAGAAGTCAAAATCAAATTTTTTGGACATCATCTCAGAATAAAAGATAATCTTTAAATTGGAAAAAAAAGCTATCTTAAAAACTCAAAAATATTACCCTTATTTTTCTCATTTTGTCATGGTTTGATCTAGTATGTATCCATGATGTAGGATTTTAGAGTGTTTATTATTAGTCATTGAAATTTTTATCAGTCAGGGATTACTAGTATTGATAGCTATAACCTGTCAAAAGAGAAATTCATACAGTGCTACTGCAGCCAGAGTCCTCTCCCTCATTTTAGCTTTTAAATCTCTGTGGAGAAAGAAGGGAAGGTGGAATTAATGAAGAACTGTAGTCTTTGAACATAAGAGAATGTTACAAAAGAGTAACATAAGCTTAAAAGCATCTTGTAGGTGGTGAAATATAAAACTATAGGAAAACTATTAAAATATACCAGAAATGGAATTTTTGTCATCATCCTTACTCATCACCTTAGAAATTCTTAGAAATATTTTGTTTTAATGAAACATATGGTGTTCTGTGTATTGAGAAGCAAATTTTGCTAATGGAAGGATAATCTCAAATTAAGAGAACTTGATCTCTTCTCGTCTCCATTTGCCTTAAATTTGAGGCACTTAAAAACTTCAGTATCTTTTAAAAAGTATTTCTTTTTGTCCTTACATGATTAGGGAGCACGGTTCCAGAAAACTGATTAATTTAACTTGTATTTCCAACATCAGAAAATGAAGTAAAAATCACTTCATTCACTACTACCTTGAAAAGATGTGAATAAGACCCAATCAGCTGCACAGTGATAGGTTAAGAGGCTTGGCTTTAGAACCAGAATGTTCTGGTCTGAACCAGCAGAGAGTGTGACTTTGGGCATATTTCATTACTGTTCTAAGACTTGATTTCCTCACCTGTCATTAGTATTGTGCCCACCTCCTTTGGTTGGCTGCTCTTATGAGATACATTTGAAATCACATATGTATAGTGCTTAAACTGGCATAACTTCTCAATCTATGTTAGCCTAAATGAAAGGCAACTGGCACTAATAATCAGCAATAGAATGGTTTGTAAAACCCCTATTCTCCAATATATATATGACATGATACTATATATACCATAATATATTATAATATGTAATGTGTTATATTATATATTATTATATAATAGTATAATACTGTAAATTAATATAATATTAACATATTATAAACTTTCTCAGAATTCCCAGATAAAATCACTATTGCCATCATAGAGTGATGACATAAAACTTTTTCTGCCTTACAAAAGCAATTTGAGATAATGATGGCTGACTTTCTTTTCTAAAAACCATAAAACCATTTTAGAACTCCAACTACATTTACTCATTCATTCCTTGAGCAATTATTTATTGAGAGCTTGCTCTGTGTCTGTCACTGTACACTGTACTAGGCACTGAGGGGGGATACGTTGAAATTGCCATCGGCTTTGTAAAGTTTTCGGGTCATATCTGTTGTCAGTCAGGGTCCCAGAAGGAAATAGTTTGCACTCTCAAAGGGGTGAAAGAGAGGTACTATTTAACGGAGGTACTATTTACAAAAGTTGTGGGCAGGGTTGAGGTTAAGCAGAAAGGCGTGATGAAGCACCACAAGACTAGCCACAGTCCTATGTCTGAAAGGTCAAGTGGAGACACTAGTTAATGGAACCTAGGGACCTTCGAAGATAGGTGCCTACAGAGCTGTGGACCTAGAGTAGAAGACTTTAGCCATTGCTACACCATGGCCAACAGAGAGGGACCTCTCTTTCCTCTAGCCTTCCAGTCTACAGCCTCTCTTTCCCATTGACTGAACACACCCAGGAACCAGAGGGCTAGAGAGCCCATGGACTATGCCCAGGATAGAAAAGGTATAGGGGTGGATCTCGATTGGAAAATGAGGAATATCCAGAAAATATCTATCCTCTTTTTTTTCCCTTGTTTTATATAACAGATGTTGTGTTTTATTTCTGAATATAAAGTAAAAATATTTTTAATATATAACATTTGGAAAACTGCCTTGTAAGTTGAGATCCTGCTTTTTCCTAGCCAGGACATGCTCTCAGTTAAAGGCATATAAATTTATCCAGTCAGCTCTCACACTCAAAGTGTCATAAAATAGAAGTTTATTTCCATGGCTTAGACCTCTTAAAAGTACTCTTGCTTGCCAGAAGACCTACTGATGTTACCCTGGAACATTTTGTCTTTCTGCTAGTCATAAATTTCCTTAGCATAGCATCTTTCTGCATGTATCACACCCTTCGTGTATTAAGTTCCATTCCATATTTTTGCATACCACATTGTTCGTCATTATCTCCACTAAACAAATCCTACTTATTATTTAAGGCTACAAAGAAACCTCATTTCCTTCTCAACCTCATTTCCTTCTGAAACACTGCACGACTACTTTATTTCAAAGAAGAGTTTACACATAGGATTTTAGCATTTAATTATATTCTTTGATTTACTAAATTTACAAATATTTTTGAGCAGCTACTATCTACCAAGTACATATTTAGTATGTGTGAGTTTTTCCTTCCACATTAGACCTAAAATTCTCAAGGGCCAGATTTGCTTTGAGCTTCATTTTTTAAAATAAATTTTTTGTATTTGAGTATAGTTGACACACAATATGATATTATTTTCAGGCGTACAACACAGTGATTCAACTTCTGCATATGTTATGTTCTCTCATTTCAAGTAGCTACTGTCTGTCACCATATAATGTTATTATAATATCATTGACTATATTCTCAATGCTGTGCCTTTTAGTCCCATAACTTATTAATTCCATAACTGAAATCCTGTATCTCCCACTCCCCTTCACCCATTTTGCCCACCACTCCTGCACCCTCCTTCCCTCTGGCAACCATTGGTTTGTTCTCTGTGTTTATAGATCTGATTCTGCTTTTTGTTTGTTTGTTCATTCATTTGTCTTGTTTCTTAGATTCCACATATGAGTGAAATCATATGGCATTTGTCTTTCTCAGTCTGACTTATTTCACTTAGCATCATACCCTCTTTAGGTCTACCCATGTTGTCATAAATGGAAAGATCTCACCCCCTTTTTAATGATAATAATGCATAATATTCTGTTGTCTGTGTGTACCACATCTTCCTTATCCATTTGTCTATGGGTGGACTCAGTGTTTATTGCAGCATTATTTACAATAGCCAAGATATGAAAGCAACCTAAGTCTGCATTGAGCTTCATTTGGAGCCCATCATACTTTGTGTTAGTCTGAGAAGGTATAGTTAAGGTCTTTATTTCTACGGAGGAAACTTGATCATTGTCCTTCCCTGCTGAAGATAGCTTAGAGATTTCTATTCCAGTTGCAGTGTTTTATCCTATTTTTAAGTGCAATCCTACCAAGCAAAATCGATGTAAGATAAAAAGTAAATTTTGCCTCATAGATTTTTCCTACTAATTTAGTATGTGAAGCCATTTATTAGAGATCACCTTGATGTTCTTATTTTTTTCCCAGACCCACACTCTATTAATCATGATTTTTTGAAATTGACTGCAAATAACATTTGCATTGTGATAGTCCTTTTTCCTTCCTTCCTTCCTTCCTTCCTTCCTTCCTTCCTTCCTTCCTTCCTTCCTTCCTTCCTTCCTTCCTTCTTGAGAGAGAAAGAGCGAGAGTGTGAGCAGCCGCAGAGGGAGAGTGAGAGAATCTCAAGCAGGCTTCACGCTCAGCGCAGAGCCTGATGTGGGGCTTGATCTCATGACCCTGAGACCATGACCTGAGTCAAAATTAACAATTGGACGCTTAACTAACTGAGCCATCCAGGTGCCGCACATCTTGATAGTACCAGTGCTAAATTTACCAATTACCATGTTTGTGTTTGTACCATGATGTGACATAATGCTGCATGTATTTTATTAACTGTGCAAATTCATTTGGCACTCTCCAAGTAGATATTTAAGAGACCACATAATTTATCATCTAGCCATGGCCTAACACTTAAGTCCTAGCCTGTCATTGTTCTTAGTTTCTTCACCCAAATAAGTAGATATCATTTACCTCACACAAAAAGATGGCCCATCAAATATATGGCACACTAAGTTTTGTAGAAATAAAAAAACTTAAAAAATAAGTTAATATTCTTATGTATTTTATGGGTCCTTATTTTATGTGTATATATAAAATACACATGTAAATATATATAATATATATTATAACATAATATATAACAATATATAATAAAATATATAAAATATATATGAAATCAGTTTTTGGCTTATAAAATAATACATCACAAAAAATTTGGAAAATATGGAAAAGAAAGAAAAACCTCCTATAGAACCCTTACATGATGTCCACTGTTACCATTTACACAGCTTCTTTAGTATTTTTCCATGCTTTCATTTTACAGAATTATAATCATTGGGTATATCTAATTCTGTATCCTGAATGTAAAACTTAAATTTTGAATCTTGCTTTATTTAAAAAAAAACTTAGGAGCATAAACTTTGTTTTTTTCAGATTCTACCTTATCGAAGCCCTCAAGATAGAAGATCCCTATGTGATAAAATACTATTTGTCTATTTTTGTTAGGTGTCAAGGAACCTTTGAGTAAAAGCTCTAAAATTCTGGCTACTCCTGTTTGGTCAGCATTAGAAAAGTTCAATCATTCCTTGGTGTATGCTGAGGAAATGCTTTTCCTGGGCATATTGAATCAAACTCTTGAAAAACCTATGGGATTCTCTCCCCAGAACACTTACAAAGGCGAAGTTTCTCCCTCCCCCACTCTCTTACGCACTCTGTCAGTTCTGCTGCCAACTCCTGCATAATATAGTCAAATTATGTGTTAGAAATTCAACCCTGGTTTCCTGGGTGATGGTACAATGCCACTACTTAGTATTCCTAGTCACATAGCTACAATTCCATCATGCTCTTAATCTATATATATCTTCATGTTCAGAGAAGCAGACTTTTCAAATCAGGCATGTATTAAGAGTTTAAATGCACAGAATGAGAAAACATAGGAGCTTCTTAAGCTCAGCCATGATGCAGGACATTTTTTTACCAAGATTTTGAGAAACCACCATATGGACTAATGCGTTTTGGATTCAGGGATTTCTATAGGATATCTTTTCCAGTTCAATTCTGCAAACAGAATTCTTTATATTCTCTTGTAGACTATTGGATGCCTAAACTTGAAATTTGGACCATTTTTTAAAAGCCTGTGTTTTCAAAATGAGATTAGTTTTTCTCTGGAGTTGCACAACCAGGGTGCACCCTTAAATTTTGGTAACGTTATTGAGGTTCTTTATCTCTGAAGTGGCTTCCAATGATCTACACAAAACAAATGTCATGAATTGCAGCATTTCTTCTTCAAAATGGCCAGGTTTGTGTGATTTAGACCAGGGAATTCTAGCTCTTTCTAATTAAAATTTTCTGTGATAAATATTTGCCTATGTTCTTATACATATAAGAGATTTAAACTGATGGTAAAATTGAAATTAGGTTTTTCTGGTGATGTCTATTTCCTGTATTGGTTTGTTTTTCTTTTTCTTTTTTTGACCGTAATATCAGACTTGTGTTCCTTAAATTCTAAATCCGCCATGTTTTAACTGTTACCTTGGTCCAGTTATTTTTCTGAGCATTTGTTCCCTCATTAGGAAAAAAAAAATGAAAATAATCTCAGAGACTGTTATGGGGATTAAATGAAATATTGTAGGAGAAAGTATAAAGCCTTTCACAAATATGTATTATTTTTATATCCTTAATGATAATGGATTATTTGGGAGCCTAAGTGTTACCCTCTATTCTTTTCTCTCCTCCTGAGTAGTTTTGCACTGATTTCTTGGATTTTTGAATTTTGTGAACCTCTTTTCTCACATATCAGATTGAATTGACTTGGGAAATTGTGATATTTACTTATACATGTACATTGCATACATTCAAATGTTAGTTTGGAGAATACAAAGAAGCCATGTATTTGTATTCAACTAAGGATACTGAACTCTTTTTTGTGTTTGTGTCTCTTTTTTTTTCCTCCCGTAGGTCTTAAAAATTGTCAGCAAAACTGTGCTGAACAACAGACATCCTAAGAGGGGGTATTTTTCACCTCTACAATGAAGAAAAGCAGGAGTGTTATGGCAGTGGCGGCTGATGATGTAAGTTCCAAAAATCAGAGTTGCTCGATTCTACCCGCTTTTTGTCTGCTCAATGAAGAAGTTGCTCCATAATTTTATCCAAAGAGTGGGCAAGGTTGTTTAACATCATCACTTTATCATCACTAGTTGTTTCTGTGACCCAGGCATTGCCAGCATCTGGACCCAGAATTCTGCAAGGTAGACAGCAGGAACACAGCTCTCTCTGCAGCTTAGAGATGGGCTCAGGTTGAGGTTTAAGGTCTCATTCACAAAACCCCCATTTCTGATGGATGCCCACCTTCTAGCTCTTAGAAACTCCTCTTTCTACATTGCCTGCCTTATCAGTTCCATGATGACTTTCTTCCCTGTCTTTACCCAGGTACAGCTAATCCTTGAGAGTCACCTCGTATGGTGGGGTTTTTGACAACTGCTTGTATGAAGCTTGTGATGTACACATCCTATAGGTCTTGGCTACTCAAGTGTGCTCCTCAGAGTAGCAGCATTAGCATTGCCTAGGAAATGCAAAATCTTAGGCTACATCTTAGACCAAAAAACCAGACTGTATTTTAACAAGATCCCATGGTGGCTAGATATATGCATTCTTTTAGAAGCCCTGTGCCAGGCCATCTGAAGAAGTCTGTAAACTCACCATCTCATAACTCTGCATCTTGGGCAGCCGAGATTAATTATCTCCTTTGCTTTCAATTGACCAGTCCCCTATTAGTGTGTCTTTAATTGTCCAGTTTTTACTCAGTTTCTGTTTGTAATTGAGCTAGAAATCATATGCCATCAATCTGATGTGCAGAAGGAAGGGAGGGAGGAAGGAAAAAGTAGTAATTTTCCTTGCTTTCTGTAATAACTCATCGTATTGTTAAGCTCCTGGTTCAACAGATGGGGAGGGGCTGGGAGGAACTTGAACTTGCCAGTTTACGTAAAATTCTGTCTTTTGGGTAAATGCTCTATCTTTCAGGATTTCTCCCAGTTCTTACTCCTTCCCTTTAATCACATGGCATTGGGCAAAGGGACTTAACATTAATTAACATTATAGTAATAGATGTGTGGTATTGTCCTTATCTTGTATTGTCCCCTTTCCACTAGCATCTACTGTTGTTCAGTGGAGGAACCTTTCTTTCTTTCTTTCTTTCTTTCTTTCTTTCTTTCTTTCTTTCTTTCTTTCTTTCTTTCTTTCTTTCTTTCTTTCTTTCTTCCTTCCTTCCTTCCTTCCTTCCTTCCTTCCTTCCTTCCTTCCTTTCTTCCTTTCTTCCTTTCTTCCTTTCTTCCTTTCTTCCTTCTTCCTTTCTTCCTTCCTTCCTTCCTTCCTTCCTTCCTTCCTTCCTTCCTTCCTTCCTTCCTTCCTTCCTTCCTTCCTTCCTTCCTTCATTTCTTTCTTTGAGAGAGCATTTCTGGTAAAAGGAATGACATATGCAAAGGCTTTTACCACATGTAAGACACTATGTTTAGCTTTGTCGGAATAAGCAAATGAATAACTGTGACGACTGTGTTTGCATACAGTTATTTGCATTACACAAATACCTTTAATAGGAGACTTAATATGATGAGTGACATAGGAACAGTATACATTAAGTACTCTGCATTTGGGAACTAAGTCCCAGAAGTGAGGGGCAAATTCAGTGCTATTCAGGTACTGAACACAAGCAATTAATTATGACTCTAGGGATTACAGAATAACTTACAGAGGTGGGAATTGCTGGTTTGGGGAGGAGTTGAAAGGGGAAAATGGCTAAAGAGAATAGGAAAGAAGAACCAGGGAATATGTGTGTGGGTGACACACACACACACACACACACACACACACACACACACACACAGAAAGAGGGAGGGGTTGATTTTATACATAAAATATATTATTTACCCGTGGGCAACTTCTCATAATTGATGGTGATTGCCTATGATAAAACTGTGTTTTTCAAAGACAACATTACTTTTGTTATTGTCTCATGGAGCATCGTGACATTTAGTCTTCACGGAGTCCCTAAGTGTCACTTGATGCTTCCCATAATTTCAATTTCCAGTTTTATAAGGTTTGAAAAGCTCTGGCCTATGGTCCAGATTGAATTGTACCCAAGCACACTAGAAGTCCTTGGAAATATCCAATCTCATTTCCTCACCAGGAGTTTAATCAGAATTCAAAAATTGGAGCAAGCTCCAAAAATGGCTGGGACAGACTTAACAAAGGGAAAATAAAGCAAAGGCAACACCAACAAAGTCGTAACTACTCAGCCCCTGATATGCCTCAACTGTGCATTTCAGTGGTCCTAACTGAGTCAGTTTTGATATGGGGCTAGGACTGAGTCCCTTTGGCATCCCCTTCCCTTCTTCCCTTCAGACTTTTCCCATTTAGATGCAGGGTTTCACACCAGCTTCTCCTTTGTGATAACCTTTTGGAATTATACTGGCAAAAATATCAATTTTTAAACAAACAGTTATCCAGGAGCATGAGGATAATCCCAAATTGGGTTATATCCCTTGGGATTATAGAGATACAGGGTGAATTTGAGGCAGTATGATACATTTTAAAATTCGTGAATTCCAGAAGTAACATTCAAATTAATGTTCCTTTCCCCCAAATCTTTGATCTGGTGAGTGGTGTAGTCAGCCAGAATCATGCTAGTTAAAATAGGAATATAAGTCTAAGACCTCAAATTCGGTAATTGAGAATTGACTGAATTAGGTTGTTCCCTTGAGGATGTTAGCAATTTTGGGGGTGGGGAGTGCTGTATAGATTATGAGTATGAATGAGAGAGTTTGAGGTAATTATGACTAACTCTAGATGGGCTAATGAGTGTTTGTAAAACAATATTAATGTTCCCAGTGTTTAACTTAATTTCTAAAAAGCCACTCCATTTTGTTCTTTTGTGGCAATACATTTTCATGGAGTCTTTTAAAATGAATTCCTTTAATTCAAAGAATGACTTCAAATTTGTAAATTCAAACCTCTTGGCAAGTCAGTGTGGGAGATATTTTTTGGCAGATGTGACTTTGTTACTTTTCAAATAGCAAATACCAAATAAGCACCCATTTAGTTCATTTACTACAATTAAACCTAGTTGATAATACTTCCTTTTTCTAAAAGAGAAAAATATCCAAAAACCTTATTAAGGAGACTATAGTGGTTGGTGGTTTAACTAAATGATATCCTTATTTCTGTTCTTTGGTACAAAGTCTCTTGCATAGCTCAGGTGAAATATATACTCATGACTTGCTTTCCAGATAACCAGTACTTTCTTTACATGAATATTTGGAAGTAGTCTGACTTACAGTCATGAGTTCTGGCTCTTAGTTTGTTTTTGAATCTCTTCAAGAATACTTTGTGTATTCTGTTTCATTAACTTGTCTTTATGTCTTTTGACAAAAAACTTATATATACAAGCTTTCCCCTCAGCTTCTTATTTGTAACACACACACACACACACACACACACACACACACACACACACACACACTGACTACACTAAGTGCTAGACTTATAATGGATTTAAAATATGGAAAACTACAGATGGTTTTGTCTTCTTGTTATTGAATTGTGGTCTTACTAAATTTCAAATAAATGGTATTCTTGTCAAGGACAAGAAAATGTGATGATATCCCATTTCAGGTAGGAAGAGTGGGGCCCCTGAAAATTGTCAGGCCTATTCATGCCCAAATTTCCTTCATCAAAATGTGGTCTTGTGTCAGATAAGCATAAATCACTAGAATATAGGTTTCTGTGAGCATAGATACTGTGCTTCCTTTTGCTGTTGTATCCTTCTTGAGTAGCACAGTGCAAAACTGTAATAGGTGTGCAAAAATATTTGTTGCATGAACCCAGCTAACACCCTGAAACTTGAGTTAATTCTTCTTGTATGAACTAAGATAGGGATGGGTGGAGTGGGAGATAGAGAACTTTTGTTTGTTTAAACCTTTGGAGGTCTATTCCTAGGTTCTCCTAAGTCTTTTCTGAAAGACTTGCAGGAAGGACCTGTCTTTTTAGGGCCACAGAATGAATTTCAGGTGAGACTCCTTGGCCTGCTGATAGGACTTCCATTATTCTGTGTTAAGATAAGAGGAGAGGGGCACCTGGGTGGCTCAGTCATTAAACGTCTGCCTTCGGCTCAGGTCATGATCCCAGGCTCCTGGGATCCAGCCCCGCATCGGGCTCCCTGCTCAGTGGGAAGCCTGCTTCTCCCTCTCCCACTTCCCCTGCTTGTGTTCCCTCTCTCGCTGTGTCTCTCTCTGTCAAATAAATAAATAAAATCTTTAAAAAAAAAGATAAGAGGAGAGAGTGGTAGTTCTATCTTTTGAACTCCGCATTGCTCTCCATGGGTATTTGCTGTGTTATGACATTTTCTGTCTTTGAGCCTGTATGAATGGTACATAAGCAGTGGCTCATTTGGGGCTCTCACTCGCAACAGTACCAGGAACCACAGTCACTAAGAGATCTAGGAAAAATGAATAACTCTTATCAGTGGTTATAGTACAATGTCTTTATCTTCTCACAACTATTTCATTCATGTTAGCATTAGGGGATGCACTGAACACATAAAGTTCTGTTCAGGGCTGGATAAAGTATGCTCTTCTTTTTCTGAACTCTTACATAATTTTACCAAAAAAAAAAAAAAGAGAGAGAGAGAGAGAGAAAGAAAGAAAGAAAAAGAAACTTAAACTCTGAGAAGATCTTTTATGGGAACAGAGATAGTCAGTTATCCATAATTATCAACATCTTTCTGTCCTAAGAAAGTATTTTTACTTTAAAACACTAAACAAGAAAGTATATGCCTTAGCTAATGTAGTTTTCCCCCATGTTGCAGAATGATAACATTGATTTCCAAAATATATGTTCAATTGTAAGCTTTCATTTTAGCAAGTTAAAAA